>NC_139691.1:43275518-45675518 GCF_964106915.1 Podarcis gaigeae | reverse complement strand
TTTGCAGGGAAGGAGGAGTATGGCCTGCCCTACAGATCTTAAGACATGGGCTTGCAAATGATGGGGTGCATGTCTTTAGGGTGCATGGGTTCTGGACTGTGCAGTTCAATGAGAAGTTTCAGTTTATGGCCTTCCTTCAAATCACTAGAGTTTGCGGGCATCCCGTGAATTTGAATGTTGGATGATTCAGGACAGACAAAAGAGTCCTTCACACTATTGCACAATAGTTGAATTATGAAACTTGCTCCCCACAAGAGGCAGCAATGGCCACCAGCTTGGATGGATTTAAAAGAGGATTAAACAAATTCATGGAGGGTAAGATTACCAACAGGATGCCTCTGAACAATGGTTGCTGAGGAACATGCGTGAGAGAGATAAGCTGTTGCTATACTGCCCTGCTTGTGAGCTCCTCAGAGGCACCTGACTGGCTCCTGTGAGGACAGGATGGTGGACTAGATGAGCCATTGGCCTGATACAGCAGGCTCTTCTTATGTCCTGGGTGTACTATTGATTTCTCCTTTGCAAACACTTGATTCTGTTCTTGGAAGATCTCAAAAGCTAGGAGAACTATCCTAGCTGGTTCTGAATATATCTTCATACCCTACATAATTGGTTGATAGTGGTGACGGCCACCAGCTTAGCTGACTGCTCAAAGGGGATTAGCCAAATCCATGAAAGAGAATATGGCTGTCAATATCTATCAGTTATAATTGCTATATGTGGTGTCCAGAGTCAGAGGCAGGTTCCTTTTCAATACCAGTTGTTGCAGAACAACAGCAGAAGAAGACTATGGTGTTCATGTCCTGCTTGTGGACTTTCTCAACAGACATCTGGTTGGCCACTGTGGAGAAGAGGAGACTGGATTAGATAAGCCTTTGGTCTGAAACAGCAGGGCTCTTCTGCTCTTATTTCATCTCCAGCATCCAAAATTCCTACCTTCATGGGGGTCTTTCTGGGAGGGGGCGTAGCTCAATGGTAGCAGTGGCGTAGCATGGGGGGTGCAGGGGGGCCGGCCGCACCGGGCGCAACATCTGGGGGTTAGGGTTAGGGGGCACAAATCCACCGGTTAGGGGGCGCAAATCCACGGGTTAGGGGGTGCAAATTACTTGCCTTGCCTCGGGTGCTGACAACCCATGCTATGCCACTGAATGGTAGAACACTTGCCTCACATGCAGAAGGTCCCAGGTTCAATTTCCAGCATCTCCAGGTAGGGCTGGTAAAGACTTCTGCTCGAGAGCCTGGAAAGCCAATCATGGTTGACAACAATACTGAGCTAGGTAGACCATTGGTTTGACTTTCCATGTTCACATTGACATGCCTGGACCAGGCTTGCTGGCATCCACTACTCTCGTGGTTGAACCAAGTGCATCCTAAGTAGAGATCCAGCACTTGCTATACAAAGTGAGAGCCATTGTGGTGACCAGAGAAAAGGTTTTAGTCCAAGGATGGGGAACTTGTGGGCTCCCAAATGTTGAATTCCAAATTCCACCAGTCCCAGCCAGGAAGATCAATAGTCACATGTTCACACTCATGGTTTAGAACCAAGCTCAAATCCTTTTTCAGCCATTCAGCTTGTTGGGTGACCTAGTCACCAGTCACCAGCAGTGGACTTCGGTAATATTTCATAATATGGATCCCTATGCGAGCCCAAAATTTGTCTCTCCCAAATGCATCTTCTCAATCATGGATCTTCTCAATTTGGCATGCCTTTGGCTTGGCACCATGTGCGAGGGAATCACCGTGCAGCGTGATCACCCTCTCTGAGGCTGCCCTAATTTACAGGGTTGTTGGAGTTGAGATAAAGTGGAATGGCATATCATGTACATCACTCTGAGCTCCCTGAAAGTAGGATAAAATGACAGTGATATGACAAGCCCATGGATGCAAGTGATCCTCATCTAGGACCTAAACTTCCCTCCTCCTGAATTCAACTATTTTGACAGATTAAAAATGCTGGTTTCTAAAGGTTTTTTCCCCCAACCCTTGAAGGATCTTGAGGAATCTGCGGGATTGCAGCTGTGTGTGTCGCAGTGGAAAGGCATGCTAAATTAAATCGATTTGCCTGTGAAAGGACCGCGTCCATTATTCATGTCACTGGTCTGTCACATCAAATTGAGGGAGGGAAGAAAACGTGAAAAAAAGGGAAAAGTGTCCAGTATTCCGGCGGGGGAGTGGGGAGGTTTGGAAATCCCAAGCCGCAAGGGACTGAATTTCAAGTGGGAGAAAGTCACTCTGAAAGCCCAGGGATAACAGGAAGATGGGAAAGGATGGGGGGTTAAGTTGGCAGCTTGCCAAACGTTGAAAATCTACAAATAAGAAAGTGACTTAACTTTAGTCAAAACTTTTTTTCCAGCAGGAATCGGATCGGAAAGCTTTGTGCCGCAATAGCTTGACCGAAGCAGAGGCTGCTTCCCTTAGAAACTTCTTGAAAGCATTTAAGACAATGTAAAGTTAATCATTTACATGTGGTATTCCTGGATCCTTTTTATTTTATTTTAAAGAGTGTGCATTGTACAGAATCATAGACCCAAACAAAATGAAACCAACAACAGTAGAAATAAAATATCATGACATACAAAATGATTTCATTGTAATTATTTGTATTTTTGAAAGAGATTTTTTAATATGCATACAGCTTTAATTCTATTAATGTTTAATTCCATTTTTAAAAACTATTTTTACTTGTTTTTAAACAAATGCAAATACAAATACAAGAACCGTTAAACACCCATTTACATCTAATGGTGTTTGTTTTATCCATTTTTTTCTAAACATAAATGCACACATTCAACATTCAAACATAATGTTTAATTGTACTTTAATGATTTATTTTTCTATATTTTTAGCAGTTCTTGTTTTATCTGTAAGCTGCCATTAGTGTTGCCAGGGGAAAAGGTGGGATGATGATGATGATGATGATAATAATAATAATAATAATAATAATAATAATAATAATAATAATACACTAAATTGGGCTATAAGCACATTACAAATAAAATTGCCATGACTTTTATTTGTCTCACTGTTTCTGGGATGAATATATCAATTGAAGAATAATAATAATCACAAGCAGCTAATACACACACAACAGTTGATAGCACCCTCTGATTCTCATTTGAGCAGCTGAAGGAGCTTAAACATTTCGCTAGCTTTTATTTCGTTAGTCAATGATATATATATATACATATATTTGAGGGATTTGCTGCATCCTATCAGAATCCAGAGCAAACTTGTCCGATGAGAGCAACTTCCAAAAGTCTTCCTCTGTCTCCCCCACCCCCTCTTATAAACAAGTTGCAATCCTATACATACTTAATAGGCGTGATCCCCACTGAATGCATGCACAGAATTCCTCCATAAGGCTTTTTTTTTAAAAAAAAAAGTTCATTGATGCACACGGCGCTACATGCAAATGTTGCTATTCCACCACCAACACTCTCACACGCACTCACATCACGAAAAGCAAAGGATGATTTGAGGAGCGATTAGCTGCTCCCAGCGCAACACAAGGTCCCTTGTGAGAATCAAAGATTATTACCGGCTGAATACTCTGCTGAGCTAAAGAAGCTTTGAATTGTTTTCTTTAGAAAGCAGCCATGCATTCTTAAGATACAACTCTGGATCTGGCTTGCTGCTCTAGGTATGCATATGCTCTGATTATCCCTGGTTACCAGAGATGGTCCGTATCTTAGGCTGCAGTTCCTTGGAAAACTATGCTTGCTTATTTTGTCCCTGAATGATGATATCATTATTATTATAAAAATGAGGGAATATACATTTTGATTTGTACATTATTTGTACATGCAGATTGTCAAGGGTTTACAGCAAATCAAAAATGCTGTCTGAATGATATCCACCTGGATACGTAACTTTTTTGGTTATTTATAATTTCTCTTTTTAAACTTGCCAGTTTTATAATTATTCCAGAGTTCTGGGTTTTCTCACTGAACTCTGTCTAGACTGCTTTGTTTGTTTGTTTGTTTGTTTGTTTAACAGTGAAGAGGTATATAAATTTTGTTAATTTCTGTCATTGACAAGGAATTGTTCTTTCTCCATTTTTTTAAGCTATACTGATTCTTGCAGCAGTCAGAGGGCTTGTTAGCTCTACGTCAGCCTCTGATGCTGAGAATTTCAGGTAAATTAAAACACTGTTTTAAGCTCTAAGGGTACTAGGTATCCCATCATTTTTGCTGCTGTTGCTTTTGCCTCTGGGAAAGGCCTTCTTAAAAGAAATCCTAGAGTCACTACGAAAGCCGTTATTCAGGATTCACCTTCTCCTGCAGACTCCCTTGAAGTTAAATAATCTGAGTGGGTGGTTAGACACATCTCACTTTTAACACATGCCTATACATGCAGATGATTGGAGATTATTAATATGATAGGCAGTACACAACAGGCTGAGCCTTGTTTTGAAAAACAGATAGTCTGCGTGTGTCTAACAGAGATACTTATTGAACATAGTTTTTTCTCTCCAGGACTGGTAGACGCTTGTGTGTGAGTGAAAGTTTTTGCAGCAGACTTAATTTTACTTGACTTTATTTTAACTTTATTTTAGTCCCTCCCCCTTTGCCCCTGGTCCTGCCCTTAGCTCTTGGTCCCCACCCACCTGACCCTTGGAGGACTGGCCAGATGTGAAGTGGCCTCCCCTCAACACCCCATTCTTACTGAAAGAACAACCACTTGGCTTATCAGACTGCAGGACAATGGACTGGAGCAGTCCTCACCAATCTGGTCTGCCCCTAAATGTTTTGGATTACAACTCCCATCACCACTGGTCAGCATAGCTGTGTGCTATCAGGGTGCTGATGAGAGATGTAGTTCACATCTGGAGGGCACCAGGTTGGCAAATCCTGAAGCAGAGACTTCAGCAAGGGCAAGGAAACAAGGCACTGGTCCTTGGTAGGCATACAGTGTGTCCCTCTTTTAACCTGTGAAATGCTGGAGAATACGTGGTCTGCTGCTTTGCATTGCATCTCGCTTCCCCCTTCCTACTATCTCTACAATATTATGAAATACTTAGATATTTTCACCATGCTTTCAGTGCACATTTACACGGGAAAATAATGCTTCACATGCACTATGTAGTTGCTACTTTTATAGCTACACTGTAAAGAAAATCAGTATTGTTATCTGCCATATTGCAGAGTGGCTTCCCTGAGGCCAAGCAAGTTTATGGAAGAAATGGGATTAGAACCAGCGACTTCCTGATGCTTTAGCTCTTTCTCAGAGCCACTGTGCTGCCACAGCTGTTGATAGGTAAGAAAGATATAGATCACAGCAGGGTAATTTGTGGTCCATGGGCCACATGTATTCCCTAACTTCATTTTATGTGGTCCCGTGCACCTTCTGAAGCCTGCCACATTCCTCCATCCCATATTAATACTTCCTTTCCTTTCTGTTGCCTCCTTATTGTCTTGTTGTTTTTTTTGAAAAAATGTTTTCCCCTCTTTCTATGTAGTTTTGGAACAACTGGAGGGGGCAGCAGTTTATTGGATTGAAAAAGAAGAAGATGCCCTTTAAAGCCTTTTCTCTGGTTGTATGGTTTGAGGGAAGGAAGTCTCCCCTCCACCTCCCTGTCTGCTTAAGAACAAATTAGTAGGTTTCTGTCACAGATGTATATTATAGACATATAGAGTGAAAGAGGAAGGGCACCGTCAAACTTTTCTGGAACGAGTTGGCATCATAGTGCAGCCTGGAAGACCCTTTAGTGTTGCATTTTGCTGCCTTGGAAATTAAAAGCCCCCTTTTAATCAAAAGCTAACAGTGGCTTCTCCACTACCACTGCTTCTTGCATTGTGCTGAACTGGCTTCTGTTCGAAATGCACACTTGTTAGATTCTGAATAGCATTAAGCAGGTTTTAAAAGAGGACTTCTCTGTTTGTTTTTACACTATTGTCCTATGCAAGTGGTTAGGCCAAGATTTGTCTTTCTCAATTAACTGTCTCCAACTCAGCGAGATCTCCCCCCCTTACCTCCCCCTCCTGGGCAAGACATTGCCCCCTGCCACCCTGTGTCCAAAACCAGAATTTTCATGATAAAACACTGGGATGAGAAAATCTGGAGAGAGTTCAAGTTCTCTTCTGTTGAAGATTTAAGCTGTCTCTGTTTAGAATGGACAAGTGTGGGCTCAACTGAGTAATTTGGCAATGTGAAGTTCTTGAATTGATCTGAAAATTACAGGCAATATAAATACAGGGCATTATCTCCCCACCCCACCCCAAATGGATTTAATCTCTGGAGTTGCTGCATGGGAGGAAATAAGGTGAAAGAGAAAACTGGGAGTAAATGACCACAGGTATTGTCCTCAGGAGGTAGCAGCTTCCGAATGAGAATAAAGGGATAGCAGTGTAGGTTTGGTGTAGTGTAAAAGAATAACAGAATTGTAAAGTTGGGTGGGGGACCCTGAGGATCATCTAGTCCAACCCCCCGCAATGCAAGAATTTACAGCTGGCCCAAATGGGAATCAAACCTGCAACCTTGGCATTATCAGCATCGCATTCTAACCAACTGAGCCAATTTGGTGAGGCGTAGTAGAGGAAAACATCACATACAAGTCCTACTAGGGCTCCTCTCCAGACAACCGATTCATTAAGCATTCATCCTGATTTGCTTGCACAAAGCTAATGTGGAGGTTGGACTAGCTCTGGTCTTTATTGAATATTCTTATCTATTGTATAACAGGGAGGTTACACAATAATGAACCATTCATTCTGTGTTCATCCTGATTTGATCGCAGGGTGTCTCCTCAAAAACATGCCACATTTTCCAATGAATTTTCCAGTCACCTTCTTAACTGCAGAAAGTTGTTTCTTTTTTAAAAAGTGGATTTCTTGGGTGGCATGGGTTCTTCAACTCTAATAATGCCCTGTGTTTATCTGGGTGGAGGTCAGAGAGGGTTGTGAGAGTATCTGTACAAAGGTAAAATTTACACCAGCTGCTCAACCCACTGTGGCCTTTGGCCCCACCCACCCCTGGCACATGGCCCTTGGAAGGTTACCCAGAAGGGAGTGTGGCCCTCAGGCTGAAATTTCTCCCCCATTACTAGGCTAGCCAACCCTTCATTCATCCCTGCAATGACAGCACAACTGAAGCTGGCCTACACACACAGAATCCAATGGGGGAAATGTGCAGATGCCCAGCCCAAGGAATTTTCCTACGTCCAACCCTACCATTCTATGATGTTAGGACAGCTATTAGTTAATTTTTAAAACCCCTAGATGAGCCACATCACATTTTGTTCCATCCTTCATTCCCATCACAGCCAGTAATTATAACATATACACTTGGGAAACTTTTCAGCTCAGTCTCTCAAAAAAGGGGGAAAAACAACAAAGAAAAAAAGAAGTTACAGCTCATTTGAAATATTCTCATCTTCTCACTTCTCATCGGGAGTTGGGCTGCTTTTCCGCCTGATGGTTAAAATGAATTGGAAATTTGGGGCTCATCCATCAGATTTGGAAATGATCTTTTAATTGATGCAAATGTTTAACAGTTAATTGAGCATGGCTATTGTGGCCTCTGAAATGTTTGAAAGTGCAGAAACCTAACACCCAGATATGTGGAAAAAGACGGAAGGGAAGAAAGCCATCCCTGATCCCAAAAATGTTCTTCAAGGGCTTCAAAGCTAAGACGTGAGGACCATTGTCTGGTTTATGCATCCAGCAGAAATTGAGAAGGATAAAGTTAATGCTGGAGTGTATCATTTCAAGCTGAAGTGGTTTGGGGCGAAGGATCTTCAAATGTTCTCTGATGAAAAAGGGAGGGAGATCGTTTCAGCTTAGTAATACCTTGATCTGCTATTTTCTATGTGCAGAGAATTCAAGTTCCAGGGGAGCAATCAAACACTTGGGCTGCTTCTTGACTGTCACTGTTTTGGGTTGAGATTCAATTACGTACCAGCAAATTTTAGTTGTGCAATTAAAGCTGGATTTGGAGCTCTTTTGCAACAATCCCTCTACCCCCACTCCCCCAGATTAGATTTTCTGAGAGAAGGAAAGTGATGGCAAAGTGACTTGGAAAGGGTGAGATAACACTGGCATGATGCCACTTAGTCTAATCTCCCTGCAAACAAATCAGGATGAATACTCAATAAATGGGTCAGCTGAAGTTGATCATAATATTCTCCCCCTCCCCCCCAAAAAACCTCCAGCAGTCTGTAATAGCTCATTTCAGGTGACGCTTTACCATACTATTCTGTAGAACAGAGATGGGGAACCTCTGGCCCATAGACCAGACATGGCCAGCCAGCTTTCCCCATTTGGCTTGTGAATGAATTTTGGGAGCCCATATGTGCCTGCCCTGCAATGGAGGTTCAAAGAATAGTGTATGGCTATTTGAAATCTCTTTTCCAAGCAGCTCCACGCTACTCTTTTAACTTCTGAATTTCTGAGGCTTAAGGAGCATTGCGGTGCTGCTCCCATAGGGCTTTCAACAACAGGGAACAGCAACAAAATGTTGCAGTATCCAGCCTCCTAAATGGTGGGTTATTGTTTAGGGTCAGAGACAGCCAATCCTTCAAAGCAGGGCATTTCCCACCTTATATTCTATGACTACTGAGCATGCTCAGCCCTCATTAGCCTGTTTGTTTGTTTGTTTTTGTCCTTTGTTTTTTTTTTTTAAAAAAATGGTGTTTGTATTTCTGCAACATTCATGGTCCCACCAAGCACGCTGATACCTCTCCCCTGTTCCTCGGGGATGGCCAGTTTATTGAGCATTCACCTGGATTTGTTTTGGGGTCTGAGCATGTGTTAGCTTGCAGTTTCCTGTGCATTTCTCCCATTACCTTCCTTAGCACAAAAACTCCAATCTGGAGGCAGGGGAAGAGGTTCGTTGCACAAAACCTCCAAATCAGCTATAAGTGTGCAATGTGAATTTGCCCACATGTGGCTGAATCCCACCTGAAAAATAGCAGGAATGTGGAAGCCTGCCCACCCCGTGACCGAGTTTTGGCTCCAATCCTTTTGGCACTCACCAACTGCACCTCCCCCCGCCCACTATGCAGCTGCCCCCCCCCGCTCAGGCCCGCCATCACCACTGCCCCCTGCATGACCACACTGCTTGTCCCCCACCACTCAGGTCGCCTCAGCTTGCCATAGCTGCCCTGGCCTCCCCACCTGCTGCCCTGCTGCCTTACTTCTGTTGCCTGGGTTCTCTTTCCACCTCCTTCTCTGCCACCATGCTGAAGATACCACCAGCACTGTGATGCAGTGGCGTAGCGTGGGTTGTCAGCACCCGGGGCAAGGCAAGTAATTTGCACCCCCTAACCCATGGATTTGCGCCCCCTAACCCTAACCCCCAGATGTTACGCCCGGTGCGGCCGGCCCCCCCTGCACCCCCACGCTACGCCACTGCTGTGATGAAGGGGCCACCACCTTCCTGCTACATACAGTAAGATCCTAGTATTAAGATTCTAGTACAGAATTCTAGTAGCAGCAGCAGTAGTAGCAAAAGTTCTAGGGAAAACCCCCAATCTACATTGAATAGTAAAAAAATTCCAATCAGAGCTTCCACCCCCAACATCCTGTATTGATATGGATATACAGTGGTACCTTGGGTTACATACGCTTCAGGTTACAGACTCCGCTAACCCAGAAATAGTACCTTGGGTTAAGAACTTTGCTTCAGGATGAGAACAGAAATCGTGCTCCAGCGGCGCAGCAGCAGCAGGAGGCCCCATTAGCTAAAGTGGTGCTTCAGGTTAAGAACAGTTTCAGGTTAAGAACGGACCTCCGGAACAAATTAAGTACTTAACCTGAGGTACCACTGAACAGTACAAATATTTACCAATCTTTATCCCTTTTTTAAAAATACCAAAAAAAACCTGTATATTTTAAAAAGCATGTATTTATTTATCCACCAGTATTTATTAACCACTCCGCAACCAGAGAATACCTGAGTAGTATACAGAAACGAAATATAAAACATAAAGGCTGTCACAAAGCAGCATTGAAGTGTAAAAAGGAATAGAAAAGAATTTAAAACTATATAAATAAGACTTAATCAGAGATGGAGAAAAGAGACATTTTCGACAAAAGATACCTGCCAAAAGTTTTTATGGGGAATGTTGCATAGTAAATACTATTGTGACTCGTAGTAAATTTGTAGTAGTCAGATTCTGGTATAGAATTCTAGTACTACAAGTGGTAAAGATCGCATCTACATTGAGTAGAACAGATTATGTAATCAGGGCTTCCTCGTGGTGTCCTGTATCCGTATGGATGTACAAATATTTACCAGTCTTCTTCTTCTTCTTCTTCTTTTTTAAAGATCAGCTTACGCACAGTTTATCGTCAATATACACAGTGACCCCAGGGATTTCTCCCTCCTTCTTCTCTTCTTTCTTGCGCTAATGCTGTGGTATGCTGGTCTCTGTTGGGTCTCCATAGAGGGGGGGCTTGGAATGCATTAAAGAACAATACTGAGGGCGGGCAAAGAGGAAAGAATGAAGGGCAACCAAGTTTGATAACCGCATTAAAGCACTCCCAACATCTGCTCAGGCCAAAGACAACACTATCACCAAGAATTAACCTTCTGAACCACTTAATCATTAACTGCGGCCCAGAGAAAGTTCAGCAACAAGGCTCCCGTTTGTTGGCTGCGGACCCTTGAGAGATGCCGCATGCAGCAAGCAATATTTTACGGGGCACCAGCGTGAGAAGAGGCTGGACAGCTTTAGACATTTTAAACATTGGAATAGATTTCTGTGGGAAACCGAGAGACAATGGGAGCTCCCAAACAGCTGATTGGGCCCCACTTAAATCGAGATGAGTGTCCCACAGCACTTGGAAATAGAACAGCAACATCTTTGCTTGACATCTACGAAGAATTATATGCTTTTCCAGGTTTTCCTAAGGAATAAACAGAGACATGGTGCTTCACCTGGGCTTGAAAAGTTGCCAGAATCGGGGAGAAATTTTATTCTGTTGGCTTATAAAGGCAAACCTATCAAATTTGCCCTTTTCCAAACAATATCCAAACCTAAACGCAGCCACCCGTTGAAATTTGCACCTCTCCTAATTTTGCAATCCAGTTCTCCAGACAACTAATGTGAACCACAATGCCTAAAGTAGGGTGAAGTGTGCGTAGAAGTGCACATATTCATGAAAATGCATTATATTAGGGAAATCTGTTTGCAAAAAAATGTGGATATTTGTCAAAACTGCAGGCACAAACAACCTTCATTCGGGAAAAAAAATCATACTTAAATGCTGACTTATTTCCATGGCGATTAAAAAACAACAACAATACAGTAAATTGTTGCAGAAATGTGGAGAACGGAATTTAAGATTGGAAAATCAGAAAATCGGAGAACCAGAATTGATAGCAGTTCCTTTTTTCACACCTTCCAACATCTAAAACAATCTAAACACAAAAGGAAGGCAGGAGGTCAGGGAAGGGGTGAGGGGAGAAGCAAAGCCAAAGAAAAAAGTGGGGGAAGTCTTCCTGAGGAGTGGAAGGCAACAAACATACTGTTTTATTTCCTATTAAAGTTCCAGCAAAATGTTACCAACAGACATGGGCAGATGTAGGTCTGGCAACAAACAAGCAAATGGAAGAGGGTTCCAATTCAAAACAAATTTCATGAGCTGGGACAATTGGACTGGGTAAAAAATAGTTGAATTCGGGCTGTGCATTTCCAAAGTGTTCAAAACACGCAGTTTTAGTTCCTAATTTTATTCATAAAGCATTGTAGCTCTCCATTCAGCATATGTGAGGTGGGCTGCATACAGCTCCATACAAGAAGTAAGCCAATGCTATAGTTTATTTTCTTTAAGTACAGCAACCCTGAAAGGTAGGACATTATTGTTATCCCCATATTCAATATGAAAATTAGGTTCTCCATAGCCACCCAGTGAGTTCCTGGTCACACTATGAAGTCAGGGACATGCTCATTCATAGCTCAGTTCACCACCCTAACTACCACACATGGCTACTCAAAGGAGCTTCTTGGCCAAGTGGGAAATTGAATCCAGGTTTCTGCCAGTCCAAGTCTGGCCCTCAAACCATTGCACCATGTTTCTGCCTTATTCTGTTTTGCTGTTCATATCTCTTCTTCAAATGACCATGGGAAGCTGTCTTACACAGAGTCAGACCATTGCTCAGCCTTGTCTGCACAGACGGGCAGCATCTTCCAAAGCCATATCTGGGGTTGCTGTAGAGTGAGCCTGGAGCCTTCTGCAAGCACAGTGATGGTGGCTTCAGCACACCAAGCTATGACAAAATGTTTCTAAACATTGCTTTGTGGCTCTAGGCAAGCACAGTTTTGAGTTTTCTGTTTTAAAAACAAAATAACAACAAAAACTAGCTTCAAACTATCCCCAGAATTTTCTATCTGTTTTTAACCACTCCCCAAGAGACCGGTGGGTTGTTAACTTGTAAAGCAGCTACTAATCTGACCCTAAATTGACAATTGTTAATTGGTTTCTTTTCTATGCTGGTAAGGGCCCCCACAGAGACTGCCCCCCTCACCTGGAGTACCCAAGCAGACACCTGCTGGTTATAATTAAGATCCACCATTGTCATTACTTGCATATCTTCCATCATCCAAGGAAAAGTTGTTGCTGCCTTTTTTAAAAAAAAAATACAGCACAGCCAATGACTGAGATTCAGCCTAGCCTCCGAAACTTTGGGCAGCTGCCTCTTCCGATAAAAAATTTCCATCGTGAAGCCATGGAGTGTCTCTAATTTCCTGTTCAATGTGCATTTTGATTGAAGCGCAACCAAACACACACACAACACACACACTTCCCGCCTCTTCAGAAGATAATAGCCTTTTCATTGGATAACAAGTGTCTGACAGATTGGAAGCTTCCCGGTTTACTGTTGGATTCATTAGAAGTTCCAGATTTTGTTTACTGAGGGTTGCTGCAGGGGAGGAGTCAAAGGTTGCTTTGCTTTATGTTGAAACAGCTAGCGGGGATTTTTTTCCTGCGGTGGTGGGGAAACAACTCTGCAAATTAGAAATTGATAACTGGAGGCAGGACCGTCTTTAGCAGAGGTGGCGCCGGGGTGCAAATATCCGCCCAGCGCCCCCAAATTACCACAGATAGTGTTGAGGTGGCCGTAGCTGCACACTGCCAGCCATTGGGGGGGGCGCAACTCTCCCCCATGCCGCTGCGGGAGAGCAATCAACCTTAGGTCCGCATATACTATTGGACTGTTGCTGAAGCTGAATGTTGGGAGATTTCAGTAGAGAGAAACTAAAGCACTTTTTTCCACACGGCACATAGTGGACCTATGGAATTCGCTGCCACAAGGGGCAGTGATGCCCATCAACTTGGACAGCTCCAAAAGACAAATTCATGGAGAACAGGGCTAGCCCCAGCAGCTATGCTCCAGCTCCATGGTCAGAGGAAATACACCTCTGAATATCAGTTCCTGGAAACAGCAGGAGGTGGGAGTGCTGTTGCAGATGGGACTAAGATTCAGCTCTCAGTTCAACCAGCTACTGTGCAGGGGGAGGGCCCCATCTTGTCCTTAGCTTCAGGCAGAAAAATCTCCTGGGTCAGTTATGAGTCTCTGGGATGCAGCAGACACCCAGCCCCACTCACTTCTGACACCCCAAAGCAACATAACCTCCTATTTGCTTAAGCCACTGAGATTTGTTTCCTGTACTAATGAAGCGATGATCTTCTGGGTGTATGCTTCTTTATAGGGAACAAGCACCATCCCCTTCTAATTAAATTTCTGGTCTCTTTGCTGTAATCAGAGCCTGCCGCTGGGCAAGTGGTGGTGGGGAGGAAGGGAGGATAGTAAGATGGTTAAACATTTGGAAGTATCTGAAGTGAAATTGGAAGTGAAATTATGGGGAATCCATTTCTGCTGGGGACCAGATAAATGTCTCTTATGACAATGCCACTGGGTGAAATAATTAGATTAATGACTCTTAGCATTATGTGCTTTCCTTTGTCTCATTTGCCACGACCTGATTAACTGGTGGTTTGAAGAGTCTTTCTGGGGAATTCCATCAAAAAGATAGATAAATAGAGAGATAGAGAGATAGACAGATTCCTCTTGCATGATTACCATTGTGTGAGAAGGGAGAATGGGGGCATGCTCCCTTGGCAACCCCACCCATAGGGGAAGGGCTATACCTCAATTGCAGAGCATCTCCTTTCTGTTCAGAAGGCACCAGGCTATATCCTCAATGGCATCTCCAGGCAGGACTGGGAATGCACCTGGGAAGCCATTGCTAATTAAGATGAGTGCTCAGTAAACAGGGAATCTGGGAGTGACCTTGGAGAAGACTGAGAAACGTGTAGCCTTCCAGATGTTGATGGACTTCAAATCCCATCTGCCTCAGTGAGAATGGTCAATGGTCAGGGAAGATGAGAGTTTTAGTCCAGCACCATTTAGCGACACACAGTTCCTCCATCCTTCATCTACACAATATGTTCTCTTGCATGCTTTCACAACATGCCCCACCAACATGTGACTCACAAGCAGCGCTTGAAATCCAGGTTAAGCAGTGTGTTCAAAACACAATAAATTGGGCTTGTCCTTTATTTTGGATGGTTGGAGTAGGTGGGTATGATTTGGTTACTTTTCGGGGAGAGTTTGGACAGAATTGGAGGTACCATATTTTTCGCTCTATAGGACGCACTTTCCCCCCTCCAAAATTAAGGGGAAATGTGTGTGCGTCCTATGGAGCGAATGCAGGCTCCTTGGCTCCAGCGATAGCAACGCGAAGCCTCCGAAGCGCAGAGGGAGCGCTCCCAGTCCCACCAGGAGATGCTGAGGACTGAACCTGATGCCTTCTGCATGCTAAGCAGTTCTACCACTGAGCCAAGGCCCTAGCTCACAATATTGCTGTCAGGATAAAATGGAGAAGGTGGAGGCTGAAGTGTGTATGCTCTGTGGAGGAAAGGTGGGATAGAAGTATAAGAAGGAATAAAGTATGTAAACTAGCCTATAAGTGAATAAACTACAGTATATTTTTAACTTAATCTCCTAATAATTTTTATATCAATGATAAAAGTGGTATATAAATTTTGTTAAATAAAGAAGAGGAAATGTTCAGACTTTCAAACAGTATGTTATGCCTGAGCCTTCATTGCTGAAACTCCCAACAGCATTTTCATGCTCACAAACACCTGATGAAGGAACCATTGTGACATAACCCATTCAAGCAGAGTGAAGGGGCAACAGGCTGTCAACAGTGGCAGTAGTTGGGGGCTCCCATCTATTCAAAAGCCACAGAAAGTCTTTTCATACTGCCTGAGGAATTAATCCCTTCTTTAACGTTCATAATTGCTGGATTGATTTAACAGGACTAACATTTGCTTGGATTTGGCACCATTGATAGGGAACTGCCTGCTACGTCCTCCGCTTTGAAGTCACCCTGGTCTTTGGGCCTCCAGCCCCTTCTTCAGCATGTCCAACCCATCTAAGAGGCGTATGATACTGGTGTTCCACTGGGTTAGGAAGAAGCCCCTGACAGAGAAGCCGTGCTCTACCATCTTGGCCAGACCTTCTGCCTCTGCACCGGCTTGCAACACTCCTCACATTTCACCCTACTTCACCAGGAGCAAGACACAACCCGCTCCGCTCAGGAGGTCCAGCAGGCGCAAGGTGCTGCGATTGCCGAATCTCACCGACCCCAAGTTTTTAAGATCTGTCATTGGCAGTGTTGGCCGGAAGAGAGCCCGCAGACATGGTGGCAAGCAAAAGAAGACTCCAGCGGGAACTGGAAAAGGGGTGAGGGCTAGGCTAGAGGCAAGAAGGCTCCAAAGCTATTTGCGGGGTGGGATTGCTTTGGAAGATGCCTTCTCACAATCTTTACCCTTGAACCACGTAAGGACATAAGAAGTGCCTGCTGGATGAGGCCACATTGGCCTGTCTAGTCCAGCATCCTGTTCTCACAGTGCCCAACCAGAGGCCTGTGGAAACAAGAGCATTCTGTATTCCCTTCCTGCATCTTCCAGCAACTACTGTTCACAAACGTTACTGCCACTGACTGTGGAGGTAGAGCATAGCTATCGTGCCTAGTGGCCATTGATAGCCTTTCCTGCATAAAACCATCCAAGTTGGTGGCCGTCACAGCTTTCTGTGGGATTGAGCTTCCAGAGGGGTAGCCGAGCTGCAGGAAAAACAGGCATTAAAAGTACATTTCTCTCAAAGAATCCTGGGAATTGCAGTTTGTAAACGGAGCTACGAATTGTAGCTATGCGGTAGAAGGGTAATCTACAGTTCCCAGGATTCTTACAGGGGAGAAGCGATAATGCTTTTAATGTATGGTGTGTAAAAAAGGTAAAGGGACCCCTGACCATTAGGTCCAGTCGTGAAAGACTCTGGGGTTGCGGCGCTCATCTCGCTTTATTGGCCGAGGGAGCTGGCGTACAGCTTCCGGGTCATGTGGCCAGCATGACTAAGCCGCTTCTGGCAAACCAGAGCAGCGCACAGAAATGCTGTTTACCTTCCCACCGGAGCAGTACCTATTTATCTACTTGCACTTGGCATGCTTTCGAACTGCTAGGGACCGAGCAACGAGAGCTCACCCCGTCGTGGGGATTTGAACCGCTGACCTTCTGATTGGCAAGTCCTAGGCTCTGTGGTTTAACCCACAGCACCAACCGCGTCCCTTTGTATGGTGTATACACAGCCTCAAATTAGCTCCACCAGGTCTGTAATACTAGAGCAAAGATTATAATACATATTGTTCGTGTTGTTGTAAATATTATAAAACCCATTCCTGCAAGCCATGTAGTCTGGAATAAACCCAGTCACCTCTCCCATCATTAATTGTTTCTACTAGGTGGGGAGGGGTGTTGGATCTGCTTCCCTGCCTTGAAGAAAGGCGCGGGTCAGATGTGTGCCCAGACCTGGCCACACTTCGCAAGAGAGATGTATTGGTTCAAGGTGGCCACGCTGCCTGCAACTTGCACTCCTTCCTGACGTGTCTTCCCCAAACCCCTTCTTCCAGAGGCTGTGTTGAAGTTTTCCATCACGTGGAACACAAACTGGCGGAACTACCTCGAGGCTCAGGCAGTGGTGGAAACCCTCCTCAAGCATGAGATGCCAGAGAGCCTCTTGCAACACGAAGGGATCAAAGCAGCTGTGGAGTCTCTCCTACCATACATGGCACTTCCAGAGGCTGGGCCGGTTACTGCAGGCCTCCATGTTCCTTCATTTCATGTGACAAAACATGAAGTTGCCTGACACCGCCAAGTGGGACGAGGAGATGGACACTTGATGAGCTTGCTTTATTCATTTATTTATTTATTTATTTATTTATTTATTTATTTATTTATTTGTTATTAATTTTATTGAGTACAAATTAGAAAAAAATACAAATATACAAAAAAAGGAAAATACATGTAACCAATAGAAAATTAGAAAACATTTTACCTCTTCTGATATTTACAATTATTTGCACCTCTACAAAACAATATTCACAATAAAGAAAAGAAATGAGTTAAGTACCATCTATGATGAATTTTTCTGTAGTTCTTCCTTAATGGGTCACACGCTGTAAAATTTATGTTTTTCTCACCCTTACATGGGTTTTGGATATACCGTATTTTTCGCTCTATAGGACGCACTTTTCCCCCTCCAAAAATTAAGGGGAAATGTGTGTGCGTCTTATGGAGCGAATGCAGGCTCCTTGGCTTCAGTGATAGCAACGCGAAGCCTCCAAAGCAGCGCTTCCCCCCACCGCCAGCCCCACAATCTCGGGGGGCAGCGGGAAGGCGGTGCACAGCCTTTGCGCTGCTTCCCAACCTGGTCTTTGAGGCTGGCGGTCTTTGAGCAGCGCTCCCCCCCTGCCAGCCCCAAAGAGCAGTTTGAAAGGAACCCGAAGCCCCCGGAGCCCAGTGGGAACTCCTGCTGCGCTCCGGAGGCTTCAGGTGAACGCATCTTGAACGGACAGAACGCACCTTGTTTTAGAGGGGGAGCTCCATTTCTCCTGCCGCTTTGCTGAAGGGGCACTGAGGTGCGTTCAAGATGCGTCCTATGGTTGGGTGCGTCCTATAGAGCGAAAAATACGGTAACTGTTTTAACAGTTTCAAATTGCTCAAATTGTTTTTAATTTGTGTGGGTAATGTTTGTGTGTGTGTCATCATTTTTATTGAGGGAGGGGATATACGTTTGGGAGCAGAGCAGTTGAAGAGAGCGGAGGAATGCAATCACAGTGGTCCAGGTTAGGAGGATACATAGTGTGGGATGTGGGGATGGCCGAGTAAGGGGCACACGGCACAGGCACTTGGGGATTAGGACTGTTTTGGCGCAGAATCTGCTTTGGTCACCCTGCATGATGACCTCTGTCAGGAGAGAGACAGGGAAATGTGCCCCTGTTAATTCTCCTTGGCCTCTTCAATACCACCAACCATGGTATCCTTCTGAAGCAGCTGGCTGAGTTGGCATGGGTGGCACCACTTTGGAAACTTCAGCTGGTGAAGATTTCAGCAGCCAGGTTACTTACCGGGCAAGATGGTTTGAGCATATAACGTCGATCCTGACTGAACTGCACTGGCTGCCAATTAGTTTCCGGGCCCAATTTGAAGTGCTGGTCTTGACCTATAAAGGCTTAAACAGATTAGGACTGCAATACTGCAATATTCAAGGACAGCGTTTCCACATATGGACCAACCCAGACCCTGTGATCACCACTGGAAGCCCCATTGTGTGCCCCCTCCATGAGAGGTCTAGAGTGCAACACATGAACAGGCCTTCCCTGTGGTGTCTCCTCGTTTGTGGGATGGTCTCCCCAGGGAGGCTCGCCTGGCGCCTTCATTACATATATTTAGGTGCAAGGCAAAAACATTCCACTTCTCTCATGGCCTTTGGCTAATTAGACAATCTCTATGGCCTTTTAAACAGGGGGATTATTGTTTGTTAGTATAGTATGTATTTTTGTTGTTTTATATTGTAAACCACCCTGTGATCCTCAAATGAAGGGCAGTATAGAAATATAGTTAATAAATAAATAATCACAGCACTGTTTCCAAGGCTCTTGTGGCTGAGTGAAGGAAAATGTTGAATTTTGGCAATATAAACCTTGGCTCTGGGTCCAGTTGCTTTCAGCTCCACTGTCACGTCAGATGCTATCAGCCATAAGGTATGAATCTATTCAGCCGTGCAACTTTATGTGACTTAGAGACACAATTCAATGGCATCTTTGAGACATCTTTCTGTTACGCGTTGCAGAATAACTTACCCTCCGGGGTGGAAACGTCATTCAATGATGCAGTTGTGTTTTTTGGGGGGTGGGGTGGGGGTAGGGTGGGTAATGGTGTTAACCCTTTAATAATGGAAGCCTCTTTTGGCTGCCAGCCCTTTACAACTGGGTGAAATGAGATCTGTTGACTGAAGGTGCTCAGCACATCCAGTTGAAGGCTCTTCCTTGGAAGTAGGAAAGCGAACATTCTCCCTTGGGGAGGAAGGGCTGGTTATAAGTTGAAACAGTAAGTAAATGAATGGATAGAGAAATATTTCATGCATTTTCTCCTACTGAGCTTTAACCAGGAGCCTGATAGTGAAACGGTTAGTTTTCTACGTGCTGTGTACTAACACAGGGTGGAATGACTGCCCACACCCACAATTATTCTGAGTTAGCCCATTCATCCATCTATCTCAGTATTGCCTACCCTCAACTTTCCAGGGCTATGTGCACATTTCCAGCCCTCCCTGGAGATACTGGGGGCTTCTGCATACCACCGAGTTGAAGCCCACCTCCCTGCACCCTATGATCACCCACAGCTATACCTTTTAAGAAATGCAGTGATGTTGTCAGCAAAAGTCAAACAGTGACCCTTTTCTTTTGCTTTCTGAACAAAAAACGGGAATTGAGCTTTTGAGATTAATACACCCATTTTACGGTTGGTTCTGGAAGGAACACTCCACCTCCAAGGACCCCACTATTCTTCTTCCACCACTTCAAATAAATAAATCAACTGCCCTCCTAAATTCATTTCCCTTAAAGCACACACACACAAAAATGCACACCCACTAGACCAGGAAACTGGATAGCAATACTGGTCTACACTGTATGGTTGTTGTACAATATTCTCTCGCAGTGCTTCCCTGAAATATTTCCACAGCAACTGTGAGCTACGTTGCAGGGCTAATGCAACCTACACTTTTCCAACTACAATGCCCCACCACCGCCACCAACCTCCAGGGCAGTACAGAAAAGCTTGTGGTGGGTTTTAGTTGCACTTGAATTAGTAGGTTATGCTTTTTAATGATATTAGGAAGGAACTAACCTTTTTTTGCATTCAGTAAAATTCCTCTCAGCTTTGGGGGTGACCTGTCACAGCCAGTGGCAGAGCTTCATGCTTTGGCATCGGGGGGGTGGAGAGCAGGCGTGGGCGTGGGTGGTGTGTGTCTTGGGGGCATGACACGTCGCCTGCAGGGGCGTGGTGCCCAGCATGGAGGGGCAGCTGTGATGGCACCCCACCGGGATCGTGGTGCTGGGGGCAGTGCACTCTCCCCGCCCACCCTTCCTCCGCCAGTGGTCACAACAGCCACAGTAAATACCTGGATTTCTCAACTATTTTGTCTCAGCAATCATCATTTAAGATGGAAGATGGCAAAAGAGCTTCAAAAGGAGCCAGGAAGTCCCTCCAGAACAAATCAACCTATGAGGTTTTGTGCACAGAATGGGTTCCCTGGGTCCCATGGGAAGGGGTGTGTATTCCCCATTTTACTCATTAATCACACAGCTGTGACTTACTGGCTAAAGATGGTGATAAACAGGGGTGATAACTGATAGCCCACCTAGTCCAGCATCCTGTTCTCACAGGGGCCAACCATATGTTCTAATGGGAAGCCTGTGAGCAGGATCTGAGTGCAACAGAACTTTCCCCATTTGTGAGTCCCAGGAGCTGGTTATTGGGATGCGTACTGGCTCTGAATGGAGGCAGAGCACAGTGATTGTGACTAGTAGCCACAAATAGCCTTGTCCCACATGATTACTCCTGTAGAGCTTCTGAAAGGCTTCCAGAGCACCCAGGACCTCCAAGAACAAGGCTTGAAAACCACCAAAATATAGGATAGAGCTATATGGAAGCTCAAGAGAAATACCCATTGCATCAAATGAGAAGGCAAAGAATCCCCCCTCTTTTTCACCGAATTGTGGCTTCTGGGCTGCAACGGTGGGTTTTCTCTCTTTTCTTTCAGGGTTAACGTATTTTTCGAGACTTTGCAAAGTAATTTGATATTCATTTCCTACAGACAAAGGGATTCGGTGAGCGATACACCTTTCTCAGTATTCATCACAGATTTTTCCTCCTTTTTTATTAACAAAAGCTAGGCGAGAATTCTAGTTAGATATACCCCAGCGACACTGGAATAATTGTACTTTATCTAAGTAATGCTGGTATTTTATCCTTCGGGCTAACACATTTTCTCATTAGCTATTATTATACTGAACAATAGTACCCTATCTTCGCCGTGTACCGTGATTAAGGTTGCAAGCCATCTTGTTTACCGAAAGGGACCCTACTTTAAGATAGTTCCACCATGAGATAGATTGCATACATACACCTCATTGGGTTATTTAAAGAATAATGACTACTCAAATACCTAGAGCTTGCTTCTCTTCTATGTTTCAGGTACATCCAGGGAGGCTGTTGGACCATAGCTCAGTGGTGGGGTGCATGCAAAAGGTCCCAGGTTCAAACCTCAGCATATCCAGGCAGGGCTAGAGAAAGCTGCTTCTTGAAACCCTGAAGAAACAAAAATTAGATCCCCCCCCACTAACTGATATTTTGGATAGGTTTGGAATACTCAAAATCCCCCACCCCACTTTCTCAGTAAGCTGAACTGCCACCTTTCAGTTCCTTCCATTCACATTCATTTGGGGTTAGCAAACCCCTGTACCAGGTTAACAAAACAGCAGCAGCAGCACCAACTAAAATTATGCAGACCCACAGAGAACGTTCAAACACCGGAGAACAATCAAGTCCTCGTTATTCCAAATAAATCCATGGGCTTGTATCCAATTAGGGTCATGTTCACACCATGCATTTATAGCACTATGGTACCAATCATGGCTTCCTACAAGGAATTCTCAGAGTGATTAACAATAAATCTCTTTTCCAAGGGAATTCTGTGAGGGCAACAGGGGTCTGCTAACAACTCACAACACCCATAACAAACTACAGCTCCCAAAATTCTTTGGAGGCAGCCATGATTGTTTAAAGTCTTATGATGCTGCTTTAAATATATGGTGTGAAGACAGCCTAATTTGTGACAGGCCAGTGGGCCTATGTTAGTTATGTGGATTAAATTTCAGTGGGTCTGCTCTCAGACTCTCCAAGTATCCAGATTTTCCAGGGACAGTCCTGAATTTACAGAAGCATTCCCAGTTTCTTATTTGATTCTGGAATGACCTGCTTTTCCTTAGGATTTTCATCAGAGAAATGTTGGAGGGTATGGATTTATGCATCCCCCAAGCCAAGGAGATAAAGAGATATACAACCTTTAAAAGACATCGGAAGGCAGCCCTGTACAGGGAAGTTTTTAAATGTTTAATGTTTTATTATTTTTTAATATGTTGGAAACCACCCAGAATGGCTGCGGCAACTCAGTCAGATAGGTGGTATATAAATAGTAAAATTATTATTATTTTTTTTATTGAATGGGACGTCCCTATTTTATCAAATAAATGTTGGAGGGTATGTACTCTTAGTATGGCTACCATTGGCTACAACACACATGTGGGGAGGAATGTTTTACAAAAAAAAATACATTCCTTTTTGGGGGTCGAGGGGCATTCATGTTGTCATTGTGTTGTGGCAAATGGTTTTCTGCTACAGTCTTCATTGATTTTCTTTGGAGGGATGGGGGAATCCGAAACGGAATCGGAAGAGCTTGTTTCCTTCTGCTGCTGTCACAACGTCAAATGCATCTTTAATTAACTCAACTGTGCCAGAAGGGTCCTTTACCTCTGGTATATTCCCATCCCATTCCACTCCACCCCACCTCACAGTTCGCAGAGGTCATATTGACAATGCACCCTGTGGCATTTCCTTGCTTCCTAGATAAGATAAAGCCAGGAGGAAGCCTTCAGTTCCAGGTGACTGCAAGACAGTGCAAGAAACAGGAAGCAGATAAGAGTGTTTGGTCCAGGTGGGAATTTATCGGGCACTTACCTCCAGGACCGCAGATGTGTTGCCCTCTGTCAGAACCAGAGCTTCCTGTTCCAGGCAATTTGATTCTGGGTGCACCACCTCTAGGCCTGGCTGGGTTTCGTTTCTGTAAATCACAACAACTCTTATACCTGACAGAGAAGGGGGTGGAGGGAGAAAGAATCTTAAATGGACTCTACTGCCTTAGGCAAGGTTTCAGTGCATACCGTGTCCACGGCTCCTTCTGAAGTTCAAGGAAAAGTTTAACATTTCAGCGGGGCAGCTGAGATCTGCTGGCATGACAACTGAGTTCTGAATGTGTGCACCTCACATAGAAAATATTAAAAGGGCCTATATTTATTTAATTCATGTTCTGCTCCTAGAAAAGCAGCCTCTGTATATTAGGAAAATTGGAAAACTTTGTAACATAATATATGATGAGCATAGTATACTCTGAGTATTTTTATTTTGGAGCTATAAAGGGAGCTGTTGCTCTGTGCCCCTCCACCACTGGAAGGACCAAGATCAATCCTGAGCATCTCCAATTAGGACTGAGAAAAACATCTGAATGAAATCTTGAAAAGCCACTACTGGCCAGTGTAGAAAATGCGAAGCTAGATAGACCAGTGGCATAGGAGGATTAAATTCCAAGCACCACATGCCAGTGGTGAGTGTGGCCAAATTTGCCAGTGTTGTCAGGGCCACCCCACACTTGTTATCTCTTTGTGCAGTACTTAAGGGCCTTTTCAGTGGTTGCACCCCAGATATAAAATAACCTCACCATATTCATACCTCTTCTAGATTTTGAACTGCTACAGTTTGGTCAAACTCATGCTGATAGCTTTGAGAACACTGTCCAACCATCTTATCCTCTGTCGTCTCTTTCTCCTTGTGCCCTCAATCTTTCCCAACATCAGGGTCTTTTTCAGGGGGTCTTCTCTTCTCACGAGGTGGCCAGAGTATTGGAGTCTCAGCTTCAGGATCTGTCCTTCCAGTGAGCATTCAGGATTGATTTCCTTCAGAAATCTTCTTCTTGCAGTCCAAGGTTTAATCTTCTTGCAGTCCATGGGACTCTCAAGAGACTCCTCCAGCACCATAATTCAAAAGCATCAATTCTTCGGCGATCAGCCTTCTTTATGGTCCAGCTCTCACTTCCATACATCACTACTGCGAAAACCATAGCTTTAACTATACAGACCTTTGCCAGAAAGGTGATGTCTCTGCTTTTTAAGATGCTGTCTAGGTTTTTAAGATGCTGTCCAGGGACGCAGGTGGCGCTGTGGGTTAAAGCCTCAGCACCTAGGACTTGCAGATCGAAAGGTCGGCGGTTCGAATCCCTGCAGCGGGGTGCGCTCCCGCTGCTCGGTCCCAGCGCCTGCCAACCTAGTAGTTCGAAAGCACCTCCGGGTGCAAGTAGATAAATAGGGAACGCTTACCAGCGGGAAGGTAAACGGCGTTTCCGTGTGCGGCTCTGGCTCGCCAGAGCAGCGATGTCACGCTGGCCACGTGACCCGGAAGTGTCTCCGGACAGCGCTGGCCCCTGGCCTCTTGAGTGAGATGGGCGCACAACCCCAGAGTCTGTCAAGACTGGCCCGTACGGGCAGGGGTACCTTTACCTTTACCTTTACCTAGGTTTGTCATTGCTTTTCTCCCAAGAAGCAGGCGTCGTTTAATATCGTGACTGCTGTCACCATCTGCAGTGATCATTAGCCCAAGAAAGTAAAATCTCTCACTGCCTCCATTTCTTCCCCTTCTATTTGTCAGGAGGTGATGGGACCAGTGGCCATGATCTTAGTTTTTTTGATGTTGACCATATTTTGAACTCTCCTCTTTCACCCTCATTAAAAGGTTCTTTAATTCCTCCTCACTTTCTGCCATCAAGGTTGTGTCATCTGCATATCTGAAGTTGTTGATATTTCTTCCGGCAATCTTAATTCCAGTTTGGGATTCATCCAGCCCAGCCTTTCACATGATGAATTCTGCATTAGTATCCCTGCCAAGAATTCCCCATGGACAAAGACAACAAGATATCCTAAGGACATATAAAAAGAACCCTGATAGATCAGAACAAAGGCCCATCTCTTCCAGCATATTCCGACGGTGGCTACTAATTGTGATGGTTATGTTCTGCCTGCACTGTAGGAGGTTCTGTTTGTGGACTTTGCAAGACGTAGTTTTGCACAATGGATAGTGACCAAAGTCCTTTATAACAGGCTCATGCAAATATTAGGCATGAGAAAAAGCTCACCAGAAATCTGTGTTCTTGGGTGCCTCTGGGCCTAGCCTCTACAGCTTTTGTATAACAACTGCACTAGAAGAACTCTGGAGGCTGGGGAAGGCATAGAGCATGGGCTGGATCCCCCAACATTACAGCCTACCCAAAGGATTCTGGTTGTCCCTGTGAAACCAGAGTGCTTAACTAGATGGTCTTTCAGCCTGATTCTGTAGCCAGGCTCTTTCTATGTTTTGAAAAAGCTCTGCAAAGGAAAAAAAAATTGTTTTGCTCAGCTTTTTGCACTGAGTGCCACTGCAGCCATCTCCCACCCCTCTGTGGGGACAGGAGCCAGGCCTGAGACAGTGGGGTAGTGCTCCAGACTACACGTGGCAGCAGTTTTGCTCATTTTCCTGTTCTGCTTTCAGCTAGCCCTTATCCATCTACACATTTTAGGGGACTGGGTGAATATTTCGCTTCCTCTCATCAGCATGCCATTGAAAACAGCATTTATGCCAAATCGTAGCAAAGGTATTACTGTCCATGCACAAAAGGAAATGCAGCAGGAAAATTGCAGCAATACCAGTGGTTACAGGTATGGCACTACTTAGCACACCAAGGTACAGTCGCCCACATTATTCCTGCTGCAGGCTTAAGAGAGATCACCATTCAACTTTGTTATTCTGTTTGGTAAACAGGAATAATTGGATGGGGAACTGAAGCTAGTAGCCAGGACCTCCAATGTCAGGGGCATTAAGCCTCTGAATAACAGTTGCTGGGAACGCAAGTGGGAACAGTGCTTTAGCACTCAGGTCCTGCCTTGGAGCCTCCTGTTAGGGCATCAAGTTGAGAAGATGATGAGCCTTTGACCTGATCCAGCAGGCTCTTCTTATGTTCTTAAGTAATTCTAGTTTTGTTCCCATCCTCCCCCGCCTGCTGCGTTCTGCAGTCCAAAGAGAAGGAAGCCAGAAGTCTTGGCTCCTGCCCAACACACACAGAAAGAGGCTCTTACTTAGAAGTAAGAAAGAGATCTTTATTCAGGCAAGTAATGAGGAATGCGCAGGAGCAGCCACATTGCTCAGGAGGCACGATTTAGGAGTTCAGGAGCGAGTCAAGAAATTCAAAACTGGGCAGAAGCAATGGAGATGTCCCAACAAGTTTTCCTACCCTGCTCACCAAGTGTTTAAAGATGAAGGATGAAAATTTTGCTTGCAGGGCTTTCTTGCCTTGTGAGACTACTGGAATTGCAAGCATGCATTCCATTGGGGTGGGGGTGGGGTCTTCTCCCATCTGTGAAGGCAGCACTTGATTCTTTGCAACAGGATTGCACTCTCCTGCTCAGGCTCAGGTACAGTTGTAGCTTCCTCCTTTTCAGCCTTCTCCACGCCTGGCTGATCCAAGCCTCCAGCTTTGCAGGAGATGTGTTTGAGGGGAGAGCCAGCATCCCTGCTCTCCTTACCAAAATGGCTGAATTTGGAGTGGAAGTTACAGATAGGTAGCCGTGTTGGTCTGCCATAGTCAAAACAAAACAAATCCTTCCAGTAGCACCTTAAAGACTTAGTTCTTTAGTTGGTCTTTAAGGTGCTACTGTAAGGAATTTTTTTGTTTTGGAGTGGAAAGAGGAGATCCCTTCCTCCTTCAACACACATCCCCCACAATTCATCTAACTTCTGTTACTTCCTCCTCCACCAGAGCCTGCCAACCCCATGCCCTGTCACAACAGAACAACGGGGCTCAAGGTAAGTGTGATATGGTAAAACTACTTAGGACCCACGGTGGGGTGATCAGAAGTCATTATAAAAGCTACATATGATGAAAGCATTTTATCTTTTGGTAATGTGTATTATTCTTATGTTGACTGTTTTCTTTTTGAATTCAATAAAGCATTTCTTTTTTTAAGAACAACAACCACAATGGGGCTCATGACACCAGCAGCCAGTGCCAACCCCTGGGCTTATTGTAAGTCAGAAGGCAGGGCAGGTGAGTGATGGCTGAGGTCTGGGTGAGGTTAGTGGGCCAGTGCCCTTTTTGGCCTAATACACCAGCCTCCACTGGCAGAAACAAAGAGTTACCTCATCTGGTTTTGGCTTTGCCTCTGCCCTCCACTGACTTCAATCCTGCCCGCTGCCCAGTTGTGATCCCAAGCAGATTATCCCTGAGGGAATGCAGCTCTTGACAGAAAAAAAGGAAAGCTGCCTGACCCTAGTATTTTGTTGTAGTTTATATGAGAACTCTGTCAGGTTATTGTTTATCCTGAGCTTCTGCTACTTATAAACCCAGGGTCCAACTGGTTGGAATAAGCCCAATTGAAATGAATACACACAGCTCTCGTGCATTCTAGCAAGACTTTTGCAGGAGAATTTCCCACCTGAGAGAGTGCTTGAAACAAATCCGTAAAGAAGGAGAAGGAGAAGATCCTCATCACTTCCTTTCTCTTTCTTTCTGCTTTGGGTCAATCTTCTGTAAGAGCTAATCAAAATTGCCTTTTTACAATGAAAAGATTGTTCAAGGAAAAGACTGTCAAATGCGGGAGGAGTTTGTAAAGCTCCTTTTGTCCTTCTTTATATATATATATAAAAACCCTCTCAAGGAGATAATACGTGAAGTTCCTGTAAATCAGAAAGTTCTTCTCCAACCAATGTCACCATGAATAATCTCCACCTCATTGCTTAGTCATATTCTTTTCTGAACCACACACTCGAACAGCTTCCCCCCTCACATTTCCACAGTATTTGTCATCTATCCAGGAAGTCCTTAGTGACCACCGGACTTAAATTCAGTCCCAGAAGCCGCACGATGCTGCCAGCAAGATGATAAAGAAGTTGGTTTCTTTAAGAGCTCGCCAGCATTCTACTGTGGGAACACCAGAAGAGTTGTGAGTTGGTAGTTAAGTTTTTAGTAGAAAATAATTCCCGGAAGGAAAAAAAAAGGAGGTAGACTTAGCTGGGAAGAGACATTCACTTTTGTTACATAAGATCCAAATTGCATTTTTAAAAGTTTTTTGTTGTGTATTTTTGAAGGTAGGAGTATATATATATATGTGTGTGTGTGTGTGTGTGTATATATATATATATATATATATATATATATATATATATATATATGAATATTCCAAATGAAAAATAATTTGGCTGGCATTTATTTAGAGGAAAGGCCAAATCAGTAGAGCATCCGCTTTGCATACAGAAGGTCCCGGCTTCTCCAGAAGGCAGGGAAATAGACTGTCACCTGAATATTTTAGGGACCCACTGCCCATACGAGTGGATAGTACAGTGGTACCTCTGGTTACGTACTTAATTTGTTCCGGAGGTCCGTACTTAACCTGAAGCTGTTCTTAACCTGAAGGACCACTTTAGCTAATGGGGCCTCCTGCTGCTGCTGCGCCACCAGAGCACGATTTCTGTTCTCATCCTGAAGCAAAGTTCTTAACCCGAGGGACTATTTCTGGGTTAGTGGAGTCTGTAACCTGAAGCGTATGTAACCCAAGGTACCACTGTACTGAAAAAAAAGGGACCACAATGGTCTGACTTGGAATAAGGCAACTTCTTTTTGTTCCTAATAGGGAAGCAGTTGGGATAGTGAACAATGGGTGAATCAACACACCTGCTAGCTAATGGACAATCAAGAATATCCTGGGACCTTATTGCTTGATCTCAGATATGTTTTATTGGGAGGAAGGAATCACAGAATTGTACAATTGGAAGGGATCACAAGGGTCACCTAGTCCAAGTTGGTGGCTATCACTGCCTCCTGCAAGAGTGAGCTCCACAGTTTAACTATGTGCTGCATGAAGAAGTGCTTTCTTCCCTTTGTCCTGATTCTTCCAATATTCAGCTTCTATACACTCCTCATCATGAAGGTTTCTACATACTCTTCACAAGCACCCACACAGCTCTTCATCCTCCATCCTTGAAAGGAAGAGATATTGTCATCACAGTTTGTGGAGATATTCCAGGCAGAGAAAGGCACCCAGGGAAGGTGTGGAGCAGGAAGACCTCTTTAGGGGAGACCTCGGACCTGGAGTTCTTCACCCCAGCTTCAGACAGAACTGGGATTGGAGAGGAAATGAGGGAGGGACGAGTATGGGCGGTAAAGAATGAGCAATTACAAGGGCTTAATGGAGGAGTAATCAGTGGCATAGCTCAGGTGCAACACATTTGTGGAGGCAACACATTTGTGGAGGTCTCAAAGAATAAAGACGAATGACTTAGGGCTGATCCAAATTTCCATTTGTCCTGTGATTTCAAGTCACGGGTCTGGCAGGTTTTTCTTTCGTCCCCGCTGCTTTCCCTGGGAAAGCCTGCTGTTTGCTGCTGAATCAGAACGAATGCCAATGTGCAGAAAACCTGGCTGACATTTGCTCCGATTCAGCAGGGTTTTCCCAAGGAAAGCAGCAGGACAGAACTTAAAACCTCTTGGACCCGTGACTGGACATCAGGGGACCAAGGGAAGGGGTGGTGGTGCCTTAATCATGACAAAGTATCTCAAGCTTAAGAGGCTTCTTCTTTATTTTTAAATAAAATGAAACTAGGCTTCGTAATTAAAAAGAGCTTGCTTTTGCATTTGAAGTTTAAATGTAAAAGAAAGTTCTGTTTTTTTTTAAAAAACAACAACAACAATGGAGAGAGAAGACGAGAGAGAGGGTTCCTCTATCTCCTCCTTTTCTCAGGAACTCTCTCAAGGCCAAGAAGAGTAAACATCTTTCAAAAGTTTCTTCTCCAGCACCTGAATGCAGCCAGCAGGATCCATCCCTGCAGAATCCACACTGTCCAGCAAAATCTGACATTTTATCAGTACAGGGTGTTTTCTAGGACCGTTACAGTAAAAAAAAGGGGGGGTGTGCAAATAATATTATTTAAATATCTAAACAGACAAATGAATTAAAATGTGCAGAATGAGGCCCTGTTTATGAACAGATACAATCAGTGTCCCTTGGCCACCATTTTGGGTTACCTCAAAAAAGGGAGGAGGCAACCCCCCCCCCCTTTTAGCAGGGGTGAGGGATTGCCAATTGCATGTTTAAACAGTGTTTAAAGACCAACACTTTCTTGATGGGTTGCGTCTTACGATTTTTCAATTTTCACTCTCATTTTGTCCGTATGTTATTTTCTGTTAAGAGACCCATGGTTGACGCGTACTTTAAGCGCGGATATTTCCCACTCTTCAGCTTTGTAGGAAAAATCAATATCTTGTTTTCAGATGTGTAAATGCACCCATCTCTCGAAAGTGCCCCGGTCATTTTTATGGCACGTTCAGCAGCTGCTTCCTTCTACGATTCCCAGGCTACTGGGATTGACAAGGCAGGGATAAACTGATGTGCCCCCTTGGCTTTGTGAGCTGCCCATTGTTTCCGCAGCTGAGACCCTCTGCTTATGTTTGCTTTCTCCCACATGCATTATTCAACAGCACAGGAAAAGGCCAAGAACCTCTTTTCATTCAGGAATTCTGTATTAAAATAATCAATTTCAAACTGAAACAGGGGAAGGGAGGGTTGGCTACCGGTTGGGTGTATTAATAAGACACCAGCCCTCGCCATTTGCATGGGAAACACGCAACCGGGCAGTAGTAGTACTGGACAAGTTCTCGTTTTTGCCTGAAATGATGGGGAAATTTCTTCTTTAGCATGTTAAGTCTTGGACCAGCAGATTCTGCAAAGATAGCCAAATGCACACGCTCATTATAAATACAAACGCACCTTACTCTTTCTGATGTGGAAAGAACCACTTAATTTTGCAACAAAATCACAGCACAACACACATGGCACCAACGATTGCCTGCAAGAGAGGTGAGCTGTGAACTTGAAAGTGTGCAGCATTGTGGGAAGGGTGCCTCATTAATTTGTTTTTTGTTTTTTTAAGAGGAAAAACAGGATAAAGAATATTTGTATAGGGCTTTAGAGCATTTAAAGTGCTTTCACCATACCTTATCTCAGTAAACTTCACAACAATGCTGTAAGGTAGGGCAGTATTATTTTTATTCCCATATTACAGATGGAGGAGCGGAGGCCATGAGATTGTCGCTTTTAGACTGTTGCTATTTTGAGGTGGGGTATAATAATCACATATTAGCACCTTCAGGTGGGCACAATTAAAGTTTCTTTGAAACTTAAGCACAACAAGCCCACTCAAAAGTAAGAATTTTGCAATAATGGAAGCGGCAGGAAAATGCACTGAAAAGTGTGGGATAATATTTGCTTGGCACAGCATTGTCCAACCTCCCTGCAAATGGAATGAATGCTCAGTAAATAGCCAACATCATCTAATCCCCCCAGAAATAAATCGGGATGAATGCTCAATAAACAGCTAATCTGGAAGCAACCTTTGTGAGTCAATGGTAGAGATGTGGTTTTGTTCTTTTAAGCTCTCCGTTTTGTGTCATGTTCTGTTTCTATTTTACAAAATAATTTAAAAAAAAACAGGTTGCCTCCTGATGACCTCAAGATAAACTCAAGGTTTCTTGGTCTCCAAGCTGTTATGCTACTGTTGGATTGGGCAACAAGTAGACTAGGATCCCCTGGTATATTTTGCAGAGATTTGCAGGAGATTGGCCAGGGTTTTCTGACTCTATGTAACAATAACAACAAGGGTTTGGGGGTGTCCCCCCCTAAATTAGGGTGCTGAAACAAAGACCACCTTGGTGGAGGAGAGGGAGGGATTTTTCTGTGAAAGGTCTGTGAGCTTAATTCTGGTAATAATAATAATCATAATAAATAATCATAAAAATCATCACCACCATCATAAACCCCCAGACCAACTACGTACTTAGAGGCACCCTGTTCCATCATTCTAAATGTCTGTCTGGTCCCATTTCCCGTGTCACTATTTTGCACCTGGCTCTGGGTGGATTTTAGGGTTTGAGGGGGGAAATAAAGTAAATTCAGTGGAAATTGGTCCATTGTGGCATATGGATCACTGTTCCACCAACCACAGTCTTCCTTCAGCCAGCCCCCAGATGCTTGCCTTCCTACTTGCAGCCAGCACGTGAAATGGCCCTGCCTGTCCTTGGTCCTGGCTCCACCTACTTCTGGCCTCCTTATCTTCTGCCCCATCAGTCCCCAGGGGCATCAACTGACACTCAAGTAGATCCAACAAGCCTGGTATCCAGGACCTTCCCATCCTAGAGCTAGAATTCCCGGTGTGGTTTAACTATCATTCCCTTTTGCTGGGGAGCTCTGGGAACCATAGCTCTATGAGGGGAATAGGTGGGCTCTCAGCACGCTTAACAAACTACAGTTCCCGGGATTCTTTGCAGGAAGCCATGACTGTTCAAAGTGGTATGATGGTGCTTTGAATGTATAGCACAGATGGGGCCAAAACTGCACCCACTTTTAAAACATGTGGCTATTCCTAAATAATCCTGAGAACAGTGGTTTGTTAAATGTCACAGGAGTCCTAGGAGCTGAGGTCCCTTTCCCCCCCACCCCCAATAAAATATTTGAAAGGGCTGGAGGCCCCAAAAAGTTGATAGGCATTTCCATCCAAATGGTGTGCATGCACTATGTCATGTGATTATGTGGGGTGGGGCTTAAATGCCCCTCCAAATATTTTATTCAAGTTGGCACCCTGGTTAAGGGTTATAGCTTTGTGAGTGGCAAAAGAGAGTTCCCAGGATCCTTTGTGCATTAAATGTGGGTGTGGCTTATTTAATGTAATTTTATTAAGACTTGTCATAATACAATAAATACCAAACTAATCTAAACAGGAGAGAGAGAGAGAGAGAGAGAGAGAGAGAGAGAGAGAGAGAGAGAGAGAGAAGGAGAGGAATGCAAAGTCTTCTCTCACAGGTATATCTTAACTTTTGCCCCAGAGAAAGATGAGCCTTCCCAGCTCTCACCTGGGAGCTTCCCTTTCTTCCCCCAGCCTCTTACCCTGGGAGATTTCCCCTTCCCTGCTTCTCATACAGTCTTTCCAATGCGTGTGCGACTTTAGTCTCACTGCATAATGCATCTAAATGTGCATGAATGCACATTTTATTTATTTTGTGCATTCATCTTCCTCCCTTTCATCCTGAGATTCAACGTATGGTCCCTAGGTGGTCTTGCATTCCATCACTGACAGGGTGTAAACCTTATTAAGGTGGCTGCATAATGTTCCTTTATGCAGTTGTGCAAACGACATATGAAATGGCCTGATACTATTGACTCATGTAGTTCAGGAACATCTATTCTGACTTGCTAGCTCTCCGGGGCCTCTCGTTACCTGCTACTTTTGTTTTTTTAACCAGTGATGGTGGGGGTTGAACCCAAGACCTTCTGCATGAAAACCACATGCTGTATCACTGGGCCTCAGCAGCCTCAGCTGCAGAACATGTGTGCAGGAGTTCTGAATAATCACAACTCTCTTTCCTACTCTTAGTGGTCACTAGATGATGTCAAGGCATCCACAACCAGCTCCTCCCAAACCTGAGCAGGAGTTGCTTAAGCTGAGGAGGCAGATCAGGGTCAGGAACTTTATAGGACCTGGTAAAAACTGACTGGCTCCTTAAACAAGCTGATCATTGCTAAATTGGTTGCTGCAGTACCACTCTCTAGCCACCATGGCAGTGCTGCTGAACAACAAGCCAGTGGTTCCCTCCTTCAGCAGGCAGCCATGACATCAGGAGCTTGGATCCCACTGCTACTACAGTAGTGACCTGAAGGTCTCTAGCTATGTGCATCCAGTTAAGGTCAGCAGCAGACCCATTCGGCAGCAGGTTGCTCACTGAGGCAAGACAGTTTGAACATATTACACCGATCCTGGCCCAACTGCACAGGCTTCCAAAGTGCTGGTTTTGACCAATAAAGTCTTAACTGACTCAGGACCACAATACCTCAAGGACTGCATATGAACTGATCTGGACTCTGAGGTCATCTGAGGTCCTTCTTCATGTGACTCCTCCACATGAGGTCTGGAGGGTGGCAACACGAGAAAGGGACTTTTCTGCAGTGGCTCCTCATTTGTGGAATTCTCTCCCCAGGAAGGCTCACCTGGCACCTTCAATACATATCTTTAGGTTCCAGGTGAAAATGTTCCTCTTCAGCCTGGCCTTTGGTTGATAACTTCCTTTTAAATATGTTGTAGGTTTTTATTATGTACTTTGTCTATTCTATCTTGTATTTTTATGTTGTGAACTGCCCTAAGATCTACAGATGAAGGGCAGTATTCAATTTTAACATTTATTTATTTTACATTTATTTAGGTGATCTATATACCATTATTTGCACAAGCCACAATATGGTTTACAACAAAGTCAAACAGGATGATGCATAGACTCCAAAAAACAACATAATCCTTAAAATAACGACACAACCCGAAATATATAATTATGTAGCAATTACTAATAGCAGCAGAAATAGTTGATCCATTGGTCTAATTTAATAATTGATCCATTTGTCTGAATGAAGGGAGGGACAGCGCCTGCCGAACGTCTCCTGCTAGGGAGTTCCACAGGGCAGGTCCTGCTACATTAAATTCTCAGTCCCTACTGACAATCAGGCAAACCTCAGGTGTGTGGGGAGCTACTAAGAGTTCCCTTCAGAGCATCTCAGTGATTGTTGGAGAATGATGGCTTTATTTGCAACTTTAGCAAATTTGCTCCTCCCAAACCACTGAATGAATTGAAAGACAGTTTTCTTTCGAAATTTACAAATTCCGTGATGCAGTTCTTCAACCACACAAAATGCAAACAGAGATGTTTACACTGGTGAAAAGGCTTTGGGGGAAAGCACACATTGGTGAAAATTATGTACCAAACACAAATTCTGTTGGGGGCAGGCCAATACATTTTGGCACCTCAGGCACACTTCAGAATGGCACTCCCTTGCCAGGAAAGAAGGGGTGAGTGAAGCTCTACATCAAAAACAAGGGGGGGGGATAAAGATCTGCACCATGAACAAGGGACCCTAGAGATGCGCTTAGCCTGTTCTAGAAACTAGGCTTTTAGTGTTGCAGCTCCAGTTCTCCAGATTCAATTACCAGCCAAAATCAGACAGGTGCCTAGAGTGATGGTGTTCAGCAGTCTGCTGAAGACAGTTTTGATTAGGGAGGTTTTCCCTGAGGTGCAACCCATTTGTTTATGGAAAGTCAATTTTATATCTGATGGAATGATTTTGTGCCCCCTAAGAATTTTGTGCCACGGGCAATGTGCTCTGTGGCCACTGCAAGGGGGTTCTGCTTAGCCATGTTGAGAGACTCCTCCTCTATGAATTCGTTCAACTCCCATTTCACACCATCTAACCGTGACTTCCCCTCCCACCCGCACAGAACCGTAGCTAGGTGATCTTGCGCCCCTGGCAGAACCACCCAAATTGCCCCCCCAGCCATAGACAAATTAGCTCTTCTTTCCGCCTCTCCTCCAACCCCCCCATTCAATTCACTCTCTGTTTAAAACCATTTATTATGAGGCAATAATCAATATTTATACATTTAAAGTGGTATTATACTGTATTACTTTAAGCAGTCAAGGCTTACCCCCAAAGAATTCTGGGAGCTATAGTTAAGGTTGCTGAGAGTTGATAGGAGACTGCTAGTCTCTTCACAGAGCTACAATTTCCAGAGTGGGTTATCAGTCAATTCCTCTTCCCAGTTAAGAGGAATAGAAGCCTCCTAACAAATGCTCAGCACCCTTGACGAACTACAGTTCTCATGATTCTTTGGATGAATGTTTAAAGTGCTACGATGCTGCTTTAAATTCACAGTGCTATGCCAGCGACCACCATCACCACTTGTGGCAGCAAATGTCATAGAATAAATTCTGTTTCTGTGTAATTTGTTTCGTTGGCCCATGCTGAATCCACTGCCCCTCCACTTCAATGGATAATCCTGGGTTTCAGTACTATGAGAATCCCTCTCTCTGCCATCCTCTGTCCATACCATTGGCTGAAATGGGTCAGCTTAGAGGGGAAACATTGATGCCTGATTTTGCCAGCTACCTAAGCTGTCCCTGAGTCTCCACCCACTTTGAACAAGCCAGATGCCCTCCATGCCTTCAGATGAGCCAGATTCATGGGCATATATTAGCATCACTGGGAAGAGAGATGCTGAGCAGAGAAGCGAGAGAGAGAGAGAGGTGGACCGTGTCTCTACGTGTTTTTGGTGCTAATCTAAGGGCTGGACCAACTCCCAGTCCCTGGGTCACTTGTATACAAAGTTCCCATTGTGAATCCAGGACTAAGATGGCAGCCTTTTACGGCTGCTTTGAAAGTATGCATTTTTTTAAAAAAAAAAGAAAACTTGTGTATGCATAAGCCTCTTATTTAATGAATGATTCCCTTTGTGTTTACATGTTCCACAATCCGTGGAACAAATAGGGCTTAGTCACTGGAGAGTGAAAACTTGGAGTCCTCTGGGGAGAAAGATAGAAAGAAGGTGAAAAGGAGGGGAGGAAAGGTTGGCCGGTGGGAAGAAAGCAGAGAAAGCCCAAACAGAAGAAGGTCTTTGCTTGAGGTGGCAGAAAATGAACCACGTTCCAACCTTACCTGGTCATGGCTGTGGCTGTGGGATTTGACTCACTTATGCTCAGGAAATGGGATGATGCTTCAGATTTGACACCCAGACCTGGCTGAAATCCAATTGGCTCACCAGGAGGCTGGAGGGGGGAATGAATGAATTAGATCACACTATTCAGTTGGTGGGGGGTGCTGAGAAGAGGGGAGAAGGAGTAAGGGGGGAGGGAAATGACTTCAGGCTGGTTTGCATTGAAGTTTTGAAATTCAAGTGGCCTTAGGCAGATCACCTACTTAACATTCACCCCAGTATCTGTTTGAAAAACAGTGCCAGTTCCAGCACTGGGGTTGTCCTTCCGCAAGGCAACCACAGTGGTCTCCCGTAACTTGGAAGGAGCAGCTCTGGCAAAGGAAAGCTGTGTATACCTGACTTTATGCTCTAGAATCAACGGAGGCTGTCCTTGCTTTTTCCTATGTAGCCTGCATAGGAGCGAGCCCTAAACAGCACTTTGCCCTGGAGCAGCTCTTCTTGAGAAACTGGTTTTATTCTGAAAGTAAAAGCTCATTGCAGATTTATTCTGCGTTGCCCCATGGCCACTCCATTTGAAAACAGAGGGGAACAGCAATTGGGGGTAGGGGGTGAGATCTAGCCACAGCTGCCCATTAACATTGTGGGTGGGCGTGTATTGTCTAAACTGACAGGCAGAAACTCTCTAGGATTTCATGGGGTAGGCATGTTCTGTTCCATCTTCTGTTCTGGAGATACTGACTACAGCCCTTTCCCATTATTATGTTAGGCTACTTTTCCTTTACTAGGTTTGGGGCCAGAGTAAATCCCTGGCCTTGCCATTTCTGGTCATGGCTCTGTGCTGTTGTTCTAAAAATATTGTTTTGGCACAATTTAATCCACCCTTCCTCCAAGGCAGCAGAAATAACACCACCCCTATTTTATCTTCCTCAGCACAGATATAGGTTAAAGAGAGAATGTAAGGCGGTCACTTAACACCCGGTTATAAAAGAGGTCACAGATTTGCATTAAAATGTCCTTATTCCATTTTGCACTTACGTATAGAAATGTAGAAAGAATTGTTAAAATTTAAACAGAAATGCAATACATGACTATGAGAGAAATTCGAACTCAGGTCTTTCCAGCCACAGTCCAGTATGTTCATCATTACCCAACCCTGCATATTTAAAGTGGCTCTGTTGAAACACTCTTTAAAGAGGATAAAGAAAAGAAATATTTGCTGTTATATATATTTCCTGGGTGATTTGTTTTGTTTTATTTTATAGCCAGGACATGATGGGGTCAGAGAGAAATGTGTCCAAAAAGTACTGGATTCATATTATTATTATTATTAGAGTTGTCATCAATTCCAAATGAAACTCATTATAAATTAGTTCTCAGCCTCTATGATTGCTTTATAAGAGCAATTGAAGAGACCCTCCTGTATTAATTAGCAGCCGGTGCATTTTTTAGGGGCAGAAATTATGAGGCGCCCCTTCTCTTTGGGAGCTGAAAAGCTCTGGGTTATCATTTTCTTTTAATCCTCCATCTAGAAGCGTGAATTATTTTTGTATTTCCATATTTCTCAAGTAGCACTTAATTTAATCTCGGCCCCATTTCCTTCAATAAGCCATTGTTGCATCTTTTTAAAGCTGGCCTGCTCCCTCCTCCCGGCTCATATACCCATGAAATTGGTTTAATGAAGCATAAAAGTATGAAGCATTAACAACAGTGGAATCCGCGTGGTAGCACTTCATTTTTCAGGTCCACTCACATTTCCTACCTAATTTATAAAATCAGCGCACAAATGATTTTTATCACAGCCATAACATCAGTATAAATGACTGCCTTCCTCGGGACATGGCAGTTTGTCAAGCCTTTGAAATGATATCTATTAGCCGAGATGGAGTGGGAGGTTGGGCAGGGAGGAAGAGCCTCTCCCCCCTGCGAGATTTTAGTGTGGGACACTTAGAAGTGAGAAACCCAACTAAGTGTGCTGTTTGTGGACTTCCCAACCTGCTTGGACTCTGAAGGAAGAAAGGATCCTGGAATAGATGTGTCTTTAGTCTGATCCAGCAGAATTACAATTCTTACTTCAAAATCAACAGTTGGACAATACTTTTTTTTTTAAAAAAAGGACTAAGGATAAGGGAGGAATTCAGTTCTGTTCACATTTAAAGGAGAACCCTTCCGAAACAATCTGTGAAATGGAAACACAGACTTCCTTCAAAATTTGCACCCTCAGAATTTTGTAGCGCAGTGCTCCAGCCAAGTAGTGTGTACCAAAATGCATATGCTACATTAAAGGGTGTGTGAAGATGCATATCAGTGAAGACAACACACCCCGAAATCCATTATATTAGGTGAACTGCAAAAAATTGCTTACATTAGGCAAAATTGCCTACAAATATGTAGGCCATAGGAGAAAATTGCACTAAAAATACTGGTGAATTTTCATGATGTTTTTAAAGGGGGGGGGGAATGCAATCGACACAGAAGAGCTGATATTGGGAAAAGGAGTAAATGAGAGAAACAGAAATTGGCCCATTCACCCATCCTTAATTAAGGGCAATCAGAATGTCACAGATAGCACCACAACAGGCAAAATGTTATACAAAACATGAGTTGGCAGTGAATGAGGAAACTGTGAAACAGCAGCAGCAAAAACATGCAAACTAGGATGAAGTGTGCAAATAAGGCTTGATTGAAGAGGAATGTTTTCACCTGGTGCCTGTAGCTCTGTGAATGGGTGAACTATGGTTCACAGGATTCAGGAAGCCGTGAGAGTTAAAGTGGTATAAATGTGCGTTAAATCTATGTTGTAGATTAGAGCAATGATGAATAAACCAGAATATATCAGTGACTAATGCCCTATTATCATGTTAATAACATGTTGCAGAATAATCCCATATAAAATTCCATTCTGGAGGCCCCCTAAATCAAGCATGGGATTTACTAATAATGTGAATGTTAAATGCAATGTCAACATATATCTGTTGTTGCTTGTGGTTCCATCAAGCATGCTTTAAACTGATGTATACTGATAGCACCTTGTGGTTGAAGGGAAGAAATGCTTGGAAAAACAAATCAGCAAAGCAAGCAAGACCAGGAAAGGGTGGGAGCATGTTTTTTCAGAAGAGATTGTTTCCTCATAAGCTACTTTTTATTAAGTACAAGCTTTTTATTTATTTTTATTTTAAAAAGAAAGAGATCAAATATTGGGTTGAGGGACAGGTGCAACATATAAATTGATTAAATGCATCTGTTGTGGTTTTTTAAAAAGCCCTTACAAGATAGCATTGATTCATCCTTCAGCAGTTTTTGAAACTCTTTAATAACTTTTAATCCAAGTGCTTCCCCTCTTCCCACAAACCCAGATAAGGAGCAGTACCTCAGAAGACTCATTGCCCTTCTTTCTCACACAGATTCTGCTAAAGTAGTGCCAGCACCTTAAGAATGTAAGAGCCTGCTAGATTATGCCAATGGCCAATCTAGTCCAGCATCCTGTTTTCACAGTGGCTGTGGGAAACAGGCATGCAGGACCTCAGTGCAAGAGCACTCGCCCCACCTGCAGTTTCTAGCAACTGGTATTCAGAGGCATAATGCCTCCTACAGATAGCCATTGTGGATATGAGCTGTTGATAGCCCTCTCCTCCATGAATTTGTCTAATCCTCTTTTCATAGAATCTTACAGTTGGAAGGGACCCCCTCCAAAGGGTCATCTAGTCCAACCCCCTTCAATGCAGGAGTCTCAACTGAAGCGCCCATGACAGATGGCCACCCAACCTCTGCTTAAAAATCTCCAAAGAAGGAGAGTCCATAACCTCCCGAACAGCTCTTACTGTCAGAAAGTTCTTCCTGATGTTTAGTCGGAATCTCCTTTCCTGTAACTTGAAGCCATTGGTTCATCATCCAAGCTGTTTATGCACTATGTATTTTGTTTTATTTGTCTTCGTTGTTCCAATAAAATAAAAATATGAAAATAACAAGCTATTCTTCAGATCCCTCCCCAGCCTCCACATTCATTACACACATTCAATTGATTAATTAATAAGGCTACAATCATCACCCCACTTACTTGGGAGTAAGTCCCACTGAATTTCATATGACTTTCTTCTGAGTAGACATGGTTAGGATTGCACTGTAAATCTATTAACCATGAAGCAAGTCATGGTTATGTTAAGACTCTGAAGAAGCAAGTCATGTTATGTTCAAGAAGACTTGCATTCTACCAAGCGTGAAAAAAGTGGATAGAGAAAAGTCCCCCCCCCTCAAAAAAAAATACAAGAACTTGTGGACCTCCAATGAAACTGAATGTTGGAAAATTCAGGACAGAAAGAGAAAGTCCTTTTTTTGCACAGAATTCAAACTATGAAACTTGCCTCCATGGGAAGTAATGGTGACCATCAACTTAGATGCTTTAAAAGAGGACAGGACAAATTCATGAAACCAAAAGCTATTGATGGCTACTAGCCTCAAAGGCTAGGCTCTGACTCCATGGTCAGAGGCAGTATTGCTTCTGAATGCCATTTGCAGGAAACCAGAAGTGGGGAGAGCGTTCTTGTGCTTCGGTCCTGCTTGCATGTTTCCCACAGGCATCTGGGCCTGAGATAACATGATATTTGACTAAGTGGCCTTTTGGCTTGAATCAGAAGCCTCTTCTCATGTTCTTGTGGGATGTAAAACTGAAGTCAAGTACAACAGTGGACATGTTAGGGGATGTTTTGTACCACTCAGGAGAAGACTTCCTGTTTCCTCCTGAGCTAGGACAGACTTGAAGAGGACGCGGCCTGTTGTACTAGCAAGGAGGAGCCCATGGCCTCTATGTTTGGATCAGTGTGTCTTCTCCATTTTGGATGTTGCTGTGTGTTTGGAGAAGTGACTGCTTAGTTGAAATCACTTGGGACTAACTTCTTTATAGAATAGTTCTAGTTCTTATGTAACCTAAACCTGCCTTCGGGGATATGTCTGTGAACCTGAATGAATCTGTAAATAAACCACTTTTATATTAATGTTCTTCTTGTGTTTATTCTTTTTAAGAGGGATTAGAAAGGATTTTTCCAGGAAGGAAAATAATAGTAAGACTCAGGTGAGTCAGCAACAAGCTGATCGCTGCGTAATTTAAAAAGGGGGATGTTTGGAACTCTGCTAGAATATGAAACTTGCTAGCGCAAGTTAGGAAGGATATCATTAAATAATATATCCTCTCCTGCCTCCCTAATCATTCCCAACAGTTCTTTGGACAAGGGTCTCACCAGCCTAGGCTTGCCATACATCAGGAAAATTCCTGACCTGTCCTGGTCTTGGGGTGTAAAAATGGCGTGAAGGCAAAATGACAGGGAAAAGCCTGATGTATGGCAATGTGATGGAAAAAGCAGCAGAAAAACAGCTCCAAAAGCTTAAAATCAGTATGTTTGAGGGAGGTTTTCCCCAAAACGCTCAACAATTTTGGTGGATTCCTAAAAAAAGGCTCAACAACGGATGTTAGGAATTTGTTAGGATTGTCCTGGGATTTTCACAGATGTATTCCACCACTGAGCTAGGCTGTAATCCTAAACATAGTAGGACTTGCTACTGAGTGGACATGCACCAGAATGTGCTGCAAAATTTGTTTATCTGGGTGATTGCCAGAAGGCTCTTCCTTTTGCTTCCCTACCAAGTAAGAAGTCTGTCAGCTTCATGCTGTCCATTTGCCAAGCAGATGCAAAGGTTATTAACAGATTAAGTGTTTTTCAGATGGAATCAAGTGTCTTGTCACATGCCAAACAAAGAGCCAGACATATGGCCTCTTGTATACACATTACGGAAGAGAAACTTAGCCAACCTGTTGGCAGACAAGGTGTTGAGAACAGACCGTAATAAGTAGGTGAACAAAGCTAAGGCTCTATTGGTACTATACATTAGAAGCAGCACTGTGCCACTACAAACAGGAATAGTCATCCCCAAAGAATTCTGGGATGTGTAGTTTGTTAAGGATGTTGAGAGTTGTTAGCAGACCCCTTTCCCCCTCACAGAGCTACAATTCCTAGAGTTCCTTGGGAATAAGGTTGATTGTGAAACCATTCTGAGAAATGTAACTCTGTAGAGGGAAGAAGGTGTCTCCCAATAACTCTCAGCACCTTTAACAAAACAACAGTTCCCAGAATCCTTTGGGGGAAGCCATGACGGTTTAAAGGGGTATTACAGCACTATAAATACATAGTGCAGATGGGGCCTACATTTTTTTAAGATTATATTTTAGATTAACATCTGGGGTCTCGCTGGAAATAACATATCACTGCCAAACCAGTGTTTCTCCAGCAGTGGCCTGGGACCTCCAGTAGTCCTTGAGCTACTTTCAGATGGGCCTTAGTGCTTCAACTTGTTTGTCCCACCCCCTAGTCATGCTACAGTCATTTACTTGGACTAGTGTCAGCACCAACAACTCGTTGTGTCCTCACTAAAGGTGTCCAGGAGACAGAGAAGTTTAGGTTGTGGTACTCAAAGGAAGGAAGGTCTTCCTTTTCTGAAGGTAAAGGTTTGGAAGAGGTGTTGAAGGAAATTAGAAAGGGAAATGAGAGGCTGATGTATCATTACCATAAACACCTTAGAACTATTGTAATAAGAAGAGCCTGCTGGATCAGGCCAAGGGTACAGCATCCAAGCAGCCACTCTGGGTGGCTCCCAACAGAATATTAAACAGAATAAAACTTCAAACATTAAAAGGAAGTTTACTGCCTCCTGTTTCATAGTTTACCTATGCACTGTGTGGAGAAGTGTTTTTTTTTAATTTATTTTTTAAAAAAATCTGTCCTGAATCTTCTAAACGAATAGAAAGGAAGAGGAAAGCTGTTTCAGAAAGAAGTGAATGTAAAAAGACCAGAGAGGAAGGATGAAAGGAACTTGCAGTTTCTCCAAGGTCAAGGGGAGATAAGTTACAAGTTGAAAGGGGGAAGAAATTTCAGGAGATGGATAAAAATACTTTGAAAGTCACATGGGGCCAGGAAGGGAAAATATATATAGAAGAGAAGAGTCTCTAGATCTGTAAATTCTGCCTAAAATACAGAGGCTGAGTCACAATACTGTCAGAGCAAACAGCAGTGCTTAGGTTCAGGAAAGCTGAACAGTGGAGCTCCTTATCACAAGGAAAACACAGCGGCAAATAATTTAGCAATTTCCAAAGTTGGATTAGGTATCAGTAGAAAGTGCTGTCAGTTAATTGCCAAAAGATTGTGTCATACTTTGCCTCCCTCAGCCACCATCCTTGTGACTGGCTGTGTCCCTGCAGAAACATTTTGTGACTGACTGGTTACCCTCAGCCATCTCGGGGGCTCAGAAAGTAGAAACTTTGAGAACCTCTGCTTCACAAAGTTTCCTGAAATTATGATCCTATTATCAGAAACCCTGTGCTCTACTCATGTGATGGGCATAAGTTTAGGATGAGGCATCATAGAACCTGCACACCAACATTTTCTTGAAACAGAAGCACTTTGTGCTGTCACTGTTCCTGAGTGCTCAGCTTTGGAACATACAGTGGAGCGTACAGACCCTTTAATGCTGGTTGGGAGCCGCTGGAGACAGGAGCCGTGCTGAAGAAAGGGTGACAGGTCTTTAACACCCCACACCAACAATCCTGGTTCACCACACCTCTGGCATTGGGTGGCTTTTTCTTTGCATTAAATAAATAAACAATAAACCAACAAACACTCCCCCCATGGGCCAGAGTTAATAGGGCTGTTTAAACAAATTAATGCAATGTAAAGTTGAGATATGGAATCTGGGCTGCTATTTTATTATTTTTATTATTATTATTATTATTATTATTATTATTATTATTTCCAAATGAGGAAGAGGGAGAAGCAATGGCTATGCAGCTTGGTGCCTGAAGGCTCATCTTTCACCATTTTGTGCAAATAGCTTTGTGTGGTGCTCCCCCCCCCTCGCATGGTGCATCCTTAATCAGCCAAACCTTCAGATGCATGACAGTCTGCTTAGCAATATCCAATCACTGTTCGGATTAAAGGTGAAATCAGTCACACAGGCAGAGGAAGCCGACTGCTGCTTCACCACAGTGTGGCTTCTCTAATCGGCCTCCAAGAGACAAAAGATCATAACTGATTTACTCCTACTCCCTGGGGGACAATTTGCTATAGCCTGAAGCAATCAGGAAACATTCTGAATTGCTTTCATGCCCAGGGGAAGTGCCAAAAAGAGTCCTAGGTTGTTGCTTTTCCATCCTTTGAAACTTTCTGATCACTTGGTGATGGTCAGGCAGCAAGGGAGGATTTTCTAAGCAGGAGAACATATATATTCAGTGGAAGAAGTATTTATAATGTGTTTTTGAGTACAATTCATGTGTGGACACCAACACCCACAAAGCCCCATGTTAAACGCTTTTTAAATCTCGATTTCAAGTCAGGCCAGTGCCACCATCTCAATAGGAGACAACCAGCATTCAGTGCATGAACTTAGTAAGAAAGGGTCATCTGAGACAATAAGGCTGCAATGCTATATATGTATATTCAGAGGTAAGTCCCACTGAATTCAGTGGGTCACATTTCCAGAGAAGTGAGTACAGAACTGAAGTCTAAATGATTCTTTTGTTTAAATATGAATAGTTGTATTTTCTTTATTTAAAAAATGCTTCAAACTTATAAAGCCAGTCATTTTGGCATTATTTCAAGCGGATGGAAATGCAGGGTTGATAAGGCTTCTGTATCTGGATTTTCTTAACATCTGAATCCTGCAGAACAGTTTATATGCTGTTGTGCACAGTCCCCAGTAGAGGCTCCAGACTTCCTGCCTCATACCTGCAGGGGAAAAAGAAATACCCCTAAGGCCCTGCAAGTAGAAACCTAGCACAGCAGGAAACAAAGAAAGCTGCCTTATACTGAGTCACACCATCAGTCCATCCACCTCAATATTGTTTGCACTGAATGGCAGCAGCTCTCCAGGGTTTCAGATTGGGGACATACCCAGACATACTTGGATATGCTAGGGATTGAATCAGCAACCTTCTGTATTCAAAGCATGTGTTCTACCACGGAACTGCGGCTCTTCCACCTGAAATAAAGTATGATTTTAGTCCTCATAGGAACTAAAGAGGTTTGCATAGAATCCTGCTGAGTTGAGCAGGATTTAACCCACGCTCATCAGCTGACCTGCATGCAAGACAGATACTCTACCTGGGGGCAATAGTTCAGGGCCTAAAGAAAGTCTGTAATCCAGTTGCAGAGCACCTGTCATGCATTCACAAGGTCCCACATAGGACTGGGAATGTCCCATGTCTGAAACCCTGGAGGGCCACTAAAGAATCTCTATAATGTCTGCTGGTGAATTTGTCTAAAGCTCCACCAAGTTCTGCACCCTGCTTCCAAGGGTCAGGTGCCCCTGGGGAGAGCAGAAGCAAGGTGCAAAGGCAACAGACATCCCATGCTATTTGTTTCCAGTTAGCATTCAGGGGTAGTCTGCCCTTGGGCATGGAGGCTCTGTCCTAGCTAAGGGCTGCACAGTGCTCTGTAAATTTGTCTAACCCACTTTTGAAGCTGCCATGGGCAATGGACATAATCCATGCCTTGTGGCAGTGAGCTCTGTAGGTTGATTCTGCATTGCACAAGGACAGGATGCCTGTTCTCTCTCCCAAACTGAGTGCCAATCAAATACATTCCAGTTACTCTCTGTGTTATTACTTGTATTTGCAAGAGTTTTCGTGGGTTGTTGTTTCTTCCAACTCATATGCCTTAAACAAGGATCAGAAGTATCTATTTCAGCAACTCAGTGATTTTAATCCAGGGATTCTAATCGAGTATGCATGAATGAAAACTGAGCTCTTAATTGCCTCGTTCTCTTTACTTCAAACTGGTAATTGCTGGTGTCTGTAATGGTCATGTGATATTTTCCAGTAATGCTAGAAGTTTGGTCAATGGGTTGATGCTGTTCTAGCCAAGGACACATCCCCTAAGAGGTAAACGCAGGCGAGACTTCTTCTTCAGTAAACCAGACAGCTTGCAGTCTCATTTATTAGTTTTATTTATTCGCACGAAAATTTCTGCTCCGTCCTTCTAATCCATACATGGCACAAGGGGAGGCTTTCAACAATTGCAATCACAATATCATCATAACACTGTAAGATCCAGCAAAATACAATGGAGGCAAGGAGAAAACATTAAGAAGGAAAGTCAGCAGCTGCACTGCAGGGCAACAAGTCTGCCGGTTTATTATTATTATTTTGGAATAATACTCGCAGTGGGAGGTTAATTAATCAATTTAACACATTTTAAAACTACTTAATATTCAAAAATCTCTGTGCAGTATAAAACATAAACAAAGACTAAAACTATAGCATATCAACATATAAAAAGAAATAAAAGTGGGAATTTGGGGAATTCAAATGAATAATATTATTTATTTAATGAAATGTATATACCGCTTGATCATAAAACAGCAAAAACAACTTCTCAGCAATTTACAATATAAAATAAAACATTAGATTGTCAGTTAAAAACAGCTAATAACAGGTATTTTAAAAACTGAAAAGTTGATTAAAATAAGCAGTAGCTAAAAAGAAATAAAACAGATGTAATTTTTGGACGGGCTTGCATAAACAAAATTGCTTCAAGCAGGCACCAGAAAAAGTACAGTGAGGGCACAGTGAGAGCCAGTGTGGTGTAGTGGTTAAGAGGGGTGGACTTGTAATCTGGTGAACCGGGTTCGCTTTCCCTCTCCTCCACATGCAGCTGCTGGGTGACCTTGGGCCAGTCACACTTCTCTGAAGTCTCTCAGCCCCACTCACCTCACAGAGTGTTTGTTGTGGGGGAGGAAGGGAAAGGAGATTGTTAGCCGCTTTGAGACTCCTTAGGGTAGTGATAAAGCAGGATATCAAATCCAAACTACTACTACTACTACTACTACTACTACTGCTACTCTTCTTCTTCTTCTTCTTCTTCTTCTTCTTCTTCTTCTTCTTCTTCTTCTTCTTCTTCGTCTTCTTCTTCTTCTTCTTCTTCTTCACCTGCCTGGTGTCAATAGGCAGGGAGTTCCAAAGTGCAGGCGCTGCAGTTCTGTTTTTATTTTGCTTTTTTAAATGCTTTATTAAAGATTAGAAAAAGGTAACCTAAAACAAACTTATCCATAACAATAATATTAAAAAAATAATATTTGTTACATTGTGTTAAATAGTAGGTAGACATAGTAATAATAATAATAATAATAATTTATTATTTATACCCCGCCCATCTGGCTGAGTTTTCCCCAGCCACTCTGGGCGGCTCCCAATCAGTGTTAAAAACCGTACAGCATTACATATTAAAAACTTCCCTGAACAGGGCTGCCTTCAGATGTCTTCTGAACGTCAGGTAATTCTTTATCTCTTTGACATCTGATGGGAGGGCGTTCCACAGGGCGGGCGCCGCTACCGAGAAGGCCCTCTGTCTGGTTCCCTGTAGCCTCACTTCTCGCAATGAGGGAACTGCCAGAAGGCCCTCGGCGCTGGATCTCAGAGTCCGGGCTGAACGATGGGGGTGGAGACGCTCCTTCAGGTATACAGGACCGAGGCCGTTTAGGGCTTTAAAGGTCAGCACCAACACTTTGAATCGTGCTCGGAAACGTACTGGGAGCCAATGCAGATCTCTCAGAACCAGTGTTATGTGGTCCCGGCGGCCACTCCCAGTCACCAGTCTCGCTGCCACATTCTGGATTAATTGCAGTTTCCAGGTCACCTTCAAAGGTAGCCCCACGTAGAGCGCGTTGCAGTAGTCCAAGCGTGAGATAACTAGAGCATGCACCACTCTGGCGAGACAGTCCGCGGGGAGGTAGGGTCTTAGCCTGCGTACCAGGTGGAGCTGGTAGACAGCTGCCCTGGACACAGAGTTAATCTGCGCCTCCATGGACATCTGTGAGTCCAAAATGACTCCCAGGCTGCGCACCTGGTCCTTCAGGGGCACAGTTACCCCATTCAGGACCAGGGAATCCTCCACACCTGCCCGCCTCCTGTCCCCCAAAAACAGTACTTCTGTCTTGTCAGGATTCAACCTCAATCTGTTAGCCGCCATCCAACCTCCAACCGCCTCCAGGCACTCACACAGGACCTTCACCACCTTCACTGGTTCTGATTTAAAGGAGAGGTAGAGCTGGGTGTCATCTGCATACTGATGAACACCCAGTCCAAACCCCCTGATGATCTCTCCCAGTGGCTTCATATAGATATTAAAAAGCATGGGGGAGAGGACAGAACCCTGAGGCACCCCTGAGGCATAGCAGACGACGCAGCAATTTCTCCAAAGCAGCTCTTTATTTGTAAGCTGGAACAGAACTGAAGAGCAAACAGCTCAGTCGGCCTGCTTTTATAGGCAGCCGGCTGTCAACATGGTAGCAACAACAACCCAGGATTTCCCGCCTAAATTAACTGACGTGGACCTGAGTGAAAACTACTGTATATACACGATACTCCTGGTGGCCAGGGTGAGAACTTTAATACATAACACATTGTCTCATGTCCTTCTTAAGATTCCATCGACTTCCCGTCGACCCCTCATGCCTCTAAACATTAGTTTGCCTAACGCACTATTTATTTCAGTTTTCTTTTGTTAATTGTCATAAGTATTATACTTTCTTATACTTAATCCGATGTATCACAGAAATTATTCAAAGGCTGCCACAGACATCATACATTACAATGATCCTTAAGGTATTTTTATATGTCCCATTTGCTAATAAAAGTTTGTTCAGTGTGGTCTCTCAATTCTTCTGTTAATTCTGCCAATTCCACATATTCCATCAATTTATTTTGCCACTCCAGCTTGGTCGGTATTTCTCACCCTTCCATTTCGTAGCTGTTAATATTCTTGCAGCCACCGAGGAATACAAGAATATCTCCCTTGTGTTTTTTGGTATTTCAGAGCCTAATATCATAAGAGAAAAGCCTCTGGTTGTTTTTTTTAAAGATACCTTAATCATTTTTAAAAGTTCATTATAAATTTCATCCCAAAATTCCTTTATTTTCTTACATGTCCACCACATGTGTAGCATTGAGCCTTCCGCTTGTCCACATCTCCAGCATTTACTTGAGTTGTTCTTGTACATTTTAGATAATTTTAATGGCGTCAAATACCAGCGGAACTACATTTTCGTTATATTTTCCCTGAAAGTTTAATATGCAGTGAACTTTATGTTGACTTTCCATAGGTTTTCCCAGGCCCTCATTAGGATGTTGTACCCGAAATCCTGTGCCCCCTCAACCATAACAGATTTTACCTCCTTTTTTCCTCCAAATACATTTTGGAGAGGGTTTTCACTTTAGAATTAATGAATTCTTTTTCCAATCTGGAGGGTTCTGTCTCAAACCCTCATACCTCATACAATACCTCATACAATTGGTGGTATTGGAGCCAACCTGACAGATGTTCTCTTATTTCAATGTATTTTTTAAAATTTCAACTTATTCTCTTCCTCTTTTAATAATACTTTATATACTGGACAATTCTCTTTTGTATTTTCAAACCCTTTACTGCTAATGCTTCTAGAGGGTATATCTACCACGGGGTTTCCGGTTCAAGCAGATCTTTTTACTTTACCCAGACCATGTAAAGAGATTTCCTTGTGATGTGGTTTAAGAAGTTCTTATGAATCTTAACTTTATTGTACCCTAGGTAGGCATGCCAACCATAACGGTTGTCATGTCCTTCCAGGTCCAGCAAGTGTGTATCTTGTAGTATACACCACTCCCTAATCCAGGCTAGACAGGCCGCCTCGTAATAGAGTTTTAGATCTGGCAGGGGAAATCTCCCTCTTTCCTTGATATCAATTAATAGTTTATGCTTAATCCTAGGCTTTTCCCCTTGCCAGATATCATTAGAGATGGAGGCAGCCAGTCCCCCCCTTACTCACTTCTCAAGAGCAGCTTGGGGTCCTCCTCTGACTTTGCAGCAATTCCTCGTCATCTAAGGACACCCTCCCAAGACTTTTAGGGTTTTGCTTAGCCTTGTGTCCCCCTTTTTGCCCCATCTGATGATTGCACCCCTCAGAGAGAAGCAGATACACGCCTGATCACAAGCATTGGCAAACCAGAAGTCTTATTCTTATGTATAACATGGAATCATATCACACAATCATGAAATCATGATCTCTCACAATCATGCATTCACAATCATGAATTCATGATTTCGCAATCATGAATTCATGATTTCGCAATCATGAATTCATGAATTCATGATTTCACAAAAATCAAGATCTCAAATCGTGAATTCATGACCTCAAATCGTGAATTCATGACCTCAAATCATGAATTCATGACCTCAAATCATGAATTCATGATCTCAAATCACGAATTCATGATCTCAAATCATGAATTCATGATTTTACATAAAATCATGATCTCCCACAAATCATGGAAATCGTGATTTCTCACAATCATGAAATCATGATCTCACAATCATGAATTCATGATATTGCAAAATCATGAAATCTTGATTTCGCGATAGCATAATTTCATGATTGTGTGATATGGTATCATGAAATCACGCAATCATGATTTCATGAAGTATGATTTCATGATGTTTATATCATGGATGCTTGTGGAATGATATGATTGCATGATACCGTATTGGCCCGAATATAAGCTCGAATTCTGACTGTGAAAAGTTCCGACTGTGTGGCTTATATTTGGAACCGAACACTGTGCACCTACCTCCTGACACTACAGCCCTGAACAGGTGGCAGAAGCTTGGGGAGGTAGTGCTGGGAGGCGGTAGTACCGGGAAGTGGGCACGTGGTGCACTTGGAACTGAGTGCTAGCACTAGCCACCCCCTTCCCTTGTTCAGGGAGGTAGAGCCAGGAAGCGGGCACGCAGCATGTCCAGAGCCGAGCACCGGCTGCCCTGCCCGTTCAGGACGGTAGAGCTGCAGTTAATAATAAGGAAGCATCCAATTAAATCCTACTTAGAGTAGAGCAGAACCATTAAAATGAATGTGTCAGAGAAAGTCTGGGCAATACATCTGTGCATGTAAATCAGCATACACAACTTGTATGCACACTGGTTTCTTTTTACAGCCACCTCCATTTCCCTGCATTCCGCATAGGAAGGCCCAGAGGTCTGTCAACATGAGAAGTAAAACCAAATTCCACAACTCTTCCCAACGGATGCTAGATTCCATCATAAATGTTAAGAATAATGCGGCCCATTCAAACATGGCATTTATTACATACACCTACAACTTCAGTAAGAGATTCACAATTGAAACATCAGAGTTTGGCTGCTGAGATCCCAAATATTAGATCTCGGGGCAGGTATGTGATTATAAATGATTATTTGAGGATACATGGGGCAAAAGTTGAAAGCGAGGGCTTGGGCAATGGGACAGATTGAAACCAAGAAGGGGGTCAGCAGGGATATGATCATTAAACTACAGAAGAGGCTGCTGCACTCAGGTCCTGCTTGCAGGCTTCCCAAAGGCATCTGGTTTGCCACTGTGAGAAAAGAATTTTGAACTAGTTAGAGCTTTGGTGTCATCCAGTGTTCTGCTTCACATTCTTCTGAAGCTTCTTATAGATTAGTGCTCTGAAGTTCCAAGTAAAATTCTCCTTAACTTCCCTCCTCCACCCTTCTGTTTTTGACCTCTCATCCCTGTCTTTGCAGGTTGTTTGGGCTTGGCTTGCTGAGGACAGCTTTTGTGTAGGCATCTTTTCCACAAATTTCACAAGTTGCTTATGATTGTGAAGATAGGGCTGAAAGCATGGGAGCAACATGCTGGTGGAATCTTAGAGGAACCCAAGCCCTGCCATTGGTCCATCTAGTAGGGAGAGGTGCCTGGGCTTTTCCTGGCTCTGTAACTGTACATCTGTCATATTAGGAGGGGAGGCGTGGGGGAAGGGTCATGTTTCAGTGGCAAAGCATTTGTTTTTTAGGCAGAAGGTTCCAGATTCCATCCCTGGCATCTCCAGGTTGGCCATCAGATGTCAAAGAGATAAATAACTAACTGACATTCCGAAGACACCTGAAGGCAAGTTTTTAATGCATGACATTTTAGTGTATTTTTGGTCTTTGTTGGAAGCCGCCCAGAGTGGCTGGGGAAACCCAGCCAGATGGGTAGGGTACAAATAATAAATTATTATTATTATTATATTATTATCTCCAGCTGGAGAGCTCCTGCCAGTCCACGTTGACAATACTGAGCCAGATGGATAAAATTTTTGACTCAGAATAAGGCAGCTTTCTGTGTTCCTATGACCTCACCAGTCATTCCCAAATATACCACTGGAGCAGAAATATCATTTCTAGGCTGTTGGTACCACACCACTGCAGACTTGCAGGGTTTCTGCAATGAGATGCAAAGAAGCAAAGCAAAGAAGTCTATTTCTGAGATGTGTGTCTCTTGCAACATCTCAAGGAGTTAATTATGGATAGCTGTGTAGTTGCTTTGTGCTGTCCCAGGACAGGATGGATAAAAAGGGGCTCAACTTAGCAGAGAGGGACTTAAACTGCAGAAGTTGCAGGGGTGATGAAACTAAGATAATAGATGATAGATAGATGATAGATAGATAGATGATAGATAGATAGATAGATGATAGATAGATAGATAGATAGATAGATAGATAGATAGATAGATAGATATAGATAGATGATAGATAGATAGATAGATGATAGATAGATAGATAGATAGATAGATAGATAGATAGATAGATAGATGATAGATAGATATAGATAGATATAGATAGATGTTGTGGACTGATTTTGACCCTGAAAGTTCTGCCTAGTCCATGGGGTTGCTCTTATGCCCTTTCAACACTGCTTTATGCAGAGCTTTGCAGCAAGCCTGAGCCACAAACAGAGTCTGTTTTGTGTTTGCTAAACAAAGCATGAAAGGAGAGCGACAAAAGTAGGAGGAGCAGGGGTGGCCCAGACAAAAGCAGGAGGAGGAGCCCTCCCCGCAATGGAAATGCAGTTCAGTGGTCCTGAATTGATATGCTCATCCTTTAAACCCCCAGGGCTGGGAGATCACAGAGGCTGAAAGTCCATCAAAGACCACTACCCTGCATTGATCCAACCCTCAGCGGAAGGTTGGCAGGGGTCGGCTTGGTCCAGATGAGGCTGCCTCCTAGAGCTAAGAGGCTTTGCTTCTTTGGAAATTGGGGAATGGGGAGGGCCTTAAACTCCCAAACTTGAGCAGTATGCTGTTCCCAAGAAAACACACAGGCAGAGACCTGCTAAGGCCCAGTTTATTTTTAAAAACCCATTTTTTTTGGGGGGGGGGAGGATTAGAACTTTGATTGAACAGAAAAGTAGAAAGCAAACCTTTTTTCATTTGAACTTCTCATGGCCCAATCTTTTCCCAACTTTTCTAAAGAGGAACAACAAAGTCGTGGCCAATGGAAAGCAAATGTGAACATCTTGGCCAGTGCTGCATGGCACCTGGTCATTTTTGCTCTAAGAGGTTTTCCAGGTCTTCACAAAAACAATTGTTAAATGTTATTGTTATAAGTGATGGGCATAATGCATGTATTTCTTGTTCAGGAACTGAGATGCCATTGCCAGTGAGGGATTCCCATCTGTCATAATGGGTGCATGCATTCACATTACGCATGTCCCTGGAAATGTTGAGAACATGAGAACATAAGAGCCTTCTGGATCAAGCCAAAGGATCATCTCATCCAGCATCCTGTTCTCGCAGTGGTCAGCCAGATGCCTGCAAGCAAGGTGGCAAGCAATAGCATTCTTGCCACTTGTGATTCCCAGCAACTGGTGTTCAGAGGCAAAAGCTGTATTGTTAAGTTATATTATTTTTGATGGCAAATTATCTTGAAGGTGGAATAAGGTGAGCTATGGCTCTTTGAAATAAATGTGCTGATGTTGCAATTATATCATTCAGAATCTTGGGAAAGCTGACTTGGAGGGGAGGGCGGGCAACAGTGTTTGGCTGGAGTGACAAGACTGCCAGATGGGAAGAGCATCTGCTTTGCATATACAGAAGATCCTTGAGTAGAGATTTGAATCCGGGTCTCTCAGGTCCACATATGACACTCACCACTATCTCACATCTCACAGGATATCAGTGTGGAATATAAGAGCTATGAACTCTATGGGACATCACAGCACTGACCTTTGCTACACTACATACCAGTGTAGTGTAGCGGTTAGAGTGTTGGACTAAGACATGCAGTGGTGTAGCATGGGGGGTGCAGGGGGGCCGGCCGCACCGGGCGCAACATCTGGGAGTTAGGGTTAGAGGGTGCAAATCCATGGGTTAGGGGGCACAAATCCACGGGTTAGGGGGTGCAAATTACTTGCCTTGCCCCAGGTGCTGACAACCCACGCTACGCCACTGAAGACATGGGAGACCCAGGTTGAAATCCCCACTCAGCCATAAAGCTCACTGGGTGACCTCAGACCAGCCACTCACTCTTAGCCTCACCTAAAATGGTGAGGAAGAGAACTGTGTATGCCACTGAGCTCTTTGAAGGAAAGGTGGAATATAAATGTAAAAGGAAAGGAAAGGAGGAACAGAGGAAGGTTCTACTTTATGCATTAATCAAGAGGTGAGTATCCTGCACCTCTCCAAATGTCGTTGAACTCCATCTCCCATCATCCCTGACCCTGATGGCTTGTGCTGATGGAGTCTCATAACATGGAGGCCACAGGTTTCCCACCCTTACATTCATCCATCAGGCTGTGCAGAAGTGCTCCCTACCCATTAATTTATTTATGGTGACAAATTAGTCCCCAACTATGCAGCCATGGACAATATTTGATTGATTCGTTGCCTCCTTCAGTTGTTATGATTGTTCCACCTGAGGACAATGAAGACATGCCGCAATCCAATGATGGCAGGGGAAACAGGATTTAATAAGTCTGCCCCAGCCATTGGAGCATGGTGTGTATGCAAGCAGCCTGGAAAACTCCCATTCCAATGTACTTCATTTAGAGCTCCTTACAGCCCCCACCTGTCTGAATAATGCAAGGAACAAGAGTTCTAATTCATCCTTTCCTTCTCTCTCTCCCTCTCTCCCCCCCTTCTTTCTCTCCTTAGGTGCTTTGCTTCATTAGGACCTCCTTACAAAGGAAAATGAATTGGGGGTGGGGGTAGAAATGGGGCTCATCAGATCCGCCGGTTTTTATGGCATCTGATTAGGCCCCTATTTTCCCAGCGGGCTCTTTTTCTTTAAACTGTTGACTATGGATGGCTCTCTGAATGGGGTGAACTTTGAGCTGGTAAATTGCAGCATTATGGTTATTTAGTATAATTTACAGGGGTGGGGAAATGAGGGGAGTCGTGATCACCTGCTTCACGTCGCTAATGATATCCCTATTTATCAGAACAGGTGGGAGTTTGGCACATTATTCTCTCCCGCCTAGAATTGCAGAACACCGTCCAATTAGAGACCCTAGGAACCAATGTTTACCCATGGGGCAGTAATGAGTTCAGAGTTAATATTTAATAGCCTTTACATAAGCATTTATTACCATTGACCATTTGTGCTCACCTTGCATTAAAACCCCATATCTTCACCCTCCTGTTCTCTTCCAGAAGCTCTATCTGCCTTACCCACCCAACCAGCCAAATACACCTCTTTGCTGCAATTTACTAAAACTAGTCAAATAAGCACACTTTCTTCTTGCAGAGCATCCTCTCTCTCAGCAATAGCAGCCAGATGGACAGGAACCTCAGGGCAACTGTACAGTGGCCTTTAGTGTTTTTAAGGAGTTGCAGGGAAAGCCGTCATAAGAAAGGCAGGGTCCTAAGCAGAAACAGTTGTGGGGATGAGGAATATGAAAGCAGTCAGGACAAACAGTGCAGGCACAGTTAAGGCTTGTCCACACACATCTGAGCATTATTTAGCTGTAAATCTTCTGCCCCTGCATTTGAATTGAAGGGGTCAGCAAACTTTTTCAGCAGGGGGCCAGTCCACTATCCCTCAGACCTTGTGGGGGGCTGGGCTATATTTTTTTGGGGGGGGTGAACAAATTCCTATGCCCTACAAATAACCTAGAGATGCATTTTAAATAAAAGGACACATTCTACTCATGTAAAAATGGACTGTCCACGGGCTGGACTGAGAAGGCAATTGGGCCGGATCTGGCCCCCGGGCCTTAGTTTGCCTACCCATGAGTTATAGCGAAGTAATCCACACTTACATGTTTCTGAATTTGTCAAGCAGGAGCGACTTCAGCCTTTCCCCTTCATTCCAGTCTCTGTTCCCTTTTTTGTTTGTCCCCACCTTCATATTTCTTGGTTCTGTTATGCCACTTAAGTGTCAACTGGACATGCGCAAAGCTGTAGATGCACCTTGCTTTTAAAATAAAATTTTCCAATCGAGGAGTGTGCAAAGCACGTGGAAACAAATACAGTTATTCCTCAACTTATGTGGGGGTTATCTTCCAAAGTCTTTTTGTACTTTGACAATCTCACCTGCCATTGCACCCTATGTATTTTGACTACACACGAAGTACAAAAACATTACCTAGAATTTATGAGTTTCTGATGGAGTGGCATACAAAGGATGAAGAAATTAAAGAGGTCATGACAAAGTGGGTAATTGGCATAGGTTATAATATTGTATATGATAAATGGTTAAAGCTATGGACATAGGATTAAAATTTACCGCTTGTGTGACCCTGAAGGAAAATATATTAAAAATGATGTATAGGTGGTATCTTACCCCAGCCAGGCTAGCAAAGATGTATAGAATGAGAAATAAGAACTGTTGGAAATGTGAATCAAAGGAAGGAAACTTTTTCCACATTTTCTGGTTATGTGAAAAAGTTAAAACCTTCTGGGGAAATATATATATAATGAGTTAAAAAAGATTTTTAGGTACACTTTCAAAAAACAAACAAACCAGAGGCATTCTTGCTAGGTATGGTTGGAGATGATATAATAAAGAGTCACCAGAAACTGTTGCTTTATGCTACTACCGCGGTGAGAATACTACTCACACAGAAATGGAAGCAACATGAAATACCCACAGTTGAAGAATGGCAACGAAAACTCACGGAGTGTGCAGAAATAGCAAAATTGACTGGAAAAATCAGAGAACAGGGTGATGAAGCATTCCAAAGAGACTGGATGAAATTTACAACACACATAGAAAAGAGCTATACACAAATAAAGACACTTGTGGGACTGAAATAGACCTCATAATGTTTATTAAAAATCATTTCTTTTGGATTTAGGAATATTGAACAAATATACTACAACAATTGAAGGATGTATATTTAATGAAATTTTGAATAGTATTATTCTATAGTATTAAGTACACATAGAATGTAAACATGACAAATGTGTAAATATAAAGAAAATATAGAGAAACCAAAAGAAGCAGGGAGGGAAGTACAAACTTGTTTAGAGTTAAAATATTAAGGTTAAAAGGAAGGAATAAGGTATGTATTATGTATTGTGATGGTGAAATTTGTAAAATCTGTAAAACCAATAAAGTTATTTTGAAGAGAGAGAGAGAGATTGTCAAAGTCTTTTGTCCTGGATGTGTGCCCCCTGCTCCCTTTTAATTTCATTCATTCATTCATTTATCTGCCAAGTGCATAAAGCTGAATGCACACAAGTTAAATGCTCATGTGTTGCAGGCTTACTATAGTCTGTGACCCTGAGTGAAACAGTTTGGAGTGCATTTCCCCAATTTATTGCATTATCTCCTTATCAGATAAGCCCAAATTTACAAGGGGAAAGCATTGAGACTGGCATTGCTTGAGGGTAACGTCATGTGGATTATGCAGATTAAATGGGGATGAAAACAGCTGCAAGCACACAGTAAATTTTGGTATGGACAAGCCCTTTAAAATGAAACATTATTTTAAAGTTCCTAAGATAGATGTGAAGGGAAGGGGGAGCCAACGGCAACTTGAGATAAAGGACAGGATGGTGCCCCCTCAATTCATTGGTCTACCCATTGCTGTCTGTTGCCGTCTTCACTCCTAAGACCTAGAAGACCAATGTGGAGGTCAAGGCACAAGAATCGAGATGTGGTCAGAGGAGTTATTGAGGATCCAAGCAAAGCATCTCCTATATGAGTGTGTGTCTTCAGGCTGCTTCTACACTACTTCAGGTTCCTCAAGATCTTTAACTGGAGAAGGGATGTCCATAGGATTCCAAGCTTTTTCCTCTGAAGAGGTCTAGGTTGGCCATTGTCCCATCTAGTCCAACTTCCTGTTCTCACAGTTGCCTACCAGATGCCCATGAGAAGCCCACAAACAGAACCTCAGTGCTACAGCACTGTCTCCATTTGTGATGCCTGGGAACCAGTATTTTGAGGCACACTGCCTTTGAAAGTGGAGGCATGGCAATGTCATCATGGTTGTGACCATTAATAGCCTTATCTGCCATGACTTTTACTAGACCCCTTTTTAAGCCATCCGGGTTGGTGGCCATCACTACATATTGTGGCGGTGCGTTCCATAGTTCACTGTAGCTATTGATAGAATGTAAGGTGTACTTATCAATAAAGCATGAGAAGAGCTCTGCTGGAAGAGACCAAAGGGGGATCTAGTCCAGCATCCTGTTCTCACAATGGCCAACCAGAAGCCCACAAGCAGGACCCAAGCACAAGACAACTCTCCCCACCTGCGATTATCAAGAACGGGCATTCAGAAGTATCCTGCTGAGGTCCCCCCCTTTTTTTTGTCAGGTTCCGCAGAGAGCAGGGGGGACTTTTAAAAACCACTGTAATTCTGTGGTCTATGTAGGTTTGGAAATATTTCAATCAGGCCAAGAAGAACAGAAACTACACAACAGAAAATGCCCCTGACATTGGAGTTAAATGTAGGTCAACTTCTCATTCAGGTTGTACATGATACGGACATGCTGTTCACCTGTTAAGGGTGATGTACGATATAGCATTACTGGCTGATGCAACTACTCCTGTAAAGGGATACAGCTCTTGATCCAAGATCAGTGTGGTACATAACAGCACTGATATTTATGCATTCACAAAGAAAGCCTTCCTCCTCTGAGCTGGATAATGTTGATACTAGCCCCTTCCCATATCTGCAAAGAAAAAGGAGAGAGGAAGAGAAAGACATTCACTGAGCTGTCAGGGCATATTAAATGTCCTCAGGTGAGCTCAAGTGTAAAGACATGGCCATCCATGTTGCTGTTGAAAGGAAATTCATTTATAGCATAAGCTGTCAAACTTTGTCATAATGAGCATCTCCAAATGGGAGCTCTACAAAGGATCAGCAAAGCTACCAGGCAGCTGACTGCCTTCTTCAGACAGAAGGCAAGCAAACATAAGAATGTAAGAAGAGCTCTGCTGGATCAGGCCAAAGGCCCATCTAGTCCAGCATCCTGTTCTCAAGGCAGCCCACCAGGTACCTGCCAGAAGACCACACGCAGGGTTCTTCCCATTCTCTGAACAGCTTGGGGAAAACAAAAATGGGGTGGCTACCTCAGTGTCCTACAAATGTTGTTAGACTGAAACTTATGCAATATGAATTCAGCTGGGTGGGGTTTATGGAAGTTGGGAAACCAACAAGTTCTGGAAGACCACAATGTTGGGGATCTGAGGTGAGATTCCCATACAGTGGAAGTTGCCCCCAATTGCTGTCCCCACACAGAGGCAACTTATGCTGAAATAGTTTACTGTTGCAGAAGATAAGGCTTCGGTAAAACAGATCTGGATGATGCTATATACATACAGCTTGTACGCTTTGCAGATACATACACACATTCAGATTCAGATATATACAAGTATCTCCATTGCTCCAGCAATTCAGGATGCAACACAGGCTCTGACTCACACCGTCAAACACTGAGTCAGATTCACTCACTGACCTTGGTTCAAATGAGCTGACATGCCTTAATCACTTATACAGCCGACCGTGGGCCGATGTAGCAACTGGCTTGGCAGGCCTTGTCCCTGTTGGCTTAGCTCACCCATGGGTTATTTATGCTCATGAAGGAAATTAACCCCTTCCGCATTTCCAATTACTCCAACACACAAGGTGCCAACCTTGTTGGGAGCTTGCTGGTACCCTTTCCCCGCCATTAGGTGAAGCTGAAGGATGAATGTTTACCAAGTTGTAAGCTGACATGGAATGACTGGATGCAAAGCACTTTTTTATTATTTTGCCAAGGAGGATTTGAAAACATTTCCACATCTGAGCAAAAACATAGTCCTCAGACCATTGAATTATAAGTTGTGAGTATTTATCTTCCCACTTAAAAAATATAAGGCTCTGTGCAAACTCCTGCTTACTCTGCAACCAATATATTCTCACTGTTGGTCTGAGAAACACTGAACACATGACATTAGCCAGAACCCATATCTCTCTTGTATTTTATTGTTTCCTATTAAATACCGTGCTTTGATGCATGTTCCTCCAAAACAGCCTTGATCTGAATTGAGAAAAAGAACAACCTGGCTGTGTTTTCATATATACACAGTCCAAGTCTCTTCGTGACCATAAGGGCCCACAAAATACACTTGCCACTAATTCCAATACCAGAGGAATATAATTTAATAGTACACAGACATCTGCAAATATAAAGGATTTCACCAGTACAAAACTGATATGGATTACAGCTTCAACAGAAAAAGAATACATTGCTGGACATACTCCCCATTTGCCTCAATTCTATCATTTCTCTTGCATTGCTGATCACACATTCAGTTTGCGTGCCATTTGTGCTTTTGTGTGGGGAAGGAATTTAAAATAATAACTTTTGCTTATGGAAAAAGTATTTAAAAGCATCTGGACGTTATAAGAGGCAGGTAAACATTGCAACCTCACATGGAGTCTGCCACCAAGGGCTTTTCATGTGGTTCTACAGACCTGCAATAATCTGGAACAAGGGACGATCCTTTCAAAACCAATAAAGGGCGAGTAGCGCTCCAGCTGTTCTGTCCTTCAAGAATTGTGTTATGTTGGCCTCTGATGATATTAGAGTTAAAATCTATACAATTCCAGAATTTGTCATCTGTGTTGGAAGCAAGAGGGGGGGGGGAGAATTGTATCTACGGAAATAAGAGCCAATGCTGTAGCTCTAATAATTTATTTGGACGAAAGAGGGAAATTGTTGCATTATCAGCCTCATGGATTCCGTACTGTGTCATGTATTGATTAGTTGCCATTGCTAATTCGTCATTTTTTCCTCATAATTTTGGCCTACAGCATTACTCTCGGCGAAATTTGTCAGCGGGTCTCATGTGACCAGACATGCTGTCACACCACACATAGAGAGCTGGATTTGATGCATGAGGGGAAAAGGTGTTAATATTGCAGTTCCCTCTGCCCGCCACATTTTCAGAATAAAAATTTGCTTGCAGCACACCGATTATTTAACTGATAAAGAGATACATTGGAAAACAAAAAGAAAGAACTCCTAGCAGCACTCAGTTTATAACACAGAACACAACTACTTTATGATATGATCAGGGAGTGTCCAGAAAGTGTAAAACAATGCACCTACCCAAGAACACGAATCATTCCCAAAATATATTTATAAACAAGCCTCTTACGTACGTACATGAAGTGTGTACACAAACTCAATGAGAGGTGTGTGATTGCTTTTGCAAGATCTAATTTAAGTCAAACAAATTATCATCAATACAAATAAGCCTTTCTCTTTTCTGATCGTTCATATTAGCCAGAGCTGAAAATCCCTGCTCAAAACAATATGTCGTGGAGAACTCTAGAAGAATAGCCAATGCTCTTTGAAGAGAGGTGTGGATACAGTTTCTAGTTATCATCTATCTATCTATATCTATCTATCATCTATCTATCATCTATATCTATCTATCTATATCTATCTATCTATCTATCATCTATCTATCATCTATCTCTATCGTCTATCTATCATCTATCTATCTATATCTATCTATCTATATCTATCTATCATCTATCTATCATCTATCTATCTATCTATCTATCTATCTATCTATCTATCTATCTATCTATCTATCTATCATCTATCTATATCTATCTATCTATCTATCTATCTATCTATCTATCTATCATCTATCATCTATCATCTATCTATATCTATCTATCATCTATCTATCTATCTATCTATCTATCTATCTATCTATCTATCATCTATCTATCTATCTATCTATCTATCTATCTAATCTATCTATCATCTATCATCTATCTATCATCTCTATCTATCTATCATCTATCTATCTATCATCTATCTACCTATCTATCTATCTATCTATCATCTATCTATCTATCTATCTATCTATATCTATCTATATCTATCTCTATCTATCTATCATCTATCTATCTATCTATCTATCTATCTATCTATCTATCTATCTATCATCTATCTATCTATCTATCTATCTATCTATCTATCTATCTATCTAATCTATCTATCATCTATCATCTATCTATCATCTCTATCTATCTATCATCTATCTATCTATCATCTATCTATCTATCTATCTATCTATCATCTATCTATCATGTATATATAATTGATACTATACTACACTGACCTACATTGAAATATTTAAATGTTTCTTTGACTGTCCTTGAATCTTTTCACCACACTTGCCATCCTCTCCTGCCACACCTTTTGAAAACCACTGATCTGCCTCATTATTGCCTGCACTGACTGGCAATGGCTCTCCAGGTTTTTAGGCAATCCTACCTGGAGACGCAGGTGGCGCTGTGGTCTAAACCACAGAGCCTAGGGCTTGCCGATTGGAAGGCTGGCAGTTCGAGTCCCCACCACGGGGTGAGCTCCCATTGCTCGCTCCCTGCTCCTGCCAACCTAGCAGTTCAAAAGCACACCAAAGTGCAAGTAGATAAATAGGTACCGCTCCGGCAGGAAGGTAAATGGTGTTTCTGTGTGCTGCTCTGGTTTACCAGAAGCGGCTTAGTCATGCTGGCCACATGACCCGGAAGCTGTACGCCGGCTCCCTTGGCCAGTAAAGCGAGATGAGCGCTGCAACCCCAGAGTCATCCGCAACTGGACCTAACGGTCAGGGGTCCCTTTACCCCTAGAGATGCTGGGGATTGAACCTGAGGCCTTCCACTTGCAAAGCTGATAATCTAGCCCTGAGCTACATACAGCTGTGCCCCTTTTCACAGCATGCTCTATGTAGAGATCATATTGCAGTAATCTGAAGGCTGCCTGTTCTTTGAGGTTAAAGATTTTAAATGGGCAAACTATTTTAAAAAAGCAGGCGAATGAATCGCATCCTCTGAGCTAGTCTGCATGAGGATCACATGGGGGACGGGAATCATTCCTGGATTTTTACCACCACAAGCAGGCGACTGCATGCCCCTCCCCACAAAAAATACTTCATGCACTCAGAAAACTAGGGAATTTGGCATGCTAGTTTTTTATGAGCTAGGATTAAAGAAAAAAAGGGAAGCAATCAAATATATGACCCCCCCTGTCCCTCTGTTAAGCAGTCTGAGATGGTTCAGTCTAGAAGCAATTTTTGTCATGCCACCTATTTGTGTAAACCACCTATTCAGACTTTTTCACTGGGTTTAGTTATAGTTGCAACGGTGAAATATTGATAAGTTCATGCTAACTTTATTTTGCCTTCAGAGCTGCTCCCCCCTTTCAATACCCCCCATTTGATTGTGTGCACATTATTGTTACATCAACATCCACCTCCTCACCCTCATTGCCCCATGCAGAATTAGCTCCTGATTCAGTAGCTTTCTGGTTTAGAAAAGAAAGTGAGCAAGGAAGGACAGGATAAGAGGTGTCTAAAATGTAAGCACGGTGTAGAAAAGTCTCTCTCATAATGCTGGAACCCAAAGTGTGTGTGAATGTTGGGAGCTGAACACTGGGAGATTCAGGACAGGCAAAAGAGGGGCATTTTTCACACAGCTCAGAGTTAAGCTGGGGAACTCACTACCCCAAGATATGGCTTTAAAAGGAATTTACTCACAGAAGATAAGTCTACTACCAATGACTACTAACCACAGTGGCTATGTTTTGGGGTTTTTTTGGCAACTCCACCGAGACCACAATGGCTATGCTCTGTTGCTGCTGGGGGAGGCAGTATGCCTCTGAATACCAGTTGCTGGAAATCGCAGGTGTGTAGCAGAATGCTGTTGCACTTAGGTCCCACTTGAGGGCTTCTCTTTAGGGCACCTGGTTGGCCACTGTGAGAATGCTGGACTAGATGGGCCTTTGGTCTAATCCACTTATGATGACCTGAGTATTGCATGAGTAATATTCATGAGCCCAAGGTGCAGTGCAGATGAAATAGTTGTAGCGATTCTGCAAACCCCTTTTCAAGTGATGGTTAGAACCTTGCAACAAATCCAACTCAATGATGTAACGTTGGAAAATATTGATCACTTCTCCTATCTGGGCAGTTATCTTTCCACAAGGGCCAACACTGATGCCGAAATCCAGCATCGCCTGATCTCTGCGAGTGCGGCTTTCTCCCAACTGAAGTGCAGAGTGTTTGAGGACCGGGACATTCGCAGGGAAACCAAAATGCTTGTTTACAAAGCTATTGTACTACCAACCTTACTGTATGCTTGTGAAACATGGACCACTTATAAACACCATCTCCAACTCCTCCAAAGATTAAATCAACAGTGTCTCTGAAAATTTTTTACACATCACTTGGGAAGACAGGCGAGCTAATACCAGTGCACTGGAAGAAGCAAAGATCACCAGTGTTGAAGCAATGATTCTTTAATATCAACTTCATTGGACTGGTCAAGTTGTGTGGATGCCTGATTATCATCTTCCAAAGCAACTACTCTATTCCAAACTTAAAAATGGAAAGTGTAAGGCTGGTGGTCAGCAAAAGAGGTTTAAAGACTGTCTCAAGGCAAGTTTTAAAAAATGTAGTATAAACACCAAAAATTGGGAAACACTTGCCTGCGAGTCCTCCAATTGGAGCACAGCCTTTACCAAAGGTATCATGGGCTTTGAAGACACTTGAACTCAGGACGCAGCGGAAAACATGCTAAGAGGAAGGCATGTTTGGCAAATCCACACCATGATCAACTCCTGCCTGAAAACCAATGCCCCCACTGTGGAAGGACATGTGGATCCAGAACTGGCCTCCAGAGTACCTTACGGACTCACTGTTAAAATCGTGTTCATGGAAGAGAATCTTATTCGGCTACAAGTGGTCTCCAAAGAAGAACCTTGCTTCTCCATGGTTAGGTGGACTGTACAATTCCAGGTTGTCCTTCTCTTTTCTACTTTCCTTATGGAAATTCTTCTGCATATGGGATAAGGCAGATAATGAGCGATTTGTCATCCAACCCTCCCCGGGGTCTTTACAAAAGGAGCTTCACTTCCGAGGCTCTCCTTCATTTTCAGGAGACGTTCTCCTCTGCACCAGGGTAAATAGCTCCTTCCCCCTTCAGATGAAAGGGACAAGTTTCTGCAATCAACCCCATTGAATTTCATCACTTCAGCATTGTGAATGTCACACATGGAAGAATAAGTAATGTAGGCAGAAAGTTTAGGTTTGTTCACTTCCTATTTTACCACCTGAAAAAGTTATCATAATAATAATAATAATAATAATTCAAGGCTTTTAAGTTGAGATCTTTACCAATCTGCATTGGAATTGGAATTGTTTTAAATATGTTTTAATATCTTCTTATTGCTTTTTTACATATTGTTTGCCACCCTGGGCTCAACAACCATTTTTCTTCATGTGATTGCTTCAGTCTGAGAGCCAGTGTGGTGTGTAAAACTGGGATTAGGGACACCTGGGTTCAAATGCCACTGGGTGATGCTGGAACAGTCAGCATCTCTTAGGGTAGTTGTGAGCCTAAGAGAAGGGCGTAGAAACAAAAAGAGCCATGTGTGCCTTTGAAGAAGGAGGGGGGGAGGATAAAATTAATAAATCCACCAGTCCCACTAGGCAGAAGCATGTTACTAGCCCTCTTTATGTTTAGGATTAGATAAGCTCCAGATCAGAGACATACATAAATAATTCCTTCCTCCACCAATTCAAACCATTCCTGCCCTGCCATTGTAAAGGAGGTCCTTCCTTGTGGCTAATCAAGGTGAAATGGGTGTTCTTAAGATGACATGTTTTCTAGGAATGTGAGGCTTGAAAGTCAACCTGGGGCAATTCTTGAATTGTCCCACAACTTTGATAGCTCACTGACCTTGGTATCAGAAGCTATACTTCCAGGCTCAAAGCCCTGGAGGCAGGAATGCCCAGTCATTTAGGACCATTGTACTGAAACTCAACAGCTGAACCATTAGTGACTTTGAACAAGTGGTGATAAAGATGATTAAATTTAGCTCAGCTGAATGTAAAAGGATTATGTTTTCAGAACTGCCATAGGCACCTGGCTGGCCAGTATGTATCTTGAACTTCATGGGCCAGGGCCCTTCTTTAATTCTTATGCCCTGTGGGAGTTCTTACACAGAACACACCTTTGCACTGACAGCATCAGAATAGGGTGGAGAATAGAGAGGAGCTGCTTCAGGAAGCAGAAGATATCTGGACAGCTGCTAGAGCTAGATAAGCAAAGGTCATGGGAAGGGTCTTGTTGAGGGAAAAGCACAGAGGGAAAAGGAGTGCCAAGACCAAGAAAGGTTTTGAAGGGGAGGACCCAGGAACATAAAAGCCCTCTGCATCAGGCCCATCTACTCAAACTTCCACCTCTCAGACTGGCCAACCAGATACCTTAATGCAGGCATATCAAAAATCCATTTTGGGGGCCTAATCTGGTCAGTTTAATCCTGCCCCCCGTGGCAGTTTATTTCCTGGAGTAAAATCCTGAAAAAAAGCTCAACAGCTTTAATCCTTAAAAAAGGTCAACAACTTTGGTTGGCCCTCACAACCCTTCACTTCATCAAATCTGGCCCTCTTTGAAAAAAGTTTGGAAACCACTTCAGGAAGCCCACAAGAAGGACCAGAGAGCAACAGCACACTACTACCCTGTGGTTCCCAGCAACTAAAATTCAGAGCATGCTGCCTCCAACAGTGGAGGTGGAGCAAAGCCACCATGGCCAGTAGCTGTTGATAGCATTATCCTCCATAAATCTGTCTAAATAATCTTTGAAAGCCATGCACTACACAATGCATACATATTGTGTGTGCATAATACAAAGAGGAATGTGTAGATTGACCCTAAGAGAAGAAAGCAAAATATCTCTGTAAATGCCAGTCTACATATTTGAAATGGATCTAGATCTGTCTGGAAACCCATTGGATCCATCAGCTTCTGAGGGTGGACCATCCTCCATTCCAATTTAAAAATTATTTGATTCTATGATTCATAGCTCCCCCCCCCCACCTCCGCAGAGGGGCAAAAGTGCTGAGAGCCTAAATCTCAGCAGGAAGTGATCTGACATCTGACTGGTGTCAATATCCCCCAGTTTCAGATCATTCTCTTCCTGCCCAGTTGAGAAAAAAAAGGTCCAGAGTGCAGCCTGCCACATCCACTGGGCCAATAAATTGTTGGGACAGCTCCATAATTGTCATGGCGCCCATGAAGTCCTGAGCCACCACAGAGCTAACTGCTTCAGCATGGAGGTTGAAAGTCCTCCAAAACCAGCTCTGAGAGAAGAAGAAGAGTTTGGATTTGATATCCCGCTTTATCACTACCCGAAGGAGTCTCAAAGTGGCTAACATTCTCCTTTCCCATCCTCCCCCACAACAAACACTCTGTGAGGTGAATGGGGCTGAGAGACTTCAACGAAGTGTGACTGGCCCAAGGTCACCCAGCAGCTGCATGTGGAGGAGCGGAGACGCGAACCCGGTTCCCCAGATAACGAGTCCACCGCTCTTAACCACTACACCACACTGACTCTCCTCAACACCACTTCTGAGACCAGCTCTGTTAGCTCAGGCAGGGAGATTGCTGGGCAGCAGAATCCCTAATCTGTCCCTATGCCCGATGCCAGGAACAAACACTCTGTGCCCTACTCAACTGGGCAGAGAGCCTGTAGAGAGAGATGGAATCTCTCCCTCTCCCTGATCCAAAAGTCTGCCCTGATGCTGCACCGAGTATCCAAGTGGGACGGGCTATGTTGTCCCCCACAAAGGGCACAGGCCTGGGGAGGGACACAAAAATCATGCCTCTCCACTCTGGCTCAGAGTGGCTAGGAGCCCACCCACCTAGGCTCCTAGCTCATTGCTCTCCAGGCCACTTCTCTGCCATTCTTGGAAGGGAAGGCATGCAGGCTCCTCTGGGTGCCTCAGGGGAGGAATGCAGGCACTGGCATGAGCTGTCACAGTAGCCCTGTGGTGCCCCCTCACCACTTGGCCAGCCCTGAAGGAGCATGTGAAAGGTGCTAGGTTCAATCTGTGACATATCTAGGTATGCCCAGGTTTCTCTTCATATCGTAGAAAGGACATATCTAGGTAGGGCTGCAAAAGACACCTGTCTGAAATTCCATCAAACCACAGCCAGCCATTGCAGATCTCTCAAGTCTACTCTCACCGAGATTCTTGCATAGCAGGGAATTGGACTAGATGACCTTTGGTGGTCCCTTGCGACTCTACAATTATATGATTCTATGAGACAATCCTGAACTCAACAGACCAGCCATTGACTCCATGTAAGGGAGCTTCCACTGTGATGAAAGCTTGTTGGAAGAAAACAACAACAGACCCCTGATGAAAATAATTCCAGTCATTATTCAGAGACTTAAAAGGGTGCCTTTTCATATCTGGAAACCGGTATTATGATAATGCAAACCTCTTCTTTGGAAACAGCATGTTGTGGCCTCTATTTGCAAATACAGAAGAAGCAAAGGGACAGGGTAAATACTTAAGATTCAGTTCATGGTGCAGAAATCTGTAGAAGTTAACCACTAAACTTCGGTAGGAATACTCCCTTCCAGAAGAATGAAAAGGTTGAATGAACCGCGCGGCCAATTACATGGTCATTGAACGGTGAAAAGAGTAGCCTCCTGGAATTTTGCAGCCGTTCGCTGATTCAACGAATGCAGCACAGCGGAGGCAAATCCTGTGACACCGTTTCCCAGCTATATAATCACAGTTGCAGGGGCAGAAATGTGTAACAAACAAACTGAACCCCTTGAGTCATATTTTGCTCAGGACAGCAGAATGCTGCTTAACTCTCCCACTGAAGCTGAGAGCTCTCCCCTGAATTTGCAAAACAATGGATTTACACTTCTATTTAAATTCATCTTTTGGTTTTGAGATCTAGAAACATTGGTATGACTCCAAGCCTTTTTGCCACTATCCAAAGGGATTAAGAATTCACTTTTTCAGGAGGGGACAAGGCACAACATGTAATTTTAATACAATTTAGAAAGAAACCAGTGCTGGCTGTCAAACTACATGCCAACCGACTATGCATTTCTGCAGTCATTGGATAGAATAGTAAAAAGTAGGGTTGGGAAGTTAACATTAGCAATTCACTGAACCCTACTGTATATTTCTCTGGAAGTAAGAGAACTGATGTGTAATTTAAAAGCGATTGAAACTGAACATTCAGGGACAAGAGCTAGAATATTGTAACAGAGCACAAGCTTGTTTAGTTATCAGGATGATTTTGTCTATGCTTATATATGGACTAGTATACAACAAGGGTTGGGAACCTGAGAACCAAGAGGTAAATGTGGTCTCTCTTTCTGAACCTTGGGACTCTGTGTAGTCCATTCTTTGGGATAGCTCTTTCGGTAAAGCACGAGACTCTTCATCTCAGGGTTACAGGTTCAAGCCCCACATTAGGCCAAAGATTCCTAAATTGCAGTGGTTTGGACTAAATGGCCCTTGATGTCCCTTCCAACTCTACAATTCAATGATTCAGTGCCATGACCCAAGACCACAATCCTCACCAAGACCACAATCCTCACCTCTCTGATGGTGGCCCCATGGGCCCTCAGTCTCATCCAACAGGGTTTTATGTCCTCCTAAGTCTATTCCAGGGATGTGGGTGGCCCTGTGATCTAAACCACAGAGCCTAGGACTTGCCGATCAGAAGGTCGGTGGTTCAAATCTCCGTGACAGGGTGAGCTCCTATTGCTCGGTCCCTGCTCCTGCCAACCTAACAGTTCAAAAGCACTTCAAAGGACAAGTAGATAAATAGGTACTACTCTGGCGGGAAGGTAAATGGTGTTCCGTGCGCTGCTCTGGTTCGCCAGAAGCGGCTTAGTCATGCTGGCCACATGACCTGGAAGCTGTACGCCGGCTCCCTCAGCCAATAAAGCGAGATGAGTGTCGCAACCCCAGAGTTGGCCACAACTGGACCTAATGGTCAGTGGTCCCTTTACCTTTAAGTCTATTCCGGCATCATCTTCCCACTTTCCCTCCCCTTGTTGGTGCTGACCCATGACAGGACCTTTTCAGTCGTGGCTCCCCATTTGTGGAATGCCCTCCCTAATGAGCTGTGGCTGTCCCTATCATGGTTAACTTTTATGATGAATTTGAAAACCTTCCTGTTTAACCAAGCATTTGGTGGCTGAACCCCATGATCACTGGTTGGAAGGATGTTTTTAACCATTTTTACAATGTTTTCAAGTGAAACTGCTTTTAGATGGTTTTAGAATGTTTTAGAATGCTTTTGCTTTGCTTTCATTTTGAAATTCGGTATGTTTGCTACCCTGGGCTCCTTTGAGAAGAAGGAGTGATACACAGAATCATTGAATTGTAGTGTTGGAAGGGACCCTGAGGATCCTCTAGTCCAGCCCCCTCAATGCAGGAATATGCAGCTACCCCATACAGGGATCGAAACTACAACCTTGGCATTATCACCACGCTCTAACCAACTGAGCACCTATTCAATAATATGACATAAAACAGCTGGAAAGAAAGAAGAGGAGAATTTTACAGAGACATGGTACCTTTCATCACATACTCAACAGAACATCAATTGCAGGGCCACTCAACCACATCCACATTTGAGACTTTGGCATGCTCTTTATTCATAGGAATTTGTGCTGTGAGGGAGGGGGTGGGCAGGGGAACTGCTTATTAAGGAGTTTGTGCCTTTTGCAAAACCAATAAAACAGGCACACGAACACACAAATGAATAAATAGTTATTTGGTGTGGAAATATTAAGCAATTGCTATTGGCCTTGCTCACCGCACACAACAAACCTCCCCCCCCCCCACCCTGTGTGCTGGTACTTTGAATAACAAATTTGCGCAAGGGTTTGTGGAGCTTCTCCTGTCGAATAAGGACCCTCAAATATATGCCACTTGGGAGGTGGGGGGGGGGACTGACCATTCTGTTCCTTTTCCCAGCTTTCTATCACCCTTGGCAGCAAACCCAAATGTCTTCAAGGTAATAAACTATTTTTTAACTCCATTATTACAGGCTCTGTCTCCATTATTTCTCTTCCTTCTCTTCCTCCATTACACAGACAAGCCATTTGGGGGAACTGGTGGCCCCCACTTGTTTCTCTCTTCTTACCCCAGCACTTTTCAAAGGCTATGTATTGTCCTTGCTATATCCACATTTTTTAAACACCACTAGACATGTGTGGACTTTTTGGTTGAGAGGTTATCATCAGTGAAGCCCGCTAGCCTCACTTTGTCCCTAGACCTGTAGGCCTCTGGGAGGGATGATGAAAATGCTATTGAGCATGTGCCAAGTACTTTCCTTGACTGTTGCATAATGAGAACCAGCTTCAAAACACCAAGCGAAGGCATTTCCAGGGTGAATACTATAAACTTCCAGGCAGTTCCTCTCATTTCATATCAAGTGAACTTAACCATTCAAGCATGGATGTTTAAGTTGCCAGAACATCACCATCCGTGTACAATATACTCCAAATATACTCCAGTCTCCAAATAAGGACTTTAGCAGTGGAAGCTACTCCATTTGGGCAATTGGGGGCACAGCCCCACCCAATACAGTCTGCTCTCAGTCAACCTCTACCTGCTGACCTTCTTACTTACAGCTAGCTGAGGGAGTGGTGGCCCTGGCTGCCAGCTTCCTCCATCTCCTTAGTCTCAGTGTTGCTCCTTGTAAAGTTAAGCAGGCAAGAGGATGGGGACAAAAATATAATGGGCTTGCTCTGCTTGTCATTTGCTCTGGTGCCACCCTGCCTTCTGCCCTACTAGTCACAACGCCTTCAGCTATTTGGATCCCAAGTTGTTATGAGCTTGAAATGTAAGCATCAGCACTTTAAATTGGGCTCAAAAGCACATAGACAGCCAACACAGAGCTTTAAGAGCAGGTTTTAAATGATGATTCTTTGTAATCCTGTCAAAATCGTAATAGCCAAATTCTGCACTCAGTGAAGCTTCTGACCTGAATTTAAAAACAGCCTCACATATAATGTGTTCACATTAATCCAGTTGTTATGATCATGATTATATATATATATATCTTTACCATGTTATGATTATGATAAAAAAGAGTCAAGATAGGTTGCAACAAAGGGTGTTAAGAAGAACAACACAGAAAATGGGGTGGGTAGTCAAAAACAGAAAAGAATTTTTTTTAATTGGAATTTGATGTGTACTTTTGGGAAACTTAATAAAAATATTATTAAAATAATAATAATCCAGATGGGAGGTTACCTCTATCTAGGTGAGTTCCAAAGTACAATATACTGTATGTTATGTTCAAGTTTTGGAAAGTCAGCAGTTGTTAACTTTGTACACCCTAAATTTGTGCTTTCAAGAATCCAGGTGTGCTTTTAAAAACTGTTTGCAGTTTTATCCCCAAAGAAAACAACCACATTTTCAAAAGTTGTGGAAGAACCAAAAAATCCACACTTGTGTGTAACATCACTTGCATGCAACCTCCCGAACATGAGTAAAAGCAAGGAAATTCTGTGTCGCTCCAGATGTTGATAGATGCCAATTCCCATCAATTGCAGTCATCATGGTCAGTGGTCCAGGATGATAAGAACTGGGGTCCAATAACCTCCAGAGGGTCACACATTCTCCACCCCCCCCCTTATAAGAGGTACTGAATCCTTTAGCATCCTTTACTGCTAAGTGATACAATGTTATAGAATCTGGCTGTCCACAACAGGAGTCCATCTGCAAAGCAATAACTGGAATATCAAGTGGTCTCCAAGAATGTCACATCTGCCATCTCTGCCACACATAAATAAATAAATAAATAAATAAATAAATGTAGCCCTTTTGCATTGGCAAAGCCATGCTCTATACTGCTCCATACACATATGAGAATATGCAGAGCCGAGACCACAAACTGTGAGCAGTGATTTATGAAAGGGATGATCCCCATACAGGTTCGGCTGGGAGAATCCAGGAGGTATGGTGCAATCACAGAGCAAAGGAACTATTTTGCTGGGGCTTTGAAAGAATGTATGCTAAGCAGCTCAGGAAACAAATGAAGATACTCAGAGAAGGCAAAAAGCCTTCAAACTTCAAATGGCAAGGTGCTCAAACTTTTTCAGCATTGCTTATTCCCAGCTTTAAGAACTCAGGGATCAGTTTGCTGAATGAGGCTACTGCAGTCCATCTAGGGAACCACTGGCCCTCCAAAAGTTGCTGGACTCCAGTTTCTATCAGGGCCAGCTAGCATGGTCAAGGAGTTAAGTCCCAAAAACAATGGGTCAGTGCATCTGGCTCTTTGTGTTTGGTGGTTCAAGTGACCCACAGATGGCTGTGGCCAGGATCCCTGCATTGAAGGGGTTGGACTAGTTGATCTTTGGGGTCCCTCCCAGCTCCTCAATTATAAATCCTTTTATTCTATTCCCTCTGAATAGTACAACTTTTATTATGGAACTTGTCCATCATATTCCCTTCACAGAGCTACAATTCTCAGGTGGGTTTAACAACCAATCCCTCTTCTCTGGGAACTTTGGGAATTGTAGTTCTGGGAAGGAAACAAGGGTCTCCTACTAACTCCCAGCATTACTGGTGAACTGCAGTTCCCACTGTTCTTTGGGGGAAGCTGTGATTTTTTAAAGTGGTGTGATAGTGCTTTAAATGTACAGTGCAGACAGAGCCTGATAAATGATACATGTGCAACCTGAGGGATGGCTTTCTCAGCAATGGTGCCCTGGTCAGGGAACCTCCCTTCCCTTCACAATGTGGCTGGCAATGGTTCTTATGAAATTTAGGCACCAGCTGAAATCTTGCCTTTTCACTCAGGCATTTCCTGGTCATTAGTACTGCAAAGTACTTCTCCATGCAGCATGTAAACTATGGAGCTCATTCCCCCAGGAAGTCATGATGGCCACCAATTTGGATGGCTTTAAAAGAGGATTAGGCAAATTCATGGAGGATGAGGCTGCTAAACCTCATGACTGTGTTCTACCTCCCATGTCAAAGGCAGCATGCTTCTGAATACCAGTTGCCAGGAATCACAGATGGGTAATGCTATGGTGCTCATGTCAAGCTTCCAGGCTGCCCACGGGGATCTGAGTGGCCACTGTGAGACCAGGATGCTCGGTTAGATGGGCCCCCTTTGGTACAGTCCAGCAAACTTGTCCAGTGCTCTTAGTTTGCAAGTGCCCCTGCTTGTTGTAGTCATAGAATCACATAATTGTAAGGTTGGAAGGCACACCAAGGGTCATCTAGTCTAACCCACTGCAATGCAGGAATGCTTGGTCCAACATGAGGTTCAAACCCACAATATGGACACCATGAGTCTCATGCTCTACCATGAGTCATTTGGGCTTTCTTTTTTTCTTTTTGGCAGCTGAGGGCGTTATGTTGATTGATGATGTTTTATGGCCGATGTTACATTCTTCATTAATCTGCTCTGGGGTTGCTGTCCCACAGAAGAATGGGTATTGAATATTTTAAATGTATGACATTGAGCAGGGTGTCGGGGCATGCCCCACAAAGTGGAAATGAAACTTCAGGCCCAGCAGCCAAATGTGACCGAGGGAGGTTCATGACTGAGGGAGGTTCAACAACTGTCTATTGTTTTTCTCACCTTTTTACCTCTGGCACATCCACAATGCCATGTTCAACTGTTGCCCAGCCCTGCCTTATAAAGGATGTCTCCTAACCTATTAATTCCTCACTTCTGAGCTTTTTGGAGGCATTTGAGTGGCCACTCTGGGAAGCTGAACTTTACAGAAGGCTTGTGATCTAATCTAGCAGAGCATTTCTTATGTTCTGATAGTCCAAGTTGTGACCCTCCAAATGTGACTGGACTCTACCTCCAATCATCCCTGGCCACTGCCTGCGCTTGCCAGGGCTAACAGGAGTTGAACAGCACCAGGCTGATAAAGGCTTATCTTAAGGAGCAGTGTTGGCAGCAGTCCATGAGATGAGGAAGTCATGTGTGGAAAAAGATAGTTGACATGTATTAATGGCAGCAGAGGGGCTTTTGTGGTACTGGAGCCTGGGCTGGCCCAATACATTCTTGGTACCTGAGGCAAACCACAAAAGGCCTACACCAGAGAAGAAGTGGGGAGCAGATAGCTACATCAGGAACAAGGGGGGGGGGGAAATAAAGATCTGCAACAGGAACAAAGGGTGAGCGAGGATCTGCATCCGGAATGGGGGTCTGGATGGTCAAATCAGCCTTACCTTTCTGAAGTTGAAATCAAAGGCCATTGCTGGGTGTGGGAAGGGGCCCACTCTGAATCATGTCAGGCAGATGCAGACCCAATGAGACCCCAGCTCTTGTAGGCTATACTGATGTTGCTGGACTCCCTGATGTTGTCGGTCTCTACTTTCCAACAGCCTCCAAGCAGCATGTCTTAATAAACAGCCAAACACCACTTTATACATTTAATGAATAGCAGACTTCTGAATGAGGAGCTCTTATGTTCTGAACACTAAACTTCCATGGACAGCTTAGCGGGCTGCAATGTGCCTTTCCCTCTTGGCCCCTGTGACAGAAGTGAAAAGTGAGGAGAATGCAGGGAAAGATGGAATCCACCAGATAATGTATGTTGTTTACTGTGCTTCAGTTTTCAGACTTGGTTGCTTCAAAGAAATTATGCTCAATGTGCAGTATAATCTGGGGAAACAATAATGGAACTATAGGGGGGAAAGGTCATAGGGAAAAGAGCACCTGCTTTATGTGCAGGTTCAATCCCCAAAGGCAACTCCAGAAGAGACTCCTTCCTGCAGGGCTGCTGCTGGTCAGTGTAGACAATACCAAGCTATATGGACCACTGGTCTGTGTAGGCATAAGGCAGCACTCTGTTTCTATGAGTGAGCGACAGAGAGGGAGGAAGAGAGGTTTTCATCCTTCGCCAGCTCTGTGGCGAAAAGGATCTCTTTGGCTTCCAGCAGATTCCCTCTGCCAATACATGCATGCACTTTTATTGGATTCTTCTTTCCTTTGTCAAAAGTATGCTGGCATTCCCCTCTTATTGAAATCAACAGTTTTCAGAACACAGAACACTTTAAAAAAGCAAAAGCAAGGGCATTTATTTTACAGGCTTAATTTTCCTCTCTTGTGTTCACTTCTTTAATGAAAGTTCTGTTGATGACAACTCCCCCCATGGCTTCAAATGTAAGAGTTACTTCTGATAATGCAAGGATAGGGTTGCATTCCATGGCTACATTTTTCATAGAAGTATGTATGCCCCAATGAATGTGGTGAGACTTTGTCCTGTGGATGCTTAATTCAAAAGTGAGTAAGTCATTGCTTGGTTCTTTCCAGACTTGACCTAGACTGTTCCAGTTTAAAGACCAATAAAAGTTAAAAAATAAATAAATCACATGGTCTTCCTAAAAATCATACTAAAAATAATTGTATGATTTGCGTATTTTTAGTGGCGCACTAATATATCATCTGATGCTAGATCAATAAGCATAATTTTTCATTTGGTTTTGATGAGGCTATCCAACTAATTTTACCCAGGTTGAAGGTCTTTGATTGTACGCTAATTGGGGCAGAGACCTCTTTTCCAAGCTAAGCTGCTCTAGGACATACAGTTGATGCTAGTAGTGATGTATGCAGTACTGTACACAGAAAATAACCCTATAGGAGGAATGTGATTGCACTCTGACTAGCCTGCAAACCTCCCACCCCAAAACAGAGAAAAGATTCCCTTTCATCCCTGGTGCCCAAGGATGGAGAACCTCAGGCCCAGGAGCCAGATGTGGCCCTTCAAGCCTCTCCACCTGGACCTCAGAACTCTCCCCAGACCCCACCCCTCACGGACCTTGCTTTGCCCCATTCCTGGGTATTATTTTTTGCCTGGCTGAAATATGGCTTTGGACTTGGGATAGTGCATTTTGCTTGCCTGGATGGAGGAGAGCAATGCACTAATAGTAGCCTACTGTTAAATGATAAAAGTTTACATGTATCCCTTTGCCCGCTTCTGCCTCTGGCACCTCCCACCACATGCAGCCACCAGAAGGTTGCCTGCAAGGGAATGTGGCCCTGAGTCTGAAAAGTTTAATGATTCCTGCTTATTCCCACCCTGTCTCAGCTGAAGATTCCATGACATGGAGAAACATAGCTATGCTGTATAATCCGAGTTTTTAAAACCATACTTGGCAACCGGTGGGTTGGGCAGATTCCCTGTTTATTTTATTTTTTGCGAAGGGCAGTAAAAGCAACAGGAGGCTGTCCTTTCCGCGTCCTTGCAAATATGCGGCTCATCTCTGCATGGGTTAGCTGGTGTCTCTCCACGTTATCCCCAAGCGGGCTACCTTGCTTATGCTAAAGTGCGCGGCTAGGGCGATCAAATCGGGGGAAGGGGACGGAGGTTCTCAAAAACCCAGTTTACTGCAGCCTCCTCACCAAAAGCAGATTGACCAACTCAGTCTCGTCCTGAATTCGCGCGCCTTAAAAGAGTTTGAAAAAGAGGGAAATCAAAAGAGGCAAACTATTTGCTCTGAAACCAACCGCTCTTCTTTTCAAGGATAACGGATCTCTGCTCTTCCCTTAGAAGTTGAATCAAACTTCATAGGATTTTCGCAGGGTTTTTAAGCCGTGCCAAGAAGCGAGAAGGAAAAAGAATTGTTGCATCTACGGGGATAAAAAGGGGTTGCTTTTCTGTTTGTGTGTTAGTTCTACGGCCAGGGTAGGTGAGTTAGAGTAGCAATTTAAAAAGAGAAAAGCTTCCACCCGCTCCCATACCCGTTCAATTTATCCATTAATAATTTCAAGGGGAAATGGATTTCCAGTCGTCTCCGAACGGGCGCGCAACTTTTCCAAAGTTCGTTCTCTTCCTCTCTCTCTCTTCCATGCTCTCGTAATCGCAACGAAGTTTGGCAGAGGGGGTTTTCTTTGTAGTTTCTCGGCCCACATTTCTAGCCTTTTTTATTTTATGGGGGGAGGCAGGCAGGAGAAAGTGTCGAGCCCCGACCCCCAAAGAAGTTCCAGATTTGCCACAGAAGCTCAAGCCCGGAGCTGCACCCATCTGCCTACGTCCTTGGGGAATTTTAAATTCAGTTCAAAATCCGGGCCGGATTTATTTCAATTTTTAAAAGAGCGGTGGTAGATTGAAGTTAGCATCTTTCAAGTGCATTACACAGAAATTTAAACGTTATGCAAAATAAACAGGAAAATTAAACAAAAAGACACCCCCCATCTCTCTTTCTGGCTGTTTTCGGGTAAAGGGTCTCTTGCTGCTTTTAAACGAGACCACGCTTTGAGCTAATTTTACAGGTTTTGCAGGTAGCAGAATTCGGAGTGCAAAGCCAATTCCTTTAAATGTGGAAGCCAGGGGACATGATGGAAAGAAAGCAACAGAACCAAATTCAGTGTCTCTTCTCCGCTCCGCCCCCAGCATCCAAGTGTTATATATCCCACTAATTGCAGGTGCAATAGAAAAGCCCCCCCCATCAGGAAACTTGGTCCAAAAGTAAGGCAGAGGATAGAGGCACCATAAAGACTTTTATAACACACATTCGTTTCGGCGTAACCCTTTAGGGACCCTTCATTAGAAGCATAAAGCGTATAGCCCCAGATTGATACGTGGAGAGAGACAGAGTAAAGGATAGAATTGTCGACTTGGAAGGGACTCCTGAAGGACGTCTATTCCGACCCCCTGCAATGCAGGTAATGGTTGGTCTAAAAACATGCAGGATGGCTGATCGATTTTATTTTATTTTTTAAAAAGCCAAATTAACGAAAGAACCAGATATACATTGCCATGCCTGTTTAGAAGGGTTCTTCCCCTCCCCTAAAAAAAAAAAGAGAGAGAGATGGATACCTATGGAAATCATGTTTGTTTGCAAGTTAGCAGAACTTCCCTCCTAGTTAAAAATGCGCAGTGTGCAAACTGACCCTAAACCCCTTATGAACCCCGTGGGATTTCCTGTTCCCGTCAAAATCTTATTACTCCGAGAAAGATTAATAAAGATCTATCAAAACGAATCAAAACCAAGATAATTTTAAACCCATTTTATGGAATGAACCGAATGCTAAAGTTTCAAAGCTAAATAGTATTACGCCCGGCCTATCCGAACAGGTGCTGAGGTAGAGCCTGTCAAGAGAACAAACGGATTCAACCAAAGTGATCGCTTGTTGGAAAGAGAAATTCGTCTTCTTGGGGAGGTGGGCGGTAAACCCAACCTTTGTATTGTGCTACTAATCCGGACCTCAAACTGATAATAAATTGAGTAATTTAAAAAAAGAAAAAGAAAACGTAGTTGCAGAGACAATTCCTTTCCCTCTCTTTCCCACTGATTGATTTTAAGTGTAACCTGTTTCGGGGCAGGGACCCATCCATTATTCCCCTTTCTCCTAGTTGAAATTAATCTACATGTGCGCGGATGGTACCACATAAGGGGGGGGGGGGGGAGCCGGCGGAAGGGAAGTAAGGTGCAGGTTGAGACCGGATTTTAAAAGTAGTCATTTGCAAAATTATTATTACATCTTAGAAAGAGAGATTTGATTCTCAAGATGTGTTGGGGTTTTTGTTTTTTTTAATGCAACATGTTTAAAAGCTCAAAGTACCTAAAACAAACTAAACCAATGAAATACGATGATTTGCAAACACAATTAAAGAGGTTCAATTATTTAGAGCTTGCAGGCGTCCTATCCCCTAATTCATTTTTAATAGAGTCTAATTAAGGTTCCTCCAACCGGATTCACATATTTGTAAATATTTCAGAGCAAGACACGGTTTTTCCGCCCTTGAACAAGGCTCTCTCTCAGATTACTCCTGGGCTTAAGAGGAAGAATCGGAGGAGAGAGAATGAAGAGGATCCAGAGGGCGCAGTTTCCTCGGGGAAGTTGAGCGCGCGCGCGCTGGCAGGGGAAAGAATCGGTTGTAGGAAGCAACAAGTGTCAGAAGAGGATGTTCTTAGGGGAATGTGGGGAGAAAGACCTCAGCATAACATTCTATCGGCTTTCTCGTGTCCAAATTGGAAAATTGCCGAACTTCAGTTCTTCCCCGCGCGCTCCCCTCCCCAGCGCAAAACTTTTAAAAAGCGATCCTAAATACATTTCCTTGGGAGCAAGCCTGACCGAAATGAGAGGGACTTTGCTCTCCCGAAGAAGGATCGCTGCAAAAAGACCCCGATCCCCTCCTGCTTGTTTAATGTGAAAACAGGTCAATAGGATTTAATGCCAAATCAGCTGTATTTATGGTCACAGATGAATGATGCGATCGTAGTCGCAACCGGGAGAAGCAAGCCTCTGCGCATTTACTACCAAGCGAGCAGGCAGAAGGGATCGGTATCTATATGTAAAAAAGACCAGTGTGCGCCTAGTCCTCGCGCCGTCTACTTTTAAAGCAGTCACTTCCCGACGTACTTCCTGACTCCAAGCTGGACTGCATCAGAATTCCGGTAATGAGTAGAAGTATTATTATTATAAGTCTAAGGATGGAACGGTAACGCATCAAGCTTAAAACGATTTACCCTTCTGTAGATCCAGCACCTTAAGGAACTAATGTCAGGGGCCGAGTTCTTTTACGAAGATATCCACTCCCTCTCCGAAAAAATAATTAAATCCTGGAATTGCAAAAAAGTAAAAAAAAGTTTTCGAATAAAAGTTAGACGTAAATTGAAGATTCCACAAGGAACGTTAAAAAAAGAAGGCGAGCGCAGCCCGCTCCCCGGCGTTTTCCCAAGAGTGAAGGCTCTCACCACTCCGGTTTTAACAGAGACTTTGCGTTAAGGTTGCTGCTGCAATCTCCGCGTAATGTCTGAACTTTATTTTTTTAAAGGTGAGGAGGGCAGAACTTAAAATGGCGTTTACATGTAAACCAAATTAAGGTCTTTTGGCATTTGAATTATGAACCGGGGAAGAAGCGGGGAACAACTGTCAAAAGCGCGGTTTAAATAAGGGCGGCGGGGAGAAGCCTCTCAATGAAAGAGCTGGACGCAAGGATTTCAACTCGCTCCGAACATCCACGTTGAAGTTTTTTGTTTTTGTTTTTACTTCGTTGAAACCCCCCCCCCCCGTGTTTACTTTCAACGTGGAAGCAGCGTTTTAAACATGATTAATAAACAGTAGTATTAAAACGCCATGCGTAAAGTTCAAACCTCCGTCAACTTCAGATGCTTTGCTGCCTTGCGTCGGTCTCAGATCCTTTGAAAGGTCGACGTCCCACAGACTTTAATGGGATTTCTAGGGTTTGCTAGCAGAATGATAACAGACTCAGTTTTGGTGGGGCTTTCGACACAGATTTGCAGCGCCATGCTTTCCAGGGTTCACTCTCAAGCCTGTGCGCAACTGTCTGGACTGGCTCGCTAATGTGGGTTAGGACCGCAGCCTTTGCCCCCATCCCATACAATTTATGCTCCTCTCGGAACCTGCAATCCGGGAGGTACTGCTGACGTTTCTGCCGTCCCTCCGGCCTCACAAACTTTGCAACAGCCCTGCAGAAAGTTCCCTAATCCCCCATAAAGCATAAAGAGCAATAACTGTTTTATTGGTTAAGGCTGCTGTCCACCGCACACTTACTTGGGAGTAAATCCTTTTGAACCGAGCGGTGCTCCAATCTCACGGATAGGGTCGGACTGAAATTCCCAAGCAAAACTTGCAGCCCTCTATCCTAAGCACAATTTTAATGAAGCAAAAATTATCCCGTGGTGACTTAACCCCGCATTAAATATACTTCGGAATCCACCCTTCAGACAGATTTACTGCGGAATTAAAGCATGCACTGGGGTACGGAAGCGCCTAATCAACGTTGGTTGTCCCCCAAACACTAGCCCAGCCGTAACCCGTTAAAGACACTTACTCCAGAGTAGTACCAGCGCGAACAAGGCAGAGTTGACAGCTTCAGAAACTTTTCCGCCGCTTTAAACAAGAAATACCAAACACACATCCAAAGCGCCTGTTATAAAATTTATTGATCTCTCTTAAAGTTCTTTCTTTGAGGGGAGGAAGGAGAGGGACAGGAGAGGGGGCGAGAGACATGTTCTCTTCAAAGAAACCAGAGGACACAACAAAATAAAATATTAAAAAATCTAAATGACCTGTTTCGTGGGGTTGATATGTTCTGTTCGCCAAACTATCCCACGATTAAATCCACAAAACAGAAAAGGCAGGGGAATTTACAGAAATTTACAAGCGCCACGGAGACAACCAGAAAACGTCCCCTCTCCCGTTATCAGCGAATTCTTTTTATTTTCCCTCAAAAGATTAAAATCACATTATTTGCAACAGCAAAGAAAGTATTTTATAAATTTGAAATTCTTTTCCAGTTTCACACAGCCAGCTGGCAATCGGGTTACCCAAAGGCTCCCATCAAAGCAGGATATTTCTACCCGCCCCCCCACGCGAAGCAAGTTTACTCCAAAGTAAACTTGAGCCTAAAAAAAGGACAAACTTGCTTAACTTCCGAGTAAAACTGATGTTCTGAAATCAACCCGGGGACCCACATAGCAATTTGTATATATATATATTTATATTTATATATTTAAAAGCGGGAAGGTGGGGCCGGGGTTACATATATTTAAATATCTTAAAAATTAAAAGACTCCAGACAGATTTAAAGAACTCCAGGCAAGAGGAAGGGGGCAAAGAAACAAAACAACTCGCCCCCGAACAGTAAAAGACAAAATGTAAACATTTAAGACCGAGGCCAGTTGGCCACGTTGCTCTCCCAACCCACCCACCCCCAAAAAAACTTTTTAAGAACCCCCCCGAAAAAACTTGTATATCTATAAGGAAGTATGTTTGATATTTCACAGCGGCTTCTTCCAAGGTGAGCAGAAAATTGTGCTCTATGCAGACGTGCAACTCCCCTTTTGTGTTTTATTCACACATCTAAAGTTCCTTTGAGTTGTTTAGTTGGGTAAAGTTCGGTTTACCTTCCTTTGGAGTTCTCCCGCGCCTCTCCCACCCCAAAGCCATAAACTTCAATGGTGTGGGAATTCAGAGTGGGAGAAGCCACCTACAACGAGAGTCAAGATGCCCGGGGAGACGTCCGCATAGGATTTGCCTTGGGAAGAAGCGTCCAAAAGACTCGCTGGTTAAGATGGAGATCCAGCGACACCCCCCTCTGCCCTCAAACCACCTCTCCTGCTACCAAACCGTAGGCGAGACATTCGGTGCCAGCGTTTTGAGGAAGCGGTGGTAGAGGGCGATCCGAGGGGAACACGGCTAGATGTGAGTTAGTGGCACGGTCCCGTTGACAGCAGTCCCGGCGCTCGGGTAGTGCTGGTGGACGCCGTGTAGCCGGGTGCCCTGCAGTGTCGACGGGTCGGCCGCGTCGCCCCCGGGCGGAAGGTACATGCTGATCATATCCCTCAAGTCTCCCAGGCAGGCCCGCTGGGAGTGCGAGGTGATGGCCGGCGGCGGAGAACTGGGCTCAGATTTCACCACGGAACCCATCGTCCCCAAGCTCATCGAGTGCCCCGACGGTTGCTGGCCGTAAGCGGCAGCCGCCGCAGCAGCAGCAACTGGAGACATGCTGTAAGTGGAGGCTGCCGCGCTCATGTAGGGTTGAGCGCTGGACATGATGGGGCTGTACTGGAGGCCGCTCACATCGTAGCGGTGCATGGGCTGAAGCTGCGCGTTGCTCATGGCCGGGTGCTGGCTGTAGCCCAGTTGCTCGGGCATCAGCGAGGCGTAGGCGCCGTTGGGCCAGCCGTTCATGTGCGCGTAGGAGTCCAGGCGCTGCCCGACCCCGACGGGGCTGCTGACGCCGCCTCCGCCGGCGCTTCCCGGGGCCAGCAGGTTGCCCGGCAGAGAGTACTTGTCCTTCTTGAGCAGCGTCTTGGTCTTCCGACGTGGCCGGTATTTATAATCCGGGTACTCCTTCATGTGGACGGCGCGGAGCCGCTTGGCCTCGTCGATGAAGGGGCGCTTCTCCGCGTCGCTCAGCAGCTTCCAGTCCGCGCCCAGGCGCTTGGAGATCTCAGAGTTGTGCATCTTGGGGTTTTCTTGAGCCATCTTGCGCCGCTGGCCCCGCGACCACACCATGAACGCGTTCATCGGCCGCTTGACCCGGTCCTGGTCCGTGGCTCCGGTTCCTCCTCCTCCTCCTCCGCCGCCGCCACCCTTGCCGTTGCCGCCCGGAGCGCCGTTCCCGGCCGAGCCTCCTCCGGGGTTAGGCTGGGGCGCCTTCAACTCGCTCTCTAGTATGCTGTACATGGCTGGGGCAGGCAGGAGATGCGCCAGCTTGGCTGCCGGGTGGGAAAAGAAATATATTAGACTTACAAGAAGAAAGAGGAGGAGGGCAGGGGAAAAGACTTTTAAGTTCAAAAAGAGTCTCGGAGACCCTGGCTACTAACTTCTCCGGCAGCGGAACGAGCCCCTCTTCGGATCTGCTCTTTCTTCGGACGGCTCTCTTCTCCAACTGCTGCCAGCTCACCAAGCTCTCCGGCCCTATCCGCTGAGGCCTTTCTCTGCGGGCCATTTGATTGACGGCCTATAAATGAGAAGCCGCCGGCCAATCAGAGCGCAGACCTCGACAGGCCCCTGACGCAGGGGGAATTGACCAGGTTCCCAAGCTACTCCCCTCCCTTCTTCCCACTCACCCGCGCGCCCCGTCCAAAGTTGCAACTTTTAGAGGGTTCATTTTTCCTCTATGCCCCCCTCTCGCCTCATCCCCCCCCCCGTGGGCATTTACAGCTGTGGGATACCAATGCCGATCCTTTTCTTCCTCCATCGGGAATATTGAGTGGGTAACTTAATAAAGTTTTTTTTAAAAAAGATATACCCAAGCACTATTTCCCCTTTCCATCCGGTTTTCACAGGCATGCACGCACACGCACACACACGCACAATTTGAGAAGAAAACCGGGGGTGTGTGTTCTGCAGCTCGGATCCTGTGCACGCTCACTGCAGACGCCAAGTACTTTTTCCTGTGTAGGTATCCCTAAAACACCCTCTTGGACAGGGGAGCAACATTAAACTTCGGAGTAAGGACTCGAGTTTAATAAGCAGAGTCTTGCTTACGAGCGAACGTATTATTACTGCGATGCTAGAATTCAGCCGAGGGGCTTACTCAAGTAACCTTGCAGCCAATTCGAGCTTGCGAGTTTGTTTTTCCCTCTCCCTCTTCCATTTTTCAGTGGAGAGGAAGGATGGCAGGAACGAAGAAGGAAAAACCATTTTCCATTCTGAGTTCCCAAAAAGAAAAAAAGAAAAAGAGAGAAGAAAATGCAACTGAATTAGAGGGAGCCGCACAGGAACCCTGCCAGAGGGAAAAGTTGGCATCCTTGGGGAGAAACGCAGAGCAAACTGGCAGAGGCGGATGCCCTGTGTGCTTCATGATGGTACAGAGAACAAACTTTGGAAAACTGAAGGAGGGAATACTGGAGAGTGGGTTTCTTGGAAGGAAGAAGGCTGAATGAGCCGCCTCCTGGGACGCGAGAGCAATAAAGCATTTGGGGTGGGAGAGAAAGAAGAGCATGTATGTGTGATGGGGGGGGGGGAACAGAACAGTTCCTGAGTTTCCCAAATCTCATGAGAAAAAGGCCCGCCTCCCTCTTCCCCTTGGGGAAAAACAAGCAGCAATGAGACCACGGTCTCTCTCTCTCCCCTGGAAAGTAACAGAGAGATCTTGGGGGGCGGGGGCTGGGGCGGCGGGGCAAAACAAACCAAAGTTTACTGCTGCCCACATATCTGCTCCACCTTATACCGCTTTCTGAATGTATCTCCCCAATTCAGTTTTTCCACTCGGCTGCTTGGGGGAGGGGCGCCCGACCCCCCCTCCGCGCACACACACTCTCAATTTCTCTTTTTGGCGCGGGGGAGTGCGGGGGGGGGGAAGAATCCGTTTTCATGGCAACCACCCAGCAGCGCTGGCTGACGGAGAAAAGAAACTTTTGTGGGGGCGGCTGGAAGGACCAGTTCGCTGGGACTGTCAATCAAGGGGGCCTCCCCTCTTCTCTTCTCTCACACCCCCCCCCCGCGCACACACCTGCGAGGCCCACACCATTTCAGGCTGAGCGCACAAGCCTTAAAGGCACAGCGTCGCTTCGCTTCTCTCCTCCCCACAACCCCAACTTGGACGGAAGATCTTCTTGGCTAAGCAAATCGTTCCGTTGTGCAACTTGCCAACGCAAGTCCCCCCCTTTTTCCCCCTCCTAGTGGGGCACGTTAGGGAGAGCCAGACAAGGAGCCACTAACTTTAGAGTAGCCCTATTCCGGTCAACTGCAGCAGTAGTGAGCTCCAGGGCTGAATGTCCCTTATCCAGTTAAGAAAGCAGAGAGTTTTACGGCAAAAAAGCGACTTACTCCCTTCCCCCAATCTCAAAGCGTCAACAAAAAAATGGGTGGAGGGGAAGAGGAAGGGGGAGTAAAGCCCCCCTGGGAAAGCCTCCTTTATTATTATTATTGATATTGTTATTTTTTTAAAAAAATAGTAATAGTATTCTGAGCGGGCCTGCATTAGTTGCAAAGCTGTCATTCGGTTTAGTGGGATATGGATTTTCATTCGTGTGTTTTCCGGGGCACTTCTGGGTGGGTATGCACTAATACTATGTAAGACCTGCTACTCACATGGAGGCAAGTGGGGAAATGGGTAGTTAGAATTGACACAGGACAGGAGACTAGGAAACACAGGGCACACACCTGTGAATGGGAAGAGTTGGGTCAAGGGAATAGCTCTCCAGTATGGACAGCAAATAAACTTGCTCCCATGCGGACTGAAAATGCAGACTTGCTTAACAAATGTGAGATAACTTCGGAATGCCTCCGGGTGTTGCATCTGACCTCTTCCTGCGGTTTCCTGAAGCCTTTCTTAAAGTCGAGGTTGAGCTTTTCTGAAGACAGTCCTAGACACTTTAAAGACACCTGTCCTCCAACGTTCGTATAACCAATTAATGTTTGGTTACGTAATAATAAAAAATACTGCCAAATAAATGAAGAAACTCATAAACAGGCACAAGTCCACCAGGTTCACCTCGCCCGACCCAAGCTTATAGAGATGGAGTCAAGAGGAAGGCTTCACCCAAAGGATTTCTGTTTGCCATGGAGCGCTTGAAAGACAGGATCCTGTTTTGAGAGTGGCGGATCAAGGATCCGCAAGGATCTGCAATCCCAGTACGGAATTAACAAGTAACACCACAAATCGATTAATCAGTCTCATTCCAAGCTTTTCCTAGAAGCAAAGGCCATTCATTTACTTCCGCATAAAGAGCAGAGGATCCAGAGGATAAGATAGTCTCCATTCACGGCTCTTGCTTTTACGCTCGCGGAAATAATCGTCGTTATAATCGTTTATAAGCCACTTTACGTTTATTAAGCGCTGAACATACATTAAGTATAGGAGAAACTCTTTTCATAGGCTCACGATCTAACAGACATGACACAAAAGGAAAAATGAAGGAGGAGGGCAGAGGAAAGCAAACATTGTTGCAACTGCTCACATTCTGAGAAGTGCTGATTCTCTTCGTCCAGTGTGGGGATTTCCTCTCCCTCACCACAGTTACTGACTATTACTAATTTTACTGGAGGTTTATGGAAACATCTGACATATTTTACATTTACATTTTATTGAATATATATTTCAGCGATCTGTATTCATGGGCCTAGCGGGGGACGGGGACGGGGGCAGCTGCCCCCTCAGTCAATAAAAATCAATACAAATCAGATGTTCTGCCCCCCCCCCATAAAAGCCTGGCTATGCCCATGTCTATATAATTTATTTATTTAATAAAATTTATATACCGCTTGATTGTAAACCCTCCCCAAAGCAGTTTACAACCCACCCAACAAACAAAAAATTGGCCTTGCTGTTAGGAACTGCACATGGTCGAGGCCCAGCCCTCGCGAGTCTGCTCTGTTAGCCAGGCGGCTGCATGGTCACAGACGGAACAGGCTCTAGAGTTATGCCCAGAATACGACGGTTGTGCGGGGAAAGAGCGCCTCCCCGGCATCGGAAAGCTACAGAGCAGAGAGAGCCTCCCTCCCCATCTTTGATCTCACACTCCGCGCCCCCCCCCCCGCAAACTCTCACATTTCCCAAACCATTCATAACTGGTGTTCCAGATGGCCGAGGAAAGCAACGGGGAAGAGCCGTAGCTTAGTGGCGGAGCATCTGCATTGCATACAGAGGGTCTCAAGATCGATCTCCTCCAGTTCCAGGGATGGCTGAGTGAGCGACTCCTGCCTAACATCCTGGAAAGCCACAGTTAGCCATGGTCGATGATTGTTGTTACTTAGTCGTGTCCGACTCTTCGTGACCCCCTGGACCAGAGCACGCCAGGCACTCCTGTCTTCCACTGCCTCCCGCAGTTTGGTCAGACTCATGCTGGTAGCTTCGAGAACACTGTCCCACCATCTTGCCCTCTGTCGTCCCCTTCTCCTTGTGCCCTCCATCTTTCCCAACATCAGGGTCTTTTCCAGGGAGTCTTCTCTTCTCCTGAGGTGGCCAAAGTATTGGAGCCTCAGCTTCACGATCTGTCCTTCCAGTGAGAACTCAGGGCTGATTTCCTTCAGAATGGAGAGGTCTGAACTTCTTGGCCGACTGTACTGAGCCCAATGGACCAGTAGACTACTATGTTCCAAGAAAATAAAACAAGGGAAGCAAAGGATCCCTGCACCCCCATCCCAGGAGAGGGGATTTTATCACGAGCGGTCTCTTTTATTGCTAGTCATCAGCCTAGCGAAGCTGACTCTCCTTGCATCCAGACAAGGTTTTTTTTTAACAAGTTGAAAGATCCCAACTGAAATTAGTCGGCAACTTTCGGATTCTGAAGCACAAAATTCTCTGATCTGAATAAAGAACCACCATTATTATTATTATTCTCCTCCTTCAAATTATTTTATTGCATTTAGGTACATTTCTCCAATGTGATGTCATGGGCGTAGCCAGGATTTTTGTTGGTGGAGTCCTGGGGGCGGGGGGGGGGGACAGAACCTCAGTTAGCTATGTATTTTTATTGATTTGTATTGATTGATGGGGTGGGGCAGCTGCCTCTCCCTGCCCACCCTTGGCTACGCCCATCAGTATTTGCACACGTTTCTGCTCCCTCTTCCTTCGTATGGATTGGGCAGGATTCACACGTCCCTGTTTACATTCCAAGTGATGTTATTAAGCATAATAATATAGCAACAGCCACCTCAGCTGAATGAACTGGAGGTAGGGAGGCAGACCCACCCTCTTCATACTAATTCGGAACTAAATCCCCCGCTGGGTTCAGACCAGAGGGTTTTATTCCCAAATCAATGCTCATGAAACTGCAACCTTATATTGATCCTGATTTAAATCCCGCAGAGAAGTTATCCACGCTTTCAAACATCCCGAAGGTGTCTACCAATTAATACAGTACTTTCAAATTAGTTGGTGTAAAAAAAAATTTTTTTGGGGGGGGGGAAGGCTGAATCGGGGAGGGAAAGAAAGGATTAAGCTCGTGAGGAGAGGAGCCCCTCTAGTTCTCCGCAAGTTCCCAGCTTTCGTTTTTTTAATGCTTCTAAATAGATAGGATTAAGGTGATTCTTTCATGACTTTTTGCAAAGTTTAGTTACTCCTTTTTGCGCCGTATTCTGATTGTAAATTGTTCTACAAGTTTTAATATTTTATTTTATGTTGTAACCCATTCTGGGAACTGCTATGATATCATCCTCATAGTTCAATTAACAGCAGCAGCAACAACAACTCATTATTTTAAACACCCTTTTCACATCAACGCAAAACATTTGACATGCTTTCTGAAAGTTTTATTCTCTCTCTCTAATTTCCTAATTTCAGCCGATATTCATTCATAAAATATTTTTTCTTCTCGCAGCTACGAACTGATAGGTAAATCGGAAACACCTTCTCGCAGCCTCTCCTTCTCTCCTCGGTTGCCGCTCAGAGATGAGCCCCACCGAACACAGAGGAACTTACTCCCGCGTAAGGCCACTACAGAACAAGCCACACCCCACACCCCCGCTGCAACGGAAGATGCAGCCCTGAATGTTTCATCGATCCACGTTTCTCTTCTGCAGCTCAACCCACCCATATCTGAGCTAGGTGTCTCTTCCCTGGGGGGTGGGGAGGGGTCGATGAGCAAAGCCTGAGAAGTTAACCCCTTCCTGAACGTGCGCGCGCTCAGGGTAGCTCAGAAGTACACCTCGATGTGTTTCGTTCCATTTAGTTCTTAGGGAGTGAGTTCCAGGGAATTCAAGATAAGCATCCAGCAGTGTAGAATGCACAATAATATAAGCAAACGGCTTTATAGTCAGTCAGAACATTGGTCCATTTAGCTTAGTAAGGTCTACACAGATTGGCAGAGACTAATCACTTCAGGATTTCAGGGAGGGTCTTTTCCAGTGGATAAAGTGATTGATTTGATTGATATCCTATGTCCTTTTAAAATGTGGGTTGTGGGGGAGGGGTTATTGGGTTGTTGTTTTTATTTTGATTGTGTATTTTGTGGTTTTATATTTTGATTCTATTCTGTGAACTGCCCTGAGACCTCTGGGTCTCAGGTGTATAAATTCAAATTTAAATTCTAATAATAATAATAATAATAATAATAATAATAATAATAATAATAATACAGAAAAGTTTATCCTGCCTCTCTCATGTCACTAGACCTGGTGAACTTCCAAAGAAGCTGAATTTTGGAATATTCAGGATGGGTAAAACAAAATGCTTCATGTAGCAGCACATAGTTAAACTGTGGAACTTGTTAGAATCATAGGCTTGTAGAGTTGGGATGGACCCCCAGAGGTCATCTAGTCCAATTCCCTGCAACCCAGGAATCGTTCCCACATAAGGCAGCGGAGGCCACCATCTTGGATGGCTTCAAGAGAGGATTTGGGGATAGGGCTACCAACGGCTACTAGGCCACAATGGCTCTGCTCTGCTTTCTGGGTCAGAGGCAGTACAATGCTTCTGAAAACCAGTTGATGGAAACCACAGGAGGGGGAAAGTGCTCTTGGGGAGTTTGTGGCTTTCCCAAAGGCATCTGGCTGGCCACTGTGAGAGCAGGATGCTGGTCTATACAGCCCATTGGGCTAACCCAGCACAGCTCTTCTTGGCTGACCTAAAGCAAGCCCACTCCAGCACGTAATTCTGTTCCATTTCTAGACCACCGAACTAAATGTGAAGTAACATGATTGTCATTTATCCTTTTACACATGGTCATTAAGGAAGAAAAAAATGAAACTAAGTCTCTGCCCTCAAGGAGCTTGCAGTGGGATAGCCGTGGTATTCTGGGTGGGCAGAGTTGTGGTTGTTGTCGTTTCTGAAATGAGGAGCAGAGAAGACACCCAAAATCAGAACCCATGAACAGGACTTACATCTGTTTCTTACTCAGCTGATAAACTAGAACTCCCTTCCCTGCACTGCTGTTAGTAGGGGCAGGAATGAATGTTCTATTTGCTATTGATTAGATTTAATATATCTTTTCGGTGATTTTCATTCAAATGAATCCCTAAGCAGCTCAGAAACAATGAAATAACAATAACATGATAGAACATAATAGAACTTCATACAAATTTATGTATTTATACAAAAACAGTATAAATCATATAGAATATCACAAATACAACATATTAGTAAATAATCAGTGAAACCATTACCATATAAAACACTGTTAGCTATCGGTAAGTTTTTAATGTTTGATGTTTTAGTATGTTCTGATATACAGTGGTAGCTTGGTTCCCGAACGGCTTAGTTGTCAAACCAATCGGCTCCCGAACGCCGCAAACCCATAAGTAACTGTTCTGGTTTGTGAACATTGTTTGGAAGCTGAACGTCTGATGTGGCTTCTGAGGCTTCTGATTGAGTGCAGGAAGCTCCTGCAGCCACTCGGAAGCCACACCTTGGTTTTCGAACAGTTCCGGGAGTCAAATGGACTCCCAGAATGGATTAAGTTCAAGAACCAAGGTACCACTGTATGCTGTGAGCCGCCCAGAGTGGCTAGGGAAACCCAGCCAGATGGGTGGGCTAATAATAATAATAATAATAATAATAATAATAATAATAATAAAACAACAACTATGCAGCAACTAAAAAAATAATTAATCAGAATTAAAGCAAAATTCATATTATATAACTGACAAATCAACACAACATTTTAAATCTATAAAACTATATTAGCAACACTGACAAAATAGCATCCAAAAACTAAAAATCAGCACTGTTAAGTTCATACACACATACTCTCCACTCTCATGACTCCTAAGCTCATACATCCACATAATGCCCATGGCCACCGCTCCCTCCTGAAGGTTCCTCGGACTGGAGGTGGGGCAACAAAGGTGAAACCTTGAGGGTGTCCTCAAGATTTTTAGGAGGGGAAAATAATCTCCCAAACTCAAACATGTGGGAAGATCTGCAGCCAAATGCATGATTGCTTGACAGTCACAAACGAGCAATGGCACCATGGAATTTCAGAACTTGTAGAGAGGAGACTCTGTGATGCCATATCCCCAAACTTGTTGGCAGAAAAAATACAATGGTTTAATCCCTAACCTCTCCCACCTGCAATGGAGCAAGTTGTCTGTGAGCTCTCATCCAGAGAGTTCACTCATTTTGAACTGGACTTCTGTAACTTTTAAGGATTATTGCCTGCCTGAATTTCATCACTGAATCCTGGCAAGACTCTTAATGTGAGTAAACTTTATTTTCTCGTTTACTTAAACAGCCTGAGAGTGATTCTCTTTCTTTCTTTCGTATTCATTTAATTCTTCACCATGACTGCCTCCAAGAAATAACATTGGAAAACCCCCCAGAGAGGGATACATACAGGGACTGTGCTAAAGCAGAACTGAAAAATCCCAGGAGTGAGGAACAAAAGTAGAACTATCTAAGCAAAGACAATTAAACAAAAATACCTGCAGAACACATATCCTTTCTTCTTTGAGTTTTAAACTGAGAAAGTCCCTTGGAATTCTAACAGATTTTGTCTCAAATACAGACTAACAAGAATGAACAGGAGGGCTACAATACAAAACTTTCACTACAGAACGCTGTACACCCTGTTGTAAAAATCCTTCCCTCGAAACCCCCTTAACCACTGTGTCTATTTGCTTGCTTGCTGAGCTTGTCTGTGGAGAAGGACATAGGTTTTCTCCTTTATCCCGTCTTTATTGTATGGCTGACATGTCTGAGTATCAACACAATAATCAAGGCAGCTGAGGTCAGTCAAGTCATCAATGAAATCAAATAACTAGCTAATATCATACGTAATTGAAGGGCTGTTGGGATGCATTCTCTTCACACGTTCTTCATACATTTTACAGACTCCTTCCATGCATTAATTCATTCACTGACTCATAATCAGCAAAAGTCCTGCCTTCTGATTGTTTGGGTAGGTTGAACAAGCAAAATTATGTGAGACATGGTGACTCGTTCAGTTGGGCTCAGGCACGAAGCACCAAGTGATTTTCTTATTAAGAGGGAAACATAAAAGGAAAGGATGACCCAAGTCTGCCTTAGCATCCTTGGATAACATAATTGTTCTAGAAGGTTATACAAACCTTCTAAACACGGATAGTGATATTAGTCTCCTGAAATACATATTTATCTCACACACACGGGAAAAAGAGGAAAGATAACTAATAAATAAAATATCCTCTGCTACTCATCTAGATCCATCCAACAGCAATAACAGAAGCAGCAGCAATAACAAAACTAAGACAGACCAATGAGAGATTCCTGTTAGCAGGGGCATACTTAGGTGTTGGTCAGGTCGACCCCTTCCAAGGGTGCAGGCCAGGAGGGGGTTGGCGACAAAAACTGCACCTTTCCACTCTGCTTTGGGGTGTCTAGGAGCCTGCCTGTCAGGTCTTGAGTCAGATGCAGGTCAGCAATAAAGGAACCAGATCTCCATTATCAGTGAAGATAACTATTCAAGGAAACAAACACTTCCCAGTGGGTCTTGCCCCTATGGAACAGTTGCCAGGACTGAAGGTCCCTGCCTCCCATCCTCTCTAAGGGCTTCTGCTCTCCTGGATGTTTCCCAAGCAGGCCTCAAACTGTGTTTGCGCACCTCTAGCCCATGTTCTGCTGTTCTCATTACTCATTACTTGGAGACTTGGGGAAGGGGAGCTTGTCATAGCAGGAGAGAAAGACTGTGGATTCTTCAGCAGTCCCTTGACATACAACCCCCCTTCCAGTCTCGGAGCCTGAACTGCTCCCTGTCACAGACTCTGCAACCATTCACTCCTATTCATCATCATCAGTCCCTGACATCAACCACCCCTCTGCACACTCTGAGACCACTCCTCCACTGCTCTGGAAGTGATGGGTGGGGTGTGCCAATATAGCTCCTTGCTAAGGGTGCGATGGAGCCTAGGTATGTGCTGCCTGTTAGGTGGATTTGTAGCTGGCTGATTGACCGAACCCAAACAGTGCTCACTAATGGTTTCTCATCATCCTGGGAAAAAGTGACAAGTGGGGTGCTGCAAGGCTCTGTCCTGGGCCCAGCATTGCTTAACATCTTTAAAAATAACTTGGATGAAGGAGTTGAGAGGAAGTTCATTAAATTTACAGATGACACCAAACTAGGAGAGGTAGCTAATGCTGAATAAGATAGAATTGGGATTCAAGATGACCTTAACAGATTGGAGAATTTGGCAAAAGGTAAGAAAATGAATTTTGATATGGACAAATGTAACGTCCTACACTTAGGCAGGAAGTACCAGCTCCACAAATATAAGATGGTGACACCTGGCTTGCCACTAGCATATGTGAAATGGATCGATGGGACTTTGTAGAGTAGACTACAGACTTAACATGAGTCAACTGAAGGTTGCAACAGCAGAAAAAGCTAGTGCTATTCTAGGCTGCATTAGTAAAAGTCCAGTATCCCGATCAAGGGAAGCAGTAGTACCACTCTGTTCTGACTTAGCCAGACCACACCAGGAGCAGTGGCGTAGTGTGGGTTGTCAGCACCCGGGGCAAGGCAAGTAATTTGTGCCCCCTAACCCGTGGATTTGTGCCCCTAACCCTAACCCCCAGATGTTGCGCCCGGTGCGGCTGGCCCCCCCCCTGCACCCCCCACGCTACGCCACTGACCAGGAGTACTCTGTCCAGGAATGTATGCAGAAGAGAGCAACCAATAAGATCAAGGCTCTGGAAACCAAGCCTTATGAGGAACGGTTGCAGGAGCTGGGTATGTTTAGCTTGGCAAAGAGGACACTGAGAGGAGATATGATAGCCATCTTCAAATATCTTAAGGACTGTCATATGAAAGATTGGGTCCAAGGTACAAAAAAGGAGATTCTGACTGAACATCAGGAAGAACTTTCTTTTTTAAAATGATATTTATTAAAGTTTTACAAATAGGAAAAAGTTACAGAATAAAAAAGGGAAAAAATAGAAATAAAAAAGATACAAAAATACATAGGAAAAATACAAAATACAAGAGAAATAAAAAACAATTAAAAATAGATCAATCTTTTCATATCTTATATTTCATTTACTTATTTCCCTGACCTCCTCACACCTCCCTTTTTTGTATTCCGGTTCACGTGGTTAATTCAGCAAATCCTTTCCCTCTTTGTTTTTATCTTAATTCTATGTCTTAACATAACATAGCTTTATATTTTCATCTGATTATCAATCCATTTTTACATATTCTTTTTAACCTTATTGCTAAAGCCACTTCATTTCAATCCAACATCATTTTAACATTCATTAAATTTACAGTGTTTCTGCAAATAGTCTTTAAATTTCTTCCAATCTTCTTCCACCAACTCTTCTCCCTGGTCTCGGATTCTGCCTGTCATTTCCGCCAGTTCCATATAGTCTATCACTTTCATCTGCCATTCTTCCAAGGTGAGTAGATCTTGTGTCTTCCAATACTTTGCGATGAGTATTCTTGCTGCTGTTGTGGCGTACATGAAGAAAGTTCTATCCTTCTTTGGCACCAATTGGCCGATCATGCCCAGGAGAAAGGCCTCTGGTTTCTTTAAGAAGGTATATTTAAATACCTTTTTCATTTCATTATAGATCATCTCCCAGAAAGTCTTGATCCTTGGGCACGTCCACCAAAGGTGAAAGAATGTACCTTCATTTTCTTTACATTTCCAACACTTATTATCGGGCAAATGATATATTTTTGCAAGCTTGACTGGTGTCATGTACCACCTGTATATCATTTTCATAATATTCTCTCTTAAGGTATTACATGCCGTAAATTTCATACCTGTGGCCCACAACTGTTCCTAGTCAGCAAACATTATATTATGTCCAACATCTTGTGCCCATTTGATCATAGCAGATTTAACCGTTTCATCCTGAGTATTCCATTTCAACAGCAAGTTATACATTCTTGATAATATCTTAGTTTTGGGATCTAAAAGTTCTGTTTCCAATTTTGATTTTTCCACCTGGAAGCCAATTTTTTTTTGTCCAAATTATAAGCCTCCCTTATTTGATAATAATGAAGCCAATCTCGCACTTTATCTTTTAATTTCTCAAAACTCTGCAATTTCAGTTTGTCGCCCTCCTGTTCCAAAATCTCCCAATATTTTGGCCATTTGGCCTCCATATTGAGCTTTTTCTGAGCCTTCGCTTCCATCGGTGATAATCACATTGGGGTTTTATTTTCAAGTAAATCTTTGTATCTTGTCCAGACATTAAACAATGCTTTTCTGACAATATGGTTTTTAAATGCTTTATGTGCTTTAACCTTGTCATACCACAGATATGCATGCCACCCAAAAACGTTATTAAAGCCTTCTAAATCCAAAATGTCTGTGTTCTCAAGAAGCAGCCACTCTTTCAACCAGCAAAATGCTGCTGATTCATAATAGAGTTTAAGGTCTGGCAGGGCAAATCCACCTCTGTCCTTTGCGTCAGTTAATATTTTAAATTTTATTCTGGGTTTCTTGCCCTGCCAGACAAATCTAGAAATATCTCTCTGCCACTTCTTGAAACAGTCCATTTTGTCCAAGATTTGCAATGATTGAAACAAAAATAACATTCTTGGCAATACATTCATCTTTATAACAGCAATTCAACCAAACAAGGAAAGCTTCAGATTTGACCATATTTCAAGATCCTTTTTCACTTCTGACCAACATTTCTCATAGTTATCTTTAAATAAATTTAAATTCTTAGCAGTCATGTTAACCCCCAGATATTTTACTTTCTTAACCAGTGTTAAACCTGTCTCCTTCTGAAACCTCTCTTTCTCAATCGGTGTTAAGTTTTTCTCAAGAACCTTAGTTTTTAACTTGTTCAACTTGAATCCTGCCACTTGACCAAATTCCTGAATCAATTCCAATACTCTTTTAGTATTAGATTCTGGCTCCTGTAATGTCAATACTAAATCATCTGCAAAAGCTTTAAGTTTGTACTGTTTGGCTCCGACCTGTATACCTTTGATCAGATGGTCCGTTCTGATCATATTTAACAAAACCTCCAGGACCGAAATAAAAAGCAATGGGGAAATTGGGCAGCCTTGTCGTGTCCCTTTCTCCATCTTAAATTCTTCTGTCACCACATTATTAACTATCAATTTGGCCTTTTGTTCTGAGTAAATTGCACCTATACCATTTTCAAAACCTTGACCAATCCCCATCCCCTGAAGATTTTTCTTCATAAAACTCCAAGAAATATTATCAAAAGCTTTCTCCGCATCTACGAATATCAAAACTGCTTTAGTATTAATATTCACTTGCAGCTTCTCCAAAATGTTAATTATATTTCTCATATTGTCTGACAAGTGTCTACCCAGGAGAAAGCCAGCTTGACCTTTGTGTATCTCCTCCACTAATACTTTTTTCAATCTTTAAGCCAATATATATATATAAACATCAGAAAGAACTTTCTGACAGCAAGAGCTGTTCAGCAGTGGACGACTTTGTAAGTAGAGGCTGGATTGCCAACTGTCATGATGCTTTACTTGAGATTCCTGCATTGCAGGAGTTGGGCTAGATGACCCTCAGCATGCCTTCTAACTCTGCAATTCTGTGATTGTTTGAATCTCCAGCTTCATACTTCATACTTTCATTTCAGTTTAAAGTCTAGTTTCAACAGGCAACTCTATCCCCTGAGCTTTTTCTATGCCTAAGTTTGCTTTTTGCTTTTTCTGTCCCTGTTACTTTTCCCTTTTGTGTTGTTGCTTTTTTTAAGATTGTAAGTCTATGAGCAGAGACAGTCTTGTTTGAACTGATTGTACGTAAGCTGATCTGGGAGCCTTTATATTTATTTAGATGCTTTTTTTAAAAAATGACTATATACATATATACCCAAGTGTTTGTGTGAACAAATCCCTCTACAGTGTATAGAAAACTAATTTAATTTTATTATTTATTTGCAAAGCACCCTCCAGCTTGCACAAAGAAAACATTGCCCATATCACTCCACCCACAAAGTTTTTATTTGTCATCTAGCAATGCTCCACAGCCCTGAAGAACCACAACTCACACAGTTACAATAAATGTTGAGTGAACATGTCCCTGTCTTCATTAGTTTCTCCCTCAGATGTCCAGGAATTTTCTAAATAAATATTAAATAGGGGGGAAAATCAGGCCAAACAGGGCAGTGCTAATTAAGACTCCATCCCTTAGAATGCCAACTGTTCAGAAAGAAAACCTGACAGGCTTGCCCTAGTTTGATCTGCAGAAATCAATGTGCCAAAACTTTGTACAGCACGGCAATGCCTTTTACCACTTGCCATTAAACTGATGCTAGAGGCATAGCTACAAGGGCCATTTAGAAATCTGGCAACCCTAGTGCTCTCACTCCACCCACTGGCCAATTATTTGTTGGTGTAACTAATTTGGCTACTGGCAATGAAAAACATGTTAAACTGAAGCAGAGCGAACTTTTGTCCAAATGTCATGGCATGGTTGAGTTCACCTACAGGTAGAGCCTAGTATAGAAATAAATGCCACTGAACATTTCTGGATAAAGAAATTACCTTTGGTTGGGAATTGTACATAAAAGAAACTTGTCACCTGTTTTTGTGTTTTTTTAATTATTATTTTTACATCTGAAGTAAATGTAATGCAATGCCATTTTCCTTGTGTGCAAATGGAACTCACCTTTCATGTCTGTGCTGTCCATTTTTGTTACACAATTTGTGTGCCTATGTGTTCAAAACTCAAAGTGATTTCGAGTGATTGCTTCCCCCACTCCTGTGACATTGCTTTCCTTCCAAATGCTTCGCTTACTTTTGATTGTTGCCATAATGATAAATTACTGTTTTCTCTCCAGATCAAAATAAAGCAAGAAGAGACATGCAGCTTTCCCCCCTTCTAAACAACCCCCCTTCCAAAACATTACCCACCCACAATTTATAAGAACCCTTTTATGGGAAAGCTCAACCCCCCCCCCCCCGATTTCTATTTTGTTTTTGCACTGAACAACCCACAATATTTCCTAGCAATAAAGACTCACCTCTTTATTATTATTATTTCTGATTATTATTAGTGAAATCAGAAATTGCTATTTGTACAAATCTAACTTGCCGGTGGGTTGTAAGTGAACTCTCTTCATTCATGACATATTCCCCTCTCAATACTTGTCAGTCCACATACTGTGGGTGGGGAACAGTGGATTAGGTACTGTTTCCCAAGGGAGCCTCCCCCAACATCATAGCAAACTGAGATCCTGAAAAGGGAGAAATAATTAAAATATAGCCTACTTTAAATGACATTAGAGATGTTATAAACGAACTCCTGCCTCCTTTTCTTTTTAAGCAAAAGAGAGAAAAGTGTGGTGGTGGTGGTGGTGGGGAAAAGCAGTTCTCTAAATAAAGCAGGAGGCAGCCCACAGAATGGAGGTTGCAAGCAAATGAATAGTCATTACTACCTTTTCAGTGATGTGGGCCTTTTGATCAGGGAAGAAATTAGCTCTAAAAGACAGACAAAAGAAGCCTGCCCCTGCAATAGGAAGCGAATGAGATGGCTACAGCTCTTAACAGCACCTCTCCCTGTAAACTGGGGAAGAGACTTTCCTTTTCAATTACAGCTGTTCATTTCACAGAAGGATGGGGTGGTTGAACCGGGTGGGTGGGTTTGGAGAGAGAAAGAACACAGCCTGGTATAAACTGTTGCGCCATTAAAAACCTAGGCTGGAGCATTCAACCAGATGGTCTCTGCTGCTCCTCTTACTTTTTGTTATCTTGTGGCGGTGATGGAGAGCAGAGGTTCCATGCCTGGGTTTCTTAGATGGGTTGCATACAGCAAAAGAGCCACCTCCCAAGGCAGAATGCTTCACTGTCAAATAGCTCAGAAAGTTCTTCCTGGTGTTCAGTCAGAATCTCCTTTCTTGTACCTTGAATCCAATGGTTCAAGTCCTTCCCTCCAGAGCAGAAGAAAACAAGCTTGTCTCCTCTTCCATGTGATATATCATTGAGATATCATATCTCTTCTCAGTCTCCTTTTTTCCAAACTAAACATACCCAGCCCCTTCAACCATTTGTCATAAGGCTTGGTTTCCAGATCCTTGATCATCTTGGTTGCTCTCTTCTGCACACCTTCCAGTTTGTCAGTATCCTTCTTAAATTGGGGTGCCCAGAACTGGACACAGTACTCCAGGTGTGGTTTGGGCAGCTCAGAACAGAGTCATACTATTACTTCCCTTGATCTGGACACATTACCTCTGTTGATGCAACCTAGAATCGGATTAGCTTTTTTTTGCTGCTGCTGCTTCTGCTGCACCACCATACTGTTGACACATATTAAGCTCCACTAAGACCCCTAGTTCCTTTTCACATGCACTTCTGGCAAGCCAGGTGTTCCCCATCTTATATTTGTGCATCTGGCTCTTCCTTCCTAAGTGCAGAACCCTACTGAAATTAATTTTGTTAGCTTGGATCCAGTTCTCCAATCTGTTAAATTCATTTTGAATCCCAATTCTGTCTTCTGCAGCATTAGCTACCTCTTCCTTTTTGGTGTCATCTACAAATTTGATGAACATCGCTTCCATTTCTTTATCCAAGTTGTTTATAAAGATGTGGAACAACAATGGACCCTGAACATAACCCTGTGGCACCCCACTTGTCACTTTTCCCCAGCATGATGAGGAGCCATTAATGGCTGGAGAAAATTGCTTTTCTTTTCTTTTGCTTCATGGGTTTAGGATTGGCATTGTTTATTAATAATGCTGAAATCCTCAGGGCAGCTATTCATAGCAGAGGTTCACATTAGGGACTTCCAGATATGCAACCAACAGCATATTCCTCTGCATTTATCCAGAAGGAAGCCCTGCTGGGTTCCTGTATAGAGGTCATCACTCAGGGGGACAGTACAGGCTTTCCTGATTCAAGCCTGGGGATCTCCAGATTCTGGAATTGCAAGCTGAAAAGTTAGCAAGGTGAAAGTCGGGTCATGGGCCTTGTCAGTGGTGGCTCCCCAGTTGTGGAATGGCCTCCCTGGGGAGGTGCACCTATCTCTATCATTATTAAATTTCAGGGTGAATTTGAAAACATTCCTGGGCATCTTGTGCCTGAAGAATTCTGTTCCTGGCAACCCTGAGATCATTGGATGGAAGTATGTATCTAGCTGAAATTGCTTTTAGAAGTTTTCACTGTCATTATTTTTAGAATATGAGTTTCAAAGTGCATTTGGTTTGCTTTTAAATTGCATATCTGTTTTCCACCCCAGACTCCTTCAGATAGAAATTAACTAAAAAATTAAATGAATGAATGCTGTGAAATTAATAATAATAATAATATATCATACATTGCCATTCTTGTTGTAGAATAATTTTTAAATTGCTTTCTTTTTCAGTTTCAAATAATGCCTATAACAAATAATCTGAACTTTACCTCCAAAGAAAAATTCCTATATATATACAATGTGAAAGTACAGTCAAACACTTCAGCTTACAAACAGATTAGGACTGATTACAGCAGTTAGGTAGCTGGTGGTGAGAGGGCAACACTGTCATTTCCAGAGTACTGAATAAACATGTAACATACAATTTCAAAGTTGCCATTGGTCTTGGTGTTCCTAGAAGTGGGGGGCACAACTCTGTAGAATCAGCAGCAAAGTGAGCTGTGTTGGGACTTGGATTGGGATTCAGGTGACTTGGATACAGTTCCACCTATATCTTGGTTTTGCTGTGTGAAATACAGCTTCTGCTTGGCTTTGCTATACAGTGGTAAAGGTAAAGGTAAAGGGACCCCTGACCATTAGGTCCAGTTGCGGACGACTCTGGGGTTGCGGCGCTCATCTCGCTTTATTGGCTGAGGGAGCCAGCGTACAGCTTCCGGGTCATGTGGCCAGCATGACTAAGCCGCTTCTGGCGAACCAGAGCAGTGCACGGAGAAGCTGTTTACCTTCCCACCGGAGCAGTACCTATTTATCTACTTGGACTTTGACGTGCTTTTGAACTTCGGTTGGCAGGAGCAGGGACCAAGGAATGGGAGCTCACACCGTCACGGGTATTCAAACCGCCAACCTTCTGATCGGCAAGCCCTAGGCTCTGTGGTTTAACTCACAGCACCACCCGTGTCCCACCCTATACAGTGGTACCTTGGTTTAAGAACAGTTTAGTTTATGAACAACTTGGATTAAGAATGCTGCAAACCTGGAAGTAGGTGTTTTGGTTTGTGAACTTTGCTTTGGAAGCAGACCATGTTCTGCTTCCTGTTGAGTATAAATTCAGTCCCCCACTGCTATGGGAAAGCACACCTTGGTTTAAGAATTCTTTGGTTTAAGAATGGACTTCCGAAATGGATTAAGTTTGTAAACCAAGATACCACTGTATAGCCCTGGGCAAATCACATCCCATACGCCTCATTTCCCTATCTGGCAAGCTGAAGCTCTAAGGAGTGGTTTTAATTTTTTTCATTTGTCACCTGCATTTCATCTTCAACAAAACAACGACCACAATTGTTGGCATCAATCTGTGTCTCCAGAGGCAATGGAGTGTGTCTTGCAGGGGTAATGATAGTTTTAAATCAAACCGCTGTGTTAGCAGCACTGAAGTTATCTCTCCTGTGGCTCAAGCCTGGGGCAGTGTGTATGGAGGTCCTGGGATGCCCAGATGACAAGACCCCCTTGGCCTCACTGATATGGTCCAAAGAAAAGCACATTGTCCATATGTGTTTGTCCTTGAGGGTCTTTTATCTGCTCTGGACATTGTGGTCAAATATTCCTCAAACTGCCACTTGCTTGTAGAGAGTTGGGCAAAACAGCAGATGTTAGCTGTTTAGTCCCAATGTTATTCTCAAAAAATAGCTGAAGATCAAATGTGGGTCACACACTCGCAAGATGTAGAAAAACTCAAAGCCAAGGTTTTTGCTCTGCACATAGGAATCAAAACTGCTGGGCAAGTTTAGTCTCCAAAAATTGCTAAATATTAAGTGTGTGCCCATAGGAGAGGTTCAGAACATTTTTAAGAGCCAGGTTTCTTGCAGTAAATTGGCAGGTGTCCCAGTTTGACCTGCTTCCAAGTAAACACATTCAGAAAACAACTGCAAAGTGATTTGTACAGTTCTTAGATGCCTTCACCCCAGTATGGCTCCTCTTTATCACATACATAACCCAACATGACAACAACAAGAACCGGTCAACAGCATATTGAATTAATCTGTCTTACCTGACCCAATAACCCACCCCCCACAAATGCAAACAAACCCCATTGCAGTCAACCACAGACAACCAACAACACCCTGAGCTCCCAACCTCTCTCAATACCAAGGGAATGTAACAAGCAAATAGAAAGAGAACATATCTAGTTGAACCCCACACGTACACTGTAAAAAAATATAAATTTCACCCCCCTCTTCTTCCTGACCTTATACTTTACTCAACACTAATGTCTCATAACAAATTCAACTGATCTGTAGAAAAGACTGTACAACTTGGAAAAAAAAGAGAAAAGGCATGTACTTTTGTAAACCAAGAAAATCTTTAATATAAAATTATTATTATTTTAAAAGAATGTACACTTCTGGTTTCAATGACTCCTTTTCTTTTGCTATAAAACAGATCATGACTTTTTTAGTTTTATTAGCAATATACAAGATACAAATGCGAGGGGGGGAAAGAACAAACACAAAAGAAACGAAAAATACATAATTGTGCAAATAGAATATAAAAAGAACAAACACATGGGCATGATCTACTACTCTCTCTATTTAACATATACAAAAGTAAAAAGCAAAAAAAAAGCGGGTCATGACTTTTTAGGGGAGGTCTTAGTCAGTGGCATCTGCTTTGCATATAGCAGCCCTCAGGACTGGGAGGGACCTGGTTTGAAACTCTGGAGAGTCACTCTTTGGCAGTGTAGACAATATTGGCCTGGATGGATAAAGGGTCTGACTCTGTGTAATACAGCTTCCCGTGTTCCTTTGACATTGCACATCTGGTGCATATTAATTGCTGTGTGAGGAGAAGGGCTGTGGCTCAGTCGCAGAGTGTCTGTTTCCCATGTTTTCCCTGGCACTTCCAGATGGAGCTGTGAATGTCTCCCATCTGAAAGCCTGGAGAGCTGCTGTCATCAGTGTAGACAATCCTGAGCTATCTGGACCAATGGTCCAACTTGGTATAACACATGTTCCGACATAGGAAGATATCTTATACTAAGTTAGACTATTGGTCTACCTAGCTCAGAATTTTCTACTCAGGCAAAGATGCTCCAGGGTTTGAGGCAAGAACTATTCCCAGCCCTTCCTGGAGACTCCTGGGATTGAACCTGTGACTTTCTACATACAGTGCACTATGGTTCATCCCCTATGAAGCCCTTTAATTGTCTGGTGAACTGTCAGCTAGGGTTAAAGGTAAAGGTAAAGGTACCCCTGCCCATACGGGCCAGTCGTGTCCGACTCTAGGGTTGTGCGCCCATCTCACTTAAGAGGCCGGGGGCCAGCGCTGTCCGAAGACACTTCCGGGTCACGTGGCCAGCGTGACAAGCTGCATCTGGCGAGCCAGCGCAGCACACGGAAACACCATTTTCAGCTAGGGTTGCATGCACATAATTGCTTGCTGACTCTAGCATGCTCTCATCACTGGTGTTTGAAGAAGCTGAGTACACATGCCATTAGTCTCAAGCCATACCTATCCTTCAGCTTGTGGAGAAATCCTGCTGTTTGATGCAAGTTCCCAATTTGAAAAAGGAGAAGCTGCAGTTAAGCTGAGGTGTGTACATTTGAGACAGCCATTGCACATGCTCAGAAGACAGCTTCAGTGAACTGAAGCTCAGGGCAGGGAGATAGGTAATGTGCATCAGATGATGACATTCCCACCACTTCTCTGGCCTGTACAGCAAGGTAAGAACGTGACTTGAAAAGCAGCAAGGGATAGGACAAGGACCTTGCTGCATTTCTAGCTAATTTTACATAGCCTTGGAAAAGAAAGAAGATACTGAGTGATGCCAGAAGAGGGAGCACTGTGGCAATGCCAGTGCAAAATATGATAGAAAATGCACCTATAATTTTCCAAAGACAAGTGCTATTGATGAATTGATAGATAAAATAATGGATGTATTTCTCATTCTAGAATAGACCAAATACCAAAAAAAGAAGGAATATATAATTTCCGGAACAAATTTTGTAATTAACAGTATGTACATGGATTTAAGTAGATATTTTATCATGCTCAAGGTGTCTGTGCAAATGTGTTTGGTACTTTTTCCTGTTTGTTTGCTTAGCAACAGACCTCCAATCCTGCAGCATATCGTGGACTGCTTTTGAAAGACTTCCCCCTCACAATATTAAGACTGGTGTGTTTGTGGAAAGCCCTTTACATCTCAGCCAAGGTTTGCAATCCAGTTCTGGAAATGCAATACAAAAAGAAAACAAAAGGAAGTGGGGGAGGGGGTTGAAGGATTTGAGGCAGGTTCAAAATGGGAGAAAGGGGGTCTGGTTAAGACCAGACACAGTTATGGTCAGTTTAGACAACTACCTTCTGGGGTAGTTTGTCCACCTTTGGTCCCCACCCTGCACTCAGCTCTCACCTGGGGCTCCTAGATGTTGGCAGCATGTGACAGTGGCCTCTCCCTGGAAAATGGCTTTGACTTGCCAGGTAAACCAGGTGAGGGCAGCCGAATGGGTCTCACACCCTCAGTGATGGACTTCCTCTGCATGTGAAGAGAGTCTCTGTGGGTTGAGTAGACAAGACCAATTTATTAGAACCAAAGACTCTGTGGCGGTTGTCACCAACGGAAGCAACATCAATTAAAAAAATAAACAGGAGAGAAAAATCGCTTACATATAGAGATCTTTTAATAGAAATAGAAGGGAAATTAAGATTGAAAGATTTTGAAGAGATTCAAAATCATGTTAATGATTGGTTGCAATATTTTCAAGTAAATGAGGTTTTTAAAGAAGATAAAAAGAAAGATTTTAGCTATATTCTATGTAGATTTCAAAGAGAAATTGTAGAGGATAACACTAAAATATCGAAGAAAATGTATAATTTATTGTTAGAATGGGAAACCAAAGATGAAGAGGTTAAATGTGTAGTGATTAAATGGGCACAAGATTTAGGACACAATATACAAATGAAAGATTGGGGGAAATTATGGAACGACAATTTAAAATTTACTGCTTGCACAACTCTGAAAGAAAATTATATGAAAATGATGTACTGATTGTATTTAACTCCTGTTAAGCTTGTAAAAATGTATAGAACTAGTACCAATAAATGCTGGAAGTGTAAGGAGAAAGAAGGTACGTTTTATCACATGTGGTGGAATTGTAAAATGATCAAAAATTTCTGGGAAATGATACACAGTGGTACCTCTGGTTGCGGAAGGGATCCGTTCCGGAGCTCCGGTTGGATCCTGAGGTTTTCACAACCAGGGGTGCCTGTTCTGCGCATGGCGCGGTAGAGCGCTTCTGCACATGCCCGTGAGTGAGCGAAACCCAGAAATACAGTGTTACCTTGGGTTAAGTACTTAATTCGTTCCGGAGGTCTATTCTTAACCTGAAACTGTGCTTAACCTGAAGCACCACTTTAGCTAATGGGGCCTCCTGCTGCCACCGCGCCACCGGAGCACGATTTCTGTTCTCATCCTGAAGCAAAGTTCTTAACCCGAGGTACTATTTCTGGGTTAGCAGAGTCTGTAACCTGAAGCGTATGTAACCTGAAACGTATGTAACCCAAGGTACCACTGTATAGTTTTGGGTTTGCCGTGTAACAAGAGGTGAACGTAAGTAGAGGTTCCACTGTATAATCAATTGAAGAAGAAGTTTAAAATAACTTTTGTTAAAAATCCAGAAGCATTTCTGCTAAGTATAATAGGACAGGAATTACTAAAAGAGCGGAAGAGGTTGTTAATGTATGCTACAATGGTGGCTAGGACTCCTAGGACAATATTCTCCTAGGAAAAGAGAACAAGATACCCAGGAAAGAAGAATGGGAAGCCAAACTTATGGAATATGCAGAAATGGCAAAACTTACAGGAAGAATCAGAAATAATGGCAATGAAGATTTTAAAAAAGCCTGGGAACCCTTTATGATGTTTTTACAGAAATATTGTAAAGAAATGGACTCACTAGCAGGGTTTGATTAAACACTTACAAGTAAGAAAATACGTTTAAAGGTCAAGAAATAACAATATGGAATGTAATTGAGTGCAGGATGTAATTACAAAAGAAAATTTGGTATAAAAATGGTCAGAATTTAAGTATATTGACGTATAAGATAATAAAAATAAGAAAAAAATTAAGCAGAAATAATAAATATTTCAAGAACCAGAAGGGGAAGTTGAGGGAAGTCATTGTGTGTGTTCTTTTTTGTTTAAATGACAAAAAAGAACACACACACACAATGCTTTATTTGGTTGAATATTAAATTGTAAAATCCAGTTTTACACACACACACACACACACACACACACACACACACACACACAGCATCATTGACCATATTATATGTATGGGAAACAAAATAGCTTTAACCATATCATTGCAGAAGTGTTTTACACAATAAAATGAACAAGGGCTCTGAGACGTATTTTGTTTTTATTAAATAATCAATAAAACTTAATATTAAAATTACTTCAGATGACATTGTAACATAAGAGGGTACATTTTAACTATTCTCATGAATGTGTGAGTTATTTCAGGCCCCCAAAAGTAATGGTTTTTTGTGTAATTTCCCCCCCAAAATCAATTTATTTTATAACAGCAAAAAACACTCTCCTTATTTTTAAAACATAATAAGTACATGGTTAGCACATTCTATAAAACAAGTATGAAACATGTGTTACTTGTGGTTTGTGTGCTATGGCTTATTGAACCTACCGGGAATAAAATGACAAAAATTCACTTTGAATGGTCAGTGACTATTTTCATTGGCACTTAATACCATTTTTATACCTTATTTGGAAAGATGCCACAATTAGCTTTATTTTGATACCAAAATAAGCCCAATCAGTTGAAAAATAAGCAAAAAAGTTTTTTCTATACTGACGCAGAAATTGCATTAGCCTAAATTAAGCAAAAAATGAAATTTTCAAAAAATTCTCCTGCACCCAATTTTGGACCAAAAAATCTTAAAATATTCTTTGAGGTTATCTCATAGGTATCTCTACACATAAATTTTTTGGGGAGAAAATCTGAGTCATGAGAGCACATGGCACCAGGTGATTTGGCGTGGTATGACCTATTTAGAAATGCAGTTTTTCTTTCTTTCTTTCTTTCTTTCCTTTCTTTCCTTTCTTTCCTTCCCTCCTTCCTTCCTTCCTTCCTTCCTTCCTTCCTTCCTTCCTTCCTTCCTTCCTTATTTGGGGGGCAGAAAGCAAATCTCCTAGGCTTTTTAAAGTATGCCTACAGCCCAGTCCTATACACGTGGCAGGGAAATTATTGAAATTATAGAACGAAATGTGTATGTGGAGGGCTGAGCAAGCTGAGAATTGTCTTTGCTTGAAAAGTGCATAAATAAAGCAGTTTGAAATACTTGGTGTTTGTAACTCCCTTACTTGGGGCGAGGCCAAACTGCATTGCAATGCGTTTAATAAGGATAATAAAGTTTAATAAACAAACTGAGGTCAGGATTATTTTGGCCATGCAGGTTGAACCCACGGGTATTGTGGGGGGACACCTGTTCCAATATTTTCCCAACAATTGCTCAACAGAAAGCCTGTGCAATTGATTGGGACCTTCTCTCTAAAAAGTGTGCTTTTGATTTCAACCTTAAATATACTTCTAACTGCCCTTGATTTATCCCTAAAAACCCATTTAGGATAAAATGAGTGGAGAAGGAAAAGCAGATTCCTGTTCCCCTCATTCCTCTACCTGTAGATGTCCCCAGGGGTAATGCATAAAACATGCTAATGAAATCATACTTTGCATATGAATTTGCCGCCCATACAGAGTTTTAACACCTGGAAATAATGAAATGAGCCATTAGTTATTTGTTTATGTATGCACCCATTAAGCTCATATTTGCATTCAGTTGTTATGCAGATAGGAGGAACCCAACCATCATTTATTTCTTTTTCTTTTGGCATGGCTAAAATTGTCTTGCCTTAATTCGCTTTAAGTTTGGTTTCTCAAGACAGGACAAAACTGAGGATCCTTTTATTCCTGATTGAAGATCCTCATCCAATATACACTTCTGTTCAGTCAATCCAAACTCTCCACATGGCCACAAAGCTCATTGACTGATCTTGGGACTCTTTCTTTCTCTTTCTCCCTAACCTATCTCACAGAATTAGGTAAGCCATCTTGAGTTCCTTGGAGGAAGGATGGGATAAAAAAAAATGTCACAAATATAATACTGCTGATGGTATTTGGACTCCAACTCCCATTGGCCATGCTGGCTGGGGCTGATGGGAATTGGAGTCCAGCAGTGGAGTCCCCATCCTTGTCGAACGCCACATACAGATGTCCACTTCATTGAGCATTCACTTTTATTTGTCTGTACAAAGTTTGCAGATAGGTTTGTGGGGAGGTTAGGCAACATTATGTTGAACAATAGTTACTCCACATTTCCCAGCACATTTTCTCATCACTTTTCTTACTGCAAGGCAGAGAGGGAGGGGAAGATGGTTTGTTGTGCAAGAGCTCCAGGTCCACTTTAATTGCACAATGTTGAAATCCAGCTGTGAAAAGTAACATCCTATAAGGGCCCTGAAGTGTTGCGGTGCAAACAATAAGAGCAGTATGATACTGCTTAAAATATATAATGCTGATAAGGCCCATGTCTGGTCTTTATAGAACATTTGATTATTTGTTTGTTTAGTTATTTGCTAAACCTTGTATATTGCTTTACTGTAATTAAACAACAACAACCCTCAAAGCGATTTTAAAAAAGGCGAAACAGTAAAATAAGGAAAATCTACAACCCACCTTTCAAACATACAGAAGTTAAAATACTGAAACAGGTTAACATGAAGGTGGTGGTGTTTGGCCACTGTGAGAACAAGATTCTGGACTAGATTGGCCACTGGCCTGATCCTGCAGCCAGGATCTCTTAGATTCCTAAATGCTTCCCAGAGAATAGTATTCGGAAGTACACTGATAGGTCTTGGAGCCGATTTGCATGACAAATGGCCCATCAGTTGGAAATGAAGGCTGATGGCCACAGTTCAATAATCTACTTGTTTTCACAGCTCACCTGGGAACAAGCAAGAAGGAGGTGTCACAGCAAGTAGCTGGCCAGCTGTAACTCCCAGAAAAACACTTAAAATGAGTAATTTTTGGGAAGGTATAAGGGTTTTCTCAAAGCCCCGTTGAAGTCATCCTGCTGCCTGGCCCCTTCGCTGCCTGTATAAGCCAAACTCCGTTCAGTGAGAGGCATCGAGGGAGCCTGCCATAAATTGACATGTCCTGACAAGACAGTCTGTTTGCTTTTATTGTTCAGGAACCAGAGCCACTGACTGTCTGCCTTGCCACTTGCCTTTAATGTTTGATTAAGCACTGTGAGAATTGTCACTATTGATCAGCTTCTTGCTAGTACATTAAGCCCCCTAATCCCTTGCATTCCCTCTATCTCCCTCTCTTGCTTCATCACCAAGTTATCCTGCTCCTTCTACAAGCCTGTTTTACTACCTGCTTTGAGAAACACAAAGGTCAGAAGCAAAATCAATGCTTTGGAAAATGTTTTTTATTTTATTTTATTTTCTGCATTTATAGTCCACCTTTCCTCTCACAACAACCCTGTGAGGTAGGTCAGGCTGATTGGCCCAAAGTCACCCAGCAATGTTCATGACTGAGCAGGGATTCAATCCTTGGTCTTCTAGTCTTAGTCCAATGTTCTAGCCCAGTGTTTCTCAAGCTTTTGTCACCAGCTGTTGTTGGACTACAACTCCCATCATCCCTGATCACTGGTCCTGCTAGCTGGTGACTAGCTAGGACTAGTGATGTGCAAACTTCGGTAGGCCTTGGTGCTCAGATTAATATGGGTCAACAAAGCCTATGAAACCCAGGTAAAAAATGTTGCACCCACTTCAGGTTTTTCCCCTTCCAGGCATGCAAAATGGCTTGCAGTACTGTCCTCCCTGGCTTTGCCTGCTTCCTCACATCACTGCTGCTGGTCTTTCAGCCTTTTTGTGTTTTCAGAGCTGCCTGTCTGCAGCAGGGACCCTTGTCTACTTAGCAACATAGGAATCTGCCCATGGTCAGACCAATAGTCCTTCCAGCTCAGTATTGTTTTCGCCAACGGGTAGCTGGTTCCCACGGCTTCAGACAGGACTCCCCCAGCACTACCTGGAGACCTTCTGCATGCAAGGCAGGTGCTCTATTGCAGAACTACAGCCCTCCCCTGATTGTAGAGGTCTGGAAGTTCAGCATTCTGAATTGTATGGGGAGGGAATATACCATATTTTTCGCTCTATAGGACACACTTTCCCCATCCTAAAAAGTAAGGGGAAATGTGTGTGCATCTTATGGAGCGAATGCAGGCAGGAGGCTCTGCTCAGTGCTCCCTTTAAAGAGCCATGGAGCGTGTGTGTGGCTCTTGGGGGCTTTTCCCTGAGGAGGGAGAAGGGCAGCTCGTCAGTGACGGGCTGCCCTTCTCCCTCCTCGGGGAAAAGCCCCCAAGAGCCACACACACACTCCGCATGCTCTTTAAAGGTAGTGCAGCTCTTGGGGGAGCCTTAGCTGCATGCAGCCTCTCCCGGGCAGGAGATGAAAGCTCCCCTTGCCCGGGAGAGGCTGCATGTGGCTAAAGAGGAAGTCAGGACAGCGAGTGGGATCATTGCTGCTGGCTGTCTTGGCTTATGGCACAGCCTCTCCCGGCAGGAGAGATCCCGCTGCGATCCCGCTGGCTGTTCTAGCTTCTGGCTTAGCTGCGCGAAGCCTCCGCAGGGGAGCGGGGAGCCTTCATCCCCATGCCCTGTAGAAGCTTCGAGGGGCTATCCAAAAGCCAGAACAGTGAGAGGGAACACTGCACAGCGCTCCCTCTTGCTGTTCTAGCTTCGTGTGAAGCCTCTGCAGGGCACAGGGAGCCTTCATTCGTGGGGCTATCCAAAAGCCAGAACAGCGAGAGCTCCTTCTTGCTGTTCTAGCTTTTGGCTTAGCCACGCGAAGCCTCTGCAGGGCAGCAGGGAGCCTTCATCCCGCTGCCCTGCGGAGGCTTAATGTGGCTATCCCTGGCTTTTGTGTGAGGTGGGGGAAGGGACAGAGCGCATGGCTCTGTCCCTTCCCCCACCTCCCAGAAAAGCCCCCAAGAGCCGGGGGAAAGCCTGCAAGCTCCACACAGCTAGTGAAAGGGAGCGCTGAGCCTGGGATGCATACAGGTTCTGCTCAGCGCTCCCTTCAAAGAATACTTTTTTTCTTGCATTCCCCCTCTAAAAACTAGGTGCGTCCTATCGTCCGGTGCATCCAATAGAGCGAAGAATACTGTATTCTTCCTAACACCTGGGACAAGGCTGAGTTGCAGCCTGTGGATTACTCTCTGCTCTCCTTCCTTATATGATGGTACAAGAGGGAGAACACCTGCTCATAGCTTCAGTCCAGGAGTAGAGAATAAATTTCAATCCAAACGCCACATTTCCATACGTGGGCAGGGCCAGAGGAGAAAGGGCGTGGAACAACAGATGTGACTCTTTCCTCTGTGCAGTAGATTGTGTTTCCATCATGCAAGAGTTAGTAGTTTCCCCACATCCTGCCCCCTGTCTCTTATCACCACTTCTCCCTCCTCCATTCAGACAAGAAAAAGGCAGCACCATGGTTTGAGGGCACTTTTCTGCTAAGGGATAGCACTTGAAGATGGTGCAAACAGGGATGGCGAATGCCATGACCTGTAGAGGGCCTCAGTAGGATGGTCTGGGAGTTTGCACATTTGTGCTGTGCTCCCAGTATCTGAGCTTTCTTGCCCCCACTTTAGTCAACTGATCATGTGATATCTAGACCATCAATTGATTAATACACTCATTAAAGCCAGCGAATGTTTACATGGGGAGAAAACCCAGTTCTAAAAGGGTGGGGGAGTCATCCTTTTGGATGATGTGTTTATGCCTTCCAGAGGTCTCAGAAGAGGCCTTCCCACCTCTTCTGAATGAATGAAATGCCTTAAAACAGTGGTTTTCAAGCATTGTGCTATGGCACCCTGAGGTGCCTTGAATGATGGTCAGGAGTGCCACGGGCAACACTGGCCTCTGTCCCTCTTTACTTCCATCCTTCCTCTGGTGTCCTCTTGTGTTTCTGCCTCCCAAAGGCTTGCACAGCTGTTTGTTGCAGCAGCCCTGGCTACAAGCTCCCCAGGTGTATGGTGCCTCTGGCACTGGCCTGGGGATTGCTTCCCAGGCCGCTGTGGGGCAGTGTGAGGAGGTACCTCTCTTTGAGGCACAGGGGGGGGGGCAGCTCAGAGACCATGGGCAGTGACAGCAGCTGCCCGGAGGACTCCCAAGGAGAGGGGAGAGGAGAGGAGGCTGAGGGAACACTCTACAAGGGAGGGTGTTTGAAAAAGGGTGAGAGGCTGCCGGCTCTGCAGACAAGGGGTGGCTGGGTTCCTGAGCCCCACAAGGGTGCCTCAGGAAGAATGTGGTTGGTCAAGGGAGCCATAGACCCAAAAAGGTTGAAAACCCCTGCCTTACCTTAAAAGAAATGGTGCTTGGCACCTGCATTTTTTTAAAAAAAGCAATTGCATTTTTAAAAAGCATCTATTTGCTAAGATTGAGACATTTTTGTCCAGGGGTGTGGTGGACCCTTTAGGTGTCTACATTTGGCCCTCAGGATTCTCCTCAGGCCACAAACCCCTTCCCAGACCACACCCCTGCACCCTCCTTGAGTGCTCCTGCATGGCTGGAACTCTGTCCATGCTTCTTGCTTCTCTGAATGGAAGACAGAGAGGAGTGTATGTGAATGCTTGTAGAAACTAACCTACAGTACAAAGCCAATATTTACTGTATACTCATTGCCCCACCCACTTTGGCCCCTGGGAGGTTACCCAGACGGGGATGTGGCCCTTTGGCAGAAAAGGTTCACCACTCCAGTATCAGTGCATTGTTGTTGTAGTAGTTTTAGATGGAGCAGAACTTGGGGAGAATTCCTGGTACACTGAGAGAGCTGGACTGTATGTTGTGTTGCTAGTTACATTTCCTTTACCATGTAAACATCCCACCACCAACAATTATTCTTCCACCCTCTTGACTAGACTTTGTGTGGAGTTCGCTTCTCTTTTCTTGACCCAGAAGCAAAAGGAATAGCTCCTCTAACTGCTTTGCTGGTTTGTTTGTTTTGCCTGGTAGGTATGGAAGGCAGCAGTATCAGCTACAGGGATTCATCATTTTGGTGGGTCAGGGTGAGGCATGATGCCCTCACTGGAAACCCTTCCCTGAGCAGCCCTACCTTCTCATTTACACCACCACTGCTCATTTGCTTGCCTCTTCCTCTCTGCCCAATCCAGACCACTGCTCCAAGGGAGAGGGAATGAGGGAAAGAGAAGTTCTCTGTTCCTGGACCTTTTGTTCTATCTAGATCTTTGTCTTCTTCATTCTCTTTCAGCTTTGCTGCTCCAAGGTGGTGAATTAAGAATCAGCAAGCTTTTTGCATTGGTAGCCTGGGACCATTGTGCACACCATGGCCAAGATCAAAACCCATGACTTACGTATGAGGGAAGAAGAAAGAAGAACTGTTGAAGGACCTAGATGACCTCAAGGTGGAAGTCTCTCAGCTGCAGGTTGCCAAAGTGACTGGTGGAGCAGTCTCCAAACTCTCCCAAGATCTGGGTGGTTCGCAAATCCTTTGCCAGAGTGCTGACAGTCATTAACCAGACACAGAAGGATAACCTCAGGAAGTTCTGCAAAGGCAAGAAGCACAAGCCTATAGTCCTGTGGCCTAAGAAGTCATGTACCATGCGGCACAGACTAAACAAGCATGAAGAGGGTCTGAAGACCAAAAAGCACCAGTGAAAAGAACACCTGTAGCTGCCTCACTGTGAAGGCATGAGCCCTAGATATGCAACACCCTGATCCTCTGGCCAGGTGTTTTGGCTGTGGTCACAAATAAAATAAAATTAGGAAGCAGCAATAGCAAGCGAGGCTCTGGAGGTTGGCAGTGGAGCCCTTGGCTGATGCCAGATGATGATGCTGACCTCCAACTCCAGCCCTGCATGTGTTTCCTGACACCTTCCCTAGATCTCTTTGAAACCTCTTTGAGAAAGGTAAATCAATCCTTGGAACTGACCACCAGTTTTTATTTGGCAGTTCTTCCGCTTAAGCCTCATTGCCCCAGGGAAGGAAAAGGTTATTATTATTATTATTATTATTATTATTATTATTATTATTATTTTGATGGTAGTACAACCACCATCATAAATTATTAGAATTATGATAATCATCATCAGATTAGCCTCCTCCTCCTCGTTATTATTATTTGTTGTTGTTGTTCACTCATCCTTCACACCAAGGTCCCAAGTTGGTTACAACAATTAAAACACAACATTATAAAGCAGTTTAAGACAACATAAAATCACATAAATAACATGGGTTCTAAAATATATATATCTCAAGTGCCAATAGAGAGAGTTATTATTATTATTAAAATCAAGAACTTTATCATTGCCAGAGAAAATACAACAAGAATCTAGCTTGTAATTCTTTTCTGTTACCATTTCCCTTTTTCTTTTTGGAAATACTTTACTCAGCTTCATTTTAATAAAATAGGCAGCCTGCCTTTTGTCTGCAGTGCTAATAAGAACAAAATATATATGATAGAGCAGAAGATAATTGCAGTGAGCTAGACCTCCCATTTTTCTCAATTTCTGCTCATTTTCCTTGGATGGGATTGCAGATGTCTTGACGTAAGTGCTGTCTCTGCCTCAACAGGACTTGATTAGTTCCAGGAGTCACACCTCCATCCTTCCAATGCAGGAATAGCATATACAGAAACAGACAGAATACCACGGCAGAAACAGTCTGTGCAGCTAGAGGAACATTTTGCCCATTGCACTGTTCAGAGCACCATTAGTCATGAGCAAACATGTACAGTGTCTATTTCTCAAAGTAAAGTTTGTTAAGCCCTTGACAGCTGCTGCTGGTCGCTGTAGATAATACTGACTTACATGGACTGGCTGGCTGACTCTGTGTCAGCCACCTTTCTACATTCCTATGAAAACTGGTATGTATGCTTTGAAATCCCATTGCTGAAGGTGGATCCCGGGCCTTTGAGTCTTGGAGGCCAGTGTCCCACACAATTGTTAATGGTATCACCACTTCAGTAGATGCATAAATATCAGACCTGGGCATGGTTATTTCCCTTCCCAGGAGCCTCTGAGCTTGGCTTGAAAAGCATCCGGAAAGTCCAGCTGGTACACAACGCATTTGCTAGGTACAGGCTGGGGCAGGACTAGTTGAGTGAAGCATATTTGCATAGTTGTTTGCTACTGGGCTCACTGGTGATTCTTAACTTTAATTTAATCAAAGGTAGCCAACATGGTGCCTTCTTGATGCCGTTGAATTGCAACTCCATTCATCCTCTACCACTGGCCGTTCTAACTGGGACTAATGAGAATTGTAGCCTAGATTAGAACATCTAGAGCAGTGTTTCCCAACCTTGTGCCTCCAGATGTTTTTGGCCTACAACTCCCATCATCCCTGACCACTGGTCTTGCTAGCTAGGGATGATGGGAGTTGTAGGCCAAAAACATCTGGAGGCACAAGGTTGGGAAACACTGATCTAGAGGGTACTTTGTTGACTGGCCCATCTCTAAATGGGACATGAGAGGCTAGCTGCTCTCGAAGATGTGCTCCATTCATGTGTTCCATTCAGAATCTCAGGTCTTACTCTGTTTGCCCTTGCTGGCTCTAATTTGGACTGCTGTCTGCCGGGAGCCTTTTCTGTGGCATCAATAGGCTTTATGAAATGCCCCCACCCCCCAGTGAGAGCTGTCTGATGCTGTATGCATTTGGTGCCTTCTCCGGCTTTTTAGGAAAACATTTTGGATGACTTAAAAAGAGGATTAGACAAATTAGTTGACGATAGAGCTATTAATGGCTTCTAGCTATGATGGCTATGTTCTCTGACTGCTGTCACAGGCATCATGCCTCTGAAGACCAGTTACTCGGATCCAAAGATGGGCAGAGTGGTGTTGCACTCAAGTCCTGCTTGCTGCTTTTCCACAAGCATGTAGTTGGCCACTGTGAGAACAGGATGCTGGACTAGTTGGGCCACTGGCCTGATCCAGCTCTTCTTATATTCCCATTCCATGAGCTGCTGCTTTTTGTTTTGCTCATTATTATTCTTTGGCAATATATGTATATTTATACATATTGTTTACATTTACATTCCACCTTTTCTCCCAGGAGTTCAAGGTGGCATAGAAGGTTCTTCCTCTCCCCATTTTTATCCTTGGAACAATCATGCAAGGCAGGTTAGGCTGAGGGATAGTGATTGGTCCAAGGTCACCTAGTGAGTTGGGTGGCTGCATGAGAATTTGAACCCTGGTCTCCCAGGTCCCCCTAGCCCAGCACTCTAATCATTGCCCTATTCTTCGTCCACTGATACATTTGAATTTTGTGGAGCTGAAGCTTTATTTTTTATTTTTTTTTATTTTGAGGTGGATGAGGGGAGTACTCTAGCACCTTATTTTTAATAATTGTGTTGGGCATGTTAAGTTTGTTTGAGAGATTCAGATTTTTAGAATAAAATAATATTTTTAAATTGTTTTTTAAGTATACCCCCCCCCCCAAAAAAAAACCAGATTCCAAAATATAAAGAGTATGGAATACAAAGATTCAGTATTAGGAATATATTCCTGATACAGTGGTACCTCAGGTTAAGAATTTAATTCGTTCTGGAGGTCCATTCTTAACCTGAAACTGTTCTTAACCTGAGGTACCACTTTAGCTAATGGGGCCTCCTGCCGCCGCCGTGGCCACACGATTTCTGTTCTCATCCTGAAGCAAAGTTCTTAACCCAAGGTACTATTTCTGGGTTAGGGTAGTCTGTAACCTGAAGCGTCTGTAACCCGAGGTACCACTGTACTGAATCTTTGTGCGTGCACACACACGTAGTTGTAGCAAGAGCACAATCTATGCTTACAACTGTCAAGGGCACATGACAAGATATAAAGATTGCAACCCTATAAGCAAGGCGTATAAGGTATGAACCATGTCATACTGATGGCAGGGGGTTACCTCTCTTGGCTTGCAGAGAGTTTCTATGCAAGGCTTCAAATGAAAAGGAATAGCAGCTACCTCCCCTTCCGTCAACCTCAATTAATAGCATCTTAAGCACCTGCCTAAGGCAGGAGGTCTCTCTGGGATGCTGTGACAACCTCACTCATTAACCCAGCATTCAGCAAGCTAACTAGCAGATGCTGTTGACATGAACCTTTCTGTAATCCCTTTAACCTTGGCCTGTGAACTGCAAGCAAGTATCGGAGGTGGGGAATCTTTTTCAGATTTAGGGCCACCTTCTGAGGGTCACATGCTAGTGGTGAGTAGGGGTGGAGCCAACAGTGGTTGGAACACTAAATGTAAATTTTACCTTTCTGCTGTAGCTTAGCTTAGCTTGTACATTCAGGCAAGCAAGAGGCATAATCAGGCTTCAAGGACACAATGCAGCCAGGCAAAAACACTCAAGGAATATATTATTTGGAAACAGGTATGCAGTAAAGGCTTTGCATATACAATAGGAGACCCCTAGATTTCTAAACCATCTCTGTCCCTTTGCCCTTTGTGCTGGCATGCACTTTGATATTAAGACTGTCATTCTCAGATTGCAGAATTCTCTCTAGCTTCTGCACCCCTCTCAGACTTCTCTATTGGACCTAAAGCCACAAGGACATCTTGGAAAGGGGCAAATCATGTCCTCCCTATAAGAGGGCATGTGTCGCGGTGAGACCTGGAGTCTGACCTCCTGTGTTGTGGGTGGGTTGGATTGGTTAGTCACAACACCTGATGGGTAGGTCCCTCAGTGCTGGGTTCAATCTGGCCAATGGGGTGCAGTCTAAACGGATTGAGGGACCAATATATACCCATGCACGTGACCCAGGGCTTCCTCTTTCGGCTTGTGCATCGGAACACCCATTCACCTCTCCATAATTTTAGGGCCCCAGCCAGCATGGCCAACAGGTGTAGTCCAAAAAATCTACTACTACACAGGGATAGGTAACTCGTGGCTCCTTGGATGTTGTTGGACTATAGTCCCCCTCCCCCCTGCCCACCAGGGCTGACTTTGCTCAGAATTTCAGAAATAGACTGGAAAGAGAAGTTGCTGAATTGCAACTTATTACCAAACTTAAAACCATGGAGAGACCTGGTCTGAATAGAGACATTGGATTCTTATCTCATCATACATATACATTATACATATATAAAGCTATTTTTAGGCATCTCACCCTTGCCTTTTCCTGTAAGACCAATTGCTGTCGTTAACAGTCGTCAACAGGTTTACCACACCTATCAGCCAATCACCCATTCCCACCGACCCTTCTGAGTAATACCCCTCCCCACCCTCTCACTATATAGAAGGGTCTGGTGACTTCTGTTTCATTTTAAGAAGTGTGCATGCACATGAAAGCTCATACCAATAACAAACGTAGTTGGTCTCTAAGGTGCTACTGGAAGGAATTTTTTCATTTTGTTTCGACTACGGCAGACCAACACGGCTACCTACCTGTAAAAATAACCTCTGGTGAATCAGTGGATTTGTCTTCCAGTTTTAGGTGGTTATTTGCCTTCTTATCCCCATCTGAATTATACATTTAAAGCAGTATTGTACTTTATCCCCACCCCACTCCGTCCACCATCAACAATCCTGGGAATTGTATTATTTTAAGGGTTGCCAGGAGACCCCATTCCCCTCACAGAGCTACAATTCCCAGAGTGGTTTAACAGTTAATGCCTTTTCCCAGGGAAGTCTGGGAACTGTAGCTCTGGTCTCCTAACAACTCTTAGCATCCTTAACAAGCTGCACTACCCAGGATTCCCCAGGCCACATATCTTCATTGGCTTCACACTTGCAAGTGCATTTCACAGAATCATAGAATTGTAGAGTTGGATGGGAGCCTGAGGGTCATCTAGTCCAACCCTCTGCAATGCAGGAATCTCAGCTACAATGTCAATGACAAATGGCCATCCAACCTGTGCTTTAAAATCTCCAATGAAGGAGAGTCCGCTGCCTCCCAAGGGAGACCATTCCACTGTCTAATAGCTCTTACTGTCAGAAAGTTATTTCCGAGGTTTAGTTGGAATCTCCTTTCTTGTAATTTGAATCCATTGGTTGGAGTCCTACCGTCCAGAGCAGGAGAAAACAAACTTGCTCCATCTTCCATGTGACAACCCTTGAGATGTCTGAAGGTGCCTACTATATCTCCCTGCAGTCTCCTATTTCCCAGGCTGGGATTTCCCTAGCTGGAATGTGTTATTGATTTCTGATAATGCATCTTACTTGCCCAAATGCAGGACAGAGTGGGGTGTGTGCATAGCATCTAATCTACTGTAAACGTTACATTCATTGCTCCATCCACTTTTGGCCCTGGCCCTGCTTACCACTGGCCCTCAAAGGGTTGCCCAGAAGCTGGGTTGAAAAAGTTTTCCCAGCGCAGATACGAATGGAAGTGGTCTACAAGTCCCAGTGCAAGTCATCAACCGCTAAATCATGATGGGAACAGACCCTGGATGATATACATGAGCACACAGGAACCAGCTTCAACTTTGTGAAGAAGTTAACGATTCAATTAGCAGAGAAAACAAAAGCTCTTAGAACACCATCAAATTTCAAACGATTGCCAGATATTGTTAATAGGACAGTCCATTATTTTCCATATCTTGAAGATTGAGTCTGTCACCATGGTTAATAAAATATTGCTGGCTATCACTTTTTGTCACATGTGTGAACATGCACACACACACACACAATCCTTTGGTGCCTATAGATATACTCCCCCCCCCCCCTTATTAAAGCTAACAATTAGAACCATAGTGTGGTACAGTTGTACTACCACTGCTAATTAAAAGGCTTCGCTGATTAGGCTTTGAGAAGAGGGGGGAAAAAGAAACAAACAAGTCTAATTTGCCAGATTAATTTCACGGCTGGTTCTATTTAGTCAAACTGCACCTTTTAGGGAAAATGACAAATCTGGATTGTCAAAGTGGGCTTGATAAGTAAGATAAAGGTCATATATTTTAATGTCACAGAAGGTCTTATTAAAGGAATCTTAATTGCGTGAGGTACCTATGAAAACATTAATTAAATACTGTCGAGAATAATTAGGTCCAGTTACTGATGGTTTAATTAAAGTTGGTTTCCTATTTTATAAGAAAAATCTGGAAGGTCCAGAGGAGCTGTCTCCTGGCAAGATAATTGATAATATGTCAGGAGAGAAGAAACCAAACAGTAACCTTGACCAACTGCAGAAGAAGGAGAATATGGCCTGCTTCGGCGGACGAAACCCCTCTCAGCTTTCTTGCTCTGGTTTCAGCAAATTTCAGAAACAGAGGCAACGGTGGATGAGCTAATCCTGCTCCTGCTCACCAGGAACAAGCTCCTGGTCCAGCTATAATGGCAGGCAATGCATCTAAGAACCTAAGCATGGACTTCCAGGATCAGACCTCTGAATACCACCTGCTGGGAATTGCAAAGCGGGGAAACGTTGTTGCATTCAGGGTCCACTTTCTGGCTTCCCATAGGCATCTGGTTGGCTACTGTGAGAACAGGATGCTGGACTAGATTTGGCCCTTGTCTTGATCCAGCAGGTCCTTCTTACATTCTTAGTCCAAGGACAGGGAACTTCTGGCTTGCAGGCCAGCTTATTACCTAGTATTTTATTTGCGAATCACATCCCTTAAAACATCCTGGGGCTGACGCACCGCCATCCTACTGGCAGCAGCACTGTGAATATTGGGATGGGGTGGCGTGGCACTGTGGTGAGTTTGGGGGAGCTCTGGAGTCAGCAGCATGCGTCTGTGGGGCTGCTACCTATCTGGAGCCCCCCTAACCTTGTTGCCACCTTGTCGCACTCCATTCACAACCTGATGGCTTGACAATTCTGCATCCATGCACCCCTCCTCACGACCCACTGCTGCTACCAATGCCCTGATAAGTGTAAAGTTCTGTGTCCCATTCATCTCTAAACTAGTTGTCAGTCCACAAAAAGACCAATCCTCTTATCCCATCAGATGCACTCCTTCAATCCTGTATATGTATATGTTCGTGGGAGCGGCAACCTCTCTACTTGTTTATTTAAATGATTTATATGCTACCCATGGTGTGTAACCACAGGGCAGTTCACAAGAGGACCAAATTAAAAAAAAGAAGAAATCCATAAAATCATACAGTCCATGAAAGAACATATACATTGGGCCTGGGATAGCTCAGCTGGTAGACCGTGAGACTCTTCATCTCAGGGTGGTGAGTTTGAGCCCCGCCTTGGGCAGGGGGCTGGATTAGATGACCCTCGTGGTCCCTTCCCACTCTACAATTCTGTGATTCTATGACTGATCTAATCAGGAATCTTCTCCTTGAGAGTCCTGCCAGAAAAGTTGTGTCTTAACCAGCCACCTGAAGTTAAAAGGGGATGGAGCCAGACACACTACCTTGAAAACTGTTGGAATGAGTAAACACAGATTGGTTTGTGCGGTGCTTTCCCCAATAAGTCTTTGCTCAAAATTCAAATGCCCTCTTTCTATTTCAGCATACCAGCTTAACGAAATAATACGTGTTTGTGTAAAACTTCCTGGCCTGTTTTCATGGTTTCTTAACCAACATTATGCTAGAATTTCCTGGTTCAAAAGTAATGGGATATTGTCAGTGGTGTAGCGTGGGGGGGTGCAGGGGGGGCCGGCCGCACCGGCCGCAACATTTGGGGGTCAGGGTTAGGGGGCGCAAATCCACGGGTTAGGGAGCACAAATTACTTGCCTTGCCCCGGGTGCTGACAACCCAGGCTACGCCACTGGATATTGTGGCCTAATATAAACTGGGATCCAACTGGCAAAGGTGGTGTGCGACGGGAGCTCAAAGCACATGGGAGAGGGGAGGAGTTCACAGCTTCACAAACCAGGATTGAAGAAGCCCTGAACAATCACATGAAAAATGCTAGAAGCAGGATAGGGAGAAAGATTTCCCTTTGCAGGAACATTACTAATTCTTTTATTTATTTATTCCTATGTCCACTATTTCCAGCCTAAACAATGTTTACTTAACTCAGGGCACATGCAGTTGGAAGAATGATTTCCAAACAGAACCACTGAGATACCATAAATCGGGGTGAGCAAACTTTTTCAGCAGGGGGCAGGTCCACTGTCCCTCAGACCTTGTGGGGGGCCAGACTATATTTCAGGGGGAAAGAAGAAAAGAATGAATTCCTATGCCCCACAAATAACCCAGAGATGCATTTTAAATAAAAGGAGACATTCTACTCATGTAAAAACACGTCCATGGGCCGGATTTAGAAGGCGATTGGGCCGGATCTGTCCCCGGGCCTTAGTTTGCCTACCCATAAATCCATCATGGGCAACAGTGTTTTTAAATGTAATGGATATTTCTTTTTTTAAAAAGGTATAAATGTGGATTAAATGGAGGAAAATGTGGGCTGACAATTTGATGCCAACAATGTTGTGTGGGCACTTCAAAAAAAAAATATTCCACTGAACTAACAATAAACCCTCTGTCTGGAAGCATCTGATGATCCTTTGAAACATGATTAGGAAACTTAATTCTGCTCTAACGGAAAATGAACTGCACATATTGCATTCTAACCTACCTGCAGCTCTTGTGATGAAAAAAGAGATATAAATAAGATCTAACCATTTCAAATCCAAATGCAAAGCTTCTATCCCAAACAGAAAGAATCTAGACTAGTACCCATTTATTGGTTCAGTGGTGATGGAATCATAGGAAGCTTTTGAGATGCACAGAGCTGATTTTCACCTGTGATTCCAAGAATTTCAGCTCCTCTGAGACAACAGATATTTGAAGCAATACTGTGTGGCAATAAAATGTAGGCATGAAGATAATGAGATCAAGGCTATATAATATATACTCTGATGAGAACAACAACACATGATTTTTCACCTTAAATGGCAGGCTAACAGCTCCATAGCAAATAACTATCTTTCTCACTATACATCATACGATTCATCAAGAAATTCATTACAATCATTTTGCAGGTTGAACAGAGACCAAAGATTTTAATGCATTAATTGTCTCACTAAGGCAAGGATTTCTGTGTTACTAATTACTAGTTTTTGTGTGTGAATTACCATTGTTAATTATGCAATTGCGACTATTTGTACTTTTCATTTTCCTCTGACCTCACTGTTTACAATCCCTCCCATCAAAAAAAATGTTTGTGTGATTATATATATATATATATATATATATATATATATATATATATATGGTATATATATATATGCGCCTTAAAGTTGCCATATGGCAACTTTAAGGCACCACAGCATTCTTTGTTGATTTTGCTGCAAGAGACTAATGCAGCTAACTCTCTGGAAATTATTTTTCACTTATTGTAATGAATCTATGCTCCAGATTGCAGACTAGAGCAGTTCCAGGCCCAGCAGAAACCCACACATTCCTATGTGATCATTGAAGGGTGTTAAAGCCCACAAGCCACATAGGCAACCGTAGAATTGCATTGAGTAACCTTGCCATAATATAAACACATGTACAATTAACAGGACAAGGTAGACAAGACATTCCCCTCCTCCCTTCCCTAGTTCTGCAAAAGATGAGCGCTTACCTGGTGCGCGTCGTGCAATTTGCTGTAAAGCTTCCCCCCCCCCCCAAAAAAAGATTTTGGCAAAATGAATAATGTGGATGAAATGCAATAACGAAAAGTCGAAATATGTCCCATTATCAGTCGCTCACATTCAAGTAGGCATCCAGCCCCAGCGCAGAGGAGGAAAGAAAAGACTATAAGCCCCAGGATCGTCTCATTCAAGCAAGATTGCTCCATACAAAAGTTGACAATACGCTCACGAAATCTATTGTTGATATTCAACATATTTTAAATAGCTGAACAGAATAGACAATAAGGCAGGAAGGAAAAGTCGGAGAGCGGACTAGCCTGGACTGTAGGTTCAGCAAGTAAAAACATTGTAAAGGGAAAAAAGGAGAGAGAAAATGAATTGTCTAATGTAAATGTCGTTCCTACTTTTTAAAGAACCTGGGGGTGGGGGTGGGGAGGAATCAATTAAGGCCATTGTTTGCATTTTGCTGTGCTTCAAGCAATAATCATAAGGTGCTGTGAGCCACAATGACTGCCTCAATGAATTGTACTGATCAATAATCCATTTATCAAATATTTAAAATGTGATTTTAATTTATTTTTTTTATTGAAGGTGGTGATTCCATTGATTTATATGAAGTGGATGCTTGGATCATTGTTCATGAGATATATTGCCCAAATAATAATAAAAAATGACTTGTTTGGAATTTTCAGCAGAATGGTGTGTTTGTATGTATCTGCATGGCAACTAATAAGGGCCATTATCATTGACTGCAGAAGCCACAATCCATGTTGATTCATTTTCTGAACTTGCTCCCCTCTGGGATATCCCCAACCCACACAAGAATGTGTCTTCCAAGAAACCTGCAAGCTCAGTAGAGTAAGGCAACTGCTTCAGGCAGAAGATGTTCTAGAGGAATGGTTATTCCAGGAGTATTATACCTGAGAATACCACTTCCTGGGATTGTAGGTGGGCAGAGTGCAGCTGTGCTCAGGATGTTGCTTGTGGGCTTCCCGTAGACATCTGGTTGGCCACTGTGAGAACAGGATGCTGGACTAAATGGATCACTGGCCTGATCCTGCCAGGGCTATGTTATGCTCTTATGTAATGTTCTCATGTAATGTTTTGGAGTAGGATGCTCTTGACAGGCACCTTAAAGACGATGTATCCCTCCACACAGCCTTTTTGAACCTCAAGGATACTGAGGATACTGAGAAACTTTCAACCCTTAGTGAGTCTGTCTTCTATGGAGTCCATGGAGTCTCTTGCAAGTGGCAGTAACTCTTCCTGAGGTCACTTGAAGCCAGTATGTTGTGGATTGAACTTGGGGCTTTCCATGTGCAAAGGAAATTATCTGCCATAGAACTGGGAGTACTGTATTTTTTGCACCATAACACTCACTTTTTTCCTCCTAGAAAGTAAGGGGAAATGTCTGTGCGTGTTATGGAGGGAATGCCTACGGGTGGCGGGGGGGATCTGCTGCAGTCGTGAGCAGAGGATCCATGGTTCCCCTTCCTTCCCTCCTCCGTGGCTCGCTTTGAAACAGCAAAGTGGGAGAAGAGCCGCTGAGTGGGGAGGAGAGAGGGACAGAGACCCTGCTTCTTTAAAGGAGCAAAGCGGGAGAGGAGAGCGACTCGTGTAAGCGGCTCCTGTCCGGTTGGTTCCTTTAAAACAAGCAGGCTCTCTGTCCTTCTCTCCTCCCCACTCAGCTCGCTACATAGCAGCCAAGTTTTTCAGCTCACTAAGCCAGGGGGATGAGCGGGGAGGAGGAAGAAAAGCAGAGCCTGCTTGCTTTAAAGGAGCAAAGTGGGAGAGGAGAGGAGCCTTCTCCCCTTATACCCCTCTTCTTCATTATTAGCAGCATCCTTCTCCACCCACCCCACACGTGCTCCTTGTCCCTTGAGTGCTTTTCCTTCCCTCCCCACTTAAAACGTGGTTACAAAGCACGGATTCACATGGATCCTCAGGATTTTTGCACTGGGTCACCCCAAATTCACCATCAGATCACATAGCATGTCCATGGCTACATCTTGCACCAAAAAAATCACGCACCCATTGTTGCCTGGGGCCGCAGTGATGCAAAAACGTGGTTACAAAGCATGGATCCACATGGATCCTCAGGATTTTTGCATTGGGCTACTCCAAACTCACTGTCAGATCTCATGTCTGTGGCCTCAGCATGAACCACAAAAATCATACATCCACTGTTTCGTTTAGAATATTTTTTTCCCCTTGTTTTCCTCCTCTAAAAACTAGGTGTGTGTTATGGTCGGGTGCGTGTTATAGAGTGAAAAATACGAAATTGGTCTCTGGAGCTCCATCTGCACTACACACTTAAGCACTATGATACCACTCTAAAGCAGTCATGGCTTCCCCCAAAGAATTCTGGGAGCTGGAATTTTTAAGGGTGGTGAGAATTGTTAGGAGAACCCTTGTCCCTCCTAGAACTAGAGTTCTTTTTAAAATAGACTAATTATTATTATTATTATTATTATTATTATTATTATTATTATTAACAAAGTAATAATTATAAATAAATAAGAATAAAAATGTGCACCCCATCACTGAGACCATTCCATTGTAACTATCCAACCACCCAACATTTCAACACCTCTTGCGATGCTTTGACCCCTTTCCATTTTAACAGAACAAATTCTACAAGCATCCTCCATCTCTTCACTTAAAGAATTTGGGCACTGTAGTGTCTTCTTCTTCTTTGGTGATCCCTCGTAGCCGAGTAAGATTGTCTTCCATAAACACGGTTTTAACAATGAGTCCGTAGGTGACTGTGGAGGCCAATTCTGGATCCACACGTCCTTCCACAGCATTATGACCACCAGCATTATGCTTTCCATTTTTAAGTTTGGAATAGAGTAGTGTATTAGTGGTTGCAGGAAATAGTAACTGTGAGGAGTAAACTACAGTGCCCGTAACTATTTGAGTGAAGGAGAGTATATGAAATGTGCTTTAAAGAGATAGTATGTACACAACCTAAGGATGTTTTCATTTGGAACGGAATGATGGCTGACTATTGGGATGTGGGGTAGGGTAAACAGAAAACTGGGTAGCAGGGGGAGGGAGAGCAAACTATCATAGAAAAGAGCATGGCTGGCTGGTTGAAACCCTGAACAGGAGCACCCCACACTGCAACATTTTGTTGCAAGCCCCCAATGGTTCCTTTGCTAATAATCATTTTCAAAAATGATTATTCTCAATTGAATATTCTCAATTCCACAGATCCTTGCATGTAGCAGTGAACTGAATGCACATCTTTGTATGCATTGACTATTTCACACCGATTTATTTTATTTAAGAAAATTTATGAATCATTAGACCCTCCAAGTTTTCCTATTTTCTAGGGACTGTCCCAGATTTACAGAAGCTGCCCTGGTTTCTGATTTGACCCTGGAATCCCTGTTTTTCCTTAGGATGTCCCCAGTGCTTTTTTCCGGGGGGGGGGGGGGATGCTGGGGTACGCATACCCCTAAACATTTTGTGAATCTTTGTACTTTTGTCCATTTACTGTATTTATTTTCCCCGATTTGAACTATAAAACGGTGATTTTCTTGAGTCAAAATGACAGTACCCCTAAACATTTTTTAAAGAAAAAAAGCACTGGACGTCCCTATTTTCATCAGAGAAATGTTGGAAGGTATGCATCACTTGATGGTAATAAAACCTCTAAGTGGCTGAGAATAAAATAAAACATTAAAATGATCAATAAGAACAGTTGAAAACAAGTATTTAAAACATTCAAATGTTGTTTAAAACCGACAGTAAGCTAAAAAAAAAAAAAGCAATTAAAACACATTTCTACTTCTGCATGTCTAGGTGGGCTTGCCTAATTTTAAGCAGGTGCTGAAAAGAGTAGAGGGAAGGCTGTTGCCTGATGTCAATAGGCAGGGAGTTCCATAGTGTGGGTGCTGCAACACTAACACACGCACACACACACACACACACAAAAAAACAAACACAAACAAACAGAGAACATGTATTATGTGGGACCTATAACAGTGCTGGTTCTAAAGTTTGAAGTGGTTGGATGGGCATAAATGAGGTTGGGCAACTGCGTGAGTAAATTGGTCTACAGCTCTTAAGTGTGTCGTATACTAAGAATAACACCTTGATCTTGGCCCAGTAGCAAATTGGCAACCAGTGCTGCTCTCTGAGCAGAGGGTGTTATATGCTGACAGTGCCTCACTTTTTGAGAAGTTTATTAGAGCTGAGTTGAGGCATTCCAGAAGATGGAACTGGGTTTAGAAACCTTCCCTGCAGGTTAAAAAAAACATACCAAGAAGCCTCGTTTCAAATACAAATTTGGTTGCATGTCAAGGATACCAAATTTGTCTCTGGAAACGTTATAAGGACATTTTCATGCATAGCTGAACATCCTTCTGTATTTGGAAAAGCCACAAAGGCCTAACCTCCCATTGTGTCACCCACTGGGGCTCTCCAGTTGCCTGCTATAATTTAGCAGATTAGGCCTACAAGGAAATTGTGGTGCTACCCTTCTGAAGGGGCGGGAGAGGTGATATTATGCTACAGACCCATGTTCACCAAATTGCTTTGTGAGAGGTTGCTCTTGGCGAATTCACAAACCCGCACTTGTCAGGGGACTATCGCGGACAGTGTATGCAAACCTCAATTTAACGATAACGTTACACTGTTTCTCTCTCTCTCCTCGGAGCCTGTGAATTTGTGGGAAAGAGATATTCAATACCAGGGCATTTGCGAACAATGAAGAAAATGACAGATCTCTGTTTCGAGGATATAACACACACCTTGTGCATATTTCCCTTGTATTCATTTAAAAGGCTGCCAATCCCACATTTCCAGATAACTATGGGACATTACGTGTATTCAGCGGCCATTTAAGTTATTTTAAAGTTTTAGGTTACCACCTTAATTGCAAAGTCTTAATTTCCTGCTCTTACCAGAGCCACGATATGAATTCCATTCCCATTGTTATAATTTCTTGATACAAACCAGCTACAATTTAGCACTCAACTGAATTCCATTATGAAAATTTCCCTTCTATTGCAAATAATATAGCATGGGAAATGCTTACCTAGCATGGAGACTTGTCATCCAGTTTGCTCAGTTACTACCCCTGCACTTTTAAAAATGTGTGTGTGTGTGTGTTTGGTAGTGGTGAGGAAAGAGTTTCTCTTTTGCAAGATAATGCAAAAGCAATATTTTCAGAATGAGTGACACCCTAGGTATCTTAGAGATAGAGAAACACGCGACCTTCACAAAAGTTAATTAAATTTGGAAGAGGGGAAGAAAAAAAAGACAAACCAATTCTTTCTAAGAAGTTGATATTAGTGACAGTTCTCCTCTGAACTGATAACGGAGGATAAAACTCCTTTTGCTTAATCAAAGTCCCCTTGAAAATGTTCACCTTTGAACACCAGGTTTTCATTCTTCAGTTTGTTCTGAAGGAATATACTTCTCTCCATGCTACCTTCAATCTGGATGGTTTTCAATAATTGTGAAATATTGCAAATTCTCCAAATTTGGTTTTGAACTTCATAAAAAAACAGCAATTTGACGTTTTCAGAGCACTCCCCCTTCACATATTTCTTTTGGATGGGACTTAAGGTTTCTCATGCACTTATTGGATAATCACATAGAGATAAAACTAAAATCTACTCTAAAAATGGGGGGCAGGGGGAAATTCCCCTGAATGAAAAAAAATCAGTTCCACAAATCTAGGTGTATTACTGGGCAAATTACAAAATAGGAAAAAAGGAAGCTAACATATGTAGATCATTGTCCCATCCAACTCAGTATTGTCAAGGGAAGACTTTGATCTTTCAAATTTCAGTGGTGCCCTGTGCAAGGCCAAAATTTGGCGCCCCCACCTCTCACCTTCCATTCAACTATGTCATAGTTGTGATGCCTGCAGCGCCCCCTAGGCACAGCACCCAGTGTGTCAGAAGCAGTTGTGCTGCCCTAAATCTTGGGCTCCATGATCACTGCAGATGGTGACACTAGTCGCAAAATTAAAAGACGCCTGCTTCTTGGGAGAAAAGCGATGGCAAACCTAGACAGCATCTTAAAAAGCAGAGAAATAACCTTGCCGACAAAGGTACGTAAAGTTAAAGCTATGGTTTTCCCAGTGGTGATGTATGGAAGTGAGAGCTGGACCATAAAGAAGGCTGATTGCCGAAGAATTGATGCTTTTGAATTATGGTGCTGGAGGAGACTCTTGAGAGTCCCATTGACTGCAAGAAGATCAAACCTATCCATTCTTAAGGAAATCAGCCCTGAGTGCTCACTGGAAGGACAGATCCTGAAGCTGAGGCTCCAATACTTTGGCCACCTCATGAGAAGAGAAGACTCCCTGGAAAAGACCCTGATGTTGGGAAAGATGGAGGGCACAAGAAGAAGGGGACGACAGAGGACAAGATGGTTGGACAGTGTTCTCGAAGCTACCAGCATGAGTCTGACCAAACTGCGGGAGGCAGTGGAAGACAGGAGTGCCTGGCGTGCTCTGGTCCATGGGGTCACGAAGAGTCGGACACGACTAAACAACTAAACAACAACAACAACAAATCCACCTCTGGTATTGTCCACACTTGATTGGCAGAAGCTCTCTAAGGTTTCAGGTTGGGACATCCCCACCCCTACCTAGAGATGCTGAAGATTAAACCTGGGACCTTCTGTATGCAAAGCAGATTCTTTACCATTCTTTACCACTGAGCTATGGCCCTTTCCCATTTTTTTAGTTCTTAATGGTAGCAATGATATCAACAGTGGTGGTATTTTTAATGTAATGCTGCCAATGGATATAATGGATGGAAGACAAAAATGAATGGCAGTCATGTTGACCCCCCCCAAAAAAACATTAAAAAAATGAAAACCATATCAGTGCAATATTTTTATTAGTGATATTCAGGGGGCAGAGGGAGGGAAAGAGTTAGCTTATGGTTTAGCCATGCTGTCTACCTCTAGTAAAAAAACTGGGAGCAGGGCACAGAAGAAGCAAAGTGATATACGTGGGAATGGGCATGTCAAAAATATCCTTTTCACTTCTGCAGGAGGCAGTGACGGCCACCAACCTGGATGGCTTTAAAAGAGTAGAAAAATTCATGGAGGACAAGGCTACCTGCTCTTTGAATAGGTAAGATGTACTTCTACGCAGGTGGCGCTGTGGGGTAAACCACAGGGCCTAGGACTCGCCGATCAGAAGGTTGGCGGTTTGAATCCCTGTGATTGCTCGGTCCCTGCTCCTGCCAACCTAGGAGTTCAAAAGCACGTCAAAGTGCAAGTAGATAAATAGGTACCGCTCCGGCGGGAAGGTAAACGGTGTTTCCGTGCGCTGCTCTGGTTCGCCAGAAGCGGCTTATTCATGCCGGCCACATGACCCGGAAGTTGTACGCCGGCTCCCTCGGCCAATAAAGCGAGATGAGCGCCGCAACCCCAGAATCGGTCACGACTGGACCTAATGGTCCTAAAGGGGTCCCTTTACCTTTACCTTTACCTTTACTTCTACTGTATGCTTCTGAATACCAGTTTCTGGCAATCACAAGTGGGGAGAGCATCGTTGTGATCAGGTCTGTATTGGGATTCCTGTATCTCAGGGGGTTGGAGTACATGGCTGGCAGGGTCCATTCCAACTCTACAATTCCATGATTCTAGGTCTTGCTTGCAAGCTTCCCACGGGCAGTTTGTTGGTCACTGTGAGAAGAGGATACTGCGCTAGATGGACCATTGACTTGATCCAGTAGGGTTCCTCTTATGGTCTCCTGGTCCAGCAATGGAGGGAGGACAGGTGAGGAGGAAGATTCTTGGCTTGGATTGTGTGTGTGCTCACACTTTTCCCTCTCCTCTGGTGCAGACTATGGTTTTGTTTTTCTTGTTTCATGTGGTGCCATTTGCATCACATACATTCTTTTGCATTTTGTTTTGTTTTATTGTGTGTTTTCATTTTGTATGTTGTGAACTGCCCTGTGATGTTCGGATGAAGGGCGGTATACAAATTTAATAAATAAATGAAAAAATAAATAAATAAACAGCTTAAGCAGTCATGGCTTCTCCTTGGGGAATTTTGGGAACTGTTTAGGCTGCCGAGAGTTGTTAAGAGACCCCATTCCGCTCCCAGAGCTAAGCTTCTCAGTGTGTTTTAACACTCAATCCCCCTTCCCAGGGAACTCTGGGAATTGTGACTGTGAGGGGAACGGGGTCTCCTAACAACTCTCAACATGCTTAATGCTTAACAGATTACAGCTTCCAGGATTCTTTGGAGGAAGCACAACTCTTTAAAATGCTATTAGAAGGACGGCAACAGGTAATCTGTACAACTGCTCTAATAGAAAACTACTGTGATCTTATAATGGCAATGGCACCACCTGTTGTTAACTTATATGAATCGTGTTATTGCTCTATATTGTTTGTTTGTAATAACCAGTGCTTTTTTTCGGGGGGGGGGGAGGTATGCAGGGGTACGCATACCACTAAACATTTTGTGAATCTAAGTTTGGCCTCATTGAGGGGCAGTATTTCAATATGACTAGGAAAATGAGAGTGCCCCTAAACATTTTTTAAAGAAAAAAGCACTGGTAAAAACTAATAAATGCAATTTAAAAAGTTGTATGATACTGCTTTAAATGTATAGTGCTGATAAGGGATGTGAAACTCAAGCCAGCCATTATGGATAAGGTGCATTTAAAAGATATTGTAGAGTTAGTCTATGGTACCTAAGAACATCAGGGACGCGGGTGGCGCTGTGGATTAAACCACAGAGCCTAGGACTTGCAGATCAGAAGGTCAGAAGTTCGAATCCCCATGACGGGCTGAGCTCCTGTTGCTCGGTCCCTGCTCCTGCCAACCTAGCAGTTCAAAAGCACGTCAAAGTGCAAGTAGATAAATAGGAACTGCTCTGGCAGGAAGGAAAACAGCATTTCCGTGCACTGCTCTGGTTCACCAGAAGTGGCTTAGTTCTGCTGGCCACATGACCCAGAAGCTGTACGCCGGCTCCCTCGGCCAATAAAGTGAGATGAGCACCGCAACCCCAGAGTTGTCCGCACTGGACCTAATGGTCAGGGATCCCTTTACCTTTACCTAAGGACATCAGAAGCGTGTCAGTAGAACTCTCCTGGATCAGACCAAAGGCCTCTCTAGCCTAGCATCATGTTTCTCACAGGATGACCCTGGGCAGCCTGGAAGGATGTCTTGAGGGCAGTCACCCTCTCTAGCTGTTGGGCCAGCAGCTGGTATCCTGCAGCATTTATTTACTTAAGAGTGCACCACGCTCAGGTCAAGAAGGCTTCAGTGTACAAAGGATTTCAGCCTGAGCTCGAGACCAGGAATGTCAAAACTTGTTTGCTAGTTTTAAGCAGGGCATCCTCTATCAGCCCCCATTTGCAATATGGGAATAGTAAAGCAGGCCTTCCTTATAGGGTGGGTTAGAAGGATTACAAGGCCGTGCATGCAAAGTGCTTTTAATGCACCATTTGTATAAGATCTATCTAACTGCATGGAAAACCTCAGGCCTGAGAGCTGCGTGTAGTGTTCTGGTCCTCTCTGTCCACCCCAACCATACCTCTCTCTGGCCCAGCGCTCCTCAACTCGTACCTTGCTGGTCTTCAATGCATCCCTGGTTGTGGTAACACCTCTTGCCTGCCTGGATGGATAAATATGTGTCAGCATGAGGGGAATCCTCAGACTTTTGTGTGGCTGGAAAACAGCCTCTTGTCCAGAGATCAGAGTCATATCCTTTCCTCTGGTCCCACCCACATTCTTTCTGGTCAGAGGTGTACTTGCAGGCCCTTGCACCTTTGGCAAGGAGCTGTATTGGTGCCCCCCCCCAATCACTTTACTGCAATAGCTACATGAGAAATTACTACATTTTATGTGACCCAAGTACTTGAAGTGTCCAGACGGTTAGGTGAGGAGGAAGAGTGAAAAAATTCCCACGCCTTTGCGCCACAGTGCAAGGTTGAGAAGTTTTTCCTGTATTTGATCTTGCTGTGACAGCAGCAGCATGTATGTCACTACACACACAGTGTGTCATACAATCCATAGTCATGTAGGTGATTTTTGTGCCCCCCTGGGCTTCTGGCCACATCCACCACTACCTCCCAGAAGCCTCCCCAGGAAGGAATTCCATCCTTAGGCTTGAAAATGTTCCTAGCCCTGCTTTATGGGTGGGTAACTTATGCCAGCACCTAGACAAAGTGGCGGAGCTTCGTGCTCCGGCACCAGGGGGCGGAGAGCAGGCGGGGGCAGGGCTGGCATGCGTCCTGGGGGGAGGGCACCCAGCGCAGGTGGGGGGACAGCCGCAATGGCACCCTGCTGGGATCGTGCTGCCAGGGGCGGTACGCTCCTCCCGCACTCCTCTTCCTCTACCAGTGCCTAGACAAGGGGCGTGTGTCCCTGATGGTTCTGCTGAAACTCTTGGCAGCTTTCGATACTATTAACCATGGTGTCCTTCTGGGCTGCCTTTCTGGGATGGGACTTGGAGGCACTGTTTTACCACAGCTCCATTTCTTCCTGGAGGGTCAAATCAGAAGGTGATGCTTGGGGACTCTTGTTCAATGCCTTGGCTGTTGGCCTGTGTGTTCCTGCAGTGTTCTTTAATATTTACATGAAACAGCTGGGAGCGGTTGTCTGGAGATTCAGGGTTTGGTGTCAGCAGTATGCTGATGATACCCAGCCCTATTTCTCCTTTCCACCTAAATGCAAGGAAGGTGTCTTGGTTCTAACCTGGTGTCTTCCATCAGCAATGAACTGGAAGATGGTGAATAAATTTAAACTTAATCCAGAAAAAAAACAGAGGTGCTCTTGGTCAGTCGGAAGGCAGAACAGGGAACAGACTGTGCTGGATGCACTAGCACTCTGAAGACACAGTTTCACATTTCCCATTGCAGAAAATGCTTCTGAACTCAGCTTTGAGCATGGACTCAGCCCTAAGCATGGCTGCTCAGGTTTCTATGGTGGCCAAGAGACCATTTGGACAGTTAAAGTCTGATTTGGCCACAGTGACATGTGTGTTAATTGAATCCCGTTTTGATTACTGTAATGCACTCTACATAGGTTTGACTTTGGAAAGTGCTTCAGCTGACTCAAAGAGCTGAGGACCAGGGCTGGTTATAGGGAGAATATGACTCCTTTGCTAGAATAGCTCCACTGACTACCAGTCTGCTTCCAGGCACAATTCAAAGTGTTGGTTGTGACCTATAAAGCCCTACATAGCGTAGGTCCTAGCTACCGCTAAATGAAAGACTGCATTCCCTCATTCAAACCTGTCTGGGTTCTGAGATCTTCCAGAGAGGTCCTTCCCTCAGCCATGCCACCCCATGGGAGATGATCTTCTCAGTGGCTGCTCCCAGACTTTGGAACTCCCTCCCTAGAGAAGCTAGACCAGGGCTGCCGTATGTCAACAATTTACATCACCTCAACAATTTTGGGATTTGTCTTTAAAAAGCTCAACAGTTTCAGTGGTTTCCTAGAAAAAAGCTCAACAACTTTTGGGGAGTCCTCGTTTTTTCTTTTTGAAATATGGCAACACTAAGTGAAGACTTTCTTGTTCCAAAAGGCCTTTGGGAACTGGCTTCTTTTAATGAAAGGGCTGATGCCATGCTGTTTTCATTGCAACCATCTGTATAGATTTTGTGTAGATATATAGTTTCACTTCTATTTATTTAATCAGTATTTAATATTGAGATTTAATATTGATATTTAATGGCTTTTTAATTATTGCTTTTTTCTATGTTCTCATTTCTATATGTAAGGCACCTTGAGTACCATCAGTAAAAAGGCAAAGTATAAATAAATATGCAATAATAATAAAAATATAGGGTTGTTGAATGCATTACAATTCCAAATGCTGATATTTAAAAAAAAATTATTTTGAAAACAAATCTGCGAAGGTTGCAGAATTTACCTTTTCTTGGCATGGAATTGAAGTTCCCATTGCAGAAAATATTTTATATATAAAGAGCAATGCATACAGACTTATCAGGCGAGCAGTAATTGTAACTCTGTGATACTCCAAATAACATAATATGGGAGGAGAAATCTTCTGGGGCAAAGCTTCTTTAATGTAGACTGGGATTTTCTGCCCACACTGGCACTTTAAACACTTGCTAGTGGATTTGAGAACGTAAAAATAATTTTAAAGTATATGAAGATACATCTAAAACAAAACACATGTTTTGAACAGGTACCGCAAATACTAATGTAAATTGTTAATAGGGAGAAATTTTATCAAAAGATGGACGAAGCATGCTGGCCTTCCAATAGAAACCTATATGTGTTTCCTCCCTGATTTTTTTTTATATAAAAAAGAATAGGGTGGAGAGAATGAGAAAAATTCATAATAAACAAGGGTGCTTCGAGCTGCTTAAACACACACACACATATTTTTGCAACAAATGAAGTTGAATATCTGTGTAAACGAAGGCCAAGTTACCAATGCTGCCTATTACATTGTATTTGATTATTATTTTTAATGCAAAAAAAAAAAAAAATGCAGATAATCTTGTCCTGTAAAAATACTGCATTTTCAAATTCTCCGGAGAGCTGACAAGCACCCTGGGTCTCTTAGAGCCAGAACTAGTACTGAGCCTGTGCTTCTTGTCAAAATTTAATGAGAGGACCAGTTCTAAAATAATTGAATTTTCATATCAGAGCAAGCCAGGATTACTCAGACAATAAAAATGCTGAGTCCTGTACTGTTACCGGCAAATACCTTTTGCTTTGCTCATGAAATCAGTATGTAAATGTTCGGGGCTTGTATTTAAGGCGTCTTATGCATTTAGAGTTGTAGTACCAGCAGTAATTTCAAATGGTACCCTTGATAAGTAGCTGTGCGTTTTCTCCCTTCACCAAACCCCTTCTTTTGCTTCATCTTCTTCCTTTTTTATAATGTTCCAGCTGTAATTTGTTTGGCGATTCGGGATAAGCAGCGGGTTTATATTTTATATAAATGTTAATGTAGTTGCAGTTTAATTATGTTTCTTAACTTTTTACATTTCAAAAGGGGGTGGGGGAGAAGGTTTAGAATTTGAAGGCGGCCACTCCATCAGATCTTCAGGCATGTAATAAGTACTTAAGTGAGGAACCGTCCCTCCTCCTGACAATCTTTCTTCCACGCCAGGGTTTTAAAGGAAGGTAGAACTGTCATTAAATCCAAAGAAGGAATCTGAAGGGTATCTGACTCATCCCTTGCTTCAAGGACTCAGGCCATATCATACTGGCATCTATGTGGCTTGCAGAGCTGGCACTATTACCGGTGCCACATAATATTCACTCCATAAAGGTAAAGGTAAAGGTACCCCTGCCCGTAGGGGCCAGTCTTGACAGACTCTGGGGTTGTGCGCCCATCTCACTCAAGAGGCCAGGGGCCAGCGCTGTCCGGAGACACTTCCGGGTCACGTGGCCAGTGTGACATCGCTGCTCTGGTGAGCCAGAGCCGCACACGGAAACGCCGTTTACCTTCCCGCTGGTAAGCGGTCCCTATTTATCTACTTGCACCCGGAGGTGCTTTCGAACTGCTAGGTTGGCAGGCGCTGGGACTGAGCAACGGGAGCGCACCCCGCCGCGGGGATTCGAACCGCCGACCTTTCGATCGGTAAGCCCTAGGCGCTGAGGCTTTTACCCACAGCGCCACCCGCGTCCCTATTCACTCCATACTTAGAAGAAATTAATATTTTGCTACACTTTGGAACTCCCAGCTGCTTGGCATCTGGGAGGGGTCTGCGCTCTTCTCTTTTTGGCAATGGCGTGAAACATTTTATTATTTTTATTTTTAGGCAAGCCTATCCAGACATGTAGAAGTAAACAAGTGTTTCATAATCCCTTTTCATCTTACTGTTGATTTTAATTATCTTTTGAAACGTTTTTGAATATGCGTTTTTATTGATAATCATAATTGTTTCTGTAAACTGATTGGTGTTTTTATTACAATCAAGTGGTATGTAAATTCTGTGAAACACATAAATAAGACCACAAAAAGTCCCCCCCCCCCCATGGATTAGAGTAATGTAGTGCATCATCCTGTTTTTGCTGGATAGGAAGTTTCACATCTAATGATAATTGTTTTTCATAATCATTTTAACGATTTATTAATTATAATTTATATGCAGTTAAAAATATTTTCTGGATTTTAGCTGTTACCCACGTCTTTAGGTAAAAGCTAAAAAACACCAACACACCAACATTTCCCCCCAGATTTTACTCCGTGGGGTATATCCAGGGTCATTGTTAAAAAGGTAAAGGTAAAAGTACCCCTGCCCGTACGGGCCAGTCTTGACAGACTCTGGGGTTGTGCGCCCATCTCACTCAAGAGGCCAGTGGCCAGCGTGACAAAGCTGCATCTGGCGAGCCAGAGCTGCACACGGAACGCCGTTTACCTTCCCGCTAGAAAGCGGTCCCTATTTATCTACTTGCACCCGGAGGTGCTTTTGAACTGCTAGGTTGGCAGGCGCTGGGACCGAGCAGCGGGAGCGCACCCCGCCGCAGGGATTCGAACCGCCGACCTTTCAATCGGCAAGTCCTAGGCGCAAAACCCAACTATTTTGCACTGACCCTCAACCTCCTGTCTCTTTCTGTCTTGAAAACTTCAGCATACAGGGACATGGGAAGTTGATTTATACCCAAGGATTGAACCTGGGACCTTCAGCATGCAAAACTGATGAGCTATGATTCCCGCTCAAATAAACAGGAATGGCATTCGTTCATTTTGCATCATTGGCAGATGGACTGCCACTTCCTTTCCCCCCCCCACTCACTGCAGTCAGAACCGGAGAGGCTGACTCCCCCCCCCGCCTTTTCCCATTCCACCATTGACACAGTTTGGAGGACACCACTATGCATATCTCTCCTCCCCCCGCTTTTGCAGCGTTTTGGAAAAGTAAGGTCACCTTTGGCATGATCTGAACACACCTGGGTTTCCTCTGCGTCGCCGGTGGAGCTTTCCACCAGAGTATTGCCCCTCTTGCAGTTTCCCCACTTTGTCCACCAGAGCTGCACTTGACCAGTTGACTTTCCAATGCGGCATAATTAAAACTGCCTTCTTCACTCTTCAGCAAAAGACAAATAACTTATTCGCACAGTGTATACTTAAACAATGGAATTTGCTCCCACAGGAGTCAGTGATGGCTACCAATCTGGATGGCTGCAAAAAAAAAGGATTAAGCAAATTCATAGAAGAGAAGGCTATCAAATGGCTGCTAGCCACAACGGCTATACAGTGGTACCTCAGGTTAAGTACTTAATTCGTTCCAGAGGTCTGTTCTTAACCTGAAACTGTTCTTAACCTGAAGCACCACTTTAGCTTATGGGCCTCCCTCTGCCGCCGTGCCGCCATCATGCGATTTCTGTTCTCATCCTGAAGCAAAGTTCTTAACCCATGGTACTATTTCTGAGTTAGGGGAGTCTGTAACCTGAAGTGTATGTAGCCCAGAGGTACCACTGTATTCTACCTCCACAGTCAGAGGCAGTAATACTAGTTACTGAAAACCATAAGCAGGGAGTTTGCTGTTACACTCAGGGCCTGCTTGTAGGTTTCCTATTGGGGTATGTGGTTAGTCATTCTGGTAACAGGATGCTGGGCTAAATAAGCCTTTGGCATGACCCAGCACTGAAGCTTGTCTTAGGAACTTATTCCACTGAAGGTGTTTTGATGATTACATGTACCTATTCTTTCGGGGGGAGGGTTAATCTCCCAGATTTATAATGCATAACCATGTTTAAGATCTGCTTTACAGGTCACGTCCATACTATGTAATTTCAAACATATGCCTTCTCCCAAATCATCCTGGGAACTGTAGCTTGTCTGAGGTGCTTAGAAGTGTAGCTTTGTAAGGGGTTAGCTGTGCGGGTGGTGCTGTGGTCTAAACCACTGAACTTTGGGCTTGCCGATCAGAAGGTTGGTGGTTGAGGAGAATCATATGCCCTCCAAGATTTCTCCACTGAAAATAGGGACATCCTAAGGATGTGGGTGGCGCTGTGGGTTAAACCACAGAGCCTAGGACTTGCCGATCAGAAGGTTGGCGGTTCGAATCCCCGTGACGGGGTGAGCTCTCGTTGCTCGGTCCCTGCTCCTGCCAACCTAGCAGTTTGAAAGCATGTCAAAGTGCAAGTAGATAAATAGGTACCGCTCTGGCAGGAAGGTAAACAGCGTTCCGTGCGCTGCTCTGGTTCACCAGAAGTGGCTTAGTCATGCTGCCCACATGACCTGGAAGCTGTATGCCGGCTCCCTCGGCCAGTAAAGCGAGATGAGTGCCGCAACCCCAGAGTCATCCGCGACTGGACCTAATGGTCAGGGGTCCCTATACCTTTACCTAAGGAGTTAGCTGTGGTTCCCAGGATTCTTTGAGGGAAGTCATGTGCTTTAAATGCGTTGTGTGGATGTGACCAAAGTCTCTCTGGTGCCAGCACTAGCCTAGAATTGGCCTCCACAGTCACTTACGGACTCATTGTTAAGACCACATTTATGGAAGACAATCTTACTCAGCTATAAGTGATTGCCAAAGAAGAAAAAGAAGTTGTCATAGTGCTGTTGTTTATATCTGTCTCCTTTAGTTTAACTGCACATTTGCTGTTCTTATGCTTTCTGTTAATCTTATGCTTTCTTCTGTAAAAGCTATTAAAAAGCAGGGTGTGTAAAATAAAGTAAATAAGCAGGACATAATTTAGCTTAAAATTAAAAAAGTACAGTGGCGGGAGGCAACTGCTGCCTCCCCTCCAATGGGCACATGTAGGATGGTGAAGGTCAGCCTTTGTGGTTGACCTTACCTGACACACCTGACATCCCTTCTGTTTTTGCTGGCTTTTGCTTATGCTACCTCTGAGAGCTTAAGGCCCATCAGCACCAGTAATTAGGTGTGACTGGGATGAGTGAGTGCATGTGTGAGAAAATCCTGTTGGCCCATTAGCTGGTGCTTTGCAAGTAGGCTAAAGTCAAGTATGCCTTCAGGTCAATTAGCAGCTTCTTGATTTATTCACTGGGAAATCTGAAGTTGATCTCAAACAGAAGCTGAGCTGGTTTGTTGTTTTTTTAACCTACCTTTTGCAAACCTGGAACCTGTGTGTGTGTGTTTCCGTTTGTGCTTGTATGTATATAGCTAAATCGTTTCTTTTCCCCTTCTGCAAAATAGGTGGTCAAAGTACATAACCAACCATCATGCGCAATAGTAATGCCTCGTGGAGAATGTCCACATAATCTGTCCATGTCTTTGCCAAGGGGCTGGACAAGCAGCTCTGTGAGGATCTGGAGCACCTGAAGAAGACCTGGGTGCAATAGGGTCTGCACCGCTTCTGTGGGCTCCCTGTGGCCAGCACACCAAAGCTGCTGGTTGATGTGGCAAAACTGTGGGTGTCTCAAAGAAGATGGAAATCTTTGTGCAAACTTCCCAGTCAATAATCTTCAACAGATCAATACACAGTTCACCTGGTCACATTCTGTTTCTAAGCGAGTTCAGAATTTGTATTTAAAGTAGCATAAACACATTTTATGCAAATCTGTGTCCTCTTTTTGGGGTATGGATTTCCCTTCCCACCCCTTTTTTTTTTGGCAAATGGTCACCTTAGTCAGGATTCACTTATCTGTGGCCTTCTGTCTTTTTGCTGTCACTCATTCCACCCACCCATATATTTTCAGCCAGGCTTGCTATGCTAAAGGAGGTCTAAGGCAGCTACATATTTCTCTAGGCTTTCTCCACTCACCAAGGCCTTCCTGTACTCCAAGTAATAAGATATTCAGTTTTATTTTTGAGCGAGGTTCTGCAACTGAAATATGCCTCTTCCCCAACATAGATGTTGGCATGGCTCCTTTTAGCTTACCAGTGTGGTGTCATGGTTAGAATGTTGGGCCAGGACCTGTGAGACCAAGGTTCAAATCCTCACTCATCCATGAAGCTCATGAGGTGACCTTGGGCCAGTCCTTGGCTCTCAGCCTAACCTACCTCACGGGGTTGTCATGGGGATTAAACAAGAAGGTGGAGAGCCAAATACACTATCTTGAGCTCCTTGAAGGAAGAGGTGAGATATACAATCAATAAAACATTCTAATATTTCTCTGATAAAAATAGAGGTGTCCAATTCAATAATGGTAGAAGTAATAGAAATAATAATAATTTCATTTGTAACCCGCTGATATGACAGTGTGTTGCCCTAGCCACTCTGGACGCTTCCAACATATATAAAAATATATTAAAACATTAAACATTTTAAAACTTTCCTATACAGGGCTGCCTTCAAATGTCTTCTAAAGGTTGTATAGTTCCTTATCTCCTTGACTTGGGGGGTCACATAACTCCATACCCTCCAACATTTCTCCAATGAAAATGGGGACATCCTAAGGAAAAGCAGGACATTTTGGGATCAGAAACTGGAGTGGCTTCTGAAAATCTGGGACTGTCCATGCAAAATAGGGACACTCGGAGGGTCCGATAAAGGTATATATGCTTCTGTGAGCTGTTTTCCTAATGTTCCTCAGAAGTTTCTTAAGAAGTGTAACTCTGTTTTGGACACTTGGAGAGAGATTTGACCATTCCTAATATATGCATATTTTTAGAAACCCTGGTATCCCTTATAGGCAGGTCTCATATATTTGCATGGAGGTTTTTCCAGTTTGTATTTCCTCTCCCCCTCCCAGTAGTGTTCTTATAAGTGATTGCTAGCAACATCTTATAGTCTTATCTTGGCTTGTGCAGCTCCTCATTAATATTCCGTACATATGGAAGAGTTTTCTATATCATTGTCCATTAACAAGGCGGATAATCACTCATTCAGTTATCAGTTCGTCAGCTACAGCCCTCCCCTTCAGCCCCATGGAGCAGGGAATGCTGGGAGATCAAAGAAGGTTAAATGTGTCCAACATTGTGATCGTTACATTTTTATATAATTATACGTCTATAATAAAGTCGATCGAAGATAAGGAAATGGTATTAAAGTCTTTTAGGCCTAAAAGACCATATTAGCGACTCTTTACCTTTTGTGGTAATAGGACACGGGAGCTGGGGGGGGGGCACGGCGGAATATATTCCAGCCGATGTATTTGAAAGAGAGAGAGAGAGAGAGAGCGCACATTATTTCACAGCAAACAAGGAAAGGTCAGAAGTTTACAAGTAAATCATGTATTGTTTCCAACATGCATCCGTAACACTGCAAGACCACGTGCTGTGGACAGGTGATATGTTTGCACAGTGAGGTTTACAATAAGGTTACCAGATTTTTTTCAATGAATCCAGGGACACTTTTCAACTTCAAAGGATTTTCTATGGGGACTGATTTGTAAATCCGGGGACTGTCCCCGGGAAACGGGGATGTCTGGTAACCTTTATTTACAATAAATAAGCAGAGCTGAGCTTTGCAGACTCTGCTCTATAGAAATGATAGGGGAAAGTGTGTGTGTGTGTGTGTGTGTGTGTGTGTGTGTGTGTGTGTGTTCATGTCTATCTGTCTGTCTGCCTGTCACATGTGAAGGGGACATCTGGCTGAGCAAGGCAAGAGGGGGTGGTCCCTGCATAACCATGGAGGGGGCAGTACTAAGAGAACTCTTCAAGAAACCCTCCCTAATTTGAAAAAAAACTAAGTAATTACTGGCCAGTTAGCAGTCTCCCCTTCTTGGGCATGGTTCTTGAGTGGCTGGTTTTGGACCGCATCCAGGCATTCTCAAATGAAATTCATTTTCTAGATCCATTTCAATTGGGATTTAGGCCTGGTTTTGGCACAGAAACTGCTTCGGTCACCCTGTATTATGACCTCTGTCAGGAAAGAGACAGGGGAAATGTGTTCTAGTTAATTCCAGACTCTCCAAGTGTCCTTATTTTCCAGAAACAGTCCAAGATTTACAGAAGCTATCCCATTCTGATTTCATCCTGGAATGTCCTACTTTTCCTTAAAGGTAAAGGTAAAGGGACCCCTGACCATTAGGTCCAGTCGTGGCTGGCTCAGGGGTTGCGGCGCTCATCTTGCTTTTCTGGCTTAGGGAGCCGGCATACAGCTTCCGGGTCATGTGGCCAGCATGACTAAGCCGCTTCTGGCGAACCACAACAGCGCATGGAAATGCCGTTTACCTTCCCGCCGGAGCGGTACCTATTTATTTACTTGCACTTTGATGTGCTTTCGAGCTGCTAGGTTGGCAGGAGCAGGGACCGAGCAATGGGAGCTCACCCCGTCGCAGGGATTCGAACTGCCGACCTTCTGATCGGCAAGTCCTAGGCTCTGTGGTTTAACCCACAGCGCCACCCGCATCCTTAGGATGTCCCTATTTTCATTGGAGAAATCTTGGAGGGCATATGATTCTCCTCAACCTCTCAACCATATCTTTAGGATCAAGGCAAAAACATTCCTCTTCTCCCAGGCCTTCAAGCTAGTTAAAGAATCTATGGCCTTTTAAACTGTGTTTGTCTTGTTTTTGTCCCCCATTGTGTTATATACTTTTTGTGTTTTTATATTGCAAACTAACCTGTGATACTCAGATGAAGGCTGGTATAAAAATTAAATAAATAATAAAAAAAGATAAATAAATAATACCTAAATAAAAAGGTAAAGGACCCCTGACGGTTTTAACATTACAGCAATAGCACCAAATATCCACAGCAACTGTTTTTCAGATGCATACTGCCTCTCTTACTGGAGGTAATAAACAGCCATCATGACTAATATCCTCAATGAATTTGCCTAATCCCCTTTAAAAGCTACCCAAGTTGGTGGGCATCACTACATCAATTAGTTCCCTCTTGATTCAGGCTTCAGCAACTCTACTCACTGGATGGCAGGGACTGGAAATAATTTTGCCTGAGATCCCAGACAGCACCTGCCAGTCAAAGTTCTTTTTTAGCATGAAATATTTTATTGTAAATGATCCTGCTAATACAAATCCCAAAGCAAGGTGCAGTTTATTGTCCCCATCTTGCAGATTGATAGGAGTTGTTCCTGAGAGACTGTTCCTTAAGACTGAGTTGTTCCTTAAGACTGCCTTGCAGTATAGTTAACACTGAGTATTACACGTCATGCTTGGAGTGACTTACAACAGCCCTGCAATGCTGTCCTATCGTGGCAGACCACTATTGTATATTGTAGATAAGAGTGTACAACACTGCAGTATTATCTGTTGTTTTCATTACCACATTACACCGCAACCTGGCAGTACAGTATAGTTCATTTCTACTCCTCTTGCAGGTTGTAGAACAGTACTGAGAGGGAGGGAACTTCTATGTTACAGAGCCATTGATTTGTTAAACTGCTCTAGGAACTGTAGTTATATGAAGAAAGGAGGGGGTCTCCTAAAAAGTCTCAGCACCCTGAACCAGGGGTTAGCAACCTTTTCCAGCCACGGGCTGGTCCACCGTCCCTCAGATCATGTGGTGGGCCGGACTATATTTTTGGGGGGGGAATTGAACGAATTCCTATGCCCCACAAATAACCCAGAGATGCATTTTAAATACTGTAAAAGGAAACATTCTACTCATGTAAAAACATGCTGATTCCCAGACTGTCCATGGGCCGGACTAAGAAGGCGATTGGGCTACATCCAGCCCTCGGGCTTTAGGTTGCTTATCCCTGCAGGCCTAAACCAACTACAGGTCTCAAGATTCTCTGGGGAAAGCTATGATTGTTTAAAGTGGTATGATACTGTATTAAATGTTCATAGCAGATGGGGCCAGAGTAAATTAACCTCTATATAACAGAGAGTTGGGCATTCTTTAATTGCCCAAAGCTTCAGGAGAGAAAAATGCAATTTAATATAATAGACTGGAGAAGGAAATGCTACCACTAGAACTATTGCTACTAATGCTACTACTGTTACTACTACTCCTACTTCACCTACCCCCACATGGAACTATCTATTAATTATTAATTACTAATTATTATTACCTGGGAGTGCCCAGCACTGCCAAGGAATATTTAGGAACCAAAAAATACTGTGATTTTTTGACCAGTATTGCCAGAAGATCAGATGAAGTCACACCAAAGTCACATTTTGGCCCACCATCTTGATTCAAAGTGGTGCCTTGCATCTAAACAGCAACAAAGTCTTCATCCCCATGACTTGGAAATGCTCATGCTGAGTTTACCAACAGTATATTTAGACACAGCTGAACCCATGCCAAAAAAAGAGTGAAGTCACACCAAAGTCTTTTTGCAGTCTACCATATTGATTCAACATGGTGTCCAGTTCTCAAATGAAGTCCACTGCCCTCACCCTAAGGACTCTTGTGCTGGTTTGGGTGACAGTATTGCTAGAGGCATCCAAACACAAAATGAACAAACAGACAAATGGACAAGCTGTTTGCCAAAACATTTATTAGAATTATTTATTTTATTGACTATATATCCTGCCCTTGCTACCCAAGGAGGCCAGGGTGACAAACAGATTCACAGTTTAAAAACCAACAAAGCAAAAACATTCTAAAACAGTTAAAATATTCTACAATTACAAGGAAAAACACCCTAAAAGCCGACTAGCAGTCAAAAACATTCTTCCATCCAATGGTTTTGGGGAGGCCAGGAACAGTATCCTTCAGCACTAAATGTCAGGGTGAACAGAAATGTTTTCCAATTGCTCCTGAAAGTGAATAATGATGGAGGCAGGTGCACCTCACTAGAGATTGGGTCTTCTAGTGTTTTTGCATCTTGTGATTGTTCCCTTGAGGAAACTGCCTGCTGTTGCCTGTACTGTACCTATTAGAAGGCTCTGGCCTTCAAGCTTTCTCAGCCTGTTGGCTTCCTTTCACAAGCACTTCAACTGGCTTAATTAGTGGGAGAAGAAGAGGGAATGGGAAAACAAGAACTTTTCCTAACATTAAATGGCACTTAGATTTGCACCTTCACCTCTTAGCATTGAATGATGTCTTTCTCTTGAAGTGCCTTAATGTAACCACACAACAAAATATGTGCATTAGTGTAAAGTGAAAGATTTAGCAACATTTGAAATTAATTCAGGGTGACGAGCTAACCGCTGTTTCGAAAAAAGGGAGAGACAAAGAGAGATCTCTGTGCCCCTTTGTTTTTCTCTCCATCATCTTAGGAATTAAAGAATTAAAGAATTGCTTAAAGATATTTTTTAATAAGTAAGTAAGTAAGTAAGTAAATAAATAAATAAATAAATAAAATTAAAAATACAGCAGACACAACAATAAGGAGAGATCATAGTTGCAGTACTGTCCAAATAATGGGATTTACTCATGAAGTTTTAATTTTGGCTTGTTGCTTATGTCTAGGACTGCTATCCAATTTACAGTGAAATCCTGTGCATGTCTGATGAGATGCAAGTCCCACTGGATCTTCTCTTAGGGGAGAGTATATAGGATTGCAGCCTGAAAATATTTCTTAATTGTGTTTTAGGGCACAGAGCCCTCTACATGAAATCCACCAGCTGAGCCCGTAAAGGACGTGGCAGAAAACATATAAGCTGGTGAAATGAAATATATGTAGCCTAGACCCTGGATAGCTCAGTTGGTCAGAGTGTGATGCTGATAACACCAAGGTTGCATGTTTGATCCTTGTATGGGACAGCTGCATATTTCTGCATTGCAGGGGGTTGGACTAGATGATCCTCAGAGTCACCTACCCACTCTACAATTCTATGATACCTCTCCACCACACACCTATGGCAGTAGACCCAGGCCCATCTGGTGGGGTGGAGCTGCAGCCACCCTTCTGACATTGGCTAACACCATTCATCAAGCTGGATGTGAAGCAATGTGAGAGAGGGTGGTGACGGGGGAGAAAAGCTGTCTTGGTACTGAAGCCATTAGCCAAAAAAACATGTTTTCTGTGTGAATTTTGATTTAGGCAATTAAAGTTAACTAAAGTGCTCTGCCACCCCAGTGCACTTTGAATAAGAGAAAGGCTTCTTGCAGTTTGGAAGGTGACACGGAAATGCATTGAAAACTGTGGGCAGGGGTGCCGACTTATAAAAAATATTGGGGGGGGCCATACCAGGGTCCTGCCCCGGGAAGTTTTCTAAATTTTAGATGAAAGTTAGTGAGTTTTAAAGTTTTTTAAAAGTATTTTAGAGTCATATGATCAACCTTAGAACCCCGAAAACTCGACTCTCTATAACTCCACACTCCGGGAAACTCGACAAGCCTGAAACACTTTTTGGCTTTGAAAAAAGAAACAAAACATAAACACGCACGGTATTTTCGTAAAAAGCTAATTTAATTTACAGTAACAATTATGCTTATAGACTATTACAGAGCAGTGAATATATAGCTCTGAAAAGACTGAAATGATATTTAAATAAATCCTAAACTATCATTAAAAGAATAAAACATAAAATATTGCTGTCGCACAGTAATAGCACTTTGATTAATAAGTGAAATAGCTAATTTAAGCTTACTTTGAATAAGGCTGAGGGTTCATTAAATAAATATAATATCTCAAAGTTAATGCTTTAATACAGTTAATAAAGTTAATACAGTATGCCTAATACTGTATGTAAATACTGTAATACTGTATGTAAATAACGGGCTTTAATTGGGTCTTACACCCTAAAAATATTTAAGTATTTGAAAATAACTAATACAGTACTATAGTAATATAGAAATACAGTACTAAACTAGTACTAATATTTCGAAACTGAAAATTTAACATTCTGTATGTATTTAATTCTCTATTTTATAAAGATTTTTAATATCTGACAGTGAGTTTGGAGTAGCCCAATGCAAAAATCCTGAGGATCCATGTGGATCCATGCTTTGTAACCACGTTTTTGCACCACTGTGACCCTAGGCAACAGTGGGTGCGTGATTTTTTTGGTGCAAGATGTAGCCATGGACATGCTATGTGATCTGATGGTGAATTTGGGGTGACCCAGTGCAAAGATCCTGTGGATCCATGCTTTGTAACCACGTTTTTGCACCATTGCAGCCCCAGGCAACAGTGGGTGCGTGATTTTTTTGGTACAGACTGTAGCCATGGACATGCTATGTGATCTGATGGTGAATTTGGGGTGACCCAATGCAAAAATCCTGAGGATCCATGTGGATCCGTGCTTTGTAACCACGTTTTTGCACCACTGTGACCCTAGGCAACAGTGGGTGCGTGATTTTTTTGGTGCAAGATGTAGCCATGAACATGCTATGTGATCTGATGGTGAATTTGGGGTGATCCAATGCAAAAATCCTGAGGATCCATGTGGATCCGTGCTTTGTCACCACGTTTTAAATGGGGAGGGAAGGAAAAACACAGAAGGGACAAGAAGCACAAGAGGGGTGTGCGGAGAAGCAGCTGGCTAAGAATGCAGGGGAGGAGTTTAACGGGGTGGGGGGGAGGAAAGGAAGGCAAAAGTCCCCCCCCCAAGCCAGCCCTCTCTCTCTCTCTCCCACCTGCATGTTTTACGTTGCCTGCGAGTCCCTAGAGCACGGAGAGGAGGAGGTGGTGGGCTGGAGCCTGCAGGTGGTGGGCTGGAGCCTGCACGCAGTGTGACTAGGAAAGAATTAGAAGGAAGGACTCAATCCTTTCCTTAACCCTCTGCTTGCCAGGAGGGCAGGGGATTCCCTGCTCTTTGTTGAGTTTGAGCAAACGCAGCAACAGAAGCGGGTGGGCAGTAAGACCCTGAGGCAGAATGCAGGAAAGCAGCAGCTTCTGCCTTCCCTCGCCTGACTGCCCGATCTTATTTTTGCCTATTTTTGCCCCTGCGCTCCGGCTCCAGGGACCACACATTCGCTCAATAACACGCACAGACATTTCCCCTTACTTTTTAGGAGAAAAAATCTGTGTGTTATAGAGTGAATTTTACGGTAATAATTTTCTTAAATTATTGGGGGGGCAGAGCCCCCCCAAACGAATTTTTGAGGGGGCTCGGGCCCCCTCAGGCCCCATGGAGTCGGCGCCTATGACTGTGGGACAAATGAAACACCCCAAAATCAAATCAGGATGAATGCTCATTGTTGTAAAACATCCCTGCAAACAAATGCCCAGCAAAGACCAGGCTGTTTCCAGATGACCTGTTTTTTGAACATCCATCCTGATTTGTTCACAGGGATATTGTGTTGGCTATTTAATGAACATTCATCATGCTATGTTTGTGGAGAGGTTAGATGCAGCTGCATCAAAGCAAGCATCATCCCACACTTTCCAGGGCCTTCCTGTGTCATTTGTTGCAAAAGTCCAATCCCTGGGGAAAGAATGTTCATTGCGCATATCCACCTATCAATTATATATTATATCAATTATAATTGTGCGGCTTGAATTTGCCGGTATGGGATTGAATCCTACCCCCCAAAATAGTTAACAGCCTGTAAACTTCCAAAGTCTTAGCCCAATGTAAGCTTTGTGCAAGTAAATCAGGATGAATGTTCAGTAAACAGGTTGTTTGGAGGAGGGCATAAGGTCTCGATAAGCAGTTAAGAGGTGACATGAGAGAAGTGGACAGAGAAAAGATTTCCTCCCTCTTTCAGAGCACTAGAACTCATGGACATCCAAAGAAGTGGAATGCTAGGAGATTTGGGACATATGAGAGAAAGTCCTTCTTTATGCAGCTCATTATTAAACCATGGAACTTAGTCCCATAGGAGAAGATGGTGGCCACCAGCTTGTATAGCTTTAAAAGAAGATTGAACAAATTCATGGAGGGGAAGAATATCTGTGGTTACTATCTGTGATGGCTCTGCTCTGTTCCCACACTCAGTAATGCTTCCTAATTCCAGTTGCTGGAAATCACAAGTGGGGAGAGTGATCAGGTCCAGCTTGCAGCCTTCCCAGTGTTGACCACTGTGAGAACAAGATGCTGGACTAGATGGACCACTGGCCTGATCCAGCAGGGCTCTTCTTATGTTCTTAAAGACAAAAATGTTGTTCCCATTAGAAAATAAATAAGCAAACTCCCATTTAATTGGCCCAAGCAGGAGGAAATGACCCAGCAAAAAAGTAACTTGAGTTAGTTCAGGGTGCCAGTGATAGGTGCAGCACTTAAGATTAAAATGGGTGAGTGGCTAAATGGGTGTTTTGCTTTCACACAAAGAGCCCTGCTACTTGCAATCCAAACACTGTGCTTCATCTCCTTCAAGGTGCAATGAAGAGATATAGCAGTTTAGTGTTCTTGATGTTGGCAAAAAGAGCCTGGGGAGATGGGGCGGCGGGGGGGGGGGGGAGAGAAACATTATCCAGGGAGAGCCAATCTTTCCATAATAGTTGAATAGTGCTTGCTTTTGATGATAAAGGTTTGGGTGAAAAGATGAAGTGAGAGAAATGGGTACCTATAGCTGGCTTGAGCAAAACATTCATTTTCTATAGCTCATTTCTCTCTCGCTCCCTCCCTCTTCCCCCCGCCCCATTTCTCTTTGACCCCCTTTTGGAGTGTATATTCTGAATAACCCATTTGATGCTTTAATGCAGCTCAGTGACTGAATGGAACAGTCTGTGTAGCAAGAACTTTGGGACGACTTTGTCTATGAAATGATGCACAAAGGTTTTGTCGGGTTACGCATTAGCCCCATTAATGTCTCTTTCAAAGATAATGTGTGCAGTGGCAGCAGGGCAGATAAAGACTAGATAGCACACACCACATTCGATATAAAAAGAACATAAGAAGAACTCTGCTGGATCAGACCAATGGCTCACCTAATCTTGCATTCTAGCCTCACAGTGGCTAGCCAGATGCAAGCAGGGCACTTTCCACTCCTGCTCCTCTGCAACTGGTCTTTAGGGTCATGCAGCCTCTGATAAATGGAGATAGTACACAACCATAATGCCTAATAGCTACTGATAGCCTTATCTTTCCTTAGGGGTCCTTTCCAACTCTATGATGCTGTGAAAGCCACCAAATATTACATACTACAAATTATTACATATTGTGATAGGACATTCCATAGTTTAACTAAGTGCTGTGTTAAGATGTACAGGCAACTCCCCATTTACATGGGGGTTACACTCTGAGGCACCACTGTTTAAGTGATGTTGTGTATACAGTATTGGGAACACCACTGAAAAAGCCTGCAGACACCACAATCATTCCTTCTAGGAGCTTCCTTGCTCAAACTCCAACTCTCCACAGGCCTCAATGGTTGTTGCAAGAGCTCCTGGGATTGCACTTGCAGAGGCTTGTGAGATTGCTAGACACTGTTTTTCCATTTTCATGCTCTTTTTGCCCCTTTTCATGCCACTTCTGGGTTTGCAGCAACATGTGTATGCACGTTCTTGCATGCCTTGAACACATGTAAATGAGATGTTGCCTCTACTTCATTTTCTCAGTTCTAAATCTTCCAGTATTCAGTTTGAATATTGAAGAAGACCCAATGACCCCACTGGGTTTTAGTATTATGAGAGGGAGGAAAACTGATCTTTCCACTTTTCGAACAAAATGCATTTTCCCCCCACCTCTATCGTGTCCTCCCTTACTCATCTTTTTAAGAAACTATAAAGCACCAAAGGCTCAAAGTTTTCTTCAAAATGGAGTTTTTCCAGACAAAGAATAATCTTGGTTGCCTTTTCAAGTAACTCAATGCCATTTTTTAAAGATGTGGTGGCCGTAATTGTACACAATCTTCTTCTTTGGCAATCACTCATAGACGAGTAAGATTGCCTTCCATAAACACGATTTTAACAATGAGTCCATAAGTGACTGTGGAGGCCAATTCTGGATCCACACGTCCTTCCACAGTGGGGACATTGGTTTCTGGGTGGGAGTAGATCATGGTGTGGATTTGCCAAGCGTGCCTTCCTCTTAGCACATTTCTCCCTTGCATCCTAAGTTTGACTGTCTTCGAAGCCTCTGACACCTTTGATAAAGGCTGTTCTCCAGCTGGAGCGCTCACAGGCCAGGGTTTCCCAGTTGTCAGTGTTTATACTACATTTTTAAAGATTTGCCTTGAGACAGTCTTTAAACCTCTTTTGTTGACCACCAGCACCAGCATTACGCTTTCCATTTTTAAGTTCGGAATAGAGTAGTTACTTTGGAAGACGATTATTAGGCATGCACACACTATGACCAGTCCAATGAAGTTGATGTTGAAGGATAATTGCTTCAACACTGGTGATCTTTGCTTCTTCCAGTACACTGATATTAGTCTGCCTGTCTTCCCAAGTGATGTGTAAATTTTTTCAGAGACACTGTTGATGTAATCTTTTGAGGAGTTGGAGATGGTGTTTATAAGTGGTCCATGTGTCACAAGCATATAGTAAGGTTTGTAAACAAGCTTTGTAAACAAGCATTTTGGTTTCCCAGAGCTCAGGCGATGCTGGATTTCGGCATCAGTGTTGGCCCTTGTGGAAAGATTACTGCCTAGTTTAGGAGAAGTGATCGACATTGAAGTGATCCCAGATAGAAGAAGTGAAACGCCATCATTGGATTTGTGGCACTGCAGAGGGGTTATTTTGTACTTGTTGGTGCAGCACTTTGGTTTTTTGGATATTGAGTGATAGGCCAAGCTATTCGTAAGCTTCTACAAAGATATTTAGGGTGGTTTGGAGGTCATCCTCTGAGCATGTGCACACTACGTTGTCATCAGCATACTGAAGCTCTATGACAGAAGGTAAGGTAACCTTACTCTTTGCTTTCAGCCTGCTCAGATTGAAGAGCTTTTCATTTGTTCAATATATGATTTCTACTCCGGTGGGGAGTTTCCCTTTAACAAAGTGTAGGATCATGGCAATGAAACTAATGAATAGAGTTGGGGCAATAACACAACCCTGTTTAACACCTAATCCCACTGTGAATGGTTCACTTTGAGAGCCATTATTATCTGCGATTGTTGCTGTCGTATTATCATGGAGGAGCCAAATGATGTTTACAAATTTATCTGGGCAGCCAATTTTCAGAAGGACAGTCCACAGGGCATTACGATTTACAGTGTAGAAAGCCTTAGTCAGGTCAGTAAACGCCATATACAGGGGTTGGTTTTGCTCTCTGCATTTTTCTTGAAGCTGTCGAGCAGTGAAAGTGATATCCACTGTCCCCCTAGAAGGCTGAAAACCATTTTGGGATTCAGGAAAGATCACCTCGGATATTGTTAAGAGATGGTTTGCTAAGATCCTTGCAAGAATTTTGCCAGCTGCAGCTAATAGAGAGATGCCTTGATAGTTTCCACAATCAGTTCTGTCACCTTTTTAAAAAGAGATTGATAATTTTGGCATCCCTAAAGTCTGCTTGGATCTCTTCTCTTTCCCAGATTTTTTCAATGTGAAGTTGTTGTGTAAGTTCAATTCCGCCCACTTTGAAGATTTTGGCAGGTATCCCATCAGGTCCACTGGCTTTGTTGTTTTTCATTTGGTTAATAGCTGTACACAACTCTCCCAGATTTGGAGATACTGCAAGCTCATCTCTAACTTGTTTTTGCAGAATTTTTAAGAGGACCTCAGCAGCTACGGGGGAGTTGCGGTTAAGGAGATCTTGGTAGTGTTCTTTCCAGTGCAGTGCAATAGCTTCTGTATCTTTTAGAAGTGTGGTACCGTCTACTGAGCGTAGGGGGTGTATGCCATGATTTATTGGCCCATAGATGCCATTTTTTGAGATGTGGTAGCCATAATTATACACAGTAACCCAATGTGGTCTCATCATAGGTTTTGTATAATGGCATTACGATATTGGCAGTTTTATTTTCAGTCTCTTTCCTAATGATCTACAGCATGGAATTTCCTTTTTTTCACAGCTGCCACATTTTGGGTCCACATTTTCATCATGACCCCAAGATCTTTTTCCTGTCACCAGAAATTCATACCATATAAATGTTTATGTGAAAATTAGGGGGTGGGTGGGTTTGCCCCAATGTGCATCCTTTCACATTTGCTTACATTGTGTTGCATCTGCCATTCTACTACTCATTCACCTAGACTGAAGGGATTATTTTGGAGCTCCTTACAATCCCTTTTTGGTTCAACCCTGAACAAATTTCTGTCATCAGCAGACTTGGCCACCTCACTCCTCACCCCAACTGTCATTTCGTGTTAAAAACATTGGTCCCATTATAGCTGGTAAGAACGTAAGAAGAGCATGCTGGATCAGGCCAATGGCCCATCTAGTCTCACATCTTCTTATCTTAGTAGCCAACCAGATGCTTCTTTTGGGAAACCTGTAGTAGGACCAGAGCACCAGAGCCCTCTTCACTCCTGTAATTTCCAGTAACTGGGATTCAGAAGCATCACTGCTTCTGACTGTGAAGGCAAAGCATGGCCAAAATGACTATTATCCATTGATAGTTATCATTCTTGGGAGATTCCAGATTACACTGCCTGTTGGGTAAACTGTCCATTTATTCCCACTCTCTGCTTCCTAGTCTCTAACCAGATACCAGCTGATGGATGACCTGTCCTCCTCTCTCATACCTGTCAAGCTCTTACATCTATGGTGAGGGATTTTGTCAAAAGCTTTTTGAAAGTCTTAAGTAGGTGCATGAGGTTTATTGGAGTGTGGCATTCCCATGCTCAGACTCATCCACACAACCCTTAATTCTGCTAGACCAGGGGACATGAGACCTCTTCATCTAATACTATGCAGACCTTTGCCTAATTTTCAAAAATCCCTCTGCAGGAAATAAGTTCAAGCCTCTGGAAACAAAAAAGTCTGCTGTATGGGGAGGGAGGGAGGGAGGGAGGGAGAAAGAGAGAGAGAGAGAAGGATCCCACCCACTTTTTTCTCTTACCATACCCATGTTGGCTTCTGACCAACTTTGTCAGCATCACCTTTGCATCTATCTACTTTTTGCTGTTGCTCAGCTCCCAAACCTGAATCTTTGGGAGCTGTTAATGCAAATGTTGTTGCTGATATGCTAGGAGTTCTTCCTTTTCTTTCCAACCCAATCCTCTAAGAGGATTATGGTCATTAGGGAGTAATCTTTGGATACCCCTTAATATGTTTCCATTGAAGGATGGCTTCTCTCTCTCTCATCACAAAAGAGAGAAAATGAGGTGTGAACAAGGACCCTTTTAGCTGCCTTTCCCATCCTCTCCTGCATCTGAAAAGTCACAGCTGGAACCAGGAAAGCCAGGCATTACATTTCCATAACCACCAGTGGTCCAAAGTTAATGATTTAGACTTATTATATGCAGCAGAGTTTTTCCCTTTCTACTGTTGTTTTGCCATGGGAACACCTGTGTTCACTGGGAGTGTAGTGGTATAACATCTGTTTTGCATGCAGAAGGTCCCAGGTTCAATCCCCAGCAGCTCCAGATAGGGCTGAGGAAGACCCCTGCCTGAAACCCTGGATAGCTGCTGCCTGTCAGTGTAGGCAACACTGAGCTAGATGGAACAATTTTCTGACTTGACATAAGGCAGCCTCCTATGCTCTTAAATTGCAGTGGTGGATTTTAAGATTCATCGAATCATAGAGTTGAAAGGGACCCCAAGGGTGATCTAGTACAGGAATCTCAACATGTGGTTCCCCCACCCAATTCGAAACCATACTGGACCCTGATCCAAATAGAGATATACCACTTTTCTGGAAATGCCCCCCAGTGACCTTTGTATTCTGCATCCCATTTTACTTTTGCTCATGCTTCAAGGAAGTCAGGTTGGCATAGATGTTCCACCTCCTATGCCTTGTGATCTAGGAGGTGCTTCTAGATGACATCTTTGTTGATCATTCATTCTGATTTGTTTGCAGGAAGGTTTAATAAACTTGTTAAAGCAAGTGTTGCCTCACACTTTCCGCTCTTTCCAGCACACTAACCTATTGCTCACCTTACAAAAGTCCATTTCGGGGTGGGTGGGAGCGAATATGTTGCATGAGACCTCTCAAGTATAATTGTGTCACCTGAATTTACCAGTATGTGATTGAATCCTGCCTCAGATGTCTGGAAACACCTGAAAAGCAATGGATCCAAGTTCACCCAGGGAACTTTGGACCTGGGCCTCCGAAGCTCTAGCCTAACACTCTAATCACAATACAACCCTGCTTCTCTTAATCCCTTCACTGCTGAATCTATGAGTCTTGAAACACCCAAACAGTTTTGCAAGACTCAGATGTGGATGTTGACATTCACTAAATTGAGAAATAGTTAAGCATGGCTGTCATAGATGTTCCACTAGCAGACTGAATCTACTGGGGTACATTGGAATTTCTGCTGAGTTCGCAAGTGGTTGTGCATTAATTATTGGTAGTGTGGGAATAAACCAGTAAACCAGTGATGTTCTACACCACCTGGTGCAAACTTCAATGAGTGCCCAGAGTTAGTTCCAACTTGTGGGTTTCCCATACGCATCTGGTTAGCTACTGTGAGAACAGGATGCTGGACTAGATGGGCTACTGGACTGATCTCACAGGCTCTTATGTTTTTTTGTGTCCACAGCCACCTTCCACCTTAATTTGCTCAGAGGTCTGCATTTGCATCTATGCATATAAATTAACCTATGCAAACTTTATGCAGATTTATGCCACAGGGCTGGTTTTTATCTACCTTGTAAACTGCTGGACTCTCCTTCATAGGAGGTTTTTGGACAGATGTTTGGTGGCCATCTGTCAGGGATTATTTAGCACTAATTCCTGCATTCCAGAGGGTTGGACAAGATGGTGCCTTCTTTCTTTACAAATCTATATGACCTAGCAATACCACACTAGATGGGTGGTAAATTCTTTGAAACCGGCAGAAGACCCATTGCAGTTTCATATCTTAACATGTCCACTGTTCCAACTGGAATAGCTTACCTTCTTTCTTTTCCTTTTCTTTTTTGCACCTTGGATATTGATGCAGGAACCAGATTACTTGGCAAGACTTCTGAAGCAGGTGTTTGGCATTCAGTTATCTTAAAGACTCTCTTGAAGAATGATGGCTGCATGATATGCGTTTATCTTTAATCTCGCAGAGTTTGCAGAGGATGTTTTTTTCCTCCCTCCCTCCTGACAAATTGCACTACAGTTTATGGAAATGTAACATTTTCTGTGAATGGCTCCGAGTGGCTGTGATGCATGCTGATGAGTTAGACAAAGTAGCTCGCTGCATACGAGCAACTGTCGCAGCCCTTTCCATTAGCAAATTAAAATCTGTTCAAATTTATTTACTAATATATTAGGAAGAATCTCCGGGCTGACCCACCGACCTGCATTATGGAGCAAACAACAGTGGTTGCGAAAATAATTATTACAAAGTTCGGTGCCTCCTGTTTGTTTCCTATTTTAATCATAACTTGAGGTCAGCAGCATGGCAGGTTTGCCATCTGCATTCTGTGCTCAGGCTACATTTACTTAAAAATTATCAATTACCTTTCCCAGTAGCTTCTTCCACTGAACACCACTGAATCAGGGCAGCATAGCTTTGTTAAAAAAAAATCTCCTTCTCTGCAAAACACAGCTGCCTGAAATATTTTTTCGTGGATTTATGGGGACATTTGTGACATCATGCCTTTTTCAACTGAAACTGGTGCCAGTGAGATACATTCTATGCAAGGGCCACAGATTCCAACATGGTGTTAAGGATGCTAAAGCCTTTTGACGTCAATGAGCTGCACATTTCATTGGGCTTTAGCAGCTGTGTAGATCTGGGACAGGGCTTTGGTTGGGTGGCAGAGCATCTGCTCTGCATGCAAGAAGGTTAAAGGTTCAGTTCACAATGGCAACACCAGGTAGTTTGGGGAACGTCCACTGTCTGAATACCTGGAGGGCCACATAGCCAGTATGAGCTAGACTCCAGTGTATAAGGCATTTTCCTGCATCTCTGGCTAAACCCACACCTCTAAAGCTGCAGCTATCACATTCACTAGAAGCTTCCTTATTCCAAGTTGGACCACTATGCCAAGAGCCTGTCCCTTGCCTGCACAAGACCATTAAGTTCCAGCTGCACTGTTCCCACTGGTCCATAGCACTTTGTATAGTTTACAGAGCTAGCCAACATGGCATCTCACAGTTGACATTGAACTACAAATCCTATCACCCCTGACTTTTGGCTATTCTAGCTAGGGCCAATGGGAGTTGTGGTTTAACAACCTCTGGAGGGTTAACTTGTTGGGTGCCTCTTGTGAACACTGACGGGTAGCAGCTGTCTTGGGTTTAGAAAGTCAGGAATCTTCCTCAACTCAACCTGGAGATGGCAGGGATTGAACCTGGGATTAATCTGTGACAATTAGCTATTATGGCTATCTCCCCCCTCCACTGTCAGAAGCCAGCATGCCTCTAAACACCAGTCACTGGGAATCACAAGTGGGGAGACTGCTGTTGCACTCAGGTCCTGTGTGTGGGTTTCTCATAGGCCTTTCCAGTTGTCCACTGTGAGAAAAGGATACTGGGCTAGATAGATGAGCCATTGACCTAATCTTCTTATGTTCTTAGGACTCTCATTAAAATAGAGGTCTGTTACTTGTAAGTCAGCACCTAGGACTTGCCGATCGAAAGGTCGGCGGTTCGAATCCCTGCGGCGGGGTGCGCTCCTGCTGCTCGGTCCCAGCGCCTGCCAACCTAGCAGTTCGAAAGCACCTCCGGGTGCAAGTAGATAAATAGGGACCGCTTACCAGCGGGAAGGTAAACGGCGTTTCCGTGTGCAGCTCTGGCTCGCCAGAGCAGCGATGTCACGCTGGCCACGTGACCCGGAAGTGTCTCCAGACAGCGCTGGCCCCTGGCCTCTTGAGTGAGATGGGCGCACAACCCCAGAGTCTGTCAAGACTGGCCCGTACGGGCAGGGGTACCTTTACCTTTACCTTACTTGTAAATTAGGACACCTGGCTACCCAACTGCTAGATCACAATATGTTTGTGTGTGTGTGTGGGGGGGGGCAGCTATCTCTGGGCTTCAGGGGGAGCCCCAAAGCAGCTATGGAGAGACAATTGCAATGGAAGATGTTGTATTTCACACACACACACACACACACACACTATATATATATATATATATATATATATATATATATATGCAGGTTTTGGTGTCCTCGGGTGTCTTCCCGTGTAAAAGTTGGGGTGTCTAGGCGACGTTTCGACGAGGTCTCACTCGTCATCTTCAGGCTGGTGCTTTCGGCTTCTTGTTACTGGAACAGAGCGGGATCTCAATGTTTGAGTTCCTATAAATACTGTAGAGGGGGTGTGGTGTCTAGCCTCCAATGTTCTGGGCAGAGAGGAAGTTCCCAGGCTAGTGTGCCTTTTCTTCTTTTGTTCCTTAATTACTTGAGAGATACCTTGAGTGATTTCTTGAGTGATATCCTGAGTACCACTTAGGTGGGTCATTAGGTGTGGATTAGTTGCTAAAGTCTTTGTGTCTTGACCTCTTGAACTTTGTGAAGAGTTTTCCTGAGAAGATGGCTGTATTGCACTTAGTTGTGCTTTGGCTTGGCTTCGTGTATAGGGGCGAGCTGTGGTTTTGTGGCTTGTGTCAGCCAGATCTGTGTAGACGAAACGTCGCCTAGACACCCCAACTTTTACACGGGAAGACACCCGAGGACACCAAAACCTGCATTCCTGTACCCGTGAAAATCTACGAAAGCATATATATATATATATATATATATATATCACAAGCGACTTCTCCCCCCAGTTGAACACATTAGGTGATTCTGTCCAATATAGTTTCAAAGAAATCTAAACCGTTTCGACAGTGTTTTAACAAATGTTTTCCAAAATATTCCAAACAAGGCTTTGGCACTGCAGGTTTCTGTTTAATACTACTACTACAAATAATGATGATTGGGGTGGGGGGGTGGGGAGAGCTGGGTGTAAGAGAGAATGTTCAGACCACGGAATTTATTTGTTTTTAAGACTGAAAAACCTTGATATGAGGTTTGGGATGTGTTGTTGGTTCCCCCTAATGGCAAAGCCCAGGTATGACTTAGGAAATAAAATTTAGGACAGGTTTGAGATAGTTTTTAAAGAAAAAAAATTGCTGCTACCTCTTTAAATGTAATGTGGGGAGCAGGTGAGGGGGAATTCACACCTTGTCATCAGCAGCTGCAAATTCCTTCAGAGGATGATCTCAGTAGTTGTAAGGAGACCCAACATTCCTCTTGTAGAGCTACAATTCCCAGAGTCCCTGGGGAAGAGGGACTGATTATTTAATCCACTCTTGAGAATTGCAGCTCTTTGGGGGAAATAGGGATCTCCTAGCAACTTTAATCAGCCTTAACAAATTACATTTCCTAGGATTTTTTGGTTTAAAGTGGTATCAGAGTTCTTTAAATGTATGGTGTGAATGTGACTTAATTCTTTGTCACCATTTCCCTTCCCGCTGAGTTCTACTTCAAGTGGAATCTTGAGACTAAGAAGGAGGGAAGCAGACAGCTAGGGCCACCTCCTGGTCTTGTTGCTAGCAGGGAGGCAGCAATATGCTGAGACGCAGACTAAGATTAGTGGGGAAGGGCCCCATTCATTCTAATGGACCAGCCTCCATTGCTCCTCCATTCCTATTGGTTCCTATAGTGACCATTGGGATGCTTCCAATAAGCCCATCTTGAAGGCACAAAGGCAACCACTTTTCTCTGCTGTGTACTGCGTCTGGGAGACCGGCTTTGTAAAATAGCCTACACCAGTTACTAGCTTGCACAATTACTTATGAGCTTGCTAGCAGGCTAGTAGCATGGAAATGCAGACTACTAGTCACCACCACCACCACCAGTAGCAGCAGCAGCAGCTTATGCCAGGTGGATGCTACAGCACTTTTTTCTTAGGTAAAGATAAAGGGTAAAGGGAACACTGATCATTAGGTCCAGTCACGGACAACTCTGGGGTTGCAGCGCTCATCTCGCTTTATTGGCTGAGGGAGCCGGCGTACAGCTTCCAGGTCATGTGGCCAGCATGACTAAGTCACTTCTAGCAAACCAGGGCAGCGCACGGAAATGCCGTTTACCTTCCCGCTGGAGTGGTACCCATTTATCTACTTGCACTTTGATGGGCTTTCGAACTGCTAGGTTGGCAGGAGCAGGGACTGAGCAATGGGAGCTCACCCTGTCGTGGGGATTTGAACTGCCAGCCTTCCAGTAGGCAAGCCCTAGGCTCTGTGGTTCAACCTACAGCGCCTCCCACAACCCACTTTTTTCTTAAGCTTGCTCAATTTCTCAGTAGCTAGGCACTCCAGCTCATGGGCCAGTCATTGCTCAACTAGGGGGTCAGAATTTGCCCTTGAGGCCATTTTGCCAAAATGATGCCCACCAGCTGTTGTCACTGGGTAACTGTGGAATACCTGCATTTGACACACATTTTATGGCATGTTACTGACTGATATTCTGGACTGCATCCAACAAAGTTTTACTCAGAGTAAATAAAATAATGGACTTGTTAGCCATGTCCATTAATTTAAATGCGTTTACTCTGAGAGGTCTAGCATGGGATGCCACCCTATATATTTAGAATAAAGAACTAATAAAGTTGGAAGGGACAGTGCCAAGCCTTTAAACCCATGGTTTCCAAGGTGAGGCATGCGCCCCATAGGGGGGCAATTTGATTTTTAAAAGGGGGGCAGTTTGAGAATGAGTTATTAACAGTGAATGGCCTTTTGGGCTTCCTCCATGCGAATAGGAATTCACTTTTTGAATACAGCAGTACCTCACATTACATACGCTTCAGGTTACAGACTCCGCTAACCCAGAAATAGTGCTTCAGGTTAAGAACTTTGCTTCAGGATGAGAACAGAAATCGTGCTCCGACAGCACAGCGGCAGGAGGAGGCCCCATTAGCTAAAGTGGTGCTTCAGGTTAAGAACAGCTTCAGGTTAAGTACGGACCTCCGGAATGAATTAAGTACTTAACCAGAGGTACCACTGTAATAAGAATTATATGTCACAGGGGGTGGAGATGGGCATCAGGATTTTAGAGATGCTTATGTGGGGCATGGGCAAAGAAAGGTTGGGAACCATTGCTTTAAACAATGGTTAAGTCTCCTGAAAGACTGCTTTTCCATTTTTGGGAAAAGAGGCTCCCACTCATTACTGCAGGGAAAGCATACTCCTTGGACACTTTTTTCAGATGTGAATTTCAATCTTTTGTATTTCATCTGTAGGTGGCAGTACAAGGTTCTCTGCCATGAGAAGAAGAAGTGCTCAGAGAGGAAGTCCCTCCATTCTCATCAAGACCAGACTAATAATACAGGCAGGGTAGCCAATGTGGTGTCCCTCCAGATGTTGTTGGACTCTAGCTCCCATCATCCCCAGCTGTCTTGGCCAATGGTGCCAGGGATAATGGGAGCTGTAGTCCAGCAGCATCTGAAGGGCACTACTTTGGCTACCCCTGATGTGAGGCCACCTGTGCCCCTGCCCTCTTCACTTTCCTTTTGGAATGATGCTGTACTCCGCCTGCTCTTGACCAATCCCCACTGACCACCTGGTTCCAGTCTTTGTGCTTGCTAGTCAGAGTCTTCAGAATCCTCTTCACTTTTCCTGTGTTTCACTTTTTTGTGTGAGCTTTTTTTACTTTTCGTTTCACCTTCCTTCTTCTTTTTAGAGCTCTTCTCATTCTTACTTTTTTCCTCTTTCTTATTCTTTACCTTTGATGCCACTGCCTTCTTGACCTTCCCAATGTGTTTCTGAACATTCTTGGACTTTGCGGCCTTCTTAATCTTCCCAATGTGCTTCTGAACAGTCTTGGAGTTCGCTGCCTTCTTAATTTTACGAACATGCTTCTGAACAGCCTTCGATTTTGCGGCCTTCTTAATCTTACCAATGTGCTTCTTAACAGCCTTGGAGTTTGCGGCCTTCTTAATCTTACTAACATGCTTCTGAACAGCCTTCGATTTTGCGGCCTTCTTGATCTTACCAATATGCTTCTGAACAGCTTTCGATTTTGCAACCTTCTTAATTTTACCAATGTGCTTTTGCACAGCTTCTGATTTTGCAACCTTCTTAATTTTACCTAGTTTCTTCTTTATTGCATGCCTTTTCCCTTTCTTCTTTTTCTTTGCTTTTCCTTCTGGGACAGAATATCCTCCTTCCTCCTCCTCCTCCTCCTCTTCCATTATTTTCTTTTTCCTTGTTTCTATTATAATAGTAATAATAATAATAATAATAATAATAATAATAATAATAATAAAACAACAACAACAACAACAACAAAAACCATAACTTGTACACTACCCATCTGACTGGGTCGCTCCATGCATCTGTGTGGCTTCCAGCAAAACATAACAGAACACAGCAAAACATAGCAAAACATTAGAGGCTCCCCAATACACAATTGTCTTCAGGTCACAGACGCTTCAGGTTACAGATGCTTCAAGTTACAGACTCTGCTAACCCAGAAATAGTACCTTGGGTTAAGAAATGTGCTTTAGGATGAGAACAGAAATTGTGCTCCAGTGGCGCGGCAGCAGCGGGAAGCCCCATTAGCTAAAGTGGTGCTTCAGGTTAAGAACAGTTTCAGGTTAAGAACGGACCTCCAGAACAAATTAAGTTCTTAACCTGAGGTACCACTGTATAGTCAATTCATACTCCTCAGCTACAATATAATAGAACTATCTTAGAAAGATAAAAACAGACTAGCTGCCAGTTTCACATCTAAGCCCAGTTATGATAGCTTTGGCCAAATTGTGTTATTTCCACTTATTTCCAAGAATAAGTTGGGGGATTTTTGGTGAGAAGGGGGCAGGCTTCTTGGGCTTCATCAACTATTTGATTGTGCCAACTCCAGCACTCAGCAGGATGTCTGACATATGCCTCATCTGCAATATACCGTATTTTTCACCCTATAGGACGCACTTTTCCCCCTCCAAAAATGAAGGGGAAATGTGTGTGCGTCCTATGGGGGGAATGCAGGCTTTCGCTGAAGCCTGGAGAGTGAGAGGGGTCGGTGCGCACCAACCCCTCTCACTCTCCAGGCTTCAGGAAGCTGTCCACCGGTCTCCCAAGGCTTGCAGACAGCAGCCTGCAGCCCGAAACCCGGGGAGCGCAGCGGAGCGCCCCGGGCTTTGGGCAGATATCCACAAGCCTGGGGAGACCGGCGGGAGTTCCCGCCAGGCTCCCAAGGCTTGCGGATAGCAGCCTGTTCTGGGGGCTGGGGTCGGGGGAAGCTCGGGCTTCCCCCGCCCCAGCCCCGCGCCTGGGGGAAAATTTTTCTTTGTTTGTTTATTCCTCCCCCCCAAAAAAACTAGGTGCTCCCTATGGGCCGGTGCGCCCTATAGGGCGAAAAATATGGTGTATACAAAGCAGTGTCATTCTAGTTTCAACATTCATATCTTCCCCCCAAAGAATCCTGGGGATTGTAATTTGTTAAGGGCACTGAGAGTTGTTAACAGAATCTTACTCCCTCTACAGAGCTACACTTTCCTGAGTGGTTTTGTGAGACAATCAGCCTCATATAACCAACATGCTTAAATCTAATTAATGCATGAAGTTATCTGTAAGACCATAAAGCTGTCCTGCCAGGCTTAGCTCACCTTGGAAGGGACTAGGTAATCAATCCTTTGCTCCCCTCTTAATCTACCTGGCTATTTCCTAGTTCTTCTTTTATATTTTTATTTGTTTTATTTATTTTTATGTGTTTTACACACAACAACAACAGATTAAATTCTGATGCTTGATTCGGAGACCATAGTGGTCTAGCACCTACAAACTCATAACACTATATTTCCATGATTTCCATTGCTGTAGTTTTGGTGAAATAATAATAATAATAATAATAATAATAATAATAATAATAATAATAATTTCCTTGCTACAGTAGGTCAGCTGGGCAAACATGCACTCATATTCCAAGCTGCAGCAGTAACCTGCAGAGTTCAATGTTGTTGTTGACATCCATCTGTCTCAGGAGACAGTAGAAGAGTGCTCCACTGTGATTTTCATAGTGAGAGTTAAAATTGTGTGTAAAGTAGCTGGTTTTCATTTGAGTTTATTTCCTTAAAAGCGTATAAGAATTATTTGGGAAATACTAGGAGGAATTATGACTAGAAGAAGTGAGTAATATTTTTTTTTTGTCAGAATGTAGAATTTTCATCTGCAGGCATTGTCTATCAGAGGTTGAGTTCTGACTTGGATTTATTTGGCTAAGATAATTATTAAAAGGTGACACTGCTGAGTGTAAAGCATAAACAATCATGTTTAAAGCCTCTCATTCTCTGTATCATCTTGCTATGTTGTGGCACTCAATGCTAGTAAAAGTGTGTTAATAGTTTTGTAAATTAGTTCAAGCGGTAGATTAGGATTTCAGCAGGAAATTATGGGATACACACTGACTGGAAATGAAGCAGTGTGATCACCCCAAAACTTCTGTAGGTGGAAATGTTTTTTGTGTGCATATTTTAAGGCACTAACAGTATGGAATGTGGAATTGCATAGGACCACCCTGATAGCATCACGAACAGAAAGGTGTTCAAAGGAACCCCAATGCACTATTATTGTTGCACAATATACCCACAATAAAATTCCTGTCTGGGGAGTCCCTTATCTCTTTTGCACCTGGCACCGGTTGGTAGGTTTCTAGTAAAAATCAAAGCAGATCTGACAATACTGAAGTCTTTCCACCTCAGGTCTACAGGTGCATCATTGACAACAGTCTTACCTGTCTTAGTTAAGCCTTCATATTCCTTTTCTTCCATTAGTTTTTTCCTGGCTGCCTCTTTTTCCTCCTGGACTTGCCTCAAAAAGAAATTTTGCGCCAGAAGGCGCTTGCCACGAGCATTAACCCCCTTCAGTCGACCTACCAATTCACTGGAAGAGGAAGCAAGTTCGTCAAAGGAAGAAGGCATCTGAAGCCCCACCTCCCAACAGCAAGTGTGCCATCACTCCTCAGAGAAAGAGATGTGAAAGCACTGTTGGCCAACACCCATTTACTACTATGGCTAATGAACATTTATCCAGCAATAATATAGGGATCTGCCTTATACCGAGTCAGACTGGTCCATCTAGCTCAGTACTGTCTACACTGATTGGCAGCAGCTCTCTAAAGTTTCAGACAGGGATAATTCCCAGTCCCACCTAGAGATTCTGGGACTGAACCTTTGAGTTGCCGCATGCAAGGGTGATGCTCAAACATCAAGCAAAAAAAGAAGAAGAAGAAGAAAAGGTTAAATTGTTTATGTATGCTGCTACCACAGCCAAAATCCTGTATGTGCAGAAGTGGAAAGAAGGAGAAATTCCAACAAAGGAAGAATAGATTTTAAAGTTACTGGGCTATGTAGAGATGGCAAAATTGACAGCAAAAATAAGAGACCAAAAAGATGAGAATTTTGTCAAAGCGTGGGTATTTTTTTTTTTGAACTATTTAAGGAAAAATTATAGTCAAATGAAATTGCAAGCAGGATTTGAATTATAGGCAAGGGGAGGAGAATAACTAAATGAATATTATGAAAATAAATGGTAGTTATGGCAGCAGATAAATGACTGCAACAGGAGCATCACGGACGTCAGAATGGGAAGTCAAAATGTAAGAAATTATTATATCAAAAGTGAATTGAATAACTTCAAATTTCACATAAAAAAACTAATTAAAATTTATTATTAAAAAATAGACATACTTACGAGAGGAGACACCACAAAGCAATTGCGATCACAAAGGCAAAACCAAAGCCTATAGAACCTTCAACAACAATCTTCGCGAAGGCGGGCCGGTTTGGAATCACTGTAAATTAAAGAAAGCACTATGAGCCATGCACCCACGACTTCTCTTACACCAGCTCTCTCCAATTTGGTGCCCTCTAGATGTTTGGGACTACAATTTCCATCAACCTCAGCCAGCAGAGCCATGGTATGGAGGAGAAATTAATATCATTTCTCATTTTAAGGTGACGCTACTTACTTCACACTGTCTGAAGCAACATGGGAACCAAAACCCAGGCACCCACTTCTTCGAATTTTGCAAGGAGGTGGACCAGGCCCCGGGATTAAAAACCCATGGGGTGGACCAAGGTGAAACCTTCCACCTCAGTCCAATCCACCGCAGGGGCCCCCCAGCACTACATTCTGCCTGCCATTGGCCAAATAGGGAGGGAAGCTGTGATCCACTTGCGGGCCCTGCCTGAAGCCAAATAGGGTTCACCCAAGCCCGTGAAAATCCTCTGCCTCCAGTACAACTGCAATTTCCAGGGGAGGCATTGTTGCTGTCCCAGCAATGGTGCCTGACTTGGTAGTAAGCATCATTGAAAAGGTAAAGGTACCCCTGCCCGTACGGGCCAGTCTTGACAGACTCTGGGGTTGTGCGCCCATCTCACTTAAGAGGCCAGGGGCCAGCGCTGTCCGGAGACACTTCCAGGTCACGTGGCCAGCGTGACATCGCTGCTCTGGCGAGCCAGAGCCGCACACGGAAACGCCGTTTACCTTCCCGCTGGTAAGCGGTCCCTATTTATCTACTTGCACCCGGAGGTGCTTTCGAACTGCTAGGTTGGCAGGTGCTGGGACCGAGCAGCGGGAGCGCACCCCGCTGCAGGGATTCGAACCGCCGACCTTTCGATTGGCAAGTCCTAGGCGCTGAGGCTTTAACCCACAGCGCCACCTGTGTCCCATCGTAAGCATCATTACACAACAGATAAAACTTGTACAAACGGTTTTTCAAAAATTTCTTCTCTTCTTTATGCTTCCACTACCCTCTTATTTTTATTCAACACCCCTCCAAAGCTACTACTGCCCCCCTGTGTCACTCCAGTGCCCCCCAGTGATGGTATTGCCCACTTTGGAAAACACTGTTTTACAGAGTTTAGATGTGTTGGTGAGTGAAGTAGCAGTTCTTGCAATGAGCTACCTGAACCAGCTGGTGGCAGAAAACTGAAAGGCAACCTATACTTCCCTCACTGATTCCTTCTCTTTAAGTAACTAATTGTGGGCAAAGCAGATCACATCTTCTCACTGTGTCCTTCCTTCTTGCTTCTCCAATTTAGTTAGTCCCCGTATAAGTTGCCATGCGCCAGTGTAATTTCTGCGCTCCATCTTGGCCAGATGTAAAGCTTTGCTTGCCATGAGCAATAAACTGATGTTTTCTTTGTCTTGCCAGGCAATTTCTTTCTGTAATATATTTACCAAACCCTAGCAAGATGGTAGTGGGGGTGTGAGTGTGTGAAACATTCAAACATGAAATTCTCACACCTGGGAGGGCAGTACAACACACCTTCTCTAAACCTTTGAATCACTCCCCGTTCTTGCTATCCAATTGTTCTTAGGAGTACAACAACAAATGCAACTTCCAATAATGTTGCATGACAATTAGATCTCAGCATAGACATATATGCATTGGGAAATTGCATGCCCTTAAAACATTATCTCATAATAATAATAATAATAATAATAATAATAATAATAATTTTATTTATACCCCACCCATCTGTCTGGGTTTCCCCAGCCACTCTGGGTGGCTTACAACACATAAAAAATTGTAAAACATTAGACATTGAAAATTTTCCAATACAGGGGCTCCCATCAAACCCTTCCCACACCTTGCAATGTTCCAGGAGACATACAGTAGCAAATCATTCTTAAAGAGATAGTTAAATAAACACATTTACCATTGTTCCAGTTGATGGATCTTTTCAAGAGAACATGCGGTCGAGAGAGTCCAGTCTTGTGTGAGATGCTTCTGACTTCCACAAAAAGAACAGGTTGAAACAGTGCAAGACATGATCAAGAAGACAAGAAAACTATTGGACACAGGAAGATCCAAATCTGAGAAGTGCGCTAATATTAATTGAGCAACATCAAAGTGCATTAACATGCATTTTGAGAAGTTATTAGTTCAACAACAGTTAAAAGTGGCCAGTTGCTAAGGTATGGCTAATATTTTTACAATCCTTTCATGCCAGAAAACTTTTCAGTGTGCATTTCACATGATATTGTGGGCAGTAGAAAGGCATAGGGCATTACTGATCATTTGACAAGACATTATCAGGTGAGCCCCAAGCATTCATTTTATAAAACTCTGTATCTCGGTTTCATTTTTAAAAATCCAAGTGGTACACAATGAGAAGTAGATTTTATTTATTTGTTTATTAGATTTATATGCCGCCCTTCATCAGAAGATCTCGGGACAGTTCACAAGGTTAAAATACGAGATAAAAGAACAGATAAATAGTTAAAACAGAAACAACGAAACAAGAACCCCTCTCTCACAAACACATTTAAAAGGCTGTAGAATAATAATCAGCCAAAGGCCTGGTTGAAGAGAGAGTTTGGATTTGATATGCCGCTTTATCACTACCCTAAGGAGTCTCAAAGCGGCTAACATTGTCCTTTCCCTTCCTCCCCCGCAACAAACACTCTGTGAGGTGAGTGGGGCTGAGAGACTTCAAAGAAGTGTGACTGGCCCAAGGCCACCCAGCAGCTGCATGTGGAGGAGCGGAGACGCGAACCTGGTTCACCAGATTACGAGTCCACTGCTCTTAACCACTACACCACACTGTAGAGGAATGTTTTGGCCTGGCACCTAAAGATATACAAGGAAGGCGCCAGACAAATCTCCCTAGTGGGAGTAAGGAGATCCTGCAAGTAAACTGGTCCCAAGCAGTTAAGGGCTTTATATACCTATAGCAACACCTTGAATGTGGCCAGGTAGCAGATTGGCAACCAGTGCAGATGCTGCCCTCCATGTGCTATCCCACTGACTGCCCCTGCCCCGAGGAATGTATGATTAGTGACAGAGAGTTCTGCTACTCCTTTGTTGTTGTTTAGTCGTGTCCGACTCTTTGTGACCCCATGGACCAGAGCATGCCAGGCACTCCTGTCTTCCACTGCTTCCCGCAGTTTGGTCAAACTCATGCTGGTAGCTTCGAGAACACTATCCAACCATCTCGTCCTCTGTCGTCCCCTTCTCTTCTGCTACTCCTAATCAAAGCTATTAACCACATATTGGTCTTAACCCCACCCCCCGGAAGTTTTAAACATTTTTGGAATGCATAGTAGTACATGGAAGTTTATTTAGCCAGTCTATTGCGGACACACACACAAAAAAATCATCTCACCCATAAACTCCAGAAGTGATTCCGAAGTCGGCTGAGCTGTCCCAGCATTGGCCTCTGGAGCTGGAGGACTCTTCCCGAGCTCTTCGTATGCCTTGAAAGGTGCTAAAACATTTAGAGGGGGAGTGGATGACTTCACTGGAAAACAAGCTGTAGAACAGGGGTCAGGAACCTTTTCCTGCATGGTGGCCACAATGCCTCTTTGGTAACCTTTAAGGGGCCACATGGCATCCCCCCTCCCCCATAAAAAACACCCTCTCGATCATCCACTCAGGTAAGCATAGTCATGATTCAATTTTTGGCCAGGCAAAAATACTTAGAATGGTAGATTTGGAAGGGACCCCAAGGGTCACGTAGGCGAACCTCCTGCAATGCAGGAATCTCAAGCATTCAGGACAGATGGCCCCCCAACCTCTGCTTAAAAACCTTCAAGGGAGGAGAGCCCACCAGCTCTCAAGGGAGACAGTTCCACTGTTGAACAGCTCTTACTGAGGAGCATGTGTAGCGGGGCTGGTGTGGGGCGTAGCCTCAGAAGAGGGGGCATGGCAGGGAAGAGTCCTGAAGGCCAGGAAGAGAGACTTGGAGAGCCACATTTGGCCAAAGGTTAGAGGTTCTGGTCTAGGATGTGGAGCATAATCTAATTTTTTAGAAGCAAGCTAGGACAGAAGAACAAGTTCCCAGCTCTGCATTTACCTTATAAGGCCAATGTGAGGAGGGAAACACTTGCAAGGGAAAATCTCTTGGTAGGAGGGTGCTATCAACCTTCTGAGAAAGAAATGACCGAGAAGAGACATGATAGATTTGTGTGCCCGCTGCTGTCTCCTTGCTGCCCAGCTTATAGGCATTGGGAACAGCTGATGAAGACAGGAACACATCAAGGCTGCATCTGCAATATACAGTGGTACCTCTGGTTGCAAACGGGATCCATTCCAGAAGTCCATTCGTAACATGAGCAGAACAGAACCCACGTCTGCACGTGCGCAGGTCGTTATTTGTTGCTTCTGTGCATGCGCGTGACATTATTTTGCGCGTCTGCGCATGCGCAAGCGACAAAACCCGGAAGTAACCCTTTTCGGTACTTCTGGGTTGCCGTGGGACGCAACCTGAAAACGCTCAACCTGAAGCAAACGTAACATGAGGTATGACTGTACTTTTAAAGCATCCAACTTCAAATACCCATGGCTTTGCCCCAAAGAATCCTGGAAGCTGTTAAAGATGCTGAGAGTTGCCAGAAGAGCTCTACCCCTGCAGAGCTACGATCTTCAGAGTGGTTTAACAGTCAATACCTGTTCCCAGCGAACTCTGGGAATTGTAGCTCTGTGAGGGGGATAGTGGTCTCTAACAACCTCAGCACCCTTAAACTACTGTTCCCAGGATACTTTGGGTAAAGCCATGGCTGTTTAAAGTGTTGTGATACTGCTTTAAATGTACAGTTCAGATGTGGCTGTAATCTGCAAAATGGAAAGAAGCATGCTATTTCATTGTCAGATGATCACACAGAGTACTAGATTCCATGTTACACAGATGGACAGAACATCATTAACCCTGCCTAAGGGAGATTAGCTGGGGAAAGTTTTCCTTTACAAACTGCTGGAATTGTTTGCAGAAGAATAATTTAAACTTTCCCATCCCAGCATGCTCTGATGGGTGGGTGGAGAAGGCTGTGTTTGTGTGAGGGAAAGAAAGAAAGAAAGAAAGAAAGAAAGAAAGAAAGAAAGAAAGAAAGAAAGAAAGAAAGAAAGATGATGAAGGCACTTCCAGGCTCTTATAATTTTTGATGGGTTCTTTCACATACTGGTAAATTCAGAACACACAATTGTAGTTGACTTGGGGGTGTTGAGCAACAAACCCACTTCCCCCAAAGATCAGATGTTTTGCTTAAGGAAAATGATGGGAAACCATACTGGGGAGAGTGGGAAAACACTTGCTTTGAAGCAATGCCATCTGACCTCTGCTCAAGCAAATCAGGATGAATACTTAATAAGCAGGTTGCCTGGAATAGCCCTGCATGGGGACAGCTGCTTGGCCCCACTCCTTTTGGCTCAGAGGACCTAAGTGGGTTCTGCTGCCTAGTTATGGAAGGACCAATTTCAGCTCACCTGAAAATGCATTTCTAGGACAGCATGATAACTCCACAGAAAGGATTGTGAAAAGGGATGGCACAATCTGGTTCATTGTCGAAGTGTCACAGGTTCTTTCTGGTCTGAAGATAACGGCAAGAGGCCAAGGAATGTAGAGGTGACCAAAAGCATCTAAATGTGAAGCTATTTCCACCCCGTCATTGGAGCTGCAATGCTTCCAATTGCTGCTTTGGTTTACCTTTTCGATCTTACACATTTTCGTTCCATTACATCACAATGAACTGGACCTTTGAAAAGAATTCTAGAACTGAACCTATGGGAAGTTCTGCTAGTGATGTAGCAATGAAACTGCTTGCACATTTGCAAAGCTGAGCAGGGACTGGTATGGTTTCAAATTGGATGGTAGAACTGCATGTTGAGATTCCAGCATTGCAGGGGGTTGGACCAGATGACCCTCAAGGTCCCTTCCAACTATACAATTCTATGATTGTAGGAACTGCCCACAGCAGAAAATATTGGTAAGTTTCAAATCTGACATCCCTAAAAGGGGAAACTCTCAAGCATTATCTATATTATGGATTCATAACTTACCTATGTTGCAGACTCATGTAGACTTTAGCTATCACAATGGCCCAGAAGGAATTCTGGGAATTGTAGCTTAGTGAAGTTCTGAGAGCTCTGGAGCTCTCTATCTTGCCCACCACAGCAAGGTGTTTAAAGCCAATGTAATACCAGGTCTTTGTGCGTATAAAACAGTGTTGTGGCAAGATCAGCTATAAATTCAGGATTAGCAAATGCTTGAATGAGGAGTAGGCTGTTGCACAAGAGAGAAGCTTGCCCTTTTAGCTACTGGGCTGAACCCAGACAAACTCGCTAGCATCTTGGGATAGGTTTTAGTTTCCAGTTTTTCTGAATTTCTCATTTTTCCAGTGAATTTTCTGCATTTTCACTATTTTTAATAAAATTAGTCCTCATTAAAACTAGCATTTTGGAGTACATTTCTCTCAATACACACAATTTTTGTAATGAATCCCCCCTAATAGAATTAATTTATTGTATGTAGGTTTTGCTAATGTAATTGTTTATATGCACAACTCTCCCCTAGTGTATGGATTTTTGAGTACATTGTTTGCCTGCAAAACTGTACCACAGAATTTGAATTTTGAATGTTAGCTGCATTTCAGTGCAGATATTGTTTCGCGAAGTGCATGTCTGTTAGGTTTGCAGTGAAATGCAAACTGATCCCAATTTCTTCACCGTCTCATCTTGCCTTCCCTTGAAATCAGTACAAACAGTTACTTACCCAAAGGAGAGCTAACCTTGGGTGGATCCAGACACAGGGAAAACCATAAATAAGTCAGAAATTAGATGTTCTAACAAATGGAAAAAATTTCTGTGGAAAACCCCATTAAAAAAATTTCTTGCTCTCTGGCGACACCTGGTGTTGCATGTTTATAACACATTCAAATTGCTGTATTTTGACTAATGTAGCTGAGTCCATAGTATAGTTCCAACCCAACGTTTTAGAAGACTGTGGAGAAGGCAGAGAGGTGTGATTTGGTTAAAACTGGGGGAAGTCAGAGGAGTGGTGGTTCTGATGAATGCAGTGCAGCCAAGTTAGAGAAGTTGTCTCCAGGATACAGATCAGTGATAGAGCATCTCCTTTGCATACAGAAAGTCCCAGGTTTAATTCCTGGCACCTGCAGCTGGGCTGGAAGTGACTCCTGCTTGATGCCAATAGCAGACCCTCCAAGTGACCATATTTTCCAGGAACACTCCTGGATTTACAGAGGCTGTCACAGTTTCTGATTTGAACCTGGAATGTCCCTCTTTTCCTTAGGATGCCCTATTTATATCAGAGAAACATTGGAGAGTATGGTAGGACGTCCCTGTTTTCATCCGAGGGTGTGTGACACTGAGCCAAGGAGTTAACTATACAAACTTTAGAAGACATTTGAAGGCAGCCCTGCATAGGGAAGTTTTAAAATGTTTGAAACTATATTATTATTATTATTATTATTATTATTATTATTATTATTATTATTATTATTTGAAAGCCACCCAGAGTGGCTGGGGCAACCCAGTCAGATAGGCGGGGTATAAATAATAAAATAATTGTTGTTGTTGTTGTTGAATAGGCGCCCCTATTTTCATCAGATAAATCTTGGAAGGTATGCAATAGGCAGAGGGTTCCAGAGTGTGGGTGCTGCCTTCCAAAAGATCGATTTCTTACAAATGTGGAACAATTATTATGTGTTGTTACCTGTAACTGGGCCAGTTATGCAGGTCAAAGCAGTCCAGTGAGCGTACTTGGGGTAAGGCAATTTTGCAGGTAAACAAGTGTACTTGGGGTAAGGCAATTTTGCAGGTAAACTGGTCCCAAGTTTTTAAGGGCTTTATTTACCGGTATATCCTAATAGTAACAACTTGAACTTGACTTGGTAGCAAATGGGAAACCAGTGCAGATCTCTGAACAGAGGGTGTGTTCCTACATGCTGACAGGGTCTCAACTCCTGCCAGCAATCGTGTTGCAGAATCCTGCATCAGCTTCCAGATCAAGCTGAAGGGAAGCCTCACATATGGAAAATGTTTCTGTGTGTATATGGGTGATTTGGGGTGGGGGGGGGAGAGAAAACACCTTGCTTGAGCTTCTTACAACTAATTATAGCAACCTGTGTTCTGGATCTGCGTGTAGCTGGTTGGTTTGGACTGTGAACAGTAGCGTTTCTGCTAGGAGGTGGGGCTGTTCTTGCCCCTTTGAAATTCTGTCTTGCAGTCATGTGTGCGAGCTTGGGTGCTGTTCTCCAGACCCAATAAATAGGTCATGCATAGCCTTATAGTTAGCTGGTTTTATAAACTCCCTTTGAAAATGACAGGTTCTTCAGCATGGCCACTAGATGGCAGGGAAAGACTTTTTAAAGGTTTCAGAAGGCGCATGAGGTTGGTGCAGCACATTTGAAGAAACCTGAAAGTTTCCCAGTGAGATGACAAACAAATAACACATTTCAGATTTGAGGGTTGTGATAGCCTTCTTCAGACATTCAGTGGGAGTGTGTGATGGGGGAGAGGGTACTCTATTGAAGCAATCCTAGAGTCCTCGGATGACACTTCTTAGGACAGGCGCACATCCTACTGAGATACAGTGGCAGAAATTTTCTTACTGATGGTGATGATATATATATATATATATATATATATAGTCCTCCATCAGAAGAACACAGGACATACAGTATACAATGCAAATGCCACTACACAGTGTACTCTCTATGCAACAACAACAGCAAAATGTATGTATTCAATCATAATAAGAAATAAATAACAAAATACAGATTCTCACAACAGCAACAGCATAAAATGAGAAAAATCAGCAGTGAAGATGGCACAAAAATACAGTCTTCTGTCAAAGGTAGCTCTTCATTTCTGGCCATGCACAGAAAAGAACGGCTCATCCCAACTCTCACCTGGGAACTTACCTTTCCTCTTCCAGTCTCTTCCCTTTGGAGATCTGAACTTTCCTACCAACTTAGGTAAACAACACATTATGCTAGGCATGTTCTTTAGAGGATGTGTTTAAAACAAAGGTTCCCTCTCTTTCTTCCAAAGAAAGTTGCTGAAGTAAACCAGGGTCAGACTACAAAATGGAGAGAAGTGGATGGGTTAATGATTTTCTCCCTTTGCAGATAGAACTTTTAGGCCCTCCCCATTGCTTACTGGGTTCTGCAAAGAAGGGCTCTGGGAGCTCCCAGGAGATCTAGTGAGAGCCTCCAGAGTCCAATAAGCAAGGATCTCTTGTCCCCCCCTCCCTCCCTCCCTCCCTCCCTCCCTTCCTTCCTTCCTTCCTTCCTTCCTTTCTTGGTGATCCACATAAAGTGTAAGCAAAGTCAGTGTAAGTTGCAATCCCACTGTAGTCTTGGAAAGTCTTAACCTCGAGTATACATTTAATAATATTTTCAGTTACATATTGTGTTTTAATTTTAATTTCCAGTTTTGTTCTGCACTCAGAGAACTCCTGTTTGGAGACACAATATAAATGCAGGGAGAGAGCTCCACTGAATTCAATATTACTTCTTTCAGAGTAGACATGGGCTGAATCGACACAGATATAAAAAAACACTGTTGTTTTTTTTAAAAAGTTGTAAAGTAAATATGGAATTTGCCATTAGCTCATCAGCGTCATTTAGTGTCATTTAGTGTCACATTTGTATAATGCACTTAAAACACACTTAAAACATTATATTTGCAGCTGTATAGCTGAGTTCATGGTAAGAAATAGAGCTTTAGGTAGCCACTAAACCCAATAGAATTGACTTTTTCATGTTGCTACCTTCTTATGACCAGCTATTCCATGTTGAACCAATTAAAATAAGTGAGGTTGGTTTACCTTCATTCTTTTAAAGTTTGGTTTGATGCAGCAGAATTAGCATTAGCAGGAAGAGTGCCAAGTGTTCTAAATATGACTGTGCACATGAATTGCAGCCACAGAATTAACCTCATGTCTTGTTAGGTGTTGGAAAACAACTTGCTGATGAATGAGCTACAAAGCAGACAGCGAGTTAAACAGAATGGTTGCCAAAAATTAATAAATAACTTCCTTCCCCACAGTGAACGTGTTGATGCGGCCCTCTTGAATCAATAAAAATGCAAAAGCATGACCCTCCAGAGTGGTTTGAGTTTTGAATCTTTCACTAGATAATGTTTCTGGCAGCTGCTGAATATAGGCTCTAACCTGGATGCTGAACCAAACTTCAAAAGCAAAGTCACCACATGTCAGAACCGCGTTTGATCCTCACGGTGTATGAATTATTCAGCCCTGTTCTCCTAATGCCACTCACTATTTATACATTTCGGCAGCCTGATTTTGACAGAATGCCTTGAAAACAAAAGCCTTCACGACTTCCCTGCAGTTTGATGCCCTCCCCGTTATTAAAGTGTAGACATTTTTTGTTAGTACATAAGGAACCAATATTAATGCAAAAGCTAATTATGTACTTGATGCTTTGTAATTGCAGATGCTTAATCCCCACTGCCGAGCAAAATATCCCCTGGAGACCCTGTCAACTTTTAAAAAATTTGTTGACAATTGTTAAACGGAATTTAAAGATTCTAGCTCCATACTCTTGAGTGTAACCACCTCACTCTCTCTCTTTTTTATTTAAATGAAATTTTCATGGCTTTAAAAACCAATTTAAATATTCATGATGAGAATGCTTCTGATTTAGGGAGAAACGCATGTATTAGTCAGCAACCTGATTAAATTCGACGCTGTTTTAATGGAAAACAGGTAAACACTTGATTAGTGGCCAGTACAAATCTACTTTAATTTACATTAAAACCACCTCCGCTCTTTGAATCCCTCACTTCATTTTCAGTTCCTTGACATAAAGAAAATTTCAATATTGTCATTCTGTCTCTAATGACATTCAGCGGAATCTTATCACATATTCCCACACAGGATTTGGAACTTTAGGACCCCCCGCCCTTTTGAAAAAAGGAAACAAGTGAAACAGAAGAGGAGAAAGAAAAAGGTGCTTCTTTGAGCCCAACCTTTTCTTATTCTTCAACTATGAAAAAGGTCAGCTTTCTGCAAAAGGTTCATTTTTCACTTTTTGGTGTAGAAAATGACCTTGGAGTGTAAAAAAAAGTTTTAGATGGCCAGTAGAGAATTCTAAGATGTGACATCAGTTAGGAACGGAGGAAGCTGACTTCTGTTGAGGCAGACTACTTGTCCATTTTCTCAGTGTTGTCTACATAGACTGGCAGCAGATCTCCAGGGTTTCAGACAGAGGACATGGCCACCCCTTCTTTGAGATGCTAAGGATTGAACCTTCTGCCTGCAAAGAGGGTGCTGTGCCACTGAGCCATGGCAATTTGATTAATTGCACGATTGAAACGAATGTGCGTATTTTTGTTACAGTAAGTTCACAACTTGTGCTCACTTTGCTTATGTGACTATAACCTTATGCTGTTGGGGAATAAATAAATAAGTGAACAGTCAGGAAAACCTGCCATTGGGTTTATGTATTCCTTCTTCCCTCCGTGCATCCAGTGGGTTTGTCCCAGTAAGCAAGGCGCCAGGCTTTAGAAAGGAGAAGCGAAGGAACTGCAACACTTATAGAAGCCCTCACACCTTCTTCCCAAAGCCTGGCACCTCAGCTAGCCAGTTTTGGAAAGCACAAGGGCTTTGGAAGCATTCCAGAACCCTTGCACTGCCTTCCCAAAGCCTGGGAAGCATGACAGCGCCTTCCTTACTGGCCTCTCTGCGAAGGAGGTATGACGGCTCTGGGAGCATCTGGGAGGAGGCCAGTAAGGAAGGCTCTGCTTTGCTTATGGGGTCTGCTAACTTTCTGGACCCCAATTAGCAACCACCCCACTCCTTGGAGGTGTGATTCTGTGGGTTCCTGACTGCATGACTTTTGCCTTTGAACGCCTACCCCTGTTTACACCTACCTCATAGCAATCATCACAACTTTGTGTGGCTAGCTAGGAATTGGGTAAGCCTTAGTCTTGATTGGAGGGGACGTTGTAGCCCCTGCCTGTTCCTGCAGGGTTAAGGGTACCTTGTTAAAGGGATCCATGAGGAGCTGTTTCTGTCCAATGCCCAGACAGGGGCAACGGCCATAGCACTCCTCCAATGGGGATCCCTCGGGGGGTACCCCCTATTTGATGCAGGTCATATCTCCTCCCCAAGTGTGGTTTACTCTTAGATGCATTCCGAGCAGACAGGCTGGGGGCAATTAAATGGCTTTACCCAATGCCTATGCCAAACCCTTCATATCTGTAACCAATAAAGTTGTGGTGTATTTTGAATCCAATATATTGTTGTTGTCTTCTCTGGTTATTTCACCACCTAGGGAGTGACGGGGTCATGGGGGCTTGGGATGCAATAACCTTAAGACTGGTTTACTGTAATGCAGTAACTGCCCATGTGTCTGGTCAGGAAGCCTCATCACTCTGAGAAGGTTGGTGTTTGCCATCATTTCCATTTTAACCTTTAGTCACCCCCCCCCCCCCGTGTAATGCCACCATTAATGAGAAGAAAGGTTAGACGGCCCCTGTGGTGTTTTGCCTTTTCCTCCCCTTCATTTTGCTCCCTTCAGTCACTTTTTGGTTTATGTTTAAAAATGTACATGACAGCAATCACATCCAAGTCAGCCCGAATTAGTTTCATATTTCATAAAACAGAATCTGTGACTGAATCTGAGTTTCAACCCAACATCTGTGTGCCTTTCATAAACTAATTTTGCCGTTGGGTAGTTCTGGGGCACAGCAAACTGCTGTCGCAAGAGACAAAGGGTTTAAAAAAAGGGGGGATTGCAAAATCCAGTGGGAAATGTGCATATGTGGCATGAGAGGGCATATGCTAAAATCTCTTTCACAAGTGGTATTAAGAACATCTTTTTTGTCTCATGTGGGTTCTTCCAAATCTCCTCAGGCAAAATGCTGTTTTGCAAAAGAAAAAGAAAAAGTAAGAATTGCTTAGTGGATAAGTTTGCCAAAATCCGACCAGCAGAGAATCAAAGAGTGTCCTCTATTACAGGACCATCATTTAATTATTAGAAGTCTCCCACCAATTCCTAATAGTTTTGTGTATTATGCACACATCTTTCTAGTATTGCTCTGATGTTCTTCCACTTCATCTCTGTTACTGTTTATTGGAACAGATAAGGGCGGATATTTAGAAAATCACATTGGGGAAGAAAAGAACCCTAGGTTCAGGTGCAGCAAAACAGGACAGCTCAAGGTCATACAGCTGGATGTACCAGACACCTTCATTTGTACACCGTCATATTCTCTGTAAGTAAGGTTATAGGTGGTGACTGCAAACCCTGCTTTGGGCAGGGGCCAACTCCACTCAGGACTTGCATATTTAAAAAGTGCTGAATTTGAATAGTTCTAGAGGAAAGTGTGTGTTTGTTTTGTGCTAGGATTCAGGCCCTACAGACAAACAGCCTATTCTCATCTTCTGCTGAACACACGTAGGCTAGGGTGGGGCATTCTAATTCTCTCTCCCATTGCATATGTTCACTCAGTGAGAGAACAGACCTGTGAGAACAAGTCTATCATGGAAACACCTTACACATGTTCAGTTCCACACAGTGGAGCAGTCTGTGTCATTTTGATACGAAAACTCATTCACGGATGGTCCCGGATTCCCTGCACTCTTAGCAGAATCTCAAGCACTAATAGCCCACTGTGTTGGAGAGGCTGCAGAGATCTTTGTACTTGCATTCACATGAGGTAGTCTTGTGAGAATATACAAGAACTCTGGAGATGGGGCTGCACCTTATCACAGGCCAGACACTAGTCTTAAATCCCAGGATGGTGTTATTGTCCATATTTGATGAGGAAAGTTAAAACGTTACAAATAAAGGCTTCTTTTAAAACTTTTAAAATATGTACTGTCGACAGCATGCTTGCCAATAGCTGGAAGACAGAAAGATTTGGGAGCCAACTTGTTGCCTGGCCTGAATAGTACCAGCAAATCTGGAGAATAGCATTGATGGGAAAACTGACGTGAAAGGTGAAGGCCAGGAACAATTTGAATTTTTCAAGCAACACGGCATGACTATGTGACACCAAAGGAACGGAACAGGCAACCACCAATTATGCATCCTGTGGCAAGACTGCATAAGATAACACTGTAAACAAAAAAGGAGAATTCTGGGCATAAGTAAAGAAGAACAAATGCTTTGCTGTAAATACATAGATGAATCCCTGCTCTTAACCATATGTTATTCATATGCTCATTATATTCTGTGTTGTTTTGTCTTTGTCTTTGCATGTGTCACAAAAGCAATTTTTCAAAAACCACAGTTTTTTTCAGTGCCATTCTGGAATCTTCTTCACACATTCTTCAACCCAGGGATGGCAATCAGTGGCCCTCCAGATTTTGTTGGGCAACGTGTCCCATCATCCTTGATCATCTACTGGTTGTGAGGGGGCTGGGACAGGCTGATGGGAACTGGGGTCCAACAAAACCTGGAGGAGCACAGGTTTCCCATCCCTGCATTAGGTGCATTCAAATTCTTAGTTTTTCCCAGACCAGACTTGATCCCATCTTGGTCTTTTCACTTGTGTGTTGCAGGTATGCAAACCAGCAGCTTTGTGATAGAAGTTTATAAAATTATGCATGACTGGAGTAAGTGGATAGAGAAAGCCTTTTCTCCTTTTCTCATAACAACAGAACTTGTTGACATTCAGTGAAGCTTAATGTTGGATGTTTCAGGGCTGATAAAACAAGTACTTATTCATGAAGAACAAAGTTAAACTACAGGATTTGCTTCCACAGGAGACAATGATGGCCACCAACTTGGATGGCTTTAGAAGAGGATTGGATAAATTCATGGAGGATAAGGCTACCAATGGCCACTAGCCAAAATGGCTATACTCTGACTTCCAATTGCTGGAAATCACTGGAGGGGAGAGTGATCTCAGTGATATGGCAGGAAAACATGCACACAGTCTGAATAAACTTGACAGTGGGTGTCAAGAAGACCCTTAATGATAATCCTGCTGTCTATAACTGATCCCTCCTTTGAGCTCCATTTTAAGAAGCTGAAGTGCTAGAGATCCATTAAGGCACAAGTACCTGCCAACAGCATAGCACCTTTCTGGGTAAGTTGTGTTGACTTGAGAGCAGGGATAGAGACTATACAAAGGTCATTTGAAATGTCCCAGTGGGATAAAGTTGTGGAGACCTGGCAATTGGTTTTTCAAGTAGCCTGGAAACACCACCACGTTTTCCTTGAAAAAGAGGTACAGAATAAGGCTGTTTCAGGGGAAACAATGTTTATACCACTTTTGTGGGTGTGCTAAACCAGTTTTATTGATTGCTGTGCAAGGGATGGGGCACACAATGATCTGCCAGTTGAAAATTAGACAGACTGAGGTAGAGAGTTTAGGGATAAGTATTCCTGATTCCTACACAAAGTTTCTCCCTGACCAGCAAAAAATAAGGCAGAGTACACATGACCTTATATTCTAGCATCAAAGGATACTAAGAGTACTTGCTATTTATATGTAGTCCACACACCATCTAGATCAATTGTATGTTGGGTTTTCTTTGTCCCTGGAAAGCACTTCTTGAGACCCTGATGTCATTCCGAAAATAAAAGATCATAGCAATACACTGATTCATGTTACCCTACAGTGTGTGCATTTGAAAACGTAATGGAATCAGATGTGAACAGTCCAGGCAATGAGTATGTGCATTTTGGGTGGGTGTATACCAAAATCACAGTCACCTTTCTTCATGCAGGGTGGAAGAAATGCAGATAACCTAAGTAGACATGCATGTGTTTGCATTGTTAAAGTTCGTTCATTGGCTGTACGACAACGAGGCATTCATTTCATTAAATGCATAAAATCCAATTACATTCCTTTTCATAGTGCATTTTGCCAATGACACAATTTTCATGGACAAGAACCTCTACTAAAATGTTCTCCTTTGGAGACAGAGAAAGAAAATTCACCTGGTGAAGACAAATGTATATAAAATCCTAAATGGCCAAGTGGGAAACGACCCTGACTATGAATAGAACTAAAGATTCCAGATTGTGGCTGTAAATGCATCGGAAGTGTTCTTATAATACATTATATCACTTTATAAAATTAGATATGAAATAGTCATTACTTAAAGCCACAGGACACCTTGGAAATGACAAGTCCTTCCATTTTGTTGCAAATCAATATCTAATTTACCTTTGAAAGGCTTTAAGGAAATTCATTGAAAATTACACAGGGTTTATAGTATGAAAATCAATTTCATATAAATGCATTACAATCAAAAGACACAAAAAAGCTAACATGAATAGTTAATCATGCAACATTTTATTTCTCAGTATTTATATTAATTTGGCCCACTATGTATATAGAGTAATAAGAAAGCACCCTGATATACAGTAAGGAGTGACCCCCAAGAAATAGTGAGTGGTAGTAGCACTCCCCTCGCAAAATATTTCTTTGCACCTTATGCTGAGTTTAATGTGTGCTGCAAAATCCATAGTCCTCTAATAGCGGTCTTTGCCACTTCTTTGTACCCCAGCTTAGTTTTTCTGGAATCAGCCCCGCAGAAAAGGCTGTTATTTAAAATGAAATCTGTTTCCCCTAAGGCAAACAACATCCATTTGCATCATGCCACCTAGAGTTCTTCTTGCCAGTTGCAAAATTCAACACTTTTCTCCGTTGTCATGTTGCAGGCCACAACTTTTTTCCAGCCGCTGTTACTGTCTAGTGGTCTTTTGCTTGCCACCACGTCTGCGGGCTCTCTTCCGGCCAACGCTGCCAATGACTGATCTTAAAAACTTGGGGTCAGTGAGATTCGGCAATCGCAGCACCTTGCGCCTGCTGGACCTCCTGAGCGGAGCGGGTTGTGTCTTGCTCCTCGTGAAGTAGGGTGAAATGTGAGGAGTGTTGCAAGCCGGTGCAGAGGCAGAAGGTCTGGCCGAGATGGTAGAGCACGGCTTCTCTGTCAGGGGCTTCTTCCTAACCCAGTGGAACACCAGTATCGTACGCCTCTTAGATGGGTTGGACATGCTGAAGAAGGGGCTGGAGGCCCAAAGACGAGGGTGACTTCAAAGCGGAGGACGCAGCAGGCAGTTCCCTATCAATGGTGCCAAATCCAAGCAAATGTTAGCTCCAGTCCTGTTAAATCGATCCAGCAATTATGAACGTTAAAGAAGGGGTTAATTCCTCAGGCAGTAGGAAAAGACTTTCTGTGGCTTTTTCATAGATGGGAGCCCCCAACTACTGCCACTGTTGACAGCCTGTTGCCCCTTCACTCTGCTTGAATGGGTTATGTCACAATGGTTCCTTCATCAGGTGTTTGTGAGCATGAAAATGCTGTTGGGAGTTTCAGCAATGAAGGCTCAGGCATAACATACTGTTTGAAAGTCTGAACATTTCCTCTTTTTTATTTAACAAAATTTATATACCACTTTTATCATTGATATACAAATTATTAGGAGAGTAAGTTAAAAATATACTGTAGTTTATTCACTTATAGGCTAGTTTACATACTTTATTCCTTCTTATACTTCCATCCCACCTTTCCTCCACAGAGCATACACACTTCAGCCTCCACCTTCTCCATTTTATCCTGACAGCAATATTGTGAGCTAGGGCCATAGCTCAGTGGTAGAACAACTGCTTAGCATGCAGAAGGCATCTCCTGGTGGGACTGGGAGCGCTCTCTCTGCGCTTTGGAGGCTTCGCGTTGCTATCGCTGAAGCCAAGGAGCCTGCATTTGCTCCATAGGACGCACACACATTTCCTCTTAATTTTGGAGGGGGGAAAGTGTGTCCTATAGAGTGAAAAATATGGTATATGTACAGTAACAGAGGGCAAGTTTAAAAGTGTTTGTATAAATGAAAGTCAGCATGAAGCAATGCCCGCAAGATGCCACTTCAGCATAATGAATCTATGGCTCTGATCAATACGGAACAATGAAATTTTGACAGAAGAATGAACGGGGAAATGGATCTTTCCTGAGCAGAATTGGTAATTTGGCTGCAAATTGATGCTCAGTACTATTTTTTCTGGAAAAAGAGGTGCTGGAACTCACCATGGACGCCTCCCTGAGAGGTACTGGAACTGAGTTCCAGTTTTAAAAAGCCCTGCACATACCTGTAGACAAATTGTGTCCTCCCTAAAAGAGGGCACATGTTGCGGTGAGACCTGGAGACCTACCACATGTGTTGTGGGTGGGTAAGATCAGTCAGCCACAACACCCAATTGTTAGGTCCCTCTATATTGGGTTCAATCTGGCCAATGGGGGCGCAGTTTAAATGGATCAAGGGACTGATATATACCCATGCACGTGACTCAGAGCTTCCTCTTTCGGTGCGTGCATTGGAACACCCATCCACCTCTCCCTAATTTTAGGGCATTTTGTGATTGACCTTGTTATGCCGTCATCTGTTGTTGGGACTGGGGCACGGCAGGAATTTCCCCACTTGGCTGATTGGCTGTTCCACTTGGGTTTTGCCTGCCATGTAGCAAATCGTCACAACTTGTAAGGTTGCGGATAGGCACTGGTTCAGGTGATAGGGATGGGAGAGCGGTCTCGCCATCCCTATGTGAAGGGTATTCCATTAAAGGAATCCAGGGACTCAGCTGGTTTGGTCAACCCCTGAGTGGGGGTTGTGCCTGTGCCTGAGTCCAGGGGGGCATCTGGGTGGTGAACACAGTCTGTTCCCGGCTTTTTGCCTACCCAGGTGTTCACCCTTGGCTGACCTGTGCTGGTGCCCTGGGTCAGCGCTGCCTGCAAGGGTGCAGGGAGCTAGTCAAACCAGAGCCTATGCAACCACTCACCTTCTGTAATCAATAAAATTGTGGCCTAAATTCTGCCAAAAACCAAAGCTAAAATTTGAGTCAAGTGAGAATTTATTTAGCGGGGAGGTCTCTGGGTCTGAACATGCAAACCTGCAAGCAGGACTGGAGTGTCTCTGTAGGGCTTCTAGCTTTCACCCTTCGGCCTGTGTCTGTCTCTGTCTGTCTGCTTCGCTTCTTATCCCTTCCACCTTTATCTCTCCCTCACCTCTGCTTCCCTGCGAGCCGTGACAATTGAGGGAGCCCATTTGCTGCTCCTTATTCTTTCCACCTGACCATGATCCTCAATTTTGTTTTTATTTTTAACTAGGGCTTGCCTGGGCACACCTGGCACATGCCATGTACATGCCTATGCTTTTGTCATGGGTGGATACCTTTTTTCCTTGGCTGGCTATACACTAATAAACATTAGTATTCTCCAAGAACTGCTTTTTTTTGCAGTTAGGTGGAAGCAGCCTTGAAAAAGAGGTTCCACTCAGCATTTTAATGGCGCACAAGATCCGCTGTTATGTTTACGCACCAGTCCTGCTCTGCCAGTGTCCCTGACAACTCCAATTAAAAGTTTATCGCTTGCAGGTTCAGCCTGTTTTATTACTTCCTGTTGATCCCGCCTGGAGAATTAGCGATGAATAATAGCCTGCTAATTGTTCCTTAAATAACCTCTCTCATTTGCCCCAAAGTCAATTTCTATTTCTGGTGTGTGTGTGTGTGTGTGTGTGTGTGTGTGTGTAGAGACTTATTTTCTGATTCTGTCCCATTTCTTTATTTCTTTTTGACTCTTAAACAGCAAATTAGCAATTAAAAATAGCCTAAGAGAAGCTATTCAAAGGGCAATAAAGGGGCAATTCATCATCACCCTCCCAGCTGAGATCAACAGAAAGCATAAGAACAGATGGAAAGCCCTGCTGGATCAGTCACAGGCCCATGTGCTCCTGCATCCTGTTCTTGCAATGGCCACCCATTAAACATAAGAAAAACTTTGTACTGATTTGCCTTCACTGACTGGCAGTAACTCTCTGGGCTTTGCGGGCATCTTTCCTAGCCATACCTGGAAATGCTGTGGATTGAACTTGTGGCTTAACATTAAGCTATGACCTTTCCCATAAGCAACCCATTTGGCTGAACCAGTTCTGTTGCCTGATGCATTAGATAAGATGGCAACCAGGGCCGGCCTGCCATGAGGTGAGGTGTGGCAGTTGCCTCAGGGCAGGTAGTTGGGAGAGGCAGCAGATCCACCTCCTACAATTGTTGGCCTCCTCCACTGTGCACCCTCTGCATATCTGCACTCAGAGGCATAGCAAAGGGGCTGTGGTGGAGGTGGACTGCTGGGTGGTGGTGGCAAAATGGTCGGCAGCACTCACTGCAGGGCTTGCAGCGCATCTGAGCAAGGCATCTCTCCTGGGAGTGATGCGGTGGCTTGGGCGCCATCAGGCTCTGCTCTGCCCCACACAGCCCACCTGTTGCCTCCCCCTCAGCTGTAGGGCAGCTGAGAGGGAGGAGGCAGGCAGACTCCTCAGAGGCCCTGCAGTGCCCCCATGGGTGACTGGCCCCACCTCTGCAGGTAGCTGGCTCTGCCCTCAGGTGATGTCCCAGGTGCCCGATCGGCTTGCTCCACCACTGCACCCACTGCCACTGCTGCTGGGTGGGTGCACGATAGGAGTGCCGCACAGGGTGGCATTTTCTTTCTTGCCTCTAGCAGCAAAGCATTCAGGGCCATACACTGAAATGGACTAAACTGACAGTAGAATATTATTTCATCATGAGAGTGTCCTCTACTGCATGTGAGAGGTATAGGAATTCTTCAGTGGGGGTGGCATAGCATGGTAGTGGCAGAGCACGGTGACTCTTCCCATTTCACCTCAAGTTCTGAAATGGGATGCATTGCCCCTGCTTGCAACACATCTTCTGATGTGTTGAATTTCAAGCTGTAAGAGGCCCTTAAAAATTATAATCCACATATAATGCACATTGAGATCCAGCACCGAGGGCCTTCTGGCCGTTCCCTCACTGCGAGAAGCAAAGTTACAGAGAACCAGGCAGAGGGCCTTCTAAGTAGTGGCACCTGCCCTGTGGGACGCCCTCCCACCAGATGTCAAAGAAATGAACAACTATCAGACTTTTAGAAGACATATGAATGCAGCCCTGTTTAGGGAAGCTTTTAATACTGGATGAATCATTTCATTTTAATATTCTGCTGGAAGCCGCCCAGAGTGGCTGGGGAAACCCAGCCAGATGGCTGGGGTATAAAATAAATATAAATATAAATATAAATATAAATATAAATATAAATATAAATATAAATATAATAATAATAATAATAATAATAATAATAATAATAATAATAATAATAACAACAACAACAACAACAACAACATTGTACAAGCAAGCGCTCTCCAAATACATTTTCTTTTAAAATCACAAATCTGGTCTCATAAAAACATAGGAGTATAGCATGGTATATATTGTATTGCAGCGATCCAGAAAAAAGGTGACCCAACAAAGGCTGGCAATTCTGAAAAAAAAAACTATGTCTGGCTTTGAATTTGTTTGAGTGAGTGGGGATCTTTTCAGAAACAAGCATTAGAAGCTCCAAGTATCTGAACTTTGCTTCATACATAAAAGTATATGACCCTTACATTGTGGGAGGGGAGGGGAAAACCAGAGAACAGAATTTATTTTTATCTCGTTTTAACATTTATGCATTGTTAGTCCATTGCAGACACTTAAGATAAGTGGGATGGTGGTGTTGGTGTTAATGGCTTGGAATCCCTTAGAGGGTAAATTCTTATAAATGTTATATTTTGTAATGGAGTGGGTTTAATTATTTAGGCCCTAAACACTCCTTTTATAATTTATCTGGGCACTTGATGGCACTTTTGAGGCTTGGCTCAGGAGTTCGATTTAGAAGCAACATGAGTTCATCCCTAAGGAAGGAGAGTGAGCTACATAGATCAGTTTCAAAGATGAGTAGTGAATTCACAGGGTAATGAAACAATGGCAGTCTCTGGTGTTAAAGTGGCAACACATGTGTGAGGTGAGTTCCCAAGCCAGTTAGGTTTTTGGAAACTTCCATTACTGGGCTATTGGTATTGTATGTTGGTGGTTTTGTATGTTGTATGCCAAAGTCACATTATGGTCTGCCATCTTGAATAAAAATGGTGCCTAGTATCCAAACATCACCACAAACTGCCATCCCCACATCAGGAACCCTCATGCCACATTTTGTGATGATATCAAGATGCAGCTGAACCTATGCCAAAAACCAGGCAAATTCATGTTGCAGTCAATAATCTGGATTCAAAATGGCAGCTAGCATTCAGACACCAGCAATAACCAATTTCCCCAGCTTGAGAACCCTTGTACCAAGTTTTGTGATGATATATTTTTAAAAATAATTTTTATTAAAGGTTTTCTTGGTTTACAAAATTACATGCATTGTCTATTTTTGTAAAGTCTTTGATGGTGATATATTGAGATGCAGCAGAACCTATAGAGAACAGACAGATTGACAAACCTCTTTCCAAAATATAGTAGATGTCTGATATAGCCAGAAGAACCCAAGTTCAACTGATGGATGTCAGTCTTGTGTTGCACAGTGATGAGTTGGGGGCTGGATTAGGGTTTTATTGGGTCATTTTGGAGAGTTCCCAGAATGTCCCAAATTCTGTGATGTTTCTGGTATAAAAAGGCAGCTGGCTGGAGCAGTGGGGGAGCTAGCCACTCGGGCACCCAGAGCGGCACACATGCCATGCACCGGGGGGGGGGGGAGCCACACATGGGGGATTTTGTCAGCCCCCCTCAGGGATGACACCTGGGGTGGACCGCCCCCCCTTCCTACGCCCCTGGACTGGAGCAGCTGCCAAATTTAGATCTGCTGCTGCTGCCGCCACTATATTTGATGGTGCTAGTTTGTGGCCTTTCATGAGAGGTGCAAAAGAGAGAATTCTCCTCTGTCAAAATGGGACTCAGACCTGAAGGCAGAACTTTGACTTTAGCCCATTCTAAAATCCCATTCTGGAAACAGTATCATTAAGTAGCAAGAGCAAGTAACCTTACACATATATTAAGGTGTAAAGAATAATATAAAAAATAGAATTGTAGAGTTAGAAGAGACCAGGAGATCCAGTCCACCCCCTGCAATGCAGGAATATGCAGCTGTCCCATATGGGGATTGAACCTGCAACCTTGGTGTTATCAGCTCCATGCTCTAACCAGCTGAGCTATCATATAACTAAATCATTCATTCATAGATTAGGGTGGTCAAAAAAGAGGGTCTGCATTACCCAAGAAGGGGAGCCCCAATTTGCACAAAATGTGCATATGTGCATATGCTCATTTATATGTATACATGTTTATTTAGAAACATTTACTGTAATTTAAATAGCAACACAATGCCTCTCACCAAGGTGGAACCAGATGACCTGTGTGCCTGCCTGGTCTGCCTGCCTTCCAGGTATTAACTACAGATGGGAATACTTCAAGGCCCCTGCTGTCTTTTCTTATGGTTCTTTATCTTTAACATGCAATTTAAAGGACACGTTTTAAAAAAGGACTGCCCTCTGACAGTTCTTCAAATAGAAAATAATGTCCTCTGTAAAGGAGGATACATGGCCACTCTCATGTAGAGGGGTTGAGGGAAGCCTTGTACCATACATAGAGAAACATTCCTCAGGCAAAAAAGAAAGAAAGAGGAACAACAGCTTGCAAATTATCAACTGCAGGTCCTGGATTAGAAGAGAATAGGTCATGGAGAGATCAGTGAATGCACACATTACCAGAGGTGTTGGGTATACAATGTTGTTTCATGGATTATACACGATGACAGCAGCAGCTGTAGCTTCTTCCTTATTCAGGAAGGATCCATTCTGAATTGAGGAAAAGAGTTTTGTAAAAAGAGATATTTCAGGATGGCAGACAAAAGCTTTGTATCCTCTGCTTATCTGTCATTGAACACAACCTACACCGTAAAGTTTTATATGAAGTCATTGGCAATGGTCATTAGAAGATCTGGGGGCAACACTGATGACATCTGATGGAAGTTGTAATTCAAAACGTATGGAGGACATGTGGTTGGAGAAAGCTACTCTGCTGAATTCCTCCTTTGTGCTCCTCCCTCCACTTCTATGAGGCTATGCAAATCCTAAGCTTGATCATGACTATAGATCTCCAGTATCACCCTTATCATTATAATTTATTATGATATTAAGTGATGGCCCTTTTCCTCCACCGTTCCTGATGTACAGTAGATCTTCACTCACCCCTGCCTTATTGTTTCATCTCTTGGTTCATCTTTTGTGGTTCATCTCAGGTGCCAAAATGTCTTGGGCCAGCCCTGGTCCCAGGTTCCCAGTATCTCCATGTACGGCTGGAAGAGACACTGCCAGTCAGGATAGACAGTACTAACCTAGAGGAACTGAGGGTCTGACTCACTGTAAGACAGTTTCCTATATTTCTAGGGGACACATTCTTGGTGGTCTCTAGCCAGCTTTCCAGAAAGCCCTCCTGCTTAGAGGAACAAATGGCCAATCCAGTCCAGCATCCTGTTCTCACAGTGGCCAACCAGATGAAAGCAGGACCAGAGTACAAAAGCACTCTCCCCTCCTGTGGCTTCCTGCAGCTGGTATCCAGAAATATTTACTGCCTCTGGCTGTGGAGTCAGAGCATAGCCATTGAAGCCAATAGCCACTGATAGACTTACCGCTCATGAATTTGTCCTATCCTTTTTAAAAGACATCTAAGTTGGTGGCTAGAGAAAGTCAAACTTCTTATGGTCAGCTTGTAACATTTGGGTGCCTGTGGTTGAAACTCTAATCTAATTAACTTGTTGCATGGTCCATTGGTAAGTTCTCCTGTGCAACCTCTATTCAGCTGTGTCCAGTTCAATGGGCCTCACACAGGATAGTTTCCCAATGGCTGGCACCTAATGACAGATGGTAAACCTGCCTGCTTCCTGCTCTGCTGCACTAAACAGCACCCAGAATCCACTGCCTTGCCATGCCATGCCTTGCCTCACCTCACAGTAGGACCAACTCTGAACCTTCTAGCACAGTGGGAGAGGAACAAATGACTCCGTTTAGTCTCCTTGTGGACACAGATGGCCGCTGCACCTGTGCAGAATTTGTTGGAACAAGCTCAGTGTTAATTCTGACCATGGTGTTGACAGCGATTAATTATGGCACCTTAGGGGAAACCACAGCAACATTAATGATGTCTGGATCCTAGCAGCTGGCTGACAGTGCTCTCTCAGATGCTTATGTGCATCTTCTCCCCGTGTAATATGGCCAGATCTTAATTACTCTGAAGTGCAAGCCAATGCAGGTTCTGCTATGATGTGGTGACCACATGAGGGGAAATTTAAGCATTCCCCTCCTTCACCCCCCCCAAAGGAAGACTTAAACTCTTTGTGCTTAGACTACTCCCTCCTCATTCTTCACCTCTTGAGACAGCAGTGTGGGATTTGCATGGTAATTGGGGCGCATCCAACAAAGGGTTTAAAGAGTGTGCATCACAGGGCACACAAAAAACCCCATGTGGGTTTATGTCCAGGATGCTCTTTTGTACCCCATTGTGCCTTTCATGTTACTCTCATTATCATAACCTTGACCACGCAGATTGGTAATCCCATTTGCTCAAGTTGTCCAAGAAACATTTCTTTCAAAAAGGCACCAAGGTGCTGGGGGCCCCAGTCCCTTCAATATTTTGAACCAGGGGGCCCAGCCCCCCAATATTGAGGGGGCCAGCATCCCCTGCTACTACCAGTCAAGCACAATACCATCTTCTTTATAAGACTTTGCAGTACTGTCACTTTCCTTGATATCCTCCTCAGTATGTTTTGCAGAAACTCTAATTTGTGAAACTTCTGTTTATATTATTTGTAGTAGAAGCCCCATGTCCAGCTTCCTCAGTACTAGTTTCAACAAGAGTGTAGCCGTATTCTTGTCCTTCAATTGTTTGCTCCTTAGCTTTTTCCTCCTGTTGTCCTGCGGTGCTGAGCTGATTAAGAGGTGACTGTAAGATTTAAAATTAAGTTCATTTTCACTTTTTTAAAAAGTGTGTGTGTGTGTTTTACATAACCTTCAATCAACTTGATGGTCTATCTATTTCAAATGCAGGCAGCAACCATTTTGCACGCTGCCAGTTGATGCATGACTGCTCATGCATGCATCACTTTCAGCCCTGGAAGGTGGCAGGGGTGGAACGGGAGGCTGCAGGGGCAAAACAGGCTTACGTGTGACTGCTGACATATGCAATGACCCAGAACACAACCCCTATACATATGGGGAGTTGCCTGTATACATAAAAAATTATTTAATGTATGGATTACTTCAAAAATGATAAAATTCTCCAAGACTTAAAATATAAACAGAAAATTACCAGATATAACCAAAACTAATCTGTATAATATTGTGCCCCTCAAAAGTACTGCACCCCTCTGAGATATGTGTTCTAGGTAGCTGTCTAGTTGGCCTAGTGATAGCAGCATCCCTGCTCCCATAAACCCATAAGCCCATGCTGGCTGGGGTTGCTGGAAGTTGGAACATAGCAATGTATGGAAGGGTACAAGTTCCCCATCCCTATACTATCCCTTCAAGCCACAACTCTAAAAGGTTTCTAACAGAGAGATTCAAGGATAAATCAAGGTCCTTGTACTCCCCCCCCAGCAACTCCTCCCATCCTCAAATAGCTGGGGTTGCTAAGAGCCTGAGCCCAATTTTATTTTCCTGTGGATTTGTTTCAGAAAATGCTCTTACACACATCCCATTGGCTTCTATAAATGGGGATTGACAGATTTTAGACAGAGATGGAAAGAGCATTAATTGAAGCAACATGAGAGAGAGAGAGAGAGAGAGAGAGAGAGAGAGAGAATGAAAGAAAGAAGTTGCCCACCCACACAGCAGGAGACTTTGCTATCCAATCCTTTCATGGATTTCAGACACTTTCACTGTCTAAAGGAACACACACGCACATACACACAGATAATATATCTGAGAGAAATAGAGTGAGAGGAATAGGGGAAAAACATCACGCTCTGAAAGTACTGGGCCAAAGGAAGAAATGTTCCAGATGTTGTTGATGCACAGGAGGAAAATGTTAGTTCTGGAGAACAGCACTATATAATCTGGGACATTTTAGCTCAGAAAAATGGTGAGTTTGGAGAGGGGAGATGACAGAGTAAGATGTTTATAAAAAGATGCACTATCTGGAGAAAGTGAGCAGGGATACATTTTCCTCCATCTCTCCTAATGCTAGAACCCAGGGTCATCAAATTCATTATTATATTTATACCTCACTGTTCCTCCAAGTAGCCCAAGGATCATACATGGATATCTATATCTGTCTATCATCTATCTATCTATCTATCTATCTATCTATCTATCTATCTATCTATCATCTATCTATCATCTATCTATCTATCTATCTATCTATCTATCATCTATCTATCAATCTATCTATCTATCTATCTATCTATCTATCTATCTATCTATCTATCATCTATCTGTCTATCTATCTATCATTATTAGTATATCCTGCCTTTCTCCAAGGATCAAGGTGGCATATACTGTTCTTCCATTTTATCCTCATAATAACCCTGCAAGGCAGGTTAAGCTGAAAGGAGGTAACCAACCCAAGGTCATCCAGTGAGCTTCATGGCTGAGTGTTGGATCTGAGACCTGTTTCTGTCTTCTGCATCACTGGTATAAGGACATGAATTCTGCTCTCCTTCAATGTCAATCCTAAACCATGCATATAACTCAGCTTTCATGAATTGTCAAGTTATGTTTTGTCAGCTGATCTTCGACTTGTAAAATTCAGTGTGAAAACTAGTATGCTGTTTCAGGTGGTGATGGTGGCAGTGGTGTATGTCTGAAAAGCGTTTTAAGATTTACAGCAATCAAAGTTCAGGTGTCCATGCCTGGATAAATTCAAGAGTAAATTGTTATAAAACAAGAAGTGCATTCTAAGAGCAGTTGTTGTGGTTGTTGTGGTTATTTATTTATGCCTTATAATAACTACAGCAATGTCAGCACAGGTGAAACAGCCACAATTTCCTCTGCTTTCTGAGTAAAGACGGCTTGAGTATTTGACACATTTACAGCAGCAAACTACTCAGATCCACAAATCCCCCTCAATTCCCCTCCAAACTGAGAAGACAATTCCTCTCCCCCGATTGCTCCTACACTCCTGCCAACCTAGTAGCCAGTGAAAGCATGCCAGTGGAAGTAGATAAATAGGTACCGCTGCAGCAGGAAGGTAAACAGCATTTCCATGCACTCTGGCTTCTGCCACAGTGTCCTCTTGCACCAGAAGCAGTTTAGTCATGCTGCCCACATGACCCAGAAAACTGTCTGCGGACAAATGCTGACTCGCTTGGCCTGAAACCAGAGATGAGCACTGCACCCCATAGTCAAGTGTGACTGGACTTAACTGTTCAGGGGTCCTTTATCGGCCTCTCCAACTTCATTTCCCTGAAAAAGAATCCAACACACCAAAAGACTGGATAATCACACTGACCTGCTCTGCACTCTCTCAGCAACTCCTCCTCCTATCAATATTAGTGCAGCAACACTGAGCTACTTTACAGAGTTGATGTAGCACAATCTTTCTCAAGCCCAATATCACAACGCCTTCCTAGAACATAAATATAGCAATGATGGTTTTAAAATGGTACCTCGGTTTTTGAACAGCCGAGTTCACGAACAACTTGGAACCTGAACAATGCAAAACCGGAAGTAGGTGTTCCAGATTTCAAACTTTTTTTGGGAAGCCGAAGGTGCTCCGCTTTGAGTCCCCCTATGTTTCCTGTTGCACTGCAGATTTGTGTCCTCCTGTGTATTTCCTGTTGTGCTGATCATTTGCACCCCCCTGTGTGTCTCATTTTTTCTTCCATAGGAACATAGGAAGCTGCCTTATACTGTCAGACCATAGGGCCCCCTACATCATTATTGTCAACACTGACTGGCAGTGGCTCTCCAGGATTTCAGAAAGGGAGTCTCCCCCTGCCCAGCCTGAAGATGCCAAGGATTAAACCTGGAACCTTCTGCATGCAGAGCAGGTTTTCTGCCACTTGAGCTACTGTGGCTGCATTGGCCCCACTCTACTTTGGCCCCTCCATGACTGCAGGTTCTTGACAACACTGTGCAGAGCACTGCATCCAATAATTAGTCCAGAAGGTGCTGATCTTCAGGCATACAGCAGTGACTTACAGTGTTGCTAAGGAGGAAAGAAGAAAGTAACTAGGGTGATTGCATTTCCAAAAAAGAAAGAAAGAAAAAAGTCACAAGAAACATATTTATCAGCGGAACACGTTCCCAAATATTTGCTGATCCCAAATTAGAACCCATTGCCATGACAACCTCTAGCCGAGAACCATCATCCCTTCATTTTCCAATTAGGAACAAGCAATCTGTTCAATTTGGTTTTAAAGTATATCAGTTTCTGTTTAATTTGGGAAACAGGAGCCCATAACCCAAGACAGGTTGTATTGTTTACATGGAAACTGTAAAAGCAGATGGGACCACAACCCACACTGCAGTTGTGCAAAATTATGTGCTGCGGCTCATTTAGAGAACCAGAGAAGTAGGTCTGAGAGTTTGTCTACATAGAAATCCAACCACAAGGGGCCCTTCTAAATGTCCCTTTTTATCAAGCATTCATCATGAGCATTTCTCATATTATCGGGTGCTTATCACACATACAGTTCCATTTGCATCTATAAATGTTTTGGGGTGGTCATACTGCTTATTTACAGCAGGTGTATGTCCTGCTAAAACTCTGTAAGTTCTCATACCACAAATGTTCTGAGTTAGTTCTTGTCCTGCTTTAGTTGCAAGAGTGCCTGGTTTCCCCCACCCAAAAGGTGTGCATGTAGCATCTGTGCACATGCCCCATTGGTACCCAATTGGCATAATCAAATCAAGATATTAGAAGGAGCAGCAAACACAAAAGGGAATGCCTACCAGTATGATTGGGAAAGAGCAAAACTGCTCCTTATAATCAAATGCAAATACATTCAGGCATGGACTACTCTGATCTTACTGGAGTGGCGAGGGAGTGAATTAGCAGATAAATACTGTAATGCTCAGACAGGGACGTCTATTGTCTAACGTTCTTGCAAATGAACCAGAATAAATGCTCTGTAAATAGATGACATCGCCCAGCTTCCTTGCAAACTTTGCACAAAGAGATCAGTATGAATGCTCCAGTTTGAATGTCTGAAAGCAACCTGCTTTCCTGGTTTTGTTGTTGGCTCAGTTTTCCTATTTGGCTTTGAAGAATCCTGTTCTTCCCATGTCTCCACTGTCCAATGCTCTGCATGTGGCTGATTTTAGATGTAAAATGACTAATTATTTTGTTGTGTAAATGCTTGATATAGTTAAGCTGTTCCTTTTGCTGTAACCTGTGTATTTATTGCTACGATAATAGCCTCAGCTGTCTCTTGTTTGCAGGCTTATTAGTAATTACCACAGTTCTCTGTTGTCCTCTGTTACTGAGCTTTGATAAGGGGCAAACAGCACTTTAAACAACAGCCACATGTTGCCTCTGGATGCTGATTGCAGAGAATCACAAGTGGGGAATACCGCTGTTAAACTAATGTCCTGCTTGCAGGTTTCTCATTGGGATCTGCCTGGCCACTGTGAAAACTAAATAGGCCCTGCCCTCAACGCTACTGGAGCTGACCCTAGTCCATAGGAACCAACTCCTAGAGACCAAGGTCCCTTTGCCCCCTCCCCCTATAAAATATTTGATGCCCCCTAGGTTGATGGGCATTGCCATTCAAATGATGTGTTCATACCATGTATTGTGATTATGTGCAACGGGGCTTACTTACCCCCCTATTTTATTCAAGTTGGCCCCCCTTCCCAGGGCTGTCTCTTTCCATTTAAGTTGTTGTTGTTCTTACCAACCCTGCCTACCCACAGATCACTGGAGCCGACTCCAGGGGGCTGTAGGTGCTTCGGCACCTGCAATAATATATTTGTGGGGGCTGCCCACCCTCAGAGTCAATGGGAAAGTTGAAGCCCTCCATTGCGGGCACCCACAATATCTGGTGCAAGATGGCACCTATGCCACAAACCCTCCTTCTACACCATGGGTAGGCAAACTAAGGTCCGTGGGCTGGATTAGGCCCAATTGCTTTCTTAATCCAGCCCATGGACGGCTCAGGAATCGCCACATGGGTCGCCAGTGCACACATTCTTTCCCTCTCCCTCCCTCTCCCTCACATGGCGGTGCCACCTCTGCCTCCTCCCTCCCTCCCTCCCTCCCTCCCTCCTCCTGGCTTCTCCCTGCCCTGACTAGAGGAGGAAGGAGGCTGGGCTTTGTTGGTGCCAGCAACAGCAGTGCTCGAGGGGCTGCCAATTTAAGTAGTCCCTCTCTGGAGCCCTTTCACACACCACTCATCCTTCCTCTGCTGCCAGCCCTTGCCACTCGCAAGACACAGGTAAGCAGCCACCGGGGCTCGTGGTGCTCTTGCATCACCCCCCCCAAAATATAGTCCAGTCCCCCCACAAGATCTGAGGGACAGTGGACTGCCTCCCTGCTGAAAAAGTTTGCTGACCCCTGTAGTCTACACCTTATCCAAACCCCCACCCATCACAACTCTTTCAAGCCCCCCACCCTGCAATTGGAATTGTACCTGTGATCATGTATAAGCACCCTGATAATATGAACAACACAGAGATGTGTTTACCGGAATGGGGTGAGGTGGTGGCGAGGTTGGGAGAGCTCTGGATATGCAGTGCTGACATCTTGCAAGTGAACCTCTGGGGCTGCTGCCACCAACTTGCCACTCCTCCAGCCTCATCCTTGTGAGCATCAGCACTCCCACCACCAGTAGGAAGGCACCACTTCCATTGCTGAATCATATACTGGAAAGAAAGGGCTAGCTGGAGTTTCATAGTCTGCTGTCAGGCATCTTAGTTGACCTGTGTTAGTACAGGATGCTGAGGTAGGTGAGATCCAGCAGGATCTTCTTCATGGATGGGAATCAACTATGTACTGGAAAATTTAGATGGGACAATGAATTATACTTGATCTTGCATACGAATATTTGACTTTTCATGTTACGGAAAATGCCCTGGAAAATGTGAGATAACGCTTGTTGAAACATCATCTAACTTCCCTGCAACAAATAAGAATGAATTCCCCCCCCCCAAAAAAAAGACTTCTAAGAAACACAGTCTCAAATGCAGGCCTAGGGATTGTCATGAATTCATTGACAGTAGTAAAGGTCTGCATTGCTAAGAAGTGGGTAAAGAACAATGCCCCAGCATTATTAGACTGGTTTAATGAAATTTGGTCTCTTGTAGCACTGATTAAACTGATTAACATATTATAGGAGAACTGAGGAAAGTGAAGCTAATTGATTTATGGTTAAAAATGGTCTTCGCTTATCGTGTTTTGAAACAACACATCTCAAGAAAGCATCATTCAACACCGTGTCTTTGTTCTGCTGTTAAAAAATAAAAGTGTAACCAGCAAATGTTATGAAGCATGTGTCGATCCATTTTTCATTGTGAAATATAAATAAATAAAAGAAGGAATGCCGCACAAATAGCCAGCGCCATATAATCTACCTGCAAATAAATCAGTATGAATGTTCAATAAATAGGTCATCTGGAAGCTCCTCACCTAGTAGCAGTTTCTAAGAGCACTTGTCGTAGGAATCGCTCAGTGTTTGGCCAAGTTTATTTGTTCCACATTTGAGTCTCCCATAGCATCATTTTATGAAGTTCGCAGCAGCAAATATCACACTCCCTTACCACCTTCCCCACTTCCTGCAGCAATCCATTGCCTGCTCCCTGCTTACCAGCTGCCCAGCTGGCTTCGCTTTCCACTTTGCTAGCTCCTCCACACAGATCTGTCACAATTTGCTTGGCTGTTGAACCAGGCCTGGCCTGTCAGGCTCCCAGCTGTCCTGTATTTTTTTTATATATTAGAGTGAGCATCTTTAATTGTAGCATCATAAGACAACAAACCCCACTATGAAAGGACTTTCTCTTTATATAGAAAGGTGTCTCTTCCTCCAGCCGAATTTTATTGCTGTGCCAAATAGATGTGTCATGGCTCCTGAGAACTCCGAGAGCAAAGAATATTTGGTGATTTCAGCTGATGCTGTATATCTGCTGGCTTATTTTATTTATTCAGGTAAAAAGATTTGTGCACTGCCCTTCAGCAGGGCTTTCAAGGCGGTTTAAGAAAAAAGAGAAAGCATCCAGATAAAATATTGCAACATGGAAAGAGAAAGAGAAAGAGAAAGAGAGAAACAGATGCGTTTAAATACATTTAAAGACCTGGTACCAACATGTTAGCTGGGTCATTGCCAGACAGATATAGCTGGAGAGGAAATTTCTCAAATTGGGTGTCACTGCCAGCATTACCTTGGGTGGCAGGTTCAACTGTGGGAAAGCCCCCATAGATGACCTCAGTGTACACAAAGGTTGGTATGGAAGAGGTCGTTTCTTGCCAGAAGCAAATGTGTAGGTGTAGCAATGGATGGGACAGTTATCAATTGCTGGAGACCACAGGTTGGGAGAATGCTGCTGAGCTCAGGACCTGTTTGCTGGCTTCTCATTAGTACTTCTGGTTGGCCACTGTGAGAACACAATGTGAGAATACAATGCTTAGATGGGTCACTGGCCTGATCCAGCAGGCTCTTATGTTAAGTAGGCTACATTCTAGCTACTCAAAACCTAGCCCAGAGCTAGGAAAGACCAAACCTCTCTGTTCCTTTCTCCTGAATTTGCACTGCCTTGGTCCAGTTTGCTCCCCAAAATGTTCTCAGGACTTATCTCTCCAGACTCCATTTGTGATATTCCAATGATTGCTTATGCCTCTGAGGACAACCATCTTGTTGTTATACATGATGAAAAGCAAAGGCAGCCATCTACTTGTCAGGTAGTACAAAGTATCTATTTCTGTTCAGCTAAAACCCACAGACCAATTTGAAAATGGCATAATCATGGCTTAATTGAGGAAATGAACCCCACTGTAGCACCTCTTGGGTAATCAGTGGTGGGCTTTATGCAAATGTAACCAAACATGTGAAAAATGAATCTGAAATCCCTGAAGATTTCCTTTGGTTTACAAGTTTCTTGATGAACAGATTTCAGCCCAAGTGTGCTGGTCCAGGGGGGAGGTTACCGTGGGGCGAGGTCCAGGACCTGAGTTGAGGGTCGGCAGACAGTCCTCCACGGGCAAAGCGGGGTCCACAGCAAGAAGCCGGGCAAGGACAGGAACTCTGGGGGAACCGGACTGGGTGCTGGCCGAAACAGCTCTTCAATGACGTTGCTCCCACAACCTGGGACCGGGCTGACTGGCCTTTATCTTCTCTGAGGCCGGGGCGGTCCCAGCCCCCAGGAGACCCGCCTCTCCTGGCCTTAAGGTGAGCACTCCTCCTGGGAGCAACCAGTTCCCTTCGCCTCTCTGCCCTGAGCCTCTGCAGTTCAGGACAGGCTGAAGGGTTACTGGGCCCAGGGGGAGACTCACCTGTAGGCACTGAGTCCTCAACCACTTCCGGAGTCAGAGTGGATTCACCTGGTCCCTGCTCCTGAGGATCCGGCACAGGTGCAGGCGCTTCAGAATCAAGGCAGGCCCTGCCCCAGCTCAGCCGGCCCTGGAGGTGGGGACTCCTGTGCAGGCTGGGATTCCTCCGGTTCAGCCTCTGAATCGGATTCCCAGGCCATCACACCAAGTTAAAGCAGACATGTATTTGCTGAAGCACACTGAGGTCTGCTGTATAAAAACAGATAGAATCCCACAACCCTTCAATTCTGCATTTGCGCAGAGACTGCATAGTTCCTTTCTCAAGAAATGCTGCCTCCTTATTTTGCCATCCATCCATGGTTGAGGTTAGAAGGCAAGCTATTTTAAAAAGTGATGAATTTTTTAAAAAGAGCAATTTACCAATTAATTAATTTGCTGCATTTAAATACTGGCCATCAACCAACTCCTCTGAGCAGTTTGCCATTTAAGATACAAAATGCAATAATTCTAAAACAATAAAAATGAACTGTAAGTAATATAAATCAACACACACACCAACAGGCACACAAAACCAACAACTAAAAACCAGCATAAAATCAAGTTAAAACCAGCAGCTTAAAATTAAGGTGAAAAATTAGATGCCTTTGGTAAATTAGAAGGCCTGTTCTGATTTCTAATGTGAGTTCCGAGTGCAAATCTAGGTCTTGAACAGGTGCCTGGCTGGGTATGGGCTTACAAATTGAAGGGAATCCAGATAAGACAGGCACTATGTATGACCAGTTCCCAGGTTCAGGAGCAGGTGGAACAGACTGTTCTTCATGAGGTTGCATCCCCCTTGAAGGAGCATGTGTGAAGTTTGGGGAATTTCCTACAACTATTTCTGCTCAGGTGGCATCAGTGAGTAACTACGTCATGTTTTGGCTGGTACACCAACTACAGCCTTTTCTGGGTAAGTATGGCTATGGCCACCCCAGTTCTGATAACTTCCCAGTTTCACTACTCTAATGTGCTTTGTGTGGAGCTTCCATTGAAGATGCTCCAGAAGTTGCAACTAGTGCAAAGTGTGGTGGATGGAGTGTTTGTGGGAGCAGCAGCATACTGCTCCCATTTTAAAACATCTACTTGGGTTGCCCATTGTCTTCAAAGCCGATCATGCCTCTGCAAGTATTCATACCACGACAAGGACCACGGTGGAGCACTTGCTTTGCATGTAGAAGGTCCCAGGTTCAGTCCCTGGCATCTCCAGGTAGGACTGGCAGAGATTCCTGCCTGAAATCCTTGGGAACAGCCACCAGTCCCTATGGACAACACTAAGCAAGATGGACCAATAGTCTGATTCAGTATAAGGCAGATTCCCATGTTCCTAAGTTGACTTTATTTAGCCAAATTGTAGTTGCTGCTCCTTCTTCTTGCTCTCTATATTTGCCACCCCTCACCCTACCTATAGATATCTGGGGCTTCAGGCCTGTCACAAATATGGGCCTCAAATTCTGGTTTGAAAACAACTGTCTCACCCACTGGTTTATCCCCTTCAAAGTTTCCCTCCTGGCACTGCTATGGAGAATGCTGCTGAAGAACCTGACCAGCTTGGGTAACATCTAATCATGGCCTCAGGCAGCTAGAGCATTAACATGGAGGAACTGATAAAAATGTTAGCTAATGTTATTTCCATATCTATAGTCAGGGTCTCTTTTTATTTATTTATTGGAAGGTGTCAGGACTGCCACTAGGTCCCAGCTCACAGAGGACCAACGCCCAGTGGATGTTATATACAAAAGTCTTTATTAAAGTTTAGTTTCCATTTCCAAGCTCTGGGCGCGCAGACCCACGTCTGACGCTAGACCGGCTAAGTCCCCTCTGACTCACTGCTCCACCCACACCAGTTTAAGATTCTAGCCCGGCTCCACCTCTTGCGCTGCTCTTTCCTGCGCTGGGTCCTTCTGCCCTCTGGGGTTCCCTCCTTCCTGGACTCCTCTGACGCTGAACCTCCTGAGTCTTGCCCCTCCCTCCGGCAGGCTTTAGGACCTGGCTCCCTTCCTGGGCTCCCCGCTGTGCCGCGCTCCTGTACATTTGAACTTGGCGCGCGCGCCCAGCCGGTGACTTTCCTTCTGACCGTTTCCCCGCTTCCTGATGTGGGTGTTGCCAAACCTGACTCCTCTCCTCCCTCTGGTGGTGAGGACACTGGTCCCGACTCCTGGGACTCCCCCTCCCCACTGCGCTCTGGTGGAGACGCTGGTCCTGATCTCCAGCTGCTGCTCAGGGACTCCCCGCTGGCCCCTTCCTCCTGGGGCTTCCCCCCTGGACCCCCCTTCGCTCTGGCCACCGGCGCTCCCTTCTGTGAGTCCTCCGATTCGCTAGAGAGGCTTGTGGAATAACTCTGGCCACTGTCACTGCCTGCGCCCCCCTCGTACTCCTCCTCCTCACTCTCCATTTGCTCCCCCTCCTGTGTCTCTCCTTCTGAACCCCTGACAGAAGGATTCCACTGCCTCATCAACTCAGTGACTAATGGGGGGGGGCTTTTTATAATGCAACAGGCTGTGGGCAAATCCCTGATGTGAACCTCACTCATCTTTCTAAAGCTTCTGACATTATATAGGCCATTTGAAGCTCATAATAGAATTCAGGGGTCCTGGTGTTGGGAGTTTTTGCTGACTGGAAACCATTTCATCTTCTCATTCAGGCCACCAAGTCATTCCGTGGATCTCCTCTGTTGCTGCTTTCCTTAGGGACCCCCTGCTGGTTCTGTAAATGAGTGTTTTGCACATATTCTGATATCTGTTCAAATGCAGACATCATTGTTAACTATAGTTCCTTTGTCACAGCAAAGCCACAGCTCCGTCTGTCTTAAAGCTCCATTTCTGCAAGTTTAGACAGAGCTGTCAGTCACACACCAAACTGGGTACTCATGCAGAATGCACCATTTATGACGGAGGAAACCATTCATCTGTCAAGCTCATTATGTTGCTTTCTTTCTTTGATACACAGAGTTATGGATATTTATCTTTCCCTGGGCAGATTTACTAACTTACAGCATTTTTACCCCACACTGTAGCTAAAAAGTCAGAGTAAGACAGGGTGAGTGCAACCCTGTTTGTTCTTGCACTCTCAATGACATGTGACACTATTGGCTACAGTGTCTTTGTGGAATGAGGGAGGGGTGTATTACAGTGCTTCCATTCCTACCTGTAGGGCTGACCCCAGAAAATAAAGCTAGGAGATTGTTGCTTGGCACCATGACTTTTGAGTTGCGGGTTCCTGCAGGGATCCATTTTATCTCCTATGTTACTTAACATCTACAAAACCATTGGGATTAGCCTGCTGATGGCACATATTCGGTCTGAATGAGGAGAGACTATGAAGGTGTTGGGCTGGTGTATGCAGGCAGTGAAGTAGTTGGATGGGGGCTAATAAGCTGAGGCTGAATCTGCCTAAGACAAAAGTCTTGATGATGGGTGGTTCCTTTGATCAGGAATTATGCGCATGACCTGCCATGGAAAGGGCTGCACTCCCCCATGAAGGAATAGATAATAGATTCATCATCTAGATTCATCATCTCCTGTATTCCAAATTGTCACTGGAGTCTCAAGTGGCTTCTGTGGCTAGGAGTGCTTATTATCAAGCTCAGACTGATTATCTAGCTAGGAGCTAGGTCCACGCTCTACGGAGCGGTTGCAGCAAATCCACCAATTTATGTACTCCCCCCCCCCCCACAACCTGAGACTGAGCCTGTGTGGAAATTTCTGCTCATCCCTTTTCCATTCCCTCCTGGTTTTGGGAGGCAGCGGTGCAGAAGAGGGTGGGGAAGCACCTGGACCTTCACTTGCCTGACCTGCCTCTTCCTCCCTCTTCTTCTGACCCATTCTGTGCTCCACCCACCAGCTCTGACACTTCCTTTGCCTTCTTGCCTTCTGGCTAGTACAGGTCTCTGCAAACTGCTGCCCATTCTCCCAAGTCAGCCCTGTTGTGCACACTCATCAGTGGTCACTGACACATGTATTTGGCCCTTGGGCCTCAGGTTCCCGGTCCTTGACTTACATCATTTGATAAGCAGGGCCCAATGCACATCCAAACAGGCTGATCTTTGGCCCATGAATAGCCACATCCTTTTGCTAATATTGTAAGCATGGAGCACTTGCAGCGCAAGAGGTTTTTCTTTTGTGTGATAAAGGAACACACATGGAAACACATGTGGAAATGTTCAATGGAACATGGCTTTAAAATTGGATAAAAATGCATGTGTTTGGAATCTGGAGAAACTTGTGTTTTTAGAAATCTTTCTTTCTTTCTTTCTTTCTTTCTTTCTTTCTTTCTTTCTTTCTTTCTTTCTTTCTTTTGTCTCAGCTGCGTTGACTCATTTTATGGGGAAATGTGGTCTCATCATGCTGGTAACCCGACAGCAAGATATCGTTCAGATGCATTTTGCTGCTTTATTTCACCATTTTGATGCAGCTTTTTCTTTTCATTGGTCGGGTCGTAGTGACCTTGAGAATGTTATTTATGAGGCTCAGAAGAAAAGAGGAGGTGTGGGGGGAACTTAGATTAATTTCTGCAGCCTGGTCAGGGCCTCACATTGTACATCAAGGAGAGGAAACTTCAGGACGGGGATTCAAATGCCTCTCTATTTGGCCCTTTTGTCTCCTGATTTAAATCTAAATAAATAGCAGATCCAGAGAGGCAGTTTTCATTGGGACCCTGGCAGGGACAGCATGAGAGAACTAGAGCTGAGCTGAACTCCTCTATCCCTAGTTCCAATTATTAAAAGAATTTGCAAACCACCCTTCATTTCAAGGAGAAATACCAAGGCAGTTCCAAGTCCATTAATTCCAAGGCTGCTGAGGCTTTCATTCAGCTGCTGCTTATATAACAACAAACAGAATCAAAATCTGCATGTCCATTGCATTCAGACCATTAATGATACGTCTGTTTCAACCCTAATCAAAAATGGCCATGAGCCGCTTGATTAGCAAGCTGGAAAGCTCTATTCAAAACCCACGAAGAAGTTATTCTTTGCAGCTAAGACTTTTACTTCTCTAAATTTATTTAACAAAACACGCATACTACTCACCTGTAAATAAAGCCTCTAAGCCTTATAAAATAAATATTAAATTTGTCAATAGATATCAACATCAAAAATAGATGGTGACAGAGTTATAGAATTATAGAAAATTATTTATAGAAAATTAAAGTCAATAAAACCAGCCATTAAAACAATACATTCTAAACAAAAACTTTTCATCTGACTGCCCCCCCCCCGGCGGACCTGTCTGCCCCAGGGCAATGCATATCCTGCTTTGTCTGAACACCAAGGTTGACTTGAGTTAGCCCAATTTGGCTTGGGGTCTGGGACTTGACCAGATCAGCTGCACCTCTATACTATTATCTACCTACCTACATATCTATCTCTCTATCATCTACCTACCTACCTATCATCTCTATCATCTCTATTGACAGGAGTAAATCAGCAGTAAGTAAGACACCAAGCAAGTTGGTGTTCACTCTTTATTAGCAAAAACAGGATCTGCACAGGAGTGTCAGCAACTCTTCTCCAGCAGGTCTTGCCCCGTGGATCAGTTGCTGAGACTGAAGGTCCCCACTTCCCCACATCTGCCTAAGTCCCATTCTCTCCAAGCAATTTGAGACTGCACTTGCATGAAGCTCTAACTTCTCTACCCTTTTCATGCCTCTCCTGGTTCTGGGAGACCAGGGGGAAAGGGAGCTTGTCACAGCAGGAGGAGAAGACACCCGTGACTCTTCACCAGCCAGACTGATCTCTACCCCTTGGCCCCCTCTCCTGCTTCAGCTTCTGCCTCCAATTCTGGACTTCTCTCTGCCAGAAACTCCCCCCGCTCACTAAGTCCTGTTGCCGCTTCAGCTTCTGATACTTCCTCTTCCCTGTCTTCTCCTGCTTCTCACTCTAACAACTCATAGTCGTCTCACCATCACTCCTCAGACTATGAGCCTTCTTCCCTTGAGGGTTCCCCAGCTGGTTCCTCCCACCACTCCTCTGCTTCTAACCAGTCCGTGACATCAATATGGGTTTCACCTTTTGATCAGAGATATTTATTTGCTGATTCACTTAAAAACAAAATCTCAAGAGGGAAAACTAAGGGAAAACTATGTGGAGTTTTGTTGGAGATGCAGAGAGGCAGAGTGTACAATGATGCATATGTTGTGGAACTATAGGAAAATAAGGGAATTTTGGGACATAATATACAATGAACTTAAAAAGATGTTTAAGATTATCTTTGTAAAAAACCCCCGAAGCCTTCCTATTGGGTATAGTAGGTATGGACATTCCCAAAAACCTGAGGAAGGTCTTTATGTACGCAACAGTGGCAGTAAGAATATTAATAGCAAAAAAAAAAAAAAAAAAAAGGAAATGAGAATCAACTCCGACGAAATTGGATTGGCAGGTGAAACTATTGGAATATACTGAATTAGTAAAAATGACAGGAAGAATTAGAGACAATACAGAACAATAGTTTGTTAGAGAGTGGGACATGTACAGAAAATATCTTGAAGAGCACTGTAAAAATTCTATGGTAGGCATAGACTGACCCCTGTATAAACATAGAAAATCTTATAATAATAAATATTGGGAAGAAGTTTGGAGTGATAATGAAAAGTGTGCTACTGAAAAGAAAATTAGGACCCTCTGATGGGGTGACAGGAAGTCATAACAAAAGTTGTGTTGCAAGAAATTAATTTGTCAATTGTCAATTGTAAATTGTAATACTTTTCAGTTTATATTTTGTTTTTTGTTGACTGTAACTTTCTTTTTTTTAACCAATAAAGAAAAAGAAAAAAAAGATTTCTGAGCTCCATGTTTCCAGTCCCTCACAAACTTGCTTGGTTCGTACAAGCCTTGTAGATAATTAGTCCATGAGTGTCATTCTCCGTTATGAATGTTCCAAAGAGATCAATCCATCATGTCTCTTTCCAACCATGCCTCCATTTATTTTTAAAGGATTACACCAAACTATTTCTTGGAGGTAAGGCTTCTTTTATCTCTCCCCTGCCAATGGTGTCATTTTTGGGTGATCCCTTTCGCAAAGACAATTGCTGGCCAGCAGCAAGGTTGCATTGAACATCTAGTCAGGGTGGCCCTGCCTCCCTTACAACTACATTCAGGGTGAAATATACCTTGTCAGCAGCTGAGATTAATGACACCACTGTTGTTTCTCTTCCCACTGTATCTGAGAAGCTCCTGTGGCTCAAATAATTTAGCAAAGAACTTCTCATTCTCAAGGTCAGTTTTCCTTTTTCCTAGAGTGGATTGTGTGACACTTGTATTCTCAAGCTGGAATTCAAAAGCATTTACCAGGTGCTTCTGTGGTCTAATGTCAGCACCCAGCTATTCTGTCAGCTTTTTCTGTTGGGAGTAAACCCACAACGCTTGCTGTAACTTGCCTGAACAGGGAGGGAGTCGAAAGGCAGCCACTTCTTTCACTTTTTTCTCAATGGGCTGTTTTTTTTTGTTTTTTTCCATGGAACTCCTTGCTGCAAGATGTGAGCTGCAAGCTCATTTGTTTTGTCCCCCCCCAACTTTGAAGTGATATTTTATTGGGGGGGGGGAATCAAATATAAAGCAGCAAAGTGATGCAAAAAGGAAAAAAAAAGAACAAAACACACATCCTTGTAAAAAAGGGGGCCAACAACATTATATGAATATATTCAAAAATACCTAACGCATACATTCTTTTATGGATTTGATATTATTATCCTAATACTAATATAAATATGAATAGTCTATTACATTTTGTATAATTTCATTCCAAATATTGTCCTATTTATCCAAGCACAGTCTACGGCTGTGCGCAGTCTGTTTGTAGGTTGCAAGTGTAATACATATATACAGATCGACTGATTTGTTATTTCTTATTACAGATTAAAGGAGATCAGGTCTTTACTCTTCCAGTTCATCAATATCAGCCTCTTGACTACAATTAGAGTGCCATTAGAGACTACCATTTTTGTTGAATTCCATGTACAGTCATACCTCGGGATGAATACGCTTCGGGCTAAGCATTTTTGGGTTGCGCTCTGTGGCGACTTGGAAGTAATGGAGTGTGTTACTTCCAGGTTTTGCCGCACGCGCATGCGCAGACCATCAAAATGACATCATGCGCATGTGCAAAAGCGCCGAAACATGACCCGCACACGCTCAGATGCGCGGACATGGGTTATGTTTGCTTCAGGATGCGAACGGGGCTCCGGAATGGATCCCGTTTGCATCCCGAGGTACCACTGTAGTAGGTGTATAGTTCAGAAGAATATTCTCCGCTGAATTTTTAAAGTGTCTTTTCCCTGAACAGTTATACAGTCATACAGTCCAGCACTGCAAGATCGTTTGTTGAGGGTGTTGGGATCTGTAGTTCTGGGAGGAGCAAACTACAATTCCCGGGATTCCTGGGCAGGCAGAGCTGCGGGGGAATGTGCTTTAAACGCATGGTGTGTACAAGAGGAAAGCACCCGTGCAAGAATATTCACTCATTTCTGAGTGGCAAAGGAATCTTTCACAATTCCCATTTTTGTTGTTGTCTTGTTGGGCTATGTGTGTGTGATAAAGGGGAGCCATACTGGGGTAAAGGCGTCTTCTTCTATTCGTCCCCGTGTCAGTTTCAGTTTATTGGTTAATTTTTCTAGTAAGGCTGTTTCCCATACTGTTTGGTACCATTGGTCCATGCTTATTCCTGACAGGTCTCTCCAGTGTCTGGTTATGATGTTTCTGGCTGCTGAGAGTAGGTGGGTTATGAGTTCTTTGTGGTGTAAGTGGGCATTGTTGTGGTAGGGCCAATTCTGGGGTGATTTCTAATACTTGCTTGGTTATTTTACATATTTCTCATATGGCTGTTGTCCAGAATAGTTGGATTTTGGGACACTCCCACCACATGTGGAGGTATGTGCCTGTGGAGGTGCACCCTCTCCAGCATTTTGGTGAGGTTGTATGTGTTTTCTTTAAAGAGAGGGAGGGGGAAGGGGGAGGGGATGGAGAGAGGGAGTGGGGAGAGAAAAAGAGAGAAGGAAGAGGAAGGGTGGGAAGAAGAAGAAGAAGAAGAAGAAGAAGAAGAAGAAGAAGAAGAAGAAAGGGGGTGAGAGAGGGAACTGTGGCAGTGGCAGTGGTATGGGGGAAAAGTCTTGTTTTAAAAGGGGGGTGGGGAGAAAGGGCTCCCCCCTCAAAAACAGACTGACAAACAGGCTAAAAGGGGGGGTCGAGTTTAAAAAACAAAAGGGATAGAAAACAAAAATGGGGATGGAAAGTAGAAAGTGGGAAAAAGGAAAAAATAAGGAAAAAATAAATAAAAAGGAGCTGAGTGTCTGGGAAAGGATTTAAGGAGAATATTTATATGTTGAGAAGGAGGAAGTAAAATAAGGATAAAATAAAATAAATTGGAAGGAAAGAGGACAACAACAAAAATCCCCCCGCCCTTTTTGGGGGTGGAGAGTGTGTTTTAAGTAATATATGGATGTATTTTTAAAATGGTAGTAATAGAAATTTAGTAGAAGGGCTGAAGACTTAGGGAAAAGGGGGGAGGGGTTTTCTGTGGTTTTTCTTTTAAAATGAGGGCTAAAATATATGAAGGGGGAAATTTATGTATTAAAAAATAGAAGATGGAGATGATAATAGCAATATAAAAATATTATATATATATATATATATATATATATATGCAGGTTTTGGTGTCCTCGGGTGTCTTCCCGTGTAAAAGTTGGGGTGTCTAGGCGACGTTTCGACGAGGTCTCACTCGTCATCTTCAGGCTGGTGCTTTCGGCTTCTTGTTACTGGAACAGAGCGGGATCTCAATGTTTGAGTTCCTATAAATACTGTAGAGGGGGTGTGGTGTCTAGCCTCCAATGTTCTGGGCAGAGAGGAAGTTCCCAGGCTAGTGTGCCTTTTCTTCTTTTGTTCCTTAATTACTTGAGAGATACCTTGAGTGATTTCTTGAGTGATATCCTGAGTACCACTTAGGTGGGTCATTAGGTGTGGATTAGCAACTAATCCACTCTGTTCCAGTAACAAGAAGCCGAAAGCACCAGCCTGAAGATGACGAGTGAGACCTCGTCGAAACGTCGCCTAGACACCCCAACTTTTACACGGGAAGACACCCGAGGACACCAAAACCTGCATTCCTGTACCCGTGAAAATCTACGAAAGCATATATATATATATATATATATATATATATATATAACTATATATATAACATTCCTTTCTTTTAAAATAAAAGTTTAAAAAAAATATTTTTTTAAAAAAAAAGAAACGGGAAAGAGAAAGAGAAAATAAAATAATAAGGGGGAATAAAATAATAATGATAATAAGAAATATATATATATAATAAGAATATATATATAATAAGAAGATAATAAGAAATATATATATATATATGTGTGTGTGTGTGTGTGTGTGTGTGTGTGTGTGGAAAAAATGAGGTCTTTTCCAGTGGGCCTCCCTCTGGGCTCTGGCCTGCTTCTAGCGCGCTAGCCATTGGGGAGGTGGGCTCGGGTTGGGCCTGGGTTCAGCCGCGTGTTTCCTCGCAGCCTCCGTCTGCCCTCCTGCCTCTCCTCCTTTCCCTCGGTGGTGGCAGCGCAGTGGCAGGGCGGCAGGGTCAGGGCTTCCCTTTTCCTCCTCCATGCTCGCTCCTGGGTCCCTCCACCCCTGGAGCTCCGGATGGCCGGGCATCCCTTTCTTCCTTCTCCCCAGGGTGGCGGCACAACGGCAGCTGTGGAGGCAGCGAGATCGGGGCTCTTGCCCCTAGAAGGTCCTTCTCCCCTTTCCCTCTCCCTCAGGGGTGGTGACAACGGTGGCAGCAACAGCGAGGTCGGTGCTCCCTCCTTCTTCCTCCAGAGCACCAGCATGCTGAGGGGTGGGTCGTCCCAGGCCTCCAGGCCTCGGAGCTCCTCTTGGCCGTTGGCTGAATGCCCCCGGCTTCGGCCTGGTGGGGTCGCTGGGGGAGGGGGTCTGGCGGCTCCCCGTTGATACACTGGGTGCCCCCATCACCCGCGTGGCAGAGGTCCCGGCGGCTCAGAAGCCGGTCAGGCAGCACAAGCAATGCTGGCCACCCCCAGGAGCTCCACGGCGCCATGCTGTGTGCCATGTTGCCTCGCCGGAAGTTTCCAGGCTGTTTTTTTCCTCAGCCTTAACTGCTGGACCTTCACAATGGCTTATGTGAGCTTGTACTCAGAATGGCTGAGTACAAGGAGGAATGTGTTATCATAGAATCATTGGAAGAGACCACAAGGGCCATCGAGTCCAACCCCCTGCCAAGCAGGAAACACCATCAGAGCACTCCTGACATATGGTTGTCAAGCCTCTGCTTAAAGACCTCCAAAGAAGGAGACTCCACCACACTCCTTGGCAGCAAATTCCACTGTTGAACAGCTCTTACTGTCAGGAAGTTCTTCCTAATGTTTAGGTGGAATCTTCTTTCTTGTAGTTTGGAACCATTGCTCCGTGTCCGCTTCTCTGGAGCAGCAGAAAACAACCTTTCTCCCTCCTCTATGTGACATCCTTTTATATATTTGAACATGGCTATCACCCCTTAACCTCCTCTTCTCCAGGCTAAACATGCCCAGCTCCCTTAGCCGTTCCTCATAAGGCATCGTTTCCAGGCCTTTGACCATTTTGGTTGCCCTCCTCTGGACACGTTCCAGTTTGTCAGTGTCCTTCTTGAACTGTGGTGCCCAGAACTGGACACAGTACTCCAGATGAGGTCTGACCAGAGCAGAATACAGTGGCACTATTACTTCCCTTGATCTAGATGTTATACTCCTATTGATGCAGCCCAGAATTGCATTGGCGTTTTTAGCTGCCGCGTCACACTGTTGGCTCATGTCAAGTTTGTGGTCAACCAAGACTCCTAGATCCTTTTCACATGTACTGCTCTCAAGTCAGGTGTCACCCATCTTGTATTTGTGCCTCTCATTTTTTTGCCCAAGTGCAATACTTTACATTTCTCCCTGTTAAAATTCATCTTGTTTGTTTTGGCCCAGTTCTCTAATCTGTCAAGGTTGTTTTGAAGTGTGATCCTGTCCTCTGGGGTGTTAGCCACCCCTCCCAGTTTGGTGTCATCTGCAAATTTGATCAGGATGCCCTTGAGTCCATCATCCAAGTCATTGATAAAGATGTTGAATAAGACCGGGCCCAAGACAGAACCCTGTGGCACCCCACTAGTCACTCTTCTCCAGGATGAAGAGGAACCGTTGATGAGCACCCTTTGGGTTCGGTCAGTCAGTTTTGTTGCCTCCCTCCCAGTCCTCTGAGGAGCAACTGTGCTGGAACTGAAAGGCAAATGGCAGCCTGTGTACTGGCACCTTTTTTCTAGAAAAAAAGCACTGCTAAGAACCTTTTTAGTTTTCTATAACAACATATTCTCCAATTACTTATACACTCACAGGATTCACCTTCTATTAGCTCATCCACATTTCCACTTGTCCCAGGACTAGAAAGCATGAGTCCAAGCAGCTTCCCTCTTGCTCCTCTTCTTTCCCAGGAAAAACCTGTTCTTATACCTAGATTTAAAAACCTCTGATTTATACCTAGAGAAAATGGGAATCTGGAGAAAACCCAAATTGCCATCTGCTCCAATTGAGCCCTAAAGAGCGGTTTTCCCTGGGAGAAAGCCATGGGACAAAAGAAAGGGTGCATAAGCCAATTTTTTAAAAAATTGCCTCTACACACACATACACGTATATATTCACACACGTGAGAAAGAGCACAGCCTAACAATTGTTTGGCATCGCTTTAAGTTCCCTCTTGATGTATTTTGCGTGTGCGCAATTCCTTTCTAATCCTGAAGGCATCCTTTGTCTTATGAGAAGGAGATGGCATCCCAGCTTGTGGGATTTTGATTTGATTTGCTAACACAAAGGCAAATATTTATAAAAGTCTTCAATTCCTCAGCCATGGGTGGGGGGATGCCATTCTTTGAAACTTTCTGGGGCAGGCAAAAAATAAAATAAAATCTCATTCCCTCAGCAATCAAATTGTCACCTCCTGGTTGTTACCAGCCTACCCCACCCTCCAGTCCTTTTTATAAAATGCTAAGCTGACCTTTGTCAAATTTTATAGTCATGTTGTTGGATTTCTGTGTGCAAAGACTAGTGAGCCTATTTTTCACCACCTTAAACTTCCCCAGGCTACAGGAAAAGGGCCTCTCTTTTGCATTGCAATTCTTTCCCCTCTTTCCCTCAGATTTTGTTCACCTTCCAAGAGAGCTAATAATCTGCTGCAATGCCGCTAACGCTGAATCATTATTTCATATCACGACGAACATGTTTTCAGAAGCCAAAAGGTCATGTAGTATCAAATTTTAAATTAAGAAATTAAAGGTATTTAAATTTCGTGGAAGGAGGCTTCGATTAACAGCTATTCACATTCAGTATGGCATTTTATTTAAAATAAAAAAGCACATGAACAAAACATTAACGTGCTACATTTGCTTCTGATTCTCTTTCTCCTCCCTCCATAGATAGATTTAAAATTGACCAAGAATTTGTGTTATGATGAGTTCTCCTTCTCTCTAAACCTCTGTTGTTTAATTTTAATTAACAAAATGGAGCAGATTCTCCAGCTGTCCCTAGGCAGTTTTCCTGTTTTGTTTGGTCTCAGTCATTGGTAAGCCATTGTTTTCTGACTTTCGTCATTTTTGATGTCTTGATTTATTTTTAATATGAGCTTCCAGAGGTGTTATTTTTCAGAGTTCAGGTCTGGAAGTGACTAGTTTCCAGTGCCCATGCATATGAGTGCATGGACATTAAGGTATTATATGGTGCACACATGCACAGCTCATGCTCTTTTAACAGGAATATCCTCTTAAGTGCAACTAAGAGGAAGTCTGGAATACTATTAAGAATGGCAACAATTGTGAAGATTTATATGTAGCTTTTCTGCAAAATTGCATGCAGATTATTTTGTTGTAACCCACGCCGGTTACAACAGGGTGGATGAAGTGTTAGTAATAAATTCAATAAATGCTATAAAATTACTATTAATTTCATTTCTTGGAGATTTATATGTAGCTTTTTCTGCAAGACTGCATTCCAATTGGCTTAACAATACATACAAAACTATCAGCAATACATATCCACAGTTCAATATTAACAATTCAGTTAATAGGCATGTCATCAGCAACTCATAAACACTGCATTGCACAACAAAGTAATTACATTTTTCTTGCATATTTTTAATTAAAAGAGTCTACATGCTTCTGATTAATAGGGCAGGAAATAGCAGGATAAAACGAAAGCAGCATATAATTTAGAAAGTTAAGGAATGGGTATAGGGCAGGAAATAGCAGGATAAAACGAAAGCAGTATATAATTTAGAAAGTTAAGGAATGGGTATTTTGGGGGGTCCAAGAGGCATAGTCAGGGGTATCTGGTAGGAGAAATCTGTGTTTTTATTATCATGTGAGAATTGTAAACAGTATTTGTACATCCCATACTTTCCTCCAAAAATTCATAAGCGTTGGACATTGTGTAAACAAATGCTTCAAAGAGACATTATCCTTATTACATCTCTACCAACATGTTGTAGATAACCACTTCTTATACAAACATATTGGTGTCCAATAAATTCTCAATATTATTTTTGTTGTGTAAGATGTAGTTACGAAACCTTAGGTGCAGAAACTAAAACATTGTCCCAGTGCTTAGGTAAAATAGAAACATCCAATTCTTCATTCCATTCATTTCTCAGATGCTTTGTGCCAAATTGTTTAACTGAGACCAGATATCTGTAGAAAACAATCACTGGCTTTTTAGTTTCAAAGGCTTTAACCAATTGTTCTAGTATCTCCGGCATATTAGATGCAAAGCTGCTGGTCCAAACAAAGATGATAAGAGACTTCAGGATGGATTTCCATGGATGATAACCAAAGAGCAACCAAAAGTTAAAAGGTGGGTGGAACAGCCAAGCAGTGATAAAGACATTGAACTATACTTGCTTTATTCATACTCCCTATCCCTCATGTTTCTAATCCTGCTTCAACTTTGCTATTGTCTGAAAGTCTTAAAAGTATACACTAAATACATTCCATGTGGAAACTCCATTTCTCACCATCTTGAAAATGTTTTGTTCTGCTTTAAGCAGTGGTGTCAGCTGTCCAGAGGCACGTAGTTCAGTGGTACCTTGGACAGTTCCACACAGGACTCAAGCTAGAGGCTCCTTCAGAGAAGAGCTCAGATGTTATTTCAGCATCTCAGATGTTATTTCAGCCGTCACGCAATTTCTGTTCTTATCCTGAGGTAAAGTTCTTAACCCAAGGTACTACTTCTGGGTTAGCGGAGTCTGTAACCCGAAGTGTTTGTAACCCGAGGTACCACTGTATCATCTTCAGGGGTGTGTGGGGTGTTAGGGGAAGGCTAGTACCTTGTGGTCCTTCTGGGGTAGTTTGTCCGCCTTTGGTCCGCAGCCTGCACTCAGCTCTCATCTGGGGCTGCTAGAAGCAGCCACACCCAGGAATGGCTTTGACTGGCGAGCTAAACAAGGTGAGAATAGCCAATGGTTCTTGACAACATACAAATCAATATGGCTAACCTAACCCAGCGCGTGCACGCACGCACACACACACACAGTCAAAACACACTGCTACCTACCGTGCTTTATAATCTCTCACTCTGCCAGCAAAAATAAGGACACCTATCCATGCAAAGCTGACAAAAAAGCACCACTCACATACCCTGTAAAGCATGAAAGTTTACTGTCTCTCTCACCTTCTTCTCCTTCTCTATCCCCCCTCTCTATTCCCCCTCTTCTTCCCCACCCCCATTCCCACATTGCTTACAACAAAAAATGTTTCAAAACTGACTGTAACAGAACTGTATGAAAGGGTCTATGATTTGAAAACAGAGACACTGAATATACTCTTGTTATTTATGGAAAGTCTTAATAAACACTCACCCACCAATGGGTCTCAAATCCTGAATGTGACAACATTCTCCAGTGGATTGAACGGACATGACCAACAGTGTGTCCAACAGTCAAGAAGGTGGTTTCTGCATGTGCTATATAGAGGGAAGTGAGGGGCAGAAGGAGATTGTCAACCTGATGGGAAGTAGCTCATTTAGGAGAAGGAAAACTCTGGTCCTAAAGCTCCATTGCCTTGCAATTATAGTCATTCATGAGAAACTCCTCAGGAGTAAACCTCCAGGAAAAATGCAGACCCACTGCCTTGAGGGAAGAAAATTCTGAAGAGTGAACCTCACACAAATCTGGAGCAGAGTCCCTGAAACAATTGTATGCCTCTTTCTGGCAACTCTTGCAGTCAAGCTGGTGCCAAACATATTGCTTTCCTTTCCTCTGGACCACATCAGCAAGGCCGAAGGGGTGGTGGTCTTGTCACCTGGGCAGCCCAGGACCTACTAGGTTTGTGCCCCAGAGACTTTGGTACTGATAACACAACACACAATACACAACACACAACAAAAAGAACATGGAAAGCAGCATTTATGAGTTACCAGTTTCTGCAGCCACAGCATGGACTGTAATTCTCCACCAGTTTGATTTCATTCCCAGAAGTAGACTCCATTGTCTCTCAAGGCAGACAATGCCAAAAAACAAAACAAACCACCCATCCTTAGATTGCACATTGAAAAGGAGCTGCAAGTCGTTCTTGGATGCTGGCCTGCAATAACAGGAGGGGTCCATTTAAAGGGGTCTATTCGGCTTTACCAGTTGTTGATTCTGTAGGAATGGAGGAGACAGTGGCTCCATTAGGGCTTCTGAAGTGGAGCCAGGGGAATCAGATATTGGCACAACTGGTTCCTCTTGGGCAAGTGTTTCTAGTTGGTCCTGAGAGCAATTCTTTCTCCTTCCCTGAATCCCATGAAACATTTTTTAAGGAATAGTTCTCAAGTGGCAGATGAAATTTCCAGATTGCAGGCCATTCATTGCCCATCTCTGATGTCAGCTAATAAACACAACACTAATAAAAATTTAATGTTGCAAGTACCTTGCTTATTGATTCCCAGGCTTTCTTGGTCTGGGCTTTTGGTATCAAGCAATTTCTTCCTGTGAATAAATAGCAAACAAAGCCATCATCTGGTAATGCACATTGAAAAGGTTACCCATTAATAATGCCAAGATTCCAGCGCAATGGCAAGAAAGCATTGCCTCTTTCACTAGGTATTGAGGAGAAATGAAAATTCAAATGAGGCCCAGTTGCAGTGCTGCAGGTACAAAAATATGCCTGCCAAGGCTCGGTCTGTGACTTTTTAATTAATGGATAATATCAAGCCATAGGTTGCTTTCATAAAGATGACATCTATTCCATTTGCTTGCTCCCGGTTGGATTTGTTGTTGATGCTACTTCTTAATTAATAATATAAGCGAAGTTTGCAACAAAATTTTCCAGCATGGCAGGGTTGGAAAACTCCTTTCAGTGCAAGCACTTCATTCTCATCTGGGCAACATTCCAGGGGGAATTTGGTATGGGAACAAGATGCAAAAGTGGGCAAGCCAATTGATGCAAATTTTACCTTTGTACCGTAGGCTAGTTTCTACACACACACATACATATACCGTATTTTTCGCCACATAGGGCGTACCGGCCCATAGGACGCACCTAGTTTTTTTGGGGGGGAAATAACGGGGAAAAAATTATTTCCCCCACAGTCGCGGGGCTGGGGCGGGGGATCCCAAGCTTCCCCCGACCCCAGCCCCCAGAACAGGCTGCTATCTGCAAGCCTAGGGAGCCTGGCGGGAAGTCGCGCCGGTCTCCTCAGGCTTGCGGATATCTTTTCCCCGAGCTTGTGGGGCTGGCGGTGGGGAGAAGCCCGCTTCTCCCAGCGCCAGCCTCCAAACCAGGTCGGGGAACAGCGGGATGGCGGTGCTCCGCCTCCTCGCTGTCCCCCGAGCTTGTGGGGGTGCCCGATATCTGCACGAAGCCTGGGGCACCCTATGCAGCACGCCCCAGGCTTCGGGATGCAGGCTGCTATCCGCAAGCCTTGGGAGCCCGACGGGAGTTCCCGTCGGAGCTCCAAGGCTTGCGGATAGCTTCTTGAAGCCTGGAGAGCGAGAGGGGTCGGTACACACCGACCTCTCTCGCTCTCCAGACTTCAGCGAAAGCCTGCATTTGCCCCATAGGACGCACACACATTTCCCCTTCATTTTTGGAGGGGGAAAAGTGTGTCCTATAGGGAGTTCAAGGACGTATTCCAGCTTGGCAAAAACACTCAAGGAGCATTTGAAGAATGGCCTGCTGTGGTGGTGGTAGCTGAGTAGAGGTGTGGGCTGGAGAGAGTCTTGAGGGCCAGACGGAGAGGATTGGAGAGCCAAATTCAGTTCCGGGAAAGAGGTTTCCCTCCGCTGCAGTATGGAGTTCTTTTGTTCAGGCTCCCAGCTAGCCAGTAATATTATTTGCCATTCCACCTGTCCCCCAACAACAGTAAGCCATGAGTTTGCTATTAGTATGTGGGATTTGGCATATATATAGCATAAAGGTTCAAAGTGCTTCGTGTAACTCATCTACAAGAGGCCTGTATTTTTATCCCCCTAATGCAGATGGGGAAGACTGAGGTGGAAACAATGTGGGTAGTTTTAAAACCACACCTTGAAATTTGATGCAAATATTTCTAGACCTGTAGCTCATGCTCCTCAACACTATGCCTCACAGAATCTCACATTTAAACATGTGTTCCAAATTCCCAATTTTCTACCTTATTTATTCAAAACATATTTGGGCCACCCTTAATGATATAAATGTGCTCAATTTGGTAGTAGTAGTAGTAGTAGTAACAACAACAACAACAACAACAACATTTATATACTGCCCATCTGACTGAGTTGCCCCAGCTATTTTGGGCAGCTCCCAACAAAATATTAAAAACTCAATAAAACATTAAACATTAAAAACTTCCCTATCCAGGGCTGCCTTCAGACATTGATATCCAACATTCTCAGAGGAGACTAAAACCAAAGTTCATTTATTTCAGTGCGTCTGTTCTGAGTATGATTTGGTTGGTTATTACCCCAAAAGAGATATATCTATCCATTTTTCCTTGTGTCTATCTATCAATATTATAATTACATAAATGAGCATTAAAATAACATTGCAGATCAAGATAAAATTATTCTCATCAGTTAAAACCCTAACTGCAAAACATAAAATGACCATCATTTAATATTTAATTTATTTTATTTTCCATGGAAACATCTATCTATCATCTCTCTCTCTCTCTCTCTCTCTCTCTCTCTCTCTCTCTCTCTCGCATATCTATCATCTATCTATCTATCTATCTATCTATATCTATCTATCTATCTATCTATCTATCATCTATCTATCTATCTATCTATCTATCTATCTATCTATCTATCATCTATCTCTATCTATCTATCTATCTATCTATCTATCTATATCTATCTATCTATCTATCATCTATCTATCATCTATCTATATCTATCTATCATCTATCTATCTATCTATCTATCTATCTATCTATCATCTATCTATCTATCTATCTATCTATCTATCTATCATCTATCTATCTATCTATCTATCTATCTATCTATCTATCTATCTATCTATCTATCATCTATCTATCTATCTATCTATCTATCATCTATATCATCTATCTATCTATATCTATCTATCTATCTATCTATATCTATCTATCATCTATCTATCTATCTATCTATCTATCTATCTATCTATCTATCATCTATCTATCTATCTATCTATCTATCTATCTATCATCTATCTATCTATCATCTATCTATCATCTATCTATCTATCTATCTATCTATCTATCTATCTATCTGTCTGTCTATCTATCTATCTATCTATCTATCTATCTATCTATCTATCTCTATCTATCTAATCTATCTATCTATCATCTATCTATCATCTATCTATCATCTATCTATCTATCTATCTATCTATCTATCTATCTATCTATCTATCTATCTATCTATCATCTATATCTATCTATCTATCTATCTATCTATCTATCTATCTATCTATATCTATCTATCTATCATCATCTATCTATCTATCTATCTATCTATCATCTATCTATCTATCTATATCTCTATCTATCTATCTATCTATCTATCTATCATCTATCTATCTATCTATCTATCTATCTATCTATCTATCTATATCATCTATCTATAATCATTTATCTGTTCTTTTACACATCCATTGTAAATCAATTCCCCTCTATTAAACAAAAACAAAACAGTCCCTGCTTCTTCACTTTGGGGAATGCCTTGATAACATTTTGCTAGTGTGAGATAATGTTCATAGGACATTATCATAAGAAGCTTTGACTGACAGCAGAGCCAGAGCCAGAGCAGAGCCTGGTGATGCAGTCCCTCTGAAATTCCGCCAGAGTGCTGGAGCCTCTCTCTGATGGCCTTCAAAGTCAGCTAACCACAGAAAGGGGATGAACAGCACTTGAGGGGGGGGGGAGTTAGATAGGGCTGGATTTAAGATGAGAGTTAGGGCTGGATTTGAGAAGAGGGATATGATTTGAGATGCTAAACAGGTGTCAGGTTGGGAGATAGGGAGTGAGGTAAGGAGAACTGGTTCTGAGTCAAGCTAATCACCTTAAACTGAAGTTTAAGAAGAGCTGTGCCTCTAGTGGTGTGTTTAAGCTTGAAGCATCTTGTTGTTTAGTCGTTTAGTTGTGTCTGACTCTTCGTGACCCCCTGGACCAGAGCACGCCAGGCACTTGTGTCTTCCACTGCCTCTCGCAGTTTGGTCAAACTCATGCTGGTAGCTTCGAAGACCCTATCCAACCATCTTGTCCTCTGTTGTCCCCTTCTCCTTGTGCCCTCCATCTTTCCCAACATCAGGGTCTTTTCCAGGGAGTCTTCTCTTCTCAGGAGGTGGCCAAAGTATTGGAGTCTCAACTTCAGGATCTGTCCTTCCAGTGAGCACTCAGGATTGATTTCCTTCAGAATGGATAGGTTTAATCTTCTTGCAGTCCATGGGACTCTCAAGAGTCTCCTCCAGCACCATAATTCAAAAGCATCAATTCTTCGGCGATCAGCCTTCTTTATGGTCCAGCTCTCACTTCCTGAAGCATCTTAGAGTTAGTTAAAGTAACAAGTTAACTTCTACCTGAAAGAGCATATTTCCTGACCCACTCTGTTTCATAAACCCCTTTTGTTTAACAAAAGTTTTCTTGTTTGTTGAATCAACTCCTCTAATCATTAATTTTCCCTCTCACAAGTCCCACACTAGATAATCTGTGGCAAATTGTAAAAAATTTGAGTAATGGGTGTAGTGTGAGGTGAGTGCACTATATTTAATTGGGGGCAGTTAGCAGGAGTGGCTCTGCTGCATTATTAATTGATGGTAGTAAGTGGTGGGTCTGCTACAGAAGCTTCCTTATACTGACTCAAATTATTTGTCCATCTAGCAGAGTCTTGTCTAATCTGACTACCTCTGGCTCTCCAGGTTTTAGATAGTAGTCTCTCCCAGCCCTACGTGGATGCACCAGTGATTGAACTTCTGACCTTCTAGATGCAAAGCAGAAGCTCTGCCTACTGAGTGTATGTTGTTGGTTGTTGTTGGCATCTGTCACTGGATGCAGGGAAGGCTTAGGATCAGTTTTCCTTCTCCCAGATGGCCTACTTTCCCAGGTTGACAAGCTCCATCTGCCCTTCACTTCTCTCTACAGCTTGTACAGAAACCACCTTCTTGACTGTTGGGCCCACTCATCTTCTCAGCCCACCAGAGCCTTTACTGACATGCAGGGGAAGTCCCCTAACAACCACTAACAACCCATATACCCCTCTGTGCTATAACCATGTAGCATACTGAGTCAGACCACTTGTTCATCTCTCTCAGTGCTGTTGACACTGACTGGCAGCAGCTCTCCAGTGTTTCAGATTCGGGTTCACTCCCAGCCCTGCCTGGAGATTTCAGAGATCTAAACTGGAGCCTTTTGCATGCAAAGCTCTGCCACTGAGTCGTGGCCCATTCCTCAGTGGCTCAGCTCCCTTGCTAGAGTGGAGCAGGTTGCTGACAGCAGCTGCATTTTGTCATGTGCACATGCATAAAAACATTGTGTGTGTGTGTGTGTGAATACTAGCAAAATTATGCAGAGTGCAACCTGCCATTTCACAGTGTAGCCTGCTGAGGTCTATTTTGGGCTCCATGTTGTCAGTCAGTTATTATTTCCTTCTTATGATCTCTGTAACTGAAAGTGTGAGAAAATCCCATCTTGGCTTTCAAGCCAGCAGAGGAGATAGCAAACAGTGCAGAACCTTCAGAAATATATTGCAGGGATCAAGGCTCCAGCAGTGATCTTTGGCATAGCAATAGCTGCCTCATATGCATGCCCCTGGTTTCATCTTGTGCAAATGTTAGAAGCACAGTTCAAAGAGGGCTTTCCCTCCCCATGAACCTTGTTTGGGCATCCTTGTTATATAAGAAAATTGTTAAGTGTTCTTTTCTTTATAAATGAACTGTATTGAGCATGTTGAACCTTCAGAAGATTGTTCTTATGAATCACTGGGAAAACATTTTTTATTGCAAAACAGCTACGTGGATCAAAATGATTCTTCTTCCCAAGGACAATACAAGTGGCCATTACATAAGATATTCTTGCACATGCATAGAGTTTAGAAACAGAAAGTAGGGATGAGCCAAAGAACATGGGGTTGAGTCCAGTCTAGGGATGGGCAAATCTATCAATTTAATTTCAGTTTCTCCCCATTTTGAATTTTTCAATGCTTGAATTCAGGTCTCCAAATTTCCACACATCAGTTTGCAATATATATATATATATATATATATGCAGGTTTTGGTGTCCTCGGGTGTCTTCCCGTGTAAAAGTTGGGGTGTCTAGGCGACGTTTCGACGAGGTCTCACTCGTCATCTTCAGGCTGGTGCTTTCGGCTTCTTGTTACTGGAACAGAGCGGGATCTCAATGTTTGAGTTCCTATAAATACTGTAGAGGGGGTGTGGTGTCTAGCCTCCAATGTTCTGGGCAGAGAGGAAGTTCCCAGGCTAGTGTGCCTTTTCTTCTTTTGTTCCTTAATTACTTGAGAGATACCTTGAGTGATTTCTTGAGTGATATCCTGAGTACCACTTAGGTGGGTCATTAGGTGTGGATTAGTTGCTAAAGTCTTTGTGTCTTGACCTCTTGAACTTTGTGAAGAGTTTTCCTGAGAAGATGGCTGTATTGCACTTAGTTGTGCTTTGGCTTGGCTTCGTGTATAGGGGCGAGCTGTGGTTTTGTGGCTTGTGTCAGCCAGATCTGTGTAGGGATTGCAGGGGGGTGCAGCATCCGGAGGTGCCACCATGGACTGGCTACTGGATGGTGTCAGTAATTCATCTGTGGAGAGGGTCTGGGTTTGGGTCTGGTGTGGTTGAATGGTGTTGGCGTTCTGTGTGCCTCTGGATCTGGTGTCAGTTTTTGTGGGGAGGGCTAATTTCCAGATGTCTGGCAAGCGGGATGTGTCGTCACGCTTGTTCATGTTGTGAGGGTGTTTCTCTATCTCGATGGCTTCCATGATTATTCTCTTGTGGTGATGTTCCGTGTTAAAGAGCAATTTGGAATCTGCAAAATTAATTTCGTGTCCTGTTTCTTTCATGTGTTGGAAAAGAGAGGAAGTTTTTTCTTCTTTTTTGACGGCATTCTTGTGTTCTGCGATACGTGCATTTATTCGTCTGTTTGTTTGTCCAATGTACGTGGTTGGGCAGACTTTGCAGGGTATTTCATAGATCCCTTGGTTTTCCAACTGGATTTTATCCTTGGGGTTTCTGAGGATATTGGCTATTTTTTGGTTGGTGCAAAAGGCTGTTTTGATATTGTGTTTATGGAGGATTTTGCTAATTTTATCTGTAGTGCCCTTGATATAAGGAAGGAGGGCCATGCCATTGTTTTCTTCTGTGTCTTGGTTTTTGGGGGGTGTTTCCTTTTGGATTAGCTTCGTAATCCTGTTTTGCTGGTATCCATTGGCAATTAACACATTTGAGAGATTCTGTAACTCAGTTGTCAAGTGGTCTTTGTCAGCCAGGCGTTTGGTTCTGGAGATGAGAGTCTTGGCTACGGAGTTTATTTGTGCAGGGTGGTGGTGTGATTGTGCATGTAAGTAGCGGTTGGTGTGTGTTTTTTTCTGGTAGATAGTGTGTCCTAGGGAGCCATCAGGTTTTTTGTAGATTAGGACGTCAAGGAAGGGAAGTTGGTTGTTGGCTTCTATTTCCATAGTGAATTGTATTTTGGGGTGTAAGTTGTTGAGATGTGTGAGGAAGCTATCCAGTTTTTCCTTCCCGTGTGGCCAAATTACAAAGGTGTCGTCAACATATCTGAGCCAAAGTTTGGGTTTGTGTTCTGACTTGTCTAAAGCATTGGTTTCAAAGTGTTCCATGTACAGGTTTGCGATGACCGGTGAGAGGGGTGATCCCATAGGTGCTCCTTCTATCTGTTTGTATCTTTGTCCATTGTGGATGAAGTACGTGTTGGTTAGGCAGTGGTTGGTCAGGTCCAAGATGTATTCGGGGGGATTGTATTTGTTTTGAATAGCTGTCAAGGCTTCATTAATGGGCACTTGTGTGAAGAGAGATACAACATCGAAGCTCACAAGTAGGTCATTAGGATGTAGGTTTTGCTTCTTTATTGTTTCTATGAACTGGAAGGAGTTTGGTACGTGTGAAGAGATGGATTCTGCATACGGCTGAAGTTGCTTGGCGAGAAATTTAGCGAGATTTTGTAGAGGTGAGCCTATGGAGCTGACTATTGGTCTGAGTGGTGTTCCTTCTTTGTGTATCTTGGGGAGGCCGTAGAGTTTGGGGCATCTGGATGATTTTTCTCTGGGGATGATACAAGATACAAACAGATAGAAGGAGCACCTATGGGATCACCCCTCTCACCGGTCATCGCAAACCTGTACATGGAACACTTTGAAACCAATGCTTTAGACAAGTCAGAACACAAACCCAAACTTTGGCTCAGATATGTTGACGACACCTTTGTAATTTGGCCACACGGGAAGGAAAAACTGGATAGCTTCCTCACACATCTCAACAACTTACACCCCAAAATACAATTCACTATGGAAATAGAAGCCAACAACCAACTTCCCTTCCTTGACGTCCTAATCTACAAAAAACCTGATGGCTCCCTAGGACACACTATCTACCAGAAAAAAACACACACCAACCGCTACTTACATGCACAATCACACCACCACCCTGCACAAATAAACTCCGTAGCCAAGACTCTCATCTCCAGAACCAAACGCCTGGCTGACAAAGACCACTTGACAACTGAGTTACAGAATCTCTCAAATGTGTTAATTGCCAATGGATACCAGCAAAACAGGATTACGAAGCTAATCCAAAAGGAAACACCCCCCAAAAACCAAGACACAGAAGAAAACAATGGCATGGCCCTCCTTCCTTATATCAAGGGCACTACAGATAAAATTAGCAAAATCCTCCATAAACACAATATCAAAACAGCCTTTTGCACCAACCAAAAAATAGCCAATATCCTCAGAAACCCCAAGGATAAAATCCAGTTGGAAAACCAAGGGATCTATGAAATACCCTGCAAAGTCTGCCCAGCCACGTACATTGGACAAACAAACAGACGAATAAATGCACGTATCGCAGAACACAAGAATGCCGTCAAAAAAGAAGAAAAAACTTCCTCTCTTTTCCAACACATGAAAGAAACAGGACACGAAATTAATTTTGCAGATTCCAAATTGCTCTTTAACACGGAACATCACCACAAGAGAATAATCATGGAAGCCATCGAGATAGAGAAACACCCTCACAACATGAACAAGCGTGACGACACATCCCGCTTGCCAGACATCTGGAAATTAGCCCTCCCCACAAAAACTGACACCAGATCCAGAGGCACACAGAACGCCAACACCATTCAACCACACCAGACCCAAACCCAGACCCTCTCCACAGATGAATTACTGACACCATCCAGTAGCCAGTCCATGGTGGCACCTCCGGATGCTGCACCCCCCTGCAATCCCTACACAGATCTGGCTGACACAAGCCACAAAACCACAGCTCGCCCCTATACACGAAGCCAAGCCAAAGCACAACTAAGTGCAATACAGCCATCTTCTCAGGAAAACTCTTCACAAAGTTCAAGAGGTCAAGACACAAAGACTTTAGCAACTAATCCACACCTAATGACCCACCTAAGTGGTACTCAGGATATCACTCAAGAAATCACTCAAGGTATCTCTCAAGTAATTAAGGAACAAAAGAAGAAAAGGCACACTAGCCTGGGAACTTCCTCTCTGCCCAGAACATTGGAGGCTAGACACCACACCCCCTCTACAGTATTTATAGGAACTCAAACATTGAGATCCCGCTCTGTTCCAGTAACAAGAAGCCGAAAGCACCAGCCTGAAGATGACGAGTGAGACCTCGTCGAAACGTCGCCTAGACACCCCAACTTTTACACGGGAAGACACCCGAGGACACCAAAACCTGCATTCCTGTACCCGTGAAAATCTACGAAAGCATATATATATATATATATATATATATATATATATATATATATATGCAGGTTTTGGTGTCCTCGGGTGTCTTCCCGTGTAAAAGTTGGGGTGTCTAGGCGACGTTTCGACGAGGTCTCGAAACGTCGCCTAGACACCCCAACTTTTACACGGGAAGACACCCGAGGACACCAAAACCTGCATTCCTGTACCCGTGAAAATCTACGAAAGCATATATATATATATATATATATATATATATATATATATATAATTAGTTTTTATTAAGATTTATTTTTGTTACAAGGCAAAGAGACAAGCAGGAGTAAGGTATATCTATTGTCTCCACTTACAATTCAGAGTCTTTTTCACAGTTTGTTTATGTCTGGTAAGAGACACTTTTTTTTTAATAAATATTTTTTATTAAGGATTTTCTTGTTTTACAGAAGTGTACTGCCTCGTATTTTTTCTCTCTTCTTCTTCCATGTAACGTTTTTACAAATCCGTTTCATTTGTTGAGGCATTAGGGGGAGAAGAAAACAGAAAGAAAAAAGAAAGGGGGGTGGGGAGAGGGAAGATGGATGGGGGTGGGATCGGGTGGTGGTGTTTCTATTATGTTTAATGTATGTAGAGTTTGGTGTCAGCGTTGCTTGTGTTGTTCACTTGTGTTCCTTTGGTGGTGAGAGAGGTTGGGGTTGGCTTAGGGTGTGATTGTTTGCTTGTGATTGGCTGTGGTGATCTTTGTTTTCATGTGTGAGTGAGGTGGGTGGGTGTTTTGGATCAGGTTAGCCATATTGATTTGTATGCTGTTGGTGGATTATTGTCATTGTCCTGTTGGGCTGTGTATGTGATAAAGGGAGCCATACCGGGGTGAAGGTGTCTTCTTCTGTTTGTCCCCGTGTCAGTTTCAGTTTATTAGTTAATTTTTCTAGTAGGGCTGTTTCCCATACTATTTGGTACCATTGGTCCATGCTTACTCCTGACAGGTCTCTCCAGTGTCTGGTTATGATGTTTCTGGCTGCTGAGAGCAGGTGGGTTATGAGTAAGAGACACTTTTGTCATAGACATCTTGCAGTTGGGGGAAAGGAGGGGAGGGGAGAGACAAGGGGATATTGTTCTTTTGTTCTATTGCTTATTATCAGTTTGCAATATATGTATATATTTAAAAATCCATCAGTATAGAAAGTACAGATTTCTCCTAAATTCCACAATTTTGTATGTTATTTTCATTAACATATGCATTTTTACACAGACTTTACCTCTATATAAGCAATTTTGTAGACATGACTCAGCTGAAGAACTGCATTGCAAAATTTGGAGAACTGTGGATTTCCAAGTATGACTGTTTTTGTTCACATACTGTACTGTTTCAGAAAGTACAAATTAGCTTGGTTTGCCTTAACTATAAACTGAATCAAAATTTTCCCCATCCCTAATCCAGCTCAAAATCACCCATTTACCCAGCACAAACAATGGTGGGGGACCTCTGGCCTCAGGTGCAAATGTGACCTTTCAATAAGGCCCTCAGGACTCTCCACCTTTTTAGACTACACCTCTTACTAGCCCTCATGTAAAGTGCACAAAAATTCGTAGTTTCGAATAAGATGCATTTTGAAATGTGTAAATTGAGATGCATTACTCTACTTAAAAATGGGACATCTTGTTGTTGTTTTGAATTATTATTATTTACATATTTGCAAATTTAGCCAGGAATAGAGAAGGGGGAAAATGAAATAAAATTGAAAAAGAGAGAAGAAACTGATAATAATGGTAACAATAACAAAAAAAACCCAGCAAACAAATATTAATACAGTTGTACCTTGGTTCTCAAAAGTACCGTATTTTTCGCTCTATAAGATGCTCCAAACCACAAGACGCACCTAGTTTTTGGAGGAGGAAAACAAGAAAAAAAATATTCCGAATCTCAGAAGCCAGAACAGCAAGAGGGATCGCTGCACAGTGAAAGCAGAAATCCCTCTTGCTGTTCTGGCTTCTGGGACATCTGCGCAGCCTGCATTCGCCCCTTACTTTTTAGGAGGAAAAAAGTGCGTCTTATGGAGCGAAAAATATGGTAATCCTTTCTGGAAGTCTGATTGACCTCTAAAACATTCAAAAACCAAGGCGTGGCTTCCAATTGGCTGCAGGAGCTTCCTGCGCTCAACTGGAAGCCGTGCTGGATGTTCGACTTACGAAAAATGTTCAAAAACTGGAACACTTCCTGGTTTTGGGCATTCAGGAGCCAAAATGTTCGAATGCCAAGGTGTTTGAGAACCAAGGTATGATTATAATAACATTAGACCATGTTCAACTCACATTGCAATACAATAACCATCAGTATACCAATCTTAAGTTAAACATATAACTAATATAAGCTCTCCTGCAGTCCATATAAGTCCACATAAATTGCTGCCTCTCTGAAATATGCTCAAATGCAGGCAGGGCAGTGAGTAGTCTGAATGTAGCTCAGATCATTGTGTAATAGAAAATAGATATTTATCCTCTCAGGCTCCAATTCACTTAGCAACCAATGGGACATCTTGTATTGAGAACAACAGCTCTGCTCTTCCAGTTTTTTTGCAGTTCAAAGTGTGCAGGGAAAATATAGGAGGTTTACTGAGAATAGGATAACTCATGATACCTGGCAAATAGGCATATTTCAGGCTTGGAGCTTTGCAAGCTTTATTGCAGTTCTCATAGAACAACTAGTCACTTGGTAGGGATGGATCTAATGGAGGCCCAAGGGGTTGATTGCAATCTTCTGGCCCTCACTAACACCAATGGCCAAGTCTCTCCCCAGCTACACCTCCTCTCCCCAGGACAACAGAGCTCAAAGAATCAGCCCCACATTCTTCCCGTGTTATTTTCCCTGGCTGAAATCATCAAGGGGGTCGTGAAACTCCCCTGTAGACAAGTAAGAGGCAACATGATAGATGGTGCAGAGAAAGTAGACAGAGAAAAGTTCTTTTCTCTTCATAACCCTAAAAATTGTGTACATTCATGAATCTGAAAGTTGGAAGATTCAGGTCAGACAAAAGAAAGTCCTTTGCAGAATGCATATTTAAACTTTGGAACTCGCTCCCATGGGAGGCAGTGATAGCCACGAATTGGATGGCTCTAAAATAGGATTAATAATAAATAATAATAAATTTTTATTTATACCCCACCCTTCCTGGTTCAAAAAACCAGGCTCAGGGTGGCTAACAACAAATTTAAAACACTTAATTGATGCAACAAAAAACAGCATAAAATACAGTATGAAATGTGAATAACAATAAATTCGGAATTCAAAAATCAATTTAGGGGGGAAATCCACCCAATAAACATTAGATGATCACCAGTGCTAGCTGGCTAAATTAGTCCTATTTGGGCCAGCGAGGATACCAGGGGAGAATTAGCTGTGGGATCCCAGAGCAGGTGATCTTCATAAAAAGGGGAGGGGGAAGGAAGGAAGGGGAATAAAAGATCAGGCTGAATTCAAATTAAAGGCCAGGCGGAATAGCTCTGTCTTACAGGCCCGACGGAAGGAGGTTAAATCTTGAAGGGCCCTGGTCTCATGGGACAGAGCATTCCATCAGGTCACAGGAATCACTGAGAAGGCCCTGGCCCTGGTGGAGGATAGTCTGACTTCCTTAGGGCCCGGGACCTCTAAACTATGGTTATTCATGGACCTTAAGGTCCTCTGTGGGGCAGACCAGGAGAGGCGGTCCCGTAAATTCAGGCAACTCAAGGCTACCAATGGCTGCTCAGCACGTTGGCTATGCTCTGTATCGATGTGTGGAGGAAAGAATGCCAGTTGCTGGAAACTGCAGGAGGGGAGAGGGCTCTTGTGCTCAGGTCCTGCTTGCAGGTTCCCCATGGGCATCAGGGTGAGCAGTGACGACAGGATGCTGGACTGGATGGGCCATTGGCTGTCCTAGCAGACTCTTCCTATGTTCTTATGAAGCTGTTCTTGCACTGTAATAATGCCTCTTGCCTGCCTGGATGGAAGATGAAGAGATGTGGGTGAATGCAGAAACCTCTGGCCTTTGCATGGCTGACCACATCTTATGCACCATTTGCTTTTGCCTCTGGTCACATCTATCCACAGCAAATGAGCCTGGGAAGGTGGCCCATCATGGAATATGGTCTGTGCACTGAAAAACTTTTTCAGCCTCTTATCTAATGGAACTCTCTTTTTATCCTGGGTCTGTGTACCACTGTACAGATATATTCTGTGTACAGATGTATTCTGTGTGTGTGTGTGTGTGTGTGTGTGTGTGTGTGTGTGTATAATCTGTCCTGCACACAGTTTGCCTTCCCACAATTGATATTTTCTAATCAGTATATAAATATAACCTTCAATACTGAAGCGGGACACTGCTGTAAGAATAACTAGGATAAGTAGAGAATGATTTAGGAATCTAATAGAAAAATTATTGCACAAAGATTCCATTTGAAGAATAGAGTTATATTCTCCCCTTCTGCTGTAATTTTTATAGACTTAGTATATTACAATAAATACCCTTTTTCAGGTTGCAACCAACAAACAGAGCAGGGTTTAATAGAGTGTGCTAAAATAAAGCAATTCTGTGGTTCCTTGGCTCTGTGGAAGAAAAGAGGCTCATCTTTTTACATGAGTTCAGCAACTTTTGATTTCTTCCTTCTGAAAAGGTACCCATGTGTGAAGCTGGCTGTTTATGGAAGCAACAGTTTAAAGAGAAAATGGTTTGCAAGATTCCAACCAACCATTCATGGTTGAAAATGGCAAAGAAACAGAACCTATGCAACAGGACAATGCAAAGACGGGCATTAATGTGCAACTGGACACCTTTTGGGCTTTTTAAAATTTTGAAGTTTTTTTTAAAAAACCCTGATCTTCAACTGAAAAGGACTCCCATAGTAGCTTCCAGAGCTCAATAATAACATAGTCCCTGCACTCAGGATTGCAATCTCTTTTTTAAAAAAAAATATTTAATTTTCATTTTCGATGCAAAATTGCAACAAAAATTACAAACATTGAATCCAAAAGAAAACTATACAAACAAGAAAGAAAAACAGAACACAAAAAGAGAAAAAAGAGGGGGGGGGGGGAGAAAAGGAAAAGGATTGCAATCTCAAAGGAAAAAATGACGGGGAGGGAGGAGGAAAAAGGCAAACGCAGTCATCATTTGTTTGTTACGTAAGAAGACTTCTACTGGATCAGACAAAGGGTCCATCTATATCCTATCATCTTTCGGGGAAGTCCACAGCAGGGCACAGAGAAAACAGATTGCTGTTTTCTCTCTACAGCAACTGGTATCACCACATAGAGCACAAAATGCCCCTGAAATTAAAATAGCCAGTCTTTGCTAATTTCAAGGTATTGAACATGAAAATGACAATAAAAGTTGTCACTTGGCTCCCATTTAGGAGATACGAAAACAGTCATGTATAAGCAACCTAGTTCTCACTAAGTACATAATTTCATTTGGCAACCTCACTTCAGTGTTTAGTGTTCACTGTTGGCAACCTTCATACAAGGCACCATCCATCCACCTTAGGGACTCTACTCCAGATTTGTGTAGGGTTTATTCTTTAGCCTTTTCTTCTCCTGAAGATTTCACACAAGGCATTGGAGGGTTAGGGCTAGAGTTTTTCTTCTTCTAGATGGGCTTCCTTCCCAGGTTGACATCTGCCACTCACATCCCTCTATAGCACATGCAAAAACCACCTTCTTGACCATTGGACTAACTATTGGTCTCATCCACTCAATCCACTGGATCCTGCCTTGACATTTTGAGGAAGTCCCTAACTCACTGAGAGTTTGAGACGCATCAGCTACCTCCACCTGGTTTAGCCAGTCAGTCAAAGTTGCACCCAGAGTGTGGCTTCTGTTGCATGCAGACAGCTTCTAGGAGTCACAGGTGAGAGCTAAGTGCAGAGTGAGGACCAAAGATGAAGAAACTACCCCAGAAGGAGCATGTGTCCTCCAACAGAGATATTACCCCTTGCCTTAGCACCCCATAGCCCCTAGGATTTTGTATGTGCTTGCATTAATATTCATGTTGATAATCCTCTTTATTGGTATAATTCAGATATTAAGTTGTATACAGTGTTAGTCGTAACTGGAGTAGATCCATGTGAATTAACGCACATTGCTAAGAAAGGCTGATTAATTTTAATGGGTCCACTCTGAGGAGTACTATAATGGAATGCAACAAACCATTTCTATATGTTTCTTTATTGTGAAGATTGATGGACAGTGGGTCAAATCTTGGCTGAAAATGCATGCTCCTTCACCCTGTCAGTGAGGAATGTATGACAATTTTCTTTTTGTCTTTTCTTTTTTCTTCTGGCTACTGGCAGGGATGGTGACCTGCCAGCGGGGATGAGAGTGGCTGCTTCTTGAGTGACGCTAGTTAATCTCTTCCCTCTTCTGTTAAAGCTAAGCTCTGTGACAGCTCCAGCCCCAGGTAGCCTAATGAGCAAGTTTTAGGCTGTGCCTTAACCTGTCAGTCTGCCGATGCACAACAGAATCCATTTGTGTGGTTATCTCCGCTCTCTCCAGATCACTGGGGCCTGCCTCTGGTAATTTTCTTCTGTCTGCAGCTACTGTATGAAGGAGCTGGGTGCCCACACGGGCCAGTAGGTTGGGATGGGTCTTCTTTTGCATCAAGGATTTTAGAATTTCCATTAGAAACCAAAAATGAGAACAACAACAGATTCGGAAACAGGCAAAAGGAAGTACTTCCTTCCATAGTGCATAAACAAAGGAATTTGCTCCCCAAAGAGGCTATTATGGCCACCGACTTGGCAAGCTCCAAAAGAAGATTAGACAAATTCACAGAAGAGGGTAAAGCTATCAATGGCGACTAACCTCGAAGGCTATGCTCAAACACTTCTAGAGGTGGTAATGCTTCTCAAAGGGTTGCCATATATCCTGTTTTTCCAGGACATGCCCTCTTTTTCATGGGTATGTAAAATGAGAATCGTCATAGCGATCCATAGTTAAAAGTAAAAGGTAAAGGTACCCCTGACCATTAGGTCCAGTCGCGGACAACTCTGGGGTTGCACTCTCATCCCACTCTATAGTCCGAGGGAGCCGGCGTTTGTCCACAGACAACCTCTGGGTCATGTGGCCAGCATGACTAAGCCGCTTCTGGTGAACCAGAGCAGTGCATGGAAACACCGTTTATCTTCCTGCCGGAGAGGTACCTATTTATCTACTTGCACTTTGACATGCTTTCGAACTGCTAGATGGGCAGGAGCGGGGACCAAGCACCGGGAGCTCACCCCGTCGCGGGGATTCGAACTGCCGACCTTCTGATCGGCAAGTCCTAGGCTCTGTGGTTTAGAAGTCAGCAAATGTGTCCTTTTTTTTTTTACTTTTCAGAATATGGCAACCCTAGCTTCTGAATGACAGTTGCTGGAAACTGGAGGAGAGGAAAGAGCGCTTTTGTTTGGGTCCTGCTTGCTGGCTTCCTATAGGCTTCTGGCTAGCTACCGTGAGGACAGCATGCTGAACTAGGTGGGTCACTGGCTTAATCCAGTATGCTTTTCTGATGGTGATTATGACAATAATGTTTGCTAGTTGCTTGTTACACAAAAAGGTCTCCAAGCAATGTGCAACGTATTTAAAACACAAGCTTAAGTAAAACATGCATTATAATGCAAGCCCATTTGCCCATTTGAAAGACCTGATATTAAAGATATAAAATATTTCTACTCTAACCCCACCTACAAATATATAACAATCCTGAAATCTGAACTGCTAACAGCCTTTTACCCATACATGCTTCTCTGACACACATGTTCTTAACAATGAATCCTACAAGGATTTTCTGGAAGACTATTGGTAGGAGGTTCAACTTTGTAATTGGCTGTGTTGATTGCTAATTGGCTGACCCATGTGATGATCACAGAGGAGCAGCTGGTTAGTCTTGAGCTTGATTCTCTCAGGAAGGTTGTATATCTGGCCCAAATTAGTGAGAGCGGATCCACCATGATCTTCACCACCACCTATAATTTATTAGGTCCTAAGAAGACATGTGTGTGCATTTCATGGATTGTGCCACCAAAGGGACTTTATTTATTTATTTTATTAAATTTATATACCACCTTTCATCACAAGATCTCAGGGCAGTTCACAAAATAAAATACAAGCTAAAGACACAAGTAAATAATTAAAACAAAAACAACAAAACAGTAGCCTCTCCTTCCCAGAGATACGTTTAAAGGTTGTAGAATATTAAATCAGTCAAGGGCTTGAGAGAAGAGGAATGTTTTTGCCTGGTGCCTAAATATGTATAATGAAGGGGCCAGGAGAACCTCCCCGGGGAGAGCTTTCCACAATGGGGAGCCACTGCAGAAAAGAAAAATGCTTTAACCTGGATGTTCAACTTGCACTGTAAAAGAAGAATGATCTTGTCTGCTTAGGAAAATTATGTAGTCAGTGCTCCACCCAGCAGCCCAGCATGAATCAGCTTCTCCCACCTTAAAATGTCCCAATATTTTTTTCCCCTGACCAATGAGTACAAAGGAACTAAAATGTCTGACTAGCATTTAATAATCACGAAGATTTAATTTGCAACAAAAATGGGGATTGCTCATGACTGGCAATGCTGTGAGCCTTTATCTGCAAATGCATGGCACAAGAAAGGAAAGAAAACCTTATCTGAAATTAAGACAATTTGTCCCATTGAGAGATTGATTTCAGTTTCGCTGCATATTATGAAGTCCTTAATGGAGAAACTGAAGAAAAATCATTGATGTCATTTTGGGATGTACCTCTGACTTTTATTTTTAAGGTCAAGTTAATTAGTTTTCTTATCTATGCTGATTGCCTTCTGTTGTTGTTCAAAGAACGTGGCCATAATTTGAGTTCATATTCTAATGCAGCCTCCCACAGACTGATGCCCTTCAAACACTTTGGACTGCTGATCTTTGGTTATGCTGGTCAGAATGGGAATTTGAGTCCAACAACATCTGGAGGGCACCAGGTAGAGGACGGCTGTTCAAATGAATTTGTAGGGCAGAACCCAATGCTCTTTGTCCACTAACACAAGAGCGTTTGTGCTATCAGACAAGTGAGTTTTAACATTTTGCAACAGAGGAATCCAATGCAACATAAAATCACAAAATTGTAGATTTGGAGGGGAACCTGAAGGTCATCTAGTTCAGCCCCCTGCAATGCAGGACATTTGTGTGCTATTGCGTGACAGTGTGTGCCATTTATTATACAACAAAGTTATCAGTAACATTCTGCCAATGGAACAAGTACATGCAGGTCCCACTTACTGAACACAATGTGTTCTCTGGAAACCATTCATTAGGCAAGTGTTTGCATAATGAGTCCACATTTTCAATTTTTTCCTATGGGAATATATTTTTAATGTGGGATTTGTTCAATTTCCCCGCTCAATGGTTTCTTCTTGAAATGGCTGCAGCCAATCAGCAAAAGCGATACAAAGTAAAAAACTGATTTGATCAACCACTTCTGCTCCCCAATTTGTTCCAATTTTTCCTACTCTCTGTTTCGCCCAGTTTCTCTCCCTCTCCCTTTCTCTATGGTTTTTATTCAAAAATGTTTACCGCCAACCAGCAAAGCAGAAAAAAGTAAGGAATTTGGCTATTTGCATAAGTGAATCTGAGGAGCACATAGCAAGATTTGGGCAAAGTGCAGATAAGTGAATTTGTAGATAGTGAATGTGCAAATAGTGGAACCTGCATATAAACCAGTAAGTGACTTTAAATTAGTGCTTAATTGGATGCAACCCATAATGTTTCAAAACATGTACTTTCCAGTTTAATTTATTTATTAGTGATGTTTTTAAAACTCGATGTATTTGAAATTAATTTATTAGTACTCTTTCATTTAAACATTAAAGCTGCCTGTATTCAGTTGCTTGTTGTTTCTTAAGATGCTTGCAGTGTCAAAGCGGGGATTTGGGGCCTGTGGCTCCCTGGAAGGCTATGGCTCCCATCATCTCCCATCATCTCTGGCCATTGGTTGGGATCTGGAGCACCAACAGTTTCTGCCACAAGTTCTCCAGCTTAAGTGCACTCTTCACAGGTAGTTACAGTTAGGTATCTGAAGAAGTGTGCATGCACATGAAAGTTCATACCAATAACAAACTTAGTTGGTCTCTAAGGTACTACTGGAAGGATTTTTTTTATTTTGTTTCTTCACAGGTAGGATAACTTCCCAATTTTCCCTGAAGGGGTTCATGATCCAGTCTAGTTCATGATCCATCTGGATTGCATCAAGGGACTTGCTTTAGAATCCAAGTTCTGCAGATCCCTCCCCAGTCTCTGCATAGCACTCAGGCTGGTTTTTTAGCAGCTGGATGTTTAAGAAAAAGAAAGCTTGATAAACTGCATGATAAACCAGGTACCACAAGGTGGCACTGATGCCATTTGATGTTTGCCTTGCACAAGACTTCGTCTCAGACATCACTCCTTGGGAAGCTGATCAGAAGCCAAGAGGCCCGACAGTGTTTGTTCCTTTCACCTCTGCAGGATTTTGCTTCTATTTTGCATCAAGAGAAGGAAAAGACAATCTCCACAGTAGGTTGCATACACTCATATTCCTCCACTCAAACTACAGTGTTACATTGATAGCGTGCAGGCGGATTGAGTTGTGTGCATTGAAATGATCAAATAATCACTCCACTATGCTTTCTGCATGGAATCACTTCCATACACTCATTCATATAAGGAAACATCCATCTTTCTTTCATGCCATGTTCTGTCCTGCTTTGTAAATAATCAGCGCTGACCCAATAAATTTTGCTGTCTGAAGTGGAGCTGTAAACAGCACCCTCCCTCCATTCAGACAATACTATTTGCCTTGTCCATCCTTTGTCCAGCATCCTATTCTCACAGTGGCTTCCCAGTAACAGGTCAAAGAGGAGACCAGTAACTGGTGGAAGCAGAGAGTAAGAAGAAGTGGACAGTTCCTGTACTGGAGTGATTCCGTAGTGACTGGCGCAGAAGAAGGTCAGAGCCAATGACAAGTTTTGCCCCTGTTCTTCTTCCTGCTGATTTCTACAAGGGCAGCACTGACACTAAGGAGGAAGAAGCTGACAGCCAGTGGCGTAGCGTGGGGGGTGCAGAGGGGGCCGGCCGCACCGGGCGCAACATCTGGGGGTTAGGGTCAGGGGGCGCAAATCCACAGGTTAGGGGGCGCAAATTACTTGCCTTGCCCCGGGTGCTGACAACCCACGCTACGCCACTGCTGACAGCCACTATTATTAAAATTGATAATGGTGGTGATGATATTAATATTATATATGATACTAATACAATATTATGATTAATATAATATTCATCTGAGGATCACAGGACAGTTTACATTATGAAAACGCAAAAATCTATAACATAGAACTGTAGAGTTGGACGGGACCCTGAGGGTTATCCAGTCCAGCCCCCTGCAATGCAGGAATCTCAGCTAAAGCATCCATGACAGATGACCACCTGAGCTCTGCTTAAAAGCCTCCAAGGAAGGAGAGGCCACAACTTCCTGAGAGAGACTGTTTCACTGTCAAGCAGCTCTTACTGTCAGAAGTTTTTTCCTGTGTATTTAGTCATAATCTCTTTTCTTGTAACTTGAAGCCATTGGTTCAAGTCCTACCCACCAGAGGAGAAAACATGCTTATTCCCGCTTCCATGTGACAGCCCTTCATATATCTGAAAATGGCTCTCATATCTCCTCTCAGTCTCCTCTTTTCTAAGCTAGACATACTTAGCTCCTTCAAGCGCTCCTCGTAAGGTTTGGTTTCCAGACCCTTGATCATCTTGCTTGCCCTCCTCTGCACACATTCCAGCTTGTCAACATCCTTCTTAAACTGGTGTACCCAGAATTAGACACAGTATTCCAGGTGTGGTCTGCCATAAAAGCAAACATAATAGCAAACAAATCAACACATGCACACCACTCAGTTTAAAAGGTAATAGATTGTTTAATTAGCCAGAGGTCTGGGAGAAGAGGAATGTCTTCTCCTGGCTTCTAAAGATATGTAATAAAAACACCAGGTGAACCTCCCTGGAGAGAGCAGTCTAGAAACAGGAAGCCACTACAGAAAAGGTTCGTTCTCATGTTGCCATCCTTTGGGCCTCCCATGGAGGAGGCACACAAAGAAGGGCCTCTGATGATGATCTCAGGGTCTGGGTAGGTCCATATGGCAAGAGGAGGTCCTTGAGGTATTGGGGTCCTTAGCTATTTGCTACACCCTGTACTTGAAATGTAGGCTGGCTGAGATGAGACTGAGACTGGTGGGACAGTGCCCCCTTTGCCCTAATAGGCCAGCCTCCATGGGAGGGATGTAGAACATGGAATCCACCAAGGATCAGTATTGGGACCAGTATTTTATAACGTCCACAACTTATGTAGAGTTGGAAGCGAGTAGTGAGGGAGCCAAATGTGCTGATGACTGAAGAGTTCCAAAAGAGGGGATTGAGAGGATTTCCATTGCTCCAGACTGTGGGAATGGGCATTAGAATGCCAAATGTAATTCCATATATGGAAATGCAATGTGATGCACACTGGGACAAAAAATAAAAAAGTAATTTCATGTGTATGTTCAAGGTGCAGGATCAAACAGTAAATGACCAAGAAAGAGGTCATGGGGTCATGGGAAGTAATCAGTGAAAATATCAACCTAATGTGCAGTAGGAAACATAAGGACTGCCTGCTGACAGCCTGAGGGTCCTGCTCCTGCCTCTCTCCACTGGGCCCAGGGAGGGACCTGACAGATTTTATAAGGACTGCTGCTGCTCAGCAGAGAGGGTTTCTTATTTTAAATAGTTTTTAAATTGTTTTTATATCCTTAATTTAAAAATAATAATGTTTTAATGGTTTATAACTGGGCTGTAAGGGCACTGGGTGGGATGTGCCTGAGAGGAGAGGAGGGGGGAGGCCCAATTACTGTGGTTCTGGGTAGGGGGAGGTATGGCGTGGGAGGAGAGACAGGCCGGGTAAAGGGGACACAACACTGGCAGTTAGTGACTGTGCCATGTCCCAGCCACTCTTCCAACCTGGGGAATTGTGGCTGTCATATCAGCCAGCCCTTGGGTCTGTGACTGCTGCTGTTGAATGCCAGGTCAGCCCAGAATAAAATCTCTCTCATCCATGATCTGATTATGGATGAGGAGGCTGATCTGGCATGTATCACTGAAACTTGGGTTGGTGAACAGGGTGGAGTTGGTCTCACCCAGCTGTGCCCATCTGGGTACTCAGTGCAGCACCAGGCCAGACTCAAGGGTCGGGGAGGGGGAGTTGCTGTGGTTCATAGAGATTCTCTCTCCAGGCTCTCTGTCCAGTTGGGGGAGGGAATCTAGGGTGTGTGTTCCTGGCTTTGGGCAATCAGGACAGATTAGGGATTCTTCTGGTTTGCTGTCCAGCAGTCTCCCTGCCTGAGCTGAGAAAGTTGGTCTCAGAGGCAGTATTGAGGACACCAGACTGCTGGTTCTGGGAGACTTCAACACCTATGCCCAGACAGCTGACTCATGACCATGGGGCTGTCCCAACATATCATCAGCCCAACAAACATGGCAGGCCACACTCTGGACCTTGTTTTCTAGACTGGGCAGGAAGAGGGTGATTTGAAGGTGGGGGATATTGACATCAGTCCCTTATCATGGTCAGATCACTTACTGTTGAGACTGTCAGAACCTTTCCCCCTCCACAGAGGCACAGGACCTACTAGGAAGATCTGGCCTTGGAGCCTGATGGATCCAGTGGGATTCCAAACAGCTCTGGGTTGATATGACTGGTGCCTCTGTTGAAGCCCTGGCTGACCTCTGGAACACCTGAATGGCTTCAGCTATTGACACAATCGCCCCTGAGCACCTTCTCCCACTTTGTGGAACCTGATTGGTTCCCTGGTATACTCCAGAGCTTAGGGTGATGAAATAAGTGGGGAGAGGGCTTTAACGCAAGTGGAGGAAACATCCGAATGAATGCAACCGAACACTGGTAAGGGCTCATTATCGAGCCTACCTATCGAGGCAGCAAAGAAGGCATATTTTGCTGCCCGCCATTGCATCCTTATTATGTCATTTGGCAGAGCTTTTCTGGGTTGTACGCCTAAACGAGGTGATGGAACCAACGGTAGCTCACTGTGACTTGTTTGCAAAGCATTTTGAGGGTAAAAATGCTTGCATCTGCTGTTATGGCAGATGAATCTCATGGGGTGTCCGGAGCACAGTCTAGTCCTGTTGTGTTGGATGAGTTTCAGTTGGTAAGGCTTGAGATGTGGACAAGGACCACTTGTGCTCTAGACCCTTGCCCCTCTTAGCTGATAAAAACCAGCAGGGAGAGAACAGCTGGCTGGGCCTCTTTACGATAAATGCCTCTTTACGAGAGGGGGGGTGGTCCCTGTCTGTTTGAAGGAGGCAGTGGTAAAACCTTCTTAACAAACCTTCCCTGGATTCAGAAAACCTAACTATCAGTTGCTAATCTCCCTTTCCTGAGCAGCGTTCTGGAGCAAGTGATTGCAGACCAGATCCAGGTGCTTTTGGAAGAAACTGATTTTCTGGGTCCATTTCAATCGGGGTTTAGGCCTAGTTTAGGCACAGAAACTGCTTTGGTCACCCTGTATGATGACCTCTGTCGAGAGAGAGACAAGAGGAAAATCTCCCTGTTAATTCTTCTTGATCTCTCAGTGGCTTTTGATACAATCAACCATGGTATCCTTCTGAAGTGACTCTCCGAACTAGGGGTGAGTGGACCACTTTGTGGTGGTTCTCCTACTTGGACGGTCATTCCCAGAGGGTGCTACTTGGGGAATGCTTTTCAGCCCTGTGGAACCTTCAACCATCTACATTAAACCACTGGGTGGGGTTATCCGGAGGTTCGGAGGGCTGATGACACTCAGCTCTATTTCTCCTTTACATCTGCAGGTGAGGCAGTGGAAGTGCTGGACCAGTGTCTTGCCTTGGTAATGGACTGAATGAGAGCCAACAAACTGAAGCTCAATCCAGATAAGACTGAGGTACAGTTAAAAATCCCAACTATAAACGAGTGGCAATCCAAACTATTTGATTATTTAGAATTGGCAAAAATGACACATAAAATAAGAAATCAAAAAGATGTAAAGTTTAACAAAGAATGGAATAAATTTATAACATACATGGAAACAGAGGTTAAAAATTTAAAAATCACAGTAGGTGTGACGTAACACTTGTGATGTAAAGAGTTTTTTGAGGAAAAGAAACTGCAGATAAAAAAATCATATAATATATTCTGAAACCGAGATGAAGGGAAGTCAATCAGTGTTGTGTGTTATTTAGTAAATGTAAGTTAATTTGTTGGTATCTTATGTTAGGAGATGTTTTTTCTTTTGTTTTCGTTATTATTATTTCTCTTTTTTATGTATTTCTTTTTTATGTGTATGTGTTATGTATGTTTCTTTTGTTTGTTTTAATGTTTGATGTAGCAAAACGAATTAAAATCAATTAAAAAAAAAAAAAAGACTGAGGTACAGTTAGTGGGTGGTTTCCTAGACCAGATGGCTGGGAGTTCACCTGTTCTTGATGGGGTTACACTTCCTCTGAAGGAGCAGGTCTGTAGCTTGGGGGTACTCTTGGATCTTTTGCTGTTGCTCAAGGCTCAGGTGGCCTCAGTGGCCTGGAGTGCCTTCAGCTTTGGCTGGTGGCCCAGCTACGCCTCTATCTGGAAAGGGATAGCCTAACTACTGTTGTCTATGCTCTGTTATAATTAGGGCTGGCTACATTATACAATGTGAGGGATGTGGGTGGCACTGTGGGTTAAACCACAGAGCCTAGGACTTGCCGATCAGAAGGTCAGCGGTTCGAATCCCCAAGATGGGGTGAGCTCCCGTTGCTCGGTCCCTGCTCCTGCCAACCTAGCAGTTTGAAAGCACGTCAAAGTGCAAGTAGATAAATAGGTACCACTCTGGCGGGAAGGTAAACGGCGTTTCCGTGCACTGCTCTGGTTCACCAGAAGCGGCTTAGTCATGCTGGCCACATGACCCGGAAGCTGTACGCCGGCTCCCTCGGCCAATAAAGCGAGATGAACGCCGCAACCCCAGAGTTGGTCAGGCGGTCCCTTTACCTTTACCTTACATTATACAATGTAGGGCAGCAGAATTTATGTAACTTATGTAGGTTATATAATTTTGCCATAGTAGACAGTGAGATAAATAATTGTTTTGGGCAAAAGACAAATTGCAGCGGAATGGAAACAGTACTGCATACAACATATGCAGGGTCACATGGAAAACAATGCCTTCTTACATCCCCGAGGCAACAGTATCAGCAGCCCCTGGCTGTTCCTCCAAAACCCCACTAGCATCTACCCACTGTTGGAGGGCAGAGATGTGTATACAGCCTGGCTTGCCACTTCTGCCTCAGGTGCATTAGAGGATTCTATCGTGGTACCTAAGAGCATAAGAACTTAAGAGCCATGCTACATCCGGGCAATGGCCTACTTAGTCCAGCATTCTGTTCTCACAGTGACCAAGTAGGATGCAGGTTGAAGACTTGCAAGCTGGACATGAGCATGAGACTCCTCACTCTTCCTGTGGTTTCCAGTAGCTGGTATTCAGAAGCACTGGTGTCTCCAACCATGGAGGAAGAGTAGAGCCATTGTGACTGTTAGCCATTGATAGGCTCAGCTTCTATGAATATGTATTTCAAAGCCAGCAAAGTTGGTGGCTATCAGTGCAGCAATAAATAAATAAATAATATATAAACACAGAGCTTAGACAGGCTTCTCACACTGTGCATATGAGGAAAAAGCAATCCTTCCCTAACATAATGCAGCTTAAAGTGCTATTGGTGGGCGCGATGGGGGAAGTTAAGTGCTGTGTACCCATCAGCGATGCAGATGTTTTGTGGCTGAGGCAGTAAAGGGAATGAATCAATAATGGGGGTGGGGGAACACAGCAAGTGCAATAACTAATCCAAATTTTGGAAAGGAAATATCAGAATGGTGTGCCTCCCTGCTTTTAAGTCTATTCTGATTCAATTTAAAATATTTCTATACCACCCTTCCATTAAAAGAAAATCCCCAGGGCAGTTTATCAGAGAACAATACAGAACCAACATCTCATAGCACAATTTGTTGTTTAGTTGTTTAGTCGTGTCCGACTCTTTGTGACACCATAGCACAATAAGAACATTCAAAGGCAGCAGCTATAAACCACTTAAACAAAGTTAAATCCCATTCCAGATGAAAAGCCTGGATAATTTTTATTTTTATCTATTTTTAAAACAGTGAGCTAGAGTGGGGAACGAGATGCCACTACAAAAATGCCCCCATCATTTTTATGGCAGCCAGGGAGGTAATAATAATAATAATAATAATAATAATAATAATAATAATAATATGATAATAATAATTGGATTTCTTACCCATCCTTCCCCATAAGATCCCTGGGTGGGTTGCAACATTATACAAATACAATATTAAAAAACTAACAGTGCATGTACTCCCCCCCCCCCCCGGATCCAATTCAGAGCCAGATTTAGTGCTTCAGAGCAGCTGTGATATAATCTGAGAAGACCCAGGGACGAACTGCCTGGATGTCCTCAACCAAATTCAGGGTCTTCCATGTTGTTAAATCAGAGTTTTCAAATAAGCATGCAGTTGGGAGGATGGATATTATTATTATTATTATTATTATTATTTACATTTACATACTGCCTTTCATCTGAGGATCACAGGGTGGTTTAAAATATATAAAAACACAAAAATACGCAATGTAGTAGCAAACAAATAATGTTCCACCACACATGGTTTAAAAGGTCATAGACTGTTTAATCAGCCAAAGGCCAAGGAGAAGAGGAATATTTTTGCCAGGTGCTCTGGCAAAATTCTAGTTTAATTCAGGTCAGAATCTGGGATTCAGACAGAGAAGCTGCAAGGCTTATATATATTGAGGCTGAAGGGCCAGGTAAAAAGGTACATCTCCAAAATATGGTGGAAGCTGTACGGTGATAATACTAGATGTAATTCTGTACGGTGGGAATTCCTCATTTTGTACAGAAGATCTCTCACATATCCAGTGCTTTTTTACTGGGGGTACACAGGAGTACGCGTACCCCTAAACATTTTGTGTTGCCCCGACCGACTGATGGACTGACATGCCAGAGTATGGGGTGGCCATGGTAGAGGCAACGGTCCTCCTCCTCCTCCTCCTGGGCTACACCCAGCTGGCAAGCACTCGCCCCTCCTTGCTCAAGCCGAGTCTGCTGTCTCTGGGGGCCTTCCCATCCTTTCAGTGCCACCGCCACCTTGAGTCCCTTGTCTGGGAGTTGGGAGGGGGGTGGGGAGGAGGAAGGGGGCGAGGGGGAGTCGGATAAGCCAAAATGAGAGTACCTCTAAACATTTTTTAAGGGAAAAAAGCATTGCATGTATCCAACAGGACATTGTGACCTGAGGCAGTCTGTCTAATGGTAGGGCTGGCCCTCTGTCCATTTGCTGTGAACTTCACCTGGGCAATCAATGTGTGGACAATAGCAGTTGCAGTCATCTTGGTTTCTGTTGTGCTGTCCCCTGTTTGACCTTTCCCCTGGATTAAATGGGGAGGGGGAAAGTTATGAGATAGCATTTTGATGATGTTGAGACCATATGGAAATTTTACAAAACATGCATATGTGAGCAGCACTGAGTCCATAATAAAGCATCATGGGGAAGCATCCCATGACAAAGTATGACTTTACAGTTGATCCAGATATGAACATAATATGTTCATATATATGTGCAGAGCCAGGGTGGATCTACACACAGGGCACCCCCCCCTATAAATAAGTCAGAAATGAAATTATTTTTTGCCCTCCAGTGCCATCTTGTGTTGCATGTTTATAATGCATTCAAAATGCTGTTTTTTGACTAATGTAGCTGAGTCCAGTGCTTTTTTCCTAAAAAAAATTAAGGGGTACTCTCATTTTCCTACTCATATTGAAATACTGTCCCTCAAAGAGGCCAAACTTAGATTCACAAGATGTTTAGGGGTACGCATACCCCCTCATACCCCCAGAGAAAAGCACTGGCTGACTCACTTGTGAGCATATATTCTAGGGCTGTGTGTGCCCCCCTCCCCCAACCATTCTGGCACCTGATTTGAGCGGCCTCAGTACAACCTGGATTGATGTGCAGCTGACCCAGGTATGGGTTTTGAACTTATTTGAGGAGCCTTGCACACACAATTGCAGGGAGGGCCTGGTAAGGAGAGCCCCTGGTAAGGAGAGTCTTTCCTTCTTCCTGCCTCTCCTTCCTACCAGATCCCTCCCCACATTCTGATAGCCTTAAATCACTCTAGGTGGGCTTGATTAAAGTCTTGAAGTTCAGAGGGGGGGGCAGAAGGTATGGTTTTAATCTCCATTTCATATGTTCATTGTACACTTATTGGTTGTCTGAACAGGACTTATTAGAAATGTACTAGATATTGTTCTACCACTGGTAGCAATTATGACTGGATTTTTGGTAGGCTTTGGAAACAGATCCCAGTGGAAGTTGCTTATTTTATTCCTTATAGTCAACTAAGATTATAATGCCAGGGAATTAGCTATAGAAAGCACCTCCTTTGATTAATTCATGGATGAAAAAGTTTGGGAGATGCTTTAGGCTTTTAAATGAACTAAATATATCCATTTCATGTCAAACAGATCTGTGGGCTGGATCCATTGGTTCAAATAGTGCAGTTTTTCAAACCAATATTTAAATGTTTAAAGAATCATAAATAATGCTTTGATAACCCCTTTAATTGAGTGTGAAATAAATGAATGTTTTCCCCCTTCCCCTACTCTTATTTTCACTTCTTATTTATTAATTTTTAAACAATTTAGAATAAATAATTCCTGTAGACAATGCTAGTTCATTTTCTTTTTCATTTCTCTCTCTCTCTCTCTCTGTTTTGAAACTTGAAGATCTGTATTCCCTTTTATAAATTCTGAAAACTCAAATAAAAATGCAAATGTAAAGCTGAATAATGGCATTAATTCAGTGAAAATTAGTGGGTATTTGTAAGTGGAAGGAGGGGAGCAGCACATAGACAAAAATGGGGGAAAAAACTAGTTAGCTAGGGGATTTATTTCTTCGTCTCTTTTTCAAAGACTTCCACTTGTTCAGTGTGACTCCTGAGTGAATCTTCAGTTAGATTAAGTGCTGTGCAGGAAGGCTAAAGCCAGCCAATTTTGCCTTTGGTATCATAGTCTCAGAGGTGCAACTGTGCCACATTTCCCCCTCTCTGAAGGTGCTTCTTCCTGAGCATAAAGAGCATTTGGATTTAGATCTTCCTATGAACACACCTCTCCTATGTCTTAGCAAAGAAGTATTTTGTAAGAAGCTTTACTGGGGATACAGTGCTTGTGCTTTGTAACTAGAACTTTTTTCCGGAACAAGCTTTGCTGTTTATCATATCAGAGCTTTCATGTTCTGCTCGAGAGATGCAGTGCAGAAAGGAGCAAAAAAGAAAACAAAAAAGGCAGGATTATATGGAGGATGCTTAATCACCACACTTCGTGATATCATTAAAGGACTGGTGGGTTTTGGAAAGGATGGCGGGCAATACCTGGTAGATCAGTGTATGCCTGTGATAGCAAAAACATATTCAGCCACCCAGAATGAAATATTTGGGTTTATTTGACAACATATCTAAGTGATGGTTGTTAAGTAAAATGTAAAAGGGTTAATTCCACACAAATTGGCATAAATTTCTCCCCCTACCCCAGTGCAGCTGCAGGCATCTTGTGGTGGTCTTATCTGAGTTTTTGGGCAAACTATCATGTAGCACTGGGTATGTCAAGGGCTCATGCTACAGCATTTATTGTTGGAGAGTATTGGAAACTCATGAAGACTCTTGGACTGTGGAACTGTAGAAACGCAGAGGACTTAAAGAAGAGCTCGTCTATGTTGTACAACTTACAGGGCTTCTGGACTCACAGAACTCTGACAGTTTCAGGACTTCGAATGCAACTGGCCTTAATACAGTGGTACCTTGGGTTAAGTACTTCATTCGTTCCGGAGGTCCGTTTTTAACCTGAAACTGTTCTTAACCTGAAGCACCACTTTAGCTAATGGGGCCTCCCGCTGCCGCCGTGCCGCCGGAGCCTGATTTCTGTTCTTATCCTGAATCAAAGTTCTTAACCTGAAGCACTATTTCTGGCTTAGTGGAGTTTGTAACCTGAAGCGTATGTAACCTGAAGTGTATGTAACCTGAGGTATCACTGTATTTGCCTTGTCGACTTTGGCACAGCAAGGACTTGGAAAGCAAATAACTATCTCTGGACTTAGAGAGTGAAAACTTCTAGTAACTGTTAATAGTGCATGAGTATAGTGTGTGCTTGTATTTGCCAAATAAACTATATCCACACAGTTGTTTCCTATGATGAGCTTAACCACTTTACTGAATTTCCAATGCTGGTAATCATCTTCAAAGGCCTAAATGGCTTAGGAACAGGTGGAGGTCATCTTCCAAGGCCATTCTCAGGCTGGTCTCTGGGGAAGGTTTCCTCAGTGATGGTACCATGGTATGTTAAGGCTTCCTTAGGAGCATAGGAAGCCAGACCACTAGCTCAATATCAATATCTAGCTCAATATTGCCAGTACGTTGACTGGCAGTGTCTCTCCAGTGTTCCAGCCTTTCATAGTCCTACCTGGAGATGCCAGGAATTGAACCTGGGATCTTTTGCATGCAAAACAGATGCTCCACCACTGACCGGACTATTTTGCATGCAAAAGATCCCAGAGAGGTTGCCTGGAACATTCTTGTCGACTTTTTCTTAAGTTTCTTGAACTGCAATGTCTTTGAATCCACTGAATATTAGATCTGTTTCATATGTTTATATATTTTTCTGTGCTGCTTTATTCTCCGCTACTGATTTCTCTTTTTAAAATGCTGGAATTGGAATGGATCGTTGTGGACAGAATGAGAAAACTTCCTCTTCTGGATGAGCAGCCTTCCCTCAACTCATCCCCTCCTAATGTCTTGGACAACAACTTCCACCAGCCCCAGTCAACATAGCTGTCCTGGGAGGGGCTGATGGGAGTTGTAGTCCAACATGTCTGGTGGGCACCAGATTGGCTAAGGTGGCCTCTGTGTCTTGTTTCAGAAACAAGGTCTTCATGAGACCTGGTGAGTTCCTAGATCCTTGGTGATGCTTTGGTCCTGACTTTTTGTCCACTTCTGGCATGTTCTCTTGTTTATGTGTGTCCATTTACCAGTACCAACAAAGCTGTTTGAAAATGCAGGCAGCACAGTTGCTCCTTTGTGACATGCAACTTTGTTTGCATCATATAGCTAGAACAACAATAGCAACATAAAAAAAAGCAAGTGCAATGTGACAAGAATTAAGCTGAACTCTGAAGATTTAAGGCTTAATTATAACTCCAGAGTGGTGATTGTGCAAACTTCCTCCTACTTTTTTTCATTGCAAGAATCTGCATACTGATGAAATGTTCTTAAGTAAACTGGTATTTCTGCAATGGAAGCTTGCCTCAGGCTCTATCTGTACTATACATTGAAAGCTGTATCATACTATATTCAACAGTCATGTCTTGCCCCAAAGATCCTGGGAACTGTAGTTCATTAAGGATGCTGAGAGTTGTTAGGAGACTGCTTTACCCCTCACAGAGTTACAATTCCCAGAATAGTTTAGAATCAATCCCTCTTCCCAGGAAAATCTGGGAATTGTAGTGCTGAGAGAGAAATAGGGACGACTTGACAACTCTCAGCACCATTAACAAACTACAGGTCCTACAATTCTTTGGGGAAACCTACACCTGTCTAAAGTGGTATGATATTGCTTTAGATGTATTGTGCAGATGAGATCTTAGTTACCCAAGTGGATTATGAGAGAAAATAAGTATCTTGTGGGGATGTAACCTTTGTGATTTAAAATAGCATCAGGATCATCAACAATGAACACACACCGGCAAGTCTAGAAGTGCAGTAACATAGTTTTGGTGCCTATAATTGCTTGTTTTGCAGCTAGCTGCAATGCCTACTGTAAGGGGGCATCACACACCTACACACCTTGGAGGTGTTTTCCTGTTGTTGAAGCTTTGGATAAATGCACAACTTTATATATCACTCTACTTAAGGAACAGCTGTCCAATAAACAAACAAACTGTCAAAAGGAGTCAGTAAATCAGGGCTAAGGAACCACCTAAGACCCATGCTACTGGACGAGGGATGATTATATGAGGGAAATCTGCATACATGGATGGGCATGTATAGTAGGAAACATTTGCACTGAAATACTGGAAAATATTCATGAATGCTTTCCTTTTAATAAAAAGAATTTGCAAACTGATGTGGAAATATGGAGAAAAGAAGCAACAAGAAGAAACTGGAGAAGAGCCTGCTGGATCATCAGGTCCAGCATCCTGCCCTAACAGTGGCCATCCAGATGCCTTCAAGTAAGCCTGCAAGCTTACAAGTGCAAGAGCGCTCTCTTCTCATGCGGCTTCCAGAAGATGGTATTCAAAAGCATCCCTGCCTCTGACTGTGGAGACAAAGCAAAGCCACCCTGACTAGTATCCTGACTACTTTCCTCCAAAATTTGCCCACCCCTAATTGTGCCTCAGTGTCTGTGCACATGTGTTTACCAACACTCCCTCTGGAGCAGGAACATAGCTTGGGGGGTACTCCAGGATCTTTTACTGTCACTTGAGGCTCAGGTGACCTCAGAGGCGCCGAGTGCCTTCCATCAGCTTTGGGTGCCAGGCAAAAATGTTCCTCTTTAACCAGGCCTTTGACTGATTGACATCTGACGCCCTTTTAAAGTGCATTGTGGAAGGGGGGATTATGGGGTTGCCTTTGTTGTTGTTTTATATATTTTCTGTTTTTTATATTGTGATTTTATGTTGCGAACTTCCCTGAGATTTATGGGCATATATAAAACAAGCAAGCAAGCAAGCAAGCAAGCAAGCAAGCAAGCAAGCAAACAAACAAACAAACAAACAAACAAACAAACAAACAGTGTACTAGCTGCAGGATGCACCCATGTTCCAGCCTGAGACTGAACTTCTAGAGACCTTGAAAAGAGAGTGAAACCCCGGGGAATGATGATGCTAGCAACTCACACCAAAGGATGTTTTAACAAGGCATTGCCTCCTGAGGTGAGAAAAGGGTAGTAATTTACCAGGGACAGGGGCTGCGCCGTGGTAAATAGGGACAGTTGGAGCATAGGAACTTATGAGACAGGGGAGAATATTTATACCTGAGTGGCTGTGTAACCAAGCACCTCCAAAATGACATAAAAGCACCTGCAGGGTAGTTTCTACTCCCATTAAAGCTGATGGGGAGTTTTGACACAGTCGGCTAGGAGAGGCAAGTGGGACTGATGTTCCTCGGCAGCAAATAACAGTGACATTTGTGAAGTGCGAAATCCTGTCAACTTTGCGAGGCAGTCAATTTATGGCCCAGCCTTAAAGCGGGTATTACTTAGACTTTATTGTGTTTTAAGCTACTCAGTATAATTCAGCATTGAGGAGGAAAGCTTAATATACTCAGGTTTTTCACATAGGCCTATGTATATATTAGTTAGCAGAACCACGAATCCCCTTTAATGCTCCAATAAATATGCTGAAATATCTGCAGCAACCTGCTGTTTTCAGCGCCCAAATTGAAGCTCTGCAAGGAGGTATCAATCTCCGCTACTTGCTGTGCCGTACCTTTCCGAGCCTGCGATGAGGATCCATCTGCTGTGTGGCGTTTGTTAGATGGTTTGGGTATGGCACACGGCCTTACAAACAGGCATACCTCCAAGTGGTGTCATCATACCCGCTGGGCTGTATTTGTGAAGAGCCACAGAGATGAGCTCTCATCAACAAAGATTTCTTTCTTTCTTTCTTTCTTTCTTTCTTTCTTTCTTTCTTTCTTTCTTGGCACATAGCTGGGAGTGATTTGGAGGAAAGAGTATCGTTTTGCATCATAGGCCAGGTGTCACCACTGAGGGGGGTGACAAAATGTCGGGTGGCACTCACTGCGGGTGGCTTATGTGCACAGCCTCCATGCTGCCCCAAATGATCTGCCTACCGCCTCCCCCTCAGCTGTAGGGCGGCTGAGTGGGAGGAGGTAGGCAGACTCCTCAGAGGCCCCACGGGGCATCCTGTCCTGTCTCGCCCTGCCCCGCAGGCAGCTGGCCCCACCCCTAGGTGCAGGGCACACGCGCCGCCCCAGGCGCCTGATTGGCTTGCTCTGCCACTGACAGTGGGGCGTTCATTTGTTGCAAAATGCAAAACCTAAGACACAGGAATGGAACCTGCTGGTAAAAATGGGGATGGACCATTCAATTATGTTTGCATTTTAATTAAAAACGACCTAATTTACAAGGGACGTGGGTGGCGCTGTGGGTTAAACCACAGAGCCTAGGGCTTGCCGATCAAAAGGTCAGCGGTTCGAATCCCTGCAACGGGGTGAGCTCCCGTTGCTTGGTCCCTGCTCCTGCCAACCTAGCAGTTCTATAGCACGTCAAAGTGCAAGTAGATAAATAGGTACCGCTCCTGCAGGAAGGTAAACGGTGTTTCCGTGTGCTGCTCTGGTTCGCCGTGTGCTGGCCACATGAGCCGGAAGCTGTACGCCGGCTCCCTCGGCCAATAAAGCGAGATGAGCGCTGCAACCCCAGAGTCGTCCGCAACTGGACCTAATGGTCAATGGTCCCTTTACCTTTACCTTTCACCTAATTTACATTTCTCAAACCAAGATGTGAACTGAAATAATACTATTGTTTCGAATTCACTCCCCCCCCCAAATTGTACAATGCAGAAGTTCAGTCAAACATAGCCGTGTTGGTCTGCCATAGTCAAAACAAAACAAAAAAATCCTTCCAGTAGCACCTTAAAGACCAACTAAGTGAGTTCTTGGTATGAGCTTTCGTGTGCATGCACACTGTGTATCTGAAGAAGTGTGCATGCACACGAAAGCTCATACCAAGAACTGACTTAGTTGGTCTTTAAGGTGCTACTGGAAGGAATTTTTGTTTTGTTTTGACTATGCACAAAAATGTTTATCTCAGTGAGAATAACATTCAAAACGTATAATGTTAGGGGGAATTGCTTGTAAAAATGTGGACAAATGTTAAAACTGCATTAAAATATGTTTGTTGTCAGGGAACTGCCATCAGAGGGACAGGTGGTGGAGAGGCTCCAGGAGAATAGGAGAGACTCTACAGCAGAAGAAGGAACCAGTAGGGGGAGAGCAGGAGTTCCAGCGGAAAGGGAATCGGGGGAGAGGCTCTGGGATACTTCTAGTGAGAACAGCGAGGAGGTAACAAGACCCCCTTTAGCAACCCCCACCCCTCGCCGGAAGCTGTCACGCAGAGAGTCCAGGAGGCGCATGTCCGTCAAACAACTTTTATGTTGGAGTAAGTTCCGTAGACGCCCACTGTCGGATTCTACCAGCGACTGACGGAGTCATGCTTTGGGGGGCTCCGTTAGTGCCTAGGTTTGGGTGACCAGCCAAACCCCAGAGGGATCAAGCTTTTACGCACAAGCAGCTCTTTATCCCATCACAGCAATCCAACAGTCTTTGAAAGCAGCTTGTGCAAGCAGAGGGCATCATGAGCGAACCAGCCGGAACCGGAGGAGCTGGAGCTGGAGCAGGTCCAAGCCTGGAAGAAAGGTACAGGGCGTTGGAGGTCCAGCTCGCGCTGCAAACGGCGAGGCTCGAGGAGAGGAGGGCTCAAGATGCGGATAAGGGAAAAACCACCCCACTTGCCAGAAAGGTGCCTGGATTGGTGCAGAAATTTGGGGGGGATCCCAGGAACTATCAAGCCTTTAGGACAGAGATGCAATATGCTCTCAATCTACTGTTTGATGACTTCCCCGATGAGAACTCTAGAGTGGCGTACGTGATTGGCCATCTAGAGGGAGGGGCGAGGGACTGGATTAGGCCCCTGATGGCAGCCAATAATAAAATCTTAAAGGACACAATGAAATTTTTTCGCGCCATGGACTTGATGTTTTCCAGCGAGATTGAGCAAGGGGTGGTGCGCAGGCAGTTAATGGCGTGTAAACAGGGGAGCCGATCTGTACGTGAGTACTGGACTGAGTTCACCATGCTGATTCATAGACTGGGGTGGGACCTTGCGAGTGAACCTATTCAAATGCTGTTTGAAAAAGGGCTCTCTCCGTCAGTGAAAGATGAACTTTCCCGGGCGCCTAGGGCAGAGTCTATGGACCATCTGACTAAATCTGCGCTGTCCATAGGAGCGCGCCAGGAAGCCAGAGCTTTGGAAAAGCGGGAAGGAAAGGGGGAACGTTGGAAGGACTTCCGCATTCCGGAGATTCCGGAGCAGCCTTTCCCGCCAGCAGAGCCGATGGAACTTGGAACAGCGCGCGCGCGCAGTTTCAAACACCAGTGAGGGGCGGAAGAAGGAGGGAAAGAGCGCCAAGAGATGTTATCTCTGCCAACAGCCAGGTCACTTTGCCAGAGTCTGTCCGCAAAGGAAGGAATGGCAAGGGATGGCGGGAACTGTTGGGGGAAAGGAGGAAGAAGAAATCAAGGAGCAAGTAAAAGCCAACGCCTGGCTGCCAACATCAGGGTGCAGCAGCCAGGCCAGGGAGTAGTGAATGTGCCCACGCCGGAACCCCCAAGACCAGCGCTTGTGATAGAGGTGTTGCTGGAACTGGCAAACGGACACCCACTAAAGATAAAAGCGCTATTGGATTCAGGTAGTTCCTGTAATTTCATGAGTAAGGAGTTTGCAGCTGAACACCAGATACAGACTATCCCATTAAGTAAGCCTTTGCAGGTTACCACGATTGATGGGAGGGAACTGTTGGGAGGAGAAGTGAGCCAACAGACTGTACCAATGATAATGAGGGTGGCAAGACACACAGAACTGATAGCGTTTAACGTAGCCACCTTGGGAGGAGCTCCTATTATTTTGGGTATGAGCTGGCTGGCGCTACACGATCCGCTAGTAGGCTGGCATCAGAGAGTGGTTTCCTTTGGATCAGCACATTGCCTAGAACACTGCAAGGAGGGAGAGGCTCAGGCAGGGGCCAGGGCCACTCTAGCAGGGATGGAAGTGATGGACAAGGGGAAGGTGCCACCACAATACGCTGACTTGATTGACGTCTTTAGCGAAAAGGAAGCAGATAAACTGCCCCCGCACAGACCCTTTGACTGTCAAATTAACTTACTCCCAGGAGCACAATTGCCAGTGGGCAAGCTGTATGCAATGTCAGACAGTGAGATGCAGGAGTTAAGGGAGTTCATTGACAAGAACCTCAAGCGAGGTTTCATCAGAGAGTCGCGAGCGGTGGGGGGCAGCCCAGTGTTCTTTGTGGACAAAAAACACACGGGTAAACCCAGGCTTGTGTGTGATTTCAGGGGCCTAAATGCAGTGTCAGAACCAGTGACGTTCCCTATGCCTAGAATTGATGACATTCTGACACGTGTGAGAAAAGGGAATTTTTTTACCAAGCTGGACCTTAGAGGGGCATATAACTTGATACGTGTGAGAAAGGGGGATGAGTGGAAAACCACTATGTTCACCCCCTTGGGGGCCTTTGAGTACCTCGTTATGCCCTTCGGTCTACAGGCGGGCTCGGCCTGTTTTCAATCGTTCATGAATCACGTCCTGGGGCCATTGCTCTACAAGAACTGCGTAGCGTTCTTAGATGACGTCCTGGTATACTCAGAGAATGAGGAGCAGCATGTGCGAGATGTAAGAGAAGTACTGAGCAAACTGCGAGAAAATCGGCTGTGGGTGAAACTGGAGAAGTGTCAGTTTCATACCAGGGAGGTGGAATTCCTGGGGTACCGGTTGTCTGACAAGGGATTGGCCATGGATCCCAGCAAGGTTCAAGCGGTACTGGAATGGAAAACACCAAAGACCAAGAAGGACGTGCAAAGATTCCTGGGCTTCGGAAACTTCTATAGGAAGTTCATCAAAAACTTTGCCCATTTAACAGCGCCCATCACGGATTGTCTTAGCAGCAAGAAAAAATTTGTTTGGACGGAAGAAGCGCAGCGGGCGTTCGAACACTTAAAGCAGGCGTTTGCGTCGGAAGAGCAACTTTTGCACGTAGATCTACAACAACCAATGAGGGTGGAGACTGACGCGTCAGACCGAGCGGTGGGGGCCGTGCTTCTCCAGCCGGGAAAAGATACGTCCGAATGGAGACCGTGTGCGTTCTTCTCGCGGAAGTTGAACAAATCCGAGAGGAACTACACAGTATACGACCGAGAACTGCTCGCCATTCATGAAGCATTCCGGAGATGGCGCCACTTGCTGATTGGGGCGCAGCACAAGGTTCAAGTCCGAACTGACCACAAAAATCTGGAATACTGGAGAACAGCACGAGTGCTGAACCAGAGACAAGTGAGATGGGCCCAGGAGTTCTCCAAATTCCACTTTGAGATTCGTTACGTGCCAGGCTCCGAGAACGTGAGGGCGGACGCTCTCTCCAGGAAACCTGAGTACTTAGAGGGGGAGGGAGCGCCTGAGGCAAGGCATGTAATCCCTGAAGACCGCTGGGTGTGTGGGGCGGCATTGGTGGGGCAGAGGGAACTGATAGAGGGTACTGAGAACGATGAATACGCCCAAGAGAAATTCAGAGAACTCAGGAGGACAGAGGAGAACACAGGGGGGTTTGAAGAAAAGAACGGGGCGTTGTATTACAAAGGGGCACTGTACATACCAGATGGGGAACTGAGGGGCAGAGTACTCAAGCAGTTGCATGACAGCCCCACAGCGGGGCATTTTGGACAGCACAAAACCATGTGGTTGGTTACCAGAGAGTTTTGGTGGCCCAAGGTGAGGGAGGACGTACGGGAATATGTCAGGGGTTGCGACAGGTGCCAGCGAGCGAAAGGGGAGAGGGTGGCGCCAGCGGGGCTATTACAACCCTTACCCACACCAGAAAGGCCATGGGAGGCAGTATCCATAGATTTTATGACGGACCTGCCAAAATCCAAGGGCAAAACAGCTGTCATGGTGGTGGTAGATCTATTAACTAAGATGTGTCATTTTATAGCCTGTTCCCATGCGGTCACCGCGGAGGAAACTGCCAAGTTATTTGTAGAGCATATTTTCAGGTTGCATGGCGCCTCCTTGAGGGTGGTCAGCGACAGAGGGAAACAGTTTACTTCCAGGTTCTGGAGGAAACTTATGAGCTTACTGCACGTGGAACTCAATTTCTCAACTGCCCGGCACCCAGAAACAAATGGGCAAGCGGAAAGGGCAAACGGGATTTTACAACAATACCTGAGGTGTTATGTAAAAGACAGAGAAAATGATTGGGTAGATAAGTTACCTCTGGCAGAATTTGCCTACAACAACGCGGAGAACGTGTCCACAGGGATGAGTCCTTTTCTGGCAAATTATGGGTGTCATCCCCGGGCATTTCCAGGAGAAGGAGGGGAGAGGTGGAGCGTGCCAGCGGCGGAACACTTTTTTGAAGAGATGGAAGCGATCCACCGTCAGCTTCAACTTAACTTAGAGAAAGCCAAGGAAGAATATAAGAAACAAGCAGACAGAAATAGGAGGGAAGGTGAAACTATAAGGGTGGGAAACCGGGTGTGGCTATCCACCCAAGGACTACCGTTCAAGGGAGGGAGTAAGAAATTGAGACCCAAAAGATTGGGACCCTTTGAGGTCATACAGCAGGTCAACCCAGTAACATTCAAACTCAGACTGCCCAGTCACATGAAATTGCACCCAGTATTTCACAGGTCATTACTGTCGCCGTACCGAGAGGGACGTGAGTGGGGGGAGCGTGAGAGAGAGGTCACCCAAACGCCCGTGATAGAAGAGAGAGAACGCGACATGAACGTGGCAGGAATCATTGATTCCAGGTGGAAGGGGAATCAGGTGGAATATCTGGTAGAATGGGAGGGGGAAGTTGAGTCAGAAAACACTTGGGTACCAGCAGAGTTAGTCAAGGACGAGGTTTAAATAGAAACATTTCATCAGTGTTTCCCAAAAAAACCGCAACCCGTGGCACGATTTAGAAGGGAACACTTTGGGACCACCGATGAGGAAGGGGAGTTTGAAGGGTTCCCAGAGTCAGGGGTGGGTGAGGAAGCCGACTCCGACGAAGAAGAGGAAGAAGAGGAGAGAGACGGTACGCCGTGGTTAGAAGTGTTTGAATCCTCGGACGACGAGGAGAGTTCCTTCCGGGGCTTTCCGCCCTCACCGCCAGTGGGAGAGGAGGCGGGGGGGGGGGTGAAGGGGGCCCTGGGGGGGAGGTGGATGTCAGGGAACTGCCATCGGAGGGACAGGTGGTGGAGAGGCTCCAGGAGAATAGGAGAGACTCTACAGCAGAAGAAGGAACCAGTAGGGGGAGAGCAGGAGTTCCAGCGGAAAGGGAATCGGGGGAGAGGCTCTGGGATACTTCTAGTGAGAACAGTGAGGAGGTAACAAGACCCCCTTTAGCAACCCCCACCCCTCGCCGGAAGCTGTCACGCAGAGAGTCCAGGAGGCGCATGTCCGTCAAACAACTTTTATGTTGGAGTAAGTTCCGTAGACGCCCACTGTCGGATTCTACCAGCGACTGACGGAGTCATGCTTTGGGGGGCTCCGTTAGTGCCTAGGTTTGGGTGACCAGCCAAACCCCAGAGGGATCAAGCTTTTACGCACAAGCAGCTCTTTATCCCATCACATTTGTTATGAGGACTTGGCACTAAAATGCTGATGAATTTTCATGAGGACATTTTAAAATAAAACAAATTACAAATTGCTGTGGAAATGTTGGAAAAATGAGAAACAGTGTGAAACTCAAGTTGTCGGATTCATCCACCCTTGGTTACTACTTCAGAAAACTTAAAAATAAAAATCCTAATAGATGCAGGAAAGGTAGCTTCCATTTTCCAAACATCTATGACTCAGAGGTATACACCTTTTTCCCTCTTTTTCTTTGCTGAGGGCCTTGGTAGGCCACCTAATGATTTTTCTCCTGCTGTAGCAATTGCAATGCACTGCCATATGATTTTTAATTGTATTATTTTATTTCTTATACTTTATTGCATTATGATGTGCATTCCATAAAATTCAAGTTGCAATACGATATAAGAAGTAAAGGAAGCAATAAAAGGACAATTAAGAATCAATTATCAATATTTCACGGAGACATTTAAGTTCACAGACAAACTGGGTGAGGCATAACAAAAGCATTTTTTGGGAAATCTTGGCTTAAAGAACAGGAGGGCAAATCCCAGTTGAACGTGGTGAGAAACCCTCTGAACAATCAGAGCAGTTCTGCAACAGAGCCAATTACCCAGAGGGATGGTAAACTCCCTCACTGAAGGTTTTCAAACAGAGGCCACGCCCATACAATACATTTAAAGTATGTGGCTTCCCCCAAAGGATCTGGAGAACTGTAGTTTGTTACAGGTGCTAGAAATTGTAGCTCTGATGGGTTCCCAGGATTCTATTGGGGAAGCCACATGCTTCAAAGGTGGTATAGGGATGCAAGAGGCTTGGAAGCCATCTGTTGGAGATACTCTAGCTCTGGATGTCCTCATCAAGAAGATGGTTGGACGGGAGGGCCCATGATATTTTTAATAACTAATAAATCTTTAATAAATTTTTTTTAATGTGCTATTGCTATTGCACATTGTCTCTTTTTTCAAGCTGCTTTTTCTACAGATCAGTTATGTTTGTTGTGAGACATTAGTGTTGCATACAGTATAAGGTTGGGAAGAAAAGAAGGGGAAAGAGGGGGAAATGGTGAAAGGGGTGGGGTCAGGTAGTAATGCTTCTATTTTTCTACTTAGTGTATGTGTGGGGTTTTTGTGTCAGTGTCACTTGTGTGGGTTCTCCTTCCATTTGTTTGTTATAGTTCCTTGGTGGTGAGAGATGTTGGGTGGTGGCCTAGGGTTTGGTTGGTTTTCTTTGGTTGGCTGTAGCGAATTTGCTTGTTTGTGTGAGCGTGTAAGAGGGTGTGAGAAAGTGAATAAAAATGGGTAGAAAATAATAATGATATTGTTGAAAAGGAGGTTTGTATACGTAGTTAAAAAGGGTATTACTGAGGGTCCCTGGGTTAAGGCTAAGCGGGCGCTGCCCTTACAATTTTTCAAAAAAACCCCCACAAAATATTTTCTCTTATTCATTCATTCATTCATTTATTTATTTATTTATTTATTTATTTATTTATTTATTTAAAAGAGGGGCGATCCCCCCACAAATAACCAGAAATGAAAAATCCTGGTCTTAGGATCCTTGTTGTGCCTGTCTCTGGGAAGGTCTGCACTGCACCTAGGCTCTTTTGGCTCAAGGAAATCACCATTTTATAGTACAAATTGGGAAAAAGAAATACAGTATGGACAAAAGTACAAAGATTCACAAAATGTTTAGGGGTATGCGTCCCCCTGCGTCCCCCCCCCCCAGAAACAAAGCACTGGGGGGGGGCAATTCTCTTTTTTAAAGGAAGAGTCATGGGTAATTTTTATTTTATTCATAGCCCACCTTTCTCCCTGTGCAGAACCCAAGGCTGTTCACAGCATATATTAAAACAGTTGCAACTAACATTTATTTATTCCTATTAAGTGCAAAACTGGAAAAAAACATCAAAACCATTGAACTGTTGTAGATATTATATATTGTGCAGTTTAAAGCGACTGGAAGCATAAGAACAGACTCCTTTGGAAATGAAACATTTAAACTTTTACTGGCAGAACCTCCTTTAAAACAGAATTAAAACATCAAAAATATCCATACAATGTCTTGCACTCTCCAGCACTGGTTCATGTGCCTGTGAAGATGGCAGGACTGAGAGAAAGGCCTCCCCCGGAAGAACTCAAAGCCCACACAGGCCCATCTAGGAAGATATGGTCCTTCAGAAAGTCTAGACCCAAGCCATATAGGGCTCTGCCAGCCATAACCAGCACTCTGTATTGTGCCTGAAAATGGACTGGTAACCAGTGGAACTGTTATAACAAGGGAGAGTCTATCCTTGTAGCTGGCTCCAGTTATCAATCAGGCTGCAGAATATTGAACTAAACCACTGAAATTTCTGACCACTTTCCAAAGGCCAGCCCCATACAGAGCATGTTACAGTCACAGTAATCCATATGGGATCATGTAACTAAGGCATTCATCACTCTGACCATGATAGACATAGAAAAGGTTGCCGAATTATCTATAACAACACGTTTCTGCTTCTGTAAGGTTCATCTTCCAGGGCTTCAGAAGAACTTTTGATGGCCAAAGGTCCATAAGTAGTCTGCTGAAGATCAATGTAGTTTCTTTAAAAAAGGAAAAAAAGGAAAAAAAGAGAAAGAAACAGGTGCTTTCTCATCCAAAGCAGAAGAAAGCATTGAATCAAAAACCATCAGGGATCTGAAGGAAGCCACGACTCCACTTGTCTAGGTCAGTGGCTTCTTTTCTCTTATTATCAGAGTCAGAACATCATCCTGAGACTCTTAACCTTTTGCTGTGAACTCCTGTTTTTCTGAAGTTTATTGCTTCGCTTCAAAATGTCTTTTTCTATAAAAGGTACACCCACTAACTGGTTTGGTTCTCTATAAATGGCCCTGATCCAACTGTGTATATGTGTGTGTATATGTGTGTGCTCTTAGAAGAGAAGCAATCAAGGCTGGTGATACTAAATCCAATTCCCCTTTCTTCCTCTAATTCAGGCATAGGCAAACTCGGACCTCCAGATGTTTTGGGACTACAACTCTAATGATCCCTAGCTAGCAGGACCAGTGGTCAGGGATGATGGGAATTGTAGTCCCAAAACATCTGGAGGGCCGAGTTTGCCTATGCCTGCTATAATTATAAGGTTTATAAAATTATGACTAGCACAGAATCTGTCAACAAGACTTTAATGCTGACATCTTTCGTACATTCTAAATTTGTTGGGTCGTAAAGGAGTTTCAGCACGAAACCCCAAACACATAAATATTCACACATGCAAACCACAGAGAGTGTACTTAATTAGCCTGCACTAACTTAGGCACATCTTTCCTTTCAGAGAGTTTTGTTATTAGGGATGTCAGGATTTGTATGAAAATGGAAACAGGAGCAGAATTTTCCTGTGCCTGCTTATTTGTCCTATGTCCAGAACAGAAATCAATCCAGCAAATACGATCAGCATTCACTGTTACTGCTTTCAGTCTGCAAATTATATGTAATTGATTGTATTTCCGCCTATTTGCCTTGTGTTTCCTGTGAACTGAAATTAACTGGGTGGAATAACTTAATGGGCAATGTAATTTATGTGATTTACATAATTAATTATGCATATAACATATATGCATGTATATGCCTTCTCTTTTGCCCTCTTTCAGTTTTAAGACATTTTGGGCCCCATTCAACTAATGGGTTGCATTAGTGGAAGCCTGTGCAAAAGCTTTCACTAGTATAATGGGGATTATCTTTTCTCTTTCCTCCAATCCCCCAAAAGTCAGGAGAACCGCACAACAGCCTGCAGGGGGACGAGAATGTGGGATTGCTACATCAGGCACACAGAAATACTTGTGCTAATCAAGCGAACTCCTTAGTTCTGCATTGAATTCCTGCCATAATTTCTCTGCTCCCCAGCCAACCCAATTATGAAAGTCACATATATATTTCCCCTTGCAGAGAACTCAGCTAACTCTCAATCTTCCCTCCAGTGCTGCATCCACATTTAGTTATTTTTGCTCCTGTGACTCACAAGTGCTGTCTCGATTTAGCATCTTTCTGCCCTCAACTGAGGTTTTTGGGTTGCTGTTGTTGTTGTTTTTAAAAAACAACAATGTCACAGCTTATAAACCATTGCACATTCCTTTTTTCAAAGATTCCTTATGGAATGACTCTGGTAGGCATTAATCTGACTCACTCATGGAGCAGAAAAGTGGAGAAGCCATGAGATCAGATGATATGCTAGGTCAAGTGTGGGGAACCTCAGGACCACCTGTACCTGGCTCTCAGGACTCTCCCCAGGCCACCCCCAGTGGCGCCTCACGCCCTCCTTCAGTGCAGTGTGTTTATCAGGTTGAAATGTGTCATTCAATGGTCATAATGCCTCTTGCTTGCCTGGATGGAGAGATGTGGGGTGGTGTAGGAGCCTCTGACTTTTGCATGGCTGGAATGTGCATGGCTGCTGTGCATCCATTTCCCTGTCCACTTTTGCCTCTGGCCCCACTTACCCCTAGTATGCAGCCCCTTGAAAGTTGTTCATGAGGGAATGTGGCTCTTGGCCCCTGAAAGGCCCCCCACCCCTGGTCTAGAGAATATAGAACAACAATATAATTCTCAGGAAGAAATGGCACCTCTTCCAAAGGATGATGGATTTGGTGGGAGAGAATGCCAACGATCCACAGTTGCCGACAATAAAATTATTTGTTACATCAACACAAGCAAGTACAAAGGCTTTAGATTTGGATTATGACAAGCTATGCTGAGGTGGTCATGATGATGCTGAGCCTGAATGCACTTTTCAACACTGCATTGCAAAATCCAGCTAGCTGAACAATCCACATGGAAGTTGCATTGCAATGTGCAAGCAGAATGCTGGATCAGGTTAATCTACTGTGATTTTGCTGCAAAAAGCCAGGTTCAACCCCCAGGGTCTCCATGTAGGGTTGGGAATGTCTCCTGTCTTTTTTTTTTTTTAAAAAAATATATTTTATTAAGGGTTTTCTTGTTTTACAGTGTAAGTGTAATGCCTCGTATTATTTTTTCCCCCGTGTAACATTTTTACAAATCCATTTCATTTGTTGAGGCATTAGGGGGAGAAGAAAAAAGGAAAGAAAAAAAGAAAAGAAAAGAAAGGAGGGTGGAGGGAGGGGAGATGGATGGGGGTAGGGTAGCGGTGTTTCTATTATGCTTAATGTATGTAGTTTGGTGTCAGCGTGCTTGTGTTATTCACTTGTGTTCCTTTGGTGGTGAGAGAGGTTGGGGTTGGCCTAGGATGTGATTGTTTGTTTGTGATTGGCTGTGGTGATCTTTGTTTTCATGTGTGAGTGAGGTGGGTGGGTGTTTTGGATCAAGTTAGCCACATTGATTTGTATGCTGTTGGTGGATTATTGTCATTGTCCTGTTGGGCTGTGTATGTGATAAAGGGGAGCCATACCGGGGTGAAGGTGTCTTCTTCTGTTTGTTCCCGTGTCAGTTTCAGTTTATTAGTTAATTTTTCTAGTAGGGCTGTTTCCCATACTATTTGGTACCATTGGTCCATGCTTACTCCTGACAGGTCTCTCCAGTGTCTGGTTATGGTGTTTCTGGCTGCTGAAAGTAGGTGGGTTATGAGTTCTTTGTGGTGTAAATGGGCATTGTTGTCTTAGAAGATGTTTAGTAGGGCCAATTCTGGGGTGAAGTCTAATACTTGCTTTGTTATTTTACATATTTCTTGTATGGCAGTTGTCCAGAATAGTTGGATTTTGGGACACTCCCACCACATGTGAAGGTATGTGCCTGTGGAGGTGCACCCTCTCCAGCATTTTGGTGAGGTTCCTGGGTGTATTAGCGCTAGTTTCCTTGGTGTTAGGTACCACCTGTAGGTGAGTTTCAGTGTGAGTTCTTTTCTTTTCGTTGATATGGATTTAAAGGGGGGTTTAGACCACATTCTGGTCCATTGAGTGGGGTTAATCTCATAGCCTATGTCATTCTCCCATTGTTTTTTGATTGTGTCTAGGGGATTTGCGGGATTTTGGAGTAGTATTTTGTATATTGCGGATCCCGTCCCTTTACCATTTCCCTTTGTTGTTAGGAGGAGGTTTTCAAAGGTTGTCAGGGGCCTAGTTGCTGCTGATTTTACTGTTGGGTTGTTTAAGAGGGCATGTAGTTGGTGTTGTGTTAACCAGGGCATTTGGGTGTCTTCTAGTTTGTCTTATATTTCTTGTGTTGACAAGGGTTTGTTATTTTTATAAAAGTCTATTAGGCGATGTAAGCCTTTGGTTCGCCAGGCTTTTATCTGGAGGTTTTGTGCTGCATGGTGGAATAATGGGTGGTACGCCAGGGGGATTAGTGGGGATGGGGTTGGGGATAGTTTGCCTATTTGTGTTTTCCATGCTTTGAGCATGGTCTGTGTGTACCTGTTAAGTGTTGTGGGAATTTTCTTTAGTTTGTTTGGGAGGAGTGGGTATGTTGTGGTGCAGGTATTTTCAATTGTGTCTCCTGTCTTGAGCCCCAGAAAGCTGCTATCAAGTCAGTGTAGACCAGGCTTCCTCAACCTTGGCCCTCCAGATGATTTTGGCCTACAACTCCCATGATCCCTAGCTAGCAGGACCAGTGGTCAAGGATGCTGGGAACTGTAGTCTCAAAACATCTGGAGGGCCGAGGTTGAAGCCTGGTGTAGACAATACTGAACTAGATGGCCCTATGGTCTGACTAGGCATATGCTATGTTCCGATGTTCCTATCCCTTTGCAAGCATGGAAATAAGATTTCAACTGCCAGCAGTTAGCTTCCCTCCATGAAACTGGAGAGTGGGGGGATGTCATCTTCTACTTTGTCTCAAGCAAAGTATATGACAGTCCCTATCTTGCCTCCCTCCCCCCAAATATATATCCTTGCTACCAAGGGACAGATGGAAATAATCTCACTAGCAGTTGATTTGGCTGGCCTAGGAAAACACTGGACAGGTGGGACTATTAGCAGTTTGTTCTGAAAGAAACAAACAAAATGGGGAAAAAGAAAAACTTCCTTGGGATTCCAGCAGGTTGCACTTCTGAGTTGGGAGCCCCAGTGCTAATTAGGTGAACTATTCCAGTGGTGAATCTCAGTGCTGAGTCTGCAGTTAGGACATCATTAATGCTGTGACATGCTCAAAGTTTATCTTTAAATACAAAAGGGAAAATCAATGTAAAGAAGAATCAGCAAGCTGAAGGCAGTGGTATGCAACGTTTTATCCCATGGTTCAAAGGCAGTTTTTGAATATGCTGAACATATCTTTTCAAGTAGCCTATGGCTGACTCACCTACTGGTAGTCAACATCTCCACCACTCAAGACTGGGTATGTCATCTCAATAAATGTAGTAGCCAGACTCATTGACTCTTGAGTCCATAGGAGCCAACTCCTTATAACCCCCCCCATAAACCACAACACCCCCCCCCCATAAACCACAACAAGGTTGATGGGCATTGCCATTCAAATGGTGTGTGTGTGCCAAGTCATGTGATTGATTATGCGGGGTGGAGCTCACCTGGGCCCCCCAATATTTCATTCAAGTTGGTATCCCTGCCTAAGTCATTGTTCAAAAAGAAAAATGAGCTGGCTGACCTACTTTGATCTTTTGAAGGTAAGATAATAACATATGTTTGAGACACTTTCCACCACTACTGATTCCTAGGTCCCATCATGTCTTTATTGCTACAATGGTACCTCGGTTTTGGAACAGCTTAATTCACGAACAACTTGGAACCCAAATACTGCAAAACCGGAAGCAGGTGCTCCGGTTTTCGAACTTGTTTTTGGAAGCCAAACGTGTTCCATTTTGAGCCCCCCTATGTTTCCTGTTACGCTGCTAATTTTCATCCCCCCTGTTTCCTTTTGCACTGCTAATTTGCATACCCCCCCCTTGTAATTCAAGCCTTCCGTTTCCAATTGCAGTGCTCTGAGGTGATATTTGGAGCTTATATTTGGTGCTTTTGTTTTTGTTATTTATTTTGCGGGTTTTTTTGTTTTGAGGCTTTTTCAGTTAATTTGTTTTTGTGACTGTGTAGATCCCAGTTCAGCTATTGAATGATTGATTGATGATTGATTGATTGTGTGACTGCTGAAATGGATCAAATCCAAACAATGACTATCATCAGTGCAAGTAAGAATGTTTTTTAATTTTTATCATCTACAATGCTGTTTTATTTATTTTATAGTACAGTACATTGTTTATTGCTTTCATTTTATGGATCAATGGTCTTGTAAGATAGTAAAATTAATGTTAAATTGCTGTTTTAGGGGCTGTTTTTAAAAGTCTGGAACAATTTAATCCATTTTGTATTACTTTCTATGGGAAAGTGCACCTTGGTTTGGAAACGCTTTGGTTTTAGAACAGACTTCCGGAACGGATTAAGTTTGAGAACCAAGGGACCACTGTATACAAAATAAGGATTAAAAACCAACAGCAAAAGTCAACAAATAAAATTTCTTCTCTAGAAACTGCATGTCTAGTTAACAGCTGAGATTTTAAATTGTTAAAATGCCTTCATCTGGTGCCAAAACATCCATAAAGAGATCCCACATAAGCTTTTCTGTGAAAACTGTTCTAGATCTAAGGTGCCACTGCTGAAAAGGTGCACTCCTTGATGAGCAACCAGTCATATGTGGGAGCAGGCAACAGGAATAAGACTATTTTATTTTAAAATTTTGTATACTGCTTGATTATCAGAATGTACAATGCAGCTAAAAGGGAAGAAGACTAAGAACAGTGATGGGGTCTTAAGACAGTGTTTGTGGTGCAGAGTGCATTTGGGGGTCAGAGCCTAGGAACTGCATAAACATTGGCAATTGCATGCTGTGTTATGTCAATTCTGCTGACACTTATAGCTTTGGAAATCATTAATAGCATTTATTTGTGGGTGTGTTCCTTTGGCTCCAGGCTATATCCATGAGAATCCAAATTGGGGTGGACAGATGCTTTGAATTATCAGAGTTGAATGACAGAGCTTTTTAAAAACAACAACAAAATGAATTCATTGTACAAGGCTGCAAGTAGGTATTGATGAAAGACCCTTCCTATATATAAAAAACCTCTCTCTCTCTCTCTCTCTCTCTCTCTCTCTGTGTGTGTGTGTGTGTGTGTGTGTGTGAATTCAAGGGTCCCCCAGAACCCGATTTAAAAACTGCCATCATGGATTATTGCTAAAGCCCTCATGCTTTGAGTGTTTAGACCCAGAGACCTCCCCCCTAAATAAACACACATTTGACTCAAATTTTAGTTTTGGTTTTTGGCAGAATTTAGGCCACAACTTTATTGATTACAGAAAGTGACTGGTTGCATAGGCTCTGGTTCGACTAGCTCCCTGCACCCTTGCAGGTAGTGCTGACCGAGAGCTCTATCATAGGTCTGCCAAGAGTGAACACCTGAGACAGATGAAAAGCCTGGGAACAGACTATGTCCACTCCTCAGATGCTCCCCTGGACTCAGGAATGGGCGCAACCCCCTCTCAGGGGTTGACCAAACCAAGTCGAGTCCCTGAATTCCTTTAATGGAATACCCTTCACATAGGGATGGCGAGACCTTTCTCCCTGGTTCTATCACATGAACCAGTGCCTATCCGCCACACAAGCCCTGCGCTCACCGCCAACAACTCACACCTGTAACCAGTCCCTTAACCCCACTGACACTGCTGTCAGCCACAAATCATTCCCAGTCACAGACAGATGAACCCCATCAAGCCTGTAAAGGGATGCATCACAGAAAGTAATGCTCTGGACACACTTCCTGGCCCTCTTGGTAGTATCTGGGCATCGGCTACCTCGCCACACATGTTGCTGCAACAGCTGCGACCAAAATATTTTGAGTCCAGGAAGAGTTGCCTTCAACACTTCCAAGTCTTCCTGCATGTGGGTCCATAGGCTCAAACCAGGAGCTTCCGACAAATCGTTCTCGCCCAACTGCACCACCATCGCCGCAGGCGTGCCTTCCGCAGACACCCTCGCCTGCACCACCAGGAGAAGCTCCTCCCAATGCCTTCCTCGTCTGGGTACCCAGGAGATGCGCATGTTGTCGGGGAGTCCGAACCTGTGTCTGAATCCAGACTCCACTGCCCTCCTGTCGGCCCAGTGGACAATGTTGTGCCCGACTATCCAGACGTCCAGGGCAGGAGGACCTAGGAATGAACAAAACAACATTAATAACTGCACCTCAGCACCGCTTCCGTACATAACTGCTGTATGCATCAGATTTCCAGGGGCCCAGATCCTTGATCCTGCCAACGTACAGGGCCCAGTGCGCAGCAGTGGTGGCAGCACCAATGCGAAAGGAATGAGGTGCAAATTCACTGGCCAGCAGGCCACACACTGCAATTGCCTTACGCATCACTGAAGCAAATTGATGCCTCCTTAATGGGTTCCCATCCTCGTGAATCAGGAAGGGACCATCCCCAGGCAGGAAAAGTGACAAATACTTCCTGGCATCTTTGACTGGACAAGGGTCGGGCTTACGAGTGGCAGACAGCCTCATCAAGGCACCTCTGCCCAACTGGTCCATTTTGGAGTTCCGGATGGTGAGATCTAGCTCCCCCTCAGAAAGCCGAATATCTTGCAATAACAAGCCCCTGGAGAACCCTTCCTGTGCTGACGCCAACACCACTTTGCTCACACGCAGTGCACCCAAAAACACAACAGAATAAGCTGCTGAAAAGAGTCTCGCCTCGTAAATGAAATAGCAGACAAGTCTTAACTTGCTGCGCATCTTGGATAAAAGGTCAAAAGTGACCAGCTTCCTACCTGGTGACTTAGGTGGCTGCAATCTGCCCCAACCCTCCAGAGCCTTGCGCACTACCAACTTTGCACAAGGATCTCTAGAATAAAGGGATTTCCTACTTTGCAAAAGAATTCTGAGTGCATTAAAAATCATTGGTTAGGTAAAACAGAGCAGAACAAAGCAAGTTTCCCCTACAAAAGAGGCAACGTTCCAAGGTGAAATTTCACCTGAGATGTTTTGGCTCTGGGAACAGCTACGGGTTCTTGTCTGATTTGTTTCCACCTCATACTAATAAACACAACTTCCAAATCTTTTCACTTCCTCAAAGCAACAAGAAGTCTATTAGGAGTGGCAGCAGCAATCATGGAGCCTCTGAGGCACAATTCAGAAAGTCAGTATGCACAGCGCAAGCTACAGTGGCAGATATGATTTTAAATTGTATTCTCAGAGTAGGAAACCACAGCTTTCTTTCCTCCAGAAAAGCACTGGTTGAAATACACTCCAATTTTTAATAAGGGAAATTGGAAGAGTCTACCAGCTTTTGTCTGGGGAATCCCATGAATTTAGACTCTGGCCTGCAGGATGGATTTTTTACTAACATGAAATATGAGACATGGCAATAAGGAGTAGTACATTCAGTTAGCAAGGAACTTTGATTGTGGGAGCTGATGTCAGCTGATCTTTTTCTAATAGTGTTGTTTGCACCCCAGGTCTCTGAGCAATGAGACTTCAGAGGTTTTAGCGCTTATTTGGAGCTTGATTTCCTCTGGAATGAAATCACAGATGACTTTATGCTTTTTTCTCTGGTTTTATTTTTTGAATATACAGTTTAAACAAAAGTGGAGATTCAGAGCTCAGAACCTCAAAGCCCACTGCTTTTCTCACATTGCCCCCTGAAGATGCTTCAGGTCTCTGACTGCCCAAGTGAGCTTCATTTTTCTATAGGGGTTTGGACCCAGGCCTTCTTGATCCTAGCCAAATATTCAAACCACCTCATTACACTGACCCTCAGTTATGATCCTCAAAATGTTCTTAATGCAGTGGTGGGGAACATTTTCAACCAGAGGGCCACACACCCTTCTCAGCATCCTTCTCGTGGTCACTTGGCAGTAGTGGGTGGGGACATAGGCAGAAGTGGGTGGAACAACAACTGTAAATTTTGCCTGTTCCAGTTTATATACTTGCATAACTCTCTGTCCAGGCATCCAGAATAGCAAGTGGTATTGTCAGAGTTCAAAGCCAAAGAAGTACTATCAGGGCTAGTGAGATGCATGCCTTTGGCATGGCTAAGGAAGAGGTGCAGCTTGAATAGAAGTCTGGGGCAGTGATATACAACTCCCCTTCTGTGCATTGATAAGTCATGTATGAACTTGGACAAATCTAAGATCTCCCCCTTTTTGCATGTCACTTGTGAGGATGCTTCTGTGTGCAGTATCATCCATCTGGGTTTTTTGTTTGTTTTCTCATTTGCAATGCACAAAACCCACCCGAGCTTCCTGCACAGATCATCAACCACCACCCTCCCTAACATGCAGCTGACAATCAATCTGTGCAAAAGCAGTTGCCACTGTGCTCTGGATATGCCAGACAGAAAACTATTACCTTGGCTGCAACCTGGAGTTTTCTCTGTTTAAAGTTAAGGGTCAGGCTTGATGTGGCATTAGATGTGTGAATGCATTTAATGTGTCTAGGTTTGTTTGCTAAAGAACAACCAAGCAGCAATCAAGATCAGAATTTGTATGTGGAAGGGGCATTAACCTTCCTCACCACTACAGTTTTGATGACAATCCTTCCACCTCACCCCACCCCACTCCCCACCACCAAGCTGATATTAGCTTTTGCAGATATGGAAGCTTCTATCTGAAGACCAATAATAGTTGAGGGGGTGCACGTTGTTTTCATCAGGACTTGGGCAGGTGATGATGGTTAAGTTAACCGTCCACACCTGAATGCAAAAGGCATTATATTAGGGCCAATTGATTGTACATGGAAAAAAGTGTATATTAGGAGAAATGTATAGAAAGCATAGCAACAAATTTTATGAGGACCTTTTAAGGAAACTGATCCAGAAATGTGGAGAGCTAATTAAAAAAGAAATGGACAGATCCACCCACCCACCTCTGAACAATGAGTCAGATCCTGGGTGGGGACCCTCAGGTGTGGTCCTCTCTATCTCACCCTCAGGACTCTCCCAAGGCCACCCCTCTACTTACCTAGCTTTACATCTCAAGTGGTTTTGCTTGGCAAGAAGGTGTCTTTGAACTCTGAGAAGGCCTCTTGCTTGTGTGTGTGAACCATATAGAGGGATGGGTGAGTGTATGAAGTAACTTTCCTACTGTAATGTTACATTCCTTGCTCAATCTACGTTTTTCTCTGGCCACTTCCACCACTGGTATATATCCGTTAGAATGTTCCCCATAAGATAATATGGCTCCTGGACCGACAAATGTTCCCCATGGCTGGGTTAGATGGACCAAATGCAGGCACTCATTTACTTTCTCCTCTAGTGTGCTATTCATACATTTGTGACGAACGTGTGTAGACTTATACTGGTGAGTGATGCATGCACAACCTCTATCTCTACATTTTAGTTCATGCCACTTCCATTGCAGATCTTCCCATGGTTCAGAACATCTAAAGGGGAAATAAAAATGCATTCAGATGAACGTGCTTAAAATCCTTCTGATGATTGGGAACCCTGATAAAACCAGTGTTAACTTGCAAGTTATTAACTATCTTCAGATACCTCTGGGAAATAAGTAATTGAGTTTAAAAATAAAATAACTTATATGCATAAGTCAGGCAAAGGGAGAGAAAGAGAAGTTGTTTGAGTAATCTGTTTGGGATCATTCCATCCTCTTGATTCATGCAAATCTGATCAAAACAGTTTTGCAGGGAGCAGAAATGCTGAAAAGAGAAGAAAAAAAATCTGCTAAAAAGATAAAGTTTCTTAAACTGCAAAACAACAACACCCATTTCATCTGCACAATCACTATATGTGTTGAAGTGACTGTGTTGAAGGGAGAATCTATTGACAGATTATGAATGTTTCTGATATCTGAAGCTATTTCTGAATAGAAAGATTCAGATTAACGGTCTGCCAGATGGAGGGAATGTAAGGTAAATCAGACTTTGGCAGGAAACAAACCAGAATGAAACAACAGCTGTTCATATGGGAGTGTTGTCCTTTCATCCTTTCTTATTGGTGCATTGCAACTAGTGACTTCCAAAATCGTTTCCCCACCCCACCCCATTTAATGGAAGTGCCTCAAGTCTTGTGGACTTTAGCAGGTAGTTGAGTTTTAGGATGACACAAAAGACAAGGAATTTCAAGTCCACGGATCACCATGGCCATACTGTCCCTGACCATGAACAGCTGTAGTTGATGTACCAAAGTTGATGTATGCAAACCAACCATCAGCAGGCAATTTAGACAGTGTCCTCACCCCATCAGCAATTTGGGCAAACTGAGGAGCAAGCTCTTAGGCGGGCTTTGTAGGCCCAAGTGGGCAGGAATTAGCACGCTGGTACTGAAACCAATATGGGACCCTTGAATCACATAGCTCAGTCTGTCTAGCCTTTGATGGAACCAGAGTGCTGGTGACCACTAGTGATCCAGTTCAAAACACACACCTCTCCAAGAACCTTACAACTCAGTAGCAATCCTACATTTGCTAACATGCAATGCATGAAACAGGCCAAAGAACTCACCTTCTCACAGATACACTAGTCTCCTATGCACATTGTTTGTGGGGGTGGGGTATGAGGGGTTTGTGAGTGACCATTGTACATCCTCTTCCACATTCTGGAAAGGCAAAATCCCAAGAGAACTATGTGCCATTTTATTTCTGAACAAATGCTTCCGTTCTATGGGAGAGAACTACTTAGCTCAGCTCTTTCATAGAATTCATCTAATAAGGCAGCTAGGTGTTAACCTCAGGGCTTGACTCCTTCTGCACTCAAACACTCTTAACACCCTGGCCTTGAAATGTATCACATGAGAAATCTGTGCATCTGCATTGCAGCAGAACATTAGGAAATGACAAAGCCTTTGCCCCTAAGCGCTTACAAGCTAAATTTGGGAGGAAGGGGGAGAGAATCAGAGAGAGAGAGAGAGAGAGAGAGAGAGAGAGGGGGGGGGGGGACGAGAGTGGCTAAACAACTCTCCTGGATTATGACTGGATTCTTTAATCTGGGAGGCTCATTTGCTTTCTGGAAGACATCCTGGTTAGTTCCCATCAAATGTTCCCCTGCAGCTAGTGAATCCATTCTGAATGACATCTTCCATTATTTCTCTGTCCTCCGCTGCCTTTTCTTTCTCACTAAACGGCTGGATAAACCAAGAGAATCACATTGTCAAATATGCTTAACGGATGTCAGGGTGTGTGTGCATGTGTGTGTGTGTATATACATATATTCCTGACTGCTGCCAAATGTGGAACATATTACCCCATGCTGGGAAGCCAGTAATCTCACTGTGCTAAATGAAGCAACAGTTACACATCAGAAGTGGCCCATTGCTTCCTATGTCTTTCTGGATTATTAGTTGTAGAAAATTTCCATTGTAATCTTGCCCCTCCTCCCCATAGGTTGTTGTAACATGCTCAATGAATGATGAGCAGTATACGGAAGACTTTGATGTGATCATAACATGAAAGTCTGCTGTAGACTTTTGGACAGGCACTTGGATGAGTCCGCTATCCCTTGACCTCAGCTTCCATCTGTAAAATGGCAAGAATGAGATGAATGAGGTGAGGATTGCAGAGCTTGGTTAAGATTTAGAGGCACCAAGAGCAAAGTGATGGTAAGAGCTAATGGCTTCATACAAGGCTGGCCCTGCCATTAGGCAGTAGCAGCAACAGCAGTCCTCTTGTTCCTCCTGAGCCTCTCCCCACAGTACCATTCCCTCTTGTTGTCACACCATGTCCTGGTTGGCTCCCCTAACCTGGCCTCCTACCTCAGGTGCAGGAGAGGACACCGGCCCATCACCAGTACTGCAGCAAGCTCAACCTTGCACCTTCAGTTTGTATCCATATTATACCACTTGAAGAGTCACAGTTTCCTCTCAAAGAATCTTGGGAACTGTAGTTTGTTAAGGGTGCTGAGAGTGAGTTTCTCTTCTAGATTTACAATTCTGTGGGTGGTTTAACATATCAACTCCTGTCTCCACAACCTGCTTTATTTTAGTGTCAATTTATCCTAATAAGCACGTTTCATGAACATGTTCTGACTAATGTATTTCCCCAAGCCATTTTCCCTAATTTAATGCATTTTTGTATGCTATTTTCATGAACATATTTAGGCACACCTCCCCACCCCAATATATGTGTTTTGGTAAGCATTGTTTGGAGAACTGCACTACAATGTTCAGCTAAGTGTGAATTCTGAAGAATGACTGTGTTTTATGTCTCATATTGGAAAGTGCAGTTTAGGTATTGCTGCTCTAAATGTGAATGGAATCAAATTTCTCCTTTGTTTCTAGGCAGTGATGGACAAATGTAGTTTTCATTGTAGCAGCGGGAATTGCTTGACCACAAGTCCCTGCAACTCCACTTGTCCTTTTAGTGTGTGATGGAATTTGTGTGTGAAGCTCCCCGTGTAAAAGAAGCACAGTAGATATGCAACTGGCATTGGCTTGGGGACTGGGAGAGAAAGAGTGGAGTTGCCACTAATGTTACAGAACACCACTGATGTACAGCATTATGAAAGTACAACATTAAAGTAATTTAAAATCAGAAGTGTATTGGTCCAGGGTGGTGGTGGGTCGAATACATGTTAGTATTTCTGTAACAGGGTCCCTCTCTCCAAGGAGCTAGAGCTGTCCAGTTAGCAGGGAAGGTGAACCTTTTAGCCACTGAAGAGAAGTCTTCTCACCCTTTGTGCTGATTGGGTCCAATCAGAATGAAAGGAGGTGAATCAGCCACTGAGGAGTGGCTCCTAGGGTCACTCAGGAAAAGGCACCCAGGAGGAACACTGAGTTGTTTTTGTTCTGTATGCACCAAACCCAAGCATTTAGGCACAGTGAGAACACAAGGTGCTTCAGTTTCAAGAGAACAGTGTGCAAATTCTGGTACATGCAATGGAAAGGAAGACTTAATGTAAGTCACTCTGAAAGAAGATTTTAGAGCATTCCCATTCAGTTGCATATGTAGGCACACAGAAAATAGCAGATCTGTCTGAAAGACAACACACAGAGATCTGCATTGAACATTGCAATGCATCCTTGATTATTATTGTTGTATAATTATAAGATTATGGTTTAATCTTAGAAGGTTGCATATATTTAAGAAGGGGATGTGTCTGTGAGGAATGTGTGCCTATGACTTTCATGGAGCCTGAACCTCTGAATTTGCCACTGCACTATTGTTTCAAACAATTTATAATCAGATGTCTGTTTGTGCTAAGGGCCTGGATAAAGAGGCATATTTTCAGCATACAGAAGGCACTATATAATGGTTGTTACCTCTGTGGAGAAGGAATTCCATAGTTTAGGAAATTAGGGAAAATATCTTTCAGAGAACTGGGACATTCATAACAATATTATCAGGGCAACAGGCCAGCACTTGGAAAACAAATTGGGATGTGAAAGTAAATTAAACAAAAATTATGGGTCATGAATTAGCATTTAAGGTAATTTATAAAATAGTGCTCTGTTAAGACAGCAGCATTTCCTGTCAGTGGTTTATTATGAAATTCAATGGGCTCAAAGAGGTAAAACATAATTGGATTAGAGGAAAAATAGATAATGATAAAGGGTTCGAGAGCTATGTTATTATCTTTCATTCATACAAATAATAAAAATTACATAAATGGCTGCAAAACAAAGGGGCTTTTGTCACCAGAACAAAAATTATATTGCAAAGTAAGATCCTGTGGACTCTGTACTGAAGTTTAATGCCTTTTTCTCCCCCATGATTTATCATTCTAAAAGCCCAGAACTCTCATGCTATGCAAATGCAGACTGAAGGTCAATCTGCATATTCAGATAAATCAAAAGGACTGTGCCAGTTTAAACGGTTTGAAAAGGGAGTATTTTACGTTTTTCATGTTCTTTCAAATCAAAATGTCCCTGGAAATGCTAAAATGTCAAGGATTCTAGTTTAATCCCCCCCCATGCTAGCTTTCTTTGTGCATCGACGGGAACGTTAAAGTATGTTCCCAGTCTGAACTGATAAAGAATCTCTGTACCATATAATTTGTATATGGTGCATATGTCAAGATTCTGAGAATTTCCACTTGTATTATTTTTTTAAAGAGCAGTTTTACTAGTCCTCATGGTTGCAGACATGCTTGAAAGTTAGTGAGAATATTTGATTAAGAATACAACTTCCAGGATGAAACGCCTTTCAGTTGCAGCCACTAACAAAAATGTTTTGTGGGAAAGGAAGGACACGGGGGGCGCTGTGGTCTAAACCACAGAGCCTAGGGCTTGCCGATCAGAAGGTCGGCGGTTTGAATCCCCGCGATGGTGTGAGCTCCCATTGCTTAGTGCCTGCTCCTGCCAACCTAGCAGTTCGAAAGCACATCAAACTGCAAGTAGATAAATAGGTACCGCTCCTGCGGGAAGGTAAACAGCGTTTCTGTGCGCTGCTCTGGTTCGCTGCATGCTGGCCACATGACCCAGAAGCTGTCTGTGGACAAACGCTGGCTTCCTCGGCCTATAGAGTAAGATGATCGCACAACCCCAGAGTCGTCCACGACTGGACCTAACAATCAGGAGTACCTTTACGTAAGTAGGACTGGGTGATTTATGTGGGGGTTGTGAGATGCTTTGGCCCTGTTTATTCGAATCCATTGGTCTGTTGTACAATTCATTCATATATATTTTTTGTCTACACTGTCATAGGAGGGCAATGTACTTAACAGATGGGTTAGAAGTCACTCATCATCATCATCTCCTTGTGATGCCGTCACACATTCAATGAGGCAGGCATGTCAGAATTAGTCTTGGGAGGAAATGAGGGTGGGTGGCAGGGGGAAAAAACAGTTCATTTAGCAAAGCCCATTCTGAATCAAACTTCATAAATGCTTGTCCATCAGCAGTATAGCTCTTTAGTCTTTCCCATGGCAAATCAGAAGCAGAATAAGTTACATAAAACTTCAGTGAGACATGCCTGGCGCTGCACTGGAATTCAAAGAAACCATGGATAATGTAATTTGTGGGTTAAGCAATTAGGACTGTGTTAGCGCACACACATGCACAAACCAACCCAGGACTCTGACCTGACCAAGCGAATACCTGACCTGGCCTCAAATCAATTTTGTGTATGTGGATTGCTTATTATTTATTTGGTCCATCATGTTAATGCAACATGGCATCTGACATCTAGACGCAGACAAATATAACCTTTTCAACCTTGGAAACTCTTGTGCTGAGTTAGATGACGATATCCTCAGTGGCACTGAAATGGCCACAGGTTGGAACCATCCCACCAAAACAAGTAGCAATATCTTCAGAGCCATCCAAATTGGCACTGCTTGGAACCGCCACTTGGTGAAAACCGCTATTTGGTGGAACCGCCATTTGTTGAAAGCACATCAAACTGGTGATGGTATCTTCAGGGGGGTACAGTTCAGTGCAGTTTGGACCCTTAAGACCAAATTGGGTGAAGTCACATTTCAGTTTGCCATCTTGATTCAAAATGGCCCCCAGCATCCAAATATGCATATATGAAAATTGCACCTGCCCTTCAGAAACCTTCATTTTGAGTTGGGTAATTATATCTTCAGAAGCATCCTGATTGGTCCAGGTTGGAACTGTCACATGAAATTGGGTGTCCAAGTTCAGAGTTGACCAAGCTGGTGCACTTGGGGGCCATCATGGAATTATCCTCCACATATCATGAAGGACAAGCCTATCAATGGCTGCTGCCTACTGATTGCTATTGTCTGCCTCAATGGTTGGAGGCAGTAATGCTTCTGAATGCCAGTTGCTGGAAACCATAGTGGTGGTGGTGGTGGTGGTGGTGGTGGTGGAAGAGTGATCTTGTCTTTGGTTTATGCTTGTGGGTTTCCCATAGGCATCTGGGTTGTCAATGTGAGAACAGGATTCTGGACTAGATGGGCCTGATGCAGCAGACTGGTGTTCTTAATAGTTTGACCTGGTAGAAGTCAGCTTGCTGCAACAGAGCCTATCTATATTTCTCCAAAGAAGCTTTAAACACACAAGGCATTTTTTGTATAATTACAAGAAATAAGGACAGTGTAGGAACAGAGGCAAACTTCTGTGTCTGAAATTATGCTTAATCCAATTATTTTTAAAAATATAAACCAGTGTTAATTCCCCCAGCTCTAAGAACTGGGAGATATTCAAGGTCAGCAGCTGCTGCTGTTTGGCTCCCGAGTGACTGAATCCTGTATAATTACTGCAGACCCCCAGAGTGCCTTATTGTTTTAACACTAGACAAATGATCCATAGCACATGTAATTACCAGTCCCTTTGCACTAAAGGTCTGTGCTTTGATCCCATTGCATCCTGTCAGATCAGAATAATGGCAGGTGAAATTAAGAGCAATCCCTGAATTTAAATGCACTGAGTACCTGGCATTGTCTCCCTAGAGAAGTCACCTGGGGTTGTATTCTATTCAGAGTAGACCCATTGAAATTAATGAACCTAAAGTAGCCAAGTCCATTAACATCAATGGATCTATTCTGGGATATGCAGTTTGCCAAGGCTTCTGGGAGTTATAGTTCTGTGAAAGGCAAACTGCAGTTCCTAGGATTTGGTGGGTGGTTGTGTGCTGAAAATCTGCACTGGGCTACCTGGTCTGGTATTCAGTCTAGATTTGTTGCTACCTCTACTCTAGACTAACCATGGAACATGTGGAGCTGGGATGTGATCTTTCATACAACATCAGGCTGTTGACACAATCAGTCCTGAGTGTGCTATCCCATTTTGTGGAGCCTGTTTGGCTCCCTGGTACACTCCAGAACTTAGGACAAGGAAATAAACTGTGAGTAGATGAAAACTCCAGTAAATGCATTTGAAGACTGGTGAGGCCTCATCATTGAGCCTACCTAGTGGCAGTAAATGCAGCAAAGAAGGCAGCAATGAAGGTAGTGTAGGGCCTTTTATAGTCTGGCCCGAAGAAGGTGGCAGAACTGATGGTAGCTTGTGGTGTCTTGTTTGCAAAGCGTTTTGAAGGTAAAATTGCCTGCATCTGCCATTATCTTGACTCCACTGCTACAGCAGATACAGTAGATCTTGAGAGGTGCCCAGAGTACTGTCTACTTTGAATTAGTAACACTCAAGGATGTGGATAAGGCACTTGGATTGGTCAGGGCAACCACTTGCACTCCTTTTCCCTCTTGGCTGATAAAAACCAGGAGAGAGGGGACAAGTGTCTGTGCCAGGGAGGTAATTAATGTCTCCTTGTGAGAGGAGGTGGTCCCTGCCTGCTTGAAGGAGAAAAATCCTCCCTGGACTCAGAAAATCTAAGTAATTCCTGGCCAGTTGCCCTTCTTGAGCAAGGTTCTTGCATGGGTGGTTGCGGACTAGCTCTAGACGATCTTGGAGGAAACTGATTTTCTCCATTTCATTTGAGGTTTAGGCCCAGTTTTGTATGATAACCTCTGTCAAGGGGGAATGCGTCTTTGTTAATTTTCATTGACTTCTCAGCAGCTTTTGATACCATTGACCATAGTATCCTTCTGGAGTTGCTGTCTTACATTGGCAGGGTGACACTGCTTTGTGTAGTTCTAGTCCTATTTGGATGGTTGTTTCCCAAGGATGATGCTTAGGGAGTGCTCTTTGGCCCCATGGAGCCTTCAATGCGGGTTCCTCAGGGTTCGATTTTATCCTCCATGCTGCTTGACATCTACATGAAACACTGAGTGGCAGTGGATGTGCTGGACTGTTGTATTGCCTTGGTAATGGACTGGATGAGAACCAGTGAACTGAAGTTCAAACCAGATGAGACTACTGGGATGAGAGTAGTGGGTGTTAGTGGGTGGTTGCCTAGACTGGATGGATGGGAGGTTGCCTACTCTTGATGGGGTTACACTCCTTCTGAAAGAGTGGGTACACATCTTGGGGGTACTTTTTGAACCTTGACTGTCACTTGAGGCTCAGTTGGTCTCAGTGGTGCAGAGTGCCTTACCTCAGCATTGGCTGGTGACCCAGCTGTGACACTGTATGGACAGGGGTATCCTAACTTCTGTTGTCTATGCTCTGGTAACCTCTAGGCTGGATTACTGCACTGTGTTATATGTGGGGTTGCCTGCAAAGATGGTTTGGAAACTTCAGCTGGTGCAGAATTCAGCAGCCAGGTTGCTCGATACAATACAATAATCTTTATTGTCATTGTCCCATACAAAACAACGAAACTGAAAAAAATCTACATCAGACATTCCAAAAACAACAAGCCTGCTATTCCAACTATCCCAGCCTGGTTAACCCCCTAAAAACTCTGATACCTCATAATTAAATACAATATGCTCCCACAGAGGCTACCTTACACTGTGTTTAAAACCAAAATTGCATTTGGCTAAAAACGGTTTCTCAGGCGGCTAATCCTAGTCTTTATAACCCTGTACCTTCTTCCAGAAGGCAGAAGCTGAAAGAGACTGGACAGGTTGAGAATATAATGCCAATCGTGGTCTGACTGCACTGACTGCTAATTAGTTTCTGGGCCCAGTTCAAAGTGACAGTTTTGACCCATAAAGCCCCATGCAGCTCTGGACCCCGATATCTCAAGGACTGCCTCTCCTTATATGAACTGAATCTGGGCCCTACAATCATAATCTATGGCCCTTCTTCATTCCACAAGACATCTAGAGTGTAGCCTTTTCTGTGGTAGCTTCCTGCTTGTAGATTGCTCCCCGCAGGGAGGCCTACCTGGTGCCTTCATTACATATCTCTAGGTGCCAGGCAAAACATTCCTCTTCTTCCAGGTCTTTGGCTAATTAGACAACTGTATAGGAGGGGTATTCTTTTTGTTTGTTATTATGGTATGAGTTTTTGTGTTTTTATATTGTAAACTGCCCTATGCCTTTCAGATAAAGGGTAGTTCAGGAATTAAATTAATATTGATATTAATATTAATATATTGATATTGATATTAATACTATCTAGATATGTCAGGGTCTGAATCTGTGAGCTTCTTCATGCAAAGTACTTTCTCTATCTCTGAGCTATGGTCTTTCCCTTCCTCCTACTCTAAGGAGGCCTCAATCCAGTTCTGGCATTCATTAGTAGACTAAGGCATGCTCTCTTCCAAGGAAGCTGATCTCCTCATAGAAGATACCTAAAAATGTTATCAAGAACTCCATAATAAAGTCTGGAAAGAACTGAAATCCTGGGCTGCTTTCCTAGTGGAAATAATCTGGGATGGGATCATTATTCCCAGTGAATGGCAGTTTGGAAGAAATACCACTAATTAAATTGCAAGCTCCAGCTTCCATTACTTTAAGAACCTCTCTTGCTAATTTACAGAGTTGTTCACACAGATATACCTTATGTATAATTGCTTTTCAGTCAATAACAAACTGAGGGTGCAACCAATATGGTCCAAGTCTTGTGCACAGATAAGCCAGCTGGCAAGCACACATTACTCTCAAAATACCTGCTTACCCATGAGGTTTTAAGAAACAGCTCGGATAGAATGTCATTTCCAGAATTAGAAATCTCTTTTCAGTCTGCCAGACATTTCAAGTGAATGCATTGACGGGGACCAATATTTCTGCTTGGATGTTATTTCCACTAGATGTTTATCATAAGTCAATGCTGAAATCAGACATTTGGAACATCCATCTCATCTAGCTGATTTGCTCTTTGATCATCTGGATGGATGGCAAGTAAGGATGAACTCTAAATTGCATTGAGCAATATGCCCCTCCCCAGAACTTGCATTTCACACATCATGACTGCACCATCCTGCCTCTTTCAAAACTCCCAACCACTTAAAGCACCTGCTTATTTTCTGTGCCTCTGGGTGCGGAGAAATGCCCTGTTTTAAGATCTTTCCCTCTGTTTTCCCAGAGTGAGCCAAGCACATGTTTCCTGCCAAGTTCCCAATTACGCAAGCACAGGATAGGTTTTGTCTGGCAGCAACATCGAGAAATCCTAGTGAAAATTAACACTAAGATAGCCATTCCCTCAACTACCCTAAAGGTGTTTACAGACTTATCTGCCAAGTATGACATGGGATATCAGTGGCTCAGGGATAACATCTGCCAGATAAAGGTAACATGGAACTGTAGGAAGGGACTGTAAAAACAGTCATTTGTCCCTCACCTGAGAATTCCCCTACATTCCATTATGGGTCCTTCTTTTTGTGTGTGTGTCCTGAAACTTCCAACATTCAGCTTCATTGAATTTCTGAGTGTATGTGTGAGTGTTATAAGTAAAGGAGAAAAACTTTTCTTTCTCCTTGCCATGCATAATTATGCATGCCTCTACCAACTTGCCTTTTTTTCTTAACTAAAAAGGTGCAAATGTTCTAGCCCTTCTGCATAGGGAAGTTTCCCTACCCACTTGATCATTTTGGTCAACTATTTCTGAACATTTCCCAAATACCTATGTTGCATCAGTACACTCTGCTGAATTTGAAATGCAGCCTGGGTGGTGGAAGTTGTCGCCCTCTATCGAAGGTGCTTCAAAGAACATCTGGTAGATAGTTGGCATTGTAATTAAAAAGGAGTATTTTGGAAAGCAAATTGATTTTATCTCTAGCTTGGCCTGATCACCTCCAGCCCTCCATATTCATCAACAGATATCCCCCAGCCCCTCCTATTTCTTGAGTTCTGTTTTGGTTTGAGATGCTAACCACTGAACTCGAGCCTTCAGATACATTGCACATATACTCTATCACTCAGTTATTATGACCCCCCCTCCTATATGTTAACATAATGCCACAAACAATACAGGACTGTTTTTAAAGTGGGGAGCCTCATTTGCTGTAGACACTAATGGGCATTTCAGATATTTATGACTCTAAAATCAATGGTACCATCTTATTTATTTATTTTGCTCCATCCATTAGCTTTTGCATAGAGAGTTACTCTTTCACTTTTTAAGATTGCAAGAGGTTCTGTTGTTGGCACTCCTTTTTAATGCCACAAACTCCATTAGATGTGATGCACTTGCCCTCAGTGCTGTGACAAGATGACTGGGAGGAACCAATTAAAAGAGATACTGAGAGTTTTTCTACATTAGGATAAGAGGAGTATTATATTTTCATGACCGATTACTTAAAGAGTTCCACGCCTAATGTTGTTCTCTGAAATGTCGTGATGCATCACTGTTGCAGCCCCATTAGCCTCAGTATACAACAACCGCTGTGACAAGCAATTCTGGAGGTTCCAATCTATTTATTTTGTTAAATTCAGTTATTATACAAAGTGCCACATTAGAAAATAATAAAAATAATAATAACTAATACCCTGGCAATTGGGATATTCTGCATTCTATTGTTTTCTCTCAGTCAAAATCAGTTAGTTCGTTAGTTACTTGTTTTATTACCAAAGGGAAGGGAAGTTTACTATACACAGAGGGAAACAGGAAAGAAAAAATGGTCAAGAAGGAATTAATATGTCACATATGAGGGGTGGTTAATGTATTTTGCCTGGAGGGAGACAGTCACCCTTGGTCAACCTTCTAAGGCAGTGGTGGTGAATCTATGGCACGCATGCTAGAGAGGGCACTCAGAGCCCTCTCTGTGGGGCCATGTGCCGTATCCCTAGCAGGGCCATAGCTTCTGTGCTGGGGTGGGGGAGGAGAAGGAGGAGGAGGAGAAGGAGAGGAGGGCTTGTGCAAGCAGGAGTGGAGGTGGGGATCTCTCAGAAGTGGAGTGGAGGCTTTGCGCTGAGAGATCCCCGCCTCCACTCCTGCTTGAACGCAGCTGAGCTGAGCTGAGGAGCATCTGGCTGCCTTCAGATGGTGCAGGGTCTCTCAGGTGCAGCTTCTGGGCTGCCTCCACCTTCCCCAACCCCAGCAACTATTCAGCCTGGCTGCCTTCACGGGGTTGCAGGGGATCTGATGCAGAGGTGGGGCCTCCTTTAAACTTCTCCCTTGATGGGAGTACAGCCACAAACCCCTCAACAGAAAGAGTTATACCATAAAATTACATATCAATGGAAAGATAATTTAACGAAGAATGTAATGCAATAAGTTTTATGGAGGATTATTTATTAAAAGAGCAGTCATAAAGAAGAAACATGAAACACACAGAAAAAATGAGATATACAGGTTAAATTGCCATGGGTTTTGGGTTACACTTTGGGCACTGGGTCTCTAAAAAGTTCACCATCACTGCTCTAAGAGCTGCATGCCAGCAGCTGATTGGGGCAAAAAGTGGGCATGACCAGCCCACATTCTCTCTCACACTCTCTCTCTTATGTACACAGCGAGCCAGAGGCACACACACACAAACACACATCAGTTGTGACATGTGGATCAACTGAAGAGGGAGGTTGTTTTCCCCTCACCACTCATCAAATGATTGATATGATGACTGGGGAGGAGAGATCTGTATCCCTATCAGGGTGCTGAGCTCTACCCACCCCAGGATTGTTTATTTCCTCCCTCCCTCTTTTCCACTGCCACCCAAACTGTCAAGACTCCTTCGTGTGGGCTTCTAATGCCCGCAACAACTGGCTGGCAGGTGGGGGCAACTGGGAATCATAACAAAGGTCACTATTAGCCCTATGCTCAGTGCTGTCAGAAGTGCTGAACATAGGGCTGGCAGTGCTTCTTGAAGCCTGCATTAACAAGCCTTTCTTTGACTGTGTGAACTTCGCTAGAGGGAACAAGCCTGCACAGCCAAACTGCCCATCTGCTGAGGAGATTCTAGCAATACCTGTACATATAAAGAACACCTGCTTTGCTGCATGGTTAGCTCTTATATAGATTCAGGTGATCAGCTATGCAGACGCCAGAATGAAACATGCACAATGACAGACAAATGGAAGGGGGAGACCTTAATTAAGGGCTGTGCAGAAAGCCTCAAGTTTAATCTCTGGTGTCTCCAAGGAGGGCTAGGAAAGAACTCTGCTTGAAACTCTGGAGAGCTGCTGCCAGTCAGTGCAGACAATATTGTCTTCGTGCAGAGAGTTTGAGGCCCAGAACATTCATAGTGAAACCAAAATGCTCATTTACAAAGCTATTGTATTAGCAACTTTACTGTACCCTTGTGAAACATGGACTATTTATAAATGCCATATCCAACTCCTTGAAAGATTCCATCAACAGTGTCTCTGAAAATTATTACACATCATTTGGCAAGTTAATGGCAGTGTACTGGAGGAAGCAAAGATCACCAGTATCAAAGCAATGATTCTTCAACATCAACTTTGATGGATTGGTCATGTTGCTTGGATGCTTGACTGCCATCTTTCAAAGCATCTACTCTATTCCCAACTTAAGAATGGGAAGTGACAACAAAAGAAGTTTGAAGATGCCCTCAAGGAAAATCTTTTTTAAAAAGTATAAGCACTGATAAGTGGGAAACTCTGGCCTGCAAGTGCTCCACCTGGAGAACAGCCTTTACCAAAGGTGTTGATTTTGAAGAAGCACGAACTCAGGACAAAAAGGAGAAACAAGCTAAGAGAAAGGCACGTTTGGCAAATCCTCACCACGATCAACTCCTACCCGGAAACCTATGTCCCCACTGTGGAAGGACATGTGGATCCAGAACTGACCTCTACAGTGACTTATGGACTCACTGTTAAGACCGTGTTCATGGAAGACAATCTTACTTGGCTATGAGTGATCGCCAATGAAGAAGAAGGACCTTTGGTTCTGACTTCAGTACAAGGCAGCTTCGCATGTTACTATGTTCATTTTAAAAGAGGGGAAGGGAAACAAAACACAATTTTCCAATCAGAACTAGCAGCTGGAGCTGTTCATGTGTAGCTCTTTTACCAAAGCAGTTTGGGAGAGGATCAGGGGAACTAGATTATATCCCATCCCCTTCTACACAAAAGACTTATTGGTGGTATTTTGCTTCTTAAAAAGGTCTGTGCAAGTATAGTCCCAGCTGCTCTGTGAAGATTCCCATGTATTGGACTGGACCCAATGGCCTTCCTTTACCATTAAATCCATAGAACATGTTCATTTCTTTCAGATTTTGGAGTGCTGCAACAAGCTCTGTGCCAGAACTGGTTGGAATTTATCTTAATGCTAAGCCTCTGTCCATGGTGCTGAACTTTCAAGGATGTTCTTGCAGAACCGTGGATTTGGAGAGGACTGGGTACCTTTCTAGTGGGTGTAATGATTTTGGCCTTGCTCTTAGCAATGCCTATGAATCTATATTTAACACCCATAACACAGATAAAGAGCTGAAAGTAAAGCACCTTATCTTATCCATCAGCAAAAATGGACTTGGCATGATTTAATGCCAGTAATGGCATTGCTTACATTTAAAAATACATTTTTTTAAAAAAACACTGGGGTAATAAACATTTTTAAAAGGGGTCCTTTTCACTTTCAGTAATAGAGACTATTCTACTGCAATAGATTTCCTTGACAGCAGCTGTATTTCTCTAGTTAGATTTATTGGGATGAGGGAAATTGCTCTTGTGAATAGGAGTAATACAGACATACAATATTACTGTTGCAAAGGGCGATATTAACTCATATCCTGCATTGCTTTCTCTCACAAGATGCTGAAAGAGGGAAACAACTAAAAGCATTTTCTTAACATAATGTCTGAAATAAGGCCTGGTTTCGCCAACAGGCTAAATATCAAGACTTGAAAGGTATCAGAGCACATCGATTCGGGTGCCTTTTTCCCCTCCAAAATTTCATTACAAACTTCTTTCAATGGTTGTATTAACCATTCCTTCAGCGCTTTATAATATCTGGCAGTCAAACCATCTGGTCCTGGAGATTTTCCCAGTTGCATATTCTGGATGGCACCTTCTATCTCTTATCCTGTTATTTTCTCATTCAAGATCATTTTACTTTGCTCTGAAATTTTTGGTAGTCCGTACGTCTTAATAAATTCTTCTATTTCTTGTTCGTTGATTGGCCCTTGTGCATATAATTTCCTAAAAAAAACCTTTGAAAACAATTACTTATCTGATTTGGTTTGGAAATGATTTTTCCATCCACTTCTAAACTTGTCACAGTGTTCATTTTTTGCCTCTTTTTCAGTTGCCATGATAGAAGTTTCCCACATTTATCCGCCGATTCAAATGTCTTTTGTCTCATTTGTTTTATTTTCCATTCTATCTCTTGATTCCTCAGTTCCATATATTGCTTCTGGTAATACTTTATTTCTCTCAAAATCTCATGAGACTTTGGTTTAGACCTCAGTTTCTTTTCACCTTCTTTCATCTTTTCCAAAAAAAATTCTTTCCTCTCATTTTGTTCTTTCCTCTTTATAGAATTTTGTTGTATTAGGAAACCTCGCATCACGGCCTTGCTTGCGTCCCAGATTATTCTTTTTTCCACTTCTGTTCTCAGGTTTATCTCAAAGTAATCTTTCAGTGTCTTTTGGGCCTTCTTATAAATCTCTTCATCTCTGAATAAGGTGTCATTCATTTTCCATCTAAAGGATCCAGTTGATGTTAATTTCATCTCCATCCTCACCGCGTTATGGTCGGAGCAGGTCTTTGGGCAGATTTCTACTTTTTTTATCCTTGGCGCCATACTACTAGTTACCCAAATTTGGTCAATTCTTGTCCACGTCATTTTTGCTTCAGAGAAAAAAGTTCCCTCTCTCTCAAGAGGGTTCCTTGTTCTCCAGATGTCGATTAAGTCCATAGTTTCAGTCATCTCGAAAAAAGTCTTTGGTAGTCTCCCTTCCTTGGAAATTACTTGTCTCTGTGCCTTATCCATGTTTGTGGAGACCACTCCGTTCATGTCTCCCATCATTACTACTTTATAATCTAGATAGTCCATTAAAGTCTCATGCAACTTCTTAAAAAATTCAGCCTTCCCATCATTTGGTGAATAATTTCCAACTATTAAAATCTTTTCTCCTTGAACTTGTATTTCAATTGCCAGGTATCTTCCTTGTTCATCTTTAAATATCATCTTTGGGGCCAATTTTTCTTTTACGTAAATCACCACACCTCTTTTCTTCACTTTATCTGATGAAATAAATTCCTGTCCAAGTCTCTTATTTGCTAACAATTTTCTTTGTGTCCTGGTCACATGAGTTTCTTGTAAACATATTAGGTCTAATTGTTCTCTTTTCAAAATATGAAAAACTTGGCGTCTTTTTCGGGGAAGGTTCAAACCATTGCAGTTCCAACTAAGAAGTTGCAGAGACATTTTGTTATTAGGTGCCTGTTCCTCCAACTGCTCCAAGCTTTTGTTCCTCTTCCGATGGTGGTATGAGTCCAAATGATAGGTTTGCAATATCTTCTGTTATTGTTTCTACTGTTCCTTTCTGCAAGTCCTCCAGGTATCTCTCCAAAAACTGTTCTTTGTCTTGAACTGTTTTTATTTTAATTTTCCTTCCTTTGAAATTAAAAGACAATCCTTGTGGAAACTCCCACCTGAAGGGTATGATGTTTTTCTTCAGCAGGTAGACCAGATCTTTGTAGAAGGTTCTCACCTCCAAAATGTATTTAGGGATATCTTTAAAAATTTGTACTTGACAGTTTTGGATCTCCAAGGCCTTCTGATAGTGCAAGTTCAGTAATTTATCTCTTTCTTCCTTGGATCTCAATGTAATTAAACAATCCCTTGGCTTCTTTCCTTGCCTCCTGCCCAGCCGGAAGGCTGTTGTTATTTCAAATTCTTCTTCCTGCAAATCTTCTGACCAAAATTCCGAAAAATTCTGTGTAAGGAAGTCCACAAGATTGTCTCCTTCATTTTCTGGAACCAATCTCAGTTTCAAATTTTTCTCCTTCCTCTGTAGTTCCAGCAAAGACAGGGTTGCATCATGTTCATTCACTTTTTTTTGTAATCAGCGCAAGCTTTTCCCTTGTCTCCTCTGCTGTGTTTTTTGCACTTTCAGCAATCTTTCGTGTTTCGGAATTTTCTTGAATTAACTTATTTATAGAATCTGTATTAGATGCTACACTTGCAGTGTTCAAATCCAATCTTGCTGTCAGTTCTGTCAATTTTTTGGAATTTTCCATAGACTGCTTAGTCAGTGCTTCTAAAGATTGGTTTATTTTAAGCAGTGCCTGTGTCATAGATTCCATAGATGCTGTTGGTATTTTTTCCTGTGCAGCTGGTGTTGTGCCTGATATTGAGCCCCTTTTCTTTTGTGTTTGTTTTACTTTGGATCTGGTTATTATCTCATCTGCTGGGCCACTCATATCCTCAAGGTCGTTCTCACAGGAGAGGCTTGCAAGTGGAAAATCCCACTGTTTCTTTTTGACTGTAACAGTTTCTCTTTAAACCCTCTAGAGGGAGCATTCAATTGTATCCAAGTGAATAAAGACAAAAAGGAAACATAGAGCTATGAACCAAGAGTTCAAAAGTCCAGAGTGAAAGTTTCTGTTACGTTTTTCCCCCCCCAAAAAGTTCAGCAAAGTAGTTCCATTAAAGTCCCGTAACTTTGTCTCAAACAAAAACCCCCAACTTTGTATCCAATCTCAACTGACAGCTCACTTCCCCGGTGCCTTATTCAGGCAGCCCGACCTGGGGTTTGACAGTGGAAGATTTTTTCCCCCTGTTAACTTCAGGCAGGTAAGCAATGTCCCATTTTTCTTCCCCCTTTCCCCTGCTCCTTGGGGGGAAGTTTAAGTCCGATGTTAGGTTTAATTAACTTAAAGGATTATTTTCTTTCAAATGCAGCTTTGCTTTCCGTTGCTTTACTTGTCATGCAGTTCGGGGAGGCAGACTTCCTTAATTTATGCCTTTCCCGTTTTCAGCCAAATTTCAAGATTTAAATTTCAATGTCCCGTTCAAGCCCTCAATCTTACTCACGGGTGTTGCGGTCAAATTTCTGTTTCAGGAAGGAATCGGTGCTCTCCGTTCATGGCGACGCGGCTTCACTCCGCGGGCTGGGTTGCGACTCTCAGCTCCGCGCTCACACCCGATGCCGCTCCGGAGCCTTTAAAAAGGCTCTTTCACAGTACCGGGGGACGCCAAAGGAGCCCACTGAGTCTCCTTGTTCACAGGCTTCCGCGCCTGTGATTTTAGGGGTCCCCCGCTCGCCGTAGCGGGTCAGACCCGAACTCGCGGAGCAGTCCTCCTTCGGAGCTCGAAGCAAGGACCGCCATTAAACGCTGGCGCCGACCGGAAGTCAGAGCACATCAACCACTGGCTGCACCACCTCTGATCCACATCTGTGGATTTCTTTTCACCAAGTCAGCAAAATCTGTCCAGAAATTGTCAAAGTATGTCCTAATACATAATGCTTTGGTTTGGTTTGAATGGCCAATTGATTCGGGACAAGTTTTGGAGTGCATGCTTTTTTTATTTCCCACCTTTGCCCCTGGGATGCCCTTCCCCCTGTCAAATATGAAACACCATCCATCAGTTGCTTCCAATAGTTAGGGTGTTAGACTAGGATCTGGGAGACCAGGGTCAAATCCCTATCTCAGCCATTAACGTCACTGAATGACCTTGAGCCAATCATTGTTTTCAGTCTAACCTACCTCACAGGGCTATTGCTAGGATGAAATGGGGAAGAGAAGAATGATATATAACGTTGGTCCTTGGAGGAAAGGTGGTATATAAATGTAAAAAAATAAAATAAAATATTAAATATACTTTTGTCCAGGCTTTCCCCGACCCCAAAAATTGGACCCTGTTATGACTGCATTTCTGGGTTGTTGTTTTTAAAAATCTACTTTAAAAAAAAATATTGCTTTTTACATTGACTCTGTTTTTAATGATAATATTTGATTGTTTTTGTCTTGTATTTTTGCATACCCCTATAAACACACACAAACCATTAATTAAACCAAATCGGCAGCAGATAATGTATTGACTGAAGCTAACACTCACCACATCTCCCTTGAGCCTTTGAGGTTCTTCACGGTCCTTCCGTATCAGCTCTGCTGCAGACTTTTCTCTGGGGCTGCTGATTTTTTTCAGGAGATGTTAGTTGAACAGGACAGGTTAGAAACTCAGCATAGAAAGAGAAGAAGGCAGGTGAGCTGATAAAGGAAATGGATTCTTACCAAAACCCAAGTGGCATTTGACGAAACATATGTTCCAAAGCTAGGATTTCTCTTTCTTTAATGCCCACCTGGCTGACTCTATATGCTGGCAAATATTTCATCTAGTGTGCATCTGCCAAATAATTTCTGGCACTTTGGCTTCCATTTATTTGATTTCAGATTTGCTCAAGCTATTACAGAGCTGTAAATAAAATGTTATCTTTCCAATTCTTCTGCACTCCCCCCTCCCCTCCCCCCTTGTGGTATAAAACATGTCTCACTGGGCACTGCTCTCTTATCAAGAATTTCATAAATGTTTTTCTGTCTTCTGGGTCACAAAGCGCTTAACTCTGAAAATCAATGGTAATGTACCTGTTGGGAAAGGACTCTGGAATCCGTCAACTTCTATTTATTTCTGCCTCTTTTTAAAATTCTTCTTAATTATAGATCTGTTGGTATATTTTCATTTATCTTTTTGGTTTAGAACATTTGTACTAGACTCTGTATTCACATCTGAGTAATTCTCTACTCCCTCAATGATGGTCTGAGCAGTGGTGCTGCAATAGCTGAATTGGGGGGGGGGGTGCATATCAGGATTTCTTGGGCCCCAGAGAGTCCCCCACCAGAGGCAAAATAAGGGCAGCACGACTAGTTCGGTAGCACTGGGCAAGGGGCTTTGGGGGTGCTGAAGGGGGCACCACAATGATTAGGATGGAGCAGAGGTGCCAAATTTTGGCATTGCATAGGGTGCCACTGAAATTTGAGACCCTAATGCAGAACTTTCCAAACTTTTCATTTGGTGACACACTTTTTAGACATGCATCATTTTGTGAAACAGCAATTCAGTTTTACTAGCAAACTGAAGGTTAAACTAACCACTTTCCAGCCCTGGGAACAGGGCAGGGAGCGGTCTCACGACACACCTACACACTGCAGCCAACACATAAATGTGTCCTGACACACCATTTGGAAAGCTCTGCCCTAAGGTCTGCCATTTTGAATTATGGTGCTGGAGGAGACTCTTGAGAGTCCCGTGGACTGCAAGAAGATCAAACCTCTCCATTCTTAAGGAAATCAGCCCTGAGTGCTCACTGGAAGGACAGATCCTGAAGCTGAGGCTCCAATACTTTGGCCACCTCATGAGAAGAGAAGACTCCCTGGAAAAGACCCTGATGTTGGGAAAGATGGAGGGCACAAGAAGAAGGGGACAACAGAGGACGAGATGGTTGGATAGTGTTCTTGAAGCTACCAGCATGAGTCTGACCAAACTGCGGGAGGCAGTAGAAGACAGGAGTGCCTGGCGTGCTCTGGTCCATGGGGTCAGGAAGAGTTGGACACGACTAAACGACTAAACAACAACAAGGTCTGCCAATGCCCACACCTAGACATTCCCCAAGTGAGCTGAGGTTTGAAGAAAGACAGCTTACTTTAAATTTATGAGGTGGCCCAGGGTTATTTTGCCTTATTTTATTTAAAAGAAGAAATGAGGAATACTCCCTCTCCCCCCCCCCCCTGACTTCCTAGAAGGACTTCAGCCATTCACTGCAATATGATCTGATTCTGGAGTCATTCTGCACAGCAGCCAAACTTCTATGTGGCTCTCGAGCATTCAACGTCATATTGCATCATGGCATTGACACCCTTATAGGAATAGAGGAACATAAGCATGGCCTCAGTGCAAGAACACCTTGTGCTTTGTCCACAACAACTGGTATTTAGAGGCATGCTGAACCTGAGACTGGAGGTAGAACATGGCCACTGTGGCTAGCATCCTCCATGAATTTTTCTCACCCTCTTTCACAGCTTTCCATGTTGGTGGCCATCACTGTCTATTGTGGGAGCAAATTCCATAGTTTATGTGTTGGTTGAAAGTGGAGGAAGGGAGTAAAATAAATGTCAGTCAAACTGTAAATTTAAGGTAAGCTTCTGGCAGGTATGCAGAGGGGTATGAACATCTCTTTCCATCCTTTCTTTAAAAACAAACAAACATTAAAGTAGGCATCTAAAGGCTATAGGAATGCAGTAGCACTCTAGAAGACCTTGCTTCTCAGACTGAGCTCAGCTGGAACTGGGAAACCCTCTTGTACTTCTTTCTCTCAGGGAAGCAGAGGTGGAGCCAGCTGCTATGGCACCTGGAGCGGCCATGGGCTAGCCGCCAAGTGCACATCCCAGGGGGGTGCACTGGCATTGGCATGCGTCCCAGGGGGTGTGTCGATGAGCATTCGGGGGGATTAAACCAGTATCAGTGTGTCCTGGGGGGTGCACTGGCAGTGGCACAAGTCCCAGGGGAGTGCGTCCGCAGCGGGAAGCATCCCAGAGGTGTGCTGCCCATGGTGATGTCGCCCCCCCCCCAGGGATGGCACCTGGGGCGGGCCACCACTGCGCCCACCTTTATCCACTACTGCAAGGAGCATCAAATTGTCCACCTGGATGGGTCCAGTAGCTGCAGCATGCAGTTTAGCAGCTCACCACATGTGGGATCCACACACAGGCTTTCAATTTAGTCCCCAGCAGCTCTTTACAGCCTCCTAGTGGGAGAAGCTCTGAACCACACAGTGTATTCTGATAAATGTTATTGTTAGACTAGAAAAAGAAGTTGTTGGCATCCATCTACCTCGAGAGACAATGGAGTGCACCTCCTGGGGTGAAGCCAAACTGCTTTTTCAGCAGCACTGGAGTGACCTCTTCAGGGCACAAGCCTGGGCACTGTGCATGGAGGTCCTGGGCTTCCCAAAGAGCAAGATCCAACTCTTGGGCTCGCTGATACGGTCCAAAGGAAAGCAGATGTTTGGCACCAGCTGGGCTGCAGGAGTTGCTGGAAGGAGGCGTACAAGGTGCAATCTAACCATCTTAGGGACTCCACTCTGGATTTGTGTAGGGTTTACTCCTGAGCCTTTTCTTCTCCCAAAGATGTCCCACAAGGCAGCAGCTATGGATTTTTTCTTGGGGGTTTACTTCTGAAGTTTTTCTTATAAATGAATACAGCTGCAAAGTAGTGGAGGTTTAGGATCAGACTTGACCAGGTTGATGGATACCATCTGCCCCTCAAAAAACATGTAAGTGGAACAATATTGTCTTATTACAGTGTTTCTCAAATTTGGGTCTCCAGCTATTGCTGGAGTGCAACTCCCACTGTCCTTGAGCACTGGTCTTTCTAGCTAGGGATGATGGGAATTGTAGTCCAAGAGCACCTGGAGACCCAAGTTTGAGAAACATTGGCTTATTGCATGGGTAGGCAAACTAAGGCCCGGGGGCTGGATCCGGCCCAATCACCTTCTAAATCCGGCCCACAGGCATTCTGGGAATCAGTGTGTTTTTACATGAGTAGAATGTGTCCTTTTATTTAAAATGCATCTCTGGGTTATTTGTGGGGCCTGCCTAGTGTTTTAACATGAGAAGAATGTGTGCTTTTATTTAAAATGCATCTCTGGGTTATTTGTGGGGCATAGGAATTTGTTCATCCCCCCCCCCAAAAAAAATAGTCCGATCCCCCCACAAGGTCTGAGGGACAGTGGACTGGCCCCCTGCTGGAAAAGTTTGCTGACCCCTGGCTTATTCTGTCACCTCATCCCTGTGGGTTTGATAGCTGCAATAGTTGTAGCACTGCAGCGCATCAGGGACCAAGCTAGCTTTCTTTCCTCCTGTAAATTGCCGCAAGAACATTGGAATAACCATGCTGGATTTGACCAAAGACCAATGCAGTCCAGAATCCTGTTTCCCACATTGCCTAACCAGATGACTATGGGAAGCCAGTGAACCCCACCCTACTTGTGTTCCCCAGCAACACATATTCAGAGGCACACATTCTGGAGGCAGCATATAGCCAGCATGAGCAATAATCATTGATAGCCTTGGCCTCCATGAATTTGCTTACTGCCCTTTGAAAGCTGTTGGGGGCTCTCACCATATCCTGAAATTCATTGAACAAAGAGCAGGTTGTCAGGTTCAGACCCACATATACACATTGCTCCATGAAGCAGATTACTAGCCCATTAAGTGTGTTGTGATATTCCAAAGGGCACCTGAAGCAATGCCTTCTTAGGCCACTGATGATTCTTTTATTGCAACCTAGCAAGAAAATGCCTTTGCAAATCACCCTTCTTATGTGCATGCAGGTCAAAATGTCCATATCTAGGCCCTGAGTGGTTTCCTCTGAAGTGAAACGGTCTGCATTCCTTTTGCTTTTTAGCTCTGCATTAAGTGTAATTGGTTCAGAGAAGCTAACGGCACATGCAATGCCATAATTAAAACCAAGGTAGCATCTTTTAAAAATTAATCTAAAATAATTTCTCCCTTATTATGATACACTGATTAAACACAATACAAATCTCATCTAAACTGCCTTTTTATTCCGTAACAGTGCCAGGCTGTAATTGACTTGTGTTTGATCTATGCTCTCTTGAAATTAAAAAGAACAAAGACCATCAGATAAAAAGTAAATAGCACAAAGAAATATGTATTTCCACTGCCTTCTTTGAAATGCAAATGCATTCTAAAAAATTGTTTTATATCCTTGAGCTGCATTTTGATATTCTTGCTGATTGACTGTGGCTGCCTTAAGTGAAAAGTTAATCCACTGAGAAGGACTTTCGTGTTGTTTAATGGGGAAAAAAACACACCTGGCAGTCTCAGTAGGTTACAAACAGGTTAGACCCATTGAGGAGAAAAAGGCTTTGGTTACACACAGTGGGCCAGATCCTGCGAGCTCCAGTGGAAGTGTTGCTCCCTTGCATTTGCAAACTGCTGCTTAAGAAGTGGTAGAGTTTAAAAACCAGCTTCTTGAAGAAAAGAAGGCTATTGTTCAGTAGAATTAAATGTAAGAACATTATTATCTTTCCTTTTTTTCCTGAGAATCCTTTACACATTTTCCTAGGTTAGGATAAGAGATAATTACTTGCTGTGGTGTTAGCCCATCACTTGCAGTGATAGCCAGACTAGTTTGCCTAGGTTGCTGGTTGCTTCTGGTGATATCATGTGAAGGCAGAGTTCGCATGCTAGCTTACATTTGAGGTTGCAGATAGTGCTGGGAGTGGGGGGGGGGGGCAGTGGCCAGATGGCAGGAATGGGACCACAAATTTATTTATGTATTATATTTGGATACCGCCCAATGCCGGTAGGTCTCAGGGTGGTTCACAACATGAAGTTACAGAACAAAATACACACACAAAAAAAGGAAAGGAAAAAAGTTAACAATACTACTGTACACAAACTAATAAAAAATAGGCTCTGGCACAAAAGTCCCTAAACAATTGCCCAGCTCACAATTAGAAATACAAGAATTCAAATTAACATATAAGAAATGCAAATACAAAAATCCAAATTAACATATAACATTTAAAAACTATTTTAAACAACCCAACCCCCTAAATAAAGCAACACCCACCCTCATTTAAATGTTGAAATTCTCATCCCCGGCATTGTTGTCATGCACTGGGCTCTTTCTTTTATTAAAAAAATTGTTGATTTGCATGTGGTTATTAATGATTGTTATGGGCTGTTTTTTATTATTTTTGGTAGGGTGGGGTGATTTTAATGGTATATAGTGTTCTCTTTATTTGCTAGTATTCAAAGTATTGCAAAATCACAAGTTTGCGTAAGAATTTATGCTTGTGCAGCATAAATTTCACACCCTACCTAATTCTAAATCTACTCTGGGGGTTCCTCCAACCCTCTGGAGCAGATTTGGGAGGGCACAGGGTGTGCAAAGACAGGGGAGAGGGGAGAAAGTTTTGTTGTACAAGCATAAATCCTTGAGCCAATGGAACAATCACATTGGATACCTCCCATTGTTTTAAATCTTGTACATTTTTATGGTCTTGTAAGTTTTCCTGAGTCTTTTGAGAAAGACATCCAAGAAATTTTTATAATGATGGTAACAATAATAATGTCAGCCATCATCCCTGTCTGATTAATCAACTGAGATGTCCTTAGCCCAACCAGACAGACATATCTACGCATTCAAATTCCATATTTGTTTCTTTCTCCGTTAAGCTGTACCCACAGTTTGGTTTAATTATCTGATTTTCTTTTCTTTTCCTGTCCTGGGGAGTTGAAATCTCTCTGGCATTGCTTCTTCACCCTTGAAGGATTTGTCCGCTTTCTGGCTATCCAACCGTCAACTGGAACACTAACCTTTTAACTGCAGAGCAGTGTCCTTTATATAGAGTCACCCGGGGAACTTCCCCATGGATGTAGAAGAATTAGTCATTATACCATGAATGTCATCTCTATCTAAAATGGAAAACTGAAATATAGGTCACAGCAGCAGTGCCATAGCAAGTTGATTTACTACTTCTACTACACACACACAGAGAAACATTTTCCACACTCAGTGTGAACTTTTGCATTCTAACACCCCCCCCCCCAAATACTTTAATCGAAATTAGCAGTGGCATAGCAGAGGAGGAACCCAGGAGATCACTGGTTCAGAGCAGGAGTGATGACATCATCTGCCAGGTCCCCCTTGCTCTGGGAAGTGAATGAAGTAATAATGAAGCTTTCAAGTTTGTATGTGACAGACTGGCAAGTAAAAAAAATGAGTGCCATACATATGGACTTTCAGACATTATTTAACTCCAGCTTCCATCAACCTCGTGCAACAAAATCAACAGTCATGGATGATAGGAGCTGTGGTCCAACGGAATCTGAAGGGCCACAGTCTGGGATACTATAACAAATATGCTTAAGTCTAATTAATGCATGAAGGGATTAAGACCATAGAGTAAACTGTACTGCCAGGCTTAGCTCACCTTGGGAGGGACTAGGTAATCAAACTTTTGTTCCTCCCAGTTGACCTGATAAATTGACACGGGTAAAGGGTGGTCACTCCAGCTTAGTTGCATGGCTCCCACAAGTAACCCTTGAGTTCCTATAATATAAGAAATTTCACCGCTTTGGAACTAAAATTAAGTTTTACTGCGCATACAACCTTTCTGAACCTGACATGGTTTCAACTTCATACCAGCTATCAGACTAGTCAGCGCCCCCTTTTTATTTATTGTGTGTACATTGAATTAAAAGCTAAATGTATTTCATCAACTGAAAATCTTCCATAAAATGTCAGTACGGTTTGTAAATTGAACTTAGGCAGTCAGAAGTGAGTTCAATGGAGCTTATACCCAAGTAATGATTCATGGTTCTAATAAACTGGGTATTGCATGAAGTTTGGTGGATTTTATGTATATATATTTATGTGTAAATATAATAGATTGACACATCTACATTAATTTTTAACTCTTCTTGGCAAAACAGCTATGGATTCTTCTCAGGGGCAAGTCGCTGAAAGCTGTCATGGTGAGCCTTCTGCACTGCAGAACATACAACTACACTGCTGAAATCATATGCCCATCTGTAATTTTTGCATTTTTAATGAGTAATTCCAATTGCTGTATTCCTCCTCAATAATATTTGACCTTCCTGTCCTCTGCAGGCTTAGATCTGGAAAATTGAATTATTTGGTAGGGAAAAACTGTTTAATTATCCCCAATAGTTCTCTGCAACCAACAGCAAAGCATTTAAAAGGTATAGCTTTATCAGAAAGGATAGGAGTACGTCTGCTTCTTTTGCTGCTTCATGTGTGGGTTTTCTTCTTCTTTTTAAACTGAGAGAAATAGAATATCAGGATGGTCTCTGGTGGCCTCAAAATCTATAAATGGATGATCATTGGGTTTCCTGGGAAACGGCGGAATTATGAAACATGCTGTAGCTGGAAATAGAATTTTGACAAAATATTCAGCTGCAGAAATGGATATGCCAATGATGAGTTTTCAAGGAAGTATGATTATTCATCAGCTATTTTCCTCAGTATTTGAAATGTATGTCCTGAAGCCAGCACAGGCTACCTTTCTTCCTACTCTCCCAAGGATAAAAATGAAGCTACCAAAATAATATAATGCACAGTAGTTTCCTTTGGCCTTACGTTATTGAGTAGTCATTGTGAATGCAATAAAAGTACATCAGTGCTTGTTTATTTTTATTTGACACATTAAGTTATCATTGCGAATTTTATGGTGGAGAATTTTCAAAGCTGTCAAGGATAGGTGGTGGACAACTTACTGGCTTGATTGCTAAAAAAAGAAAGAATAAGACATTTTTCAGCCTTCTGGAGTTACTTGTGGAAGTCAAGTGCAGTCTTACACTTTTGCTAGGCCTGCTGGACCTAGTGGTTAGAGCTAGGCTCCTCCCCCCACCTGCTTTCCCTGCTGTGGGTGCACAGCAATATGTGTAAAGGATTAAAACTTTCTGCCATAATGGTCAGAGCAAAATCACTTTGGGCAAGCCTTTACTCTCTGACTGTTGATGTTGGGCTTTGTTAGTTTGAAAATTACTTTTATTTAATTTCATAAAGGGTACAAGGGGTACAAAGAACACAAGTACGAGTAAAATTTCTAGCAAACTATAACCCATAAACAAAATCTCTGCTTGTAAAGCAAAGTGGCAGGCAGCACTTGGGGACATCAGTGTGTACTCGTTGTACAGGACAATAAGTGAGCAGGAAGATGACACTCACAAAACACAAGTCTCCAATTATTAAAAATTAATGATGGTCATCTGGTGCAGCCATCCTGATTAGGGAAAATCAAGATCATCAGATGTCTGCAGACTTATGTAACAAGGACACCCTGTTCACCTAGAGTGTTCTGCCTTGCACTTGATGGGTTGATCAAAAGAGGTTTAGTGGGGTAAAATATGGAACCTGATGCTGTAAAAATTAATTCAACAGAACAGACTCTGCAATGGTAGTAAGCACTTTGTAGTCACCCCAGCTGCCCACACCTCCTGAGTTGAAAACTCTATGGGGAGCATTAACTCATCATGCCTTCCTTTGGGCTTTCAATGAAGGATGCGAAGGTTGCAGAGTGCAGATTATTGGTTAAATGATTTGTTGAATGAAAGGATATTCATAAATATCCCTCACCACCTCAAGAGTAAGGCAAGTGTGACAAAGACCATCCATGAGAATTTCACCAAATTTTTCTTTCCCCACTGAATTTTTCTTTCTAAATGCAATTTCTTTTTCTCATTAATTGATGGGAAATATTGCCAGCACACCACTACAGCAAATATCATAAAGAAAGTTAGAAACTAAAGTACAGCATTTCCCTTGCTATATAAAAAGAAATGAATGTGGACAGTTACCCACCTCTAATAGCACTATGGTCAAATAAGATGAGCATAGCAAGAGGATTTGTATTGCACAAACAGAAAACCCACACTTGATTGCATTTTATTATGGGTATTTTAACATGAGTGAGCAGGAAAATAAAATGCCTATGAGTGTAAGCTCATACCAAATAATTATACATAAATATACCGATTATACATTAAAGGCACACAGGTTAGAATATGTGCCAAGGGCAGGTAGCTTAATTCATAACTTCTTTTACAAGAAGGGACATAACTAGACCGCAAGATAGCTCAGTTGGTTGGAGGGTGCTACTGATAATGCCAAGGTTGCAGGTTTGATCCATGTATGGGGTAGCTGCATATTACTTTATTGCAGGGAGTTGGACTAGATGATCCCCAGGGTTCCTTCCAACTCTAAAAAAAATTATTCTATAATTCTAGACAACTCTGTTCCTGCAGTTGTACCACACAAGTTCAAAAGGAACATCATAGCATTAGGAATTCCATATCCTTTGCCACTGCACCTCATGCCTTGGTGACCTCTAGATTAGACTACAAGGTTCTGCATGTGAGCTGCCCTTGAAAACTGTTCAGAAACTGCAACTGAGATAGAATGCAATTGGTCATCCATGGACAACAGCACTTCAAATTTCAGGCACAAACACAGTTATTTTCCATTGGGGGGAAACGCCTGCACAAAGAAAGCTAGATGCGAAAGCTTCCAGCTACTCCCCATCTCTGACATGTTTTTGTTTTCATTTGCATGGTTTTTATTAAATATATAGGGAGCATTGCATTGTAAGAAATCTCCATGTGTATGGTATAATCCAAGTGCAGGCTTATGTTCATTCCAGAACCAGGCCTTAGATCCTCAGTATTAAGATGCCAATCTTTTGAAGCCTTCATTTCATTTCAAGTTGTTTTAAATGTCTTGTCTTACTTAAGTCAGCGATGTACATTCACAGCTGTAGTAGTTTCAGATTCCCCCTGGGTTCTAATGACATGGCCTTGCCTATCACATTCAACTTGCAATTTAGTGGGATATTGAAATCATATTTCAAAACCTATGATTTTCAGTAAGTGTCTGAAATTCGTGCGCTGTTGGTTAAAATAGATGCTATTGTTGCTGCTTTAAAGTAGGTGAGATGGCTGCTGGAATGCAGAGAATAAAATGGGTGGAATATTTTCCCCAAAATGCAATGTGATGGAAACAAAGGAGACAATTTGAATGTCAGTAGCCTTTGGGTATGGATGTCAGAGAATTTCAGCCAAAATGGGAATGAAAATGGATGCTGTTCACTTATTCCCCACCTTCCACCCCCTTCTACAATGGAACTCAAACCAGTGAATACAGGCAGTCATTTTCAGTCTGCAAACAAAGCGTAGTATATTATATTGCCTCCATATGCATTGCATTTCCTTTGCATTGATATCAATAGGGTGGTTAACATACTGATGTTTTAATTTACATAATCAGTTATGTAAACTAAATAAGTTATGTAATTTTGCCATAGTGTGCAGCAGGAAGAATAACATTCTTGCAGAAGATGACTTGCAGTCGAATGAGCACAGGTCTGCATTTGACAAATGCTGGGTTGAATGCAAAAACTGCCTTTTTTTACATCCCAGTCCGTGGGAAGGTCCCATGGACTTCCTTAGGCCTTACATTCCATGAAGCAATATGGTAGGCATGAGGGAGGGAGGAGGTCTAAAACTCTCTCCTCTTCCCACTCCTCGCTTGCCACCAAAGTACTGTCACTGTACATAAGAGCCATAATCTCCAGATTCCATGTATTAATTGTCTTAAAGAAGCAAGGCCAGGTCAGTTTTGCCTCTTTTATTTAGCTTTCCTACCCGATGCCTGCCTCTCTTTCGAGCCTGATGCCCTGCCTCCTGGCAGCCCTGGATTGCTCTGGTCCATTCAACCTGATGTGCTGAATGGCTGTCTTACACTGACTTGGCCAATGCCAAAACTGACTTGGCCAATGCCCAAATCCCTTTAAACAGGCCTGATTTGGCTCAGCCCTAGGTCAAATCTTATGCACACCCCTGGCTTCTATGCAAACTCACACACAGGCAAACAAGAGGCATTATAAGTGTTCAAGGGGTGAGAAGCCCATCCAGTGAGGTGAGTGGCTTAGGGAAAATTCCAGGGGCCAAATAGAGAGGCACGGAGAGCAACATTTGATCCCCAGGACCCAAGATTCTCCACCTCTGCTGCATGTGAAAGTTACCAGTAGTTTGGCTTGTCTCTCTATCCCATGCATAACCCTGACAACACAAGGGGATACTTCAGGATTTTTATGAAGTCTTTAATAGCCCGTGTTCTAAACATCTGAGTCTATCAAATGTTATTTTCATGTTATTGAACCACCAGTGAATTTACACTGTCCCACCTACCTGTTCTTTGTCTTTCAATCAGGATCGCCACTTCAACATACAAAAGAATGTTGAATTATTGTGTAATTGCTAGAGACCTTTTCTAAGCTTCCGAAATGCCCTTGCTAGATTTATTTTTAGGCCTATTTACACATTTCCTCCTTTTTTGTCTCTTTGTCTGCTTTCCAACCAGCATGATATTCTTTTGTCCTAGTGAGCACACAACCCTAAAGCAGATCGTGTTTTGACTCTGGAGCAGCCGGGAACAGTCCCTACTGTTTAAAAAATTGCAATCTTTAAAATGCACACTTGAAAAACAAACAGCAGCACCCAGAGTTTGCAATTACCCCCAGAGGCCTTTCTGATGGAGTCTTCATGCTATCTAGCATGCTTTCATCCATGAGTTAACAGGAATTTTGATCCTTTTCATCATATTTTAACTCATGCTATGCCAAAGCCTGTCCTTCAATTTCCCCCCCAGAAGTTTTCTTCCCTAGTTAAAAGGAAAGACTTCAATTTTCCTGCCACATTCCTTTCAAGGCTCTTCAGAACGTTCTTGCTTGAATGGGGAGTGGAAATACGTGTATGCTTGTTTGTTGTTGGTAGAGCTGTCCAACCTTATTATGACTGAAACATAGCATATAGAGAGAGGTATGAGTTAATAAGTCATTGCTCCACCCACTTTTGCATCTGGCCCTACCCACTTTGTCTTTGCTCACCCCATCCATAGTTAACATACATATGGTTCTAAGAAGGTGCCTATGGGAGAACGTGGCCTTCAGGCTGCAAACAGCTCCCTATTCCTGATTACAGAATTCATCAGGACTTACTTCTGAGTAGACATGGTTAGGATTGTGCTGTTAGTAAGTTGGGACAATGCTTATGCAAACCGTAGGAAACACAATCCAAATCTAATGATACCCCAGATGGAGGAATGATTCGAAGACAATCCACAGAGTTATATTTTATCTCTTTTCATTCCAACGCACATTTCAGATTCAAGCCACATAGCTCAGCTTCTTCAGATGAAACCCTTGTTTTGAGCTCAGCGCTGACTGCCGTATTTAATCTAAGCTATTTCCAATGCAAATTTTGTTGTCTGCGTCATGCTAGCAAAGCACAAGACTGTAAGCAGCCGATGACCTCCATGTGCCTATTCTATTTTCTTCCATTTGAATTGTCTGAGATGTCAAATAAAGCTACTTGTTTTCTGATGGCAATGGAGGATTTACTGCTCTGATTTAACAAAAGTCACTCATAATGCCGTCTGATGCTTCCTTGCATCTTCAGCTTTGAATATTTTAACCCCATGCCTGCTGAAACAAGTAGGTTTCTAATGGTGCCTAAACACCCTTAAAAGAGGGAAATGAGCTGAGGTCCTTAGGCAGGAAGATTCCGCATATTCAACATTGCTGGCATCTGTCTATCTTGGGAGACAATGGAGGAATACACCATGGGGGGGGGGTGAAGTCAAAACATTGGAGAGTTACAGTGCCTGCTGTGGCTGTGGAGACCAAGATGAGAGATATATGTTTTACTGCAGGTGGGGCAGATGAAGGCATCCGGTTTCACTGTTACAGATACACCACAGCATTTCTAATTAAGTCACTGCTGTGGATACACAACCAGACTTCCACCAGGCATTGTAGTCATTTGCAAGGGATTCTCACACTGTTAATGTTGCCGGCCTTCATGTCACGTTTGCAGCCATCTTTGTAACATGGAGTTGATCTGCCAACAGGCCTGGTGCCTGAAGCAAGCTCCCTGCAAAACATATACTTGGGGATCCTTCCATTTTCCATGCTGTGGACATGACCAAGCCAGTGTAGATGTTACTGAGACAGAAGTGTGAACATACTGGGAATGTGGGAGCACATCTTTGTTTGAGACTCTGTCCTGCTATGCTGGTCTTCCAGGGAAGGCACATGGTGGACTGACAATCTGCTGCAATAATCATAATCATAATCATAATCATATTTTTTTGTACCCCAGTCATCTGACTGGCTTGCCTCAGCCTCTCTGGGCAGCTTCCAACAGAATATACAACAAAACATAACACAATAAAAGCGTCCCAATACAGGGCTGCCTTCAGATGTCTATGGAAGGTTGTATAATTATTTATCTCTTTGACACCTGACATGAGGGTGTTCTACAGGGCAGGCACCACTACTGAGAAGGTCCTCAGTGTCCAGGCGGAATGGCGAGGCTAGCATGCTCAGCATGCAAACCTGGTAGACCTTGATCTTGGTATTGGTCATTTGCACCACATTCTTGCACACCCTTTTGGAGAGGTGACCCATTGCTGTAGGTGCCTTAGCAATAAACTTCTCCACCTCAGCATCAATGGAAAGGTTGTGGGATATGGTGGAGGCCAGGCAGACAAAATCATCTACCACCTCAATCAAGTGATCACCAATGCTGATGTGTGGAGTGCCAGTAACATCCTGAACCAGGGTGTTGTTCTTTGTCAGGCTGATGGTGAGACTGAACTCCATGCAGGCTTTGGCAAAATGGTTGACGAGTCTTCCTCAGAGTGTGTTGTTAAGGCTTTGTCATATGCAAACAACATCTCCTGGATAAGAACTTGCTGCGCTTTTGTCTTCGTGTGGAGACGTGCCAGGTTGGACAGACCCATGTTGCTCCTCAAATGAAAGTACACACCATCTTCATATGCTGAAAGCATATGAGAGCACCAGGGAGAATAATATGCCAAAGACAGTTGGGAAGAGAACGCAGCCCTGTTTCACACCTCTCTTTATAGGCAAAGTGTAATGGGAAAAGGGGACTGCTCGTGCGTAAGCGTTTAAGCCCTCTTAGCTTTGCCATCAGTTCCTAAACTCTCTCAGTCCGCGGAGCCATGGGTGCCTGGCTACCTCAATCGCTGGGAGAATCCGTCAGTGGGCGCTTCCGGAATTTACGCCAACATAAGAGTTCCTTGACGGAAACTCTCCTTCTGGATTCTCTGCGTGACAGTTTCCTGCGCGGAGTGGGCATCCCTAGCGGAGGTCCTGAGCCCTCCCCGCTGTTCTCACTGGAAACATCTTGGAGCCATTCCTCCGATTGAGTTTCTGCAGGAACTCTCCCTCTCCCCCTACAGGTTCCTTCCTCCGCATCCGAAGGTCTCCTAGCCTCCTTGAGCCCTTCCACCACCTGACTCTCCGATGGCAGTTCCCTGACACAAGGCATCCAAGGATGAACCATTATACTGGATGGTGCTGCACATGTTCTCATAGAAGGACATGATCAATATGTGGAGCTTAGGTGGGCATCCTAGCTTGTTAAGCAGCGTGAAGAGTCCTTTTTGGCTGATGAGGTATAAGGCCTTCATCAGGTCTATGAAGGTGATGCAGCTGGCACAGTGAGAAAAATCATACTGACTCTTGACCTTTGAGCACTAATGCCACATTGTGATAAACCCTGTTAGTGAGTGACTGTAATCTGTTGAGGACTACATGGGCGAAGGCTTTCCCCACAGTACTGAAAAGGGAGATTCCACAGAAGTTGTTACAGTCACAGTGGTCACATTTGTTCTTATAGAGGGTCACAATCCTGGGATCACACATGTCTGCACGGATTCTTTTTCCCAAGCCTGCAAGAGAAGGCTGTGGAGGTGTGTCATGAGGGAAGAACTAAGACTGGCTTTCAGCACTATTGTGAAAGAGGAAAGCAGTTATTTTTATATACCATAGTCTTTGAGCAGCAGCAAAGAAATTTTATTTCAAAATAAAATAAAACAGCTGTTGAAGAGACCACTGGCCTAAAGCTATCTCCACAACAGTTGATATTTCTATTAAAATATACAAAGAGATGTATTAAGCCATTATTGAGAACTTCTCTTGTATAGAATAATGGCTGCTAGGATCAGGAATGCTAAACACTGGAGAATGCTTTTGGTGCCATCAATACCAGAGTGAGAAAAAAAATTACATTATGCAATTGTGTCGATATTGTCAAGTTATATAAGTGTAAGATTAGGAAGACATAGATGAAATCAGTTTCTTTTTCTTCAAAATAGGACACTATCAGAAAAACAAGGCCAATTCATATACAAATATGAACTCTTTTGTTTCTTTTGTTGCAATATATGTAGATCAGGAATGGGGAAACTTCAGGCTTGCAGGATCCAATTTGTGATTTACTTGCATCTGATAATTCACCAACTGGTACCTGGTGGAAAATAACAGTTCATGGGTGGCCCTCTGAGAACATAGTCCAGGAATCTGTGATTTGTACTAGAACCAAGCTTACAAGCTCTTTTGCACAGTTGCTGGAAACCAGAGGGGGAGAGAGTGCTCTTGCTCTCAGGTCCTGCTTGTGGGTTTCCTACAGACATCTGGTTGTCCACTGTGAGAACAGGATGCTAGATAAGAAGGGTCATTGGCCTGATCCAGCAGGCTCTTCTTACATTCAGTCTACAAATAGAACATTATAACGCTTACATTTTATGGAGGATAAGGCTATCAGTTGTTACTGGCCACAGTATCTGTTTTACCTCACAGTATGCCTTTGAATACCAGCTGTTGGGACTCAAATTGAGAAGAGTGTTGTTGCACGCATGTCTTGCTTGTGGGTTTCCCAGAAACATTTGACTGGCTACAATGAGGATAGGACTAAATGAGTCTTTAGACTAATCTGGGAGGGCTTTTGTTATGTCCTTGTGCAATATATTTCCAATACATGTTTAAAAAAATGTTTAAAAGCATAACTATTCTAGCCTGTCTGGGCATTGTCTATCCTTTTGTCATATCTATCTCCTGAGTACAATTCCCAGTGGAGAACTATTCAATATGCTGTACTTGCTGAAACTCTGAGGGGAGAAAAAAATATCTTCACATTTTCTTTACAGCCCCACAGGCCAAGCCAATTACAATGTTGTTAACTGACACCAGGAGTCTATCCATAAAGGATGTTATGCTTGTGAACCTGTCTCTCATAAGAAGAGCTTTGCTAGATCAGATGAAAATATTTCAAATCTAACATCTTGCATGGTGGCCAGACAGATGTCACTCTATTTTTATTCTTTTAAAACATTTATATCCTACCTTTTCTCAAAGGTGGTATACGTGCATCTTCCACTTCCCATTTATCCTTACAAGAAACTTGTGAGGTAGGTAAAACTAAGAGACAATGACTGGCCCAAGGTGACCCAGCTTCATGGCTAAGTGGGGATTTGAACCCTCGTCTCCTGGGTTTTAGATGTGGACTCCAAGCACTGCATCACACAGGTTGTAAGGGAAGCCCACAGGCGGGGGATGGATACTCTACCCCCTTCCTGCTAACAGCTGGGGCTGATGAGAGCTGCAGCCCACATCTGGAGGGCACCAGGTTGACACAGGCCAATGCGAGGTAGAAACCCAAATCCACTTGCTGTCACTGAGATCAACTGCAAAGCAGAAGTTCTAAACCACACATGATGATTGGATTGTATATCTCAGGACTGCTCTCTTTGGTGGATTGAGAGTCTATCCTGAGAGCTGCCTCTGACCATTTCTGACATCTTGTTTCGAACACATTCCTTGACAGCACGAAAATTGCTCTGCCAGTGGCAGCAAAATGCCTCACTCAATTTCCTGTCACAAGAGAGTGTCCCTTGTGCTTCTCAAGATGTCAGTAAGTAACCAAAGACTTAGCTTCCAAGAGGGCTTGTTGTTTCCCTTGTTGTGTAACAATCAGGGTGTGAGATAAAGTAGCCATACCAGATTGACAGGAAATCCCTGTTGTGTTACTGGTCTAAAGGGATTTATGGAAGAAGTGAGGGGAGAGCAAATTCAGAAGGCAGTCAGTAAACAACAACAACAACATCAACAACACCAGGAGTTGGGAACCTGTTTCCTTCAGATGACAATGGAAACAATTTATTATATATATATATATATATATATATATGTCAGGGGTTCAGAAGGAGAGACACAGGAGGGGGAGCAAATGGAGAGTGAGGAGGAGGAGTACGAGGGGGGCGCAGGCAGTGACAGTGGCCAGAGTTATTCCACAAGCCTCTCTAGCGAATCGGAGGACTCACAGAAGGGAGCGCCGGTGGCCAGAGCAAGGGAGATTCCAAGGGAGAAACCTCAAGAGGGAGGGGCCAGCGGGGAGTCTCTGAACAGCAGCTGGAGATCAGGGCCAGCGTCTCCACCAGAGCGCAGTGGGGAGGGGGAGTCCCAGGAGTCGGGACCAGTGTCCTCACCACCAGAGGGAGGAGAGGAGTCAGGTTTGGCAACACCCACATCAGGAAGCGGGGAAACGGTCAGAAGGAAAGTCACCGGCTGGGCGCGCGCGCCAAGTTCAAATGTACAGGAGCGCGGCACAGCGGGGAGCCCGGGAAGGGAGCCAGGTCCTAAAGCCCGCCGGAGGGAGGGGCAAGACTCAGGAGGCTCCGCGTCAGAGGAGTCCAGGAAGGAGGGAACCCCAGAGGGCAGAAGGACCCAACGCAGGAAAGAGCAGCGCAAGAGGTGGAGCCAGGCTAGAATCTTAAACTGGTGTGGGTGGAGCAGTGAGTCAGAGGGGACTTAGCCGGTCTAGCGTTAAGACGTGGGCCTGCGCGCCCAGAGCTTGGAAATGGAAACTAAACTTCAATAAAGACTTTTGTATATAATATCCACTGGGCGTTGGTCCTCTGTGAGCTGGGACCTAGCGGCAGTCCTGACAATATATATATATATATATATATATATATATATATTTGCTTTCGTAGATTTTCACGGGTACAGGAATGCAGGTTTTGGTGTCCTCGGGTGTCTTCCCGTGTAAAAGTTGGGGTGTCTAGGCGACGTTTCGACGAGGTCTCACTCGTCATCTTCAGGCTGGTGCTTTCGGCTTCTTGTTACTGGAACAGAGCGGGATCTCAATGTTTGAGTTCCTATAAATACTGTAGAGGGGGTGTGGTGTCTAGCCTCCAATGTTCTGGGCAGAGAGGAAGTTCCCAGGCTAGTGTGCCTTTTCTTAGTTCAGTTCGTTTCAGGATCCTTTCGGTGGCTGGGGTTTTAGAATGGAATTTAAGTTGGAAGCATGTGGGAATTAATTTGTTGTCTCGGCAGTTGCGTAGGAACAAGAGATCACATAAGATGGTGGCTCTTCGGACTTCTAGTTTCTCGTAGGTTCTTGTCAGCTGGAAGGTTTCCTCCCCGTAGAGGTAAGATATTTGCTTTCGTAGATTTTCACGGGTACAGGAATGCAGGTTTTGGTGTCCTCGGGTGTCTTCCCGTGTAAAAGTTGGGGTGTCTAGGCGACGTTTCGACGAGGTCTCACTCGTCATCTTCAGGCTGGTGCTTTCGGCTTCTTGTTACTGGAACAGAGCGGGATCTCAATGTTTGAGTTCCTATAAATACTGTAGAGGGGGTGTGGTGTCTAGCCTCCAATGTTCTGGGCAGAGAGGAAGTTCCCAGGCTAGTGTGCCTTTTCTTAGTTCAGTTCGTTTCAGGATCCTTTCGGTGGCTGGGGTTTTAGAATGGAATTTAAGTTGGAAGCATGTGGGAATTAATTTGTTGTCTCGGCAGTTGCGTAGGAACAAGAGATCACATAAGATGGTGGCTCTTCGGACTTCTAGTTTCTCGTAGGTTCTTGTCAGCTGGAAGGTTTCCTCCCCGTAGAGGTAAGATATTTGCTTTCGTAGATTTTCACGGGTACAGGAATGCAGGTTTTGGTGTCCTCGGGTGTCTTCCCGTGTAAAAGTTGGGGTGTCTAGGCGACGTTTCGACGAGGTCTCACTCGTCATCTTCAGGCTGGTGCTTTCGGCTTCTTGTTACTGGAACAGAGCGGGATCTCAATGTTTGAGTTCCTATAAATACTGTAGGGGGGGTGTGGTGTCTAGCCTCCAATGTTCTGGGCAGAGAGGAAGTTCCCAGGCTAGTGTGCCTTTTCTTAGTTCAGTTCGTTTCAGGATCCTTTCGGTGGCTGGGGTTTTAGAATGGAATTTAAGTTGGAAGCATGTGGGAATTAATTTGTTGTCTCGGCAGTTGCGTAGGAACAAGAGATCACATAAGATGGTGGCTCTTCGGACTTCTAGTTTCTCGTAGGTTCTTGTCAGCTGGAAGGTTTCCTCCCCGTAGAGGTAAGATATTTGCTTTCGTAGATTTTCACGGGTACAGGAATGCAGGTTTTGGTGTCCTCGGGTGTCTTCCCGTGTAAAAGTTGGGGTGTCTAGGCGACGTTTCGACGAGGTCTCACTCGTCATCTTCAGGCTGGTGCTTTCGGCTTCTTGTTACTGGAACAGAGCGGGATCTCAATGTTTGAGTTCCTATAAATACTGTAGAGGGGGTGTGGTGTCTAGCCTCCAATGTTCTGGGCAGAGAGGAAGTTCCCAGGCTAGTGTGCCTTTTCTTAGTTCAGTTCGTTTCAGGATCCTTTCGGTGGCTGGGGTTTTAGAATGGAATTTAAGTTGGAAGCATGTGGGAATTAATTTGTTGTCTCGGCAGTTGCGTAGGAACAAGAGATCACATAAGATGGTGGCTCTTCGGACTTCTAGTTTCTCGTAGGTTCTTGTCAGCTGGAAGGTTTCCTCCCCGTAGAGGTAAGATATTTGCTTTCGTAGATTTTCACGGGTACAGGAATGCAGGTTTTGGTGTCCTCGGGTGTCTTCCCGTGTAAAAGTTGGGGTGTCTAGGCGACGTTTCGACGAGGTCTCACTCGTCATCTTCAGGCTGGTGCTTTCGGCTTCTTGTTACTGGAACAGAGCGGGATCTCAATGTTTGAGTTCCTATAAATACTGTAGAGGGGGTGTGGTGTCTAGCCTCCAATGTTCTGGGCAGAGAGGAAGTTCCCAGGCTAGTGTGCCTTTTCTTAGTTCAGTTCGTTTCAGGATCCTTTCGGTGGCTGGGGTTTTAGAATGGAATTTAAGTTGGAAGCATGTGGGAATTAATTTGTTGTCTCGGCAGTTGCGTAGGAACAAGAGATCACATAAGATGGTGGCTCTTCGGACTTCTAGTTTCTCGTAGGTTCTTGTCAGCTGGAAGGTTTCCTCCCCGTAGAGGTAAGATATTTGCTTTCGTAGATTTTCACGGGTACAGGAATGCAGGTTTTGGTGTCCTCGGGTGTCTTCCCGTGTAAAAGTTGGGGTGTCTAGGCGACGTTTCGACGAGGTCTCACTCGTCATCTTCAGGCTGGTGCTTTCGGCTTCTTGTTACTGGAACAGAGCGGGATCTCAATGTTTGAGTTCCTATAAATACTGTAGAGTATATATTATATATATATATATATATAATAGGCATACAAATTGTTTTTGCATGTTATCAAAATATTGAAAGCCTTGGCATTCTGTCCTATTGTATCCTATATTACATTCTACAATATCATGTCAATTTCAAATAGATATATATACTCACACACACGTTTGACTATAGTTATATATCTATACTTTCCACATAAAGATTCACTTATTTATTTGTTTTATATCCTGCCCCTCTCCTGGTCCACCAGGACACAAAGTAGCTCTCAGAATAAATTAAAACAGACACCCCCCCCCAAACACACATGATAAAGACATTATTATTTTTTAAGTAACCCAGCACAGAAAACACTTAAAAAAACCAATGAATTGTTTATTTAAAAATAAACAAATGATAGTGGTTGTGACAATTTCTTCACTTTAAGGTCCCAGTGTGGGTTGCAACAATATAAAAATGCAATATTAAAATCACTTAAGACAATTTACAGCCAGAAGGTTGTGGGGGGTTCCTACACAGACACATGGGGGGGTTAGGGTTAGGGGGCAATGTGAAGGCCAGTTCAAAGAGTTTGTTGCCTTTCTTCTCCAGAGGGTGCAGTATTCTGTTTTCTAGGTTTGCCAAATCTTGCAAAGAGGCAAACTGTGCTGGAGAGGGTAGCAATAATTTGGAGGCTAAACTGATGACAATTGCCAAGATGGTAAATTGCACTGCGGTCCTCAGCCATCTTCATTGCCAGCTTGAGGCTCAATTTGATATAAATCAGTCACACTGCTTAACATTGCAATTGTGCAGTGCCACCCAGGCTTTGGCGTGGACAGGGCCAGAGCATGGCTTGATGTGATAAGGACCTTTTCTTTGATGGAATGAAAAATGAAGATGACTTAAAAGTGAAAGCAAAGCTGTGGGATCTGCCATCCTCCTGTACTTCATGAAATCATCTCTGTTGTCATAGCCAAATGGCATAGTATTTAATGAAATGTTCAAGGAGGCCTCTTAGCAGACTTCCAGAGAGTCTCCTCTGGAACTCTGTTGACTCCCATCTTCTGTTGACTGTTCCAGTGCTTTTCCAACTATTTTTGTGGTCATTCTACACCATTCTAAGCAAGCTTGAGGAAGCTGAGGGTCGCTAGGTAAAGGTAAAGGTACCCCTGCCCATACGGGCCAGTCTTGACAGACTCTAGGGTTGTGCGCCCATCTCACTCAAGAGGCCAGGGGCCAGCGCTGTCCGAAGACACTTCCGGGTCACGTGACCAGCGTGACAAGCTGCATCTGGTGAGCCAGCGCAGCACACGGAACGCCGTTTACCTTCCCGCTGGTAAGCTGTCCCTATTTATCTACTTGCACCCGGGGGTGCTTTCAAACTGCTAGGTGGCAGGCGCTGGGACCGAACGACGGGAGCGCACCCCGCCGCGGGGATTCGAACCGCCGACCATGTGATCGGCAAGTCCTTAATGAACTGCAGTTCTCAGGATTCTCTGGGGGACAGGAAGCCATGACTCTTAAAGTAGAATAAGAGTGATTTAAATGTATGATATGGATGTGGCCATTAAGTCTCATGGTTTTCCCATGGAAACCTGTAAACTATAGTTTGGTAAGCTGCTGAGAATGTGTTTGTTTATGTGAGAACCCTTCCTTCACAGAACTACAAATCTCAGGATTCCTTCTGAGGCTAACTTATTTATTTGTATATTTCAGTCTAACTGCATTCTATATTCTGTAAACTTTCCCCTTAAGTTTCTCCTTTTTAATAAATCTAGAATTAACCAGTTGTAATATATCTAACTGTTTTCATTGTAATAGGTCTATGTTTGTATTGTTGCATGCCCAATCTCCAAGTGGTGCAAGATTCCAGGGGTTACCCTGGGTTCACATTTCCTTTGGAATGAGGCACAGCGAAGACCATGGTGTCTATGATATGTCTATGACATATATACAACCTGAGCCTACAATGGAGCGTCTCACAGCATTAATACCTCAAGGGGGCCTTGCTTCTCTCATAGCCACGGCCTTGGATTCCAACAGAAATCAAACATCGCTCTGTGTCTCTCAGTTCCCAGTTTGGTGCTTTGCCTACTGCTCACATCACTGCAAATGCTCAACTCTCACTTTGTCCTCCTAGCTACCCAGAGTTGAGAGAGCGAGCCCCATCCATTGTCATCTCCCACAGAACCCCTTCCTTTGTTCTCCTTAATGGCCCATCACCCAGGCTATCACCTCACCAGGTTTCTAGCCTGGCTATTCCAAGAATTAGAATAGTGATTAAATTTTAACATTTGCAGGATCCAGAGATTGGAAGGGTCTTGATGTCTTTTTCTTCTTTGGCGATCACTTATGGCTGAGTAAGATTGCCTCCCATAAACACGGTTTTAAAAGTGAGTCTGTAAGTGACTATGGAGGCCAATTCTGGATCCACACAGTGGGGACATAGGTTTCTGGGCGGGAGTTGATCATGGTGAGGGTTTGCCAAGCGTGCCTTCCTCTTAGCACGTTTCTCCCTTTCATCCGAGTTCAAGCGTAGTGCCTAACACACACATCCCAAACTTATAACAATATTACCCAGGTTTATTTGAAATCTGAGCCTGGAGGACACACACACACACAAACACACACACACACACACACACTATTTATTATTAACTGTACTTTTTTGTTTTCTATTTCTAGTGAATGAACACATGCTTCAGAATGCATAAAATTGCTGTGCTTCTGTGTTGATAGCACTTGGTACTTCATCATTAGAGATAAAAGTAGGTGCTCAGATGCAGCAATACTATCCTAAGATGAAGTACGCTGCTTTGATATATCATTGGTACTCAGATCACAACAGAGAAATCACTGATAACCTGTTATTTATTATTTTGGCTTTTGCAGTATTTTTCCAGTTGATATGGGTTTAACAAAAGGCGCTGTCCTATCCTATCTGTATCTCTCATGGTTTTTATGTAAATGGAGCAAGCAATATCAGTACCAAACTCCCTCCCAACTGAATAGGCACAAAGCCTGATCCTTTTCACCTGGGACGAGGAAACTATGGCCTTCCAGTTGTCATTGGACTATACCTGGGGTGCCACAGGTTCCCCATATCTGATATATATGGTTACTAAAGGCACGGACATGAAGATGAAAAGGGGTATAGTTTACTGGGATCAGGAAATCTAAGGGGTTGTAGTGGTCTGGTTGATGTTGCAGTCTAGCTGGAAATCAGGCTAATTTTAAACCAAAGCAACCAACATTTGTTTTACATTCTGTTTAGCCCTAATAAATGTGACACTAGAACCATTTTCCTGGGGGAGGTTGTGGCACATCTTCTCAAGGAGATTGTTCAAAATCAGAGGACATATGAAGGTACCTTCTACCAAGTCTGACCATTTGTCTGTCACACCCAGTGCTGTATATGTTTACTGGAAGCATCTCTCCAGTGCTTTTTTTTGGAGGGGGGGTTCGCAGGGGTATGAATACTCCTAAACATTTTGTGAATCTAAGCTTGGCCTCATTGAGGGGCAATATTTCAATATGAGTAGGAAAATGAGAGTACCCCAAACATATTTTAGGGGAAAAAACACTGCATCACTCCAGGGTTTCAGACAAAGGGTCTGTCCCAGCCCTACTTAGAAATACAGGATAGTGTACATAATAAGGTAAGAAGAGCCAGCTGAATCAGACCAATCACCCATCTAGTCCACCATGCTGTTCTCGCAGTGGCCAGCCAGAAGCATCAGTGGGAGCTCTCAAGTAGGACCTGACACTCTCCTTCTGTGGTTTCCAGAAACTGGTATTCAGAAGCCTACTGAATGTGGAGGCAGAGAATTGCCTTCATGGTCTGTGGAGACAGAGCATGGCTAGTGGCCATTGATAACCTGATCCTCCATAAATTTGTCTAGCCTCTTACAGCCATCCAAGTCAGTGGCCATCTTGGGACCTTCTGTGTGCAAAGCATGTGTTCTGCCACTGAGCTATGGCCCTTCCCATATGTTCATCACTTGGTGACTGAAACCTTGTGGGACTCTGCAGTGCTGCCTGGTGGTTCCTCTACCAAGTTTTGTAAGGATCCAAAAATTGGCATGGCAGCTTCATGCTTTACCAGCACACAGGTAGTGGAAGGGTTTGTAGGCATCAGACAAGCAAGTATTCTAGACTTTGCTTGAACTGAATTTTTTTTTGCAGACACCAAACCCAGCCTGCTCATCATTTAGACATCTGTAACACCACCCTAATTTATACTGACAGTTTTGCTGACTTTTTTTTAAAACAGCAGCCAAGTTTCAATATTTTTTATTTTTTATTTTGTGACAGCCAGCAAATATTCTCTTGGGAATCTCAGACATCTTTCAGACTCTGGGACACACTTTTTGGGTCTCGGTGTAACAATATGTTTGGCTGGAGCATATGTGATGGATTACAGAGAGGCAGGAGCATCCATTAGATTTTTCAGGCCACCCTTTTGGCTTCCTGTATCAATCTCCTTGAGAGAGGAGTAGCTTTTCCACTTGGTGGCTGCTTGCCAAGCTGACTTCCATTTATTGAGCAGAAGATGTTTCACAAAACTTGGCAGTCACTGATCCTTATTCCAAGACTCGGCTCCAGAACCATTGCACAGCCAGGACTGTGTTTTATACAGTGGGCTTCATGCAGTGGTCCTTTTCCTCAAGAAGGGGATTGCAGAAGTGGAATAGACTCAGAAAGGGGCAACCAAAATGATCAAGGAAGTGAAGCAACTCCCATATAAGGGAAAGGTTCCAATATCTGGGGCTTTTCAGTTTAGAGATAAGGCAAGTAAAAAGGAGACATGATAAAGGTGTATAAAATTATGGATACTGTGGACGAAGCGGGTAGAGAAAAGCCCCCTGCCTTCATAACACCAGAGGCAGTGTGCTTAGAATGTCAGACTTTGCCCTGGGAGACCAGGGTTCAGATCCCCACTTGGCCATGAAGGTCACTGGGTGACCTTGGGGGCCAGTCAATGCCTCTCAGCCTAACCTACCTCAGAGAGTTATTATATAGAGAGAGGGGGGGGGGACTCAGGGACATCCAATGAAATTTCATGTTGCAAGATTAAGACAGACAAAACAAAGCTATTCTTCAAACAGCACATAGTGGAACTGTGGAATTTGCTTCTGCAAAAAGCAACGATTTCCAACAAGTTGGATGGCTTTAAAAGAGAACTGAACAAATTAGTGAAGGTAAAAAAATCATCAGTGGCTACTAGGCATGATTACTATGCAATGTCTCTGTTGTTCTCAACACCAGTTGCTGGGAATCACAAATGAGGAGAGCACTTCTGAAGCACTCGTGACCTTTTTCCTGGCTTCCCATAGGAATCTGGTTTGGCCACTATGGTAACAGAATCCTCAACTAGATAGATCTTGTGCCTGATCCAACAGGGCTCTTCTTTTATTCTTATGTTTTTAGTTACCAAACATGATGGATGCCATCAATCATCCTCCTGTTTTATTTTCATTCTGCTGGCTGCCTGAGATTGCAAAAACAGACAGTGGTGCCATAAGGGCTGGGCAAAAGAGCCCAGACAGAGGATTCCACGCAGCCATGGGGGTGGGGTTCACTTCAAAAATGCTCCAGAATTGCCATGACTAAATGGTCACAGTGGCACAGAAGGAATTGACCAGCAGCATTGGCCTATGCTTGACAGGCTGAATGACATAATCACATATGAAGAGCCCTGCTGTATCAGGCCAATGGTCCATCTCGGCCAGCATCCTGTTCTCACCAGGGTCAACCAGATGCCTAGGAGATGCTGGAAGGAAATGCCTGAGTGAAGCAGCAGTACTCTCCTCAGTTGTGATTCCTGGCATACTGCCTCAGATATGCCACATGCACGCACAGCTGTGTCCACTGTCTATCCCTGCATTTTTCAGCCATCCGAGGCAGCAGTCTCACTCTGCCTTACAGCAGGGCAGGCCCTGCGAAAAGGTACCCAACATTGGGGGGGGGGGGCACATCAAGGGCAGTAACTTTCCATGAGCAAGTACCAGGAAATAGTATTAAGAATGTGAATAGGATGCCACCTTCTGAGTCAAAACTATTGCTCTACCTATCATCTACATCAGGGGTCAGCATCCTTTTTCGGCCGTGGACTGGTCCACCGTCCCTCAGACTATATTTTGAAGAGGGAAAAAAAGAACGAATTCCTATGCCCCACAAATAATCCATGGATGCATTTTAAATAAAAGCACACATTCTACTCATGTAAAAACACGCTGATTCCCGGACTGTCCGCGGGCCATATTGAGAAGGTGATTGGGTCGGATCCGGCCCCCGGGCCTTAGGTTGCCTACCCCTGATCTACATTGACTGGCATCATCTCTCCAGGATTTCAGGCAGAGTTAAGTTTTTCCTTTCACTGCTTCCTGATCCCTGATCCTGATACAAGGGTATGAACCTGAGAGTTTCTCCATCTGCTCTAGCACCGAGCTAAGGAAGTTTACCTAGTGCAAATCTTTATTATTTATTTAGGTTTTTTGAGGTGTTTCTATCTACCCCATCCCATTAAAATATTTAAGACAGCTTACAATGTGAAAAGATCATGATGGTAATAATAATGTAAACAAAGCAAACAAACAAAAGACATGGAGGCTACAGATTAATACAGCGACTAGCACCACCTTGAAATTTGTGATGAGAACTAAGATACCTGAACAATTAAAATTTGCAGCTCAACAGGCCAGGTAGCTGACAAATTTGCTTTATACAGTCACAGAACACTGTAACCAGTGGCAGAACTTCATGCTCCGGCACCGGGGGTGGTGGTGGTGGAGAGCAGGCAGGGGCAGGGCTGGCGCGCGTCCTGGGGGCGTGGCGTGCCACCTGCAGGGGTGTGGTGCCCGGTGCAGTCAGGCAGGAGGGCAGCTGCAATGGCACCCCACCGGGATCGTGCTGCCAGGGGCGATGCACTGCCCCCGCACTCCTCTTCCTCCACCACTGACTGCAACAGAGGGGTTTGGATGACATGGGACACTCTGTGGATACCTGGAGCATCTGTCTTGCTTTCTTCCTCCTCCTCCTGCTCTTCTGATTATTTACTAAGAATAGAGATTGAGAACACCTCTCCAAGTATACAGCTTAAAAGAAAAAGAAAACAACAACAACCAGCAGGAGCACTTGCTGAGCTAGGCCCATTTTGGTATTTATTATTATTATTATTATTATTATTATTATTACTACTACTACTACTACTACAACTTTTGCTGGATATGGATGCCAAATCAGCATTTCCTTGGCTAACTTGACTATACTCTGTTAGTGTAAAATTATTCTTTGCCTAGCTGATAAAAACCATGCAAGAGCATTTTTTTCTCATTCTTTCTCTGCCTCCCCCCATCTCTCTGGTCCAATTGAAAGTACTTGGCGCCATGAAAACACATTTAAAACTGGCCCAGGTTCTTGAGTAAGTCCATCATCCAATTCTTATTTCCCCCACAACAGAAATGACAGTTCACACTCCACTGTGCTCCTTTGTCCCGGAGATAATCTTTTCTTTGCAGTGGCTAGCGGAAAAGCAACTGAGATTTGACAGACAATATTACATTCACTTTGCAGAGTGTGCTCTGTTTCCCCTCTCACTATCTTTCTCGACAACAACAAAACCAAACAAAGCCATGCAAAAGCCTAGTTTTCTCTCCAACTCCCAAATTTGTATTGTCTGCTCTCATAATAAACTGTTGCATTATTGCTGGACTGTGATGCCTTCTCTCTCTCACCTATAATAGATTTGCAGAAACCAAACAGTGTGAAATGCCTTTGGCCATGTGTATCTAAAATTGGCTTTTCAGTGGAAGGGCTGGGCTCTAAATTGGAGGCGAAATATGCAAAGCTGTCTGCCTCCCCTCTAGAGCTGGTCTAGCCTTGCTATATTAATGTCATTTGAATCATGTATAACCCACCTTTCCACCAAATGTAGGTCTCCAAGAGACAAAAGTGAGTGGATCAATGTCAGGAACCTTCTCTGTCCTCCATCCATGCAAGGAAGCATCATCATCACAGGTCAAGAGCACCTGATTATAATTATTATTAATAATAAATTATTTATACCCCGCCCTTCCCGGTTCAAAAACCAGGCTCACAACAAATTTAAAACACTTAATTGTAAAAGCAACATAAAATACAGTATGAAAACATGAATACCAATAAAATTCAAAGTTCAGAAATCAATTTAGGGGAAATCCATCTAATAAGCATTAGATAGTCACCAGGGCTACTTGGCTGAATTAGTCCTACGTGGGCCAGTGAGGAGGCCATGGGAGAATTAGCTGTGGAGTCTCAGAGCAGGTAATCTTCATAAAAGGGGAGGGGGGAGAAGAGAAGGGAAATAAAAGATCAGGCTGAATTCAAATTAAAGGCCAGGTGGAATAGCTCTGTCTTACAGGCCCGATGGAAGGAGGTTAAATCCTGAAGGGCCCTAGTCTCATGGGACAGAGCATTCCATCAGGTCAGAGCCATCTATGATTAGGGCTGGTGCACAGATGTGGCCTCTAATCTCCCCAAGGCTGAACAGAAAGACCTGGAGGACTGCCCCATCCCTGGACCTGAGGTTTTCCACTCCTTATGAAATTGATTGTATTCGCTGACTATGAATGAAAGGGTTCCTTCAACCAGTGGAAATGTCTTAAGTTCTCCAGAAAAGGATGCAAGTATAAACATGGAGGCAAACACTCAAATAGAGTTTCTGTTTAATTCAGTACCCTCCAAAGACCTCCCCCCTCTCCCTTCTCCCTGCCTTTCTCACACACACCTCTGCCACTTACTTCATAAGATTCCACATGCTCCTTAATCTAGTAGGTGATGGCAGTGGTATTGATTCCATGGGTGTCTGGAAGGGAACATAATCCCTGTAATAAATATGGAAGCAAAAAACACCCATATAACCTGAGTTGCCAAGTGATGTTCTGCAGGGGTGCCAGGATGAAGGAGGGGGGTGAGGACCCTCCAAGACCCACAAGACATCATGTGGGAAAGCAATGATGGGAAGTAGGCAGTATGGTGTTCTCCAGAAGTTGATGGCCATCAGTGGTCAGCATCCTGACCATTGGCTATGTTAACCAAAGTGGATGTGAATTGTAGCCCAGTGACGTCTGGAGGGTACTATATTTCCTTCCCTATATGTTCTGAGGAAGATGGGGGAGAGACAGAGGCTTATGTAAAAGATTTCCCAAGTCTGTTTTTATGCCATATGGATGACTGCACACAAGACTGAACCTCTGTACATGCATTTGTTCTGGAAGCCAACACTTTATGCTTGTAATTGGTTTTTTTTTATTAAATAAAGTTTGTTTCTTTTTTTAAAAAAGGGCAAAAAGAAAAAGAAAAAAAGACAGAGATTAGAATCATCTCTGCATCTCTTGTAACATCTAGTTGGACCCAATGCAAGTATCACTTGGCTTTCTCCCCGTAACATTATCATCATCTCACTTATGCCAATTTAAGATGCATGGAAACCAACTTGAGATTCAAGATACCAACTTTTACGATTCTTCCCTGCATATTTAATTCATTAAATGGTATACGTTTGTTGATCTAATTTTACAGAACCAGCTGCACTCATTGCTGACTGAGCCCCATGTAACTTATTAACAGTGAAGAAGAAGTAAACAAGCATTTAATCAGCAATTAAGATTCTGCCTTAACTAAATCCAGCTAGCCAATGTGTTGTGGGTGTTTCCTACTGGAACAGACAATCTTTTATGACAAAATACACATTCTAGCACAGGGGATATTGGTGCAGAATTCAAATTAGTCTTAGTCTGAAATCAGGAGTACAACCGAGGTTGGTGACAGTATTCCTTTGGCAAGACAGCATTGGAAAGTTTTAAAGGAAACGTCAGGAAAATTCATGGAAGGTAATTTAATTCTGAAACAATTGGGCACAGGTTGCTATTATTTGTGAAGCAACTGAGACCACAGCCCCTTCCTCCCAAACTCCCTATGTGCCAGAGCTAGTTGGTGAATGAGGAGGCACCCAATTGTTCCAAGTGCAGAGGCAAGCATGCTTAGTTCCACTTCTCCACAACTTCTATGAGTTGGAGGGTATACCACTGAAGCAGGGAGGGCTCTGCCCCCATGTGATTTAGACCCCCTGGAATATCAGGAGAAAATTGCATAGAGGTGGACTATAGATGCATATTAAAAAAATTGTAAAAATGTTTGGTTGTGTTTTTTTAAAAAAAAAGTTTTGAAAAATACATTGAATTTGCCATAGCTCACCATCACCATTTAGTGTCACGTTTGTATAATGCACTTTACAACACGCTTAAAACGTTTTATTTGCAGATGTGTAGTTGAGTCCAGAGAGTCTTCATAGGTACAGAAGATTCTCTGCTTCTGAAGTTCACCTGTCAAGTCACGGAGAAAGCTCAGGCTTGAAATGGAAATGGAATGGAGGCAGGTGGTGTGGATGGATTCATTTGTGAGGCTTTTGGCATGATGTTCAGCTTCCCGCCAACTCTGTGGAAGCCCTAATGTGAGCTAAAAGGGTGAAAGGTTTTTTTAACGTAATAGAAAATGTTCCAACCAGAGCTGTGGGGCTTTGCCTTGTGATGTGCTTGGGTAATTTGTACAGCAAATGCAAGAACAGGAGATGACTGTGGAGTCAAACACAGAACTTAACAAGGCAGATGTTTCCCTGTCTCCCTCATTTGAATCTGACAGAGCAAAGGAGATGCTGTTTGTTTCACATGATTGTTTCCTTTGTCACTCTTCTTGATTGATCAGTGGCACAACAAATAGACCAATGCTGCAGGAAGGAAATAAAAGAGGCAGGCAGTGACTGCTGAGATTAGAGAGACCACAACTTTATTTGAAAGGAACTTGTCATTCCAAATTAGTCATTCAGACCAGTGGGGAGGTAGTGGTAACCTTTCTTACTGCAAAGCCCTGGGAGTCTGCAACGGACAGCTTGCTGAGATGGACTTTTGGCAGAAGGCAGCTCACTCAGGAATGGCATCTGTTAAGGAACATAGGGAGCTGCATTTTACTGGGTCAGACTCTTTGTCCGTCTGGCGCTGACTATCAGAGGCTCTCCAGGGTTTCAGGCACACGTTTTTCCAAGCCCTGTCAAGAGATACCAGGAATATGGGACCTTTTGCATGCAAATGATGTGGCCTAGCACTAAGCTAACGTCTCCCCTAAAATTAGAACAAGATTCTAGTCCTCATAGTTTTAAATAAATAGCTTGTTTAAACTGGTACATAGAAAGTTGACTTTTAATGTGCCAGACCACTGGAACATCTAGTTTAGTGTTGTTGACATGTGACTGGCAGCCGCTCTCCAAAAGTTTCTATGTTGATGGCATCCTCTATTTGAAGGGCGCATATAGTTTAAAGACAAAAAAACCCCATAAGAATGGAGAGAATCCTGGGCCTTGAAGTGGCCCAGCAACAGTTATTGCTCAGACAGCAGACCTACCACAAGTCTTCTGTTTCTTCATTCATTGAAATTATACCCCACCCTTCCTCTCCTAGGAGCACAGGGCAGCAAACAGATATGCAATTTAAAAACAAAGCAAGAACATACTAAAAACAATGACAATTTAAAGCACCCAAAAGCAATTACAGATAAAAACATTCTAAAAAGGTAGATTACAGTTAAAAACATTCTTCCATCCAATTATCTTGGGGGTGCCAGAGACAGTATTATTCAGCCCCCAATGGCCTGGGTAAGCAGAAATGCTTTCTAATTCCTTCTGAAAATTAATAATGATGGAGGCAGGAAAACAAGAATAGGGAGGGTATTCCACAACTGGGGAGCCACCACTGAATACCTTGCCTGCTGATAGTAGCATCCAAGATGGTTGGTATCCTGAAGTCATAGTCTTCCCCTACTATAGTGAGATGCATTATATTTTTTATTTAAAGTATAGTAATCATTTCTACATTTGCATCCATAGCATATATGCAACATTTATTCAAATCTGTGTTCTCTTTTTATCTTTAAAAAATAATAGTGGACACACAGGGCATCCTAACCACTTCTATGGTCACCCAATGAGATGGATGGGCTGTAGATTCAGGACACTCGAAGAGAAGTACTTATTTGCCCAGTTTATGAAGTTCCCACATGTTGACTTTCATAGATGAATATAGATAGATGATGATAGATGATGATAGATAGATGATAGATGATAGATAGATGATAGATAGATAGATGATAGATAGATGATAGATAGATAGATAGATAGATAGATAGATAGATAGATAGATATAGATAGATAGATGATAGATAGATAGATAGATAGATAGATAGATAGATAGATAGATAGATAGATGATAGATAGATGATAGATAGATGATAGATACACATACACGGCAAATGAAGGTAGGTTCCAACTCTGTTGGCAACTGCTTTGCCATAATAGATAAGCAGAGACTCCATGTTCAGAGGCATTGCACCTTTGAAGGCTAGATGCTGCATCACCAACAACATATGCATATATTATGCATTTATTATTATTATTATTATTATTATTATTATTATTATTATTATTATTATATAAATGCTTGCTCATTCTAAGGAAATGTACTTACTGAAACCAGTTCTCTGCTGACAAGACTGTGGGCTTGGTATCAGTGTGTGCATGTATGTATGTGAGTGCGTGCTTAACGTTACATTCGATCTGGAGGTCGCATTGTTATGCTTTTGATCCTAGCTAAAACTTCACAAGATGAAATGCTCCAGTGAGACCCAGTGAACTGTCCTTGCCTCATACTACGGCAAGGACAGTTAATTTGCCATAACTAATTGGAATATATCCAGCGTGTTAATAATATGAAAAATGAAAGCACCATCTTTGGGGCTAATGAGTCGTAGAAGGGACTGTGACTCGGGGGAGCATCTGTGGAATTGAAAAGTGTTCTCTGGACCTTTTGCCAGCGTGGGATGCAGTGCATTGTCCTTGCCACCTTAGCTTTCTATCTAAGCATGTGGGGCCGTTTTAAAGTACAGATTATCCAGTTGTTTTTACAGTCTGCATTCCTTCCAAAGTCTAGTAAAGGCCAACTGGCATCACTGAAAATTACATGGCAGAACTAGTAACAAGGGAGAGGCTTGCTTTGCTTTGTACTTTAGTATTACCCTACCTAATCCACACTTCCCAAAACGATATGTAAATCCAAAAGCAGCTATCCTTCAAAACTTCTAATTATTTTGCCATGCAGTTCTCCAATATACAAATGTACATTTTAAAAACTTGTATATTAGGAGTGCATTACTACAAGCAACATACAAAGATGCATACGACTGAATAATGTCAATAGGCAGAAAGTTACAAAGTATGTGGGTACTGCTGCACTAAGCAACCAACTCATCACAAATGCAGAATGTGCATAATTGGGACAATTGAAAAAGTGCAAGTTGTTATTATGAGGTGGCCAGTGTTTTTTTTCCCTTTAAAAATGTTTAGGGGTACTCTTTAGGGGTATGTGTACCCCAGCGTCCCCCCCAGAAAAAAGCCCTGGGTGGGGCAATGAGTGATGTGGGTGCGGCAAGTTTCTGGTCCCCTCTGGAAATCCATTTTATCCTCTTCTCTGGCTTCTGAGATTTCTGCAGAGACTTCCAAGCATATTTACTCACCCATAAGGACTCAAAATGTACCCTTTATAATAAAAAAAGAAACACACGGCTGCTCAGATATTGTGCTGTTTCTGCACTCTGGACACAATCATGGCACATGCACAGTTGCATTGCTAAGCCAAGCTAGCAAAGCACTAGCACAGTTCACTCCGTGGATTATAAATAAAACCTGCCCAAGAGTCTGATTTACTATCTGATGCTCAAAATTGCCTGCCTGCTGCTGTGCAGGTTCCCTCCTCCCTGCTCAGCAGATGGTGGTTTGTTTAATAGATGCAGGTTATGCTGCTCAGCAAGACAGCTGCAGATGGGGGACCCTCCTCTGACAAACAGTGTCGCTCACTTCAGCTCTGTATCCATATGTGTGGAAGTGCACACGGGCTCCTCTTCTATGACCCCCCCCCCAGCCTACACCACTTGCGCTTTGCGGTTTCATCTGCTATCCCCTGCACAGATGTTCCTCTCATTCAGTTGTTGCGAATAGCAAAAAGGATGCACAGAGCAGACTGCACCAGCTTCTAGTCAGTGGGTTGCTCTCCTCTCCTCTTCTGACATATTTGCTACATAAACATTAGCTGATGCAATTGCAATTCTAGAGGAAAGAATAGGGAAAACTATTCTTTATGAACTGAGTGAGGGCTGGTCTAGTTTCTTCAGCTACAGATATACAGGGTGGGCTTTCTGACCTTCCATGTTCAGAATGTGAGCAGGGATGGGAGAAAAAAATTATTTGGCATTTCATTTAAAGGGAAACTTAGCTAATTTTTAGTTTCCAAGACAATCATAGAATTGTAGAGTTGGGAGGGACCCTAAAGATCATCTAGTTCAGCCCTCTGCAATTGTCCAATAATCCAACTCAAAACATCTACACACTATGAAGTTCGCACTTCTCTTCTCTCAGTCTTGCAGTACAAAATTGAGCATGTACAAAAACCCATATATTAGGGTAATGTGTACATGGAAATGCATATATTTGTGGGGGGACATACGAAAAGTGTATTATACAAGGAGTTTTGCAGATGTGTACATTAGGCAGCATTATATACAAACACATGCATATTAGGAAAATTTTTCACTAGAATGCTGATGAATTTTCAGGAGGGTTTTTTATTTTTGAAAGCAACAACTAATAAATCACAATATGATGTGGAAATCATAGAATCGTAGACTTGTAGAGCTGGAAGGCACCTTGAGGATCATCTTAGTCCAATGCAGGAATATACAGCTCTCCCATTTGGGGAATTGAACCTGCAACCTTTGTGTTATCAGCACCACGCTCTAACCAACTGAGCTATCCAGTGAGGCAAACAGATCTAAATACTGGAAAAAAAATAAGAAAGTGAGAGAAACTGCAACTGACAGATACACATAGAAACCTAAAAAGAGCCCCGCTAGATCAGGCCAGCAGCCCATCAAGTCCAACATCCTCTTGTCACACGGGTCAGACAAATGCTGCAAAAGGAAGCCCAGAAGCAGGACATGAGTATTTCCCCCCTCTGCAATTCACAGCAAATGGCATTCAGAAGCATCCTGCCCCCAACAGTGGAGGTAGAACATAGCCATCTGCTTAACTTTGGCGGGCAGGCAAGTGGGACAAGAAATAAGGTAATTCATATTGCATTATCCCCAACACTGCAGCAGTTTGATGCAGGTCTCACTTGGAGACAGTCTAATAAATGTGTAGAGATTGGAGCCTTCTGATGGAACATCCAAGGCTGTTGATAGGATCCATGTCAGCTCCATCAACTCAGCAGCAAGGGAGCCACTCGATTCCCAGCTCTACTGTTGATCTCTCCACTGGATGTAAGAAAGAGGACAGGCAATTGTGGGTGGCTGAAGGCAGAATAAGCGTGGTGGGGCAGAGCCCCATTCACCCCAAGGGACAAGTGTCCACTGCATACAGAATGTCCCAGGTGGAATCCCTTGCATCTCTAGGTTGCGCAGGGCTGAAACCCTGGAGAGCCACTAGTCAGTGTTGATAATAATGAGCTAGAGGGACCAGTGGTCTGACTCAATGCAAACCATCTTTCCATGTTTCTGGACATGTTAGGGAATGCAATAGGGAACATCTTTAAGCAAAGCTGAGTATGGAAGTTACAGGAATAGGTAAGCTTTAAAGAATCAGATCCAACCATCTCAACTAGACAAGCTCTGACTGATGACCTTAGTGGACCAAGACCTCTACTTCCATTCTAGCTAATTATAGACATTTGCTAAACCTGCAGAATATATTATAATGCACACTGGCTGTCCCAACACTCCACTCTCAGAGGATTACATTATCATTAGAAGCAGGTGGCTTGGTTTTACATGAAAAGCAGAACACTTGCAATTAATGGTCAGCAGCTGCTAGTTAACTCGAGTGAGAAATGGAACCTTTTTAAAATCTAAAACAAAAGATACCCCCCTTCTGTATCTGTAAATGAAAGTTTTTTTTTTAACAATTGGAGACTTCTACCTCTCAGATTGTGTTCCTATTTACCCTATTGTTGAATGCTGACTGAACCTGATGGGAGTTGCAGTTCAGTGATATCTGGATAGCACCATGTTAGCAAAGGCTGATCTACTGAGTTTAGTGGTTGGGGAAAATGCACCCAAAATCCACTAACTGCTTCCAAAAAGGATGTGCAAACTTTCCCCACTGTGTTCTCAAGCCGATACAGTAATGGCTGTGCTGCCTGAGGCTGCTGGGAGTTTTAGTACAAAACATCTGAAGGCTTATGCCAGTTGCCTCTTCCTTCAGTATTCCCTGCCTATGTGGGTCCCCTATGTGGGTTCTAGCTGTCAATCATGGCCACTCCAATTAAACAGCAGAAAGCATGTCCATAGACTTCATCATTCATCCTTCCACCATCTCCAAAGGCCGTAACCCTAGGTGCGAGCAGTGGTGTAGCATGGGTTCCTAGTGCCCAGGGCTATGTGGAGGGGGTGATGGGTGGGAAAGAAATGGATGTACACATGCACATCCAACTGCTTAACTGCATCCACATCACCCAGGAGATTGCAGCCACGGAGATAAGAAAAGAAGAGTTATCCCGTTGTCTGCAGAGGTTACTGCCTGGTTTGCATAGAGCCCAGTGATGAAAGCGTGCACCCCTAACAATTTTGCAGCTGGGGCAACTGCTCCATAGCCTCCTCATACTATTCCACTGGGGTCTTTGATATGTTTGTTCACCCAGCTTCTTACTTGCATTCCGGCACGAGAGGAGGTTGTCCTACGAGATAAAGGGCAGGCTATATGGCATACATGGGATGTGGGTGGTGCTGTGGGTTAAACCACAGATCCGAGGACTTGCCGATCAGAAGGTTGGTGGTTCGAATCCCCGCGACAGGGTGAGCTCCCATTGCTCAGTCCCTGCTCTTGCCAACCTAGCAGTTAGAAAGCACGTCAAAGTGGAAGTTGATAAATAGGTACCACTCCGGCAGGAAGGTAAACGGCATTTCCGTACGCTGCTCTGGCTCGCCAGAAGTGGCTTAGTCATGCTGGTCACATGAACCGGAAGCTATACGTCGGCTCCCTCGGCCAATAAAGCGAGATGAGCGCCGCAACCCCAGAGTCGGTCATAACTGGACCTAATGGTCAGCGGTCCCTTTACCTTTTTACATGGCATACACAGCTCTGTTCCCCAACACCTCTCCATCTTTTTCTGCTCCCAACATCTGCTGCCCAGTGCAATTGCCTTACGCTGTCTAGTAGGGAGGGGGAGCTGACCCTGCAAGTCACAATTTTGCATGTCTTGTGTTCGTGTCCTGGTTGTGGGCTCCCCTGCAAGAATCTGTTGAGCCGCTGTGTGAACCTCATGCTGGACCAAATGGGCCCTTTGTCTCATCAAACAGAACTCTATGGACTATGTGCTTTTCTAGGCTTCTTCCAGCCAGATATATAAAAGCTGGATAGCTGTTTTCATGAAGCATGCAAATCCAGCACTTCCTTCCCTGTTATTCATTCCCATGTCTAAGTACTGCACCAGTCAACTCTGTACTGGGCGTAGGTTGGGCCATTTAAAGTCCAGAAAGGTAAAGGGCTGTGTTGTGGAGGCAGCAACATGATGCTATGGCAGCAGTGAAGTTAACAAGAATGGGAAACTGGTGTGGGTGGTTTGCTTGCTTTACCTTCAATGTTCACAACTCATGCCATCACAGCACCCATCACTAATGCTGCACGATTCCAAAGTTTTGTCATTGACTGGCTCTGTCTGTTGTGCCCTTAGAAGTCAAGTGCTCGTTTTTTAAAAGTCAAGTGCTCTGCATGACCTCCAGTTATGTGTCATATTGTGAATTGCCATGGGAATCACATATGGTGCATAATATTCATCTGGGTATTATATCTCCTTCCTTCCTTTTTTTATCTTTATGACTCATGACTGTGGTGTGCATCATTGATCTCAAATATCAGCTTGAAGTGTTTAGAAGAAAAAGAAAAACTCCTTTTTAAAGAGCTCCTCTCAGTAACAAAACATCCTCGTGAACTGGCCTGGGTTGTGGAGTCTGTGCTTAGAAGAATGCATTGGTGGTGACTGGGGGAGGAGAGCACCCTGGTATCAGGTTCCATGTTTTTTCCAGAAAGATCCTGCTCCCCCTGGGTCCTTCTGAAAGCTGTAAATGCTTGCTAATGTGAAATAATTTGATGAGTTTTCAAAGGCAATATCCTGTTTTAAATAGATTCATTTACAGCATGACCCAGCCAAATCAGAATGCTTTTAAAAGCCCTATTTATTTCAATGGGAGAGAGAAATGGGGGTAAGTGCTTGACTTTGATTGGATTGTCTGCGTTTCTTAAGTCAGAGGTGAGTGTGAATGTTTATGGCACCAAAACAGCTCCATCTGCATACAAAATGGTCAGCCTGATGAAATTCAGGGTTTGATGAAGTATTTTTTAAAAAAACAACAACAACAACCTAAGGACTCCAAAATAGCTCAGTTGGGACTAGGAGTGCCAGCTTGGCCCCACGACCATGGATGCCCAGGGCCATGGGTGCTATGCATTGTGCATGGCCCTGGCACCAAAATTTGTGGGTGCCTGGACCCTTCATGGGGAATTTTGTGGGTGTTTGGCCCCCCAGGGCCCCTTGGAGTTGGCACCTATTTTTGGTACTGGGCAAACTTGATGGCCGCAGAATGCTGGCTGACTGTTGAGTGGGGAGGGAAAGAAACCTGGGGTGGGTGCAGTGCCAGATTTACGTATAAGCTAAACAAGCTATAGCTTAGGGCCCCACTCTCTTGGGGCCCCCCCAAAAAAATTAAAGAGAAAAAACCCTGGATGTACATTTCCAAAATATAAGATAAGTTCAACAATTACTATGATAAAATACATATTTTGTTATGTGCAAATGGCTTTAGGTTCATAAATTTCCATATAGCATATATTCAACACAAAAAACAGTGACAATTTGTTGTTGACAAAGGACAGCTGGGCATATAAAGGGCCCATTACCTTCAGTAGCTTAGGGCCTCATCAAACCTAAATCTGGTGAGTGGAATGCAGTATCCTGAGAGAGGCCATGGTTGATTGACTGGAACACACACTAGGAATACTTCATTCTCCAACATTTTGAGGCAGGTCATACTTATATATATCTATTTCCCTGTAATTTCCCTGTTTAGATTTTCACAGAACTCCTGAGAAGGGGGGGGGTGTTGCTTACTGTAACACCTCAATTAAAACTTGTCATGACTACTGGGATCTGGAGAAAGTGTTTTGGGGAGCTGAGTTGTAGGTCAATGTAGGTTCTCTAAACCACCCCTGGTTTAGAAGCAGTCAAAGTAATGTTTTTTAAACAGCTCTCTGGATCAATAGAAACCGATTTGCAAATCAAGGTGTTGTGGGACCCCCTGCCCCCAATATGTCTAGCATGTGCACAATGCTTCAGAGGAGTCCATGTCAGAGTTGATCTCTACAGATCCCAGCAGGATATGACAGTAACCCACTGCTCTACAAAAAAGTTCAAATATTTTGGGAAGCTTTTGAAAGGGAATGCTTGAGTGAATCACAGACACAGTGAATCTGCACTACAAAGGCACATGAGACAGCTTGTGTGTAATCAAGAGACTGGAGCCACTGTGTTAAGTAGAACATACGACAGAGAGAGGGAGAAGAAAAAATGAGGCCAATAGTCCAAGACAGAGCATGGCCACAAACATATAAATTAATCCTTTTCTTTTCTTTTTTAGGTATTTGCACCTCAAGACCAGTCTTTCTGGCTTCTGCAACATGACATCACTTTGGGCAGATAATTCATCTGGAGTTTGATGGGACTTAATGGAATTCTTCATGCTTGTCAGCTGGAGATCAAAACCTGTAAGGAAAAGAAAAAGTGGCCAAGATTCAAAGATATACTTTTCTGATTTGTTCCTCCTCATTAATAAAACACCATTAGATACTGGCTGGTTTAAAAGGGGGGGAATCATATTGTGAAGGCTTGTCTAAAACAGTGCAGTTTTCAAAACACATGTAAAAGAAGGCAGAGGTGGTTCCTGTCAAACCTACACTGGCAGGCAGTTCCATAGGGCAGAGCTGCCATACGAAAGTTTCAGTCCCAAAAGAAGGCCAACTAAACCTCATAAGTGTGGGGAACCACTGGAAATGCTTCACTGGATCTCATTAATTTATTAATTAAAGGTTCTATCCATATGCCTACTGACTGTTCATTATACGGCTTTAGATGCCTGCTTAAAACTTTTCTGATTCAGTTAGCCTAGCCAGACACTTGGTTTGATTACATCTGTTTTTACAATTTGTTTTAAAGTTTTCTTGTGCTTTAAAAAGCTTTTAGATGATTTTACTTGTTATTCTCCACCTGCTGCTTACATTAAAAAGTTATTTGAGACATGCAGTCCATGATAACATCCATCTTCTCCAATTTACGTTAAACAATCTTTCTTTTAAGCCCAAGTGTGTCAAAATCATTCATTTCCTTTTCCCACGAAATGTCCAAGAGGGGTTCCCAAATTATTTTTATTATTAATAAATGTCAGCAGTATTTTTTCTTTAATGTCAAGTAATTCCCACCAACATGCCTCCTTATTGAGTAATAGTAAATTCTGCTGTTTGTATCCATGTAAAAGTCTCTCCACTGCACTCACATAATATTCCATAATTCTTTTCTTGTTATACAACCTTTAATTCATGCCCAGTTCAGTATATTTAATTTCCAAATATTCAGTAGATTTCATTTCATTTCCATTTGCTATTGTATTTCAATTTCCTGTTGTATTTGCCATAGTATTCCAATCTGCTCCTCTGGGAATTTCCATTTACACTTCTGTGGCGATCACACAGGGTCCCCAGACATTTCACCGTCTATTGATCCTTATGCCACGACTTTATTTCTCGCTGTCACCACCCACGCCCTACCTGGTACAATACTGAGTCTAGTCAGGGTTAAATTGGAACATAAACTTTTGTTTATTTATTGCAGTTTAACAAGCGTGAGGTTTCATAAACGGTATCGGTCAATTACAAACATGGGGTGCCTATCCAGACCTATAACTTCCGCTACCTGCTCTCACTCACTAAGCCACCTCTCAGATATTTACTTGTCTTCCTAGCCCCTAACTATTCCTGACTCAGCTTATTTCGCTACACTAACTCAACCTACCCACAAACTCTAGCCCAATTCACTTCCACTACAACCAACCAACCACCCAACTCCCAAGGAACTCCTCCCTTCGTCCCTCCCAGAGCTGGTTTTATAGTCCCTTTGACTCCACTCCCTGGGTCCTGATTGGGTAACCTGTTTAACTATTTCCCCTCCAGCACTCTCATATGTTAACGTCAAAACTTCTTCTAATCTTTTTCCAGGGAGGAAACCATACATTTAGTAACCTTGTTCTTTGAATTCACTCCAGATCATACACAGGGTGCTTTCTGTCTGCTAGAATTGAAGAAGAACAGGACACAGGTTTTTCCAAGCCTTCATTTTCTCCAGGCTCCGTCAATGATCCATCAGATAACTCTCCACCTCTCCATTTATGATTTTATCTTCTCCCTTTTCCTCCAAGCCCTTTTATGAACACCATTTCCATTTCATCATCTGCTTTCTCTAATTTTCCTGTTACATCATCCAATCCTACTGACTTCTCATCAATTTTGTTTGAAGTCTCTATGTCATCTTCAGTTCTGTTTTTCATTTCATATCTCTCTGATTCATTTTCTTTCCCCTTTTCATCAAATGCTGATCTGATCATTTTCAATTGTTCAGCCCCCAACTGCCTAAGAATCTCAACAGTCACTGGGAGATCCAAAGATACCTTTGCCATAGCGGTTTTGATGTTTTTAATGTTATTAACAACTCAGTCTCTTTATAAGTCCCAACTCCACCTTAAGATTTCCACATTAAGTTCACAGTCCAGTCAAAACATGATTTCCCCCCTCCATAGAGGAAGTAATGGTTGAATTACTTTCAGCTCTTCAGTGACACACACACACACACACACACACACACACGAGAAATAAAGATTTTTCACATGAGGAATTCTCTCATTCATTTAATTTTTATTGTCAACCAGAAATCAGGCTTTCTCAAAAAATATTTCAGAAAGAAAGGGTGCAGATCTTATTACCCATGAAGGGTTATTATGTGGTGTTTAGGCGTGATGTTGATTCCTTGGCTTGGCAACTTGTCCAACCCCTCAGACACAGAAAACAGAAAATGCCTTTGTTCAGAGTGTTTAAGGTTACTCCCTTGACCACTCTTTTCCCAAGAGTGATTTAATATCCAGACCTTCTTTCTGACTACTATCAATCACCACATAACTATCTTCTGCCGAGAGCAGAGAGCTGGCAGAAAGACAGTCAATTCGCCATTTCCTCCCCTGGAAGTCCTGTCCTGCCTTATAAAAGCTGCATTGCTTAGATAGGCCTGCATAATATGATTTTCTGTTTTTAACCAACCATCATTTATGGATGTTTTATGAAGGCTTTCACTGATATTATTATAACTTTGTATTTTGCAAACTGCTTTGATGTGAAAGTGAGGATTATAAATGCCTGAATTTTCCAAAAGGCAAGAAAATACGGACAAAATTGGAGTGATGATTTAGCAGTGATAAAAAAAGAAGAAGTGGAGGTCAAGCAAATTTCAACCTTCTTTGTACAGTGGTACCTTGGGTTAAGTACTTAATTCGTTTGTTCTGGAGGTTTGTTCTTAACCTGAAACTGTTCTTAACCAGAAGCACTACTTTAGCCAATGGGGCCTCCTGCTGCCGCCGCGCCGCCACTGCATGATTTCTGTTCTCATCCTGAAGCAAAGTTCTTAACCTGAGGTACTATTTCTGGGTTAGTGGAGTCTGTAACCTGAAGCGTATGTAACCTGAAGCGTATGTAACCCGAGGTACCACTGTATTTGTAGAACCAACAGAAAACTGCACATAGTCCTCTTCTCCTGTCTCCAGCATCCTGTTCTCACAGTGACCAGCTAGATATCTCTGGGAAGAACAGAAGCAGAATGTGAAGCAGTTAGCCACCCCTGTACATGATTCCAGCATCTGCTACACAGTCAAACACTGTAATATATGATGCCATCAAGCGCATCCTTTCCCCAGCTTAGAAAGGGCAATACAACATTCACCAGCCCTGGCACATCTTCATAGTTCTGCACTAACATTTAGTGCCAAAGAGCATTTACTTTATTAATCAGGCCTCATAAATCTTTGGTGAGGGAATGTGTAGAGTAACTTATTCATACTGGGACTACAAAGGAATATTAGGCTGAGCTCAATTACTTAAGCTGGAAGGGAGCCAGAACATTGGGGTTAATTAAAAAATGTTATAAGATCGTCAGTGGCCTTGAGTAATAGGATGGCTTTGCATAGGCAAGACACTATGTCTAGGACAATGTAATTCTCTAATGTCCTCCCTGGATAATATTTGAGTGGTCTAGAAATCTTCATACCCATAATCATGCAGGAAATCTGAACTTTGAAAACCAAAATGTCTCCATATCAATACTTTATAAGAGAATGGGCATTCAATCAACATGTCACTCTCAATGCCCTTCTCCTATCTCATCATCTTTGTACTTTCAAGTGGGTATCAAGTGAGTTTTAGGCCCTATCTGCACTATACATTGAAAGCAGCACCATTCCAAAGAATTCTGGGAAGTGTGTTTTGTAAAGGTTGTTAAGCGCTTCAAGGAGACCCATTATTCCCCACTCGGAGATGCCCAGAGTAGCTTAACAGTTAATTCCTCTTCAAAGGGAACTTTGTGAGGGAAATACGAGGCTCCTAGCAACTCTCAGCACCCTTAACAAACTGTGGTTACAGGGATTTTTGGTGGAAGTTGTGACTGCTTAAAGTGCTATCAATTCAGGAAAGCAAAAGGTACTATTAGAGTTCAAGGACACATTCCAGCCAGGCAAAAATACTCAGAGTTTGGGCCAGTGACATGGAGCAATTTCTGGGGGCCAGGTTAAGTGGCCTGGAGAGCTCCATTTGGCCCCCCAGGTCTGAGGTTCCCCACTTATTAGGCATACTCCCCATCTAAACTGAACTCTGGAAAGGATTAGTAAATTCCACTTTGAATCTGAGAAAATTCCATTCAGAAGGGCCTGTTGAATCAGATATTGGCATAATTGCTGGTTACTGACAACCATTTTTATTTTATTTTTCTTGTCATGGAGAAATCTGTCAGCAGAGGAGTTCTCTTGGGGTGATGATCTCTCTCTTTCTCCTCCCCCGTTTTTGCCAGAAGCTGGAAGGCACAGCCTTTCTTAGAGGACAGAAATGTTAACATTGTCACATGCATAATGTAGGGTTGCTATGACATTTTGTTGCCCACCTGTGGCAAATACAATACCTGATTTAAGTTTCTCTTGTGAAAGTGGTGTCTGCTATACTCTTGAACTGATCCTTTTGCCTTCCACAGGTTTTTACAGCTCAAATACTGCAGGCAATAATGGTTGTGAATTTTTAACCACATAGGATGCTGCAATGGTTCCTCTGCGGCAATCTATGTACTGCAACGAAGGAAAAGGCAGCTCTTTGTTTTATTTACTGCCCCCTCTCAGTGGTCTCACATCTTTCTGGATTTTAAGACATTGAAATATTTTTATTTCAATTTTTTCATGCTATTTTAAAAAATTGTATGTAATATGTAACATGGAAGATAGAGTGACCTTGTTTTCTCCTGCTCTGGTGGGTAGGGCTCAAACCAATGGCTTTAAGTTACAAGAAAGGAGATTCGAACAAAATATCAGGACGTTTGGACAGTAAGAGTTGTTTGACAGTAGAACGAGGTTGTAGACTCTCCTTCCTTGAAGGTTTTTAAGCAGAGGTTGACCATCCACCATGGATGCTTTAGCTGAGATTCCTGGATTGCCGGGGGTTGGACTGGATGACCCTTGCGGTCCCAACTACAATTCTAATGATTCTCTGTAAAAAGTGCTTTTCAATGGATCCCAGCTCTTATTCCTGACCACTGTCCATGTTGGCTGGGCCACATTTGGCCATCCACAGGTTCCCCAATCCTCATTTAGGGACCACCTTTGATTTAATACTGTATCCCTCCCACTCTCATAACATTAGAACTCACGGACATCCAACTTAAGACAGGCAAAAGAAAGTTATTCTTCATGAATAAACTATGGAAACCACTCTAGCAGCAGGAAGTGACAACCACCAGTCTAGATGGCTTTAAAAGAGAGCCATCAATGAGAGACTCAGTGAATATAAGACAATCAGTGTCTACTAAACCTGATGGTTAGGTAGCATCTTCACTGCTGGATGCACTGTGCCTCTGAATACCTGTGCTGGGAATCACAAGTGGGCAGCCCGCTGTTGCCCTTAGGTCCTACTTGTGACCACAGTCAGAGGCAGTAATGTTTCTTAATGCCAGTTGCCACAGGAGGGGAGAGGGCTTGCAGATTTCCCCTGTCTGATCACCGTGAGAACAGGATGCTGAAGCAGATGGGCCACTGGTGTCATCCAGGAGACTCTTCTTATGTTTTTAACAGCTGGAAGCTCCCAGATTCCTCAGCTATCATTCAGGAACTACCTTGAATAGTTTTTGAGGAGTCCCTTTTGCTGGAGCCTCAAAAGTTAAAAGTCATTGCATGCAAGCGTTTCTGATGGTGACACAGAAGTGCTGAAAAATGATGAGAAGGGAGGAATAGCCAGCAAAGGGAAACTGAAGATGGCTCCTAGAGGAACACAAGGGAATAGGCAAATGGAACAGGTGAGGAAAATAAATTCCGCAGATTGGCTTTGGGCGAGAGCCATTGGGATTTCTGGCAGCTTTCCAGGTTCCCCTTGGGATCACAGTGTCTTTGGCAGAGTCCTTCTGGGCAGGAAGGAGCTGTGGTCACCTGAGGCTGCTGATCATTCTCTAGAAGGACTGCAGGAATAGAAGCTTTCCCCCAAGGGGGATTCCAACTCAGGAGCTGAGAAGTGCCAGAAGTCCCATTTTCCTTCTGCTTACTGGAGCGGGCAGCAAACTGCTTTGAAAGGAAGCCGTGCATTGCAGATCAGAGCTGTCAGTCTGGATAAAGGATCTCTCCAACTTCCTTGCTGCTTAATTCTCCTGGGGGCCCCCTCGTTCCTCTTCCCAAAGTTACTGAGTGGCAGCAGTCACAGCAAAAGCAGGCAGAATGAACATTTGGAGTTCATGCTAAGTCAAAATGTCTCTCTTTTAATGCTGGGGGGGGGGGAATGCTCCCCTTTGGGGGTGATTTTTTTGTCATGAGACAAAGGTTCTTGAGAGGAGAAGAAGTAAGGCAAGGCCTACAAGGCCTACACAATCATTCAAGCCGGCTAACTGTTAACAGCAAACTGCTGAATCATTGTAACTCATCTACAGGATGACTCCTTCTCTCTATAAATTTGTATCCTGTTTGCAGGCAGGCCCACTGTAGTGTCTGCACTGTTGTTGTAATGAGTTGCTGTGAATGTAAAGCTAAGGCAGACACAGTGGCTCCAGGACTCCAGTAAATCAGCAACTAAGACTGTGCCTCTGTGAAGAGGCAGATAGCTGCTATGAGCACTCTTTGTATGCTCTTTAACTATGCTGTTTCTGAACAAGTCTATTTTATTCAGCAAAGTTTTATACTTTTTATGAAGAAGACTCTGCGTTGATTAATTTACCGCTGTGCAACATTTCCCCCCCAACACTCCTTGTCCGCTCTTCAGTTTACTAAATTATTCATTCACCAACAGCATTGCTTTATATGTATGCCGCCTTTCCACAAAAATATGTATTATACAGCTTGCTCCTTGAATGGGAACTGAAAGATGAGGTAATAAAAGAACCAATGATAAAATGGTAACAAGAGCTGGGCCAGACAATTCATTTAGACAGATGGGAAAGATTATGGAAACCCAATATAAATTTTACAGCATGCTATTCGATTAAGGAAAATATAATGAAGATGTTTTACTGCTGGTACCTCACCCCAGTGAAACTATCAAAAATGTATAAAAAACAATCAAATCTCAGTTGGAGATGCAAAACAGAGGTGGGGATGATGTATCATATGTGGTGGGGGTGCAAAGTGGTGGAACAATTCTGGATTATGATACATGAAGAGCTTAAAAAGAAATTTAGGAGTTCAATCTTTAAAAAACCAGAGGCATTTTTGCTGGGTTTAATATTGAGTGACATCCCTAAGGATAAAAGGAACGTATTCCTTTACGCAACTGCAGCAGCCAGAATCGTAGTGGCAAAATATTGGAAAACCGATAAAATACCAGAATTATTAAAATGGAGAACCAAATTTCTTGAATTTGTGGAGACGGCAAAATTAACAACATCAATTAGAGGCTACTCTAATAAAAAATAATAATAAAGAGTGGGAATGTGTTAAGGAATACATGAAAAAAGTCGGTGCTGGAACTTAAAAATTAATATGCAAAAGTTTAAAAGGCACAGGGAGAGAGGATAATACAGTGGTACTTTTGGATGCGAATGCAACCCACGTTTGCGCATCTGCGCGTGTGTGGGTCACGATTTGCCGCTTTTGTGCATGACGTCATTTTGCATGTCATGAGTCTATCTCATATATTAGTTTCACCTTTTAAGCTGAATTACTGAAATAAATGAACTTTTCCACGATATTCTAATTTTCCGGGTTTCACCTGTAGGATTTAAGAGATTTAAATTTTTATAAAGATTCTATAAGGAAAGCAGAAAGCAGCAAGAAATATCAAGTAAATGTATCGGAGAGGAGATCATTGTAAATGAAAACATGAGACATGGTTTTGTTACATATGATTTTATTTTGGAGTTGTCTGTTTATTTTGGAGTTGTTTGTTGTAAGAATGTATATTATGTGAATAAAATAATAAAGGATTAAAAAAATTGTATGTTCCAATTGGAATGTAGAGAACAGCAGTACATTGCAAAATCAAAAATTGCAACAACTATTTCATGATAAAAGCAATAATATGACAGATTAAATAGATGATAGATAGATTAGATAGAAAGATACATAGAGATATAGATAATAGATAATGCAGAAACATTTCAATAAATGTAACATTACACCTCTGGCGGCGGCGGCGGCAGCAGCAGCAGCAGCAGCAGCAGAAATAATACAGGAGATTGAAAAGTTTTGCACTGTTCTATCCACTGTTGCTTCGTCTGTTTCATATCGGCCCAGAATCAAGTCAGTAAGATAAAATGACTAGGCCTCAGCCTCCCCAAGGGATTGTTGCCACTTTGGTATCTATATTTAAGGTGCTGGTTTTGACTTTTAAAGCCCTTCACGGCCTAGGACCCTCGTACCTACGGGACCGCCTCTCCTGGTATGCCCCACGGAGAGCCTCAAGGTCCATAAATACCAATACCCTAGAGGTCCCGGGCCCTAAGGAAGTTAGATTGGCTTCAACCAGAACCAGGGCCTTTTCAACTCTGGCCCCGGCTGGTGGAACGCTCTGCCTCGTGAGACCAGGGCCCTGCAGGATCTGACTTCTTTCCGCAGGGCCTGTAAGACAGAGTTGTTCCACCTGGCCTTTGGCTTGGAGCCAATTTGATTCCCTCCCTCCCTCTCTTTCTTTTTTCTTTTCCTTCTCCTCCTGCGATGAGGCCACATTTTAATATTTTAATGTTCCATTATTTTAATGTTGTATTTTATTTTTGTTTTTAAGTTGTAATCATTCATCTTGTTTTTATTATTGCTTGTAAGCCGCTCTGAGCCCGGCCTTGGCTGGGGAGGGTGGGGTATAAATAATAAAATAATAATAATAATAATAATAATAACAATAATAATAATAATTAGAATGATGGTCTAATTCTATACATGTCCATATTCAAAAGTAAGTCCCAATGCATTCAAAGGTACTTGCTTCCAGACAAGCGTGTGTGGCAATGTCAGCCTTAGTTTTAGTAGAGAATGAAGATTATGGGATTGATCCCAGTGTTTTATGGACAGATGCATTTTCAGATGAGAGTTGCAGGAAGAGAGTGAGGTAGTGCCTAGGAAAGACACATTCAGGAGAGATGGCAAGAGAGAACAGGAGAAATAAGAAGTTTAGGTAGGAATGTAAAAAAAAAAAAGCACTTGTATAATCCATATCTTTCCACTTGCAAAACATTATTCAGTTTGTCAGTCAACTTTGGGTTAGCTCCACCAGCTAAAATAATGTATAAAAATTGCAAACACTCATAAGCTGTTGCAACACAAATCAAGATAAGCCCTTGCATTATTCAGTGTGTAAATATGTAAACCTTCCCAAGATCCTGCCCTTCAAATTCCAAAAGGAGCAAGGAATACATTATAATCAGACAGCTCTAGGTAGAACTGACTCCAGCAGCTTAAGTAATCCTGAGGAGGAACATCAGGGTGCTGTATCAAATTGCTTTGCGACGCATATAGAAGGGAACTGAGAGTATATAAATCTAAGCCATCTGCTACAGTGCAAATCTAGTTACACGTTAAATGTTTTATATGTAATTGGCTTCCTTTTAATGCTGAAAAATTATTATAGACACCAGGTTTATGTAGGTGGTGGCAATTTAATATTCTGTGCCGACACAAAACATTAAAAAATGGGGCACGGCTTCAGGAGATATATAAGCATATTTGCCAAAGTGAGATTTTTATGTCCTTCTCCTTCTGCAGGTATACTGAATTAATTGAACGTGCATCTACCTGTAAACAAGAGAGGTAAGGAAACAGCATTCAGGCAACAATGGAGAACGAATGAGTGACTCAAATAAAGTTTGCTTCCTTGAAGAATGTTATGACATTATCATAATTATTTATTGGATCATCTTTTTGGCTTGCAAGAGCTTTCAGAAGCCTCACACGTTTGCTTCATATGAGGATGAATCAGTTTGTCAGTTTACTCTGACTGCCTAAATCAACAGCTTGAATAAAAGAAATTATGCTGCCTTTGTTTCACATAAAGTTTGCAGTTTAAGTTCAGGGCCAGCCCAATAAATGGTGATGCCTGAAGCAGAGTAGCAAATTGTGCCCCTCGCTCATTTACCCTCTGGAACATCCCACAAGTGTCTCTTCTTTCCCTGGCAGTAAAAATACATCAATGATATATTAATTTGCAATTTTCATGGCCCCCAATATCAGCTGCCTGGGACATCCATCTCATTCTGTTTAATTGTAGAGCTGGCCCTAAGTCTTATTCCTTAACAGGGTGCTAACACTTATGAGCCAGTGGGCACATTTGGAATTTCAGGTGTTGGATCACTTCCTGGTGCAACTGGACTTCTCTGCAGGGAGGTGGGACCAATTCAGATGGTCCGCCCCTGCAACTCAGTGAACCCCAATGGTTTCCAAAGAGTGGTAGGGTATGTTTTATCCCATACTGATGGCCTTTCAGCTGATTCCCTGGTGGCCCGCTGGAATTTGGAGTTGACCAGGGCTATCGACTCTCTGGCTCCGAAGTGCCCTCTCCATTTGCATGGAGCCACAACAGCCCTGTGGTTTCCCCCGGAGTTGAGGGCAATTAAACAATCGTTGAGATGGCTAGAGTGCTGGTGGCAGAAAACACATTCTGAATCGGACCAGACACAGGTTAGAGCTCAACATCAAGCCTCATTAGTTGCGATAGCCATGGTGAAGAGGACCTTCTTCACCGCCTCTATTGCATCTGCAGAAAACAGCAGCAGGAGACTCAGGTGGTTCGCAATCTAATGGAAACACCTTTGCCGTCGGGGCCCGGTGAGGACCCCAAGTTCTCCTGCAATGATTTTGCAAAGTTTTTTGCAGATAAAGTCACTCAGATTCAGAAAGAGGTAGACTACACCGCGGGAGCAGGGCTGGTGTGGGAGAGTGCTAGAGTCCCGTCTACTCAAGTTGCATGGGATCAATTCCAATCTGTTACCTCCGAGGATGTGGACGAGTGAAACCAACCACCTGTCTCCTTGATCCTTGCCCACCCTGGCTCATAAAGGTGAGCCAGGAAGGACTGGACAATGGGCTCCGTGGGGTGGTGAATGCTTTCTTCTGTGAGGGAGTCTTCCCAGACCCGTTGAAAGAAGTGGTTATTAAACTGCATCTATCTGTCTATCTATCTATCATCTATCTATCATCTATCTATCATCTATCTATATCTATCTATCTATCTATCTATCATCTATCATCTATCATCTATATCTATCTATCTATCTATCTATCTATCTATCTATCATCTATCTATCTATATCATCTATCTATCTTTGGACCTGGCCAATATGGCCAACTATCACCCAGTCTCAAACCTTCCATTCTTGGGCAAGGTGATTGAATGGGCAGTTGCTGAACAACTCCAGACACGCCTGAAGGATGCAGACCATTTGGTCTCTTCCAGTCAGGATTGAGGCCTCATCATGGGACTGAAACTGCCTTGGCCGTGCAGGTCGATGATCTCCGGTGGGCTAGGGAGAAGGTGAAAGCTGTTCTTTAGTTCTGCTGGATCTTTCAGCGGCTTTTGATACCGTTGACCATGGTATTTTTCTGGACTGACTAGAGGGGTTGGGAGCTGGGGGAACTGTTATGAAGTGGTTCTACTCCTTCTTCCTGTCCAGAAAGCGGTGTTGGAGGATGAGTGTTCAGACCGTTGGGCTCTCACTTGTGGGGCATCTCAGGGCTCTGTCCTCTCCCCAATGCTTTCAACATCTATATGAAGCCTCTGGGAAAGATCATCAGGGGGTTGGGGCTGGGCGTTTACCAGTATGCGGATGATACCCAGAACTACCTCTCTTTTAAATCAGAACCAGTGAAGGTGGTGAAGGTCCTGTGTGAGTGTCTGGAGGCACTTGGAGGATGGATGGTGGCTAATGGATTGAGGTTGAATCCTGACAAGACGGAAGTACTGTTTTTGGGGGACAGGGGTTGAGTGGGTGTGGGGGACTCCCTGGTCCTGAATGAGGTAACAGTGCCCCTGAAGGAACAAAGGGAGCATTATTTGTTCCAAGAACTGTGACTTAATTAGCTCCCCCCACCAAAAACACCCATCCATTCATAATGTGTTCAAGAGGAGACCAGTGTTCAGCTATGTTCCTTTGGTTGATACAAGCTTTGGAAGCTTGGTAATAACTTGTTGCTTCACTTAGCTGCACTTCTTGTTCACTCAGCTTTCTGATGATAGGTTTCCTTGTTGATAAGCCCTGACATATTTTGGCTTATTATTGTACACACTACCTAAAGTGGCAGTGTGACATTCTCTGACATTTGGTCATATTTGATTTTTTTCCCACCTGGGAATACTGGAGAATTAGGAACCTGGAGTAGGAAGGACATTGCATTTAACTGAAAAGGTTTTCGGAAATTGTTATTGCATTGCTTCCAATGAGAAATTGTCATTCCGCTACTGCCTTAAAACCAAAAGCTTCTTAGTCACTAGGGGTTATCAGCAGGGAAAGCAAAAGATGAACCAGTGGCAGTTATTCATTCGTTATTTTTATTTATTACATTTATATACCACCTTCTCCCCTTTTTACTCTCACAGCATCCCTGTGAGTTAGGTTAGGCTAAGAAGCTAGTCTGATGCTGTAGTCCTGGGTAGAGGACTGCAATAAGTTGGCTACAGGGGCTACAGGGGCGTCCCTGTCAGGGATGCCATTGTTGCATCTTGAATTAAGCAGGACTAGGTGGTCTTTAGGAAACCTTTCCAATTCTGTCTATCTATATTTTATGATGGTGCTATGCTGTACAAATATATGGTGCATTGACACTTGAAGCGCTGTGTTTAGTTCTAGTTGCCTGACCTCAAAAGAAATATTGTAGCATTGGAAAAGGTGCACAAAAGGGCAACCAGGCTGATCAAGGGTGTGTGTGTCTCTGTAAAAGCCCTGGGAGGAAATGCCACAATATTTGGTGCTTTTTCAGTTTGGAAATAAGGTGTGTAAGGATGAAGGAACATGATAGAGGTGTGTAATATCAGGCATGGTTGTAGGTTAGGCTAAGTGTAAGAAGTGGACTGGGATACTTTTTCTCCCATTCTCGTAATACTGGGACTCAGAGCCAACCAGTGAAGCCGAATGTTGGAAGATTCAGAACAGGCAAAAGAAATAACTTCTTCACATGGCACAGAATTGAACTCTGGAACCCGGTCCCACGGGAGGCTGCGATGGCCACCAATTTGGATGGCTTTAAAAGAGGATCATATGGATTATTTGAGGAGGAGGCTCTCAGTGGCTACTAGCCAGAATGACCTTGTTCTCCTTTCACCGCCAGAGGAAGTATGCCTCTGAATACCAGTTGTTGTGGAGCCAAAGTGGAAATAGTGCACTCAGGTCCTGCTTGAAGGTTTCCTGCAGGTGTCTTGATTGACCAATGTGAAAACAAGATGGGCCATTGGCCTGATGATTCTACAATTCTATGGGCTAAATAAATGATGCATTTTTTAAAAAATGAATGAGTGAATGGTTGGCAAAGCTGGAGATCATGATAGTCAGGAAGTGAGGAAGCTGGTTTCTATTTTGTCAGACCATTGGTCTATCTTTCTCACTACAGCCAGGGATGGCAACTTGAATAAAATATTGGGAGGTGGGCAAATAAGCACCTCATAATCAATCACATGACACTGTGCATGCGCACCATTTGAAAGTCAATGCCCATCTCTTGGGGAGGGGCAGTCCCCTTAAATATCTTATGGGGGGGGCAAAGAGACCTCAGCCCCTAGGAGTTGGCTCCTATGTCTTCAGCTACCAGCAGCAGCCCTCTTTCAGACTGGGGATTGCCCCTGGGAGCTTCTACATTCAAAACAGATACTCTGCCACTGAGCTGCGGTCCTTCACCCTATACAGAACTTTCATGTTCAGTGAGTGTATACCTCTGAAGAACAGATCTAAGGGGCACACATTGGAGGAACGTTACCTTTTGGGTTTCCCAGAGGTATTTGGATATTTATTGTTGCAGCTAGGATGCTGGACAAGATGGACTTGTGCTCTGACTCTGGCACAACTCTAGCTCTCTTTGTCCTTGGGCTTCCATGCTTATTTCATTCAGTCTTTGGTGGGCACACAGAGATGTGGGTCTGCCCTGCTCTGCTGCGCTATTGGCACCAGCTCAAAAAACACAGAATGATGCACTTGATATTTGCATGCCTTTCTTCCACATCTAATAATTCTGTCTCCAGCTGAGCCGCTGTGATGTGATGCGTGGCAGGCCAAAGGGAGGTAATGATACTTGATATAATTGTATCGAAAGAAGCTGCTCTTAGCCACGTCTTGCCTTTCCAAAACCACTTTATTAGTTATACCAGAAGAGCTCTTCATGCTCCATAATTGAATACTCACACTTTGGGAGGTCATGTGTCTTTCCTTTGCCTCTCCCTCTCCATTCCTATTTTCTTTTGTATTGTGTGGTTGTGTGCCTGCAGGCAGAGACTGTCTTATCTTTCAATATCCAAATCCAAATTTTTATTGTCCATTAGTCAGTCAGGCTATTTGCATATGCAGGCAATGAAAACAACAACAGAATAAATACATACCCAAGTACATTAATCTATACTAAAATAGGATTAAAAACTATACCGTTACGAAGAGCTTTGGCATATATTAACATAGGGTACTATCCAAGTAACCTCTACTCAGAGTAGACCCAGTGAATTGAATGGATCTGATTTAGCTATCTCCATTAATTATGAATCATAGATAATCTATTCTGGATAGAACCAGCATTGGATAAAACCCATGTATCATCATAAAAAAACAGTAAGCATTTAAATATATGTAGGAATTTTGGGTGGTATTCCACTCAGTTTTACATGGAGTTGAATACCATCCTATATAAGAAGATGCTGATGAGAGAACAAATAATAACATGGCTTCTTTAATTTATAAGTTTCCCTGCCCAGATCCGCTTCATCTGTAACATTAGCCTTGGAGGGGAAATGACAACCATAGGTCACCATGCAGCCTCTGTCATCTTGACAACAACCCTGTAAAGTAGACAAGTCAAGTACCATTATGCCCATATTGTAGATGGATTTACTGTGGCCAAGAGACAAGTGGTTATCCTAAGGCTACCTAAACAACATTTGAACAGGTAACTTGCTGCTTCACTCCCTGTTTGCTTAGCCACAACACTCCACTAGCCAACACACAAATTCTTATTTATGTCTACTAAATCTGATAGCATATATATATATTTGTGGAGAATGCTGCGGTTTGAGTTTGCTTCCCGCTGTCCGTCTGGGACTGCTGGGTATGTCTTCAGTGCCGGGAGCCTGACAGACTCTGTGGAGTGTTTCCTGGACTTGCTTTCTTCTTCCTCCACAATCTCATATCCTCAACACGTTGCCTCAGGCTGAGATTGTTCTCTTCACTGACACTTCACATTTTTCAGATCCAGCTGAGTTGGCGGGGAGGCTTCACTCTCTGTTACCAAATTTTAGTTCTTTATTTATTTGGAAAAACACACGCATCCCACCCCTCCCAAAGTAACTGAGGAACTAAAAGGACTCCCTTTCTTTTAGGTCCCATGGATTCTTCATGTCATTCTGTTGAAATAGCAGAGCCTGATCTGCTGTGAAAAGCATGTCCTTGTAAGAGCTGGTCCAACATTTATCTGAAGACTTTTCCTGCTGAAATTCTCTGTTGAAGCAGGGAAGACCTAACAACATCTCATACACTGTGGGGCTGTGCACTGGATCTGGCTGAATCCTGGATCCCTAACTGAATCTGACCAGTTACAGATGGGTAGCCGTGTTGGTCTGCCATAGTCGGAATTTTTTTGTTTTGAATCTGACCAATCTGGGATGGCCTTGGATTCCTTCAGATCAGGTTGAAGCACCTTGTGTTGCCCTGGGTCATAGCTGTCAACGTTTCCCTTTTTTTTTAAGGGGAATTCTGTTATTCCAAATAGGATTCCTCAAAAGGAAAGGGAAAAGTTGACAGCTATGCCCTGGGTTGATCTGGGATTGTCAAAAAAGCTGGAAGTCAGTCAGCAAAGAAAGGGAAGGGTAGTGGGAGGAGGAGGAGGAGAAGGAGAAGAAGAGTTTTGATTTGATATCCTGCTTTATCACTACTCTAAGGAGATGCTAGGCAGCCCATGTGAGCCTCTTCCCCCAGCCCCCAATCACATGTTTAATTAGGGTTTTAGATCCCAATTAAACACTGTACAAGGCCCCAAAATTGGTTTTGGGACTGCATCTGAGTTGGGTCAACCCCATATAATCTCAGGTCAGATTGAGGACACTTTTAACTGCTGGAATGAGTCCAAACTGCATTGCTGGGTCTGTGCACAGCTGTACTATGTAGCAACACCTTTTGTGGGAACCACAAGAGGTACTGGCATGCACATAGGAGCCTGAGGGCACTGTATTGGTGACCCCTGTTCCAGATAGTCACCTTTCCAGTGACCAAGGGACATGAGAGTCATACAGCAGATGTTTGGCTCTTTAACTTCATTTCTCTGGTTTGATCAGTCACAACACACACACACACACACACACACACACACACGAAACCTAGGGCTGTTACTTCCAGGAGCATCCACATATGATTTCATATGAGTTTAGACTCTGATGTCCTAGATTAGAGGTGGGGGGGGGGTTACTTTAGTCAGTTTGCATTTTAATGTGAATCAGCTAATTCATGATTCCTTAAACAATTCACTTAACCGAAATGCATCAGACATTTGAAATTCACATGTCTCTGAATTTTATGGTGCAGCTCTCAAATGAAAAATGTGTACATTGGGTAAAGTGTGCATAGAAATGCATGTATTATTGTAAAAAGATGGCATACAAAACCCCATCATATTAGGCAAGATTGCTTGCAAAAAAAAAAAGTTTATTAAAACTGCCTGCAAAAGTGTGCTTATTAGGATAAATTTGCACGAAAATGCTAATGAATTTTTATGAGGATTTAAAAGAATAAGAATTCAGATTGATTCAGAAAAATGGTGGGCTGATATTAAGCCTGGAATTGTGAAAAAGTGAGAGAAAGCAAAATTGAGAAGGTTTGTCCATCCCCTCCCAGGATGATAGCCATTACAGTCCTCCAGGTGAACATAATCCGTAAAACCAGCCAGGTGTAGAAACTTAATCACTCTATTAACCAAACTGTGGACATTCTTATTGATCAGAGTTAATCGGACTCAGCTTGATTAGCCCAGCATTGGTTCAAGTGAAGGGATTGATTTTCAGAAGCACACCTAGGATCCTTTGCACCTGTGGAAAGGAGCTATATTGGTGCCCTCTACTGCCCCTAAAATCACTTTACTTCAGTATCCACTGACCAAGTGAGTCCCACATGAGGACCAAGGCACTGCTGAGGCCATTGCCTCTGTCTCCAGGGTCCCATGCTGTAGGAGTAAAGCTTTTTCTTAGGAAAAGCAGCATACAATCAGAGGGCACCGCAGGGCACGGCTTGCGCCCAATAGTGCAGCTGCCAAGACTCCTGGCTGCCCCTCCTCAGCTGGATGTCTTCCAATCAGCTTCTTGTGCTCTCTGTGCTCTTTGTTTGGCTACATGCAAAGTTCTGTGCATCCCTGGATACAAGGGGGAGTGGAGCTTAATACAATAAGACCAGTCAGTTCCTGTGAAGTTGCCATAGCTCCTGCCCCCTCCCCTGCTTCAGGTCCTGAACCTGAATTGCTTCCCGCTGCTTCCTGCCCTGCCTTTGAATAGCTTTCTATCCCTGGCTCTTCTTTCTCCCTCAAGCCTGTTGCTTCTTCGGCATCCCACCCTCCTTCCTCCTCTGACCAATATTCTGTAACCCACCACCACTCCCCTGGTTCGCAGCCTTCCTCCTCTGCAGCTTCCCTTGGGGGTTCTTTGACTGGAGCCAACACCACTCTTCTTGGTCCATGACACATCCCCCCCCCCCCAGCTGGGCACACGCAGCAGCAATGCAGTTCCCCAGATATCACTCTCACCCAGCCACGTGGGGAGCCAGCCAGCCAGGCAGGGCTTAGTCAGTTCTCCATGTAGTGGGGGCACTGGAGAGCTGCATGCACACACAAGAGTTGAGAGAAGTAGCATTGGTAGCAGGCACAAAGAAGGCAGCAATGGGGACAGCAGCTGTCCTGCCACCCCACCCCACCCACATTTCTTCTAAGGTGATTGCCATCCAGGCAATCTGTCTCCTATGCTTCTTGTCCTACAATACTAATTCTCTTTTCCCTGCTGGAGCAATCTGGGGTACTTTTTATGCCTCCTCTGGGCGTGCGCCCCCAGCAGGGACCACTTTCACCAATGCCTACACATATACCCCTGCACACCTTCCAGAAACAGCCCATTAAAGAAAATTTCAGTGAAAAACAATTCCATGGCATTTATCAAGGGAGTGGTTTAGAGAAGAGGCACTTAAAATTTCAGAGCCTCATGCATCAAAGATTTAATGTGGGCCACACACTCAACTCCTGTATTTATTTTGGCACTTGAATAATCTGCCTTGGGAGCTTCTCACTGGTGCAAAAGGGAGGAGAATTGGGCCTCTGTTTCACCAAGTTGACAAATCTCCTCTTTGAATTAATGGGAGGTGGGGGGGGATCTTCATTTCCCTTTCATCAGCATTCAGCTTAACTGATTGCACTTTAATGAGGGGTTTATGCAGTTAATTTCTTTGCATTCAGGCATCCTGATATCCTAGAAGGAAGCATTGCTTACCTTAAAAGTGCATCAGGCTTGGTGAAAGCATTCAACACTCCCCCATCCCTTAAAGATGTAAAGTGTAGGGCATAAACATATTAATGACTCCCTAAAGGCTCAGCACTGAAATAAACATATGAGACTGCCTCATGTACCATCATGCCCAGAATTCTCTGCCCAGGGTCTCTGGTGAGGGTCTTTCTTAGCTGTGATGCCTGACATCCAGGTAGGGCTGTCTGCAACCCTGGAGAGCTGCTGCCAGTCAGAGCTTGATGAATCAATAATCTGATTTGTTATGACCACCCCTGTGTGGCCACTGTTGCAGGCAGACAGCTTCTAGGATCCACAGGTGAGAGCTGAGTGCTGGGTGGGGCCCAAAGGTGGACAAACTACCCCAGAAGGAGCATGATGTGCCCCCCATGAAAGATCCTACCCCTTCCCTAATACTCCATATATCCCATCATGGTTCAGTAGTATAGTAAATGTTTTGCATATAAAAGTCTCAAGATTCCACCCACACATTCTCAAGGTAGAGCTGGAAAATATTGAATCATTCGATAGCTGCTACCAGTCAGCATAGAAAGTATTCAGCTACATTGCCAATGGTGTTACTTGGTATAAGGGAGAATCCTGTCTCCCTATGTTGTCAAGGCCTGGATGAAAGACAACTTGGTGTCCTTACCTACAGCATCTTGAGTTCTGTCATATACCGTATTTGCTCGAATGTAATCCATACCTTTTTTGGCCAAATTACTTTGTGAAAATTAGGGTGTGCATTAGATTTGATGGTGCATTTACGTTTGCCAGCAAATACTTTTTTGGTTTCAAGGTTTTGAAAATTGAGGTGCTCATTAAATTTGATGGCACATTAGGTTCATGTAAATGCAGTATAAGGAAGGTGGGATATAAATGTGTAAAACAAAAACCCACAAACAAAACCCACAAAAAGATCAAATTCGGGGAAAAATCTGCCCATGTTTAAACCTTTAATATTTGTGGAACTTAATAGTTGAAATGAGATGTTTATAGAGGATTTGCAGCTGCTGTCCAAGTCAGCCAAAAGGAAATCAGAAATAAGGAGCTACTGCCTTCAGGTGGCTCCCAAAGGGGAAAGAGACCCTTTGGGATTACCCTTTGTAGGATCTGACTGAAAGTATGCTCTTTTTGGGATGGATAAATCTGTAGCTTCTAACCTGAAATTTAGTTCTCTACCTTTTTGTATCAATTTGCATTTTCAAAAATAATAATGAAAATTCATCATTGGGGGGGGGGCACATTTCCCTTAAAATATACATTGTGAATGCAATTCTGCCTAATATGCACATTTTTTGCAAGTAATTTTTTACTATTTGCTTTTATTCCTCTCCTCTTTAAAGCCTATGTGCTTTTTTAAAATTTGCATGCTTGTATCTTATGCTGGTCAGTGACCGTAATAAAGCTTGTTGTTGTACAAGTTTTGCAAGTAATTTCCCCTAATTAGTCAATAATAGAATTTTTTTGGGATGGATACTTTTCACTAATACATTCATTTTAGACAAACTTTCCCTTCACAAATGCATTTTTGTTCATCTTTTTTAAAAGTGGAAAACAACTTTCCAAAATTCGCACTGCAAACACTGTAAGTATGAATGTAGAAAGATAGCTGCATTTGGGGGATTTCATTAAGATGCAAACCAAACTGAAATTACCCCAAACCCCCACTCTGCAGACAATAAAAGAAGCAGCATATGAAACAATGTGATTGTTATTCTTGATACTGTTATACTATACATGTAATGTTAGATATATGTAGATATAGGATTTTTGTTGTTTTTCACTGAAAGCCACTCTGAGAATTATTTTAACAGAGTGGTGTGGGTATCAATATGTGATCTAACCAGACCTCAAAGGCAAAACTGAGTAACCAGTTGAAAGAAAGCCAGCACCTCTTCCGGCTTGATCATGCAAGTCCTTGCTGAAGTAAGTTGTGCTTGCTGCATTGATGAATGACAAATCAATAGAAGCTTTGGTGTCCAAGGGATCGTTGCCATCAGGCATTTTCCTGAGTAAGCAATTCCTCTCTGGACCTTAAATAAAACAACAGCCTGTCCATTTGAAACAACACGAAACACCAAAGTCACCAAGGCTTCTTAGCCCAGGGTGAATGCTGCTGCATGATATGAATTAATCCAGAGGACATTTGGAAGTTATTGTAATCGATTAGTTTTCCTGCAGACTGAAAGGTGCTTTGTTGCTTTCAATATGAAGTCTACTTGTTGCTGTAGCAAGGGGGTGGGCAAGAACAGAAGGCTAGAATGGGAACAGACAAATCTGTCAGTTTTGGTTTCTCTCTGTTTCTCATTTTCCAATCTTCAGTTCTTCATATTGCTGCATCAATTAGTTGGTGAATACCAATTCCAAAAATCTCTCCTGAAAATTCATTAGCATCTTAGTGTTCAAATCTCCCAGTATGCCCATCATTAAAACCATTTCCCTAGAATATAATGCATTTTTGGGGGGTATGACAGTTCCATTACTGTATATGCAGTTTTATACATGCTTCCCCCCAATACATACACATATTTTTAGACTGAAGAATTGTGTTGCAGAATTCAGAGATGTGTGAGTTTTGCAGAATAGCTGTGCTTTGGTTCATGTATTTCAGAAAGTGTGAATTAAGTTGGTTTTCATTAAAACAGGAATCAAATTTCTCTCTCATATCTATGCTAGAATGAGATGGTATCTGTGTGGGGGGTGGGGACAGATAGGTTCTATAGCTGGGGGTGGTGGTAAAAAGAGCCTGGCACCAGTCATCTGTCAGAGATTACTTGGGGTTTAGTTTAACTCCTCCCCACTTCACCTCGCCTTACCCACCTTACTCTGGGTTAGTTCAAGTAGTAGAGCATGAGACTCTTAATCCCAGAGCCAAGGGTTCAAGTCCCACATTGGTCAAAAGATTCCTGCATTGCAGGGGGTTGGAGCCAGTGCGGTGTAGTGGTTAAGAGCAGTGGACTCGTAATTTGGTGAACCGGGTTGGCTTCCCTGCTCCTCCACATGCAGCTGCTGGGTGACCTTGGGCCAGTCACACTTCTTTGAAGTCTCTCAGCCCCACTCACCTCACAGAGTGTTTGTTGTGGGGGAGGAAGGGAAAGGAGATTGTTAGCCGCTTTGAGACTCCTTAAAGGAAGTGAAAGGCGGGATATCAAATCCAAACTCTTCTTCTTCTTCTTGGACCTGATGACTCCCATTGTCCCTTCAACTGTACAGTTCTGTGATTTAATAGAATGGGATTAATTCTGCTGTGTTTATCCAAATCCTTCTTTGGCAATGTGGATTTGTGGATTAGTTAGCAACTGCCCAACCTCAGAGCCCTCTGGAGCTAGCTCTACCAAATAGGAGCTATTTTGTGTTAGAATGTCCTATCCTTTTCTATATGGATGAGAAGGCATACCTGTGCACCTCTTGGTGTTTAAGTTTATTTATAAAAACATTAAAAAATTGTGCAGTAGCACCTTAGAGACCAACTAAGTTTGTTCTGGGTATAAGCTTTCATGTGCAAGCACACTTCTTCAGATGCACACTGAAGAAGTGTATCTGAAGAAGGCATTCAGAAGTGTATCTGAAGAAGTATATCTGAAGAAGTGTGCATGCACACGAAAGCATATACCCAGAATAAACCTAGTTGGTCTCTAAGGTGCTACTGGACAATTTTTATTTTTTTAATAAATATTTTTTATTTATTTTGACCAACACGGCTACCTACCTAATTTTTTTTTATTTAAACAATTTATGTACTGCTTAACTACAGTAGCCTCTAAGCAGTTTACAAAATACAATGCAAAGAATAAAAATCAGCTAAACAGATAAAACCAAACTACAATTAAAAAGTCTTCTAGTATAATAATAAAAGTCTTCAAGTGGTGCCGAGGTTCAGTAGTGAGGGATCTGCCTGATCTGAACTGGAAGTGAGTCCCATAAAATTGTTGCTGGAGTATTGGTCATGCCAGCTGGGGCAGGATCTGGAATCCAACAGCATCTGAAAGACAGCGGATTCCCAACCCAATCTGCATTATCCCAAGATTATCTCTATATTTGCTTCTCATAAGAAGAAGCCAATAGGATGAAATTCTTTGATGTATCAGATACATGATGGCTGCAAAAAGGTGCCCAGCAGGAAGCATACAGGCAGCTTCCCCAATTACGCATGTATAATATGTGTGTGACCATGTGTACATGCATCACAAGTGACCTGGAAACATCACAAATAAGTCATTGAAACATATCTTAAAGGGCGGAATGGGGGATTGGGGTGGAACAGGGTATTTGCAGGCTTTTTCAATGGGTTTCAACTGTATGCGATTTTATTGACATGCACAGTGCCTGGGAACGTAACTCCCATGAAAATGGGGGCTGCCTGTATTACATTTAGTAAAAGTCTGTTTCCTCAGTGCCCCATGAGAATCTCTCTGCCTGGTGAAATATTTGGGTATTTGGGTCTCCACAAAAAATATAAATTTAGTAGAAGACAATTACATTAAGATCTGGAGAGAGATTAAAAAAGACCTAGATATCTGGAGCAGGATAAAACTCTCCTGGACAGGTAGAATGGCTGCAATTAAGATGAGTATTCTCCCAAGATTGCTGTTCCTATTTCAAAACATCCCGGTGATTAGAGGCACGACAATGTTTAAAGATTGGCAGAAGACCCTGTCTAGATTTATTTGGCAGGGCAAAAGAGCAAGAATTAAATTTAAATTACTCACAGATCGAAAAGAAAGAGGAGGTTTTGCCGTCCCGAACCTAAAATTATACTATGAGGCCTCGTGCTTGTGTTGGATCAAGGATTGGATAGTTCTGAAAAACACGGACCTGTTGGATTTGGAGGGAGTAAATACCAGATTTGGCTGGCATGCCTATTTATGGCACAATAAAGAGAGGGTCCATAAGGGATTCTCCAATCATATTATTAGAGGAGCATTGCTAGAAGTATGGAACAGAAATAAGAGATTGATAGAAAAAGACACCCCCTGGTGGTTATCACCAATTGATATCCTAACAACTAAAAAATTAAACATGGAAAGTCAAAGGTGGACTTATGAAGACCTCTTAGTAAGATCGGACAAAGGATGGAAAATCAGACCATATGAAGACTTAAAGGATAAATTAACCGGATGGTTACAGTTTCATCAGATTAATGCCCTGTGGAATGAACATAAAAAATAGGGATGAGTGAGAAAAAATCCAAATATGAGGTGGAAATACTAGAAGGAAATTCCAAACTTTTATCCAAAATGTATAATCAATTATTAGACTGGAATACCAAGGATGAAGAGGTGAAGGAGGTTATGACCAAGTGGGCTATGGACCTTGGATATAATTTAGATTACGACAGATGGGCGAAACTCTGGAATAAGGATATGAAATTCACAGCTTGTGTTGGACTCCGAGAAAATATGGAAAAAATGATGTACCGATGGTACATCACTCCCGCAAAATTGGAGAAAATGTATAAGACCGGGGACAAAACTTGCTGGAAATGCAAAACAAAAGTGGGTGATTTCCATCACATGTGGTGGGCCTGTGAAGAAGTGAAAAGTTTTGGGGATTGATCTATGACGAACTAAAGAAGATTTTGAAATATACTTTCCCTAAAAACCCCGAAGCCTTTCTTCTAGGAATGGTGGGAGATGAGATTAGGAAAGAAGACCAAACTATGTTCCAATACGCAACGGCAGAGGCCAGGATATTGCTAGCACAGAACTGGAAAACACCTAATATCCCAACTATTAGAGAATGGCAAATTAAATTATTTGAATATATAGAACTAGCAATGATGACACAGAAGATCAGGCATCAAAAAAACGTAAAAATTATTAATGACTGGAATAAATTTATTACATACATAGAAACAAACTTAGGAAACATTAAAATCACAGTAGGAGTAATATAAAACCTGCGATGTATACACAAAGGTTATAAAAAGGATACCGCAGAAGATAATGAGAAGATATAGCTCAAACCGGGATGGAGGGAAGTAAGTTTAGCGTTATGCTATGAATTAATGTTTTTCTATGTTATTAATTTATGTATTTCTGTTTTTGTGTTGTTTTTTGGTATGTTTGTGGTTATGTTTTAGGTTATGTTGTGTTTCTTTAAAAAAAAGGGCTTAAGAAAAAGATTTTTTTTTTTAAAAAAAGAGAATCTCTCTGCCTGTGCTCATGCTTCTCTTTACTGTGCAGTCACTGAATTCACAGTAAAGTGGTACCTTGGGTTACATATGCTTCAGGATAAGAACAGAAATCATGCTCCGGCAGCGCAGCGGCAGCGGGAGGCCCCATTAGCTAAAGTGGTGCTTCAGGTTAAGAACAGTTTCAGGTTAAGAACGGACCTCTGGAACGAATTAAGTACTTAACCCAAGGTACCACTGTTCTGGGTTTTTAATCCATTCACATGGCGTTATCCAAAATACATATGCATCCTGTACTTTGTTATAAAATACTGTTTTGTGTGTTGTTTATCAAACCAGCTTTACAACAGTTAGAGTCGTTTAGGCCATTCCTAAGTAACTTCTGGTCAAAGTGGGAACACCTTTGCAAGCTTTGGTGTTCACACACACAAGAAAGAAACCTGCTGCCAGTGAAGTTGCGCTGAAGTGAAGATTGAGGGGGGGGGGAAAGGGCCGTGAAATGCACCTGAAAAACAACAACGTCACTGTTCTCTAAGGCGGCAATGAAAACGCACCCTCTCTTTGTCTCTCTCCGCCCCCCAACCATACACACATTGTGCCTTGAAGACAAATTGACTGATCCCTCTGCAATTTATTTTCAGAATCAAAACCTTATAATAATTATTCTTTTCTGGCTGGGATAAATATTTTTTTCTACCTGCAAGCACTTCTGAGCAGGATGTAATTACCCTGGTAAAAATAGAAACATTCTAATTCTTTAAGAACTACATTTGGAGCAGATTTTTCTTTAATTAAACAGTGTTTCAAAGTCAAGATGCTAAAAGGGGGAGAACAGTTTGATTTGATCCACTGCCAAACTGAGCAAATCATCTATTGCTTAACAGGAAACTTAATAGATATGGTGACCTGGATGGTTTGGCTTCCTTCACCTAGGACTGCGTTCCCCAATCTGGTGCCCTTTAGATGTTTTTGATTGTAGCTCCCGTCACCCCTGAGCAGTGGTCATGCTGGCTAGGGCTGATGGGAGTCATAGTCTGACTACATGATCAAGAGGCTGGGGCAAGGTTGCAACAAACCGTATTTTTCACTTTATAAGACGCACTTTCCCCCCTCCAAAATTAAGGGGAAATGTGTGTGCGTCCTATGGAGCGAATGCAGGCTCCTTGGCTTCAGCGATAGCAACGCGAAGCCTCCGAAGCGCAGAGAGAGCGCTCCCAGTCCCACCAGGAGATGCTGGGGACTGAACCTGATGCCTTCTGCATGCTAAGCAGTTGTTCTACCACTGAGCTATGGCCCTAGCTCACAATATTGCTGTCAGGATAAAACGGAGAAGGTGGAGGCTGAAGTGTGTATGCTCTGTGGAGGAAAGGTGGGATAGAAGTATAAGAAGGAATAAAGTATGTAAACTAGCCTATAAGGGAATCAGCTACAGTATATTTTTAACTTACCGTATTTTTCGCCCTATAGGACACACATTTTCCCCTCCAAAAATGAAGGCGAAATGTGTGTGCATCCTATGGGGCGAATCCAGGCTTCAGGAAGCTCTGCGCAACCCTCGGGAGCCCGGGGTTTCTTTATTTCCCCCCAAAAAAGCTAGGTGCGTCCTATAGGGTGGTGCATCCTTTGGGGCGAAAAATATGGTACTCTCCTAATGATTTGTATATAAATTATAAAAGTGGTATATAAATTTTGTTAAATAAAAAAGAGGAAATGTTCAGACTTTCAAACAGTATGTTATGCCTGAGCCTTCATTGCTGAAACTCCCAACAGCATTTTCATGCTCACAAACACCTGATGAAGGAACCATTGTGACATAACCCATTCAAGCAGAGTGAAGGGGCAGCAGGCTGTCAACAGTGGCAGTAGTTGGGGGCTCCCATCTATGAAAAAGCCACAGAAAGTCTTTTCCTACTGCCTGAGGAATTAATCCCTTATTTAACGTTCATAATTGCTGGATCGATTTAACAGGACTGGAGCTAACATTTGCTTGGATTTGGCACCATTGATAGGGAACTGCCTGCTGCGTCCTCCGCTTTGAAGTCACCCTGGTCTTTGGGCCTCCAGCACCTTCTTCAACATGTCCAACCCATCTAAGAGGCGTATGATACTGGTGTTCCACTGGGTTAGGAAGAAGCCCCTGACAGAGAAGCCGTGCTCTACCATCTCGGCCAGACCTTCTGCCTCTGCACCAGCTTGCAACACTCCTCACATTTCACCCTACTTCATGAGGAGCAAGACACAAGCCGCTCCGCTCAGGAGGTCCAGCAGGTGCAAGGTGCTGCGATTGCCGAATCTCACCGACCCCAAGTTTTTAAGATCTGTCATTGGCAGCGTTGGCCGGAAGAGAGCCCACAGGCGTGGCAAGCAAAAGAAGACTCCAGCGGGAACAGGAAAAGGGGTGAGGGCTAGGCTAGAGGCAAGAAGGCTCCAAAGCTATTTGCGGGGTGGGATTGCTTTGGAAGATGCCTTCTCACAATCTCTACCCTTGAACCACGTAAGGACATAAGAAGTGCCTGCTGGATGAAGCCACATTCGCCTGTTTAGTCCAGCATCCTGTTCTCACAGTGGCCAACCAGAGGCCTGTGGAAACAAGAGCATTCTGTATTCCCTTCCTGCATCTTCCAGCAACAACTGTTCACAAACGTTACTGCCACTGACTGTGGAGGTAGAGCATAGCCATCGTGCCTAGTGGCCATTGATAGCCTTTCCTGCATAAAACCATCCAAGTTGGTGGCCGTCACAGCTTTCTGTGGGATTGAGCTTCCAGAGGGGTAGTTGAGCATGCCTGCTGCAGGAAAAACAGGCATTAAAAGCACATTTCTCCCAAAGAATCCTGGGAATTGCAGTTTGTAAAGGGTGCTACAAATTGTAGCTATGCGGTAGAAGGGTAATCTACAGTTCCCAGGATTATTACAGGGGAGAAGCGATAATGGTTTTAATGTATGGTGTGTAAGGTAAAAGGTAAAGGTACCCCTGCCCATATGGGCCAGTCGTGTCCGACTCTAGGGTTGTGCGCCCATCTCACTTAAGAGGCCGGGGGCCAGCGCTGTCCGAAGACACTTCCGGGTCACGTGGCCAGCGTGACAAGCTGCATCTGGCGAGCCAGCGCAGCACACGGAAACACCATTTACCTTCCCGCTAGTAAGCGGTCCCTATTTATCTACTTGCACCCGGGGGTGCTTTCGAACTGCTAGGTTGGCAGGCGCTGGGACTGAACGACTGGAGCGCACCCTGCCACGGGGATTCGAACCGCCGACCATGCGATCGGCAAGTCCTAGGCGCTGAGGTTTTACCCACAGCGCCACCCGTGTCCCGTATGGTGTGTACACAGCCTCAAATTAGCTCCACCAGCTCTGTAATACTAGAGCAAAGATTATAATACATATTGTTGTTGTTGTTGTACTTTTATAAATATTATAAAACCCATTCCTGCAAGCCATGTAGTCTGGAATAAACTCAGTCACCCCTCCCATCATTAATTGTTTCTACTAGGTGGGGAGGGGTGTTGGATCTGCTTCCCTGCCTTGAAGAAAGGCGCGGGTCAGATGTGTGCCCAGACCTGGCCACGCTTCTCAAGAAAGGTGTGTTGGTTCAAGGTGGCCACGCTGCCTGCAACTTGCACTCCTTCCTGACGTGTCTTCCCCAAACCCCTTCTTCCAGAGGCTGTGTTGAAGTTTTCCATCACGTGGAACACAAACTGGCGGAACTAACTCGAGGCTCAGGCAGTGGTGGAAACCCTCCTCAAGCATGAGATGCCAGAGAGCCTCTTGCAACACGAAGGGATCAAAGCAGCTGTGGAGTCTCTCCTACCATACACGGCACTTCCAGAGGCTGGGCCGGTTACTGCAGGCCTCCATGTTCCTTGATTTCATGTGACAAAACATGAAGTTGCCTGACGCTGCCAAGTGGGACGGGGAGATGGACACGTGATTAGCTTTATTTATTTATTTATTATTAATTTTTTTGAGGACAAATTAGAAAAAATACAAATATACAAAAAAGAAAAGAAAATACATGTAACCCATAAAAAATTGGAAAACATTTTACCTCTTCTCATATTTACAATTATTTACACCTCTACAAAACAATATTCACAATAAAGAAAAGAAATGAAAGGTAAAATATAAAAGAAAAGAACAAGAAGAAGATAAAGAAAAGGAAGAAATAAGATCAAGAATGAGAATTTTTAAAGTAGATAAGTATTCACTATACACAGCCATTTCCAATCTACATTTATGTTCCTGAGGCTTCGGGTGAACGCACCTTGAATGCACAGAACACACCTTGCTTTAGAAGGGAAGAACAAGAAAAAAAAATCTCCCCCTCTCTGCGCAGCGCCCTTTCAGCGAAGTGGCTGGAGAAATGGAAGGGGCTCCGTTTTTCCTGCTGCTTCGCTGAAGGGGTGCTGAGCAGAGAGGGGGAGATTTTTCTTCTTCTTGTTCTCCCCCTCTAAAACAAGGTGCGTCCTATGGTCGGGTGCATCCTATACAGCGAAAAATATGGTATTTGGGGCTGTTTACTTTAGGATAAGGGCAAGTGAAGGGTCATGAGAGAGGTGTATAGAAGTGTTCACAGTGCAGAGGAAGTGGGTAGGGAGAAGATTTTCATTTCTCATAGTACTAGAACCTATGGCTATTCAATGAAGCAACAAAGCTATGGCTATTCAATGAAGCAACAAAGCTATGGCTATTCAATGAAGACAAAAGAAAGAACATCAGACAATGCATAGTTAAACACCAGAATTCACTCCCACGAGTTGTAGCGATGACCACTGACTTGAGTGATTTTGAGAAAGAATTAGATAAAATCATGGAATAAAAGACTATCAATGACCACTAAGTTACCAACATGAGTTTGACCAAACTGCAGGAGGCAGTGGAAGAAAGGAGCAACAGTGCTGTTACACTCAGGTCTTGATTTGGTGCTTCCTAAAGTTATTTGGGTGGCCTGTGAAGACAGGATGCTGGACTTGATGGGCTTTTGTCCATCAGGGCTCAAATTAAGCACTTGCATCCAAAGAGCACCAGGTTTTAGAAGGCTGGCCTATTCTGCCCAGATGCCAGCTTTCCAGTGAGCCCCACTTACGAAAGCAAACATACAAGTTTTAAGAACGTATGAAGTTCCCTAGCAATTGATGCAATTGGTTGCTCCCTAGCAATTGATGTACAGAGATATGCTACCTCTGATTGTTGAAGTTGTAAATAGCCACCATGACTAGTAGCCATTGATAACCCTATCCTCCATGAATCTGTCCCATTGATTTCCCCCTTTTTAGGCCTTCTAAGCAAAGGTGGATCCCATAAGCTAACCATACACTGGCAAAAACTTCAGATAACAAACAAAACAATATTATCCCACTCCTTCAGCAAACTTTCCTCAGTTGTGGGAAAAATAAATGGTTAGGCTGCATTTCTCTCAAATTTTATTGTTTTTTCTTTATAGTGTCATTTCATTTTAAAAATGTGTTGTGATTGTTATAATTGCCCCGCACCACCCTGAGCACTTGGGTTGGGGCAATGGTCAAGGTTCAATGGCTGAACATCTGCTCTGCATGCAACATCAATCCCTACCAACTTCAGGCAGGGCAGGAAGAGAAGCCTCCCTGAAACCCTGGGAAATAGTTCCTAATGTTATTGTTTAGTCGTTTAGTCGTGTCCGCCTCTTCGTGGCCCCATGGACCAGAGCACGCCAGGCACTCCTGCCTTCCACTGCCTCCTGCAGTTTGGTCAAACTCATGCTGGTAGCTTCGAGAACACTGTCCAGCCATCTTGTCCTCTGTCATCCCCTTCTCCTTGTGCCTTCCATCTTTGCTAATAGCTTTCAACTAATTGCTGTTATTTTCACTATCTTTCTGTTTTCTTTTGTGAGTTAATTTCATCAGAGCTGTCCAAGGTCCTATTCTTATGCTTCCCCCCACCCCCCACCCCAGACTATGCCTGTTTCCGCAGAGAACCTGAAGCTGGGTTTCTAGCAGGCATTTAGGATGCATATGAACCTCTATAAATAAGCTGCCATAATCAGGATAATCAGGAGGGAACCAGAGCCAGGTGGTGGTATTTAGCCAACTGGAAGGTTGAATTTAATCACCTGAATGGTACAAAAGCAGCTTATTTCATGCAGCTTAAAGTGAGCAGCCCCAGAGCTGTGCTCGAACAATCTTGGACCAAGAACAATCTCTAACAGTGGAAAATTAAAGGAATGTGTCCAGGGGTTGCTTCTGTTGCGCCTCAAACATTGGGACTGAGGAGGTATTTAAATTCTAATACATCACTTCCCTTTTCCATAGCTGAAATGTTGAAATCCACTTCAAAATGGATAAATGGATGTAAACATTTTCAGTAACTTCTGCCTTCACATGTTATTTAATGCTAATTGCATTTCAATTTAATGGAAGGCAGTTCCATTTCCATTCAATTAGTGAGGCTGCTCTTTTAATGCGCTGGTACTTTCCTTCTCTATAACATGTTGTAGAAACTGTCTGAACAGTGAATGCATTTTTTTCTTTCTCCAGTGCTGAGAGTCTATCTCTGGCAATTGCTGTATTTTTTCCTCACTTTGAAGTAACATTTCTTAATTTAGTTCTTCATATACTCCTCTTTCCCTTCCCTCAACTGTTTCATCTCACCCTTGCAAGCCATATATATATATATGAGAAATGATAATTTTCCACCTGAAAGAAAATTGAAACAAAAATATGGTTGAGAAGGATCTAATTACAAGATACAGAAATCGGAATGCTCTCTAAAACCCTTCCCTTAGAAATAATGTTATTTCTGAACTGAAATATATCAAAAGAACAGGTTAAGTGCTTTTAACTTTCAGGATAACAGCCAGACCTCAAAACCTTTATTGGAGGAGGAGTGTTAAAAGTCTGGAAGTAGAGATGCTTTGAGGAATTCATTCATTGAAAATTCTGATATGAATTGACCTGATCCGTACCTCCGTGACTAATGTGTGGATCAAAATATAGCAGTTCTTCAGATTTCACACTTCTTTGAGTTTTTCAATTCAGTTCTTAGCTTAAAAGCTATGTACCAAGATGTGCATGTATTTGGTAATAACATGTTTAGAAATGCACACTTTGTGAGAAAGTATGTTCAAAGATGCATTTAAACACAGTGCTTTTGTGCAGCACTTTTTTTAAAAAGAGCAGATTCAGTGTATAAATGGTGTGGAAGAAACTTGTGAATGGAAAAAAAAAAGAAACTCTCAGACTCATAGTATGTTGATCTGTCCATTCCTATCTAAGGATACGTCTACCAGTGGCTACTTATATCTTTAATCTACCTCCATGGTAAGAGGCACTAGTGCTTCTGAATACCAGTTTCTAGAAACTGCAGGAGGAGAGAGTGTTCTTGCGCTCAGGTTCTGCTCATAGGGATCTGGCTAGTCTTTCTGAGAACAGGATGGTTGACTAGATGTGCCATTGGTCTGATCTAGCAGACTTGCCTTAACTACAGTCTCTATCAGCGTTTCAGAATTCTTTTGGCCATCCAGCTGTTTCATGTGCTGAGCATAAGCATGTAAAATGTGGAGCAAGTCTATCTCTCCCCTCCACCTCTGCACTTTGAGGCACAAATGCTCCCTGAGAGACTTACACCAATGTGCCTAGTCAATCACCACCCACCAGGTTCGTCATACAGGCTAACGTTACCAATGGGTGCTAGCTGTTATACACACTCTGATTTTGCCAAAGGGAGGGAATGGAAGCCAACTCAAATTGCTTCTATTTTCCTCAGCCATAAAACCAGTGTTCCCGTGACACAGTACAGAGTCTAGAATTGCCAGTCCGTTGCAAGATGTTTGTTTTATCCATGGGGCAGAGGCTAAGCGACCAGACATTTAATTATTTCAGTTTGGGCCAGAGGAAAATCCTTCAGCTGGAATTCATATTTCATCACTCTGAATCATGCCACTCTAACAATACAATTTAGAACCTGGCAGAGAGAGGCGCTTTCCCACTTAGGCTGGCTGTGCTGCTTTCCACCTCCTAACATTAGTCAACCTTTAAAGTGCCAACAATATCGAAAGTGCTTTCATGCAATTCATTTCCTTTGGAGGAAGAAGAACCCAGGAATCTTATTTGTGGCACTTGCAGGAAAAGAACATATTGAACATATTGATTAACTCATTCGATGGAGGTGGGAAATACACAGTTTTGTGTGTTTTTCTGAACTCAGGCAATAGCTAGGGCTGGACAGGATTTGTTGTGGAGAACCTTTTCGGCATGGAGGGCCAGATCTTTATCTCCATATACCTGTGGATCAACTTTGACAGGTATACAGTACCACCTACCTCTCAATCATCTGATGTCATGATGAAATCAGGTCACAGATAGGCAATTAGTCCTACTCACCTGTCAAACTTGAACCATGGAGTGAGGAGAGGGGTCTGCTTTGCCAGCACATCCCCCACAAGAAATATGCTGGCAAAGCTACACTCAGCAGGATTAAACCCTCAGCTTACCAACTGATGAGCCAAGTGTTTGATCCTGTTCTCTTTGGGGGTCTTTACCAAAGGTAAAGTGGCCATGACCAGAGCCAAAATGGGCAATACACCCCTTTTCTCTCTCTCCCATTCTGTTTCACTCACTTTGCTGTCACACACATGAAGTTAGATGCAGGTCTGTATAAATTAGGCCCTGGAGACAAAGGTCGTCTGCTGCTGGTTTCATTCATGATCTTGCTTCCTACTGTGGCTTGACAAATGCCTCTGGAAAATCTCAGGTGGAGATAATGTAGTTGTGTTCAGGGTCCTGAGTGCAGGATTCTCACATGCATCATGTTGGCCACTGTGAAAACAGGATGCTGGACTAAATGGGCTTCTGGGTTGGTCTAGCAGCCAGGCTCTTCTTATCTTCTTATACGTTGTGAGATAAAATTCCCACCAGCAAGTCTTGCTGATGTCAGCCACATAACAAATTTCACTTTGCATAGCTCTTGCCATCCTTCCTACATAATATAGTGTCATTTATTTCGAAAAGATGAGGAATATGGGGAGTTTACTGTCTTCGTGACTAGATTAGTTTTTTAAAAAAACACCCCACAATACAGTGCACTGAGATAAATGCCAAACACACCCCAAGCTTATTTGTATAAATCCCCTTAAATAAAAGCAAAGGAAATACAGTGTAATCAAGCTTTGGATGGTGTTTGACCATGTTATTCGCTTGCATTATCATCTCACTTCCGAGCTGGATTATAGTTATTTTAAAGTCACATCACTGTCACATTAGAACCGTGCAGAACAGCCCATATGCCATGTGAGTGTTTATTTTCTGGTTTGATCTCTGAGCTGCTGGCGGAACAGTTTTTGCCCTTATTAATGCATCTGAAAGGAAACAAACATTTCTTGAATGCCTTCTCGGAATGTGGTGTGGGAAGAATGCCTGCTATATATATGTGTGTCTATAATGCCCACAAACAAAATATCTGATTGCATTAAACCAACAGGTGGAGAACCCTTGGAAGCTGTGTTTAGTAATTGTCATAATTCTCAAATGAGGAAGAAGATAACAGCAGATGCTAAAAATGGGAATGTGCTGACATGCCACTCAATGTGCTGAATTCAAACTTCTGTCGCTTCGTTATAGAAATCATACAGAGCCATGTTGGATCATGCCAAATCTCCATCTAGTCCATATTCCCTCTCCCTGACTGTAGCCAACCAGATGCCTCCTGGAAGATGACGATCATGGCATGAAGGCAACAGCCCTCCCTAGCAACTGGTATTGAGTGGCATTCTGATGCTGAACATGGTGGCATCATCTAGCTATCATGACTAATAGTTATAAATAGGCTCATTCTCCATGAATTGGTTTTAATTTTGATGGCACTGAACAGCTTTGGATACCCATAAAAACAAAGACCTTCCTAGTCTAGCATTTTGTTCTCAGCGGCCAACTAGATGCCTTGGGGAAACTCATAAGCAGCACATGTCTCTGATACTGGAAGCAGTACATAACCATCATTACCAATGTACATTGGTAGCCTTATTCTCCAGGAATTTGTTCCCCGTATACAACCAGTAGTTTGCTGTAGTCTGTGGGAGAATATATCCTGCGAGTTCCAAATATCTCAGAAGTCCTCTCTGCAGTAACTCAGAGCAGGGCTTTTAGTCTGGCTGCCCCATTCTGTGGAATAGCATTCCTGCTTCAGTGTGATAGTTGCCTATCATTTTTGTTCCAACAGGCTTTCACAGTGGGATAAATGGGTCTTTACCTTTAGTGTTAGGGTTTTAATCTTGTTCTAAATGAATTTGTTGTATTTGTGCTTTTAATTGTTTTCAATTGCTTCATGTGTACATGTCCTTGAGATGGTGGTGTAGAAGATTAATAAATTATGTGTAATAATAAAATATTTATAACATATTTGGTTGGATCCAGACTTTGTCATAGGGCAAACTCACTGAAAACAATGGGGCGTAAATTAGTTCATATTTCAGTGGGTCTGCTCTAACCTGAGTAAGTTTGGATCCAACCCTCAGTGTGCAACCTTGAGAAAAGACTTTTCTCTAATATCACCAACCTTAATACCAGTTCTTTTCAAATTATCTTCCGTTGCAGCTGTGTATGGCTTAAGAATGTAAGAAGATATTTCATACTCTAGATTGAAGTCCTCTATCCACTTAGCTGGTAATAAACCATAATGAATTCAATGGGACATACTTCTGACATGAATAGTATAAACATGTATAGTGCTGATGGTGAACCTTTGGCCTTCCAGATATTGTTGGACTGCAACTCTCAACCAGCATATCCAGAGGTCAAGGATGACAGAAGCTGAAATCCAACTTCTGGAGGGCCAATGGTTCTCCATTCCTGATGTAGAGTCCTGAATTGTTAAACTAAGTTGCATCCATCCCTGTAAATAAGAACATAAGAAGAGCCTGCTGGATCAGACCAATGGTCCATCTAATCCAGCATATTGTTTCCACAGTGCCTGTGGGAAGCCTCCAAGTAGGACTTGGGTGCAGCAACACACTTCCTGCTGGTAGCCACTGAACTGCTTTCTCCTCCATGAATTTGTCTAGTCCTCTTTTAAAGCTATCCAAGTTGGTGGCCATCACTATTTCTGTTTAGCAATGTACTTTCTAATGTCCCTGAAGATGGAGTTGAGCCCCAAGGAACAACATATCCTGTAATTTAAATTGTTTGAACATGGTACCTTCTTCTGGAAAAAGTAGGGAAAACACACTAGAAAAATGGAGTCTTTCCCTGGTAAATAGGGGAAAACGGGGCACATGAGTTGCTTAAAACAACTTTATTTATTTATTTAGGTTTTGAGGGCTCTGTGAGAAGGAGTGTTGATATAGCGTGATGAATGGCTCATTCTTTTGTTCTTATAACAATTGGGCTGCATTCTGAATCCTGAGGTCTAGGTGTTGTCTTCATCTCTGTTGTGCTTTATGTTAAGTACATTTTCAAACAAAGGGAAAGATCTTTGAGGTTTAAGAGAAGAATAGTTTTACAAAAGCAGCAACCCTCTACATGCATTAGCCTTTTGCTGCTGACAGAAACAGTTCAGAAGGTGCCTTCACCGCCTGGATTCTTAGCAGCTGATAAAGGTTAACAAAGCAGAAGGTTGGTCTTCAAAATGCTTTACTTTCTGGAAGGGTAATTCTTTTCTCATTGGGTCAAACTAGCCAGCAGATTCTGCTCACCTTCAAGTGGACTGATTCTTATCTCATCAAAGCATGACATAGAATAGTGGAAGGTGGCCTTTCTTGTCATTGACAGGTGGAAATAACAGGGGGAATAGTGGAAGGTGGCCTTTCTTGTCATTGACAGGTGGCAATAACACCTTTTTAAAATATGAGCTGATGGGGAATACATCTGCAATGTAGAGTTACACACCACCCCAAACCCTGAGAAGTGTGAAATTCTAGTGCTAAGAAGTAAATGTTAAAAGTAAACTGTTCGCAAATCCAGAAGAGAGTCTGTAAGCCAGTTGGATGGTGCCTTTTACTCTTCCTTCTAGCAAGTCCTGCAGCCAAGCTGGTGCCAAATGTATTGTTCTGCTTTACCTTGGTCTACATCAGTGAGACCAATAGAGGGGAACGTGTTGTCTGGGCAGCCCAGGACCTCTATCAACACTGCCTTGGCTTGTGCCCCAGAGAGGTTACTTCAGTGCTGCTAGCAGAGCAAAAACAATTGGGGAGGGAGCAGTTACGAGTTACCCATCTCTGCAGCCACAGCAGGTGCTGCGATTCTCCATCAGTTTGATTTTTCTCCCAGAGGTGCACTCCATTGTCTCCTGAGACAGATGGATGCCAACAACCACCTTAGGTTCACAGCATTACACTCCAAGACAATCTCTTGCTTCTTCCATAGGCACAGTAGCCTTGGATCCAAAACAGAAATCAGTCATGCTCTCTGTCTCCTTTTACAGCCTGTCACAGTTTTGCTAGCACATCTCTGCCAATTGCAATCCTATAAAAACTAACAATGGCCTTATTAACTAAAACCAGGTCCTGAGGAGGGGCTTCACCCATTTGGCCAACTGGCACTGAGTCTTCCAGTAGCCCATGTGTCAACCTTTTGTCACGTCAATGACTTGGCCATTATCAAGTGATTACCTCATGAGGAAGCCGATGTACCCTTTCTAGATTCAAGATTTTAGAAGTTTGCTTAAATTCTAACCCTTTACTGAATCCAGAGATTTAGGGGAGTCTGTCTCCCTCCCCCAAACTCACAACAGTAGGTTATTTACATATATATTCATGTATAATTGTGGTTGTCCAGACCTCACAACTTCACTGTTCTTCTTCTTTTCCCTTAAGTGATGTTTGTTGAACATGGACGTTTGTTGCTATAGGCTACATATGCAGTCCATTGCTTTTTAAAATCCACAGCAGAAAACGGATTAAGGTTGAAATCCTAAACCCATTTACTTCTGAGTAGATACTGAGTAGATATGGGACATGAGTGGCACTGTGGTTTAAACCACTGTGCCGCTTGGACTTGCTGATCGGAATGTTGGCAGTTCGAGGCCCCCTGACGGGGTGAGGTCCCGTTTTTCAGTCCCAGCTTCTGCCAACCTAGCAGTGTGAAAGCACACAGTGCAAGTAGATAAATAGGTACCGCTCTGGTGGGAAGGTAAATGGTGTTTCCGTGTGCTGCTCTGGCTTCGCCAGAAGCAGCTTAGTCATGCTAGCCACATGAATCAGAAAAACTGTTTGTGGAAGTGGACAAATGCCGGCTCCTTCGGCCTGTAAAGAGAGATAAGCGCCACAACCTCCGAGTCATTCGCGACTGGACTTAATTGTCAGGGGTCCCTTTACCTTTACCATTAGATACGTTTTATATTGCAGTCACAGCTAGCTTTGTGACATTAGTTATTTCATTAACTTTGACTTTAAGGTACCACAAAACATTTGGATGGGGTTGTTTTTGCTTCAAAAGACTAAAAGGTCTACTCTTATGGAAATTCATTAACTTTGAAAGGGAACGCAGAAGAAGGTAAATGACTTCTAAAGATCTGTTGATGGCTGAAACATGCGTATCTATTGTGCAGTACAATTTACATGAAAAAAATATATTTCCCCATCAGCAGATAATGGAATAGAATAAAGACTTGTGCAAGATAAACCAATGGAAAAGATAATACCATATGTATGTGTGAATGGATGTTGAAATGGACTGGAGTAATTTTATACACCCTTAGCACTGGGTTTAACCAAAAAATGTCAAGCTTTTATTAGTGCCCAATTCTCACACTCACAAAAGGTTCAGACAGTGTGGACTAGGAAAAGGAAATGTCAGCAGCTTCAACTGAGTGGGAATGGTTATTGAAATGCCTGGAAATGGCAGAAATGAATAAATTAACTGTACTGGTTTGCAGGAAAGAAGGTAGATTGCAGAACAACAATTGGGTAGAGAAATGGACTTGTTTTGTATACTGGTGGAATGTAAGTTGTGGAAGATTGGAAAGAAATCTGCCCTTTTTTGTAATGGCAGAATAATGTTGATGAACTTGACTATGATATCTCTGATTATAATAAAAACTGTTCAAATGTGTTCACAGAGTGTACCTGGCTGTGAGTGTTCTCAAAACACTCTTTCCCCATTGAAGAAGTAACTGAAACCACCAATCTCAGAACCTCCAATGGGAAAACAATGCTATTTGAAATCTGAATTTTATATTGGTGCATCATGATTCTATAGAAGGGCTATGCAGTAGCAAAGTACTGTTTACCCTACATTTCCATCAGCTGAATTTCATGGGCACCAACATTTAATTGACATTTTGCAATAATTGCTAACACTGTACGCTAAAAGAGCAATTATCTGAAATGTCAGGTCTTCCTGTTATTTCCATACACCTTGCGAACAACAAAAGAGAAGGCAAAATGTCAGCTCTCTGTAAAGCTTCTACAGATACAGTGATTATGTTCATTTGCTAGAGTTTGTCATAGCTTTATTATAATTGCTTTTCCTAAGACACTGAGTTGAAAAAGTTCTCTCACCATTGAAAACAAATTAGAACGTGTATTAGGCATAGAGAACAGATTTGCTGGGGAGTGGTGTCAGTGTTTCAAATGTGGATGTTCTCTCTATTTCAGGTCTGCATTAGGTAATTCCCAGGGAAATGGTCCCAGAATTTTAATTTCAGACATAACCCAGTTTTGATCTGGGCATTTTCTCAGCAATACTACAAAACTTTTAACATTACTGCCTTGGGGGAAAGGCCAACCATGGAATGTTGAAAATCTATTAGGGAATATGACATGGCCAGCTAGACCTGGGGGCGGGGGGGGGGCAGGGAGGCTGTGGAAAGGAGGGAGACTGAGACCCGGGGTGTGAAGAAGAGCAGAAGTGCTGTGGGAATTTTTTATAGGAACACAGGAAGTTACCTTATTCTCACACACCTGGTCCATCCATGCGATGGTCACCTCCAGGCTTGACTACTGTAATTCTCTCTATGCGGGGCTGTCCTTGAAGCTGTCCCAGAAACTCCAGCGGGTGCAGAATGTTGCAGCGAGGCTCCTCACGGGAGCATATTCCCCAGTGCTTTTCCAGCTGCACTGGCTCCCGGTGGAGTACAGGGTCAGATTTAAGGTGCTGCTTTTGACCTTTAAAGCCCTTCACGGCCTAGGACCCTTGTACCTACGGGACCGCCTCTCCTGGTATGCCCCACAGAGAGCCTCAAGGTCCATAAATACCAATACCCTAGAGGTCCCGGGCCCTAAGGAAGTTAGATTAGCTTCAACCAGAGCCAGGGCTTTTTCAACACTGGCCCTGGCCTGGTGGAACGCTCTGCCTCATGAGACCAGGGCCCTGCAGGATCTGATTTCTTTCCGCAGGGCCTGTAAGACAGAGTTGCTCCATCTGGCCTTTGGCTTAGAATCAGTTTGATTCTCTCCCCCTCTTTCTTTTTCCTTTCTCCTCCTGTGAAGAGGCTACATCCTAATGTTTTAATGTTGTATCTTAATCTTTTAAATTGTATTTTAATCAACTTGTTTTTATTATTGGTTGTTAGCTGCCCTGAGCCCGGTCTTGGCTGGGGAGGGTGGGGTATAAATAAATTATTATTATTATTATTATTATTATTTATACACCGACTGGCTGTGCATCTCCATGGTTTCAGACAGCATTCTCTCCAAACTCTACGTGGAAAAACTGAGGATTGAACCTAGGACCTTTTGTTTCGAAATTGGGAATGGTCAGAAAATACACGCAGGGCTAAGGAAACAGTCATGCTTCCACAGTTGGATGCAGTAATGCTTCTGAAAGCCAGTTGCTGGAAACTAAGTGAGGGGAGAATGCTCTTGTGTTTGGGTCCTGCTGCTGGTTTCCCACAGGCATCTGGTTGGCCAGTGTGAGAACAGGATGCTGGACTAGATGGGGTATTGGCCTGATCCAACAGGATTCTTCTTATGTTCTTAGGGAGTAAAGGGGCTGGCGGACAGAGAATGAAAGGATGGAGAACTTTGGAAAGTAACAACAGAAGAGGGTTGGGGAACTGAGAAAGAGGTGTTGGAGGAAGTGCATAGTGGGAAACCTTCCACAGGATTAAGGTTGCGAAGAGATGCAATGAAATTAGGAAAACCTGGATTTCAAATAACCAACTAAATCTTTGACTGCAGATGCCTAATTTTTAAAATTACATTTCTAATCATGGAATTTAACAGGGATGCTGGAACTTTAGCCCTAAATGCTAACTGCTCCAGTGAATGGATAAATTACTGCAGCATTAAAAGGTTCATTTCTGAAAAGGTTCTTGGTGCTTTCCCTGACAGTCTACATTTCCTTGCCTAATTCTGTAGACTTGCCAGCATTGTTTTGTTTAACACACAGTATGTGTGACACTTGATTCTGTCCATTTATACTGCATCACGTCTTGCTGCGATTCATTATCTGGGAAATAAATTGTAAAGCAAATGTTCAAGCCCTCTCAATTTAGCTGTCAAAAGGATTTCCAAAACTGCCAACGTCATCCATATAAATACAAACAAATGAAATTTATAAGCCTATAACTTCTAAAACGCCGGATTATCGCATGCTATTTAGCATGCTCTCAGACAGTCGGGTAATTAGTTCGCCACAGAGATGGGGAGTAAAATATTTCTCCATCAATTTCTAGCCTGTAGTTATCCAAATGATAAATCTTTCTCCATAAATTCAGATGGCTCCAAACTAAACTTCATAACCAAACCTCACCCCCCATTCCAAAGTCACCCCCACCCCAATATTAACTAATTCAAATTCCTTTTCCTATGACCACCAAGTGGGTAACTCAAACAAAATGGAGGCTCAGGAGAGAGGGAGGTAATGTCTGCTGTGAATATCACCCTGACCATTATATTCTTGCCCATCAATTACATTTAGATTGCTCAAGCGTCATAACACAATAATCTTTAATTCTTTCTGTTACTCATAGTTTCATAGTTTGAAACTTGCTCAGGGATTTTTCATGTTAAAATTTAAGAGGGAAGAGAGGATGCAGCAAAGGGGGGTGACAATAAAAACATTATGAAAAATGGAATGGGAAGTCAATAATATAAAAGATTTTTTTGTAATATGTATTGGAAATTTATGTGGAACATATGATTGCTCAAGCTAATGAGCCAAGTAATAAGCCAAATGATGATTCTTTAAGTCACCAGCTCATATGATCTATGGAATGATTCAGCCTCTGTGGTGAGATGTGCTAGACTGGTGCCTGGTTTTGGTATTGGTCTGCATGAGTGTCAGTAAACAGTAGTTTAATCCACACAAGACTGAGACACTGTTAGTAGGTGGTTTCCAAGTGTGAATGAATAGGTTATTGCCTCTGATGGAGGACATAGCTTGGTGGTCCTTATTGATCCTGATTGATATTGAGGCCCTAGTGAAATAAGGATTTGACTAGGTATTTCTGCCTAGAGTGCTGTTTTGCATCTCAAACAACTTTTCCCAGGATCCAGCTCCTGATTCTCTTGATCACTTGCACCATCCAGCAGCTCAGACATTTCTCAAGGCCCCTATTTCTCCTCCCTGACATTCCCTCCATGACATCTCACTGGGGCTCACATGACACTCTCCCTCCTGGAAAACAGCAGCAACAAACCTTCAAGGAAGGAAGCATAGCAGCTCTGTCCCATGCAGTGAGCTGCTTCTGCCTGACACCTTCCCTGGAACCTATTGCAGCTGAGGTGCTTTGGAAGCAGGCCTAACTGTAAGTGTGCAATTAACTCCCGCAGTAAATACATTCATAAGCAGGGGGCGGGGGGGGGGGAGCTGTCTGGCTACAGGTGAAGAAACTATAAACAGAAATGATTAATCAGTCATTTCTAGAGGGTTGACATGAAAAACGCAGATGCAAGGAAATTAACTGCAACCTTATCTTTGGGGCAAATAAATAAAGCTACACAACTGCATGTATTTGTCAACCTTGGCTTCCTTCCTGTATTAAAAATAGCGCTGCAGAGATGGAGAAAGTGATATGGGGAGGAATCCAGGTCCTCTTGCTTACTAACACCTGCAGAAGAAGGCAAGCTGAGCAATGCATTCCTAGAAAGAAGAATGGAATAGAAGTAGTAGGCTGCTTCTTGGAGAGGAAATTAAATCCTGAGAGGGAATCAAACAGGGCAGAGATTATGAGTTTACTAGAGTTTGAGATGGAGCCAAAACCAGACAGGATTTGAACATCCTCCTAATGGGTTGGTTGGATTTTTTTTTTTTAAAGAAATTTATATAGAGAATTGGGACACATTTAGGCTATTAATGCAGCTTGCAACACATCATCTCATTGCACAGCATTCTTAACTACTGCTCTGGCGTATATCCCATATAACAATGATTCCCAAACAGTGTGATGGAGCATGCTAGTATGCTACAAGAAGTGCCATAGCTCAGTGGTTAAGAATGTGATTTTCATGCAGAAGGTTCCAGGTTCAACCCCGGCATCCCCAGATAGGGCTGGGAGAGACCCCTGTTGTAAATCCTGGGCAGCCACTGTCGGTCAGTGTAGACACTACTGAACCAGGCAAACTAACTCAGCATAAGGCAGGTTCCTATGTCACAGAATCATAGGCTTGTACAGTTGGAAGGTACCACAAGGTTCATCTAGTTCAACCCCTTGTAATGCCCAAAGTTGCTACAAAGGAATTCATAATATGACATAATTATAAGTTGATTCAATTATTCAAGTTCCCTGTGAAATAAGTGTGCCTGTATCAGGACTGGGTCATCAGCAACAGTTCTTAAGTGACCCAGGAGGCACGGGACAAGACAATAGTTATGTGAGAATTAAAGGACAAGCCAGGAGGCAGAATCTAGGAGCACACCAATAATCAGGAATGAGGACTGAACAAGAATCTATGAACATGCCAGAGCTCAGAAAGACCTTCCTGTTTAGGCTCAAACAAGGTTCAAACAGAGCAGGACGTTTATTATACTCCTTCCTGTCCATAAGGACCCAGTGCCCAACCTGGTTGGGCAGAGCCTGTCTTTTGAAAAGCAAGGAGCAGTTACAAGCCAAGGCCCCATTCCCAGTAGTTTCCCACACTTTCCCTTTTCTTTTCTAGGAACAGAACTACCTAAACTGTATAAAAACTTATTGATGTATGCTACTACAGTGGCAATGAAGTAAAGTCCCAGCAAAGAAAGAATGGATACAAAAACTTATGGAAAATGCAGAAATGGTGAAACTTACTGGAAGAATAAGAAATCAAGATAACAAACTTTTAAATAAATGAATGGAAATAGTTTATTGACTATTTACAGATAAATTGTAAACAGATAAGAACATTGGCAGGATTATTGTAACTATTTTTTTTTAAGGATTAATAAACACACCAACATGAGTCTTTTAGATTGTGGGCTAAAACAGGTCACAGCTTTACTGGTTACAGATGTGAGTGGTTTGGCTTAGGTATTGGGTGAAACCAGGCTGTATCTTACCTCTTGCCCATCTGCTGGGAGTCAAACTAAGGGTAAACCACTAGAAGGGAGAGCCCTATGACTTACATCAAATAGTGGCACGCCGAGGAGACCCCATTGTGGTAGTGGCATGGCCCTAGCCCACGCCTGGGTTTCAGAGAGAATCCACACCCCCAGATCCCTTTAACAGGATACCCATATCAAGGAGGGGCAGGTGGAGGCTACAACCTCCCCTCCATTAAACAAAGGATTGCCTAGTTACCACTTGAGTCCAAACAGCTCACCACCAATGCCCTCACCCCTGAAACCAGCCTCTCATGCCTCTCATGATGCTTTCCAGCCAAATATTGTTTCCCATGTTGGAAAGATGTACGCTGTCATTACAGAACAAGGCCTCCTGGTCAAACGTGATATAAATGGCTGCAACAGCCCGGAAAAAAGGAAGAAAATCTTTCACATATTAAAAAAGGAGCAACTAGACATTACTTGTTTACAAGAAACACATGTGACTAGGCTCCACAGAAAAATATTGGTAAATAAAAGGTTAGGCCAAGAATTTATATCTTCGGACTCAGTTAAGAAGAGAGGAGTGGTGATATATGCAAAGGAGAGCCTCTCACCAAAATTTCTATTTAAAGATGAACATGGAAGAATTTTGGCAATTGAAATACAGCACCAAGGAGAGAAAATTTTGATATTAGGAATTTACGCTCCAAATGAAGGGAAATCAGAATTCTACAAGAAGTTGCATGAGACTATGCTGGACTATCTGGACTATGATAACATCATTATGATGGGAGATATGAATGGGATCGTTTCAACGAACATGGATAGGTCACAAAGCCAAAAGGTTACTAAAGATGGCAGACTACCAAAGACCTTTTTTGAAATGACAGACAACATGGACTGGATTGATATATGGAGGACAAAGAACCCCTTGGGGAAAGAAGGAACATTTTTCTCTGAAGCCCAACTGACTTGGACAAGAATTGACCAAATATGGATTTCTAGAGGTCTGGCTCCTAAGGTGAAGAAAGTGGAAATCTGCCCAAAGACCTGCTCCGATCATAACGCGTTGAAAATGGACATGACATTATTACCAACCGGCTCCTTTAGATGGAAGATGAATGACAACTTGTTTAGAGATCAGGAGATTATCAAGAAGGCCAAAAAAACAATAAAGGACTATTTTGAGATAAATTTGAACACCGCTGTGGAAAAAAGAACAATCTGGGACGCAAGCAAAGCTGTGATGAGAGGGTTCTTGATACAACAGAACGCCATAAAGAAAAGACTACAAAATGAGAAAAAGGATAAGATTTTGGGGAAAATTAAAGAGTTGGAGAAGAAACTAAGAGTAAACCCGAAGTCACAGCCGATCTTGAGAGAAATTAAACTTCATCAGGCACAATATTCCAAACTGATAAATCAGGAAATAGAATGGAAGATTAAATCAATGAAACAAAAAACATTTGAATCGGCTAATAAATGTGGGAAACTGCTGGCTTGGCAGTTGAAGAAGAGACAAAAGCTGAACATAGTAACAAATTTGGAAATAGAAGGAAGGAATATTCAGAACCCGGTGGAAATTAGAAAATGTTTCCAGAAATATTTTAAGAAATTATACACTCAAGGGCCACAAAAGGAGGAAGAGATTGCAAAATTTTTGGAGAAAAATGGACTTAAAAAACTATCACAAGAAAATAGATCACTCCTGAATAGTAAAATAACACGATTAGAGATAGAACAGGCCATTCAGAATATGAAGTTGGGCAAGTCTCCAGGGCCAGATGGCTTGACCTCCAAGTACTATAAGATATTAAGTGACTATTTGATTCAACCACTGATGGAGGTCAGCAATGAAATTATGGAGGGAAAGAAGGCGCCTGAATCGTGGAAGGAAGCTTTCATCACATTGATACCAAAATCAGAAACTGAAAAGACACAACTTAAGAACTACCGTCCCATCTCCCTTTTAAATGTGGATTACAAAATATTTGCTGACGTTTTGGCAGGAAGACTCAAAAGAGTTTTAAATGAGACAATTCATAAAGACCAGGCAGGCTTTCTCCCAGGAAGACATTTGTTTGCTAATACAAGGAATATTATTGACATTTTGGAACTTTTGCAAACAAATATTAACACTAAAGCAGTTCTAATTTTTATAGACGCGGAGAAGGCCTTCGATAACATTTCTTGGAAATTTATGAAAGGGAATTTAAAAGAAATGGGAGTGGGGCGGGGTTTTGAAAATGGGATTGACGCGATTTACTCAGAACAAAAGGCAAAACTGATAGTCAACAATGTGGTTACAGAAGAGTTTAAGATTGAAAAAGGGACACGACAAGGCTGCCCGATTTCCCCCTTGCTGTTTATTTCTGTCCTGGAGGTGCTCTTGAACTTGATCAGAGGGGACCGGTTGGTGCAAGGGATTCAGATCGGAGCGAAACAATATAAACTTAAAGCTTTTGCAGATGACCTTGTTTTGACATTGCAAGAGCCAGAATCTAGCACAAAAAGAGTGTTACAATTGATTCAGGACTTTGGTCGGGTAGCGGGCTTTAAACTAAACAAACAGAAAACTAAGGTGTTGGGAAAAAACTTGACAGATGCAGAGTCAGAACGGTTTCAGAGAGAAACAGAACTAACTGTGGTTAAAAAAGTAAAGTACCTAGGGGTAAACATAACAGCAAAAAATCTGAGTCTATTTAAGGACAATTATGAAAAATGTTGGTCTGAAATTAAGAGAGACTTGGACAGTTGGTCAAAATTGAAGCTTTCTTTGTTAGGCCGAATTGCTGCTATTAAGATGAATGTATTGCCTAAGATGCTGTTTTTGTTTCAAACATTGCAAATTGTGGATAAGACGGAGTGCTTCAGGAAGTGGCAGAGAGATATTTCTAAATTTGTCTGGCAGGGCAAAAAGCCCAGAATTAAGTTTAAGATATTAACTGATGCGAAAGAAAGAGGGGGCTTTGCCCTGCCAGACTTAAGGTTGTACTACGAAGCCGCAGCTTTCTGCTGGCTAAAAGACTGGCTACTTCTAGAGGACACTGATGTGTTAGATTTAGAAGGTTTTAACAATGCATTTGGTTGGCATGCATACTTATGGTATGACAAAGTTAAGATCAATAAGGCCTTTAAGAACCATATTGTCAGGAAAGCAGTGTTTAATGTCTGGACAAAATACAAAGACCTATTGGAAAATAAAACTCCAAGATGGCTATCACCTCTGGAGGCTAAGGCCCGAAAAAGACCCAATATGGAGGCCAAATGGCCGAAATATTGGGAAATAATAGAGAAAGAGGGCAATAATTGGAAATTGCAGAGTTTGGAAAAAATGAAAGACAAAGTGCGAGACTGGTTACATTATGCTCAGATTCAAGAAATTTTTAAAAAGGATAAAAAGTTAGGATTCCAGGTGGAGAAATCGAAGTTGGAAACAGAATTGTTAGAACCTAAGACTAAAGTACTTTCAAGAATGTATAACTTGCTGTTGAAATGGAATACACAAGATGAAATGGTTAAGTCGGCCATGATAAAGTGGGCACAGGATATTGGGCATAATATTATGTTTGAGGATTGGGAAAGGTTGTGGACCACGGGGATGAACTTCACGGCATGTAATGCTCTGAAGGAAAATGTAATGAAAATGATATATAGGTGGTACATGACCCCAGTTAAACTAGCCAAAATATGCCATGTGCCAGACAATAAATGTTGGAAATGTAAGGAAAATGAAGGAACATTCTTTCACCTCTGGTGGACTTGTCCCAGGGTGAAGGCCTTCTGGGAAATGATATATAATGAGCTGAAAAAGGTATTTAAGTATACCTTCCTTAAGAAACCAGAGGCCTTCCTCCTGGGCATTGTCGGCCAGATGGTGCCAAAGAAGGACCGAACATTCTTTTTGTACGCAACAGCAGCAGCAAGGATACTTATCGCCAAGAAGTGGAAAACTCAAGATCTACCCACTCTGGAAGAATGGCAGATGCAGCTGATGGACTATATGCAACTGGCTGAGATGACTGGCAGAATTCGAGACCTGGGAGAAGAGAGGGTTGAAGAAGATTGGAGGAAATTTAAGACTTATTTACAAAAATATTGTGATTTGGTGGAAAGTTAAGTAGGATGTTTGATCATAAATAATTGGCCACCACAAAATCGGATCGGAATGGGATGTAAAGTGAGATTAAGAGAAATTAATTTACAGAGGATTATATTTAAATAAGTGTTATAAAATTTGCAAATTAGATGATAAATTGCATGGAAAAAATCTATGATGATGAAAATGGCAGCGGGAGATGTGAGGAAGTCCAAAGAAGTTATGAAACTCTGTTGAGATAAAAGAAAGGTTGTTTATCTTTGTACTTTATTTTGTAAAAACCCTTAATAAAAATTTATTAAAAAAAAAACAAACGTGATAGTGGGATGCAGTACCACACAGCCATTCAGTTGTTGCACCTTTTTTGCAACTGCACCATTGGCTTTCTTCCTCGTCCTGTTGACAACCACCAGGTCAGGGCAATCACGCCAGCAACGCCTCTCCAATAGCTGAGACCAAATTACGGTTAATTCTAGGTACAAGGTCACAAGGCTATCAAAGTCTCCTTGATATTCCAGGTCAGGTCAATGCCCTTCCTTAGAACCAAGTCGTTCTCGCCCATCTGAACGACCAGTACATCGGGTAGGCTGTGTCGCATCACAGTGGACAACACAATGGGCATGGATTCATGCTACTTCATACCATGTCTAACCCACCAGGAGATTTTCACATTCAGTGGAAGCCCCAGGCTGCCACCCATGCCAGTATTGATGGTGTGCATGTGGGCCCAGGGTGGGATGCTGTGCCCCACAATCCAGATGTTAATTGCCGAAAAGCCTGAAAATGAAGGAGTGACAGGGCGTTGTTATTGCGGGTTCTTAGAGACATATCGCCTGTATGCGTATCTTATCTGTAGGAAGACCCCCAATGGGCAGCCATTGTGGCGGCCCCAATTCTAAAGGAATGGGTCATGAAATCCATGGCCAGGAGGCCTCAAGCATGTATGGACCTATGCGTAACATGAGTAAATTGATGTCTAGGCAAGCGAGAATGGTCCTGGTGAATAAGGAAGGGGCCCAGGCTAGGAGGCCTGAGGTAGAGATAACTCCTGGTGTCTTTTACTGGACAAGGGTCCTTGTGCTCCAATGCTGAGAGCCTGATGAGGGCTCCTTTACCTGACTGGTCACTTTTGGAGTTATGAATGCAGACAATCAGTTCATCAGGGCAAAGGTTCATGTCTTCAATTAGAAGTCCCCTGGAGAGGGTGCTGAGCTTGCCCTCATTAATGCATTCACCCACCCTAAGGCCCCCCCAAATGCAATGGAAAATGCTGCAGAAAACAATCAGCCTTCGGATTTTGACTAGCAGATGGTCCTTAAGACTCTGCAGATATGGCACAGGAGGTCAAATGTGATTGGTTTCCTACCCTCCGTGTTTGGTTGGTCTACGCCAATCCTTGATCACCCTACGCACCACGAATGCTGCACAGGAGTCAACAGAATAAATGCATTTGCTGAAAAAGACAATAGCAGTGGTTTGAATGGATAACATTTTAGGCGTGCAACACCACCTACAGAGGTGCACAAGGTATTGCAACACTTGATCCTCTGTGGGAGGGTACGTATGCCTGATGGAAAGCGATTTTGTACGGAAAACAATGAAATTGGACCACGCCTTCTTGTGGGTGGTGCCACAGAAGCCAATACTTCCTGTATCACATCAAGCTTCCAAGGTTCCAGAGATGCTCCAGGAATGGCTCCAGTAATTGCTGGGCCTCTGGTGCTAATGACTGGAAATGCTCCATCTGGAACTGGGATAATGTGTCAGCAATTTTATTGTTAAGCCCTGGGATAAATCTGGCTGAAAAAACAATGCTAGATTTCAGACACAACAGCATAAAGGTGTAACACCCTATCTCAGTGCGAAGATTGTCTGGTAAGGACGTTGACCACAGCTTGATTGTCAGTCCAGATCTGGTGTGGAGGCAAGAGAGGGAAACCCCTGGCCGTACCATAGTTTAAATTAATGGCCATGCCTCCTACCAGTATGGATTAGCTGGGCAGGGGTGACATGGTGGGGGCCGGCGTCAATCTCCCGCCCCCTAGCCTGGTCACCTTGAGGGCCCCTATGCCTGGTCACAACGCCGCCCACCCCGGAAGGTGAAGGGACCTGTTAATAGACTCCAGAAGCTCTTCACTGCTAGGAGTTTATGTCACTTAAAATATAAGATCCCACACAGAGAGACAACAGAGGGTGGAATGATGAATGAAGGTTAAGCTATGCACATATTTCAGTTACAGCTAGTTAGTCTTATTTTCAATAGGGGTTAATACTTAAGTAGGATTACCATACATCTGGACATAGCTGGGAATCAGTCGTTAGAAACAGTGACATTGTTTGAACGTCCAGGAAAATCTGGCCCCATGTCGGAAGTATTGATTTTGGTGAATTTATTTTTAAAAAAGCTTCTTCTTCTTCTTCTTCTTCTTCTTCTTCTTCTTCTTCTTCTTCTTCTTCTTCTTCTTCTTCTTCTTTAGATTCTGCAAAAACCCTAGAAATATGGCAACCCTAAATTAAGAGCTTCATGAAATCAATCAATCATGGTCATCTCAAATGCAAGAGCAGTCCTGCTGGACCAGACCAAAGGACCGTCAAGTCCAGCATCCTTGCACAATTAGATCCCTCTGGAAACCCCAGAAGCAGGAGCATAGCCCAACTAGGCCAAGAACATTTGGAATAACTTTTCTCCCAGGATTTGCCTAATCCAGGGACATATAACATGGTGATATCCAGATATTGTTGAGATTCCAACTCCCATCAGCCTCTACTAGCATTGGTCAATTGTCAGGGATGATAGGATTTGTAGTCCAACAAATTATGGTCTAATCTATTTTAAAAGCAATTAAGCTGATGGTCACCACTGAATCTTGTGACAGTTACTTTAATATAACAATTTGTCAACTGGAGATAGTTGATCAAGTGAAGTAGGTGCATTTGCTGAATAAGACTTAAAGGGGCAAACCTCTAACCGCCATTAGATTCTTCCCAGCTCCAGTTAGGAGTAGATTTGTAGGATGGGGAATATTATGCCGAGCTTTATTTTTGTACCATAGATTGCAAGGCTATCTCTTGTAGTAGAAGCTCATGGTAATAAAACTGAGGCAGACTTATGCCAGTAGCCTTGGAAACACTGTTGTCAGTTCTGCTAAACAAACCCTGGAAATTGACAAAAGGCAGCCTTGATAACCACTTCTGGTTAGCAATGTTGCTGCTGATCATTACTCTGCTCAATACACTAATTTCTGAGGGTCTATAATGCAGTCAGCCACTAAAAAGTGAGTGTCACACCTCTGAAAATTCTCTAGCTTGGATCCTAAACTGAGTTAGCATGCCTCCTTTCTTCCCTGGTGACTTGAGTGCTGCATTCCTAGGCACCCAGGGACCCGAGGAAATGTAATCTCCCCAGAGCACCTGTGTTCTTAGCTCAAACATCAGGTTGTAGGGCTCTTTGAATTTGGAACACTCTTTCATATGGGGAAGATTTCAGGGACTCATGAAAAACATTTAGACTACATTGGATTCCCCATTATATCATTGGGGATGTGGCAGTGTTTGAAGCTTGGAACTGGACTCAGCAATAAACCACACAAACACACACACACCTACACACACACTTTTTTTACTGGTGGGAGAGTAGTTCAGTTTGCGGATCCCCATTCATTCTGAATCAAGACAGGAAGAGTTCACCCACCATTAATTCTGAAGCATGTACTTTCTTCTTCGCTTTCTTTTCAACCACGCTGCAGCTAACCTGTTACATCACCCTTTCCTTTACTGCAGATCATATTCAAGATAATATTCTTATGCAGCTAAATTCATTCCTGTCTATGGGGAGAAGAGACATGCATATTAATGGATAAATATCAAAAGCAAGTGCCCTTGCTGCTGAGCCCAGTGTAAGCTGAACAATAAGAAATGCAGGAGTGTCACTAGGCACTTAAAGGATATTGGAAATGTGCATAAATGTATGGAGTGCCGTCTAGGCAAATTTATATGGTTTCTGGTTCGGACAAGCGGTGGTCACTCGCACTGTGTTTTGCAGGATGCCCAGGTACCCTGTAAATAAGGTTTTGTTTTTTTGAGGTTTTAAAAGTGAGAGGGAGAAGAAGATCTGGGGATCATAACAAATAGCCCAGAGCTCATGTCCTCTTTAACCACCACTCCAGCAACGCCCTTGGAACAATTCAAAGTGATTTTTGGTGAACTAATGCAACCTGAAGTCAAGGAACACAGGTGGCTAACTGTTTTCCAAGGAATATTATCTCACCCCTTCTCATGCATGGGGAACCTGTGGCCCTCCAGTTGCTGCTGGACTGCAACTCCCATCCTCCCTGACCATTGACCATATTGCCTGACACTGATTGGAGTTGGTGACCAACAGCAGCCAAAGAGCCGAAGGTTTCCCATTCCTGCAATGGATCACTGGATGAGCAGAGAGGGGTTAATAACTGAAGCAGAACTGCATGGATCAGCTGGGGAGAGGGGCTCTGTGTGTGTACTTGTATATGTGTGTGTGTGTGCATCCTGTGTGTATTTCTGGTTTTTTATGCGTGTATGCCCTCTGTGTGTGCAAGAGTGTGGGTGACCATGCACACTGCTGCCATGCAGGCACCAGAGGGCTGGCAACAACTGTCAGCCTTGCATTGCAAAATTTTAGCCAATTCTACAATGGAGCGTGTATTATATGCCAGTGTTTAATGTCTCTCTCTTAATCAAGAGGCTTCATAACCACCCACAAAGTGCAGTCTTAACTCAGACATAAATCCCTTTGAGTTCAACAGGAGCTGCTCCATAATAAGTGTGGTGTGAGGAGTGTAGTCTAACAGATCAATCATAAGGATAGGAAGCTGGTGGAATCTATGTGAAGCCAGTACAAGGTACCCCTGTTCCCAACTTGGTTTAGTAGTGGGGCTACTGCTGGCTAAAGTGGCCCAAGTCTGGCAGACAAAAAACAAGCCATTAAAATAGAATCATAAATCACAGAATTGTATAGTTGGAAGGGAACCTGAGGATCATTTAGTCCAACCCCTTGCAATGTAGGAATGTTTAGCTGTCCCAGGGATTGAACCTGCAACCTTGGCATTATTAGCACCACACTCTAACCAACCGAGAGGGGTGTGGGTGGCGCTGTGGGTTAAACCACAGAGCCTAGGACTTGCCGATCAGAAGGTTGGCGGTTCGAATCCCCGCGATGGGGTGAGCTACCGTTGCTCGGTCCCTGCTCCTGCCAACATAGCAGTTCGAAAGCACGTCAAAGTGCAAGTAGATAAATAGATATCGCTCCCGCGGGAAGGTAAACAGCGTTTCCGTGCGCTGCTCTGGTTCGCCAGAAGCGGCTTCGTCATGCTGGCCACATGACCCGGAATCTGTACGCCGGCTCCCATGGCCAATAAAGTGAGAGGAGCGCCACAACCCCAGAGTCGGCCACGACTGGACCTAATGGTCAGGGGTCCCTTTACCTTTACCTAACCAACCGAGCTATCAAGTTTGACTGGTACTACCATTTTTTTGCTGGCACAACTCCTGCCAGGTTGCCAGGTCATATGACTGAGCTGAAAGAGGTTTGGAGCAGCTGTCCATCTTCTCTATACCCTACCCTGCCATGTCACCAGAATGACCCTATTTTTGAATTTATGCTGGTATCTATTCTGCTGGCTGAGCCCTAGCTGCACCAGGTGGGTTGAGGGAGTGATGCCTAAGTTGCCCTCAACCTGGTGGATAATGGGTTTGGACTGCACTGTAAAGCTCAATCCCTGTTGAAAATCAAGAGGACTCACAGGACAAGAACCTCCTAAGGAAATGAGCCTCCTGAATCAGGCAGTGACCCAACTGGTGTGACATTCTATTGGCTGACTAGATGCCTGTGGGAAGCCTGCAAACAGGACACAAAAGCAATAGAATTCTACTCACTTGCCATTCTAGGTTTATCCATGCCTAAGATAATTAAAGAACCTCTCAATGAGGGTGAAAAAGGAGAGAGCAAAATATAGTCTGAAGCTCAACATAAAAAACACACCTAAGATCATGGCCAGTGGTCCCATCACCTCCTGGCAAATAGAAGGGGAAGAAATGGAGGCAGTGAGAGATTTTACATTCTTGGGCTCCATGATCACTGCAGATGGTGACAGCAGTCACGCAATTAAAAGACGCCTGCTTCTTGGGAGAAAGGCAATGACAAACCTAGACAGCATTTTAAAAAGCAGAGACGTCATTTTGCCGACAAAGGTCTGTATAGTAAAAGCTATGATTTTCCCAATAGTAATGTATGGAAGTGAGAGCTGAACCATAAAGAAGGCTGATCGCCGAAGAATTGATGCTTTTGAATTATGGTGCTGGAGGAGACTCTTGAGAGTCCCATGGACTGCAAGAAGATCAAACCTATCCATTTTTAAGGAAATCAGTCCTGAGTGCTCACTGGAAGGACAGGTCCTCAAGCTGAGGCTCCAGTACTTTGGCCACCTCATGAGAAGAGAAGACTCCCTGGAAAAGACCCTGATGTTGGGAAAGATGGAGGGCACAAGGAGAAGGGGACGACAGAGGACGAGATGGTTGGACAGTGTTCTCGAATCTACCAGCATGAGTTTGACTAAACTGCGAGAGGCAGTGGAAGACAGGAGTGGTTGATGTGCTGTGGTCCATGGGGTCATGAAGAGTCGGACATGACTAAATGACTAAACAACAACAAAGATAATATTTTAGTTTCCTATCACTTTTAACATATTGTTATGAATTGCAAGGGGCAGATCCCCCATAATCCTTAATTTAGTAAATGGTATAATTTAGCTAATATTTGGAATATTAAGGGAAGGTACCAGGAGCAGTGTAAAAATGTAGGCTGAGCCAGTTCTCCTGGTCAGGACATCAGCTGACAGAGGTGCCATCAAAGAACAAAGACAGGTGATGGCAGGGTCATTAACCTGAAAAAAGGTGTGACATTCAGCGTCAGGAAAGAAGGGTATGTTCCCCAGCTGTGTGTTAGTTAGCAAAACAAAATAGCAAAGTTAGGAAGGGGAAGTTGCCAGGGTTACAGGGGGTGTGATGTCACCATAGGAAAAAATACTCCTTGTACAAGGGGCCTGAGTTATGTTTGGAGCATGAGGTGTTGGGAAGAAAAAGGGAGGTACCAGGACTCCATGCATGCTAGCTGGGAGAGGCTGCATGTAGAGATGAAGGAGTGTGGCTGACTTCTTCTCTGGAACCAATCTTGTTGAAGCTATGAGGGGAGCAACCTGAAACACTCTGGGGGTACAATGTTCTGCACCCCTTCCATGGAAAACTCAGTTGTAAATATGTGTAAATAAACCATATTACTTAAAGACCCTGCAGTCTCCACCATGCCCATTCCAAAAGTACGCAAATCCTGGTTAAATCCTTGGAGCCCCACAACACTTGGCAGAGATTGGGGTGGCCTGTAACAATATACTTTATATTTGATTTTATTTTGTAATGGGTTTTTTATTGCTTTATTTGATGTTTTAATATAGGTTGTAAACTGTTTTGGGATTTTTTTCTTTAAGGGATAGAAGTGAAATGAAATAGTTGTCATCATAGTAGTAGTAGTAGTAGTAGTAGTAATAATAATAATAATAATAATACTCACAAGGCAAGCCCTATTTAATTCAATGGATCATATTCCCAGGAAAATCACATTAGTGCTGCAGTGTTAATTTGAAAGGGGAAAGGGAACCTATTATGGCTGCAGTTTTATGCCCATTCACCTGAGGGTAAGACTCGTGGAACACAATAGGGCTTACTTCTGTGTAGATGTGCCAAGGATGAAACTGTCAATATGTTAGTTTTTGAAGCACCAGAAACAAACATTGGCCGTCGCTCTGGGAACCAGCACACTAATATCCTGAGGAAGGCAAAGCAGTGTCTGATGTACGGTAATATGTAATAATAACTGCTGGGAGACTAGATTCCTGACAAGTTACATAGACATTTTAAACTATACATAGAATTTATAAACCAAAAGAAACACCAAACTAAAAACGCCTCTATTGAATAACAAACAGAGCAGTTATAAATATGTCCCATCATTTTGATTCCCCCTTTGCCTGTAGCAGCGACAAAATAAGAAAAGGAGGGAAAGGGAGAGAAATTGCTTTACATTTTAATCTAGTGATCTGGATATGAAAGGCATTTCCATGGCAAAGTAATCACAGCAGACAGTACCGTAAACTCTGCACTTTGTCTCAGTGATGCTGCAGATCTTAAATACTCAGGCTTCACAAGTTGCAATTTGTCCTAGTTCCTTGCTGAATTCAATCAGCATCTTGGAGAGGATACTTTGGAAGGGGATGGGTGGGATTAACAGTTTCAGGGACATAACCAATAACCACAGGCTGACAAAACTGTCATATACCTGGGCCACAATTCTGGTTCTAGCTCAGAGGTGGACTCAGGGGAAGGGGGGGCTTCACCTGGAACACCATCACCACTTGCTCCCAGACAATCCAAGCCAGAGGGTGTAGCCTTGGCTTACTCTTCTGGCTCAGGAGCTACTCCTCCTTGGTAACCCATGCCTCAGTTACCATTACCCATGCTGTAGGAGCCGTTAGCAGGGACAGCCCAGACATTTCACTGCCTGAGCACCAACCCTACCCAGCAGCCTTGCTTTTTTTAAAAAAATAGTTTTTATTGGTTTTTCGATATAAAGTGGTACCTCGGGTTAAGTACTTAATTCGTTCCGGAGGTCCGTACTTAACCTGAAACTGTTCTTAACCTGAAGCACCACTTTAGCTAATGGGGCCTCCTGCTGCTGCCGCACTGCCGGAACACGATTTCTGTTCTCATCCTGAAGCAAAGTTCTTAACCCGAAGCACTATTTCTGGGTTAGCGGAATCTGTAACCTGAAGCGTATGTAACCTGAAGCATATGTAACCCGAGGTACCACTGTACACAATCCCACCTGGTGGCCAGGGTGAGAACTTCAATACATAACACCCCTCCCCACCGAGATAAGGCATTAGTTACAATCATAGTGGTTCCATTACATACAGCAATACCCTTATTGGTTTCAGTAAGGCACATAAGCATATTAATTGACCCTATTCACCATACAGGTTTACATGTGCAGTTTGTCCAGTGAACATAGTATTTTAAATAAGCTGGGTGCTTGGAAACCCTGCTAGACTACCAGAGTCTGGGTGGCTGCAACTGTGGTACGACCAAATGTGGCATTGAGCCCAAGTTCCCTGGCTCTGCTGCTGTCGAAGGAACCGCTGCGAGCAGACTCGGCAGACGGTCAGGCACGGAGGTGGTCCGACTCTCTGGAGAGCCAGGCAGACCCACCGAAGGTTTTTCACGATGGCCTTCCATGTGTGGAAGCCACTCATGAAGGAGCAGCACCCCACAGGATTAATCAATGCTTAGCATCCTACCTGCTTCAGGTAGTGGAACACAAGGTGGGAAGAAGAGGCTCGATGAGCAAGAGAAGTTGGGTGTACAACCCATACCCAAAGACATCAAATCCCGCCCCCCCCCCATCTTGCATTGCACATCTAAAGGCATTCTGATGCTTAACTTCTCCGAGGAAGAAACAGCCACTTAAGTAGGTCCCTCCTCTTTTTGTGGTTTCTGTTTCTTCTCACCTGATGCCTCTCTTTCCTCCCTAGCACCCCAAACTATCACAGCTGCAGTTCACTCTGGGCTGCCAAGCTGTTGCAAACTGGGGCTTCTTAGCCCAACTTGAGCAATGCACAGATATCCATGAATCATCCTAATCTGGATCAGGACTTGGCCAAATTTAGTGGACTGATCTACTTGGGGTTCCTACTTAGGGGTGGATTTAAGTCATGGGCCCATAAAACTCGCCCTACTTGGTCCCTGTCCTTTAAGACCTAACAAATCTGCTCAAACCGTGAGCACCCCAGTCTCTGCTCGAACCCTGCTCTGCAATTTGAGGGAAGAAAGGGGCACAGAACCTCCCCCTCCCACTGTTTTCTTAGCTCTGTGAGATATGTAAAAAAAAGTAAAACAGAAATAAAAATCCCCAAAACTTGAATTTGACATTTCCCCCACTGTTTCATGTCACTTTCCAAACATGCTGCCAATTTTTATATCTCATTTGCTCCCTCTTTCAAAGTGTCTGGCACAGGTTGCTGATTTTGGAAGACATGGCATGCTGCCACCATAAACTGAGCCACTGAACATTGTGCTCTTGTGTCACCATATTGACTGTGCCGGATGTGATTTGCCAACTCAAGTGCCTTGTTGTGTCTGCTTTTTATTAAAACATCCCCATCCTATCTTTAGGCCCATGGCTCCATAAGGTAGTTTGCTATCTCCCCAATACAACTCTCTGATGCAATTAAATCAAACATGTTGAACAGAGTTTTTACAGTGCTCTCTCTCTCTCTCTCTCTCTCTCTGTCTTATTTTTATTAAATTTTTTGTTTTACAATTTAAAATACTCATTTAAACATCCTTAAAATATCAATGACTTTCCTTCTTCTCTTTCCATGGTTCATTTTGCATATCATAAATCCCTGCATTTTTTTGCAAAAAGTAAACCATTCAATATTCCGTTCTTCCATCCATCAAAACTTATTTACACTGTTGAATTTATCTTAATGCTGCCAACATTTTCAAGTGTACACAATTCTCCCCCCCATGTATTCAATAAACGTTTTCCAAGCTTCTCTAAACGTGCATTCTTCTTATTCTCTTATTCTATATGTTAAGTCTGCAAGATGCATATATACTGCCAGCTTATTTTTTTTTAAATAATTTTTATTAAGATTTTCCAAATTAAAACAAATTAAATCCAATTTATACATTTCTTCCAATAACCAGGACTTCCCCCTCCCCCCCTCTTGTGTTCCAAATCTTCTAAATAAACAATTAAATTCAACAAGTTCTTATCCCCAAATTACACTCATCGTCAATAACCCAGTTTTTTCAAATTCCCATCCCCTAAGATCTGCCTTCCCTTCCACGAGTTCCCCCCTTTCAGATATAGTGCAAATGAAAAGAAAATACAAAAAGAAAGAAAAAATAATTTTACAGCCTTTGGATTCCAAATTTCCCTCCCCTCTTTCCCTGTTGCGTTCCTTATATCCCTCCAATTCTAATATCTTCCTGGTGTTCCCACATTTCACTACACCCATATCTCTCTGATTCTTTACCAGTCATTTTTAATCACAAGTGTCCAATCTTAGAAGGAGTCTATCTCAAGAAGGGGCTCATTTCTTCTATCCAGATTTTTGTATCCAGGAGTAAAAACTCCAATTTTATTTCCATAAGCTTGTCAAATCTGGATATCCCAAATGTCCCCACTTCCAGTTCTGTCCAGTTCTTGTTGTTTCCTTATTCTTGTCGGTCACTCTCCTCCTTTTTGTTTCCCTGTTCTCCCGCAGAAAGGTTCTTTTTCCAAAAGCTTCTAATTCCTCTGCAGAGGCTTGTTATTCAGGAGCAAAACATTACGTCATGTCCCTTTCATTTTCCAACAGATAAATCCATTGTTTCTTGTAGTATGTGAACCTCTGTAGACAAAATAATGTTCCATTTCTGCAGTTTCCCAGGAGATTGAAAGTTCTGTTCAACTGTTCAAGTTTTCTAGCAAAAACACATGCAATATCCCTCAGCTCCTCTAGATGGATTACAGTAACTGAGTTCCCTTCCAGATCACATCCACCAGTCCAAATAGCTTGTTAATCCTTATTTGAAACAATTTGTATCCAATTTGTATCCAAATGTAACTGGCAAAGTCCTCAAAACACCGTCTCTATTTTGTTCTTCCGTTTTGACAGCTCTTTGACAGCTGTCAAAACCTCCATTACTCTTCTCCAGGTATTCTCGCAGATCGCTCCAGGGATTCCGGGGGGGGGGGGGGGGTTTGCTTTTTAATACAAATTCTCCTTTTCTCCTCCAGCTCAAACTTATAATTTTCCCTCGCGAAGTTGTTAGTTCATCAAGATAGGGTTACACTCGATCTTAGGTGTCAAGTCCTTTGTTTTGTCTTTTCTACAATAAAGGGGGGGCTGACTTCCTTTTTCCACCTCCCCCGTTCGCATCAAATTTTAAAAATTTATCCCTCTTTTTAGTCCATAGTCCAATTACTCACGGGTTTTTCTTTTGGCTCCAAATTTTCAATAGAAGAAGCTAGCGCTCTCCACCGAATGGCATGCGGCTTCGCTCGGCAGGGGAAGCGGCGGACTCAAAGCACCACCCCCCTGGCGCCCGTTCCTTAGCCTTTAAAAAGGCTCTTTCGCGGGCCGGGGAGGGGCGCAAAGGTGCCAGCCGAGTCACCATGTCCATGGGGCTCCGTGCCCATGGCTTTTGAGGGTCCCTGCGTCGCCGGCACGGTAGAACCCAACCCCTGCCGAGCCGGCTCCCTCCGGAGCACGGAGGGAGCCCGCCATTCGGCGATGGCGCCAACCCGGAAGTCCCAGCTTAAGTTGTCATTCTTCTTTAGTTTGTTTTCGGTTTAGTGTGTGCTATGCCTCTTCACTCTGGACTCAGTTATATAGCTGCAAATAAAAACTTTTAAGTGTGTTTTAAGTGCAACATACAATGCGACACTAGATGGCGATAGTGAACCTTATGGAAAATTCAATGTATTTTTAAAAGCGCTTTTTTCAAAAACACATTTTCAGAACAGTTTTTATATGTGTGTATATTCCACCCTTGTATCAGTAAGGGGGAAAAACCACTAAAACATTTAATAGTAGAAGGGCTATGCATGGACTCATTCCAATCTGCTTTGTGGCCCCATTTTTTAAATCTGGATTGTACCTGATCCATTGCAGAAATATCCAGACCCATTCCAACCCACCCCAGATCCAACTCTGGATTACAATTTGGAAATAACGAATCACCCGAATTCCCAATGACTTACACGGTGAAATGAAAATGGCCATAACTTTTTCTTTTTCACATATGGTCATAATATTTGGAGGTACAGTAACTCCTACAGAGGGAATTTACCTTGCTAAATTTCAGATAGGTAGCTCCGGGGGTTTCCATGCTAGTCACCTTTACATTTTTCTTTTCTTTTTTTCCATTTTGGAAGACTGTGAGGGCTCAGTCATGCCAATTCTGATGCTCCTGTGTTTGCCCTCTTCCTTTCATCAATACTTTGACAAGCAGGTGTTCTATTACATCATTTTATTGTAAACATTGGCTAAGGGGTTTGTGGTTCTAAGCACCTTTAAACCTTGTGCCTACTTGCAGCACTGATTGGCAGAGATTTGGAGCAATCCAGTGCTGTCTCCACTCAATACCTGGGGGTTGATTATAAAATTCCCTACCTTTGATGGAGGTGGGCTGATTAATAAGAAGTATTTCCTCATGGATTTGACACACAGATTTGATGCAGTGCTAGAAAGGTGTTGATTCTGCCAAATCTGCTGGGATTAAGTTGTGCTTGCTCCTGCAAAATAACTTTTTTTGTTGCTGCTAAAGCTTTTCCTTACAAATTGAAAAGACTGTTTCCCCTTCACCTCCACACACACACACACACACACACACACACACTCCAGTCCACAGCCAATAAATGAATATAGAGTCTGCATTAATCCTCTAGCCTGGGGAACCATGAAAACAGTGAGAAAATTACTGATCAGCCACTTGGAATTAAGTAGAAATGCTGTTTACATCAGGCTTACATGGGTGACTTGGATACGGTGCTCTGGAACAGGAAGGTGCTGAAGGGTATTCTGTGGTTTGTCTTAGAAGCACCAGTCATCAAAGGAACATCTTGTTCACTAAATGATCTCCACTGGGTTCTCAAGTGCTCTTCCAGAGGCCAAGGAAATGTCCCACTGGCCTTTGCAATCTCTGTGATATCAGTAGCCTCAGCTGCTGTCTGGTGGCATCATTCGGCTCTTTTCCCTTCTGAAGTGACAGCATCCTCTCTAGTTCTCAGCTGATATCAGGAGTTCAAATGAGAGCCACCTGATGTCAGAAACGCAGAACCTTGATAACATAATCCTCCTACCCAACTTTATTTCTGGTTCCTGAGTGTAACCGCCTTAGCTTTTTTATTTATTTATAATTTTTATTCAGACTTACTTGAACAATGGGCAGATTATTTTTTCAGTGCCACATCAAGCGCTCCCTGCACCTCTTTGCGTGCACATGTAGTTTTGAGATAAATGAGCAATGAAATCTCTCCTTAGTCACTCTCAGGCTTGCTCAGGTGCCTTGAAATATGCGTCACCTCTAATGATACATAGTGGGGGTTTGCAGAGAGAGCTAAGACTACAGATCCTCATTGCTGCACAGGGAACAAAGGCACTGGAATTAAGGATTATTGCTGTCACATTGTTTGCAGACTCTTCATTGTTGCAGCTCAGTTTTGCTCCTTCTGAAAATGTTCATTTCAGAAAGGTTGCACTTCCCTTTCAGTTCAACCTTTGTGTTCCTTGGAATAGCATCTTCCACTATACACAGACAGCACCTCCCCACTGCGACAAAACAATTCAGTACAGCCCTCAATAAAGGCTGAAACTACCACCCAAGTATTTAGATAAACCTTCCCTTTGCATGAAACTGCAACATGGAGCTATCTGTTCCCTGCCCCACAGATATAGCCTCTGCCACCTCCCCAAAGAGGGTGAATTTAAGTTTCCTTTTGATATGCTAAGCACAATTAGGCAGAAGCATTAGGGTATGTGCAATACTGTATAGTATCTATCTCGTTCTCTGTCAAGGAGGAGGTGACAGTGTTTCACAACTGTAATGCAAAGTCTGGTGGGATTCTTTTTCCCAGCTTCAGTAATTTTTTGCTCAAGGTACATTAAGCATATAATTAACTGTGATTAAATGATAATTGCAGTCTGTCCCCCCCCCCCACCTCGAGCAAGACTGGTTGTTTATGCCTTTACAGTTCCTGCATGATGTTTATATTGTATGTGCCATGGAAAGGGGGGTTGGAAGGGTATTTTAAAAAGTTCCAAAGAAATAATTGCCATGCATTTAAAAAGCAATTAAAGCCTGATGCATGCCCTGGTTTAAGGTAGGTGCTATATGAATTTTGATTACATATTTTGTTCCAAAACATTGACTGGGAAAAAAGAAAATTCAAAATAACTGTGTTAAAGCAAAAGAATATCTTTGTAAAAATATTTTACTTTCTCTTCTTAAAAGCGACACCTCTTTCTGAAGTCTATAAGATCTATTATTTACTATAAATTTTGGAAAGTGGATTGTCTGTCTGTTTGCCCATTTCCCCTTTATAGGTTTTGTTGCCTCTCACAATATTGTTGCCAAACTTGGCATTAGGGTTTCTGAGGCAGGGCAGGCAGTTACTGTTTATGTGCAAATGCTGGCCATCATTTTGAATCAAGATAGTGGACCAAAATATCACTTTGGGGTGATTTTGCCTATTTTTCAGCATAGATTCAACCATCTCTTGTGATATCATCACCAAACTCTGTACAAAGGTTGACATTTGAATGCCATGCACCATTTTGAATCAAGACTGTGAATGGAAACATAACTTTGGTATGACTTCATTCATTTTTGAGTGCAACAGGTCCAAACTAGGCCAGTTTGGACAACTCTGAAGACATTGTTGCCCCATTTGTTGGGTAATTGCCAAATCTGGCTTGACAGTTCCAACCTACAACAAATTAGATGGCTCTGAAGAGATTATTGCCCAATTGGCAGGATGGTTCCAACTTGTGCCAATTTGGATGCCTTTCAAAATATTGTCACCAAGTTTGATGTGCTAAGTTGCAACTGTGTCGATTTGGAAACCTCTTGAGATATTGTCACCCAACTGAGCACAAGTGTTCCCAAGATGGAGGCAGCAGTCTTAGTCTATGTTTGAATGCCATATGTCATACTGAATCAAGATGGTGGACCAAATGTGAGTGTGCCATGACTTACCCAATTTGGTGTGACAGTTACAAACCAGGTTTTCTGAGGTGGTGGAGGTGGCTTTCTCCTATGTTTGGATATCACTGGACACAATGAGTTGTGTGTTAGTATATGTGTGTGTGCACGCAGCCCCCAAACTCACAAGTTACACTATCTATTTAAAAATCAAAGATTTCTTTCTTTCTCCAAATTCCTGGGCAGTGGCTGGCCCTTTCCAGTACTTTGCATATAATTCTGGAAGGGATTTCAAGCTACTACATGGTAGCATTTTTGTATTTGAAAGCTTGGCTTTCAAACAAGCCATGAGAGATAATCCTAGAAGGATTACTTATACTATGTCAGATTCACCAGTCCATCTAGCTCAGTAATGCTTACATTGGCTAGCAGTGGCTCTCCAGAATTTCAGGATGGAGTCCGAATGGACCAGTGATTTCTGGGGTTGTGAGCCACCTATGAGTCGGGGTGTGTGGAGTTTCAGGGAGGCATAGAGGTGGAAGAGAGTGTCTGGTCATTATAATCTCCTCTGTCTCCTCCTCTACTCTCTCAGAAAATGAGGAGGGGCTTAAAGCAACAGCAGCAGCTGGAGTTGGGGCACAGGAGGAGCTATTGGTTGCTTGCATGCAGCATGTTGTCAGAAGATGTGTTAAATGTGCTGGAGGAGGCAAGGTGCACTGTTGCTCCAACTGCTGGAGCACAGGAATGAAGGAGGAAATGCCCAGCACTAGCTTTTTAACAGGAGTGGTGCATGTGATTCTTGCACTGTAGGAGCTGATGTAATCAAGTGCTTTGCCAATAAAGAACTAAACTTCCAATTGCATGTACTGCTTGGGTGGGGTGGGTGGGTGTTCTCAGGACAGAGGGATTCAATTCAGGACCATCTGCATGCAAAGTAGATGCTCATGCCCCCAAATTAAAGTAAGATATCAGTCCTCATGGTCTTAAATAAAGAACTTATTTAAATAGGAACAGATTTCTATTTGGAGGTTATTTATTAAACATATGGCAATGCTGTCAAAATATGATTTTATTTGGCAGCATCTGTAAACAGGTAAGACCTTTCTTCTTCTTACCCATTTCATTCATTGTCTAATGAACACTGTGCTTTCGTACCCCATTTTTAATTTTATAATTGTACCTGGTCCATTTAGTCCTGATTTTTTAAATATATATTTCTTTTCTCATCTTGCATTTATATTATTTTGCTGTCAATGCCTGTTTTTCTCTTGATGCTTATCACCTGTTTTTTTTTTGTTTAGAAAAATATTTTTAAAAATCACACCCAGAGACATATATGAAGAGAGGGAGTCCTAACATTGGTTCATCCAGCTCAGTATACTTGGGAGCAACTCTCCAGGACTTCAAACAGAAACTTTTGGAAAGGATTGGACAGCCACAAAAACCTTTTAGAATAATAATATCACAGTGGTAGTGGTCTTCCCCAACTTGCCCCTCCTCAAAACAATGGGCTCTTGGAGAAGGGGCTGGTTGAAGTCCATGGGCACTGGATAGCCACCATGATCAGTGGCTTTTCAGGGGTTCAGATCTGGGGCCTTCTCTATACAAATCATGTACAGTATTCTACCATTGAGCTATGATCCTTCCCTGACCCTTTTCCCTTGATCATACCTCCTCCTTACCCAGGCTTTTGCTTCTTTTACATCCTCCTTCTCTAGGTTTTTCTACAGGCTCTATGGAGGTATTCTCAGCAGCATAGCCAGCAGCAGCTAGGCTAAGGCAGTGTACATACCATACATTAAAGTCCTATTTAATACCATACCATACGGATAAAGTCCTATTGCTCCGCCGTGACCTCCCTGCCAATTTAGATACAGTGACTGAACTGGAGGCCCCTCGAATGACTTCAGGTCCAGTGTTGGACCATTTCGATCGGATACTCCCTACTGATGTGGATAGATTCCTCCAAGTTAGTAGGCCCACCACCTGCCTCCTTGATCCGTGCCCGTCTTGGCTGATTAGGGAGTGTCCAGATGTTGCGCGGACCCCTCTGGTTGAAATTATCAATTTGTCCCTTGACACGGGGACATTCCCAGGGGAACTGAAGGAGGCAGTGGTGTGTCCACTCTTAAAAAAAACTTCATTAGATCCCTTAGACCTATCCAATTACCGCCCAATTTCAAATCTCTCATACCTGGGTAAGGTAATTGAGAGAGCGGTTGCTGAGCAGCTTGGTAGGTTTCTGGAGGAAACATCGGCATTAGATCCATTTCAGTCCGGTTTCCGTCCTGGTTTTGGGACGGAGACGGCTCTGGTTGCCTTAACAGACGATCTCCGTAGACAACTGGATCGAGGCGGGTCAGGACTGCTGATCCTTTTAGATTTGTCAGCAGCCTTTGACATGGTCGATCATGATCTTCTGGACCACCGCCTCGCAGACGTGGGGATACAGGGCATAGCCCGTAACTGGTTGTGCTCTTTTATCTCTGGTCGGAGACAGAGGGTGGCACTAGGGAGGGAAATGTCGTCGCGCCACTCCTTGGTGTGTGGAGTGCCGCAGGGCGCAATTCTCTCCCCGATGCTTTTTAACATCTTTATGCACCCCCTTGCCCAGATTATCCGGAGCTTTGGGCTGGGCTGTCACCAATATGCTGATGACACTCAGCTCTATCTGCTGATGGACGGCCACACCGACTCGGCCCCAAACACATTGACCAGATGCTTGGAAGCTGTGGCTGGATGGTTTTGTGGGAGCCGATTGAAACTAAATCCTTCGAAGACAGAGGTCCTATGGCTAGGTCGGGATGGCATGGGGATGAGGGACCAACTCCCTTCTCTTGCGGGGGCCCAATTAGTGCCATTGCCTTCCGTTAAGAGTTTGGGTGTAATCCTTGACACCTCCCTTTCCATGGAGGCGCAGGTTACAGCAACAGCCAAGGCGACATTTTTCCACCTTCGCCGCATAAAGCAGTTGGTCCCTTACCTTTCCCGCCCTGACTTGGCCACAGTGATCCATGCGACGGTCATCTCCAGGCTTGACTACTGTAATTCGCTCTACGCGGGGCTGCCCTTGAAGCTGTCCCAGAAACTCCAGCGGGTGCAGAATGCTGCAGCGAGGCTCCTCACGGGGTCTCTGCCATGGGAGCATTTCAATCCCAGTGCTTTTCAAACTGCACTGGCTCCCGGTGGAGTACAGGGTCAGATTTAAGGTGCTGCTTTTGACCTTTAAAGCCCTTCACGGCCTAGGACCCTCGTACTTCCGGGACCGCCTCTCCTGGTATGCCCCACGGAGAGCCTCAAGGTCCATAAATAACAACACCCTAGTGGTCCCAGGCCCTAAAGAAGTTAGATTGGCTTCAACCAGAGCCAGGGCCTTTTCAACTCTGGCTCCGGCCTGGTGGAACGCTCTGCCTCATGAGACCAGGGCCCTGCAGGATCTGATTTCTTTCCGCAGGGCCTGTAAGACAGAGTTGTTCCGCCTGGCCTTTGGCTTTGAGCCAGTTTGATTCCCTCCCTCCCCCCCCTCTCTCTTTTTCCCCCTTCTTTTCCTTCTCCTCCTGCGATGAGGCTACATTTTAATATATTTTAATGTTCCATTATTTTAATTGTTGTGTTTTATTTTTGTTTTTAAGTTTGTAATCATTCATCTTGTTTTTATTATTGCTTGTAAGCCGCTCTGAGCCCGGCCTTGGCTGGGGAGGGCGGGGTATAAATAAAAAATTATTATTATTATTATTATTATTATTATTATTATTATACATTTTAAACCACGGTTAAAGTGTATGGCTTCCTTCAAATAATTCTGGAAACTGTGGTCTACTTCTCCCTGAGCTACAGTTCCTAGGATCATTAATGAACTACAATTCCCAGGATTCTTTGGAGGAAGTCATACACTTTAAATGTGCTTTAATTATGTGCTATGTATGTAGCATGGCAGACCCACCAAGTGCCCCTATTTTCCAGGTATGTCCCTTGATTTAGAGAAGCCGTCCCAGTTTCTGATTTGATCCTGGAATGCCCCACTTTTCCTTAGGACATCTCTATTTTCATTGGAGAAATGTTGGAGGGGATGGAGTTATCCAATCCCTGAGCCGTCTGAAGACAATCCTGTATAGGGAAGGTTTTTTTAATGTTTAATTACGTTTTTTATATATGTTGGAAGCTGCCCAGGGTGGCTGGGGCAACCCCAGTAATATGTGTAGGGTGTAAATAGTAAAATTATCATTATGGAATAGGATGTCCCTATTTTTATTGGAGAAATGTTGGAGGGTATGGCATGGGTGATTTTGAAGTTTTGTAGAAACAACACACACTCAATCTGTTGATTATCTGTAAAACTTTGGTTTATTGTTACTTCTGTTGTGACCTGCAGTGTTGAACAAGTTGCCCTCCACTGGTTGAAAGATTAGCAATGTACAAATTTTAATTGATTCCATTCAGTTGTTTCTGGGCTCCTGTTTCAAAAGCAGGGAAGTGTATCTCTGGCACAGCAGATGCATGCTAAATCTGAATCACTTTGTTGGGTTGCAAATATCTCTGTCTCTCTCTCTTGTCTCCCCCCCCCCCCCCGCCTTGGTTTATCACACAATTTTGTAGACTGTTTTGAATCCAAAGCTTAACCTACATTTCTCAAAGTGTCTCCTACTCAGAAAACAAACAAACAAACAAACAAACAAACAAACAAACCCCAAAACATATGAAATTGTAACTCCTGCTGTTTCAGGCTAATGACTCATCGAGTTAAGCATCCCATTCTCACAGTGGCAAACAGCTATGGGAGACACCTATGGGAAGCACAAAAGTAGGACCTGAGCACGGCAGTTTCCCCTCTGCTGCGCATGACACTTAGATCTTGTGGGCATCCAGAGAAGTTGAACATTGGAAGATTCAGGACAGATACTAAATCATGCAGCACACAGTTCAACTACGGAATTGGCTGATATGGGAAACAGTGACAATCACAGACTTGAATGACTCTAATGAGAATAGGGATGTCCTACAATACCCTCCAACATTTCTCCAATGAAAATAGGGATATCCCAAGGAAAAGCAGGACATTCTGGGATCAAATCAGAAACCGGGACAGGGATATCCCTGAGGGTCTGCAGCTGTGCTCTTTTTCTATAGTCAGAGGTAGCAATGGTCCTGCATACCAGTTGCTGGAAACTGCAGGATGGGAGAATGTTATTGCGCTTGGTTCCTACTTGATGGTTTCCCACAGGTATCTGGGTGTTCACTGTGAGAGCAGGATAGTGGACAGGATGGGCCACTGGCATACCATTGCTGTTTATATTTGTTACTGTTATTGCTAATATTATGAAAGCAAAACAAGCTTCAAAAATAATTATAATAGAGAACTGCCTATTGTGAAGTAGGGCACATGGCCACCCTACAACAGAAAGCCACAATGAATAACCGTGACAGATTTGCTCTGCAACAAAAATATTTCTGTTTTGTTTTTGTCTTTCATTTATTGCTGAAAATACACCAAGCTTAGAAAACTGGCAGGTTCTCCAGATTGGGATGTGGAATGAAACTCTGTGCACAGATGGCTTTGGTGTAGCTTTACAACAAAGCTTTTGGCTATGTGTTGTGTTCTCTTTCTCTTTTTCTCTCTCTCCCACTCGCCCCCCATATGCTCAGAGAGCTCTGAGGCTTGTAGAGAAACACATTTCCTCTTCAGGGATCTCATGACATGCTTTGTTTTCATGATCTAAGGATAAATGGCTGTGCCCCCTTTAGAAATTTCTCCACTCCAATGAAACTGGGGCATTCCCATCTGATCAGAGTGCATTTTAAAGGAGTGAAAGAGGCTGTTAAGTCAAGGCACAAGAGTTACTAACTCAAGCAGGCAATAAGTGCTCGACAGCAGCCAATCAGCAAGACCATCTAAAAAAATCTTTTTTAAAAAAAAAATTAATACACCTCCTTACAAAAGCGTTTGATCCAGACTAATTTAGGCATATTGAAATCACCATTATAAATATATTTATTTATTTCCTACCTTTTCCCCAGCTTAGGAATCAAGGTGGCTTACACACATAAAACAGAAAAGGCTAAAAACTTGGAAAAGGCAATCATTAAAACATAAATAAGCATGAATAGAATAAAGATAATATTTAAAAGATCTATTAAAAACAAAAACAAGAACGATGAAAACATCACAAATCATTGCAAAATGACGTTAATCATAATGAAGTCAAGCCCCAGTGATTTCAATGGGAATGAAGTCTCCATCTTAAAAGGGGCAACCCACCCCTCCCCACCTGGGTGAGAAAGAAAAGGAAATGCTTCTGTTGAGATGGTGATATAGCTGGGCACCATCTAAAACCAGGCAATATCAGCCAGTGGTTCTCAGTTTAAAGCCTGGCAGCTCCTAAGATTCATAGAAGGACTCTGTTCTTCACTACGTGCCACTTCCCTGCTGTAGCATTGGAACGCTCCATGAATTGGGGCCATTGTGTTGTGAGCCTGACTCTTGATGTCCCTGCTTCTCATCACTTCTAGTGACCAGGGATAAGGGCATAGACATCCACAGCTGGAGACTGTATACAAATAAGTCATGCGTAGAGCAGACATTAATACAACTAAGTTAGTCTTGTCCATTGGGTCTATTCTGAGTAGGACAAACATTGGTTACAACCCAATGTGTTGGGTATTTCCAGCAAGGAAATCAACTTGCTCCCCCTCCTGGAAAATGTGAAATGCACCCCTGTTTTGCATCTCATAACATTCCTAATTAGGAGAATATACATGCTTCCAAATAGCCTCAGGCAAACGATGCTTCTGTTTCTGATTACAGCAGATTGTTGGTGCCAGGGATATTTCTTTTCCTATCATGCAAACAAACCTTCAACTTCATTTTCCATTTTATCTCTCACCCCCACCAATTTCTGGCCTTATGAATCCCCCCCTACTTCTCTTTTCCTCAGGCCTCTCTGCATTTTGAAAACACTTATTTATTATGGCATTTGGTTATTGCTCTAATATAATACCCTGAAGGGTCAGGTATATTGTGTTTACATCTAGTGCTGCCTGGTATTGGATGTCAGATGGATTTACTTGGGTACCTTCAAGTGGTCTAGTTTGTTGTCATGCTTCTGTCTGCTCTCATAAAAGAAATAATGAACATGAGGATTCCCTCCTGAGCTGATAACCTACTTCAACTAGGGCTGAGTTGAATCTACTGTAGTTTAGGAGCATATTATAAAGCAACAAAAGTGCCCCCAGTTCCAGCATTCCACCCCCCCCCCAGTGCTGCCTGCAAAAACAAGCAACTCTCCCCACCACAACCCTTTCGGAACTGTACTTGCCTATTTACATTGTCCTCTCTTCTTGTCTCTTTCAGTTGACTTACTTTGGTCTTTGTGATGTCTCTACATAGTCAAGTCAGGAGAGCTACATAGCTTTGTAGCATCTTCTGCTATGTAATCCCTGATTGGATGGGATTGCCCTTACATCCCAGGGTTTTGCAACTGATCTAGGAATAATTGCTTTCCTTCAGTTGACTTTATTTGCCCCCACTGATGTCATCACCTAGCCAAATGTGATTGGCCACAGGGTAGATATGTGAAGCAATATCATGTTTGCCTTGTATCTGTAGCATTTGAGAGCAGCACAATCTGTTTTGGATCCATTTTGTGTTATTCTGATGTGATTGATTTAGTTACTAATATGTTCTGTTCCGGATCCATCAAGCTAGGGTATTTTACTTTCATTATTATTGTCTTTTATGGAAAAGTCTTTTTTGTCTTGTTGCCTTCCCCTACCTTCCCTGGAAGTAAGGTAAGATAAAGGTCTCTGGAAGTACCCTCTGTTAAGAGAGAAAGAGAATGAGTGCTGTGATTTTTAATTGTACATTTTGAAAAAATAGCAACTGGGAATGAAGAAGGCAACTCTAATAATCTTACTCTACATTATATGCTTAAACTGTCTCACCCTGATAAACAACCCGGTCAATGAATTCTGCACCAGCTGAAGTTACCAAACTGTCTCCAGAGGCAGCTGTATGTAAAACATATTGCAGAGAGCCAGTGTGGTGTAGTGGTTAAGAGCGGTAGTCTCGTAATCTGGGGGACTGGGTTCGCATCTCCGCTCCTCCACATGCAGCTGCTGGGTGACCTTGGACCAGTCACACTTCTCTGAAGTCTCTCAGCCCCACTCACCTCACAGAGTGTTTGTTGTGGGGGAGGAAGGGAAAGGAGAATGTTAGCCGCTTTGAGACTCCTGGAGGGGAGTGAAAGGCGGGATATCAAATCCAACTCTTCTTCTTCTTCTTCAGTAATCTGACCTAGAGGTTACCAAAGCATAGACGACAGAAGTTATACTATCCCTGCCCAGATAGGGGTGCAGTTGGCCCACCACACCATGCCACCAAGGCCCCTTCAGCCTCAGGTTACAGCAAGTGATCCAAAGTACCCCCAAGCTGCGCACCCAGTCTTTCAGAGGGAGTGTAAACCCATCAAGAGTAGGCAACCTCCCATCTATCTGGTCTAGGGAACCACCTACTAACAGTGCCTTATTCTTATGTGGATTGAGATTCAGTTTATTGGTTCAAAGACACGCCCGGGGATTCCCTGTTCACGCGGGGGCAAAAGTCCAGCCCTCGCGTGTGTGGGAGGGGTTAGCCCGCAACCCCCTCTCCTCCCAGGTTGGAAATGGCTTTCTAGAAAAAATAGCACCAGATAGAATTGAACCCTAAGGAACCTAGGTGAGGCCAACTCCACCCAGCTGACCCACCCAGGTCTCAGTGATACAGACTAGATCAACCTCCTCATCCATAAGCAGGATGAGGCAGGTCATACTCTGAGCCAACCTGGCATTTTTCAGCAGCAGGAACCACAGACCCGAAGATTAGCTGATAGCATAACCACAGTTCCCCAAGTAAGAGGAGGGGCTGGCACATGGCATAGTCACTAACTGCCTGTGCTGTGTGCCCCTTACCAGACCTGCTCCACCTCCCGCACCATACTGCCCCCTATCCTAAACTACTGTGATTGAACCCACCTCTGGTGCTTTCCCCAGCTCTGCTCCTCCCAGACACATCTCCTCTCCCTCAATAAAAGCAAACAACAACACCCCCCCCCCATAAATTACAAAGCAGTTAAAATAATTAAAAAAACAATTGTAACAGTGACTCTGCCTATGTTTCATAGCTCATGCTGCAGCCAGGAGATGCACATTGGCTGTAGGTGCATAAGTCTCAAGATTACTGCTGCTTTCTGCTGCTGGGGCTGGCCTGCCTGATGGTCAGAGGCACAACAGATGCAAGGCTATCAGAAGGGAGGGGTTAGCTGTAGATGGTAAGAGGATTGAAGTCTCTCCTCTTGCCCGCTCTGTCTCCTGTTTGCCTACTTGCCACAAACAGCAATCTCCTGGTTCCTGAATATGCAGTCAACTTCCAAGCTTTCCATGTCCCAGGCTAGCGCCAGAGTATTATGGTGACTCTTTTCTTGAGGCACAGATGATTCAACACACACAGAGAGCTAATATTTTATGAGCCATTATTCCAGGGTCATCTTGTAAGGAATTAAATGAAATGGCAGCCTGCATTCAAACAGATGGCAGATAAAATTACTAATATTGGGAGGCGTGTGTTGAGAGCTCTTGTTTGTGTTTTCCACTGTATTGCAGATGTTCTGTGAAAGAGCTTTTGATTTTGTTTCACAGAAAGCATCAATGAATAAGAATTTTCGAAATGCAGGAATTCAAAATTTCAAGCTGCAGTATCAAATTAATGGATAAGATCTCTCCAAATTTGGGTTTCACTCACAAATCGAGTTTCACTTTCTGCGATAAGTCAGCTTTCTTTGCCAATCTCACTTATCTCCTAAGCAGATAAACCCATGTTGCAATGAGGAAAAAGAACTAGTGGGAGAAAGGGCTCGCTTGAAACTAGAGAGGCCTCTCTTAACTGGCCCAGATTCTCGTAACTGAATAGCCACTTAAGCACCATACAAAAGTTAAAAACACATCACCAAAAATGAGGGCGCATAGTTGCACGCAGTTTAAATGGAAATACAGCTCATCTCACCATGTTCCATTTGCCCATCCTTGCATGTCAAAATGAAGGCTCCAAGAAACAGAGCTGCATATTCACATTTTACCCTACTTCATGCATATCTTACCTGATTAATTGGCTGGAAAAATGCATTGCAAAATTGAGAGAAGTGAGAATTTTGAAAGTGGGTTGTGTTTTGGTTTGCATATTGTTTTGGAAAGTGTTAATTTTCAATAGATTTGCCTTGAAATGAAAACTGAGTTTAATTTCTCTCCCACCCCCAGAGAGAATACAGGAATTGATACATGTCCCTGCCAGCAGTATTTGCAAGGTGTGAGTTGTTCCTTCTGCCTCACTTATTGTATTTTTCCTGTTTATTAAACATGCTCAAGAACATCTGAGTGTGGCCTGATTAGTGGCATAAACACCTTGGGCAAGGATGATTCAGTCGTGCTAACTAGTACCCATTGTTCAGCATGACTCAGATCAAGTCACATATGTGCACAACCCTTTGAGGCTAATGTGCATTATACATGCTTCAGAAGGTCTTGTGCTTTTGTGGATCATCTGCAAACCTCCATGTTGAAGACATTCTGTTTTCTCTAGATGATGGCCACATGTCATAATTTACAATCAGAATCACACTGGGACATAAGAATCTGTGTGCATGAACAAGGCTGTCTGAGGCTCAATAACTTTAAGAATAAGGATGTACCTTGTTGTTCCTTGCTTGTTTGCTTTGCTGAGCATTTTTCATAACTGACACATCACATTCCTGTTATGAACAAGAGTTGGTGACATCTTTGAGCATTGTTAATGCATGTGCAGAGCATATCAATATTGTTTCCTGTTCTCATGTGCAGACACATTTTATTGCCTGTGATTTTCCACTTTCATCTTTGTCAAATGTTTATGTTGGAAATATAGATTAAGCATTCGAAATCCTGCATATATATATGCAAGTTCCCTTCTTTCTGCCTGTAGCCAATTTATTTTATGTTGTGAAATAGGATTTCATAGATAAGGATGGTATCAGTGCTGTACAGTACATCTCCATGTGGCTTACGGGTGTTAGAGATTGGAAATAGATACGGTTGATTTACCCAGATTGCCATTTAAAAATATCCTTTTCTAAGTCACATCGTACATGTATATTGATTGGGTGCGTGTGGGGAGAATGATTCAAGGAGAAAGGAGGGCACTGGCACCTTCCCATTCTCTAAGCTGCTCCCAAGAGAAACTCACAGATTGTTCACACCCATTTCATATCCCTGTATACACTCCACCCCACCCCCCAAAGAGTGTGTCTCACAAGCCCTTGTGTACAGTGGGGATGGGCAAACTTCAGAATACTAAGCTATTGTTGCTGTTGGCATCTTATCCATAGCCAAAGTTTCAAGAAAACAGAGTTATGTGCAAAAGACTCTGAAAGACTTGGGTCTCATACCACTTCATAGGATTCATAGCTTTGTTCCCTGCCCCAATAATCCTGGGACCTGTAGTTTCTTAAGAGCTGTTAGGAGACCCTTAACAAACTACAGCTGCCAGGATTCTGTGGGGTGAAGCAGTGGCGGACCTGCTGGGGGTCTCAAATTTCAGCTGTGCTGTTGCTGTGCTTCATTCTTCTGGTTGGTGCTGGCTCATTAGAGGGCCTTGTTGATAACTGCTTTCCATTTATGGAATGCCCTCTTTGGTGAGGTGCATCTCTCTCTCTCTCTCTCTCTCTCTCTCTCTCTCTCTCTCTCCATTGATATTCAGAGATAAGTTTAAATCATCCTGGTTCACCTAGGCAGCTGATAGCTGAAATATAATGTTCCTGACAACCTTGAAATTAATAGCTGTAAGGATATATGATTGTGTTAACAACAACAAAAACTTCTAAATTTGTATTTTTTTTTCAGTTTTGTTCTTGAGCTCCCTTGGGAGGGAGGGATAAAAAAATTAGATAGTGATGATTGTGTGGGAAATTGCAGCCAAACATAACTATGCTTGAAGAAGAAGAGTTTGGATTTGATATCCCGCCTTATCGCTACCTGAAGGAGTCTCAAAGCGGCTAACATTCTCCTTTCCCTTCCTCCCCCACCACAAACACTCTGTGAGGTGAGTGGGGCTGAGAGACTTCAAAGAAGTGTGACTGGCCCAAGGTCATCCAGCAGCTGCATGTGGAGGAGAGGGGAAGCAAACCTGGTTCACCAGATTACGAGTCTTAACCACTACACCACACTGGCATGAGTGCTTGTTAGTGCACAAAGGGGTTAAGCCCACAGAGTTCTGTTTCTAGAGTCAGCTAGGTCATACCACCTCATCTCTGTGAGGGAGGACGTGAAACTACTTCTCTTCCTATTCCTCGTTCTCTTCCAGCCATATAACCAACCAGGAAACAATACGGTGTATTTTGCAACCAAGAGTAATCTACCTGTGTTCCCTTTGCTGTTGTATGGATGCATGAATTAGACCTTTGGATTTAGTAAGTAAAGCTTTTAAACTTAAGTTTGTGGGCTGTTCATTGCTAGAGGGGTAGAGAAAACAGGCAAGAATTTTAAGGCAGACTAAACAGAATTTGCAAAAGGATTTAACAACCTATATTCCACACTATGATGCTTGTTAACTCTGAGGTTTTTTAAAAAAAAACTCTGCTGCAGGCGCTCTCTTGCGGAAGAGTGTGCAAAGCTCCACATTTTGAAATCTATGTGCCCAGCTGTTTCTTTTGTTAAAGAAACATGGGTCAGATCTATTTTTTACCTCCATAGATTAATTGATTCGATTTTTATCCCACCCTTCATCCCAAAGGAAACAATTCCAGTACATATGCAGATCTCTACTCAAATATCTTGTTGGAGGAGGAAGGCAACATAGATGGTGCCCACCTAATATTTAAAGTGGAGGGAATTCTAACAAGTTGTTGATGATGACGATCTGAACTTCTTCACTGTTTTCTATGGAGAGCTCTTACTTCTACTCTGGAAATGGGTGTGCCTGTGGGTGGTGAGGAGGCAGATGGAATCTAAAGGAATTGGAAGTTGTCACTTCAATCTGACAAGGGAGAGGAGATGCATGCAACGAGGTCAAAGAGCTCGCCTTTCTTTACTGTACCCTCCTCCCTGCTAAATTGCAATAAGGCACTCAAGGTCAAGGCTGTCAGCCAACCCTAATCATTAGCCAATTAATGCTATATAATAACACAGCAGGTGGGAAAGGTTAGGGGGCTTGGAAAAGCCCACAACATTTTAATGACAAGCCGCCACTTGCCTCATTCTGTACCTGAAGGGGCTCTGCCTGGTCAACTCTGGATATTCCAGCCCTGAACTCAGAGCTCCTGACGACATCAGAACAACTTTTCCCACACATATAACTGTTCATTATCCTGTGCTGTTTTATACATTGGCTCTACTCTCATTTCCCTCAGCCAAGTGCTTTTTTCCAAATAATAAGATGACTCTAATAGGATAGTAACAGACACCACAGCATTTGGAGGAAGCTTAACATGCCATTTTAGCTTTTTGATTCGAGCTCAAGCATTGGCAGACATTAGCACAGAGCCAGAGTGGATGATGAGGTTAGAAATCCGGCTGAGCCATTTAATTTACTCCTTTGGCAGGCTTGCTTCTGGGGACTGATGGCCACATTAAAAACAAAAGGCATTTGACTGCAATCACTTCAGCTGCTCTTGATTTGTAAGCCTGGCTACAGTTCCACACTGTTCTTCAGTGGGCCCATCACCTCTGTTTTAAATTCAGTATTTAAAGATGGGATTGGTTGCCAGGGAAACCGCTGGCTGAGAAAAGCAGGGGAGTCTTAACCTGATGTGTCAGAGCATTGCTAGGAAAGGCGGCACACACATATCAGTAAATAAAGAAAATTGATGCCTCTGGCTTCTGCCCTCTGAAGCTATTTGCTCGGCTTAAATCCATTTTTATGATTTTCCAGAATTTATGGATTATCAGTTCCAGCCTCTGAAATGAGTACACGTTTAAAATTTCCAACATTTTGTTTCACTTTTGGAAGCAATTTAGAAATGCAGGAATGGTAACACTATTTAAGACATTTTGAGTAAAGAACAGATTACCGTACAGGTTGGAGTAATTTTAGATTAATATAGGGCCAAAGTGGCCCTCCAGGTCTTTTTATCTAGCCCTTTGTACTCCCCCAGTTTATTGCTTGACCCACTTCTGCATTTGACCCCCCCCCCCCCACTGGTCTGTGGCCTCAGAAAGGTTGCCCAGAAGGGAATGTGATTCTTGGGCTGAAAAAGGTTCCTCATAACTGGATTAAATTAGGTGGCCTTTCCATCATTGAAGGACCATGCACATCTGCTATTGGGTCCCTGAAGCACAGATTCACACAAAGCGGCAAAACGTCCTTGCAGGTTATTAACAGGACTTTTATTTGAAGTGCATATGCAGAACAAAGGTAGAGGGCAATAAATACGCAACCTGCACAACCAGTCAGGGTGCGCCCCCTTTATATAGATTTGCAGAATAGAATACCACCTGATTTCCTGTGAAGCACCTGATTTATTGTAAACCGAAAGTTATGGCAACTTCCTATGTTTTTACATGGGCTTGCTCCCCCTTTCCTTCCTGCACCAGCCTCTCCACACCATGAACCTCAACATGTGTTCAAATGTAAAACATGTGATTTATACTAGTAGCAATAAATAATGGGGCTGTGTGTCCTGCATTACTTACTCCTCCCTTTCAACTCGCCTCCTTGTCTTCAGTCACCCCCAGTCTGGGGCCAGAATGAAACATCCATCTAGCCTTGCTCTTATCTTTAACCCCCCTAAGCCTAGAAATTCCAAAGAGAGGCCCATTTTCACTGTAACATTTAAGCAACAGAAAAAAACCCTGTCCTTCTGGCTGGTGTAGAAAAACCTCCCATTTTGGGATAAACAGAACTATACTGTAATATGCCCCTTCACCCCTTCATCATGACTAAACTTAACCCTTGGAGATGTGGGTGGATTTTGTTTTTGTTTTGGTGATGGCATCAAAAATACTTGTCTATTCAGAATTAGGGGGAACTGATTTACTAGAGTCCTGGAGCCACTCTGTCTGCAACAGCACAATACACACATTGGCTGAGACACACACAGAGGCTGGCTACTTTTATAGGGATGACCCAAGATGAGTCACAAGTCACAGTGACTTAGCAGTTTGCTTTTAACAGTTAATAGGCTTAGGCTTGAATGATTGTGTAGACCTTGTAGGCCTTACTGCTTCTGCTCTCAAGAACCTTTGTCTCATGACAGTTTCTCCCTATCCATTTCATCCTCCCAACTACCCTATGAGCTAAGTAGGCTCATCTAGCCTACAATGAGCTTCATGGCTTGGGAATTTGAACCCTGGTCTCCTGGATCTTGATCCAACACTTTAACCACTATGCCGCCCTGGCTGTACTCTGCTGTCCGATTTGCTCCAGGATACCACCTTGTTTGATATGTAATCTGCTGTAGACTGGCAGCACTCCTGTAACTGATCAGGAAATTTTGCATTCACTCACACTTCATTGTCTTTGTTTGCCTGTAGAGATGTTGTCATGATGCCAGCCATGAAGTCAAATTCTGGATGTTCTTACTGAGGTCATGCAGAGCTGGCCTGTCTTAACTTTTGATTTCAAAGGCAGCATGGTGTCTGCTGTTACATGCGAGATCTTGCTCCATGCTTTGACTGGCTATACGGAGCCATGATTTAATTTATAGATCTCTAGGCTGTAGATCAATGGTAGAGCATCTTCATTGCATGCAGAAGATCCTAGGTTCAATTCACTGCATGTCCAGGTAAGGCTGGGAAGACCTCCCCTTTGAAATCCATAAGAGTTGCTACCAGTTAGTGTAGACAATACTATGCTAGATGGACTAAGGGTCTTACTCATTAAAAGAAAAGTCCCTATGTTCCTAAGCCCCATTTGTCTGGGATTTTCCATGTGACCAGTTGATGAAGAATAATTAAATGGGTTGTAAGTTTTACTCACAGTGGTCCCACTGAAATCAGTGGAACTAAGTTAGTCATTTTCATTAATTTATCTGAGTTGGAGTAACATTGGATAACTATTTTCAAAAGCAGCAACAGTGAAGACAAGCAATGGGAAGATTTACAACAGACCTATAGTCTCATAATGTGATTCTCTTTCACTCAGAAATATCACACACAAGCACCATATTTGACCCAAAATAGAAAAATGTGACACATTTAGTGCAGCTGTGATTTAGGTATGTGTATCATGAGGTATCAAGAATGCAAGAAGAGCTGCTGGCTCAGGCAAATGTCCCATCTAGTCCAGGATCCTGTTCTCAGTTAGCAGCCAGATGTCTCTGGGAAACCCACAAGCAGAACCTGTTGGGCAGTTTACTTTTCAATACACAGTATAGAGATCTCAGGATTTTCAAGAAATGAGATCAGCAAAACAAATATGAAGAGATCCACAAGACTTTTATTTGGAAGAGAGCTTGGGGAAAAACTGGCGAGGAGCCCAGGACATTTCACTATGCTACAAAAAGAAAAAGCCCTGTTGATTAGACTCTTCATCTGTTTAGTGGCTGTTTTAATTGATCCTGTACCACTAAGTGCTGGAGAGGTGGTGAGTTTCTCCATATTTATTTACAAAAACCAGCAATTAGCAAGTCATGGAACAAAGTGGCAGGTGTTCTTGCAAAGGTCACATGGAGGTGACATCTGTCATCACCTTTTCTTTGGAAGTAGACATGGTATCACACATTCCTTCTCTTGTTTCATGCCTTAATAAAACATAGCCAGCCCACTGGCTTGTTTTGTTCTAGTGGAAACCAAGCTATTGTACATGCATAAATTATTGTCTAAAAGAAAGGTGAACAGTGTCAGCTTAGGCTGTTTGTAAGAAGTTGCCTGTTGCTGGATGTCAGAATCTGTGGGCCATTGCTGCATCACTGAGGGTTCTTGTTATAAGAAGGAATGTAGGCTGTTCAAGCCAGGAAGCAGTTCAGTTGCAACTGCCCAGAATACTCCTCGTCCTAAAGAGTCCCCAAGGAACCAACCTCGTGCAATCTTGATACCATGGTTGACAAGTAAAGGACAAATGGGGGAATTTCTGTCCCTCCAGTTGTTGCTAAACTCCCAACTCCAATCATCCCAAGTTTAGCATGGCAAATGGATAGGTATGGTGTGAACTGGAGTCTAAGAACATCTGGAGGGCTACAGGTTCCTTATTATCACTATGGCTGTTAACCACAGTAGACCCTCAAGGTTCAAAAATAGTATGCCACCGAATTAGATTTGCTTTGGACAACAATAGAAGACACCTGTTTTCTTCACGCCCAGGCTGTGGACATCCTGGAATGGTCTGGAATGTGGGGGAAGGATGCTAGACTAGATGGACAGTTGATCAGATCCAGCTGTACTCTTATGTTGATTAAAAAAATTCCTTCCAGTAGCACCTTAGAGACCAACTATGTTTGTTATTGGTATGAGCTTTCATGTGCATGCACACTTATCTGAAGAAGAATTGTGCATGCACACGAAAGCTCATACCAATAACAAACTTAGTTGGTCTCTAAGGTGCTACTGGAAGGAATTTTTTTATTTTGTTTCGACTACGGCAGACCAACATGGCTACCTACCTGTAACTAGAACTTATGTTGATTTAGTAAGCCCAAACATGTAAAAGCAGGGCCTGTTCATCTCAATGGGAAACAGGAAGTAACATATTCTGGAACATAAATAGGGGGTGTGAAGTGAGGGGTATGTGGGAAAGTAGCCTTTTGGTGTCCTACCTGAAGTAGGTGGTGGTGGGTGACTTACTACAAAATTCAGAGCTGTCTGTTAGGCAGGTCATGTTACACATCAGAAGCTTATCTCCCCCCTCCTCCTAGTCTTATGGTTTTATGTGACATTTAGAATCAATGAAAATTGTTGCTCTGCACGATTTTTTTTTTAAGAGGAGCAAAAGTAAAGGAAACAAGAATATATATATCAGGTGAAATTACCTAGATGATGGGAGATGAGAGGGAAACAGAGAGATTTGACCTTGTTCTGCACTTAGAGGTCACATTAGTAATGACAGACCATTATATCAGATCTGAGTCTCTTTTGCGGTAGAGTTGATTGTGTGCGTGTGTCGTAGGCCAACAAGCTGCAAAGAAAGGAGAAATTCTGTGAGCAAACAACACAGTGATGAATTCGAGCTGTTCCTACCAGGCACAACAATACTGTTTTCCAAAGAGCAAGATACAAAGATTTCCCTTTTCAAAGGAGTTGAACAAGGCAGCGTGAGAAAACAACAATGTGAGGCGTTTCAGATTGCCTAATTAGAAATCTGAAGGTTACGAGGAATGTTGGGGAGGCATTCTGCACAGATGAAGAACCTTTGCTTCTCTTTGTTCATTTTCACAGGCAGAAATGGAAGACACTGAATGTTTCCAAGATGCTTTCATTTCTGCTTGTTCACCTCAGCAATCAAGTGCTGCAAATTTCACAATATTGAGGAAATTTAGAGAGTTGTGGAATGAATTCTGGCTAACATGTTACCTCTCCTAAGCCATTCAAACACATTCATACAGTGGAGGCTGATGTATTAGGGCAAATGGGGCTGCCATCAGCTCTCACTTACCTGCCTCCTTGACTGCAACCAGTCCAGAGGGTGGCACTGCTTTTCAGCTTCCTTCTCCTGAGTCTTGCCAGCCTGTGCTCAGGTTGGGTAATTATGTAAATATAACCATATATGCTGAAGACACCACAATCTCTATTGCCCTTCATTCCCAGGGAACTGGATGCCAAATAAGCATTGGCACCCCTAGAGTTTTTCTCTACTCAGAGATTGGGCTGCTTTGTAACAATATAGTTATTGTTTATTTTATGGTTGAGATTCCTGCATTGCAGGGAGTGGATTAGATGATGCCCAGAGGCCCATTGCTATAATTCTATGATTCTAAGAACATGGAGTGGGGTGTATCTGGTGTTAGGGGAGGGGTAGTTATGAGTTACTGGCCTCTGCTGCCCCAGCAGGTGCTATGCTTCTCCAACAGTTTAACTACAGCCTTGGAGGTGCACTCCATTATCTCTTGAGACACACGGATGCCAACATGAACATGGAGACAATGGAAAGAAAGGCTTCCACAGCACCATGGCTAGCTCTGTGTTAAGGATTCATATTGGAGGCATCCTAGCTAAAAGGTAAAGGGACCCTGACCGTTAGGTCCAGTCGCGGATGACTCTGGGGTTGCGGCGCTCATCTCGCTTTACTGGCCGAGTGAGCCGGCGTACAGCTTCCAGGTCATGTGGTCAGCATGACTAAGCCACTTCTGGCAAACCAGAGCAGTGCATGGAAAAAGCCATTTACCTTCCTGCCGGAGTGGTACCTATTTATCTACTTGCACTTTGACGTGCTTCAAACACTTAGGTTGGCAGGAGCAGGGACCGAGCAACAGGAGCTCACCCCGTTGCTGGGATTCGAACTGCCGACCTTCTGATTGGCAAGCCCTAGGCTCTGTGGTTTAGACCACAGCATCACCCGCATCCTGGAGGCTTCCTAGAGCAGAGCTCAAATGTTATTTCAGCAGCAGTCATTCTCAGACTGAATCTTAAATACGAGCAGCAGCCCTGAAGCTTTCTAATGCAGAAAAACTGAAAATATAAATCTAAAACAAGCAATTGTTTGAATTTTGTTACTTTTTATTAGGTGTTATTTTTGTGGTTGTGTTTTTTGTGGTTGTATTTTAAAATGTAACCTGTCCTTGGCCTTAAGGTGAAGTGCGGGTAATAAATAATAATAATTTGTTGTTGTTTAGTCGTTTAGTCATGTCCGACTCTTCGTGACCCCATGGACCAGAGCATGCCAGGCACTTCTGTCCTCCACTGCCTCCCGCAGTTTGATCAAACTCATGCTGGTAGCGTCAAGAACACCATCCAACCATCTCATCCTTCTTCTTGTGCCCTCCATCTTTCCCAACATCAGGGTCTTTTCCAGGGAGGCTTCTCTTCTCATGAAGTGGCCAAAGTATTGGAGCCTCAGCTTCCTGATCTGTCCTTCCAGTGAGCACTCAGGGCTGATTTCCTTAAGAATGGATACGTTTGATCTTCTTGCAGTCCATGGGACTCTCAAGAGTCTCCTCCAGCATCATAATTCAAAAGCATCAATTCTTCAGCGATCAGCCTTCTTTATGGTCCAGCTCTCACTTCCATACATCTCTACTGGGAAAACCATAGCTTTTACTATACGGACCTTTGTTGGCAAGGTGATGACTCTACTTTTTAAGATGCTGTCTAGGTTTGTCATTGCTTTTCTCCCAAGAAGCAGGCGTCTCTTAATTTCGTGGCTGCTGTCACCATCTGCAGTGATCATGGAGCCCAAGAAAGTAAAATCTCTCACTGCCTCCATTTCTTCCCCTTCTATTTGCCAGGAGGTGATGGGACCAGTGGCCATGATCTTTCTTTTTTTGATGTTGAGCTTCAGAGCATATTTTGCGCTCTCCTCTTTCACCCTCAATAAAAGGTTCTTTAATTCCTCCTCACTTTCTGCCATCAAAGTTGTGTCATCTGCATCTCTGAGGTTGTTGATATTTATTCTGGCAATCTTAATTCCGGCTTGGGATTCATCCAGCCCAGCCTTTCGCATGATGATTTCTGCATATAAGTTAAATAAGCAGGGAGACAAAATACAGCCTTGTCGTACTCCTTTCCCAATTTTGAACCAATCAGTTGTTCCATATCCAGTTCTAACTGTAGCTTCTTGTCCCACATAGAGATTTCTCAGGAGAAGATGAGGTGATCAGGCACCTTTAAGAACTTGCCATAGTTTGCTGTGGTCGACACAGTCAAAGGCTTTTGCATAGTCAATGAAGCAGAAGTAGATGTCTTTCTGGAACTCTCTAGCTTTCTCCAAAATCCAGTGCATGTTTGCAATTTGATCTCTGGTTCCTCTGCCTCTTCTAAATGCCTCTTCTAAATGCACTTCTGGGAGTTCTCGGTCCACATACTGCTTGAGCCTTCCTTGTAGAATTTTAAGCATAACCTTGCTAGCGTGTGAAATGAGTGCAATTGTGCAGTAGTTGGAGTATTCTTTGGCACTGCCCTTCTTTGGGATTGGGATGTAGACTGATCTTCTCCAATCCTCTGGCCACTGCTGAGTTATCCAAACCTGCTGGCATATTGAGTGTAGCCCCTTGACAGCATCATCTTTTAAAATTTTAAATAGTTCAGCTGGAATACCATCACTTCCACTGGCCTTGTTATTTGCAGTGCTTTCTAAGGCCCATTTGACTTCACTCTCCAGGATGTCTGGCTCAAGGTCAGCAACCACACTACCTGGGGTGTACGAGACATCCATATCTTTCTGGTATAATTCCTCTGTGTATTTTTGCCACCTCTTCTTGATGTCTTCTGCTTCTGTTAGGTCCTTACCACTTTTGTCCTTTATTATGGTAATCTTTGTACAAAATGTTCCTTTCATATTTCCGATTTTCTTGAACAGATCTCTGGTTCTTCCCATTCTGTTGTTTTCCTCTAATTCTTTGCATTGCTCGTTTAAGAAGGCCTTCTTGTCTCTCCTTGCTATTCTTTGGAAATCTGCATTCAATTTCCTGTATCTTTCACTATCTCCCTCGCATTTTGCTTTTTTTAAAAAAATGATATTTATTAAAGTTTTACAATTAAAAAAAAAGTTACAAAGTGAAAAAAGAAGAAAATAAACATAGAAAAAAATGCAAAAATACATAGGAAAAATACAAAATACAAGAAAAATTAAAAACAATTAAAAACAAATCAATCTTTTTATATCTTATATTTCATTTACTTATTTCCCTGACCTCCTCACACCTCCCTTTTTTGTATTCCAGTTCACATGGTTAATTCAGCAAATCCTTTCCCTCTTTGTTTTTATCTTAATTCTATTTCTTGACATATTATAGCTTTATATTTTCACCTGATTATCAATCCATTTTTACATATTCTTTTTAACCTTATTGCTAAAGCCACTTCATTTCAATCCAACATCATTTTAGCATTCATTAATTTTACAATGTTTCTGCAAATAGTCTTTAAATTTCTTCCAGTCTTCTTCCACCAACTCTTCTCCCTGGTCTCGGATTCTGCCAGTCATTTCCGCCAATTCCATATAGTCTATCACTTTCATCTGCCATTCTTCCAAGGTGGGTAGATCTTGTGTCTTCCACTCCCTCGCATTTTGCTTGCCTTCTCTCCCCCGCTATTTGTAAGGTCTCGTTGGACAGCCACTTTGCTTTCTTGCATTTCTTTTTCATTGGGATGGTTTTAGTTGCTGCCTCCTGTATAATGTTGCGAGCCTCCACCCATAGTTCTTCAGGCACTCTGTCTTGCAAATCTAAATCCTTAAACCTGTTCCTCACTTCCACTGTGTATTCATAAGGGATTTGATTTAGATTGTATCTTACTGGCCCAGTGGTTTTTCCTACTTTCTTTAGTTTAAGCTTGAATTTTGCTATAAGAAGCTGATGATCTGAGCCACAGTCAGCTCCAGGTCTTGTTTTTGCTGACTGTATAGAGCTTCTCCATCTTTGGCTGCAGAGAATATAATCAATCTGATTTTGATGCTGCCCATCTGGTGATGTCCATGTGTAGAGTCATCTCTTGTGTTGTTGGAAAAGCGTGTTTGTTATGACCAGCTTGTTCTCTTGACAGAACTCTATTAGCCTTTGCCCTGCTTCGTTTGGATCTCCAAGGCCAAACTTGCCAGTTGTTCCTTTTATCTCTTGATTCTCTACTTTAGCATTCTAATCCCCTATAATGAGAAGAACATCCTTCTTTGGTGTCACTTCTATAAGGTCTTGTAAGTCTTCATAGAACTGGTCAATTTCGGTTTCTTCAGCACCAGTAATTGGTGCATAAACTTGGATTACAGTGATGTTAAAAGGTCTGCCTTGGATTCGTATCGAGATCATTCTATCATTTTTGAGACTGCATCCCAGTACAGCTTTCACCACTCTTTTGTTGACTATGAGGGCCACTCCATTTCTTTTACGGGTTTCTTGCCCACAGTAGTAGATATGATAGTCATCCGAACTGAATTCGCCCATTCCCATCCATTTTAGTTCACTGATGCCCAGGATGTCAATATTTATTCTTGCCAACTTACCCAGGTTCATGGTTCTTACATTCCAGGTTCCTATGCAATATTTTTCTTTACAGCATTGGACTTTCCTTTCGCTTCCATGCATATCCGCAACTGAGCATCCTTTCGGCTTTGGCCCAGCCACTTCATCAGCTCTGGATCTACTTGTACTTGTCCTCTGCTCTTCCCCAGTAGCATGTTGGACGCCTTCCGACCTGAGGGGCTCATCTTCCAGCGTCATAACTTTTATATGCCTGTTGTCTTTGTCCATGGAGTTTTCTTGGCAGGGATACTGGAGTGGCTTGCCGGTTCCTCCTCCAGGTGGATCACGTTTGGTCAAAACTCTCCACTATGACCTGTTCATCTTGGGTGCCCTGCTCGGCATAGTTCATAGCTTCTCTGAGTTATTCATGCCCCTTCGCCATGGCAAGTCAGTGATCCATGAAGGGGAAATAATAATAATAGTCATTATTAATTAAAATGTATTGGGGCTATTATTAATAATATTAGCCAAAGTGATTACAAATTATTAATGGCCAGTTACGGGTTAGTCATTGGCTAATTTATGGATTAAGCACCCCCCCCATGCCAGGATTTTGTTTCATTGCTAATTGTGGTGACTTATTATTTAAAAAGTGTTATCCTTGCAGATAATTTATGAACTACCTTCCAAACCACTGTCTCAAGGCATTTAATGCATATAATAATAATAAAAAACAATTCAAAGCAAAAACTGCATTTAAAACAAGACTGGATGGTTATTAAATAACTATGATGTGGTTTGTTATGGAGAGGTAAGAGAGGGAAAACATCACCACCACCACCATAGTAAAGCTAAGGGGACCCCTGACCATTAGGTCCAGTCGTGACCAACTCTGGGGTTGTGGCGCTCATCTCGCTTTATTGGCCGAGGGAGCCGGTGTACAGCTTCCAGGTCATGTGGCCAGCATGACTAAGCCGCTTCTGGTGAACCAGAGCAGCGCACGGAAACGGCGTTTACCTTCCCGCCAGAGTGGTACCTATTTATCTACTTGCACTTTGATGTGCTTTTCAACTGCTAGGTTGGCAGGAGCAGGGACCGAGCAATGGGAGCTCACCCCGTCATGGGGATTCGAACAGCTGACCTTCTGATCAGCAAGTCCTAGGCTCTGTGGTTTAACCCACAGCGCCACCCGTGTCCCACGACCACCACCATAGAACCCCACAATTCCCCAGTTCTGGTTTACTGCTAACAATACTAGTGACTATATTACTTATTGCTCATGATAATGATGATGAGGTCATTGCTATGAGAAGGTGAGAGGTGTCATTAGAATCCTAATAGCCTGCGTTGTACCCATTGCTATTTATGCTTAGAGTAAACCCATTAGAAGTGAGGTGGGCTATTGGGTTGTTTTGTTATATTATGTACTTTGCATTCTCATTTTGCATTTTTCTGTTATTAACCACCCTGGGTTCTTCAGATGTGGGGCAGTATACAAATGTAATAAATAAAACAGATAAAATCTCAGTAGCCAGCTTCAGTGAAATGAACCTCTTAATTTAAAGGGGCCCAGCCTGGTATAGGAGTTGTTGATGCCAATGGAGCAGGGACACTTTGGTTCCAGCAGGGCTTCTGAGTTGGTTTCTTCAGAGTAAGAGGTGGGTAATGCAATGTCCTTGGGCTTTTGAGGTACTTTCACAACCAGTTCCTCTTGTACAAGTGCTTCTGGTTTATCTGGTACATCTGGAGTTGGTTGTGGAGGCGATTCCATCTCTCTCTCTGAATCTGCTGCCGCATCCTCTGAAGAGGAGGTTGTACAGTTATTCTTCAACTCCAAGCCTTGTCACATATTCTGTTCACAAACGTTTCCATAACATTGCCTGCTATGCACTGTTGTTACCTCCTCTGCCCATTCTTTTGTATCATCTCATCCATTCTTGATTCCTTCAGTTATTCCTCAGAGGCCTTGTTTCCCATCCATTTGTCTTCCTTTAAGAACTCTTGGTTCTCAACCACAATGCTCTCTTCAATCTATCTTCTTCTCAGTGTAAATACCTGGGGAGCAAAACTTGAAAACAACCTTCCTGCTGTGAATTGGCATTGAGTTATATGGTGTGGATGGTGGTTATATCAGGGAACACAAGAAGCAGTTCTGTGAACAGGGCCCAGGCTCATTGATTTTCAATGAAAACTTTCTGAGACAAAACCAGTGGAACTGCACCAGACCATCTGACCCCTATATTCTGCTGTCCACAATGGTGTACTTTAGAATCCTTTGACCAATGTATAAATGAATGAGTTAGCTACTGTTGACATAGCAGTCATGGCAGTCTATGTTTTCTGAGTACATTAAGGATCATGATGTCATTGAACTGATTAAACATAATTTAACTTAGCACTGTCAATTAAAAACCAGAAACAACCCCCTGACTAATTACATGCAAAAGTATATGTAAAAAAAACATACATGCACTATTTTCTGTGTCCGTTTATGTGCCGTTTACTTTAGGAAACATGAGGTGCATATGCCTTTGAGTAAGTTATTATGTGTATAATAATGCAGATAATACGTAAGAATTGTTCATATTTTTAGGAATGAGGAACTGGTCCTCAACTTTAAGAGTTTTTAGAAAATCCCATCACTAAATGCAGAGATGGAGAATTTGTGGTCTTCTGTATCTTGTTGGAGGCATCGGCCTCAGCAGGGATTACGGGAGATGGTACTAAACATCCGAAGGGCCACAGGTTTTGCATCCTTGGTGAAAAAGAAGGTGGGAGTCTTAAGAAGATCTTTTTAAAGATGTGTTGAAATTTTCCTGTTTATGTTTTGAATTAATTTAAACAGGTCTTTGCTATGTCAACATGAGAATGCTTGTGGGATGCTCTCCCCAGGGAGGATCGCCTGGTGCCTTTGTGACACTGGGCAAAAACATTCCTCTTCTCCCTGGCCTTTGGCTAATTAAACCATCTATGGCCTTTTAAACTGGTTTGTGTGTGTGTGTGTGTGTGTGTGCGCGCGCGTGCGTTGTTTTTGTTTTCTATTATTTTATGTATTGTTGTGTTTTTATATTGTGAACCACCCTCTGATCCTTGGATGAAGTGCAGTATTGAATTTTAACAACAAACAAACAAACAAACAATTTATAACCCACCCTTCATTTGTGTAGTTACCAGGGTAAAGGTAAAGGGACCCCTGACCATTAGGTCCAGTCGTGGATGACTCTGGGGTTGTGGTGCTCATCTCGCTTTACTGGACGAGGGAGTCGGTGTACAGCTTCCGGGTCATGTGGCCAGCATGACTAAGCCGCTTCTGGAGAAACCAGAGCAGCACACAGAAACGCCGTTTACCTTCCCGCCGGAGCGGTACCTATTTATCTACTTGCACTTTGACGTGCTTTCAAACTGCTAGGTTGGCAGGAGCAGGGACCGAGCAATGGGAGCTCACCCCATCGCAGGGATTCGAACTGCCGACCTCATGATTAGCAAGCCCTAGGCTCTATGGTTTAGGCCACAGTGCCACCCACGTCCACCAGGGTAAGGTACAACACATTAAATGAACAAATGTAAAATAGCCAACCATAGAACAGAATTCATCCAAAAAAAAAAGATAGGTAGGCAGCTAAAGTTGGAAATACTTAGACTTAATCACTGAAGAATTAGTGGGTTGCATTACCATAGGATACATGGAAAAAAACATTCAGGAGATACTGAGCAACAGTAGCATGGAATCTGAAATATGGTGGAATATGGACAGCTGGTCCTTCTAGTTTAGCATTCACAACACTGACTGACAGTTGTTCTCTGTGGGGAGATATTCCCAGCTCTACTTGCAGATGCTGGGAATTGAGCTGGGGACCTGCTGTACACAAAGCAGATGCTGTGCAACTGAGCCATGGTCCAACACATCTAATAAGATCATAGAAAGTTGGCTTTTACTGAGTCAGAACATTGTCCCATCTGGCTTAGTATTGCCTGCACTACCAGTGGTCTCCAGGGTTTCAGACAGGTGTCTCTCTCAGCCCCACCTGAAGTTGCCAGTGACTGAACCTAGGACCCAGAAGGGAAGGGATTTCCCATGTTCTCTCCCTAGATTGTGTTCTTGAGTACATCTTATGGGACTATAATCATAAACCATGAAATTGCAGGTATCTGATAAGCGCTGTGCATATCCTTTCTTCCCCTAGAGTTCTAGAATGTTAGAGGTTTTTAAAGATGTATAATAGGGTAAAATCTGAAATGGATCTCTTGAAGCATATCTATTAGAGCACTTAGTTTAATGCAATTTGAATCCCAGAGGAAATTTCAGTATTTCAAAACAGACTGAAAACTTGACACAGTGAATGCTCAAGCAACATTTTAGTTGCTGGTGGTTCAGGGCAGGATGAATGTGGATTTTATTCAAAATAATTATGTCGAAACAAAGTGTTTTAATAATAAAATCAAGGTTGATTTGAGGATGGATTTTCTTTTGGGTAGAAGACTTGGTTCAATTTGCTTAATACTCCTTCCAAGTTAGATTCTGCATGGAACTCTCTCAATGAAATCAAATCAACCAATTTGCTGTTAGGGATTTAAGAATTTGGGATTATTCCAGCTCATGATTTTCTTGCATATGGCTAGGGAAAAAAAAAATCACAAATACGGATTTGTACACAGTTCCTTGCCATTATAACTTTTACCCCCTTTGGGTAGCTAGAAGAGCTTAGAAGGTTACCAGCTGGTAAGATAATTACAAGTTATGAGTTACCCACAGGGTATTAACCTGAGGGCTAGAAGTGAACCCATGAACAGATGTGCAACCACTTTAGTAATTAATGTCTTATATAGGTAGCAACACATAATCTCTTTCCAACCCTCTTGGTCCCATATCATGCCATTATGACTACTGTTCATGGAATGAAATCTGTAATCAGAAAGCAGGAAAACCTTTTCTTTAAGGGATGCTTGTTCACCATTATGATCTTCACATTGAGCAACCCTGATAAGCATCTGAGTTTCCTCAGGGATCCTAGAAACACACTTTGAAAACTCTGTTTTGACTAAGCAGTTCGCACTGTTGGCTCAAGGCTTTCTTTAATCAAACAGGGCCCCCAGTGGATTTAGGACATACCATTGCTATTTCCTTAATCCTGTTGACAGGCATCCCTTGTAAGGAAACATCTCCACATTATACAGTCTACCTCTACAAGGCTAGGTACACATTTCACAAGATCGAGATGAGCAGGTTGAAAAATATTTCAAGCTGCCTCCAGGTACAACTGCTCATTTAAAGTCCTGCTGAGGAATTGTGGGTCTATTTCCTTGTTACTTCATTGCATGGCTACTAGAGGTATTTAATGTGACCCATCTATGCAAAAAATGAAAGTGTGGGTGGTGTACTCCCAATGTAATCTTCAGCTTCGCTCATATTGAAGGGAGGGTGTTAAATGAAACTGAACTGTTGGCAAGTGGGTTTCATTAAAAGCCATCAGAGATGCAAATTATTATTTTGCAGAAGGAGAGCACTAATCATTTTCTAATCTATCTACAGAGTTGAGCTTGTAACCTGGAGTATGTAATCAACTGCCAAGAGAATAAAAGTTTGCATATTGATGGACAAGCTGCTTCTGTGGGTTAGTCTCTTTGCCACTAGCCAGCTTGCAATACAAGGCCAGTTCCTTCTGTCCTTCCATCTGGGGGGAGGGGAGAGCCTAGAGTATTTTGAGAAGACATTTTAAAATCTATCTTTGAAAGAACTGGATCACAGCTGCCTTGAGGAACAGTTCTAACCTTACAACATGTGTTTCCTTGAAGTTTCCAGCCTTTTCCACCCCACACTGGGTATCTTCTCTATGTTGCTTCCATCTATTACTATCACAAAGCCCCTCGGTTCACCTACAGCTCCTTGTACCCCTGCCTTTGGATGAAGTGTCTGGAAACTAGACTGTATCACTTGGCCCAATCAAGGTACCCTTCACACATGGGAGACCTGCACATGTGTACATCAATATATGCACGGAGCCCTTTCCATGCTTACTGGTCATCAAGATGGCAGGGAAGCATTTCCACTATGAATGGTTGATCATGGTTAATGTGGTCATGGAACACAACTGTGGCAATAGGTGGGAGCAGGGATGTAAGCAGGCATTGGTCACATGCAGCACTGTTTCTCTTCCTCTACATTATTTATCACACTGTCCATTGTTGTGAAATTGTGTAACTTACATAAGTTTTGTAATTGAACACATTAATTACCTGTTGTCACATCCTTCTGCTTTTCCACCCCATTCATTTCAGTGCAAAAGAAACACAATACGAATGTGGGGAAAATGTAATAAATTATGTGTCATTTAAAAACTGAAAGCAACAACAACAGCAAATACCAGTCATTTTTGCTAGATTGATTCCCATTCTGGACATGGGAAGAATAAGCAAGCACTGGCAAGTTCCAATCCCATTTCTGCTTTAATTGGACTTCTTGAAATCCCTAGAGGTGTTTTTCAATGCAAGTGTATGTGTGAACCACCCCAGAGTGTACCACTCACCCCTAGCATGCTGCACTTAAATTGCCACCAACATTGGTTGAAAAGCAAGGGAGAAATATAATAGGTTAGTGATTATATACGCACACACATCAGATTGCAAGAGTTGTTCAGGCAGAGGGACTTCTCAGTAGTGGCACCCGCCCTGTGGAATGCCCTCCCACCAGATGTCAAGGAAATAAACAACTACCTGACTTTTAGAAGACACCTGAAGGCAGCCCTGTTTAGGGAAGTTTTTAATGCTTGATGTTTTATCATGTTTTTGGTATTCTGTTGGGAGCCGCCTAGAATGGCTGGGGAAACCCAGCCAGATGGGCGGGGTATAAATAATAAATTATCATTATAAATTATGATTCATTAACAAAAACCCTTCAAAACATATTGTAAAAGTGTGAAGAAGTACTTCATTTAGTCTGTCTTGAAACCTCCAGCATCCAGCTTCATCAATCCAAAGGGAGAGATGCCAGTCTAAAACTGAGAGTCAGTTTGGGTAGGGGGAGAGAATTGAACCGGAAAACTCAGGCTCAAATCTCAAGTCAACCAAGAAGTCCACTTTGTGACATTTGGCATTGCATTAGAAGAGCACTGCTGGATCAGGACAAGGATCCACCTAGTTAAGCATCCTGTTTTCACAATGGCCAGGAGAACCTGAATGCAACAGCTCCCTTCCACCTGCAATTTGCAGCAACTGGTATTTAGAGGCATATTGCCTCTGAAAGTGGAGGTGGAGCATTGCCATTATGGCTAGTAACCACAGATAGCCTTATCTTCCATATATTTGTCCAATCCACCTTGTGGATTGAAATAAAGAAATAAATAAACAATCCTGTTTTAAAACCACCCATGTTGGTGGCCATCACTTCAGGCAGACACTTAGGGTTGGGGAAGGAAGAGAGAAAAAGAAGAGAAAAATTAGGATGCAAGAAACACAACTATATCCTCTTTTATTATTTGTAGTAGTTTCCTCGGCTTCAGTACTTATGATCAACCAGAACTTTATAATCAAGGCATTAGATGCGTGCCATGCACCTCTAACAAATTTTAGCAATTTCAGCTCTCTGAGCTCTGATGCATAAAGAGCTGTGCTTAAGCACCCTTCTGTTCAGGCAAATAAACAGTAAAATGGAAAAGAATGTGGATTTCCTCACATTAAAGAAAGAAAACACAGCAAAGGGAATTGCATATCTTTGGCTCTTCTGTGTGAATATCTGCCGTGAGGCTACTGAAGCACAGCATCCTAGGAGAGAGCTCCCCAAATTTCTGGCTTAAGGCATGCCCCTCTCTTACAGTACATGCAAAAATGTTTACTTTTAGTGCATATAGAAAGGACAACCTACCCTTAGGCAGAACACACCTTCTGGATTTGTGCATGAGGGCTTATCCACACTCCTGTTTGCCCTGCCTCTTTTCCCTTGGAAAAATCTGCAGTTTAGTGTTGAATCAGAGAAAACAGCAAGTGGGTGTTGCTTTGCTGTGATTTGTTGCTCAAGAGTGGGTTTTCAAGGGGAAAGTGGTGGGGTAAAGGCCAAACCTCTTGGACCCATGACTAGAAAAAATTGGGACAAGTGGAAAACTGTTTGGACCTGTGCTTTCTAGGCATGAAACAAGCAGAAGTGTAGCTGAGCCCTGAGCCTTAAACCTAAGTAGGGGTGGGTGGATCTGTAAATTTCCATTTCTTGTTTTCCATTTCTTCCAGTCTTAACTGTTTCAGTTTGTGAATTTATTTTTAAAAGTCCTCATGAAAATTTGCCAGCAATTTAATACAAATATCACCTTTTTGCAAGCAGTTTCCTGGAAAAAAATGCATTTTTCATTAATGTGTGCATTTTTAATCCACACTTACTCCAAATACACACATATTCATCACATCATTTGGTTGTAGAACTACGAAACAGAATTAGGAGAAGTGTGAATTTTGAAGAACAACTCTGTGTTTGCATATTTTTTCAAAACCCACAAATTAGGCAGGTTTGCATTAAAATCCAAATTGAGCTGGATTTCTCCACCATCCCTAGTACAGTAGTACCTCTGGTTAAGAACTTAATTCGTTCTGGAGGTCCGTTCTTAACCTGAAACCGTTCTTAACCTGAGGTACCACTTTAGCTAATGGGGCATCTCACTGCCATTGCACAATTTCTGTTCTCATCCTGAGGTAAAGTTCTTAACCCGAGGTACTACTTCCGGGTTAGCAGAGTCTGTAACCCGAGGTGTTTGTAACCCGAGGTACCACAGTACCAGATTTGCTTTCTACAGCAAGGTAATTCTCACACAGAAATTTGGTAAATATTGGTAACTGTTGGGTGGGCAATGGTCAGTGGCAGAGCACATGTTTTTCATGAAGAAGGCCCTCTGGTCAATCTGTGGCATATCCAAGTAGAGCCACTGCCAGTTACTGAGACCAGGGTTGGCTAATCTGGTGTCCTCCAGATGTAGTTGGCTTCTAACTCCCTAACCATTGACTGGGGCTGATGGGGATTGGAATTCAACAGCGTCTGAAGGGAACCCTATTTTGCTATGCCTTATGTAGACAGCACTCAGCTAGATGGGTCTGATATAAGGCTGATCCATTTGACTTCTGAGAAGCAACAAATGTAAAAAAGATGAGGTCAAAATGAGACACGGACCATTTCAAAGGATGCCAGATGTCCAAACTTGATCCAATAATGTTTATTTAGAAAGTAAGTCCCATTGACCTCCTAGTGATTTGCATGGTAGCTAAATGAAAATTCAAAGGAAGGAAGCTCCCAAGTACCAGATGGTGTGGTCCTTGTTGGATATTTATGACCTTAACTTTTGAGTCCATGTTGTGGAGGGCCCTTGGGCTCCACAGGCCTCTTCCCTCAGTGACTTTGCCTCCTCATGGCCACTGTCACCAGTAGATCCTGATCACCCCCTCTGCATTGCTACCAGATGTTTGCTTGCCAGGCAGAAAGCCAATGACCAAGCAGCTGGTTTAATTCACTTCTCTGCCTCACAATCTGTTGTTGGGTTAGATGCATGACCACGCTGGCTTTTGTTGCCAGCCCCAATTATCTTTGTGCCCTGTAGTGATCTCCCAGAGTAATCTGGTTGGCCAGAAACAGCTTGAGATGGGACTTTGTTGTGCTCTTCAGTGCAGCATGAAAAGACCCAACTGGAGTGTAATACAAGCTGAGGTTCTCAAGGTAAGATGGGACAAGGTTCAGATACCAGGCAAGGCTGAGGGAAGAGTTCTGAAGCTACATCAGCAAGGAACAAGCTGAAACTGAGTCCTGAGCAGCAGGTGCAGCCTCATAGTTAGTCCACCTCTGCTGCAAGATGCTATTCTACTTAATTAAAGTCTCAGCTTTCTACAGGAGGCTCCTGTTACAAGGGAGTAGGAAAGCCTTAGGTCTTCCTGGATCTTCTGCAATGGAGTCCCCTGAGTCAGCAAGAATGGCAATGCCACATCCTTAGGCTAGGGGAGCACTGGCCCGGCAAGGTCCTCCTCCTCCTCCTCATCAATTAAATTTATATACTGCCCTATACCCACAGGTCTCAGGGCAGTTCACAGGATATCAGGGTGGTTCACAGGACAGAGCACTTCTGAGAGCACTTCTGTGACTGCCCTGTCTGCCCTTCCTCTTCTGCTTTGGATTCCTTACCTCATCCCGAAAGCTTGGTTTCATCTAGCCTAAGGTAGTTCTAATGTTCCAGTTGTTAGAAGTTCAGATTGTGTTACTTAGGCCGAAAGCTTCAAAAATAGCAAGGCTGAGCCAAATGCCTTTTAAGAACTTTGGATGGTAGTTCTCCAGAAACTGTCCAGCATCTTCACCTTTTCTGTTGCCACCACTGTCTGTTTCATCAGCACATATCTCTCACCATGAAGCCAATCAGTCAATGAAATGCTTCCTGTTTAAGGACTCCAGGTAGGTGGGGGGTGGGGGTGGCGGTTCAGACACCTGCTTCTTGAACTCCTGTGAGTGTAATTGTAATCAGCAGACTCCTCTTCTTTCCAGTTCTACAGCCCTTCAAATCACCAATATGTCTAGCATGTGAAAAGGCTGGCAAAGCTGGTAGAAGTATTTCAGCGCAGCCCTTGGAGATAATGAAACCTGCCACTCTCAATCTCACAACCTAGGAGGTAAATGGCCCCTAGGTTGTAGTTATAGTAGGACTAGATGTGGTGAAAATAATGAAGTGTGTTACCAAAAAATAGCAATCACCATTCAAAGATCCCCCCCTACTCTTTCTTATAAATGGAGTACCTTCCCTAGTTTGAAACTTCCAGGTTGACAAGATGACTAACTGATGGTTGTATTTTGGACGCCCCACCAGAATACACGATAAAATGGTTTACAGGTAGAGCCTTCATGCACTGATTGTGGAACACTCTTAACACTCTTTATGCCTGGCACTAATAATGCATTATTAGTGCCAGATGGCTAAACATTTTTTCTGCCTGAGAGTCACATTCGTCCCTGGCCACCTCTATAGGGAGCCATAGGTCAGTGGTGGGTATGGCCCAAAGTGGGTGCAACCACCCATCCTCTTGCCTTCATACTCTCACATTAACTCATAATGATCAGCTAAGGACTGGGGGTTATTATTCCACCCCACTCATAAGCTGCTTGATCTGCTGACCTGAAAGGGAAGCTGTGGACAGCAAAATATTATGTCAAAGGATGGAAGGAACTATAGATCTAAATTATTTCAGTTTCTTACCTTCCAATCTTAAATTCAGTCCTACACCATTCTGCAGTAATTTGTGATTTATTTATTCTTTTAAAGAATGTCCTCATGAAAATCTGTCAGCACCTTAGTGTGAATTTCTTCTAATAAACCCATTTTTACAAGCAGTTTTGACTAATCTGCACATTTTGGAAAGCATTTTGTGCTAGTATAATTCATTTCTATATGCTATTTATGGACCTTTTCTGCACACACTCTCCTAAAACACACATTTTTGTAAATATTGCTGCCAAAACCAGAGGGGCTTTTTTAGGGCAGAAAAAAATGGCTTTGGGAGCTAGATCAGGCACAGGGTTTAAGCTACAATCTCCTCTCAGGTCCTTAATGTTAAATAATATTGACAAGTTTCATTTTAATGGATGGTTCCCTCTTTTTTATTATTTGGTCAGGTTTTAAGGCTACAAAGTTTTTAGTTAGCTCCTGTGGCATTTTATCTTGAGTTTGTAAATTGAGTTGTTAGCTGCCTTCAAGGCCTAATGTGGTGGAAATGTAGGATAGACATTAAAGGTAAAGGTAAAGGACCCCTGTCAGTTAAGTCCAGTTGTGAACGACTCTGGGGTTGCAGTCCTCATCTCACTTTACGGCCGAGGGAGCTGATGTTTGTCCGCAGACAGTTTTTCCGGTTCCTGTGGCCAGCATGACTAAGCCGCTTCTGGCGAAACCAGAGCAGCACACGGAAACATTGTTTACCTTCCCACTTGCACTTTGATGCGCTTTCGAACTGCTAGGTTGGCAGGAGCTGGGAGCTCACCCCATCGTGGGGATTCAAACTGCCGACCTTCCAATTGGCAAGCCCTAGGCTCAGTGGTTTAGACCACAGTGCCACCCATGTCCCTAGGATAGACATTACTTTAAAATAAATTGAGAAAGAAAAAGCATGCAGCAATTGAAATGCATGATATGACAACACTATCATAGCACATTGCACTGGACCTAACCTGTCACTGACAACCATATGGAACATCATAAGGGAAAGGACTGTAGTTCAATGGTTAGAACATCACCACTGAATGCAGAAGGACCCAGGCCCAATACCTGACATCTCCAGGTAGTGCTAATGACTACTGCCTAAAATCCTGAAGATCTGCTGCCAGTCAATAAAGACAGTAGTGAGATGGATGGACCAATGATCTGAATCCATATAAAGCAACTTTCTTTGTTCCTAAAGAAAGCGTATGGGCTGCAGCTCAGAGGTAGAGCACCTGATTTGTATCCTGAAGGTCCCATATTCAAACCTTGGCATCTCAAGATATTCAACGGTCTGCAAACCAAACCTTATGAGGAACAGTTGAAGGAGCTGGGTATGTTTAGCTTGGAAAATAGGAGACTGAGAGGAGATATGATTGCCATCATCAAATATCTCAAGGGCTGTCACATGGAAGATAGAGCAAGCTTGTTTTCTCCTGCTTTGGAGGATAGGACTCAAACAAATGGATTCAAGCTCCAAGAAAGGAGATTCTGACTAAACCCCAGGAAGAACTTTTTGATAGTAAGAGCTGTTCAGCCGTGGAATGTCTCCCTTGGGATGTTGTGGACTCTCCTTCCTTGAAGGTTTTTTAGCAGAGATTGGATGGCCAGCTATCATTGATGCCTTAGTTTAGATTCCTGTATTGCAGGGGGTTGGAGTAGATGGCTCTTGGGGTACCTTCCAACTCTATGATTCCATGATTCCAGGTAGGGCTGGGAGAGACCTGGAAAGCCAGTAAGTGAGAAAAATATTGACCTAAATGGACTAATGGTCTGACTCAGAATAGGGCTGCTCCCCTGTTCTACAGTGTGTATTGGGAGTGAGCATTCAGCTAGCCAAGCACTGTCGTTCAACATGGGCACATTGTACCTCAAGTGGGTCCCAACCCACACCTCAATTCTGCTTGCTACTCACACAGCGTACCACCACTGGCTGCACCATCTGTAGTGGAAAAAAGACATTGCCAAGGTTGTTACATTGGCAACACCTGCTGTGAAAGCAGAAGCATTCTTTCCAAATATACAGAGATGGTCAAATGTCTAAACTGAGACTGATGAAACAGAAAATGTTCCGGCCATTTATGTGGCAAGGAAGGATTTTGTCTGTTTCTAGTCTTTCCCAATATTCAATATCCAGAGGTCCCTTGCTCATCTCCAACACATATGGTGCATATGAAATCCTCCTAGTCGTACATATTTAACTACAGTATACATTTTTCAATCCATTTATTTCCTGAAAATCTACTGGAAATTATAAATATTCCCATTCACCCATCTATATAAGGACAACAGTTCTAGAACAGATTCTGAATTCCCACAAGGTCTGAAAGATCATCTACTCCCAGAATAAGGGAGGAGGAGAAAAGAAGGAGAGGGCAATATTTCAAAAATTTATCATGCTCTCTTAAAGTTAGCAAAAAAAATCTGGGTTTTTTCTGTTTTTCTCTCCCCCATTCCTTTTGATATGGGAAATATTGCTTTTTGACAAGTTATTGCTAAAACACACCTCCACATGGCAAAAAAATAAAAAAAAATCACGTAATTGAACATAAGAATACTACTTGAGAGGGGAGTAAATGATCCTTAAGGAGGCTGTTTTTGATCAGATGGAGTGGAATCTCTAGACACCAGAGCGCTAAAAGAAGAAAAGGATATAATTTTCAGGAGCTTTTCCAGCAGTAATTGGTACATTCTGTGACTGTAAAGTAGCTCTTAGGTAGATTAACTTTGTAATCCTTTTCTCCAAAGTACAAACACACAGAGAATGTACTGTGAGTTGATGCTGCCAGAGCCACAGAAGCATCAGAATTTGACTGTATGATTTGAACCTCAATTAAAAACTGGAAGCCTTTTTTAAAAAAAAAACAACAACCCACCAGAAGTGTATATCTTCCCCCTTTCTCTTAGCTGCATTTAAGCATTTCCCCAATATTTCTCTGTTAATTTCCACATATTTGAGGTTTCATATTACAGAAAACCTCCTCCTCCTCCTCCTCCTCCTTCTCCAGCTGAAGAGTGGGGGTGCACCTCACTCCCTTCATATCCTGGCTGAATTGCAGGTAGCAAAGTGCACACAACCAGGGCCGGATTTAGGTTTGATGAGGCCCTAAGCTACTGAAGGTAATGGGGCCCTTTATATGTCTAGCTGTCCTTTGTCAACAACAAATCATTGTTGTTTTTTGTGTAGAATATATGCTAAATGGTAATTTATGGACCTAATAGGTATCTAAAGCCATTTGCACATAACAAATAGGAGCCTATACAACACAAAACACTGTTGCTGTATGTTGGTTTTATTTTATTCGTTTTTTATCTTATATTTTGGAAAGGTACATCCAGGTTTTTTTCCTTTAATTTTTTTGGGGCCCCCCAAGAGAGTGGGGCCCTAAGCTATAGCTTGTTTAGCTTATACAGTGGTACCTCGGGTTAAGAACTTAATTTCTTCTGGAGGTTCGATCTTAACCTGAAACTGTTCTTAACCTGAGGTACCACTTTAGCTAATGGGGCCTCTCGCTGCTGCTGCACCACTTTAGCTAATGGGGCCTCTCGCTGCTGCTGCATTGCCGCCACACAATTTCTGTTCTCATCCTGAAGCAAAGTTCTTAACCCGAGGTACTATTTCTGGGTTAGCGGAGTCTGTAACCTGAAGCATATGTAACCTGAAGCATCTGTAACACCAAGGTACCACTGTACATAAATCCGGCACTGCACGCAACCCAGCCCTGGACCACAGCAGTATCAGCTGCCATAAAGAAGCTCTGGACATTGTGTAACAGGGGTAACAAGCCTCATACATCCTTGAGTCTAATTAATGTCTGAAATGCGAGTTTCTCTATACCAATAGTTTAGGAACTTTTACCATTTTGTAACCAAGCAACCATTTACTGGCTTGTGCCTCTTCTTCTGACTGCTGTATGGAAAAGCACCTATATTTGACCTTTGAAGGCTGTCAGCTTTTGTTTTAGTTTTTTATTGATAGTATTTCATTTGAACAAAATAAAGTAGAAATAAAAAGTGGATAAAGAAAAAAAGGGGAAAGTGGTATATTGTATCACTTTTTATGCAAACAGCTACAATTCCATATATGCTTGTCTAGTATATAGGTATGTAAAGGTTATTATAATGCAAATACATATATGGTTATTTATAACCTACTGTATTATACTTGTCCATACATAGTGTGGAAATGATCCATTTACAAGTTATGAGTGTTGTCATGTCTTCAGTCCATTGACAGAAAGGGACCATAGATTTATCTTTCCAGTGCATCAATATCAGCCTTTTGGCCTAGTAAGGACACAAATAATCTATTTACGTTGTCCGGTTGTCAAATTCCATATAGTAGGTATGTGATTCAAAAGAATATTTCCCTCTGAAAATTTTAACATTTCCTATACAGTTATACAATCCAATGATTTCTTCCAAAACTTAGTAACCAAAGGACATTGTAAAAACAGTGTTTCAGAAAAGCATTATCCTTAGACAATCCGTGTCTATATAAACATAAGGTAAAGGTAAAGGGACCCCTGATCATTAGGTCCAGTCGTGACCGACTCTGGGGTTGCGGCTCTCATCTTGCTTTATTGGCTGAGGGAGCCGGCGTACAGCTTCCGGGTCATGTGGCCAGCATGACTAAGCCGCTTCTGGCGAACCAGAGCAGTGCACGGAAACACTGTTTACCTTCCCGCTGGAGCGGGACCTATTTATCTACTTGCACTTTGACGTGCTTTTGAACTGCTAGGTTGGCAGGAGCTGGGACCAAGCAATGGGAGCTCACCCCATCGCGGGGATTCGAACCGCCAACCTTCTGATCGGCAAGTCCTAGGCTCTGTGGTTTAACCCACAGCGCCACCCGCGTCCCTCTATATAAACATAGTAGAGTCCAATAGATTCTAAATATCATTTTCTGTTGTATCAGTCATCATTGAAGATCTACAGACACCTTTGCTACAGAATCTAAAATGCTGTCTAGAATGTAATATAGGAACCTCCAATGTAAAAGCTACTGGTTCAAACAAAGTTGTTACGAAGTGTTGAAGCTGCAAATATTGCAACTGGGCTACATTTGATAGATTATATTTATCTCTTAAAACAGTGTACATGTAAAATTCAACTTCCTCATCTATCCGTTGGTTCAAAGTCTGTATGCCTGTGCTGCCCTTTGATGATAACAGAACTATTTCTCTCTCTTCTCCCCCTCCCCACATTTTCCTCTGTCCTCTATGACTCTGATGGCTGCTCCTTGGTTCTCACCCTCCCCTCCCCTCCCTTCCCCTCCCCTCCTTTGGAGATACAACTCACCTACCTGCACCTGTAACAGTAAAAATGAAGTGCATATTTGATCATAGGTACAGGCAGTCCTTCTGCAATCTCTTGGGCCAGGGGTCAGGCCCTCATGCAACTGCAAGGCAACCCCTTTTCTTGGCATCCCCTCAGTAGCGAGTGGTCTAATTGTAGGGCTGGTCCTGACTTGCCCCTTAGTTAAATGATGTCCTCCCTTTTCCCCTTTTCCACAGATGCCAGCCTGTGCCTCTGTGTAGGACTGTGGGAAGATGTGTTATATTGAGTCAGATTATTGGTCCATCTACTGTAACTCATTACTGCCAACACTGTCTAGGGTTCCAGATAGGGAACATTTCCAGCCCTACATAGAGACACCAGGGATTGAACCAGGAATCTTTCTACATGCAAAGAATGTGCTGGGAGCCAGTTGTAGCTCTTGACCTGTCAGTTGAAGACAAATGATAACATCTGCAAGTCCAACCACAATGCAAGGAAATTGCACACACATGCACAGCTGGAGATTCTAGGGGTCTTTGCCTCAATGAGACTGTTCATGTGGGTTTAAAATATGCTTTTTAAAAGAAATAAGAAATAACCCAATTTATATTTCTAGTTTAGGTAGATCCAATAAAAATCAATAGACCTAGACTGGTCATGTCTATTAAGTTCTAGAACTAGCATTGAACGCAAACCATTACTGGCACTGAAAGGGAGTGAGATTCCATTAGCCCATAGCTCATAATACAAATAAAGAGCACTCAATGTTCGTATTTATCTTCCAACAGAAGGAAAATCTTTTAAACTGGATTTACAGGCATCGTTATTAATTTAGAAACCATTGAGTAAATCATAGCAAAATAAAATATGAATGCAGAGAATAAACACATGGGTTATTTGAAGGAAACAACATTCAAAGTTGAGTGAAAAAGACAAGGAGATCTAAGAAGAATATTTAAAGAATTAGGAGCTGAATAAAGAGCAGTTGGCAGTGGTGTTTTTCTTTCTTTCTTTTTATTCCTCAAGTAAACTTCTTAGGGAGATTTTATTTCTGATCTTCAATCAAACTTGCATGAATAAAAGATCATCTGAACTTGGAGACGTCTAGGGAGGCTGCATCATCCAAGACTGCTCACTCTCTCGCTCTCCCTTTTTAAAGCAGCAAATGGAATTGGTATTTGCAAAAATGATAATCTGTAACAGCCTTTTCAACTTGGTGCCCTCCAGATGTTTTGATTACAAAGCGTGTTTTCCTTCATGGAGAGCACGTGTTGCGGTGGGGTCTGACAGGCCACCCCTCTGTTGCTGGGCGGGATCATTTAGATGGCAATTTGTGGGATGGACCAAAGGGTTTATATACAGGGCACACAGCATTGAGTGTTCTCATTCGCTGAGTGCACCGGATCACCCACCCACCTTCCCTAATTTAGAGCTCTTGTGTTTGACCTTGCTATGCCTGTTATGGAGTCATCTACTTTTGGGGCAGGGTCCTGGTAGGAATTTTGTCCATTTGGATGATTGGCTGGTGCCATTTGGTTTTTGCCTACTGTGTAGCAAATCGTCAGAACTTGTAAGTTGCGGTTAGGCATTGGTTAAAAAATGGTTGGTGGAGGGGTAAGGATTGGCTGTGCCTGTCCCTCCAATGCTGCTGCTGCAAGGGAATTCCATTAATGGAATCCAGGGGCTCACTATGCTTTTGTCCAAATACCTGGCATGGGGCTTGGGCCACACAAGCCCCGGGGAGCATGCAGGGAGAGGTGAGGGTCTGGTGCCCAGCTCCATTTTCTCCCCAATATTGTTTTCCCTTACGGGCTTTCTCTGGAATCCAGAAGTCAGTTCTGTTCCTGGGCGGGGACAGACAGTCGTAACCAATGCCTAAGCAACCACTCACATTTATGTATTTTAATAATGTTGTGGCCAAAATTATGCCAAAAACCTTAAACAAAAATTCTGTGTGAATTGTGATTTATTTGGGGGTGGCTTGGGGACCTCGACATGCAACTCCCATCCAATCCAGTAAGTAGAGCAATGCTATAGTCCAAAACATCTGCAGGGCACCAGGTTGGGGAAGGCTAGTCTAAGGGACATGGAACATTCTGGTGCACATTGCATTTAGGCATGTCCAGTATATATTATTTGTTACCTTTTATCAAAGCTAATGAGGCTGCAGGTCTCAGTTTATTCTTCTGAATAGCCAAATTTCTCTTCGCTCTTACAGACAATAGTATTATAAGTTTGTGGGGTGCCTGTACTTGGGGGGGGGGGGACTTTGAATTTAGTGAAATAATTTTTATTGATTTTAGTAGTGTCAAAATACAGGCAAATCCAGTTTTCCTGGGGGAATAACCACCAAGCTTAACAAAGACAAGGAGAAGAGCCATTTAGAAGGCCATTAAGAAGGTATAGGCTTTGCCAGACAGCCCCTCCTTCTGCAGATAGATAGTTAGTGGAGACAAAGGCCAGTAGTATCTTTGGAACTTGACTTGTTTTTCCACCAACCAGTTTATTAATCTTGAAGTTTGACTAAACTGCGGGAGGCAGTGGAAGACAAATCAACACAGACTGTGGAAACTTCACATTGGACTTCAAGCATCTGGCATTGTGTGCCTCCCCATTCTTCCTCCAGACTCTGGGTCCTTGGTTTCCAAATGAGATGCAAAAGCTGCTCTCATCAGAAAAGAGATTTGGGGAGCCATGTCATCAGCTGGTGTTGGTCCACTGTGCTTCATTAAGTCCAGGGTCAACATAGCCGTCTACCAGGAGATTTTGGAGCACTTCATGATTCCTTCCACAGACGAGCTTTATGGGGATGCTGATTTCATTTTCCAGTAGTACTTTTGTCACCTGCCCACACTGCCAAAAGTACTAAAACCTGGTTCAATGGACATAGGATTACTGTGTTTGATTGGCCAGCAAACCCGCCTGACCTGAACCCCATAGAGAATCTATGGGGCATTGCCAAGAGAAAGATGAGAGACATGAGACCGAGCAATGCAGAAGAGGTGAAGGCTGCTATTGAAGCTTCCTGGTCTTCCATAACACCTCAGCAGTGCCACAGGCTGACAGCATCCATGCCATGCTGCATTGAGGCAGTAATTGATGCAAAAGGGGCCCAAACCAAGTATTGAGTACATGTGCATGCTTCTACTTCTCAGAGGTCCAATATTGCTCTATTTGCAGTCCTTGTTTTGCTGATTTCATTTCATATTCTAATTTTCTGAGATTGTTAATTTGGGGTTTTCATCAGTTGTACGCCATAAACATCACAATTATAAGAAATAAAGGCTTGACATATCTCGCTTTGCATATAATGAGCCTATCTCATATATTAGTTTCACCTTTTAAGTTGAATTACTGAAATAAATGAACTTTTCCACAATATTCTAATTTTTTGAGTTTCACCTGTATACATAACAGATGCAATTGTGCATGTACAAAACATGGTATTGAAACAATAGGAAACAGAGTCCATGAAAGCTTGAATAAGCATGCATGCATTTAAAGGCTTTTACAGTCTCTGCCTCACAAATTACCTGAAGGTGGGCATTCCAGAGGGTACACATTTTCACTGAGAAGTACTGCTTCTGTGTTATCACCAAGTGGGATGTTTATGGAATGCTCTGCAACGTATCTTTGGAAGATCGTAAAGGTAAACTTGGTCTGCATGGAGGGAGATGGTCTGTTAGGTAGCCTGCTCTCATGTTATTTATGACTTAAAATGTCAGCAACCAAACATTGAACTTGGCTCAATGGGTAATAAGGAGGCGGTGCAAATCAGCCAACAATGGCATAATATGTCTAAATCTGTGTGGATTTTGCATTGGCTGCAACTTCGAAACCAGGGTAGCCCCACATTTGGTCTGCTAAGTATCTTGTTCCAAGCTTAGGTGATTTGATAATACATCTGATGAAGTGAGCTGTGATGCAGAAGACCTTGAGCCACAACAATCACATTCACTCTTTGGGTTGCCACAAGACTGTCATGGTTTCCAAGTTGCTACAACAGATTAACACAGCCACCTTTATGGAAAGTGAATCCTGTGGGAGCATCAAAGCTGATGGCCCCAGGAATCTGCATTTCTGATTTTCATTGCACCTTCTCCTAAATTAGTGCTGATGTGGTGGAGAATGGCACTGGCTACAATTATTTGTGTGCATATCCATTAAAAACCTGAGAAGCATGTTCAGTTTGGCAACCCTGCTTAGCCTTGACATACAGTAACCCTTCTATTCTGGCTGTTCAGCTGTTCGCAAGTTTTATATGTCAACTTGCTCAAATAGCAAAGGTTTATGGGTTTCTGATGTAAGCAAATGCCCTGTGGGCTGTGTTTTATCCAATTACTTTCCATGTAGAGTACAAGCAAGCTGTAAACCAGCATCCCTTGAGACAAAAGATTGTTCCAGTCACGCACTCTGACACCTAGAGTCGATCTTTTGTATTAAGTGGTTTTCCCCAACAACAGCTCTTGGGGGAGTGCGATAATTGGTTTAATGCGCTAATTAGTTAGCTTGAGGAGCAGGTGAATGGCCATAGGTTGGTGAGACATTTGCTTTGCTTTCTTGGTCTACAATTGTTCCAAGTAGCAATGGGCTGCCAACATAATCCTTTATTTGTGGAGGTTTTTTTCCCCAAGTTGTGCTAATCAATGTTCACTTTTCAAAAAGCTTTTTCAGGAGGCAGTCACATTTCTTCCCCCCTTTGACAGTTCATCCTCAAGCCTCCTTCTGCTGCCTTTAGCTAGGTCACATCCACACCATAAAGGTGATTTAAGGAACATGCCTTCCCCAAGAAATCCTGGGAACTGCAGTTTGTTAAGGGTGCTTGGAATTGTATGTCTGTGAAGGGTAAGCTGCCATTTTCATTATTCTTTGGGGGAAGCAATGCACATTTAATGTGCTTCAAATGTATGGTTTGGAGGTAACCTATATGCAGTAGAAGAAGAATGTGGATGGAAACCATTTTAGCATATGTCTGCATCTCCTCACTACCTGATAGGTGAATTTGAACCTCTTCAGCCATTCATATATTCTGGAGAGGCTTTTGCCAACATCTGAGTTGAATTTGGTTGGGGTGCAGAAGGAGGCCTTCTCTGTGAACTGTTAGAATCCCTGTTTATTTGTTCCCAAAACCATACATAATTCTCCACTGTATGAAAAGAGGATGCTGAACTAGATGGACCATGAGTTTGGTCCAACAGCACTGCTTTGTGCCATCTAGGCCTTCTGACTGACATATGAAAGATCCCTATTTATTTTGTTCATACCACCCACCCACACTACTTTTCATGGCTAACTTTCCTGCCACAATCTCATATACACAACCTGTCAATAATCAGTGCTTGGAAATTGTGACAGTGGGAACTGTTGCTAAGTCAATTGGTTGTTTAATCTGTTTAAATCTATTTGAATGTTTTTACCTGGGCAATTGGTTAAATTGGAAATATTAATTTTTGATGCTTGTTTACCTTATGACAGAATTGTTTAGTTGTTTTTTGGTCCTGCTTATACAATTTTGTAATTTTTGTACATTGTTGTTTTCTCTTACTTTTATTACTTTGTTCCCTGCTCTGGGACTACAAACTTTCAATGAAGAATGGGCTATAAATACTTTAAATAAAGAAATAAACATAATGCTATTTTCTATATTAGCATGAAACAAAATCCTGTGCATTTTTGCAAGGAAACAATGCCATTACATGTGTTATCATGAGAAGAGGATTTCTAGCAAAGGGCAATATCTCAGCAGACCTAAACAATATTAGGATCGCTCCAGAAGAACCACTTGTTGCAATTTTATTGATTCCTAATTAGTAAATTGATTCCTCACTGCAGAGCAAGCCACTATTAAGGACATAGCTACTGGGCCCAGTTCAGCTGGTTAGTAAAGGTAAAAAGGTAAAGGTAAAGGACCCCGGACCTTAAGTCCAGTCAAGGGCGACTATTGGGTGTGGCACTCATCTTGCTTCAGGCCGAGGGACCTGGCATTTGTCCACAGAAAACTTTCCAGGTCACGTGGTCAGCATGACTAAACTACTTCTGATGCAAAGGAACACTGTGACAAGTGCAAGAGCACAAGGAAACGCCATTTACCTTCCCGCCAAAGCGGTACCTATTTATCTACTTGCACTGGTGTGGTTTCGAACTGCTAGGTTGGCAGGAGCAAGCAAAGGCAGCTCAATCCGTCACACAGATTCGAAATGCCGACCTTCTGATCAGCAAGCCTAAGAGGCTCAGTGGTTTAGACCACAGCGCCAGCCACATCCCGTTAGTACTAGAGCTGGTTAGTACTAGAACACAGAGCCCTAAATGGCTTGGGACCAAAATACCTAAAAGTGCCACTGTTCATTTCTTATTTATTCATTTCCAATCTTTATAGAATGCATTTCACCATGGGCTGTGACAAAAGGGTTTACGGAACAATCAATAAAACAATCCATCTACCAAGGACAATAGTGTTGTAAACAAACAAAAAGCACAGGTAAAATGAAAGTTCAATAAAAAAAAATCATAGTACAGCCCAAATTAATAAAAAAATTGTTCTTCTTTGAGTCATGGCTAGCAATGATAGCACTAGACTACTGAGTCTACCAATGCATGGTGGTGGTTCCAAGAAAGGAGTGTTCTGTCCTTTTAATCAGTAGTGGTTGGCCCACCAGGACCAGGGCCGGATTTAGTTTTGATGAGGCCCTAAGCCACTGAAGGTAATGGGGCCCTTTATATGTCCAGCTGTCCTTTGTCAACAACAAATTGTCTCTTTTTTATGTGTTGAATATATGTTATATGGTAATTTATGGACCTAATAGGTATCTAAAGCCATTTGCACATAACAAAATATGTATTTTATCAAAGTAATTGTTGAACTGAAATACAATTAAGAAGAAGTATATTAATAGTGAAATAATTATTAACCTCTAACTGTATGTAGGTTTTATTCTATTTGTTTTTTATCTTATATTTTGGAAATGTACACCCATGTTTTTCTCCCTTAAAATTTTTTTGGGGCCTCCAAGAGAGTGGGGCCCTAAGCTGTAGCCTGTTTAGCTTATACATAAATCTGGGACAAATGGGGCACTGCCCCATGAACATCAGCCTTCCATCAGCCAGCCCCACCTATCTGCCTTCCTACTTACAATTGGCCAACATGTACACCATGCACGGAAAGCACTATGATGTCACTCTAAACTGTCATGGCTTCCCTTGAAGAATTCTGGGAGCTGTAGTTAAGAAAAGTGAGAGTTCTCAGAGTTCCCTGGGAAGAGGAATTGGTTGTTAACACCACTTTGGAAACCCCAGCTCTGGAAGGGGAACAGGGGCCGCTTAAAAATTCTAAGCAGCCTTAACAAAGTACAGCTCCTAGGTTTTTTTGGGAATACGCCATGATTCTTTAAACTGGTATTGTAGTGCTTTAAATGTATGGTATTAATGTGGCCTGAGTTAGAGGTGGCTCTGCCTTTCATTTGTCGTGGTTCCACCTACACTTGCTCTCTTTAGTTTCTGCCCTACCAGGTACCAATGAGCACCAGCAATCACTGTTTTGCATTCATCAGTGTATTTTTGACTGAAGTCAGCTACTTTGACTTTTCTGGCCCATTAAAAATCAAAATCAAATAACTGTCACAAATCTGCCCAGATTGAAATAAGTCATCTCCCCCAGCCCAGCCTGTTTCCCTTCTCCTGAGCACTGCATTAACAGGAGACAGGGATTCTTTTGTTTGCTGTAAATAAATACATAAATAGCCTAACTCCAGCAGAGAAGAATAACAAACTATGTTTACTGCTTAGTAAGCCAGATGCAAGAGCCTGGTTTAATTGCACAAGGGCCAGAAAAGCCCATCAGAGGATGAAATGATTAATAGGCTAATGACACCATTCCAGAAGCCACAGCTTGTCACATTTGTGCTTGGGAACATGCCAGGAGAACACGGAGTGTGGCCTTGGAAAAGAATAGCTGCTGCTGAGCTGCGAAGCCTGCTCCTAAGGCTTAACTTCCAAGTAAGTCTCCCTGGAACCGCAAGCCTAACTTTTCAAATGTCTCCAAACCATAGTCTTTGCAACAGATTTCATACATTTACAATGTGATCCTAATCTATGCAAGCTCATGCCTACACACCTCTTGCATCTCCTCTTGCACTGCTGGCACATACAGAGTGATGAGATCTATAAGCAGTGGCTCTTCACCTCCATCTTGCAGTTGTCTCTCCAGTGGAGTGCTTTCCTCCTGCACCTTCTCTTCCACAGCAGACTCCCAGGGACTAGAGTGTTGGTTTCTGCTCTCTTTCACTGTGCAGCGAAGTGCTTGTCACGAGACAGGTGTTTACATTCCACAGTCAGTTGCTGTTGGGTTTTCCCACGGGAAAGGCAGACTGGATGTGACGTACACTGGTTTCCTGTTTTTCTCTGTTCTTCGCAGTTCAGTTGTGTTCTCTCCGTGCTTTAGAGGAGAGAGGATGCTTTCTCTGCTCCGGCAGAGGCAAGATGTTTTTCTGTAACCTACCAGCTTTGAAATGTAAATAAAGCAATATAGAGTATGTTGGCACGTACTCCTCATCATTCCGCTGTGCACGGGACACTGCAACATCAACATATTTGGTTATGGGGCCCAGAAAAACGCAGAATGGAATCCAGAAGTCGAATCGGAGTGCCGGCAAAAGGATCGGAATGCAGAGGGACGGATCGGACGGTATCTGCTCTGCACGTCAAGATGATTGATGAGGTATGTGCTACTGCTCCGGGCAGCCTGCCAGCTTCTAATTAATGGCTTTATGGCTGGACTTTGAACTTCTATGGCCGTTTTGCCGTGGCACAGGCAAAGGCTCTAAGACGGAAGCGTAGAAGCGTTGAAGCTGGGGAAATCGAAAGTAACTTTTAAAAGTGCTTTTGGAATAAAGCAGCTGCAGAAAACAGTGACGCAGCTTGATTTAAGGCAGCAGAGAGAAAGCACTTTTGAACTTGCCTTTGGAATGAGGTTTTGAAGCAGCTGTACACAGACACAGCTTGTATAAAGCAGCTTGATTTAAGGCAGCAGAGATGATGCAGAAGGCTAATGCCAGAGTCATGATGGCTAGATGCAGAAGGCTGGCTGAGGCAAGTGGGGAATTTGATGCCAATCAGCCAAATGCTCAACTCACAGTAGCCAGTGATACTGCTGTGATTCAGAATGAAGCAGACCGCCAGGGTGATAGCTGCATGGGCAAGGGGGAGACTTCACAGACGTCATCCCATAGTGCAGTGGAACCACCAGATGGCGCCAAAGCTTTGAAGGCAGTGAAATGCTACTCGTGTGGACGTCTAGGCCATATGAAGAGGGAATGCAGATATCCCAGGGCCAAGACAGAGCAGCGCAGCGAAAGCTCATCGCGTGGAAAAGGCCAAAGCGAAGGCAAAGGTCCGGTGTCCAGGACAACGCAGCACAAGGCAATGGTCTCACGCTTCACTCCAAAGGTTGCAGAGGTCCAGAAGACGTCTAGATCTTTCTTCGTTGTTGATTCAGCTGCAACGCATCACATGTGCAACGATAAGCGACTGTTCGTGTCTTTTACACCGCAGGAAGGTGCGATTCACCAGGCGGATGACCACACAATCCCCAGTAAAGGCTACGGAACTGTTGTTCTTCACAGTTTGGACTTATCGATACAGAATGTGCTTTATGTACCAGATGCCAAGCATAATCTGCTCAGCGTTGGACAGCTGAATGAGCGGAAAATTGACGTTTCCTTTAAGAACAAAAGGTGCATCATCACAAAGAAAAATGATTATGTATTGCATGCTGAATATGTTGATCGTTTGTATGTTTTGTATTATGATGATGTTGTGCAGGATGAAACGTGTTGCATTGCAGGTACTAACAAAAGTTTGCCTGCAGAATGTATTCATGATTTTCATCGAAAATTTGGTCATTTGAATTTTGAGGCAGTATCAAAAATGCCTGCCTTGGTTGAAGGTATGACTATTAAACCCTGCAAGTACCACATGAAGTGCAAGGCATGCGCAGCAAACAAGGTGAAAATGGCTGCGAAAGGTAAGGTGTCTAGTAGGCAAGCTACAGAACCATACCAGGTTGTTCATGCTGATTTGGTTGGACCACTAGCGCCCTCTTTGGGTGGAAACAGGTACTTCATGGTTCTCATTGATGCATTTTCCAGGTATATTTATGTGTACAATCTCAAGCAGAAATCAGAGGCTTTTCCAAGGTTCAAGGAATTCTGTGCTTGGTTGGAAAATGTGCATGGCAAGAAGATAAAAATTCTTTTCACTGATCGTGGGGGAGAATTCACTTCTGAGCAGTTTGAAGCTTTTCTGACTGAGAAAGGAATTCAACACGATTTGTCTAGTCCTCGTTCGCCATGGCACAATGGACTTTGCGAGAGGGCAAATCAGACATTGCTTCAAGGGTTAAAAACCTTGCTGCATGATGCAAATCTTCCAGAGAGTTATTGGGCCGAATCTCTCTCGTGTTTTGTTTACAGTTATAATCGCAGGTTATCTTCAGCGATTGGTTGTACCCCCTATGAGAAGATGTTTGGCAAGAAGCCATACATCAAACACATGAAAATTTTTGGTTCTGACATGTGGGTTCACTCACCACAAAGCTCCAAGTTAGACAAGCGTGGATTGCATGGTATTTTTCTAGGTTATCAGAAAGGGTCTTACAGAATAATGATGACTGACTCTAAGACAATTAAGCTCACAAGAAGTGTTGAGTACAATGCCAAGTGGGGGGAGAATGTGGGAATTTTCCAATGTTATCCTGATGACAGTGATGAGTCTGAGGATAGCCAAAAGCAACCGCAACAACCCACACCCACTGATGAAGGTTCTGATTCTGAGTCTGACACTGAATCGGGTGATTCAGAGGATTTCAAGAGTGCGAAAGCCACTATGTGACCCTCTGAAAGCTCTGATCAAGAATTGGAGGAACCATTGTTCACAATAGGTCACTTTTCTCCTAAGAAGGAAGAGGAAAGTGTTGAGGACTTAAGGCTAATTCGCAGGTCACAGAGAGCAACAAAAGGCAGACCTCCAAAGAGATTTGCTGATGAGTTTGCTAAGATAGCAGTAACAGCTGTTAAAAGCTCCAAGAAGGTATTTGAACCTTCAAGTTTCCAAGAAATCCAGGATTTGGATTCAAAGGAAGCTGAGCCATGGTTAAATGCCATGAAGGCTGAGCTTGATTCCTTGGAAAGGAACAAAACATGGGACCTAGTTCCAGTAGTCCCAGGAATGAAACTGCTTGGAAGCAAATGGGTCTTCAAAGCGAAGACAGATCAAAATGGCAAGATAGTCAGACACAAAGCCAGATTGGTAGCCAGAGGTTTTGCACAAGTACCAGGTGAAGACTATCACGAGACCTACTCACCCACAGTGAGGTATGAGAGCATTAGGCTTATGCTCAAGCTAGCTGCAGAGGAGAATCTAGACATTAGTCACCATGATGTGAATACAGCTTTTCTGTACGGATCTCTAGATGAATCACTTTATATGCTTCCACCTGATGGCATACAGGTAAAACAGGGATATGTTTGTGCTCTGAAGAAGTCCCTTTATGGTCTCAAACAAAGTGCACGGTGTTGGCACACAAAACTCACTGAAGTATTGTTTTCTCTACGTTTTAAGCAAGGGAAAGCTGATCCATGTGTATTTGTCAAAGAGGAGGGGCAAAAGAAACTATATTGTTTGTTTTATGTTGATGATCTTTTATTCTTTTGGGAAGATGTCACAATGTACAATAACGCCCTAGCTCAACTGAAAGAGCACTTTGACATGAAAGATCTTGGTGAGGTAAACAACTACCTATCTCTGGAAATAGAGAGAGATCAAGATGGTAACATTCTAGTACACCAGTCACGGAAAATTGCTGATGTGTTAAGCAAACTAAACCTGATGGATGCTAACCCTGTAGACACACCGATGACAACAGGTTATCAGGTAGATGACACTGAAGAAGCATTTTCTGACACTACACTGTACAGAAGTGTGCTAGGCAAGCTAAACTTCATTGCCAGATGTTCAAGACCAGACATTGCTGTTAGCTGTAATTTGCTAAGCAGACAAGTCAACAATCCTACTGTTAAGGATTGGAAAGCTCTGAAACGCATAGCGCGGTATTTGAAAGGCACTATGCATTACAGACTAAGATTTAACAATCAGAAGTCTGGTGGTCTTGAGATATTTGCAGATGCAAGTTTTGGAAGTGACACTACAGACAGGAAAAGTACGTCTGGAGTTTGCTATATGTACAATCAGGGTCTATTTGATTGGTCATGCAAGAAGCAAACAACAGTTAGCTTAAGTACTTGTGAAGCTGAACTGAATGCACTGTCTTATTCACTTAAGGATTGTGAATGGTTGTTACAATTGTGCAAAGACATGAAAATTCCTGTCAAATGTCCAATCCAGGTTTACCAGGACAACAAAGCGTGTTTGGCTTTGCTGAATTCTGAAGGTTGTAAGCAAAGCACGAAGCACTTGCAATTGAAGTTGCAACATGCTAGGGAACATATTCACAAGGGACTCGTAACGGTGTCCTATATGCCAGGTAATGAAATTCCTGCTGATGTACTGTCCAAGATTGTATCAAGGGATCAACACTGTACCTATGTGCAGAAGTTGGGTTTGTACTGATATTGTATGAACACGCTGCCCAGTGATGTTCACAGAAAGGGGGAGGATGTTGGTTTCTGCTCTCTTTCACTGTGCAGCGAAGTGCTTGTCATGAGACAGGTGTTTACATTCCACAGTCAGTTGCTGTTGGGTTTTCCCACGGGAAAGGCAGACTGGATGTGACGTACACTGGTTTCCTGTTTTTCTCTGTTCTTCGCAGTTCAGTTGTGTTCTCTCCGTGCTTTAGAGGAGAGAGGATGCTTTCTCTGCTCCGGCAGAGGCAAGATGTTTTTCTGTAACCTACCAGCTTTGAAATGTAAATAAAGCAATATAGAGTATGTTGGCACGTACTCCTCATCATTCCGCTGTGCACGGGACACTGCAACATCAACATAGAGAACTAAATCAGAAGTAGCTCCTAAGATCCAGTCAGCCAACAGTCTCCAAGCCAGTGCCTTCTTTCTTCTCTTCAGTTACTGACTGCTTCTCTTCACAGCCACAGCCCTTCAGCTGCCCATCCACACTCTGGACCTCTGTGGACATCCCTTCCACCTGGGTGCCTTGCAGCAGCTGGGTCACATTCAGCCCCCTGTGACATATCATCAGACAAGGTGCATGGAGTAAAACTTTCCTCTCCAATGAGCCTCTTACACAATCTGCTTGCAGCTGCTCCGTTCTAGTAAGCTGCTGCTCCATTTTGTCAAGCAGCTGGCCTCACTGCTGGAACATTTGCTCAAGCTGCTCCATCTTTTGCTGGCTTTGCTGCTGTTTCATTTGCTCAAGCTGTCCCATAGTGGCTGGCTTCCCTGCAACCTGAACAGCTGAGTGTTGCTATCCACACTTCAACTTTACCTAGCCATACCTCATTCACAGGTTCTCAATCAGGAAGCACGAATCCCACTTCTAATACCAGGGTTGCGTGCCACCTCAATCTCCCAAGTGGTGTGAGATTCCAGGGGTTCTAGGCACTTACACAGAAAAGGCCCATTCTCCTGTTGTCACACCTCTGGAACTCTTGTGGAAGGGGGCATCAGGTGGTGATCACAGGATTCAGTTTGGTTCATATGGAGAGAGGCAATCCTTGAGGTATTGTGGTCCTGAGCCATTTAAGGCTTTATATTTGGCAGGCAGTGCAGTTAGGCCAGGATTGCTGTTATATGCGCATATCTTCTTACCATGGTGAGCAACCTGGCTGCTGAATTCTGCAGCAGCTGAAGTTTCCAAACCATCTTCACAGGTAGTTTTCAGTATAATGTGTTGAGAAATTCAAATTTGGTATTATTTTTCTGTTCGGACTACATTTAGCTTGGTAAGTCTACATTTGATGTAGAAGCACATAAACTGCTTTCGGAAAACCAAAGAATTTTAATTTTACCTTCTGAAAATGTCAGGTAATGCTAAATAATAATAGTATAAACTAATTGCTAGTACTTGGCAATCATTTGTAATGATTTGTATGTAATATTACACACATTTTAATTACCAAGCAAACTAAATTATATTAATTTAACTAAGATGTTTTTTGAACTATCAAGTCATGTTATATATAATCTTTTAGCCTTTATATATAACCTATTTGGAATTTGAAAGCTGAAAAATTCAACATTCCCTAATGCCTCACGGAGAGCTGAGGAACTGGGTTGGAAGAGATAAAGGGATGAAAGAAGGGAGAGTCTGGTGCTGTATACCCCAGTGATGAACCAGAAAGGAAGATGATAGAACATAAGGAAGCTATATATTTACAAGGAAAGAGTTCCTGTGATGAAATGGGATAACCAAATTCTCTGTGCAAGCATCAGACCACCTGGAGTTCTGAAAAACATTGGGACATTATGTAGCAAAACCTTGACAGTTATTTGGTGTACTTTATTGTTGTATTTTATTATATGCCTTGATGGAAAAAAAAATATTAAGAAATTTATTTAATGCATTAACAAAAGAAAACTTTCCTGGATGTAAATCCCACCAAAATAATTGAATTTATTTAGAATTTACTTTTTTAAAATTGAACACTGCCAGGACCATGGTTTCAGCCTGCTTTTTTCTGGCTTCAGCTGCCTTCTCTCCCTTTATCTTTGATGTTTCATAAAACCAAATGACTGAGGAAGAACAGAGTGGGGTCTGGTGCAGACTGTTATCTTAAAAAAAAAACCCAGCATAGATGAAAACTTGTCTTGACCTTTTGGGGCTAATAAAATAATAGAAAAAGGAATAAATACAAGCTGAATCAACCATAGGCAATTTCTGCAAGCTTTTCTACCAAGAAACCTCCAAGATTTGTTTAATTCCTCCCTTCCTTCTCTCCGAAAGACAAATTTTGCTTGTTGTAAGTCCAGGAATGAATCGAGGCATGGGGGAAACTAGCTGTCATTATTTTTTATGTTTAACACTGCAATTGAACTGTCTGGATTTGGATATTATTACTGGCAAAAAGCAGAAGCACCAGTAAAAACACCAAGGATATACATGGGGCAGGTAGCCTCCCCTGCCTGCTTCCTCTTATCTCTAGTTAATTCTAAATAATTGTTAGGTTCAGTTGCTACTGCTAGGAACATTAGAAGCTGCTTTGTATTATGCCAGACCATTAGTCCATCTTCCTCAGTACAATGGTACCTTGGTTCTTGAACTTACTCCATTCCTGAAGTCTGTTCCCAAACCAAAGCATTCCAAAACCAAGGAGGGCTTTCCCATAGAAAGTAATGCAAAATGTATTAATCCATTCCAGATTTTTAAAACAACCCCTAAAACAGCAATTTAACATGAATTTTACTATCTAACGAGACTAACTTATCCATAAAATGAAAGCAATAAGCAATGTAATGCAGTCACACAATCAATCAATCAGTAGCTGAACTGGGCTCCACACAGTCAGTCTCTCTCTCTCTCTCTCTCTCTCTCTCTCTCTCTCTCACACACACACACACACACACACACACACACAGCCACAGAAACGAAAACACAAAATAAATAGCAAAAGCAGACAGACCTCAGCGTAACTCTCAAAATGGAAGTGTGGCACTCAAAACAGAAGAGTGGCACTCAAATCGGAAGCATAACATTCAAAATGGAAGCGTAACACTCAAAACAGAGCACGTTCGACTTCCGAAAAAAGTTCTTAAACCACAACACTTCTGGGTTTGCGTTGTTTGGGTTCAAGTTGTTTGAGTACCAAGACATCTGAGAACCAGGGTACCACTATATTACATACACTGAAGAGGAATGGCTTCCTAGAATTTCAGACATTGGTCTCTTCCCAGCTCTGCATGAACTTGGGACCTTTTACATGGAAGTTACGGTAGATGCTGCACTGCTGAGCCACAGCCCTTCCTGTTTCATTCATTGGTGCTCAGTTCCTTCTAGGACTTAATTCTCTGAGAGAGGGGTGGCCACAACTAATATCTAGTACCCACACAAAGAAAATGTATGGACCCTAAGGTGCCATGCAATAGGCAGCTTACCATCTCACACACTGAGAACTGCTGAGCCAGTCCCAGTGCCAACACCCTTGGGTGACTATTGGGGCCACGGTATTCCAAAAGGGCCCACTATGTGTGCTCAAGCATTTAATTAGAAACTAAACTAATTCACATTTCTCAAGCCAATATGTGGATCAGAATGAAGTCATTTTTTCTAAAACATTATGGGAAATGATATATAATGAGTTGAAAAAAATATCTAAAAAGACGTTTGTCGAAACTGCAAAAGCTTTTCTTTTAGGTATAATGGATGTAAACATACCCAGAGAGCATAAATCTCTTATTATGTATGCTACTACAGCAAAATGAATAGTGTATGCTCAAGAAGTGGAGGGAAGATACAGTACTGACGAAGGAAGAATGGCAGGTGAAGCCAATAGATCAGGATTTAAAAAAAACCATTTGAGAAAGATTGGAAGATTGGTTCTATAGATTATTTGGAGACATTGTAAATACATTAAAAAGTTAACAGGAATAGAATTAATTCAGCAGTTGAAAATACTGAGATACAAAGATGAGGGAAAATAAGATACAGGGAAACATCATAATATATAGTGGAAAAGAATGTAATAAAATGCACCATGGAAGGGAGGGGGAGGGGAGTCAATATTAATTGTGTGGGTTTTTTAAAATTTGAAATATTGCTATTGTTTCAAGTGTAAAATAAACATGAAAACAGAATGCAGTTATTTTTTCAGACGTTACACTTTTCTGAATTTGGCAATAAATACAGTTCTAGGCTCCTTAACAAAATGTACCAAAGTGCATTTGAAAATGTATATTTTAGATCGAAACCCATGGGGGAAAATGTGTTTTGTGAAACAAACGTTGAAATTGCTGACATTTTACAAGAATCTGCAGGGTTATGCAGAAATGGGGTGGAACAGGTTTATGAATGAACTCATGTGAAACTGAGGAGGACTAGAAATCAACTGATCCATCCCTGCTTATGACTAATGGCTGCCCTGAGCTCCTGACAATAGGTAGCTAGATTGTGGTATTTTAATAATCCATAGTGCCTTAATAAGCACTCAAGAGCACTGAGAGCAATTTAATGTAATGGCTTGCATTCCCCCAACTATAAGAGGCCTTTGTGGGAGAGGTCTCCCTGAAATCTGGAACTGGCCCTCAGCTGAACCAGAAATTACAAACTGCAGGTAATATATTGTAGTACAATTATGGTTTATTTAACTAAAAAATGGAAGCAATCTCTGGGTTTTTTTTTAAATTTAGTGGTGGAAAGGCTATTTCAGAGTATATAGATCTGCTAGGCACATCAATATGGAACAATGCAGGTGGAAGTGTGTGCAGTAATTCTTGTTTTGAAAACTGAAGTGTTGCAAACTTCCAATAGTGAAATGTGAGAACAGCAGCTGGAGATGTCAAACCTGAGTCCCAATTCTGGTCCTCTTATCTCTCTTTTTGGTCCTTGGGATTCTCTCCAGACCAGGCCATACATTCTCCCACAGATCATGCCTGCCTTGAGTGCTGTTGCTTGGCTGGAATATGTCCATTAAATGTGATAATGCCTCTTGCTTGCCTGAAAGGAGGGTAGAGATATGGGTATAAACAACCAACATTTTCATGGCTGGAACAAACCTACTGCTGTGACCACTTTTGCCTCTGGCTCCACTCCACCCCACTACAGTGGTACTTCGGTTTACAAACCTAATCTGTTCCGGAAATCCGTTCTTCAACCAAAACTATTCTTAAAGCGAGGCACACTTTCCCTAATGAGGCCTCCTGCCGCCGGTACCTTCTACCATTCAGATTCCGTTCTTCGACCAAGGTAAAGTTCTCAAACTGGGACACTACTTCTGGTTTTGGGGAGTTTGTAAACCAAATCGTTCTTAAACCGGACTGTTCTTAAACGAGGTACCACTGTACTGGTTCCCTAGACATTTGCTCACAAGAGAATGTGGACCTCAGGCTGAAAAGAGTTTCCCAATTCCCTGGGTTAGTGGTTATACTTTTGGAGAGTAGAGTCAAGATATCTATCTTCCAGGACCATTTTGTTGTGCAGACAAAATGGAGTTGAGCACATCATCTGTGTGTGCATACACTTATTAAGGCAAATGACACAGAGCTGGCTTGTTCTTTGTGTGACTCATAGACTGCATGTGCTGTTTTGAAGGATGTTTAATAACATCTCGATTTGGTTAAGCAGTACACAAGGTCTTGATGGATGATTTATAGTCTAAGCCAACACCCCACTCTCTGTTTTGAATGCTCCCCCTAGAACTAATGCTGTATGAACAGGAAATCAGAACTTTAACAAAATTCTTGTCCCTTTACTTGTTGTTGTTTTTTAATACAGCAATTCCAGTTTGGCTCCGAAAATAATGGGGTGTTTTTTTATGTCTTTAAGATGATGATGGAGTTCATATTTATTTCCCACCATGAGCCCACCCAAACAGAGAACAAAGAAGGTTTGATGCAAAATTGGATATGGGTGGGTGGCTGGACAATGAGGGTGAGCTTATAAAGTAGGGATGAACAAAAGAAAAGGACCCCCCCCCCCTTTAAGACAGGATGAATGCATACATTTGTATTTCCCACTCTGCACAACTCATTGAACTTCATTTTCAAAATGTCAAGGAGAAATAGCCTTCAAATGCTTCCATTAGATGGAGGTTCATAACTGTGTGACATTGTCTGTGCCTCGATTACTCTGCTTTAAAAAAAATAAAAAATCTCTGCACCGCTCTCACAATAGCACTCCTATCTAGACAAAAGGAGATGGCAGGGTAGAGGAACAGAGAGGCAGGAAATGGGTGGTGTGCAGAGATGGGGGAATTTATTCCTCATGAAACTCACCTTGGAAACGACGAGGACTTCAATGCTAACAAATATTTAATCCCACTTTGTATTGACCTGAGCATATAAAATGAACCTCTAATTCACAAACAGTTAATATCACACATTGTAGTTGCAGCAGGGATGCATTTTTTTGCAATATGATGGATGTTATCCATAATATCCCAGTTGTCTAAATGGAACAACAAGCTGTATGAATATGTGATACAGTTAAAACAAACAACTGATAATATGATAGAAGAAAGAGGACAAAGACAAAAACTGGTGAAAAGTTTGTACTTATTATTTATTTCTGCCTTCCTCCCAAAGGAGTCCAGGTTGCCAGACAAGAAGTGATGAAACAATAAATAAAAAGAAAAATCTTTGAAACAATTGTAATACAGATGTGGACTGGGAAAGTACGTGTTGAAATGACAACAGAGGTGGCACCTGTCTACTATTCACGATGGGGAAGGATGCCAAAGGTGCAGTGCCACAATCCTAAATTCCCAATTCCTGCATTGTGTGGAACAGACCCCCTGATAAGATGGTATCTGCAGAAGGTCCTCTCATCTGCAGAGCACACTGGTTGACTAGCTATATATAAGGAGTAAAACAATGTTTCAAGGTCCTGGTACCAAGCTGAATAAGGCTTTCTTTATACACCCAAACCAGTGCCTTGAACTTTTAATACACATTATTTATATATAACAAATATGGGGGGGGGGGAGCTGCATTCTTCAAACGATGTGAGTCATGACTTCTGCTACAGATTTTCTTCTTAAGGGTATGTATTAACTGAAATGAAATGAATTTTTCATAAAAAAATAAGGACACCTGAAGCATTTTTCTGGATCAACCAAAGAAGGCTCTTGATGCAATCAAATATTCAATCACATCTTGATAAAGGATACAATAAAATATAAGAACATAAGGATATCAGATGTATCTGTTGGATCAAACCAAGGCCACGTTCGTATCATACATTTAAAACACCATGATACCAAATTTAAATAGCCATGGCTATCTCCAGAGAAACCTGGGAGCTGTATTTTTTTAAGGATTCTGAGAGTTGGGTTAACAATCTGTCTACCTTCAAAGGGAACTCTGGCAATGTCCCACCTAGTCCAGCATCCTGTTTTCACAGTGGCCAACCAGATGCCTATGGGAAGCCAATAAGCTAAACCTCAGTGCAAGGGTTTCCCCCCTTATATGTAATGGCCTAATATCCCCCGTGAGCTCCTTCATTGGCTCAGGATTTGAATTTGGATCTCCTTGGTCCCAGTCCCTGACCTTCTGGCTCTCAATATTGATCCCAATTTTCGCTGCATTTGAAAATTCCCTCCAAGTGCTCTTGTGTGAGCAGAGCCATCAAAGCAGCTCAAATAGGAAGAATTCAGTTGCAACTCTGGCTGAGATATATTTGTCATTGAGAGTGTATGTGTTGGTGGAGATAGGAGGAGATATCCACCTGTAGTTGTTTCTTGAGGAGTTAATTATAACCATCTATTATGTTGTCTTAATTCAACTAAAAAATAAAAACAAGCGGGACTGCTTGAACTTGACTGAATGCTCAGAGCCATTTATCAAGTTGGTAAGTGCTGGCCGCAGAGCTAGCAATTGAGAAAGTGTGTGTGTTTGTGTGCAAACCTGATCAGTCCTACGTATAATGGATATTTTCCACAATAAATGCTTACCATTATGTGAAAGGTACACAGTCAACCTTCTCATGCAGGACAACTGCAACTGGGTTCCTAAAATCTACACATTTGTATTTGTATTGCAATGCGGGGAGGGGATTGGCTGTTGGTGGTGAAGCCTTGAGGTTTATTTGGGTGATGCGTCCTGATGTCATAGAGAAGCAAGGCAGGAATGAGCAAGCTTCTGTGAGCAGAGCTGTTCTGGTCCAATGGTTGCAAATGACTGAACTAATTAGGTATGAGAGAAAGAAGCCTGGGAAAGATAGCCAGAGTAGGGTAGCCTAGCCAAAGAATAATTCGCTTAGGAAATGTGGAGGGAGACATAGGAAAGAAAGTGGTTGAGGAGAATATGGGGGAATGGCAAACCTCCCTTGCAGAATCTAAAGGGGGAAGGAGGAATCTGAATGAAATAATGGTAGCACTTACATGATTCTTTCTTGTTCTCTACTCCTATGGTTGATTATTGCCTCAACATGAGAGAAAATGCACTACAGTTCAGCTGAGGAACACATATTTTGGATATGCAGAAGGTCCATAAAGACATGAGAAGACTGCCCGGAGGACTCCCAAGGAAAGGGAGAGGATAGGAGGCTGAGGGAACACCACAAGGGATGGTGTTTGGAAATGGATGAGATGCTGCCAACTCTGTAGGCAAAGGGGGACATAACTGGGCTCCTGAGCCCCACAGGGGAGCCACAGAAATAATACAGTTGGTCAAGAGAGCCATGGACTCCAAAAGGTTGAAAACCTCTGGGCTAGACCCAGAAAGTTCCATGCACAAGTTGAGTACTATCTCCTTCTTCAGAAGACATGTCAGTGGCTGACTTAGTACCCAACAACTAAAGGAACATAAAGTGATGCCAATGCCTCACAGCTTTCTTTGGGCTGTTTAATAAAAACCTTTAGCTTTCTCCCCATTTGTGTGTTCATTTTGCTCCAAATCCAAAAATAATCTCAACCCCTTGGCAGGACAAATGACTAAATAATCTGATCTGGTAGGAGACAGCTTGCAATGTTGTCCTATAGGGAAGGCTGGGGCTCAGTGGTAGAGGACATGCTCTGCATTCCCAGGTAGAGATGAGGAAGAGCCCTGTCTGAAATCTCATGTCTGTCGGTCAGTGTAGATAACACTGAGTTAAATGGGTCAATGATCTGACTTAGTATAAGACCACTTCCTACACTCTTACAATTTCCTGCAAGTCTCTAGAGGTAATAACTTGGTGGCAGATACATTCCCATCCCCCTAGTTAGTAGATGACACCACAGAAGTATCACTAGGGTGTGCTGTAGATACCCATCAGCCCAAAATTTAACTTCCATTCCTGCAAGTGACTCTTGTGGCTCACAGTCAGGAAGTGGATCTGACAAGCTCGACTAGAACTGTCAGATAAAAATTGCACTAAATATGGGCTTTTGTTAAGTGCCCCACATGAGACCACTTGCTGCAACAAAAATGAATATACAGGGGTCAAATGGGCAAGGATGGCATGGAAACGTAGACTGTGTGTTCCATGTAATTTGTCACACCTAGTGAGTTTTCATTCCTCAGTAGTTGCACCAATCAAGCAGGGCTGAAAGCTGGAAGAGAAAGAGAGATAGAGTTTGGGGTTTAATTGGCCTGTACACTGAGTGTGTGGTATTGGGTCCTTATATAACTGATCTGCTCTTATCTCATAAAAAGCAAAGGCAGCTGTGTTGCTCCATAATGGAAGAAAAAATGCTCCCAAATCCACTGTTGGACAATACCTTTAATACGCAGCAATCTGGGAAATGGCAAGTAGAATCACACCTCCATCTCTCTCTCTCTCTCTTTCTTTCTCTATCTATCATCTGTCTGTCTGTCTATCTATTTATCTATCTATCTATCTATCTGGTCAAGTAGCTTGACACAGTTTTAAAAGATCATAAGTGAACGGAACTTGAAAGTAGAACTTCACATTTGTAAGGGAGGTGAGAAGAATGGTTTCTGCAGAATCATGCTCAGCTCTTGGCTTTCCCCCTCCTGATGCCTAGGTGCCATCTCCACCACTGATGAGGAAGCTGCACTAGCTGTTGCCTCCCAAGTGCCCTTATGCACTGCAATATACCTTAATAGTTGTTTAGCTGTAGTTCTAGTTATCTTAGCCAGCCCCTTCCCAGCTACTGGTCTCCTGTTCTCCACCTGCTCCAAAGCCTCACATCTAAAATGAATCCTGACACACCAGTCTTCTTAGGGGAGGAGGTCATTATGGTCCTTCCCTTTTCCCTTCTGACCAACTATGCTCCTCTTTTTTGTGTAATCTTTCAAGATAAAATCAAAAGTCCCTAGAACCATCACCTGCTCCCACAATTATGACTGGATGGGGGAGGGAAAAAATATTGTATGTTAGCTGGTAGCCAATCATTATATTACACTGCTACGAAAGTGTTAAATGAGTAAAGGAATAAATGGTGTCTGATTAAATGAAGGAAAACATGGTGTGATGTTTACTGGTTGTTTGGTTGGTTGGTTGGTTGGTGGGTTGGTGGATTGGTCGGATAGATGGATGGATAAAGGTTGGGTGCACCAATGATGGATGGATGAATAAATTGTGGATGGGTAAATAGATGGATGTTGAATGAAAGGATGGATGGATGGATGGTGGATGCTACATGGATAAAAAAGGCAATAAGAAGGCAAAACTAGGTCTAAATAGTCCCAAATAGGCATACAATGCCTATTTGCCTGGTGCTTGGCAAATGTGAAATGCCTAATAGCCCCGAAACTCAGGCCAGTATCCTATGGGCACAACTTACTAGGCAATACACATGGCCTCCTAGGCAGCCCATGACCATACCACTATCTCCTTCAGTGCTGGGCCCCAACATGGACCTTTGGCTACCTAAGGGCCTGCAACCCTTTTAAATAATAATAATAATAATAATAATAATAATAATAATAATAATAATAATGCTTTATTTAAGCATATTTACAAACAAACAAACAAACAATAAGGTACACACACTTAACCCCCAAAACCAAAAAGAGTAAAGGGAAAGGGTAAGAAAGAAAAAAGAATGAAGTACCACATCCATGTGACTCCCCTCCATCAGCACTCATCATCTTTGAGTCATTTAAGTTCTTATTTACATTGCATATCATTTATTGCTGTAATTCTTTTATAGTACTATTATGGTATAACATCAAGTCACCTTACAAGCTTAGTCTAAACATATCAGCATGTTATCTTTAGATCAGTGTTTGTTCATATATTCTTCAAACCTGCAACCCTTATGCACATGGCCTGCTAGTCCACTGACCCCAAGCCCTCCTGACAGATGGAATTGGCAGAATTCCTGCCAATATTAGCCATCAGAAAGTCCAAGACCGGGGATTTCTGGGGGTGGGAGGGGTGAGGCAGAACTGGCCTGGGATCAGTGGGCTCCTGAGCTGGTCCTGCTTCCATCACATAATGGCATTAGGCCTGGTTCAAATCTGATCACTGTGCCAACTCCAGACTTGTGGAGCAACAGCTGCAGCATGCTATATATATATATATATATATATATATATATATATATATATATATCACATGTTATGGTTTGCTCCAGGTGCTTTCCCCCTGGTTGCTGTGCTCAGCATGCCTACGAATGCTGGGTAGCCCTACTGCTGAACGAAGGGACTTCAGATTACAGTTTAAGTTGAATTAATTGATTTGTGAATGGTTTATTAACCTTTTAACATGCCGCAGGACCAACTGTTGTTATAACAATTATTATAATGATTTGATCTTGTGGCGAACACAGCCTGAAGCCCACTTCCCACATTTCTTACCTGCTGAAGCTCTTTAACAACATGGCCACATCATGGAATGAATACGTTCTTCTTTTTAAAAAATAAAGAAATAATAATTTTGCTGATAAACCAAATTCTGGTTTTAAAATGTATAATTATGATACATTTGCTTGTTAATGGGATAATAACTGCTTGGAATAGCTTTGATCTCAGCAACCATCAGATTCCGAATAAGAATAAAAACAAGAATAACTATAACTGTGTTGTTCAGTCAACATTCTCCAGAGCCCACAAGAATTAGATATACAGTGATGCTAGTTATTAAGAAATCATTCAAATTTAATGAACGTGACTCACAAGCTGGCTTTAATTAACTGTTATATATTGTGCAGTGCAGTGCTTCATCAATAAATCATTGTGCATTCATAATTGTAAATGAACATTTCTGAAAAATGTATTCAGGTAATTAACAATTGAAGTGCCAGCTCTCTCTCCTAGTCTCTTATTCTATCTCTCTCCTCTCCCCCACCCCCTCATCACCTCACCTCTAAACAACAGCAGATTTGGGAAAGCAGAAGCTCTTGTGTGTTACCAGTGCTACAGATTTGCCCAACTCTCGATTTAGCAGGATCTATATGGGCATTAAGGAGATGAATCCATGTACATATTGCAAATTTGCTTTAATTTAGTAGCAATATTGTTTTATTTTTTCATGAGCTTTGTTAGTTGGCATGTTCCAAATCATGTGCCTTCCACCGTGACTATTTCCAAAGAAACTGCCATGTTAGTTATTTGAAGCTAAAACGAAGTAAGAGTCTTGTGGCACCTTAAAGACAAGCACATTTATTAAGGTATAATTCATAGACTATAGTATATTTCACCAGAAGCATGATGTAGTTTGCAGAGTTATAGGGTGTGTGTGTGTGTGTGTGTGTGTGTGAGAGAGAGAGAGAGAGAGAGAGAGAGAGAGAGAGAGAGAGACTGAGAACCTGGAGCCTTTCTGCTCCCATTTTAGTCAGGTGTTAAGAAAGCTGAATTGACAGTGAGTTGGGCATCTTATCTCCATGGGGCCATTAACCAAGTTAGACAGTCTGTCTTTCTGTACATCAGAAGGAAATTCACTAAAAGATACGTTGCTGAACCTTGGGATTCGTTAGAAATCAGTCAGGAGTTGTCTAGTCAGAAAATTAATAATGGCAGAAAAATGTCTTGAAGAAAGCTGACCTTCTCATGAACCATGCAACCACAGGAGAGTCTTATGTTAGATGCATTCAAAGTAACCCTCCCATACTAAGTTCATGTCATGCAAGAGTGAGACTTTGCAGATCTAGCATATGAACCCTAGAACATGATCTAGAATCCCTTGCAGTGCACGTGAGTTCCATCAGAAATTAATCAAGGTGGAAATGATTTGCCTGAGGCCGGAACTAAGAGAAAACTCCATCCTAAGAGAAGAGGTATGGTATTTCTTTGCTACTTATGCACATGATTTGGGCAGAACTAATGTGAGAAAATCTGAAGCTCTGCTATCTTTTAACCATATTAGAGAAGCAGGGTGATTCAGATCATGTATTCTGTTCCAGTGATTTGATGTTATTAAGACTCATTTATTAGCAGCCTGAATGTGGCTGTAACCTATTGCTTGGATAACAAAACCAAATACACCTTGAGGAACAACCTTCCAAGTCAGGAAGAAGTGAGGCACGTAAATTCAGAAACATATGCTGCATTTAAGTAATAGGGCATGTGAATTTAATCGAGAATAATAAGGAAATTCAATTACAGCAAACGGAAGGTTGGAACTTGCCATTGCCCCGAGGAGTGGAAGACTGTAATTGAAGCAACCTTCCCTTATGCACAGGTGTTTGGTCTTTGATCCTTTAAGAATTTACATTCTTCGCCAGTTCTAAATAACGATGGATGAAATTGAAATTTAAGATCTTGGAACAAGACTGACGTGAGGCCAATGTCAATAAGACACCTTGAGCTACACAGCTAGAGTAAGAATTGTGAAAATAAGAGTTTCCCGGGATGTTCAAATGTTATTGTATCTGTCACTGTCATGGTACTAGGCTCACTCCCAACCACAGTACACAGATGATCAATGTCTGATTTATTAAGTAAAACATAACCTTTGTCTTTAAGCAGCTTCCCTGTGACTCCATAAGGTCTCCAATTACGGTCATTTAAAGGGCCAAATCTGTTAAGCTTCAATAGTAGAGCTGAATCATGCACCTTTACATAATTTCCTGGTCTTAGATGGTGTTCCCCAATATACAAGATTTCACATATCCATGTGGTACCCAGAAACATAATCTCCACATAAGTGGGGAGACACTTGTATTATATGTTAGCCTTAATAGCAAAAAATTGGAGCAAAATATCAGGAGTCATCTCCTATAAAGAAGAAATGATTGTCCCACATAACCCTGAGACTCTCCAACAGAGACATTTCAGGTGACAAAGGCAATCAGAGCCCTTTTGTATCTCTCTCTGCAGGTTGGACTCTCCTCAGTGGTTGCTAAATCTTCACTTTGATTGCATCAATGGTTTATCCATTGAACTTTGCGTTGACCATAGAATGATGGTCAAAAATCTGCAACGAAACTAAAACACGAATTCCATTCTTCCCTTGTGTCATCCTGCTTCATTCTGTCTTAATATATTTTTGGCAGATTAATCAGGCTGCAAAGCTGAGCTGCGCTGTTGGTGGAGAGCCGGCTTCTCAATGTCAAGGAGTTGTGCATATGAATTATTTAATAGCGTTCAAGTTGTTTACTTTGCCGGCGTGATTTGTGGGAATGTTTTCCTTTGCAATGATCTAGCATTTGCTGTTTGAATGTTGGCTTTCTCGTGTCCTAATCAATGCAAATTGGGCCATAAAAGCACCACGCAGCACATACCTTGAAGGTAAAGGCAGGTACTTTTGATATATGTGATGTTCCGTTGAGCTTGTGGGTTTTCTGGTATGCATACAAAGAAAAAAAAGAAAACCTTAAATGTTAGCACAGTTACAGATGCAATCTCTTTTTTCTTTCCCTACTTTTAGGAAGAAATGCTCATATTTGAGATAAAGTGATCCACAGAAAGTTTTTAAAGTTATTAAAAACTGTGTATTTCAAGAATAGCCTTTCTTTGAACAGTTACTTGAGCAAAGAATCTTATCAGGATTGTGATGCATTTATGGCAAACATTTTGTGATTTCTGTTCTGGTGCTTCTGTGTCTGAAGGTTGAAAGGAAATAGGAGGCTGTAACCCAGTTTTTCTCACCGAACCCAAAGGCTACAGAAGAGGTAGACAACAGTCTAAAGTTCTCAGCCTAAGTTCATGTGACCCCCCCTAGTCTAATTTCAAAAGTCCTCTGCATGTGATCTGTCTGTTCCATAGTAGCCTACTGGGTGGGGAAGGGGGGAAGAGGAAAAGCTGGGTGGGAGAGAGACTGGGTGGGAGAGAGACTGGGTGGGAGAGAGATGGTTCCACCCACTTTTCATTCTGGTCCTACTGGGAAGGGATGAATCTGTAATTTCAGTTCCTTTCAGTTTCTCACCTTTTTGATCTTACGTTTAGTTCTCCATATAGCTACTTCAATGTTGCAATTTTTTAACATCCTTGTCAGCATTTTTGTGTGAAATTATTCATACTAATTATTATTATTATTATTTCTCCTAATATAAAGTTTTGCATGCAGTTTTGCCAAACATACAGATTATTTTGCAAAGCAATTGCTTCTTCATATAATGCATTTTTGTTTGTTATTTCAGTAATATATGCATTTTAATTTACACAACTGGAGTGCATCGCAAAATTCAGAGAAGTGTAAAACTGAAGTGCACGATTACCCCTTTCCATCTTACAGCTCAAGAGAATAGCAGGATGTGTGTGTGTCAGTGAGTAGAGTGGTTCATGGGTCTGTCTGATGGGTGGTGTGGGGACCAAAGCTATGCATGGGGTGTATGTGTTTGCGGCTCTGTATGAAAGACGAATCAGTGCAAGGGGCAGTTATCCCTCACCAGCAATGTTTCAGTGGATTTCTACTTCTTGATATTGGGATAATAAAGAACACCCCACTCCAGGTTACTCTGGCTGACAATTCAATCCTATACATGCTAAGAAGCCAACCCCACTAACTCCAACTGGGTTTATTTATTTTTTTTATAAATATTTATTAAGATTTTTTGTAAAAAGAATACATAGATAATAAACAACATTGCTTATATCATAACAAATTTTCATAACTTATTTAGACTTCCTCACGTCTCCTGCTCCTACTTACATTGTTGAAAAGTTTTTTCAAGCAAATTATCATCTTGTTTACAATCTTATATCCACTCATTTAAATATAGTCTAACAATTCTCCAAAAGGTTTGTATTTTCCTTGATCTCACTTATCATCAAATTCCAATCTAATTTAGTGGTGGCCAATTATTTATGATCAAGCATCCTTCTTAACATTCAACCAAATTACAATATTTTTGTAAATAAATCTTAAATTTCTTCCAATCTTCTTCGATCCTTTCTTCTCCCAGGTCTCGGATTCTGCCAGTCATCTCCGCCAGTTGCATATAGTCTATCAGCTGCATCTGCCACTCTTCCAGTGTGGGTAGATCTTGAGTTTTCCAATTCTTGGCAATGAGTATCCTTGCTGCCGTTGTTGCATACATAAAGAATGTTCGGTCCTTCTTTAACACCTTCTGGCCGACAATACCCAGGAGGAAGGCCTCTGGTTTCTTAGTGAAGGTATACTTAAATACCTTTTTCAACTCGTTATATATCATTTCCCAGAAGGCCTTTACTTTAGGGCAAGTCCACCAGAGGTGAAAGAATGTTCTTTCATTTCCAGCATTTATTATCAGACGAATGGTATATTTTGGCAAGTTTAACTGGGGTCATGTACCATCTGTATATCATTTTCATTACATTTTCCTTCAAAGCATTACATGCAGTGAAGTTCAGCCCAGTGGTCCACAACCTTTCCCAGTCCTCAAACATAATGTTATGCCCAATATCCTGTGCCCACTTTATCATAGCAGATTTAACCATTTCGTCTTGTGTGTTCCATTTTAACAGCAGGTTATACATTCTTGATAGTACCTTAGTCTTTGGTTCTAACAATTCTGTCTCCAGCTTCGATTTCTTCACCTGGAACCCTAGTTTTTTGTCATTTTTAAAAACTTCTTTAATCTGGGCGTAATGTAACCAGTCTCGCACTTTACCCTTCATTTTCTCCAAACTCTGCAATTTCCAATTGTCACCGTCTTTTTCTAATATTTCCCAATATTTTGGCCATTTGGCCTCCATATTGGGTCTTTTTCGGGCCTTAGCTTCCAGAGGGGAGAGCCACCTCGGAGTTTTGTTTTCCAATAAGTCTTTGTATTTTGTCCAGACATTGAATACTGCTTTCCTGACAATATGGTTCTTAAAGGCCTTATTGATCTTAACTTTGTCATACCATAAGTATGCATGCCAACCAAAAGCGTTGTTAAAACCTTCCAAATCCAACACATCAGTGTCTTCAAGAAGTAGCCAGTCTTTTAGCCAGCAGAAAGCTGCGGCTTCATAGTACAGCTTTAAGTCTGGCAGGGCAAAGCCCCCTCTTTCTTTCGCATCAGTTAATATCTTAAACTTAATTCTGGGCTTTTTGCCCTGCCAGACAAATTTAGAAATATCTCTCTGCCACTTCCGGAAACACTCCGTCTTGTCCACAATTTGCAATGTTTGAAACAAAAACATCTTTGGCAATACATTCATCTTAATAGCAGCAATTCGGCCTAACAAGGAAAGCTTCAATTTTGTCCAACTGTCCAAGTCTCTCTTAATTTCAGACCAACATTTTTCATAGTTATCCTTAAATAGACTCAGATTTTTTGCTGTTATATTTACCCCTAGGTACTTTACTTTTTTAACCACAGTTAGTTCTGTTTCTCTCTGAAACCGTTCTGACTCTGTATCTGTCAAATTTTCCCCCAACACCTTAGTTTTCTGTTTATTTAGTTTAAATCCCGCCACCCGACCAAAGTCTTGAATCAGTTGTAATACTCTTTTTGTACTAGATTCTGGCTCCTGCAGAGTCAAAACTAGGTCATCTGCAAAAGCTTTAAGTTTATATTGTTTCGCTCCGACCTGAATCCCTTGCACCAACCGGTCCCCTCTAATCCTATTCAAGAGCACCTCCAGAACCGAGATAAATAACAGAGGGGAAATCGGGCAGCCTTGTCGTGTACCTTTTTCAATTTTAAACTCTTCCGTAACCACATTGTTAACTATCAGTTTTGCCTTCTGTTCTGAATATATTGCATCAATCCCATTCTCAAAACCCCGTCCCACTCCCATTTCTTTTAAATTTCCCTTCATAAATTTCCAAGAGATATTATCAAAGGCCTTCTCCGCATCTATAAAAATTAACACTGCTTTTGTATTTATGTTTGTTTGCAAAAGTTCCAAAATGTCAATGATGTTCCTTGTGTTAGCAAACATATGTCTACCTGGGAGAAAGCCTGCCTGGTCTTTATGAATTACTTCATTTAAAACTCTTTTAAGTCTGCTTGCCAAGATATCTGCAAATATTTTGTAATCCACATTTAAAAGGGAGATGGGACGATAGTTCTTGAGTTGTGTCTTCTCAATTTCCGATTTTGGTATCAATGTGATGAAAGCTTCCTTCCACGATTCCGGCGCCTTCTTTCCCTCCATAATTTCATTACTGACCTCCATCAATGGTTGTATCAAATAATCTCTTAATGTCTTATAATACTTGGAGGTCAGGCCATCTGGCCCTGGAGATTTGCCCAATTTCATGTTCTGAATGGCTTGTTCGATCTCTTGTCGTGTTATTTTGCTGTTCAGGAGTGATCTATTTTCTTGTGACCTAGTGATCTATTTTCTTTTTAAGTCCATTTTTTCCCAAAAATTGTTTAATCTCAACCTCATCCTGCGGCCCTTGAGTGTATAATTTTTTGAAATATTTCTGAAAACACTTTCTAATCTCCACAGGGTTCTGAATGTTTCTTCCTTCAATTTCCAGGTTTGTGACTATATTTAACTTTTGTCTCTTCTTCAACTGCCAAGCCAGCAGTTTCCCACATTTGTTTGCCGATTCAAAGGTTTTTTGTTTCATTAATTTGATCTTCCACTCTATTTCCTGGTTCATCAGTTTAGAATATTGTGCCTGATGGAGTTTAATTTCTCTCAGAATCGGCTGTGACTTCGGATTCAATCTTAACTTCTTCTCTAGCTCTTTAATTTTCTCCAAGATCTTGTCTTTCCTCTCATTTTGTGTTCTTTTCTTTACAGCATTCTGTTGTATCAAGAACCCCCTCATCACGGCTTTGCTTGCGTCCCAAATGATTCTTTTTTCCACCGTAGTGTTCATGTTTATCTCGAAGTAGTCCTTCAAAACTTTTTGGGCCTTCTTAATAATCTCCTGGTCTCTAAACAAATTGTCATTCATCTTCCATCTGAAGGAACCGGTTGGTAATAATGTCATGCCCATTTTCAGTGCATTATGGTCGGAGCAGGTCTTTGGGCAGATTTCCACTTTCCTGACCTTAGGTGCCAGACCTCTAGTTATCCATATTTGGTCGATTCTTGTCCAAGTCAGCTGGGCTTCAGAGAAGAATGTTCCTTCTTTTCCCAAGGGGTTCTTCGTTCTCCAAATGTCAATCCAGTTCCATATTGTCTGTCATTTCAAAAAAGGTCTTTGGTAGTCTGCCATCTTTCGTAACATTTTGGCTTTGTGACTTATCCATGTTAGTTGATACGACTCCATTCATATCTCCCATCATAATGATGTTGTCATAGTCCAGATACTCCAGCATAGTCTCATGCAACTTCTTATAAAATTCCGATTTTCCTTCATTTGGTGCATAAATTCCTAATAACAGAATCTTCTCTCCTTGATGTTGTATTTCGATTGCCAAAATTCTTCCATGTTCATCTTTGAATAAAAATTTAGGTGACAGGCTCTCTTTTGCATATATCACCACGCCTCTCTTCTTTACTATATCTGAAGATATAAATTCCTGACCAAGTCTTTTGTTTATTAACACTTTTCTATGGAGCCTAGTCACATGTGTTTCTTGTAAGCAAATAATGTCCAATTGTTCCTTTTTTAATATATGAAAAATTTTCCTCCTTTTTTCCGGAATATTACAGCCATTTATATTCCAGCTCAAAAGTTGCAGAGACATCCTGAATAAATCTGGTTATTTTCCTTGGGGTGGTACTTTATTCTCCGAGTCTTCAGGGTCCGAGGGTGCAGGTACCCCTGGTGGTTCAGGCCCCAAGGGTAGTTCAAGTCCTTTTTGAAGGTCCTCTCCGTACGCGATCAGAAATTTGTCTCTATCTTCCAGTGATCTAATTTTAATCTTCTTCCCTCTAAAAGTGAAAGATAATCCCTGAGGAAAATCCCACCTGAAAATGATTGAGTTGCTCCTCAACAGTCTTGCTAGTTCCAAGTACTCAGATCTAAGATCCAAGAGTTGTTTAGGAATGTCCTTGTAAATTTCAATTCTTTTGTCCAAAATGTCCAGTGACTTTCCGTAGTGCAGGCCCAGGATCTTGTCCCTTTCCTCCTTTGATCTCAATGTTATCAAACAGTCTCTGGGTTTGTCTTTCTTTATAAGTCTTCCAAGCCTGAAAGCTGATACAATTTTAAAGTCTTTTTCCTCTAAGTTCCAGAACTTGGAAAATATTTTGGTCAGAAACTCAGCTAAGTTGTCTTCTTCCACTTCTGGTACCGACCTTATCCTTAAATTAGTCTCCCTGTTCCGCAATTCAATCATAGAAAGGTAGGTCTGGTGTTCACCTACTTGTTTACTGAGTGGTCTCACCTCTTTTTCTAACTTTCCAAGTCTTTGGCTGGTATCCTCAGCCAATTTCCGATTTTCACCTGTAGCCTCCTTCAATTCTCCAATTGCTTGTGCATTCTGTGCCACTTGTCCAGTTAGTCTATTTAAACATTCTGTGTTTTGGTCGATTTTAAATGTTTGCTCATCAGCTTTTTTATCCAAAGATTCCACTCTCTTGTCCAAAGATTCCAATTTTTCATAGATTTTCTCTAAAATAGAAGCAGTTGTTCCTGATGCCATATCTTCCAATTGTAATTCCTCAGTTTCTCCTTCCCCTGCCCGTGGCAGGGATACACCTTCTTCCTCAGAAAGCAAGATAGGCACAGACGATCTACGTGACTGTAAGGCTGAGGCTAAGGTTGTTTGTCTAGTTCTTACTCTAGATTCCTTTTCTTTAGGCTCCTTTTTTCTTGCACCACTCATTCCAAAGTTATCTAAAAGTCAAGGTCAAGCTGAGTTATTCCCATGGGAAAGAGACAGCCCAGATGGTAACAGTCAAACAGGAGGCCGGGAAAGAGAAAGTAAAACAATGCCACTGCTGTAAATTCCAAGACCTCTAGGGGGAGCTTAAAATGTCTTTCGGGAAGAGATCAATTCCAATAAAATTCATAAAATCAGAATTAATGTCCAAGAACCTTCAACTAATAGATTTTAGCAGAGTTGGTATTAAAAGAACACAATGTCTCAAATAGTGCTTGCTGGTATTCCAAATGGTGCCTCAAAGTAGCAATTCCAGACCCCCTCAGATTGTTTCCAAATTTATATTCAAAGTATCCAGATCTGCAGACTGACTGCTACAGTTACTCAGGCAGTTCCAGCACCTGGGTTTCTTACTTAAATTGTAGTTCCAATAGAAGAAGATATCACAGTCCAAATCAGAAACACAAAATCCAATGCTTACAGTCCTATTCTGCTTCAAAAGAAGTTCAATGGGTGCTCAGATCCATTAGGTTAAAAGTTCACTCTCTGGCTCCACCTCTCCTGCTCTTTGCTTTGAAGTTCAGTAGCAGCGGAAGACGGACTTCCTTTTTATCGTCACTCCGCTTTCAGCCAAATTCCGTAACTTTTAAATCTTTAGATTTTTTAAAAGTCCTTGTTACTCACGGGTTGTTGCTTTCCGAAACACAAATTCCAGGAAGAAAGGTCAGTGCTCACCGGCAACAGCTATGCGGCTTCGCTCCGTTGATTGCGGAACGACCCTCAGCGCCGCTACCCCCTCCGCGATCCGGAGCCCCTTACGGGGTTCCTTCAACGTTTTGGGGGCAGCTCCTGGCGCCCGCCGGGTCCCAAGACCACAGGCTTCTGCCGCCTGCGGTTTTCCGATGTGGGTCTCCGCTTCGCCGTAGCGGACGACCCGTTTCAGCGGAGCTTCCCTCTCCTAGTTAGAAGAGGGCAGCCATTACCATTTGCGCCGCCTCCGGAAGTCAACTCCAACTGGGTTTAATACCAACTAAGTGAGTGGATGTGGGTGGTGTAAACCAATGAGCCTTGGGCTTGCCAATCAGAAGGTCTGCGGTACAAATCCCCACGACAGGGTGAGCTCCTGTTGCTCAGTCCCAGCTCTTGCCTGCCAACCTAGCAGTTCGAAGGCACATCAAAGTGCAAGTAGATAAATAGGTACCGCTCTGGCGGGAAGGTAAACGGTGTTTCTGTGCACTGCTCTGGTTTCAGCAGAAGCGGCTTAGTCATGCTGGCCACATGACCCGGAAAAACTGTCTGCAGACAAATGTTGGCTCCCTCAGCTAGTAAAGTGAGATGAGCGCTGCAACCCCAGAGTCATTCACATCTGGACTTAATTGTCAGGGGTCCTTTACCTTTACCTTTTTAAGTGAGTACAGGATTGCAGCTTAGGAAATACTGGTTTTATTTCGTTATTTGCCTTCCCACTAGGATAAATTTCTTGGCTTTCTTCGTTTGAGTCATCAGTCATTCAAAAGAAGATCCTGTCAGAGCTGGACCTAATATTATGCAGGATGAAGCATTCATCTCCAGCTGGAGAACAACCTTTACCAAAGGCTTCATGGAGATTGCACGAAAGGGAGAAACAAGCTAAAAGGAAATTTGGCAAATGCTCATCATGATCAACTTCCACCCGGAAACCTTTGTTCCCACTGTGGAAGGATGTGCAGATTCAGAATTGGCCTCCACAGTCACTTACAGACACATGGTTAAGACCATATTCATGGAAGACAAATTGCCAAAGAAGAAGACAATCAGGCAAAATGAAGCACTCATCTCCAGTGGCAGATTCGATCAAATTGTCAGTCATTCAATGTCTTATTATTATGTTTTTACTCTCATGAAGATTTACCTGTAGTATTTTCTGCATTAAGAGCCAAAATAACTTTGCTCACCTTTGGTTTTATGCATCTTGGCCTGGAAGGAGGTGTAAGCCCCTGTCCTACAGGGACCCAAATCAGGTTGTGGGCTGTACATAGCCCTAGAAATCCAACATTTTGTCCTCCAAAAGTTTTGGATTACAACTCCCATCAGCGTTAGGCAGCATAGCCAATGACTCTAGTGATGTTGTGAGCCGTAGTCCAACAATATCTGGAGGGCAACACATTGATCACCCATGAGCTAGATGTGTATTCGTATTTCTGAGGAAGTAGAGGTAATGGGATAAAACCAAGTTCTTAGACACTTTGACCCTAAAGCATAAAGTCTGACCACTCTGCTTATGTTCTCAGGCTCTCAATTGTATGAAGCATATCCTACTACACTGTGGGCTGTATAAACAAGCCAGGGATCAATTAATTAAACCCTTTTTGGTAAATTTACCTGGAAATTCTGAAACCTTCTATCTCAAGTATCTTCTTGAAGATAAGACAAATGGTTATCCCTGCCCATGGCAGAATTTATCTCAGAGGTAATAAGAAATAGAAATCAACATGTTCTGGATAAAACATAGTGACTGCCTTGAAATTTTCCCCCTGTATTTCCTCTGTATTTTGCTTTCGAAACTGTTTTTGTGGGTCTTTGGACTGTAATAAAGAATGTGTATGTGTGTTTGAAGTCTGACCACCCATCTTCAATCTGGTCACAACCAGTCCTGGGGAAAATACATGGCACATGCTTACACATAAATGGCTGGCTGTAAGAAGAAGAGAAAAAGAGTTAGGATTTGATATCCCGCTTTATCACTACCCGAAGGAGTCTCAAAGCAGCTAACATTCTCCTTTCCCTTCCTCCCCCACAACAAACACTCTGTGAGGTGAGTGGGGCTGAGAGACTTCAGAGAAGTGTGACTAGCCCAAGGTCACCCAGCAGCTGCTGGTGGAGGAGCGGGGACGCAAACCCGGTTCCCCAGATTATGAATCTACCGCTCTTAACCACTACACCACACTGGCTCTCAATGACTCAATAAGAGAACAGATAAGGGTGTTCTATTTTTTTAAGGAATGCTCACTGAAAACGTTTACCAATATCAAGCTGATTCTGAACCGAGCTGGGTGGGGAGCATTCCTATCATCATTTTCTTAGTAGCATGTCCCCTGCCCTATTGAATGACATAAATATCCTGATTGTACCTCTTATTCTCCAGAGGAAATGCACTGTAATCAATACTTCAGATGCAGCAAAAGTGGATGATCTATGGATCCTGTTTAGAAAACATGAACCAGTATTGAAGAAATTAAATTAAATTGCTTGGCTATTTAGTTTCCTTCTAATGGCATCTGAACAATCCAAGCTCTTTTGAGAAAACAGAAAAAACAAAAAACCCTGACTAAAGAATGCTGTTTTCCCAATGCACTTACAATTAGAGCTGATGGATGGCTGGGGAGTCAAGAAATAGTGACTTTTCTGCATGATTTTCTGAGAGGTTTTCAATCACTGGACAGCTAGTAAAGTTTGTGATGGCACCAGTGCAGTAATTTAAAAGAAGATTGCACATATAAAGATGGTAGTGGCCTCTCTTCATTTCCCCAAATAAAATATGCCCACCAATGGAACTGCTGTTAAAAGACCTGTACTGACTTCCTAACTGCTGCCAAGTTAAGATTCTTGCACTAGTGTGCAAAGCCCTTAGCAAATTAGATCCAGAATACCTTATGGAACACACTGAAATCATCCGAGGAACACTATTAGCATCTCTCCATGGTCCTGAAGCATGACCCATGTCAATGAGTTGTCATGCCAGCTTTATGGGGCTCCCTCCTACTAGAAACCAGGCTGGCACCATCCCTGAAAAGGTTTTAGCTATGAGGTGAAAACAACCTTATTTCAAGAAGTCTTTGCAGCATGAATGTTGCAGCATGAATGTTGCTCTGCTGTTTTTGTTTTCTGAATATTTTAATTGATTTTTCCCCTGCTTTACTTAGTAACTATATAAATATACATGCACAAACAAACCTCCAAGTGGCTGACAACGATATAAAATAAAACCCTTAAAATGATTGATAGAAACAACTAAAAACAACAGTAGCTAAGAAAAGATTAAACAAATGCAAATTCTGACTTGGCTAAGCAAAAATGTTTTATGCTGGCACTTTGAGACACATATAGAAATCAGGGTATAAATTCTTTCGATAAGGTCATAAGAAGAAGATCAGGCCAGCGGCCCATTTAGATCAGCATCCTGTTTTCACTGTGACCAACTAGATGCCTCAAGGAAATCCACAAGCAGGACCCCAGCACTACAGCACTCTCCCCTCTTGAGGTTCCTAGCAAGTGGTATTCAGAAACATGTTGCCTCCAACCATGGAGGCAGAGCATAGCAATCATGAACAGTGATTGTTTTGTGTTAGCTTGGTTTCATACAAGATAGGGCCTTATCTTCAGAATTTGTAGACTCCATTAATACCTGTGGTTTTTTTTATCTTTCAAATTATCAGGACAATTGTGTCACAGTATTTACACCCAAGAATAAATAAGAAGAGGTTCAATTTGTTGTTCTGGCTGCTGCTGCTGCTGTTGATGATGATGATAAAGATAATGACAGCATTTATTGTATTTTTATCCTGAACATCCTCCCAAACAAACAACAAAACAACAAAAGCAATGCAACATGCTGATTATGTAGCAAGGTAGTTGCCAAAAACCTCCAGATATCTTGAATGCTGGAAATATTATTGATAAAAGATGTAACTGACAAGAGTTCGTCTTGATGCATCAGCACATGTGGAACTTGTGAATGATGAATTGTGGGCAGGTTAATCCCACTAAAAGATGCCCAAAACACTCCTAAATTGATTTACAGCTTCTGCCTCCCAACAGTAGCAGAGATCTACGTGCCTTGTGTAGAAAAGTAGCCTAATCAGTTGAATAAAAGCTCTGTCATTTGACAGAGGAAACACCTTCACTTCTCACATAGAGCAGATTCCATCCTCAATGTAGTAAATAATATTCAATGAAATGATTCATTTTGTGTAGCTGGCTGGTAGAATATACCTCCCCCAGATAAAAGAGAATTGTCCAAAAGAGCCTGGTTGAACAAGTAACATAACATCTGCCAGTCTGTCTGAGATCATTTACAGTTACATTTTATGTGAGCTCTCTCTAGATGTTTCATATCTTGGATTCCTTTTTGTTCCATTGAAAAAACGAGATCCTCCTAAATTGAGGGTCCTGGTTGTGCTCGAGCCCCTTAAGCCACCCCCACGGAGTGAGTTATTACTAGGCGTGGCCTAAGCCTTGTCAGTTGGGCCCTGGGATTGTGCCTGACTGCTTGGGCCACTTGAGGCAGGTGGCGTGATCCTGGGGTCCTATAAATGCGGCAGCGCGATGTGGGCGGGGCACTTGCCCCCCCCCCCATTTGGTTCTGCTGCTTTGGTCTTGCTTTGGATTGGGCTGCCTGCTTTGGAGCAGGTGCTGGGTAGGAATTTTTCCATTTGGCAGATTGGGTTTGGCCACTTGGTTTTCGCCTACCTCCTTAGCAATCGTCACAACTTTGTAAGGTTTGGCGGTTAGGCATTGGTTTATAGAAATGTGCGGGAGGGGAGGTGTGGCCATAACCTGCCCCTCCAGAATTAGGCTACTCCGGTAAAGGAATCCGGGGGTCCTGGATCTCATCTGAAGTCTGCTTGAGGGGCTAGGGCCATGCCAGGACCATAGGAACCCTGGGGTGAGCTTCAATCGATCTTCACTAATGTTGCTCCCTCATTTGGTGTTTACCCTTTCAGACTGCCAGCCAGAAAGGCAGGAGTCAGTTATAGTCTCTGACCAATGCCTAGGCCAATACCACTCAATTTGTTTTGTAATCAATAAAGATGTGACCAAAATTTTGCCCAAAAACTTAAACTAAAATTATGTGTCTGTTTGAATTTATTTACTGGGGAAGGGCTTGGTGGCCTCAGGGCTCAATCCTTGAATTTCAAAACAGTTCTGTGATCTTTAAGTCTATGCTGGGTTTCCTGAAGCCAAGGCGGTTGGGAGTGAGTGGTGATGGTGGGGAATCACACGCTTTCTCATACACCTCACCTTTGTGGGCAGGTGTCTCAAGGAATATCTTTGAACCTCACCACTTCCTCCAACCCACTCTCAGTCAAAACCTGATGATCAGGACAACAAAGCACCTGTGGTCCTCTTCCTCCTTCCTGGATCTTACCACCAGAGTCCTGTGCAACTCCTTGGCTGCTTAGGAAGGGTCAGAGATAGTGCAGCATGTCCACTGCATGCAAAGACACTAGGGTTGGATCTGTAGTGTCATCAGGAAGGTTGGGGAATGTCCTTTGACTGGAATTCTGGAGAGCCGCAGCCAGTTAGTGTAGACTGGCCTATGGAACTGTTCCCAGGAAGTACCCCATCATTGGCCTAGCTGTGCACCTCACATATTTTCTTCAAGGCTGGAATGTGCCCTTGAACTCAGATAATGCTTGCCTCAAAGGAGGACAGAAAGGCTTGCATTAATGTGTGTAGCAGCTAGTTTATTGTACAAAGGTAAAACGGACCTTCATTTCTACACAAAGTTGTGTGGGAGCCGACAGTGGGGCTGCCCTTAACTCTGGTGGCCCACATCACTGCTGCATAGTGGGATTGTGAGACAGAGAGAAAGAAAGAAAGAGTGGAAGGGAGGGGGTGAGGCACCAGCAAGGTCATAATGGTGTAAATGTATCAATGGGAGCACTGCATTGGCTCTGGCACTTCTCCTGACCTTTGCATCCTAAAATGCAGCAGCAATCCAGGTGACCAGAGATCAATTGAGTGCCACAAGCCCTCCAGCTACTACTGCACTTTTGCCTCTGGAGCCACCCATCACAGGCATGTGGCCCCCCCAAAGGTCACCCAGAAGGGAATGTGGCCCGCAGTCTGAAAAAGGTCAATCCACCACAACTCTGCTACTTATAAACAAGGCAGAAACAGGGAAATTATCTCCCTTGTCCTGTCTGACATGTTGCCCTATTATGTTGGAAACAGATCTCAGGATTTCTAATGTATTTGTCATGGAAGAGCTGCATCCTTCTATCGCAATCTGTGCCTATAAACGGCTGTTAATCATGAGCTACTCAGCTCGTATTTCTTTGCATCCCTCCTGCAAATGTCAGCGTACTGGTGTTCCAGGGAAGTAAATTAGGTATTTTGCATTCAGGGAGAGCGTCCCATAGCCTGCATGATGATTCCTGCAAAATCAGCCCCCTCTGTGTCAAATTGCAGGTGAACATCTTATTAATTCAATAGCACCTGCATTTTGATTATGAAATGAATTCAGGAAGAAGGAGGAGGAGGAGGTTTTTAAAAAATAAAAAATAATAAAAATCATATCATTGCTGAAGCAGGTAGAAGGAGTATAGAGTCAGTATGCAGTTTTAAATTTCTTACACTCTTCTGTTGGGACATTGCATTGTGGGGCCGGATCTTTGAGACGCATGAACTGCTTTATATTGTCTCAGACCATTGGTCCATCTACTTCAGGGCTGCCTACACTGACTGGCAGTGACTCTCCAAGGCTTCAGGCAGGCCTACCTGGAGACGCCAGGAATTGAGCCTGTGAACTTTTCATACAAAGCAGATGCTCTACCACTGAGCTATGGCTCCTCCCCTAAATATAGCACTAAGATTTCATTTTTTTTGGTTCAAAATAATGGGTTGGTTTGAATAGGAGCAAAGGAAGCTAAGGGTTTATCCACACTTTCCTCTGGGAAAACAGCACTTCGACACTCAGTCAGATCAAACAGCAAACTGGGTTTTCCCTGGGTTGACATTGGTTCAATCTATTGCTAAAGAGTGGTAAGGAGCAGCCAATGGGGAAACCACTCAGACTCATGCTTTCTAGACACAGTACAAGTGTGGACAAGCCCTGAGTCAGATTTTAAGTCCATCTGGTCCAGAGCTTTCTAAACTGATTGGCAGCTGCTCTCTAGGGTTTCAGAATGGGAACATTCCTAGTCCAACCTGCCGTTGCTGGGGATTGACTTTGGGACCTTCTGAATTCAAAGCAGATGCTCCACCACTGACCCACAATCCTTCCCCATATAAGTGATCTGGATCATTGACAGCTGTAAGCTCTTTATCATTCATCTAATGAGCACACATCTGTGCAAAGATGATCACCAGAAAAATGATTCTGTGTCTAAAGAGGAGCGGCCACAGATTGTGAAAATGGTGATTCTTTTGGAACTAGATTATGAAACTTGCAAAGCCCACAAAAACAGACTGGACTATACAAAGTGTGTACAGCTATAAAAATTTTATTCTATTCTCTTCTGTTTAGAAGGCTATACCTCAGCATACCTATTGGGTCATTGTTTAATTAAGATGGTTGCAATGGTTAAAGGGAAAGGGCCAAGGCTGGCCCAAGACATTTTGGCAACTGAGGCAAACAACAAAAGTGGTAAGTGGGGAGGGAATAAATACAGTGGTACCCCGGGTTACATACGCTTCAGGTTACAAACGCTTCAGGTTACAGACTCCGCTAACCCAGAAATAGTGCTTCAGGTTAAGAACTTTGCTTCAGGATGAGAACAGAAATCGTGCTCCGGCAGTGCGGCAGCAGCAGGAGGCCCCATTAGCTAAAGTGGTGCTTCAGGTTAAGAACAGACCTCCAGAACGAATTAAGTTCTTACCACTGTATCTACATTGGGATCTGCTGTCCCTGTGGATTCTTCCTCCTGATATGGCTGCCTCACCTTGCCTCATGGGCGGGCCAGCCCTGGAATGTGCAGTGATATTCTGAGCATTTCATAAGCACTTGTCCCCATCAGCTCCATTCCCCAGCTCTTCTCACCCCCTGAGCTTAACTGAATGTTACCCAGTTATCCCCTTTCAGTGTTTCTGGTACTCATAGTTGCTGCCCTTAATGCAGACATTTGGGCCTGCTTAAACCATGCAACAGAGTTCTCTTGACGAAAGCTTGCTTCCATTCCATCCCATAGCTTCAGAGGTGCTCCCTTCACCACACATGAAGATGCATCACCCAAATTACCTGATTAAAACTCCCATCGTCCTTAACCAAGCTGGCTAGGCCTACTGAGGATGATGGGAGTTGCAGTCCCAGACATCTAGGGGACACCAAGTTGGGGCAAGCTGCTATAGAATAACTCCTGGTTCTCTGCTTCCTTGGCAGTGAGTCATAGTTGCTGCTTTATGAAGTCAGACATTGGATTCTTTCCAAGATGAAGCCTACAGATCTAAATGAAACCTGGAAAGACTTGTACTAAATGGCCTACTGGCTAGACTGGCAGCCTCACTTCCACATATTGACACCAGCCAAAAAACTAATATGAAGAGAGAGAGAGAGAGAGCGCGTGCACAGCCAGGTTCACCAGTGTTCATTATACACATGCATGCATGCACATGCATGCACACACATGCACATGCACACATACCTGCTATTGTGCAGTCTACAGCCTGTGCAATGAATGCAATTGGCACAGCTCATGTATTTCTGCTTTTCTGCAGACTCCTACATATCAGAGTCAGATCAGCTAATGAAGTTCCCTCTTCTTGTTATCTTGGAGGAACATGAATTGCTAATAACTTCTGTCTCTCTAAATACATTAGGGGGTGGGGAGAATAAGTGTGTTCTGCTGCTGTCTGGCAGAGATCATAAGATAAAGGTAACTTGGTGTGTCTCCTCTGAACCAAAAGACTTTTTGTTGTTGTTCATTTACAGGCTCATTTGTTTTAGCTTTTTGAATCCACCATCCTGAGGTAGTGATATAAATGGATGGAAAGTGCAAGGGAGACAAAATGCATTAACCACATTTCAAGAAGGGTGGGGTGGAAATTTGTCTAGAGAAATCCTCTGTGTCTGTTGGTGGGGAAAAACTAATAGATAATCTAAAGGCACAGCTCCCAGGAATAAGGCAAAGGTCAGCAAAGAGTTGGTAGAGTTGCACACTACTTCTCACAAATGCTGACCACATCCTGGCAATGCCAAAGTGCCAGATGATAAATGATAACATGACAAATTACAAAACGCAGGCATCAGCCTAGAGCAAGGAGACAGAAATGAAAGAATCTGTTTATTCCAGAACTCTCTGAATTCATTGAATAGAAAATATTTGGCATTAAACAGTCTTTGCGAAGGGCTGCAAGCTTTAGATGCATGCAAGTAGCTGCTGCAAACTCTTTAGCATTAACACTTACTGGCTGAAAGGGCTGAGAATAGAAACCAAAAGGAAATGAATGAATCAAAGTTTTGCAGATGAAAAACCCAATAGCTGGCAAGAACATAGTATCTGTTGAGCCATATAATTCTGGGGGAGAAATGGGGAAGCTGCTTGCAAAAATGTGTATATTAGGGAGAATGCACACAAATATCAATGAATTTTCATATGGGCATTTTTTAAAAGTACAGATAACTGATGTTGAAACGGGGCAAACTAAGATAGGGAAGGGCTGGGAAGTTGAAACAAACAAAAATTGATGGACAGCTTCTGTATCTGACAATAGGCTGCTAGTTATTAAATTAGCCATTTGTTTGGGGTAGATTTGAGCATCTGCACATATCTGTACCTCCCAAAATCATATTCAACAATTAATGCCTTGCTGCATTGTGTTTATGGAAATCATTGCGTCTTGAGATCCAGCAAACTCAAGAGCACGGCTCAGTTATATGAACTTATAAAGACTTAGCTTTTCAAGCAGTCCTTTAACTTCCATATGTGGTGGAGTTGAGTTTTGTTTGTATAATTCTCCCTGCTGAGAAGCTAATGCTGCTAATTTATTTTGTACACACAACCCCCCCCCCCCCCGGGTGTAGGCCACTTTAATGTATACATTTTTGTTTTTTAATAGTTCTCCAATCTGAACTCATTTGGCGGAGAAGAAGATTATGCACCCTCAAACATGCAAATAAATAAATAAACAACAGCTAGTGGTGACTGATGGACCTAATAATGTAAATGTATTCATCTAATCCATTTTTAAAAAGCTGTTCATACTGATAGCTATCTCTACCTCCCAATAATCTGACTCACATATTTTAAGTTTGGATCCTTGAGGCGGAGTAACTGCGGGGAAGGGTATTCAATTTATCATCAGTCTCATAGCCTGGGACAAAGGATGAGCAAATCTGTCTATTTAGGTTCCTCATGGTTGCGTTTCTCCCAGTTTTCTCCATTTCCACATCAGTTTGCATTCTTCTTCTTAGAAAAGTCTTCATCAGCACCTTAGTGAGAATTTATCCTAGGAAACCTATTTTTGTATTCAGTTTATGTCATGTTCAAATACATGTGTGTTTATGTACACACTTTACTCTAGTTTGTACATTTTTGTACGCATTATTTTGGTGGGAGAGCTGCATTGCATAATTTGACGAAGCATGAATTTTGAAGGGTGCTTATGTTTAGGTTTGCTTTAGCCATCTCATGGCTGGCTTGTCTCTTAATTGGGTCCTTGACCTGATCCTTCCCCCCAAGAGCGCTCCCTCCTATGTCATTGACTCCCCACCCTCCACTCTTGGTATAACTTTGGAAGGGAGGCCTGTCATCTGTTGGATCTGTGATCAGCAGCAAGAATGCCCCATAATGCCCCATTCTGGAATTAAATGGACCACTGTGTGAAAATGAAAATGTTGACTGCCAGTCACTGAAACACAAGATGATAGAAATGTTTCTTCCTATATACATAAAAACATAAGGCATTTGTGTGGCCTTGTGCTGCACTTTGTGTGGCCTCTATGAGGGGATAGGCAAGGGGAATGAGGTATAAAGGGAGGGGGTTTTGGTCAGGTGGAAGAGGAGGGAGGGTTGACCAGGTATGTGGGAAGGAGGGTTAGCAAAGGCAGAGGCAGAGGCAGGTTGGAGAGTGAAGCAAACAGGGACTGAAACCCCTTGTAAATAAATAAAAGAGTTGTAAGAGTGGACATTACATATAGAGCCAGGTAGCTGTCCAAGGAAGCTGTGTAGTTAATGACCACAGCCTGGCCATTCTAAAATGGCTTTATCACCTCCCCCCCCCCCCCCATGAAGGACAACATTGATAGATACAGTGGCGGAGCTTCATGCTCCGGCACCGGGGGTGGGGGGGTGGAGAGCAGGCGTGTGTCCCAGGGTGGGGAACACGTCCTGGGGGCAGGGCGCTCCGCCTGCGGTGGCGGGGCGCCCAGCGTGGGCAGGGGGCAGCCACGATGGCACACTGGGAATTGCTTCCGGGGTGGTGCGCTCCCCGACTCCTCTTCCTCCGCCAGTGGAGGAGTGTCACTGCTTTGTGAAAAGGATTGATAGCCATACCAGAATTGTAGGTTTGTACAATTAGAGTGGAACGAAGCACCCTGTTTCCCTAACACAACAAATCCACTTAAAAACACACATACGCTGGACTTTTTATAGTCAGGAAAGTGATAGGGGAATGCACTGCAAAGTATAGGGTGAATGAATAATGGGAAGGTGCACAAGCATCATACATGCAAATCAGAATAGATGCAGGATGGATGTTCATTGTTATATGAAACAAATCAGAATGCATGTTCAGTACGGAACATAGGCCAACCTCTCAATAAACTTTGTGCAAGCAAATCAACCCAACAAACACGGCATTTGGAAGAGGATCCTCTGCACAGATACAAACAGTAACATTTGAACAGGACATGTATACATGAAAAGAACCCAGGTGTCAGGAATTTCTTATGTCTGGTCTTAGCAGAAGGCCATGCTATCACCACGCAATGTGCTCCCCTCATGCCAATGCCATATATATTTTATTTTATTTGGGGGGTAAATACTTTAAATGGATTTACTGTGTTTTTGGAGACACCCACATTAACTCAACAGACTGAAACAGCTCCATCCATTGATTCAATGGACTGTGAAATAAAAGTGTTTCTTCTCTTCATCAGTTTTAGCATGGACTGGGAACAGGATGCACAATGGACTGTGGCAGCTGTGATGGGTTATGGAGTGAATAATCCTCACATAAGCCTTTCTCTGGGTTCTGGTCTTATAGATGCACTGACACAAAGGGGAGGGGGACCACACCGAGGAGCATCTTCAATTGGCCCTCTTACATTTTGAGATAGGCTTCATTTATCTCTTTACTGGAGCTGAAATCAAACATTGAGGCAGTGAGCATTCAGACATGAATTCCTTCATCACCTTTGTCCCAAAGCAGTACAGCCTCAAGAGGGCTTTTGTCACAAATTCCTGGTGACTGTGTACAGAAGGGGTGGAGAAACCTCACTCTTCCCATTGTTGCTGAACTGCAGCTCTCATCAGCCCCAGCAAGGATAGCCATTGGCCACAGTTGATGGGAGTTGCATTCTGGAGGGCTGGAGGTTCTCCACCCTGCTTTAGCAAGTTGTTATTTGGGCTTCCTGATCCCTTTGAGAAAATGAGAAAGGATAATTTGCCCCAGCTGTGCCGCGCTCTCCCAGAACTGAATGCCTGCTCCCCCTCTTCCTTTCCTCTCCACTGCAAAGAGGACCAATATTTGGAATGCACAGATCTAATCATTAGGGTTGGCAAAGCTGCATAATTTTTGTGATCTGGCCAAGAAATTTAAACATATGAGTGCACGTACACACACACACACACACACAGAGAGAGAGAGAGAGAGAGAGAGAGAGAGAGAGAGAAAGAGAGAGAGAGAGCTAACAATGAACCCCAGGGATAGAAGTATTTACAGTGAGTTCAAGCACAGACGATGAGGGCTGCCCATTTCCAAGCTAATAAAGAAGATGCAATTAGATAAAACATTTCAAAGGGATGCCACGATGATATGGACTCTGCTCTGAGCCAAGATATGCTGTACACAAAGTTAGCAAAGCAGGAGGGGAGGGGAAAAGTCATAAGTAGACCAGATAAGGATCTCGGGAGAGATGTAATTTGCTGATGGTTGGCTTCTTTCCTTCCTCTCCTCTTACCCAGCGGGGCTAGAACTTTACATAAAGGCAAAGCAGTTGAGAAAAAGCCAGTGAGCCAGGCAGATTGGAGATTATTTTATTAATTTAAAAAAAATTAGAATGTATTAAATGTTATCAGCCTATAAACTGAATGAATCAAACTGCTGTGCATTAAAGTATTAATAAATTTTCAATTAAAGTTTGCTTGGCTGTTCTGCCTCACTTACCCTTTCCATTTGCAGCTTGGAATAAAGGAAAAAAAGTAAGCCAACCAACCACTGTAAACTTCACCCTCAACCTGGTACATTTTAAGGGAATAAGAACAGAATTCACATTTTGTAAATTATCCATAATCATGCATTTATGTGTGGATTCATAATGCCTGTTCTGGTAATGCACAATTTAAGACCTTCTTATTGGTTGTGCGGGGGAGGTAAGACTAGAGTTTCCACATAACTGTAACACTAATTTGTATTTCATCTCACCCTGTGCCTTCATTATTTTATATAATAAGATGTGTCAGGATTAGCTCACAGATTGATGCTTCATTTGCATAATGAGCTAATTGAATCTTCTGAGATTGGAAGTAATTGTCAGAGCACCTTGCTTCTGAAGAACCAGTGCTGCAAATATCAAGGACGAATGTGAATTTATGTTGGGAGGGTCGTATTTCTTCTGAGCTACAAATGGTCTTCTGAGCTGACTTACCCCAACTGAGTGTGGCTTGGACTTATCGTCCATATTTTATTGTACCTTTAGTCACTAGGGCCACTGTCAGCTCTGCTGAGACACCTTTTGCCTCCCTCTGTCATATGTCACCTGGCAGCAGCCATTACAACAGGCTGTAGCAGAAAAGGGAGCCAAGGTCACTCAGTTGGCATGGATAAGAGACCATCAACTTTTGTATCCTCCTTTCCTTTAACTCTTTTCACCCAAGATGGTCATTAGAAAAACTTGTAGTTAAGAACTAGTATCTGGGTTTGCTGATTTCCTCTTCTTTCCCAACCCACTCTCTTCTTATGCTGTGTCTTTTTAGATTGTAAATCTGAGGGCTGTGACTGTCTTGTTTTAATGATCTAGAAGCTGCTCCAGGAGCCTTTGTTTCTTTTTGGTTGAAGAGCAAAGGTGCACCACACTTACTTTTTTCCTCGCTGAATCAGAGGTAGCTAATTTGATCCCACCCAGTCATGGACCACAGCATTATCAATTGCAATGAAAAAAACTCTGAACATTGAAGTTCTTGAAGCAAGCAATTTCTCTGGAAGGCCAAATCCTTCCACTGATGCTGTCTAATAAGCTGGATCTGGTGTTGGATCTGGTGTTGTCAAGAGAAATGGAAGGCTACCATTGGAAAAGAAGCATTTCCCTGGCAGTTGATTTCCACATTATATATGTGTTTTCATGTGACATAAAAGCCACTTCTGGAAGTACAGTAGACTATAGTGGAAGTTTAATACTCATTTCCATTTCTGTTCCAGTAAACTAATCCATTTGAAATTTAATTAACCCAGGAAACCCCAGGAGTAAAGTGACAAAATTTGGGGTGGTATACCAGCATACAGTTATTTCCTACCATTTTCTTGTTGGAAATATTGGGGCCAGGGGAAGAGGCACAGAAACAAGCATGTGTGGAAAGAGTGGGCTTGTAGTGATGTTATACAGTGACACTCGCTGGTATGAATGAAATTTAGTGTGGCGTGCTAGTATACCAGTGAAAAAGCCATATTTCAAAAACACAACAGGTCCTGCAGTGAGAAAGGAACATTATAAAACAGGAGAGAAACACAAGTATTATAATCAGGAAAAGGAACTCAATTGCTTCCACTTCTGAGTACATGAGACCAATGCTGTTTTTCCTGGGGGTATGCAGGGGTACAAATACCCCTAAACATTTTGTGAATCTTTGTACTTTTGTCCATTTACTGTATTTATTTTCTGTTTTGAACTATAAAATGGTGATTTTCTTGAGTCAAAATAAGAGTACCCCTAAACATTTTTTTTTTAGAAAAACAGCACTGCATGAGACATAAACTATGATCAAACCTATGGAAATTGTTATGTCTTCAGCTCCTAGTACGCAGCTGGTTGTTTAAGGACTCATCCTGACTTCCGCAACTGTTCCTGGAGCACTAATTGGGACCCTGAAGCTGAGTGCAACCTTATGAGGCTGCATTCCTTTCAGGCAGAACTCAAACATTGTGCTGTGAGCAATGATGGCCATTAGAACAGGTAGGGCAGAAGGCAGGAAGACCAAAGGTAGGTAGAATCAGTCAATGATATCTAACCCAGACCATATAAAGCCAGGCAGATGCGGACTGGCTGAGTGATGACTGAGGATGGTGCTCCATTCATCATAACAGGCCAGTCTCCACTGGCTGTGTAGTGATGTACTATTGGGAACAGGACTTTATTGCGACTCACTGCCATCAGTGTCCTTGAGACCTAGAGGAGATTGTGTTTGGGCTCTGGGGGCAGAACTAGGAGTTGATGAGTCCAGCTGGGGCACATTAGGTCACACTCCAGATTCTGCTGTTTCTCTGCATGAGAGTGTCCTAAAGTTTAGTGTCTCCCTCTGCCCTGGTTCATGCTTAGTTCGATAGTAGTGTTCTTCTGTGATGACAACTCATCCAATTTACAGCCCAGAAGTCAGCAGGTGCTGATGTTTAACTGATGGGAAGGAAATCACACAACCAGTGAGGGATGGAGGAAATCAGGGCAAACAATCTGAAGAAAAAGAAGTGACTGCAGAACTCTCTGTACTGCTACATTGGGATTCAGGGATCACAGAATCATAGAATTTTGAGTTGGAAAGGATCACAAGGATCATCTAGTACAACACCCTGCAATGCAGGAATCTTTCGCCCAACGTTGGGCTCGTACCCACAACCGTGAGATTAAGGGCCTCATGCTCTACCAACTGAGCTATTGTGCATGGATATAAGGAACCAGAATACCCTTAAGGTATCCTGGATGCTAGTTGTTAAAGATCTCATCAATAAATGCAAGAACCTTCAAGGTGCCTAGCAACATATGGGTAAGCCTCCCCCAAGAACTGTGAACTGTACTTGTTTACAGTAGAAAACTGTTGTGTGATGGATAGATTACAAAATAAAGGCAGGAGACAGGATTGAAAATGCATCAGATTGTTAATATTATTTTTGGTTAATGCATCACAGCCCACTGAGAGGAACTCTCTCATTTGGGTGTATTCATGCCCCAGCAACTTACTTAACATTGTTTTACCTTCTCTAAACATAGCTTATTGTCCCTCATCATCTGTTAGATGTTATTATTTCGGTTGCTTCATTGGCCTTTGCCAGTGTAATTTGATGCGTTTCATGCCTGGGGATTAGAAAGTATCTAAGACCTTTTGTATATCAAAGGCAGGATATGTATCATGGGGAATTAAGTGGAAATTACCATTGTCTAATGAATACTTCACCGATTTGGTAAAGTAATTATATCCTGTAATTAAATTATTTGAAATTCAGTTTTCAACTTTGTGCCTTGAATAGGCATAATTTGCTCTTTTTTAGGATTGGGAAATGACTTTCTTTCAGCAAAAGCCTCTATAGGCTATGCAGAAAATTTGTCATTTATTTTGAACATAGGTAGCAAGGGACCTAATGAGTCACATGCACAGGCACACAAAAGGCAAAGACTTCCCTGGTTTTGATCTATTCTTCTTTTGCCTTTGAATGATGAACACAGGGAAGGCATGTAATCTCCATGCAACAGTGCATGGAATTAGCCTATTTAAAATTCTCTGGTATGTCATACTGTTAATGGCAAAAGAATATGGAACAGGAATGCTTGTTGCCTTCACTTTCAGAAATGGGTTTCCGATTACGGTGATAGGAATTGCAAGTGGGTCTGTCTGTGAGGAGATCATTTTCAAAACTGCAGGGAAGACTGAGTCACTGAAATGTTTTGAAATGTGGCAGCCTATTTGACAGCAGATGAAGCAGTACTGTCAGAAAGGGGAGGCTGTGTCCCTCCAGACAGAAGCAGTTGGGTGGGGGCAGCAGTGGTTACTTGACATCCTGGAAGTGTAGTCACTACTGCTAACTGCTGGAAGGGGAGGGTGATGTAGTGGGGAGGTCAATACTGTGTAAACCAGGCATGGCCAAACTTGGCCCTCCAGATATTTTGGGACTACAACTCCCATAATCCCTAGCTAACAGGACCAGTGGTCAGGGATCATGGGAATTGTAGTCCCCAAACATCTGGAGGGCCAAGTTTGGTCATGCCTGGTGTAAACACCCCATTGGTGCCCATCCAGCACTCCCGCTGGTGTGATCACATAGTGCTAACCTCCCTGCGCCCTTGTCCAACCCTTCTGCTATACAGCAGCAACTCTGCTGTTGGAAGGTCAGGTAAGCACCTCCACTCCATCCCAACAGCCACTCCTGCCTCCAGATGTTGTTGGACATCAGGAGGACCATAGGTCCACATACCTGCAGCAATGGAAACTCCTTTGCACATTTGAGTTTCCTCTTTATGTTAGGAGCTGCCAGTGATAGAACTGGTAGTAGTAGTAGTAGTAGTAGTAGTAATAATAATAATAATAATAATAATAATAATAATAATAATAAATTATTTGTACCCCACCCATCTGGCTGGGTTTCCCCAGCCACTCTGGGCAGTTTCCAACAGAGATTAAAAATACCGTATTTTTCACTCTATAACACGCACCTGACCATAACACGCACATCGTTTTTAGAGGAGGAAAACAAGGGAAAAAACATTCTGAATGAAACAGTGGATGTATCATTTTTGTGCTTCATGCTGTGGCCACAGACATGTGATCTGATGGTGAATTTGGGCTGACCCAATGCAAAAATCCTGAGAATCCCTGTGCATCCATGGTTTGTAACCACGTTTTTGCACCATTGCAGCCCCAGGCAACAGTGGGTGCGTGATTTTTGGGGGGCAGGCTGTAGCCATGGACATGCTATGTGCTCTGATGGTGAATTTGGGCTGACCCAATGCAAAGATCCTGAGGATCCATGTGGATCCATGGTTTGTAACCACATTTTTGCACCATTGCAGCCCCAGGCAACAGTGGGTATGTGATTTGGGGGGGGCAGGCTGTAGCCATGGACATGCTATGTGATCTGATGGTGAATTTGGGGTGACCCAATGCCAAAATCCTGAGAATTCCTGTGGATCCATGCTTTTTAACCACATTTTTGCACCATTGCAGCCCCAGACAACAGTGGGTGCGTGATTTTGGGGGGGCAGGCTGTAGCCATGGACATGCTATGTGATCTGATGGTGAATTTGGGGTGACCCAATGCAAAGATCCTGAGAATCCCTATGGATCCATGCTTTGTAACCACATTTTTGCACCATTGCAGCCCCAGGCAACAGTGGGTGCGTGATTTTTTTGGTGCAGGCTGTAGCCATGGACGTGCTATGTGATCTGATGGTGAATTTGGGGTGACCCAATGCAAGGATCCTGAGAATCCCTGTGGATCCATGCTTTTTAACCACATTTTTGCACCATTGCAGCCCCAGGCAACAGTGGGTGCGTGATTTTTTTGGTGCAGGCTGTAGCCATGGACATGCTATGTGATCTGATGGTGAATTTGGGGTGACCCAATGCAAAGATCCTGAGGATCCATGCTTTGTAACCACATTTTAAGTGGGGAGGGAAGGAAAAACAAAGAAGGGACATTAGAGGGGTGTGCAGAGAAGCAGCTGGCTAAGAATGCAGGAGAGGGATTTAACGGGAGGGAGGAAAGAAAGGCAAAAGTTTCCCCCCACCCAAGCCAGCCATCTCTCTCTCTCTCTCTCTCTCTCTCTCTCTCTCCCCTCCCTCCCTCCCTCCCCCCTCTCTCTCTCCCTCCCCCTCCCCCCTCTCTCTCTCCCTTCCCCCCTCTCTCTCCCTGTCCCCCAGCAGCAACGGAGCTTGCCTGGAGGGGAGGGGCTTTCCCTGCTCTTTGTTCCGTTTCAGCAAACACAGCAACGAAACAGAGAAGAGGTGGGCAGTAAGACCCTGAGGCAGAATGCAGGAAAGCAGCCGCTTTCACTTTCGCTTCTCCCTGCAGCTTGCAGCGCCGCGATTTGATTTTTGCATGATTTTTCGGCTCCAGGGACCACACATTCGCTCTATAACACGCACAGACATTTCCCCTTCCTTTTTAGAAGAAAAAATCTGCGTGTTATAGAAGGAAAAATACGGTACATTAAAACATCAATCATTTAAAACTTCCCTAAACAGGGCTGCCTTTAGATGTCTTCTAAACATCAGGTAGTTGTTTATCTCTTTGACATCTGATGTACACCACAGTAAACCTTCAGGGCATCTCCCCTGTGGCTGTACATTGTTCCCGGGTAGTGAGTGACTCCATCCATTCCAGCCCAATGAGAGGACTTATTAAATCTTCCTGTTCAGACTGGCCAGTTGTAGTCTACTGCACAGCTGGCTAGTATTGTGTTCACCATCCCCATCTTCCCTTAATGTTGGCCAAGCTGGCTGGTGCTGACAGAAGGTAGAATTCAGTGCTTTTTTCTGGGGGGTATGCAGCAGTATGTATACCTCTAAACATTTTGTGAATCTAAGTTTGGCCTCATTGAGGGCCAGTATTTCAATATGAGTAGGAAAAATAGAGTACCTCTAAACATTTTTTTTTTTTTTAGAAAAAAGCACTGGTAGAATCCAACCATACCTTGAGGGCAGTGCACTGGTTATACCTGGTTTATTATTAATTAATTTTAAATAAATAAATAAATAAATAAATAGATATAGCACCCTTCATCACAGAATGGTTTACAGTATAAAAACAAAACAAAATACATAGCGTAATGACAAAAGACAAAACAAACAAACAAAACTCTGTCCTATCCTAATTCTGCTCTGTCCTGTCCTAATCTGACTACAGTACTGGCTGTTCAGTACAACTCAATGGATGCCTAGAGCTCAAATCTGACAATTCACTTTACATTATAGGCTAGGAATGGAACACACATGCCCCAGTGGAGAAATGCTGGTTCGGGAACATCACTTGCTGCAATCAGTAATAAATACATAAAAGTCATTTACTACTGATTAAAGAAGCAGGGCACTCTGACCCACTGGAGATTCTGTAGGCTATCATTTGAATATACAGCAAAACGTCAAGATGGGAAGCGTGTTTCTGCAAGGGCCTGGGAAGAGCAAAGCAGCCATTCTGAGGCCAAGTTCTCGTCACTGAGCTGCCCGAAGCAAAATTGAAATTGAAATACTCTGTTGTCACTGTACAACTCGTATACAGTGAGATTACAGAAGCACCCCCCACTCAGCTCTCTTCGTCTTAATTCCCCTCGTTTACTGACGCACACCCACCAAACCCAAAAGTCAGTTGCCCTGCTTTTATCTTTTCATTTAGCAGCCTAACAGCCCAGGGATAGAAGCTGTTCTTTACCCTGTTGGTATGACTAATCCTGCTTCTATATCTTCTGCCTGAGGGCAGGAGATCAAGAAAGTGTCGGCCAGGGTGTCAATCATCCCTGAGAATTTTCCTCACTCTCCTGGGGTAACGTTCTTCCGCTATTTCATCCAGCGGATTCACGAGACAGCCCATAATATCTTGTGCTGTATTCACCACCCTCTGTAGGCATTTACTATCAGTTGATGTCAAACCAGCGTACTACACCTTGATGCAGTATGAAAGGACACTTTCTATTGTTGACCAGTAGAAGGAGATCATCCAATGTTGATTGACATCGTTCTTCCGCAATACTCTGAGGAGATGGAGTATCTGTTGGGCTTTCTTAACCACCTGGGTTGTATTTATTTTTCAAGTAAATAAATTTTCCAAGTAAGGTCTTCACTGAGACAAACTCCTAGGAATTTAAAGGAAGAGACTCTCTCCACACAGCCCTCCCCGATGTACAGCGGGGCTAGTTCTCCTCTCTTCCTCCAAAAGTCCAACACTATCTTTTTTGTCTTGCTGATATTAAGGTGCAAGTTGTTCCCTAGGCACCATGTAGATATTTTTTGGACCTCCCCTCTATATGCTGATTCTTCTCCACCTGCTGTTAAACCCATTATGGTGGTGTCATCTGCAAACTTAATAATTGCAGTAGACAGGTCAGATGATACACAATTGTATGTATACAATGAACACAGGTAGGGACTTAGCACACATCCCTGTGGTGTGCCAGTGCTGATTTTTAAGGAATTAGATGTTACATGTCCAATCCTCACTGTTTGTGTGATGAAAGGGGGAGTGTGACATATAGTTGAAAATAAACAATGACCCTTTGTCCTCTGGATGTTAAATGCTACCTTTTCCAGGCTTCCAGAAAAACTCCTTCCCCCTCTCTCTATATAATGTAGACCAGCAGGGAGTACCTAGCAGTAGGTGGGAATTGGATGAAACAAGAAAAAATATTGTGATTATTAAGTGGCCATTATAATTTTTGAGTTTGGGGGCTGCACATGTGTACACACCCACACACCCCAACCCAGGGTTCTAACCTAATTCAGGGAGTATGAAATGTCAATGAAGGCCCCCACCTCAGGAAACCTTGTGCCAAACTTGGCAACAATATCTCAAGAAGTGGCCAAATTTATTCAAAAAAAAAAGAAAGGGTGAAATCATGACAAAATCATTTTTCAGTCGTCCATCTTGATTCAAACTGGTTCCTGACACACCGAAGTCTACAAAGACCCCCGTATCAAGAAGCCTCATGCTGAGTTTTGCAATGATAACTCAAGAGGCAGCCAAACCTGTGCTTAAAAATAGGCAAAGACACAGCCAAGTGACACTTTGGTCTGCCATATTGATTCAAAAGTTTTTTGCTTGCTTGTTTACCCCTGGCCCTACTTCTTTCTCATCACTCCCTCTTCCCTGTGTTGTGTTGTACACTGATGTGTCTGCAGAGACCGATATGGAAGAGACATGTTTTATTACAGGTGGAGCGTATGAAGATGTCTGGCTTCTTCTCTGTGAGGTCATTTCTCCTCTGGTCATTGCTGTGGATACAAGATCTGACTCCCATGCAATGGGGTTAATGCTATCAGACTTCATGTCATGTTTGCAGACATATTTATAGTGCAGAGTTGGTGTGCTAACAGGCCTCATGCCTGACACAAGCTCTCCGTAAAGCCTATCCTTGGGCATCCTGCTATTTTCCATTCTAGAGTCCCCAAAGCTGTTGGATGGCATCTTGTGTGCCTCCTTCCAGCAACTCCTGCAGCCACACTGGTGCCAAATGCATGCCTCCAACTGTCACAAGTTGACTGGAATGTCCCAGAACTACAGAAGCCATCCCAGCTTCTGACTGGATCCTGGGATGTCCCATTTTGGCTTCCAAGACAGCACAGCACCAAAAGACACAGGGGGCGCTGCCTTCTTTTGCAAAGGTCAGCTGGCTCCTGCCAACCCTCCCTCGCCACCCCTCCTAAGGATGGAAGGTGACTGTGAGGGAAGCCACACTTGTGCATTGCCCACCTCCTCTTTCTGGTCCTCAGCAGCTACCCATTGTCTGCCCTCTGGTCAGAGGCAGGTTTGTGAGGCAAGGAGGGCAAGACCACCATGGAAAGGGAAATTCTGCTTCCGGTGCTGTGAGGCATCCTTGTCCACTGCTTCAATGCACATCCCGATTGTCCTCCACAGCATGTTGGAGAGTGTGCATTATTGCTTTGCATTATTTCTGTAGTAGTTGAAGTCATAAACTACCTTGGCCATTGAGTAGCATGCCACATTTTTCAATATTGTCGACTGAATTTAAAGCCTCCTCCCCGTAGATTGCAATATTTTTGCTTCCTTCCATTGTTGGCAAGAGCTGTCTAAGCTGTTTAGTGTAAAGTCTGTGCATAGTCCTACAGATTAGTGCATCAGGACATCACCCATGACCCTTGCAGTCTTTGGACATCAGATGTCCCATATGTCCTCCTCTATGGCTAAACCATGTGCATCGCTGCTAAATTAGCCTCATCAGGCAACCACCTTCTGCTTCTGAGAGACAGGCCTGATGAGGCAAATTTGGGTCTGGCATGAAGCCATTCATTTGAATCCAGTTACCCATCCCCAGAGGGACACTTCCTTTTCTTTTTAAAAAATAATTTTGTCTAAATCAATTTGCTGATGTGTAGAGATGCTGTCTTTCCACAACACCCAGATTTATAACCTCCTGTGCATAACCTTCATGAAAGAAAGGTGATTCCAGAATGCTACCATTCACTGGGTGATTGGTCTAGCTGCAAACTGGCTGAATTCATAACCAATTGGGGCAAATTTGGGTTGACCCATAAGTCGAATAACAAGGCTAGAGGCACCCATAGATTGCCTCAGGTCAGACTGGGTACACCATTAATGATCTGGGGCTATCATCCAGTGCAGATCTCTGAGCACAGGAGTTATATGCTGACAAGGCCTCTCTCCTATAAGCAATCATGCTGCAGCATTTTGCATGAACTGCAGCTTCTGGATCAAGCATTAGGAAAGCTCCACATAGAGTCCATTGCAGTAATCCAGTCTTAATTAACCAATGCATGAATTACTGTGGCAAGGCTTTCCCTGTCTAGCTGACAAGGTCCTGAGTCCCCAGTGACAGAGCTGGACCCAGAAACACCCCCAAACTCTGCACCTGTTTCTTCCAATTTCTTGAACACAGGAACTACTCACCCATGGTGCCTCATACCCTGCAACATTTCTCCAATGAAAATAGGGACATTCTATTCCATAAAATTATTAGTCATAATTATATTATCCCAGCCACTCTGGGTAGCTTCCAACATATATAAAAGCATAATAAAACATTTTAAAAGCTGCCCTGTACAGGGCTGCCTTCAGATGTCTTCTAAAAGTTGTATAGTTACTTATCTCCTTGGCTCGGGGGTCGCATAACTCCATACCCTCCAATATTTCTCTGATTAAAATAGGGATGTCCTAAGGAAAAGACAGATTCTAGGATCAGATCACAAACTTTGATGACTTCTGTAAATTCGGGACTGTCCCTTGAAAATAGGGACACTTGGAGGGTCTGGGTACCTCCATCTTGCCAGGATTCAAGGTCAGCTTGTTTTTCCTCATCCATTTCACCACTGTGTTTTGGCAGTGGCCTAGGGACTGCACAGCCTCTCTTGATTCAAATGTTATGAAGAAATAGAGCTGTGTCACCAGCATATTAATGGCAACTGGCCCCAAAACTCCTAATGACTGCTCTCAACAGCTTCATGTAGATATGAAATAGCACTGGGATTAAGATAATCCCCTGTAGCACCCCAAAGCATAGCTTGCCAGGAGGTCAGGAGCTGCTACTCTCTGGACTCGGTCCTGAAGGTAGGATTGGAACCACTGTAACTGAGTGTAAATGGTATCAAATGCCGATGGGAGAACAAGAAGCAGGAACAAGGTTGCACTGTGCAAAGGTTATCCACCAGGGTGTATGGTTTAAAAGGAATGTAGAGTTGTATCCAACACTGTGTGGGCAAAAGGCAAATTCATGTAATGCAACTTTCCTGTCTCCTTCTGCTCCCTGAAGCCCCACCACCACCACGCTGCATTTATATCACACTTTTCCTCCGAGGAGCTGAAGGAGGCATGCATGGTTCTCCCCCCTCCTCATTTAATCATCACAACAACCTTGTGAGGTAGGTTTGGCTGAGAAGCAGTGACTGGCCCAAGGTCACCCAGTGAGCTTCATGGATGAGCAGGGATTTGAACCCTGGTTTCCCATGTCCTTGTCCAACACTCTAACCATTATGCCACCATTGGTTTTTTGGACACATGAACAGGTGCTTTATAGTCTGTGTGATGTAGTGGGTAAATTTTTGTAGCAAAATGTATTGGATTGAGCTTCACCCTAGTACAAATCCAAAGGTGATACAGTGAATCTGGCAACTAGGCCAAGCACCCTTGTCTCTCTATCAGTGTTCTCTGGTTTCAAAAGAGAATTAGACAAATACATGGAATATAAGGAAACCAGTTACTGCTGGAGGTTACAGGCAACTGGTGATTGGAGGCCTCTGAGATTGGAGGGAGACAGATAACTATCATTGCTACTAGCCATTGATTGCCATATTTCCCATTAATTTGCCTACTGCTTTAAAGCCGTTCCGGTGGGTAGCCATCACTGCCTCCTGTGGGAGTGAGTTCCAATGTTTTGACTTTGCACTGTGTAAAGTACTTTCTTCTGTCTGTCCTCAACCTTGCAACTTGAAACTTCATTGGATGTCCATTAGTTCAGCTTTCTGAAAGATGGGGGGACGGGGACGACGGACTTCCTCCATACCATGAAGAATTTTGTACGCCACTGTCAATGTCTCCTTTTACTCGCCTGTTCTCTGAACTAAAAAACACACTCTGAATGTTGTAATCTTTCCTCATAGGGAAGTTTAGCTTTCACATCATTTGCAGGCCTGTTGGTGACATAAACTGCCCTTGTCAAAAACACACATTTCATCGAATCGGAATGGAGGGAAAATTCGATACAGCTGTCCAAAGATGACACCAACTGCCTCTCTTCAAGATGATGGGAAAAACCAGGGGGTGAGCTAGTACAATGAGCCATCACTGACTGCTGTGGCTGTCAATGGAAGGGAATCTGCTGCTTTCTATGGGATTCCATTAGCCAGGAAGCCTCATGAGCTGTCTGCCTGTTGTGGATGCTGGTAGACAGGAGTCTTTATACTGGAGAATTCAAACACAAATATTTTCTTGTTGGGAAGATAATATGCAAGTTGGCCTGTAATCTCCTCCCCTCCCTTTCCCCCTTTTCTTCTTTTTCTGTTAATCTGCCTGCTGCCGTGCATCCCATTTATTTTCCCTTCTCCATCATTTCACAGCCTCCTGGCAACAGTTGTTGCCAGAAATGGCATATGAAACAGCTGTTTGAGGTTTGTGTGTGTGTGAAACAATTTTATTTCCTTTAGGAGGAAACTTTCACTTAGAACTGGACAGAACTGCAATTGTAAGGATAGAAAGAGGAAAGCGAAGGTTCACACTGACATGTCCATCTTGCAACCCCCAGTGTGAGATCTATATTTTCCTCCTAGGGGGCTGACCCCCACTCCTTAATTTGAACAGAACATGTTCACATCTGGCAGTATTGGCTGATTAAAAACTAGGAGGAAAATACAAAGCTAGAAGGGGAGAAAAGGGACTTGGGAAAAATCTATTTTCTTTCTCTCTCCTCCCTTTCTATTTAGTTTTGACCAAAGGGGGGGGGCTCATTTCTTTGTTTTCTGAAGTGTGATCTTACAGCAGGGAATACACAAAGTAGAAATAATCCCAAATGCTCTATGAAGATTTCATATGGATGCTTTTGCATCTGGTTTTATGGATCTTTCAAGGGTTCTTAATGTTTTCTTCACCACACAGTTCCAAATTAATTGAACTTTTCCACTGTGGACTATCTCATCAGTGTCTTTAGAAGGAGAAGGAAAAAAACTCAACTCACATAGCTATGCAAAGCCATTAGACGCAACAGCATGGCTGGCCAGTTGAGAGAAACTCTCAAGATATTAAAGTCTGGGCTTTGCAAAGATAAGATTAATCTCTTAAAGATGCCACACACATTATCCAAGAACTGCGGACTTTGCACATTGAAAAAAGATGAACAAGCTGCCACAAGAAAGCTAACACCATTAGGCTAGTATGAAGGGTGTGTGTGTGTGTGTGTGTGAGAGAGAGAGAGAGAGAGAGAGAGAGAGAGAGCATTTTCTGTATTCCTCAAGCAGCAAAACATTCTGGCCTGTTCTTGTGTGAATATGACCCCTGTTTGAGGCCCATTTAGATTTTGTTTAAAATGCCATGGTATTCTACTTGGGATACTAGGCTAGCATCCACATGTCATCACTTAGTCTGAAGTGATACCATTTTTAATTCAGTTCTGGTGACAGAATCTACAACAGTACTGATGGCATAGCCTCTCAGTAGCCATCATAATGCCATCCAGATATTGCAGGATTACAACTCCCTTCATGCCTGATCATTGACCATGCTGGCTGGGGGAGTTGGTATTCAACAGCATTTTGGAGGGCCACAATATCCCCATCCCTCCTTTAAAGAACCCAGTTTGGGCCGAACCCTGCAGGGTTTGGGATCTGAACCAAATGGGCCCTGGAAGGTCGATACCCGGAATCAAAAGTAGGAAGTCCACTGTCCCACTGCATACTAGGATAGGTCGGTAGTTTGCAAAATACGATATGAAATATCCTCTAGGGAGAGCACTTACTGCTATTATTAGGCACTCAGGATGTCAATATACAAGTTGCTTAAAAATAGCTCCTATTGTAAGGGTCCAAGACAAGCAATGTATCATTCCCAGATTGACACTGTCCAACTATAACTCTGCTAACATAGGAACAGAACCATGCCTTTAAATTTTTTATTCTGCTGGTATATGTCAAAATCCAGTTCGATTTTGGATGTTGAAAAGGCCACTGAAATATATATCTATATGACTCTCACTATCTCTGTTTATTAGGAATGGGACAAAATCAGACAGAAGTTTTCGTGGAAGCTTCCCACAGTGAAATAAATAAAAAAATAAAAAAATAACCCTAGAAATAATAATAATGAGACAGATGAATCTCAAAAGACGCTAAAGGAAATGGTTTTCAAAAGCAATTTGTTCACTAATGCATTTTGAGTATATCATACTTTTCAGAGGCAGTGATCGTTTTTTTGTCTCCTGAATAAGGAGCTACTCTCTCACATTGGTTGTTTTTTTTTTTTGTATGTGATATTTTCTCATTCTGACAAAGGGCAGTGTTCATCCAAGAAGTACTGAGCACACAATCTATTATCTTTGTGATGTCATCAGCTGGTCAAATCTGAACAGCTACACGACACAATCATGATATTGTGCTCAGCAGATGATCCTTGATTGGCTTGGAAATGAAAAATAAATAAATAGTTATGCTCCCCCCCCCCCAGCCCTTTGCTTCTTTTGTGCCATGTCTTTTAGATTGCAGGTGCAGGGGTTGTCTTTAAAAAGAAATTAAAGAAATTGCTTTGGGAACCTTTTTTTTTTTGCAAATGAATGGGAAAATGCTTTAAATAAATAAATCATGGGCACTTAAAGGAGGGCACGTGTTGCGGTGAGACCTGGAGACTGACCTCCTGGTTGTGGGTGGGTCTACTGGATAGCTGCAACACCTGATTGGTAGTTCCCTCATTGCTGGGTTTCATCTGGCCAATGGGGTGCAGTCTATATAAGCCCTTGCACGTTTCCCAGAGCTTCCTCTCTCAGAACAGTGAGCAGTGTGTCCTGTATGCAGCCGAGAGACCTGCCTGCTTGAGCTGGGATACGTGAATCACTGGGTGGATCTTCAGAGTGGGGGGAAGCTCCAACTTGTAGGCGACCGGATTGATTTGCTGCAGAATGGTGAATGGTCCCTGGTAGTTGTAGTCCAGCTTAGCCAAGGGACGTCCAGTGCAGTGGTGCTCCAAGGACAGCCAGACCTTATCCCTGACCTGGAACGCGGGACCCTGCTGGCGCCATCGATCCGCTTGCACTTTATAATCGGCCGTGGCTCTCTCTAGGTGCTGTACCAGGTCAGCTTGTGTCTCCTAGATGTGGGAGACCCGAGCATTGGCAGAAAGCACAAGAGACGCCGCCGGTGTGCAGGGATGGTTGTGTGGGTGGTACCCAAAGTTAGAGTACAAAGTGCTCTGTCCCGTGAAGGCATGGCAGGCGTTGTTATAGGCAAACTCAGCCAGTGGCAGCAGGTCCAACCAATCATCCAGATGGTAGCTCAGGAAGCAGTAGAGATATTGCTCCAGGACTTGATTAACCCTCTCTGTCTGACCGTCTGTTTGAGGGTGGTACGCGGAACAGAGGCATCTCTCAATACCCAATCCCTTGGGGAAGGCTGCCCAGAACCGGGATGTGAACTGGGGGTCCCTGTCAGAGATCACCGTGTCTGGGAGCTCATGTAGCCGGAACACAGGTTCAAGAAACAGGTGGGCTGTCTGTTGCGCTGTGCGGAGGCTTTGAGCCGGGATGAAGTGTGCCATCTTGGTGAGTGAATCCACCATCACCAGAATGACCAACTGTCCTTTGGGCACTGGCAGGTCCACGATGAAGTCCATAGAAAGCGTTGACCATGGCCTGTGTGGAGTGGGTAATGGCTGAAAGAGCCCCAGGGGTCTCTGCTGTGGCACCTTGGTCGGAGCACAAGTCTCACAGGACCGCACATACTTCTTAATGTCTGCCCAAACCCCTGACCACCAGAAAGCTTGGGCCAGTAGCTGCAGTGTCTTCGCGTATCCCCCGTGTCCGGCAGTTCACGCATCGTGGCACTGCTCAAGGACGTGGATCCGGAGTGGCCCCTCCGGAATGTAGAGCCAGCCATGACACACACCTGTCCCAGACATCCAGTGGCATACCCCCCCCCCCCGGTCTTGAAGGCACCGGGCTGGTATCCAACCAGTCCTTGGTGAATGGATCCTGGCGCACAGCTAGGCGAACCTGTGCCTGAAAGTCCTGCTCCCAGGTTCCCTGGAGAAAATTGGTCAAGGTCAACATGGGTGCTGGCTCCGAACCATCAGCCCCAGAGTCTGAGTCCCTCCAGGAAAGAGCGTCGGCTTTTCCGTTCTGGGCACCGGGGCAATAGGCGATCTGGAAATTAAAACATGTGAAGAACAAGGCCCACCGTGCTTGGCATGGCTTAAGGCATTTCATGGCTTGGACATTTTCAAGGTTCCAATGATCCATGAGGACCTGAACCGGGTGCTGGGCCCCTTCCAGCAGGTGGCACCATTCCTTGAACGGCACTTTAATGGCGAGGAATTCACCATCCCAAATATCATAATTCTGCTCTGCAGAAGTAAGCTGGCGGGAGAAGAAAGCACAGGGGTGAAGCAACTGCTGTGGCCCCTATCTTTGAGACAGCATGGCCCCAATGGCCCGGTCTGAGGCATCCGCCTCGAGCACGAAAGGGAGCTGTGAGTCTGGATGGGCCAAGATGGGGGCAGAGGTAAAAGCCTCCTTCAGGAACTCAAAAGCCTCTTGCGCTGCCGGCATCTACTGAAACGCGGCATCCTTCTGGACAAGGGCACAAATGGGGGCAACCACATGCGAAAATCCCTGAATGAAGCGGTGGTAGAAGTTGGCAAACCCAATGAACCATTGTACCCCCTTTACATTCGGGGCGGCTCCAATCCAGCACTGTCTGCACCTTTTGGGGGTCCACCTGGAGACCTGCAGGGGAGGTGCTATATCCCAGGAACTCCATGCGCTCCTGGTGAAATGCACACTTTTCCAGCTTGGCGTACAGCCGATGCTGCCGAAGAAGCTGCAGGACCAGGCGGACATGCTGATGATGCTCCTCTGGGGACATAGAAAATATCAAGATGTCATCCAAATACGCGACCACAAACTGGTCCAGTAAGTCATGCAGAACATCATTTACGAAGCGCTGGAACGTGGCCGGCGCATTACACAGTGCAAAAGGCATGACCTGGTACTTGAAATGGCCCAGAACGCTGTTTTCCACTCGTCCCCCTTCCGGATCTGAACCAGGTTGTATGCCCCACATAAGTCAATTTAGTAAAGACCTTCACACCCTGCGGCCTCTTGAACAATTCTGGAATTAACAGCAGGGGGTAGCGATTCTTGATGGTAACCTGATTCAGCTTTCGGTATTCAATACATGGACGCAGACCACCATCCTTCTTCTTAACAAAGAAGATGGGGCCCCCAGTAGGTGAAGTAGAGGGGCGAATGAACCCCCTGGCAAGGTTGTATTCTAAGTATTCTCGGACAGCCCCAAGTTCAGGGGCCAACAAGGCATAAATGCGACCGAAAGGAATCTCTGCTCCTGGCTACAAGTCAATAGGACAATCATAAGTCCGATGGGGTGGCAAAATCTCAGCCCCCTTTTTCTCAAATACATCTGCCAAATCCTGGTAGGGCTACAAGGGTTATGTACAGAAGGGGTGCTGAGGTGCACTTATTAATATTAATATTATTTTGTTCGTTCCTAGGTCCTCCTGCCCTGCACGTCTGGATAGTCGGGCACAGCATTGTCCACTGGGCCAGCAGGAGGGCAGCAGAGTCTGGATTCGGATGCAGGCTCGGACTCCCCGACCAAGTGTGCGTCTCCTGGGTGTCCAGACAAGGAATGCTTTGGGAGAAGCTTCTCCCGACGGTGCAGGTGAAGGTGTCTGCGGAAGGCACGCCTGCGGTGTTGGTGGTGCAGCTGGGTGCGAACGATTTGCCGGAAGCTTCCAGCTTGAGCCTGTGGACCCATATGTGGGAGGACTTGGAAGAGTTGAAGGCAGCTCTTCCTGGACTCAAAATTTTTTGGTCGCAGTTCTTGCAGCGACATGTGTGGCAAGGTAGCCGATGCCCAGCTGCCACTGAGAGGGCCAGGAAGCGCGTCCAGAACGCAGTGGCCAATAAAGGTTCTGGCCTTGGGCAGGATGGTGATCTGTCACCTTCCGTGATGCTTCCCTTTACAGGGGTTTATCTGTCTGTGATTGGGAATGATTTGTGGCTGACCTCCGTGTAAGTGGTGTTAAGGGATTGGTTACAGGTGTGAGTTGTTGGTGGTGAGCGCAGGGCTTGTGTGGCGGATAGGCACTGGTTCAGGTGATAGGGATGGGAGAATGGTCTCGCCATCCCTATGTGAAGGGTATTCCCTTAAAGGAATCCAGGGACTCGACTTGGTTTGGTCAACCCCCAAGAGGGGGTTGTGCCTGTGCCTGAGTCCAGGGGAGCATCTGGGGAGTGAACAGAGTCTGTTCCTAGGCTTTCCATCTGCCTCAGGTGTTCACCCTTGGCTGACCTATGATAGAGCTCTGGGTCAGCATTGCCTGCAAGGGTGTAGGGAGCTAGTCGAACCAGAGCCTATGAAACCACTCACTTTTCTGTAATCAATAAAGTTGTGGCCTAAATTCTGCCAAAAACCAAAATTAAAATTAAAGTAAAATGCTTCTTTATTTAGGGGGGAAGTCTCTGGGTCTGAACACATAAATATGGCTTTTTTTAAAAAAAAGTATCTAGTCTGAGAAGCAACAGCACTGAGCAGACCACAAACATGGTGAATAAGAGTTTAGGAAGCATCTAACTTCATAAAAACCCTCCTTTTACCCTACCAGAAACACACACACACACACACACACACACAGAGAGAGAGAGAGAGAGAGAGAGAGAGAGAGAGAGAGAGAGAGATGTGGACATTCAGTGTAACCTTAGTAACGTTTCCTTCCCAGACCTTCCTATTCAGTCACTTTAAATAACCAATAACAGTTCAATGGAAGTCCACAACAAAATGTTCTTTCCCCACTGTAGGTTTCTTATTTCCTTTCTGCAAGGGCACTCATTGCTTCTGTTGCCTTGTGGTTCATCTTGCATCCGGATGAAAATGGCAAGAGTAGATTGGGAACAAGGCCTGGGAAGCACACAGAGAGAGGTCCTGCGGGGTGAAATATGTTTTCCTACTGTTTCCATTAACCCAAAATGAGACCCAAAGGGAAGGGGAGTTGAGAAATGAGGTTGGCCAAGTATTTTGCCCAAATAAAAGCATCTATGCCTCTTGCTCCCACTTTTCCTTCAAAAGGTTTGGAGTGATGGGGGTCCCCCCCAGCCTCTGTTAGTTTTATGACAATCCTTTGTGGCAGGGAGAGTGTGACTAGTTTTTATTTTATTTTATTTATATCTCACCTTTTCCCCCTATGGTGGTGTACATTGTTCCCCCACCTTGATTAATCCCCACAACAACCCTGTGAAGTAGGTTAGGCTGAGAGGCAGTGACTGGTCCCCAGGATCACCCACCTGTCCCTATAAAAACAGTATCATCTTTTTTTAAAAAAAATTATACTAAAGTATCCCCTGTCCTGTCTGGACTTCAAATGGGATACCTTTTTTCCTGGTATTCAGGCTTCTCCTCAAAACTGTGTGGGCATAGTGTGGGTACAGTGGGAACAGGAGAGCGAGAGCCTGAGTGGGAGTTTTTCAGTGACATTTATCGCTCGATGTGGGCAGAGAGTGGGGTGGAGCTGGGAGAAGGAATTTGAGAGAGTTTTTGCATGGGCAGAGGGTGGGTCGAAGAGTGAGAGAGGGGGTTTGCAGGGGCCTGGTCCTGTGTGGGAGAGAGAATTTTTGTATGGGAAGAGGGGGTAGGTGGGTCAGGCAGTGAGAAAGTGGGTTTGCCAGGTCCATCCATCTAGTGGGTGGGTGGGTGGATTAGAAAAGAGAGTTTTTGCCTGGGCAGAGGAGTGAGTCCGAGATGGAGATTCAGAGTCAGCTTTAGACTTGTGGATGTGAAGGGTGATAGATCAGTGGTAGAGCATCACATCATTTCCGTGCCAAAGGTTCTAGGTCCGCATACAGGCATCTCCTAACTCCAGGCAGGTCTAGGAATGAGAACTTCCTCAAACCCTGGAGAGCCACAGCCAGTCAGTGTTGACAGTACAGAGGCAGATAACTAGTGGTCTTCCTTGGTATTAGGCAACCTCCTGAATTCTTTATCAACATGAAGGCCAATTTGTGTATTCTGCTATTTTGTTTGTATAACAGCTGATCTGCTCAGTAATTAATAGGATATAAATCTCCCCTCCCCCCCCCCACTTCCATTCCAGTTGCTGTCTTCTGCTTCAAATGGTGTTGGCTGTGCAGGATAATCAGCTAAATATATCCAACATGCTTAAGTCTAAATAATTCATGAAGGAGTTAATGCCATAGAGCAGTGGTTCTCAAACATTTTCCTTCTTCCTTTCAGCAGGAAGAGGAGTTTCATATTGTTACATGCCACCCCAATCTCCAAGTGATTGAGGGGTTTCAGGAGTTTCCCTAGGGTTCCTTTGGGAAAGAGGCACAGCAGAAATTATGGTGTCTTTATGTTATATGGTTTATTTACACATATATACAACCCAAGCCGGTGATGGAGGGGCTCACAGCAAAAGGCTCTTGTTTCTTCCATTGCCACAGCCTTGGATTCAAACAGAAATCAAACATTGCTCTCAAACATTGTTCTGATTTCCTCTCCAGCTTGCTCCTTCGCACCATTGCCCCAAAACTACTCTGGTTTTGTCTTTTGAGGGAGGCCCCCCAACAATTTGCCCCTTAATCCCCCATCACCTCAACAGGAAGCTAGCTTGGCTATTTCCCAGAATTACCCTTTAATACTTGCAGGATCTAGGGATTGGAGGGGTCTGGCACCCAGTTTAACACTCCAAACTCATAACAGTATTGAAAGCCAGTCTGATTCCTATTTTATGGGTCAGAAAGAAATTACACGCAACCCAGTTTTAGATCTTGGTGCCTCTCAGACTCCGTCATGGATATTTCTGCTCAGGACGCTGCTCTCATTTTGACTAATTCCCTGGAAGGCATCCCCCTAACTGTTGAGCTAGTGCGCTATGCAGGATCTGAGACATAACTACATATTCTTTTTGACAGCTTGAGTTAGGGCGTCTGCCTGCTGTTTCATCATGCTCTAAGGCCCAGTGACAGCTCAGAAAGTTGGAGCATGTGTGACTGTGGCCTTTGATGGTTGAGTTGCACTATCCCTTGGGCTGCTGTGTCTATTGTCTTACAATATTATGCTAGATTCTCCCTTTCTCTCTCTCTTTAAAACAATAATTTGGGGGGAGGTGGATAGACTCTGGACTGGATGTTATTGGAAGCCTTATCAGTCCTTCACTCTCTGATGCTTTTTGAATTTAGAGGGAAGGGCTTTCTCCTCCTCTGTACAAGCTGAGGGGGCAATACCTCCTGTATTCGGTCTTATCAAGTTTAATCTTATTTGGTCATAGGAAATTGTCTTATGTTGAATCAGGCTGTTGATCTATCTAGCACAGTATTCCGAATATGCAGCACCTTCAGACAAATCCCAAGACAGGATGATTCTGGGCATGTCTGAGGTGAATCTGAATCTGCACAAGAAACCCTGAATCAAATTAGGGACTCAAGAAACACTGCTGATGAATGCAAAACTAATGTCTCTAATGTTCCATATAAGGAAACCACCAGGGTGGGGGTGAATACAGTATAGAGGATAAGGGATAGCTCTATTATGACAGACAGGCCAAGCTTGCAATTGGAGGAAACTATTTTACCCAGACATTCCAATCCCAGTGTTTTGAGAGAGAGGCAAGTGAATCCCTTTTAATTCTCTCCCAAATCAAGTTTAAATGTTCCCAGCACAAAACTGTCTGGACTGATTTGTCTGCAATTTGGCAGGCTTCTCACAAAGAGGTTCCTCTCACAGGCCTGCTATCTTCAGACCAATTGCCCAAAAACCACATGGGGAAATTAAAGTAGTTACTTTCTTATCCACCCCTAAATTATAAAACTTATCCTCGTGGGAAAACTACTACATCAGTCCTTCTGAAATTTGTCAGGATTAATCCCTTCAGAAGAGAAAAACATGTCCACAAATATAATGCAATTTTGTTCAAAATTTTAAAAGTTATAGATGGTATCCCTATCACACAGAAACTTGAGCTATTTGTAATTTGAAAACTTAAGTCACCCTGGAGGGGCTACAATTCTTGAAAATTTTATTCACTTCTATTAAAAGGCAAAACATGTAACCATTTTTAGACTTCCTAATATGAATGGAGAACTAACCTTCATTTTTTTCTGGAGCTGATTTGGTCTTGGACACCAATCTGAATTGAGCAGCCTCTAGTGCTTCAGAATTTTCCACCAAGGTCAGGGCTTGGCTAAGGTGGCCTCACAGGTCAAATAAAAAGGCCAGGTGGGTCTAATTAGGCCCATGGGCTGAAGGTTCACTATCAAAAAGGATCAGCAAAAAGTTATTCTTTACCACTGGTTTACCACCAACATCATTCTCTGTCTGCTAGACCACTAGTTTAAGGTGTATTCCGCCCACTGCATTCCATTCCATTCACAGGAAGTGCTTTGATCAATGGTCACTAATGACACACCAGTGTTGTGCATAGCTGGAAGGATTTATCTCAGCTAATTCTGACTCTACCCAGGTTGTAAAGTGCATGGAGCCTGTAATTTTGATTGATTTAAGAACTTGCCCTATTGGAAGCCAGAGCTTTCTCTTCAGTTCTTCTCTCTGAAAAAACAGGAGGATATCAGGATGTGAATCAAGTTAATGCACCAAATTCCCCTTTGAAAACAAAGGGTTCCATTTGAACTTGGAGGAGGACAATATGGGCTGACATCACTCCTTGGTCTGTGCAGCTTCAGGGAGCAGATAGAAGTTAGAAACCAGATAGAAGGAAAGTGACTTGCTGGGCTCACATGGGACAATTCAAGGGAGTGGGGAATGGCAGAAATACTGAGAACCAATAAAAAAAGCAGGGCTGAAACCTTTTAGCACAGAGTTGGGGAATATGTGGTCCTCTATATGTTCTTGAGCTACTCCATCTATCATCCCTGACCACATGCTGGCTAGGGCTGATGGGAGTTGGTGTCCAACAACATTTAGAGTTTAATAGGGCAGGATCCAACTGAGTTGTTGCATCGGTTGAATAACTCAGTGACAAGACACTTGCACTTCATCCATGGGAACTTAACCAAAATTTTCTCTCCCCCATGATTTATTTTCTCATTACTTGACAGAGATTGGTAAAACAAAACAAACAAACAAAAAAGTGGGAGAAACAGAATAGGCAATAGCTGATCAGAATTATAAAGGAGATGCACAATTTTAGCAGCAAGGTTTTTGGACAGAGATGAGGTTGAAGTGCAAGAAGAGACTGTAAGCACTGGATCTGGATGGCAGAGTCTTGTGTTTTATCCCAACTCAAATGCGAGGTTCATTTGTTGACACCCTGGGCAGCCCCTCAGCCTAGCCTACCTCCCATGATTGTTATCTGAGTAACCCTCATGGTCTCCATCCTGAGCTTATTGCTTAGAAGGCGGGATAAATAGGTGTTCAGCAGAAATAATGTGATTTGCTTGATTTCCCCATTTTGCAGCCAGCATACACTTCCTTAGGACTACAGGCTGCTGGGAATAGCTGTCAGCTAAAAAGAGAAACAGCAGGAGTAACAAACTGTTGGAACAAACAGGCCAGATTCTGAGCAACGTGCCTGAGTCTAATTCTTAGCAGAGCGGCTGCTTTTATCTTTTTGAGATACAGTGGTAGTGTACCTCTGGTTACGTACTTAATTCGTTCCAGAGGTCTGTTCTTAACCTGAAACTGTTCTTAGCCTGAAGCACCACTTTAGCTAATGGGGACTCCTGCTGCCGCTGCGCCGCTGGAGCACGATTTCTGTTCTCATCCTGAAGCAAGGTTCTTAACCCGAGGTATTATTTCTGGGTTAGCGGAGTCTGTAACCTGAAGCGTATGCAACCTGAAGTGTATGTAACCCAAGGTACCACTGTACTCTTACAACTCCACCCTTCAGTACTCAGATGTTCAAAGTCTTGGGTTAGTTGTTGTTGTTTCTTTTTTTGCCAGGGTCAATGCAATTTATTACCAAAATAATGTTCCTCCTGACTCAGAGACAAGAGAACAACTTAATGGCATATTTGCCAACCAAAGAAATTGTTGGGAGCACAAATACACCCCAACCAAACACACTCTGGAACCTGTTTTAGTAGCTACAATGAAATGCTTCCAAGCCTAATTGGCGGGGGGTCGTGTGGGTGCCACCTTAACCTACAAGGATTCCTAGGTACCAAAACATTGGTGACCCCTGGCTTAGTGGAAACCTGTGACGTGTGGTCAGTTGACTAGGGGGACTAGGTTAGTCCCCTAAATGTTCCCAGTAAATTATAGTATTAAAATATTAAAGCTTGGTGCCTCCTTCCCAGAGCCCGGGAAACTTCTGCCCAGCTTAGGGAGGAAGGCACAATGCTCTGATGGGGTCCAAGAGCCCCACCACCACCTTCCTAAAGCCCATCAGCTTTGGGAAGAAGGCAGAAGGGCTCCAGAATCCTGCCAGAGGCCTGGTGCCTGCTACCCAAAGCCCAGGAAGCTTCTGCATGGCTTAGGGAGGAAGGCATGGTGTTCACACATGTGATGTCAGCTACTCTTCAAATTCCCATGCAAACTGGTGCCTCCATCTCTAACTCTTTCCTTACAATAAATTTCACCGCATTCCACTGGTGGAACCTAATAATCAGTGGAAATAATACAAGCATTTTAAAAGTGGGTGGTTTTTTATTTATTTATTTATTTTACACTGCCCAGTGAACTGTGTGCTGTACCAATCTCAGATTCTGAAGCAAACTGAACCATTTTGGGTCGACCTGGACTTTGGCCTGATAGGGCTGAAGCAAACCTGGATTATCCCAGGTTGGGTCAAGTCCACCCAAGAGAAATCAGAGGCTGTCAAAGTGGGCGGTGGTGGTCTAGCACCAAGAGGTAGGAGAACAAGCTGGGCAAGCAACCACATGTTTAATCAGGGTTTAAAGCTAACCTAATTTAACAAGTGAAAACTCAACAGGAGACACACACAATTGTAGTCTATGAAACACCACTGCATTCCCATCAGTGCAACTGTATCCAAGAGGCTCATTCTTCAAATATTCAGGTGTGGTAAGAATTCACCAAGGAAACTATTATAGCATATTGCAATAGCGATAATAAACACTGGGTCCCTAAACCTGGATGCTGGACTTGAAAATAGATTCCTTGGTTCTGTTCTTTATTCAAAAGGTGGTTGTTTCTCACCTGGATAATGAACAAGGTGGTGTAGAGGTGAATTCTTACCACACAGGGACCTTACTTCATATCTCACTGGAGTACTGTAGATGCTAGTTCCAACCCAGAATAACAATTCATGCCAATTGTTACCATAGCTCTTATCTTACACAGGTGATGTGCAGCCACTGACCACCGTCCCTTGAGGAACATGTATTCCTCATTTCTGTTGTGTATATGTGAAGTCCACACCCACACCATACATTTAAAGTAAAATGATTCCCCCAGAGAATTATGAGAACTGTAGTTTTTTAAAGGTGCTGAGAGTTGCTAGGAGACCCCTTTCACAGAGCCACAATTCACAGAGGTCCCTGTGAAGAGGGACTGATTGTCACTCCATTCTGAAAATTGTAGCTATGGAAGCAGAATAGGGGTTTCCTAACAACTCTCAGTCATGACTGTTTAAAGTGGCATCATAGTGCTTTAAATGCATGGTGTGAATGTTACTGGAGTCAAATCGCACGGTAGTGGCCACTCTGCTGGAGCCAACTGTTCATCACCCGGCTGGGAACAAAGTGTGTGATGATCAAGTGGGAAGACCGTTTGCCATTTGCCTTGACCAGGTGGCTCTGCAATTAATTAATATGCAGATTATTGGAGGAAGGCATGCCCCAGGGATGTAGTTTCCAGGGATAGGGGAACCTTTTTCCAGCCTAAAGGCTACATTCAGTGGCGTAGAGGAATCAGTTGCCAGTGCCTGGGGCTGTGTGGAGGGAGGGTGGGAAGGAGCGAAATGATGGGATTATGCATGTGCATTCAACTGCCTAAGGGCGTCTGCGACACCCGGGAGATCAAAGCTGCAGAGATAAGAAAAAAGTACTAGTTCTGTGGTCTGGATTGGTCACTTCCTTGTTTGCATGGAGAAGAGCACTGGGTGTTGAAAATTTGCGCCCCCTAAATTTGTACCCAGGCTACACCACTGGCTACATTCTGTTTGGAACAACCCTCTGGAGGACACATGATAGTGGTGGGAGGAGGCAGAGGAAAAAGGTGGATGGAGCAACAAATGCACATTTTACCTTTAAACAGTACAGTCATACCTCATGTTACGTTTGCTTCAGGTTGCGCGTTTTCAGGTTGCGTCCCGCGGTGACCCGGAAGTAGAGGAAATGGTTACTTCCAGGTTTCGCCGCTCACCCATGTGCACAAAATGACATCACGCGCATGCGCAGAAGCGGCGAATCGCGACCCACGCGTGCGCAGGTGGGTTGCGTTCTTTTCAGGTTGCGAACGGGCCTCCGGAATGGATCCTGTTCTCAACCAGAGGTACCACTGTAGGTTAGTTTCTGCATGCGCGCACACGCGCGCGCACACACACACATTTTTGACAGTCAGAAGTGGGGCTGGAGAGGAGGTGTGGCTGGGGATGGCTGTGGTGTGTGAGAGAGTCTCAATGGCTATGTAGAGAAGCTTGGAGGGCCACACCTGCAGAATATCTGAGGTTTCCCACTCAAGTACTAGAGGTGCATATGAGTCTTAAACCATTGCCTTCTGGTTATGTTTAACTTACAGATAATGCTGGAGTCGAAGTCAGTATATAGAATATGTGGCCTAGCAAAGCAGAATCTTAATGGAAACCATGAAGCTAAATAGAAGAACAATGGAGAGGGCCATTTAGATAACTTACCATACTGCTTAAGCAAGCAGAAATATGTGTGAAAGATGAAAGAGGCAGGATCTAAGAGGCTGAGTAGCAATCTGTTCTAGTAATTGTTCTGTCCTTGCCATCTTCGACGTATTACCCTTTAATAAATCTCACTCGGTATCACTTTGTATTTGGCCTAACCTAGACACTAATACTGTATTTTTATTTTTTCCCCAAATTGCTATTAATAGCTTCCTGTGCTAACAAAAGACTTAGGGCATAAAGATGAACTCTACCGGATGACTTTCAAATAATGGTGCTGATAATGCCAAAGATACATGTTTTCCCCGAACAGCTGACAGTATTTCATTGAGTTTGAAGAATTATTTGTATTCCTGAACCAGCTTCTTCATCATCATTGTGAGGTCTTCATTTTCACAGATAGAAGCTGAGATCCATTAGATATCCATTAAAGATAGATAGATACCGGTAGACAGATGATAGATGATAGATAGATGATGATAGATAGATAGATAGATAGATAGATAGATGATAGATAGATAGATGATAGATAGATAGATAGATAGATAGATAGAGATAGATAGATAGATATAGATGATAGATAGATATAGATAGATGATAGATAGATAGATGATAGATATAGATAGATAGATAGATAGATAGATAGATAGATAGATAGATGGATGATAGATAGATAGATAGATGATAGATAGATGATAGATAGATGATAGATGATAGATAGATAGATAGATAGATAGATAGATAGATAGATGATAGATAGATAGATGATAGATAGATGATAGATTGATAGATGATAGATAGATAGATAGATAGATAGATAGATAGATAGATAGATAGATAGATAGATATAGATAGATAGATAGATAGATAGATAGATAGATGATAGATAGATAGATAGATAGATAGATAGATAGATAGATAGATGATATAGATAGATGATAGATAGATGGAAATAGCCCACAATCAGCTGCGTTGAAGTGAAATTATTTCTTCACTTAAAGCAAGATCACACCACTTTAAACATTTTTGGCTTCCCCCAAAGAAGCCTTGAGAACTGTAGTTTGTTAAGGGTGCTGAGAATTGCTAGGAGACACCTATTCCCTTCATACAGCTAAAATTATCACAGTCATAAGTTTGTGAGAAGAGCCTGTTGGACCATACCAATGTCTCATCTAGTTCAGCATCCTGCCCTCACTGTGGCCAACCAAATACCTATGGGAAACTCACAAGCAGGACCCAAACACAAGGGCATTCTCCCCTCCTGTGATCAGCAGCTGATATTCAAAAGCTTGACAGATTCCTTCTATGGATGGCAAAGCCATCATGGTTCATAGCCTTATCCTCTATGAATTTGTCCAGTTTTCTTTTAATGCCATCAAACTTGATGGTCATCACTGTCATCTGTGGGAGTGAGTTCTGTAGCTAAACTGTGAGAAAATACAGCATTTTGCAAACACTCTTCCCAAGGTCCTGCCGGGTCCCCCACTAAAATATTTGAGGGGGCCACATCCCCAAAGTTTATGGGCATTGCCATTCAAATAGTGTGCATGTGATTGATTATGGGGGGCAGGGCTTACCTCCCCTCCCCAATATTTTATTCAAGTTGGCACCCCTGTCCCAAGGAATGATGGGAATTGTAGCATTAGAAGGCCTTCTAACAACTCTCAGTGGCCTTAATGAGCAACAGTTCCCAGGATTCTTTGGGGAAGCCATGGAGGTTTAAAGTGGCATGATACTGCTTTAAAACTGTACAGTGAAACTGGGGCAGAAAATAGATTTAAACAGAGCTGCTCAAAGAATGACCATCTGCCTGGTGGTGTCTGCCCTGTGTTCATTTTAAAGGTTAAAAACCCCAAGAAGGGGGAATAGGTGCCTTGAAGCAGCCTGTCCGCAATTAGTAGTAGAAAGAATAGGAACACAGGCCAACTGGCCACAGTGTTCCCTGCTATGGTGAGATGTACTATATTGCAATTTCAATTTTAGAGATTGTTTTCTAAAATTGCATCTCTAGATGCATAAGCCCCGTGGAACTCCCTGCCCATAGAGGCTAAACAGGAATCATCCCTGTCTATTTTTAGACATCTCCTGAGAACCATGTTATACAGAGGCCATTGGAACATGGGTTTATTTGCTCCAACCAGTTTTTACTAATTTTGTATGTGGTACAATGCCTTGCTGTGGTTTATTTTATATGAAGGGTGAGGTCCATATTAAGATAAATAAATAAATGTGATGCAGATTTTTATGCAAACCAGTATCCTCTTTTGTTTTCTTTTTTTTTTTTTTAAAGATGCATTTTTAAAAATGATTTGCAATTGTAAATTCAATGGGACTTACTCCCAGGTAAGCACAGTGCAGTCTGGCCCATTAGGGTGAATGGGGTGCTGCCCAACCAAGCTCAGCCAAGCCCTATCAACCCACTGTCTTACTTACAAACCACCCAAAGGTTCCTCCTTTTCAGTCTCAATATTGCTTTTTGTAGAAGTCATCAGGGAGAAGGATGGGGACAAAACTAGAATTAGTTGGCTCTGCCTTCCCTTGTTTTCGATCTCCCTGTCATTTTCCCTACTGGTCTCAATGGGCACTGGCCAGCTCTGGCTTCAGAATAGGCGGAATAAAACCCCATTCCTTCAAACCAACATCCTCAATGGTTGGTGGTACAGAGCAGTAAATAAATCCCAGCAAACTAATCTCTCTAAGCAAAAGAAGGCAATGATCTCTGAAAAGTCTGTGATGAAAAATGACTCTCAGCAGATCCATTTAGCAAAAAAGTGCATGCTATACCCCTCTAAAGTTTCCTCTGGAAATGCCTGCTTTTCATCTTGATACTTATTTTCAATTCCACATTTTAAGGGAGAATTATAAAAGGATGTGACTTTTCTTCTTCTTCCTCCTCCTCCTCTTCTTTTTTTAAAAATGGAGATTTATAGTTAATGTTTGCCTTGGCAACTATATGTATGCTGGCCCAGATCAATGATCTAGATAAGTCTTCAGACTTACAAGGGCTGCTTTAATGTTCAGATTTGAAAGCCCTAGGCAACCTATTAATCCAGCCATGGAATCAAGCCCCAGGAAAGTGAGCCACCGAAGTCCTGAGAGCTGGGGTGGTTTTGATGTGCAGGAGAGGGAATAATAGAATCACAGATTTGTACAGTTTTGAAGGGACCACAAGGGTCATCTGGTCCAACCCCCAGCAATGCAGGCATCTTTTGCCCAATGAGCCTGAGATTAAGAGTCTTATGCTCCACCAACTGAGCTATGGCCAATTGCCATGTTTTCTTGTGGAAAGTAATATCTCATTGCATTTCTGCCCAATGATGCTTTCAGGTAGGGATAACATGCAATTTATTTATTTATTTTATTTAATAGAAGCATCTATAGATCATCAATTCATACAATATGACTGCATATACAGCATCTATTTAAAGTACATCCAAAGCATATGGCTTGCCTAAAAGAATTCTGGGAACTGCAATTACCCTTCAGAACCATTATTATTATTATTATTAGTAGTAGTAGTAGTGGTAGCATTAGTATTATTACCCTTCAACCTAAGGTCCCAGGGCAGGTTACACCATTAAAACACAATTCCTAGACCTCTTAACAAACTCGAGTTCACACGATTCTTTAAAGGAAGTCATGTCCTTTAAGCGCATGGTGCATATGCAGCTAATATGGATCAGCTGCCAATTTAGATACAGTGACTGAACTGGAGGCCCCTCGACTGACTTCAGGTCCAGTGTTGGACCATTTCGATCGGATACTCCCTACTGATGTGGATAGATTCCTCCAAGTTAGTAGGCCCACCACCTGCCTCCTTGATCCGTGCCCGTCTTGGCTGATTAGGGAGTGTCCAGATGTTGGTCGGACCCCCCTGGTTGAAATTATCAATTTGTCCCTTGACACGGGGACATTCCCAGGGGAATTGAAGGAAGCAGTGGTGTGTCCACTCTTAAAAAAAACTTCATTAGATCCCTTAGACCTATCCAATTACCGCCCAGTTTCAAATCTTACATACCTGGGTAAGGTAATTGAGAGAGCGGTTGCTGAACAGCTTGGTAGGTTTCTGGAGGAAACATCGGCATTAGATCCATTTCAGTCCGGTTTCCGTCCTGGTTTTGGGACGGAGACGGCTCTGGCTGCCCTAACAGATGATCTCCGTAGACAACTGGATCGAGGCCGGTCAGGACTGCTGATCCTTTTAGATTTGTCAGCAGCCTTTGACATGGTCGATCATGATCTTCTGGACCACCGCCTTGCAGATGTAGGGATACAGGGCATAGCCCGTAACTGGTTGTGCTCTTTTATCTCTGGTCGGGGACAGAGGGTGGCATTAGGGAGGGAAATGTCGTTGCGCCACTCCTTGGTGTGTGGAGTGCCGCAGGGCGCAATTCTCTCCCCGATGCTTTTTAACATCTTTATGCGCCCCCTTGCCCAGCTTATCCGGAGCTTTGGGCTGGGCTGTCACCAATATGCTGATGACACTCAGCTCTATCTGCTGATGGATGGCCACACTGACTCGGCCCCGAACACACTGACCAGATGCTTGGAAGCTGTGGCTGGATGGTTTCGTGGGAGCCGATTGAAACTAAATCCTTTGAAGACAGAGGTCCTATGGCTAGGTCGGGATGGCATGGGGATGAGGGACCAACTCCCTTCTCTTGCAGGGGCCCAATTAGTGCCATTGCCTTCCGTTAAGAGTTTGGGTGTAATCCTTGATGCCTCCCTTTCCATGGAGGCGCAAGTTACAGCAGCAGCCAAGGCGACATTTTTCCACCTTCACCGCATCAAGCAGTTGGTCCCTTACCTTTCCCGCTCCGACCTGGCCACAGTGATCCATGCGACGGTCATCTCCAGGCTTGACTACTGTATTTTATTTTTTTTAAATAAAATTTTTATTAGGGTTTTTTACAGAATAAAGTACAAAGACAATAAACAACCTTACTTTTATCTCAACAAAGTTTCATAACTTCTTTGGACTTCCTCGCATCTCCCACTGCCATTTTCATCATCATAAATTTTTCCAAGCAATTTATCATCTAGTTTGCAAATTTTATAACTGCTTATTTAAATATAGTCCTCTGAAAATTTGTTTCTCTTAGCCTCGCTTTACATCCCATTCCAATCCGTTTTTGTGATGGCCAATTATTTATGATCAAACATCCTACTTAACTTTCCACCAAATCACAATATTTTTGTAAATAAGTCTTAAATTTCCTCCAATCTTCTTCAACCCTCTCTTCTCCCAGGTCTCGAATTCTGCCAGTCATCTCTGCCAGTTGCATATAGTCCATCAGCTGCATCTGCCATTCTTCCAGCGTGGGTAGATCTTGAGTTTTCCACTTCTTAGCGATAAGTATCCTTGCTGCTGCTGTTGCGTACAAAAAGAATGTTCGATCCTTCTTTGGCACCATCTGGCCGACAATGCCCAAGAGGAAGGCCTCTGGTTTCTTAAGGAAGGTATACTTAAATACCTTTTTCAGCTCATTATATATCATTTCCCAGAAGGCCTTCACCCTGGGACAAGTCCACCAGAGGTGAAAGAATGTTCCTTCATTTTCCTTACATTTCCAACATTTATTGTCTGGCACATGGCATATTTTGGCAAGTTTAACTGGGGTCATGTACCACCTATATATCATTTTCATTACATTTTCCTTCAGAGCATTACATGCCGTGAAGTTCATCCCCGTGGTCCACAACCTTTCCCAATCCTCGAACATAATATTATGCCCAATATCCTGTGCCCACTTTATCATGGCCGACTTAACCATTTCATCTTGTGTATTCCATTTCAACAGCAAGTTATACATTTTTGAGAGTACTTTAGTCTTGGGTTCTAACAATTCTGTTTCCAACTTCGATTTCTCCACCTGGAATCCTAACTTTTTATCATTTCTAAAAATTTCTTGGATCTGAGCGTAGTGTAACCAGTCTCGCACTTTATCTTTCATTTTTTCCAAACTCTGCAATTTCCAATTATTGCCCTCTTTCTCTATTATTTCCCAATATTTCGGCCATTTGGCCTCCATATTGGGTCTTTTTCGGGCCTTGGCCTCCAGAGGTGATAGCCATCTTGGAGTTTTATTTTCCAATAGGTCTTTGTATTTTGTCCAGACATTAAACACTGCTTTCCTGACAATATGATTCTTAAAGGCCTTATTGATCTTAACTTTATCATACCATAAATATGCATGCCAACCAAATGCATTGTTAAAACCTTCTAAATCTAAGACATCAGTGTCTTCTAGAAGTAGCCAGTCTTTTAGCCAGCAGAAAGCTGCGGCTTCATAGTACAACCTTAAGTCTGGCAGGGCAAAGCCCCCTCTTTCTTTCGCGTCAGTTAGTATCTTGAACTTAATTCTGGGCTTTTTGCCTCCAGGCTTGACTACTGTAATTCGCTCTATGCGGGGCTGCCCTTGAAGCTGTCCCAGAAACTCCAGCGGGTACAGAATGCTGCAGCGAGGCTCCTCACGGGGTCTCTGCCATGGGAGCATATTCACCCAGTGCTTTTCAAGCTGCACTGGCTCCCGGTGGAGTACAGGGTCAGGTTCAAGGTGCTGCTTTTGACCTTTAAAGCCCTTCACGGCCTAGGACCCTTGTACCTACGGGACCGCCTCTCCTGGTATGCCCCACGGAGAGCCTCAAGGTCCATAAATAACAACACCCTAGTGGTCTCGGGCCCTAAGGAAGTTAGATTGGCTTCGACCAGAGCCAGGGCCTTTTCAACTCTGGCTCCGGCCTGGTGGAACGCTCTGCCTCATGAGACCAGGGCCCTGCAGGATCTGATTTCTTTCCGCAGGGCCTGTAAGACAGAGTTGTTCCGCCTGGCCTTTGGCTTGGAGCCAATTTGATTCCCTCCCTCTCTTTTTTTCCCCTTTCTTTTCCTTCTCCTCCTGCGATGAGGCCACATTTTAATATTTTAATGTTCCATTATTTTAATGATGTATTTTATTTTTGTTTTTAAGTTGTAATCATTCATCTTGTTTTTATTATTGCTTGTAAGCCGCTCTGAGCCCGGCCTTGGCTGGGGAGGGCGGGGTATAAATAAAAAATTATTATTATTATTATTAATAACATTGCTGTGCACAGAAGTATGTACAATAAAATAACTAACAGCATAAAAACAGTACAGAGGGATTATAATTACTGGCTGATCAAAAGGTTTATGCTGTTTCATAGGCCTATCCGCATAGAAAGGTTTTCAAGAGATGCCTGAAAATCAAAAGTGAGGGTGCCCGCCAAACCTCTGCTGGAAGAGTGCTGCACAGCATGAGAGCAGTGTTGCTAAATGCTGAATTTCTAATGGAGGTCAGCTAGGTCTCTGTAACACATGAGACAACTAGCAGAGCTCTTCCAGAGACATAAGAGTTCAGACCATCCAGAAGGTATCCTGAACCCAAGTTGTTCAGGGCTTTGTACATTAATACCAGAACCATGAACCTGACCCAGAAACACATGGGCAGCCAGCAACAAATAGCCTCAAGACATTCCAGTGTTATGGAATACACAGGATGAAACGGTTAAATCAGCTATGATCAAGTGGGCACAAGATATTGGTCATAACATTATGTTTGCTGACTGGGAACAGTTGTGGACCACCGGTATGAAATTTACGGCAAGTAATGCCTTAAAAGAAAATATTATGAAAATGATTTTGTCAGGGAACTGCCATCAGAACGAGAGACGGAGGCAGGGCCACCCAGCGATGCCGGAGAGGGGACGAGCAGGGGGGAAGGATTTCAACGTAACACCCATAGAGAAGAGAGGGAGATGGAGGAATTGGTGACAGGGCTCCAAGACCCTTCCCCCAACGATAGTGGAGAGAGCGCTGGGACGCCCCTGCCTTCCCCTTACTTGCGCAGACGCGTTCCGTGCAGAGAACATAGGAGGAGACTCGGGGTCAAACAGCTTTTATGCTGGAAGAGGTTCAAGAGACGCCCACTCTCGGATTCTGCAAGTGACTAACAGGTCACGGAGGGCGAGCTCCGACCCTGGGCATGGTTGGAGCAAGCAAGCTAACTGAACTGAAGTAAGGTTACGCACAAGTAACCCCTAACAACCATTACAGATTTATAGGTGGGGTTCCAGTGATTAAGATAAATAAGAGTAAAGGTAAAGATAAAAAATGAATTTGAATAATATGATGATTGCAGAACTAATTTTAAATTGGAATACATGAAAGGAAAGCGGGTAGAAGCAAGGAAAATAAGATCTGGAAGGTTATTAATTCGAAACAGAGTTTGTTTTTAATCTTGAATTGTCTTTGTTATGTTTTTTATTGTCGTTTTTTTTGTCTTTTGTTGGTATTTTTTGTTGTATGCGTTTTTTTTGGTTTTTTGTGATTTGGGTTGTTTTTATTGTTGTTAATTTTTGTGAAATTTAATAAAATATCATTTAAAATATATATATATATAGGTGGTACATGACCCCAGTCAAGCTTGCAAAAATTTACCACTTGCCTGATAATAAATGCTGGAAATGTAAAGAGACTGAAGGTACATTCTTTCACCTTTGGTGGACGTGCCCAAAGATTAAGGCATTCTGGGAAATGATATATAATGAAATGAAAAAGGTATTTAAATATACCTTCCTGAAGAAACTAGAGGCCTTTCTCCTGGGTATGGTCGGCCAATTGGTGCCAAAGAAGGACAGAACATTCTTTATGTATGCTACAACAGCAGCAAGAATACTCATCGCAAAGTATTGGAAGACACAAGATCTACCCACCTTGGAAGAATGGCAGATGAAGGTGGTAGACTATATGGGACTGGCAGAAATGACAGGCAGAATCCGAGACCAGGGAAGAGAGACGGCGGAAGAAGATTGGAAGAAATTTAATGACTATCTTAGGAAACATTGCAAAATTAATGAATGTTAGAACGATGTTGGTTTAGAAATTAAGTGGTTTTCAGCTGTAATGATTAAGTAAAAAGAAAAGAAAGGCTAAAAATTAAATGAAAATTAAAGGAGAGGATTTGCTGAACTAATAATTAGAAATTGGAATACAGAAAGGGGAGGTATGAGGAGGTCGGGGAAGTAAGTTAAAAGAAAATAAGGGATTGAAATTATACTTGTTTTTGTTTGTGTTTTGTTTGTATTATTGTTTTTCCTTTTATATAACTTTTGAAACTTCAATAAATATCTTTAAAAAAAGAAAAAGAAAAAAAGACATTCCAGTGTTGCTCACTGAATTTCTTTTAAATTTTAAGTTGCTGTCCAGGTGTCCTCATATTTTAAACTGCACATAATGGGCATGTGTAGTGAGATATTTTGTTCCATTTACTAAAAGGGCCATTGGATTTAGGAGAGGGGTGGGCAAGGTCAAGCATGAATGTCCCCTGCCCAGACCTCGCTATCTGGTCCTGAGGTCTCTCCACAAGCCACACACCCCACTGCCTCTGTGGCCATGCCTTTAGCTAGTGGTGTTTTTTTTCCTCCTAAAAAAATGTTTAGGAGGTACCCTCATTTTCCTACTCATATTGAAATACTGCCCCTCAATGAGGCCAAACTTAGATTCACAAAATGTTTAGGGGTATGTGTACCCCTGTGTCCCTCCAGAAACAAAGCACTGCCTTTAGCACACATAACACAGTCAGCAAAATCATTCATTTACATCTTCACAGTACACAAAACTACACATTAATGCCTGCATAAGGCTAAAGTTTACAGAAACTTTGGAAAATAGCTATTGGTTCTTTGCCGGCAGAGTAAATCCCAGATTGCCTGATTTCTTCCTTTTCCATCGCTATGGTAGAATTCCTTATTCCCTGCTTTATTTTTCGTTTAATGCCATGCAATGCCCATGGCACTCTCTCACAAGGATACTGACCATTTGTTAGCCAGGGTTATGGGTCAATGCATCTCTGCCCTGTCTTCCTAGATTTGTTTAATTTAACATAAGCGTGGCTGACAAACATCCTGCGGCTGTGTCACCGAGAGATTTGAGGAATCGCAAGCAAGAAAACAAGGCTGCTTGCTTTTTTTCAAAATAAGGTCTTTATCTGTGGGGAATGTGGGTGACAGAGGCAGTACAGGCTTACTGGGTCCTCCTGCATGAGTTATAGCTCCCATTCCAGTGATGTGAACCCCGAAACCAGATTGAAAAAGATGAACAGGATTGAGGGCAACCTTGTATGCATTGCCAAAAGAGAGAGAGAGAGGAAATGTATCACAAGGGAGGGCTGGGGAAGGGCAAATGAGGATGCACATAAGGATGTGCATAAGAGTTACATGTTGAAATGCATGTTTAGAAAGAATGGGAATAATTCAGAAAGGAATATTTTACTTATTTATCTTCACATTTCTATCCCACCTGTCTTGTAGGTCCTCTCACCCCTTTTGGTGTGGCAGTGTTGCAGGACAGCAGAGGCTCCACTTGGGCCCCTGACAGAAGAGTCACGGCTTCTGTGTCCTCCTTGATAGGCAGTGGGGGCATATGCCCCTGCCGCCTGTCTGGAGCCAGATCATGACCTGCATCCTGCTTTGGCGAATGGGGATGAAGGCTGGGACTTGGCCTGTGCCAGGAGAAGGGCTGACAGGGCAAGTATGCTTCCCTCGGGCCCACCCTCAGGCCATTTAAGCAGCCCTCACCTGGAACACAGGCTGTTTTGTCCTTCGTCAGGTTCTGCACCTACCCTCCCACCCATCCTCCGTTTAAGCTGGTAGTCAAGGACCTTGCTGTGGTTATGGTGGTTGCCATTTTATGGGGGCAGGTAGGAATTTGTCCACTGGGCAAATGGGTTCTGACCTGGTGGTTTTGCCTCCCTCATAGCAATCATCACAACTAGTTGGGCATTGGGGCAATCCTTGGATAGAGGGGAGGATGTAGTCTCCATCTGCCCCTCCAAAAACTGGGGTATCCCGTTAAAGGGATCTGGGGGGAGTGGTCCTGTCCGCGTGCCCAGGCGGGGTCAGGGCCGAAGGTGGTCACCTTATTTTATGTAAGTCTTAGGAACCTCTGCCTGGATTGACCATGCGTCACTTACAGTGGGTGGGCTGGAAGTATTTCGATTGCCCCATGCCCAAGCCAAACCTCTTTCATCTGCATTTAATAAAGTTGTGGCCTGTTTTGATCCAAAGCAGTCTTAGTGGTCTCTCATTTATGTGGGTTGGGGGACTGGAGAGCGTGACACCTGGACCTGCAAGGAGCTCACATTTTGCCTCCTACCCATTTTATCTCCACAACAGTTGTGTGAAGTAGGTTAGATTGAGAGTGAATAACTGGCCAAAGCATATCCAGTGAGCTTCTCAGCTTTGAGTCCTGGCCTCCCAGGTCCTAGTCCAACCCTCTAAACCAGCACACCACACTGACTCTCCATAGGAAGCTGTCTTACACCAAGATAAGCCATTGGTCCATCCATCCCAGTATTGTCTATACTGGCTGCCAGTGTCCATCTAGGATTTTGGACAAGGAACATTTCCAATCCTACCTGGAGATTCTGTAGTTTGAACCTGGGATCTTCTGCATGCATGCAAAGCAGACAGTTTAACACCTAGCTACAGCCCTTCACCTAGGAACCAATAGCACTACAATGCATCTCACCACAATGGGGGAGACTGTAACCATATGACCTGGGTGCCTGCTCAATCAGCTGCTCAGGTGCTAACTGTTGTTGAACAACTTCCTTTCCTTTCTTTCTGTCCTTAAACCAGATTCTGACTGGACAAACCTTCAAACAGAGGACTCTTTCAAATAAAGAACTATATTCACACAGCTCTTCAGATACTGTTCTCTGTAAAGTAGGACATGGGGCCACCTAAAATGAACCCTGATGGATCAGACCAAAGTTTACCTAATCTGGTATCCTGTTTCAATAGCAACTAACCAGATGCTTGCAAGAACCCTACAAGCAGGTTGTAAAAGCTGTGGCCCTCCTTCACTGCTTTCCCCAGTAGCTTTTATCTTCAACCTCAAGAGACAAAAAAGTAGAAGATGATGAATTGATTTGCCAGATGAAGGACCAGAAAATAGGGGCTTTCTTTGGTAACCAGGAGCTTTAAAGCTTCTTAATAATGTCCCCAGTTCTAATGTAATGGGAATCCTGCAGGGTTCACAAGCTTTATGGGTAAATGGATTTATGGGTAAATGGCTAGTTTCCTTGACTGGATTCCTACTGTTGACAAAGTTTCATGCCCTCTGCATCCTTATCACCAAAGAATTCTTTTCGACTGCATTGTTCTTCATATATCATCGCTTTGCAATGGTACCCCAGGGAGATGGCTGTAGGATAGCACACATGGCCACTCAGTGAGGAAATGTCTACATTTTTCAGACATGGCTATACAAAGCAGTTCTCTATGCCATTTTAAACAAGGCTGTGGAGAATATCCGTCTCCTTTTCCCCTCTCCCCCCTCCACTCCTCCTTCTCTTCCTCTCCACCAGTGTGTAATGACTGATGCTAGCTCAGTGTGTTCTAGAGAAACTAACAACCAAACACCCTCCCCTGCTGGGTGGGTTCTGTTTAGAGGTAAGGAAAGGGCACCTCAGATGCCATGCAAATTAGAGTTGTTCCCAGCATGTGAAGCCAGACATGCAGAGTCATTCTTCCTTGGATGGTGCTGGTCAATTAGGTCTTTTTATGTTTATTCTGTAACTTTCTCAAATGGAGAGAGGAGGCAGGAGCGGGGAACAACATGAATTGCTGGGAGAGGCAGCAAAGGAAACCTGATTCATTTTCAGAAGGGAAGGCATCAGGTTAATGCCAAACCACAGGTGATGTGGGGCAGCCATGAATTCCAGACATGTTTTTCTTTGGTTAAAAGTAGATTATTATTATTATTATTATTATTATTATTAGGGGGGAGAGAGATTTGGAATGGGAAGGTGGGTTTAATGTCAAGGTGGGAAAAACCTTATTCAGCCAGAAGCTCACATTCCTTTCTGGACAAATTTATGAGGGCCACATACAGAGCAGGAGGCAAAAGCAAGAGGAACAATGGATGCAAATTTCTACCTTTCTATGGTAGGGTAGTTTCTACTGATTCTTGCACACAGCTCGATCCTCCACCCAGGCAAGTGGGAGGCACTGAAGCTCCTTGGTTAACTTTGGAGCTGTAACTGTCTCTTAGCCTAACTTATCTCATAGGTAAGGTGTGAGGATAAAATGGAGAGGGGTGTACCATGTACTCATCGGAGGAAAAGTGGGTCATATACTGTCAGGGAACTGCCATCGGAGCCAGAGGGAGAGGGAGGGCTCCAGAGGGATTCCGGAGAGCGTCCTGGGAGGGAGAGAAGCAGCCCATCCTCTGGGGAAGGAAATCAGCGTAGCACCAGTGGAGAAGGGGGGCAGATGGGGGAATCGGCAAGGTGGCTCCATGACTCCTCGCCGGGGACCAGCGGGGAGAGCACGGGTCCTCTGCTGCCCACCCCCTCCCTGCACAGAAGGCTTCCGCGCAGGGAGAGTAGGTGGAGACTAGGCGTCAAAGAGCTTCTTTGCTGGAAGAAGTTCAAGAAACGGCCACTGACGGATTCTGCCAGCGATTGAGACAGCCACGGGCAAGTGGCTGTCCGGACAGAAAGGGTTCACTCAGGCAACCCAGCCAGGTGTGGCAGTGATTTACGCACGAGCAACCCCTAGAACCATTACATATACAATGCTATTTTTCTACCAAAAAAAAAAAAGGTTCCAGAAGTTACCATGAATGCCTCCCTTGTTCTTTTATAATGGCAATGTGCCAGAACTGAATGCCAGTGAGTTCCATCTGAAAAAATGCCCTGGCAATATATATCATATCTAAATAAATAAGCATGCCCACCCCACCTCCATCTTCTCCAGGATAAACATATGTATCTGGTTCCGTCAACATTTTCTCATCCTTATAGGACTTCATTTTCTAAATCCCTGGCAATTTTCAGTGTCCTCCTCTGAATAATGAAAATGGCACTGTGCCAAGGTTTTCCTCCCCCACCCCTTGACCATTCTCCACCAGTGAATAAGAAAATAAATTGCATTTTGAAAAAAGTATTAAAAGGGAAAGATTCTTGTGAAAAAAATAAATAATCACAAATTGCTGCAGAAATGTGGATAACCAAATTTAAGAGTGGGGGAACAAAAAAAAGAGAGAAGCAGAAAATGAAATTGCTGGATTTATTAATTCCTAGGGTTCAAGCCATGCTTTTCATGGTTACCGCTGCTATCACCCCTGACCATTGGACATGCTGGTTGGAGCTGATGGGAATTGGAGCCTGACAACATCTGAAGATTCCCCCATCCCAGTCTATGGCCAGAGAACTTGTCTCTTAGTATGGCAGAAGCCTTCAGGGATGCAACCCACCCTCCGGCAGCTGTATACTCTCAGTGCTCAGGAACTCAGTGCTATGTATTTTATTGGTATGTATAGATTAGCTGTTTCTTATTCAGATAGTACATATTTTTGCAGTACCACAGGTGTGGTATGCAAAGCTTTTGAAATATTAGCAGTATTTTCTCTAAATGCTCTCTTTTCTAATCCAGCAAAGCTTTTCTGTCTTTCTCTGCATCATTCCCTCCACCCCACTCCCTGCAGATGGCTTCAACTCCTTTTCTTAAGCTCACACAATTGAGCATCTGCATGCCTATAAACGTTGGGTTGGCAAGTGCTGGGCTGTCTTCTGTGTGTGCCTTTTGCAGAACTGAGACACAGGAATGACGACAAATGTTATTAACATTATTGTTTAAAAAAAAAGGAGGGAGAGAAGATGTTTGATTCACTAAAATAATTTCCACTTCTCAGAGCTTTCTCTGATCACAAAGTCACCCTCTATATTTCCAAGTATCTCTGAAATCTGTAAGGGAAATAGCATGGTGAAGGCCCCTAATCTGGAATGACAGCCAGAGGAGAACAAAGCAATTTGTCAGTAAACATCTGCTCCCATCTTGATTCATATTTACATGTTTCTGGATGTGCACAAATCAAATCCTAATATCAGTTTCCTTTCTTTCCAAACAGTGGTTTTATGGGTGAAATCCTATTACAGTGTGCAAAAATAATGTTTCCTCCCCCTCCCCCTTTTAAGCTGCTGTCATGAATGTAAGGGAACTGGCCAAGCTACCCTTTTTAAGGACATTTATAGGTCCCATTAGCTGCTGCATGTCCTGAAATCCAGGCAGGCACAGACTTAGGGGCGGAGGAAGGGGGTGCGGTAGGGGCAGTCCACCCCGTGCATCACCACTGAGGGGGGTGACAAAATGCTGGGTGGCACTCACCGTGGGGCTTGCAATGCGCCCAAGCCACACATCTCTCCTGGGAGTGACGGAGTAGCTTGGGCAACCTCAGGCTTCACTCTGCCCCAAACAGTCCACCCACTGCCTCCCCCTCAGCTGTAGGGCGGCTGAGTGGGAGGAGGCAGACAGATGCCTAGAAGGACCTGAGGAGTGTCTTGCCCCAGCTTGCTCCACCACTGGGCAAAGAGCAGGGATTAGGAAATTGTGGTCTTCCAAGGTGTCACTGGACTACAAGTCCCAACAACCTTGACCTTTATCCAAGCTGACTGTTGGGGTTGCTAGAAGCTGTAATCTAATGACTTCAAGGCTGCACTCACAAAACAGTTTACTGTATTCTGTGTCCCCAACATTTCCCTAACAGTTAATTTATGCATTATGTTTGAGCTACACAAAAGCTACTTCCAGAAATCTAGCTGGATATAGTGGAAGTTAGGCATTCATTTTCATGTTAACTGCTTCTCTCTAAAAAAAAAAAAAAGAGCTATTTGCGACCCCATTAACCCAGAAAACCACAGAAGTAAATTGGTGAAATTTGGAGTTCTCTCTTACTAGTTTCATGGGGGAGTCATGGGGGAGCAGAAACACACATGTGCGGAAAGGATGGGGGAATAGTGATGTTGTTCTATGCCATGCAACATAACACAACAGGCACTACTCTATACGTGCATCAGAGCATTCACTATACTCATTCACATAGCTATGCTCCACATTGTATGACGACAGTGTTGGAGTGATGAAGCACAAGTGTGTACAGGCCATATCTCTTTGCGTGGCAAGTCCCCTCCCCCATGTGAAATGAAGACACTGGACACATTAATTAAGGTTAATGGGCATAAAAAGGCCACAACTTTATTGATTACAGAATTGAAAGGTATTGGCTTTAGGCATTGGCTCCTATCGACTACCCGGCATGGGGACTGGGAAGGGTTGTCCACAAGCCGTGGGAGTCCTGTTGAAGTACGCCAACTAGGATCCCACGGGTGTCACCGCTTGGGGGCGTGCCAGAGGCCCTTACCTCCCTAGGTTTCGGACAAGGCAACACCCCCCGGAGTCCTCTACCGGACTACCCTTTCATTGGGGGGAAGGTGAAGGCGCTTCCTTCCCCCCATTCATTTGCATAACAATTAACCCCTGCCAAGCGGGCCGGCTCAGAGACACGCCCGGGGATTCCCTGCTCACGCGGGGGCAAAGGCCGGCCCCCGTGCGAGTGTGGGAGGGGTTAGCTCGCAACCCCCTCTCCTCCAAGTCGGAAATGGCTTTACATGGCTTCTGATCCCATGCCATTGCAGTGGGGTCCACATGCATATTCATCCAGTTGTCAGGTTGTCAGGGCTGAATCAGATGCCAGATGTAAATCCAGAGCTGGGAATGGGACAAGGACTGAAAGCAATTTATTTATATATAGTTTATTTAAGAACATTTATATGCCACTTGATTGTGACAACACCGCTAAGCGGTTTACAAGAAATAATGGTATATAAAGGTATAGTTTTTGTAAAATATGCAGTGATTTATGATATGCAAAATGAAACATGGAAAGAGAAGAAGGGAAGTCCTTGATATCCTCAGGATGTAAAATGAGTATTTTAAATTGTAAAACAGAAAACGTAATAAAAATTATGTATTAAAATAGCAGTAAAAACAAATCATTAGACGCAATCAAAATTAGAAAGAAATCAAAGCATGTACACGTCAGGACAGGCTTGCCCAGCCTAAAGTGTTTTAAGCAGCTGCCAGAAAGAATGTCGCAAATGTGCTTGCTTGGTGTCAATAGGCAGGGTGTTCCAAAGCATGGGTTCCAAACCACACTAAAAGATTGATTTTGTGATGGCCTGGGATTCCGATTCAGAGGCTGAACCAGAGGAATCCCAGCCTCCACAGGAGTCCCCGCCTCCAGGGCCGGCTGAACTGGGGCAAGGCCTAGATTCTGAGGAGCCTCCACCTGTGTCAGATCCTCAGGAGCAGGCACCAGGTGAAACCATTCTGGCCCCAGAGGTGCTTGAGGACTCAGTGTCTACAGGTGAGCCTCCTCCGGGGCCCAGTAACCCTTCGGCCTCTCCTGAACTGCAGAGACTTAGGGCAGAGAGGCGAAGGGAACTGGTTGCTCCCAGGAGGAGTGCTCGCCTTAAGGCCAGGGGAGGCGGGGCTCCTGGGGGCCGGGGCCGCCCCTGGCCTTAGTGAAGATAAAGGTCAGTCAGCCCGGTCCCAGGTTGCGGGAGCAACGTTGTTGTTGGCTTCAGACCTTCCAGTGTTCCTGTTCCCTGCCCGGCCTCCTGCTCCTGACCTTCCAGCGTTCCTGTTCCCTGCCCGGCCTCCTGCTTCTGACCTTCCAGCGTTCCTGTTCCCTGCCCGGCCTCCTGCTTCTGACCTTCCAGCGTTCCTGTTCCCTGCCCGGCCTCCTGCTTCTGACCTTCCAGCGTTCCTGTTCCCGCCCGGCTCCCAGCTTTGGACCTTCCAGTGTTCCTGTTCCCTGCCCGGCCTCCTGCTTCTGACCTTCCAGCGTTCCTGTTCCCGCCCGGCAACCAGCTTCGGACCTTCCAGTGTTCCTGTTCCCTGCCCGGCTCCCAGCTTCGGACCTTCCAGCGTTCCTGTTCCCCGCCCGCCTCCCTGTTTCGGACCTCGCCTCTCATCTTGTGAACTCTGACTACGATAACGGTACCTTCCCCCCGGGACCAGCACAGATTTCTTTCAAGTGTGAAGCAAGTATTATGTGGCACCTGGAACAGCACCAGCTCCTCATACCAAAGCAGTCAAGTGGGCATACATGGGGTAAGGTGATCCTACAGGTAAACTAGTCTCAATCTGTCAAGGGCACCTAACAGTAGCACCCTGAACTAACCAGTGCAGATCTCTGAGCAGAGAGTGTTATATGCAGAAATGAGACTCAGCTACATTAGTCAAAAAACAGCATTTTGAATGCGTTATAAACATGCAACACTAGATGGTGCTGGAGAGCAAAAATAAATAAATCTATGTGATTATCCATAGGGTATTTCTTTTCTTTTGTTATAACAATTTAATTTCTGCCTTATTCATAGTGGGTTTTTTCTTTGCGTGGATCCACCGAGGTTCTCTCTCCTGTCAGCAAACACACTGCAGCATTTGGCCCCAATTGCAGTTTCGGAGTTAACCACATGAAAAGCCCCACACACAACACATTCCAATCCTGAAGAGATCAAGTGCCGGAACTTCAGTGAGTCAGAGTTGTGGAAAACAAAGAAGCATACCAAAGCTGGGAATATCACAGTTAGCTGGGAAATCTCCCAGACCAGGCAGGAAACCTTTTGTGACCCCTTCACTGCTAGGAAGATGCTCCACATGCAATTCTAAGCATTGACCAGATGGGGCAGCCACACAAGAGAGCCTACTGTTTCTGGTTCTAGTCCCCAACAGTTCCTGGCACAGTTCTGTTATTCACTGGAAGGTCCAAAAGACATCCTTCATAGTATGGAAGCAGTAACCTCCCCTGCAAGAACTGGACCATGGGGCATCAGAGTTGGCAACCCATGTTGGCAGTGTCATTTTTTTGCTGATTTCCCATAAAAACAACTCTAAAAAGCTCAACAAAACAACTTTTCTGTCCTGATTTTCACTGTTTGAAATGCAATAGATGCACCTACAATAGATGCAAACTGGACAGCCAGAAACTGATGCAAGGCTTGGAGAAACAGGGTGTTGATAGGAGATAAGATATCCTGACATTCTCCCCTATAAGCCAACTTTTTTCATATGCAGGGATTTTATTTGAGAATCTGGATACAAGAACAGGATTTAACCATGTCTTTCCCCATAAAAAGCCTGAAGTGATACAGTCCATGCAGGGGCATAGCAAGGGGGGTGCGATGGGGATGGGCCGCCCCGGATGTCCCCACTGAGGGGGGTGACAAAGTGGTGGGTGGCACTCACCGCAGGGCCTGCAGCATGCCTGAGCCACATGTCTCTCTTGGGAGTGACGCATTGGCTTGAGCGCCCATAGGTTCCGCGATGCCCCAAACAGTCCTCCCGTTACCTCCCCCTCAGCTGTAGGGCAGCTGAGTGGGAAGAGGCAGACAGACTCCTCGGAGGCCCCACAGTGCCCCCATGGGCCGCTGGCCCTGCCCCCAGGTACAGGGCACACACGCCACCCCATGAGCCTGATCGGCTTGCTGCGTCCAGTGACTCGTTTGCCACCTTATTTGGTCTCTGAGAGAAGTAGATCCTAGTATCTCAAAACAGCAGGATGGTTTACTGCCATTGTGGAGTAGGACTAAGAGGGGTCCTACATAAATGCAGAGTCTGGGCATATAAGGTTTTGGAAAGGTGACCATGCATTTAGTGTATACCAGGGCTTGGGTGGCCTGATCTCTCTTATTTCATAAAACAAGTACTTGAAGCCATTTCAGTTTCATTGCCATAACTTGTAACACTCCAGCAAAAGCTGATACCAGATTGTAAAGCTGCCAGACGTATATCTAAAATAAACAGCTCTGAACTTCAAAAGAGGTCACCATGGTACTTGCAGCATGGGACTAAAGCAAAGAGGGGTATAAAGTCAGTGGATTGTTGGGGGGAAAAACCACATACTCTGCCTACTAAACACAGCAGAGGTTCAGATTCACAGAGCATTGTCAAGCCTTTGAGCATAGCACAAATGGATTGCAGAATGTTTACATTACAAAAATAACTGTAGTGTCATTAACGGCATCTAAATGAAATGAAATTAAATCCACCCACCCACCATCTAATTACAAGGTGTGTATGCATCTTTCAACAGATGTTACTCAAAATGGGCCTACTCTTTTACTCTTATGTAAAGCTCTTATTGCCAGCTTATAATCATGGCCCTGAAAAACCTGTTATGCAAATCCAGCTTGCAATAATCAAACAACATAGAAGTGCTATAATCTTGGGATACTCTTGAATAGGATTCTTCAAATTTCAACATTTTCTCCTCAACTACTTCACCCACTGTGCTTGTGTGCACCTTTGCTTGTGTTACCAGAAGGTCACCCAACACTGGAATTCTGGATCTCCTCTGCAAAGCCCAAAGTGTCTGGCATTAAGACCGATATTGCCAGTGTGGTGCCCTCTAGATTTTTTTGGACTACAACTCCCATCATTCTTGACCACTGGCCGTGCTGCCTGGAGCTGAAAGAAGCTGAGGTCCAACAACATATGGAAGACACCGCATTGACTAACATTGATTTAAGAAATAATACCACCATCTTCTCTTCACAGCTACATTTCTGAGCACTACAAAGCCCATGCTGCAGCATATCTGAAGATGCAAACGTATTATTTTGGTCTGCAGCTGACTTTTGTCACAATGGTTGGTTGATGTCTTTATGAGAAAGAATTGCTTGAAATAGAATCATAGAATCACAGATGGTCTCCTGACACCTGGGGATCTCTATTGAGTTTTGGGTTACTTATTTTAGGGATTTATTAACACTGACAAGCCACTAAAAAAGACCTACCATGTAATACTGTACTCGAGAACAAAAGCTGAATGTTTTGAATGATATACCCATCAATTATTTGAGAAGGTGACTTTCTTTGCCAGGTGGAGGAATGTGTGTGTGTGTGTGTGTGTGAGAGAGAGAGAGAGAGAGAGAGAGAGAAGGAGAGAGAGAGATGACATACTTATGAAGAAACAACAGTTTACTGTGTGGAAGGGACAGAGACTGAGGGTGAGCCAGGGCTGAAGGAAATAAAACTTGAACAATGCCTGGAGGAGAGGTGTAGTTAGGAGAGCACTACTGGTTTGGTCTCACTGGGCATGGAGCTATTATTTCGAGTGGAGTGTGAGAGGTGGGGGCACACCAAATTCTGGCACCGCACAATGTGCTGTTGAAATTTGTAACCCCTGCCTGTAGTAGTAGAGTAACAAAGGCCTACAGTGCTTAAAACTTAAAATACTGACAACAGGTTTTCAGTAAAAAACAAAGTAAACTTCTAAAGCTTAACACTTTTTGGAAGTGTCTGTCTTGGAGATTGGCAAGGGTTTTCTGGTTGTCTTAGTTAAATGCTACATCAGATAGCAGAACACAGAAGCAATTGCAAAGCACTGTCTGTAAAGTCTATTTCCACTGGGGTGGGCAGAGATTTTTTCATTTCATACATCATTCACAAAGCACTGCAGAGATTCTGCAAAGTCACTCGAGAGGTGTTAGGAAGTTAATGGAAAAGAAAAACTTTATTTTAGAGGGATTTCTCACCCCCTCCTCCTCTCGCTTTCCATTTCCACCCCAGGAAATTTAGAGAAATGGAACCATGGGGAGTGGGGAGGAGGGGAGACGTACTCTACTCTGATGGAAGGGGTGAGTTTGATCAGGAAGAAAGAAACCACCTTGAAACCACATCAAATAGAGTTAGCATTGGGATGAAAGGGTGGTGGCACCTAGCAACATAAGAGCCCTAGTGGATCAGGCCAAGGGTTTATCTAGTCCAGCACTGATCTCACAGTGGCCAATCAGATGCTCAAGGGAAGCCCACAAGCAGAGCCTGTGATTCCCAGCCAACTGCATCTGACAGTGTAGGTAGAATATAGCCATCTTATACTCATGAAGAGCTACCTGTCAAAGTCTACTACACTTGGGAAGACCAGAGTGATGCTAACAGCTTCGTGGTTGCTATAGAGATGTGGACCGCCATCCCCATGGCAACAGGATGCTGTTTTCTATCTATTGTCTTCTCTCTGCTCTACAATGGAACCCTCCTCTTGTATTGCATCTGCATTCTAATCTGTGTTTGCCTAGTGGACATTCCTAGGGCTCATTCATACATTCACATTCGTCCATAGATGACTGCAACATCAAGTGACTTTGCAGGAGTGATGGGACCCCACAGATCTCACACAGCGATACTTTCATTGCCCTTCACAGGCAGATGCTTTTTCAGTGGAGTCAGTTCACACACCCAACGGCTGATCATCAAGTGTGCAGTAATCACAGACAGCTTCCTCACACATTGCAAAGGACACAGGGGCAAGTATCTCTAAATGCATGCACATGTCCCCCTCTCCATGAAAGAATGTACACAAGTTGATTTGTACTTCTTAATTGTTGTGTACTCAGGAACGCGGACTGTGCACTCAGTGAATACAGCATGCGAATACTTTCACCAAGAGCAACTGAACAGTGTACATGTATGTGGGAATGAGCCCTGTGTCTAGAAGGTCAGGCATGCAGGGGAGAATTTTGGCTGGAAAATGGATGACAGATGAATTGTTAAGCACACACTCACTCACACACACCCAGTAGCAGAAAATGTGTTAAGGCACCCCTGCTCACTTGGAGTCGGTTTATAGTATAGCTGTAGTTTATAGTGTAGCTACTGCTTACCAGGAGATAGAGGGGGAGGGGCTCAGAGGTGCTGAAGGAGGTGTGGTGCAAACACATCAGCAACAGTGCCAGATTGGTCCTTCCCTAATTATTAACTTCAGCATTGCTCCTTACTCTTTGGAGGAGGTGAGCAGATGAAACTCACCCTTTGAACTTACTTGATCCTAGAAGTCCCCCCCTTTGCACATCTAGCAGACCATCTCATGCACTGATTACCTTGCTTGTTTCAACTTGTGTGTGCACGCTTATATATACATATACTGTATAGAGAGAGAAACACAAAACAATTTGTGAACACTTCTCCGAACCCAGCAACCTATGGCTTGCACAAACTGCCCTTTTCCTGTTGAGTTGCTAAAGCAGGAGTGAGGAGTTGTTTTCAGATCAAAGTCATAAGTAATATGGACTTTGATCTAATAATTGGGTAGTTTAAACTATTGGCTTTTCGTGGACATTTTTTTAGTCTGGAAACTTTTTACCTTATGAGCAACTTCCCAAGGGTCACACATGCCAGTGGCAGTTAGGGTCAAGAGCCAAAGTGGACAAGGCAACATATTTGACTCTTTGTAGAGCAAGCTACATTTCAGCCATAAAAATTCAAACAAATGAATAGAGGTTTCCACAACACTGTCATGACTCCCTCAGCACCATCAGGTTCAGCCCTAGGATGGCAGACTATAAAGGAAGATGAGGAATGGGAGCGGGAACAGATTAGAGCCTTCTTCTACATCCCGATCCCACCTGGCTCTAGTGTAGAGATAGGACTCCCATCTCCCTCCTCAAGTAGAGGAATTGAACGATAAGCTGAGAATTTTATCTTTTGAAAGGGAATAGGGGTCTCCCAACAACTCTCCTCATCCTTAGCAAACTACAGCTCCCATGATTCTTTGGGGGAAGCCATGATAGTTTAAAATGCTATGATGCTACTTTAAATGTATAGTGCAGCTGGGACCTATGATTTGCCTTTAAATCAAAAGTAAAGGAGTGAATCAGTAAAGCAGAGGCCCATCCATGCCATTCCTAACCATGGTTTGGAGTTATTTCTGATGCATCCGCATCCCATAGGCACATCTGAAATGCACGTATTTTGCTAGTCAGCACATCTGGAAGTTACCTGTTGTAGCAAGGCTGTATATGCAAGAAAAACGGAGAAGAAGAGAGAATGCAAGAATTTGCACAATTTACGAATTCAGTTTGGCAAGTTATTTTCTGGCAGTTAATTATTCATAGACGCTCAGCAGAATTATCACACTAAGACCAATAAAAAAAAGTTCAATTAAAAATCTAAATTATAAGCTTAATCATAGTCTTCAGTGGCAAAAGCAGCCTCTGATATGCATAGACTCAGGTTGAAAAATGCTGTGTTCAAGATGAACATCACACTTTTTGTGTGTGCAGCCTCAGCTCTATTAGTTATTTCTGCCACATAAATGGCAGTCTATCACTTTATCAACTTCATTATATGTTTTTCCCCTGAGACTGCTGTTTCTCAACATCTCCACTCCTTCTCCATCTTCAGTCTCTGAGCTGCAAAACCTCTTCATTTGGAGAAGAATGTAGCAGCCTCATTAGCGGGGCAAATTGGAAAAGCTAACAGCTTGCTTGGAGGTGGCTATTTCCTTGCTTCCCATTTCCTTCCTCTCAAATTGTCTGCAGTGCCAGGAAAGAATGAAACTCATCTTTGTTTCACAGACTAACAGGGGCACCACTTTGTATTTGCTGAAGACTCACTCACAGGTATCTCCTTACTTGATGACTGGGATATGCATGTGCAAATGAGCCATCACAAGTGTCATGGATTGGGGGCGACTCTTTTATCCTTACCCTGACACCACAGATCTTTCCTCAAATAATCATGCATTGGCCATGATTGTCTAAAATGAACTCACAATGTACAAACTCCTACCCATGTGTAGGAGGGGCTACACACAATCAGGAGACCTGCATAACTGTGTGCCTTTATCATACACAGCCCCCCATTAATAAGTAATGGCCTCATGCTCTGACTTCAAACAACCTTGGGCAACATACACTATATCTATCATAGCTTATTTTCACATTGAATTCTTCACTTGAGTAGCAGCCATCAGGTCATGGAAAAGCATGTGTGAATCAGCCCTCAGGAAGTATAAAGCGATGCCTCTGTTTGACTGTAAAACAAAAGGAAGCAATAACAACCTGTACCATTTTTTGATATGACAAATAGTAGTAATGTATTTCACTCAAACGCTTTATCAACAGGGCTCTTGTGTTAATTCAAATACAATGCTTTTCAACTGAGGCATTTCACTTCATCACTTCATCACTCACTTCATCTGTGAGTCACATTTACAGTAAACTGGAATAGTACAACTTGAGTATGATCCAGTGTCTTGTATGCAGTAACTAGAGAAAAATCAACCCAGTGATTTGAGGTTGCTTCCTAATAGGGTGGCAACATGTCCTGTCCTACAACCCTGTCAGAAAACGTCCCTCTGTTTGAAGGGTTGTGCAGTCCAAACCCAATTTGAAATCAAAGAATCTCAAGAAGGGAGACGGGGGATGGGCTTGAAGTTGTCCATCAACAAGGAACATCTGGAGAGCAGACTGAGCAGGCACACAGGTAAGCTGTTTGTGGTCCTCTCTGTTACAATGTAATGTGTTCTAGGTCTATTTAAATCACAGCCATTATTTCTTAATGTCCAGCTACACATATAAATTGACATTTGCAAAGTTTAAGTGGATCTCTGTCCTTTTTGTCCTCTTTTTGGGGCACTGCTTCATGATATAATTCAAATAGTATTTGCAGACACACACAACTCCAAGGAAGAATAGAGGTCTAGTGTTTTAAAATAGGGTCCTTCCATTATGGGATGCCTCCTCCAGAGAGACCATTATGTATCCTCTTTGTTTCCATCTTCCTAGGAAGTTGTTTAAAACACAAAAGCAAGGGTAAGGGGGAAGTGATTTCAAGCAGTGCCCCAACCACATCACTGGTGGATGTACAGCCATTTGGATCTTCTTCAGTAGCAACTTCTCTCACCCTTTACCTAGTCAAAATGTTTAAGAATCTCTTTAGGGAGCTTTTAATTTCCTGATCCAAAATATGATCCAGTAAATTCCTTTTGTTTGAGAAAATTTTTTGTTTAAGAGTATTGGTTTTGTTATTTCTCTTTAAGAACCAAGAGCAGAAGTCCAAGCAAGTGAACAAATGGGGGGGGGGGGAGTTTCATTTTTGTAGTATGTGGCTGTTTGTTTTGTCTTCCATAATGTCACTGGGGTCAGAATGAGGCACCTAATCATAAGCCTGCATTTTTATCAAAGCTTATATATTGCAATCAAGGCTTGTATTTAAAAATGAGCTTAAAAAAAGGATTTTCAAATGTTTCATGCCAGGCAGAAAGAACCTTGGCAAGAGGTTTTTCTCCTAAGACAAGGGGGCCCCATTGATTTATAGTAGAAAAACAATTCTCAAAGTCATAAAAAGGGAGAATTACATATGCTGCCCCAAGGCTGAAAAAACACAATTAAGAATGGGTAAATAAGTAAAATAATACCAATGTGCCTCCCAGTAAAATGAGCCAGATCTTCTTTCCAAGGTTGAAAGGCCAAGAGCAGTGAAAAAGGCAACTGGCTTGGCTAGAAGAAAAGAGAGCATTTTTGGGAAATTTTCTAAAGCTGTTTCTTTCTTAAACTGAGAGAGTTAAAAAAGGCAATAAATGTTGGGAAGAGCTAATGGGAGAAGCATCTAGCTGGCTGGGAAAGGAGGGGGAAAGGGGGGAGGTGTACACTGAAGAGGTTTATTTTAAAAGCTGTGTTTTTTTACTGAGTTCCTTCCTTTTTACTTTGAGAAGCTTTATTCTTTTAAAAGGCTACCTATGATAAATGAATGAAATATATTAGCTTAAATATATTGGCTTAAATGTAATTATGCAAAGGATTTAAGGAATGCTAGATTCTTATTTCATATGGTTGTAAGAGTTGTATTTATCCTGAAATTAAGTCAGCCACCAGCCTAGCCCCCCTGCCAGACAGAAGACGCCATCCAAGCACTCTTGATATATGGTTGTCAGGCATTTGTTTAGAAACTTTCAAATGAAGGAAATCTTTCAATATTGATATGAAACTCAAGATCCTTGACATCTGTTGAACATAAAAATGTAAGATTAAACATTTGTTTTAGAAGGCAATAGGGCAAGGAGGGCAAGAGGTGAGCTGGTAATTAAGATTCCATGTAAGATATATTATTACTTATTTGTCATATATATAGCTCTTTGTCTCCCTTATAAGGACAGGAGGATATGGGTGTATCTTTTGTGATTGGTTCTAGCAAACAGCCAATAGGAATATTCAACCAGGCTGATTGGACAGAGGCAGCCACAGGAGGAGCAAAAAGGGAATATAAGTGCTGGCCAGGATGGCAAGAGGGCAGGCCAGAGCTTGGTAACCATATACCACTGTGCCTCTCATTTATTTGTCTGACAAATAAATTATTATTTTAATTTCTCTATTGCTGCGTTGAATATTTCATTCCAGCTAAGCGTTAACCACAAGCAGGGTGCTACATTTTATGGTGCCACTGTGACTCGGATAAGTGGTCTGCTGGAACGCAGCCCCTTCGCCCTACTGGGCAGGGTACAAGAGAGAGGACCACTGCTTACCCAAAGCGCGCACTGGTAAATTTTTCCAGGGGGAACGCAGAAGACTCGTCTGTCTGATACCCTGCTCATTGGCGGCGACGGACCGGGGGAAACAGGGAACCAACCAAGGGTAAGTGCACAAAGGGATTTTTGGCCCTCCAATTAATTAGGAGGAAGAGAAGTCTTGATCAAACTTCTGCGTCTCAGTAAGGGGAAACTGAGTACGCTAGGTGGTTGGGTACATCAGATGTTGGTCTGGTGGAGGAAAAGGGAAAATTGGGAGGTAGAGTGTGGTGAAGTATCTAGCGCATTGTATGTGTGAGAAAGTACAGAGCAATCTGTAGCTGACCTGAGTGTGGAGTGGGTAGTACTTCGGTTCCCAGTGAGGCGACTCCATCTGGGCAAGGAAACTCACGAAGTGTGTGTGCGAGTGACTGAGTGGATACTTCACAGGGCCATACAATGGGAGTTGGGGGTTCAAAGGGGGAAAATACACCTCTTGAGTGTATGTTAAATAATTTTAAGAAAGCCTTCTCAGGGGCATATGGAGTCAAAATGACGCCAGAGCGCTTGAGAACGTTATGTGAACTAGAATGGCCGAAACAAAATACTGAATGGCCATCTCAGGGAACTTTTGATATAAATTTAGTAAGCAAACTTTGGTCTAACATCGCCAAAGAAACTGGAGGGTGCCCAGAACAATTTCCATATATAGATTCCTGGCTGAGCACATTAAATAAAAATCCTCCATGGATAAGGGAATGCAAAGTCAAACGATGCAAATTATTGGCTGTAAAAGCTGAAGCTAGGAAAGGAATCTTGCCAAATAAACTCAAACCCATTTTTGAGGGACCAGAGGAAGAGGTGCTTCCACCTCCACCCTATGCTCCACATCGAAGGGAGCTTAATTCAAACACTCCACCAGTTGTAACCCCAAGGCAAGAAAGTGGAATGAATAATGGGAGTGGAGTCACAGAGCTTGATTCCTTGATAGATTATGATAAATATCTTCAGGAGGCATTGGAGTCCTATAATAAAGCCCAAGCAGAAGTGGTTATTCCACCTGTGACTCCTAATAGACCTGCATCTAAAGTCTCCTTTAGTGGAACAACTGATTGCCCACCCCAAACCCCTGTACATCCAAGTCCCAGAGAAATATTACAGAAGTTACAGGGAGACCTTAATCGGTCAGCAAGCAATACAGCCAGGCGTATAAAGCTGCTAAAAGAACGCCTTGGGACAAATACCATCCCCTATGATTTGAGGCCCCTAGAGCAAAGCGAAGAGAAAGATCACGTAGTAGCCCCTCTTAGAAGAGTATTTGATGCACTTGAGGAGCCTGCGCTGGTTAATGGGCAACCCGGACCACGGCCACCTCGAACTTCGACCCTGCAATATATTCCATTCACAACTACAGATCTGATGAATTGGAAAACACACACCCCATCTTTTGCAGAAAAACCTCAGGCTATGATGGACTTGGTGACTTCAATAGTAAATACTCATAGTCCTACTTGGACAGATTGTCGCCAGCTCCTAAATACTCTTTTCACCACTGAGGAAAGGAGAGACATAATTGAAAAGGCACAGATATATTTGCGTGAGCAGGCCAGAGTGGGAAATATTTTTAATATTGACCGTCATCTCCAAGATAACTTTCCCTTGGAAGATCCTAATTGGGATCCAAACAATGGAATTCATCTGGCCAGACTTACCACCTACCGCCAGACACTTGTGCAAGGTATCCGCAGGGCATGCCAGAAGCCCACTAATATGTCTAAAGTCTCAGAAGTAGAACAGAAACCAAATGAGAGTCCAGGAGACTTTTTAGAGAGGCTGCAAGAAGCCTATCGTATATGGACTCCTTTTGACCCTGAAGCCCCTGAAAACAGCAGAATGATTACTGCTACATTTGTGGCCCAGTGCGCTTCTGATATTCGTAAGAAAATTCAGAAATCAGAAGGATGGGAAGGGATGCTGATGAGCCAAATTATGGCCATTGCACGCCGAGTTTATCGGAATAGGGATGAGGCTGAGAAGCAAGAGAAGAAGAAGTGGCAGAAGGAAAAGATGGTAATGCTAGCAACAGCAGTGAAGCAAGACCACCGCCCCTTAAATGGAGGGAGAGGGCGAGGAAGGAATCCACCACTGGGAAGGAATCAATGTGCAAATTGCAAGAAGGAGGGTCACTGGAAGCGGGAGTGTCCTGAACCCCTGAGGTTGGAAGAAGTACGCCCAGGCCCAGGCCCAGGCCCAGGCTCCGGCCCAAGAAACCAGGGACGGGGACGGGGAATGATCCGAAATGGAAGATATCAGAGACCAGGACAAGGACAGAGTAGAGACAATTTCATTGGACTGGCAGAAGAGGATTTTACTCAAGACTAGGAACGACCGGACTCCATAAAGTTAGGCTTCCAGGAGCCCACGGTCACGATTCAATTAGGGAGCCATTTAATAGACTTTATGATTGATACTGGGGCTGAATACTCAGTACTCCCAGAACTATTGCAGAAAAAGGCATCCAAAAGTGTAGTCATTAAAAGTGCCACTGGTCAGTCAGCTAAGAGGTCTTTCCTCCAACCTTTGGAATGCCAGATTGGGGGACATCGTTTAACCCATCAGTTTTTGTATATACCTGAGTGTCCAATACCTCTCTTAGGCAGAGATATGCTGTCCAAATTGCAGGCCCAAATCACCTTCACTCCTCGAGGTCCAGAAATGAAACTGCCATCAAAAGCAGCAGGAATAATTACCCTCTCAGTACCTAAGGAACAATCATGGCGCCTAATGTCAGCCTTGCAAGTCCAACCCACATTGGATACAGAATTAAACAAGCTCCTCCGAACTCTACAGGTGCCACCAGGAGTATGGGCCGAAAATAGCCCACCAGGAATGGCTAAGAATATAGCTCCAATTGTAGTAACCCTAAAACCTATGGCTACCCCTGTATCTGTAAAGCAATATCCCTTACCCCGGCGAGCAGCAGAGGGCATCCAGAAACATTTGGACCGCCTATTAAAATATGGTCTGCTTAAGCCTTGCCAATCAGAATGGAACACACCCCTTTTGCCTGTTCGAAAACCTGGGACAGATGAATACAGACCAGTGCAGGACTTGAGGCTCGTAAACCAGGCTATCGAGACCTTGCACCCAAATGTACCAAACCCATATACCTTGTTGAGTTTGATCCCACCAGAAGCAACATTTTTTACTGTATTGGACTTGAAAGATGCATTCTTCTGTTGCCGGCTGGCACCACAGAGCCAACCTATATTTGCCTTCCAGTGGGAAGACCCTTTGACAGGAACAAAAGGCCAGCTAACCTGGACAAGATTGCCCCAGGGATTTAAAAATTCCCCAACTTTATTTGGCACTGCCTTGGCGAAGGATCTAACAAGTTACCCCTCAATACCGGGAGAAAAGGTGGTTCTGCAATATGTAGATGACCTTATATTAGCAGCAAAGGATTTTGATACCTGTAAAGAAGGGACAGAGGAACTGCTCCACTTGCTCTGGGAAGCTGGCTACCGAGTTTCCCAGAAAAAGGCACAGTTATGTTTAGAAAAGGTCAAATATTTGGGCTTTGACATCTCACACCAACAACGAGCATTGAGACCAGAGAGGAAAGAAGCTATTTGCCTTATCAAGGAACCTACCACAAGAAAACAACTTAGAGGATTCCTGGGAACAGCAGGGTTTTGTAGACTATGGATACCTGATTTCAGCAGTCTGGCCAAGCCCTTACATGAAAGCACTCGAGGTGCAGAAAAGGACCCATTCGTATGGGGACCTGAGCAGAAACAAGCCTTTTTAGTTATCAAACAACGACTTATGGAGGCCCCAGCCCTTGGATTGCCTAATTCGGAAAAACCCTTTCAGCTGTATGTACATGAACAGAATGGGATTGCAGCGGCAGTCCTGACCCAGAGATTAGGAAGTTGGAACCGTCCAGTAGCTTATTTGTCTAAACAATTGGACTCAGTAGCAAAAGGATGGCCTCCATGCCTAAGGGCAGTAGCGGCCACTGCAAGCCTTGTCAAAGAAGCTGATAAATTTACCTTCGGCCAGACGATGTATGTGAATGTACCTCATGCTGTTCTGACACTCATGGAATATAAGGGTAGTTATTGGCTAACGAACCCAAGGATGGCTAGATACCAAGGCCTATTGTGTGAAAATCCCAGGATTCATCTACGAGTAGTGAATATGCTCAATCCAGCGACTTTGCTGCCCCTACCAGAGGTAGATGATGAGGAATCACATGATTGTCTCCAAGTAATGGATGAAGTTTATTCCAGTAGACCTGATCTGAAAGATGAACCATTGAAAAATCCAGATGTTGTATATTATACGGATGGTAGCAGTTACCTTCATGAAGGTGCCAGACGAGCAGGATATGCTGTGGTCACCAATGAGGAAGTTGTGGAAGCTGAAGCTTTGCCTGCTGGCACATCAGCACAAAAGGCTGAACTTATAGGCTTAACTAGAGCTCTGCAATTGGCAGCTGGATGTAAGGCAAACATCTATACTGATTCTAAATATGCCTTTTTAACCCTGCATGCACATGGAGCTCTATGGAAAGAAAGAGGTCTAATAGGAGCCCACGGGAAGGCCTTGAAATATGGACCTGAAGTAGAAATCCTGTTAGAAGCAGTATGGGCTCCAGAACAGATTGCTGTAATGCACTGCAAAGGTCATGGACGAGGAAGGGATCCAATAACCAGAGGAAATCATGCTGCTGACAAAGCAGCCCGAGAGGCAGCCCAAAAGCCTGTGGGAGGATTTATAGCAGCCCTCATACCAGAGGTAGTTCCAGAAGATGTTAAACCTCACTATACCCCAGAAGAGAGGAAGTGGGCTGAACAGGAAGGAGCGGTTGTGAAGGACAGTTGGATGATCCTGCCGGACAATAGGATTTATGTACCTCATCATCTAGCAGGCACAATTGTAAGAAATTATCATGAATCTACTCACCTTGGCGGTACTGCAACCAGAGAGAGTCTCAGTCGGAAGTTGTATATTATTAATCTATCACAATTAGCAACTTGCATTTCACAGAAATGTGTTCTTTGTGCTAAAAACAATCCCAGGCAGGGACCGATACAACCTCCTGGAATCCAACATGTGGGATATGTCCCCATGGAAAGCCTAATTGTGGACTTCACAGAGCTGGTCCCTTCTAAGGGATTCAAGTATCTCCTTGTGTTTGTAGATACTCTTACCGGATGGGTTGAAGCTTTTCCCACCCGAACTGAAAAGGCACGAGAGGTAACTAAGAGACTCCTCACTGAATTGATCCCAAGGTTTGGATTACCTAGATGCATTGGAAGTGATAATGGGCCAGCGTTCATTGATCAAGTAGTACAAGATGTATGTCGAGTCCTACAAGTAAAATGGAGACTGCATGCAGCATATAGGCCTCAGAGTTCAGGGAAAACTGAAAGAATGAATCGGACTCTGAAAACCCAATTGGCAAAATTAACCCAGGAAACGGGATTGGGATGGGTAGATGTGTTACCCATAACACTGTTTCGTGTTCGGTGTGCACCCACAAAAAGACTTAAGTTGTCACCTTTTGAGCTCCTGTATGGGAGACCGCCCTCCTTTGTTCAGGATATTCCAGCTGACCTTAAACAAATAGGAGATCATGTGACACAGGGACAAGTGCAATCTCTCTCCCGTGTTTTTGTTTCTCTTAACAGGTGGGCCCTCGAACGCACGCCGTGCAGCATTGCCGAGCCGATTCATCAGTTCCAGGCTGGCGATAGCGTATGGGTGAAAGAGTGGAAACGCGATCCACTTGCACCTAAATGGCGTGGACCTTACACCGTCTTGCTCTCTACTCCAACAGCGGTGAAGGTAGCTGAGGTGACCCCCTGGATTCATCACTCTCGTTTGAAGAAGTCCGAAGGCAGTTGGACGTGCAAAGGTGACCCCTCTAATCCTTTAAAACTAACTCTCTCCAAAAACCCCTGTATCTAGCCCTACCGGGAACGGGCTAGGTCACGGGCAACATTTGACGACCGGCCTGCTGCAGCCACAACCTGGAAGCTGGCTGACCTGCGCACGCCTGAAGCTTGAGGAGCGTCTGAACCAGCGACTGTGAACGGAAAGATTCTCTAATACAATTGATTGACTGCCCCCTTGTGGAACAATTATCAGAGATATTACTCATTGGGGATCCTCGGGATATATGTTTTGGTCTTGGTGGTACCCCATTTCTGTCACTGGGGGAATTATATTGGGGCTAATAATTATTTGCTATCACAATAAGGTAATCTTTTGTGGAAGGAATGCATATACTAGACATCAACATGATTTTATTATTAATCCTGATCCCTTGGGAAGGGGAAGGGTCCTTGAATCTGACCAAATTGGCTAAATATGGATTCAGCCATGGCCACAATATGTGGGTAGGTTTAGCTGAGATGGTAGCCAATGTTGCAAATAGGACCAATTGCCTTGTTTGCTCTCTTGGGCCAGATGATTCAGAGGGAGGTATGCCCTTATTACCGATACCATTAGATGCCATTGGTATGGTAAGCGAAATGCCACACCAAACAGAAATACAGAATTTCCCCGGATGGAACTCAACTAAACCATTACGAGTTATACCTGTACAAGGGGAATTCTGTGTACATAAATCATCAGATGCAGCTGATTCTCCCATGATAGGCTCTTCTCATTGTCACTATACTTGGGATTATATTAAGAATAGTCATACCTGGGCACACGGTACTACCTATCGAACTCGGAATACCTTGCCCTGTGCACCTCCTTTTATTCACGCATGGAAAGTGGTGTGGAACATAACTGTGACAGAAAAAGGCAATCTAACATACTGCACTGTGAACTCTCTACCTCTTTTGGTATTTCGCCTTCTGTACTCCACGTACCAAAAACCTCAGACCCGATGGTTGTGGTGGATATGTGGAGAATGGGCATACAAAAAGCTCCCTTCCAAATGGAGTGGGACTTGTTTCTTGGGTTGGGTATTACCACCAATGTGGATTATGCCCACTAGTTCGGCCAGGCGAACACGAAGGAATGCTGATATTTCTCATATAGCAGGAGGAAGTACCCAAAGTTGGAGCGGTACTGATGATTGGCCGCCAGAGCGCATTATAGCCTATTATGATCCTGCCTCCTGGAATCCTGGTGAGCTCATACAAGGGGCACGGGATCCTATTTATAATCTAAACAGAATAATTCGATTGCAAGCAGTAGTGGAACTTGTAACCAATGCAACGGCACAGAGTTTGAGACTTATTGCACAACAGTTGGATGAAAGTAGAGCCGCCATTTTGCAGCTGAAAATGGGAATGGATTATGTACTTGCCAGGCAGGGAGGCCTATGTGGAGTCTTGAACTTGACAGGGAATGCCTGTTGCTTTAACATTTCTGATAATGGTGAGGCAATCCGTGTGTTGGCCACAAAGATGGAGAATATAGCACATGTCCCAGTACAAACATGGGAAGGATGGGATATGGGATGGCTCACCAATTGGTTACCTAATGTCACAGGACTCAAAGGGATACTATTGTCTTGCTTGTTTTTCTTGACAGTAGTGGTAATGGTTTTGTGTATGATGCCATGTATCATTTCATGTTTTAGAAGTACAATTAGCAAGATGGTTTCAAATGAAACTCTACCTCATATCATGGCCCTATACAGAGCTTTACCTCAGGAATATGATGAAGGTCAAGCTATCAAGGACACTTGGGATGAAGGTCCTTGAGCTTGAAAGGGGGGAATGAGGCACCTAATCATAAGCCTGCATTTTTATCAAAACTTATATATTGCAATCAAGGCTTGTATTTAAAAATGAGCTTAAAAAAAAGGATTTTCAAATGTTTCATGCCAGGCAGAAAGAACCTTGGCAAGAGGTTTTTCTCCTAAGACAAGGGGGCCCCATTGATTTATAGTAGAAAAACAATTCTCAAAGTCATAAAAAGGGAGAATTACATATGCTGCCCCAAGGCTGAAAAAACACAATTAAGAATGGGTAAATAAGTAAAATAATACCAATGTGCCTCCCAGTAAAATGAGCCAGATCTTCTTTCCAAGGTTGAAAGGCCAAGAGCAGTGAAAAAGGCAACTGGCTTGGCTAGAAGAAAAGAGAGCATTTTTGGGAAATTTTCTAAAGCTGTTTCTTTCTTAAACTGAGAGAGTTAAAAAAGGCAATAAATGTTGGGAAGAGCTAATGGGAGAAGCATCTAGCTGGCTGGGAAAGGAGGGGGAAAGGGGGGAGGTGTACACTGAAGAGGTTTATTTTAAAAGCTGTGTTTTTTTACTGAGTTCCTTCCTTTTTACTTTGAGAAGCTTTATTCTTTTAAAAGGCTACCTATGATAAATGAATGAAATATATTAGCTTAAATATATTGGCTTAAATGTAATTATGCAAAGGATTTAAGGAATGCTAGATTCTTATTTCATATGGTTGTAAGAGTTGTATTTATCCTGAAATTAAGTCAGCCACCAGCCTAGCCCCCCTGCCAGACAGAAGACGCCATCCAAGCACTCTTGATATATGGTTGTCAGGCATTTGTTTAGAAACTTTCAAATGAAGGAAATCTTTCAATATTGATGTGAAACTCAAGATCCTTGACATCTGTTGAACATAAAAATGTAAGATTAAACATTTGTTTTAGAAGGCAATAGGGCAAGGAGGGCAAGAGGTGAGCTGGTAATTAAGATTCCATGTAAGATATATTATTACTTATTTGTCATATATATAGCTCTTTGTCTCCCTTATAAGGACAGGAGGATATGGGTGTATCTTTTGTGATTGGTTCTAGCAAACAGCCAATAGGAATATTCAACCAGGCTGATTGGACAGAGGCAGCCACAGGAGGAGCAAAAAGGGAATATAAGTGCTGGCCAGGATGGCAAGAGGGCAGGCCAGAGCTTGGTAACCATATACCACTGTGCCTCTCATTTATTTGTCTGACAAATAAATTATTATTTTAATTTCTCTATTGCTGCGTTGAATATTTCATTCCAGCTAAGCGTTAACCACAAGCAGGGTGCTACAAGAATAACCCTGGGCCTAGATGGTCTGGGGCAGGAACAATTCTCAGTTAAATTAAGTGAGTGTAGAAAATACAGAGCTAACGGCATATCTTGGACCACATTCAGACTGAAGTGTAGGTGGGTTTCTACGAGATGAGACACAGTGATTACAGCAAGAGATTTTATTGATCCAATGGCTAACAAAACAGAACAGTCAAACTGGAGCAAAGCAGCTGCTTATATGTATTTCTGAAGGCCTGGGCCACTCCCACTCTCAAGGTGTTTGGCTTTCTAAACTCGCAAGCTGTGACTCATAATTCAGATTTTAAGAGCCTATGCCAGTAGTCCCAAACCGATAATACAACGTGATTGGATATCATGTATCAAATCAAAACATTGGGCTCAGGATCAGTGCCAGATTTATAAGCTAAACAAGCTATACCTTAGATAAAAACAAATAAAATAAAACCTACACACAACCATAGTGTTTTGTGTTGTGTAGGTTCCTATGATGTAAGTAATGGGCCCCACCTGCCAGCCTGCTCCCTAAAATATCACTGGTTTGCTCATTTCTATAACAACCACTTTGATAAAATACATATTTTGTTATGTGAAAATGGCTTTAGATACCTATTAGGTCCATAAATTACCATATAGCATATATTCAACACACAAAAACAGCGACAATTTGTTGTTAACGAAAGACAGCTGGACATATAAAGGGCCCCATTACCTTCAGTAGCTGAGGGCCTCACCAAACATAAATCTGGCCCTACTCAGGATCCTAGTCCAGACTCAATTCAGGCAAACACAGACCACTGCATAAGTTAACGTACACCAAGCATTTGAAGCAATACAGGATTTGCCTGAAACATTTTGAACCACAAAATGGCATTTCCCCTCCCTGCCAGGGAAGAAGGGGTGAGTGAAGATCTACATCACGAACGGGGTGTGTGTGTGTGGGGGGGGAGAATAACGATCTACATCTGGATCTGCTGCCCTGTGGAACCCATCGTCTGAGGTAAATCTTCTCACCTTGCCTCATGGGTGGGCTGCCCCTGAAACAATATCATACCAGTCATGGCTTCCTGCAAAATATACAGTGGTACCTCAGGTTAAGTACTTAATTCATTCCAGAGGTCCGTTCTTAACCTGAAACTGTTCTTAACCTGAGGTACCACTTTAGCTAATGGGGCCTCTTGCTGCTGCCACGCCGCCGGAACCTGATTTCTGTTCTCATCCTGAAGCAAAGTTCTTAACCTGAAGCACTATTTCTGGGTGAGCGGAGTCTGTAACCTGAAGCGTATGTAACCTGAAGCGTATGTAACCCAAGGTACCACTATATTGGGAAGTTCAGATTATTGAGGGTGCAAAGAGTTGTTAGGAGACCCCTTTTCCTCTCCCATAGCTACAATTCTCAATGTGGTATAACAATCAATCCCTGTTCCTAAAAAAACCTCATGGAACTGTAGCTCTGTGGGTGAAAATGAGGGGCACTTAGCAAACTACACTTCCCATGATTCTTTGAGGATGCTTCAAAATACTCTCATAGCAGTTTAAATTTATATGGTGTGACTGTGGGCTTGGTAGAAGGCAGTTTCCCAAATTCCTACATACAAGTGGCTGCCACAACAAAGTCTGGTTTGAGGAACACAAATAACGTGGTCTCCCCGTGGTGCCAGGAGCAATCAGGAGAATATTTGTTTTGCCCTTCCTCTTCCCCTCCAGCCTCCAGCTCCTAGTCAACAATTCCCACTGATTGCCTAAGGCAAGGGAGTGAGGCTGAGCCACTGAAACTTGCATAGCTGAGATTGGAGACATGTCTTCCTAATAACCAGCCCACAATGCAAACGTTAAATCAGAAGCTGCTACTGGAGACAGGTACAGAAGCTGGGATGTATGAAGCTGCCCTTCCAGAGTTAGTAGTTCTCATCCCACAAGATACATGTCTTTCTCCGGCAGAGATCCTGGAGGATTTGTTGTTGCCATCTTGATCCTCAATATATATTTTTGCTAGCATCGCATGGTGCTAAAGCCTGCGTTTTCATCTCTGTTTAACTAGCATGGCTCGGTCAGCCTGAGCTGAGATATCTTTTCTCACATAAACCAGATTATAGCTACATGAAGTGTAAGCTGAGACGCTTACTAAAAGCATTTAAGCATATATATATATCTGCCAGAGTTAGATTTGGAGTAAGTTTGCCAGGGGAGAAAAGAGTTCACAACTTAAGAGGCTCTCGTGACCTATGATGCTTGTGGTGCTTCTTAAAAGGGTTTATTAAATTTGTATAGTGCTTCCCACTAAACACACCCCAAGGTGTTGCAAATAAGTAAATATACAATAATAAAATGATAAAAGCAGATTAAAAACAGATTTAGCAATATAATGCCACTGATGCTGCCTCAAAGCATGATAAAAGAAATGTGTGTTTCATGAGTAAAAAAACGCTGACAAAGTTGGAGCTGAATCAGCTCACACTCCCCCGTGCCCCACTAGGGACAGCAATTCCACTGTAGGGCGAGAGATCTTTTAGTGGGGTAGTACTGACACTGGAACTCCCTGCCTATTGACAGATGCTTTGACTATGCTCTTTTCAGCACCAGCTAAAAACATGTTTGTATAGGCAAGCTTATCCAGACACTGCTATTTTTTATCAACTGGAACTCGCCAGAACTCAGTTCCAGCCCCTCACAGGTGGACTCCATTGCCATTATAAAAGAACAAGGTGAGCTCCAGCACCTCTTTTTCTAGCACTGGATACAGAGAATGTTGACATGCTTTTAAATCTGTTTTTTTTAAAAAGCTTATTCTTGATTTTCAACCTTTTAAAAACAGATAATTTCATTGTTTTTTTGTAAACTGCTTTGAGAGGATTTTTTAAACACTCAAGTAGTAGTATTTATTTAGTTCATAAAATTTATAAATAATAGTGTATACATTTTATGAAGTAAATAAATTTAAAAAATTGGGTGGGGGGGCTACTACAGAGAAGGCCTGTTCTGTGTTGCCACCCTCTGGACCTTCTCTGGGGGTGTCATGCAGGAAAAAGCCCCAGATACTGAGGGTCTCCGGGTCTGGGAAGGTTCACATGGGAAAATGGTTGTTGGCATCCATCTGTCTCAGGAGACAATGGAGGAGTGCACCTTTGCGGGTGAAGTCAAACCACTGGTGTGTTGGAGCACCTGCTATGGCTCTAGAGACCAATACAGGAGCAACATGCTTTGCTGCAGCTGGGGCAGATGAAGGTTTCCGGTTGTGCTGATGTAGATGATACTACGGCGTGTCATCTCTCTATGCTCCTCCCATTGTATTCTTTAGGTTTGGAGTTCCTAAGGCTTTAAAACAGGCACTTTGAATTGGGCCTGAAACCAAATTGTCAGTGCTATTGGACCAGCACCAGTATTATAAGTTCACACCTTATCATTCCAGGACTCAGCTACATTGGTCAAATTACAACGTTACAAATGTGTTATAACACTGTGACACCAGGTGGAGCTGTAGAGCTGAAATCGCAACTCAATTATATTTTCCATTGTGAGATTTACAATCGTTCCCCCCCCCCCAGAACATTTTCAGAGTGCTTTTTAAAGTTGTGTAGATCTAGCCCCCAATTAAGAATATACCTGCCACATTCTGCACTAACTGTGGTTTCTGAACCATCTTTAGCAACAGCCCTTCATACAATGCAATGCTGTAGTCTGCCCCAGAGATGACGATTATTTAATTGCCCTCCACATATGTCCCACGGCCATGGACAGAACACAATAAAAAGAGCTAGAATGCAGTTTAAAACATCACAAACAAATAACAGAAGATGGATTTTCAGAGCACTACAAAGTGGACATCCATGGCAGAGATGTGTTCATCCAACTAGAGAAACTTTTTCTCAGAGGCTGTCAAACAACTGAAGCCAGACTATCACTATTCAGACAGGAGCTCAGGGAGTCGTCCCTGTTCTCTAATTTTCTCCCTCCCCTGTCACTATAATCCTGTGAAAGGGCAGTGGTGATTATCCAAGCTTCTTACCTTCACAGATAGCCTGCTCAGAGCAGGCTTCTTGTTGCAGATATGCAGCCCACACCACATGGGGATTGCAAGTATGATATGGACTTGGTCCGATGCTCCCTATAGTTATCATATATAACTAGAATCTAATGAATAGAGCAATCATGGAAGCAATCCCCTTGGTGCCCTCTTCTACTGAAGAAGTGTTGGGACCAGTGAAGTGGATGGAGAACCCTAGAGCAAAGGTGGGGAACAACAATTGAACTACAACTCCCCTCATCCCTGAAAACTAGCAATGATTGCTTCAGCCAATAGGAGCTGGAGTCCAACAGCCTATGGAGGGCCACAAGTTCCCCAGTTCTACTCTGCAGTCTGGAGGATAACATGCAAAACTGCAGACATGGGCTGGATCTAGACACATAAAAGAAGCTATTCAATTAAACGTGCTGTGAACTTCATACAGGGAACTTCATTGGTGAAAACAGGACTCCACAGTTCCATCTGGTGTCACAGTGTTATAACATATATAAAGTGCTTTATCTTTACAAATGTAGTTGAGTCCATGGAAACAATAATGGTTAACACTTTTGTAGTGCTTTCAGGTGTCCAGAGCTGTAATCCAAACACAATCCTGTAAGCAGTTGTAATATCTCCCACATATTGCAGATAAGTATTCTGAGACTGAGAGAGGTTGGTCAAAGGCAACCCATTGGGTCCAAGGCAGAGGTGAGAATCGAACTGAGGAGTTCCTGGTTCATAGCTCAATTTTCCAATACACAACATATGCACACCCACACACCCCAAACACCCATGTTTTGTGCAGCTGTGTATTGAACTCCTTGAAAGCAAGAAAACAGATGGCACAGTAAGCCTTTAAGTCTCCACAAGTCTCTCTGGTTTTTGTTTTGTTTTGTTTTTTGGTTGTTTGGCTAAAGCAAACTAAGGCTCCATCAGCATTATATATTGACACTGTACATTGGCTTCCCCAGAAGCACCCTGGGAGCTGTAGTTTGTTGGGGTGCAGAGAGTTTTTAGGAGAACCCATCTTCCCCTCACAGAGCTATAATTGCAGGGTTCCTTGGGGGGAAAGATTGACTGTAAAACCATTCTAAAAACCATAGCTCTGTGAGAGAAATAGGATTGGAAGGGGCGGGGGGGGGGGAGAGAAAGAATGACTGTTTAAAGTGCAATGATATTGCTTTAAATGAATGGTGCAGATAGGATCTCTTGGATTCTGTTTGCAGTGTCATATCTGCAATTGCTCATTTATACACGCAAATCATCAAATGATGAAGAACCACCAGCCCACAGTGGGTGTCATACATCATTCCATCTTCAGGGAACAAAGAAGCAACAAGAAGCCACAATAGCCAGCCTCTTTTCATCTCATACCTTTGGAGCAACGTGTCCCTTCTTATCCAAAGCTGTATATTATTTAAAAAATTAGTTTGGAACAGCAGTGGCTCTCTGCATGTGGCAGCCAATTTTCAAGGTTAACGATCTCATCTGCCTGATTTATTTATTACCTTGAAAAGAACAAATGTAAGGAGAACACAGTGAAGCAAGTGGTTTGCCAAATGTCATTTAAAGCGTTAAGCTGTTGAGATATGCACGAGTATTGAAACGGTGTAGACTTCTCTTTATTGTCTTCTTTGCAAATGAATTGGATTTCCTCCCCCAGGAACTTTGAAGGGCTTCCTGACTGACGTGCTCTATATGGTTTCAGTAATAATGATGTGTTTATTTTAGAACAGAGTTATGCAGCATTTTGACAAAGGTTGACACATGGTGCAGGAAATTATGGCATGCAGGCAGCCCCCACAGATGTGCTGTTCCTAAGACAAAGCAACGCAACGTTGATTTTTGACCAATGAAGACATTCCACCTCCGCTGTACATTTAAAGCAGTATCACATTAGTACCACATTAGTCTTGGTGTCCTCCCCAAAAAATCATGGGAAATATAGTTTGTTAGGAATCTGTTATTCACCTCATAGAACTGCAATTATCACCATTTCCTTGGAAGAGGGATTTTCCTTCAGGTTTGCTTATTTAATGGACTTCTCTCTGAGGAGGAGGAGGAGAAAAACTATGTATTTGGTATGCAGAAGACTGGCAAAGGACATGTCCCAGAAGGCAACATCCTGTTCCCTGCTGTGAAGTAAATGATGGCCATGAAATAAGCCTCTGCCTATCCCAGCTCCACTACAAACTTCACATGGCAAAACTGGACAGCAGTTAACATTTTATAGAATATTTCAATTCTAAAGTTCAACAACACATTGTTCCTTATTTACCCTTTGCTGAGTCTTGTTTGCTCCAGTGGGCATGAAGTTATCAACAGCTCCTGCCTTTTTGAACTCTTCATGGAGGAGGTGCTGCTGTAGCTTTGCTTCAGCATTCTGTAACCTTGGGTCCCCATATATTGTTGTTGGACTACAACCCCCATCATCTCCAGCTAACATAGCCAGTGTTTTCTGTACCTTTAAAGCAGAATGCTTAGTTTATCTGATATGGCAAGGGCATTGCTAACTTGAAAAAAATTCACAAGTGCTAGGTTATTGTTATTATTATTTAATAAATTTGTATACCGCCCTTCATCCAAAGAAATCAGGTCAGGTCATGGCATAAAAATACAAGATAAAAACACAAAATGCATAATAAAAGCAAAGCAAACTAATAACTCCACTAACACATTTTAAAGGATATAGGGTGTTAGTCGGCCCAAGGCCCAGTTGAAGAGGAACTTTTTTGCCTAAAGGTGTATAATGAAGGTATCAGGCAAAGGTCCAGTCGATTTCTGTCCCAATTTAAAGTGTTAGGACTTACCTCTAAGCTTGGGATACCTGAAGGATCACCTGTCTCCATATCAGTCTGTCTGTCTGCTGAAATCACAACTGGAGGCCCTGTGTCAATCTCTTCCCCAAATATGAAAGATGTTAACCAAGGAAATAACTCTCCTGGTGTTGGCACTCCAGTGGTGGAATTCTCTCCCCCAATGAGTCATTTTACATTTTGCAAATGATTTTAATATGTTGTTGTTTGTTGTTGTTGTTATATACTGCACCATTAGCATCACTGAATCTTGACATGATGTTAGTCTGGGTAATTCTCTTTGGAGGGTGGGCTATAAATATAAATACACAGGCAATTTTGGAGGGAGGTATAGTCCATGTGCAGTTCCTTCTGACCATTGGCTTGGAAAGATATTTTCAATAAAAGTTTCTTGGATGGAAATAAAAATGGCTTCTCATAAGAAAAGTGACACAGTCATTTTCTTTGCAAGAGCAAATTCAGTGGCCGAAACCTGGAAGACTTATGTTACAGCTAGGAAGGGAAACAAATTGTGATGGTGTGTTTTATAGGCAGAGTAAATTCGAAAGCTGTGCAAAGAGCTGACGGACCATGCCGATCTGAATCTAATGAAACGTTTGATGAGCTGCAATGAAAAGGAGAATGTCAGTATCTGCTTTTTGTGACAGCCGGCTAGCAAACATTTAGCTGAGATTAAGCAAGAGGGCTCTTCTTCACTCATGAAATTCCTCATTGCTCATGACCGGTATGAAGGGCATGTTTATATATTTGTGGGGCATCCTGTTGATGATGGTATTAAAAAAATAAGGATGGCTGTATATGATCAAAGGGGCTGGTGTGATCAGGGAGACATTATACTGAAGCACTGGAAAATAAGCCCAGTCTGCCTCTGTTCCACCTCTTCTCCACCCACAAGTAGCCTTGAATAGTGAATCTCCAGTACAACAACAGCTAATTATCTTATGATAATTACAGATTTGTGTATTGATAGCACCAGCTCCCCTTTGTGAGTGATTGTGATAAGATTTGTGTGTGCATATTTATAATCTTACATGACAGGGACAAACCATACCTGAAAGCAGTGCATCATAGGCATGAAATTCAATAAGCAATAATACAGATTCAAGAAAAATAAGGTATTTGGTATATACACTTATTATTATCATTACTATATACGAAAATTCTATACCACTCTTCATCCAAGGGCAACAGGGCTGCAAAACTAAAGAATATAGTAACAAAGCAATACTCTCCACAAAGAGTTTGAAAGACCATAGAATGCCTGGTTGTTGAGAAATGTTTTTGCCATTACAGAAAAGACCTGTTCTCATGTTCTCATGTCCCTCTGGACCTCTCATGGAAGGGGCACATGAAGAAAAGTCTCAAATGATGATCACAGGGTCCTGGCTGGTTTATATGGAGAGAGTCAGTTCTTGAGGAATTGCAGTCTTGAGCTGTTTAAGGCTTTATAGGTCAAAACTGGCACTTTTAATTGGGCCCAGAAACAAATTGGCAGCTAGCACGGTTGGGCCAGGATTGTCATTATGTGCTCAAACTGTCTCGCCTCAGTGAGCAACCTAGCTGCTGAATTCTGCACCAGCTAAAGTTTCCAGACTATCTTCAGAGGCAGCCCCACATATAACACATTGCAGTAATTTAACCTAGAGATTACTGGAGCATAGGCAATAGAAGTTAGGCTACCCCTGTCTAGGTAGGAGTGCAGTTGGGCCACCTGCTGAAGCTGATGAAGTGAATTCTGTTCCACCAAGGCCACCTGAGCCTCAAGCAACAACAGTATCCTCATCTATGTATCTGTTCCTTCAAAGTTAAACTCACATAAGTAAGTTGCTGAAGTGGCTTCTTTTGGGCTAGTGCTGGAAAATAAATGTTCCTGGGTATAGAATCTGCATTCCTGTGTACAAAAATATTTGAGCTATATACACATAAGTTATTCACATGGGGACATAGGAGAGCACCTTCTCAGTGGCTGCTCCCAAACTTTGAAACCCCTTCTGCTTAAGAAGCCAGACTTGCTCTCTCCTTGCTGTCTTTCTGCCCACAGGTGAAACACACACCCTAGCAGACTTTTGAGAACTGACAGCTTTTAATGAAAGGGCTGGGGCTGTGCTGTTTTTATTGTAATTATTTGTACAGATTTAATATATTTTATATATGTGTACGGTTTTACTTCTAGCAATGTTTCATAATTATAAAATGATTGTTTTTTTAGTGGTTTTCATTTTTATAGGTCAGCTGCCTTGAGTCCCATCAGGGAAAAGGGCTGGATGTAAATAAATAGATTAATAATAGTAGTAATAGTATTAAGTTGTGTGAAAGCAGAAATGTACTGTGGACATTAACAGTTACGGTAACGGATTAAACTGTTGTGTGAATGCAGTCCATGTTGGGGCTATGTCTAAAAGTGTTACGGCTGACTCCAACTGCAGTGAAACATCTGCGTGGCAGGCTGTGAGCTCTGCCTCCATCATCCTAAGTGAAGGGGACTTGGGAGTGTTGTTTACAAAATGACACGCACGACACCGGTTGGAAATAGCATCCACCCTGTTTTGCGATGACAGCTCTGAGGACCAGCTCATGAAGCTAAGCATGGTTGACACCACCCATTTGCAGGGTTCAAAAGGCAAACCGAAAACATCTACAATGTGACACATGGAGGAGCAGCTTATCTTTCACACTTAATTGGAATACCTGAGGCTCAAGAAGAAAAGGCAGAAAGAAATGCAATAAGGCTGGGATACAAGGTTTCCTCAGACATCATTTAAAAGCACTGCTGGTCAGAAAAAGGGAATCAACAGAGTCTCATGTGGACATGCACGCTGCCTCTGGATGCAAACACCATCATATGGTGAATGCCTTTGCATGAAGCAGCTCTGGGGGCCAAACCAGACGCAACATTAATTGTAAGAGTATAATTAATGTCCCCCCTTTTGGTTAAAGGGAAAGAACACCAGAAGAAGAAGCCTGAACAGCAGCAGAACTGCAAGTGTTGAGAGGGTGAGTGCAATTGGGCCTACCAAAACAGAAACAACAAACAAAATCTACCCTCTCAAAACTGCTATTTGAATTTCAAATTTCCATTTCTGCCGCTGGGAGCTTTCCTTTACCTTGTCTCTCTGAGGCTAGCTCAGTGGTACAGCATTTGCTTTGCATTGGGAATGCCCTAGGTTCAATCCCTGGCATCTCCAGATAGGACTGAGAGACCCCCTGCTTAGAAATCAGGAAAGCTCTGCCTGTCCAGCGTAGACAATGCAGAGCTATACAAATGTCTGATACAGGGAAACTTCCAAGGTTCCTCTAGTGCTACCTTTCTGGTATCTGCATTTTATCCAAAAGGCCACAGTTTCAATCCCTGGCCTATCAAAGTAGGGCTGGAATAAACTCCTTGTTAAGACCCTGGAGAGACGCTGCCAGTCAGTGTGGACAATACTGAGCTAGATGGATCAGTTTCTAACACAGTTTAAGGCAATTTCCTATGTTTCTGTGCTTGAGGTTGAGGACACGTTCCAAAACAAGAGGAAGTGCCTGAGCTACAAACATACACCAGGTTCATTTCAGTTTAAATGCCATGTCTTCCTTCAAAACATCCTAGAATCCCTAGGGTAGCAAGGATGCTGTGAGTTCTGTTAGAAACCTTGCCCCACCCCCCTCAGGAATACAATTCCCAGGTTCCTGGGGTGAGGAAGTGACTATCATATCAATTTGTTCTGTAGACGCAACGCAGGGAAGTTGTGTTTCTTATTGCTCTTGGTTTGGATGTCCGGGGGCGCTGGCAGGTATTAAAACGAAGGAAATTCTCCCAGGAGGCAACTGAGCTTCACACATCGATTAAAGCAACTTGTCAGGAGGTGTAGCACGTCCCTTATTAATGACTGCAAACACTTTGTTAGAATCAACCAACTTTCACTCCTCATTATCTGAAACTGTAACGAACTCCAGCCCACGATTATACCACAAGAATAATGAATGAGCTTTGGCATTATTTACTGCATGGTTAAGATGAGGTTTTGTTGACTTTCAGTGGCCGCTTCTGTTGCTTAAGATTGAAAACCAGCTCCAGACTACCAGTCAGTTTCATAGGAAAATGGCTTTGCCTCATCCCAAAATGGAACTGGATTGGACCCCAATGGAGGGATGGCCCAAGACATTTTGGCACATGAAACAAAGAACAAAATGGCACCTTCTCCCCATCAAGGAAGAAGGTTGTGACTGAAGATCTAAATGAGGAACAGTGGGAGAAATAAAGATCTACCGCAGGATCTGCTGCCCCTGTGGATTCTGCCACCTGAGGCAATCCCCTCACCTTGCCTCATGGGTGGGCTGGCCCTTCCCCAACCTCCTGCTTTGTTACTGCTTTGTGTCAATTCAAGCTAAAAGCTTGTGTCAGGAATCTGTGTCTGTGGAGGCAAAAAGAGATGGAGCAATAAATGTATATTTTATCCTTGTAGAGTTAGCTAGTTTCTATTAAGCCCTATGCACAACCTTCACCATCCTCCCTCCAGGGAAGCAAGAGGCATAATCAGAGTTAGAATCACAGCAGTGTAAAGTTGGAAGGGACCCCAAGAGTCATCTAGTCCAACTCCCTGCAATGCAGTACATTCCAGCCGGGCAAAAACACTCAAGGAGGATGCAAGGAGGAGGGGGTGACCTAGGGAGGGTGCTGAGGGTCAGACAGAGTGGATGGGAGGGCTTGTCATTGGCTGCTCGCTTCCCTACCTTCTACCCTACCAGCTGCAATGGACACTAGCCACCTCTGCTTTTAGGAAGTGATTTACTATTATTAGTAATATCCATAGTTACTTAACATAGCTGTGAACAAATATGTCCTTATCTATGGATAATAATAATATTAATTATAAAAGAGTGGGTTTATGCATATGGGTGTGTTTTGTAAAGCTAAAGGACCCCTGGATGGTTAAGTCCAGTCAAAGGCTACTATGGGTTTGCGGCGCTCATCTTCTGTTTCAGGCCAAGGGAGCCAGCATTTGTCCACAGACAGCTTTCCAGATTATGTGGCCAGCATGACTAAACTGCTTCTGGTGCAATGGAGCATCGTGATGGTAACCAGAGTGCACAGAAACGCCATTTGCCTTCCCGCTGCATGCTTTCGAACTGCTAGGTTGGCAGAAGCTGGGACAGAGCAACCACCCATGTCCCTCATATGTTTTGTACCACAGTGGGACTGGCTTGGTTTTCCTGCTGTAATCCCAGTGAGTAGGATCTGCAATAAATGTTTGCAGCATGGAGTGTTTCTGTTCGTTCTCCCAGCCATTAGCCTCTCATCTTGTATTCTGTCTCCCTCCCCCCAGCAACAGTCACTGACAGTAACAGCTCTTACAGTCGTCATTCGGATGGTGGTTGTTCATGCTACATAAGGCTCTAAGCCAATGGTTATATATGATGTGTTTTAGAGGTTTCTCCCTGCATGATTAGTTCCATTAGTTTTCCAGTGGCAATAAACACCAGCTAGACCAGACTTCTTGAACATGGTGCTCTCCATCTGTTTTGGACTACAACACCTATCAGCCAGTCCTGGCAGGGGCTGGTGGAAGGTAGAATCCAAAACAGTTTGGGTGTAACCTAAGTATGAGAAAGCAGGTTGGAAAAAGCTAGAGTAGACTATCCATGTTCTATCACATGTATTTCATTGTAGGGATCAAAGACCTTAACTCAGGGCACAAACTATTACTCATGGTTATCTGTATGGTTATCTGTATGATGCAAAACATTTTAAAGAAATGTTAGCTTATGAAATGGTTTAGTAGCAAATGAAAAAGTGGCCAGGAAAACAACATTTTTACAACTGCGTGTTGTTGTTGTTGTTGTTTTGTTTTTAAACCAGCTTTCCACCTATCCAAAACATCACTTTTGGCAATGGAATGCAATACAGTCTTGAAAATCAGAAGCTGTTTTCTGTTTACCGCTGCATGCTTTTGGAGAACAAATGTTAACCGGGTGGAAAAGCAATGTTCTGGCTCTAGGCTGGAACCAGTTTGGAAGACAGCAGAGAACAAGTGCTTGCTTATGCAATGGAGAGGAACAGAAGAGCTCGGCTGAATTAGAGCAAATAGCCATCTAGCTCATCATCTCTGTTTCTGACAGTGGCCAGCTATGTGCCTGCAGGATGCTTGGAAGCAGAATACAAAAGCAACAGCTTCTCTGATAGTTTGTCCCCAGCTGCTGGTATTCAGAATTAGGCCACCTCCAAACATTATGCTTCTCTGTCACAGGTGAGAATATGCCACCTTTGAACCTGGAGGTAGTATGTAGCCATCACTGGACACCTCACTGAGTTCACAAGGCATCCACCTGGTTTCTTCCCCCAAAGAATCCGGGAGCTATAGTTTGGGTCATTGGGTTTGGTGCTTTTGTAACTGAATTTGTAATGGCTTTTAGTCAAATGCGATAAATGATTGATTGATTGATTGATGTAAAAGTGCTTTTTCCCTGAGATGCTAACTTTCTCTGTGAATGTCATTCCTTGAGCAGCTTCCTGTGCAAAGATAAGGCTTGCTTTCATTGCTCTAATCATTTCTGCATTTGACTAGTGTTGTGTGGAGGGAAATGCAACCCTGGGGCTGAAAAATGTTATCCTTCTGCCCCCTTGGGTTTCCGGTGTGGCCTTCACAGATAAGGCACAACTTGGTGTCTGTGTGTGTTTGTGTGTTGGCTGCTGAGCTGTGCTCACCATTGTGAGGACTGAGGGGGTGGGGGTGATGCCTCCCCAGCTGCTGCCATTGTTGGTGGGTTGACTGGGATGTCACAAAAACATTTGGCAGCTGAGTGGGTATAAATGTGGGCCAAGGCACAAGCCTTGGCAGTTGCCCTCCCCAGAGAGAAATGGGCAGCTCACTGGCACTCAGCCCTGGTGGTCTCCTGCCCCGTGGCGGCAAGCTAGCAAGCGGAAGGAGGCAATCACCCGGTGCTGGGATGCTGTGGAGCAAGGAGAAGGCTAGCACAAAGTTTACTTGCTGGTGGGATTGCTACTTGAAGGCGACTGATATTCAGCTCTGAAGCTGGTTGATGTCTGCCAACGGACCTGGCAAGGCTGCAGCTGGTGGATGGTTGGCGGAAGAGTTTGCATTGAGACTAGTGGATGCCACGAGACTACGCTGGCTGAGATGGATGCAAACTGGTTTGGAAGCCTTGTTTGTGAACAGGCAGCCAAACAGAGGAGGAGTCGGGGGGGGGGTGTGGATACTGTGGATGGGGGCTATCCCACTCACCTGTTTGCCTTTGCCTTACAGGGATGTCTGGAGCCACTAAGGTTTTCCCCAAGTTCAGCCTTCAAAGTCATGAAGAGAACCGCAGGACATCCCTATTTACATCGGAGAAATGAATGTGAAATCCTGGCAGAGAGCAACGGACAAGGCCGTGGCCAGACCTGAGAGGAGGAGCTTTGAAAGGAGACTGCAGGCAGACACCTGCTGCACTGCAAGTGATGGGGCAGTGGGGAGAGAGAAGAAAATGAGGGAGGAAACATTAGGCCCCATTAGGCCCACCATTGGAAGTGCTATGAAGACACTTTGAACAGGAATGGCTTCCCCTCAGGGATTCTGGGAACTATAGGTGCTTAAGGGGACAGAGAGTTGCTAAGGGGGTTAGCATTAGGGTAGGTGTAGGGTTAGCGGGTAGGTGTAGGGTTCCCTCCTTGTGAGGAAATTCTGGGAATTGTAGTTCTAGTTAAGGGTTAAGGGTTAGCATTAGAGTTAGGGTTTGCGTCAGGGGTAGGGGTTTAGGGTTCTCTACTTGCCAGGGAACTCTGGGAATTGTTGCTCTGTTTAAGAGCTAAGGGGTAGGGGTAGGGTTCCCTCCTTGTGAGGGAACTCTGGGAATTGTAGCTCTAGTTAAGGCTTAGAGTTAGGGTTAGCATCAGGGGTAGGGTTAGGCTTCCCTTCTTGCCAGGGAGCTCTGGGAATTGTAGTTCTATTTAAGAATTGTAGTTCTATTTAATTGTAGTTCTATTTAGCATTAGAGTTAGGGTTAGCGTTAGCATCAGGGGTAGAGTTAGGGTTAGGAGTAGGGTTCCCTTCTTGGCGGGAAACTCTGGGAGGGGAGCAGGGGGCCTCCTAACAGCTCTCTGCACTTTTTCAAACTATAGCTCCCAGATTCTTTGGGGAAGAAGCCATGAGTGTTTAAAGTGGCTTCATAGCGCTTTAAATGGTGTGGATGTGGCCCTGGCCTCCCTCACCCCACTGCCTCTTATTATTGAGGAATCGAAAGGATTTCCCCACTCAAATCTCTTGGAAACAGGAAGAAGAAAGACTTTGCATCTGATGCCATTTTGAAATGTCTTAACTTGAAATGCCAATAAAGGTATTTGGATTGTATTATATTGTATTGTTTTGTATTGTATTATGATGAATATGGGAAGTGGAACTAAACCGATTAAGCAATAGGTTGTCCGACCCCTGGAATGCAGGAAACTCAGCTGAAAGTTAGGAAACGTTTGTATTTCTGCATGTGTTTATAGTATCCCTATTGCTATTTGGAATATTTGAAATGGGGGGGGGAGCTCAGCTGCACACCCACCTCCTTTCATTTTTGGGGGGGGTCTCTCCCCTCCCCCACCTGCCCAGCAGTTTCCCTGCCTGCTGTCTCCTCCTCCATCATCCCACTGACATTGCATCCTCCCCCCCCCCCCAGCTTGCTGTGCCCCAAGGCATGTACTATCCTGAACCCTTGCAGGGAGGGGGGCAGGGCACAATGGGAAGGGGTGGGTAACCAGGTGCTTAAATCATGCCCCTTTCCCAGTGGTAGCGGATGGGGGGGGGGTTCCTCCGAGAGAAAACAACAACAGGACAGAACAAAGAACACAGAAGACGAAAGTGGCGCACAGTTCCTTCTGTTTCCACGCTTTCAAATAATGGAATGTCAACACACAGAGCTTGCCACACACACTCTGCAGCACGAGAGAGAATGCAGACATCCAGCAGCCCCTTCTCTGCTACTCTTGAACTCTTTGACTTTAACTCTTCAGTGCTGTCCAAATGTTTTTCAAAGAGGGCCAGATTTGATGAAGTGAAGGGCCGTGAGGGCCGTCCAAAGGGCCAACCAAATTTAAATTGTTGAGCTTTTTTAGGATTGAAGTTGCTTAGGTTTTTAGTATTTTACTCTGGAAATAAACTGCCAGAGGGGCCGGATTAAACCATCCGGCAGGCCAGATTAGGCCCCTGGAACGGACTTTGGACATGCCTGCGGAGACAATTAGCAACCACATCAAAAGATTTCTTAATAATAATACTAATGTGAGAGAAAGATTTTAATGAGAGCCACAGTAAGTAAAGATACTTAACTCTTCTCTCCCCTGCAACAGTCTTGACAAAAATGCCCCAGGTGCTGCAATTAGCCTTGTGGGAGAGAGCACGCTGTTAGTTGCTAATTGCATTTTAGAGTAGGATCTCAGTTGACCCACACATAGGAGTATAAACTGGATTATTCAGATATAACATCAAAGACTACAGACAAGTAGCCCCACTTCAAAATCTGAAGAAGTATTGCATTTTCTCGGCCTATGATTGCAGAGTGAAACTCTTCTGTCCACGAGGGACCTCTGTATTTAGTAAGATGATTCCACAATACCAAAAATATTGTTTCTTCATCTTTTACATTTTATGATTCCCAAAAGTTGTGATGAATAAACATTGATTGCATATATTCTTGACAACATTTCATTTAGTTTCCTAACAATTTGGATCAAGGTTGATGATAACCTTAAAAGCTAATCAAGGGGTCAATGAAATCTGAAGTTTGGGAAATGCTAATTTAGTCTAATTAGGAGAGGTTTGTGATGGTAAATAATGGAAGCCGTTGCCTTGTTTTGCTCATGTGCTAATCATGTGAAGTGCCACTCACTTCCTGGAAAAAGTGAACCTCTTTTAATGGGTAATTGTTGAAGACCACACAGGTTCATCAGTGAAGTGAACATTTCTCTAATTACTCTCCTGTTGTTATTGCACCATTCCAATTATCTGGAGTACTCTTGGACACATAGGACACATAGGCCTAACATTCTGACCCAATTAGGAAAATGCAGAAATAGTTAATATATTTAATTTTTCAGAGGCCCAATGCATGTAAAGTGGAACATTCATAAGTGGAGTCTATTTTACTCAAGTAAATTTCATTTTTGTTGCATAAAAAGGAAACTAGGGTGACCAGATGAGACTTTAATAGTTTTCCCCCATTGTTTCCTTAAGGAAAAGAAAAAGAAAAAGAAAGAACTTACATTCTCATGATCAGAAGCAGTAATGCTTATTAGTACCAGTGCTAGAAACTGCAAGGCAGGAGAGTGCTCTTGTCCTCACGTCCTGCTTGTTGGTTTCCCTTGGGCACCTAGCTGGCCACTGTGAGAAGAGGATGCTCACCAAAATGGGCCATTGGCCTAATCCAGCAGGTTCTTCTTTATGTTGATTCCACAAAACTGGGAAATTGGAAGGTAAGACTAATGCCTTATCACATGTACCTCATGATCAGTAAGGATGCTGTGCCATGCAGTTCCACAAATTATGCTTGCTTACAAATAGGGATGGGGAATAAATTAATTTTCAGTTTGCATTTAAGGGTGAACTTACCAAATTTGCACTTTTTGAAACAACACATGAACCAAAACAAAGCTTTCTATGCACATGTTTGTTTCTTTTCTTTTTTGCCTGGTGCAATAGTTTGGTCCGCTTGTTGAGTAATAGTCTGAGCTCCAAGACAGACTGAGCTCCAAGACAGTGGTAGGTCAGGATTCATTGACCAGAAGCTGCCTGGCTAAAGGTGGTTGATAGCTGACCAGTGAGATACTACGCTCTCCCCCACCAATGAAAGCAACCCATAGCACTTGTACCATACACCAGTCAAGTTGAGCTTATAACTCATAAGCACTGCCTTCAATGTTTTTGCTGCATTTGCAGCACCAAGGTGACCTTTCTGAGGCACAAGCCTGGGCTGCCCAGATGACAAAACCCCTCCTTTCAATCTCACTGATGGGATTCAAAGGAAAGGAAAAGGAAAGCAAAGCAATACATTTAGCATCAGCTTGGCTGCAGGAGTTGCCAGAAGAAGGGATACAAGATGCCATTCAACCATCATAGGAGCACCACTCTGGATTTACTCATTAGCCTTTTCATCTCCCAAAGGTGTCATGTGAGGAAGTGGGTATAGATTGTTCCTCAGTGTTTACTTCCAAAGCCTTTCTCATGAATAAGTATAGCTGCAAGGCAGTTGAGGTTTAGGAACAAAGTTTTCCTTCTCCTAGATGGACTACCTTCCCAGGCGGATGAACCCCACCTGCCCCTCATCTCCTTCAACAGCATGTGCAGAACCCACCTTCTTGACCATTGGACCTGGTATTGGTCTTATCCATTCAATTCGCTGCAGCCTGTCTTCTCTGATGGAATATACAGGTCCCTAACCCACTGAGGGTTTAAGACCCACTGGCAACCCTCATCTGTTTGAGTCAGCCAGTCAAAGTTCTCATTTGTGGCTCCTAGAAAAATTGCACACAATAATGCATATACTGGGAGAAATCCACACTAAAATTATTACAAATATTCATGAAGACTGATTGAATCCTTCTTTCTTAAATTTGAATATCGCACTGTTCATCTCAGGGCGGTTCACAACAGTATTTTAAAAATGCAAATCAAAGTGGAAATATGGAGAATTGAACTTAAAACTGGAAAAACAAGGAAGTGAAAGAAACCAGAGTGGACAGATTCACCTGTCCTTACTTACAGCTTGCCCTTCATGCACCCACACTTTCCCTGCAGTCAGCAACGATGCTCCAAGTTGTCCTGGTCCTCCTATTGTCTTCTGAAGCATCACAGCCTTATTTTGCTGCTAGATGAAATCTCCTGGGATTGAATGGGAGCTTTAGCAGAAGCAATACGCATGTATTTCTCTCATCTATACAACCAGGAGCCCTCTCCTCTTTTGTATCTAGCTACCCTATCCTAAAAACTGTGATGAAGTCTACTGATTGTAACACTCCCGGAAATGTATTATGTCTGATGCATTTCAAGTATGATGCAAGAGGCCACGGTCACCTTATTGCATGGCTCTTGCGTAAGATGTGTTCTCCTTGAGAGAACACTTGCAGAGAGATATGGAATGGCCATCACCTCTGATGAAAAGTTATATCGTACTGGAAATGCTTCAGGCATAACAAATCTTCTGGAGTGCTCTGATAAATAGATTGCTTGGCACTTTTTGAGGTTCACTTCATCATGTTTGTTTCCTAAAAGTGAAATGAATGCCTGCAATTGCCTTCAGCTCATATCTCTGAGTTTCCTCCTTTAATTGACAGCCAAAACTGAAGTGCAGAAGGAACACTGATTTTGTGACTTCTCTTTTCAGTTATTTCTGGTTGAAAAGGGGGTGTCTTTTGAAATGAATTTGCTTCTGGACACTGATGTTGGACAACCTATGCATTTTCTTTGTAAGACATAGTCGTTTTATCTAGCAAATTGTTTTCTTCTGCTTTCTTCTTGTCTTAAAGGCAAACTCTGTATATATAATGTTCACTACCACTCAGTATTTATGCATCCAGGTATATAGTGTGGGCCAGATGGCAATGGCTTAATTTGTGCTCTTGTGCTGATTTACAGCAACTGGCTCAAACAGCATTGGTAAAGGGATAGAAAAGTATTCTTGTCAGTTTAGAACTTCAATGCATGTAAGCTTTTCTGCCCAGAGAGACTATCCATCTTTGCCCATTACCTTAAAACAATGTTACTTTGTTAAACAATCAATAATGCCTACTTTAGATGCAAAGATTCATTATGGACTTCCTGCCAACATCAGCTGCAGTGCTTGCTAATCCTTGCCATGTGCCCGATCTGACTGTGTCCCTGGAAAGGTACTAATTCCATCAATGCCAGTTCTTTTCAGATAATGGCTAGGTTTGCTGGTTGCTTTTGGTCACCTCTGAAGATGTTTGGCATTCCCGACACTGTACATCTTGGATGGCTATAACGCAATGCGACTCCAAGGACCTTGGATCAATTCATACTGAGGGAGAGCCATTTCCTATTATGTGTACCTGAAAGAAGCTACATCAGTTGCCTGACTCACATTATTACTTACTACCAGAGTTGGCTACATCTATTTTTTGCTCCCTTGAGTTCATGGGCTTAAGAACATAGGAAGCTGACTTAAAAAAAAAAAAAAGGTAAAGGACCCCTGACAGATAGGTCCAGTCGCAGACTCTGGGGCTGCGGTGCTCATCTTGCTTTATAGGCTGGGGGAGCTGGCATTTGTCCACAGACAGTTTTTCCGGGTCATGTGGCCAGCAGGACTAAGCCGCTTCTGGCGCAATGGAACACCAAAACCAGAGCAGCGCATGAAAACACCATTTACCTTCCCACCGGAGCAGTAGCTATTTATCTACTTGCACTGGCGTCCTTTCGAACTGCACGGTTGGCAGGAGCTGGGACACAGCAATGGGAGCTCACCCCATCATGAGGATTTGAACCATCAGCCTTCTGATTGGCAAGCCCAAAAGGCTCACTGGCTTAGACCACAGCACCACCCACATCCCTTAGGAAGCTGACTTACACAGATGCAAAGCATTGGTATATCTAGCTCAGAATTGTCAGAGAACATTATTCTCGGAGAGCTAGTGCAGTGGAGTGCTTAGAGTGCTGGACTAGGACCTGGGAAAGCTGGGCTGAAATCCCCATGAAGCTCATGGGGCGACCTGGGGCCTCTCTCACCTTAACCTACATCACAGAGTCGCTGTAAGGATATAATATGTGTGATGTGGGGAACTACCATACATTCTGGCGTATAAGACAACTTTTTAACCCCTGAAAAGAGGTTAAAAAGTTGGGAGTCGTCTTATATGCTGGGTATAGCTGCAGTGGGTGACGGGCTCCGCTCCGCACCTGGAGGAAGCTGCCCGGCAAAGCCGGCTTAGCAACCCTGGGTGGCTTCCTCCCGGCGCAGAGCAGAGCGCGCCACCTATTGCTGCTGCGGCAGCAGCTTCGGCAGCTTTTGAAGCAGCAGTAGGCGGTGGGCTCAGCGCCTGGAGGAAGCTGCCCAGCGAAGTGAGCTTAGCATCGCTGGGCAGCTTCACCGGGCAGCTTCCTCCCAGCCTGCCACCCACTGCCGCTGCCCAGCGAATCTGCCGAAGCGTATAAGACGACCCCCAAATTGGTGCTGCCCAATTGGTTGTCTTATACGCCCAGTCGCCTAATACGCTGTAATCTACAGTATGTATACCACCTTGAGCTCCTTGGAGAATAGGTAGGCCATAAATGCAACAAACAAGCAAACAAACCAATTGGCAGTGGCTCTTCTAGAATTTTAGCGAGGAATCTCCAAGTAGAGATGTCCAGGACTGAACCTGGGCCTTTTTGCATGCAAAACAAATGCTCTACTACTAAGTGTGCTTCCAACGTCTGCATGTGTGTTTTTGTCTCACTGACACTCAGTCACAGGTTGTTTCCATGTCATGTCATGCCATACAGTTCCATACTATGCCATCATATGCATTGCGGACACATTTACAATATATCCCCCATGTTACATATGTTTGTGAGCAGAATGTTTAAACTTAAAACAATTAGTACCCCAAGGTGGTTGTCACCGATGGAAGCGAAGGCTCAGAAAAAGCTCAATATGGAGGCCAAATAGCCGAAATACTGGGAAATTCTGGAACAAGAGGGAGATAAATTGAAATTGCAGAGCTTTGAAAAACTAAAAAACAAAGTGTGAGATTGGCTTCATTATTATCAAATAATGGAGGCATACAATTTGGACAAGAAAATTGGCTTTCAGGTGGAAAAATCAAAATTGGAAACAGAACTGTTAGATTCCAAAACTAAGATTCTGTCAAGGATGTATAACTTGCTGTTGAAATGGAATACTCAGGATGAAACGGTGAAATCTGCTATGATTAAATGGGCACAAGATGTTGGACATAACATTATGATGGCTGACTGGGAACAGTTATGGACCACAGGTATGAAGTTCACGGCATGTAATGCCTTAAGAGAGAATATTATGAAATTGATATACAGGTGGTACATGACACCAGTCAAGCTTGCAAAAATCTATCATTTGCCCGATAATAAATGTTGGAAATGTAAAGAAACTGAAGATACATTCTTTCACCTTTGGTGGACGTGCCCAAGGATCAAGGCTTTCTGGGAGATGATCTATAATGAAATGAAAAAGGTATTTAAATATACCTTTCTGAAGAAACCAGAGGCCTTCCTCCCGGGCATGGTTGGCCAATTGGTGTCAAAGAAGAACTTTCTTTATGTATGCAACAACAGCAGCAAGAATACTCATTGCAAAGTATTGGAAGACACAAGATCTACCCACCCTGGAAGAATGGCAGATGAAGGTGATGGACTATATGGAACTGGTGGAAATGACTGGCAGAATCCGAGACCAGGGAGAAGAGTCGGTGGAAGAAGATTGGAAAAAATTTAAAGACTATTTACAGAAATATTGCAAAATTAATGAATGTTAGAATGATGTTGGAATGAAGCTAAGTGGTTTTAGCAGTAACGTTACAAAGGAGCATGTAAAAAATGGATTGTTAACAGGTGAAATGTAAAGTTATAATATATTAAGATAAAGGATTAAGATAAAAACAAAGAGGGAAAGGATTTGCTGAATTAACTAACTGAACTGGAATACAAAAAAGGGAGGTGTGAGGAGGTCAGGGAAACAAGTAAATGAAAGATAAGACATGGAAAAATTGATTTGTTTTTAATTGTTTTTATTTTTCTGTATTTTGTATCTTTTTTTCTTTCTTTTCTTTTTTTTGTAATCTTTTTTTGAAACTTTAATAAATATCATTTTTTAAAAAAAAACAAAACCCAATTAGTTAGCAGAGTTTAAAACACTGTCCCTTGCAGCATTTGGACTAGGCTATGTATTCTGTCAAAGAACTCAAGGGAAGTGACGTCACAGAGTGTATTCTCTAATAATGAGCAACTCTGTGAGTCTTAACACCTTCATATACTTATTTAGCAAACATGCATTTGTTATTTGGACTGAAAACCCCTCTCCCCCCCCAAAAGGGCAGTGTGAGGGGTCAGCCTTGTGAATAGACACTTAAAGCAAAACCCCAAGTTGATTTGGAAGTTCATGCTAGAGAGTTTTCAAAGAGGTAAAATAAGCTTTGCCTAAAAATGAAGAATTTTCGGAGACTTCCGGGTTGGCGCCATCGCCGAATGCCGGACTCCCTCCGAGCTCCGGAGGGAACCTGCTCGGCAGGGGCTGGGTCCCACCGCGCCGGCGACGCGGGGACCCTCAGAAACCATGGGCGCAGATGCCCATGGACCTGGTGACTCGGCAGGCACCGTTTGCGCCCCCCGACCCGCGAAAGAGCCTTTTTAAAGGCTACGGAGCGGGGGATGGGGGGTGGCGTGGTGCTATGAGTCCTCCGCTTCCCCTGTCGAGCGAAGCCGCATGCCATTCGACGGAGAGCGCTGACTTCTTCCATTGAAAATTTGGACTAAAAACAACAACCCGTGAGTAATTGGGAAATTGGAGTTAAAAGGAACTAATTTTTTAAAAATTTGGAACGAGAGGAAGTCCGTCTCCCCCCTGTTGTAGAGGATTTAAAGCAATGTCCTGACAACTAAGATCGAGAGAAGGGTCTGTTTTTTATTGATAAAAGTTATTAATTTCACGATGGAAAATTACAAGATTGTGCTGGAGGAGAAAAGTGGATTGTTTGAGCTAAAGTGCAACCCCCCCCCCCGGGAACCGGGAGAGATCCGTGAGAGAGCCTGGTGAGGAGATATAAAGATTTTGACAGCTGTCAAAGTAGCTGTCAAAGTTGGAGAATAAAAAGAGAACTTTGTTATTAGGACTTTGCCGGTTAGATTCGTTACAATGTGGATATAAATTGTTGAAAACAAGGGACAATAAGTTAGTTTGACTTTTGGGTGTGATCTGGAAGGAAACTAAGTTACTATAATCCCTCTAGAGGGGACTTTGGGACACTACAAGAATTGTTGCAAGTGGAAAAATACTCATGGATTTGAATAGGACTTTTTATCTCCTGGGAAAGCTGCAAAAATGAAACATTATTTTGTCTACAGAGGTCTCTACACTAAAGGAGACAATAGATACATCTATTGAAGAACGGAAGGGACATGACGCAAGTTTTTGTTCCTGAACAAATAAAGCCTCTGTAGAGGAACAAGAAGATTTTGGAATTAGAATGTTTTTGCAGCGGAACAGGAATAGAAACCTGAGGAAAGTGAGGAAAGAGAACAACAAGAAGTGGACAGAGCTGGAAGTGGGAGCATTTGGGACATTCAGATTTAAAAGGATTAAGAAACAAAATTTGAGTTTTATTCGTAAATATAGAGATCTGGATGAAAGAAAAAATGGACCTTCCTGAGATAGAGTTTTTGCAAAGACTGGGTGTTCGAAACTAAAGATTACTAAAAAGACGGCAAAGACTACCAAAAAGACGGCAAAGTGGAACTGACTGAGATCTGGACATGGTGTGGAGTCTACAGGCTGACAACAGATAGATTGATGGACAATGGGGATCGAAACCGGGAAAGGGGGGAGAGAAATTCGGAATCCAAAGGGTGTAAAATTATATTATGTTCTTTATTTTTTTTATTTTATTCTGTCCTGTGTATTAAAGAGGGGAATTCGTGGAAGGGAACAGAGATCGATCTTAGAGGAAAAAATATTTTTAAGTTGAAGGATGATGGAATATAAAGGGAAAATGGTTATATAAGATGAACCAAACGGAATATTGGGTCAATGATAACAATGATAATAAGCTTAAAATTTAGGGTAAAAACTTGTGGAATTAATTTAATGGAATTGGAATACAAGAGGGGGTGGGGTGGGGAAGTCCTGGAAAGATGTCAATGAAAGTAAGGTTGAAATGTAAATGTCTTTTTTCCTTTTTTCCTTTTTTCCTTTTATATTTTTGATTTTTCTGGAAACTTCAATAAATATTATTTTTAAAAAATGAAGAATTTTCTCCAGAGGATTCTACACATTCTGAGCCAGGCCACTGGTCTACCCTGATTGGAGGCAGCTCTCCAAAGTTTCAGGCAGGTGACTTTCCTAGTGCTACCTGGAGATGCCAGGGATTGAACCGGCGACTGTTTGCATACAGAAGAAGAAGATGATTCATGCAAACTGATGCTCTACCAGTAAGATAGGGCCCTTCCTCATATTATGAATCAAATCTGATCATCATCATACGAATGCTTGTTGCTAGAGGGAGATTCTTGTTTGCTCTTCCTATCCCAATCTGTATCCTCTCAACATTTCCACTGGCCACTGGTCCCATCACCTCCTGACAAATAGAAGGGGAAGAAATGGAGGCAAAGAGAGATTTTACTTTCTTGGGCTCCATGATCACTGCAGGTGGTGACAGCAGTCACGAAAATAAAAGAAGCCTGCTTCTTGGGAGAAAAGTGATGACAAACCTAGACAGCATCTTAAAAAGCAGAGACATCACCTTGCTGACAAAGGTCCGTATAGTTAAAGCTCTGGTTTTCCCAGTAGTGATGTACGGAAGTCAGAGCTGGACAATAAAGAAGGCTGATCGCTGAAGAATTGATGCTTTTGAAATATGGTGCTGGAGGAGACGCTTGAGAGTCCCATGGACTGCAAGAAAATCAAACCTATCCGTTCTTAAGGAAATCAGTCCTGAGTGCTCACTGGAAGGACAGATCCTGAAGCTGAGGCTCCAATAATTTGGCCACCTCATGAGAAGAGAAGGCTCCCTGGAAAAGACCCCCTGGAAAAGACCCTGGTGTTGGGAAAGATTGAGGGCACAAGGAGAAGGGGACGACAGAGGACGAGGTGGTTGGACAGTGTTCTCGAAGCTACGAACATGAGTTTGACCAAACTGCAGCAGGCAATGGAAGACAGGAGTGTCTGGTGTGCTCTGGTCCATTGGGTCATGAAGAGTTGGACATGACTAAACGACTAAATAACAACAACATGCACAGGACCATATGACTGTATGTTTCTCCCCCCACCTTTGTTATTCTCTCAAACTTTCACCAAGAAGAGAGCTGATGGGTTACAGCTGTTTACAAGGCTGTCTTATTGGATATTTTCTTGCATAGCAGAAGGTCTTGCTCAGCTAAGAGGAAGCTGTCATTCATAACAGTGCTACCAGTGAGTCCTTAGACAGACATTAATTCATCCTCAGATTCTCATTGTGTGGGAGGGGTGGTGGTGGTGGAAACCTGCCCGATTCAAGAGAGGGAGGGAGGAAAAAGAGAGAAAGAAAATGACAGATGGTTATACTGGACTTGGAACTAACAGTACAAGCCAAATTCAATATCAACTGGGATGAGTGAGTTTAGAATAGGCAGATCTTGGGCTGACCTGATCTCCCAGAAAGGGCTATGCCTGTGGAATTCCCTCAACATGTTTTAGTGGGGGATATGTTGGCTCATATGATATAGCAAAAAATATGCCAGCATAAGATCAAAAAAAGAGAGTAATCTGGGGTTTTGGATGGGGCAGGATGGGGCAAGGAGAGACACCCATTCTAAAACCTCTTTCAGTTCAGTCACATGATCTGACAACCAGACAGAACATACTCCAGAAAAAGGGTAGTGCATGTCAAACTCTATTTTAAAGTTTTCTCTCTGCCAGAATATGGCCATCTCAGCCAGCAGTATCCCCACTCATGAATGGAGCCTGGAATAGGGATAGCTTAAGCCAGTGTAAGTCGTGCCAGCTTCCTGTGCTTAAGAAGCTTTCCAAATATAGAAAGCTGGCAGAACCTACGCCAGCTAAAGTTACCCATATTCCAAACTCTGTTCAGGAGGAATTTGATTTGTACAACCCTTTTGGCCAACTAAGTTCTACCAGGTTGCTGGGTCATGTGACCAAGCTGAAAGGGGTCTGAAATAGGTGTAGAACTCACCTTGCCCTATCCTGTCACAACAACACAATGCGCCCTTTTGGGGACTTGTGCGAGCATATATTCTACTACTTTAAATTATGCTGGCTGAGCCCCTGCCTGAGCTGGGGTGAGGGACTTACACTGGCATATCCCTGAATGGCAGAAATTTAATTTGAAATCAAGTTGGATTTGAGTTTGATGGTGTCTCTGACTTGCCCCCTTTACATTACGGATGTTGGCTCCGTAATGAATAAACTTACTGGTAGGTTGATTGATATTTCTGAACTGAAGGAGGGTAGGGAATTTACACCAGTGTTGCCCCAACTGAGCCAGCAGAGCCCAAGAACTACTGAATCTAGTCTCTCTTATCCCCAGTGATCTTGGGTTTGATCTCTTCTGTAAGTGGTAATGTGGAAACTCCTGCTTTGAGGTCTCTTTTTATTTATTGTTGAGGGCTCCAAACCAACAGAAGACCCACAAAGAAAACCTTCAGAAATATCTCAAGGCTCTCACCTTCCTTCCATCTTACATACATTTCTTAATTGTTGCCAGTCACTAGAAACACATTAAAAAACCAAATATTTATCTAAGACTTAACTGTTTAGTGATGCTAACGATATCACACCCTCCAACATTTCTCTGATGAAAATAGGGACGTCCCATTCAATAATGATTTTACCATTTATACCCCACACATCTTATTGGGTTGCCCCAGCCACTCTGGGCAGCTTCCAACATATATAAAAACATACTGTATTGGCTCGAATATAAGTCACACTTGAATATAAGCCGCACCTTTAAAATCCAAGGGGGGGGGGGAAGAAAAAAATACAACACCCAAATTTAAGCTGCTCCCTTAAATTTCCGCAGGCACTCACATCTGTTCTGTTTTACCATACGTCTCTTTCAGCAGCTATATCATAAAAGCCATTTTTTTTATATAAGGTAGCAAATTTAAACCACACTTTAACTTTTCATGGTTGGAATTTGGGCGGGTGTGTGTGTGTGTGTGTGTGTGTGAGGCTTATATTCAGGCCAAAACGCTAAATAAACAAAAAACCTTCCCTATACAGGATTGCCTTCAGACAGCTCAGGGTTGGATAACTCCATGCCCTCCAACATTTCTCCAGTGAAAATAGGGACATCCTAAGGAAAAGCAGGACATTCCGGGATCAAATGAGAAACCAGGATGGCTTCTCTAAATCAGGGACGTCCCTGGAAAATAGGGACACTTGGAGGGTTTGAGATATAATTAGATATCATGTTGGGTTTTTTAAAAGAAATCAATAACTGGCATGGGGTGAGTGATTTTCACAGTGGGGGATTTGGATCACAGTGCATGGGAAAGTTTAACCCTTCCCTGACTACCCTGAATCCCCACAGCATCCCACCCAGCCATGAGCCTTTTAAAAAAGTTGACACCAGTAGGCCCCCTACTGCTGACTGAAAGTGGTATAAAATCAATACAATTTGATGTAAATCTGTTTTCAAATGAAAACTTGATGGTTTTAGCTTTGAAAGATGCATGTGAATATAGGAACTCTGTATATGGCTGAGTTCAGAGCGCACATTACAGCGGTACCTCAGGTTACCTACACTTCAGGTTACAGACTCTGCTAACCCAGAAATAGTACCTCGGGTTAAGAAATTGCTTCAGGATAAGAACAGAAATCGCACGGCGACGGCATGGTGGCAGTGGGAGGCCCCATTAGCTAAAGTGGCACCTCAGGTTAAGCACAGTTTCAGGTTAAGAACAGACCTCCAGAATGAATTAAGTTCTTAACCTGAAGTACCACTGTGTTTTGTATTCCTAATTTGAAGCCCTGATGATCAGCTGATTATTGGGGCTTCAAAGTGCCATGCACAGCTCTCAGCTATTCACCACTTTTTATCACTTTTTGCCTTTATTTGTTCATATACTTCAGTCTCTCCTTCCTGGAAAATAAAGAAAGAAAGAAGAAAGTATATTTCTGGTATGGGTTTCTGTTCTACATTTTCCATGGAATTTATTATTCAATTCTTCGCTCTCCTTATTCCCCCTTAAGTGCACCTTTAACTCCCTTGTCAATCTATCCACCTCACTGCTTTTTTCTGTTTCTGAAATATGTAAATATTTTTTCATGTATATTGTTGATCTTGATGTTTGCCTTGATGTACCGTATTTTTTGCTTTATAGGACACACTTTTCCCCCTCCAAAAATTAAGGGGAAATGTTTGTGCATCCTATGGAGCGAATGCAGGCTCCTTGGCTCCAGCGATAGCAACGCGAAGCCTCTGAAGCGCAGAGGGAGCGCTCCCAGTCCCACCAGGAGATGCTGGGGACTGAACCTGATGCCTTCTGCATGCAAAGCAGTTGTTCTACCACTGAGCTATGGCCCTAGCTCACAATATGGCAGTCAGGATAAAATGGAGAAGGTGGAGGCTGAAGTGTGTATGCTCTGTGGAGGAAAGGTGGGATAGAAGTTTAAGAAGGAATAAAGTATGTAAACTAGCCTATAAGTGAATAAACTACAGTATATTTTTAAGTTACCTAATAATTTGTATATAAATTATAAAAGTGGTAAAAAAAATTGTTAAATAAAAGAAGAGGAAATGTTCAGACTTTCAAACAGTATGTTATGCCTGAGCCTTCATTGCTGAAACTCCCAGCAGCATTTTCATGCTCACAAACACCTGATGAAGGAACCATTGTGACATAACCCATTCAAGCAGAGTGAAGGGGCAACAGGCTGTCAACAGTGGCAGTAGTTGGGGGCTCCCATCTATGAAAAAGCCACAGAAAGACTTTTCATACTGCCTGAGGAATTAATTCCTTATTTAACGTTCATAATTGCTGGATTGATTTAACAGGACTGGAGCTAACATTTGCTTGGATTTGGCACCATTGATAGGAAACTGCCTGCTGCGTCCTCCGCTTTGAAGTCACCCTGGTCTTTGGGCCTCCAGCCCCTTCTTCAGCATGTCCAACCCATCTAAGAGGCGTATGATACTGGTGTTCCACTGGGTTAGGAAGAAGCCCCTGACAGAGAAGCCGTGCTCTACCATCTCGGCCAGACCTTCTGCCTCTGCACCGGCTTGCAACACTCCTCACATTTCACCCTACTTCACCAGGAGCAAGACACAAGCCGCTCCGCTCAGGAGGTCCAGCAGGCGCAAGGTGCTGTGATTGCCGAATCTCACCGACCCCAAGTTTTTAAGATCGGTCATTGGCAGCGTTGGCCGGAAGAGAGCCCGCAGGCGTGGCAAGCTAAAGAAGACTCCAGCGGGAACAGGAAAAGGGGTGAGGGCTAGGCTAGAGGCAAGAAGGCTCCAAAGCTATTTGCGGGGTGGGATTGCTTTGGAAGATGCCTTCTCACAATCTCTACCCTTGAACCACGTAAGGACATAAGAAGTGCCTGCTGGATGAGGCCACATTGGCCTGTCTAGTCCAGCATCCTGTTCTCACAGTGCCCAACCAGAGGCCTGTGGAAACAAGAGCATTCTGTATTCCCTTCCTGCATCTTCCAGCAACTACTATTCACAAACGTTACTGCCACTGACTGTGGAGGTAGAGCATAGCCATCGTGCCTAGTGGCCATTGATAGCCTTTCCTGCATAAAACCATCCAAGTTGGTGGCCGTCATAGCTTTCTGTGGGATTGAGCTTCCAGAGAGGTAGCTGAGCATGCCTGCTGCAGGAAAAATAGGCATTAAAAGCACATTTCTCCCAAAGAATCCTGGGAATTGCAGTTTGTAAAGGGTGCTACAAATTGTAGCTATGCGGTAGAAGGGTAATCTACAGTTCCCAGGATTCTTACAGGGGAGAAGCGATAATGGTTTTAATGTATGGTGTGTACACAGCCTCAAATTAGCTCCACCAGCTCTGTAATACTAGAGCAAAGATTATAATGCATATTGTTGTTGTTGTTGTACCTTTATAAATATTATAAAACCCATTCCTGCAAGCCATGTAGTCTGGAATAAACTCAGTCACCCCTCCCATCATTAATTGTTTCTACTAGGTGGGGAGGGGTGTTGGATCTGCTTCCCTGCCTTGAAGAAAGGCGCGGGTCAGATGTGTGCCCAGACCTGGCCACGCTTCGCAAGAAAGGTGTGTTGGTTCAAGGTGGCCACGCTGCCTGCAACTTGCACTCCTTCCTGACGTGTCTTCCCCAAACCCCTTCTTCCAGAGGCTGTGTTGAAGTTTTCCATCACGTGGAACACAAACTGGCAGAACTACCTCGAGGCTCAGGCAGTGGTGGAAACCCTCCTCAAGCATGAGATGCCAGAGAGCCTCTTGCAACACGAAGGGATCAAAGCAGCTGTGGAGTCTCTCCTACCATACACGGCACTTCCAGAGGCTGGGCCGGTTACTGCAGGCCTCCATGTTCCTTGATTTCATGTGACAAAACATGAAGTTGCCTGACGCCGCCAAGTGGGACGAGGAGATGGACACAAAAATACGGTACTGCACACAAAAAAGCTGCACACAAAAATACGGTACTCCTCACACTCTTTCCCCCCCATCCCAGTTTGCATATCTTTTATTAAAGTTTCTGTTCCTATTTGTTCTTTTAATTTGGGTGTTATTTCCATTTCCTGAAGTGAGCCTTTATTTGTTTGTTTGTTTGCTTGCTTGCTTGCTTGCAACTGCTTCACTGATTCTGCTCATTAACCATGCTGGCATCCTCTCAGACTTGGTGGTACCTTTTCTGATCTGCAGTATTCTTTCTATCTGGGTGTTCTCATTATTGTGGCTTTGCCCCAAGTCTTCTGGAGAGATGAATTATACTACCCCATAGCTTTGCCAGCAGGGGTCTACCGTGCAGTGTTATGTTATTTGAAACAATTTGCAATGCTTTTCCAAAAAAACAAACAAAAAAAAAACAAATAAGGGAAAAGTTTAACATCTACTGTGTTCTTGTTTCATTGCACAGAATCACAGGTGGTCTAATTTAAAGGGGGGAACCTTGTGACAATAATTTGTATTCATGGGGGCATAAATTAGTGGTGATTCATTTACAAAACGGCATTGGAAACAGGAGTGTGCCTTATTGGAGGGACTTTATGGCTTCCTCCAGATTCCATTTGCAAGGTGTAATTGTTTGTAAACTTATTATAATTGCTTGCAAGGTTATCAGCCGACTGAAATGGCAGCTTTATTAGACAGCAATCTGCCTGTAAAAGTCATCCCTGCTGTTATTGTGAAAAGGTAACAGAAAATGTTTTTCCCTCTGCCTTTAGGTTTCCTTGCCTTTCTCCCTTAGCAATTATGAATGAAGCATCATTTCCAGATAACACACATAATTGTCACAATTATCCAAAATGGCTCCTCATAAATGTTCTCAATGTGAGGGGGACTAATCTTCATAATTTGGTTTATTTATGGTGTGTGAATTCTCCCTCCCCTTGGTGCTCATGAACTTATAACCAATTGATGCTACAGGCTGCAGAACAAAACGGTAGTCAATGTTCTATTGACATTGTTAGCATAGCTATATCAACACTGTTAATGGGAAGTTTGCCTTTCTTGTGGGCAATGCAGAGTTAAAAGGGCCCCCTAAGACATCATTTGAAAATAAAACCAAGAGGCATAAGCTCATTAGGACATGACAGATGAACACAGTGGCCAGGAATAGTGGTTTCCTGGGCCAGATATCCTTTTTCTCAAGATAGGGATGGATGAGTTGACAAGTTTCATCTCCTGGCCTTCTCCTTCCAAAGTAAGTTTTGAGAAATGTGTTTTGCATCCCTGGCAATGATTGTGGCAAAAGTGGGGTGTAATTAAACTTTAGGGTGGACTTTTTTTGCTGGATCATAATTTAGAACACATTAAATTTTAGGAGATGAAGCCACAAGATAATCTGCTAGAAGCATTGGATAGTATTTGCACTCTGTTGCCATGTGGAGAGTTGTGAAGCTCCATAAATGTTTCTTCTATTAACAATAAGATAATGCAGCTCGTATGTTATCCTTGTATCCGTTTAATAAATTAAAAAATATATACTGTGCCCTATGGTTATCTTTGTAGATAGTATTCTGCTGCTCTTCAATATTTATGAAAGATATAACAAGAAATCCAATGGGGAGCCATTCTCCCTACTTTCTCGTTGCTTTTGGAAGTAAGTCTGATAGGAACCAATTCTAATGCAAAAATGTTCATTTAATTAACCCCCTAGCACTGGAATGGTGAACCAGTGTCACTCCAAATGTTGGACTGTAACTGCCACCCATCTATGACCACTGGCCTGGTGGAAAGTGTTGATAGGAAGGCAAACACCCTATAAAATTCATGGTAACTTTTGCATTTATTACATGTTCCCTAACTGCCTAGTTCTAGGACCACTTTATGGACCTACTGTTCAGGAGGAAAATTGTGCTAAGATAGCAGATGATGGTGGAAACAAATGGGAGCAAACATGATCTTTAAAAGCTGAACATCTTATCAAATTAATAGTTGCTTTTTTCCAGGAAATCCTCACACATGCCATAGTTCAAATGGGAGACCATTCTGCACAGCTCTGGTCTTAATGTTGAAACAGTCCTCTAATGGGGACAATATATACTTAGCCTCCCTGTCCACTCACAGGCATTTTACATTTGCTGCAGAATGAAGCAGTAGAATTCTGGACTATACCTATCAGATTTTTCAGTGCTCCGTTATGGTAATGATTCCCTGTATGCAGTGAGACAACATGTCATGGAAAAAGCTATGCTTAAACTGGCAGTCAATCTCTATTTCAGTGAGTTTTCAGCAGTCACAGATTAGGCCAGACATTCTAAAATGGACTGGATGTTTGGTGCCAGGTTCTGCTTTGCCAACTGTTGGCCTCCCTGACTTCTGCCCTATCAGCCTCAATGTGCAGCAGCCAACACTGAGCATGTGAGAACATATTCACCATTCGGTAAACACTTGGAATAATTTTGTACAAAGTGCTCACGTGCTTCTGATGATTTCTCCCACACCCTGAAAAAAAAAGTCCAACTGTCACTCTGGTATTGCACCGTAAACCTTGCCTGGAGCTGTGGGAATGTTTTTTTTTTACAGTGGAATAGAATTTGACGTTTTAATAAGGAGGAAGGGTGATATTAAGTTGTAGTCAGCAGACTGCATGAGCATAAAGCTGGCTATGCAGAGAAGATTATTAGGCTTTTCCTTCTGGCCTCTATAGCTCTGAGTTTAGCAATCAGGAGATTGATTGAGTTCCCAGACTTCATCCATATATATATGGAATATAGTGCTTGGGATTAATTCAGTTCAATAATTGACTACATTTTGCTGCTTGAATATATTTGGGTATTGTGGGTGACACAAAGCCTAATAAAAGAAGACAATGACAGTCAAAAAACAGTTAAAATGACGACGATCAAAGTATAATGATGCCACTCAGGACTAGATAATGTAGGGTTTGGTGTGGTCACATCCACACATACATTTAAAGCAGTGTTATATCCCTTTGACTGTCATGACTTTCCCCAAGAGAATCCTGGGAACTGCATTTTCTTAACCTGTAGCTCTGTGAAGCGTAAACTACAGTTCCCAGCAGTGCTATTTTTCTAGAAAAAGAGGTGCCGGAACTCATAATGAACACCTCCCTTATTCTCTTAGAATGGCAATGGTGCCCACCTGAGAGGTCCTGGAACTGAGTTCTGGCTGAATAGAATGAAAGCCCTGGTTCCCAGGAGAATTCCCATGACTCTCAAAGTGAAATAAATGTTGTCATGTGACAAAGACACACGAGAGCAGAAGCAGCAGAGGAGGCTGGGAAATGCTGGGACTGCACAGTCATTTGGACCTAGTAAAGTTATTCAGGCCTGCTAACTGTTGAGTCACTCTGAAATGTGACTTAGCAGCCAGTTTCTCTCTGAGCCAGCTCTTATTCTTTCACTTAAAAACTCTGCATTATTAATTTACGCTGTACGTCAAATGTACGGTGTGGATGTTGGGGAAGGGAAATCAAATGGCGTAGCTGGAATTCTGGATAGAAAGCACTCCAAGAAGCAGCATAAGAACCTAATGTGTACCTGCTGGATCAGACCTATGGCCCATCTAGCATCCATAGTGATCAACCAGATGTCTGTGGGAGACCTGAAATCTGGACCTGAATGCAACAACACTCTGCCCACCTGCAGTTCCCAGCGACTGCTATTCAGAGACCTTTGACAGTGGAGGTAGAACATAGCCATTGTGTCTATAGCCACTGAGAGACTTTTCCTTCATGAATTTGTCTAATCCTCTTTTATAGCCACCCAAATTGGTGGCCATCATTGCCTTCTATGGCAGAGAGTTCCATTAACTATATGGTGCAAAGAAGTATTTTCTTTTATCTGCCCTGAATCTTCCAGAATTCAGCTTTAATGGATGCCCATGATTCTAGTTTTTTGAGAGAGGGACAAAAACCTTTCTCTATCCAGTTTTTCCATCCTATGCAGAATTTTATAAATTTATATCACATCACCTTTTACTCACATTTCCCCCTCTAAATTAAAAAGTCTGAACTGTTGCATCCTTCCCACCCCTTTGATTATTCTGGTTGTCCCCGTGTTGAAGGCTCGACTTCATTCATTTTTAAGGCCATTTATGGTAGAGGTCAGCAAAAATTTGTGCCTCGTGATGGTAAATTCTACAAATGGAAGTTTTGTAATTTAGTTTTGCAGTTCTCCTGGATAACCTGGTACTCAGGATAGAGCAGAACTGTGGGACACAGCAAGGCAGCCAGTACCTTCAATAGATGATTGGAGATAGAGTAAACAATCTGAACAGCTTTTGAAATGTGTTTTTTGATGGGAGCAGCAACAGCAGGGAGGTCAACCATTTGCATGCGCATTTCCATCTGTTGAATCAGAATGTGAATGTATACACTAAAATACTCACCCATTGTAAGACAGCCAGTGTGACATTGTGGTCTGGGTGCTAGACTAAGGCTGCATAGACCTAGGTTCAAATCTTGACTCAGCAATGAAACTCAATGGACCAGTCCTTGGACCAGTCAACCTCACAGGGTTGTTGTGAAAATGAAATGAAGGCAGAGGAAGAACAATGTATGTTTCTGATAGCTCTTGGAGGAAAGGTATGATATAAGCATTTTAAATAAAATAGCAATACATACATTTGAAACAACAACAACAACAGAAATAGAGGAAGCAACTTTTCATGAACATGGGATTTTGAAATTGCTCCTTTATCTTCACATGAACTGTTCCCTGTTTGTGTAATCTGGTTCCATTATGACAGATTCACAAAGCAAGTATCATATGAAGAACAGTCCATAATATAAGGAATATATCTTACCAAATACAGTTAGAAAACCAGAACACTTCCGTGTTTTCAGCGTTTGAGAACCAAGGTACCACTGTAAAGGTATTTTCTTAATAGCACAACACACGCATTCTTAAAAGGGGTGGGGGGTGGGACTCCTGTTCTGATGGTGATAATCTTAACACATTTTGCAACTGCAGAAGAATGAGCCTAATAAAATTCCTAGTTTGGGTATAAGCACACTCATTTTTTACTTCCACAGTGCTATGATGCTGCTCCAAAGTGTCACCAAAAATAAAAGGCATCATAAATAACATTTGCAAGAAATTTCAAGCTGAGCATCAGAATGAAGAGGAAATAGTATTAAGCTATGCATCAACAAGGCATGGGTTCAAGATTGCATCACAAAATGTACCAGCTCTGTCTCTTCCTTTTCTTTCTTTCTGCGAGAGCTCAGCCTACAAAAATGTTGAACAGACAACACCTGGCTCTTCCAAATGACAACTACCTCCCATACTAGATTATTCAGGCTTTACAGAAGCTCTTAACTGGCTGCTACCCCATCACCATTAACCAAGGTGAAGTGTTGTTATTCACTTCTTGGGGGTAGAGGGATAGAGTCTCATATCTAGAGCATTGAGCTGAATCCTACAGATAATTCTCTCAATTGTTTTGGACATGTGACTTAAGACTCGTCCACACTGCCACTTGTCCCGTGTATAGAAAGCATGGGTCCAAGCGGTTTTTCATTTGCCCTTTCTCTGGAAAAACCTTTTTAGAACAAATGTAAATCTGCAGGAAAATCGATTTTTGTATGCTCTGATTCAGCAGTAATCAGCAGGTTTGCTCATGGTGGGACAGGTGGTGGGACGAGTGGAAATAAGGATGAGCCCTTAATTTTTTAAGGAACATGAATGCTTTACAGGATGATCACAACATTGCATGCCTATTTCTACCTACAACTTCCTCTTCTTATCAGCAGCTAATACTAGCCACGTTGGTGTACATCAAGTGTTGGAGGCAGTGAGAATACAAGTTGCTGGAAATCACAAGTGGAGAGAGTGCTGTTTGCACTCAGGTCCTGCTTGCGGGTTTCTCAAAGGCATCTGGTTGGCCACTATGAGAACAGGGTGCTGGACTAGATGGACCACTGGCTGGAAGCAGCAGGGCTCTGCTTATGTACTTACAGCATGTTTCCTGCAGCATCTCTTGGAAAGCTGGACAATGGTAACTCTTCCTCTTTCCTCCACCTCTTTAGCCAGGGGTTAATTCCAGGTTAGGCCCAGGTAAGCCCAGACTCTCCTTTCAGCATAGGCCTACCTATCACTTTTAACAGGACAGTCCTCTATCAGTGGGAAAGGAAAAAAAGAAATGAACTAATATTAATAGAAGAAACCAACACTTGCCTCCTCCGTGCTTTCTCTATTTTTCTTGTGCTGTTCTTCCTCACTGCTTCAGGCAGCAGTGCTCTCCCAACCCACTGAGTCTACTCTGCTAGGAGCAGGTTTGGGGCTTAAAGATGAAAACTGAAGATTTGGCACCCCTCTTCAGATGTTTGTTTGTCATCTGCAGTATTTCCTACAGGTAGTTTCTGTGAATAACACTTGCTTACACACTTTTTTTCCCAGAACTTTGCAGGTTTTCCCAAACTTGGCTTTTCTGCTGATTTAATTTGGTTTCATAATATTGTCTTCATTGTTCTTCTTCTTGTTGTTGTTTAGCACTGAGGGCTGTTGTACTGGAATGATATGCTGATTATTTATTCAGTTACGCATCTGGTGGATGGCCAATCCTTGATCCTGAATTCAACGAGGTTCTTGACAAATTAAGTTAATTCAATTAAATAATGTTTAACTCACACATCAGCAAAAGCTCAAAGGCTTCTGGGGCAACTTCCTTATCACTAAAATAAGACAGGCCCTACTCTCAGACGTACAACCTAAAAACAGACAGAACATATGAGAAAAATTGATTTGGAGGGAGGAGGAAGAAAGTGAATACAGGTACCTGTTCTTAATTATACATTTTTAATGGCCTGCTGGGGTGGAAACATTCAACGAGAAGGTGCAAAAGTTGCTTTTCTCTCAGGTATTGCTTTTATCCAACCACTTCATCCACTGCTGCCTCTTGTAAAAACCCTCCTTTGATGAGGTTTACCTTGAGGTCCACCAATGCAGTGTTAATTTGGCTATATTTTAAAGTCTTTTATTACTGTTACCAAGTAAAACGAGTCCAGATCTGCCACTGCAAAACAGGCATTTTTGCTGTTGTTGTTGTTTAAATTTGTATACCGCCCTTCATTTGAAGACCACAGGATGTTTCACAATATAAAAATACAAAATGAGAACACAAAATACCTAATAAAACAAAAACAAACCAGTAACCCCTCTCCTACAGACACATTTAAAAGGCCATAAAATGTTTATCAGCCAAAGGCCTGGGTTTTCAACCAGGAACATAAGGGTATGTAGGTGAAGGGCACCTGGCGAGCCTCCCTGGGGAGAGCATTCCACAAAAGGGAACCCTGCAGGAAAGGCCCGTTCTTGTGTTATCACCCTTTGGTCCTTTTGTGGGAAGAACACCCAAAAAAGGGCTTCAAATGATTACCACAGGTTCTGGGTTAGTTTGTATTAAGAGAGGTGGTCCTTGAAGTACTGCAGTCCTGAGCTGTTTAAGGCTTCATAAGTCAAAACCAGCACTTTGAATTGTGCTCAGAAACTAGTTGGCCTGGTGAGCAACCTGTTAAGTATAATTCATTTAATTGACACTGAAATGAGAATGCCTGTGTATTGGTGAAAAGGTTTAACTAGGGAGGATTCCACTGACGCTAAATTAAGAGCAAGAAGTGGTCTCCGAGCTCCTAAATAGGTTGATAATTAACCATTGTTTTTTTTCTGCTAGCTAAAACATGAGTGTTTAACCTTAGATCACATGAGAATTATTGAATTGCAAATTCACCATCTTGGAAGGGTTCTTTGCTCACAGGCTCTGTGGAAGCCAGGATGTGTAAATGCCTCTCCACTAGAATGGGGGAGAGACAGAGTTATGTTCTCAGTCTCAACAGGAATATTATTTCTAAATTATTTCTAAGAAGATGCCAAACATGTGCTGGAAATGTACAAGTTTTGGAATTATTTGGATGTATCATTTAATGTTTCTTTTCTGTTTTTTTAAATAATGTTCTGCAAGTTATTATGGGCCTTGACAATGTTTTATTTCTAAAAGGAGTCAGCTTTTATGCATCCAATCCCTTCAAACTGTGCCATATTAATATCTGTAATATAACCTGGCTGCCAAATTCTGCACCAGCTGGAGTTTCCAAGCTGTCTTCAGTGGCAGCCCTATGTATAACGTGTTACAATAATCTAACCTAGAGATTACCAGAGTATAGGCAACAGAAGTGAAACCACCCCTAAGCTATGTACTCGCTCCTTCAGAGCAGGGTGTAACCCCATCAAGAGCAGGCAGTTTCTCATCCATCCAGCATTCCACCATCAGGCCATGAGCACAGCTCTCTGTGTTTAAGATTTGTATGTCTGATTACAGAACAGTGTTTCATCACTCAGCTATTTAAAAGCCCCTACCATAGCTTGTGTGACAGCTTCTTTTTCTGTTGCTTTGAAGTTTAAACGACAAATACAGGGAGCTGTTTGCTTCCACCACAAGGCCCAAATGTGGCTCTGTAAAACCAAGGAAAAACAACCCAAGCCAATGCTAATGAGTTATCTGTTGCAAAATGTATTTCCACGGTGGATCACCAAGAGGAAAGCTGTACAACTTTATAAACATTTGCATGTACCGCTCCTTGAATATAAGGGTCCCCTCCGTCTCTCCTCTCAGTCTCTCTCTGATTTTCTTTTCATTTTTGGCATGAGGAAACCTGAACCTAAAGGCCAAAAACAGCCCTCTGGTTTGGCCCTCAAGGGTCTCCTCAGGCTACACCTTCCTTGAATGCTTTCATTTGGGAGAATGTGTATTTGAGCTGTAATAATTCCTCTTGCTTGCAAGAAGATAGGGTGGTGTGTGAGTTTTGTATGATGCAAAGGAAAGTGTCACATCCTTTGCATCAGGTCCTGCCCATTTCTCTTATGTGGCCCCCAGAACTTTTTCCAATGTGGTTATGTGGCTTTCTGGGTGAAAAAAATGTCTCCCACCTCTGCTTTAATGTATGCTTGGATTTTGAATGGCTGAAGGAGAAGCCATATGTCAGGCATGGCAGTTTATTTCATTTTCCCACCATTTGGAAATGAAACTCGTGACGGAGCCTCAAGAACATCTTATAGGACGCTTATGAAAACCTATGAGATGGCTATGAAAGCTGCTAAGAAATCTTACTTTGCAGCTTCCATTGCATCCGCTAGCTCTCGCCCGGCACAACTTTTTAGAATAATTAGGTCAATAACGTCCTTAGGAGGACAACCAAATTTAAGCACAAATTTGACCCACAGCTGTGAGGCATTCACGAGCTTTTTTGCGGAGAAAGTCCTGTTGCTCCGCCGTGACCTCCCTGCCAATTTAGATACAGTGACTGAACTGGAGGCCCCTCGACTGACTTCAGGTCCAGTGTTGGACCATTTCGATCGGATACTCCCTACTGATGTGGATAGATTCCTCCAAGTTGGTAGGCCCACCACCTGCCTCCTTGATCCGTGCCCATCTTGGCTGATTAGGGAGTGTCCAGATGTTGTGCGGACCCCCCTGGTTGAAATTATCAATTTGTCCCTTGACACGGGGACATTCCCAGGGGAACTGAAGGAAGCAGTGGTGTGTCCACTCTTAAAGAAAACTTCATTAGATCCCTTAGACCTATCCAATTACCGCCCAGTTTCAAATCTTCCATACCTGGGTAAGGTAATTGAGAGAGCGGTTGCTGAACAGCTTGGTAGGTTTCTGGAGGAAACATCGGCATTAGATTCATTTCAGTCCGGTTTCCGTCCTGGTTTTGGGATGGAGACGGCTCTGGTTGCCCTAAACATGATCTCCGTAGACAACTGGATTGAGGCGGGTCAGGACTGCTGATCCTTTTAGATTTGTCAGCGGCCTTTGACATGGTCGATCATGATCTTCTGGACCACCGCCTTGCAGACGTGGGGATACAGGGCATAGCCCGTAACTGGTTGTGCTCTTTTATCTCTGGTCGGGGACAGAGGGTGGCACTAGGGAGGGAAATGTCGTCGCGCCATTCCTTGGTGTGTGGAGTGCCGCAGGGTGCAATTCTCTCCCCGATGCTTTTTAACATCTTTATGCGCCCCCTTGCCCAGCTTATCTGGAGCTTTGGGCTGGGCTGTCACCAATATGCTGATGACACTCAGCTCTATCTGCTGATCGATGGCCACACCGACTCGGCCCCGAACACACTGACCAGATGCTTGGAAGCTGTGGCTGGATGGTTTCGTGGGAGCCGATTGAAACTAAATCTGTTATGTAGTGAAGTTTCACCCTGGGCCAGCAGGGGGATACTATATATAGTTTTCACTCAGGTCTGTAGATAGTTTTCACTCAGGTCCACGTCAGTTATTTTAGGCGGGAACTCTGGGCTGTTGTTGCTACAATGTTGACAGCCGGCTGCCTATAAAAGCAGGCCGGCTGAGCTGTTTGCAGTCAGTTCTATTCCAGCTTACGAAATAAAGAGCTATTTGGAGAAATCGCTGTGTCGTCGGCTATGTCAACCCACAACTTAACACTGGCAACGAAGGTGGGATTGATGGACATCAGAGCACAGCCAGATGCGGCCAGCCTCTGAACTAAGCTGAATCACTGAGCTGAATCACAGAGCGAAATCACAGAGCGAAATCACTGGACAGAACCAATTCAGAGCTGACTGTTCTGGCTAGAGCACTGTGTTCCATCCATCGCCCTTCACGCCGGCATCGGAATCATGGCTTCACTTGTGCCTCTATCGCCGTTTGTGCCAGCCTCTGAATCATGGGACTCCTACCTCGCTCGGTTCGACTGCTACCTCCAAGCCAACGAGCTGACAGCAGTATCAAAGGATCGGAAGCGGGGCCTATTCCTCAGCCTCTGTGGGCCTGAGGTGTTTGAGACGGCCCGAGCATTGGTTGCGCCTGAAGCAGTCCAGGCAACACCATGGGACACGATCCAAGAGAAGCTCCGCAACCACTACGCACCAAAGCCGTCCAAGATTGCTGCCCGCCATGCGTTCTACCACCGGAACCAGGCAGAGGGGGAGTCAATCAACAACTACACCACCGCCCTGCGACAGGCTGCAATGCACTGTGAGTTCCGAGACTTAGACGATGCCCTGATGGATCGAATCGTCTGCGGGGTCCAGGACATCCATCTGCAACGGCGTCTCCTCGCCAAGCCAGACCTCACACTGCAGAAAGCCATTGACGAGGCTGTGGCCTCAGAAGCTGCTGAACGCTCCGCCAAGGAGATCCGCAAGTCCAGCAGCCCGCGTCTTGCTAGGGAGCCAGTTCCGGTGCATCATGAAGAGGCCAGCAGTGATGAGGCATCCTCCAGTGAAGGCGATGACGTGCACCGGACAAAGCGGGAGCGCAGGAAGTTCCAACAGAAGTCCAAGGGCCAACCGGAATGTGCCGGCTGCGGAGGCAACCATTCCCGTGCCAAGTGTCGATTCAGAGACGCCATCTGTAGGAAGTGTTCCAGAAGGGGCCACATCGCTAAGGTCTGCCGATCGGCTCCGTCTGACACCCCCCCTTCATCGACTCGCAAGTCCAAGTCTTCACTCCTGTCTGCCAAGGAAAGTTGTTTCGCTCTCACCAACTGCCGCTGCCCGTCTGGAACCACGATTGGCCAAACCGACTCGCCTACGCGACGTAAGCTGAACGTCACGGTGCTCATTGAAGGAGCTCCATGTGACATGGAGATCGACACCGGGTCTGCCCTGTCCATCGTGTCATGGAGCACCATCAAAAGACTGGTACCCAGAGTGTCCAAAAGGCAACTCGACTCTCACCGCGTACACCTGAGAGACTACCAGGGAAATGACATTCCCGTGGTAGGCATTGGCCGGTTCCGGATCGCCTTCAAGGATTTTTCGGGCCTGCTCCGGTTGGTGGTGGTCGAAGGTCAGCGGCCAAGCCTCCTAGGGCTAGACTGGTTTGATGCCCTCGGCCTGGAAGTCACCGGCGTCAACTGCATCTCTAACGCAGAGACTGAGGGTCTGGTCAAAGACTTTGCCGAGGTTTTTGATGGCACCTTGGGACAATATACAGGTACGCCCATCTCCTTTAGCCTTGATCCACAAGTTGCCCCCATCAAGCTAAAGCCACGCCGGGTTCCCTTTGCTCTCAAGGCTAAGGTGGACGAACAACTGGACAAACTGATCGCCCAAGGAGTTTGGAGCCGGTTGACCACGCCAAGTGGGAAACCCCCATCGTCGCGCCGGTCAAGCCAGATGGGTCGGTGAGAATCTGCGCTGACTACAAGTGCACGATCAACAAGGCACTTCAGCAGCACGCTTATCCGGTTCCTGTTGTCCAACACCTGCTGCATTCCCTGGGTGAGGGTAAGGTCTTCGCTAAGCTGGACCTTGCCCAAGCCTATCAACAACTGCCAGTCGATGATGCCACTGCTGAAGCCCAGACGATCGTCACCCACCGGGGGGCATTCCGTTGCCGCCGGTTGCAGTTCGGGGTGAGTGTGGCTCCTGGCATCTTCCAAAGCCTTATGGAGCGTCTCCTGCAAGGGCTTCTGGGCGTGGTACCATATTTTGATGACGTCTTGGTGTCTGCAGACTCACACCAGCAGCTGTTCGAGCGCCTCCGTGCCGTGCTGACCAGGTTCTAAGAGGCCGAGCTCAAGGTAAAGAGGGAGAAGTGCCAGATCGCCGTTCCACAGGTAGAGTTCCTGGGCTATCTTATCGATGCCTCCGGCCTTCACCCGACCACATCCAAGATCCACGCTATCCAGCAGGCCCCCACCCCAAAGAACAAGACGGACTTGCAGGCGTTCCTGGGGCTGCTGAACTTTTATAACATGTTCCTGCCCCACAAAGCCACAGTGGCTGAGCCTCTTCACCGACTCCTTAGCACTAAGACTCCTTGGGCCTGGGGTCATCGGGAGACGGCGGCCTTCAACGCGGTCAAGGCTCTCCTTTCATCAGACAGTGTGCTGGTACAGTACAGTGAATCCAGGCCGCTGGTCCTTGCCTGCGACGCCTCACCTTTTGGCATCGGTGCTGTCCTTAGTCACCGTTTTCCAGACGGAAGAGAAGCACCGCTCGCCTACTTTTCCAGGACGCTATCTCCGACGGAACCGAATAACAGCCAGCTCGACAAGGAGGCACTGGCACTTGTGGCTGGAGTGAAGAGGTTCCATGAATACCTCTATGGCAGGACTTTTGACCTCATCACTGACCACAAGCCACTCCTGGGCCTCCTCGCCGGTGATCGTCCAACTCCACAGGTCCTCTCGCCACGCATGCTGCGATGGACTGTTTTCCTGGCTGCCTACCACTACCGGCTCATCCATCGCCCGGGGAAATTGATGGGCCATGCCGACGCCCTCAGCCGTTGCCCTCTTCCAGCATTTCTGGAAGACCCGGCTCCAGCTTCATCGCTCCTTCTGATTGAGGATCTTCCGGCAGCGCCTGTATCGGCTGCCACTGTGGCCTCCGCGTCTGCCCAGGATCGCACCATCAGCCGGGTGCTCAACTGGGTGTGGAGGGGGTGGCCACAAGGGCCTTTTGCATCAGAGTTCCAGCCTTTCGCAACCAGACAACATGAACTCTCAGCTCATCGCGGCTGTCTGCTGTGGGGAGACCGCGTTGTGATTCCCCAGGGACTCCGTCAGCGCGTCCTGAAGGCTCTGCACGTTGGCCACCCGGGAATTGTCAAAATGAAGGTGTTGGCTCGGTGTTACGTCTGGTGGCCTAATATGGACGATGCCATTACTGCCTGGGTGTCCGCCTGTCAAGCGTGCCAAGAGTCGAGGCCTGCACCACCGGCAGCTAAGGGACACACCTGGGAGACGCCAAAGACACCCTGGTCGAGGGTGCACATCGATCTGGCTGACCCCTTTCACGGCCGGACCTTTATGGTAGTGGTGGACGCCTATTCCAAATGGCTGGAGGTCGCCCTGATGCCCTCCACCACTACAGAAGCTGTCATCCGGGTGCTGTGAGGCCTGTTTGCAACGCATGGGTGTCCTGATGTCCTTGTCTCTGACAACGGACCGCAGTTCACGTCAGGCACGTTTGAGCGGTATCTTTTGGGACTGGGCATCCGCCATGCCCTAACGGCACCCTTTCATCCATCCAGCAACGGGCAAGCGGAAAGAATGGTGCGCTCGGCAAAAGAGGCACTGGCGCGCCTGGACCGGGGAGACTGGCATGAGCGGGTCGCCGAATACTTGTTCGTGCAACACATCACCCCTCATGCGGCCACAGGGCGGAGTCCTGCTGAACTGCTTATGGGCCGCCGCCTCAGGTCACCGCTCGACCGGCTACACCCAGACTTTGCCGTGGCTGAACCCCCAGGCTGTGCCAACGCGCCACGGTCATTTGTCCCAGGAAACCAGGTATTTGCCCGGAACTATGTGGGGGACATTCCTTGGGTGCCAGCCACAGTAGTGGGAGTCACTGGACCTTGCTCGTACCAGGTGGCACTCGAAGACGGACGCTTGTGGCGACGGCACATAGACCAGCTTAGGCGCAGGGTTGGGGACTTGGACACTACCGAGGTGCCCCCACCCACAGCAGCGGATCCACCCACAGCAGCGGATCCAGGGGAGTTGGTTCCAACGCCACCTAGGGTCGCACCACAGCCTCAGCAAGAACTGTGTGGCCCTCCGGACTTGGCTACCAGTCCCCGGCGGTCTGGCAGAGTTCCCAAGCGCCCAACTTATTTAAAGGACTATGATGTTGGACATGTATCACTGTTGGTCTAAGTATGGGAAATGTAACCGATATGCTTTTGTGCCTAATTGAACCATTATGCGTAGTGCTGTATATAAGCAAACCATTACGATTGTAACTAACGCCTTATCTCGGTGGGGAGGGGTGTTATGTAGTGAAGTTTCACCCTGGGCCAGCAGGGGGATACTGTATATAGTTTTCACTCAGGTCTGTAGATAGTTTTCACTCAGGTCCACGTCAGTTATTTTAGGCGGGAACTCTGGGCTGTTGTTGCTACAATGTTGACAGCCGGCTGCCTATAAAAGCAGGCCGGCTGAGCTGTTTGCAGTCAGTTCTATTCCAGCTTACGAAATAAAGAGCTATTTGGAGAAATCGCTGTGTCGTTGGCTATGTCAACCCACAACTTAACAAAATCCTTCAAAGACAGAGGTCCTGTGGCTGGGTCGGGATGGCATGGGGATGAGGGACCAACTCCCTTCTCTTGCGGGGGCCCAATTAGTGCCATTGCCTTCCGTTAAGAGTTTGGGTGTAATCCTTGACGCCTCCCTTTCCATGGAGGCGCAGGTTGCTGCCACAGCAAAGGTGGCAATTTCCCATCTCCGCCGTATCAAGCAGTTGGTCACTTACCTTTCTTGCCCTGATCTGGCCACAGTGATCCATGTGACGGTTACCTCCAGGCTTGATTATTGTAACACGCTCTACACGGTTTTGCCCTTGAAGCTGTCCCAGAAACTCCAGCGGGTACAGAATGCTGCAGTGAGGCTCCTCACGGGGTCTCTGCCATGGGAGCATATTCACCCAGTGCTTTTCAAGCTGCACTGGCTCCCGGTGGAGTACAGGGTCAGGTTCAAGGTGCTGCTTTTGACCTTTAAAGCCCTTCACGGCCTAGGACCCTCGTACCTCCGGGACCGCCTCTCCTGGTATGCCCCACGGAGAGCCTCAAGGTCCATAAATAACAACACCCTAGTGGTCCCAGGCCCTAAGGAAGTTAGATTGGCTTCAACCAGAGCCAGGGCCTTTTCAACTCTGGCTCCGGCCTGGTGGAACGCTCTGCCTCATGAGACCAGGGCCCTGCAGGATCTGATTTCTTTCCGCAGGGCCTGTAAGACAGAGTTGTTCCGCCTGGCCTTTGGCTTGGAGCCAATTTGATTCCCTCCCTCTCTTTTTCCCCCCTTTCTTTTCCTTCTCCTCCTGCAATGAGGCCACATTTTAATATTTTAATGTTCCATTATTTTAATGTTGTATTTTATTTTTGTTTTTAAGTTGTAATCATTCATCTTGTTTTTATTATTGCTTGTAAGCCACTCTGAGCCCGGCCCTGGCTGGGGAGGGCGGGGTATAAATAAAAAATTATTATTATTATTATTATTATTATTATTATTATTATTATTATTAGCCTGTTAGTTTTTGCATTATCGTTGAGGTTTCGCATATCATAAAAGCCACTTCTGGAAATACAGCAGAATATGGCTCAAGTTTAGTTCTGATTTCTTTATTATTTATTCATTCCCTCCTCCAATGGAAAGAGACAGAATGTCCACTGACTTAATCAATCCAATCCCAACAGTTTTCAATCCCCTGAGTCTTTATATAAAGCCAGAACTTTCATCCTAGAGCTACCTCTATTCTAAGATAATATAATGTGACAGTTATACGGTCAGGCAACCACCTGCTGATCTCCTAATGATGCCTTATACATAAAAATTGAGACAGTTTATATGCAATTAACCTTTTCCATTTACAGTGGTACCTCGGGTTACAGACGCTTCAGGTTACAGACTCCGCTAGCCCAGAAATAGTACCTCACGTTAAGATCTTTGCTTCAGGAAGAGAACAGAAATCGTGCGGCAGTGGAAGGCCCCATTAGCGAAAGTGGTACCTCAGGTTAAGAACAGTTTCAGGTTAAGAACGGACCTGTGGAAGGAATTAAGTTCTTAACCCGAGGTACCACTGTAATACTATGAATTCTCTTACACATTCTCTTAGAAGAAGGAAATTTCTGAGGTATACCTCAGAAATAATAATAATGAAATAGATTTCTCTACACTACTGCTGCAGTCTGGTTGCAAATTTGCATCCTTTACGTCCTTCACAGTGGCCATGAGCTAGTGATACTCTGGGAGAAAAATAGCGGCCACTACAGAGACATACAAAGGCGGATAATTTTTTAAGGCAATTCTGCAAAGTTGCCTTCAGAGGGTTGTTTTGTTTTTGCGACAGCGGCGGTGGCGGGGATATTATTCGGGGGGGGGGGGGAGTCCTATAACATTTCAGCTGATTTCAGTGGGAGAGAATGAAGCACATAGTCAACACTGGCTGCAGAGCGGATTTAGGGGAGCCTCGGGGTGCTGCAGGGAACACCACAACTATAATTTAAAATGGAGTGCAAGAAGTGTTCGGGGCAGGGAGGGGCAAATTTGGGCATTGCACAGGGCACCACTGAAACTTGAGACTTCAAGGCCTGCCATTGCTGACTGGCTCATAACCCGAAGTCACCACCAACGCGTTTGTGTTGAAGGCTGAAATATCCCTCATTGCTACTGCTATGGTTTCTTATATCCATCTGCATATTTAAAAGGAGATGGTAGAAAACAAAATAGAAAAATGTTTAAAAAGTGACAAGCATTTTCACTAAGCTCACATGTAATTCGAAGCACCAATTTTAATGACCGTTTTATTTTCAGTGGCTTTCTCCCCACAGCAGGAGGTGTTTACACAGGCTTTATGAACGGAGATAAAGACATTCCGATGATAGTCATTAGAGGCTCATCACACATCACAAACAAGCAAATATATAATAAAAGAACAAACAAGCCTAGGCTATTTTTTTTTTTTAAAAAAAGAGTATTAAGGAGATCCACGAGGGACATAATCTACCAATGGCTATTAGTTACAATTAGGACTTCTCAGTTTAGAGAAAAGGCAAGGGTGACAACGTGGTAGAGTTAATAAATTAAGCATAGAGTGGTGAAAGTAGCATGGAGATAAAAGTTAAAGATAAAGTAGCATGGAGAGAAAACTCAATGAACATCCCAAGAAGCTGAATGTCAAAAGATTCATGAGGTTCATAGTTAAATTATCTTCCAGGTAAGGTAAAAAAAGGGTAAAGGACCGCTGGACGGTTACGTCCAGTTAAAGGCGACTCTGGGGTTGCGGCGCTCATCTTACTTTCAGGCCAAGGGAGCCGGCATTTGTCCACAGAGAGCTTTCTGGATCATGTGGCCAGCAGGACTAAACCGCTTCTGGCGCAACAGAACACCGTGATGGAAACCAGAACACATGTAAACACCGTTTACCTTCCTGCCGGAGCAGTACCTATTTATCTACTTGCACTTTTGGCGTTCTTTTGAACTGCTAGGTTGGCAGGAGCTGGGACAGAGCAATGGGAGCTCACTCCATCGTGGGGATTCGAAGTGCTGACCTTCCGATTGGCAAGCCCAAGAGGCTCAGTGGTTTAGACCAGAGCGCCAACCACAGGAGGCAATGATGGCCACCAACTTAGATGCATTTAAAAGAGGATTAAGCAAATGAACAGAGGTCAAGACCATTAACAGCTGCTACTATGGGAATGTTCTTCCTCCACTCTTGGAAGCAGTATGCTGGGAATCACAAGTGGGGAGAGTGGCACTCATATCAAGCTTGTAGGCTTCCCACAGGCATCTGGTCAGCTGCTGAAAGAAGAGGACGCTGCACTAGGTGGGTCATTGGCCCAATCCTGCAGGCCATTCTTAGGCTTCTACATTCTCTCTTTTTTAAAAAAAACACCATTTTTATTGCATTTTCAGTTTACAGAAAAGAAAGGAAAGAAAAGAATAAAACTCCAACTTTTGAGATACATTTTTAGGTTATTAGCTGGACTTCCCCACACCTCCCTCCCCGTGCGTTCTTTACAATAAAGCATATCAGCAAATTATTACCTTGTTTCGTATCTTGTTTATATCTTTCAAAATATTTTACTTCTAACTTTAAAGTACCTTTTATCCAATATTTGTGCCTTAAAATAAAGAATATAATGACTTTAAATTTCAACTTTTTCTTAATTATAACTTATCTTCCTGTTTTCTCAATCTAGTTGCAGGAGCTAAATTCCAAAACATGCAGGTTCTTAACATTCATACAACTTATAATGTTTTTGCAAATAGTCCTTAAATTTTTTCCAATCTTCTTCCGTTTTCTCTTCACCCAAATCCCGGATTCTACCAGTCATTTCAGCCAGTTCCATATAGTCCATCAACTGCGTCTGCCACTCTTCCAGCGTGGGAAAATCTTGTGTCTTCCAGTTTTTTGCTATAAGTATTCTTGCTGCTGTCGATGCATACATAAAAAATGTTATATCCTTCTTTATCACCCTTTGGTCCACAATGCCCAGGAGGAAGGCCTCTGGTTTCTTAGGGAAGGTGTACCTAAACACCTTTTTTAATTCATTATAGATCATTTCCCAGAAGGCCTTCACTTTTGGACAAGTCCACCAAAGGTGAAAAAATGTCCCTTCAGCCTCCTTACATTTCCAACATTTGTTATCAGTCCGATGGTAAATTTTTGCAAGTTTGACTGGGGTCATGTACCACCTATATATCATTTTCATAATATTCTCTTTCAAGGCATTACATGCCGTAAATTTCATTCCGGTGGTCCATAACCTTTCCCAGTCTTCGAACATAATGTTGTACCCAATATCCTGAGCCCATTTTATCATGGCTGATTTGACTGTCTCATCCTGGGTGTTCCATTTAAGCAGCAAGTTATACATTCTCGAAAGTACCTTGGTTTTAGGTTCTAACAGTTCTGTCTCTAGTTTCGATTTTTCCACCTGGAATCCTATTCTTTTGTCCGACTTAAAAACTTCTTGAATTTGAGCATAGTGAAACCAATCTTGCACCCTATTCTTTAATTTTTCAAAGCTCTGCAATCTCCAATTGTCTCCAGTTTTTTCTATTATTTCCCAATATTTTGGCCATCCGACCTCCATATTGAGTCTTTTTCTGGCCTTGGCCTCCGCTGGTGATAACCACCTCGGGGTCTTAGGCTTCTACATTCTCAATTAGGAATGTGCAGGGCAGCTTTGGTCCATGCAGCTCAGTCTCACTGCCGTTCAATCATAGGTCTGTCCCACCCCAAACTTTTGTGGACCTTTAAACAAATTGTGCATTCTTACTTTAAAAAAGATTACTTTTTTGTCACTAGTCCACAACGAACACACATATCTATATGTATTTAAGGGAAGTAATGAAGATGCGGGGGAGGTCTCCCTCCCTTTAGGAAAACATAATGTAAATTACTGGCCATTTATTTTGAAGGCAATGAGGAGGATAATTCTTTTGGTGAGTTTTGTACTTTGCTGCCTGCATGATCTCTTGGTTATGAACTCATCAGATTGCCTGTCAGCCTAGCCAGCTGCTGAGTATGACAATTGTGGGTTCATAGATCTTTATTACCCAGTAGGTAGCTCTAATTTTATCTGAGTGAAATGGATTTTGAAGATTTAATCCTTCTCAACCCCTTCGGTCCTGTCAAGAGGTTTTTTTTTTCTTTCTGCTTAAAGCAGTGGGGGTTCCAGACAACTCTGATTTCTGTGGCAATGACATCACAGACTGGGTTTTTTTGGGGGGGGGGTCTGTGATTGAAAAGCAAATGCAAGGATGGGCACAAGGGAGTTGAGACGGGGTTCATAATCCACCGACCGCTGCAATCTTACAAAAGTTGAGCTATTTTTTTTATATAACTATCCTACCCCCACCCTGTACAGCCTGTCTCTAAAAACAGAAGTCTGAATTGGGATTGGGGTGGTGGTGGTATGAGCAGCGTTTTTTTCTGGGGGGAAGCAGGGGTACGCATACCCCTAAACATTTTGTGAATCTCAGTTTGGTCTCATTGAGGGATAGTATTTCAATATGAGTAGGAAAATGAGGGTACCCCTAAACATTTTTTTTTTGAAAAAAAGCACTGGGTATAAGAGACAGTCTAGAAGCAGGTATTTGCAAGAAAATATGGGAAGTGGGTTTCCACTTCCACCCCACAAATTCTCCATGAAAGCAGTGGCGGAGGAACCCTCTCTGGCACCTGGGGCAGGACGCCAAGGGGTGGGGCAAAGCGCCTGGTGGCGCATGTGCAACGTCCATACAGAGTGTGCACGCGCAGCAGCCCGTATGGTCGCTGTGCGAGTGGCAGACTGTACGGTTGCCGTCTAAAAGGCACGCCTGTATGGATGGTGTGCAAAAGCGGAAGCCCATATGGATGCCGTGCAAGCAGCGACCATACTGACTGTGTGTGCCCTCGGCTGCTCTACAGCTGGGGCGAGGCAGGGGCCATCTTGTCACCCCCTCGGGTGGCACACGGGGTGGACCGCCGCCTCCACCCCCACTTCGTACGCCCCTGCATGAAAGGACCCTATGCAGTTTTGTTCCTTATTTTTTTAAAATGCTACTTACTTAATCTCTTCCTCATTGCTCATCCCTGAATTTTTTAACAGTTTGCTTTTTTTAAAAAAGATTTGAACCTGGGGTTTGACTGCATTTTGGGAAGGGTCCAAGCACACCTCTTCAGGCCAATCTATCAGGACCATTTCCCCCAGGCCTCACTTACTCTCCCCTGTGACATTACCCACATTACTATGATTTTTAAAAAGTTTGCTAAGTTAATTATGCTGCAGAGTTTCATTTTACAGGACTCTGAAATCAAAAGGACCGCCCCCTATAATTAAACAAACTTTGAATCTTGCCAAGAGATACTTAAACCATGTGAGCATTTTTTTTAAAAAAAAACCCTCGACATTTTAATCTATCTGTGACTTTGTGATAATCTCATAATGACTTTGATTTCATTCCTTTTGTGTCTTTTATCCCCTTCCTTGGAAGCTAGTTCAATTACAGTAAAGAAGGAAAGCAGGGTGTATTTTGTGACCTTCGTTTCCACCTTTTTGCTATTTAACCAGAGTTTTCCTACAGAGAGCAGAGTGGATTTAAAATAATAATCTAAGTCTTGAAATCTTAAAAAAATAAAATAAAATGTTTCCTCACACGTAACATGCAATGTGAATTTGTGATGTTCTCCCTAAAGCAATCCCATTCCCTGTATTGAGTTAGATCAAATATCAGTGTTGAGCAACATGGTGTTGCTTATCACCCTGATTGATTGATATTCAGCTGGTGAGTTGTGCCATATACCATGGTCCAATTTTAGATGGACTTGTAAGGTTGCGGTTAGGCATTTGTTAAATTTGGTTGGGGGGGTATGATTGGCTGTGCCTGCCCCTCCAGTGCTGCTGCTGCCAGGGTATTCCATTAAAGGAATCTGGGGCTCGTCATTCTCTTGTCCGAACCCCAGGCAAGGGGCTAGGGCCAAGCAAGAGCCTCTACCTCTAGGCGGGAACAGATACTTGCGAACCAATGCCTAAGCAACCACTCACATTCTGTAATCAATAAAGTTGTGGCCAAAAAATTATGCAAAAAACCTTAAACAAAAATTCTGTATGAATTGTGTTTATTTGAGGGTGGCTTGGGGACCACAACATGCAAAGCTTTTTTATTGCTACATTTACTTTCTTTAAGCCAATTCTTTAGAGGCCATTCAAACTCCCACTATTTGATCCCTGTGCATAGGAGCGTACAGCTAGATTATGATAACAATGATGATGATGATGATGACAACGATGGTGGTGGTGGTTTATTATTCAGTCAACAGTACAGCTAGTACTGAGAACTCCCTGTAAACCAGCCTGTGTAAGAATAGCTCTTACCTTGACATGCTAGATTACTACATCTAGGGATTTCTTTCCGCAGGGGAGCGTTTAAAAATATGATGCCCTTGCACACACTTGCAACCTGAAACAGAATAGTCCTGCACTCTTCCACTTTATTTTGCACCATGTGTAAAATGACTGTGAATGGGCAGACTGACCGACTAAGTGGGGTGTGGAATAAGCCTTAAGGAGTTGCATGTATATAGTTGCTTTGGGGAAGCGGATTCAGCATTAAGACCAGAGCTCTGTTTGTTCTCCCATTTTAGCTATGGTGGAAGGAGTTCCCCCCCAAACTCTTAATTTGATACGATTCTCAGCTTTTCAAATCTTGTTTGCTACCATCAATTCTTTCACCAGCTACTGTCTTAGCACCCCCCCCCCATTCTGATTATTTTATTATTATAAGACATCCCATAATGAATAAAATGAATAAAAATGCCATCGTGCTACTACACATCAGGGGTGGATCTATGCACAGGAAAAGAAACACTATAAATAAGTCAGAAATCAAATTGTTATAACAAAAGGGGAAAAAACCTATGGAAAATCACCAAGATTTTATTTTATTTTATTGCTCTCCAGTACCATCTGGTCGAAACACTGTTGTTGTTTTTACTAATGTAGCCGAGTCCCAGGTTTGGTTATATGTTGATGTCACTGAGTGCAAATGAAGCCCATTCAGAGTGAGGGTAATGCTTTCCAAATCAGTAAGTCATTTTGCCATCTTTTGAGGCAAACACAAAAAAATGTAAAAATGAGTATGTGCTTTTTTAAAAGTCAATTAAGATGCTTCCCCCAAACCCTCCCTTTCATCTCATTTAAGTAGATAAATAGGTACAGCTGTGGTAGGAAGGTAAACGGCGTTTCCATGAACTCTGGTTTCTGTCACGGTGTTCTGTTGCCCCAGAAGTGCCTTAGTCCTGCTGGCCACATGACCCGGAATGCTGTCTGTGGACAAACGCCGGCTCCCTCGGCCTGAAAGTGAGGTGAGTGCAGCAACCCCAGAGTCACCTTTGACTGGACGTAACTGTCCAATGGTCCTTTACCTTTACTTAATAGAAGTTTGATTGTTTTTCTGCCCCTCCACACAACTATATTTATAAATTAGCTGATATATGTTGAGTCTTCAGAACTTACTCTGCACCTCTCAAGGAGACTGAACCTGTAAAAATTTTTTCAAGAGCAGCATGCCACTCAGAGAAGTGGGGACTGGGAGTGTAAACCTATATCTTATGGATAGTGTTCCTTATTCAAGGGCACTTTGTCTTTGAAAAAGAGCCATCTTTGTGAATCAAACATATTTTAGAACAGATGATAAATTCCTGGCAGGGTGTATCAAATACGTAGTTGGTACTATCTGGCAGTTCTCCATCTGATATTATGAGAAGTGTGTAGATTTTATGCTAGAATACAGTATACAACATAAAAAACCCATATTGCCTTTAAACATTTGTTTGCTTTTTTCTCTTTCTGCATAGGGGCCAGAACAGGTTCTCTACAAAGAAAAAAAAGGCTATCATACAATGCAGGCAGTGTGATAATGGGAATACTAAGAATTAGGGGTTATTTCAAAGTTGAGAGTTATGGCAAAATGGACAGAGGGGAGCATCTTAAATCTGCAACGGCCGTTCCCGTAAATAATTTTTTTTATGATTTCCCATCCGTCATTTCTGTGAAGATTTGTGGCACCCTTTGATCAGATGACTTGTCCTTGAAGTACGGTTATCCTTAAAAAAAAAAAAAAAATGGTGTGAAATATCAACTGTTCCACTATGACAGAATGAGTTCAGGCAGGAAGCCTAAAAAACACTTGATGTAGCCCTTATCATAAGAACAGGAGAGGATAAGAAGGAAGCTTCCAGCAATGAAGCGCTAATAGCCCACTGTATTAGGGATGGCAGAAACTTAATTCTGACAATGAATTAATTCAGGTGATGACAGTATTTAGCTGCTAATTTATTTTATCAAGAAAGCCAACGAACTGTGGCTAACTGGCACTCTTGCCAAAATGTTCTGACTCACTGTTGCAGTAAAGAAGCTCTACCTTTTCATTTCATTTCATTCAGATATAGATATAGATATATTACTTTTTTCAACTGGAACTCTCCAAAACCCAGTTCTGTGACCTCTCAGTTGGGCGCCATTGCCATTATAAGAGAACAAAAGAGGCGTTCATGGTGAGTTCTGGCACCTCTTTTTCTAGAAAAATAGCACTGTATATATTCAAGTTCAGAAACAATGTTCAAGCATAAATGCTGGAATGCAGCCACTACTACTACTACTACTACTACTACTACTACTACTACTACCACCAAATACTGAGACAGGCCCAGTTCTGTCCTATCCTTTTGGGAAGCTCCATACATGAGAACTCTTTGTGGGTGGTCCCAACCCTGGATTGGAATTCTACCCCACACAGATCACATTAGCATATCCTCCAACATGACGGGATGCCCATCTTCTGGGCTGCACTCCTGGGTGAGATTTTTTCCCCAGGGTGAGAATTTGGCGCCCATAGTGGCTGCCACTCTCTCACAAGAAGAAAAAAAAAAGGATGTCCCACTTTCCCGAGGACAGTTGTGGGGTATTAGCACAATGACTAAGCATTCTTAATGGCACAGAGTGGGACAATAAGAGGAGGATAACACCATGATACCAGCCTCTTAGCATATATAGTGTATGTTTCATATGTTAAAAGCTTAGACTATACTTTATTTACTCATATTCAGCTCTCATGACGAAATGGCTTCTAAGAGGTTTACAGGAATGAAATCCATACGTAACTGCAACATACACTACAACAATTCCACCAAAACAAATTAAAAATTATTAGTTAACATTTATAGCTGTTGTTGGGGTGGGTTTTTGGGGTTCTTTTTTAAGAAAGGAAGAAAACAGGCTCATTTAAAAAGCATAGCCATTTAAAGAGTTTAAATGAGCAATTAAAACAATTAGATCAGGAAGTTCAAGTTTAGGGGAATGCTTGCCTTGTAACAGGTATGCATTCAAGAGCGGACAGAATGCCAGTACTGATGGGGGCTTCTTACGTTTCAGCAGCAAGGTCATTTCACAACACCAGTGCCACCAATGAAAAAGCCCACCTCCATGTTACCACAAGCTCATGATCATCAGAGCAATATTACCGTAATCCTTATAACACCCCAGTCAGGTAGGTCAGTGTTATATTGCATAGGAAGAGAGAATGGGTTGAAATACAACATAGGGTGTGTATACAGGCTCTAAGTTTCTATTATATGGTGGACAATCAGTGCATCAGCAGGTAAAACGCATTTTCAGGTCTAAGGCTGAAATTTCTCAGGCCACAGATTGAATCTAACCTTAGGAATATGTATATTTTATCCATTTATGCAGATAAATTCATTTTTAAAAAAGCAAAACGGTGGTGATTCCTCCCCCCCCCCCCCTCTTTACCAAGCTTCCAGTTTTAGGTTGCAACAAGGGTCCTTTGAGATAACATTCCATCAGCTCCCTGTAGTGCCTTGATCTGCCCTTGTGACTGTCCCGTTTTGGGGGCAAACAACAGACGCCTTTGACTCTTTTTTTCAGAAACTGCAAAAAACTCTTCAGTGGCTACAAAAATGGGGAGACATGCTCACTAGTCATGCCAAGAGAAGCAGCATGTCACCAATTTAAAAGCAATCCAAACGAAATAAATTCTTCTGAAAAGGGGGAGCCATTTCCTCCTGGAGGGAATCAGAAATGCACTGGGAATTGCACCTGGAAACTTCCATTCCGAAAGGTAATTGCTATTCTCCTCTTTCCATTCTCACTTGAATACCTTCTCCAGGGGCCCAAGTGCTGAGCCCTTTTCAAACACCTTGGAGGTACGGTTCAAATAAATATGCTTCTTAATGTTTCAGTGTGCAGGTTTTTTAAGCATATAGTTCCCCCCCCCCCTTGCTGGAGCAGTGGTTAGAAATCAGACTTCACACTGCATGTGTGAAGTCTGGCTTCAGTCACTGCACAGGGAATAACGAAAAGAGGAGCACATGGAGCGGGGGAGAGAGAGCGGAAAAGAAACCAAAGACGATGAAGAACTTGAAAATGCTAAAAGGCAAGCAAAGAAACTAAAGAACAAGAATAAGGGGGATGAAAGCAGAAAGCCTGTCTGTCCATCTGTCTTTCCATCCAGTTCCCAAATTTCCACATCACTTAATTCCTACTAAGATTTTATATTGATGAGTAAATAGAATGCATGGTTTGATTTGATTGATTAATTATATTTCTATGCTGCTTTTCATTCAAATGAATCGCAAAGCAGCTTACAAACAATAAAAGACAATAACATGAAAGAACATAATAGAACAGCACAAATGCAGCTAGAATAATATAGAATAATTAACAAATCATCAGTGAAACAATCACAATCTATAAAAAACACTGTTAAATAAACCGCTTCTGGCGCAATGGAACACAATGACAGAAGCCAGAGAGCACGGAAACACCGTTTACCTTCCCACCGGAGTGGTACCTATTTATCTACTTGCACTGGCGTGCTTTCAAACTGCTAGGTTGGCAGGAGCTGGGACAGAGCAACGGGAGCTCACTCCGTTGTGGGGATTCGAACTGCTGACCTTCTGATCGGCAAGCCCAATAAGGCACAGTGGTTTAGACCACAGCGCCACCCATGTCACTGTCATTATGGCAGTGCACCTGCTTTGTAAATAAAAATAACCAGGGAGCTCTACCCCCTACTTGTGTTGCTCACTGACACCTCCTGTGATGGCCTGGGATTCAGACTTGGAGGCTGAACCTTAGGAATCCCAGCCTGCACAGGAGTCCCCACCTCCAGATCCAGCTGAGCCGGGGCTGGGGCCTGAGCCTGAAGGGTCCTCACCTGTGCTGGATCCTCAGGTGCAGGTACCAGCTGAGTCTGCTCTGGCTCCTGAGTTGATGGAGGACCCATTGCCTGCAGGTGCTCCACTCTCAGCCCCGTCAGAGGAAGATGAGGTTGTCTCTGGGTCCGGTAACCCTCCTGCCTCTCCTAAGCTGCAGAGGCTCAGGACAGAGAGGCGGAGGGAACTAAGTTCCCACAGGAGGAGTGCTCGCCTCCAGGCCAGGAGAGGCGAGTCTTCTGTGGACCGGGGCCGCCCTATGCCTCGGGGCAGATAAAAGCCAGTCAGCCCCAGTCCCAGGTTGCGGGAGCAAAGTTGTTGGTAGCCAGTTCCTGCCTGCACCCTGTCCTGCTCTTCTGCTAGAGTTCTTGACCCCACCTGACTCCCTGCCTTGGACCCCACTTCAGCTTTGAAGGACAGCCTCTATACTGCACCCTTGACCTTGGACTGGACTCGGACCTCGCCGCATGGTTAACTCTTGGGACCAGCACACCTCCTCCCATCACAACACCCTAAACCTTCCCCTTTCAACCCCATGCATCTACTAAGGCCCTCTTTCACCTTCCTAACTCCATTTCTGAAGCCTTTTTCTTCTGTTATTCAGTTCTTCTTTGCACCTACTTTTCCCACCTCCATCCTCATGCTAATCCTTTTTTGCAACCCCACCTTGCACGCAGTCCTCCCCCATGGTAACTGTGGGGATGATTATGGAGGCAAGAGAGGATATATTATTTCAAGATATCCTTCCTAACTTGCGCTAGCAAGTTTCATATTCTAGCAGAATTCCAAACATCCCCCTTTTAAAATTATGCAACAATCAGCTTGTTGCTGACTCATCTGAGTCTTACTATTATTTTCCTTCCTGGAAAAATCTTTTCTAATCCCTCTTAAAAAGGATAAACACAAGAATCTGATTAACGTTAATGTAAAAGTAGTTTACTCACAGATTCATTCAGGTTCACAGACATATCCCTGAAGGCAGGCTTAGGTTACATAACAACTAGAACCATTCCATAAAGAAGTTAGTCCCAAGTGATTTCAACTAAGCAGTCACTTCTCCAAACACACAACAACATCCAAAATGGAGAAGACACACTGATCAGAACATGGAGGCCGTGGGCTCCTCCTTGCTAGTACAACAGGCCGCGTCCTCTTCAAGTCTGTCCTAGGAAGTCTTCTCCTGAGTGGTACAAAACATCCCCTAACATGTCTGCCGTAGGAATGTTGTACTTGACTGCAGTTTTACATCTCACAGTAACTTGCTGGATCTTTAGCTACCTGCCAATACATTGCAAAGAAGTTGAAGTGATGAACCTTCAAGGGGTGCTGCTGTGGTGTCATCATTTAGGGGACCCCCCATGGCACAGAGGGCCCCAGATCTCCACCCTGTGGTCCAGTCCTAGTGATGCTACAGGGTGCTCACACTGTTACTCAGCTCGGTTTTAAGGTACAAAGCCCTGGCTTTAGAAAGCATTGAAAAAGAGAAAGAGGGGAAGGGGAGAAAAGGTTTCAAAGTAACAACAAATGCCAAAAAGGGAGAAAAGACCTTTTTTTGTACAGCAAGGACATCCATTTGATTCGGACAAATGTGACTTCAGTGAGCTAAGAGATGAGGCTTGAGAATATTCTGTATTTTGATGCAACAGGTGGCTGTGCATGACTTACAGTGAGTTATGGTTTTAATCTATTTTCCTAAGTGGTAAAGCAATCGCTTGGAATCGGGGTATGTTTGCATCCTTTCCTGTGTTGGCATATTCATTACCATTATTTACTAGCCAGATGGCCATCTTAATGACGAGCAAGATGTATAGGGAAGGATGGGGGGGTATTTTACATTGTGAAGACTCCATTGGGGGAGCACAGACACTATCTGCATATCCAGGATTGTTATCAGTCAGAGCCACCAGTATCAGGTAGAGATTTCACCATGATTTATATTCAATCAGCGACAAATTATGATCCTACCAGAAATAGGTGTTAACAGGGCTGATGTTTCTGCTTCTCTGTATGGCCACATGCTATACACTGCGGGAATTTCATGTGCACAAAGTGGAACAACGCTGTGCTTCCCGGTTCACCATGTCCTCTTAAAATCCATGCATTCAGCTTGGACATATGTGATGTAAGAGCAGCTGCTCATCTCTGCTGCTCACATGTAATCACTCTGCTGCAGATGTCTCCACTCTGAGCTCAGAGGCCGGTCCCTATTTTCATCCAAGGAATGTTGGAGGGTATGAGAATAGACCATTGGCGTGATCCATCAGACTCTTTGTATGTCCTTAAATACAAAGGAAGCAGGGCCAGCAGGGTGTGTGATGTTGGCGATGGACACATCCTGTCTCCATCTTGTACATGGAAAACCCCCTGCAAGTATATATTTCAGGCTCATGTGTCAGTCATAATGTATTTGCGTGTTGAGTCCCACAGTGCCCCCCATCAAAAATTCACACATCACACATAATTTTTGTTTAAGGTTTTTGGCATAATTTTGGCCACAACTTTATTCAAATACAAAAAATGTGAGTGGTTGCTTAGGCATTGGTTATGACTATCTATCCTTGCCCTCAAGGACAGAGCTGGCCCTTCCGGACACCAATGGAAGCCAGCGTGGGAAACAAGTATTGGGTGAGAAAATGAGGCCGGGGAACAGTCCGTCACCTCTCACCCTCATGTTCCGGTGGGGCTTGCACGGCCCAAGTCCGACTCCGGGGACAAGGACGAAATGAATGGCAAGCCCCTGGATTCCTTTAACGGAATTCCCTTCGCATCATTTGGAGGGATAGGCACTTACCCCTCCAAGCACCAATTTAACCAATGCCTAACCGCCAACCTTACAAGTTGTGACGATTTGCTACGCAGTAGGCGAAAACCAAATGGCACCAGCCAATCAGCCAGATGGCAAAATTCCTACCAGGCCCCCGCACCAAGGCGAACGACCCCATGACAGGCATAGCAAGGTCAAGCGAACGTGAGAAACCACCCTTAAAAAAGGGAGGGAGGGCGGGTGATCCGGTGCAAAATGGCCAAGAGAACGTCCCACGTCTGTCCCTAGTATTTAAATACTCTGACCCCTCCTCCAAATTGGCAACAACCAAGTTCCCCCAGCAACCCAATTAACCATTTAAATGCTTGGGTACTCCATCCAAAATTTGCCTAGTCACTACAGGGTGGCCTGTTTTTCCCAACCGCAACACGTGTTCTCTGCTATGGAGAACACACTTTCCAGATTGCTATTCGAAGGGCCTTAAAACTGCTGAATCCACACTGAAATGTAATTTGAATCTCCCAGGCTCAGACATCTGCCTACCCTTCTGCTTTGGCAATTTCCAGGTCAGGCTATGATGGAGTTACTCTTGAAGATGGTTGAACTACAGTCTCTAAATATAGCAAACAAGACAGACAGACAGACAGACAGACAGACAGACAGACAGACAATAAATGTTTGCTGTGATTCATTATACTATGGGTGGCCGTTGGTATAATTGGAAGTTCCTTCATATTGGAAGTGGCTGCCATCATTTTGCCAAGCACTACCCAGTTCACCAATATCACATCAATTTTTAAAAGAGCTTAATTGACTGCCTGTTTGCTTCCTGTCTCAGTTTAATGTGTACATTCTTACATTTTAAAGTCTGATGTGGATGAGAACTTAAGTGCCCAAAGGAGCACCTAGATCTATATAGTAGAATAATTTATTTGTCCATATCAAACCTTCTATTTTTAAATATTGTTCAATAAGAGTTTACTCTCTTCCCGCTGTAGTGTATCCATCATAGATGGCAGCCTAGGTTGAACTTGAACCCTCTTGTGTGTTGAGTTGTAATGGCATGCACTTGTATCTAAAGCAGAGAAAACCCATTACAAAATGTCGTTTCAGTGGGTCTGAGCATGCCCAACATTGGGTGCAACTCATGGCATCTTCTCAAAGCTGTAAGTGACATGTTCCTTTTTTTAATTATCCTGAGGTTGGAATGTAGATCCAGGCAGATATGTTGAAATTAATTGGACATTTCTTCTTAATCAGCAAGCCATGTGAACTGCAATTTTAATTCCAATAAGTTGTGCAATTGAATTTATCCCACTTGACCTTTCTATAATATTCCAGAAAGATTTATGGCTTTTCATTTCTTAAACATTGATCATGGGGTACTAATGCAATCAATCTAAGGATTTATATTCTTGAAATATTGCTTTTATGTGTTGATGTATTACCTGTTTTTTAAACTTTTTTATGAATTGTGGCATACAGACAGATTTACAGATAAAACTACACACACACACCCCGTATCTGGATATTGAGAAAGGATATGACCTGATTCCTAATCCCATGTTGTATTAAGACAGTATTTAGAATTATTTATTTGGATTTTTCATACCCTCTATATACCAACAGATGTAAGACAAGTGACTTCATGTAGAAGCTCTTTGTTCCTTCCATCCTAGGTTTCTGTTAGGCATAGACAAATCTGCCAGTTTAAGTTCCTCTCACTTTCTCCCCCCCCTCCCAAAAAAATTATTTCGGTTCACCATATTTCCACATCAATTTTGGGTGTGTGTTTTTAAGCCCTCATAAATTTCAGGACACATTATCTTCATACACATTTTTGAAAGCAAGCATTTCTTACATGGACTGCAAGAAGATCAAACCTCTCCATTCTGAAGGAAATCAGCCCTGAGTGCTCACTGGAAGGACAGATAATGAAGCTGAGGCTCCAATACTTTGGCCACCTCATGAGAAGAGAAGACTCCCTGGAAAAGACCCTGATGTTGGGAAAGATGGAGGGCACAAGGAGAAGGGGACGACAGAGGACGAGATGGTTGGATAGTGTTCTCGAAGCTACCAGTATGAGTTTGACCAAACTACAGGAGGCAGTGGAAGACAGAAGTGCCTGGCGTGCTCTGGTCCATAGGGTCACGAAGAGTCGGACATGACTAAATGACTAAACAACAACAAATGTCTTACAGTATATTCAAATCTTCCTGCAAACAGTTTTCCTAATGCATGCACACTATCACCTAATATTCATTTTCATTTTTAAAAGAAAGATCTATTCATTAAATACATGTTATGAAGTTAAACCACCAACAGTAACAAATTTACCCACTCCCAGCCCCCTCAAGTAGGAGAAGATGGTTTTAACAGTGGGGATACATTGTTCCATAACCAGCCATGTGGTGGGTGCCAAATTTTATTGTTTTTATTTGAGCAGGTTATAAATGGATACCATATTTCCATTTAGTCATCAGTGTCTTGAGAACGTTCAGTGTTGTTTGATAGGTTTTTGCATCAAAGCAATCATCCATATTTACTATCTCCAAAATATAAGCTGCAAATGATCCAAGTTCTTCCAATACTGTGGTATAAATTGGCTGGCCTCCACAGGAAGTTCCTTATGTTCCTTATGTTGTAAGTTCTTTCGGTCTTCATGAAAAGGAGTTAACAGAGCTAGTTCCAGTGTGCATAGAACTGTTTGTTGTGTAATGAGCCTAATTTATTTGAAGAAATCCATCCAAAAATGTCTGTCTGTCTATCACACTTTTTGGGTTGGAGAACCACATTACAAAATTTAGAGGAGCACAATTTTTAAAGCTGCATTTAGGTTTGTATATTCTTTTTGGGAAGTGCAGATTACAGGAGGCTTGCATTGAAATGTTACACGAAGCAAATTAACCCTTTCACTCTGAAGGGAGCAGATGCATACCCAAAAGGGATTTATAGGACCTGTTGGAGGTCAGATGCTTGAGACCAGCTGACTGATGGTTTAGGAAAATGGCAAAACTGGTTCTGCAATGTAGGTGCCACCCTAGAACAAAGCTCAACCTATGTGACTTAGGGTAGGGACACAATGTTGGTCGCATAGATGGCAAACCTCCAGAACCAAGTTGCTGGGTGTTCCAGTTCAATACTTCCCCCAGTGTCCTATACTTTTAACAGAGCACCATGAATATAATTTTGATTTTTTCCCTATTCCTTATAAACAGAGGTGTCTTCTTCAAAGGCTTTCTTGTTCATGGTACAAGTTTCTCTGGAAGAAAATCCAGGGTTGTCTGATGAATCATCCAAGGACAAGTTGAGTGGGCTCAAAATGGAACCATTATGTCTGACGATTCAGTTTCTAAATTAAGGAAACTAACAGCTGGCCATATGCTGACACAGTAACAATATTTTCTTCCTTTAGTCCTAAGCGAATAGCTCAAACTTCCTTGGCTTCAGCTTTCTATTCATTTTTTCCTTTCTTTTTAATAAGGTTAAAAGTGCACTGTTTGTGACTACATCTTTCTAACAGACAGTGCTGAATCTTTGCTTATTCATCCAATTCTAGTTTCTAGTTAAGCCCAGCAAAGAGCAATTTCTTTTTTAAGATTTTATTTATAACTTTCATTTAGATATATTACAACAAATATTCAATCATAATTTTAACATTTCAAACTTTGACTCCCTTCCCCCTCCTTCTGTGGTTCTTTACATTTCTTTTCATCTTCCTGCATACTCCAAATTAACATATTCTTTTATATATCTGAGGGACGCGGGTGGCGCTGTGGGTAAAAGCCTCAGCGCCTAGGACTTGCCGATCGAAAGGTCGGCGGTTCGAATCCCCGCGGCGGGATGCGCTCCCGTTGCTCGGTCCCAGTGCCTGCCAACCTAGCAGTTTGAAAGCACCTCCGGGTGCAAGTAGATAAATAGGGACTGCTTACTGGCGGGAAGGTAAACGGCGTTTCCGTGTGCAGCTCTGGCTCGCCAGATGCAGCTTTGTCACGCTGGCCACGTGACCCAGAAGTGTCTCCAGACAGCGCTGGCCCCTGGCCTCTTAAGTGAGATGGGCGCACAACCCCAGAGTCTGTCAAGACTGGCCCGTACGGGCAGGGGTACCTTAACCTTTACTTTATATATCTATTCCCGTATATATCCCATATACATATTGAAACTGCAGGGTTTTACATTAATCCTGTCAATTTCTTAATCTTTTTATAGTTTATTTGTAAATACTCAATAAACCATTTCCATTCCTTTCTTTAAAAATCGTTATCTTGGTTTCTCCTACTGGTTTCTCTGTCTTGTGATTCCTGATGTCTGATTTATGTCCGTTTATTCTTTGGCGTAAGGTCTGGCCTGTTTGTCCAGTATAGAGAGCTGAAGGACACTGTTGGCATTTGATGGCATACACAATGTTAGACGATGAGCAATTAAATAGTCCCAAGATGGTATGTGTGATGTTGTTGGGGCCAGTAATGGTGTTGTCCGGGTGTATGTGGCAGCAAAGTTGGCATCTGGGTTTATTGCAGGCTCTGGTGCCAGTGTCTGTGTTAGGTCTGGTTGTAGTATCCTAACCCACAACAATACTACACAAGACAGAGAAACCAGTAGGAGAACACTTCAATCTCCCAGGACATTCTATACAAGATCTCAAAGTAGCTGTTTTACTACAAAGGAATTTCAGAAATAGACTGGAAAGAGAAGCTGCTGAATTACAACTTATCACCAAACTTAAAACCATGGAGAAACCTGGCCTGAACAAAGACCTTGGATTCTTATCTCATTATACATGACAAAGCCATTTTTCACCTTTTCACCCCTTGCTTCTTCCTGTAAGACCTATTGCAGTCGTTAAGAGTCGTCAACAGGCTCATCACAGCTATCTGCCAATCACCCATTCCCACCACCCTTCTGAGTAATACCCCTCCCCACCTTCTCACTATATAGAAGGGTCTGGAAACTTCTGTTTCAGTGTATCTGAAGAAGTGTGCATGCACACGAAAGCTCATACCAAGAACTGACTTAGTTGGTCTTTAAGGTGCTACTGGAAGGAATTTTTTTGTTTTGATCACAGATCTAGTTAAGAAATAAAATTGCCTTCAGCTCGGCTACCTGGTGTCCCTCATATTCACTAATGTTGATTTTCTTCTTCAATTTGTGGTAGGTCACTGTTGTATAAACCACCTGTTCAGCTGCAAAGCTCATATTTGAAGCGCATCACTTCTATGTAACAATATGTTCTAGGTTGTATGAGCTTCTCAGATTGGAGCAGGGATCCTATGGACCACTTCACATATTACATTTTTATGAAATGTACACCTCAAGGTTGTTGTTGTTGTTTTTTTTACCATGTATGTGAAAATGTATGGTGCAAATGTCACCAACGTATTTGCAAAAAAGAAGAAGGAAATATTGTGTAGGTACAGCTCATAAGGAGGATGTGCTTTGCTGATACTCTTTACTGAGTACATACTCAGTATCTTCATTTATCCTAGGTGAGTATCTGCCAATATCTTCATTCATCCTAGGTTAGCTAGAAAACCATACATGTGGAAGAACACTATGTATCTTCTAACATAACTGTGTAGAAGATAGTAAATTAATTAGCAGTTCTGAAGGAATTGCAGAGAGAAGTCATTAAAAAGAAATGTTATCAGGGACTGGCGGTGAGGACTGTATCACCTGCCTTATTTGTAGTGAGAATAATTGAAGCACTCTGTTAATTACTAGTTAATGATCTCACCTAGGATTTGAAGATGTTAAGTGCCACAGAAGTGTTAAGTGTTCACAGTAGTTTAGTTACACCCCCTCCCCACACTGATACACAGCTGAATGCATAATTGCTGCAGAGTATATCACTTCAACACATGGTTTGTAACCACTGATGCACATCTTAGGCAGGCCTACTCAATTTGGAACCAGATGCCATAAACAAAGATAGGTGAATCTCAATGTGGAACTCAGGTATGGCCTCCCACTTAATTTTATCTGGTTTGTGGGCATTTCCAGCATCACTTAGTGGCTGAGGATGTGGATAAAGTGGCTTTTTTGGGCTGAAGCCAACGTGAAAGGAAAGAGGCATTTTTCCAGCACTACTTAAGAGGAAATGAGATGGCGCTCATTTCTGCTTTATCCCATTGGAAAAAATCAACAGAGTTAATTAATTAGACATTAGATGCAACTGCATGATACTACTATCAGTGGCCTTTAATTCATTAAAACAAAACAAAAATCAGTTTGGGGATGGGCAATGTGAAGCAAATAATTTTCAGGGAAGTGGGTACTTGATACAACCCACACTTGGTTTCCATGCTGGCTACAGAGACACAACTGGGGGAAAAGAAAACTCTGTATTTTTCAGATCATACCTTGATTTATGGAAGAACCTGTCTCTGTGTGGTTGAATCAGCAGCTGTGTATATTCTGTACATTAATGTATCACCCATTACAAGGCTGTAACCATGGCCATTCAAACTTCCAACCCTTAAATATAATACAAAAGATAAGGTTGTCATCAACCAGCGGTTCACTTGTCCACTGACAGATGGTGCTATGAACTACAATGTGACGACAGACTTCTGGGAGCTGCTGTGCCATCACAGCAGCATTGTAGAATGAGTGAGAGATTTTATCCTATGGGATGCTCCTTCACAAGCGCTTCCCCTCAGGGGAGGCCTAGTTGAAGGAGCATCAACACCTGCATGTTTGAGAATATACTGGAGAAGAACCCATCCCAACCAAAAGCTCATCCCCTGACAGCCCTAAATCACAACTGGTCTGTCACAACTCAGGTTGATAAAGGCCTGTCTTAAAATTATAGAATTATAGAGTTGGAAGGGACCCCAAGGGGTCATCTAATCTAACCCCCTACAATGCAGGGATAACCTGACTTAGCTCAAGCCCAGATCCCCCCCCCCAAATCATCCCAATTTGGCTCGACATTCAGTTGAATCTGGTGTACCGCCCTAGTTTATGATACCAGATCTGTATAGACTGGCCTGTTTGTTCTGCAAAGAGCTTATAAGCTCATTGCTGGCAGCTGTCCAGGCAAGGATGGAAGACTAAACTCCTAGCACTTATTACCAGACCAGTATCAACTTCCCCGTGCCAGGACACCAGTGCTGCTCAGTCTGATTCTGTCCCATGCCTGCAAAAAACTCCAAACTCCACCTCCTCACTTAGTTAACTAAGCTGATTCCCGACTTTAAGATGCAAAGTCTCTTCAAGCTCAAGACTCCCTGGCAGTGAAGAACCTGTTCTTGATCCTGGTCCAGAGGACACCAAAATAACTATTGTTGGATGAACAAAACAGATCTACGAGGTGCTGTAAAATTGAATGCAATCCAAGACTAAGATAGAATAGTCATCATTTGCAGAAAGTGTACTGTTGCGAGTGAAAATTGGTTTTCCCTTTCATTGTTCCCAATGTGACAGATTGTTTAGTCATTTGCTTTTGAGATACCCTGCACAGAGTCATAGGCCACCATAGCTCTTGTTGCTACAGAAGCTACTACAACAGTGGGGACTTTTCCTTGCCTCTCCCTCCTTTCTTATACTGGATACAAGCAGTTAGACATAATACAATGCCCATAGCAACCACAGGTTGCCTAAAAACGCCTGTACATCATTGCTTTTCAATTGCTCCAAAGAGCTTAGATGGGGATAAAACTCTTCTGTTAAAAATAAAGATATATCCACCCTCCCCAAGACAGACCTCTCAAAGCTATTTTATGCTGGTGCCTCGGCTCAACAGTACAAACCTTGTCCTTTTCAAGACTGGGGTTTATCGACATTTTCCCGTGTTTCTTTTTAGTGGAATAGGGATAAATTGGTAATGTGTCCCTTAGCAGCTATGTAGCTCATTCTGCCATGCTGATCAGTGACATGAAATCTATGGGAAGGAAGAGTGGAAAACTACTCTCCAGACAGGGCACGGCTTGGGAAATGTCTCAAGCCCGAGGGCCATATTTTGTTCTAGGTAACCATCAAGGGGCCACATGCCAGTGCTGGGCAGGACCAGAGGCAAAAGTGAATGGAGCAATGAATGCAATTTTTACCTTTGTATGGTAGGCTAGTTTCCACCCAAACCCACACACCCCTCTCTGTCCCCATCCATCCACCCAAGCAAGATGCATGACCAGAGTTCCAAGACATCTTCCCACTAGGCAAAAACATATATCATGTAAATCAGGGGTAGTGATAAGTGTGGCTTGGGGACAGGGGATATGATCCAGGGAATCATAAAACTAGAATTAGAAGGGATCCTGAGGGTCATCTAGTCCACCCCCCAAAAAAAATCAGGAATCCATGATAGAGGGTCACCAAACCTCTGCTTTCCAAGGTTTACAAGAAAACTTCAAAAGGCTGTATTTAATCTCCCGGCTTGTTGTTCCCCACTCTGAGATAAAGCTCAGAGCAATGAAGAAATAAACAGACATGAGGAGGGTGGGAAGAGAAGGAGAGAGAGAGAGGCAGTGTAATGACTGGGTTTAATCGAATGCATGCCTTTATGTTTTCAGTTCACCTGAGCAACAAAAAATAATCCATCAGAAACATTGCCCTTCTAACCTCATGGATTTATGGTGCAACACTAAATTGAGATACTCCACACTGGACTGCCCTAGAATGACGCTCAAAGGCCATCATCGGTCAGCTAGTTGCATGATGAAGTTGGCACCCTGGGAGTGCACTGATTTCAAGCTAGGATGTGCTTGTGTTTCTATTTTCTTGAAATTGGGATAAATGTAATGGACTGAGCTCTCTTAGTCCTCATTTATTCTGAAATGTCATCTCTCCCTCTCGCTCTCTCTTTCTCTCCCTCTTTTAAAAAGAGCACCTGAGTAAAGAGGGCTCCTGAGCACTTTTCAAGCTGGTGTTTGAGAGCCTCCAGATAATGAGACTCAAGTATTTTCCCCCTTGACATAAAATGCCCCTTTCCTTAAATTAATGCTTGTGTGTCTGTTCCAGATCAGTAATTCATGCTCTAAAAGATAGCACTATTTCTCACCTGTTCTCCATTCACTTTAGACCTCTGTATTAGCACATTTCCTTCTACTGAGAAGATGGTTTCATGGATAGGTAAAAATAAACTATTTTAAGAGGAGAGGAAAACACTGAGGGCAGAGGCTTATGCCACGAAGTAAATGCAAAATATTAGGAAGGAACATAAACTGTGTTCGAGAAATATTGGCACATCTGACTGCCCCATGTGGTGAACCCCTGACCTTCAGACTGCAGATGCTCCATCCACCCAAGCTGGCCAGTGAATCCTCCTTGACAGGATAGATTATAAGAGGCATAGGTGCAAACTCCCAGGTTGCCTGGGCACCCACAAATTTCTGCATGGCACCCATGGCTCCAGGCACCCACAATCACAGGGCCATGTTGGCACTCCTGATAGGAGGTTTCATATTCTAGTTCAGTGGTTCTCAACCTGTGGGTCCCCAGATGTTGTTGGACTACAACTCCCATCATCCCAGAGCTCTGGCTTTGCTAGCTAGGGGTGATGGGCGTTGTAGTTCAACAACATCTGGGGACCCACAGGTTGAGAAAGGCTGCTCTAGTTGAACCTTACTAAATGTATCAAGGTTTCCTTGAGTTCTGGTGTGCTCTTGCATCCTTGGTTGTTCTTCATTCTTCACTGCTGGCTGGTCCCATGTCTCCAGGTTCTTGGCTCATCCCAAGACTACTGCCTATGACCAAATCAAGTTAATGATTACATCAGCGGCTCTTTGTTCAGCATCTGGTTCCTTAGTGGTGGTGGTGTCCTGAAGCATGCACTATCAGTTCCATATGTGCAGTGGTTAGAGAATGTCAGACCAGGATGAGGGAGACTCAGGTTCCTATTACAGCTGCTTTGCTGACCTGGGGTCTGATGCTGTTTCTTCCTACACAATTTAATCTGGTGGGAGGAGGGAGAGGTTGTATCCAATGTTCTGTTAAATTATAGTCAGTTAAAGGTATAATTGTTCCACTGGTGGAATGTTTTTTGGCAGCTGAACATTTTCCCCAAGAGAATGCATAAGTGGATTGCTGGTAACTCTGATAATAATAATAATAATAATAATAATAATAATAATAATAATAATTTTATTATTTGTACCCTGCCCCTGCTCATCTGACTGGGTTGTCCCAACCACTCTTGGTGGCTTCCATTTTGAAAGCAGACTATTTACTGCTGAATCGGAACAAACAGCAATCCAAGGAAAAGTTGAATTGCTGTTTGTTCTGATTCAGCATTAAAGAGTGGGTTTTCATGGGGAAAGCAGCGGGGGTGGGGCGGACACAATGAAAAGGCACCTGGACATGGGGATTTAAAGGATGGATCTATGCCTAGAAAGCACTTGTGCAGAGCCATTGACTCAGAAGCATGCTGAAGATTTCTGAGGCCTTCTGAAAGCTGGCCAGCCTGAACCTCCTGAGGAATGGTCTGCTCTTTTAAAGGGCAATCACCCTCTTCTGTCACCCAGTGGTGGAGGACCTCAGGCCTGAAGGCAATGCTTATTTTATTAAGCAAATAAATAAAAACCAGTGCTTCTGTCTTGCTCCAAACCTTCCAACATTTCTCCTGTGAAAATAGGGACATCCCATTCAATAATGCTGCTACTACTACGGCTACTATTACTACTAATAATGTTATTATTTATACCCCAACCAGCTGACCTTGTTGTCCCAGCCAATCTGGGTGGCTTCCAACGTATATAAAAACATAATAAAACATTAAACATTAAAAAATTCCCTCTACGGGGCTGCCTTCAGATAACCCCAACATTTCTCTGAAGGTGAAATCAGAAACCGGAACAGCTTCTATAAATCTGGGACTGTCCCTAGAAAATAGGGACGCTTGGAGGGTCCATTGCTCTCAGGACTTTCCCTTCACACACGTTGACTGCTTTTGCACAGTTGGAACTTGCACCATCTCTAGCTTGCCTGGCTAGGGGATAGGCAGGGATCTGAGAATATGTGTAAAATAACCTATCATGATGTAAGGTTGCCATATGCCTGAGAAACCCAGACATGTCTTCTTTTGGGGGGCCAACATGCCCATCTGGGTGGATTTTTATATTTTAAAGGAAATGTCCTGGTTTGGGCTCGGATGCTCTTCACACTGTGGCCGCTGCCCGTCTGAGCTGGGGAAAGAGGCGCATGGGTGTGGGTGCAGCATGCGCCCATCCATGCCCACATGCTTCTTTCCCTGAGTCAGCCTGGTAGCGACTCGAGCTATCCTCTTTTTTGCTCTTCAAGATATGGCAACCCTATGTGTAATTGTAAACTTTACATGAATTGCTCCTGCTTCTTTTTTCCTCTGACACCAGAAGGAAATGCAGCCCTTAGGATGAGAAAGATGAGGCAGTGAGGGATGAGGCAGTGAGGCATTGGTAGGGTGTCCAGTAGTGGAGGCTGGGAAGGCCATATCTTCCAGCTTGGGAGCAGTGAGCCATGATTCCCCTGGCAATACCTCTGCTCCTGCATCTGAGCTGGATGGAGAATTGTGGCCAGAGAACAAGACAAGTATGGCATGAATTGTAGGCACTGAAAAAAATTAAAGGCAATGCATCTGAAAACTTATAAAACTTACAAAACGTATATTACATTATAGTAATATAAATGTGTGTGGGGGGGGAACCTTTAGACTGTATATTCCAGTCTACAGCTGTACCTTGGTTCTCAAACGCTTTGCAACTCAAACGTTTTGGCTCCCGAACACCGCAAACGCGGAAGTGAGTGTTCTGGTTTGTGAGTGTTCTTTGGAACCCAAATGTCCGACGCGGCTTCCACAGCTTCCAATTGCTTCGAGAACCAAAGAACGACTGTATTCTATACCTTATATTTAGTCCCTGGGACTGATTTCAGTGCTTCTGCAATGATTTACAAAGGACTACTTGTTTCCCTATAATTTTTGTGAAGGTTTATAGTGAGAACCATGTAGTAACATTGTACGTTACTATAGAAATTCTAAATTTAATTACTGAAGAAAGCAACTGGTATTTCCAAGGTAATTCTTGAGTTAGTTTGCAGAGCTGCAATTGCGTGATCAAGTCCACCACCGCCTCTTTTAAAGGGCATGTGTGGATCATTTCTGGTTTAGCCATGAAATAGAATCATTTTTCAGCATTTGTAAGCTGGACACTCACACTGAGGCAGTCTAGGAAAATTACTTAAAATTACTGGGGAAATTACTCATCGCAATGGAGAGCTGGAGGGCCACGAGACATATTACTGAGCAAATTCTAATTTAGACCAGGTAGAGAGCCCTTGGATTTCATTTTACCAGCCATGTCAATTTGTTTCTCTTTAAACTGAGCGGCTTCTCAGATTTCAAGGTTACCTCATGATAAGGGGGGATGGGGGGGCAGTGCAAAATGGAAATCTTTTTTTCACGAGTGAACATGAACTCTGTCAGCCTCCCTTTCATAAAGCAAGAGAAAATTCTTTCAATACTTTTGAAGTGTTTATTTCTCTTCCTCCTCTGTTTCGCTATGTTTCTTGTTTGAGTACTAGCGGGCAATGGTGAAATCCTTTTCTCAAGGGGAAATTGCTAGCATGCTTTTAGGTTGCTTCTACAGAGCTACAGTCAGTTGAGGTGCTTTGAGGATCTACCCCCAAATAAATTTGTTCCAGAGTATGGAAGCAGGGTGGGTGAGCTTCCTACTCCACAACCCAAATGCAAAGGGTAAGAGTATTCACCTTGTGGCTTTGGCACTTGAAGCCCTTTACACACATCCAATTAGTGTGTGAGAATCATCTGCTGGCTCTGGTGACCTCCATGTGTCCATCTGATGACTGGAACTTATATATGTCTCTGTATGAATGATCAGTAGCTCTCCCTGTCTCAGGGTTCCTAACTGTACCTAGAGCATACAAATTCATAGCAGGTTGGGAACCCTTTCCAACTTGAGAACCACATTACCTTCTGGGTAACCTTCCAAGAGTCACATGTCACTGGTGGCGGTGGGAGAATTGATCAGAGCAGCAAATGAAATCTTGGCATTTTGTACAATGGGCTAAGGTCTTCATACTCAAACAACCCTCTCTTTCCTCCACCCATGCAAGCAAGGGGCATTATCAGAGTTTTCAAGGACATCTTCCAGCCTGGGAAGAACACTCAAGGAGGGTGAAAAGCAGGAGTGATAAAGGCTGTGGCTTGAAAGGGTGTGTAGTCTGGGAAGTGTCCCAAGCATGAGACAAAGAGGTCCAGAAGGACCTCTTTTGCATTTGGTCTTTTGGCTTAAGTGTCAGGGACTGGCTGGACATTGAGGAGTGGTGCCTTGCCTGGATTCTGATGAGCGAGCACTAGGAGAAGTGTGGTTGGAGAATGACTTGGAAGAAGAGATCGGTGATCTGGGAGAACCTATAGCAGCTGGGAGACAAGAGGCAGAGGCAGTAGAAGCTGTAGGATTGGAGAGGGAAGAACAAGAGGAAGGAGAGGTAGGCTAGGCTGGTGTAGAGTCAAGAGCTTCCACACCTTCTCCTCCTCCTGCCACCAGCTCTCCTGTTCCCCTGTCTCCTCTGGAAATTGTCCCGTTCTAAAAAAATCAATGAGTCAACTATGGTTATGCAACACAGGCAGGCAAATGCAGATCACATGTGGCAGAACTTGCTGGATTTGTGCCTTCTCTGCTAGAATATTGTATATGGTGGCTCTGTAAAAGCAGCTTGCTTTACTCATGGGAGTTATTGTTTTGAAATATATTGTCATTAAGTCTTTTGACATGGCCAGTAAATGTAACAGCCCTGTTCACTGTAAACTACCAGACACCTCAGTTTGCTACATGTTATAGTTATTTCATGAAATTGCCCTCCATTCAACAAGCAGCCACACTCTTGTCCATTTTTGTGCCAAGAGACCTCTCTTTAGTCAGACCTAAATGTAGCAATAGCAATAGCAATAATAATAATATCACCCTCTGAATGTTGCTTCAGAGTAGGCATCCCCATAATGATATCCATAATGAATGCACACCTGCTGTTTTTTATGTATTAGGCTTCTTTTTGCTGGGAACTTTCCAAAATGCTCTACAAGCATTAGATTAGAAGTGAAGCAATTATGGCATTGAGTGGGAGGTCTAACCATCTCCCATTAAGTACAAATTCATTGAGAAAATGGGCACCACTCCATAACTTTGATTCTGGTCATGAAAACTTACTTGCCCAGAAATGTATTCTCTGTGTAGAAATGTTCTATCTCCGTTGTTAAAAGCATTATCCCTCTGAATACCAGTTGCTGGAAACTGCAGGAAGAGAGAATGCTCTTGTGCTTGGGTCCAGCTTATGGGTTTCCCACAGACATCTGTTTGGTCACTGTGAGAACAGGATGCTGGACTAAGATGGGACCCTGGCCTGGTCCAACAGGCTCTTCTTATGTTCTCATGACTGTGTCCCCAAATTCTGCTGATACATTAATAAATTAAAAATCTGTCTTTGCCAATGCCAGTTTCTTCTCTCCGTCCCCACCCCTAGAATGCTCTCCAAGCATTAGGTAGAACCTTTAGCACTGTAAAATATCTAGCTCCCAAAATAAACCTGGTTGTGTAACTGCAGACTTTCCAGGTTTGGGGGGGGGGAAGGTGGGAGGAAAATGCCGACAATAGGGCCTTTGCTTCACATTATACAATATAGCCATTAAATTTGGGATATCTTTTGAAATGTGAGGCAGAGATTAATGAGTCCAGCTCACATGATGAATTAGATGTGAGCAAAGAGGCACAATTTCACACTGCACAGGAAATGGAACACAAGAAAGGCAGAAATATTAAAATGAAATTAATAGTGGCACATTTGTGAGGCCCGTAGAATATGTGTCTCTGGCTTCCTTGTACAGTGACATATTACATCCAGAGACAATCATTTCAACTGTCTCGTTTCCATGCTGGCGATCTGTCCCTTCGGTCTGTTGCGTGTTGCATATGCCCTTTTAACACCCACAGGTGGCTCACCAGAGAAGCAGAATTGCTGCAGTGGGTTTTCCGTATGGCCATCCAGAGGATTATCTTTTATGACTGAAACTATAAATAACCTTCCTGAATTAGTATCGGTCCAGGGAGAGGCATAACTAGTAATTAGTTCCTAGGCAAGTCTCAAGGGCAGCTGGTTTTTGTGACCCTCATGATAATTTTTATTATTATTACTGGTTGGTGGGGGAGTTGATTAGCAATGTTCCCGACAAATGGGACTCACATAATTTTGAGTACACACCATGAAAATGAGAGCTGAGTTGAAATGTTGGTGAGTTAAGTGTTTCCACCTTGCATATGGGACTATTTTTAGAAGAGAGAAACATGTTTGTTACAGTTTTATCTTCTCTATAGGTGGCAATATATTTTGGAAAGTTGTCTATCTGTCTGTTCTGTATACATTTGGACAGCAAATATGTTACCTGATTTTGCCTGAGGGCTCCTGTGACCAAGGGACAGGTTTTCCTCTCTGTTTGGATACAACTGGGTGGTGCTTCGAATCAAGATGGCAGGCTGAGCCTTTCAAAATTTTACTGATCCCTTGGCACGGGGACTTTCCCAGGGGAGTTGAAGGAAGCAGTGGTGAATCCACTCCTAACAAAAACATCTCTAGATCCTTTAGATCTATCCAATTACTGCCTGGTTTTGAATCTTCCGTACCTGGGTAAGGTAATTGAGAGAGCGGTTGCCAAACAGCTTGGTAGACTTCTGGATGAAACATTGGCTCTGGATCCATTTCAGTTTGGCTTTCGCCCTGGTTATGGAACAGAGACAGCTTTGGTTGCCCTAACAGATGAACTCCGTAGACAGCTGGATCGAGGTGGGTTGGGAATACTGATTCTTTTAGATTTGTCAGAAGCCCTTGATATGGTCAATCACGAACTTTTGGACCACCGCCTTGCTGACTTGGGGATTCAGAGCACAGTCCAACAATGGCTGCGCTCATTTATCTCAGGTCGGGGACAGAAGGTGGCGCTAGGGAGGGAGTTGTCGCCGCAGTGCTCCTTGGTGTGTGGAGTCCCGCAGGGCGCAATCCTTTCCCCGGTGCTTTTCAATATTTTTTTTTTTTAAAAAAGATTTTTATTAAAGTTTCAAAAATTATATAAAAACAAAACAAAACAATAATACAAACAGACAAAAATAAAAACAAGTATAATTTCAATCCCTTATTTTCTTATAACTTACTTCCCCGACTTCCTCATACCTCCCCTTTCTGTATTCCAATTTCTAATTTATTAATTCAGCAAATCCTTTCCCTTAATTTTCATTTAATTTTTGGCCTTTCTTTTCTTTTTACTTATCCATTACAGCTGGAAACCACAAAATTTCTAAACCAACGTTATTCTACCATTCATTAATTTTGCAATGTTTCTTAAGATAGTCCTTAAATTTCTTCCAATCTTCTTCCGCTGTCTCTCTCCCCTGGTCTCGGATTCTGCCAGTCATTTCTGCCAGTCCCATATAGTCTATCACCTTCATCTGCCATTCTTCCAAGGTGGGTAGGTCTTGTGTCTTCCAATACTTTGCGATGAGTATTCTTGCTGCTGTTGTAGCATACATAAAGAATGTTCTATCCTTCTTTGGCACCAATTGGCCGACAATACCCAAGAGAAAGGCCTCTGGTTTCTTCAGAAAGGTATATTTAAATACCTTTTTCAGTTCATTATATATCATTTCCCAGAACGCCTTAATTGTTCCCTTCTTGTTCCAAAATTTCCCAATATTTCGGCCATTTGGACTCCATATTGAGCCTTTTCACAGCCTTCGCCTCCATTGGCGACAACCACCTTGGGGTTTTATTTTCCAGCAAGTCTTTATACCTAATCCAGACATTATATAATGCTTTCCTGACAATATGATTTTTAAAGGCTTTGTGAGCTTTAACCTTGTCATACCACAAATATGCATGCCATCCAAAAATATTGTTAAAACCTTCTAAGTCCAAAATGTCTGTGTTCTCAAGAAGCAGCCAGTCCTTCAACCAGCAGAAAGCTGCCGATTCATAGTATAGTTTAAAGTCTGGCAGGGCAAATCGTCCCCTTTCCTTTGGCTTTTCAATATCTTTATGTGCCTCCTTGCCCAGATTGTCAGGAGTTTTGGACTGGGTTGTCATCAATATGCTGATGACACCCAGGTTTATCTGTTGATGGATGGCTGCCCTGACTTGGCCCCAGACTCACTGACCAGATAGTTAGAAGCTGTGGCTGGATGGCTGCATGAGAGCCAGTTGAAGTTAAATCCTTTGAAGACAGAGGTCCTCTGGCTGGGTCGGGATGACATGGGGTTGGGGGGCCAACGGCCATCTCTTGCGGGGGCCCAATTAGTGCCATTTCCTTCCATTAAGAGTTTGGGTGTAATTCTTGATGCCTCCCTTTCCATGGAGGTGCAGGTTGCTGCCACAGCAAAAGTGGCAATTTCCCATCTCCACCGTATCAAGCTGTTGGTCACTTACCTTTCTCGCCCTGATCTGGCCACAGTAATCCATGTGACGGTTACCTCCAGGCTTGATTATTGTAACTCGCTCTACACGGTTCTGCCCTTGAAGCTGACCCAGAAACTTCTACGGCTGCAGCATGCCATGGCGAGGCTCCTTACATTCATCCAGTGTTTTACCAGCTGCACTGGCTACCGGTGGAGTACAGGGTCAGGTTTAAGGTGCTGGTTTTGACCTTCAGAGCCCTATGTGACCTGGGACCCACTTACCTACGGGACCACCTCTCCTGATACGTCTGGTGGAGGACCTTAAGGTCCACAAATAACAACACTTTGGAGGTCCCAAGCCGCAAGGTAGTTAGATTGGTCTCAACTAGGGCCAGGGCCTTTTCAGTACTGGCCCGGACTTGGTGGAATGCCCTGTCACAAGAGACTAGGGCCCTGCAGGACTTGACATCTTTCTCCAGCACCTGCAAGACAGAGCTCTTCCGCCTAGCCTTTGGTTTGGACTCAGTGTGACCCTTATGTTTCCCTCCCCTTATGGTTTTGATTTATGGGCTACTACTAAAATGAGGCTGCATTTTAAATTGTATTTTAACCTGTATTTTAATTAACTGGTTTTTCCCCCTATTATGTTTTATTGGTGTTAGCTGCCCCGGTTCTGGCCGGGGAGGGCAGGGTATAAATAAAAATTTATCATTATTATTATTATTAAATCAATAATGCCCAAACAGCACTTATTATTTTTATTTCTTAGAATACTTAGAATACACGCGTGCAGTTCATTTGGACTTTAAAGAGACTAGCCTCCTTTTGGAAATTGGCCCATCCTGTTTCTGTGGAATACACATCCAGCAACAAAGATGGTTGCAGGCTATCTACATATCCCCAGTCTCTACAACCTGGTCAACTTTCCAGGCTGGGGCTGATGGGAAAGGTAGGGGGAGTTTGATCTATGCCTTTGGCAACTGCTTACAGAATACCTTCTAAAATAAGAAATAACCTGTTTTTGGTTCAGTACCACATTAATTATCTTATTTCTTGATAATGATGTCATCCAGTTCTCCTGAACCAAAGCAATCAATTGCATCCCTGTATATAAGGCATGATTTAGTTCAGATTGTGTAATCACACACTTTTTTAAAGGCAGAATTTCCCCTGAACTTTTTATGGCCACAGCCATGTTAAAGTGTATTGATCTAGGTTCACAGAGACATGAACTGCTCAACTCCCCACCTCCCAAGAGGAGGGTTAAGAGTTTGCATTAGTTCAGACACTAAGAAATATTGACTGATATTCACTTTCCAAGAGTCAAACTGTCAAACTGTAGTGTTGAACAAGGGGTCAGTTGCACATTGGCCCTTTGCCCTAGGGACATTTAAACTTGTTGGCACAGCCTCCAGGCTAACTCCTTGCAAACTAATAAATCAATGTGAAATTAGAGTAGTTACATAGGCTTCCCACCCCCTTCTGGTGCCAAAACATCAGCAAATCAAAAATATTTAAATCAAAGGTTCCTTTTCTATATTAAGATGGCATCTGCAGCCCAAATCAGCAAGATCATGATAATAACATTTATTTAGTGTGCATAAATATGAACCATCCAAGTAAAGCACTTTTAAACTGTCATTTATTTCACTGGACAACATGTAAGGATGTGTATAACTTCACCAAAATTAATTAGACTTAAAATGTGCTCAGTTTTGGTTGGATCACATCTATTGTCATCACCACCACATTGCTGAAGTTAACACTTGTTCCCAAAGTATTTGAAATGCATCAAATCATCCAAATTATCCTTAGATGAGGCTTGCAAAGTAGTTCAACATTTATTTTTTTTAATCTCCCCATGAGATAGGCCAGTGTGGAGTGATGGTCATGGTGTGGACTAGGACTGCAGGGATCTGGGTTCAATTCATTCAACCATCAAGAAACTCACTGGGTGATGTTGGATGAGCTGCCATCTTTCAGTCTAGCTTACTTCACGTATGTTATCATGAAGTAAAAATCCTGAGCTGAGAGAATAATGACAATTAAAGTGGTCTTGAAATTTAAGGAACATCCTATCTCACAGTGTTTGCTTCCCAGCTTAAGAAATGCTTCCCTCAACAATGACCACTCCCCACATCAAATGGGGGCACCTTTTGCGTGGTCGCACAGAGCCCCCCTGGATCCCAGTGTGGCTCCCGGTAGTACTGGCTGGCTTCGCCCTCCCCAGGCTGGATACCTGGAGGTCTCCGCCTACCTCAGCCAATCGCCCAATCCCGCCTGGGGAGGGGTTGCCAGGGGATTGGCCAGGTAAGAGGAGGCACCGCCCTGCCCACACAACAGAAGGTGAATCTTACCTGCTAAGTGTCAGTCGGCTCCAGAGCTTCTCCCCCCTCCCCCTTCAGTTAAGTCTTCTTTTGCAGGTTAACCTCTTCTCCACAGGTACGTGGGCGCTGCTATGTCAGGGTCGCTGTTGAAGGGCCAGAAAGGAATTTTCCTGCATTAGCAGGTCTTGCCTGCATTAGCAGGTCTTGCCTGTAGCAAAGCGTCACAACTTTCGTGGTTTTAGGCTTTGGGCAGAATCCTTTAGTCTATGTTCCTAAATGGGGGGGAGGTGAAGCGGTGACACCCCCCTTGTGGAGGTGTTCCCAGGGTTCTCCATTAAAGGGGTCTAGAGGGGAGGCATTGGTCATACACCAAGAGGTTGTCATTGCTCTCCCCTCCAATGGCGGCAAAATGGGGAGCGGGCTGTCTGTTTGAACATATGCCCTCCAGAGCCAGCCCAATCCCCACACATTCTGGATAACCATGAAGTCGCCCAGATCCCCGGCTGGGGAATGGGAAGGATAAATGCCCAATGTCTGAGCCAAGGTCTCCCTACATCTGAAACTTAATAAAGTTGTGGCCAATTTCAATCACATAGCACATTGTCTTGAGTCATTATTCCGCTCAGGGGTCACTTGGGGTTTTGAGGACTCCACCTGTCCACACAAATGTTTCAAGTGCATGCAGATGCAAAACTGCATCAACATTTCCATTTAGGCAAAATGCAATTGCAATAAAACTGGCCTTGCACAATTCTAGCATTTAAGAACATTTAGAATACCAATCAGGTCCAAACTCGGAATAGATGCATTTTTTTATGAGGTAGGAATTTTGGAAGTAATTTTGCTCAGTGGTGAAACACCTGTTGAACTTTGTAATCTGCTTCTTTGACAGAAATTCCAAGGTAAAAGTTGAACCACAAGACCTCTGGTTGGATCCAAAGCTTATTTAAGTGGAATGGTGTTTTCACAGTGGGTATGACATGCCCCAGCCATGCCCCCTAAACATCCCAGATAGCCTTCCCAGGAGCCTTCCAGACCCCCATCCGTGGTGTCATAGGGGGCTATAGGGGATGAAGGTAATTGCCCCAACCTGACCAGAGTCACTTTGTGTGAGCTTGAGCACTGGTGCAGACACTTGGATTATAGCCAACTAAGTTTTACTCAGAGTTAGTCCATTTAAATAAATGAAGTTAGCCATATCCATTAATTCTAATTTGTTTATTCTGAGTGTAAATAATATTAAATGAAATCCTTTGTGCCTTTTATCCCAGGCCATTACATGCACTCAGAGAAGAGATTCAGAAAGAAGCAGGTTTGCGTGCATTATCTTGCTACCATTTATGAGGAAATTTAAATATTTTTTTCTTCTCTTTTTATATTTCAATGTGTTGTTTGGTCACAACTTTAGGTGAGATATCAGATAACAGTTCTGGGTTAGTCTGATGATTCCTGGTGCTTCAAAGGGAAATTCTATGCAAGGTTAAGAAATTCATCACTAGTCTGAAAAAAATCAGTCTATCTATAAAACTCACCTGGTAATCCAGAATCAAGAATTCTCAGCTGCTAGACCTTTGTTCCCCTTCTCCAAGAGCACTTACAAAAAATCTCTTTAACTTCACAGAGGATGCAATTGCTGCTGGTATTTTATTCTCCAACCAGATTTGGCTGAGATAAATTGTCATCTTGTTCCTGTTCTCTCATTTCAGAACTTTATATCCTGCCAGAATTGTGCTCAGATTTTCTGTCTCGGATTAATACACTGACCATCTGCCCTTCATATCCCCAGAACTGACGAAACCTTGCTTGCTCTGAAGAGTTTATTCATAAATGCCTCCTGTTTGAAGAGACCCAGTAAAAGGTACAGTGCTCTAGAAAAAGAAGCACCATTTATCTTTGCATGGAATTGCATGCATAGGTCCTGATCCAGGAAAGGGGAATCCACTCACGAGAGCAAGCTTCTGTTTATTGTTTCCCTCGTGGAATTGGGACCAGGGCTGCATTCAAGTGAGCTGGCCATGCCAGTGTGAGATTTTCACCTTCCTTTGAGCAAGACCCTTGTATAAATGAGTTCAAGTTTGTATTTTTTAATCAATAGGTAGGTAAAAGTAAAGGAGGTAAAGGGCCCTTGGATGGTTAAGTCCAGTCAAAGGTGACTATGGGGTGTGGTGCTCATCTTGCTTCAGGCCGAGGGAGCTGGCGTTTGTCCACAGACAGCTTTCCAGGTCATGTGGCCAGCAGGACTAAGGCGCTTCTGGCACAACAGAAAACTGACGGAAACTAGAGCGCATGGAAATGTCGTTTACCTTCCTGCCACAGCAATACCTATTTATCTACCTGCATTGGCATGCTTTCGAACTGCTAGGTTGGCAGGAGCTGGGTTAACCCTAACCCTCTAACCCTAACCATAACCCTAACCCTCTAACCCTAACCCTCTAACCCTAACCCTAACTCCCTAACCCTAACCCTAACCCCCTAACCCCCTAACCCCCTAACCCTAACCCTAACCAGGATCTGGAACAGAGCAATGGGAGCTCACTCCATCGAGGGGATTCGAACCGCCAACCTTCCGATCAGCAAGCCCAAGAGGCTCAGTGGTTTAGACCACAGTGCCACCCACATCCCGTTCTTTTATTTAAAAACCTTGGGTGAGGCAGGGATCTATTGGGCAAGATCTCTAAGCTAATAAGAGGGATTCACATAAGGAGTCCTGGGATGTGTGTGTCTCACTGTGGCATTAGCTGCTACTCAAGGAGGAGACTGAGCCAACACACCCAGGATACAATCAAGGTCCCCAAGTGGTCAACTCCCTAGTGGTAACCCAGCAGAAGAGCCGGGTGGCAACCACTGTACAGTAGGCAGACTAATCAAGATTGGGATCCTTGCCCTCTGCCATGGCAAACCATTCCATTGTCAGCATCAATAAAATGGTGGCCATTTCTAACCCACACAAAAATTCTGTTTTATATTATTTATTGTTTATTTATTTATATTATTTTATTTATATACCACCCTTTATCCAAAGATCACAGGGTGATGTCCAACATTATAAATCTAATTTAGGCAGTGTAATGATAATAATAATATAATAATAACCCCCATTTAATAGGCCATAGATTATTTGATATTTGAAGGCCTGGATAAAGAGGAATGTTTTTGCTTGGTGCCAAAAGACATGTAATGATGGCGCCAAGTGAGCCTTTCTGCATTGCAGGGGGTTGGACTAGATGAGCGTAGGGAGTATCTTCCAAATATGATCCTAGGATTCTGGGAACAGCATTGCACAGATGGGATGCCCCCACAGGAAAGGCCCATTCTCATGTTGCCACTTTCTGAACCTCTCAGGGTGGATGTGGGTGGGATGGGACATATAGAAGGGCCTCAGATGACAAGTGCAGGGTCTGGGTCAGTTCATATTGAGAAAGGTGGTCCTTAAGGTGTTGAGATCCTGAGCTGTGTAAAGCTTTATAGGTCAGCGCCAGCACTTTGAATTGGAATTATGTAAGTAAGCTGTATCTAGCACTAAACAACTCTTGACCAGATAACCTAAAAGTCTGACTTCCCCATCGTTGTCTAGTAGGAACAGTAAGATCAACATATGTAGCCCAGTTAGTATTGCAACAGTTTGGTGATATGGGACTTGTGGTGATGTGGCGGTGGGATTTTTCACTGGTGGCACCAGAGTTGTGGAATGCACTCCCTGCTGAAATATTCCACTGGCTTTTGAAGATGCACCTGATTAAACAAGCATTCTCTTGCTCTTTCAACCTGACTGTCCTGTTTTAGTTGCTGTTTTTGTTTCTCATAGGATTGTTTTATTGTCTGTTTTAATTATGGATGTTTGTATTTCAATGTTTGTGCAACTAGTTTTCATACTTTATAAACTGCTTAAAAGACTACTTGGGTAATTAGCCCCACCACTACCATCATCAATGATGGCTGTTGCTCCTGAAGAGCATACCAGAAGGTGTGTGGGCCACAAATATAATGTGATATGCCTGACACATTCCACAATTTCCTTTGAATCTTTGTGTTGGTGGGGACACCTGGTGTTTTTCATTCTCTTCCAAACTCTAATTTTGCTAATTCCACTGTGTTTATGCTGTCAGGACAATATCCTTTCCAGACATGACTTCCTTCATATAACCCAATAAGATCTGGTGCTGTTTTATACCCTATAATATTAATTCCAATGTGGATGGGACCTCCAGTCATCCATCCCAGTTCCAGTGTAAATCTGATGCCAACAAGTGAAAAACACATGGCATAAGTCATGCTTGAATCAAGTTTGAGGAATGCGCTTCTGCAGCATTGGCATACTTCCTATGGGGTGGCACAGTGCAAAGATAGCTCTGGGTTTGAAGGGGCCCTCAGCAAAAGTGGCGCAGCAGCAGTAAAACTACTAGTACATTTGCAAAGCAAAGCAGGGTCTAGTATGGTTTCAAATTGGATGAGGGACCATGTGTAGAGATTTCCAATATTGCAGGGCATTGGACCAAAGGACCCTTGGGTTCTCTTCCAACTCTATAATACTATGATTCTATGGTTCTATTTTTTTAAAGATATTTATTAAGGTTTAACAATTACAGAAAAAAGAGAAACAGACAATAATAATACAAAAAAGATTACAATACTTCAAAAAAAATACAGTACTAAAAAGAAAAAAGAAGGAAAAGAGAAAAAAACCAATACAGCTAAACAATAACATTTAAAAACCCTAACATCCAGTATTTTCATATCTTTATCTTTCATTTACTTATTTCCTTGACTTCCTCACACCTCCCTTTTTGTATTCTAATTCATAATTGTTTCAGCAAGTCCTTTCCCTCTTTCTCAGATTTTTTCCATAATTTATCTTAACGCAATTTAACCTTAAATTTTACACTTTAACCCATTAACAATCCATTTTAACTTAATTCTTTACAACCTTTCTGCTAAGACCATGTAAACTCATTCCAGCATTTTTCTAACTTTCATTAATTTTACAATATTTTTTAAAATATACTTTAATTTTTTTTCAATCTTCTTCCATCGACTCTTCTCCCTGGTCTCGGATTCTGCCAGTCATTTCCGCCAGTTCCATGTAGTCCATCAGTTTCATCTGCCATTCTTCCCTGGTGGGTAGATCTTGCGTCTTCCAATACTTTGCAATAAGTATTCTTGCTGCTGTTGTTGCATACATAAAAAATGTTCTATCTTTCTTTGGCACCAATTGACTGACCATGCCCAAAAGCAAGGCCTCTGGTTTCTTCAGAAAGGTATATTTAAATACCTTTTTCATTTCATTATAGATCATCTCCCAGAATGCCTTAAACTTTGGGCATGTCCACCAAAGGTGGAAAAAAGTACCTTCTGTCTCCTTACATTTCCAGCATTTATTATCAGGCAAATGGTAATTTTTTGCAAGCTTGACTGGTGTTATCTACCACCTATAGATCATTTTCATTAAGTTCTCTTTTAAGGCATTGCATGCCGTAAATTTCATACCAGTGGTCCATAACTGTTCCCAGTCAGCCATCATAATATTATGTCCAACATCTTGTGTCCATTTAATCTCTGATTCTATTATTCTATGGGTCCTAATGCATCCCATTAGCGTAATGAACATAGGAAGCTGCCTTGTACTGAGTCCATCAAGTAAAAACTGCCTACAGCAGCTCGCTCCAGGATTTCTTATATGATTGCCTTCCAGCCCTACCTTGAGATGCTGAGGATTGAACCTAGGACCTTTTACACACAAAGCAGATGTTCTGCCACTAAGTCATGGCCCTTCCCTTCCCAAGCACATGTGGAGGGAACATCCCTGCTAGTTACCGTTGCTACATGTCTGTCTATGGGGAGGTCATACTGTGACTCTTTCCTCCTCCTACCACTACCAACTAAGAACTGTTTGAGAGTGGAATGCACTCCCTCAGGAGGTGGTGGACTCTCCTTCCTTGGAGGTTTTTAAGCAGAGGTTGGATGGCTACCTGTCATGCTTTAGCTGAGATTCCGAGTTTGGGTTGGGGAAGAGTTGGCGTTGTTTGGCATTTTGTAAGGGAACCAGTATTTTGAACTTTTAAAAAATAAAAAATTGCTCCTCATCCCAGTGGTCTCCCATCAGGTGACAGTTAAGTCCATGCTTGGTTGAACCAGAAGTGTCTCACCAGGTGGGGCACTGCTGCTACATTTGTTTTCTTGCAGGTGGGTCACTGTTGCTTATTGGAATGGAGGGAGGGAGGTGGAGGAGAGGTCAGTGCAGTGCATGCACACTGGCAGAGCCAATCCAGCACTCCTGCTGATGCATTTGCACTGTGTAGCCTCCCCATCACTATGACCCTCCTCCTCTTAGCAACAGCAACCCACCTGCCTTGAGGCTAGAATAGCAACTCTGGCCAACCCTATCTGGGTTGAACAATACTATACAATCGGGAGCTCCTAGACTCCTAGGGCTGTGGATTGGTGCTGTTAATCTTACCCAAGACAGACCTCTGGATGTCTGGACAACATTTCTAGTCCCCGGCATCAAAGAGGGAACACACACAATGCTACTTTTGCTTGACTTATTCTGCATTCTCTATGAAGAAGCACAACACAGGTGGAAGCAGGTGATTCACAGGGCACGGGGTCATCCAGGAAAAGGGCTACCTCACCTACAGACAAAATCACAGTAAAGTTTAGTCGTCAAGGGCAAAGCTGGTACAGACAAGCTTTAGTTTTCAGGAGCGACAAGCAAGTGTTTGTTTATCCTAAGTGTACAATTTTGAAATGCAGTTTTCAACCAAGAATTGGAAAACTCATCAACCACCACCTTGAAGAGTCTGTCTGAATTTCAGGAGCCTGCTCTGTTGACGAGGGAGATGGCAAACTGCCATTTTCTTGAGATGTGACATGCATGCATTAGAGGAAGGGGAATCCATCCAGAGAAGTGATTGAGAGGGTCTGGGCATCAGCAAATAACTAACTGCTCTGCTGCAGTGCCTCTGCAATGAGATAGCCTCACCTTCGTTGAAAATTAATGTCAGAAACTGCTGACTCAAGCCAGAATAGAGGTTTGGAGGAAATACAGGATTCTAGTTGGCTTCTCCAGGCATCACAGGGCATTGGAGCTACATAAATTAATTAGAAGTGGGGGTGGTGGGTGTTAAGTTGCAGAAAATCAGTTTCAGGTAAAAAAAATAATTAAAGCGGAGGAATCTAACTTGGGGGGGGGGGTTGAACAAGGAGCAGAGACAGTGTTCAGGGATTGATAAGGGAAGTTCTTTGCTCATCCTAAGAGTTATAATTAGTGTTTCCCCCAAATTTCCCCCCTTTTTTGCATTTGAAATAGTCTTTGAAAATTATCAAAGGGGACATGATTTTTTAGTGAAATATTTATGGGTGGGATGCAGAGTTTTGTTGTGGTCACGTTATTTTAAAGGTGGAGGGGTTGGGTTTCTTTGCATCATGAAGAACAGCTAGCCAGGGATCTGAAGAATGCTGGAGAAATGCTTAATAGAAGGAAAATGCACACTACCCATAGGCACCTTATAGCAATAGCTTACACTCAGTTTCACACCCACTGAAATTCTAAATAGATTATAAAGCATCCTGATAACATGGCAAAAACATAGACTCCTCTATCATGGGAGAAAATAAACTTACTCAGAAGTTAGAGGACTGGTTATGTCACACAGTATTTAGGACACACCATCACAGGTGCATTTCATATGGAAGAGCATAGTGTCAGGGACTGGTTGGACGCAGAGGAATGGTGGGAGGAATCAGCTGGGGAACACCCAAGGGAAGGAGGCTTAGAGCTCAGGGGTTGGTGGTGGGACGATGATAAGTGATCAGAGGGAGAAGACTGGGGAGGAGGTGTCAGAAGCTGAGGAATTAAGAGGCCTTAGTGAGCAGGGAGAGTCTGTGGCAGAGAGAAGTCTAGAAGCAGAAACAGAAGCAGAAGCAGGAGAGGAGAGAGACCAAGAGGCAGAGAGTCCAGCTGGTGAAGGGGCATGGGTGTCTAGCCCTCCTGCTGCAATAAGCTCCCTTTCCCCCAGATCTCCCAGAACTAAAAGAGACATGAAGTGGGAGGAGCAAAGAAAAGCATGCAGGCACAGTCTCATATTTCTGGGGAGGAGGGGACAGTTATGGGAAGGTGGATACCTTCAGTCTCCTCAACTGCTTTGTAGGGGCAAGACCTACTGAAGAAGACCTGACACTCCTGCGCAGATCCTGCTTCTTCTAATAAAGAGTTAACTCCATGTGAATTACTACTGGCTTGCTCCTGACTATAGTGGGGCACTTGCAGGAAATAATGTTGTCAAGGTCCACAGTTTCTTACATGGAATTATAATTCTTACAGTGTGATCCTAAAGGAGATATATGATGTAAGCCTCAAGTTCTGCTATACAATGTTTGTCTTTCCATTGGAAACAATCATGCTCAACAGTGTGACTATATCTCTGCCCAGGTTTGGGGCAGCATATCAGGAGACCAGGGCAGAGGACTTTGAATCCAAGCTGTTTCTCAGAATGCCTCTGGAAGCCCCTTTTTTGACCCTGCTGATGGCAGAACTCAAATGTCCATTGGGCCAGCATGTTTGAGAAGATGGTGATGGCAGGGAGGTCCAGCATCAGACCCACCTATCTGTTTGGAGCTCTGAATGCAGTGTCAGAGGGGTAGATCCGATTTATCTTACTCCCCCTGGGACACCCAGGGAAATCGCAGGAATTCACATGTTGTAATGTCGAGCTCAAAGACAAAGTAAGTACTGCAACCCAGGATACTCTTATCCAGCTCAGGATACCTAAAGAGCTTGGGCACACATGCAAAGAGTACTTTTAAACTTACATCTGTTTTAAGTCATTGGCTTTTTAGTCCATCAAGCACCATCTCTTGAGTCCAGGTAGTTGTGTTTTAAAACCAATTTAATACAGTGCAATCAGTTATGAGTCAATCACTTCCTACCTTGAAGGACCTCTAAAAATACTTACAATTGGTGTCCTACTCTTGAAGCAAACTGTGGCAAGGTTAAGCAATGCTGCTGATAATTCGGGTGTGTGTGTGTGTGTGTGCAATAGGACCAATAAAATAAGAGAGCACAGCTGATTGATAGCACAATTGGACAGATGCTAGGCTGGCATGTATTTATCACTCAGCAATTCACCAGGTAGGTCAATGGGGATATGAAGCCAAGGTATATTTATTTGGGCCAGGGAACTGAGGAACCCAAAAGCAGGCCCCATTACTAAACCACGACTCCAATGTAGTGAAAGTCCTTCAGAACAACCCTTTGTCTTAGATATGGCTGGAGAGAGCAGTGTTTCCCACATGAAAGTGGAAGGAGAGGATTCCTCCCCCTCCACCAATTGCATTTGGCTCGCTTTTTACCAAGACAGGAACAAGGAGGGTTACATGTCACCCGGAGTCACTGGCGCAAATGCCAAGCGTCAGAGAAAATGACTTTCTATTTGGGGGTGAAAAGAAGGGAAATCTGACTTGACACATTTCAGTCAAAGACAGAAAAAAAGAACAGCCAGAGGGCTTTAAGGATGCTGCATGTGTGCATGTGATAGGCAATACTCTCTGCTGCCAATAATCTGATACTGCAAATAGGGAGTAAAAAGGAAGCACGGAAGAGCAGAGCTGTTTGCATGTCAAGCAGCCGTCAGCGTGAAGCAGCATCACTTCCTCTTTGGAGTCAACTGAAAATGCGCGCGCGCACACACACACACACACCATCAGTCTGGCTCATCTCTTCATATGAACATAAGAGCAACCTTACTGGATCAGGCCCAGAGCCCATCAAGGCCACATTAACACTATACATTTAAAGCACTAAGATACCACTTCTTCACGACTTTTTCCAAAGAAGCTATAGTTGGAAGCTGAAGTTTGTTAAGTGTGATGAGAGTTGTTAGCAGATCTGCTGTTCCCTTCAAAGAGTGGTTTAACTATCCCTCTTTACAAGGAACTGCGGGGGAAATAAGGGCCTTCTTATAAGTCATTCAGGGACGTGGGTGGTGCTGTGGGTTAAACCACAGAGCCTAGGACTTGCCGATCAGAAGGTCGGCGTTTCAAATCCCCATGACGGGGTGAGCTCCCGTTGCTCGGTCTCTGCTCCTGCCAACCTAGCAGTTTGAAAGCACGTCAAAGTGCAAGCGGATAAATAGGTACCGCTCCAGCGGGAAGGTAAACGGCGTTTCTGTGCGCTGCTCTGTTTCGCCAGAAGTGGCTTAGTCATGCTGGCCACATGACCCGGAAGTTGTACGCCAGCTCCCTCAGCCAATAAAGCAAGATGAGCACCGCAATCCCAGAGTCAGTCGTGACTGGACCTAACGGTCAGGGGTCCCTTTACCTTTACCTATAAGTCATTCATTCATTCATTCTCTTTGTGTGCTGCTTCCCCTCCCCAATACAAATCATGCTCAAAGGGTCTGACAGTAGTACCTCGGGTTAAGTACTTAATTCATTCCGGAGGTCCGTTCTTAACCTGAAACTGTTCTTAACCTGAAGCACCACTTTAGCTAATGGGGCCTCCCACTGCCACTGCGCCGCCGGAGCATGATTTCTGTTCTCATCCTGAAGCATAGTTCTTAACCTGAAGCACTACTTCTGGGTTAGCGGAGTCTGTAAACTGAAGCGTATGTAACCTGAAGCATATGTAACCTGAGGTACCACTGTACAAGCAAAGCAGGAATCATTTCAAACCTACACTACAAAAAAAATCCCATAATAATATAGCACCCCTAACAAACTATATCTCCCAGCATTGTTTGGTGGAAGCAGTGACTGCTAAAAGTGAATGAATGAAATCATTATTGCTAAAAGCTATAAGCTGTCACAATTGGTCACAAAGCGTAAAATACAAATATTTAATTTAAAACTGAACAGCAACAACAGCAAAGCAAACATATAAAAATGCAAAAATCACACCTGCATAAGTTAAGCTCTCCACTTCTCACACTCCCCCTTATACTTTTATTGGTGCCTGGCTCTCAACTTACTTGCAGCCAAGGCAAATTTTGCAACCTGTGCAGTAATAAATACATTACTGCCAGCCAGCAAAATAGAGATTTGCTCAAGGGGAGGTCAGTTGGAGAGAGAGCAAAGGATGTAATCAAGGAATTTTTGTCTAGGTGATGTATATAATGGGCATCGTAACAAATAGTGTTGAATGTTCTTCACATCTCCCAACTATTATTGTATGGTTCAGAGATTTAGGGATATAGTAATGACTGCTTAAAGTAGTATCACAGTGCTCCAAATGTATGGTGTGAATGTGGCCTTAGTCCAGTTCTCACAATGTCCAACCAAATTTATCTGGAGTGCCTGCAAACAGGACCTGTTAAACTTGCAGGCTAGTACAGCTGATGACAGCATGTTTGTTTGCTCTTCAGGAAGCACAGACACCTATTATTATTATTATTATTACCCCACCACTCTGGGCGGCTTTCAACAAAATATTAAAAATACAATAAAACATTAAAACATTAAAAACTTCCCTAAACAGGGTTGCCTTCAGATGTCTTCTAAAAGTCAGTTTATTGCCTTGACATCTGCTGGGAGGGCATTCCACAGGACAGGTACCACTACCGAGAAGGCCTTCTGCCTGGTTCCCTGTAACTTCGCTTCTCACAGTGAGGGAACCGCCAGAAGGCCCTCGGCACTGGACCTCAGTTTCTGGGCTGAATGATGGAGATGGAAACTGCAGTAAGGCTGCCAAGCAGAAACCACTGTTGAGATGATTTGCAGAATGAAAGAAAATACATTCATTGACAAACATCACCACCTTGGAAGTGAGGCAAGAATGATGAATATTCTGCAGCCCATCCATGTAAAATTCACCAAGACTTTTTCCCCTTCTTTGACAATGTTCAAATGTAGTTTCTTTTCCCATTAATTGCTGGATAATTGTTGAGGAAAACCATGGGATAAAATTTCATCTCCACACCAGTTTGAACTGTGGAAGGCAGGACTACAGAAGGACTGTGGCTGCCCCCCCCCAAAAAACACACGAATAGAAAGGAATTTTATTTATTACTCTTGTTTTGTATCTGTGTTCTTCCTCCTGAATGCTCAGGGCAAAACACGTGGTTTACTCCTGCATGGTCTCCACAGTCAATGGTTGGAAAAGCTGGCAGCTTTCCACGCACAAGGCTCCAGGTTCAATGCTACCCATCTCCCCACAGCTAGGAAAGATATCAGCCTGAAACCCTGGAGAGCAGCTGCCAGTCAGTGCAGACAATACTAATGGGTGAATGGTCTGATTCAGTATAAGACAGCTTTCCATGTGCAGCACTGTGGGCACCATAACACACTTAGTATCATGTCTCCAGCATGGATTTCAATGCTGCAACATCTCTGGTTGTATTGAGCTGTCCTCAGGTTTATCAGTTTTCTGAAGATCATCTAAGGTATCTGTGAAGCAATCGCACTGGTGGGAAAGTGTGGGGGAGGAAACACGTTTTTAGTTCATTTTAGCCACAAATAGGAAGGGAATCCTCTGGATATATAAATCGTTCCAATACTTCTCCCTATGCAATTACTAGCTGGCACTAGCAAATCTCTCAAGGAAAAAGAAAAGATCACAAAATCAATGTTGCCTTCAAGCTTGTTCATAGACTGCTCTGGATGTCTTGCATCAAAGAGAAAAAAAGAGGGGGGGGACAGATTCTCCTCAATAGAGGTGTGAACATTAAGCCAATTGGCCCTCATTCACATTCACACACTGTTCTGTGGCTGAAATGTAGATTTCTGGATTTTATCTTATTGTTTTGGATGATATGATGATGATTACTATTCAGACAATTTTTGTTTCTGGTAGAGAACTTTAAGACTTAACTTAGTTATAGGTGCACCTGAGTGCAACAGAATATGATATGCAGAGTCAAAAAGATGTTCAAGATCAAAACAGCCAGTTACATGCCAGTTACATGCTAGAGGACTGGCACCTAAGACTAGAAAGGTGGAAATCTGCCCAAAAACCTGCTCCGACCATAATGCTTTGAAAATGGAACTCAGACTAAATACAACCGGATCCTTCAGATGGAAAATGAATGACACCCTACTAAGGGATGAGAAGATTGTTAAGAAGGCCCAAAAAACTTTAAAGGACTATTTTGAGATAAATTTAGATACCACTGTGGAAAAAAGAATAATCTGGGACGCAAGTAAAGCAGTCATGAGAGGGTTTCTAATACAACAAAACACGATCAAGAAAAAGCTCTGGAATGAAAAGAAGGAGAAGATATTGGAAAAAATAAGAGATGGAGAAAAAAAACTAAGATCCAGGCCCAAGTCGAAGGAAGTGCTGAGAGAAGTGAAATTTTTCCAAGCACAATATTTGAAATTGATAAATCAAGAGGTGGAATGGAGAATTAAACAAATGAAACAAAGATCTTTTGAATCAGGAAATAAGTGTGGGAAACTGCTAGCATGGCAGTTGAAAAAGAGACAAAAACTTAATACAGTTACAAATCTAGAGATTGAAGGGAGAATGGTACAGAAACCCGAGGAAATTAGAAAGTGCTTCCAGAGATACTTCAAAGAGCTTTATTCACAAGGGCCACAGAAAGATTCGGAGGTGGACCAATTTCTTAAAACCAACGGATTACAGAAAATACCTCAGGAAATGAGAACAACCCTGAATAGTAATATCACACAGCAAGAAATTGAAAGCGCCATTCAGAACCTCCAACTAGGCAAATCTCCAGGCCCCGATGGACTTACCTCCAAATACTATAAGGTTTTGAAGGACTATTTGATACAACCTTTGTTGGAGGTTTGTAACCAGATTATGGAGGGGAGGAAGGCACCGGAAACGTGGAAAGAAGCCTTCCTCACATTGATACCTAAACTAGAAACTGAAAAGACCCAGCTTAAGAACTACCGCCCCATCTCACTCCTAAATGTGGATTACAAAATTTTTGCAGACATTTTGGCAAGTAGGTTTAAAAAGGTGCTTAATGAAGTGATCCATAAGGACCAGGCTGGCTTTCTCCCTGGTAGGCATTTGTTTGGCAACACAAGAAACATTATTGATATTTTGGAGCTTTTACAAACAAAGCTTAACACTAGAGCGGTGCTAATCTTTATTGATGCGGAGAAAGCCTTTGACAATATTTCCTGGATGTTTATGAAGAAAAATTTGGAAGGGATGGGAGTGGGGCGGGGGTTTGAAAATGGAATAGAAGCAATATATTCAGAACAAAAAGCGAAATTGATAGTAAACAATGTGGTGACAGAGGAGTTTAAAATTGAAAAAGGGACACGGCAGGGGTGCCCCCTATCCCCCCTATTGTTTATTTCAGTTCTGGAGGTGCTATTGAACATGATTAGAAAGGACCGGTTGGTACAGGGAATTGAGGTCGGAGTGAAACAATATAAATTGAAAGCATTTGCAGATGACCTGGTATTAACATTGCAGGAGCCTGTCTCTAGTACTAAAAGAGTGTTAGAATTAATCTCGGACTTTGGTCGGGTGGCAGGATTTAAGTTGAACAAGCAAAAAACTAAGGTTTTAGCAAAAAATTTGACAATTACAGAAACAGATGAGTTCGTGAAAGAAACAGAATTAAATGTGGTTAAAAAAGTAAAATACCTAGGGGTGTATCTGACCTCCAAAAATTTGAATCTGTTTAAGGACAACTACGAGAAATGTTGGTCAGAAATCAAAAGAGATTTGGAAACGTGGTCAAGATTGAAACTTTCCTTGTTGGGCCGAATAGCAGCTATAAAGATGAATGTATTGCCAAAAATGTTATTTTTGTTTCAGACCCTACAGATCGTGGACAAGGTGGAATGCTTTGGAAGGTGGCAGAAGGATATCTCTAAGTTTGTTTGGCAGGGCAAAAAGCCCCGAATAAAGTTTAAGATATTAACTGATGCGAAAGAAAGAGGGGGATTTGCCCTGCCAGACTTGAGGTTATATTATGAATCCGCAGCCTTCTGCTGGTTGAAAGATTGGATCTTACTGGAAAACACTGATGTCCTAGATCTGGAAGGGTTTGACAACGCTTTTGGGTGGCATGCATATTTGTGGTATGACAAGGTTAAAGTGCACAAACTGTTTAAAAACCACATTGTCAGGAGAGCAATTTTAATGGTCTGGACAAAATATAAAGACTTATTGGAGAGTAAGACTCCGAGGTGGCTCTCACCGGTGGAGGCCAAGGCACGTAAGAGACCTAATATGGAAGCCAATTGGCCTAAATATGAGGAAATTATTGAAAAGATTGGAGACAATTGGAGGTTGCAGAGCTTGGAAAAACTAAAAAACAAGGTGCGAGATTGGTTGCATTATGCACAAATTCAAGAGGTCTTTAAAGTAGACAAGAAGGTTGGATTCCAGGTGGAAAAATCGAAACTAGAGACAGAACTGTTAGAACCAAAACGTAAACTACTTTCGAGAATGTATAACCTGCTGCTTAAATGGAATACTCAGGATGAGACAGTCAAATCCGCCATGATAAAGTGGGCGCAGGATTTGGGGCATAACATTATGTTTGAAGACTGGGAAAGGTTATGGAACACCGGAATGAAATTTACGGCATGTAGTGCCTTGAAGGAAAACATTATGAAAATGATATACCGGTGGTACATGACCCCAGTCAAGCTTGCTAAGATATATCACCTGTCTGATAATAAATGTTGGAAATGTAAAGAGGCGGAAGGGACATTTTTTCACCTCTGGTGGACCTGCCCGAAAGTGAAGGCCTTTTGGGAAATGATTCATAATGAACTAAAAAAGGTACTTAGATTTACCTTACCTAAGAAACCAGAGGCCTTCCTCCTGGGCATGGTGGACCAGAGAGTGCTTAAGAAGGACAGAGCCTTTTTTATGTATGCTACTACAGCAGCAAGGATCCTGATTGCAAAACATTGGAAGACACAAGATTTACCCACACTGGAGGAATGGCACACGCAGTTGATGGACTACATGGAACTGGCCGAAATGACTGGCAGAATCCGAGACTTGGGAGAAGAAACAATCGAGGAGGTCTGGAAAAAATTTAAAGACTATTTGGAAAAACATTCTAAGTTGTATGAATGTTAAAAAACGCACCTTTTAGGAAATTCTAGCTTCAGTAATGTTAAATTAAAGAAATGGAAATTAAGGTACAAGAAGTCAGAGATAGAATAATGAAACAACTTTATTGTGTTAAAATGAAAACGTACATGATTTGGGTCATATTATATTTGAAATTGGGTAACATGATAAAATGGAAGATACAATAAGTATTGAAACAAGTTAACAAATTGCAGATGTTATGTATTACAGAGAATGCAGGGTTGGGAGGACGCGGGGAAGTCCAGTAGATTTGGAAAAAAGAATAAGAAAAATTTGTAACTTTCTTTTTATACTTTTATAATATGCTCTTTATTCTTTTTTCTGTTTTTCATAAAACTAATAAAAAATATTATAAAAAAAAAACCAAAAGGCCTTCACTTTCGGGCAGGTCCACCAGAGGTGAAAGAATGTCCCTTCCGCCTCTTTACATTTCCAACATTTATTGTCAGACAGGTGATATATCTTAGCAAGCTTGACTGGGGTCATGTACCACCGGTATATCATTTTCATAATGTTTTCCTTCAAGGCACTACATGCCGTAAATTTCATTCCGGTGTTCCATAACCTTTCCCAGTCTTCAAACATAATGTTATGCCTCAAATCCTGCGCCCATTTTATCATGGCGGATTTGACTGTCTCATCCTGAGTATTCCATTTAAGCAGCAAATTATACATTCTCGAAAGTAGTTTATTTTTTGGCTCTAACAGTTCTGTCTCTAGTTTCGATTTTTCCACCTGGAATCCAACCTTCTTATCCACTTTAAAAACCTCCTGAATTTGTGCATAGTGCAACCAATCTCGCACCTTGTTTTTTAGTTTTTCCAAGCTCTGCAACCTCCAATTGTCTCCAATTTTTTCAATTATTTCCCCATATTTAGGCCAATTGGCCTCCATGTTAAGTCTCTTACGTGCCTTGGCCTCCACCGGTGAGAGCCACCTCGGAGTCTTACTCTCCAATAAGTCTTTATATTTTGTCCAGACCATCAAAATTGCTCTTCTGACAATGTGGTTTTTAAACAATTTGTGCACTTTAACCTTGTCGTACCACAAATATGCATGCCACCCAAAAGCATTGTCGAACCCTTCCAGATCTAGGACATCAGTGTTTTCCAGTAAGATCCAATCTTTCAGCCAGCAGAAGGCTGCAGATTCATAATATAACCTCAAGTCTGGCAGGGCAAATCCCCCTCTTTCTTTCGCATCAGTTAATATTTTAAACTTTATTCGGGGCTTTTTGCCCTGCCAAACAAACTTGGAAATATCCTTCTGCCACTTTCCAAAACATTCCACCTTGTCCACGATCTGTAGGGCCTGAAACAAAAATAACATTTTCGGCAATACATTCATCTTTATAGCTGCTATTCGGCCCAACAAGGAAAGTTTCAATCTTGACCATGTTTCCAAATCTCTTTTGATTTCTGACCAACATTTCTCGTAGTTGTCCTTAAACAGATTCAAATTTTTGGAGGTCAGATACACCCCTAGGTATTTTACTTTTTTAACCACATTTAGTTCTGTTTCTTTCAGGAACTCATCTGTTTCTGTAGTTGTCAAATTTTTTGCTAGAACCTTAGTTTTTTGCTTGTTCAGCTTAAATCCCGCCACCCGACCAAAGTCAGAAATTAATTCTAACACTCTTTTAGTACTAGAGACTGGCTCCTGTAATGTTAATACCAGGTCATCTGCAAATGCTTTCAATTTATATTGTTTCACTCCGACCTCAATTCCCTGTACCAACCGGTCCTTTCTAATCATGTTCAATAGCACCTCCAGAACTGAAATAAACAATAGGGGGGATAGGGGGCACCCCTGTCGTGTCCCTTTTTCAATTTTAAACTCCTCTGTCACCACATTGTTTACTATCAATTTAGCTTTTTGTTCTGAATATATTGCTTCTATTCCATTTTCAAACCCCCGCCCCACTCCCATCCCTTCCAAGTTTCTCTTCATAAACATCCAAGAGATATTGTCAAAGGCTTTCTCCGCATCAATAAAAATTAAAACCGCTCTAGTGTTAAGATTTCTTTGTAGAAGTTCCAAAATGTCAATAATATTTCTTGTGTTATCAAACAAATGCCTACCAGGGAGAAAGCTGGCCTGGTCCTTATGGATCACTTCATTAAGCACTTTTTTAAACCTACTTGCCAAAATGTCCGCAAAAATTTTGTAATCCACATTTAGGAGTGAGATGGGGCGGTAGTTCTTAAGCTGGGTCTTTTCAGTTTCTAGTTTAGGTATCAATGTGATGAAAGCTTCTTTCCACGTTTCCGGTGCCTTCCTCCCTTCCATAATCTGGTTACAGACCTCCAACAGAGGTTGTATCAAATAGTCCTTCAAAACCTTATAATATTTGGAGGTAAGTCCATCAGGGCCTGGAGATTTGCCTAATTGAAGGTTCTGAATGGCACTTTCAATTTCTTGCTGTGTGATGTTGCTATTCAGGGTTGTTCTCATTTCCAGAGGTATTTTCTGTAATCCGTTAGTTTTAAGAAATTGGTCCACCTCCGAATCTTTCTGCGGCCCTTGTGAATAAAGTTCTATGAAATATCTCTGGAAGCACTTTCTAATTTCCTCGGGTTTCTGAACCATTCTCCCTTCAATCTCTAGATTTGTAACTGTATTAAGTTTTTGTCTCTTTTTCAACTGCCATGCTAGCAGTTTCCCACACTTGTTTGCTGTTTCAAAAGATCTTTGTTTCATTTGTTTAATTTTCCATTCCACCTCTTGATTTATCAATTTCAAATATTGTGCTTGGAAAAATTTCACTTCTCTCAGCACTTCCTTCGACCTGGGCCTAGATCTTAATTTTTTCTCTCCATCTCTTATTTTTTCCAATATCTTCTCCTTCTTTTCATTCCAGAACTTTTTCTTAATCGTGTTTTGTTGTATTAGAAACCCTCTCATAACTGCTTTACTTGCGTCCCAGATTGTTCTTTTTTCCACAGTGGTATTTAGATTTATCTCAAAATAGTCCTTTAAAGTTTTTTGGGCCTTCTTAACAATCTTCTCGTCCCTTAGTAAGGTGTCATTCATTTTCCATCTAAAGGATCCGGTTGTGTTTAGTCTCAGTTCCACTTTCAGGGCGTTATGGTCGGAGCAGCTTTTTGGGCAGATTTCCACCTTTCTAGTCTTGGGTGCCAGTCCTCTAGTTATCCATATTTGGTCGATTCGTGTCCATGTCAGATGAGCTTCAGAAAAGAAAGTTCCTTCTTTTCCTAGGGGGTTCTTAACCCTCCATATGTCAATTAAGTCCATATTGTCAGTCATTTCAAAAAAAGTTTTAGGTAGTCTGCCATCTTTCGTTATGTTAGCACTTTGCGACTTATCCATATTTACAGACACAACCCCATTCATATCGCCCAACATAATGATGTTGTTATAATCTAAATAGTCCAGCATAGTCTCGTGCAGCTTCCTGAAGAATTCCGATTTTCCTTCATTTGGAGCATATATTCCTAATATCAAAAATTTTTCTCCTTGTGTCTGAATTTCAATCGCCAAAATTCTGCCGTGTTCATCTTTAAATAAAAATTTCGGTGACAGGCTCTCCTTTGCATATATCACCACTCCTCCTTTCTTGACTTTGTCCGAAGAAATAAATTCTTGGCCTAATCTTTTGTTAATTAGCACTTTTCTGTGGAGCCTTGTCACATGTGTTTCTTGCAAGCAAATAATGTCCAATTGTTCTTTTTTCAAAATATGAAATACTTTTCTTCTTTTTTCCGGAGAATTTCCGCCATTTATATTCCAGCTAAGAAGCTGCAGAGACATCCTGGTCTAATTAGTGGGTCTTACAATGGGGTGTCTAGGTTTCCCTCCGATCCCGGAGGTGGTAGTGCAGGTCCAGATCCAGACGGTGTAGGTTTTGGAGATGGTCCCGGTGGTGGCGGTGGCCAAGAAGCTGCAGCTCCTTTCTGGAGGTCCTCCTCGTGGTCATATAGGAACTTCTGCTGGTCCTCAGGTGTTTTAATTCTTACTTTCCTTCCTTTGTAAGTAAATGATAGTCCTTGCGGAAACTCCCACCTATAAGGAATTGCGTTGTGTCTCAGTAATTTTGTCAGATCTGTGTAGGTGGTCCTAAGATCCAAAAGATGTTTGGGTATATCTCTATAGATTTCAGCCTTTTTACCTTCTATCTCCAAAGATTTTTTAAAATGTAGGCCTAGTATCTTGTCTCTTTCCTCTCTTGATCTCAGAATAACCAAACAGTCTCTGGACTTATCTTTCTTTATCGATCTTCCCAGTCTAAAAGCCGTCACAATTTTAAAATCCTTGTCTTCCTCAATTCCCCAGAATTTGGAGAACAAAAGTGTCAAAAATCCCTCTAGATTTCCTTCCTCCAATTCTGGGATGGCCCTTAACCTGAGATTATTTTCCTTACTTTTCAGTTCAACCAATGACAGGTAGGCTTGTTGTTCCCCTACCTGTCTTTTCAGAGGCCTTACTTCCCCCTTGATCTCATCAACCTTTTTATTCGCCTGTTCTGCTTTTTGACTGGCTTCCACAGCTAGTTTATAATTTTCAGCCGTGGCTCCTTGCAGTTTCTCAATTGCCTGGGTGTGCTGGGAAACCTGATCAGATAATTTACTAATAGAGGATGTAGCTTGATCAATTTTTGATGATTGTCCACTTTTTGATTTAAAATTGCCAGTTGTTCCAAAATTTGTTTCAGGACTGTTTCAGATCCTCCAGTTGCCATGTCTTCTGCAGCAGGCTGTTCAACTTCCACCTCCTGTGCTGTCAGCACAGTTGGGACAGATGATCTGCGTTGATGAGTTAAGGTTGTTTGAACAAGTTGCACCGGTTTCTTTTCTTTTTCTTTAGCTTTGGCTGCTCTTGTTCTCCCTGAGCCGCTCATTCCACACCTGCCTCTGTTCAAGGTCAAATTATCTTTTATTCCATGAGACAGACAAATCCAGAGTGTAAACAATTAAACCACAGAAAATCTCAATAAAATACAGTTCCCAGGCCTCTATGTCTCCACAATCCTCTAGGGGGGGTGTTTCAAAATTTCAAGGAAGGAGAGAACTCTTTTCCGCCATTGAAGTTCCCATATTCCCCATATTAAGTCTTAGTAATTCCAGAGCACAAAAGAAGGTTCCCCGGGCTTTCTATTTCTTGAAAGAGGGCCACAAGGTGTCAAGAAGGGTCCCAGCAACAATGTTTAAGCATTAATATCTCAGTCTATGTAGCAGTTTAAACTCCAACAACAGTATCAGCAGTTTGACAGTTCTCTTTTACGCGCTGACAGTCCGACAACTGGGTTGTCCCTTTTAACTCCGCATAGTTCAAAAATAGGAAGAAAGTTCCAAGAATAGAGTCCGCAAGTTTTACAAAGATTTTCCTCTTGTCTTTTCAATACAAAGTCTATCAATGCACCTTTGTTCGGCTTTTACGATCCCTTTTGAGCGCTTCAGCACACTTCTAAGCCATTGCTTTGATCTAGTTAGCAAGATCGGGAGACGGACTTCCTGTTACTCGCCTCCCGTTTTCAGCCAAATTCCACAAATTTAGTCCAATATTTAGTTCCCCTTACTCACGGGTATGTTACAGCCAATTCCGGTGTTTTCAAGAAGAAAGGTCAGCACTCATCGGCAGCAGCAGTGCGGCTTTGCTTCCACAAAAAGAGCGATGAACTCACAGCGCCGCTCCCCCTTTCACGTTCCGGAGCCCCTTACGAGGTTCCTTCTTCATTTCTGGGGGGGCTTTTGGCGCCCGCCGAGTCCCACGGCCACAGGCTCGCTCTGCCTGTGGTTTTTCTTAGTGGGTCTCCGCTTTGCCGCAGCGGACGACCCTTTTTCGCGGAGCCCCTCTTCACAGAGTAAAGAGGACCGCCATTGCCGTTTTGCGCCGCCTCCGGAAGTCCTGTTTTGCAGAGTTCATAAACTGAATAGTTCGTAAACAGGGCTGTTCTTAAACCGAGGTACCACTGTACTACTATGTTCCTGCAGACTGCAGCGGGCCTTGCTTTTACCTGTGTCCCCAATGTCAGCTTGTCTTTCAAAACAAAAAATGTGTGCAGTTGTCTGCATCCACACTTGGCATCCCAGTCATGTTCCTGCATGTAAGGAGGAGCTAATGCAATGTCCCATAGTAAAAAGAAGAACCAGCATCCGGTGCATAGCTCCACTCCAGACTGCACTTAGGTATGCCACTCGTCCTTTCAGCTGGATTCCAACCAGTGTTGTTAGGTTAGGGTTGCCATATTTCAAAAAGTGTGGAGCTTTTTAAAGTTTTGCCCAGAGTTGTTGAGCTTCTTCTTCTTCTTCTTCTTCTTTTTTTTTTGACGAAGATATCTTACTGATTTCTGTCCCGACGGGTGGCAGCCCTGTCTTAGGTACTTGGTACTACTTAAAGGACTTTAAGGACATGGTCAAATTTGCATAGAATTTGCATATGGATAATTAGATGTGCAAGAAATGTATCCAGTGAGTGAAGATGGTGGACTTTGAAGTATAAAGAATAAAATCTTTTTTTCAGTTACAAAAGGAAGAGAAAGGGGCATGGGATCTGGGTACTGTAAAAAACTTGGGGCTTGCCTCCATGAGCTTTCCCTGAGCAGCACCACTAGTTCAAATTCATAAAAGAAGAAAACAAGAAGAGCCCTGCCCAGTTCTCTGGGTGGCTAACAATAATAATGAAATATTATCATGCAATTAAAAATCACGAGGACAAAAATGTATGGTGAAATCCTATACATGCTGACTTGGGTGCCTGGTTAGATGCAATAGGCCTTACTTTGGTGCACCTCTGATTCCTAAGATATCATTCAATTTTCAGGATTTGGAAATCCCACAGCCATGGCCTATTGAAAGTATGCTCAAACTCCAGAGGCCTATTTGAAAACAAAAAGAGGCAAGCTGTTTCTATCTAGTTGTAAAAAGTGTGCATCCATCACAAAAATATGTATCTTATTGATTTGCCTCTCCCCACCGCCAAAGGCACCAAACAGATTTTTGCCTTTGGGGCACATTCAAATTAACCTCCCTGTGCCACTCAGATGAGATGGCATCCACAGCCTGACTTTAATTGGGCCAGATGTTTCCAAAAAGAGCAATCAACATCCCGACTAAACATTCCCAGATTTCATCCTGCTAAGGCAATTGCTTTAAAAAATAAATAAAAAGATGACACATATCCATAGCTAAACAAGGGGGGGGGGGCGAGCAAACTGTTGAATTATGAAAGAATATGTTCAAACAATGAATGCAACATGTTTCTAGATTCAGGCATAGATGAAGGAGGACAGTAACTCAGATTGATTTACTTTGGCAAAGCTTTATTCAGTCAAAGGTTTGTCCTGTGACTATTAACTGAACATCGAAAGCCCTGATTTCAATAAATCATTTTAAGAGCTTCTTCTAGTCTCCACCCACTCACATCCTTGTGATGTCTGTCTGAAAGGTCTGCTAAGTATTATAATTAGTGCTGTGCTGAAAATGGTGTGTGTTGCCATTCTCCCTCAATTAAGAAGGAAATAAATTTGCTTGAGACTTATGAAAGGTGAGAGAAATTGTAGGTGGAATTCTCATGGGTCAAGTGTGGGGTGTTTTTAGCTGTGTGCATAGCATAATTTCAAAATGGTTTAGGGTCTTGCTTCCTTCTTTCTGTAAATCATCTCTCCGGTGGTCTGCATTCATCAACATTCCCAGGAGCCCACACTTCCTGAAAATCCTATGATAGTCTGGGCAGGACATATCTGTAAGCAGCTAGTGAAATTGTCAGTTGTGTTCCTGGCAGCTGTTGGTTGCTGTTTTGTTGAGGAAATTCTATTTTTCTTTCAAATAAGTCAGTGTGGATTGATTTCCACCTCAAAGAAACTAAAAGTAAAGACTTCTCTGATCTCAGGTGTATAGGAAGCTGCAATGATCCATCTATCTATCTCAGTATTATCTACAATGACTAGCAGCAGTTACCCAGCTTTTGCATGCAGGCAGGAGTTGCGCTGAGCCCTGCCTGGAGATGCCGTGGATGAAACTGGAACATTGTCCTTGCAAAGCAAGTGCTCTACCACTGAGCTATGGCCTTCCCTGCACTTGATAACCAGAATCACCAGCTTCCTTGGGCTTCAACTAAAGCCCAGTGGAAGAGACTGTGTGATAGCTTTTTCCTTTGTGCTTCCTTACCTTGGATCAGGAAGTGTGGTCATCTGAGGAGAACACAAAGCCCTGGAAAAACGGCTGAATGGAAGGAAAGTGTAAGCACCACCAGCAGCCACATTGTACCAGAGAGGGAAGCTTAACCCTACAGCTGCCAAAAGTATAAAGATATTCTAAATATATTCTAAAGCACTCCAAGAAAGAGGCAGGATAAAAATAAAATAAACCAGGAGCCACTTTTGTAAGAGAAGAAAACCTGGGGGGGGGGGGGAAATAGAGGGCAGGTTTCATACAGAAGTGATTACCATTTTACAAGCAAAATAGCCATAATTGCAAGCACCATGTTGATGGTTGGATTCAGGGTTATTTCTCTAGATAAAAAGGTGCTAGAACTCACCATGAACTCCAACTCACCATGAACTCCTCCCTTGTTCTCTTATAATGGCAATAGCTCCCACTTGAGAGGTGCTGCAACTGAGTTCTGATGAGTTCCGGTTGAAGAAAAGCTGTTGTTGGATTATATACTGACAAAACATCAAGAAAGGGTACATACCCGTTGTATCATCTAGAGGAACCCTACTTTGTCCTCACTGGTGACATGTAGCCTGAAGTTGACACCTGAAAAGAGTATGCATTAAGAGGATGCTGGTTGCTGTGAAACTTTGCTAGGGGTTTGCCTTCCTTCCTTCCTTCCTTCCTTCCTTCCTTCCTTCCTTCGATTGCAAGATAACATGGAGATAAATTTGTCTCCAGGACCAGCAGAAGCAGAAAAGAAAAAGCAATTTCACAACACTTCTAGTTGATGTTATTTACATTTAATGGAATAACTTACAAGTGCTCCCCCCCCCCCCCCACTGCTCCAGGAATCTGAAAGGAAAAGCAAATTGAATTCTTGAAACACAAATGATGACAATGTCCTTTGTATAGACAATAACAAGTATATTCTTCTCCATGGAAGCCCAGGAGCAGCTCTCAGTGTCCATCATCCAAACAATAAGCTTAATGATGACTTCATTATTGTTGTGCAGTAATAGTACAACAATATTGTATATAGTACAAGGGCTAACCATAGCTCAAGAGGATGGAGCTCCATTTTATTATTTTTTAAATTCCAGGAGTATGAATATTAAGAAGAGGCATGGATTGCAGGGGTTTGGAGTTGATGACCCATGGGGTCCCTTCCAACTATTATTATATTATTCTAATAAAAGAGTGAAAATGTAAGGTTTACTAGCATTTTTCTCATCATCAGAGGAAGCTGTTGTTGCTTCTTTCTGCTTGTTGGTATTTCTGTGATGATTACAATTTGTGTAAAAAGAAAATTAATAATAATAATAATAATAATAATAATAATAATAATAATAATAATATATTAAGCATGGCAATGCCCCACTCTGAACAACCATATCTCACCATAAAAGTCTGAAATACGATGAGTCTCATCCCAGTACATGCAGTCCTTTCTATTCCCCTTTTATAGTGTGTCTGAATGCAGCACAAAAGTTTGCAATTAACCGCATTTTCCTGTTTCATCTCATCTAGCAAACTATAGTTACTAGCTTGGGAACAATCCAGGACCCTAAACCAGCTCGAAGCTGCAGTTTAAGGTTGTGGCTTGTTCTGAAATTGGCAACTAATATTTCCCAGTTTGGGTAAAATCATCATTCATAGGAGACCTACACACCAATAAGGAAGAATGGAAGTGGATGCAGAGACATACCCAAGGCTTATTCATATCTTTGTTTATTAAGCTGAGAAATGAACATCCAAACACTGCCAGCAACTCACCTACATCCTATTATCTCAGCCTTTCTGCCATAACTGTGTTGTTCTGGGTTTCATAGAAAAACAAGGTAGTAGAGGGAACTATGTTTGGAAGAGTCAGGGGGCTGTGGCAGCAACAAATGAATGAGGTTTAGATAGAATTGCCATAAGTCCAGAATTTCCCAGACATAGCCAGAATACTGCAGTTGGAAGCAGTGTCTAGGTGGAAATTGGGGGGGGGGGGTCCGTGAAAATCCAAGCATGGCAATCGACGTTGGCAGTGTCGTTTTTGGTGAATTTCCTTAAAAATAGCTAAAAAACTTTGACCCCCCCCAAAAAAAAACCAACACAAAAAACCCAAACAAAGAAACAAACAAAAACACTCAACAGCTTTTGTGGCCAGATTTTCACTGATTGAAATATGGCAACCCTAATTTAGAGGCAGGGACTAGTGGCTGTGGAAAGAAGGCGAACTAAATGTTGGGAACAAAGAATAGTACAGAAGAGTGGTGCTAAAGTAGCCTCTAGATGCTGTTCAACAACAACCCCCATAGTTCCTATCCACTGGCCATAGGGGCTTCACTGATGGTGTTTGAAGTCTATCAGCAGGTGGAGGTGCACCTAGTGCCGCAATAAAACCACCAGCACATCTGCAAAGCTAAGCATGTTCTGGTATGGATTCAAATTGGATGAGGGACAATATGCTGAGATTCCTGCATTTCAGGGGTTGGACGAGATGGCCCTGGGGTCCCTTCCAGTTCTAAAATTCTATGATTATCCTATCTTGATTCCATCCCTCATATTACTTGGATGAATAGGACCTCAAGTGGATGGCTTGCCTTATGTGTTGGACCAATGACCATTTGAGAGAGACCCAGGGTTGTCATAGAGGACATTAAGTCGCTAGCTGGCAGTAGCTTCCACATGGATATTGAACTCACCTAGGAGTATTTTATAGTTGTTTTATAGTTGTTTTGATTTTGTGTGGAGTGCCCTACCTGGGTGGATGGAGCAGCCAAGTAATTTCGTTGTCCCCGAGAGGGGGCAATGACAATAAAGATATTACTATTACTATTATTATTATTATTATTATTATTATTATTATTATTATTATTATATTGCCTGGGGTCCTCCAACAATACCCCAGAGAAAACCTTAGCCAGCCAAAGCAGGGATATTGCTGGTCAACAGTAGACCAGCTGCATTCCCAATCTGTCTCTCTGATTTAAAAGCAGGTGCCCTACAAGTTGGTGACACCATCACTGCCTCCTGTGGAAGCAGCAGCCATTTTGGTTTGGCATCTGTGGCTCTTTTGACAATACAGTGGTACCTTGGTTCTCGAACTTAATCCCTTCCAGGAGTCCGTTCAATCAATGTACGGCTTCCGATTGGCTGCAGGAGCTTCCTGTAGTCAAGTGAAAGCCGCACCGGACGTTTGGCTTCCAAAAAATGTTCACAAACCGGAACACTTACTTCTGGGTTTGTGGCGTTCAGGAGCCAATTTGTTCAACAACTAAGCCATTTGGGAACCAAGGTACCACTGTATATGAATATCAGAAACTCCCCCCCCCCCCAAGTACTGCTTCTTCCACATTGCATTTTCTGAACTACTTAGGCAAGAAATCTGACTTTCAACCAATTCGTTATAAAATGGCAATATTTTAGTTTGGATTGGAGCTGTTGCAAAAAAAGGTATATTTTATCCAGGGTAAGCCTCGGAACTCCTGACTTAAATTGTTTAATTGGTACTTAATATAATATGTGGTGTCAGTTTCTCCTTCTTATTCAACAGCTTCATTAAGGTCTTCATTTATGTTGACCCATTTACCATATATGCTTTAATGAATTTGGCTGAAATATTGGTTAAGTTACTTAAGTACGTGTGGACCATGAATCTCTGAAACAGAAAAGCTCTCTGTACAATCTTAGGCAGCTTCCAAGGCTGTGCCCAAAATTATAGAAAGTGTTGCGTGGAATGAATTTATTTTGTTTCAGCAAAACTCCAGTAGTAGATTTCAGAAAATCCAGAATGGATTTGCCAGCAGTAGACTGAGATAAAAATAGGGGATTCCCCACCCCCCATTTGCATTGTAATGCAGACCTACTTAATTGGTGCTTCCTGAACCAATACACAAACTGAATCACAGCTAACCTTTAAAATTCATGCTTCTGTGAATTTTGTATGCAGATCTCAAACCAAAAGAAAAAGAAAGGACAAAAGGTGTGCATACTGTGAGGTGGGGATACCATCCTGCTCTCAGTGGTCAACCAGATGTCTACAAAGAACTAATATTGTATTCGATGGTCACTACTTGGCTTGAGTTAGCCCATCACTGGAAGTACATGCAGTTCTCATTGCAGAGATAGTCATCCAAAGCCTGATTTCTTGCCCTGGTAGAAAAACTTATGAAAAGACAAAGGGTAATAAGGTGCAAAAGCAGGAGAGTGCTTTCAGTAATATTAATGTTTTCTACTAAATGTGGAAAGCAGCAAAGAAGAACCAACCACCACCTCCTGAGGCAGGCTGTTCCATTGCCCAACAGCACTTGCTGTTAGGAAATTCTTCCTAATATTTAGATTAAATATGCACACCTGCAGTATACGATCTATGCACACTGCATTTTTGCAAGGCATCTGAGCTACTAGCAGCAATAACTGCCTCTAATAAATTGCTTTGTTGCATTAGTTATAAGAAAGTCTTACATTCAGAGAACATCAAATCACACTAGCTGAGTAGCTGACCTCACTTTATCTCCTATGCATATTTTTGCATATTTTGGCAGAAGGCTTCTGATGTGTCATCCATTTAAAAACCAGTGGGACTATAATCTATAAGCATCAACATTGTCAGATTCCACCCCCCCTTTTTTTGAATTAATTAATTGCTTTCCTTCCAAATTGAGGAGCTGGAGCTTGACTCCTACAGATGTTGTCAGTCCCCAAAGATTCAGAGTTCCCGATAATTCATGTCCCTCTGCTGTCATTCTTAGAAGCACACTCTTCAAGGAGTGTCAAATGTGTGATGCATTGTGTTGCACTGCTGATGGCTGCTTCTCAAGCTAAGGAGACAACTTCAATGCTTAAAATCAAATTCAGGGGTATATCATTGCTTTTTCCTGGATATTTGCTTGCCATGCATTCGCCAGATTTAATTAAAACACAATGGCAAGGATTGAACTGAAATGACTTTATTATGACCTATAGATGGGTAAATGTGTCAATTTTGGGTTCTCTCAGTTTCTCATTATTCCAACCATAAGTTCAGTTTTCCACATGTCTACCTTTTTATTTTTTTACTCAAAGTCCTTATTAAAATCAATCAGCATTTTAGTGCAAATAGCTCCTTTTGTACGCAATTTTGTAGGCAAGTTTGCCTAATATTCATGTTATTGAAGATAATTTCTCCTACTATAACACTTTTGTATTGCCCTGGCAGGTGCATTCTGTAGCCTGTGAGAGTAGGGACAATAACTGGAGCAGGACACCAGGAGCTGAGTGAAAACCGAGCTAAATCTTTCTTGATTGCAGCATGCAGGAAGGGTTGGCATGGCAGTAGGGCAATGATCAGCTGCTCATTGGTGGAATGGCACTCCATTGTGGTTGGGAAGCATCAAAACTCCCTCCATGGGAATTGGCTAGTGTTGAACCCTGCCATGGTGCAAGCCAAGCATGCAGGATCTCACAGCGTGACAAGAGTAAGAGACTCCAACACAAGCTTAGGGCATGCCATTGCAAATCCTCTCCTGGAGTCCCTTATGGGGGCCTTATTTACTACATTCATCCTGCCCAATGTCATTTCCATGATAAAGAAGGATGGTGCTACAGTCTGATACCAACCCCACCTATCTATGCAGCCAATCTAGGAGGCCTGAACAAATATCTTCTAGCTAAGTATCATTGCCGCTACTCAAGAGGTGTACTCCATGTGCTCAGGCTTGAACAGGGGGTGATGGATCACAAGGCAAAGCATACCACCACTTTGTTGACTTGCCATCAAGCCACATCCACTTTGTGGAGCTCCCAAGATCCCCTCCTTTGACAGGACTGCATCCACAATGACCAAACAATGTGTACATGTGACTGGCCATTGGTCAGGCTCCTGAAGTACCTGTGATGGCCACACCTTTGTGGGAACACAGGTCATTTTATTTCAGATAGATGACCAGCATTTTATGGGGCTCACAATGCCACATCTGCTTTTCAATCAGGGGACGCAGTTTGGACCATCTAGAGACCCAAGACATGTGGGCCTAAGATGAAGTCTAAGTTGATGCTACCACAGTGCATAATATTGTGCCCAATGAGCCAAACCTGCTCCCAAAAAGATTACTGGTACCAGAATGTCCCTGGGATGGGCGCACATAGTTCTTATCTACACCTGAACACTAGCAGTCAATTCCTTTGTCTGTTCTTCATAAAACCCCCAGGATGCTGTAGAAGCAGCTACCCCAGAGCAGAAGAATTGCATCCCATGCACCTTGGAGGGAAGTCCCAGAAAAACTATCACATCTATGAGATTCCCCTTGATTGGCTGGGATACTTGAGGATGAATGAAGGGGGAAAGGGGTACTTAAGAAACAGCAGAGAAGGAAAATAGTGGCTATAAACACCCATAAAGAAAAGCAAGATTACCCACCCACACACACAAATTTCTACTTTAAAAGGAAAAATCGAACCTGGACACCATTCAACTCAGCACTAGTATCAATATATAAGACACATATGGAGTGCAAGTGGAAACGATATAGAGGGGAGCAATATGTTAGGCTTTACTTTCTAGAGGTTGTGTATGCCAAAGAGATTTGAAATCTGCTAAAAAATCAATAAAGGCATCAAGGAAATTGCTGGTGGGGTGAGCAGATCAAAAAGGTGATCAAGAGACTGCTGCCAAGCAAAGATGAAGTGTGTGAACACGCTCCATTCCTCTGGGTGGTATTGATTTAGAATTCTCCTGGAGATTGCAGTGTGGGTTGTTATGCATGCATGCATGCATGCACGTGTGTGTGCACGAGCACACACACCACTTCCATGCATAACGAGTAGCATTACTTCCTTACAACTGTTGGTTATTTAATTAGCACCAGACCCAGGAGCTCATGAGGAAACTGATTTTCTAGATCCATTTAAAACAGGGTTTCAGCCCGGTTTCAGCACAGAAACTTCTTTGGCTGCCCTGTACCTCTGTCGGGAGAAAGTCTTGGAAAATGTGTCCCTATTAATTCTCCTTGACCTCTCAGCAGCATCCTATACCATCAACCATGATATTCTTCTGGAGCAACTGTCCAATTTAGGGGTGGGTGACACCACTTTGCACTCTAGTCCTACTTGGATGGACGTTTCCAGAGGGTGATGCTTGGGGACTATTCTTTGGCCCCGTGGAGCCTTCAGTGTGGTGTTCCTCGAGGTTCAATTTTATCCCCTATGCTGATTATCTTCTGCATGAAAACTTGAGTGGGGTTATCTGGAGGTCTGGAGTATGATTTCAGCAATATGCTGATGGCACGCAGCTCTACTTCTTTACATTCGCAGGTGAGGCAGTGGTTATGCTGGACTGTTGTCCTGCCTTGGTAATGGACTGGATGAGAGCAAAAAAACAGAAGCTCAGCCCAGATAAGGCTGAGACGCTGTTACTGGGTGGTTTACTACACCAGATAGATGGGAGGTTGCCTGCTCTTACACACCATCTGAAGCAGCAGGTAGGTAGCTTGGGAGTACCTCTGGTTTTTTGTTTCCTCGATTTTTCATTTTCCCCCCAGTCTTAAATTCAGTTCTCCACATTTCTGCAGCGATTTGTGCTGCAGGGGAAGAAATCTTCATGAAAAGTTATCAAAATTTCAGTGTAAATTTACCCTAATATACATCTAATGTGGCTGTGTTTCAGTTCTCAGGTTGTTTAGTACTGTGTGAGTTAGAGAGATTCACCTTTAAATGCAAACTAATTTCTCACCCATCCCTTGAGCCCTATAGATATAAGGAAGGGGGTGGGGAATGTGAGTCAGAAATTGGAATTTTCTGTTGGAGCTAAAAGCAATTTATTAAAATGCTCTCTGCAAAGAGAAAGGAAGGAGTGGAGGATTAGTTAATTCAAGGTCCTGGCAATGGAAGGAACAAAAAAGGACTTCTATAATCTATGGTCCCCATTATCAGGAGATAGTTGGAACTGTAGCTGTGTATGGGGTAAAGGTATTTAACAGTTAATCATCAGTTTCCTCCTCCAGCCCATGATTCTTTGGGGGAAGCCATGATAAACTGGTATATGGAGCTGATCTACATCTATGGCATATCCTTATGTCCTTAAAGTAATCAAAGGAAGAATAGAGATCTTGATTGATACCCTTTCACACCCAAGTTCTCTGAGGTTTCATTGCAAACTGACAGGAAAACAAAACTATTTCCCAAATTAAAGACGCTAATCAAAGAAGATGAGCTTCAAAAAGCTAAAGCCACTCTCTTTGATCACCTCCTCACCTAGCTTTCCTGACAGTGTCTATAATAAGTTTTGTTAGAAACTTGTTTTAGATCAGACACAGCCAAACTCGGCCCTCCAGATGTTTTGGGACTACAACTCCCATCATCCCTAGCTAACAGAACCAGTGGTCAGGGATAATGGGAGTTGTAGTCCCAAAATATCTGGAGGGCCAAGTTTGCCGATCCTGTTTTAGCTGTTTACTATTCTGGTGTGTATCCCTTTAAGATCCCCAGAAAGTGGTTTGAGTTTTTTTATGCCCTTAAACTTCTTTACTTGGTCACTGTCCTGTTCTACCTTCAGCTATTCAACCTGCATCATTTTTAGCATTAAAGAAGAAAGAAACCAAACACTTACTATAAAGCATCTAAGCACTTCAAACAGGATTCTCCCAGACTTCTTTCTCCATTCAGGTTCTTTCTGATCTGACAAGTCTGATCTCTCTTCCCTCCCTCTCTGCACACACCCCTTTCCTTTCCCCATGTCTAATAAAAGGATGGCAATTCCCCCCCCTCCCTTTCTGGCTATCAGTCCCACATGTATTTGGCTTTGGGGGATGTGGCTGCCTTGTGAGCTATGCAGGCAGGAGGGAAAGTTGAAACATTTTAAATGACCCAAAGAATTTTTTGTTCTCCAGGTATTTTTAGAGACTCCACCATAGATTCTCCTATATTTAACGTCTCCTAGTTTTTCAGTCATTCTTTTATTTTCAAAGAGCCACTTCTTTTTCCTTTCTTGCTTTTTAAAAAAATCATTATTACACTTTTCCATGGCTGTAGCCAATGCTAATTCTACTCAAGAGTAGGCATAATGAAATTAATATATATTATAGAAAATAAACAGAATATGATTAAGGCCACATTTACACCATAGAATTAAAGCACTATGATACCACTCTGAATAGACATGGCTTCCCCCAAAGAATTATGAGAGATGTAGTTTGTTAAGGGTGCTGATAATTGTTAGGAGAAGCCCCCCTCCCATTATCCTCCCAGAGCTACAACAATCAGTGTTCCCTGTGAAAAGGTTAGATTGTGAGTGAAGCCATTCTGGAAACTATAGCTCTGGGAGGGGAACAGGAGACTATGAAGAATTAAAATATTCTATCATTCAAGGAGAAGGCAGGGCATTTTTGATGTGTATGTGATCTCACAGAACCAATTATTTTTGGAGAGGATCCACAAATCTCCTTTTCTCATGCCACAAATTCTTGGTTCAGCCCTACATGTAAATGGGGAAATCCTTGCAATGCCCAGCACACTCCTGTTGTTGAGGGTTGGGCAAATTTTGCCTGAACATCACAACTATCCTCAGTGAGAGAGGCCAAGGGGGTCACACTTTGTCCCTAAGCCTGAAGTTATTCACCCCACAATACACAACTATGTGCTACATGTGCATAAGGCATAGACAAAGGCCTTCATCTAGCTCCAAAAGTAGTGTTTGGAGTAGTGTTTTGAGTTAAGCTTAAAAACACAAGAAGAGCCCTGCTACATCAGTGCAAATGTCCAAAGGTCCAACAGATGCTTCTTGGGTGTTATTATTATGCATTTGTGGGTGCCAGACCCCTCTAATACTTGTATTCAGCAAGTGTTGAAATCTAATCAAGTCAAGCTAGCTTCCTGGTGCGGAGTTCACCTGGGTGTTGAGTCATTAAGAGAACAAAGTATCAAGGGGCTCAGTGTGAGATGGCAAATGGGTGGAACCCCCTCCCTCAACAGACAAAGCGTGTTTGAAGTAGAATTTTGGAGCAGTGATGTGACCAAGGAGCAAAGCAGCAAGCAGAAAGAGAGAGAACCATGCCGGATCTCTGCTTCAATCCAAGGCCCTTTGGGGGTGTTGATGATTTGAACCGCCCCATCACAGGCTCAGGTTGTATATATCTGTAAATAAACCATATATCAGAAAGATACCACAGTCTCCACTGAGCCCCATTGCCAAAAGGAAATATGAACCCTGGGTACACCTGAAATCTTGCACAGCTCAGATATTTCTATGTGGTGCCTTTGAAGATGACCCAGTTTTATTTACTGGTATTTCATCATTACCATATTTTGGTATGTGTGTTTTTGTCTGTGTATGTGTGTGCTTTACTACCCCTCTATTCTGTCAGGTCTCCACAATGACAATGTTATTAGATGAGCAAGTTGTGGAAAAGCTCATTGATATGTCAAAAGCAATAAAGCGTGGCGACAACAAAGAGAAATAGTCTTTTCTTCATCCCCCTTTTTTGTGTGTTGAGGCTGAAAAAAAACCATCTACAATTTGGGCTGCTACAAGCTTTTACCAAGATTTTCATCTGCTACAAATAGCGAAAGATTGCCGGTTTAGGAATTCGCCAGTTAAATGAATGACTTTCTCGTTCTGTGATCGCTTTGATCATTTGTCAAAGGTTTTGATCTATTTCTAGCTTCCGCTTGGAGGCATGGTTTCTGTGTTGATGGGGTCGCGCAATGTTTCATTTCATTTTTATTTTATTTTTTTTGCCTTTGGTGGGGCAAACTACCACTTCTCTCACTGATGTCTCTATATTATATCTCCTTTTTGTTTTTCAGTTTTTGATCCCCTCCAAAGATTTACCTTTCCCTTTGCTCTAGTAAGGCAAAGAGATCATTTTTGTGAAAGCAGAACAAACCATAGGCATGTCAGGGTCAAACTAGATGTGATGTTATTTTCAGTAAGGGCAGAAGGAGATGGGTCGGGGTTTTTAGGTTTTTTTAAAGAAGTTTTCATGGGAGGTGGGGAGGAGCTGGGCTGGGACTATGGAAGGGAGGGAGGCGAGATTCAATTGTCCTCATTGTGATCCCAAACTGAATTCTGCCATTCCATGTCTCCTATTGCAATAGGAGGAAAGCTGTCCTGGTATCAATGGGAGCTTTGTGCAAGAAATCCCGGCCCTAATCAAAAGTAAGACTGTATATGTACTAATAAATTTTATCAGCATTTTTTTAAAAAAGATATTTATTAACATTTCAGAAATTATACAGAAAAAACAATAGTAAAAACAAAACACAAACAAAAAACATATCAAATATAAAAAGTACAAAACTAAAAACAATTTATAAACAAGTAAAATTTCATTCCCTTATTTTCTTATAACTTACTTCCCCGACCTCCTCATACCTCCCCTTTTTGTATTCCAATTCTAATTATTAATTCAGCAAATCCTCACCCTTAGTTTTCATTTAATTTTCATCCTTTTCTTTTTACTTAATCATTACAGCTGAAAACCACTTAATTTCTAAACCAACATCATTCTAACATTAATTAATTTTGCAATATTTCCCAAGATAGTCCTTAAATTTCTTCCAGTCTTCTTTCGCCGTCTCTCTTCCCTGGTCTCGGATTCTGCCTGTCATTTCTGCCAGTCCCATATAGTCTATCACCTTCATCTGCCATTCTACCAAAGTGGGTAGATCTTGTGTCTTCCAGTACTTTGCGATGAGTATTCTTGCTGCTGTTGTTGCATACATAAAGAATGTTCTGTCCTTCTTTGGCACCAATTGGCCGACCATGCCCAGGAGAAAGGCCTGTGGTTTCTTCAGGAAGGTATATTTAAATACCTTTTTCATTTCATTATATATCATTTCCCAGAAAGCCTTAATCCTTGGGCACGTCCACCAAAGGTGAAAGAATGTACCTTCATTTTTATCAGCATTTTTAATTAGGTGCCAGCAGTGCTGTTATTCTGAAGGTACCCAAGGGTCCACAGTACCAACACCCCCCCCCCCCGCATGTTAACAATGTGGCATTTACTGTAACAACTTCATTGAGGGGCAGTATTTCAATATGAATAGGAAAATGAGGGTACCCCTAAACATTTTTTAAGAGAAAAAGCATGCGTGAGAACCATCACACTGGCTTCCTGCGCCTCCTACTGTACAAGAGCCATTCCACTAGGGCAACTCATATGCCACAAATCAACTTTAACTTAGCGCTACCTTGAATTCCTCCCAAGGTATCCTACAAATGGAAGATGGAGTAAGGTTGTTTTCTCCTGCTCCAAAGACAAGGACCCAAACCAATGGATTCAAGTTATAAGAAAGGAGATTCCAACTAATCAGCAGGAAATACTTTCTGACAGTAAGAGCTGTTCAACCATGGAACAGACTCCCTTGGGAGGTGGTGGACTCTCCTCTCTTGGAGGTTTTTAAGCAGAGGTTGGATGGACACCTGTCATGTTTAGTTGAGATTCCTGCATTGCAGAGCATTGGACCAGATGACCCTCAGTGTCCCTTCCAACTCTACCATTCTACGATTCTATGAAATCTCAATATCAATTTGCTTTGATACCTAACCCTAAGGGAGAACATACAGCTCACTGGTGGAACATGCAGAAGGTCGCTCGATCTTAGTCTCAAACCTTTATTGGTATACAGTCATACCTTGGGTTGAATGTGCTTCAGGTTGAGCACTTTCGGGTTGCACTCTGCGGCAACCCAGAAGTAACGGAGCGTGTTACTTCCAGGTTTCGCTGCTCGCGCATGCGCAGACGCTCAAAATGACATCACACGCTTGCGCAGAAACAGCAAAATGCAACCCGCGCACGCACACAGTTGCGTCTTATGTTCCATTCAGGATGCAAAGGGGGTTCTGGAATGGATCCTGTTCACATCCCGAGGTACCACTGTATAGACAAAATTCAGAAAGATTTAGTAGAATAAAATCACTCAACAAAATCTGCATCTAACAGTTAAAATACTGTTGTGTGACATTCACAAATCCTCATTGCATGTTGCAGAAACCTGGCTGCTATCTCCATCTTATCCCCATCCGGGGTAAACATTAGCAAGGCCACATTGCATTCATTTGACTGCCACTCCCTGCTAACAACCAACAGATTGAATTGAATTGTCTGATACAAGGGGCAGTGCAAAAGAACATGAACATCTGATTCTACGGTAGTTCATAAGAGTTCCATTTCTATTAGATTATGAAATACAGAAGAATTAGGACAGATGCTTTAAAAAATTGTATACTGTGAAGTGTGATGAAGAGCCATATGGTAGTGGTGGAGCACATGCTTTTGCATGCAGAAGATCTTGGATTCACTACCCAGCATCTCCAGCTAAGGCTGGGAAAGATCCTGTCTGAAATCTGGGAGAACCAGAGCCAGTCAGTGTAAAGAGTGCTATACTAGGTGAGCCAACAGTCTGCACTGGTATATGGTAGGTTCCTGTGTATCTTCCTGCATAGGATGCTTGGAAACCCAATGCAAGACACATGGAACTTGGATAGAAGTTAAACAAACGAATATCAGACAACATGGAGCCCAAAAGCTTCCTTTTGAAAATTGGTTTATTATTATTGTTATTGTTTGTATTAAACTTCCTTCCTTCCCTTCATCTCACTAAACTTTTTCTTGTGCTCAAATAGCAAGATTTCCCAAAGCAGCATTCATTTTCTTGCTACTGTCATGCTGTTCATTTACAATCACTCTGCAAGAGTAGTCCAAATTACAGGCTTACCTTGCCTCTCTCTTACGCAACATAGAAGTTGGTCATCAAAACCGATTAGAGTCTATCATGGGCAATGAGTGGCAGAGAAAGTGAGTAGCAAGGAGACAGTTTGAAGGGGAGGGGAGGGGAGGGGAGCAACACACATTCAAACAATGAACATTCAAGGGGATAAGGTAAAGTCACACTTTGCTGGAGTGTAGCAGGTTTCGTGGGAAAAGAAAAAAGACTGGTCTGCCCAAAGAAGGGCTAATATAAAGTGGTGTGATTGCAAAATGCAGCTGATTGTGCAAATGTAATATTTGGGGAATTAAAAATAATCACTACCCCCTCTGTGTTGCAGCGAAAAAGAGAACACATAATCAATGGAGCTGGTGACTCTCATTACCAGTCTCTCCAGGCCAAAGCATCACTTCTCTGGCTCAGAGGACACACCTCACAGGCAGCACTGCATAGTACAGAAAAAAGTACAATACATAGAAGTCATGTTAGGTTTGTTTTGGTTTGCTTGGAATGCAGTGCTGCCTTCTATGTCCTTATACTTATTTGCATAATATAATGCGAAGACCAATGCATTGTTCCATCTCAACATATCAAGTGCCTCCAGGAAAGTTATTGTGAAGCTGGTTCTTTCTTGAGGTCCCAGTTACACTGGTTCTTGATAACGAAATGAACCTTTCCCACTCTCCTATCTTCTTCATGGAGGAGAGGGCTATCAATAGCTCAATGACTAAGCTCTGCCTCCACAGTTAGAGGCAGAACGCTTCTGAATACCAGTTGCTGGAAACCACAGGAGGGGAGAGCACTCTTCTGATGGGGTCTTGCTTGTAGGTTTCCCATAGGAGGCATTTGTTTGCTTACTGTGAGAAGAGGATGCTGGACTAGATGGGCCACTGGTATCATCCAGCAGGCTTTTCTTATGTTCTTAAGTTAGTTTTTCTTACTGCTTGCTTTGTCAATCATTCCATTAAGATGTATGGCCACATTCATCCCCCCCCCCCCCATTTCTGAAGGTAGTGAATTTGTGTAATGTTTCCTGTGACCTCAATGGCATTTTTTTTCTCCCACTGAAAATTGAACCTCATAGAAATTTGGTGCCATAAAAGTTTTCTCTTTCTCTTTCCACTTTTTACTGTATGAGGTGGAGGAGAGGGAATATGCCTCCTTAAATATCTGCTCTCCTGCAGCTCAGCTGAGATTTCTGTACTAGTTGACAGACAGTTTTTCTATTAACTTTAGGGGTTTCCTCCCCCCCAGAGATGACATCTCTTGTAGAAAGAAAATTAAATTTATTATTAGAGGGCAGAAGATTGTCTTTTAAAGCCAAAGATGAATGTACTGATAAGCTTCTGAATTAACCTGGAGTGTGATGTTCTAAGTTGTGTTCCACGTTAAAGGTTCACTGACACAGATGTCTGAGGTGACCTTGTCCTAGATGGAGAAGGATCTATAATGTTGGAGGCTGCTAAAAGTCAACCAAGTCCAGGGGGGAACCTGGTTTCATGATTACACTGGGAAGCTGGAACTCTGTTGCAGGAATGTCAAACTTCTTTCAGCCCAATGACCACATTCTTTTCCAAAGGCCACATAGCAGTAATGGACAGAGCCAGAGGCAAAACTGGGCACAGCATTGCAGGGGCTTGGACTAGATCACCGTCTGGGTTCTTTCAAACTGTACAATTCTATCATTCTTAATGTAAACTTTACATTTGTTTAGGAGGCTAGTTTCTTCACACACACACATCCCTCTCTATCGTCCACCCAGGTGAACAAGAAGTATTATCAGAGTCCAAGGACACATTCCAGCCAAGTATCAGGGACTGGTTGGATACAGAGGAATGGTGGGAAGAACCACTTGGTGAATCACTAAGAGAAGAAGGCTCAGAGCCCAGGGATTGGTGGTGGGAAAATAAAGAGTGGTCAGAGGGAGAAGGGGCTTAGTGAGCTGGGAGAGGCTATGGCAGGAAGAAGTCAAGAATCAGGGGCAGAAGATGAAGATGAAGCAGGGGAGAAGAGAGGTAAAGAGGCAGAGATGAGTCAGACTGGTGAACAGCCACAGAGGGTGATTAGAGGGTGGTGGGAAGGCGGGACTTTCAGTCCAGGCAAATGATTTCACGGATGAAGGCCACTGGGAATAAACTGCAGATATGAGGCAGATGCTGGTTCCTGGGCTTCTGCTGTTCAAGGTCCCCACCTCACCTTGCCTCATCCATGGCTTAGGCATGGCTAATGGTCAAAAATTATGGGAATTGTAATCCAACAATATTTGGAAAGCACTATATTGGTTATTCCATCTATACACCATATTGACCGAAGCCCAGTCCTAGATCCTGCAAGGACACTAGCAATGGTGGACATTGTTTTTTTTGTTTTGTTTTTTAAAAAAACCTTTTGGAACTCAGATGGCTGTAATATACCGGTAATGGTTTTACATTTGTGGCACTAGATTTTTGTTTTTTTGAAATGCAGACATCCACCTCAATGAAATAAAAGAAATGCTGACTCCTGCATCTGATACTGTTTTGTCACAGCAAGATCAGTCAGTGTGCTAGGGCAGGGGAGAGAGCTTTGCATAAAATAAGAGCAGCCAAAAGGTGTAAGTTGATATATTATGAGAGGCATTTCTGCCTCATTAAATGTAGCCACAATTCAGCCCAGTGTTCATACACAAGCCAGTGATAAGAAAAATGCATATAATCAATCAGGTTAGATAGGGGAAGACAGACTCGATTAAGGAGAGTTCCTTTTTTAAAAAAAGAAGAAGAGGTAAGCCAGTAAAAGTGTTCTGCCTTTGGAATACTTGTTCATGGCTGATTTGATTACTGCTTCAAATCAGAAATGTCAGATCACTTATTTATTTACTAAGAGTATTTCAGGAGGAGCACAACGCCATCTAGGGAAGGCAATTGGCCAATTTCTCAGACATGGAGGTTACTCATCCACAGTGCTTCTGTCTTGCCAGGATTTAGGTTCAACTTGTTGTTCCTCTTCCATTTCCTCACTCCAGGCAATGACCCAATGACTGCACAGCCTCTCCTGATTCAGGCGTTAAGGAGAAATAAAGCCGAGTGTCATCAGCATACTGCTGGCACTTCACCCCCAAAGTCCTACTGACCACTCCCAATAGCTTCATGCTGATATGAAAGAGTACTGGAGATAAGATAGCCCCAGTGGCACCCCATAGCATGGCCACAAGGGACCAAAAGGCATTCTCCAAATGCTACTCTCTGGACTCAGTCGTGAAGGTAGGATTGATACCACTGCAATGCAATTCCCACTCCCCAGAGCCAGTCCAGGAGGATACCATGGTCAATGGTATCAAAAGTCAATGAGAGATCAAGAAGCAGGAGCAAGGTCGCACCCCTCCTTTCCTGCTCTCTTGAAGCCATTAAGAAGGATATGGCTAAAGAAAATATATTTCAGAGAATAAGAATAAAAGTATATAAGAGTGCACTGTTGGGTCAGACTAAAGGCCAATTAGGCCCACCCTTGTGTTTCTCAGAGGAACCAGCCAGTAGTCTCTGGAAAAGCTCACAAGCAATACATTCTATTTTATTTTTTAAAAATGCATTTATATCCCAACTTTTTCCTCTAATGATCTCAAGGTAGCATACATGGTTCCTTGTCTACTCATTTGATCACAACAACCTATAATGTAGGTTAGGTTGAGAGACTGTGACTTGCCCAAGGTCACTCAGTGGAGATTTGAACCCTGATCTCCCAGGTATTAGTCTAATGCTTTAACCACTGCATCACACTGGCAGTGGACATCTCCTGTTGCCACACGTCCTGGAGGTTACATATAGCCATCAGGTTTAGTAGCAATTAATTTGAATTCTCTTTTAATTTACGGGCCATCACTGTATCTTGTGGTAGCAAATTCCATCACCTAATGCCCCTGTAGGCATTTTAATACTGAATATATATTATTGCTCTTCAAATGCTCAGGGTTTTCTTTAGATGGAAAATGAAATCAGAGAGGCATTCAAATGATACAATGCTGCACTCATGAATGACATCAGTTGCATTCACATGGTTTGGGCAAGTGCACATGCTAAATACTAAAAGGAAAAATCTATCTATCTGTCTAACACCTGAAACCTAGAAGAATTGGTCATGGAACTAATTGGAGAGAAGTTGACCCTGGAGAGAAGATGACCCTAAATGGATCCCCTCAACAATGTAATCTTAAACAGTAGGCTGTTTCAAAATAACTCATACTCATAGAAGACCCATTGAAATCAATGCACATGAGCAAATGAAGTCTACTGCTTTTAATGGGTCTACTCACTCATCTAGATGAGATTCATAAGTGCTCCACTCCAAATGGACCTAGGATATTTTATTTTGCTAAAATAGAGAGGCTATAATTTTACCAATTTTGCAGCACTTACAGAACACCTGGTCACTTGGCAGCCTTTTTGGAACGGTTCAGAACTAAGAATACCAAGCCTCACCCAAAGCAGGTGTTGTATATTTTATTAACTCTATGTTCTGCATGCAACATTCATGCAAGCAGCAGTGACATGTCACTAAAATGCCTTTCTTCAAGTTTAAAGAGATGGCCTGCTGCAGAGATTTATCTTTTAGACGCTCCCTCCATGCTTCTGGCAGAGCTTTTCTCCTTCATGATCAAGTTGCTCATCACAAATAAGAATTGCCCTAATTGCTGCAGCCTGTAATATGCCAAACTATTGGTTCTAGGGAATAATTCAAGACTCAGAGAGGAGAAGGAATTGATATTTTTTCCTGTCTTATTGGCTTTCTCCCCTCTGACTTAGTATCAGTCCTTTGAGAATAACACAATTTCATAGAATCATACAGTTGGAAAGGACCCCAAGGGCCCAACGTCCTGCAGTGCAGGAATCTCAATGAAGACATCCATGACAGATGACCATTCAACCTCTGCTGAAGAACCCCAATGAAGGAGAGTTCACCACCTGTCAAACAGCTCTTCCTGTAAGGTAGTTCTTCCTGATGTTTCGTTGGAATCTCCTTTCTTGTAACTTGAAGCCATTGGTTTGGGCCCTACCCTTCAGAGCAGGAGAAAACAAGCTTGTTCCCTCTTCCATGTGAAGATGGCAATCATGTCTCCTCTCAGCCTCCTCTTTCCCAGACTCATATCCAATTTCCTCAACCATTCCTCAGAAGGCTTCATTTAAATTAAGGTGTTACAGGATTTTATTTTTCTAGTAGGATTCTGCTTTGGACCATTAAGGTATTGTTCATTGTTAACGTTAATGCTCTCTGGGGTTGTTGGGGTTTTTTTTTTTTGGGGGGGGGAAACGATGACACACCATATTTCTCATATTTATAGTGCTCTCAAAAAAGAATGTTTATGAGGTTTGTTGGGTCTGAAAGAACTGCTCTCCCAGCACCTGGAATTCCATTCTCTTTTCTCTCTCCCTGTCAGTAAAGCTTTCTTGGTTTGGCGTCATCTTCCTGTCTGAAATTGCCACAGCTTGCTTTTTTGCCCTGCCTAAGGTTTTTCTTTTCTTTTCTTCATGCCAAACCTTGATATAAAAAAGTTAGGCATTTGCTTTTTGTTTGGTTTTCTACCTTACAGTTGTGATTTCTGGGGTAAGGTGGGGTAATCACACAGGTAACCCAAACTCCTTTTCTGCTGACAAGCTGATATGTGCCAATTGAAATCCCAGAAGAATGAAATAAGACCCTATAAATTTCCCCTAAAAGATTTACTGCATAGCAAACTCAGTTTCCCAGTATTAATCTGGCAAGGCTCCAAGTAGGCTCTAGTGAAATGCTGGACCCATTCTTTTTGCTTAGCTTCAAGCAGAGAGAGAGAGAGAGAGAGAGAGAGAGAGAGAGAGAGAGAGAGAGAGAGAGAGAGAGACTCTCAGCCTTTTTCATCCTTGTTGTTTTCTAAAAGACCAATATGCCCATTTATTAATATTCTCTCCTGATAGTTTGCAAACCAAGATAAAAACATTACACTTTTCAATCATATGCAATATGTGCTTCATACAATATGTGCTTTTATGCTATCTGAGTAACAGCAGTATTAACCACTTGACATAACCAGTTTAAAAAAAAGAGAGAGGAAAGGAACATCTCTGTGTGCTTTTTCATGGCTTTGGGATTCCTCCAAAGGCATCAACAGTTTGATAATGTAATCATGAAATATGCCTGCGAATGACACAAAACAATTTAGCATGTCTGAAAAAGGAAAGAGGACAGTGTATACATTATTTTATAAAGAATAACATGATAGATCTGCAGGTGAAAAGGCCATTGAGACATTAACACCAGGGAGCAATTTAGCAGTTCTGTTATCGGTACCTTGTTGCCCAAACAGGAAAAGCAAATTAGAATTTGCTGCAGAAGTGTTTTATAAAAAGGATTTTCCATAATTTTGATTAACCCCAAAGCAGTAATAATAAGTTGCCCAGATCTAGCAAGGGAGAGCTCTTTTTCAGTTTTATAAATATTTTATCAGTTAATTGACTAATGCAATTAATTAACTAACTAGTCAGTCATTCAGTCAGGTGTTTTTGGTCAGCTGTTCAATAAGACAAAATACAACAAAGTGTAAAAAAACAGACTCAAGAAAACTCTTCTTTCTTTCTTTCTTTTTCTTTCTTTCTTTCTAGCTAAGAACTAACAATCCTAGCACACCTAAGGCAAAGCATGGCAGATTTCAGAGATTTGACCACCTGCTCAGAAATAATGCAGTGGTTCCTCTCAAGGAAAATACTGAAGATCAGCTGAGAAACTGGCTCATAATGTGCTAAATTATGCATTCTCTAACCTCCTGATTAAAGGCAGAAAGTACAATAAAAGAACACATCAGAGACTTATTTGACCTTTGAGTCTTTGCATGGACAGCCTCTTTCTATAAAGGGTATTCTAGAAAAATTATAAAGGCAAAACATTAAAATAAGCCAATAAAATGGGTCTTATTTGTACAGTTATTGCTAGAAGAAATATTTTAAATGTAAGTATTCCCCACCCCCCAAAAAGTGCCTGATATCCTGAGATACCAAAGAGGTTGAAGAGGCAGAGGAGCAAATTTGGAGCCACAAAAGCAAAACAGGGCTGGATGATGCTATTCTGATTTCACATTATTTTGGTACATTTTGCACATAATTCGATTACATTCCATTTCTGCATTAATCTGCATTAGAAAATTTCTCCCAGACTATTTAAATGCATAGGGTTGTAGCCAACACAGCATGGGAACTGCTCACAGAATAGGAATATCCCTTGCGTGCCAGGTGCCGTGACTTGTGTCCACGCAATAGGGAATATATGACCATGCAACCTTCTTTTGGTGCAAATTAGGCTCCAGTGTCATTGATTACATATATAAGTGTCTTTGGATTAGGTATTGGGCATAACTTGTATCAACCAGCCCATCTGCTGGTTGATTCTCCCAGGGGTTAAATTCAATGGTTAGGGAGACCTATGACATACATCAAAGAAGAACTCCACACAGAGATTGCCTAAAAGGAGAGCTGTGGCCCCAGACCCCAACTGGATGTCCAAACAGGAGAATCTCTTAAAGGATTCATTTAATGGGATACCTTGTTTCCTTAAAGGGACAGGCAAAGGCTTGCAACCACCCCTTCGATTAAGACTAAGGCCTGTACAGTTCACACTTGAGTATACAGTGGTACCTCAGTTTAAGAACAGCCCTGATTACAAACAACCCGGTTTATGAACCCTACAAAACTGGAAGTGCAAACTCCTGGTTTGCAAACTTTACCTCAGTCTAAGAACGGAAGCTGAACAGTGGAAGAGCACCAGTGGCAGGAGGCCTCATTAGGGAAAGTGCACCTCGGTTTAAGAACGGTTTTGGTTGAAGAATGGACTTCCAGAACGGATTAAGTTCATAAACCGAGGTACCACTGTACTTCAAATAGTCTATTTAAGGATATTCAATGGCTCACTCCATGTATGAAGAAAGGCATTGTTCAGAGCTTGACAACGTCATTAGCTGACAGAAACCTTGTGACATGACTCATTTTCTCCATCAAGAATGAATTCATATTGATCCAAGAGGGGGGGAAATAATAAAATCAGCATAAACTGCTGTGTTAAAACAATAAAAGATGGGAAAGTGTTGATTTAGTACTTACGTGACAGGCAATAATCTGCACAAAATCTGCAAGAACAACCAAACCAGCAAGCTATTTTTGAACAAACAGGACTGTGTGCTTGATCAACCACAGGAACTGCAGAGATTAGAGTTCAAATCAAAGGCAGGCAAAAATATAGTAAAGAAAAATAAAACAAATGTGAATTCCATCAAACATTTATATTTTGTGATTAGTGTTCACAGCAATCCATGTATATTTGTTTATGTTGCAATCTTTACAACTATCCCATAGGGTAGGTCACAATAATTTTAGCTATACTGCAGGAGTGGTAGAATTGAGGGTAAGCAAGGGTAATTTGCTTTATCCAGTTTTGTAAATTCAATCCTGGCGAGAGGTTTAATTAAAAATAAGGACCTCCTCAGCTTCTTAGCTATTGTGCTACACCATTTCAGACCAGTGTTCGCTTGTCATTCAAATGTTTCTCGCACTAGACTCAAAGTACCACAAAGCTTGGCCAACAAGCTCCAGTGATATTCAGAATTCAGCAACTACCACAAGTGTGGCCGTCAGTGGGCTCAGGATTTATACTTCAGTTCTTTTAAACCAGGTAATCAAGCAATTTGGTGTGAATAGTGTTCAGAACCTGTATCAACCTTTCATTATCTCAATTATTCTCACAAAAGCTCTGTATGAGAACTTCTGATCTGTTAAGGTACAGGGGAAATGGGATCACCAGGCTTCTCAATTCCTAGAAGTCCCTTTTGTTGTTGCTCTCAGTGTTGGATTTTCATCAACATTCAGGTCACAGAACATAGGAATGTGCTAAATACAGGATCACATATAGCTCTGGGTGAGCAACTTCCTCCAACAAATGTTGAGAGCAGATAGAACCCCAGACAAGCTATACCAGGATTAACTCTTTGTTGCTAAATTAAGATTCTTAAATGAACATCACTTTACCTTGAAGATGGACACTTGGCCTTTTTTCCAGAGTCTCCCACCTGGTGTGCTTCCACCTGTGGTGTTGGATCAATGAGGTCCTATCAAAACATTTGGTTACTCAAGTTCAGGGCAATGTACCCATGAAGGTCTGAGCTGTGACCCATCAAGTTTGGGAATTTTCTGTGTGAGCTCATTTCCATCAGCTTCAGCCTCTCTGGTTATGTCTATTAGTGTCCTACCCTCTTACACACTTTCCGGGTAGCAACTGGTGCCAGTTGCTGGGTATCACAAATGAAGAGAGTGCTGTTGGGCTCAGGTCCTTTCACCCTTCCCATTGGCATTTGTTTGTTGACTGTGAGAATAGGATGCTGGACTAGATAGGCCTTTCACCTGATCCAGCAGGTTCTTTTTATGTTCTTAGGGATGGAAAAAAAATCCTCTGCTAATTTCAAGATTGTTCAATGCATGAAAGGTGTCACATGCATGTGTAACTTGACTCATTTGAAGAATCACCTTCCTGGCTGCCACTGCAAATCTTCCATCACCCATTCTGAGGTTGTATTGGATTCCGTTTCAATTTTCTGTCTCACATGGGTCCTGGTGTACTCTGTGCTTGGCCATTTGCTGTTCTTGTTACAGGCAGATTTCATACCTTGATAGCTGAAAGATTATAGGAAAGGGTATTGCTTTCAGACACCCCCCCCCCCCCGCAGTAGCTAGGATGTGTTTTGAAATATTTGCACCGCATTACAACCTTCTGCCTATTGCACAAGTTATTGGGTAATTGTGATACTTACATTTGTGAACCAATCTGCTGGATCCAAAGGTCTTTATATAGATGTCTTGGCCTTAACTGTAAAGGAAATAGAATTCTGAAGTGTTTGTTTATTTATTATAGCACATCACCCATCCATTATCGAGTTGTAACACCTGGGTGGTTGAGCTGACTTTTCAAGTCTTGGACTGCACTAGCAGGAAAATAGCTTCTGGGGGAAATAGTAAGGGAGCCTGAAGGAGGATTAAGTACTGTATAATGTAGCAAATGTCAAAAGATTCTAGGGGATTTATTACCTTACATCAATCGGCATTGTAACTATGAAATTGGAAAATGGGAGCAAATCCCTGGCCTTTTGTGTTAACAAACCTGACCCTTCACCTCCATTAAATGTGCTGAGGAATAACACAGGCAACATTAACTAAAAACAACCCACCTCTCCTTTTGAAAGTTCACCCATTAACACAGGCTTAAATTGAGATTGACTTAGGGTATGTTTCACATTAGCAGCTTGCAATGCTTCAACATCCCCCCCCCCCCCATTTCCAAGTCACTTTTCCACACCAGAACAGGGGCGAGGATAACAGCACCTGTCTGTACCTCTGCTGAAATCCAATTCAGCGACGTTTTCATCCACCTGTGGGCAAAAGCTGTCTGAACTGTTCACACCACCACGGAACTGTGGTTTCCATTTCTGAATCACATGGAAGCTGATTTGAGAAAAAAGAGAATCAAGGAAGAATATTTCATTAAAAGCTACAGGGTACAGATGGATTGCATGCCAACGACCCATAACCCACAGTTCCCTAATGGATAATAAACACAAGGGCACAAGCATTTTGGTTTATGGGTTCAAATAGGCCACAACTTTATTGGTGACTTTATTGGTTATCTGAGTGAATGCAGCCTGCAGAATAACACAGGAGATCCAACCAGATCTGGTGACAGGGCAAGAGAGGAGGGCCATCGCCCAACACCAGCGATGTGGCCAGGACAACATGGAAGGGGGTGTCAACTCTCCAGCCCCTGCCAGATCACTGCAGAGTCCAGGCTGCCTGGCTGCAATGCAGCCCACCAGAAAAGGTGAGTGGACTTGCGGCTAATGTAATGTGAGACTGCTGTTTTTATTTTATTCTTTTTAAATTTTATTTTAAATTTTAATTTTGTATTTAAATCCATTTACTTTGGATTTTCTCCTCCTTCCCCTCCTTCCTCCTCCTTTGCTTCTCTCGGTCTGTGCAGTTTTATTTTCCCATATGCCAAGAGATCAATCTCTAGAAAAACATGGCACAAGTTATTTTCTGACGGCATTGACCTTTGCTGTTGGACACACAATCCCAAAGTGGGTATGTGTGTATTTATGATTACCCACCGAATGCTGTAGCTGGAAACAGTCTATGGCAACATGTTTATTGTGAAGTGGATATCCCCTCCCCTGCTGCCTTTTTGAATGATGCTATAGCAGCCAGAATATTTTTATGGGGCCTTGTATGAAGGCTATGCACTCCAGCCATCTCTGTTTACCAGGCACAGTGTCTATTTTTATTTTTATTTGTTTCCTGGTCTCTGTAAATCACTATCTTCATTTCAAACCTATTTTGAGATGCCTTGTTAAACCATTGTTAGTGTTCAAGACTCAGGACCTTCCTCTGTGTCATTGGTACAGAAATCTGTTGTAGGGGAGTAAATAAATATTTTGTCCCTAGCACATATGCACACAAGTCAATGCTCGTAGACACTAAGGCACCAGGCAGAACACAGCCTGCTGTCTCGCACACTCCACCTGCTAAGGCAAAATGTTTGGCTCAAAAATGACAGAATACACAATGGAGAATCATAAAGAAAAGGGATGTCAGAGTGGAAATGTCCAATGTTTGCTTCTTTATCCCACATCTGTAATAGATAGCCAGAGAATGCAATCAGTATTTGCTGTTGCTGTTGCTTTCCATCCACAAATGCGACATAATTTATTATGTTTTCCCAGCATTCACATTGTGTTTTAAAATGAATGAGAAGGAATAATGCGGTAACATAATTTATGGATTAACTATGAAATTGCATACATTCATCACAGCAGACAGTGGGACAAATGGCATAGGTCTTGGTGGAAGACAAACTGCAGCAGAATGGAAACAATGAATGGAAAATGATGCCTTCGAAAGCTATTATGGCTATGGTTTGCTGTTAACAGTTAGCAGTTAGCAGGTTTGAATGATTGTGTATGCCTTGTAGGCATTACTGCTTCTGCTCTCAAAAACCTTTGTCTCATGACACTGTTTGACAGTAGAACGGACTCCCTTGGGAGGCTGGGATCTCTCCTTCATTGAAGGTTTCTAAGAAGAGATTGGCTGCTTCAGCTGAGATTCCTGCATTGCAGGGGGTTGCACTAGATGACCCTTGGGGTCTCGTTCAAATCTATAATTCTATGATTCTATGAAATGGAAAACCAATGGCTTCATAAGGTTTTTATAAATTATATTTTATTTAGTGCAAAATATTGAGGCAGTATACAGCAACATAGAAACATGTAAAAGCAACACTGAGCAATTATTAAATTAAATGGCTGCTCACTGGCTACTCAGGCTTTGAAGATCTACACAGTTTAATGTCCATAAGGAACTAGAAATCATTTGATCACCTTGCACAAGGTGGGAGAGGGACTGTACCCCCCCAAAGTGGCTGGTGGAAGGATAAGTCTACCTTCTACCAAGGACCAATGAGGCACCAAACACCACTGAGGTATCAGAGTCCTTGCTGCCCACCTTAGTGGCTTTATATGGGGTGCATATTTTATTTCTTCCCTTATACACCCATGAAGACAGGACAGTTTCTACTGACTTGCGTAGCGGACAGACACCTGATGTTTCAGAAAACCAAATTGAGACTCAGCCTGAAGCAAAGCGAACCTGGGACCTTTTGCATGCAAAGAATGTGCTCTACCAATGAGCTATGGCCCTCCCCAGTAGTTAAATCCTTAGTTAAACCCCACTCTTAAGGGACAGCTGAGACTTGAGTTCCTCATCTCCTTTCTCTCTGCAAAACTCAGCCACAAGGGCTTAACTGACACAGTCACAAATAGCCGAGTTATGCTAAGGTGCTGAAATTAAAACAGGCTTTGGAAAAATCTAAGATGAATTTGAAATAGAGCAACCTTCAAAACGAAGCGGAATAGACTCTAAACTCGGTCTATTGATTATATTGCTCACTGAGAACAAGTACTTTGTAACACAGAAGGAGTTTCATAAGCCTCTTGCTTGTTATGCATCCCCAGATTTTGTTATTGCTGAAACCAGTAGGAAACTTTACTGATCTCAGGAAGACTTTTGAATTTGGTGCTACCTGCAAAGATAAACTGATGAGTCATTCAATTTCCATGGTGGCAGAGGTAGTGATCATTAAATACTGGCAGCCAAGCCAGTCTTAGAAGTGGGATTTGAAGCTTTGCTGTCTATTTTTGTGTATGGATTCTCCCAGGGACACTCTCTGGGGAACAGAAGGAAGGATGTGTGGGCAAGATTAGGAGGCTTGCTTTGGGGTTTTGCGGCTTGCTTTTTTTTAAAAAAAGGAGTTTTATTTCTTTCATAAAGAGACATCAAAACATCAGTCAGAATATGCCTTCTACTATGTTATGGAATTGCTGGAAGATAGAAGCATGACATCCCAGTGACACACAAGGATGTGTGTTGGGGGGAGAGTAACAGCACAGGAGGGAGTGTGTGTCTAAGCGGTGGGATTTCAGGGCTTTTATATCTGACATTACCAATTGTATTTTTGTCTGAAGGGGCAGCATGCAGGCATTGCATAATGCACATCTGGGGGACTCTTTTCATGCTACCATCATTAGGAGGGTGCAGGGTAGCAGCTTAAGGGAGATCTAGGGTGGGGTTCAGGGCAAATCCCATTTGTTCATCTATGCTGTATTTGCAGATTATGAAAAATGCAAGGGAGTGCATCAAGCAGTTCAGCCAATCACTGCTGAAAGCTTCATCAGCACTTTGAAAGCACACAGTGTATTGCTCTATAGATGATACATAGATGAGGATAATAAGGAAGACAGGGATATTGTAACCAGCTTCCGGAACACCTATAAGCAGTGCCGTGCTGGTAAATCTGAGCATGTAGGAGCTCATCTTCATATTCCCTATCACCACATCTCCAGGGAAAGTCCAAAAATCAAGCAGCTGTGTTGATCTATTGTTTTTGCACATGCACACGCATCAAAGGGAAGCTGTTCATAGCTTAATATTCAATTTATCAGCAACAGCAAAATATCAAGCCTATACACAGTTTTCTGGGAGTAAGCTCAGATAACATATTTCTGACAACATTAATTCAACATTTAAAAGATGTTGAGCTTTACCAAAACCTATTTTAGTCCACTGAAATGCAACCTCTTAATTAGAAATGAAATCAGTCTTGTGAAGAAGTGTTGCTATTTAAGTTGCTTGTGTGAAGTAGGAATGTAGCACCCTGCTTGTGGTTAACGCTTAGCTGGAATGAAATATTCAACGCAGCAATAGAGAAATTAAAATAATAATTTATTTGTCAGACAAATAAATGAGAGGCTCAGTGGTATATGGTTACCAAGCTCTGGCCTGCTCTCTTGCCATCCTGGCCAGCACTTATATTCCCTTAATCCAGCCCCCTTTGCTCCTCCTGTGGCTGCCTCTGTCCAATCAGCCTGGTTGAAATTCCTATTGGCTGTTTGGTAGAACCAATCACAAAAGATACACCCACAAAAGATACACCCACTTCCTTGCCCTTATAAGGGAGACAAAGAGCTATATATGTGACAAATAAGTAATAATATATCTTACATGGAATCTTAATTACCAGCTCACCTCTTGCCCTCCTTGCCCTATTGCCTTCTAAAACAAATGTTTAATCTTACATTTTTATGTTCAACAGATGTCAAGGATCTTGAGTTTCACATCAATATTGAAAGATTTCCTTCATTTGAAAGTTTCTAAACAAATGCCTGACAACCATATATATCAAGAGTGCTTGGATGGCGTCTTCTGTCTAGCAGGGGGGCTAGGCTGGTGGCTGACTTAATTTCAGGATAAATACAACTCTTACAACCATATGAAATAAGAATCTAGCATTCCTTAAATCCTTTGCATAATTACATTTAAGCCAATATATTTAAGCTAATATATTTCATTCACTTATCATAGGTAGCCTTTTAAAAGAATAAAGCCTTTGTAAAGTAAAAAGGAACTCAGTAAAAAACAGCTTTTAAAAAGAAGCCTCTTCAGTTTACACCTCCCCCCTTTCCCCCTCCTTTCCCAGCCAGCTAGATGCTTCTCCCATTAGCTCTTCCCAACAGCTTTAGAAAATTTCCCAAAAATGCTCTCTTTTCTTCTAGCCAAGCCAGTTGCCTTTTTCACTGCTCTTGGCCTTTCAACCTTGGAAAGAAGATCTGGCTCATTTTACTGAGAGGGACATTGGTATTATTTTACTATTTACCCTTGCCTTTAATTGTGTTTTTTCAGCCTTGGGGCAGCATATGTAATTCTCCCTTTTTTATGACTTTGAGAATTGTTTTTCTACTATAAATCAATGGGGCCCCCCTTGTCTTAGGAGAAAAACCTCTTGCCAAGGTTCTTTCTGCCTGGCATGAAACATTTGAAAATCCTTTTTTTAAGCTCATTTTTAAATACAAGCCTTGATAAAATATATAAGCTTTGATAAAAAATGCAGGCTTATGACTAGATGCCTCATTCCCCCCTTTCAAGCTCAAGGACCTTCATCCCAAGTGTCCTTGATAGCTTGACCTTCATCATATTCCTGAGGTAAAGCTCTGTATAGGGCCATGATATGAGGTAGAGTTTCATTTGAAACCATCTTGCTAATTGTACTTCTAAAACATGAAATGATACATGGCATCATACACAAAACCATTACCACTACTGTCAAGAAAAACAAGCAAGACAATAGTATCCCTTTGAGTCCTGTGACATTAGGTAACCAATTGGTGAGCCATCCCATATCCCATCCTTCCCATGTTTGTACTGGGACATGTGCTATATTCTCCATCTTTGTGGCCAACACACGGATTGCCTCACCATTATCTGAAATGTTAAAGCAACAGGCATTCCCTGTCAAGTTCAAGACTCCACATAGGCCTCCCTGCCTGGCAAGTACATAATCCATTCCCATTTTCAGCTGCAAAATGGCGGCTCTACTTTCATCCAACTGTTGTGCAATAAGTCTCAAACTCTGGGCCGTTGCATTGGTTACAAGTTCCACTACTGCTTGCAATCGAATTATTCTGTTTAGATTATAAATAGGATCCCGTGCCCCTTGTATGAGCTCACCAGGATTCCAGGAGGCAGGATCATAATAGGCTATAATGCGCTCTGGCGGCCAATCATCAGTACCGCTCCAACTTTGGGTACTTCCTCCTGCTATATGAGAAATATCAGCATTCCTTCGTGTTCGCCTGGCCGAACTAGTGGGCATAATCCACATTGGTGGTAATACCCAACCCAAGAAACAAGTCCCACTCCATTTGGAAGGGAGCTTTTTGTATGCCCATTCTCCACATATCCACCACAACCATCGGGTCTGAGGTTTTTGGTACGTGGAGTACAGAAGGCGAAATACCAAAAGAGGTAGAGAGTTCATAGTGCAGTATGTTAGATTGCCTTTTTCTGTCACAGTTATGTTCCACACCACTTTCCATGCGTGAATAAAAGGAGGTGCACAGGGCAAGGTATTCCGAGTTCGATAGGTAGTACCGTGTGCCCAGGTATGACTATTCTTAATATAATCCCAAGTATAGTGACAATGAGAAGAGCCTATCATGGGAGAATCAGCTGCATCTGATGATTTATGTACACAGAATTCCCCTTGTACAGGTATAACTCGTAATGGTTTAGTTGAGTTCCATCCGGGGAAATTCTGTATTTCTGTTTGGTGTGGCATTTCGCTTACCATACCAATGGCATCTAATGGTATCGGTAATAAGGGCATACCTCCCTCTGAATCATCTGGCCCAAGAGAGCAAACAAGGCAATTGGTCCTATTTGCAACATTGGCTACCATTTCAGCTAAACCTACCCACATATTGTGGTCATGGCTGAATCCATATTTAGCCAATTTGGTCAGATTCAAGGACCCTTCCCCTTCCCAAGGGATCAGGATTAATAATAAAATCATGTTGATGTCTAGTATATGCATTCCTTCCACAAAAGATTACCTTATTGTGATAGCAAATAATTATTAGCCCCAATATAATTCCCCCAGTGACAGAAATGGGGAACCACCAAGACCAAAACATATATCCCGAGGATCCCCAATGAGTAATATCTCTGATAATTGTTCCACAAGGGGGCAGTCAATCAATTGTATTAGAGAATCTTTCCGTTCACAGTCGCTGGTTCAGATGCTCCTCAAGCTTCAGGCGTGCGCAGGTCAGCCAGCTTCCAGGTTGTGGCTGCAGCAGGCCGGTCGTCAAATGTTGCCCGTGACCTAGCCCGTTCCCGGTAGGGCTAGATACAGGGGTTTTTGGAGAGAGTTAGTTTTAAAGGATTAGAGGGGTCACCTTTGCACGTCCAACTGCCTTCGGACTTCTTCAAACGAGAGTGATGAATCCAGGGGGTCACCTCAGCTACCTTCACCGCTGTTGAAGTAGAGAGCAAGACGGTGTAAGGTCCACGCCACTTTGGTGCAAGTGGATCACGTTTCCACTCTTTCACCCATACGCTATCGCCAGCCTGGAACTGATGAATCGGCTCGGCAATGCTGCACGGCGTGCGTTCGAGGGCCCACCTGTTAAGAGAAACAAAAACACGGGAGAGAGATTGCACTTGTCCCTGTGTCACATGATCTCCTATTTGTTTAAGGTCAGCTGGAATATCCTGAACAAAGGAGGGCGGTCTCCCATACAGGAGCTCAAAAGGTGACAACTTAAGTCTTTTTGTGGGTGCACACCGAACACGAAACAGTGTTATGGGTAACACATCTACCCATCCCAATCCCGTTTCCTGGGTTAATTTTGCCAATTGGGTTTTCAGAGTCCGATTCATTCTTTCAGTTTTCCCTGAACTCTGAGGCCTATATGCTGCATGCAGTCTCCATTTTACTTGTAGGACTCGACATACATCTTGTACTACTTGATCAATGAACGCTGGCCCATTATCACTTCCAATGCATCTAGGTAATCCAAACCTTGGGATCGTAGCAGTAATCATTCTGCTGTTTTCAGGGGCTTCAGGGTCAAAAGGAGTCCATATACGATAGGCTTCTTGCAGCCTCTCTAAAAAGTCTCCTGGACTCTCATTTGGTTTCTGTTCTACTTCTGAGACTTTAGACATATTAGTGGGCTTCTGGCATGCCCTGCGGATACCTTGCACAAGTGTCTGGCGGTAGGTGGTAAGTCTGGCCAGGTGAATTCCATTGTTTGGATCCCAATTAGGATCTTCCAAGGGAAAGTTGTCTTGGAGATGACGGTCAATATTAAAAATATTTCCCACTCTGGCCTGCTCACGCAAATATATCTGTGCCTTTTCAATTATGTCTCTCCTTTCCTCAGTGGTGAAAAGAGTATTTAGGAGCTGGCGACAATCTGTCCAAGTAGGGCTATGAGTATTTACTATTGAAGTCACCAAGTCCATCATAGCCTGAGGTTTTTCTGCAAAAGATGGGGTGTGTGTTTTCCAATTCATCAGATCTGTAGTTGTGAATGGAATATATTGCAGGGTCGAAGTTCGAGGTGGCCGTGGTCCGGGTTGCCCATTAACCAGCGCAGGCTCCTCAAGTGCATCAAATACTCTTCTAAGAGGGGCTACTACGTGATCTTTCTCTTCGCTTTGCTCTAGGGGCCTCAAATCATAGGGGATGGTATCTGTCCCAAGGCGTTCTTTTAGCAGCTTTATACGCCTGGCTGTATTGCTTGCTGACCGATCAAGGTCTCCCTGTAACTTCTGTAATAATTCTCTAGGACTTGGATGTACAGGGGTTTGGGGCGGGCAATCAGTTGTTCCACTAAAGGAGACTGTAGATGCAGGTCTATTAGGAGTCACAGGTGGAATAACCACTTCTGCTTGGGCTTTATTATAGGACTCCAATGCCTCCTGAAGATATTTATCATAATCTATCAAGGAATCAAGCTCTGTGACTCCACTCCCATTATTCATTCCACTTTCTTGCCTTGGGGTTACAACTGGCGGAGTGTTTGAATTAAGCTCCCTTCGATGTGGAGCATAGGGTGGAGGTGGAAGCACCTCTTCCTCTGGTCCCTCAAAAATGGGTTTGAGTTTATTTGGCAAGATTCCTTTCCTAGCTTCAGCTTTTACAGCCAATAATTTGCATCGTTTGACTTTGCATTCCCTTATCCATGGAGGATTTTTATTTAATGTGCTCAGCCAGGAATCTATATATGGAAATTGTTCTGGGCACCCTCCAGTTTCTTTGGCGATATTAGACCAAAGTTTGCTTACTAAATTTATATCAAAAGTTCCCTGAGATGGCCATTCAGTATTTTGTTTCGGCCATTCTAGTTCACATAACGTTCTCAAGCGCTCTGGCGTCATTTTGACTCCATATGCCCCTGAGAAGGCTTTCTTAAAATTATTTAACATACACTCAAGAGGTGTATTTTCCCCCTTTGAACCCCCAACTCCCATTGTATGGCCCTGTGAAGTATCCACTCAGTCACTCGCACACACACTTCGTGAGTTTCCTTGCCCAGATGGAGTCGCCTCACTGGGAACCGAAGTACTACCCACTCCACACTCAGGTCAGCTACAGATTGCTCTGTACTTTCTCACACATACAATGCGCTAGATACTTCACCACACTCTACCTCCCAATTTTCCCTTTTCCTCCACCAGACCAACATCTGATGTACCCAACCACCTAGCGTACTCAGTTTCCCCTTACTGAGACGCAGAAGTTTGATCAAGACTTCTCTTCCTCCTAATTAATTGGAGGGCCAAAAATCCCTTTGTGCACTTACCCTTGGTTGGTTCCCTGTTTCCCCCGGTCCGTCGCCGCCAATGAGCAGGGTATCAGACAGACGAGACTTCTGCGTTCCCCCTGGAAAAAATTACCAGTGCGCGCTGGGTAAGCAGTGGTCCTCTCTCTTGTACCCTGCCCAGTAGGGCGAAGGGGCTGCGTTCCAGCAGACCACTTATCCGAGTCACGGCACCATAAAATGTAGCACCCTGCTTGTGGTTAACGCTTAGCTGGAATGAAATATTCAACGCAGCAATAGAGAAATTAAAATAATAATTTATTTGTCAGACAAATAAATGAGAGGCTCAGTGGTATATGGTTACCAAGCTCTGGCCTGCTCTCTTGCCATCCTGGCCAGCACTTATATTCCCTTAATCCAGCCCCCTTTGCTCCTCCTGTGGCTGCCTCTGTCCAATCAGCCTGGTTGAAATTCCTATTGGCTGTTTGGTAGAACCAATCACAAAAGAAACACCCACAAAAGATACACCCACTTCCTTGCCCTTATAAGGGAGACAAAGAGCTATATATGTGACAAATAAGTAATAATATATCTTACATGGAATCTTAATTACCAGCTCACCTCTTGCCCTCCTTGCCCTATTGCCTTCTAAAACAAATGTTTAATCTTACATTTTTATGTTCAACAGATGTCAAGGATCTTGAGTTTCACATCAATATTGAAAGATTTCCTTCATTTGAAAGTTTCTAAACAAATGCCTGACAACCATATATATCAAGAGTGCTTGGATGGCGTCTTCTGTCTAGCAGGGGGGCTAGGCTGGTGGCTGACTTAATTTCAGGATAAATACAACTCTTACAACCATATGAAATAAGAATCTAGCATTCCTTAAATCCTTTGCATAATTACATTTAAGCCAATATATTTAAGCTAATATATTTCATTCACTTATCATAGGTAGCCTTTTAAAAGAATAAAGCCTTTGTAAAGTAAAAAGGAACTCAGTAAAAAACAGCTTTTAAAAAGAAGCCTCTTCAGTTTACACCTCCCCCCTTTCCCCCTCCTTTCCCAGCCAGCTAGATGCTTCTCCCATTAGCTCTTCCCAACAGCTTTAGAAAATTTCCCAAAAATGCTCTCTTTTCTTCTAGCCAAGCCAGTTGCCTTTTTCACTGCTCTTGGCCTTTCAACCTTGGAAAGAAGATCTGGCTCATTTTACTGAGAGGGACATTGGTATTATTTTACTATTTACCCTTGCCTTTAATTGTGTTTTTTCAGCCTTGGGGCAGCATATGTAATTCTCCCTTTTTTATGACTTTGAGAATTGTTTTTCTACTATAAATCAATGGGGCCCCCCTTGTCTTAGGAGAAAAACCTCTTGCCAAGGTTCTTTCTGCCTGGCATGAAACATTTGAAAATCCTTTTTTTAAGCTCATTTTTAAATACAAGCCTTGATAAAATATATAAGCTTTGATAAAAAATGCAGGCTTATGACTAGATGCCTCAGGAACTGTATCAAAGGAATGGAAAGCTGAACCCAGGCTCAGCTTGACAATTGCTCTTATTTTACGACTTGCTGTGTGCAAATCTGTTACAAATAAACTTGAAAGCCTCCTTATCACCTCATTCATTTACCAGGGCAATGAAGGTTTGCCAATTACCCTAGCATTCCAGCAAATGCTGAGTCCTCCTTTGAAAAAAGCCTGGATTCACTGGGTAGAGGAGCTAACTACATCCACCACAGCCACCGTCATGGTTCCTGCTGAGCACTCTTGTCTCAGACCAGGAGTGGGAGACACCTAAGAACAAGGAATCTGTGTGAGAGGAAGGGGGGTGGTAAAACTATGCAGGAAAGCTCCCTTGATGAAGCCCATTCTTCTGGCATATGCATGGGAGAAGCTGAGTCCAGCTCTGTCTCCCAGGGAGAGGCAGCACATCAAGAGAAAAGAGGAGACTCGCCTCAATAGACAGAGTGCCTGCCTGCAGACCAGGGATTCCCACAGTGATTTTCATAAGTAACTGAACATTCTCTGCCTCTGTTTAAAAACATGGCAGGTAGGGAAACTTGTTGGAACAATTTGACAGCTCCCATGCAGCCTTAGAACTCTTTCTCCTAAAGTCATTCTCCTGAACCTTGCTCCTTGCTCCTGGATCAAACTGATTGTTGCTAATCCTTTGCTTTGTAACAAGACCTTGAGTAGATTCTGCTTTTTCCTAGCCACAGAGTTTTTCCTAGCCACAGAGTTTATACCATTAGACTGTTTATAATAGTGGGTGGTTCCCTAGACCAGATAGGTGGGAGGTTGCCTATTTGTAATGGGATTACACTCCCTCTGAAGAAGTGGGTATGCACCTTGGGGATACTTCTGAATCCATTGCTGCCCCTTGATGCTCTGTGGCACAGAGTACAGAGTACCTTCCAAATGTTGTGCCCAGGTGCACCCCATCTGGATAGGGATGATCTAACCTATGTTGTCCATGCTCTGGTAAGAACGCTATAGGTTAGAATACTGCAACAATTCAGGTCGGAGCGAAACAGTATAAACTTAAAGCTTTTGCAGATGACCTGGTTTTGACCTTACAGGAGCCAGAATCTAGTACGAAAAGGGTATTACAATTGATTCATGAGTTTGGTCGGGTGGCGGGATTTAAACTAAACAAGCAAAAAACTAAGGTATTGGAAAAAAATTTGACATCTTCAGAATCAGAAAGGTTTCAGAAAGAGACAGAGTTAAATGTGGTTAAAAAAGTAAGATACCTAGGGGTAAACATAACAGCCAAGAATCTGAGCTTATTTAAGGATAACTATGAAAAGTGTTGGTCAGAAATTAAAAGGGATCTAGAAGGTTGGTCAAGATTGAAACTTTCCTTGTTGGGCCGAATTGCTGCTATAAAGATGAATGTATTGCCAAAAATGCTGTTTCTGTTCCAGACTTTACAGATTGTGGATAAAGTGGAGTGTTTCGGGAGGTGGCAAAGAGATATCTCCAAATTTGTCTGGCAGGGCAAAAAGCCCAGAATTAAGTTTAAGATATTAACTGATGCTAAAGAAAGAGGGGGCTTTGCCCTGCCAGACTTAAGGTTGTATTATGAATCGGCAGCTTTTTGCTAGTTGAAAGATTGGCTGCTTCTTGAAAACACTGATGTTTTAGATCTGGAAGGTTTTAACAATGCTTATGGATGGCATGCCTATTTGTGGTATGACAAAGTTAAAAGTCATAAGGCTTTCAAGAACCATATTGTTAGGAAAGCAGTGTTTAATGTCTGGACAAAATATAAATACTTATTGGAAAACAAGACCCCATGGTGGTTATCACCAATGGAAGCCAAGGCTCGGAAAAGACTCAATATGGAGGCCAAATGGCCGAAATATTGGGAAATATTAGAAAAAGACGGAGATAATTGGAGGCTGCAGGGTTTGGAGAAATTAAAAGATAAAGTGCGAGATTGGCTACATTATGCTCAGATTAAAGAGGTTTTTAATTTGGATAAAAAGATAGGATTCCAGGTGGAAAAATCGAAGTTGGAAACAGAATTGTTAGAACCTAAGACTAAGGTACTCTCAAGAATGTACAACTTGCTGTTAAAATGGAATACACAAGATGAAACGGTTAAATCAGCTATGATAAAATGGGCACAGGACATTGGGTATAATATCATGTTTGCTGACTGGGAAAGGTTATGGACCACCGGTATGAAGTTCACGGCATGTAATGCCTTGAAAGAAAATATTATGAAAATGATATATAGGTGGTACATGACTCCAGTCAAGCTTGCAAAAATATATCATCTGTCTGACAATAAATGTTGGAAATGTAAAGAAACTGAAGGAACGTTCTTTCACCTCTGGTGGACTTGCCCTAGAGTTAAGGCTTTCTGGGAAATGATATATAATGAGTTGAAAAAGGTATTTAAGTATACCTTCCCTAAGAAACCAGAGGCCTTCCTTTTAGGCATTGTTGGCCAGAGGGTGTTAAAGAAGGACCGAACATTCTTTATGTATGCAACAACAGCAGCAAGGATACTTGTCGCTAAACATTGGAAAACCCAAGACTTGCCCACACTGGAAGAATGGCAGATGCAACTGATAGACTATATGGAACTAGCAGAAATGACTGGCAGAATCCGAGACCTGGGAGAGGAAGCAGTGGAAGAGGACTGGAAGAAATTTAAGGACTATTTACAAAAACATTGCAAATTGTATGAGTGTTAAGAAAGATGCAAGATTGTAAATAACATGGCACCACTAAGCTAGTTGAAAAGAATATGAAGACAAGTGAAATTTAAGAAAAGATAAATGTTGGATAAATATTATGTCTAAATTAAGTATTTAAGGTTTGGATAAAAGTATCTAAAGTTAGGGACACAATATTGGAAAATTATAAAATAAGAATTGAAACAAGGTGATAAATTGCTGGTTAAAGTTTTATAAACCAGGAACGCAGGAACGAGAGATGTGAGGAAGCCCCCCAAAAGTGAAGAAAATATGGTTATTATCTAATTGATTCGGTTGTGGTATGCTTTTTGTATAAGGTGTAAGTGCTTTTTCTTTTTTTCTTTTTTGTTGTTCTTTTGTTTTTTCTTCTTTATTGTATTAAGAAAATCTTTAATAAATATTATATTAAAAAAAATAGAATACTGCAACATATTAGATATGAGGCTGCCTCTGACAGTTCAGAAACTTCAGCTGGTGCAGAATTCAGCAGCCAGGTTACTCACTGGGGCAAGACGGTTTGAACATATAACACCAATCCTGGACAAACTACACTAGCTGCAAATTAGTTTCTAGGCCCAATTCAAAGTGCAGTTTTTGACCTATAAACCCTTAAATGGCTCAATATCTCAAGGACCGCCTCTGCACATATGAACCAACCCGGACCCTGCACTCACATTCTGAGGCTCTACTTCATGTGTTCCCTCCATTAGAGGTCTGGAGGGTGGCAACACAAGAACAGCCATTTTCTGCAGTGGCTTCCCAATTGAGCCTTTGTTATATATCTTTAGGCACCAGTCAAAAGCCTTCCTCTATAACCAGGCCTTTGGCCTTCTATCTGTGGCCTTTTAGAAGTGAGTGAGATGTTTTTATGGCATTTCTTTTTTCCTATTGATTTTGCTGTATCTATGTGGGGTTTGTTGTCTATTTGTTTTGTTTTAGGTCACTTTGGGTTGCCCTGGGCAAGATAAAACAACTGATGAATTTAATAAATGATAAAGGTTTGCTTTTTTACTTGCAAGTAAACACACCTGTTACTGATTTTGGGCAGGAGCCTGGGCAACCACTCTCTTTTCATGCCTGGTAGTGCTTTACTTTGTTTATGCTGCTGTGTCTTGTAGGATAAATTAATCTAAAGCTACTTTCCTGGAAAACACCAAGGCATCATTTTGCAACTCCCTAGTAGCCCAGCAAAAGCTTTCTGTCAATAAACTTGACTTCACAGAATAAGTTCAGAAACTTTAAGCAATGCAGATGGCAATGCTATCATTTTTAAAGAGCTCTGATATATAGGTCACAGTCAGATACCCATGAGCCACTGAAAACATATGTATGGGAGTGAGCATCGATTCACTTGATAGTTAGTAGGTGATCTCTCAACATCTGCTGTGAGGATTGCCAACTTCTTTCCCTGGACTTTTAGGCAGCGGTAAAGTTAGTTACTCCTTGTAACACAGAATCATAGAATCATAGAGTTGGAAGAGACCACAAGGGCCATCGAGTCCAACCCCCTGCCAAGCAGGAAACACCATCAGAGCACTCCTGACATATGGTTGTCAAGCCTCTGCTTAAAGACCTCCAAAGAAGGAGACTCCACCCAAAACTGACTAATTTATTATCCCCTCAATGTTAAAAGTCTGTTCCATCCTCCCTTCAACCTGTCTGGTGCATCTGCTACCTAAAAAGCAATGTGGTACATATTCAATTGCTTATAAGAAGGATGTCTGCTTGAAATAAAGAAAAAAGACTTGGGAATGCACCTGTCAGGGAACTGCCATCAGCTCAGAGGCGAGAGGTGGAAGGGCAGCTGGGTTACAGGGAGCCTCCAAAGATCATGAGAGGCAGCACTTCCTCCGCGGAGGAGGGAAGCCACGCCTCCAGTGGGGAAGGGTGCAGGGCTCAGAGGGTGCAAGGGAGAGACACAGCACTGAGCATGAACAAAGCGGGGGGAGGCAGGTCCCCCTCTGCCCACGCCCTCTTTGCACAGTCGGTTTTCACGCAGAGAGGGGAGGCGTAGGATGGGGGTCAAAAGACTACTCTGCTGGGGAAGGTTTAAGGACCGCCCACTCCCAGATTCTGCTAGCGACTGAGCAGACATGGAATTGAGTCGATCTGCATTGTGAACATTTTGGACAGATAATAAAGCCTTGAAAAGACCAACGGGGAGTCTTGCCTGTTTGCTCTCAAGCAACCATGCCGGCACACATAACAGCACCCATTTTATTTTGACACATTTTCAGCTCCATGGCAGCAAAACAGAGCCAAGTGAAGGCTCTTCCCCCAGGTCAAATTAGGGCAACCAGAAGGAAAAGAGAATAGGGATCCAGGAGCTTTAATCATGGTGTTTAGCAAGGTGTAGCTTGCTGGAAAATTATCTCTTCTGGGGTATTTACAATGGAAGTTATTCCCAACTTTCACCAGTGATGCCATGTAAATCTACAACCGGAGAGTCACTGAGGAAGGAGGAGTCCCAGTAGGTGGTGCTTTACTAAGGGTCTCTTCAGCCCTGGATAGAGTCCTGAACCAAACATTCTTACTGAATATATTCAGCTGGGAGCTGTAGTCAGTCCTGCTTCTTTGACAAGTGTTCACCTGCATGCAAAACAGATGCTCTATCCCTGAGCAAATAGGGAGAGCCTTGCTTCAGTGTTGTGGTTTCAGGAATTGGTATAGACCTATGTTTAATTTTTGTCCAATTTTCTGCGGCAAGCCACTCAAACCCATAAGCAGACCCACTGGGTTGGCTTTCCAGGACATTCTCACTAATTGTCAGCTGTACAATATCCTCAAATTGCAGCCAGTTACCACTGGAAATAAAAAAGAAAAACACATGTGAAATTAAATACCCCTAAAATGCATTGGGTTTTGTCATTAGGGTGTGTTTCTTATCTCAGTCAATGTTATTGGATTGGTATAGTAAAACACCCCATATTTTTCCATAGGAAAGTTTCAGTCAGTTGGCGCAAACCATATATCATGATTTGGGGGCTGCTATCTAATGAAGAGTCGGACACGACTAAACAACAACATCTAATGAAGAACAGTTTTCAGAAATGGAGTTAGAATCACCCCCAGAAAAACTATTAAAGTTCTTTTTCAGCTTAAATACAGTTGTTGTTTTTCTAGACAGTTCTCATTTTTTTAACAGTATTTTCATAACATTCTTACTTTAAAATGTACTTTTTGTTGTTTGTAATTGTTTGTGATCGAAAATAAAAACCATACCTTATTAAAGGAATGAAAATTGTATTCTTTGCTCAATATGTAGGGGCAAATCACACAGGAAAATTATATTTCCTCTGGCTCTAGGCATTTTAATATTGTCAAGCACACCTCACCCGACATCACAGACACAAATAGTATCTGGGGTGTGCATTCTAACACACACACCCTCAATGCATTGGAAATCTCATTGAAGTATGATATAAACTCCCAAAACCATTAGTGAGATTTCTTTTCTGAGATTGAATGAAGGATAATGGGCCATTTTTGTTCTCAGCCCATGATATAAGGCAGTATCACAAGAGCAGAGAGCACCATCTCACTGAGATCAAGGTTGTAGACATCTCACAGGCATCTGGTTGGCCATTGCAAGAACAAGATGCTGGACCAGGTAGAACTTGGGCCTTTCCCAACAGCCAGACTCTTCTTTATTTCTTACTAGCAGCCTTCTACCTGGTGCTGCTTGGGAATTCTAAGGAAGCAGAAGACTCAGTGCAGTTAAAAATAAACAAATGATTGTAATCAGTACAGTTTTGAAAGGTTTAGTCTGCAATTTTGATGCAAGAAGGCATCCAGTTGTATACAAAGTGTTGAATGAAAGTCAGCCGCTCAAACTCAAAAGCTATTGTGCAAAATTTGGTTAAAATCAGTTTTGGAAGCTTTAGTCTACCACCTTCATTCAAAATAGCACCCAGTTGTATCCAAACAAAGAGGAAAATCTGCCCCTTGATCTCAGGAGAAAATGGACAGACAAACCACTTTCCTAGATATCTTATAGACATCTCAGGCATGCACCCGCAAAATGGAATGTGTGAACACACCCTTATTCAAAGGCAAGTGGGTGCATTTTGCTCACTTTTCCAAGTTTTGTCACTGAGATACAGATCCCTTTTGAGCTGGAATGTCTGGAGTGCATTTTAACAACAACAACATATGACTGGGTTGCCCCAGCCACTCTGGGCAGCTCCCAACAAAGTATTTTTTAAAAAAAAAATTAAAAATTATTTCCATTCTGCTGTATCATAAAGATATATCACAGCAGATTGCAACACTGTAAAAAAACCACTAAACTGAACAATAAAATCATTAAAAGTTAAAAGCAAAAAAAAGAAATTAAAAGCAAACATCAATAGCCCATTGTGGGGTGTGTGCTCTCAATTGCCTGCACTGGTGTGTGGCAGAACAGGAAATTTCCTCTCCACTCATTGTCCTTGCCTGCCCATCCTGCTTGCACAAAGATGTTTCTTAGCCAGGTGCCACAGGCAACTTAAGGATGGTTGGGGAATTTCATTCTATCCCATTTCTAGTCAGTGGTAATGGGGCGGGGGGAGGGGGAGCTATGAGAAATTGTACCTGTCATATCTGTCAGTGGCTAAAAGCCATAGGAGATTATTCTGACAGCTCCCGGCAGCTTCTCTGCTGATCACCCATGTTACCATTCCACTGTGCTTCTGGGGAAAGTGATGGGCAAGCTGTGTTTCAGAACCAACTAAAAAAAAAAAATATTAAAAAAAATTGGTGGGGGCAGAATTCTTTGTTTTATTCTTCTTCTCCCTAGTATCTCTTTAATTTCAGCCTAGTCCTGTGAAAGGTTTTCTTTTTCTTTTTCTTTCTTCACAATGCAGGAGCCCTTTTGGATTCCAATGCAAAGAGCAGAGAGCAAAAGGAGATGTTTGTTCAGAACTTGCAGGCCTCGCTTGAATATATAGAAGGCCAGCAAAATACGATTGTGTGCCTCATTCAGTTCTCTTTCTGATTTACTTTAGCCTGGTGAGGAAATTGAGACACGGTTTCATCTGACTCAGAGGCCAATGTTACCTCCTCACCCAAACATATATTTACTTTTAGAATGTCTATACTGCAGAATAGTTTGCTTACCACCAGTTTTGAGGGCAGGGGGAGCAGGGTTGCAGGATATCACAACTGTGGTGTATTGGAGCCACCTCCTCGCTCTGGCGCGACAAGGGGGTGAACGTCACTTCACCTGTTGTGCTGGCTGCTGTGGCTCACCCATGGCTGTAACCAATTGCAGGTGATCCAGGGGGTTTGCTTGGGGAGCAGATCAGAGGGAAGACATTGTCCCTCTGGTCCAACAGTGCAAAGCCCTAGCCTCAATCATCGCTGGGTTCTGAGAGTGATGATGCCTCTGAAGAGGCCTCCACAGCAGCCAAAGATGGCAGTGTCTGAGTTGGTTGCAGCAATGAGAAGGGTTTAGGAAGAGGCCAAAAGTGTCCAGTGGTGGCTGCGCAGCATGTAGGCTGATGACAGGAAGTTGTGGGCATTTGTGCTCCAGTGCTTGCTGGCTAACTTCTCCTTTTCAGCTAGTTTTGTTCCATGCCTCAATAACGGCAAAGCAGATGTTCTGTCTTGATTTCAGGAGGTTTGCTTTCATGAGGACCTGTGGGCACTTGGAAGCATCTTGCAATGCAGGGAGTATTACAACCCATTGCTCTGTCCACATTTCAAGCATATTCCAAGGCATGGACATCCTCTGAAGCCTTTAGGTTTTGTGTCAGGGTGGGCTTGGATTCCTGCAACCCCACCCCACCCCGCATCAGAGGAAGGAGTTCTGCAGTACCCCTGAAGGAACAGGGGTTAGCTGCAGAAACCATGTCCTTGCATGTAAATTATTCTGGTTCCCTAATCCCTGTGATTTTTTCCATGTATGAAAGCTGCTGGTGGGCTGCTGTAGGTGCCACCCTCCAGTCCTAGATAGTAGGAGGTTAGTTACATATGAGCTTCTCTGGGAAATCTGGGAATCCATAGGCTCCACCTGCTGATCAAAATACAGGACCAAACTTTTTTAGGCTGCTTACTCCCTGGCCTTTTTGGGAACCCAACAAGTTAGGGAGTGCATGGACAGATTCCCAGGGTCATTCTCCACCTGGGGGCTGAGGTTAAATGACCTTCAGCTTTCCAAGACTTCCCTTAAGATGTGTGTATGGTTTTCCAAAACCAACCTGTATGGCAAGGGGGTGGTGCTGGACCTTCTTTGGTGACTGACACAAGGAAGATTCTTGCCTGTAGGCCTACTGACCCTGGCCCCCTCTTCATGCACACCAATGGAGCCTGCCTATTGAAGGGTCAGTTCATGGCGGTTTTCAGGAAGGCCCTCCTTGTCTGTGGCCATTACCCCATGGATTGTGTTGCCCACTGTTTCATCACTGAAGCAGCCACCTCAGCCTTCAAGTAAGGTCTTTCCCCAGCTGAGATAAAGATCTTGGGTCATTGGCACTTCTCTGCCTGCAAGAGTTATGTCCTCCTTGGAATGGCCTAAAAGCTTATCTCCCCTCCCCTGTGCTGGTCTGTTTCAGGTGCAGCTTGCAAGAAAGTGTACATCTGTGGGCACAGCATTGTGCACTGGGCACAGCTATATGCTACAACAATTCCATGGGGACAACACCTTGGTCTACATGCCCAGACCCGTGTAGCATAGCTTGGCTGGAGGGGTATGATATGGGACGGTCTGATGCCTTGACTGAGCTCACACATCTCAGTAGATGCTGCTTCAGATGCCCCAGCTGGGGGGGAAATGGTATTGGAAGCTGGAAAGGCTTCGACCTGACACTTTCAGCAGCTTCACAGCCTATCTTGTCTTAAGAAGAAAAGGTGAACGGCAATTTTTTACATAAAAAAACAAACAAAGCAAAAGCCCCAACACCTAGTCTGCATCTCAGACTAGTCTGCACCTTCAAACAAGAACAAGAACAATAAAACTCTTCAATTAAGAGATTTCTTATCAGCCATTGATGTATAAAGAGGAATTATTTGGATACATTCCCACAAGGAGACTGTTGAGAAAACCTTTACCAAGGACTTAAGACTAATTAGGACATATCTGGTTTCAGATCTGGTATTGGACCTATAGCCTGTTGTTCCATAATGAATTGTTCATTGCCCTATTTTCATTATTTTCATTGTTTTTCTATGAATCTGTCTTCTTGTAGATACACAAATCCGGAGTGTTGATACACAAATCCCTAAGATGGTTGGATGCTGTCTTGTGCACCTTCTTCTGGCAATACCTGCAACCAAGCTGGTGCCAAAGGTATTGCTCTGGTGTGCTAGTTTAATTTAAGTTTTGAATTTTGATATTTTTTTTTAATTGTAGTAAGCCGTTTGAGGCCTAGATGGGATATGAATATTCAAAATACATGAATACAAGTTAAATAGGCATTTCACATTTTTACCCTGGAATTCAGGATAACATCATGGAATTCGGAGTGTTGTGCATTAGGTGTTCCCAGGTAGCATTGCAGCCCACTATTATTTTTTTGACTGGAGACTGAACACGGGGCATTGCATTCACTCCATCACTAAGCTCTGGGACCTCCCCTACATGAAACTCAGCAGGTAATTGAGTGAATGTGTCAGCCTGGGGTTTACCTCTCTGTGGCAGAAGAAACTTTTTTAACAATCCCACATGGCATCTCTGATTTTTTCCTCTGACCGTTTTTGCAGCGTGAAAACTCTACTGAGCCATATTCTGAGCAGCAGCACAATCTGTTCACCATGCCAGCTACATCTGGCATCTGTCTGGAGGCTCTGAGCTATATATTCCCTTAAGGGGCTGTTAAAATGGGAAGCCAAAGTATATAAAAAACCCAAGGTGTCTAAGAAAAGAAGTTTATTTTTTCATTTTCTAAAACAACAACGACAAAAACCATCTCAAAATGAGGTTTCTTTCTGAGCTCTCGCTGACAGTGAAGCAGGTGGAGGGCAGCTTGGCATCAGTCTGAAAAGATGGCATAACAAACACATGTTTACAGTGTGATCCATCATCTTTTTTCTTTTTCTTTTGAGAAAACCCACTATTTCCTTAAGTGTAAAAGTGAACTGACATTTGAATGATCTGTGCAGCTTGAAGAATATAGAAGGTGTGTGTTGAGGTGGGGGCAGGGGATGACTGTTTCATAAGCTTGCAGTGGTTGAATGAAAATCTCTACTGTGTGGCAAGGCATATACAGTGCTTTGGACTTTGCACCCCATTTCCCAAAAGAATGTTCTGCCTATTTACTGAGCTTCTGTTGTCTGCTGGAGATGACATAATAAGATCAACTCTAATGGATGAGAGGGGTTGGAATGAGTCTTTTTCTACAGGAAAAAAGTGTCCCCAAAGAATAAGACTGAATGCACACTGTACATTTAAAGTGTGTTTTCTCCCCAAAGATCCTGGAAACTGTAATGTACTCATTACAGAGCTGCAGTTCCCACCATTCTCAACAAACTACAATTCCCAGAGATCTTGGAGGGTTTGTATGCTTTAAATGTAAGGTGTGCACACAACAGTATTGTAGTGACAAAGTCAGAAGTTCAGGGTCCCTTCACGATAGCCACAGCCATGGCCCCTCATAGTGATGCCCCTTATTATGCAATAATGATAATCAGGGATGCAATTCAACTATCACTGCAGCTCTCCATGTTGCCTTTCTGCAAGATCTACTTTTTTCTGTGTACGTACATGGAAAACATTATTTGGATATCCAATAACTTGTTCTGGAGTGACTCATGCTATGTTTTCATTGAAGTTCCATAGTACGTAAGAGAACTTGCATACCATTCTCTTGAAGCTGAAGCACCTTACATTTTCAGTATTCCTAAAGGCGCAGATTTTGAGCATGCAGAACTCCCCCTCTGTGTTAAAAAGTAAGTATGACATTGTTAAAAATCACTAGATCTAGTCTCTTAACCGAAATTTTGCAATGGTATGTTAGTTGTCTACTCACAGAAGATATGGGACCATCCATCCCACACAGTGTTCTTGTTGGTTCCTTTACAAGCTGCACATTTGGAGGTGCAGTTTGGATTAAAACTGTGCCTGCATATACACTCCCCCCAAGGCCTTAGATTTTCCCCACCCCTACCCTAGAGATTTTCCCAAAAGGAAATGTGGGCTTCAAGCTGAGAAAGATTCCATTCTGGGTAAACTCCTGGAAGCCACATTCCAGTGGCGGGCAGTTCCAGAGGCAAAAGTGGGTAGAACAATGAATGCACGCTTTACCTCTGGTCAGGAGGCTAGTTTACACACACACACACACACACACACACACACTTTCTGTCCTGCATCCAGGCAAGTAAGAGGCATTCATATAGTTTTACTCAGCTGAGGAAAGGGCCTCATCTGTGTCCTAAATAAACATGTCTTGTTGTATTGAGTTTACCCCTCCCTCAAATAGTTCTGAGCCTGATCTCTTGTAAATTACTTTTTTTCTTAGCCCACTTTAGTATGTAATGTATGTGTAAATATCGATTCTGCTCTCCTCCCCCCCCCCCCCCATATTCCCCCGAGAAGGTCACTGCTGCTACTGCTACTTTCTGAGAAACGGCCATTAATAATGTATAAGCCTTCTTTAAACAGGATATTACTCCTTCTTTCTTTTGTGTTCACAGAAGGAGCCTCCCGCAGCTTTAATAAACTCATTTAGATAATTAGCGCAGTAATTTTCTCCAGTGCTTGAATTTTTAATACACTCCTTGTTTTGTTCCTCCGCGTGAACCAACTGAAACACACTCGGAGCCCGGAGGAATAAAGCTAAAAATTGCCGACAGCCCCTCAAATATTTGGTTCAAGTTGCTTCCAAACTTGAGGAGTTGGGAGAGAGTTAGGTGGTTATTTTTAACTGTGAAAAGAGGGCTTTCAAATTTGCTCTGGCAAAGAGAGCTATAGTCCAGCAGGTGAAATGCAGTCCAAGCACTGATTTTATTTTATTTTATTAATATTCATATGCACCAGAGGTGGGGAACCTTTTTAACCTGAAGGTCACACTCCCTTCCAGGGGCGAAATCCTGGTGGTGGGCTGTACCTCTGTACAGTAGGCTAATTCCTGCGCACACACTCATACCCTTCTCTATCCTCTATCCAGACAAGAAAGAGGCTTTTGTCAGAGTTCATGGAACTCTTGGATTCCATCTAAGGAGATTGTGAGAATGTGCAGCAAGGCCAGTAACAGGGGTCACCCATTCTTTTTCACCACCTGAGGCAAAATGGGAATGTGCTACCCATTTCCCCCTTGCTCCCCACCAACACACCTCTTCCTTGTTCTGGAATGCTCTTGCCTCTTGCCAAACTTGGTGTGTGTGTGTGTAGTGTTCCACAAGGCATTCCCACTTGTCTTCCCAACCCAGGGAACTTGGTGAGTAAAGGAAGCATTCTGCAATGCGATGGAAGTGTTGGGGTTGGTGGGGTCCCGACTCTTGTACTTCCACTTCCTGGGACATGTGCTTCGCCCTACCACATTGGTGGGACAACTTTGGCCAAAAAGAAGTGTGGTTTGGGGAGAGAATGTGTACTGGGGATGGTCCTCATGAGGATTTGATAGAGAGAACTTAGGTGCTGCATTTGGCCTATGAGCAGAGGTTCTGCACACCGGTATACACAACTTTACATCATAAATTATTCCAAAGCAGCTCCCATATAGCAAGTTTTGATTAATGATGGGGCCCTGCTGGATCAAATCAAAGGCCCATCTCATTAAGCATCCTCTTTCTTGCAGAGTTCAACCAAATCCACATGTAGTCCATCAGAAAGGTTTGTAAGCAATGGGCGTCTTCCATTTCTTATCCTCCTCCAGCTACTGTTATTCACAGCTCTGGAATCACATCTCCATCATGGCTACTAGGTACTGAAAGACCTATCCTCCATGAATTTGTCCAACCCTCTTTTCAATTCATTTGAGGTAGGGTCCATTGCACAACTGGGGGTGTACCGGTATATAATTTCATTCGTCCTGAATCAAGTTTCATACAAAATATGTGACGAATTCTGCTGCATTGGGCCAATGACCCATCTAGTCCAGTATTCTGTTCTTACAGTGGCCAACTAGGTGCCTATGGGAAGCCTGCAAGCAGGACAAGATGAAATAGGAAGTTGGGAATCCTCTCTATGTGCCCACCAATATCAGGCATATTTGTGCAAGCACCTATCATTTCTGCATGCATTTACTCAACTTCTTTTCCTCTTTTTATATGGAAAAGGCATAAATCCTTCAGAATTCCTTCCAATAAGCCTAATTATGCTTTTTCTATATCTTCAACAGCTTTTTAAAAAAAATAAAAAGTAGGTCAACCAGAACGTTAACCAATATTCTAAATGTTGCTGCATCCTAGTTATACAATACCAGCAAATTTAGTTTATAATCCCTTTCCCAATAATTAGTAGTGCCAAATTGTGTGTGTGGCAATAAGCCTTCTGTTTTCTATGGCTGAACATGTGTGTTTTTACAGAACTGGTGACTCTGTAAACCAGAAATAGCGTATTTCTGATTTAAAATAGGAGAGAGCATCATATTTAAAATGAGCCAGAGACATCTTTGCACCAACCCCTTGCCTCTGAGCAGTCCTGTCTCTGTCTTCCACTGGGTGGAATTGCAGATGATCATCCTAGCAGCTGAAAAACTGAATGCTTGCCTACATAAGCAGTTTCTAATTTTAGCAGGATTTGAGCCACCTTGACAATATGAGTCAGTTAAGCAAGTTGCTATGGGATGCATGCGTGACTTAAGAAAATATCCCCCACCCCATCAGTTGCTTGTCAGAATTGCTAACCAGTCAGTTGGACATTTAATGGTCTGGCAGAAGTAGTCCTGTTCAGTCCAGCAAGCATTATTGATGTTTGAAAAGCCAGTAAATGGCAGAATCCAACAGGTGCAACCCTTGAGAGGAGCTACCAAATCCTATTGGGCTCCATTCATAACATTTCAGGTGCTATCCTTATTCATTTTGACCCATTAATACCCATACCTTCTCCCCCAATGAGCAAGACTTTCCATTGTCAAGACCCCAATTATCCAAGGAGGAATGCCATGTCATGAAAGTTGGGAAGGTTTGGATTCAGGAACCACCTTGGGACTGAGTTTCTGAAGTAACCATCCCATCAGATACTCCTATGGGTTGGAGCCTATGCAGGACAGCAGTTCAATCAGAATGAACACTTTTAGCATAATACAGGCATGGAGAACCTATAGCCACACAGATGTTTCTGGACTCCAACTCACCTTAGCCCCAGCTAGTTCAAGATTATGGGGTTTAGAGTTCTGCAGTGTCTGGAAGACCACAGGTTCTCCATCACTGAAATATTGCATTCCTGTTTAAATCTAGTATTCCTCTGAGGAGATAGAGCATGAGTAACCTGCTATTTCTGAAGAATAGCTAAACTCCCTGTGGGACTTAAGCTATTGCTAGAGCAACAGAACATCCAACCTTGCAGCTTGTCAGCTACTTTTTTGTCCTCTCCCTTGGCTTTCTAATAATGTCTACATTGAGCTGCCCATGGTGCCGACTACAACTAGCTTTCAGAGCTCTTTCACACTGAGGTGTCCATGGTACTGCCTACAACAACCCTATCTCGGGGTCTTGACAAGATTTGAGGTATGGTTTATGAAGCCTTAGGTCACCATATACACGATCACCTTCTAGCTGTTAGGTTCTGACCTGTCACCACCTAACATCCCCCCCCTCTTTTTATGGATTTTTATGCCTCTTCAGCCATAAAAGGCTGCCAGAGCATCTTAGAATGATTAATACCAGTCCTTGCCTTCAAGCTTACAATCTAAAAGTTACAGCACAAAAGGAAAAGGAACTGGTAGGAAAGAGGAAGGAAGCAAACTCAGGCACTAGGCCCTAGTTACAAATTTCTTGCCATTTTTATTCTGGGAGATTTGGTATAAACATTAACCACTTCTTCCTATGGGCTGTTCTTGGTCTATGTTCTTCTTGTGCACGCATGCGTGCGCACACACACACACAAACCCTATGTAGCCAGCTATGAGTTCAGACTAGGTTGGGGTTTGGGGGCTCTACGATAATTAAATTTAGCATTAGGAAATATTTGCCTAATCACCAAAGCAATAAATTTAGTTCAAATTTCAAAAAGAAATTCTTCTAGATCCCCAAATGTATATCAAGGGGGCATTTCAATATTAAAACTAAAAAAGTTATCCTCTCCTGACACTTAGTTCTTTTGACTTGGAAATGTTTGTGCAGTTCTTGTTGACATTCATCAATTATTGAAATGATTGTTTCTGTCTCTGTGTTGCCATCGTTGTGTTTCCCAGATGCCCTTAATGAAACAGAATGTGGTTCCTTAGCTACCCTTTGTAAATCAAGAAAATGGCCAAGCATCTGTCCGGCAAAGTGTTTGCACTCTCTGGTAACTGAATCTAGCATGTTCTTCTAAAATTAAAAGAGCCCTCCAGAAATACAGAGATGCTCATCCTATAGTGAGAACATTCAAATACTTCAGCATGGCTCAGTTGGCCCTTCTCAGCTTAGATTTTCAAACAGAGCAGAGGTCAGAGCAAAATGGCTGCTAATGTCATAATGACCTTTAACTAGGGATGCAGGAGGAATCCACCCTAACTCTGATTCAAAAGCAACCTCCTTTGAAATGGCCAAGATGGATCATGACCACAGTTGGACCAATGTTCAATTTAAACTCTGTAGTCGGGTGGGTTCCATTACAAGGAACCCACCAGACTACATGCTATTTTCCCAGGGAGCAAAGGAGACTCATCAAGTCTTGGAACTCGGGCAGCAGGGCTTGCTGTAGGTGGATCAAAGAGTGAAGCAGCAAGAAGCCCCACACACCAGCTACTTATGTTGTGGGTGGCTGGGTTGACTCTTTCTGAAGTTTAGAAGGGGGAAATTGTGGGGTGATGGAGGAAGTGTCCAACCCTCAGACCACATCATGACTCATTAGTACATTTTAGGGTTTGCTTATAGGCCAATTTAAAGGAACTTTTCATTAAAAATCTCCCAGAAAACCTGATGGGGTAGACATAATCCTGTCCCCTGTAAGAAATTTCTATGGATTAGGCTTTAATAAATCTGTCCATTCTTTCCTTTAGCCCTCCAGAGAGCCTTTTTCTGTGCTGCTGTCCATAGCACTGAAGTCACAGTGACTGTTAGGTAAAGGGACCCCTGACCATTAGGTCCAGTCATGGCCGACTCTGGGGTTGCAGCACTCATCTCACTTTACTGGCCAAGGGAGCCAGCGTACAGTTTCCGGGTCATGTGGCCAGCATGACTAAGCTGCTTCTGGCGAACCAAAGCAGCGCACAGAAACGCCGTTTACCTTCCCCCCAGAGCGGTACCTATTTATCTACTTGCACTTTGACATGCTTTTGAACTGCTAGGTTGGCAGGAGCAGGGACTGAGCAATGGGAGCTCATCCCGTCGCAGGGATTCAAACCACCGACCTTCTGATCAGCAAGTCCTAGGCTCTGTGGTTTAACCCACAGCGCCACCCACATCCCCATAGTGACTGTTAGCTTTGCACAAAAGAGCCTTTCCCATATGGCTATTCAAACTGCTGTTTTCAAAAATAAATCTGCATGGAGAGAGCTTTTGCTGCTTCCTGGAGGCAGAAAGTGGCATATGAGAGGGAGTCTCTGCCCCAGATGAAAACTCACATGTTCTTCAAATCTGTTCTAGTGCCTTCCTCTACTCCTGAGCCTTGAATTCCCTTTTCTGCCCATACTCATGAAGTGGTTCAGGATGATACTAGCAGATATGCTTGCATAGTCACAGATATCTGGGGCATTACTGGAGAAGATAATTTATGTTGAATCATACAGAGCCCTAGAAGGCAAAGAGAGTTCTTGGGAGATGTTTCAGCTCTTGTTACAAGCTCTATATTAGGGCAGGCTGCATCCCCCCTTACAGTTAGTGCACTGAACTGAACTGAATATAGAAAAGACTCAGATTTAGATTGGGAAAACATAGATGGCACAATTCTGCAAGCAAAGACTCAAAGGTTTTGAACTTGGAAGCAAATATGAAGCCCTGTGGGTGAATGTTGAGAGGAGAAGTAGGCATTAATCAGCAAAATCAAAGTCTCTGAGTTTCAAAGCAATGCCTATACATCTGAATTAGCAGAAATTGCAAGTGAGGCTGTTTGGGTTCTGTCTTACTTGTCCCTCACAAAAGCACTTGCTCCTACTTTGGCAACCCACACATAAGGCTTCCATATAACCCACCAGTAGGATCAGATTCACCATAATCTAGAACTGGATCAAAAGTATTTCACAACTATTCAGAATTAGTTCATAAGGAAACGAGTACTGTCTGAGCTGGTTTACACCCAAGTTTCTGCTACCGCTGCAGATCTCATGTGCCTGCAGACACAAATAATTTTAAAAGTCATTTGGGGACCAGCCTTGGATTCCTTTGTGTGATTGTTGTTATCTAGAGCTTACTGTGATTCTGCCTTTATCTTTCTCTTGTTGCTTTTAAAAACTGGTTTAATTTTGTCTGTTTTTAATAGCAGCAAAATCATCCAGCTAGCTATCTCAGAGTTTTATAGGAGCCTTGTGCAGTTAAAGTTAGTTGGGACTAAGATCAGTTGAATCTACAGTGGTACCTCGGCTTACAAACACTTCAGGTTACAGACTCTGCTAACCCAGAAGTAGTACCTCAGATTAAGAACTTTACCTCAGGATGGGAACAGATATTGTGTGGCGGCAGCAGGAGGCCCCAGTGGTACCTCAGGTTAAGAATGGTTTCAGGTTAAGAATAGACCTCTGGAACAAATTAAGTTCGTAACCAGAGGTACCACTATAATGGTATAATTTGGTCTTGACTAGCTGAAACTCAATTGCTTTCAGGGAAATATGCAGACTGATCCCATGCATGTTTACTCATGCATGTTAGGTTGATTTTTGTAAAAAGTGTGCCCGACCACAAAGGTAGGAGGATTGTGCTGCGGATCCACATGATGTTGTGAAAGCCAAAAACTTGGACATTGTCATGAGTCCTGAAGAGCTGTTGGGATCAGGCTTGGATCGGCAGTGTCTGAAGAAACTGAGGGTGGACTGAATGGTGGGGGCTTAGGATTGAGGAGGGGGTGTTTCCACCCTGATTTGGAAGTGAGGGTAGGGATGCTGGCTCCTGCCCCCAGTGTGCCAGCAAAGCAGACAACCTCAGTGGTGGCTGTGGAGGGCTTTGAGCAGTGCAGAAGAGATGTTGACCATGAGGCAACAGCAACTGAACATAAACCTGAACAGGAATGTGCCACCTAGAACCTGGCACCACTTTTGCAGATGGGATTATACACCACTCCCCCCTGAAGTAATATGCATATACAATCTTGGCATTCCAACAAGGTAAACGAGTGCACCATAGTTCATATTTAAAAGAGGAGGAGGAGGAGGAGGAGGAGGAGAAGGAGTAATTATAATATTTGTACTCTGCCCATCTGACTGGGTTGCCCCAGCCACTCTAGGCAGCTTCCAACATATATAAAAACATAATAAAACAAACAACAACAACAACAATTTATACCCTGGCCCATCTGGCTGGTTTCCCCAGCTTCTCTATGCAGGGCTGCCTTCAGATGTCTTCTAAATGTTATATAGTTACTCATCTGATGGGAGGGCATTCCACAGGGTGGATGCCACTATTGAGAAGGCCCTCTACCAGGTTCTCTGTAACTTTACTTCTCACAGTGAAGAAACTGCCAGAAGGCCATTGGAGCTGGACCTCAGTGTCCGAGCTGAACAATGAGGGTAGACGCTCCTTCGGGTATACAGGCTATTTAGAGCTTTAAAGGTCAGCACCAACACTTTGAATTGTGCTCGGAAACATACTGGGAGCCAACGTAGGTCTTTCAGGACTGGTGTTATAAGGTCCTGATGATCACTCCCAGTCACCAGTCTAGCTGCCACATTCTGAATTAGTTGTAGTTTCCAAGACACCTTCAAAGGTAGCCACACATAGAGTGCATTGCAGTAGTTCAATCTGGAGATGGGGTGTGGGTGGCGCTGTGGGTAAAAGCCTCAGCACCTAGGGCTTGCTGATCGAAAGGTCGGCGGTTCGAATCCCCGTGGCGGGGTGCGCTCCCGTTACTCAGTCCCAGCGCCTGCCAATCTAGCAGTTCGAAAGCACCCCTGGGTGCAAGTAGATAAATAGGGACTGCTTACTGGCGGGAAGGTAAATGGCGTTTCCGTGTGCTGTGCCGGCTCGCTAGATGCAGCTTTGTCACGCTGGCCACGTGACCCGGAAGTGTCTTCGGACAGCGCTGGCCCCCGGCCTCTTAAGTGAGATGGGCGCACAACTCCAGAGTCTGACACGACTGGCCCGTATGGGCAGGGGTACCTTTACCTTTACCTTTAATCTGGAGATAACAAGAACATGTACCATTCTGGCAAGACAGTATTCAGGTAAGGTCTCAGCCTGCATACCAGATGGAGCTGGTAGACAACTGCCCTGGACACAGAATTGACCTCCGCCTCCATGGACATCTGTTAGTCCAAAATTACTCCCAGGCTACATACCTGGTCCTTTACTGGCACATTTACTCCATTCAGGACCAGGGAGCCCCCCCCCCACCTGCCCACCCTCTGTCCCCCAGAAGCAGTACTTCTGTCTTGTGGGATTCAAGGTGGGATGTGGAAACTATTGTTGTGCAGAAACACTCTGCCTGTACCCTGTGGCTGCAATATGTGGCAACCAGATCAGGACAATTTGTCCTTTGCTGCACCAGGAATTTTCAGCATAAAAAGGTCTTCCAGAGATGCCTGAAAGTCAAAAGCAAGGGTGCATGTCAAATCTCTGCTGTGTGGGGTTAATAAATAAACAAATAAGGACCTTTTTATTTTATTTTGCTTAGTGGTGGTGGTCATTAATGATTTATTTTTCAACAGAGCATTTGTTTCCAAATGCAGATATATTTTGAACTTTCTAGGAACTGTAATTCTTCCCCAACTGTCTAAGTTTGGGGAAGAATTTTCTCATTGGCTTATCTGCTGAAGCACTCCTAGCATCATCTCTAGCTAGCAGGACCAGTGGTCAGGGATGATGGGAGTTATAGTCCAGCAACAGGTGGGGACCCAAGTTTGAGAAACACTGCCTTAAGGTCACTCTGCCCATGGAGAAAGATTTGGGGGCTTAATCAAGTGATTTGCAGTGCTTTCCTATATGTGTCTATCTAGAAGTAAACGCTACTGACTTAATGGGAAATACTCCCAGTGTGTGTTCAGCAAGGGAAGGGAATCTCTAGCTCTCCAGAGGTTGTTGGAATCTGACTCCCACTGTCCCTGAGCATTGGTGATGCTGGCTGGGGTTGATGGCAGCCCAGCAATTTCAAGAGGACAGCAGGCTTCCTACCCCTATTGCACAGCAACCTTCCCCCCAAACCAGTGCCCAACAGATAATGTTGGACTCTAATCTGTTGGAGATGGGTGGTGTAAGGACTGGACCCTAAGTTTCTGCTGTGGGACCCTTACAGCAGATACTGTCCTGCCCTGCTGTATGACAGGGCTCGACCAAGATTCGGGACAAGGTGAGGTTCAGACCGAACAAAGGACAATAAAGGGTTCAACAAAGAGCACTGAAGAAGCAAGGAGCAGGTTGGAGCTGAGCACTTGTACTGTAATAGCAGCAGATGCAGTCTGATTGTTACCACTACCTCTACTGTAGTTTGCTGCTTGCCATAAAGGGGCCCAGGCTATTATAGCCATCTCCTGCTGCCACAGAGCAAGGGAGACTCAGTTCATTCAGAGTCTAACACTGTGAAGTCCTCCAAGTCAGAGGAATAGTCACATTCTTGGGCTGGGGCAGGAGGCAGGGGCCTCACAAGTTCTTCTGGTAGCAAGCCCTCTTCAGGTTCTGATTCCTCAGCTCCATCACTTGATGGAGAGCAATCAGATTTAGCGTGTTCTCCCTAACAGAGAGCACGTGTTGCGGTTGGGGGAACAAGCCACCTTGCCATGACTAGGCAGATTTGGAGAAACCCAAGCCTCTTAAAGGGTTAAGATTGGGTTGCTGGGGAGTTTTGATTGTAGCCAATTTGGAGGAGGGGTCAGAGTATATAAATACAGAGGCCAGAAGTTGGCCTTCCTCTTGGCCGTTTTGCTTTGCATCGGATCACATGGAACACTTGGACAATCTTCTCATTGTCTGGTTACATTTCTTTATTTCCCCTTTCTTTTTAATCCTCTCTAGTCCCTTAAATAATTTAATTCCCCCTTTTTCCTGTTCGATTTCCCACCCCATCCCTTACCCTGCCCTGTGGGAAGATTCTCCCTGTATCCGTGGCTTGCCTTTCCCAATAGGGAAAGAGCCCCCGTTAGGGGCTTTCTTTTGCAAAAGGTTTCCCCCATTTCTCTCGTTGAAATTGTGGGGCTAGTCAGGGCTGTTCCCAGCTTAGCTGGAATCACTTTCGTTTATAGTATCCCCGAAGGTTGGCTTTAATTTGAGTGTGTGCAGCGCTGTTGGCCAAATTTTAAGCTAGCCTTGGGTGGGAGCACTAATTTGGCTTCCTTTAATATTGCTATGAGACTAAGATTCTCAAGAGCAGAAGCAGGGAGGCCTATTCGGCCTGCACATTAACTTCCAAGCCTAAGTCTGCTACAGGTAGCAGTTAATTGTTAAGTCTCTGACAAGTGACTCATTCTCGCTATAGGAATGTATCTGCTTGCAGGCCCAGTTGCTCCTAATGTATATCTGAGGCAGACGGCCCCAGAGGCTCTCTGTGCCTCCAAGGACTATGAGCACTCTGCATATGCTCTTGAACTATGCCATTTCTGAACAAGTTTATTTTCTTTAAGTTTGTTTTGCCCCGATAGTGGCAACTGCCATTTTAGAGACGAGCCATTGTGGCCTACTGGCTAAAGTGTAAGACTAGGACCTGGGAGACAGGGTTCATATCCCCCTCTTAGCCATTGTTATAACAAAACAAAACTAACTGCTCCTTTTAGGTTATTCTGTTGCTGGGTAGTTCTGCCCATCTGTGATAAAAGAACTTTGGGTTTTCTTGAAGGGGTGCTTCCCTCTAAAAGGGCAAGCAGGGGTACCTGGACAAGCTGTGGGCTACCTCAACTCTCCTATTTCACTGGAAACATTTATGCCTGGCCTAGCAGGTGATCCTAGGGCTTTGCCCTAGAATTTGATGGCCTGGAAGCGTTTCCGGCCTGAATAGTGTCCCCGTGTGGTCTATAAGCATTGGTTTCACTGGGTCAGCGCATGGTGCCGGTAATGCCTAGGTTGCAGGATTGGTCCCTGTATGGGACAGCTGCATGCTCCCCCATTGCTCTACCTGGACACTTAGGTCCTTTTGGTGGTTACCTCACTGTGAGAGATGTAATGGGTGCCACATTTGCAATATGCAAGTGGGAGAAAGCACCTTTGCGTGCCCGCATTGCAGTTTGCTCTGTGTGTTGCAGGGCACGGCGCTGCACGGGCTGCAATTGCATTGCATTGCGTGAGAGATTTGCAGTTGCATTGCACGGAGGGTGTGTTTGCATTGCACGGAGTGTATTGTTGCATTGCACGGAGTGTGTTGTTGCATCGTACGGAAGGTGCAGTTGCATTGCACAGAGTGTGCGTGTGTGTGCATTGCACGGAGTGTGTAGTTGCATTGCACGGAAGGTGTGTATTGCATGGAGGGTGTAGTTGCATTGCACAGAGTCTGTTTTTGCATTGCAAGGAGTGTGTGTGCATTGCACGGAGTGTGTAGTTGCATTGAACGGAGGGTGTGTGCAGTGCACGGAGTGTGTAGTTGCATTGCATGGAGTGTAGTTCCATTGAATGGAGTGTGTAGTTGCATTGCACGGAGGGTTTGTGTGTGCATTGCACGGAATGTGTATTTGCTTTGCACAGAGCGTGGTTTTTTTTTTTTTTTGCATTGCATGGAGGGTGTAGTTGCATTGCACAGAGTCTGTTTTTGCATTGCAAGGAATGTGTGTACATTGCACGGAGTGTGTAGTTGCATAGGGGTTCTGGCCAGCGTCGGCCCTGTAAATTTACATATCACAATGGCAGCACAAGATGCCCCCTGCCCAAGCGGGGGCTGGAAGCTGGCAAGCAATAGCTCAATACCTTTTGCCCATATTCCCATTTTATTTAGGGATCCAGTGGATATCGTTGCTAAAACAAACCACTTGCCTATGGAGAAGCTGTCTGCCTTGAAGGAAGTTATTTTGTAATACTTCCTCTGTAGCAAGTGATGCTTCATCAGATCCGATCTTGCTGGGTCACTTAATTAATCTTCCCACTAGGCCAGGCTGCCTGCGGCTTGAGGTCCCCTTACCTTTGTGTATGCCTACCAAGTGTGGTGAAGGCAGATATCAGGCGATGGTAGCAATTCCTGAATGCATGCAATAGTAGTTCGCCATGGCAGGATACCTTGAACCCGCACAGGGATTTTCAGGTTCATGCTGGTGCTGCTGGATCTTTGCCCTTTGGTTTTATTTCAAGGGCCGCTGGTGTGCAAAGCTATGGCCTCAAGCCCGGTGTGATGAGGCAATCATGTGACATAACTTTTCTTGAGTTTTCCCCATTGTAGTAGCAGTTCACATGTGGCCCGAGGAGTTCAGTGACCATCGGATCTGCTTTTGGTCTGATAACCAGGTAGTGGTGAGCGTCTTGGCAAAACAGTCCTCACGCTCCGGCAGATTCTCCGCCCCTCTGCTCACGCTTTCGAGCTGCGTCGCTTAAGGTTTAATATTGTGCTTTCTACTCTCCAAATTACGGGATCCTCTAATGATGTTGCTGACACTCTATCCCATTTTCAGATGAAGAGCTTCAGATCCTGGGCTCCAGACTCAGCTGTTGCCAGACTTTTCCAGACCACCTGTGGCATTTTGACAACAATTAGTATTTACAGAGAGCAGCAGCTTCCATTTCCCCTTCTGCTTTAGCTCTTATGGGATGGCCTGGATGGATTTCTTAGCCTTAAACTGGCAGTCCTCGGCCATTCAGATGAATTAGCCCCCATCCTCTGAGCAGATCCTGCAGTATTTGGTCTACCTGCTGCAGATTGGGCGTGCTGTTATAACTATCAGAATTCAGTCTGCTGCGATGTCTGTTACACTGAAGCTTTAATTTTCAGAGACCCTTGTATAAAGTTTGTAGTGCGCAGGGCCTTGGAAGGTTGGAATAGAACAGTGGGCAGGAAGTTGGTCAATTTTACCTATGTAGTATCTGCAACAAGTTAAAACTTGTCTGCTGGTTAAAGATCAAGGCGAGATTCCTTTCAGTAGTCCATTGCATTTTCGCACTGAGGGTTAGGAAAATGGTTGTTGGTGCCAGCATGGGGCTGAGAGTCTGGAGGCTTATTGCTTCAGGACTTTTCCTTATCCTTTGGAGCTTGTCTTTAGAATCGGGAACTCAAAAACAGACTTAGTGGGCAGGAGTGCCACAATCAGGGTTCCCGCCACAGGTGAAATATTCTGTTATGGATAACAGAATATTTGGCTTTTCATTCCCTGGGGGCTGGCCCACTCCTAGTGCATGAAAATGGGCTCCCGTTAGCCAGGCATCAGTGTGCTTACGTCGTGCACCAGTTATTACTGCCTGCGGCTTGCTTACCGCTGAACACGCCTCATTCCTTCCTAATAGGACTGCTGCAAAGGCTGCACACTGGGGGCCTTGTCAGTAGACAGGATTGTGAATACGGGTCATTTGGAAGCCTTACGCTGACAAGGGTTATATCAAGAAGTGTCAAATGATGTCTGTGCTGATGCTTGTCTGTTATTTCCTTTTTCCATAGGAGCAGCTGTGCACATTTGGGTCACAGCATCATACACTAGGCTGGTAAGCATGTTGACGAGTTTGGACTGGGGCGCCATCTCAGTCTTCCTGCCCATGTGAACATTTACTGGATGTCCTGATGGGGAATGCTTTGGGAGGAGATCCTTCCTTTGGTGTGGTCGAGTGTGACCTGAGCAGGTCCTCCCGCAGTGCTGGTGGTACAGCTGGGCGAGAATGTTTGCTGTCTTCCTCCAGCATAAGTTTGCATTCCTGCATGCAAGAGGGCTTGGATTGAGTTGATGGCAGCTCTCCCTGGACTCATAATAATTTAAGGCATTGGTTCAAGGTGGTCTGGAGGGGGGGTTGGAGCACCTGTCCCATCCAATGTGCAAAGATATTCCATTAAGGGAATCCAAGGATTCGCTATGCTTTTGTCAACCCCTTTCGAGGGGTAGGGCCACACAAGAGTCCCTGGTAGCATTTGGGGGTGAGCTTGAGTCTGATCCTGTTTCATTGCTCCCCCACGCTGTTTATTTGTACTGACGATATGGTGGGGCCCAGTCGTCAGTGCTGCCCTGCTAAGGTCAGGTGCAGCTAGTCGGGAACCAATGCCTAGACAAACTACCACTGAGCAGGCCAGAAAGCATGTTAAATGCGCAGGAAGTTGCGGGTGGCGTGTTGGTCGGGGTATGAGGCTCGCCTTTTTTCGGCTGCCTTTTCTATTGCATTTTTTTGGAGCATTAAGAGTGGGTGAGCTCGTGGTGGAAAATCACAGAGATGGTAGTTCTAGGGGCCTTTTCATACAGGATGTGCAGTTATCCCCGGTTGAATTGCGAATCACAACCAGGCATTCAAAGACGGATCAGAGGGGTAAGGGGGCCCTTATTCGTCTCCCTGCTACGGGGGAAGCAGGCCCCTGCCCGGTAAAAGATGTTAATAAGTACCTGGCGGTACGTGCCCAAGGGGATGGGCCCCTGCTAAGGCATGAGAATGGGTTGCCCCTGTCAAGACACCAGTTTGCAAAGGTGATGCGTAAGGCGATTCTGGCTTGTGGCGGCACAGCCCAAGTTTTTGCCCCCCATTCATTTAGGATAGGGGCTGCCACGACAGCAGCCCATTGGGGCTTGTCAGCCTCCAGAATAAAGGATTTGGGTCGCTGGAAATCAAATTCGTTCAAAGGATATGTTCGCTGACAATTGGTATCTTATACTGCTTTTGTTCATTTTATCAGGTCTAGCGGTGGTCCGCATTTGGATGGTGGGGCACAGTCCATTGGGCTGGCGTTGCAGCACGGCAATCTGGAATGGGTCCAGATCTCGGCCTTCCTCCACACATTCGGTTGTCTTGGCTGTCCAGACGGGGAATGCGCTGGTCAAAGTTCCTGCCAAGTATCCGGAGGCAGTTGCTCCTGGAGGGGCCGCCAGCTGCTATGGTGGTGCAGCTGGGTGAGAACGACCTGGTGGCCATGGACTGTTTGTCACTACGTGCTGCAATTTTGGGTGACCTGGAGACGCTGCGGGCAATGGTGCCAACAGCGAGAATTTTCTGGTCAAAGCTTTTGCAACGCCGCCTTTGGAGGGGCAGTCGTTGCCCAGCCGCCACTGAAAGGGCCAGAAAGCGCATCAATTCTCCAAAAAAAAAAAAAAAAAAAAAGGTTTTGGAGCTGGGTGGAGATGTGATTTCCCACCCCGAGATTCTTTTTCAGGCGCCATCCTTTTTCAGAGCTGATGGCGTGCACCTTTCTGCTTCAGGGAATGAGGCTTGGATAGGTGCGGTGGTGACCAAGCTGAGGTCTTGGTTGGGTCTGTGAGTGGTTTGGCGGTGAGCTGAGGGCTCCATGGCGGTTAGGCATTGGTTAAAGTGGTGCTTGGAGGGGTAAGTGCCTACCCCTCCAAATGATGCGGAGGGAATTCCGTTAAAGGAATCCAGGGGCTTGCCATTCTTTTCGTCCTTGTTCATGGCGTTGGACTTGGGCCGTGCAGGCCCCACAGGAACATGAGGGTGAGAAGTGTTAGACTGTTGCCCAGCTTCATTTTCTCACCCAATACTTGTTTCCCCACACTGGCTTCCGTTGGTGTCCGGTATGCCAGCTCTGTCCCTGAGGGCATGGACAGATAGTCATAACCAATGCCTAAGCAACCACTCACATTTTTGTACTTGAATAAAGTTGTGGCCAAAATTATGCCAAAAACCCAAACAAAAATTGATGTGTGAAGTGTGAATTTTTTGGGGGGTGGCAGTTGTGGGACTCAACACGCAACTAGCCCCTGACAGAAACTTGTCCACTGTTAACACTAAGGAATGTGTGATAAACGTTCATGACTGGAGTACAATTTCTCCAAAGGTATCATCATTCCAGAAGATATATATTAGCAACTCAAGCAAACAACCTTTGCATGGCAGCCACATCATTTATAGACCTCTGAGCATGGTGGTTTAAAAAACCCCTTTCCACATAACCAATTAGGTAACTTATGTGCCTCCCTTCCTGCCCTCCTTTGAGACTACTTATCTCATCAGCAAGTAGCAGTATATAGCTCACAATCTACAGCTATGAGCTCCCAGACTATCATTTATATGACAGTCAATGTTTGTAGCCTATTGTGTACGCCTTTGGGTTCCCAACTCCCAGCAATATATTTTGTGGCTAATATATTTTGCAAGCCAATCCAAAGGAAGAAGACATCATAATTTGAGCCCAAATGCTGCTTCATTCTTTAGGTTTAATAGGAAGTGAGGGTGAAAAGCTGGGATGTAAGAATGGGTGAATTGTACTCCTGGTCAAGTTTAAGAGTCCATCTCGTTGAGCTGTCCATTTTAAACTAAAGCTTTTTGTGGATTGCATGGTTTACTCCAGGGAGAGACAACAGGGTACAATCAAGATGTTATGGAATACATCAGTGCCAGACAGTATGGCCAATATTCAGGAATGATGCATGGGTAATATTGCATTCGTTTTCCTGATTATAATGCTAGTTCTCTAACATTCCTTTCACACTGCAACACCTGTTGAATTGTGAAACAAGGCTTTTTCACTGGTATACCAGCACGTTGCACTAGATTTTGTTCATACCAGCGGGCATAGTGTGATGCAACAACAAATGTAATTTACCAGTGTTGCTACGCCCCTACTCTTTCTGCACATGCAGTCTTCTGTCCCCGTGTTTTACCCTTGCAAACAGCAGAAAAGAACTGTATTGCAGTACAACGTAATATAAAAATTAATAGACAGGGAAACATTGGGGAAATGAGACAAAAACGGCCTAGTTAATGCAGCCTCAGACTTCCATTATCTCTGGTGCTGATGGAAGTTGTAGCCAGACAACAGCTGAAGGGCACCATGTTGACTACCCCGGCTCATGCCAAGTTATATTCATTTAATCCTTAAATGCCACAAGATGTGTTCTGGTTTTCTTGCAAGGAATTAAAGAATCATCAATAATGTAGAGCCCATTGGCTGTATCCAGTCTTTTTGCCAGGAACTTATCACCCTCACATTAAAGTGAAGTCTGCAACGAAATCCTTGCATGATAACAAAGCCTGGTTTACAACAAAGATATATCCTTGCACTGAAATCTGCTTTCCCAATTGAAAGTGAGACTTCTGTTCCAGATATACACGCATGTATTTAACTGATTAATCAGTTTGGCCTTACTAAGTAAACTATTGATGTTTTTTTATATTTCATGCATACTGTCAGCTCAAATATAATGGGAGTTGTGCAATAATAGTATCATAGAACTGGCACATCCTTTTCTTTAGATGCCTCCCACATTTCTTTCTTGTTGGAATTGCCTTCCTTATTTCACCTTTAAAAAACTCCCATCCATATTGGACTCCCTTGTCTTTGAATATTTCTGACCATGCAGTTCCTTAAGCATTTTGAAATCAGCCTTCTTAAAGTCCAGAGTGCATGTCCAACTGCACTCAACTTTCCCTTGCCTCTGTATAATGAAACCCTAGAGAACACCATTACTTCCTCCTAAGGTACCCAGTAGTTTCACTTCATTTATCAGTTCCTCCCTGTTAGGTCCAAGAGAAATGACCCCCTTGTTGCTTCTTCCACCTTATGGAAAATGAAATTGTCAGTGAGGCAATGGAGGAATTTGTTGGACCTTGCATTCCTTACAGAGTTTGAGTTCCAGCAGATATTGGAGTAGTTGAATCTCCCCTGATAACTATGTCTCTCCTTTTTAAATGTTTGTTAACTTGCTCTAGGAAGGCATAATTCAAGTCCTCAGTCTGACTTGGAGGTTTATAGCAGACACTCCCAGAAAGGTCACTGTTGTTTTCATCTCCTACCATTTTTTACCCATGTACTCTCAGCCTGCCTTCCATGCTCCATGTCATGGATCTCTTCATAAGAGTACACCTCCTTTACATATAATGCTACTCCTTCCCTCCTTCAGTAGGTTGAAATGTCAGGGAAATTGATAAACTGCCATGTGAATACTATCATAGTCCAACAATATCTGAAGGGCACTACATGGCCATTATTTCAAAATAATGGGTTCCTATATTGTTCCTTTCCGCATACTGTTAAATATGGAAACCATTCTGTAGACTGCTAGATGACCAGCAAATCATGCACCTATAGTTCAGAGATACCATAGCAAGTAGATTTGGTTATTCCTTGGCCAAATTTTAGCACAACTAAAACTCTGTGAAAGGACTTTAGCTTAGTGCTATGCTGAATTATTCCGTTTTCTCTGACAGTGGTGGCACCTGTAAAGAGCCTCTGAACCCAAACTCACTTCTGGAGGCGAGGCTAGTAAGTGATTTAGCATTTCCAACATGCATTTCTAAGCCCTAGACCATTTAGACTACTGTATGTAACTGTCCAGGAATGTTGCATAGACGAGCCAAGATTCCTACTTGCCAAATATTGTACAAACACAAAATGAAAGTTCAGATTTGGTTCCAAAGAGCTTGCAATAATAAGCTATCATATGAACATGCCAAAGTAAGCATTTATCTCATTGAATTATTGGCTCCTATTTCTTCACTAACACAGAGCTTAGTGGGGAAAACAGGAAACGGTTCACAACATGATCGTTTTTATTATTATTATTATTATTATTATTACAGTCATACCTTGTGTTGCGAATGTGGTCCGTGTGGCAGACACGTTTGCAACCTGCAACGTTTGCAACCCACAGCACCGCGTCTGCGCACATGAGTGACATGAGTCGGTGCTTCTGTGCATGCGCGAGCACTGAAACCCAGAAGTAACCCATTCTGGTACTTCCAGGTTTGGCGCGGTCTGCAACCCGAAAATGCACAACCCACAGAGTTCTCAACCTGAGGTATTACTGTATTACTACTACTACTACTACTACTACTACTTCTACCCACCCTTTAGGGCAGCTAACAACAAAATTAAAATACAATATTAAAAAGCTTAAACAGTTTACACTCAGAGGAATACAGTGGTACCTCCAGTTATGAACTTAATTCGTTCTAGAGGTTCATTCTTAACGTGAAATTGTTAACTAGAGGCGTCCTTTCGCAAATGGGGCCTCTTGCTGCCACTGCGCTGCCGACACATGATTTCCATTCTCATCCTGGGGCAAAGTTCTCAACTCGAGGTAACTCTTCCAGGTTAGCGTTGTTTGTAACCTGAAGCGTTTGTAACCTGAGGTGTTTGTAACTCGAGGTACCAATGTATATAATGTTAAAGGTCAAGGCAAATTGGTGTGTCGTCAGCACATGACAGAAGATATACAGCGGAACTCCCTGCTGATTGACATGAATCTTCACAGTACTCTTTTCAGTATTTGCTGAAAATATTTTTGTTTGGGTAAGCTTATTCAGACATTTAGAAGTTATACATGCTTTATCTTTTTTTGTTAATATTCTTTCAAAGTCTTTTAAATACCGGTTTTTAATCTTTTTATTGAAAATTTTAGTATTTTATATTTTTGTAAACTTTTGTATAATCAAAAGGCACATAAATTTTGTTAAAGCATTTTAGACAGCAACTCAGTTGGATGGGCCATCATTTTCTCTGACATATCGTGCAGTGCCTAGGTCTAATTTTAGACCAGCATCAATAAATAAATATGATGATAAATATCATAATGATGATGAAAGATTGAACTATTATGGATTAGTCCCTGATAATCTGAAAAAGCAGCTCTAAATTTGTTTGCTCTGCAGATTGACCACATTCAATTTCATTAAGAGAGAAGCTCAAAATCAAGGATTGCCATAGCTGTGCCCTTCAGATATTGTTGGACTACAATTCCCATCTGCTTCAGCCAGCATGACCAATTGTCAAGCATTATGGGAGCTGGCTTCCAAGAACATCTTGAGGGCACCAAATTTGCTCTAAAGTTTCTTGGATGATAATAGGGATGCTAGTGGGACATGGGTTTGAGAGGGTCTCTTGGGCAGGCTAAGATGTGCACATGCTGCAGTTAAGTGCACAACTTCAGCATGAAAGATACAACAAAGGAACTAAATTGCATTAAAGGTTGTTGTTATTACTATTGTTATTGAGTTATCCTGAATAGCCTGTTAGACAATTAGAATCCAGGTATATTTTGAAGGAACAAAAGAAAAAGGAGTGTGAACAGGCATATCTCTCTGTACAGCTTTACCATGGGGAAATCTAATTCATGTTTGCTTAGATTTACTAGAATGAAAGACCTTGAAAATGAAAGAATCTTTGTTCACTTTGCCCTGTTTAATCCACACACGTCTGGACTGTGATAATATTGTACCTGGATGATTTGCAGACCTCTCTTTCTTTCTTTCTTTCTTTCTTTCTTTCTTTCTTTCTTTCTTTCTCTCTCTCTCTCTCTCTCTCTCTCTCTCTCTCTGTCTCTCTCTCCAAGTTATCAAACAATTGGGAGTCCTTGCAGGAAGGAAAGCAGATGGTGAGCTGCAACACAAGTGTACAGCCTTGTGCGACTTAATTGAAACAAACAATGAATTTAGTAGTTTATTGTACAAAATTCACATATACGCAGCATTTGAACACAGTTTGGCATGGAGTCTACTAGTTTCGAACAGTCACTGTTGATTTTTGGATCCCTGTACCACAGAGGTCAGTGCTTCGAATCCCCACAACGGGGTGAGCTCCCGTTGCACAGTCCCTGTTCCTGCTAACCTGGCAGCTCGAAAGCACGTCAAAGTGCAAGTAGATAAATAGGTACCACTCCGGCGGGAAGGTAAGCGGTGTTTCCGTGTGCTGCCCTGGTTCACCAGAAGCCGCTTAGTCATGCTGGCTGCATGACCCAGAAGCTGTACGCCAGCTCCCTCGGCCAATAAAGCGAGATGAGCGCCGCAACCACAGAGTCGGTCACGACTGGACCTAATGGTCAGGGGTCCCTTTACCTTTACCACACTTGAATCAGTGCCTGAATGAGCTTCTCCATAATCGTACAGTCTATAGCACAGAGGCGACTTTTGTATATAGCCCACAGATTCTTTTCTCCACTGTTCTTTCATCCATTCCTTGTACTTTTTTGCCCATTTATACCACTTTTCTTTCATTTTTTTTTGCTTAAAAGCTGTTTATTGACAGGTCTTCTAGCTTTTTGTCCAACTGCAATAAGGTGCCTGTGAATTGCAAGGGAACTGACTTGAATTCCTTTCTCCTTCAAATCCATATTCAATGCGTCACTCGTCTCGATCCTTTTTGCTTTGTCGAAGCAAGAAAGCGACATCACTAGGAGTTGTTTTCTTCTTACAACCACACTTTCCTTTACATTTAGGAGAAACTGATCCGGTTTCCTGCTTCAACATGATGACACAGCTGACAGTTACTAAACTCATACCAACCTTTTAAGCAATCTCTTGATACGTCTTAGCTGTGTGTTTGTGCAGAGTTACAATTGTCGTACTTTTCCTAGATGTCACATCCATCTCGAACAGTGGTCGAATCAAAAGCTGATGAAATGCTGTAGCTGCTGATGTAATGATTGCATCATTAAAACATAAAAAATGATCAAACTGACTTTTTGTGTTTGCTTTGAGTACAGGGTTATGATTATGATTACCTTCGCACAAGGTTGTAGGAGTATTTTGGTCTCCATCTGAATAGGGGTGGGGATCTTCAGGCCCCAAAAGGTGAATGTGGCCCTGAGGCTTCTCTGTTTGGCCATCAGAAGTCTCCCCATGGCACCCTCTTCATTGGCCTAGCTTTGCACCCCATCCCTTGGCTGACATGTGTCCTTGAACTCTGTTGAGTCTTCTTGTTCACCTGGACAGAGTGGTGCATTTTACAGTGGTACCTCGGGTTAAGAACTTAATTCGTTCTGGAGGTCCATTCTTAACCTGAAACTGTTCTTAACCTGAGGTACCACTTTAGCTAATGGGGCCTCCTGCTGCCACTGTGCCGCCACCGCCTGATATCTGTTCTCATCCTGAAGCAAAGTTCTTAACCCGAGGTACTATTTCTGGGTCTGTAGCCTGAGTCTGTAACCTGAAGTGTCTGTAACCTGAAGTGTCTGTAACCTGAAGTGTCTGTAACCCAAGGTACCACTGTATTACACGTAGAGATATGCTCCAGTTCAGTTCTTGTACAGAAGTGTTGCTGCCACTGCCCACCAAACACACTGGAGAGCCAATGTAGTGCCATGCTTAGAACAGGACTCAAATCCCATGATGCTCACTGGGTGACCTTAGATCAGTTGCAGCATCTCAGTCTATTCTTCGTCACGTGGTTGTTGTGAGGATAAAATAGGAAAGGGGAGTACCATCTGTGCCACCTTCATCTTCTTGGAGAAGAAGTTGGGATATAAATGCAATAAATGATAAATAATAAAACATGTTAGTTGGGTGTGTCAAATAGGTGGGTGGGAGTTACGTGAGCTATTGGTAAGGGTGGCAAGGGTGGCAGCAGGTGTGCTGTGCCCTACACTTGATCTTAGCCAAAAGGCCGAGAAGCGATAGCAGGTGTGCTGTGCCAATGTGCTGCTAATTCAAGGTGCTACCATTAGAGTTTAAAGCCCTGAACAACTCAGGCCCCAAACACTTGAAAGACTGCCTCCTTCCTTAGAGGCCTCGGGTGTTACGACTGGCAGAAGGAGCACTCTTTGTTGTTCCACCATCCTCAGAGGCTCAAGAGTGAGGTGGCCCAGAAGAGGACATTCTTTGTGGCAGCCCCTAAGCCATGTCTTTCTCCACAGACATCTTCATTGTATAGGTTTGGGCAAACACTGAAGATACACCCTTTTGAACCTGAGATGTATATTTTAAATACCCAGCTTATCATTGTGATCATAAGGTTCTTTTTTTTTTAACACTTTTTTATGTTGCGGTTTAAATGTTGTAACTTGCCCTGATATATTGGAGTGATTAATCACCATCACCATCATCTGAGATGCTTATGGCAGCAAGGGTGGTAGGCGCAAGTGGTACCAGACAGTGCCCCCTGGGCCCTGGGCACGTGTCCTGCCATGTTGACACCTGACACTAGGCTGCTTTTAACCTGTAGCTATATTTCTATGTGCTTGAAAGAGATAGCCAAAGTTAAATCCTTATGCAACACTATTGTGGAGAAGTAAACATTTCTCTCCTCCTGTTCCACGCCTCTCTCCACACAATAATACTTTAGCTCTCTTGGAATGAATCTGAGTTAAGACATTTGTTGCCACCCTTAAGAACAGAACAAAGAACGTTAACACCAAGCCAATTCTCTACCTGCCAGTATTAGTAAGGGGGGAGCGGAGGAGGGGAATCTCCTATTGTTTAGCACCAGAGGAGAGCTGTGATAATGCTTTTGATTATTCAGTGTTTGTTGGGGTGTTCCAAGGTTATAGTTAACATCATTAGGGTTGCAGTGGAGACAGCTTGAAAACTATTTTATTTTCTCCCTTGAGTCTTCTGATCTAGAAAAAAAAGAGGATAGGAATTGCTGATCATTGGTTTTTAAGGCTTAACAAATTGTGTGATGATTCAGTCCAGTATGGGGAGAGGGGTCAGGTAATAGTGGACAGAGGAAGGTGTAAAGTGGGTCAAGGGATGTCCAGCAATGTCAAGTGAAGGGCAAGGTATAGGTCTCAGAACCCAAACTGTGGTCCACACGTGAATGTAACTCTAATAGTAACATCTGCATATATGTTCCGTCCTTAATATAAATCTATTGTGAATCAGGCAAGTAACCTTCAAGCTGTCTTGTAAAGGCATTTGGTGCTTAAGACGCCTCCTGTGTGCAGCTAACAGTGACGGCTGTGATGCTTATGCAGAGGAGGAAGAATAATTGCTGGAAACAAATGCCTTTACAACACGAGTGTGGAAAGTACCACCTCTCTCAGCCTCCAGAAGCAACTGCCACAACTTTGTCTTCCTACTTTTTCTTTCTGATCTTTCATTTAGAGCATCATGGCCTTATATTCCCTGTTTGTAGAAATTTCAGTCGAGGGGGACTATAAAAATATCTATGCTAATATATAATTTCATCTGAAATATCTATATTTCTCCAGACTTGACAAAGGAAATGAAAAATTTATTCTTAAAATAGAAAATCTTGGTTACAATGTGTGGGTGTCTATTTTTTTTGGGGGGGGGGGGAGGGTTGTCATCTTCTACTTCTTCCAAAGAAATTTCTTTCTTTCCATCCATCTTTGCTTTTTTCCTACAAAGAATTCTTCCAAATGAGATGAAAAGTTAATTTAAGAATGCTTTCCCTTCCTTTTAAACCCATTGCTTTATTTGTATTCATGTTTATGAATGTTTGTGTGTATATTTACACAGGTTTTATGCTGATCAGAGCATGGGAAGCTTTCCCTGGGGAATACAGACATATAAAGGTTTTATTTGAAAACCAACCCGTTCATAATTTTCCTGCCAATAGACATAGTTGTTCCTGTTGTGTTTATTGCTCTCGCTCTGTGTTTTCCTTGCCACTTTCCTTGTTGGTTTTTGTGTGTTTTCCTTGCCACTTTCCTTGTTGGTTTTTGTGTGTTTTGCTTGCCACTTTCCTTGTTGGTTTTTTTGCATGCAGATGATAGCTCCAATGAAGGATTGAATGTTTGATTTAATTTCTTGGGTGGGTCCTTGACCTGCAAATGGAGCATAATGGTTTTGGCTTTCTTCAGGTAGCAGAAGGACTGGCAGTCTTTTGGCAGTGCGAAGCCTGGTATAGCTTAAGGATGGAAGCACCTTTTTTCAGTCAGAGACCCACATTCCTTTGTGAATGACTTTCAGGGGGCTGCACAGATGTGGCAAAAATGGGCATGACAGTCCATCCAGACAAATAAAAGATATCACAACAGATAAAATCATTAGAGGGGACACACAGGGCACAGGATACAGTCATGAGGGATGTGACCTGAACAAAGACCCAATGGCCAGATAGAAAGGTCTGGGGCCACATTCAGCCCCCAAGCTTCAGGTCCCCAAGCCCTGGTTTAGTTGGATCTGGTTTTGCAGCTCACAGTATAGGAGGAGCAACAGTTTGCAAAACCAATTAAAAGCTCTCTTTTTATATTAAAAACCTGCTTGGGCAGGGGCGTACCTACCAGATGCTTATTTGAACAACTAATTGGTGCATCTTTCAGCACACTGAGCCTTACTGTTAAATAACAGCAGCAGCAGCAGCAGCAACAACAACAACAACAACATTGTCATTATATTCAACAACAACAACAACACAATAATATATAGTTTAGAAAACTGTGTTTGTCAAAAATAGCGACCAGCTCCCAAGGAAAAATACATGTAAACAAGTTTTCTTTCTGAATTCTATCTGTTCTCTATGAATTTGCACATCTCTTGAGATTTCAAGGTTGAGGTGGCAGTTGTCCTTGATGTAGGGACACCAAACACAATTTAGAATCAAGATGGCAGTCCAAAACATGACTTTGGTTTGACTTCAACCAGTTTTTGCTGGCTGACTGTGCTGACTTCTAACTTGACACAAGGGTTATTGTGGTGGGAGCAATGGTTTTCATCAATGTTGTGCCACCAGCTAACATTTTGAATTAAGACTGAAACATGACTTTGGAATGACTTCACCCAAATTTTGGTGTAACGGTGCTAAACTACACTGACTTGGACACCTCTGAAGATCACCCCATTTGGCAGGACATTGGCAATTTTGGCGTTGTTCTGCCCATGTTTCCATGTAGGGTACTGCTGTTCAATTTCTGGCAAGCCATTCCTGCCCTGCCTCAAAAAAGTCCATTCCACAGACCAGCCTCAGTTATCTCTCTTGCCCCACGCAAACACCTGGACAGATATTCAGCATTATGTGCCCACTGAGCATACACAAGTCCTCATCTGGCTGTCCGAACTCCTTATTTATTTATTTTACTTCTGCAAATCCCGGGTTCCTCTGAGTATGCTGACAATTCACTCTTGTGAAGTGGTGGTGTTGTTTTGGGTACAAGATCACTGACACTCATCCCCAATCATTGCTAATAGAGGGAATGCTACCAGTGTGCACAATATAACTGTTTCCTCATGAGGATGCAGTGTGGACATGAAGGTGCACACAAGATCCAAACAAGCCCACACTAACAGTGAATAAAGCATGAGTCAACAGGGCTCTTCTTCTGAACAATTTTTCATGCTGTCAGTGACCCTCTTAGAAAAAGTCTGGTGAATGTTGCTTTAAAAGTTGACAAAGCCTGAAGTGTGCATTAATGTAATTATAGAATTATTCAGTGAAATATAAGATGTGTGCATGCATGCGAGAGTGAGGGAGAGGTTGGCACACTTATTTTTCATAGAATGCAGATGATGTAGGAAAGGATTAAAAGATTCCCCCCTCCAACTCTGAATGACTTCCTTCCCCTTATCCTTATTAGCTCCTTTCATGTATATCACAAAGAATTAGGAACCATTAATGGACGACTGGCTGCTCTGGTTGTGATGGAAATGGAATCACTGATCTATGATGTGATGGCTGCACACGAGAAAGTGATAATGGTATGACAGCAAAAGTTTCTGTGATTACCATCAGTATTGGATTTGAGATTATGCGGAGCAAAATGGGTAAATTAAGATAAACACCCTTTCTGCACTTACTGCTTGCAGTTGTATAGTTGCTGTTTGATCTGACATTTTAAGTGTGAATCTGTAGCTGATTATCCACACCTTTGGCCATAGGTCACTGCAATTAGAGAGTGAGTGTGAGTTGTCCCTTCCAAACTAGTGCAAGGTTTTGCCCGAATTACAGAAAGTTCTGTGGCTTTAATCGCAGCCCCAGAGGGAAAGAAAGAGGGACAGAGGCCAGTGTTGCCTGCGGCACCCCGATGATCATTCAAGGCAACCGAGGGTACAATAGCATACTGGTTGAAAAACACTGATATAGGGGATAAGAGGAACTACGTGACTCCCTATGTTATGGCAAAATTGGTTTATTGTGATAAAAGTTAGCCTGCAGATATTGACTGCTGTCACAGGCAGTACTTTGAACAGATCCCATTATCTCTTGCCAGATCTTCCCCCTAAACTGACTTTGCAAACTGACAGTTCACATTGGTCAGAGGGAAGTGGTGTGAAGCTGGTGTTTTCCAAACCACATCCACAAACAACTCTACCCTCCACAAAGAAGCCAGTCTGTGTGCCATCTATGAAAGGTGCCCTAAATCATATAAACACTAACACACAAAGTCACAGCATCCATGCAGCTTTGTCATACATCATACTCCAGCTCTGAATGAGCATAAAATCATTCCAGTGTACCAAAATAAGCATTTCTATCCCCCCCTTTAATGAGCTTGCATTAAGGTTTTGCAAACAACTCTAAAAAGTAAGACTAGTGGTTTGAAGCCACTACTCTTAATTATCCCAAAGCCTCTTTGTTTTGTCTGTATCTTACATTTTAATGCAGTTCTGTCTGAGTCAATTCGATTTATCAGGAGGCAAAAGGCACAAGGCTGGGGTTGATTTGCTTTGAGTCCCCTCACAAATAAACTGGAAAACTCGATTTTCCTGATAGCTGCTTTCTTCTCCTCCTCCTTTTTCTTCTTTTTCAATCAGACACACAAGAGAAGAACAATAACTGAATTTGAAGATGCCGTTATTATTTACTGAGATCTAATATACATCAAAAGGCAGCACTTGAAAGTGCCAACCACTGCACATATGTGAGACACTTCTTTATTGCTTCAATTACAGGAGCATTTTATAAGTGTGTTTCAGCTCTACTTTGGGGCATAGATGACTGACCCATTTTATACAAGCAGCAGCTGAGGTGGTCAACCTGCATTTTGGACTGTACCAGTTCAGACAGCATACCCTCCTTGCTTGCCACACCTACTTCTCAGCTTCTCAGTGTTGTGCATGTACATGAGAGAGATCGAAAGAGGGTAGGGGCAGACATCCAGGCATGCTAGAAGGGCCACCAATAGCTGCCCACTCACCCTTATGGCAGTGGGCTTCCCTGGAAACCGTGGCTCAGACCATGAAATGGCTCTCACCATTTCAAATGTCCCCATTATGCTGCATCCTTGGGAAGGGCCAAAGCTCAATGGTATAACATCTTTTCTGCATGCAGAAGGCTTTGTCTGATGCCTGGAGAGCCACTGCATATTACTGAGTTAGATAGGCTAATGGCATGCAGTAGTGGACCTATATTTTGGGGTCCCTGAACTTTTATGGGGTCCCCATCATACCCATCATCTAGGTCTCAGTATGGTGTTCCTTAATAGGGTTCCTTAATAGATCACATTTACTTATTTTTAAAATTAACTTCAATAACTCAGATTTTGATTAAAATTGCTGTACTGAATTATCTCACGTCAAAGTAACTGGTGTGAGTAAATATTTCCTATGCCTTATAGTTTTCAAGTTATGCAGAGGATGAAAATTAGGGAAATTTTATATGCATGCATGAATAAAGTCGTTTCTGTGGTCCCTCTGGGATTAGTGGCCCATAAGCTTCATAAGTTTCATAGTAGATCCATCACTGATGGCATGATTCAGTATAAGGCAGCTTCCTCTGCAACATCAATAGAGACTGATCAGTGTTCTGATCCCTAATGGAAAGTGATAGGTAACTCATGGCATTCCAAATGTTGTTGGACTCCAACTCTCATCAGTCACAGCCACCATAGCCAATGGTGCAGAAAGATGGCAAGTGTAGTCTAATGACATCTGGAAGTCCACATGTTCCATGTTCTTAGCATGGAGTGAACATTCATGGGTACTCATGTAGGCCCCCTTCAGACTGTCACCAAACACATGATGACAAGACAATGTGACTGGTGTCCATGTTGGCATCCATTGGGTTGGACTAGCTCCTATGTTGTCACTACCTCCTTTAAATATTTGGTGCATTCATATATATATATGAATAAAGCAAATCATGCAGTGTTTCCTCTCTGAAGATAAGAATATTAGCTCAGGATGGAAATGTGCCTTAGTGTCCATGAATGTGTATTTATGTCCTTGTACACTAGAAGATGCATCCCTCTTCTATTTGGGGATGTAACTCCCAGAAACCCGGAGAGGATTAATCTCTTTTGATTGGGGTGGGGGGATACTTTGGCAACATGGATTGAGCACATTGCATGGAATAATGTATTTAACAGATTGTGGCCAGCTACAAAAGTTAATGTTCAAGTTGAACAGCTGAGGGAGAAGAAGAAAAAGTACTATGGTTTAATGGATTGGAAAATAGCTGAAGGGGGAATGGAGCATAATCATAAGAGGAACCTTTTGAACTGGCATGCTGTTAGTGCTGTTGTTTCTGCATAAACAACACCTCAGTAAGGGCATAAGGGTACAGGATGAAACTTTTATGTGAGCGAATGACTGCAGCTGTGATCCAGAGGAACTGGGTGTGAGCACCCACATACAAAAGATCCACATGCAGCTTTGGTTGTTTTCATTCATTCCTCCTCTGCCAGGAGGACCTGCTTGTACAGAACACTTTAATATCCACCCTGAATATGCTTGCAGGGAGACAGGGAGAGAGAACAGAATGAACATCATATATCTGGGCTGGTCAAGGTTAAAAGACTGTCAAAACTATTGGCATTGCCATGAACTTAATGCCATTTGATCCATTTGGTTTGGAGGATTTATTAAAGTGATACAAGTTTCACTTTGCAATGAAGATTAACACTTCCATGATGAAGAGTTTCATACTTGCTCTACTAAGGCATCAAGCAACCTAAATTCCCACCTAGCTAATTTGGACTTTCCAGGTGAATAAGCAAACCCAAGCAATGTGATTTGAGTGTTGGACTACCACTAGGATCTGGGAAACCAGGCTTCCGATCCCCACTCACTCATGAAGCCTTGCGCCAGTCACTCCTTCTCAACCTAACGTACCACACAGAGTTGTTGTGAGGATTAAATGAGGAGGGGGGTACCATGTGTGCCACCTTGAGCTCCATGGAGAAAAATGGGGGCTACAAAAGCAATAAACAAACAAGCACACTTATCCTTTGAAATGCACACTTTTCTAAATGTTGTGATGCAGTTCTCCAACCCCAAATGATGCACAAAAATGCATGTGTTAGTAAAAATAGAATACAAAACTACATTATATTAGGGGGGATTGTTCATTAAAATGTTAAGCAAAATTGCTTGCATATGTAAATTTGTAGAAATGTGCACAGAATGCAGCCCAATGTGTAAATGGGACAAACTGAACATAAGCTTGAAAAGAAATGAGAAACAAAAATAAACTATTTGTCTATTCTTGATTGTGAGAGCATGGCTTGTTGCCTCGTGAATTCACATCAGAGGAAAATATTTGAACCAGGACTGCTGGTTTATAGATTTGCCTCTTAGTCACTGCACTACAGTGCAATTTACAGTTCAAAGCATTCCCAGTTTATAGATACCATCATGTTTTCCCTGTGGAGGAGGCCCAAGCGAAGAGCCCTGTGCACAGCCTCCTATTGTCTAAACCTGAGGTTGATAAGGAAATATCCTGTTAGAGTCTAATTAATCCTATTAGTTTACATAGCCATTAATCCTACTAATTACACAGCCCCCTGGGACATTCCAACTTCCACACCAAATTACTATGTAGGATACAGAAGGTCCTGGATCAGAAGGTTCTGCTGAGAGTAACTGAGGTGGCAGTTCTAGTATTTCCCCATGTCAGTTCCTGAACTTTATTCTTTTGTTCATTTAGGTGTCATGATCTTTTGGCATCATGATTATTCCTAGCTTTTGGTTACATAGAGGTGAACATTTTCACTGGTGGTAGCAATGTTGTGGAATGTTCTCCTTGCTGAAATAAAAGAAGTCCCATCAGTACCTGCAATTCTCTAGCTCTTGAAGATGTGCCTGTTTGAACAAGCTTCCTGTTTTAATTGTTGTGCTGTTTCAATTGGCTTGTTTTATTGTGCATTTTAATTGCAGATCTTTATTTTGATCTTTTAATACAATTGTTTAATTGTGTGTAGATAGATAGATAGATAGATAGATAGATGATAGATAGATATCTTGATAGACATCTTGATAGATAAATGATATTTGTTGGCATCTGGCTGTCGTGTGAGACAATGTTTATGGTGGGGTGTCAAACTGCTGGAGAATCACAGTGCCTGCTGTGACTGCAGAGACAGGTAACTCTACTTGATGCCTCCTACATTGTTTTTGCTGCATTACAAGCACCGAAGTGACCTCCCTGGGGCACAAGCCTTGGCAGTGTGCATGGAAGTCCTGGACTGCCCAGATGACAAGATCCCACTCTCAGCCTAGCTGATGTGGTCCAAAGGAAAGTAGAGCAATACATTTGGCACCAGTTTGACTGCAGGAGTTGCTGGAAGGAGGCTACAAGGTGCCACCCAACCATTAGCGACTCCACTCCACTCCAGATTTGTGTAGGGTTTACTCCTAAGCCATTTCTTCTCCCAAAATTGTCCCACAAGGCAGCGGGTACATATTTTTCTTCAGGGTTTACTCCCAAAGTAATGAGTATAGCTGTAAGGCAGCAAAAGTTTAGGATCCGAGTTTTCCTTCTGCTAGATGGACTACCTTCCCAGGTTGACAAGCCACATCTGCCCCTCATTTCCCTCTACAACATGTGTAGAAACCGCCTTCTTGAACCCACTACAGTGGTACCTCTGGTTATGAACTTAATTCGTTCTGGAGGTCCGTTCTTAACTTGAAACTGTTCTTAATGGGGCCTCCCACTGCTGCTGTGCCGCAGCATGATTTCTGCTCTCATCGTAAAGCAAAGTTCTTAACCCGAGGTACTACTTCTGGGTTAGCGGAGTCTGTAACCTGAAGCGTCTGTAACCCAAGGTACCACTGTATTGATCTTGTCCACTCAATCCACCAAAACCTGTCTCACATGCAAGAAAAGTCTCTAAGTCACTGGGGGTTTGAAACCCATCAGCTACCCTCACCTGGTTTAGCCAACCAGTTGAAGCCGTTTCCGAGTTGTGGCTGCTGTTGCATGCTGACAGATTCTTGGCACCACAGGTGAGAACTGAGCGCAGGGTGGGGACCAAAGGTGGACAAACTACCCCAGAAAGACTACAATGTTTCCCCCACCAAAGGTACAACCCCTCCCCTAACACCTCATAGAGTAATATATAATTGGTTTTACAGTAGTAAGCCACTTAGAATCCATTTTGGTGATTAATTTCCTCTCACCCCCCACCCCAAACAACAGAGCAGATATTAACCATCCCAGTTAATGTTTTAAACCATTTCAACATGTTTCCAAGCCTCATTTGGGTGGTTTTACCATCTGTGCTGCCATTTACATTTTCTTCCTCTTGCAGCAGGGAACACAATTCAAGGCATTCCTGCTTTCACCTTCTTCCCTTTTTGATAATATCTCCAGGTTGTGGGGGAAGACACTTTGTCTCCTGAGTCCATCAGATAATAATGTCATAGTTTGACAAGTGGGACATGCCCTAAGGTTTCACATATCTCTCGTCTTTTCTACCACTTTCTGCTTCTTCTCTCCCCACTCCTATTACAATGCCCAGCACATCCCCTTTGTAAGTGTCATTGTTTTGTACCTTGAATAGCTGTTGGTATTCTGACAACGGTTTCTCCAAGCCATTGCTTTTTGTGACAGCAACTGTTTGGGTCACAGTTTCCTCTTTCTTTCTTTTTTTAAGTTTCAGTGATTCCAATAGTTTCCAAGACTTCCAGGTGCCCAGTAGGACTGACATTTTCTGCTCTGTGCACCTGACCCTGAGCTTTTTTTCTGAGGGGAGAAAAGCTCTTCCTGTTAGTGTTAAAATGTAACACTTCTCACTCTCGCTATGCAAGTGAAGCTGAACAGATGCTCACATTAACATTTAATTGAATTTATAACACTCCGCCACATGTTAACATACATTAATGATAAGCATTAACCAAAACAAAAGAAAAGAAGTTATATTGCATGCCCTAGAGATTAAAAAAAAACAAACCCTCAAACGACTGATTCTATTTTCCTCCTGTTTGTTGTTTGGGGAAGCATATTTGCTGTGTTGCCCTTCTTCTGGTTGATTAGTTGGTGAATTCTATGATGGGGGCCATTGCTGCAAAATACCCCCCCCCCACACACACACTGCAAAGCCAGATGTCTGAATATAATGACATAACAAGGACTCACACATATTTTGAGATGAGGTGGATGGTGTAGAATGAGAAGAACTTCCTCCAAACAACATTTCCCATGAGATTCCTTGAAAGAAAACAAGCAAAACTAGTGTCAGTCTGTCCTTTGTGATCTGTTGCACTCCTGGCCTTCTAAAGGGGGGGGGTGGGGGGGACAGTCATCACACTTTTCAGAAGTGTGACACCATTCATATAACAATTCCTGTCTTCAAATATCCCCTCCTCATAAGAACATAAGAAAGCCTTGTCCTCCATGAACTTGTCCTCCATGAACTTGTCTAAGCCCCTTGCAAGGTGCCCAGGTTAGTAGCCATCCCTACATCTTGTAGGAGCAAATTCCATAGTTTAATAATGCAGTGTGTGAGGAATTAGTCTCTTGTGCCTGTCCCAATTCTGCCATCATTCAGCTTCATTAGATGACCCCATGTTCTACTTTTATGGAAGAGAGAGAGAAACTTCTCTTTGACACCTTTCTCTACACCCCTGTCATACTTCGGTTGTGTTGTTTTTGGTGCCTGCTGAAAGCTTTGTGTTTTGGCAAGCCTACCCAGACATGTAATCTTATGTGTTTTGAAACTGCTTCTCCCTCCCAGCCTGTTTATATTTTGATATATTTTATGTCTGCTTGTTTTAAAGTTTGATTTTATCAGTCGCCCCTTATGTATTTTTTATATTGTTTGAAAATAAACCTGCTTAGAGGTTTTTGTTGGTTAAGCAATATGTAATTCTCATTGAAGATTCTTTGTAATTTTAATAATAACTCTGTCTCCTCCATAGCATTACATTGTGGTGCTTTCTGAAGCAGGTCACTTAATCTTTCTCCATTGCGGCACTGGACCTTATCTTGAGCGTTGCATGAAGATACTGATACACAAATGATACTGAGATGAGTATAAACCACTGTTAGCTGAATTTTGCAGAAGCTGCTTTCAGGTCCTCAAAGTTCACCTATAAAGAGCCAGAGGGGATCTGTGTTTTCCAATATCTCTTCAAGTGGATGAAGGTCAGTGAAAACTTCACACTGCATTTACGCCACACGCACATAGACACACTGTGCACTCCAACTGTTTTCTTTGTATGGATTCTGTGCTATATTGGGAAATTGGACCCTTCTAAAAAAGATTATGATTGAATTCAGATAGATTTTGATGTCGGCCCGTGAAATATGATTACAAAAAGAGAGAGTTGGCAGCCGTCAGCCCTCTGAACATATTTAATAGTCTGATGTGGCAAGGCTGAAGTCAATTTTTCTTTCAATTAAAGTATGTGTGCATAATATGCATAGCATTTTACAAAACCAGGACTTTGCAGAATACTGTCAAGTGCAACTAGGGGCCATGAGTGGGTTCAATCTTAGCCCTGTTCTGGAGTGTGTTACCCAACCCAGGTTCCCTCCAGTAAGCTGTTGGAGCTTTCCATAAGATTTAAGGTTAATCTGGAGTCCCCAAGTAAAGCCCTGGAATCCTTGATTCATATGCACAACAGTTATATTAGACCTCCTGTGCCATGGTTAGTGATGGAAGAATCTATCAATTTCAGTTTCCCATTTTTTTCAAGTCTTAACTTGGGTTAACACATTTTCATATCCGTTTGCCATTTTATTTTTAAATCCTCATGGAAATTCACCAATGTGAATTTCTTCTAACATACACTTTTTTTTGCCTAATAGATACTTTTTTTGCAAAGCAATTTTCCCATATGTAATGCATGTTTGCATGATATTTTCATTAACATATGTATTTTTAATGCACAGTTTAGTGAATTTTGATGGATGGCTGTGGTTTACATATTGTTTCAGGAAATATGAATTACGTAGGTTTGTCTTTAAATGCAAAGATAATCAAATTTCTCCCACATCCCTGCTTCAGTGGGTGCTTGGGAGGGTCCATTCCATCTGACAAATAATCTATCCAGTCATCTATCCACTCTGAACCCTTCCTCCTGTGTTGTTGCATAGTACCAAGCAAACTGATGTTATGGAAAGAGATAAAATAAAACAGCAGCAGCAATAACAGCAATTCATTATGGACACATTCCCAGTGCTATTTCTCTTCTTTCTCAAGTCATGTTTACAAAAAGCAGGAATCCAAGGCAAGATTCCAGATTGCAGAGAGGGAGAAGGTGATGGTGGGGGCAAAGGGATTAGTGATGTTTTATCATTAGCGTTTGACCCCACTTGTCAAACTCTAACATTAATATTGGGTCTTGGCAAGACATGAGTTCCAAGGGCATTCATTAAGAAGATTGCTTTTCAAAGTTCTTAGGTTATCATCTCTCCATTCCAGAGTTTCTCTTCAATTCCTGTTTGTCACAAATGATGAATATATGTTTGTCTTAGTCTTTTGCAGACAATATAGCACGCATGTTAACTTATTATTACCTGGGCCATTTCTCTATAAAATGTCAGATTGTTCCTGGAAACGAAGCAAGCTTTAAAACTTCTTCTTTTATTTTATTGTAATACTATCTATATTAAAAATGATTTAGTATTAAGCTGCCTTTAAAAAGTTGATACCAAAAAGAAGGAAAGAAGGTGACCTCCTGTTCTGATATCAACTTCTTCATTTCTCTTTATTTCAATCAATGCCAGCATTTTCCAATTGTCCTATCATTTCCATCCAGTGCTTTTACAGGTGCCTGTAAATTTTATCAACACAATATCATTGTATGCCACTGTTTCTGCTAGTATCTACTTCGGGGAGTATACACAGCCGCATCTCCTTCAACCTTGTTTTTGCCACTCCTATCTTCTGCTGATGCTTTTCACTACCTGGAAACTGGAGCGTCTCCTTTAGGAAACCCCATAGAGGATGCCCTATATTCTGCTTTGATTTGCATTCTGCTGCATTTGCTGCTAGAATCCTTCCTGTTCTGGTCAATGCCACCTCTGTGACCCAAAGTATGCTCCATAAACAAACCTCTCACTATTTAAAGCAATGTGAGGTAAGTAATTTTCCTTAAAAGCTAATAATTTGCCCATAGGTTTTGCACCGAAGATGGCTGGCACATAATCACTAGCAATCTATTTGTCACGAAATGCAAGTGCTTAAATAGAATTAAACACAACAGGGTTCATAAAAGCCTTGAGGTTTCTTTAAGTCAGAAAAGGGGATTGAAAAATTCTACCTGGAACTGTATAATTTTATTTCACAAGGTCAAACTGTATGCCTTCCACAAGGGAAATAAAAGGACAGAAAATACACCAATCTGGTTAAACCTGTTTTAAAAACTTGTTGCCTTTTGCAAAATTTTATTACATCAAGCACTTATTTACAGCAACATGGATGCACGGTCTAGAGAGACAGCATGAAAGAAGGAAACATTGCATGATCGAGGGCAGTTCTTTCAGACATAGTAGCCCTATTTGGGAATCTATGCTGGTCAGCTTTGGAGAAGGAGCAGGCTGAGTGACCTTACCCTGAACTCTTCATGCAAACAGTGTGTCATCTATAGTTATGCAGCCTCCATGTGCACACTTGTATGCATGTAGGCAGTGGTAGTTGGCACACATTGGGAATAGCAGGGTGGAAGGAAGAAAGCTCAACAGTAGGTGGACCCACAGCCAGTGACAGGTAAAGCCTACTTTGCATAGTTTTGTCCCCATCCTTCTTTCCGCTGCAACAATGAGATAAAGAAGGAGGAACATGACTGCCAGGGCCATGCCCTCGGCTGGCTGTAAGCAGAAGCAAGGCAGATGAAGGCTGACTGATGACAGACTGGGGTTGGTGGGGCAGTGTCACTGCATGCAGGCTTCTGTAAAACCTGGAATACATATGTGTACACAAAGGCTTCATTGCTTAAGTCAGTCATGAAGACCTGGCAAATTCAGATAAGGCATTGTTTGAATTTGCCACAAATAACCCCAAGGACCCAGAAAAGTGGGAACCTGCCTTAAATTGAGTCAAAACTTTGGTCCCTGTAGCTCAGTGCTGTCTACCTTTGGTCATCTAGATGCTATTGCTCCCATCAACCCCTAATCATTGGCCATGCCTGTCTGGGTTGATGAGAGTTGCTTAGTATCATCTAGAGGGCCAAGGATTCCCCACTACTGGTTAAAACTGGCTGGCAATGGCTCACCAGGATTTCAGAGAGACTTGATTCTCAGCCCTACCTGGAGTTGCTGGAGACTGAACCCAGGACATGCTCTTCCAGTGAACTACAGCCATTCTTTTACAGGACAGAGATGATGTTGCCTTGGGACACTGTGGGAAACTCAGCACAGAAATGCCAGGATGCAATAGCTCAGCATGGGAATTATGGATCATAGAACTGCAAAGTTGGAAGGGACTACAATGGTAATCTAGTCCAACCTTCTTCAATGCAGGAATCATTGCTACAGAATGCCTGACAGGTGACCATCCAGCCTCTGTTTAAAAGGCTCAAAGGCAGGAGAATCCACCACCCTCTGAGGTAGTCCATTCCACTTCCCTTACCACAGCTCTTGCCATCAGAATGTTATTCCCAATGTTTTATCAGAATAATCGTCCTTGTATTTTGAATCTGTTGATTCAAGACCTACTGAACAAACAGCAGAAAACAAGTTTGACACATCCTGGAGGTCCAAGCCAGATGACCCAGGGTAAACATCAGTGTTGGGGTCCAGTGTATTTGGATCTTAACAGCTGACTTCAGATATCAGCTGTGCTCATGCATTTGTTTCCTGGAGCTGTGTGCTGCTCATGGTTTGCATATCATGCATTTGAAAGACCTACACTATTTTTTAGTTACAAAATCAGAAGCTATGCTGTTCCCCATGGATCATATTTTGCATTGTTGCTGCTTCACTCTGTTTCGCTGAGCAGACAGGGAAGAGGGGGAGGGGAGGTGTGGTCTGCTAAAACACTCCCTAAGGCCAGACCTTGTCCACATCTGGAAATGAGTTATCAGTGGGAGATGCATGCACTCCAGCTGAGACACAAATGTGAGTGGAATCAGTTTCATCCCTATGACTTTAAAAAGAAAGAAAGAAACACCCAACACCTTCCCACACAACAGAACATGTTCATCTGCTATCTTGGAATCAGAAATTGGCAAGTTGATATTCTTTCCACTTATGCATTCCCTGCCTCTCTCTGGCTTTTCAAAGGACCCAGCAACAGCAGTATGATGTTCTAGATCAGGGCAGGTGGTATTGTTCTACGATGAATATGTATGTGCCAATAAGAAAAATGCCTCTGTGCTTCATGCAGCACATAGCTAAACTATGGAATTCCTCCCCGCAGATGGCAATGATGGCCACCGATTTTGGTGACTTTAAAAGAAGATTACACAAATTTGGGGAGGTGAAGACTATTGATGGTTACCAGTCATGATGGCTATGCTCTGTCTCCATGATAGAAGGTAGTTGCTGAAAATTCAGGAGGGGAGTGTGCTTTGGCGCTCACAAACTTATATGATTCTGTGACATTTCAAATCCAATGCACTGTTTCTGCATGTGTGCTTTCAGCCCATGCCATGATGCTATGCATTGTGGATACAACTCGCTCCACATCATTGATTTCTGAGCGATGGGAAATGTATAGCATAGTGGTGTCAGGGTGTGTGTAAGTTGTACTATATGTCTGAAAGATAGAGAGGAAGGAACTAGACATTTCTGGCAGAGAGTGTACCTAAGAACATACCTAAGATCAGACCAACAGCTCATCTAGTCCAGCATCCTGTCTTCACAATGGCCAGCCAGATGCTTGTAAGAAGCAGGCAGGCAGGACACAAGCATAACAGCACTCTGCCCACCTGTGATTCCCAGCAACTGTTATTCAGAGACACGCTGTCTCTGGCAGTGTAGCTAATAGCCACTGATAGCCTCACCCCCCTATATTGTAGAGTTTTATTCCAGACCCAGGATGTTGCAGAAATGACTGAGGTATAAGCTTTCTCAGACCCCAGAGCAGGAGCTCTCGATATCTGCAATATTCTGTATATTCCTTGTAATATAATATACGATAGAATGTTTTTATTTTATTGTATATTGAGACCCTTTTCCAAGAATGGTGCAATACACACACATAAACCCCAGCTCCATTTAGCTTGAAGTACAAAGAAGGATAAAGATGCCAGTGTCCTAGACAATAAAGGTCAAATCTGCAATCCATGTGCCTCCAACAAGCATTGACACATGGATAACACTGAGACATTAAGTCTTCCTTCTGTTGTTATGCTCTGGTAGCAATTTGTTGCTTCTTTGCATCCGTTTTCCCAAATGCAGATTACTGAGTGGGGGAGACAGATGGAGAAATATTGCTTATAAAAGACAAGCAGCTCTTTGTGGGGAGGATCTGTTCATCTGATTAGGAAAGCAAAGCAATGGCCCAGGACCAGAAGGCTTTTTCTTGGATGTTTCCTGTAAAATGTTGGCATGGAATATGGGGGCAGAAGTGGGCATGGGGGGGGGGGAAATCTGATCACTTCAGATTTAAAGGCAAACCTACATAATTCACACTTTGCCAACATACCACGTAAGAAGGCTCAAGGGACAGAGTAGTGGTGGAAAGGCTGTATCAATTCAAATATAACAACAGAAGATCTGCCAAACAACAACCAAATTATCTAAGTATGGGCAGGTGGGTTTGAATTGTCATATCTGAGGGAAGTATCCCTCTGTTCCCCTGGGCATGTAAACAGATGCATTCAATCCAATTAAAAAACGAACATCTTGGGTTAGGAAAGTGAAGGGGATCGGCACTGAAATGTGTGCAATGAATAAATGATTAACAGAAGGATGTATAAACACCATGCAAGAAGATCCAGATGACCCCTGATTGGTTTGAGGAGGAAGTTACTGTATTTTTCCATGTATAAGACGCCCCCGTGTGTAAGATGCCCCCTATTCTGGGGGACTAAAATTTAAGAAAATTGGGGGAGATTACCCAAAGTTGTTGAGCTTTTTGGGGGGAGGATTGACCATAGTTGTGGAGCTTTTTTAGGGGGGGTGAATGCAGAGAATCACTAACCTGACAGACAAACGCTGACAATCACTCACGCTGCAGAAGCCCCAATTCCTGCAGTGGTAACCAATCCACAGCACCCCTAGATGCAACAACCAATCACCCACCCAATTACAGCAGCAGCAGCCAATCCAAAGCAGACCTTGTAGCAGCAACCAATCATCCACCAAATCAGCAATGACAAGCTGCAGCACACAGCTGCAACGAATCACCAGTCCCCCCCATGCAGTATCCGTATATAAGACAACCCCAGTGTTTTTACATTATTTTAGAGTAAAAAAAGCTCGTCTTATACACGGAAAAGTATGGTATATGAAAATCACAATGAATGCTGAATAAAGACTGAACCTTTGCGTAAACTGTGGGCAAGGAAATCAGAATGGATGGTCAACAAAGAGGTCATTTAGAGGACACAGGAAAGGATACAGTAATTATGAGAATAGAAAGAGTATAGGGCAAGGTTATGGAGGATTTTGAAGGTAATGAGGGCAGCAAACCACAGTGCAGTAACCTCATAAAAAGAGGACATTTTGGGTTAATTACCCTTGGCTTCCCAAGACATCAAGAAAGGGCAATGATGGTTACGAGGTTTGGAATAAACCAGACACTGAAACTAAATTCAAATGACAGTTTCAGAGCCTGGTTTGTTCTGATCTTAGTAACCATGGTTTCTTGATTAGCATGTCATGGGAAACATTGATTGATTATCCTAGGAAGTCCTGTTGTCATGCATGAAAGGAAAGGGCATCCTGAGGATGGAGTGGGCACAAGACTCTTGCATATCTCAGCATTACCAGCAAGATGAGTGCATTCCAAGCAGGCTGGAGCATTGCTAGATTCCCTGCTTAAAATTTGGCAAAGCAAAAATGGTGATTTCAGATGCTCCTTCTGTGCAACGAATCTGAGAGATTTTGAGGGAAGCTTAATGGTAGTGCAATTATAGACAAGAGTAAAAGATGAGGGTGGATTGAAAATATGGAAGGGGCATTATTCACTGAGAGGAAATAGAATTAAGCCAAGAGAAATAAAAATTGGTGAATTGCAATTTGTGTGATTATTGCTGTGGGAAAGTGTGTGGAAGAGCCCAGGAGACTCACAAGTAAACATACCAAGCCAGGTTGGTTGGTTGTGTGTGGGAAGCATCATTCCAGGACTTTTGTCATGTTCCACTTCCATCTAAGGATTCATTCCAAAGCCGACAACATTTCTTTTCTCAAGAGGCACTTCTTGTGTGAGCAATGAAGGTTTGCTTCTGGCAATGGAAGTGAGGATGTAGCAGATGCCTCCCCTCAGTTTTTAAGCACAATTTGGATAATTTGCTTCATCAGACAATGGACACAGGAAAGTCCATCCAGCTGTTTTCTACACACCAGGATTTATATTGAGTACTGTTGAGGATAATATGTATGATGAATTTGTGAATTTATTTATCCTGAAGCTGTAGTAAACCTTAATCTACTTCATTTGGTTCCAGAAAAGGAGTTAGCAATAGTAAAGTTATTAGAATTTTGGCTGTTAAATGATTGCCATCGCTTCCTTAATGTTCCTCTAGAGCAACATTCACAATATCCACTGAGAAACTACACTTCCCAGGTCTACTAGTGATGGAGAGGGTGATAAAGGGGAAATGTCTCTTTTCTATTTATACCCGCTTGCTGCTGCCACCAGATCAACAGTAGAAGCCAAACATATGGGTGGGAGGGAATGGAAGCAGTTTAGATAATCTTTGCTGGGTGGGTGTCTAGGGAGGAGGCTGGGGATTTGGGCATTGGTTCAATGAATGAGAGGAAGATGGTTACAGGTGAACGCTGGGTGAGGGCAGGGCATGGAGGGTGAACAGAATCCAACATGCCAGCACAGCCCTCACCACCAATGACCCTGGGCGGGTACATACATGGCATGGAAGGTTCAAGGAGCCTGCATGCCAGCCCATCCTTCACCACAGGAGTCAAGTGGGGTCATGCTGTGCCATCCGCCAGCGCATGCAGGGAGGAGCCCCGTCAGCCCTTGGCAGGCAAATCTCCCCAACGCTGGCTGGGCAGCCATTCAGCGATGGGCTTGGGAGGCTGGCAGTGAAACCATGCCAGACTCCTAGGCCCAAAGACCCCTGGAGGCAGGCAGGACAGGATGGGGTTCCCTACGTGGGGGCACCTGGTTCACCCCCCTAAAAATCTTGCTCCTTCTCCCCCACACTACGCCACCCTGTCTCACCACCCTCAAAAAATAATATTAGTCTTACTTCACATCACGGGAGAAAGATATCAAGAGAATTCACAGGGACGTTTACCTCATTTAGGGGACAATTTGTGTAGCTATTGCATTTTAAGAAGATTTCAATTTGGTGGTCAATTTCATTTGTTTCACTGACAGAGCACTGGAAGTTGACTTTGTGGCATGCGAATTTGGGAGCAAGGAAGACAGTTTTTTCTCTCTCACTCTCTCTTATTTTTCTTCTTGCAGTGTGGAACATTAAACTCCAGCAGATGGTCTCAGCCAACAATGGCTGTACTTTTTCTGTCTCTCAATAGGCAAATAAGGCTATTGATACATATATTCTCCTTCATTAAAACTGAATAGTTGTCTGTTTAGAATTTCTGTTGCAAAGTCAGTTGGGAAAAAACTATTGCTAATAGAATAGAATAGAATACCTAAAGTCTAAATGGGGGGGGGGGGGTCCTATTTCTAAATCAAACTAAATGCATCTGTTCTGTAGCTTGATAATTATTAACTTCTGTTCAAGTCTACAGATGGCCTGGAATAATAAGTGTGTTACTTTTGATATGCTGCACACATTTGTTCAGAGATTATTCATTTATTTATTTAGAAACCAAGACAACAGGAGATAATATAATACAGCAGCAGGCCTCAAAATTCCTACACACACACGCACACACACACACACACGCACACACACACACACACGAAGTTCCCAGCATAGCCCAGAGATACTTTGTGTGTGTGGGGGGGTGATTTTTAAATGCCTAGTGTAATTTGTGAGTTTGAACCCATCATGCCATAAGATGGGGTGAAGGCATGCCAAACTCACATTTTGGCCTGCCACCTCCACACATCAGTGAAGACTACCAAACCCAACTTGGAAGCCCCGTGCCATGTCTGGAGACTGTATCTTGAGAAGCAGCCAAACGTATCTCAAAAGTCATGCCAAAGCCACATTTCAACCTGCCATCTTGAATAAAAAATGTTACCCATACATTGAGGCTGAACCCCACCTCCACCTTGGGAATCTTTCTGCCAAGTTTAGCAATGATATCTCAAGAGGTGGAGAAACATATGTAAAAATAAAAATAAAAATGGAGCAAGTCACTTACACCGCAGTCAAGTTTCAGCCTACCATCTCTATTTAAAAATGGAGACTAGCATCAAAAAATTGATGAAGCACACTGCCCCCAGCTTGGGAACATTTGTTCCAAGACTGTTGATAATATCTCAAGAGGTGGCTGAACCTATAGAAAACAAATGGATGAATGGATAAACCAACTAACTAGTTTCCAAAATATATAGTAGATATTTAAATATATTGTACATATTCATTTCTTTCTTCTGCAGAATTAGAGATAGTGTACATAGAGTTGCCTCCCACCCACATAGTGACAAAATCCAGGCCTGTTCAGCTTCATCTCATCTAACTTAGCAACACAGGGTCACGGGCTGCCAATTCCTACTGGGCTAAGTTCAAGGTGCTGGTTTAGGTGTATAACCGCCTACGAATTTTGGCACGTGGAAGCCTGAAAGATCGTCTCACCTCTTATATACCAAATCCATCATTGCACTTTGCAGGTGAGAGCCTTCTGCAGATCTTATCAGGAGGTCTGTTCCACACAATGCAGGAATTGTGCCTTTAGGGTTGTGGCATCTCCTCTTTGGAATAGGAACCATCTCTGTTGCTCTTGCAGCACCTACTGTAGTCCTTCCTCCTTCCACAAGCTTTTTAAGTTGAGATCTTTCCCAGTCTGGATATGCATGGAAACTGTTTTGAAGCTGCTTCTATTGCTCCCCTCCCCTTTGGGAGCAAGGGTGGGATATAAAACTAATAAATAAATAGAATTTGGAAGGAACCATGGCAGCCTATTTAAACCAACTGGCTGATAAAAAAGAAAGGGAGGGGCGGGGTAGAGAAAAGAAAAAAAGCCATAATAAAACAAATCTAGCAAAATGCAGTACCTTGCTGTTTAAGTTTAGTCAAAATGGAAAGTACATAAAACATTGTCATTGTTAAGTATACTGTATGTAAATTATTTGATTATCACCAAAAAATAAAAATAAAATAAAGTTGTCTTTGCAGTTTAATTTATTCTTCTACCTTTTTAGCATGACAGTTGGAGAGAAGCACACATATGGCATGCTAATAGCAAAACCAGCTAATAATGTGTTCAAGACTCCCATCTAGAGAATGTAAGAACGGATATGGTGGGGCGTGGGAGGGGAGGAGAAGTAAATTTAAATATAGGAAACTTTGCTATAGCCAGCATTCCCACCTTTAAATCAAATGCCTTTCTTTCTTTCTTTCTTTCTTTCTTTCTTTCTTTCTTTCTTTCTTTCTTTCTTTCTAATTGCTCAGGGTTCTAAATGCTGTAGGGATAAGTCACCTTCCCCCAGAAGTTATGTTTAATATGGCAATGGCAATAATAGGGGCAGGAGAAATAGTGCAACTGTGATTAGTAGCTAAATGCGCAGTCCCACAACCTCTTTCACTATGGAGATATCTATGGGGTAACCTATGGGATGCATTGACTGGTTGAGGGCTTTATATATTAATAACAATACCATGAGCATGGCCTGGTAACAAATTGGCAGACAGAAATGTAATATGCCGACAGGGTCTTGCTTACACCATCAGGCTGCATAAATTGGAAGTGGTCCCAACACGTTGCTTACTTTGGTACTGGGCACTTTGTTTAGAACTGCAGCAAATGAAGAGTTAAGGTTTCTTGAAAGTTGAGCGACTCTCTCTTCAACTGTCCAGCACGTTGGAACTCTAGGCCTCCACAACTTCTTAAAACACAATTGGTGTTAGTAACCTCTAAACTGTCAGGGACGTGGGTGGCGCTGTGGTCTAAACCACAGAGCCCAAGGCTTGCTGATCAGAAGGTTGGCGGTTCGAATCCCCATGACAGGGTGAGCCCCCGTTGTTCGGTCCCAGCTCCTCCCAACCTAGCAGTTCAAAAGCACGTCAAGTGCAAGTAGATAAATAAGTACCACTCTGGCAGGAAGGTAAATGGCATTTCCATGTGCTGCTCTGGTTCGCCAGAAGCGGCTTAGTCATGCTGGCCACATGACCCGGAAGCTGTACGCTGGCTTCCTCAGCCAGTAAAGCAAGATAAGCGCCGCAACCCCAGAGTCATCTGCGACTGGACCTAACGGTCAGGGGTACCTTTACCTTTACCTTTTTAACCTCTAAACTATCTGGAAGAGTCCCATTGGCCAGCTAGTTGAAGATGTAATGCAGGCTGCAAAATATGCCTCCATGGCCATCTGTACTGCCTCATGGTAGGCAAAATTATGGAAACTATCCATTGTTCATTTGACCAGAGACTTGTTGGGTGTTGTATATGCATCACAGAAGTTCAGTTAAGTGGTTAAGCTCACCATAGGAAATAATTGTGTAGCAGAGATAGCTTTCACTTGACACATACAAACAAATAAATACATTATATACACTCACTATTTACAATTGCTACAAAAAGCCTTCACTCTCTAAGCCAGGAGAGGATTTGAGATTACAAAGTCCTTGCTGAGACAAAGTCTACCCAGCAAGTGCAAACTCCAGTTGCTAACAAAGTCCTGCAACTGCCAGAGCTCTCTGAGTCCGGAAGTCTTGCAAGTTGTCCAACTTTCCTCGGATGAAGTCTTCACAAAGTATTTGAAAGAATTGTTCCAACCGTCTTCACATCTCCAACAGATTCTCCTGTACTCCCCAACAATGAATACTATAACTTGAGATCTTATCTACTCAGTGCTTGTGCTAAAGTGCCGAGCAACACAGATTAGACAGTTGCAAGATGTCTGCAGCTGCACTGGGAGTTGGGGCCTTTCTTCTGACTCATGGAGAAATAACCCTCTCCCACTTTCCTTAACAAGACTTGCCCCACTTGCACTCTGGACTTCATCCGGCTTGCTTTGGAGCCTGCATTTTTCCCACTAGGGATCTGCAGTGATGGAGAAGATGCTTGAGTCAGTCATCTATCTCTCCCAGTCATTCCACAGCAAGACCAGGATCGGCAGCTTTGTCAACTGGAAAGTTCTCCAGAGCATTCAGGAATCAATCAGGTTCCACCAGTCTCTGTGGATGGATCATCAAAATGGACCTACCAACATTGCAGGGAAAAATTGCTACTACCAACCCAAACTTTGCCAGATGGTGGTCTGACCATTACAGGCCATCTAAAGCAGCTGGTGCTGACTTGATCTGAGCAATCTGTGGCTTCATTGTTGGTTAAACACCTTGATTGCCTACTCAATCACCCATATCCCCATGGGACATCAGCTCTGAGAGGTGTTTTGTTTAAAAAGCCTTGAATGCTAGCTTCTGCATACCTTTGACTTGCAGTGTGCAATGTCATCCCATGTAATATATATCGAACTCTCCCCATGCCTCTCAATGGTTCTTGAATAATTTCTTTTTTGGACTAGCAATAAATCACTGCAGGTGATGCTCTTCTGGGGGGGATTATTTTTCTTCTCAGTACTTGACCTTCAGCCCCAAGGTATGATGGCGTACTTGAAGCATGGACTAATCCCTTTAAAATGTGCTACCTGTTGTGTCTAATTCTTTGAACATCAGCTTCCTGTCTGCTAGTGGCAGCATAGCAGACCTAAATGCTTGCCACCTGCCTGGATGGGCTAACCCTTCCTTTGCCAAATGCAATAGACAACACAAGCGACACACAATCACATACATACTCTATTTCACACAGAGAGACACAATTCAGTTTCTTTTCATCCACATCTCTGCCAAGTAATTTAAAAGTTAGGAGGAAAATAGAAGAGAAGGCAGGGAGTACAGATAAAAGGGGGGGGTGGATTCTTGAGAAATGGAGAGAGAGGCAGTTTTTCATTTCTTACATCCATATTGGCTGAGTCATTGTTTCCTCACAAAGACATTCATCTTTGGTGTGCCAAAATCCCAGTTATGCTGCCCATTAGTAGTACACACCCACACAACCCAACACAACACCCAAATATGCAAATCCCCCCTCTCAATGTTGGAAACCAAGACAACCTTCTATCCAGGTATTGATCATACCTGGACCTGATTAGTTTCCACAAGGTGGTAGGCTCATGGGGTGAGGTGAGCAGAGGGGTCCCTACTGGTTGTTCCACTACCCTCAGGCATTCAGGGGGTGTCCTACAAGAGCACATTCTCTGGGGCAGCTCCTAGGTTGTGGCATTCCCTCCTCATAGAGGTGCACCTGACACTCTTGCTTTTTGCAAATGCTTAATTTGCACCTGATTACCCTGGATTTTTGACATCTGGCTATTTTTCCTTTACCCAAATTTGTGAACTATTCCATATTTTTAACCTGTTACGGTCACCACCTTATTTCTGTGATTGCAAGTAGCTTTAAGCTGTTTTTAATATTGTGACTTATTTGTTGTGACACACCCTGGGACCTGAAGTTGATGTGTGAGTAAATTGTTGTTGTTTTGCTGCTGCTGCTGCTATTTGCACTTTCCTAAAGAATATGCAAGCTGAAACACAGCTATCTTTCAAAACCCAGGCATCTCCAAATCTTGTGATACAGTTCTCCAACCCCAAATAGATATATAAACATTTGTATACTTGGGAAAGTATACATATGCTCATGAAAACAATGTACATAAATGTATTATATGGTCTGGGGATTGAGTATATGAGGAGAGCAGGTTTAGGGAATGCAGGGACATTGGGGAGGAAAGGGGAGGGAGGGAGTACTCTTTTGTTTACGTGGATGTTGTTCTACTTGCACAATAACTTTACTGGATACACCTCCGTGCTATTAATGTTCTGTTTATTTCCTTTCTCTAGCACCTCCCATCTTCAAAACACGATGCCATGTTGGAAACATACCTATTGCATCAATACAGAAAGATGCAGCGTCAAATTAATTCTTCCTGAAACACAGCCTAAACTGCCTGACCAAGTTCTTGTGCAAACAAATGGGGGGAAATGAGCATCGCAATTTATAATGATGTGCTATTTCAGTGGTCTAGGCCAAATTTACAGAAAGTGTACAACAATTTTCCTGCACTTGCCTGAAAAAAGTATTAATCTGTTAAAGACCATATGCCCTTACCTGCTCTCTCAAGAGAACAGACACACACTATTTGTGATTCATATTTAAAACTAGGAAGCCACTATTGATGAAAATGAGTGGCAGCCAGGGTCTTCACACAGTTTATTTGTGAGCAAATCCCTTTCATTATGAGCCTAGAAGCCAAAAACTGAGTTTCTGCTCTCCACTACTTGTGTTGTAGTTACATGAACCTGTTCTAAATTCTTGGCTATCCTGTTCTGTTGTGATTTCTGGGTTTGTTTAAATGTCATCGACTGATTTTGAAACCATTTTTATTTGTTTGTAGGTGAGTACCAAGGCTGAGGCCAATTCTCAGATCTGTTGCTGAGATACTGAGACACTTCTGGCTCTGGAATCTGTAGTGCAAGATCTGTAACTGCTCTTGAGAAAAAAGTCTTCATCTGCCCCAACTGAAACAAAACATATCTTTCCTGTATCAGTCTCTATAGCTACAGCAGGTGCTGTAACTCTCCAGTGGTATCACTTCACCCCCTAAGGTGCACTCTTTCATTGTCTTCTGAGACAGATGGATGCCAGCAGCAGGGGATCACAAGGGAGCAGGCCGAGTCAGGCAGGTTCAGCTGAAATTAAGGAAAGTCAGTTTGCTACTGAATTAGTCACTGAAGCCTCCAGAGAGCAGCGATGAGAAACATGGATATTGCCAAGTGCACTTGGCTAGCTGAGCTAGCGAAAAATGTTGTCTCAGCAAAGGGCTAGACACTAGAGTCATCTGAAGGCTTTAAAAACAGACCTTTCCCTTCCAGTGATTGTCTTCTGCTGGGAGGGTTGCCCATCCTACTTAAAGCAGCTCCTTAATGTGGAAATAAACATTAATGCCTAAGAAGAAAATAATTTAAATGAATTGCAATATTTTTCTATAGATGCTAAACTATTACCCAGAAACATACATCTATTCTATATCATGATTAGTGTGATTAGTGTGATATCATTATATATCATATATATAATGTTACTTAAAGCAGTCATGAGATCAAAAGATGCCCTGAAATGAGTGTGGGAATTTGACTGGAATATAACTATTATGGCTGAAGATTGGGCAACCATGTGGTAGCGGGAATTCTTATAAAACAATTTCAGCCAGGTTAAAAGACAACACTTTGAAAATAATACAGAAATGCCATTTAATGTCCACAAAAATAGTTAAATTGATAAATCTTACCTGCACGCTGGGGGGGGGGGAGGAGTAGACTTCATAGTCCCTCCCCACATGTGTTATGAGACTGCCAAAGTTTCCCAGTTCTGGGACAATATATTTGTAGAAATAATAATAAAATCTACTCAAAATAGCATTGTTGGGTATATTCAGTGGAGACAACCAAGGGTTGTTATATAAACATTCAAGCAGTTACTTATTAATGGTAGCAAGGATATTAATAGCTAGAAATTATAAATAAGCAAATAATTTTGCAAGTCCAAAGATGGTATAATGAAAATTGGGACATAGCACTTTTTGAAAAACTGACACAAAAACTTTATATGGCTAGAGGGCAAAAACAGAACAAAAAGGAGAGACTTGTATAATGGCCAGCACATGAACAAATACTCTACTGTACCTTCTGCATTCCATAATATATAGTTGTGCTAACTTTTTCATTTATATTGATATCAGCAACTTTCAGAATCTCTCCATCTGTACTGTGCCTTCTGGTTGGGTAAAGGGAGTGGGGTGGGATGTTCGGTTTGCATTTTTCATTCCAACAAAATAAAATAATAATAACTCAATTTTAAAAATCATAAAAGCAGAGAGGCCCTTATTCACCCCACTATGGAGTGGGAGATGCTGCAGGGAATCATCCCTGGACTCTGAGGCTAATGGGAAGACAATGTCCTCAGGCCACTAAGGTTTGGAAGCAGGTGTAGATGGTTTCCACTTGAGGAAAGTAACCTTAAGTTTCTTCAACATTGGGAACCAGATGCAGAGACCTGGATAACACCAACAGCCACATCAAAATACAAATGGCAGAGGCTGGGGGTGGACAGGTTGTTGTTGTTGTTTAAAAAAGAGAGAGTGTTGGAGTCTTCTAAGCTTAGCATTTTATAAATGAAGACTTCTCATGCACCACATCTGTCGGTCTCGTATATTTCCCCCTACCTCCTACGCAATAAATCTGGAAGAAACAAAATATGCACAGCACATGCAAATTACTACAGAATGCCAATACCCATAACTGCTGTATTTTATATGAGTCTGTCACTTATTTCATCAGCTGTCAAGTCAGATTTGCTCAGTACAGCATTTTTGCGTGTTGTTTTGATGCAACATCTTTTAATTCAATTACACAATGGAAGCTTAAACATAATGAAACAGCTCTTCGCACATTAATTCTTCATACCAGCGGTGCTTGTAGCAATTAAGGCTCCTGTTAAAATCTTCTTTAGTCAGCAGACTTGGTTCACCCAAGATACATGTACTTGTAAGCAGGCTACTGAATGATTTTAAATGCAGAGATCTGCACATATATGCAAATAAGCAACCAGACAGGTACATTCTTCTGGAAGTATGCCATGACACATACCATGTGCAGGAACACACCACAACTTGGACATTCCCTTCCACATCTCCTATGCACATATTATCTGTTCCAATATGTTTGCAAACTGCCTTCCACCCATTGGTAGGTTCATAAAGTTCTACTTCATTCTACCTCATTTCTTCTGTGTCTTCAAGTTTCTCTCTTGATTATTCCCCCTGGGAAACTAATAGGGAGGCAAGATGTGCTGGAGGGTTAATGTTGTGAGCACTTCTATCCTATGCTCAAGTTGCGCGCGCGCGCACACACACACACACACACACACATATAAACCATATATCCAAAAGACACCAGTGACCTTCATTCCAAGGAACCTGAAGCGTGGGTAAGCACTGGAACACCTGAAGTATTTCACCATACAGAGATATGGGGGTGCACAACAATCCCTTAGGCTTAATTTCACAAAGGCACAGAAAGTAGGAAATAGGGCTTCATAGAAAATAGGCTCCTGAGCTCTGAGCTTGGTATCAATAGTGGCCCTGCTCATAGTGTGTGTGGGGGGGCAGTCCACATGGGCACTGTGCAAATTTTGTGGTGTGGAGGAACACTTCTCCCCCCCTCCACACACCACCATGTGAAGGTTAGATAGGTTACATGAACCAGAGACATATGCAAACAATCCTTGGATGTCACAGAAAACAAATGATGAACATGCCCATGTAAAACAGCCCTTTGATCAGAGCTGTCAAAATATGAGCAATAACAGGGAAAACATAGCTTGAAATACCTACTTTGTCCTACCACAATGTGTTTATAGGTTATGAGTCTTGAAAACTAATATTGCAGTCCAGAAGCTGTTTTTTTTAAGGCATTCTGAGACAGAACTATCTGAAAATTACCTTTTCTATTCTTCCCCTCAGCATGATCAGTTTAGATTGCAACAAAGGACACATAAAGGACATCACTGTAAGAAGAAGAAAAAACCCTCCTCAAAACAGCCCTCTTTTATTCAAGCTTCTCAATAAACAAATACACTGAATTATAGCCTGCAACACACAAGAGGGCACATTTTAATAAGGGGACCTGGGTAATAAAACACTGTGAATGTCAACCTTTTGATTGCAAGGAGAACTGAGAGAAAAGAATTAAAATTGTCATTTTTTTCTATTCTCAGCAGCAAAGAGGAGAGATTCTTATCTGTTAGCTTTAAGAAATCACTTTCCTGGGACTCCACAGCAGAAATACATATTTTAGTAGATGAAAACAAATGCATCTATCACAGGAGAATTCCTGTGTGATATATTCTGGGACTTATTTTCAGAATCTTTACTTCAAACACCATGTATGGGGTGTTAGGCGAGGGGTAGTACATCTGGTGGAGGACACGTTAGGCTCCTTCTGGAGTAATTTGTCCACCCTTGGTTTCCGCCCCCTGCACTCATCTCTCACCTGGGCCTCCTAGAAGCTGTCAGCATGTGATAGCAGCCACACCTCAGGAACAGCTTTTACTGGTGAGATGAACCAGGTGAGGGTAGCTGATGGGTCTACAGACTGAGTGAGTGAGACATATAGTGGGTCCAACAGCCAATAAGTTGGTTTCTGCACACGCTGTAGAGGGAAATGAAGGGCAGATGGGGCTTGTCAACTTGGGAAAGTAGCCCACCTAGGAGAAGGAAAACTCCTAAACCTCCACTGACTTGCAGGACCTCTTCAGGAGAAGAAAAGTACACCCTAAACAAATCCAGAGTGGAATACCTAAGATGGTTGGATGGTGCCTTGTAGGCCTCCTTCTGGCAACTCCTGCAGCCAAGCTGGTGCCAAACATATTGCTCTGCTTTCCTTTTGACCACATCAGCAAGTCTTGTTACCTGGGCATCCCAGGACCTCCGTACACATTGCCCAGACTGAGGAGGTTACTTTGTGCTGCTAAGGCAGCTGTTTGACCTCACCCCTGGAAGTGCAGCCACTGTCCATGCCAACCACACCATGCTGAGGTGGGGAATCAGATTACTGTATGTGGTAGGCCAAGCTCAAGGTTATTGCGCTAATTCGCAAAGATGAAAATAAATCAGGTCCAAAGTACCTTAAGGGCTGCCCGATCCCTTATGCTCCAGTCAATGAGCTATTCTGAGGGGTCAATGTTTAGAGGTTCCCCATGCCCCAGAGTCTCAATTGACCTCTACCAGGGTCTGAGCAGGCCCTGCCTTGCGGAGCTCCTTGCCAGTAGAGGTCCAGCAAGAGTCACCCTTGCCTTCTTTTACATGTCTTTTGAAAATTGTAATGTTCAGACAGGCCATCAGAACATTTTTATTTTATTTTTTTTACCATTACCAGTATTTATTGAGGTTTGTTGTTGTTGTTGTTTAGTCATTTAGTCGTGTCTGACTCTTTGTGACCCCATGGACCAGAGCACGCCAGGCACTTCTGTCTTCCACTGCCTCCCGCAGTTTGGTCAAACTCATGCTGGTAGCTTCAAGTACACTGTCCTACCATCTCTGTCATCCCCTTCTCCTTGTGCCCTCCATCTTTCCCAACATCAGGGACTTTTCCAGGGAGTCTTTTCTTCTCATGAGGTGGCCAAAGTATTAGAGCCTCGGCTTCACAATCTGTCCTTCCTGTAAGCACTCAGGGCTGATTTCCTTTAGGAATGGAGAGGTTTGATCTTCTTGCAGTCCATGGGACTCTCAAGAGTCTCCTCCAGCACCATAATTCAAAAGCATCAATTCTTCAGCGATCAGCCTTCTTTATGGTCCAGCTCTCACTTCCATACATCACTACTGGGAAAACCATAGCTTTTACTATATGGACCTTTGTTGGCAAGGTGATGTCTCTACTTTTCAAGATGCTGTCTAGGTTTGTCATTGCTTTTCTCCCAAGAAGCAGGTGTCTTTTAATTTCGTGGCTGCTGTCACCATCTGCAATGATCATGGAGCCCAAGGAAGTTTTGAGGTTTAGATTTGTGTTATTTTAATTTTATGTTTTAATGTTTTATGGGTTTTTTATATATAAATGTGTTTTATAAACAAATAAAATAAAATTTAACTGGAATTTAAACCACTCTAAAATTAGAGAAGAATAAACAGTTGTCACTGTTTATTGCATCAAAGAACAATCTTACTTTTAAGTTACTTTATTTTACTTTAGTATTTAAAAGTGGTGTGCAACATATATACCAATATATACCAATTCTAACATACATAGCGATGATAAATATATACATAGCAAGCTAAAAACATATATTGAAACCTGGTTGTATCCAAGGTAGTAATGAAGAAGGAAATATGAATTATCAGGACACACATACACACACAAGCACCAATCAAAATCACACTAGCTTAATTAAAAGGAGGTAAATTAACAACGACAAAGAATATGGAAGTGTAATCAAGGAAATAATCAGGTTCTAATTTCCAGTACTTGTCTTACAGATGCCTGGTGGTAGAGCTGCCAAATCAGGACCCAGAGGGGGGAGGCTGGATGAAAAAGAAGTATACAAGCTCCATGGCTGCCATACTTTCTCCCATCCCTGTGAGTCGTAGGTGTTGGGGGAAGGGGAGAGTTTTGGATCCAATAGAGTCCACCAGAATGTACTTTGTCCAGTCTTTTGCCCGTCAAAGATAGAGCTGGTTCTGGCCTCTGCCAATCATTGAGAGATAGCTGAATGCTTTCTTCCACAGCTTTGTTTGGGCTGTAGGGAATGTGTTTTTCTGTGTGCAAATTTCTTGGTTTTAATATTCTCCTGCTAAGATTTTATCTCAATTGGTTAAAGGTTTTATGAAATTGTTTGATTATATTTTGTGTATGACTCTGCATTGCTTTGTCATGGTTTTTTTTTGGGGGGGGGTAAGGGGAAGCAGACAATATAATTCATAGATTGTTTCCTGACCCACACCTGGACCAACAAGGACAAGAAACTGTATTTTTATGGTTCTTTATTGGTGAATAACTGGGTTACATCAGCTCCTAATGCTCACGTGATATGCAGCAAATTTCCTGACTGATTAACTCTCTAAGCAAACTGCTACTGGAGATATGTGCCAGTCTTGGAGAGTTGGAGCAACAGATTATTTCCACCAGTCACTCCTCTTAAAAGCCCTTGACTGACATGTTACATTTGAGTAACTGTTAGCCTCTTAGGGGCTGCTCTAATTGTTTTCATCTTTTCAAACTTCTCTCTAATGAGGAGACAGCAGGTGCCGCGGGGATGTTCCAGGAGATTCTGAAGACTTTGTCTCAACTGGGTCTTCAAATACTCTAAGAGTTCAGGGATCCCTGGAGCCCCATCTCACATCTCTTGAACCTTCCCATTCATCCTTGCTCTTGCTGACCAGTATCTGGCTCCCACTCCACTTCTCCTGCCTCTGCTGGTAACTGTCCTGTTGATATTGCCAGTGTTGGAGAAGGAATTGAAGGTTTCTCCTCACTGGAGTTACAGAATCATTGGCCCCTCACCCAATATTCTCCTCCTCACACTCCCATTCCTCTGTCCACACATCCCCTGTCTCCTTGACTTCCTGCCAGTCTCTGCCAGGTAGATAGATAGAATCATTGTGAGTATTGGCCAGTGCTCAAACTCTGACCACACTGTTCAGTGATCTTACTGGACTAGCATAGGATGATGCTAGAAAAAAGCACACCACACCATCCCCATTAATCTAGGACATGAGCTATCATGGAAACTGATAGGAGTGGTTAGAATGAGCTTATCATGAAAATGCATAACACCATGCTATTTTGTATGACAGCAGTAGAATCTTCATGGCAAATGGATAACATACACTAGGTTCACCTTGGTAGGTTTTAGCCTGGTTGCCAGCATTTTCAGAACATGTACTGGAACTGTAATATTTGATCTGAGTTCCATTTTAAAAATGTAAGAGCTATTGACAACATCAGTGTTGTACCATTGAACAATTAGCTATATTTCTATCATTATTATTTCACTTATTTCATGTCCTGACTGTCTTCTGTCATAGAGCCCAAAGCAACATGGATTTGACTATCAGATGGTTACATATCCAAGCTTTCACCAGACCTGGACCTGCATACCTTAATCAATGTGGCAAACTCATGCGCCTTCACTTCAGAAACCAGGAGCCTGCTTAAATGGTTGAGTATCTGTGCATTATACAAAGCACTAATAAGGAGGTCTGCCGTATTTCTACCTCAGGAGGTCAGAAGGACCCCTTGTCTCAGCTCTAGGCATTGACATATGGATTCAAAAACAAGTTCTTGTCAGGGACAGTTGGAAGCAGGATTCCTCATCTTATAATCTGCCAGAAGATAATGAGCCTAATGTCAGCATGGCACAGAAATGATATTAAGATATGCAGGGGACGTCACTGGTAATTACTGTGACACGAGAAGGAGATTAGTTATATTGCAATGGGTGGCTGGAGTAAGTCACTTGGAATTACATTACAACCAGGAAAGAAACACCCCTTATTATGATGCACCTCAGAGGTCAGTCTGAGTTATAAGATGATTTGGAGAAGAGTGACTATATCAAGTGTTTTGTTGGAGTCAATGGAAATTAAATTGTGCTCTGATAGTTTTGAATTATCCCACACAGAGCATGGCAAAGATTCCAAGGGATACAAATGGAATACCGGTACTTCTCCAATGCTCATTGCCACACACAGGCAAGTAGCAAAAGGGTGTGACTGGGCCTCAATCTGTATGTGATAATCAGCAAAGCTCACCCAAAGAAACAGCTCAAACCCAAAGCAGTAGGTTGTTATGGGACCCTTGGCATGACCAAACATGATTTGCTAGTCCGAGATACAAGAGGAGGAGGAGGAGAGAATCCAGATGGGTACACAAGGCTGGAAAATAGAAGTCTGGAATCCTCTTTGCAAAGGAGGAGGTGAGGATATACATGCTGCCTTCAGAGAGGGAATGAAAATATTAGGAGTAATGTGCACTGAAATGCTGACAATATTTCATGATGACTTTTTAAAAAAAATGGTGTTTTTTTTTAAATCACACTGATGTGGCAAACTAAATTTAAGTTTGGAAAAATGAGAAATTGGGAGAAACAAGATTGACAATTTCATTCCTAGAGTGAGAAGAAGTTGTTCATCTCATGCCTACTCTGGGGGTAAGGACTGGTAATTGTTAGAAATCATGCATTTTGCACATTCTATAACATCCTGTTCCCAAAAGGAAGTAGCCTACAGGAATTTAAATTCTGAGCGAATCTTGAGGAGCGTATGGAAAGAGTTCTCAACTGGACCTATATGAAAAGAGACTGGATATTAAGCATGATTTAAAAAACAACAGAAGCAGGGCAGATTTTGCAACAATTAAATGATGGAATAAATGTGTTGCCTAATAGCATCATGTTCAGTGTAATAATTAGGGGTTTTCTTCACCTTGGCTTATTATAAAGTTAATGATTTTTCACACTCTCTGTGTGTTTCAGTTGCTTAGGAGACAGAGTTAGGTGTCCTCTTTTGACATTGTTGGAGCTGTTTTGTGTCACTCATGCTCATTAACCTCTTCACATCTGCAGCAATTTCCTCTCATGGGCTGTAATGAATGAGCTGAGAAACTCTAGTTTATAAAGCTTATATGGAAAAGCTTATGTGGAAACTAGCACTCTATTTTATCGCTATTTTTTAAAAAAAGAAAAGAAAGAAGGACATATATTCTAGTATACTCCGATCACTTGAGCCTTGGGGACATGGTGAGAAAGGTTCTGATGGCTGCACTCTCAAGATCTGGAGAATGGGAAACTAAACTAAAAGTGGCACTTCCCCATTATCCAAAGCCCTATTGTGGAGGAGTATTCTTGTTTTCCTCCTTCCATTAACGTTTCTTCTTCTTCCAAAAAAAAAATTTTTTTAAAGCTGATTGGAGTTCCACTTATGAAATTGCCTTGCCAGCAGAAGGTGGGGATTGGGCTATTGTTGTTGTTGGTTGTGATAATTTTTTACAAAATATAGGGCATCTCTTTGTCCTCCCAGAAGATCTGATCTGGGGAGCTGGGGCACAGGGTGTCATGAACCCCATGGAGATATATTGGTGGGACTGGTCAGAGGGCAAGGAAGGGGAGGGAATGGTCAGAGGGCAAGGAAGGAATGAAGGGAGGAAGGAAGGGGAATTGTAGTAATGGAACTCTGGAGAAGGCAACATCAGGTTGAAGAACACTGACCCCCCCGCCCAAGTAGGGGCCAAGTGGACTGCCAGGTCAGAAGCTTGGCTTGGTGCCATCAGATACTTCGTGTGGTATGTCAAAGCAGCCTGTTGTGGTGTCAGGGCTGCCACCTGCCCCCGAAGAGCTTCTTCTCATCAGGAAGGTGCCCTCCAATAAGAACAGGAACTGGCTTTGTCAATTCCGATGCCAAGCAGATGATGGTGCCAGCACTATCATACTTAGAAAATCAAGTTTACATGAAGGAGTGTCTGTTGGCTTGCCTGCTCCCATGACTTGAGATATACACTGTGCCCAACCCATTGTTCAAAAAAAGAGCTTAGGAGGCCTGTAAAGTGTTGCCTTGTACTTAGCCATGTACTGTATCTTAACCTCTGTTGCACTTGCTGTAGCCTGTGGCTTGCAACCTGGCTTATGTACTATAGTGACCAATGCATTGCAGCCTTTTACATAAACTGAGCTGAGAGCCTGAGTACTGCATCAGGCAATGGGAGCCATGACACAGGGTTTGGGGGGAAGGGGAAAGCATCAAAGGTCAATGTAAGAGAACCCCTTGGGAATGGCTTTGGATAGCTCAAGCAACTGTGCCCAGAGTGTATTTCACCGACACACAAGCCTGTGAATTCGACTGTGACCATTAATGAAATGTGATGCAAGTTATGTGAAACTGCAGGCAGAAAATGGAGAATAATTCAACCAGCTAAAGGATCAATAGGATTATATTAATCATAGTATAAAGTGAAAAATCTAAATGCAAATATATTGAGATGTTTCAACATCTAGATTTAATATGAAGGCGAGGTAATGTTTCTGAATTACAATACCCACATGTAATTTTAGAATGCTTATCCTGAACCATAACTAAGCTGAATGATACCTTTTTTTGGTAAGTGAATAATAAAAAAATTGTAAATGGGTGGCAAAAGTAAAAAAAAATATGACTGAAAGTAACAATGCTTTTGTTTTCACTTTTGTTATATTCCAAAGCAGAAGGCATGAATATATATAGATGGAAGAAAAGAAGATGATGTTGCTGATAAAATTGTGAACTTGAATATTTTCACTAATGACTTTATAAGTGTTGAGTTTCATTTTGGAAGGAATTCAAATTACAAATGCACAGTTCTTTTTTAAAAAACAAAACAATAATTTTACTTGGGAAGGGTTTATTAGCATCACATCTTGATGTCCTGGTCCCTGGTTCACCTGACTGAGTTAATTATTCACCCTGCATGAAGAGCCAATGCAGGAAATTCATCCGGAGTTTCCAACTCATCTCTCTCTTTTCTTCAAGCTGAGCTTCTATTTCACTCAGTTGCTGCATAAGCTTTGCATCTCAGGCTAAAAGAATCTCAGTAGGCTTACCCTCACAGTGCATGCAGCTGTTTCACCTTTCCTGCTGCATTGGGAGCCTTCATGTAGCACAATGTGGGTTCATTTTTCTGCAGTCTGTCTCCCAAAACAGCAAGAACTGGTAAAGTTCTGAGCTCATCTCACATCATGTTGCTGATTGACTCCCAGGTTTCTTTACAAAGAAAGTTGGTATTTGGTTAAAGAGGTACTCACGTGGCCAGTGCTATCATTAGACCAACTGGGCAGCTGCCTAGACTGCCGACCTCAGAAGGGTGCAGTACTAACCTTTGAAGGGCACAGTTTTATGCAGACAGGTTTTTGTTATATCTTATAAATTTATGATAATAATTTACTTTTATTTTATACCTTTTTATCATTTCTTATGTAATTCAGACATCAAAATTGTTCTTGCGTGTTGAGGTCCCCAATCCACCCCCCAAAATAACTCACAACGGACACGTAATTTTTGTTTAAGATTTTTGGCATGATTTTGGCCACAACTTTATTAAAATACAAACTGTGAGTGGTTGTTTAGGCATTGGTTAAGACTATCTGTCCCCCCGCCTGGGGACAGAACTGACTTCCGGGCACCACCGAAAGACAGTGCGGGGGAAAGCAAGTCGGGGAAGAATTGGAGCTGAGACACAGACCCTCAACTCTCACCCGCCTGCTCCCCGAAGGCTTGCCGGCCCTAGTCCCATTCCAGGGATTGGACGAAAAGATGGCAAGCCCCAGGATTCCTTTAACGGAATTCCCTTTCCACAGCAACCATGGAGGGGCAGGCCCAGCCTATCCTGAACCCCTCCATGGAGGGGTAGGCCCAGCCTATCCTAACCCCTCCTCCACCAGATTTATAACCAATGCCTAACCACAACCTTACAAGTTGTGACGATTTGCTACGCAGTAGGCAAAAACCACCCAGCCAGCCAATTTGCCAGGTGGAAAAATTCCTACCAGGCCCCTGCTCAAAGGCAGACGACCCCATGACAGGCATAGCAAGGTCAACGCAACAAACCCCTTATTCTAGGGCGGGTGATCCGTTGCACGCAGCAAAAGAGAAAGTACATGGCTGCGTGCAGAGTATTCAAACCTTTTACCCCTCCCACCAAAATTGCAACATAACTTTTGCCCCAGCAACTCGGCAATCCAATCAATGCCCCCTGGCCATCTTGGAGAACTTACCCAGCAACAAAGGGGTGGCTCAGTAGACCCCACCGCAACACGTGCTCTCCCTGAAGGAGAACACGCTTTATGCATGTATGAAATGCATATACCATAGAGTTGAATGGAGGTTATGTAATAAGTATATCTATGTACACAAAAAGTGAAAATCTACTTAATTTTAAATCTTTCAGTCATATATTTTTCTTATTTAGAATATGTATTCATTTTTCTAGTAAGCTGCAGGTGATAAAGAATGACCATCTTGAACTCACTACCACAAATGAAAGGCAGAACAGGCAAAGGAGCAAAGCAAGGAGGGTTCTTCCTGAAATACTACAAATGATATAAACTATAAGACAGAAGTTTCACAAATTAGAGACATTTCTGGAAAACACCAGAGGAAAAAGAGGATGTCAAGAAAAATGAGAGAACTGCAAAGTCTAAAAAGAAGATGGTATTGTGCCTGACTCGAATTACAGGGACCCTGCTAAATAGACTATTGCTGTGATAATTTGTGGCAGTTTATAATACAACATGGACAACAGTAGGTTGTATCACATGATTTCCCCAAAGACTGAAGGAACAGAATATTTGTTTACCAAAATAATGAGAGGAGACTAGCAAATTGTGTCATCAATGGCTGATATATTCAACCTCAAAAATTGTTGTTGTTGCTATCTATTGTTCAGCTAAAAAAATCTGCTTTAAGCATCCTGGATTATTATTGTAGAAGGTTAAATAAACATTATCTTCCAAGTTTAAGCTGAAAAGGATGGTACTCTGCTGATCTCGCAAATGTAAGCAAGGAAGGATAAAATCTAAACTATATATCCTTTCCTGGTATCTAAATGCACTCCTACATAAAAGAGATTAAAACTGCTTTATTACAGAAACTCTTCCTGGGCAGTTTGAGCAAATGGGGTTATCAGTTGAGAATCTGCATGGTCAATGTTATGTTAATGGGAGTAACATGAAAGGTAAAGAAAATGGGATACAAAAGAGAGTCCTGGACATAAACCCACACACTTTTTGTGCTCTGTAATGCACTCTTTAAACTTGGAAGTCAATGCTGCTGCTAAGTGTTTTCTGGAAACAACTTGTTTCTTCAGTTTTGTTCAAAATATTGATAATTATTTCTGTGCATTGACTCAGCATTGGCAAATTCTAACTAGCCATGTATCAGACATAGGCATAACTGTTAAGCCATTGAGCAAAGCAAGGTGGGAGAGCTGGGAGTGAAACCACTGAGATATCCTATGGGTAGTATATATGATGCTTTGATAGAGATATTTGATGACACAAGCCTGAAAATGCTTATCTAATTGAAGCTAAGGCCCTTGCTGGTGTAAGATCAAGTTTATGGCACATGGTACAATATCCTTTTTGAAATCAATCTTGCAAACAAGCTACTACAAAATAAGGGAGCTGATCTAAATTCAGCTATGAACCAATTGCAAGTGACCAAGAATTGCCTTGTGGGCTACATATGTGAAGAGGGTTTTCAACAAATTGTGAAAGATGCTACTGAGATTGCAAAGGGGCTAGAAATATTACCAACGTTACAAAACGTTACAAAAGAGAGACAGAAAGAAATGGCAGTTGGACTATGAGGCTCAAGAAGTGGCACCAAAATATCCAAAGCATGACTTTTGCGACAGCTAGGATGTGTTTGATGACAGTCATGCTTCCTCCAGTCCCATGTAACATCATAATTTTCTCTCAAAGCAATTACACAGTAAAGAAAAAAGTCCCAAAGAGAACTTAAAAGTAACTCCACCAGTAAAACGCACACACATAAGTGGGACATTCAGTCATATCTCCCACTGGCATATAGTCTCCAGTGGATTAGTCAAAGGGGAATGTGGACCTCAGGTCAAAACAGCTGTATCTTACCTACACACATCAGCATCACCATTTGCGAACTGATGAGCCAACATTTAAATGGTGGACCAAGGTGCCTTGGTGTATCCATTTCATCAACTGTCAGCAGCATCCTGTCTAAAATAAGAATGGGGAAGAAAAGCATCTGATTGCTTGTTTCTGGGAAGCATATATGGAGAGAGTATAGGGATGAAGGAGGAATTTGATTCACTTCACATTTAAGGACAGACTTACTGAATTCACATTTTTAATTCACAGTTTTCCACATTTTGCAAACAGTTCTCTAGCTATGTAATATACTATGCATTTAAAGTGTGCATGCTGATGCATATATTAGTGAAAATAACATACAAACACATATTTTATTATGGGAAAATGTGCAGAGTTGGTTATAAAATGCCTCTAGTAGGAAAAATTTGTACAAAATGCCGATGACTTTTTGTAATGACAACTCTTTTGTTTGTTTGTTTTTAAATGCAAACTGATGTGGAAGAACTGGATTTAGTACTGAAGAAATGAGAAACTAAGAGAAACTGAAACCGAAATATTCACTGATCTCTGAGCTAGATATGAGCTAAGGCATTGATAGAAGGATCCAAATGCTCCCAAAGGATACAAGGAAGCTAATAAAGATTCCATCTCTCACATTGTCTCCCTGCAGAGAGTTTACATAGTAGTTAATTTAGCTCTTTCAAAATGATCATGTCAAGTGTCTATGCAACTTAAAAAAGTCCTTGAATTATTCAAAATATGGTAACAAATATAGTTATTTGCTCTCAATGGCTCCTCGTCATTGTTTTTTTAAAGCAAATGCTCAACAACTGCCCTTTTTTTAGTCTTGTAAGCAGAGGAGATGGAAGCCTGAATGACAGTTCCAAATTTTTACTTTCTTTTTGAAGGGGGGGGGGGAATCCCCAGATTCACCTATTTTTCTCCAAGTAGGTCTTTAAGATAAACATCAAGGCTTTTGCAGCATCTGAGTGATCAGACTGAAAGGGGAGGAGGAAGCCCATCAGAAAGAAGTTGTTTTAAAATGCATAATTGAGCCAAGTACTTCGATCATCTCTAAGGCATTAATAGCTCTCCTTCTAAAATGAAGAAAGGAAATTATAGCCATGTGGTATGCTACATGAGAGTCACTTTTTCTTGAGTTGTAAAAAAAGAAACAGCATTTAAATGCCCCAGTGTAGTGGTTTTATGGCTGCAAAATTTCTGCTTTCTTTTAATGGACATTTTTATATATCTGATCTCCCTTGGTTTTTAAAGGTTGACTTTGAGGATTAGGAACACCTTGTCTCTTCCCTTTGTATCGTCACCTGCTATTTTCCAGCTGAGTGCTTTATAGACATGTGGTTTAGGAAACTGTTAACAGCCATCATTGTGATGCTCTTTGAATGCATAATAATAGACTGTCCACGGGACAAGGCCCATGATGAAAATCAAAGAGGAATTAAGAATTCAGGAACAGATCAGAACTTTTGTATAACTGCAAGACCCTGATTAGCCATATTTTGGACCATACTGTACAGGTTAAACATCTTGGTGGTCATTAGTGCACCTTGTGTACATTTTTTGTGTGGCGGGGCTAAACTTTTCGGATGCCCTTCCTAGCAAGTTATGATGGGGTCCCTTCTTTCCTGTTTCCAAGTGGCGCTGAATACTTTTTTTTTTTTTTTAGCTAGGCTAAACAAACAACAACAGTTCTAAAAATCTTGCACTGGCTTTCTGCCCCACCATCTGCTGCTGTGCCAGGTCCAAGGTTATTGTACTAGAGCCCTGAACATCTAAAGCATGGGATACCTTAAGGATGACCTTACTCACTTTGTTGCAAGTCAATCATTGAATTCATCTGGGGAAGCATTGTTAATGGTCACTTATGGATCAGAAACAAAACTCATGTCAACAAGGAGTCATGTTTTTAGTTTAATCGACTCAGCTCTATGGATGTCCCTCCCCTTAGAGTAAATGCATGGAAACAGCACTCATCTCTGTGTACACTGTAGGCTAAGTTAAAGTAGGAAAAGGCATCTAGAAGGTTATGCCATAGGCTTTGCAGAAAATGTGGATATTGAGGAAGGATTTAAATGAAGGAAATGTGATGGTGTGGTGGGTATGTCTTGAGAGACAACTCTGAGCATATGGCACAACCAGAAGAAAATGGAAGCATCATAAAACATTGTAGGGCCCTTAAGGGGTGAACCCAACATTTTTTGGAAAACTCTGTTGTGCTCAGTTGATTATTCTCTTCTTGGTTTTGCATTTTTCAAAGAGGGTTTTTCAATATAATTATTATGCTCCTTTTGGTAAGAGAAAGAGACTTGTTAAAGATGTTAAATAGATTTCAATATTAAATACCATGTGATGTTTCTTTCCTCCCTTGTTTATATTCCCTACCGGTCTGCTAATTTTGACAAGGCTGGTAGGAGGGGTGTGTGTCTTGATTTAGACTTGGAATGCAAGATTTCATGCAAAGTTAATTCTTATGGCAACATGCAAGGTTTAACACATCTCAAAAGACTACTCTGATGCCAGGAAGCAAATTTCTTTTTATTTGTCTTTGGTCTCCCTCATGAGATCTGTTAAAAGACTTCAAATAGATTGCATGGTGCATAATGATTGCATATTATTATACCTCTTATTGCATGAATGGCTGCTACGTCCAGCTGCAGTACATCTGATTGTACATTCAGGTTAGTGGTGCAAGTGGAAGAAAAATAAATATTGGCTGATAAGGGTGAGGAGGAATAAAACCAAATATTTGCAGTAAATAAATCAGGATTTTTAATTCTGCAAGTTAATGGGGGAAAGGCAGAGCTATTTGCCAGTAACCCACAAAGCTGCATGAATGAATTACATCTCTGACACGACACGTTGACACCCAAATTAAGTAATAAATGGGTTGAAAGGATTCATGTGAGTTATCTTGATCTGGGGGACACAAGTACATAATTGTAATTGACCACAATTTAACCCATCTGCAATTCACCGTAGAGTGAACATGGTGAATGGGAGCAGGGCGGGGAGAAGCTGCCTAATTGTATAGAAGCAAAATTAAATATATGCAGTCAGGGCTAATTTTCAGCCACAATTCGCTGGAACTCAGTTCTTGCGCCTCTCAAGCAGGCACCATTGCCATTATAAGAGAACAAGGGAGGAATTCATGGTGAGTTCCAGAACCTCTTTTTCTAGAAAAGTAGCATTGTATGCAGTTATTGCCTGTATGCAAAGGAGACAGGTTTCCTTCCAACATGTGCTTATTACAAGAGCATGCTACATGATTAAAATGGGATAATAAATGTGGTCATTGGTCAGCCTAGCCTAGTATTGTCTGATAATGACTAGGTCCTAAGCTATATGAAGGATTTCCTTCAGGCTACCACCTTACTGGGTCTGGTCTGGTCAGCGACCAGATGAGTTACGACCTGGGACAGTCTTCATGCCTGCTGCCCTGGGTTCCATGGTGGAAGAAAGGCAGGAAATAAATGCAAGAAAATAAATGTTAAAATACCAACCTATCTGCACACTGAGTGCAGGCCCTCTGCATAGACTCATTTATGAGAGTAGCTGGACTGGTGGACATGAGGGAGACAGCCATTTCTGTGGTGGCTCTACATCCCCAGAATGCATTGCTAATGGGCTTTTCCTAGGCCTTATACATATAGGCATTTGGGTGTAGTGTCATAAGTCCCACCTGTTCTCATTAGCCTTTGGTTGTTCTGTGGAGCTCCAGGTGTGTGGTAGAATTATATTCTTGTCCAATGACTTAAAGGCAGCCTAAGGATAGTTAAAATTATATAAATGATTGGCAGCATCTTTCTCAAGATACCTGCCTTTCCAAACACACACTGAACAGAAATGCATGGGAGCATGTGAAAAGTCACCATAGCCCATGGTGATCCATTAAGATGAAAGAGGAGTGTCCCACCAATTAGTAGTGTAGAGGTTACAGTGCTGGATTAGGACCTGGGAGACCAGGATTCAAATTCAGCCATTGAGGTCACTGGGTGATCATGAGCCAGCCACTGTCTCTCAGCCTAACAAACCTCACATGCTAGATTGTTGTGAGAATAAAAATGTGGGGGCATGGATGCCACCTTGACCTCCTTGTAAGAAAGGTGGGATATAAATGGAATAAATAAAATAATAAAGTACTTCAAGCCTCCTCATAGCCAGCCCAACCTGCCTGCTTTCCAGTCCAGGGAATGGTACTGTCATCTTCCTTAGTCTTGGCCTTGTAGAACTCAACAGAGAAGGAGATGGAAGCAAAATTAAAATGAGTTGGCTCTGTCTGTCATTGACACTGCCTCTGTCTACCATTGGGCTTCCTGTCTTCTGCTCTACCAGTCCCAATGACAGGAAGCTATCTTGGAAAAAGATGGTCTAAAGTAATAAGGGTGGGTGTGGAAAATATTGTTAAGGCTGTCAGAGCAACCCTATGGAGTCTGGGGAGGAGCTGCTATGGTAGATGAACCATGAAACCCCAGATTTTCTGGCATTATGCAGAAGGGAGTAAGAAAGAAAGTGTTTTTACCCATTTCCCTCCACAATTTGATGATATTATATATTCAGTGAGAGAGGAAATAAGATGCTAGGTCAGGAGCCACCCTTGATCTGCCCTGACATGTTCCTGGAATTCTCCCCACTTCCTTTCCCTCTCCAGGGTCAAAACAACAGTGGCTAGGAGGAGACTTATGACAGCAGACATCCCCCTCTAACTGCAGAGAGGGAGATCCAAAAAATCCTGTGGCCCCAAATGCTGCCAGACATAGGGCCCATCATGCTGGAGCATTGCTGGTTGCCATTTTTTTGCCACTGCCAAACAGAGCTTCCAGGCTTCCCTGTTCCTGCCTGCCTTCTCTTACACTAGCTAATGGAGGCATAATGTTCCAAGAGCATTAAAAGATCACATTTTGAACATGCCAAATGCACATCGTTGTGACAAACAAAAATCAATTTGTTTCTTGTGAAAGCCGTCTCAGCATGTCATTTGTTATGAAGACAAGGCTGTTCTTCAGTGCTTGTCAAGGACATTCCCTGCTTGGGAAGAATGCTTCTTTCTGTAATAAAGAAGAAGCCTTAGTAAATATATTGTGACACAACCTGTGGGAGAGACATCTGGAAACATGGTTCCTGCACATTCATCAGCATGTTGCTAGTTGTCACCCAGTAAAACTGTTCAGGGAGGAAATCTGTTCATTACATACAGAACAATATTACATATTCTGTCTCATTGCACAATTATGCCCTGTGGAATCTAGATGTTGTAGTTATATTATTAACTACCGAAGCTTACTGGTAATCTCTTCTTGATTTGCAAGGTGTGGTTTTTTACTCTCAAATGCTACAACCACCTAACCAAATTATTTATCTCTCAGTCTCAGTGTTCCTCATCTGTGAAACAGGAGTAATCCCTTCCATAAAACTACCGATATCATAATGCCATTACAGTGGTACCTCGGGTTACATACGCTTCAGGTTACAGACTCCGCTAACCCAGAAATAGTACCTTGGGTTAAGAATTTTGCTTCAGGATGAGAACAGAAATCATGCAGCGGCAGCAGGAGGCCCCATTAGCTATAGTGGTGCTTCAGGTTAAGAACAGTTTCAGGTTAAGAACGGACCTCTGGAACGAATTAAGTAATTAACCTGAGGTAGCACTGTACATAAATCTATGGTGTGACCACACTTGGAATACTGTGTACAGTTCTGGTTGCACTATCTCATAAAGGATATTGTGGAATTGGAAGAGGTTTGGGTAAGGGCAAGCAAAATGATGAAGGGGATCAAGCAACTATAAAGAAAGTCTGCAGTGTTTGGGATTTTTTGTTTAGAGAAAAGGTACGATGTGATGCAACTCAAGTGGCTTGAGAAAAGTGTTTCTCCCTCTCTCATGGACATCCAATGAAGCTGAATGTTCTTTTAGCTGTTTTTAATAATTTACACATAAATCTTCTCAAAACTGTTGTTTACAAGGCAATTAATCAATGGTAATGATACATAATTTGGGGTTTTTTAAAAATAGATTTCTGACATAGATTCTTCTCCTTGCTTTAATTCTGAGTGCTCCTCTCCATTTCCAACAAATGAAAAGGGAAGAATATGTAGAACGTATTCTCATGAATAACTCATCTCTGCCTCTGGTTACTGGAGTATGAACATGAGAAGATGACTATTACCACCATATCCTAATTGTTGACTTCCTAGAGCCATCTAACCAGCAACCACAGCCAGATGATGGGTCCAGCAGGGCTCATTTCGTATGTTTGGGGATTTAAAATCAGTTCACTTATCCTGTTCCCGATAGCTAAAAATACACCTTTCATTAATGTTTTATTGAATATTTTTAAAGATCAACCTAAAAGTTGTTTACAGTATGATGACTCTTTAGAAGCTTCATGTCAGTTTCTTTCTCAGCACCAAAGGGCCTAGTGTCTGTTAACTTCGAAGGAGCAGAGCTGATTAATGTCGACTGAGCCTCTGCCCCCCCCTTTCTTTGTTGGGACTGAATGCTGCATTTCAAACATTCCTGCTGTAAGGACAGCATGTGAGTGTTGAGAGCACACAAGCGTCCTTGAAGCACATCATGAAAAAAAATGAATTGACTCTAATAGTCTCAATGTGCCAATTCCTAGGCCAACAGGTACTTGGAGGCATAACAGATTGGATGGTAATGAGCTAGTAGGACACTTGCTAAGTATTTGTGAAAAATTATAAATGGTGTTAGTAAAGAGGGGGGAAATCATCTTCTTGGCAACCTCTGCAATGTACATGAGATAGAGCAAGACAAGATAGCTTTGATTAGCCTAGTGTAGAACCTGACTAGGAAGAAATAGCAAGTTGCCTCTGTAATGAACTCACCACAGATACAAGCCTGTACCCACTTACCTGGGTATAAAGTCCCATTGAACTCAGTCTTTGCATGGCGGGAGTCCTATTGAGCTCAAGGGGCTCCTGTGGGCCCCCTTTAATCCATCCTCTCACTCCAATGGAAATTAACTAATAGAAGCTTCTTCTAAAGAACTTAGGGAGATTGCGGAGGGTTTCACCTGGGAGGGGTAAAGTTACCTCCAGTGTGTTACCCTCCCTCACCAGAAATACCATGATTTATTGTTTACAAGTCTTTTTACAATGAGTGTACATGTTTCAGCTGCAAGTGATTAAAGGGTGTGTACTTGCAATTTGTGCGTGGTGCCCACAACTATTTCTCATGTCCACAAATGTGTCCATGATCCCCAAAAGGCTGCTGACCCCGGTAAAACATTTGAACACACTATACAAATGTTAAGTCCTCATGATAATACAGTGGTACCTCGGGTTACATTTGCTTCAGGTTACATATGCTTCAGGTTACAGACTCTGCTAACCCAGAAATATTACCTCGGGTTAAGAACTTTGCTGCAGGATGAGAACTGAAATCATGCTCCGGTGGCGCGGCAGCAGCGGGAGGCCCCATTAGCTAAAGTGGTGCTTCAGGTTAAGAACAGTTTCAGGTTAAAAACGGACCTCCAGAACGAATTAAGTACTTAACCCGAGGTACTACTGTAGTGTTTGTACTTGTACAGCGAAATCCTACCTTAAGGTGCTTTTCATGCAATATGATATGGCTGTCTAAATACATTCTTCACACAGCTTTTGGTTATTTTTCCAAATCAGGATGTGTGCCATGAAGCTGGCCACGTGACCCGGAAGTGTCTTCGGATGGCGCCGGCTCCCGGCCTCTTGAGCGAGATGAGTGCACAACCCTAGAGTCGGTCATGACTGGCCCGTACGGGCAGGGGTACCTTTACCTCTACTTCCTAGAAACTCAGAAGAACTGTGTATTTGACTTCTTTAAGCCTCAATTTTAAGTGCTGAAATGTTCTATGTGCTATTTCCTAGGACAAACTCTACCAGCCGGTTCTCAGCAAACAAGCCTTGGCTACATATTTGCTTTCTCTGACATGGCTAAGGAAACTTTCACTGCACCACAATGACCAAGCCATGCTTTGTCAGAGCACTGCTATTCCTACCACTGCTCAACTGCGACAAATCCTTGACAAATACGACAAAACAAACTTTGGGGAGATGTCAAGAGCACCAGCAATCATTCTGTCAGCTGCTCCACATGAATATCAGAACAGATGCAGGTGTATTTCTCTTCCTTCAATTCACTTCCAGGTGGCATTCAAGTTCCATGAAAGGGAGCTAATGATGTCTTGAAGAAATGGGTATGGATTCTACCCTGACAATATTCCTTATTGCATTTCGTGGCAGAAAGTGCCCCCTTTCTTTAAAATATGTGGGATAAACTACATGTGACTCTAATAATATTTGATCTGGTTATTGTCTTTCAGAAATTACCAGTGTGAAGGAGGCAACCAAAACCCTTACAACATGCCTGCCCATGCATATTTGGTTTGATTACATTGCTTGAATTGGGTTGAAGCTCCAGCTGGTACAGAATGCAACCGTCAGAGTGCTGATGGGAGCTTCTGGTCAAGAACATGTGACACCATTGTTGAAACAGGTGTACTGGCTGCTTACTTACTACCAAGCCAGGTTCAAGGTTCCTCTATTAATTTGCAAAGCCCTAAACCACTTAGGTCCAGCATACCTTAGTGATTGCCTGAATCTGCATACCCCAGCTTGGTCACTGAGATCACCAGTAGGAGCATTGTTTGGGGCATTCCCTGACTTGGTGAGGCTCATCTGACAACAAGAAATTGAGCCTTTGGTGTAACTGGCCCAATCCTGTGGAATACTGTTCCAATATATATACTGTGCCAACTTGTAAACACCTGCTGAAAACCTTTCTATTCTGCCAGGCCTATGCAGGCAATTAAGAATGCATTCTTCCACAATGGTTAATTGGTGTCTGTTTTTTATAGTTTATTTTTTTTAATGATTTCATGTTTTTATTGCTGTAAACTGCACACACACACACACACACACACACACATGCAAAGAGGGACACAAATATTTTATAAATATATATATATAATGAATAAAAGGTAGAGAAATTGTGGTAAAACACCAGTTGCAGTTAGCAAGTGGAAGCAATAGGACATGCCATGTGTGTCTCTGTGTGACTGCTGATTTCAGACCCAAAAAATCAAAGCAGGACTATATTTGACAAAGATCTGTCCTTAATATCCTTCTGGATGATTCTCGTTCCCACTTATCTACCAATCTCTCCATGCCCCATTAACCTGCTAGACTTCTTTTCCACTCTGCCAATCGTCTGGAAAGGAAACAGAGGAGTCATTTTGATTCTTATTGAAGTGTTCAAATAAGATTTTAATAGCAAGAATGAAATTTTTTGATATAATCTTCTCTCTTCCCCTATTCCCAGCCACTATGCTATTTCACATTGTCATTTGGGAAGGTAAGGTTATTGCATATTCTAACCACTGTTCATATTTCTTAAAGTTAAGTACACTAACTCCCTAGTCTTTTCCTCTCTAACCTGAATTTAATGCATTAAATAAATTTCACTGGATGTGCTTGCAATGGCAGCATGGAATTTAGTGCTGGCAAGACACCACCATCTCTCCTTCCCCCTCCCTCAAATAAAAGCATCTGATGGTACCATCTTCATCAAAAACAACTGTAGCTGCTTCACTTTGTGATAAATCTCAAAAACTGTTTACACTGCAATTTTCCCCAGACTCTTTTGCATCTTGTAATTTCAGAATCTGTTTAATGCAGATTTCATTTATCTTAGGTGTTGGGGGAGCTGATCTATTAAAAACTTAGTGAAGGACAGGACCATCTCTAGTTTTTTTGGGTCCTTAGACAACCAAATAACAGTGCCTCCCTCCCTTGGTACTGCCCCTTGCTGGTCTAGATCATTAACTAAAATGTAGACCCAACTGAAACCCAACTCAAGTAGTAGCTTGAGAGAAAATATTTATTCATGAAGCATATTGTGCTGTGTTGGCTACTTGCTTAGACACCTTTAGAAATGCAATTAGAGAAAGCAGGCTTTGAGTCCAAAATACATTTCTTGTTTTTAGTCTCCCCAAAATCATCATATTAAGAGACCCCATAGAGCACCCAAAACCTCCAGTGCAGATTTGGGGAGGGCACATCGAAGGAGAAGAGGGAGAAGTTAATTGCACAAGTAGAAATCCTAGCACTACAAGCAGCACTTACTTGGATACTGCATAATTAATTAAATTTGCCATTTTTATTTTGCCTAAAATAATATGGATTCCTGCTCAAAATAATATTCTTCCCTCCTTCTTTCTGTCTGTCCTTCTTGCACTGCTGCCTGCATTTTCCTTGAACCTTATTTCTTTTCTGTGTTCCACCTCCATTATTTTTCTGGCTCTCTGTTATCTCTCCTTTCAATCTCCCCCACACACCCCACTCAACATACCAAGACTTAGAATGTATAAATCAGCCTGAACTGTGTGACTCTTTCTGCTTCCCCTGTCCAGCTAGATGGATCACTGTTCATTTCACATCTTGCTCCTACTGCCTTGACTTGTGCCCTTTGACAGCTGCAGAACACAGATAGAGATTGCCCAGCTCCCAGTGCTGTGATCTCTACCACATTGGTGTTAAGGAAACAGCAACTCATCCTTACCTTTTGTAAAATAAATGGGAATTGTTTTGACCAGTTGTCTTTCTTTTGACCATCCCTGAACAAAAAGAGTGATTAATTCATCCCCCTACTCGGGGGAAGGGACATAGCTCAACAGCAGAGCATCTGCTTTGCATTCCAAACATCCTAGGTTCAAACCTCAACATCTACAGGTAAGCTGGGAGAGAACCCAGCCTGAGATTTTGGAGAGTCATTGCCAGCCTGTGTGGGCAGTACTTGGCTAGACTAACCAATGATCTGACTTGGTGTCAGGCATCCTCCTGTATTCCTTTGTTCAGGTACAATACTTTGTTTTAATTAGTGTTATGGTTCAATCTGGCTTATCAAATGGATGCTGTTGGTTCTCTTTTCATTGCTGTTTTACATAAGATGTTTTATCCAATTTTGCATTAGTTCAGCAGCCTTGACTATTTTTGGAAAGGTGGGTTAAAGCTAAATAAATAATAAATAAATAACATTTTCTCTCTCTTTTATTTTTTTTAATTGCATCATTTTAATCTTTTAACTATACCCAGGGAACTGCAGCTGAAAGGTTCATTAATTTCCCAAATAAAACAACCACTGCAACAAAACCAGAATCTTGATTAGAAACAAACAAACAAGCAAGCAAAACAAACATTGACAGCTCAGTCATTAAATTCAATTAAAACTAACTACCAAAGGCTTTCATAAGCATGTCAGATTTTGCTTGCCACAACATGGATAGTGGTGAAGAGGTGCCAATTGGCTTTTGTTGGGAAGGGCAGTCCATAGTCAAGGCATTATCACTGAAAGTCTCTTTCCTCTGCTAGCAGGGAGGGAACCTCTGGTTGGGTCAAGTGAGTAATCAGTACCTCCTTATGAGACTGGCAGGGATCCCTAGGAACTTGAAAGAGTCACCAGTGAGACCACATCTAAAGACAACCATGCTTGGCACAGAAGCTCTGAATAACTTTTGACCCATCAAAATTGTTCCACTTCTGGGCAAAATGTGGAACAGATGTTTGCCAGCCAGATTCTGACCCTCTTTGGATGAGACTGATTTTCTGGATCCATTTCCACCAGCAATTCATTCTGCACTGAAACTATCTTGGTTGCTCCGTGTGATTAACCTTGTCGGGCAAGCAACTTGAGAAGTTTGAAACTGTCTCCAGGATCTCCTGATGGCTTTCAGGACCATTGATTATGGAATTCTTCGGAGGTGGCTGCTCCTGATGACAAAGGTATGGAGGTGGAAACATGGGAGAGAGTCTTTTCACCTGTGGTTCCCTATTTTGTAATGCTCTCCCCAGGGAATCCCACCTGGCACTAGCTTCACTTCCTTTTTAGCACCAGATCAAGCCTTTCCTTAGCTCTGAGACATTTGATAATTAATTCTCTTTTAAGTGCTAGTTGTCAGCTTTGCTATTATAAGAGGGACCATTCTGAAGTTGTGGGCTAGCGGAATGATGGCATTTTGGTACCTGGTTATTTTTACTGTTCTTAGAAATTTTATTTTATTTGTTAGTTGCTCTTTGCTTTTTACTTCCTGCTTTAAGTCATCTTGAGGAGTTTTTAAATAATGTGATGAAAACAAAATCATCACCTCCACTATTACCTCTGTAGCTTCAACATCTGAGACTAAGGAAAGTGGGGGAATATCCATTCTTAATCCCTTTCTTCTCTTTTTTAAGGGTGTTTCATGAAGATTCTGGAAGACAGTGATAAAATTGCCTCTTCCCTAAGAACCAGGGCTACCGTTAAGAATATAAATTGCTCAAGAGTGCAACCAAAGCTTGCTTCAGCTTGTTTGGAAACCACTGCTGATTCCTCAGAATACAAGGCAGGGAAGAAATGTGACTGCCTTTTTTGGTGGTCTTTAAAGAGATGTTGATTTAGCCTTGCCCATTCCTAGAGAGGCTAATAGTATTTTAACAACCCCACTCTGTTTTATTTATCACATTACATTCCCCCCTCCTTCTTCTGTGGAACTCATGGAGGCACAGATACTGTTGTTGATCTTTGAGGTGTTGAGCTGCAGTGGCAGTGGCTGGAGGTGAAGGAGAAATGTGACTCAATTTGCATTTAAAGGAAAACCTACCCAATTTCTCCTTTCTGACATAAGATGGGAACCGGAATACAGCCATCCTTCAAAATTTGTAGTTCTATGAATCTTGTGATGCAGTTTCCTAATATTATTATTATTAAATGTTATTTATACCCCGCCCTTCTCAGCCAAGACCAGGCTCAGGGCAGCTAACACCGGTATAAAAACAATTGATTGAAATACAACCTAAAAACAAGATTAAAATACAACATTGAAATGCCACATCATTTCAGTAGGAACTCAAATCAAAAACTTTTTGGGGGATGAAAACATCATGTCTTCACCAAGGCCAACTATCCAGACTGGTCCTACATGGGCTAGAAAAAGCCAGGGAAGTCCCCAAATAGGAGTTCCATCACAGAAGAAGAAAGAAAAAGGGAAGAGGGGGAGGGGATCAATTTGATTCCAAGCCAAAGGTCAGGCGGAACAACTCTGTCTTACAGGCCCTGCGGAAAGAAATCAGATCCTGCAGGGCCCTGGTCTCATGAAACAGAGTGTTCCACCAGGCTGTCCATAGACTTCCTTAGGGCCCGGGACTTCTAGGGTGTGGCTATTTATGGACCTTGAGGCTCTCCGTGGGGCATACCGGGAGAGACAGTCCTGTAGGTACGAGGGTCCTAGGCCGTGAAGGGATTTAAAGGTCAAAACCAGCACCTTAAATCTGACCCTGTGCTCCACTGGGAGCCAGTGCAGCTGGATGAATATGCTCCCATGGAGGGACCGCGTGAGGAGCCTTGTTGCAGCATTCTGCACCCGCTGGAGTTTCTGAGACAGCTTCAAGGGCAGCCCCACATAGAGCGAATTACAGTAGTCAAGCCTGGAGGTGACTGTCACATGGATCACTTTGGCCAGGTCGGGGCAGGAAAGGTAAGGGACCAACCAAACAATGAGTACAAAAATGAATATACTAGTATATACCCTTATTAAAAAATGAATTATTATGCAAATACAAACCAAAAAAGAATACAGGCATTTCTACTGAATACACAAAGAAAGAAAAAAGAAAAGAAAAATAAAACAACAAACGAAAACAGTAAAAAACGTAAGTATAATACAAGGTAACTATAGTAGAATATACTAGTATAAAGTGTGCATATATTAGTGAAAATAGCATCAAATACATTGTATTAGGGGAAATTGCTTGCAAAAGTTTAGTATATGTCAAAGCTGTTTACAAAAAAAGCTTATTAGGAGAAATTCTCATTAAAACACTAGAAAATGTTCATTAGGGTTTTTTATAAATGAAAAAATAAATCACAAATTACTGTAGAAATGTGGGGAACTGAATTTAAGATTGGAAAAATAAGCAAAGAAGAAAACCAAAATGGACAGATTCATCGATCCATAAATGTGTATCTACATTTTTGCAAGCAAGCAAGAGTAAGTCCTTAGCACTTCTTATTTTATTTTTCAAGATAAGGCATTCCTTCTTCTGCAAAAGATATTCAAAATTTCATGGTCTTCTCCAGGGCCGTCTTACCCATAGGCACACAGGCACTGGGTGGGGCACACAGGCGCCGGGCTCTCAGGGGCACCAGGCTGAGAGTCCGGGGCCCAATAGTTGAGTCCGGGAAAGAGCCCACCCTTCAGTCGGAGTGCCATGACAGGCTCTTCTGCTGTGGGTGGATCTGCACTGCGAGTTCAGGGGCGACTGAGACAGCAAGATGCTGAGGTGGCTGGCTGGCTTGGCCCTCCTGCGTGCTTGGGACCGGGCAACCTGGAGGGGGGCACCGGGTGGATCTTTGCACCCCAGCACCTCATATGCTTAAGACAGCCCTGGTCTTCTCCCCCTCCCCCCCAAAATACATATTTTTATCTAGGGCACACATGGGTTAATAATGCTGAGCTGAGGTTTTGGCTCAGCTCTCGTTAAAATGCTTTAACAAGTGAATGATGGTGCGAAGCAAGCATCAGCTAGTTTTCAATGTCCTAGGAGAAGAAGTGAACATTGAGGGAAGAGAGTTCAACTTGATATCTTCATTCAAATAGCAGTAGAAGAAGAAATCTTTGGTTCATGGGAGTAAAACTATCACCTAAAGAGGCCTGCTAGGAGCCTCTTAATTAACAGGCTAATCGGGGTTTGCCTCAAGGTGTTGCTTAGACTCATTAGCAATATCAAGAGAAGCAGTACAAATAAGATGCACAAGGCAATCTTTGAGTCAATGAGCACTTCCTGATGATCTAATTTACTTGCACAAAAAATATAAAGAAATGCAAAGGAGAAGCTGATTGAAAAGGGGTTTTCCTGAAAAGTCCTGTCTGTAGCATGGATATACAGATGTGGTTTTTATGTTGCAGTTGAAGAGGGTTCAACTCACCAAAAATAAACTTTTCATTTACTAGAACAGATCTCTAATAGCCTTCCTATGTTACATTCTTACAGTTTGTGTTATGAGACACAATAAATGGTGTCCTTTTCTCTCCAGGTTTGATAGAGTAAAGCATAATTTTTTCCTCCCACTGATCTTTATTCCTTCAAGAGTCCCATTTTAGCAATCTTATGAATCCTTAAGTAACCACTCATGAGCAACTGAAATGGAAAAAAGTCTTCTGTGCTGACTTCAACCCAACAGTACCTTACTTAGTTTTCTGGTTCACAGCTCTCCCTCTCTCTCAGGATTGTTGAAGGAAGGAAAGGGAACATTTAATCTATTGTCTTATTCCTGAAATCACTTCAGCATCCTGAACCATAGAGACATTTGCATATGGGTTGCTCTTCCAAACATGAAGGTATCTGACATATATTGTTGGCTTTCCCAACCTTTATTTCTTTTAAACATCCAGAACACCAGACCATCAGAACACCAAACATCAGAACATAAAAACAAAAACAAAACATAAGATGAGCCTGCAGGATCAGGCCAATAGCTCATCTAACTCAACACCAGATGCCTGTGGGAAACCAGCAAGCGCAAACACAAGAGCATTTGCCTCAGATTCTAGAGGCAGAGCATAGTCATCAGTTTCCTTCTCCTTGGCCTCAGTGTTGCCATTGTAGAACACAGCAGCAAAGAGGAGGTTGGAAGAAAACTAGAATTATTTGGCTCTGCCGCTTACTGGCTCTGGCCCCATCAACTGTTTGGGCTCCCTGCCTTACCCCCAACCAATCGCAATGGGCATCAGCTACTGCTGAATATCTCACCACACTTCCTCACGAGCCTACTTGGAGCCTGTTTGCTAGCCCCTCAAACAAATGCTGCACTGAGCAGTAGCGCATCTCCTGTGAACACAACAACATGTGCACATGTGTGATGCTTGTTGGAGTGTGTGGCCTAGACTGGCTGCCTCTTCACTTGGCTTCCTCCCTCTAGGGCTGTTCTCAGCGGCAGTACAGTGGTACCTCTGGTTGCGAAATTAATTCGTTCTGGAGGTCCGTTCTTAACCTGAAACCATTCTTAACCTGAGGTACCACTTTAGCAAATGGGGCCTCCCGCTGCCGCCGTGCTGCTGGCACGCACTCTCTGTTCTCATCCTGAAGCAAAGTTCTTAACCCGAGGTACTACTTCCAGGTTAGCAGAGTCTGTAACCCAAAGTGTTTGTAACTCAAGGCGTTTGTAACCCGAGGCACCAATGTATTTGTTCCTGAGCTGGAGAATACACCATTAATGATCTGGATATATAGTCCACATTCAAAGACGCCTGCTGCTTAGGATCCAGACTAAATCCCTCCTCTCTGGCCCCACTCACACCATGCTCCCTTTCAGGGGCTTGCACCAGCCTTTGCTCAGCCGGTTTTGGCTCAGTTGGTGTTACTTTCAGCTGAGCTAAGGCTGGAGACTTAGCTAAGCTTGGAATCACCCAGCTGAGCCAGAGATCCACCGCATCCTCAGCTTCCCATCCTGGTGGATTTTGCCATAGGATCGCTCCCTTAATCAATATTCTGTGCACAAACGTTTATGTAGTTACTGCTCAGGACTTTCTCCCAGCTGGACAGAATAATTTTGTGGTGTGCCACTATTTTCCTGACCTGCTTCTGGCTAACTACCAATCACTAATTATTAAGAAGCTGAAATACAAGGCTGGGTATCATAACAAGTGCACCCAGACAGCATTGCCAGGTGGCATTTGTCCTGCTAATTAACTTATTTCAAGGCTTTTGGGATCAGTCCATCATTTCCAATTCTCTGGACAGCTAGACTCATCTTTGGTTTTAAATGAACATGACTTGGATTATTCATTATGGTTGCTATCAGAGTATCTATCTAGATTACAAAAAGAAAAAAGAAAGTAAGCTGAGTGATAGTTAACACAACTTTATAGCTGCTTTTCATGTGGAGGTATCCGTTGTTGCTTGTTGGGCCAAGCAATTATGCCAAGTGGTACAGTTAATTTGGGAGTGGTGAGTAGCATTCTCTTTCAGTACTGGAAGCCAGTATGACAGAAAGATCCTTTGTGTCAGCATTCCTGCCATGAAACTCACTGGGTGACCTTAGGCAAGTCACTGTCTCTCAGCTTTACTGACATCACACAGTTGCTGTGGTGACGTAATGGGAAGTGGGGAGCCAATTACATCACTTTGAGCTTCTTGGAGGAAAGGTGGGATGTACAATGTAATTAAGAGATAGGCAGGGAGGCAGCCAATGTTCTCATATCAGAGAGCATTAGAATCCTTCCCCTCACTCCTTTAGCCTGAATTAAAATCTGAGCCAGAAAAGTTTGCTTCTACCCCTCCTAGCCACAAAGCCACTTCCTCCCATCACAGTCATTCTTACCTTTAAACTGGGTGTCATGACCCTTGAATCTATCAGTGATTTAGACTCAGAGTCAGAGGCTTGAGGAGCACCAGATGGGGAGGCAGGTCAGGTTCAGGACCCAGAGGTTATGGAATTTTGGGAATCCCTTGCAACTGAGGCTGTTGAACAGGAGCCCCAGATGAATCTCCCAGACCACTTGAGCCCAGACCTGAAGAACTATGTGCCTCCTACCTTACTGGCTCAGTGCCAGAGAACACACCAGGAGGGAAACTATGGAATGGAGGAGGAGTGCTCATCTTCAGGCCAGAGGGTTGGCCTTCTAAGGCTCTGTAACAAGGGGATGCAGCTTGGAGGATTTAGTCTAGAGACACTTAAAAGGTCTCAGATTACCCCCCCCCCCAGACACACCTTTGTTAGAGCAAGTTGCTCACTTGTAGCTAACCATGGTCTAAAAACCTTAGATTAACCTTGCCTCTTTCTCCTCAAACCATAGCACAACATCAGGAAAAGAGGATCCTGTGTCCCAGCAACCCCTTTCATTCATGACTAACTCCCATCAGCTGGCTGGGGCTGATGGGAGTTAGAGTCCAAGGGCCCTGTTAAAAGGCCCCTGTTCTCTTCACAGAACTAAAATGACCAGAGTTCCCCAGGAAGAGGGATTGACTGTTAACCCACTCTGCAAATGTAGCTCTGCAAGGAGAAGAGGGGTTTCTGAACACTTAGCACCCTTAAGACACTACATTCCCCAGGATTCTTTGGGGGGAAACCATGAGAGTGGGATGATAGTTTTAAGTGTGAATGGGGCCTAGGTCATGGGATGCTCCTCAGTGGCAGAGCACATGTTTTGCATAAAGAATGGTCAAATGTAACATCTCAGTATCTCTAGCTAAAAGTGGCATGGGAAACAAGTTATGGGAAAGTTCCTGCTCTGATTGAGACCCAGGATAGCTGTTGTGAGTTGAAGTGGACAATATTAGGCCAAATGGGCAAATAGTCTTAAGCTGCTATAAGGCAGCAACTTGTATCACATGGATGTTACAATGAAATGGAGGAAACAGTGTGAATAACTCATGTTCCTTCTCTTAAACATGATTGTTTAAGCAGGTCTCACAATTTAAGAATGGCACTCTTAGGAAGCCACCAACCAGAATTGAGCTGGGAATGATTTTTAGGGCCACATCTCAGGTTACAAGACAGGAAATAAAGATGGACAGGCTAGTTCCAATCTTCAATTTCTCAATTCAGATTTTGCAGCTGTGTGTAGGGGGGAAGAACCCTGGAAGGGCTAGAGAGAAAACACACATCTCTGCAACTGTCAAGATGTTCAGGTGCAGGCGCATCATGCAAGACAGCCGGATAAAGGACAGGGAAGTGTCTCACTGCTCCTGGAGCAACAGTTCATGCTTCAATCACCACTTATTTTTTCAGCTATACATCAGTGGCATTTCCGGGGGCACAACAAAGAGTTTCATTGTTTCACAGAAGTGTGTTTTATTCAGGTGTTCCAGTTACAGATAGGTAGCCGTGTTGGTCTGCCATAGTCAAAACAAAAAAATTCCTTCCAGTAGCACCTTAAAGACCAACTAAGTCAGTTCTTGGTATGAGCTTTCGTGTGCATGCACACTTCTTCAGATACACACTGAAGAAGTGTGCATGCACACGAAAGCTCATACCAAGAACTGACTTAGTTGGTCTTTAAGGTGCTACTGGAAGGAATTTTTTTGTTTTTATTCAGGTGTGTTTCTAAAAGCAACTTCTCAATATTTTAATTTAAATAGAGGTTCCTCCATCTTAATACTCAGTCCTTTAAAGACTGGAGAAACAGGACTTCTGGAGGCGGCGCGAAACAGCAATGGCGGTCCTCTTCGCGCTCTGAAGAGGGGCTCCGCAGGAAAGGGTCGTTCGCTGCGGCATAGCGGCGACCCACTCAGAAAAACCACGGGCAGAGTGAGCTCGTGGCCGTGGGACTCGGCGGGCGCCAGAAGCCCCCCCAGAAACGAAGAAGGAACCCTGTAAGGGGCTCCGGAACGTGAAAGGGGGAGCGGCGCTGTGAGTTCATCGCTCTTTCTGCGGGAAGCAAAGCCGTGCGGCTGCTGCTGATGAGCGCCGACCTTTCTTCTTGGAACATCAGATTTGCAACTATAACCCGTGAGTAAGGGGATTTAAAAATTATCGGGACTAAAATATCTTAATTTGGCTGAAAACGGGAGACGTAACCAGGAAGTCCGTCTCCCGACCGTGCTAAAGAGATCAAAGTAAAGTTTTAACAAGCGGGAAGCGTTGTGAAAGAACTGCAAAGATTGGATTACCATGCAGATAATTGAACTATTGGCTGGGACTAAAAGAGCTAACTGTGGAGTTTCTATGCTGATTTTCTGATTGGATTTTCCTTTTTCCTTTGGGATTTATAAACAATAGAAGAAACCAATCTGTGGGCTGCCAGGGTAAAGAAGAACTGTCAAACTGCCAAACTGCTGATACTGTCTTTAATGTGGAAAGTGTTGCATGCAAACGTTACAACATAGAAGAAATAGGGAAACTGTTTCTTGCACCATATCTGAGACTTTGTTTTAAGTTGGGAAAAGCTCAATGCTAAAAAGAAACTAAAAATCTGTTTGGAACTTCAGTTGTTTCTCTTTTGGATTGTTGCTTCTTTTTTGGATTGTTGGGACTGCAAAGAAGGGAAAAACTTCTTTCCTTTGGTTGAACTTTATTACTCCCCCTAGAGGACTTTGGATTTATAATTCTCTGGGAACTACATTTGTTTTGATTCTCTGTTGCCTGGTTGTTTATACTTTGGAACTGTCTCTCTCATGGGAACACATACAGTCTGACCTTGATACATAGATGGGATTGGAATGAGCGACGCAGGGAAAACAAAGTTGGCTAAAACAAAGGCAAAACAATTGGTACAAACAACTTTGACTTCCCAACCACGCAGATCATCGGTCCCAACTGTTCTAGAAACACAAAAAGAGGTGGATGAGCAGACACCTACAGGGGATATGGCTTCAGGAGGATCTGAAAAAGTTCTGAATCAGATTTTAGAACAACTGGCAATTTTAAATAAAAAGGCGGATGAACATTCGACTAAAATTGACCAAGCTACATCCTCAATAAATAAATTGACTGACCAGGTGGCTCAACATACACAAGCAATTGGGAATCTTCAAGAAGTAACAGCAGAGAACCACAAACTGGCTGAGGAAGCCAAACAAAAAGCAGAGGAAGCCAACTTGAAAGTTGAGGCATTAAAGGTGGAGGTGAAGCCGCTGCATAAACAGATAAATGAACAGCAGGCCTATTGGTCGATGACTGAACTGAGAAATCGGGAAAGCAATCTTAGACTTAGAGCTATTCCAGAACTTGAACAGGAGGATTTGATTGGCTATCTGACATCAGAATTTTCAAAGTTCTGGGGTATTGAAGAGGATAAAGATTTTAAAATTGTGACTGCTTTCAGATTGGGAAGAGTGACGAGGAAGGATAAGATCTAAGCAAGAGAGAGATAAAATATTAGGCCTTCATTTTGGAAAATCGCTTGTCATCCAGGGCAACAGAGCTGAAATTTACAGAGACATACCCAAACAGCTTTTGGATCTTAGAGCGACGTATACGGAACTTGCAAAATTACTGAGAGGCAACTCAATTCCTTATAGGTGGGAGTTTCCTCAAGGAATATCCTTTAATTTTAAAGGAAAGAAAGTTAAAATTAGAACAGCAGAAGACCAACAAAAGTTTTTGAACGATTACGAAGAGGATCTACAGAAAGGGACAACAGGAGCCTGGCCACCACCACTACCTACATCTATACCAGCACCTACACCCTCGGGACCAGAGGACCAAAAGAAAGGGACGCCACCACAGGACCAATAGTTTGATCCAGGATGTCTCTGCAGTTGCTTAGTTGGAATATAAATGGCGGAAATTCCCCAGAGAAAAGAAGAAGAATCTTTCATATATTGAAAAAAGAACAATTGGACATCATTTGCTTGCAGGAAACACATGAGACCAGGCTCCATAGAAAAGTCTTGATTAACAAAAGATTAGGCCAAGAATTTATTTCATTGGACAAAGTAAAGAAAAGAGGAGTGGTGATCTATGCAAAGGAGAGCCTGTCACCAAAATTTTTATTTAAATATGAGCAAGGAAGAATTTTGGCTATTGAAATACAGACCCAAGGAGAAAAATTTTTGTTATTAGGAATTTATGCACCGAATGAGGGGAAATCAGAATTTTATAGGAAACTGCATGAGACAATCCTGGACTATTTAGATTACACTAACATCATCCTGATGGGAGATATGAACGGAGTGGTCTCTACAAATATGGATAAGTCACAAGATCAAAGTCTAACAAAAGATGGCAGACTACCCAAAACCCTTTTTGAACTAACTGACAATTTGGATTTAATTGATATCTGGAGGACAAAGAACCCCTTAGGTAGAGAAGGAACCTTCTTTTCCGAGGCCCATCTGTCATGGACAAGAATAGACCAAATATGGACAACTAGAAGGCTGGCACCTATGACTAGAAAAGTGGAAATCTGCCCAAAAACTTGCTCCGACCATAACACTATGAAAATGGAATTAAGACTTACTCCAACCGGTTCCTTTAGATGGAAAATGAATGACACTCTACTAAGAGATCAGGAGATTGTGAAGAAGGCCCAAAAAACTTTGAAAGACTATTTTGAAATAAATTTGAATACCACAGTGGAAAAAAGAACAATCTGGGACGCAAGCAAAGCAGTTATGAGAGGGTTTCTGATACAACAGAACACGATAAAGAAAAGGCTCTGGAATGGGAAAAAAGATAAGATTTTAGAGAAGATAAGAGATGGAGAGAAAAAGTTGAGATCTAAACCAAAATCGAAGGAGATCTTGAGAGAAATTAAATTTTATCAAGCACAGTATGTGAAACTGATAAATCAAGAAGTTGAGTGGAAAATTAAACAAATGAAACAAAGATCATTCGAATCAGCTAATAAATGTGGAAAACTTTTAGCATGGCAATTGAAAAAGAGACAAAAACTGAACACAGTCACCAATCTAGAGATTGAAGGGAGAAATATCCAGAAACCCGAAGAAATTAGGAAGTGCTTCCAGAGATACTTTAAAAAGCTTTATACTCAAGGGCCACAAGAGGAGAAGGAGATAGACCAATTTTTGAAAACAAATGGTCTACCAAAACTTGCTCAGGAAAAGAGAACAATCCTGAATTATAAAATAACACAACAAGAAATAGAGAGTGCCATTCAGAATATGCAACTAGGCAAATCTCCAGATCCGGATGGGCTTACCTCCAAGTATTATAAGACATTGAAAGATTATTTGATACAACCATTAATGGAGGTATGCAACCAGATTTTGGAGGGGAAGAAGGCACCGGAATCGTGGAAAGAAGCTTTCATCACATTGATCCCTAAAGTGGAAACTGAAAAGACTCAACTAAAGAACTACCGTCCCATCTCACTCCTAAATGTGGATTACAAAATCTTTGCAGACATTTTGGCGAGTAGACTTAAAAAAGTATTAAATGAAGTAATCCATAAAGACCAGGCAGGCTTTCTCCCAGGAAGACATTTGTCTGACAATACTAGGAATATTATTGACATTTTGGAATTTTTGCAAACCAACATTAATACAAAATCAGTGTTAATTTTTATTGATGCGGAGAAGGCCTTTGACAACATCTCTTGGAGATTTATGAAGAAAAATTTGGAAGGGATGGGAGTGGGAAGGGGTTTTGAAAATGGAATAGAAGCAATTTATTCAGAGCAGAAAGCGAAACTGATAGTAAACAATGTGGTGACAGAAGAATTTAAAATTGAAAAAGGAACACGACAGGGGTGCCCTCTATCCCCTCTGTTATTTATCTCTGTTCTGGAGGTGCTTTTGAACATGATTAGGGAAGACCGGTTGGTACAAGGAATACAGGTCGGAGTGAAACAATTTAAACTGAAAGCTTTTGCAGATGATTTGGTTTTAACATTACAGGAGCCAGAATCTAGTACGAAGAGAGTGTTAGAACTAATTTATGAATTTGGTCGGGTAGCGGGGTTTAAATTGAACAAGCAAAAAACTAAGGTTTTGGAGAAAAACTTGACACCTTTGGAAATAGATGGGTTTCAGAAAGAGACAGAATTAAATGTTGTTAAAAAAGTAAAATACCTAGGGGTAAACTTGTCTGCCAAAAATTTGAATCTATTTAAAGATAATTATGAAAAATGTTGGTCAGAAATTAAGAAAGATTTAGAGATTTGGTCAAGATTGAAACTTTCCTTGATGGGCCGAATTGCAGCTATAAAGATGAATGTATTGCCGAAGATGTTATTTTTGTTCCAGACCCTACAGATCGTAGACAGAGTGGAGTGTTTTGGGAAGTGGCAGAAAGATATTTCTAGGTTTGTCTGGCAGGGCAAAAAGCCCCGAATAAAATTTAAAATATTAACAGATGCCAAAGAGAGAGGGGGGTTTGCCCTGCCAGACTTAAGGTTATATTATGAAGCTGCAGCTTTCTGCTGGATGAAAGATTGGTTACTCCTTGAGAACACTGATGTCCTAGATCTGGAAGGGTACGATAATGCTTTTGGGTGGCATGCATATTTGTGGTATGACAAGGTAAAGTTTCATAAAATGTTCAAAAACCATATTGTCAGGAAAGCTATATTCATGGTCTGGACAAAATACAAAGACCTATTAGAAGGTAAGACTCCGAGGTGGTTATCACCAGCGGAGGCCAAGGCCAGAAAAAGACTCAATATGGAGGTCGGATGGCCAAAATATTGGGAAATAATAGAAAAAACTGGAGACAATTGGAGACTGCAGAGCTTTGAAAAATTAAAGAATAGGGTGCAAGATTGGTTTCATTATGCTCAAATTCAAGAGGTTTTTAAGTTGGGCAAAAAAAGAGGATTCCAGGTGGAAAAATCGAAACTAGAGACAGAACTGTTAGAACCTAAGACCAAGGTACTTTCGAGAATGTATAACTTGCTGCTTAAATGGAATACCCAGGATGAGATAGTCAAATCAGCCATGATAAAATGGGCTCAGGATATTGGGTACAACATTATGTTCGAAAACTGGGAAAGGTTATGGACCACTGGAATGAAATTTACGGCATGTAATGCCTTGAAAGAGAATATTATGAAAATGATATATAGGTGGTACATGACCCCAGTCAAACTCGCAAAAATTTACCATCGGTCTGATAATAAATGTTGGAAATGTAAGGAGGCTGAAGGGACATTCTTTCACCTTTGGTGGACTTGTCCAAAAGTGAAGGTCTTCTGGGAAATGATCTATAATGAGTTAAAAAAGGTGTTTAGGTACACCTTTCCCAAGAAACCAGAGGCCTTCCTCCTGGGCATTGTGGACCAAAGGGTGTTAAAGAAGGATAGAACATTTTTTATGTACGCAACTACAGCAGCAAGAATACTTATAGCAAAATATTGGAAGACACAAGATCTTCCCACGCTGGAAGAGTGGCAGACACAGTTGATGGACTATATGGAACTGGCTGAAATGACTGGCAGAATCCGAGATCTGGGAGAAGAGACAACTGAAGAAGACTGGAAAAAAATTAAGGACTATTTACAAAAATATTATAATGTTAAGAATCTGCATGATTTGGAAACTTAGCCCCCGCAACTAGATTGAGAAAATAGGAAGATAAGTTATAAGTAAGAAAAAGTTGAAATTTAAAGTTATTATATCTTTTATTTTAAGGTATAGATATTGGATAAAAGGTACTTTAAATCTAGAAGTAAAATATTTTGAAAGATATAAATAAGACATGAAATAAGGAAATAATTTGCTGATATGTTTTATTGTAAAGAACGCAGGGTGAGGGAGATGTGGGGAAGTTCAGTTAACAACTTAAAAATGTATTCTGAAGGTTGGATTATTATTCTTTCTTCTTCTTTCTTTTTTGTAAACTGAAAATACAATAAAAATTTTATATAAAAAAAATAAAGACTGGAGAAACACATACTATCAACCTCCCCCCCAAAAAACTGTTACTGTGTAGTAGAATAACAGTAGGAAAGTCAATAAGCATTAGAAAGTTACTTTAAAACAAAAACATCATCATCATCATCAGCAGCAACAACAACAACAATGCACCCAAGTCACTTCCAATCATCCAGCAATGTTGTGCATGTTGTTGTTTTTTTTTTGGGGGGGGTTCATTACAGATAGGTTACATATTGCTCAGCCTAGCAAGGGAAGTACCTTTTATGCCCTACCAGTTTCAAGAAGCAAGCAAGATATGTGTGGGCAACTGTATTCCACCTTAAAGGGAGGGGTGTTTTATTTCTGCCTTATCCATTTACATTGTTTAGGAAATGTTAAAAGCATCTCATCACAAATAGTTGCTATAGTCTTTGTGGGATCTCTCTCCTTGCCCTGCTCCCTGTTTTCTAAAGATGCTTGCTGAACCGTCATTAAGGGACAGAAAGAGACAAGACTAGAATTGAGAAGAACATCTTTGAAATGCTCTGCTTAACCCACTACCAAACAACAACAACAACCCATGAAGGCCAAAAGAATTATCTATTGTGTGGCAATTGCTGTTGGAAACTGTGCTTCTGATATAAAGCACACAAAATGCACTCAACACAAAAACCCAATTTTCTGTCTCTCAACGCACACACTCATCTCAAGAGCACACTGCATTACAGCTAAAAAAGCTTGGAACACACCCACCCCTATTCACTGAAACTATGCAAGAGTGGGGTTGTGGCAGAGGTAGCTGCCTCAGGTGGCACCTCCCCAAGAGGTAGCACGCTTGTTCCAGTGCCCACCTCTGCCACCAGTCTCCACAGCCTCTAGGATGGAGAGGGACTGGTGGCAAAGCTGGGTGATAGAACAACTCCCCTCCTGCCGAGTCAATGAACTTTGTCACCCAGCATGGGGGAGATCTCCCCCTGCCCAGTTATGTGGCTTTTCACCAGCTTCTCTTGAAGGGAGGAGCTGATGCAGCGCCCCACTTGTGGGTGGGAGGGGGGAATTCAAAAAGGATCTACACCCCTCAGCCCAGTGAGGGACACACTTTACAAAGGCTGTGCCCCCATTGCAAGGATGGCACTGCGGCTTTGCACCTCAGGTGCTGAAACACCTCAGGTCACTCCTGGGTTGTGAGGATTTAAAGGTTAGTCACATCCCCTGCCCCACTGTCATCGCATGTTTAGATGTCATGTGAAGGGACTCTGCAAGCGTATCAATGTGAACACCTAGAGCCACCTCATTTGACTCTGGCCCACTCAGAGCACCCTTGCATGTAGAAGAGTTCTACTTGTCTTCATCAGTATGTGGGTAATATGTGGGCAGGAGTATGGCTGATAGCAGTGGTGAGGTTAACACACATGGTGCCATGACCTCACATGTTCTTTCAGTGTGTGTGTGTGTGTGTGTGTGTGTGTGTGTGTGTGTGTATCCTTAATTTTGCTGCAAAGGGCAATATTTTCTGCTTTTTCAGTGAAAAAAATGTGCCTCCTGAAATGTCTGTTTTCCTCCTGTGAAAAATGGATCTCATGAAAATTCAATGCAGCCTCATTTTATCATGTGCTGCCTATATAGCTGATGTGGGTGTTTAAAATGGCCCAGTTACCCTGAGGATGAGATGGTTGGACAGTGTTCTCGAAGCTACTAACATGAGTCTGACTAAACTGTGAGAGGCAGTGGAAGACAGAAGTGCCTGGCGTGCTCTGGTCCAGTGGGTCACAAAGAGTCAGACACGACTAAACAACAACAACACCCTGTGGGGTAAATCATAAAGAATATAAACCAACACATTCTTATGAGTGAAAAAAGTTCTGATGTATCCATATACAGTGGTGCCCCGCAAGATGAATGCCTCGCTAAACGAAAAACCCGCAAGACGAAAGGGTTTTCCGATTTTTTAGCGGCTTCGCAAGACGAATTTCCCTATGGGCTTGCTTCGCAAGACAAAAGCCCATAGGGAAATCTCCGGAGACAGCGGGGAAGCACAGCGCGCCTTCTCCTCTGTTCCCGGACCTGTCCTAAGGCTTGCGGTGGGAGGTCCGGGAACAGAGGGGAAGGCGCGAAGGGCTTCTCCTCTGTTCCCGGGGCTTGCGGTGGGAGGAGGGTTTTTGTTGTTCTGAATGTTGGCGGTGGGGAGGAAAGCCCTCCTCCCACTGCAAGCCTTCAGGACAGGTCCGGGAACAGAGGGGAAGGTGCGCAGCGCTTCTCCTCTGTTCCCGGGGCTTGCGGTGGGAGGAAGGTTTTTCCTCCCCACCGCCAACATTCAGAACAGCATTCTGAATATTGGTGGTGGGGAGGAAAGCCCTCCTCCCCCCAGCCTTCAGAAGAGTTCCCGCCTAGGCTGCAGATAGCAGCCTGCTGCCCCGCGCGAGGGGCGCTCTTAAGCAGAGCGCCCCTCGCGCGGGGCAGACATTCGCCGCTTGGGGAGCCCTGCAGGGGAAGTCTTGCAGGGCTCCCCAAGCTGCGAATGTCTGCCCCTCGCGCGGGGCAGCAGGCTGCTATCCGCAGCTTGGAGAGCCCTCTGGACCTCTTCTGAAGGCGGGTGGGGGGCAAAAGTCTTTGTCCCCCCTGCCTGCCTTCCCGGGGGATTTTAAAATGCTGGCGGGCGGCAGCGCTGCCGCCCGCCAGCATTTTTAGATCGCCCCGGGCAGCGGAGAAGTCCTCCGCTGTCCCGGGGTTTTTATAATGCTGGCGGGCGGCAGCGAAGGCTTCGCTGCCGCCCGCCAGCATATTAAAATCGCCCCAGGACAGCGGAGAAGTCTCCGCTGTCCCGGGAAGGGGGGGGAAGCAAAGACTTTCGCCCCCCCCCGTCGGCCTTCAGAAGAGGTCGGGGGACAGACTGTCCCCAAACCTGGTCTGAAGGCGGTTTCCATAGGAACGCATTGATTGATTTTCAATGCATTCCTATGGGAAACCGTGCTTCGCAAGACGAAAAACTCGCAAGACGAAAAGACTTGCGGAACGAATTAATTTCGTCTTGCGAGGCACCACTGTACTTCAAAGACTCTACCATTCATTCAAAATGGACTGTAGGAAAACTTTTTCAGTATGAGGACTGCATACCCACTCAGGGCAATCTTTATGGGGCCATGGGTAATTGAGGCAAAAATGTATGTAGTTAGACACACACCACTCTCCATCCTTCATCCTTCTCTATTGCTATCTAATCCCTCTTTGGAAATTGCTAAATGCTTTTGCCAAAGTGATTTGCTTGTGGCAGGGAGTCTCATTGCTCAGCTTTCTTCACACTCAGCACAAACACTGGCTCTGGAGTTTCTCCTTTTTAAGCAGAATTTGCCTATCAATGTATTTTACTCATCTCCTTTAATTCAATCTCCCTTCAACATGTATCACTATTTCATCCCTCCTCCCTCCAATTATAGCTTTGTTTACTTCTCATTCATTTACTTTATTTTCCTCCTTTGCAGCGATGCATGCTGCAGCCATGCTTTCATTTTGCTCTCTGTCAAGCACCCACTTTGATGCATGCCTGTACACTATTTATACAGGGAGCTGGTTCTGTTGTCATTGTCCTATCCAAAAAGGTTATGGAATACCAGCCAGGGGATAGACTATAGCACTGAGGGCCACCTGAACAAGTCCACACCGGTTTAGATAAATAAGAATCTCATAAGCATAATAAATATAGCTGTGCATTAAATTTGGTCAAGGCCTGAATCAAACTGGGTTTATTGGGAGGGATCCAGGCACTGTCTGTGTTGGGCTGAGATAGCCCCAGATCACTGTGGATTGGGCTGAGTGTTCCAGAGCAATCTAGGGCTGGAAGACAAGAAGGAGAGGCAGGCATGGGTGGGAAGAGGGAGGCAGTATGGAAAGGAACAGGCAACTGGACAAATGCATTGTTGCAGGAGACGTTAGGGATGGGGCAATGCCTTTCCCACCAGGACTCCCTTTTTGCCCCTTGAAACAGCACCACGCCAGACTGAACTCATCAGTTGGATGGAAAGGGGAGGAGGAGACACTGTCTCATCCCAAACACACATTTATGGTAGGCTTTTTAAAAAAGAAAAACAGAACAAAGCCTTAGCCCTGGTCTCCAAATTGCTTTGGGGATGGATCTGTGCCAGGGTGAGTAGCCACCAGATTAGGCCAGGGCGGGTTGGTCTTATTGGGGAATGACCTTGATCAGAGGTGCCGGATGGATAATATGGAATCTGCAAGCTCATCAGAATGTTGCTGACAGGCAAGGCAAGGCCTAGAATATGTGGCGATTCTATCCAAGGGGGATTAGGTACCCCAACAGTCTATAGCGCTTATATTTTACAGTTCTTATACCCTCCCAATTTGCTGGCTGTAGGAACAAGTCTTCTCCTCTCTGAACCTGTGGGTAGGATGCTTAGTGTGATCTTGATTTGGAATGCACCATTGGTGACTTCTACTCAGTGATCCATTAGATACAATTAAAAACAACCCCACATGTAAAACCAATTTCAAATCCAATGTAGATGCAGATTGGGGGAAGGTTCTCCACATAAAAGGCTTTTTGGAAAAGGAACATCTTCCATAGTTGCCAAAGAGACTATAGAGAGTGCCTGACTAATATCCAACAGGAAGGAATTCCAAAGAGCAGGTGCCACTACTGGAACAAAAATGAAAGCAGCTAAAAGCAGCAGGACAGTCTTCACACTCACTAAAAAATATTTTTAAAGCCCAGCAAACAAGTAAGGTTTAAGTTGGCGCAGAAACAAAAAGAAATGGCGGTACCTGTTATGCTTATAAAAGAGAAAACACTCTACAGAGAATGTACTGTCCTGCACCAACATTCAACAAACTTAGCAGTGGAGTGTGAAGTTGCTCCTCCATAGATCCTAGGACACAGGCAAGTGGATATCGGGAAAAGCACTTCTTTGGGTATATGTCTAACTAATGTGAAAATGAGATAGAATGGGTTTGCAAGTGAGGCTCTGAATTCTGGTTTGTCATTGCATCCAAAGGAAGACCAATAATGGGCAAACAGGTTATATTTATTAAAATGTAACAAAACTAGATGAGCTGCATAAAAAGCAAATTAACCAAATAAAATTCATCTAGGTAGATAAATTATCAAGGTAGTGAGGGAATAATGTCCTTTCATCTTCTGGGCATGTTAACAGCTGCACTCTGTGGCCACACAGCAAGGTTTGGAAAGCGTGGGAATGTGAACCTAACATGCACACAATGGCCTTGTTGGCCAGAATCCACCTTGTTGGCCAGAATAAAGGGCACCCCAGGGCCCCACCCCAGAGGAAATTCAATGGGGGTGGGTAACTAAAGATTGCCCTTAACCCAATAATGCCTCTGGTGTTCAAGCAGCCATTTGTTATATAACCTCACCATCCAAGCCTAAATGCAATTTAGTATGTTAAGTAGGCAATAAAGGAGAGTCCTATGGGCCAATCAAGGGCTCCCAATCACAATTCCTACTCAGCCCCCCCACAAGAAAGCAGCTAGCAAATCCCATACTGTAAAGTTATGGGGCAAGGGGGTGGCTACCAGTAGAAGAGGGAAATGTGGGGGTGGTGCTTGTTTAAATAGCCTGATTCTTCCTTGATTTTGTACACAATTTTGCCAAATACATCCATTTTTTGCAAGCAATTTCCCTGATATAATGAGCACTCACACTTTATGCTGTGGGTGCCCTTTGCGGGATCGCGCAAGGTGCTTCGGACCTCAGAGAACTTACCAGTTTGTGTGGGCTGGCCTGCCTCTCAATGTTATTCTTTGGGGGCTCACGCCCAGCCTCAGTAGTCAAGTTACAATGCTAGGAGGGGGCCCCAGTCCCATAAATAGGGGGAAGAGCTGGCAGCAGCCAGGTAGTCAGCTCAGGAGCTTCAACCACCCAACCCTCCCTTTGTTTTATGTTTCTTGTTTACAGGTTAACCTTTTACTTCCTGTTTTTTAGCGGGCGCTGCTATGGTCTTTTGACTGGTTGCTGTTGAAGAGCCGGGAAGAAATTTTCCTGCATTGGAAGGTTTTGTCTTCCCCGTAGCAATTTGTCACAACTTTGGTGGTTTAAGGCCTTGGTGGAATCCTTTAGTCTCTTCTTCTGTAAAATGGGTGTGTGTGTGAAGTAGTGACTCACACCCCCCCCCCCGTGCATTGATTCCAGGGTCCCCTCTTAAAGAGGTTATAATATGGGCTTCTCTGGCCATACACTGAAAGGTTGTCATTGGGAAAATGGGGTGGTCTGCCTGCATACACACGCATCTTTCAGTGCACCCCCATATCCCATTCACCCTTATGAGCCCCAGTTCCCCCCAGCTGGGGGATTGGGAGGGATACACGCTCAATGCCTAAGCCAATGTCTTCCTACGTTTGAATGTTTAATAAAGTTGTGGCCAAATTTTAATTCCATAACACGTCATGAGTCATTATTCCTTTCTGGTGGTCCCTGGGGGCTGGGGCAGTCGCTGCCTGGTCACGCAATTTATTTTTAGACATGATTTCCTCTACTATCAAGGGTAGACAACCTGGTGCCCTCCAGATGTTAGCCAAGAATAGTGGGGTTATCCAAACACAACTGGAGGGCACAACATTAGCTTCCCTTGTCCTGATATAAACATTCTTGTGAACGCTTTCTTTTAATATTTACATTTTGCATGGCTTTTGTTCTTGTTGTAAAACCATATTATGAAATTGGAGAAGTGTAAATTTCAAAGGATAACTCGGTTTCAGTCCATTTATTGTTTCAAGAAGTGTAAATTAGCCGGAATGAATCCCCCTTCCCAAATTATGCAAGTTGGTCCTACTTTAAACACTGTCAATTTCTCTTACATAATTAATTTTAAATCTTTGAGTTTCTCTCTTTCTCCTTGAAAGGGATTCAAGCCCTGGGACTGGTGAATACAAGCTATCTCCCGAGACACTTTTGTTGGCAGTGAAAAGAGTGGGTTTTCTTTTCTCTGTAGAAGCCAGATGCCGTATTTAGGTTGTGGGGGTGGAGAGGAACAGAATAATAATAATAATAATAATAATAATAATAAAATCCATCTCTAAGACGGCTGCTCACCGTGGCACAAATCTTACCTGTGCTATGTTGACTTGATAGCAAAGGTTTGTTGGGAAATATTTCAAAGGCTGACACACAGTGACAATCGATGGAAATATACTTCTTTATTAGTGGCAGGAAATTCTCACTGGGGCCTTGGCTTTCTCACGTAGTCTCAGACTGACAATGCAGGAATTTTCCTTGACAGTGGTCACAAATAGGTGTCTAAATCTTCTTATATTGAAAAAATGTTTCATGTCACTTTAGCTTAAACAGATAAACAGCTTCAAATGGCATTAACTTTTAACTTTGAAAGAATAAGGCATACTTTCTAGATGTGGAGTTCTATGAGACAGTATTGCAGGTGGCTCAGACGGCCCAGGGTAATGACATGACGAGTCATTGCTCAAACAGTTTTATTGTTTTGATACAGGGCAAATCAAGGTGCTGGACCCTGTTAAAATGAAATCTCCAGTGGCAACATTTTCCCCAGCGGGAACAACTCATCTTTCTGACAGGTTTTAGATTTCAGGTTTACAGTTCATATCATTGTATAAGCCAATGTTTTGGAAAACAGTCACAGGGGCAGACCGTGTGAATGTGTGTGTTTCCATAAATTTGTTTTGTATATGGATACATAGCTGTCAAAGTTTCCATTTTTTAAAGGGAAATTCCCTTATTCCGAATAGGATTCCTCGCAAGAAAAGGGAAAAGTTGACAGCTATGTATGGATAGCATTGTTGTGTTTGTCAGACCTGCCAACATGTAACCGATGAAAACAGGGCCAGAAATTTAATTCTCTCCAAAGTGGTAACTTTTTGTTTGCACCAGACCATTTTTAGACTGATAAAATGGTAATATAGAGCTAATATGGAGGAAAGAAACCCAGGACAGTTGTTGCCTGACAGAGTAGGCAATATTGAACTAGATAGCAAATGGCCTCATTCAGAGTAAGGCAGCTTTGATATATTTGGGTGACACCGTAAATAATCAATTAGCCCAATGCATTCCAACAACTGGTTTAATCCATTTAATGGAACATAGGAAGCTGTCCTATATAATGGTCCATCTTACTAAGTACTATCTACTCTGACTGGTTTAGCTTTGTAGGTTTCAGGAAAGGGCCATTCCTGCTTGGAGATGCTGGGACCTTCTGTATGAAAAGCGCTCTACCACTCTGCTCCAGTCCTTCCTCAAAGGATAACACTGGTCAACAACAAATTTGTTGTCTGCGTTTTTTCAGTTGATTTAGGACGAATCTGATGCGCTGAATCCAAAAATCACATTGGTTTTGCTCAATCAGGTCAAGTTTTTGAGCTATGGCCACATGTCTTTTTTTACATTTTTGTTCACATGTACGCTTGTGTGGAGCATTTTAGAAGAAGTTGGTGGGGGTAAAATGCCATGTCAAATAATTGTTTTGATTGGAAATAATTATTTTAATGACAAGAAGTATTCAGGTCCAATAGTTCTGGGTGATTATGTCGAAAAGGGATCAGTTTGAAGTCATAAAACCTCAAAATCTTCCATAAATTGGTGCAGCAAAGCATAAAGTTGGGGGATCAAAACTAAGTTAATGGGGCAGCTGCCCCACGAAGTATCCTGATCTTCAATCAGCATGTCGTCCTGTAGCTCATTGTGATGAAATTCCATTGCCTATCTTTGGAGAACTTCCTGCCATTAGTGACCAAGATGCCTCTAGTGTTGAAGGACATGAAGAAGAAGAAGTGGTTCTTGAAGATGATGCTCCACATCCATTTCCCCAAAAGCAGTTGAATGATCTAGTTCGCAACCTCAGCTTGTCAAAGGACTCTGCCGAACTGTTGGCATCCAGATTGAAGGAAAAAAAACCTCCTCTCTGACACTGCTTGCATCAGCTTCTTCCGCAACAGGCATCAAGAGTACTTCCATTTTTTCTCGGAAGAGAAGGACTTGGTGTACTGTGCAGATATTGCACAGCTTCTGCTCAAGCTTGGAGTGCCACAGTACGAACCCGAAGATTGGAGACTGTTCATTGACAGCAGCAAGCGATCACTGAAATGTGTTCTGCTACACAACGGCAACCAGTTGGCCTCTATACCCCTGGCTCACTCGAGTACACTGAAGGAGAACTATGAAGCGGTGAAGTATGTGCTGGAGAAAATTCGTTATGATCAGCATAAGTGGTTTATTTGTGTTGACCTGAAGATGGTGAACTTTTTGTTGGGACAACAGTCTGGCTTCACCAAGTACCCATGTTTTCTGTGCATGTGGGATAGTAGGGACCATGCTCAGCATTACACGAAGAAGGACTGGCCTGTGCGGGAGGAATTGGTGCCTTGCAAAGAAAGGAATGTCATCAACGACCCTCTGGTGGACAGAGACAGAATACTCTTCCCACCGCTGCACATCAAGCTCGGCTTAATCAAGTAGTTCACCAAGGCTCTGGACAAGGATGGTGACTGCTTCACTTACTTGTGCCAGGCTTTTCCAGGATTGACCATGGAGAAGTTGAAAGCTGGCATCTTTGACAGTCCTCAGATCCGTCAGCTCATCAGAGATCCAAAGTTCAGAAAATCAATGAACGAAGTGGAACTGGAAGCGTGGAAGGCATTTGTTCTAGCAGTGAAGAACTTTCTTGGCAACAATAAGGCCAGAAACTACGCATAACTTGTCAACAACATGCTGACTGCTTTCAGAAACCTGGGCTGCAACATGAGCGTCAAGATGCACTACCTATTTTCACATATGGACCGGTTTCCTGAGAACCTGGGTTCAATGAGTGAATGCCATTTCCTGATTCAGCAGTGCAAAAATACCCTAAATCAGTTGTAGAAATCTAGACAACATTAAAAAAGTAAAAAATTGTTGCCCAGTGTAAATCATACAGTCTTCAATACTTTGCCAAAACAAAACAAAAGAAAATCAACACACCATGAGGCTAATACATATTATTCACTGTGCCTTGGAGAGCTCCTCTCCCTCATTTACTGGTGCTCTCCCTTCTCTCTTTGTACTGAGGTAGCTCATCAGAAGAGGAAGGTGCTTGTCTGCTATCCACTATACAAGGAGTAGCTAACGTGGTTCCCTTGAGGAACTGTTGGAAAATACCTCCCATTACACTTGACCATTGGCCATGGTGGCTGGGGCAGATGGGAACGATAGTCCAACAACATCTTGAGATCACTGGTTTGGCTGTTCTTGTTCCACAATGAAGCACTACATAGGGCATCCTCCATCAACCTCATGCCCTCTGGATGCTTTTGGGCTGCAATGCTCACAGCCCCACCCAGCAAGGCCAATGGTGAGGAATGATGGGAGCTGTAGTCTTTCAACATCTGAAAGCTGCCAGGTCAGGGAAGGCTGAACTAGGCCGGAGTTCTAGTTGCAGGAACTGCCACCATCTACTGTCATGTGCTTGTCAGGTGACACAAAAGGCCAATGGTGTTTTGTCTGTCCCAATAAAACAGCCTCAGACTGGCTTGAGTTCCTTTGATTTATGAGAAGAGACCAAGCTACTACCCATGTGGCTGTACCTCCTTGTTCTGCTGACCTGTTTGAGACCCAGAGGATACACTGTGAATTCAGCTTCCATTGTTAGAGGCTGGTGAAATATGGAGACCATTTTAAATCACCACATGCCGACCTGAATGGAATGCCCGCATGTCAAGAAGTTGGCTGTGTCTGCTTATAAATGTGTTGGCAGTGCAGTGAGTGCTACTTATGTTGTTTCGAAGGAGAGTAATTTCCCAAGAGAGTTATTCTTTTTCCCTCTCTCTCCCTATGCTGGTATGAAATAATGAAGCATAGCATATAAAGGTACTAGCTACGGAAATCTGTCTCCCGTGCAAGCAATGCACAGCAACCCACTTCCACTGCGGGTGCTGCCGTACATGTATACAGCTCTGTAAACATTCTGCATGGCAGGACAAGAAACAGCACCACTAGGGGAATCCAGTACATTATTGATGACAAGCTTCCCAATATGTTTTTGTTTCCTCTGTCAACAGAGAAACAAATTACATCTGATTTCCTAGAAGGTGGCCCTGCTGATATGAAGAAAGAGGCATGGTACTTTATTTTAACTTATGATATGATATGAAATCTACTAGGGGCTGAAATCTAGAATCCCTAGACACAGATAGACATGGTTCCCTCTACCTGCAATTGCTGGAGCCTTGCAATTATTTCAACAAATACATATGAAAGGTGAAGGCAAATGGTTTGGTCCCATTAGAAAAAATCCAAAACACATTAGTGCAATACCTTCATAAGGTCAGACAGTAAAGGTTGCTTCCAATGCAAGACCTACTAAGAGGTCCCTTGAAGCTAGTGAACATGAATCTCTTTGGTCCATTGACTTCAGTGAGTCTACTCTGAGTAGTTGGATGCAACCTGCAGTGAGTTTTACAAAGCTCTTCATGAGGTTATATGTTTGTTTTTCTTTAAAAAAAGGCAAGGTGGATGAAGAGAGAGAAAAGGCTCTTGCTCAAGCCATCCATATCTGCATCTTGTAAGAGTCTTAAAACTGAGTCTGAGAGGTAGCAGGTATTCACATGAGACCCTTTAAGCATGCGGTCTAGGTTAATTTATTCATTAAGTTAATTCTTTCGTCCTTTTCACCATGCTAGTTCTTGGGTTAGAATGAAGGGCTGAGCTAAAACAGCCTTTGACAACCTCATGTTCTCCAGGTGTTTTGGCTGGGAGTTGTAGTCCAGAAAACCTGGATGTCATCAGGTTGGTGAAGTCTGGGTTAGAATATGAGAATGATCATGGGGCTGTTTACCTGAACTGACCCCTAGTATATTCTGATGACTTTGTGTAGGATTCCAACCTCAATTGACCTTCACTGCTCCTTTCCAGTGAAATACATCTCCAGAAATGTCCACATTTTGTCCTGTTAAGTCGCTTCTTGGTGAGATACCACCCTTTGAGGATTTGTGTAATCAAAGTCAATGATTCCTCTTGTTCCCTCCTCCTGCCTTCCTTCCTCACTCACATACAGCAGGACATTGTCAAACACCAAATCCAAATTTGAATAACTGGAAAGCCAGGACTCATTTTCTCCAGTAAACTCTGTCAAACTCTGGCACAAAGCCCAGAATTAGTTTTAAGTAAAGTTATCTCCTTTTCCCACCAAGGCCTAATAGGTGAGAGAACTCTACAGAGCTTGTGCAAAAAGTAATTTCCCTATCAGCTGTCAATAGTTCTCTAGTCTGGCTACCACTGAAGGCTTAACTGTTTCTGTAATGTAAAAAAATATATAGCATAGCATAAGGTCTGGGCATAGGTGAGTTTCCATTTCATTCTTCCATTGTAAGTGGCTTTTGGCTTTGATTGGTGGGTTCTCAGAAGATTGTTGAATAGACTGCTACTAAATAGTTCTGCAGTGTGTTAAAAATGGGAAGGAACTTGGTGGTTGCAATTGCAGCATCTAGAAAATTTTGCAGCAAGCAAAATTCAGAAAGTTTATTACAATAAAATTGATGGAGGACAGATTAGTGGGAGGGAAGGAAAGATATGATGCCTTGCCTTATCTTATAGCAATATAGGAACAAAAAACAGATGAGGGGGTGACCAAATGTAAGGGGGGGGGGAGACAAAGGCACAGGAACACAAGGGAAATTACAATAAAAATGATTATTGAAGCACAAATATTGAAGCACAAAGTATGGAATACATAATTTAAAACTGGGGAAAACGGGGGCTGCTCTGAATTACACTGAGTGGTTGCAGAGCCCAGGGGACCCCAGAGGTCAGCTCCCACCATTTCATCCCTAGAGGCAGCATGGCAGGGGGCTGCCAAGGAGGAGGCAGAACCAGCCTCCAACGAGTGTTCCTCAGCAGTTTCTGCCACCACAGCAAAGGCAAGAGCAGTGGGCAATGTATTCTTTGGGGAGCCATTTGCTGACTCTGGGGATTCTGTCACTCAGGATGGTCACCTCACCTTGCCTCATGGGGGGTGGGGGCTGACACTGTATCTTTCCACTCTCCATTAAGCATTTCTACAGCATTCTGCTGTCATCCCAGCCCCTGAGCATTAAAACTGAAATAATGTCTTCCCCAGGACTTTTAATTGGGGCGTGGGAACCTGGAGAGGCTGGCTACAACCAAGCTCCCTACCAGTCAGGTAAGGTTTTCTTCCCTCCCCACCTTATTCCTGATGTAGATTTTCATTCATTCCATTTTCCCTGATGTAGATCTTCACTCACTCTTTTCTCTCATGGGGAGAGCACAATTTTGTAGCTCACCTCAGATGCCAAAGTATCTTGTGCCAGCCCTATCCCCAGCCACCTTTACAAAAAAAAAAAAAGGTAAGATCAGATCTTGAAGTGTTCCAGCATTTTCTTGGCCATTTTTGCTATGCTTCCCATTCCTCCACTGTTTTGATTTTGTTTTAATGACTGGAGCTTATATTGTGTTGCATTGTGTTTCATAGGAACACTGCTAAGATAATTCATCACACAAGTGAAAATAGCATATACATTCTCTAAATACATATTTTTTTGTTTCTTTGTTTATTCTTAAGAGGACAAAAAAAAAAGTAGTCAGGCCAAGATGATGTCCTTATTTTGTGCAATGTTATGTTCATTTATTTCTCCTTGGTAGCAAAGTGATGCATTTGAACAGAGAAGGGAAAGCGTTTCAGAATACTGGTCTGGAGAGGTAGAAAAAAACTTAGAATGTACTGAAGTCAAATCCAGGAATGGCCACAGAAGGCATACCAGCTGAAGCTGGAAAAAGACATTCCTTGCCACTGGTGCCAAATGGGCCTCCAGTGAGAATACTGAATTGAGCAGCACCTTCAAATATCAGATTTGTCGCATGCAGCACTGCTTCCATTCTGCTGCAGTTCATGTTCTACGGCAAATTTCACTTATTTATCTTTCTGTCTGCTGCGGCAAAATTATGCAATTTATGTAAAATACATAACTAATTATTTAAATTATCTTATGATATCCCACCCCATTCATTTTGATGCAAAGGTACAGTAATGCAATGCAAATTGGGGGGGGGGGGGAAGTAATCATTTTTTCATTGCTTTTTGCTGAAAGCAATGACAACAGCAACAACAGTGAATACTGATTGGAGTGATTTCCATTTTGGACATGGGATGAATAAATTGACGATGGCCATTTCTGCTCTAATTTCCATAAGAGTTCTCCAACATCCCTATTCTACAAGCTACAAAGTAATACAGGAACCCAAGAAGCCTCCAGATCTAATTTGACTCCCAATAATAGTTGACGTATCAGCCCCAGGCAGCATGGCCTAAGGACATGGGTGATTGGAGTTGCAGTCCAGCAATTTTCAGAGAGCCACTGGTTCCAGACCCCATCATTAGAGACTTTGTGCCCTTGTTTTAGTTGAAATGCATGCACATGTGAACCATGCCATGAGAGCCAGTGTGGTGTAGTGGTTAAGAGCGGTAGTCTCGTAATCCTGGGTAACCGGGTTCGCGTCTCCGCTCCTCCACATGCAGCTGCTGGGTGACCTTGGGCCAGTCACACTTCCTTGAAGTCTCTCAGCCCCACTCACCTCACAGAGTGTTTGTTGTGGGGGAGGAAGGGAAAGGAGAATGTTAGCCGCTTTGAGACTCCTTAAAGGGAGTGAAAGGCGGGATATCAAATCCAAACTCTTCTTCTTCTTCTTCTTCTTCTTCATATCTTAATTTTCCTCCATAAAATGACCAGAGACCGAGAGGTCATGAAAAACTAGGGTGGAAACTACACACATATAAAAAAACACACTGTGAAAATGCTTTTTTAAAAAATGATTTGAAAAATACATTGAATTTTGCATAGCTCAGTTTCGTCATCTAGTGTAATATTTGTGTATTGCACTTTACAACACATTTAAAATGCTTTATTTGCAGATGTATAGCTGAGTCTTAGGCTATTGAAAGAATATGAAGTACAGTGGTACCTCTGTTTATGAACTTAATCTGTAACAGATGTCTGTTATTAAACCAAAACCATTCTTAAACTGAGGTGCGCTTTCCCTAATGAGGCCTTCCACCGTTCAGATTCTGTTCTTAGACCGAGGTAAAGTTCACATACCAGGACACTACTCCTGGTTTTGCGGAGTTTGTAAACTAAATAGTTCGTAAACAGGGCTGTTCTTAAACCGAGGTGCCACTGTAGTTTAAATATGTCTTATTTGATTTCACGTTGCCATTGTTTGTATACTGAAGATCTGTTCCTTTAACAGGGATGGCAGAAATCAAGAAGGGAAGTTTCTCCTGTCACTGCATTTCTAAACCAGGGAATTGTTTCCCTATTGATTTCTGCTTGTTGTAAAACTGTTGAATGAAAGAGAGAGAGAGAGAGAGAGAGAGAGAGAGAGAGAGAGCGCACATATGATTTGATTTGGGCATTCAAATCAAAACACAGCATTTACAAGTATATTCACAACTGGTTATGTGTGCGTTGTGGAGAGAGTGGTAACACAAAAAGCTGATTCACTGCATCAACTTCTGCTAGATCCAATTATTTGGGTTTGGAAAACAGTCCTTTAATTTTCACTTTGCGATTATACGGCTGAATAATTCTTGTAAATTATCTTTAAAACCATTTTTATTACAAAATATTTGCATGTTAAATGTAATTGTTTCCTTTTCAGTGAAGTTAAAATTAGGCGCTTAACTGTTTCAGGAGTGATATATGGAGCTGAGCTCCACTGCCATGCGTTCCAGGATTCTGCTCCATGAATAAAACCATCAAAGTAAAGCTACCAATAACACTTCATCTTGACATTAAGTTCTGTACAACAAATAAATCTCCAGAATCTCAACAGACCCAGCGACTTCATTAACAGTTATGCTGCAGCAGGGGAATGAAAGAAAATCAATTCACAGATGCCAGCATTTTAGGTTTTACTCTGGTGAGGACCGCTTTCTTGACCACCCAAGAAGAGAAAGTTAAACAACAACAACAACAACAACATTAAGTCTTTTAGATTAATGGTAGGTACTCATCTGCAACACATTGGGAAGAATGGCATTAACACACCTTTCTGGTAATTTACCTCTTTAGTGCAAATGGCAGGCATTTTTTTCCTGTTCCATCGAGTGGGTGGTGGAAGGATATGTTCTTGAAAATTAATACATTTTAAAAAGTGACAATGGACATCTTGCTATGTTGGCAATGCGCTCCATATTAAAAGTTCCCTGTCGTTGAAAATCTACCCAGTTGGGAAGAATGGTTCTATTTCAATTTTCTATTCTGATTAATTAACAATGGATTGAAGGCAGTGAATAATTAGTGAATCGATGTCATTCATGGATCTTTCCCCTATCCTCAGCTGAAGTATGGTCTCAATACCCCGCAGTTAGATCAGGGCTCCATAAAACCTCATATCGTTATGTTGTTTCTGAACTTCTTTTGTGACACTAAGATGGTTAAATGGTTATATTTACAGAATATAACAATGGAAGATCTGTAAAGCTCTTTAACCAACTTATTACAATACAGGCTGATGTGTTTGAATAAAGATCTAGGAGGGGAGAACCCCTTCAATCCACTGGTCATGTTATGAGCTGCACTCTATGGGCTCCCAGACAAAGATGTGGGGTGGGATTCTCACACCCAAAGGCCTCACAGTTCAGCATTCAGCAAAGTGCCCACACCAGGTCTAAAGACACTACCAAAAAACCACAACCCTATCAGATCAGGTCAAGGGTGACCTAATAATGCATTTAAGCTAATCATGCCTCAGGGTGCCAGTCCATTAGGTTATTAACTTCCTTTCCCTGCCTACACTAAATGCCAAACAAATCAAATAATTAACACAATAGGAAGCAAATCAAGGTGGGAGACCCACTGTGTGGAGTAGGCAAAAAAAATGAGGCCCAAAAGTCAAGAAGGGGCTCCTCCAAAATTCCCATATATCCCCCACAAAAGGCAACTAGCAAAGCCAAATAGTATAGCAGGGGAAGGAGGGCACCACAGACGACAGGCACGAGGCATTAGAGGTGGGACAAGCTTAAATAGTCAGCTACATGCCCCTTCCCACTGTGCTCCAAAGGCCATGTGATTCTCAACACCCTCCTCTTGAAAAGACTATCTCAAGTCTTTTCCCTGATGTGAAGGGGTGTGCAGAAAATTGCTGTAGATTGGGAGACATTCCAAATAGCATTTCTTTGCCAATATTTTTTTGCTGCATTGACATCAGTACCTAGATTTTGCTTGGTTCCCACCTTCGTTCTTCATCTCTTTTCCATTTTTGCATCATGTTTCTTAGTTTGCCTGCCTTTGTTTTAAATCACTCTGAGAACATTAAGTCCCACATGGAGTATGCACACCGAATACAAATGATAAAGTAGGTTCCTAGTCCACAGAAACCACAATCAATCAGTTACCCTTTAAATGTGACCACCCTTAATAATTTAAACACAATCCCACTCTTCATCTCCTAATGTATTCAGTGAATTTGCAAAAATAAAAGAAACCACATAAAATTAAGGTAGGGGTGTTGGGGGGGGGAGAGGGAGAGGAGTCTGTTCCATTATTGATTTTGTAAACAGTTTTCAATATTTTATTAGCGCTCTCTATATATTTAAGTGCCATTGAGTTGAATGGGGCTTACTCCAGGTCCCAGATAGCAGAATATAAGACTGCAGCACTACAGAACCTTTCGTTCACTCATTTCTGCATTCAGCAACTACCATGACAACATATTTTTAAAAAGCTGATAATCTGCACAAGTGGTAGAGGAAGAGTCTTAATGCTGAATATATTGCTGAATTTCACAGGCTGCGCCACAGTACTTAACTGTTGGTTTTCCTGAGTGCTGGATTTAGTCTATTAAAAGCCAGAGAGTTACTTGTGAAGAAAATAAATTGCTTGAGATTAGCAGAAAAGTAGCAATAATAAGAGTTAATGCAAATCAAAATGCCTTATTCTTAACTGATGCTGTCTAAAAGTGTGGGGTGGAGGTGTGTGAGTGTGTATGAGAGACATCTTTGTACAGAATTTCCCTGAAGTTTTTATTGTGCCTGCAAGTGGAAAGAGGGCTGTTCTTGGTTTTACAGAGTACATGCCACAGAAATAGAATGCTTTGTGTCCTATTTCATAGACAGCTGCCCTCTATTTGAGGTACCCCATGTCTAGTCCAAGTCCAGTTTAAAGTACCATAAGAAGTGGGAGCTGCATTAGCAGCAAGCACCTGGGCAACAGACTGACCAGGCACACTTCTCATCTGGTTGGATTCTTCCCCAAGCATGGTCAGAAGTCGTACTCATTCTTTTTATGCCTCTGAATGCCAGTTGCTGGGAATCCCAAGTGGGGAAAGGATAGATACATGGGAAATTCAGTTCAGTTAGTATTTAAAGATGAGCCTACCTAATTCACACTTTATGAAACAATATGGAAACAACACTTCATAACTGACACGTTGCCACTCTGGGCGGCTTCCAACCAAATATTAAAATACAGTTATGCATCAATCATTAAAAGCTTCCCTAAACAGGGCTGCCTTCAGATGTCTTCTAAAAGTCTGGTACTGTAGTTGACATCTGGTGGGAGGGCGTTCCACAGGGCGGGTGCCACTACCAAGAAGGCCCTCTGCCTGGTTCCCTGTAACTTGGCTTCTCACAATGAGGGAACTGCCAGAAGGCCCTTGGCACTGGACCTCAGTGTCTGGGTGGAACAATGGGGGTGGAGACGCTGTGTAGTTCTCCAACCAAGTAATGTGTACCAAAAGAAAAAGAAAAAAGTATACAGTGTGCATAGAAATGCATACTATATTAATGAACAGACAGAAAACCCATTATGTTAGGGGAAAATGTTTTCAAAGGAAATCTGTACATTAGGCAAAAGTGCATACAAAAAATGTGCATATTAGGAGAAATTTGCACAAACATGCTGATGAATTTTCATGGGAAGGAGGAGGAGGAGGAGGAGATCACAAACAGATTCAGAACTTGAGAGATGGAGAACCAAACTGTGCTTTGTTCAACTCTGATGATGCCTTTTTTGTTGCAAGGACAGACAATAGCAAAGGATGTGAAAGTGTGTGTAGAAATTAGCCTTCTGAATAAAGGTAATTTGTCTCTCTAGCTCTACACACATTTGCCTCTGGCCCCACCCACTGTTGGCATGTGGTCCTTGATAGCTCATTCCCAGAAGTAAACTTTCCCACCTCTGCTCTAAGACAGCCTGCTGTCCTCAGGTATGGTGGATGATACTGTCCCATCGCCAGCGCTGCAAAAATAAACAAATAAATAACTCCATAGGTTATTGAAAGTCTGGTTTCTCCAGAGCTGCTTCGGTATATCTCCAGAGTGGGCCTGTGAAGTTGCTTGGATATTCCAAATACATATGCAACTCCCATCCTCATCCTGCAAAAAGAAAAGAAAGAAAAAGAAAGAGGGGATTGCCAATCCTTGTGGAAAAGCAGTGACTCGCTCACACAAACCTGGCAAATAATTAAGATGTTTGAGAATTCCATACAAAAGTCTTGCTATGATTCAATATCATTGTAGCCTGAAAAATTAATAGCTTCAGTCCTGTGGTAACGTGGAACAGAAAGGTGATGTATCACTGTCACAGGAAGGAATTAGTTTCTAGATCATTGGTACTGCTGTAAGAATATTACCACTTGAGCCATAATATTTAAGCTGGGTGGTTAAAAAGGCTACTTGGATGTGTGTGTCTGTGTGTGTCTGTGTGTGTGTGTGTGTGTGTGTGTGTGTGTGTGTGTGAGAGAGAGAGAGAGAGAGAGAGTGTGTGTGTTTGGGGGAGGGGCAGACTCTCTAGATTTAACAAAGAGCTAGAATTTGAGCAAACTCATAAATTCATGAAGCTAGGAGAAAATGCCTTGGACTCCAATGCTACACTGCTGGAACCCCTCTTGAGAAGGCCACGCTTTAAGATCTGGGCTCCCTCCATCTAAATTCAGGCAGAAATATGTGAATAAATCATATTTCTTCAAGCTACTCCAGTCTTTGCTGTGTCTAGATGATCGGAGGAACACAAGTTCTGGGTGAGCTCATGGAACCCCCCCCCCCCTGGAATCTTGCTGCAGCTCAGCAGAGATTGTGGAGTGACAGAGAACCTTTGTAACTGTGTATACACACACATGGCTGTCATTACACAGCCCCGACTAGAGGATTTGTCATGCTGTATCACAATCTTGAATTTGCATGAAGTCAGAGAAACTCCAGCTGCCTATTTTCAGAGGTGGTTTTAGGGTAGTATGGCTGGTGTGGTCACAATGAGTGCTGTGCTGCATGGGGTGCCACATCAATGCTGTAGAATGGTGTATGAGAGGCACTTCCCCCCCCCTCAAATTTTAGTGCCACACAAGGCACCGTTGAGATCAAAGTCTGCCACTGCTATTTTTCCTTCCCTTTTTGGGGGTACTTTTGCAAATCTTGGTGTTTTTCCGAGCTGGAAGATACTTCCCCTTTGTGTTACACAAGCAACCTAATATAATGCATGTTATTTTCACTAACAGAAGCATTTTATAGCAAAATTTAATATATGCATATTTATACATGTTATTTGTTTGCATAGCTGTCAACATTTCCCTTTTTTAAAGGGAAATTCCCTTATTCCGAATAGGGTTCCTCGCATGAAAAGGGAAAAATTGACAGCTATGTTTGTTTGGAGGACTGCATTACAACATTTGAAGAAGTGCAGATTTCAAAGAAAAGCTGTCTTTCAGTTTACATATTGTTGTGGGATGTTCACATTAAAATGCAAACTGAACCAAATTAGTTCCCTATACATGATGCACCTATATCATATTATTCCATCATTTTGACATCACTAGTAGAGTCCTTAGCTATTTGGTCTCACTCCAGAGCTTGTCTTTTACCACCCCATAATTCTGAACAAATCTCTTGTGAGTTACAGTTGAAATATTAAATCTGTGCTTCATTGTAATGGGTTTTTGAATTGCATTGACCTATTTTCAAGTCTTTTTTTTCCAAAGATGATTGTTCTGCCACAGCACTTTTTTTTTTTTGGTAATTATGCTCACTGGAAATTTAGGGCTTTTTCTTCTTTCTTTCACCCTTTTGGAAAGGCATCTAGAAATACTGACTCATTAACTAATAATTCCATGCTGCCCCCCCCCTTGCACTTAATAGGAATCACCCATGTAGATAGACATGCATATTCAACCGAGCCTTTTTATTTAAAAATGGCAGTTAATTTCTTACCATGAACTTGATTAACTGTGAATTATTAGCTCTGTTAAATTAATAGCTTAAATTCTTAAGGTATTTTCAGTAATTTGGAGAAAAGAAGCTCAGCATGTTGCCATAATCTGAAACCTAAATGGTTTGCCATGACAATAAAGCATTATATACAGACAGCTTGCTTTTTGCTTTTTTGCTTTATAAAAAGAGCAAATAATTATTCTGTAGTCTGCATTAGCATTAACACAAGAGATATATTACAAGGCATTATTCGGTGGCATGAGCATATTCAGCATCCAGTAATTCCATGATATAAGAAGAAAGGAATGATTTATCAAAATCCACTGGGTGATCAATTCATAACAACAAAATAGATGTCTTTGTTTGCCTCGTTGCAGCTGTACTAAATCATCAGGAAAAGCAAGGAACACCAGAGCAGTGTAAAATATGACACTCGGGAGATGTTGCTTTATGGAAACCCCGGTAGCACAGGTCATTAAAAAAAAGAAAAAGAGTGCCACATCTTTTGAATAAATGAGGCCATATGCTTCTACTCTTTGGCCACTTCAGTTTTAAATGCAGTTGGGTGGTGCTTCAGACACGACACCATTATGGATTGCAGTGAGTGTCCAAAAATATTAGCAGTTTCAATGGAAGGTTGACATTCTTGCATACATCAGGTGAAAAATCACCCAGAAATAGGTCAATGGAGATGAAGGACCATCCGTTGGTCATTGTCAACATTCATCAGCCTAACTCCATACTTTTGAATAATCATTGTAGCACACATATGCCTGGCATACTTATATATTTGCAGGCTTTTTAATGTTCAAGCTGGGGGAGGTAGGTGTTGGGTGTATTGCTGCTTTTATTGTGAATATCTTGTCTTCTTTTCTATTTCATTGGCTTTCCACACTCCAAAACTTTATTGTTTTCATTCAAGCCCTTTTGGGATTCTTGAAATATCAAGAATGAATGAATGAACTGGCAATAAGAATGAAAACAATAATTAAAATAATGTGAATATGAGAGATATAGTTTTCTCTGAATACTGCTGCTGTGTGATCTTATGTTACAGGAAGGCCTGTTAAAAAGTCTTGCTCTAAACACAATTACAGAGTTGCACTTTACAGAGGGAGAGCCCTCTGTTTGTAGGAGTCCTTTCTTCAAAAAGCTATCTAGTTCAAGAATGGATATAGGTTGCATTCAGACAGTGCTTTAATGGGATCATCCTTAGAAGGCAGTCCTTGCGACTGGGCTCCTGGACACACCCCTGACTAATTAGGTTTCGTTTCTAGGTCTAAGTTTCATTTCTCTAAATAGGTATCATGGGTCACAGCCAATCAGGAAAGGAGTAGGGGTGGTTAAGGAATTATATAAACATCAGTGCAAGAGTGCCCTAGGCACTGGATTGGCACCGCTTAACACCTGCCCTCCCACTCTTAGTGCACGTTCTCAGCCTTGCTTTGGACTTTGTGTGAATCACCTGTCTTGGGACAGGGGATGGGTAGGAATTTTTATCCATTTGGAAAATTGGCACTGGCCACTTGGTTTATCGCCTACCCCCTTAGCAATCGTCACAACTTTCCAGGTTTGATGGTTAGGCATTGGCTTAATTTTGTGTGTGGAGGGGAGGTGTGGCCATCACCTGCCCCTCAATGATCAAAAGGTATTCCGTTAAAGGAAGATGGGGCCCCCGCATCTCATCCAAAGTCCGCTTGATGGGCTAGGGCCATGCCGGGTCACAGGAACCTCGCGGTAAGCTTCTGTTGGCCAAAACCCCAATGTTGCTGCCCCTATGGGTTTACCTACATAGACTCTGTCAACTGGGGCAATAGTCTGTTATAGTCTTATATCACATTTAATATGCAGTCAATAAAGTTGTGACCTTAATGCTACCCATCAACCTTAATTCTGTGTCCATGTGTAGTTATTTCATGGGGGGCTAGCTTGGGGCCTCAAGATGCAATTCCAGTTCCCCAACATGTCCTTACTTGATAATTTCCACGCAAAATTTTAAATGACAGGAAATAACTGGATGGCAGAATACCACCCCAAATTTCTTCACATGAAGTTACAAAATGAAACTCCCACTATTTCCTGAGTTAATGGGGATATAAGCATGTGTTTCATGGAAGCAAATAACATGGAAAGAAGCACTAAACTTCCCCTATATTCTACATTTTCAGAAGGGGTTTTTAAGTTGTGTAAAATGTCATATAAAAATGAATGCAGCCCCAGTTGCGTGAGGTCTTTGTGAAAGTTCTCCTTTCCCTCCCTTAGAATGCTACAATGGCAGCATCCCAGGCACTGGGAAGTCTGGGAGAAGTGGTTCTCTAGGTACCATAGTCCCTCAAACTAATTTTCTAAGGCTCCTGGCACCTGGGGTGCTGCCATTGCAGTATTCTAGGTGCCAGGAAGAGGGAATTAAGAGGCACAGGACAGAAACTTCCAGAGAAATCACATAGCAGCCTCACTGCACTTACTGGCCAGTCACAACTGTTGCTGGCTTACTTTTGCAGATGAGAAGGGAGGCAAGAGGGGTTTATGTGTTTCTAGTGGCCTGGGGTGTTTGGGTGTACAGAGTGGAAGTGTTCAGTCTCCCAGACCCTCCAAGTGTCCCTGATATAGAGAAACCATCCCAGTTTCTGATTTGATCCTTGAATGTCCCACTTTTCCTTAGGAAGTCCCTATTTTCATTGGAGAAATGTTGGAGGGGATGGAGTTATCTGACCTGTATAACTCCATACCCTACACAATCCTGTATAAGGAAGTTTTTTAATGTTTAATGTTTAATCATGTTTTTATATATGTTGGAAGCTGCCCAGAGTGGCTGGGGCAACCCAGTAACATGTGTGGGGTATAAATAGTAAAATTATCATTATGGAATAGGATGTCCCTATTTTCATTGGAGAAATGTTGGAGGGTATGGACTCCTTCACCATTCTGATAAGATCAACAGGAGTTCTGAATTTGGAGTTGTGACACTTTTGGTTTTGCAAAACTCCTCATTTTGTCAAGCCCAACTTCAAACTGAGCTGAGGGAAATGTGCCCATCACTGACCACCACTGTTTAACATTAAGCACATCAGTGAGCTCCCATTGCTTGGTCCCTGCTCCTCCCAACCTAGCGGTTCGAAAGCACGTCAAAGTGCAAGTAGATAAATAGGTACCGCTCTGGCAGGAAGGTAAATGGTGTTTCTGTGCGCTGCTCTGGTTCGCCAGAAGTGGCTTTGTCATGCTGGCCACATGACCCAGAAGCTGTACGCCAGTTTCCTCGGCCAATAAAGCAAGATGAGCGCCGCAACCCCAGAGTTGGTCACGACTGGACCTAATGGTCAGGGGTCCCTTTACCTTTACGTTCTGGAGAAGCAGCGGCCTTGAGCCATAAATCAAAGCAGGCAGCCATTCATTTTCAAATCTATTTTGGAATGCTTTTCACGTTGAGTACAAAAGTTATTGCCTATTTCTATATGGGAGGGAACATTTGAAAAGAGTTTGTAGTGATTCTCTTCAAGATTTGCTATTGACTTCAATGGCCACAGAGCCAGGTCAGTTTGAAGGGATTATGGAAAGCACAACCTTTGGCTACCTGCTGAGCCAAATAGCTCACTGTGATTCTTACAATAACCTCCTGAACTTCCTACAGTGCAGGCAGGGCTTACTAGTTTTTGCCAATCTATGTCAAACTCTGTCTGTGTGTGTGTGTGTGCGTGCGTGTGCGCGTGCACGCACATGCGTGCGCATTTGTGGATGTGTGTGTTTCTAGAATTACTAGCATCTCATCACAGAAGCTTTCCTTTCACAGACTGTATGTATTAAGTGAAGAAATGAGTGGCAAACAGTGATTATCTTAATGAGAGCAAGCCCAAACTGAAATTGAAAAACAAACAACGAATCAGATTTTTAAGCACATCTGAGTTGATCTTTCAGTTTAATTAACCAGTTGCCTGAATTTTAGAAGACATTAGAACCAAGACTTAGATTTTGATTCAGTACTTTCTCACCCATTATAGTGGTACCACCCATGTGTGTGTTGACCCTAATTCCTAAACTGTGGAATTTCCTTTTTACAGAGGTGTCCCTGGCACTTTATCTGCATGGCTTTTGTCATATGCTGAACACACTTCAATACCCTGGCCTTTGACACCTGGTGAATAATTGGACCCATCCTATTCTGATTGTGAATTATTTCAAATAATTTTAATATAAGGGGTTGTATTCGGGGGTTGTATTCTACCCAGAGTGGATTCATCGAGATTAATGGACCTGTTATTCATGTCCATAAATTTCAGTGGGTCTACTCTAAGTAATACTAACATTAGCTATAGCCTTGCATTTTTAGAATGTAAAGCCTCCTTGGCACTTTTTCAAATTCAGTTTTTTATATACCACTTAATCACCAAAGGTTCTAATCTAGGTGATGTACATAAAGATTATAAAACACACACACCATACTATAGATAAAATCAATTACAGTTAATCATGAAAACAGAAAACATCCTTCAAATGCCTGAAATAGAAAGAGCTTAGTTGATTAGAGTGTCGTGCTGATAATGCCAAGGTTGCAGGATTGATCCCCCAGGGCAGCTGCACTGCAGGGGGTTGAACTAGATGATCCTCAGGGTCCCTTCCAACTCTACAATTCTGTGATTCTAAGTGCCTAAAATGGAGTTCACCATGGATGAGGCCTGGCTAATCCTTGCTGGCCTACAATACTGAATACAACCCATGCATCTGAGACATGGGGGGGGGGGTCACAGACAGGCTTAACACATCTGACTAGGCAGGGTTATAAGGAATGTCTTCAGTTGTTAATGACTTTGTAAATTATTGCAAGGACCTTGAATCTGCACTGGTAACATGTAGCAGCCAGTACAAGCTTTCAAGGACCACAGTCATATGCTGGCAGTAGTACGTCGCCACCAAACATCCAGACACAACATTTTGCACCAGTTGGAGCTTCTGCTATCATGCAGAAGGGTAGCCTCACATAGAGTACATTGTAGTAAACAAGTCTTGATGTTATGGTGAAGGGTAGGTAATAAAGTAAAGTAAAGTAAAATAAGATAAAATCTAAACAATAATAAATACTGGAATTGGGGCAGGACAATGCATATTGTGATGTCACTTCATGCACATATTCAAAGCATGGTGATGTCATGCGTTTTCCTAACTAACACGCATTGACAAGAAGTACTAAATGCTCTAGTTTCTGCAAAGAATTTATATTAATAGAATGCATTTTCAGGGGGGAAAGTGTATTTCTTTTCACACCTTACCTTAATATATGCATTTTTGTTCAGACCACATGACTGAAAAGTACATAGTAGAATTTAAAGAAGTGAATATTCATAAGATGACTGCCTTTTGGGTTGCAGATAATTTTGAAAAGTGTGGATTAGGTAGGTTTGCCTTTAAATGGGAACTGAACTGAGCATATCCCCCCCCCCCCAGTTCTGGTAGTCCTTATTCTGATTTCCCACAATGGCATGGGGCTATGGTGTATCAGGGACACTGTGGGATGCTTAAGAGGACAAGGAATAGTTTATACTGAGAAAGACCACTGCCCCCTTCTAGCTCTGTATTGTTCATACTGACTGAAATGTTCTGTGTGCACAATTCCACCACTGCCACCCTTCCATGGGAGAGCAAGCCATTTGTTAACCCCTTCCTTGCGAACTGAAGAAATTCAGGTCAAGCAGGTTTAGCACCTCATTGCTGTTCTTGAGAAGTCTTAGGCACTTTTTTTGTCTTTCCATGGCTATTCAACCCTTTGCTATTCAAGTATCCCCACTTGCTGGTTATTGACTTGCTGAGTGTTCTTCAGGAGCCTGAGCTGTTCATAAACAAGCTTGTGTTTGCTCATTAATTCAGTCCACAAAGCTTTCCCCTCGTCTGGGTTTCTCCTCAGGTCTGAAGGCCCTGCAGTGTAGTTCATTGTTTTGCTTGCTGCCATTCTTGTGTGATCGGCAAGATTAGCTATTTACATTTCTCCTCAAACCTTTCTAAAGCCATTTGTCTGCTTAAAACGGGACCCCATCAAGGAAGCTTAACGACGAAAGGGTTTTCAAATACCTGCTTTTAAAGCAGCCTCTCAAAGTTCTGAAAGGAAATGAGGTTTGATTGCGCGTTGCCTTTTTTTTGGGGGGGGGGGATCAGACTTTTTCTTTTCTTTTCTTCCCTTCAGTGTTTGCTGCCTAGAAATCTCTGCCAGTAAGGCTGGAGCCCTCCCCCGACCCCCCAACATCCTTCTTTGGGTATTTATTTCACTATTTATAAGGTGTGTTACTGCAGGATGTCTGCCCACAGCTGCTGCTAAAATGTAAACAGAAGAATACGATATTATAAGAGTAAGGTAAAGGGACCCCTGACCATTAGGTCTAGTCATGACTGACTCTGGGGTTGCGGTGCTCATCTCGCTTTATTGGCCAAGGGAGCCGGTGTACAGCTTCTGGGTCATGTGGCCAGCATGACTAAGCTGCTTCTGGTGAACTAAAGCAGCACATGGAAATGCCGTTTATCTTCCCACCGGAGCGGTACCTATTTATCTACTTGCACTTTGACGTGCTTTCAAACTGCTAGGTTGGCAGGAGCTGGGACCGAGCAATGGGAGCTCAGCCCATCGCGGGGATTCGAACTGCCGACCTTCTGATCGGCAAGCCCTAGGCTCTGTGGTTTAGACCACAGTGCCGGAGAGCAACAAAAGGAATGGACTGGATCCTGATAATCTGCAGATGAGCGTCATATTGTTAAAGCACATCCAACACAGATTTGGAATGCATGCCTTTCTCCCAAAGAATATTGAGAACTGCAATTTGTGAAGGAGACTGCTGTTTGTGAAGATAGCCTCCTGCAGATATAATTTCTTCCAAAAGGTCCCTTCTGTATGATATAGCTGGGTCTTTAGCATGCCCGCATTTACTCTTTGTAACTCCCACCACATATCAAACAGGTACCATTCCCACTATCTTTTTGATAGAATGATAAATAGAATCATAGAGTTATAGAGTTGTAAGGGATCCTATGGATCATCTAGTCCAACTCCCTGCAATGCAGGAATATGCACCCATATGGGGATCAATCCCATGATCTTGGCATTATCAGCACCATGCTCTAACCATATGAGCTCTGTGTATACGGGATGCCCTTCCTTTCCCAGAAAGCCTTTTAAGTTAAGATCCCCCCCCCCCCAGTTTGTATCTGGTGATAGATAGGCATCCATCTGTCTAGGGACACAATGGAGGAGTGTGCATTTGAGGTGAGCTCAGACTCGAGTGTTACAGTGCCTGCCGTGGCTGTAGGCACTGATACAGGAGAGACATGTGTTGTTGCAGCTGGGACAGATGTAGGTGCCCAGTTGTGCTGCTGAAGATGCACCACAGTGTTTCTTCTCTCTGTGCTCCTCCCAGCACTCATTCATCCTCTGGTTACTGCTACGGATGCACAACCTGACTGTCTGTTTCCAGGTGCTATGATCACCCTCAAGCAGAGGCGAAGGAAGGCTCTCTGGCACCCGATGCAGGTGTTGAGAGGCAGGGCAAACAGCCCACAGGGGCAGATCAAACTGCCCAGCGGCGCATGTGCAGCTATGTATGGCGCATGCACGTGCACCACTATGTACAGCTGTGAAACACATGCGCTATACGGAATCCTCCACTCATGGCTGCAGTGGCAGCGGCACGGTCCTCTGCTTGCAGCGGTGGAGGGATCCTCCTCACGCGGCTGTGGCTGTGCAATGGCGGCAGCTCACGCTTCCTCACCCTGGGTGGTGGGGCAAGCCGCCCGCAGGATGCCTTCTTGTCACCCCCCCCTCAGAGATGGAACCAGGGGCGGACCGCCCCCCACCCCCTTCCTCTGCCACCACCTTCAAGGGATTCGCACATACTGGGGTTGATGTTGTTAGCCTTCATGTCATGTTTGCAGACATCTTAGTAACACAGAATTGGTCTTTCAATGGTCCTGGTTCCTGGAAGCCCTGGTTCCTGGGATCCTGCCATCTTCCATTCTGTGGACATGACCTAGCCAGTGTAGACATCGTTGAGACAGAGTGTAAACACGCGGGCTTTTAGGAATGGGAAAATCAGTTCATTTCTCATAGACTGTCAGTGCAATCCTAACCCTGTCTACTCATAAGTAAGTCATGTAACCCATGTCACATTCACATCTGTTCACCCAGAAGTTTCATCTGTTCTCTTTCTTTATTAACTTATAATTTCATTTTTTTAAAGCACAAAATTACATTTAGATACATATTTTAAAATGTGTTACATACCAACCCACAACCCAAGTGTGTTGACAGCATAAAAATAATAAATATATACAGATTTCTAAAAACATTTTCTCTCAAAATATGCATTACATTTTTTAAAAAAGAGATAAGCACTGCATTGGAATATTCAGGGAGTGTGAAAGCTGGTTCTGATAAGCCCATTAGTCAATGAGGTGTGGATCAGGTCACTACACATTAGAATCTGCAAAGATTGAATTCCTAAACCTTACAGCAACCAAAGTTGGTTGGTGCTTGTTTGCTTGCATTTATTTACTCATTCCTTAGAATCATAGAATCATAGAGTTGGAAGAGACCACAAGGGCCATCGAGTCCAACCCCCTGCCAAGCAGGAAACACCATCAGAGCACTCCTGACATATGGTTGTCAAGCCTCTGCTTAAAGACCTCCAAAGAAGGAGACTCCACCACACTCCTTGGCAGCAAATTCCACTGTCGAACAGCTCTTACTGTCAGGAGGAAGTTCTTCCTAATGTTTAGGTGGAATCTTCTTTCTTGTAGTTTGGAACCATTGCCCCGTGTCCGCTTCTCTGGAGCAGCAGAAAACAATCTTTCTCCCTCCTCTATGGACATCCTTTTCTATATTTGAACATGGCTATCATATCACCCCTTAACCTCCTCTTCTCCAGGCTAAACATGCCCAGCTCCCTTAGCCGTTCCTCATAAGGCATCATTTCCAGGCCTTTGACAATTTTGGTTGCCCTCCTCTGGACACATTCTAGTTTGTCAGTGTCCTTCTTGAACTGTGGTGCCCAGAACTGGACACAGTATTCCAGGTGAGGACTGACCAGAGCAGAATACAGTGGCACTATTACTTCCCTTGATCTAGATGCTATACTCCTATTGATGCAGCCCAGAATTGCATTGGCTTTTTTAGCTGCCGTGTCACACTGTTGGCTCATGTCAAGTTTGTGGTCAACTAAGACTCCTAGATCCTTTTCACATGTACTGCTCTCAAGCCAGGTGTCACCCATCTTGTATTTGTGCCTCTCATTTTTTTTTTGCCCAAGTGCAATACTTTACATTTCTCCCTGTTAAAATTCATCTTGTTTGTTTTGGCCCAGTTCTCTAATCTGTCAAGGTCATTTTGAAGTGTGATCCTGTCCTCTGGGGTGTTAGCCACCGCTCCCAGTTTGGTGTCATCTGCAAATTTGATCAGGATGCCCTTGAGTCCATCATCCAAGTCGTTGATAAAGATGTTGAATAAGACCGGGCCCAAGACATTTGCTCTCCATCCTTGAAGAGAAGGGGCCACAATCTTTACTACACTCTGACAATGGCCATGAATCTTCCTGATCACTAGGTATACATGTTAAACCATGTAAATTGCATGCAAAATAAACAAGGAGACAGCCCTACAACAAAAGGCCCTGTAATTCTGCACACTGGCTTTTTAGTTTACTGAGTGTGCTGAAGGAAGGCTCTTCTGGGAAAGCAAGCTGCAGAAGTTATTATTTTAGCAGTGAGCATGTGCAGATATGTTAGTTAGATGAAGCAGAATCCAGAGTGCACTCCAAACTGTAATCATTCCAGCTGACATTAATTGCCGTGGTAGAAGGGAAAAGCCTCGCTTACTTTCTCTCTTCTCACTGACTTCCCAGTTGGATTGAAAATGGAATAACTTCAGCAGCATCGAACATCAAATATAAACTGGAGTACAACGTGGCCTCTTCAGTGCTTTGAGGGAATGGCAGACAATTATTAAAGTTTTATAATCTGGTTCAGCTCGCAGCTAAATCTCAGTAGGCTCATCATTGATAGATGGAGCACACAAGCATATCAAACATCCCTTTCCATAATTTTTTAAAGCACTGTGTCAAGAATTCCTCCCATTCCCACTCCTCTGACTATTCTGCATCAATTAATGCGAAAATAAATTGCATTGAAAATTTATCTAAAGGCGATAATTTTTTGAAATTTCCAAAGGTGAGGCACTGGGCTCTTTCGTTGCACTTACTTTACTTCTGAGATGGTCAAGGGGTGTCCTTTCTCTTCTCCAGCACATCTCCTCATCATTGATTTGCACTCCTCTGCCCTCCTGGGTGGTTGGGATTCAATTAAAGCCCGGGAAAAACATCATGAGCTGTTGCCTCCAATGCAGATCAGAAAGAGTAGGCAGCCAGAGGGCTTCCATAGCGTTGGGATTATATTTATTTGAAAGAAAAATACAAACTAACCTTGGCCACCCCACAATGATACAGTGAGTCCAAAAACCCTACACTCGGAAAAATTATAAAATAAATCAATAAATCTGAAGTTCCTTGAAAATGAGGTAGAAATTGAGAAATGTGGGGTGGAGTGGAGACTGATTTCAGCAGAGCACTATTCTTCTTTCTGTTTTCTTTTGCTATTTACCTTTTTTAAAAAATGAGCTTGGGTGGATTGCATGAAGAACGCAGCAGGTTCCAGGGCAAAGATGTTGTTCAAATAAGCCAAGGGGTTTTGTGCAGGGCTTTTTTTAAGCCAAAATATATGTTGGTTCCAAATTCATGTTACAATAGTAAGGCATGGCTTACGTAAGAACAGCAGGGTTTCTATCAGCAACCCAGTTCACCCGATTCTTCCTGGCTGACTAGTTGAACATTTCTTTCCAGCCACTGTCAGTAAGGCTCTGTGGAGCAACAGGCCAGCCAATCCTATGCCCCGTGAAATCTCTCAGTGATGCAAAGAGTATGGTGCAAGTTCTCTGGCATGAGCAAGCTGATGCCTTACACAGGTTTAAGTGGGTCAATAGTGAGGCCTCTTGAATTTGGGTGGGTCAAGCTGGAGTGTCAATACAGAAAGAAATCCTAATGGAGGAGCTTGCATCTTGGTTCTAAGTTAAAAGATAGGAGATTCCCACTAAACATATGGGAAAAAATCTTTCTGACAGTAAGAGCTATTTGACAATGGAACAGTCTTCCTCGGGAGGTTGTAGACTGTCCTTCCTTGGAGGTTTTTAAACATTGGTTGGGTGCTTTTTAAGCATCAGTCATGGATGCTTTAGCTGAGGTTCCTGCATTAAAGGGGGTTGGCCTAGAAGACTCTTGGGGTTCATTCCAACTCTACGACTCCACAATTCCATGATTTAGTTGTACCTAGGTCAAAATTACGAGGCTGTATAGTTAGAAACATATCTAGATCGCCATTTTTTCCACAATAGATATTATTCATTATAGAAGCACATGGCACAAGACATTTGCTACCTGAAGCAAAAGATAAAACAGCACCCCTCACCAATTTGATTTACAAAAGCTAGCTGTGGGGGCTGTTGATTCTCATTTCAACACTGACTATATTGCATCATCTTCTGTAGTACCTGAAAGCAGCAGGTGATCTTAGGGACTGCAAGGCAGGTCACATGACAAATGCAGCTCTATCTACCAATATCTCACCACCACATCCCATACAAGGTAGTTATCTCACTCTGTCCAATAGTAGAGATAGTCCTGCTGAAAGATACCCCCCTTTTCAAAAATAGAAAATTGTCAAGCAATTTACTACCAAGCGACACCTGGGGTGAAGATGACATTCTACGTGCCCTGTTTAAAGGAAATAAAACACTGATGTCAAGATAAACTTGTTTAACACCCCAAAGCTACTCTCTTTTACACCTGCTGAGGATACGACCCTCATAATGTGTTCAATTATTTCCAAATGCCAGTCGACTGTGTTTCCTTCTTTCTGTTATTTCAGTTTTTCAAACACACTTCAGCAGAGACTGGTAGTTCCCTTGGTATTTGCCATTGCATCGCTACCTGAGTTGAAAAGCTAATTTCTTCTGCCATTTGTTCAAGGTGCCTCTATTGCTGTTCCTTGTTAATAATGCACCTTTCCCCCCACCACCCTGCAAATATTGCTTACAACCTGATTCTTGTTTAGTTCTGGCATGAACATTTTCTCTTTTGCTTCCCTCTTTTGCTTCTTCTACTCTGTGGGGAATAGTCCTGCTTTAGCACGCAGAAAATTTAGCATGACGTACCAAAGCCCTCGGCAGCACAAATGAAACTTACGCTTATTGTGGGAGCACACTAAAAAAGAAAAAGAAAAGAAAGAACATTGCTGATTATATCTATGAATTCATGCTTCATCAAATGGCATTAAGCTCTTCTCTTTGATCAGAAAAGAATCAAAGCCTTTAAGCCATTATATTAGAAGATAGTAAACACATCCTTTTCAAACATTAAAAATGACACCTCATATCTTATCATATCTCCTGGCCTTAAATTTGGAAGGTGGTGATTCAGTCATGCTGACAGCCGAGGAACCTCATAAGAACATAAGATGAGCCTGCAGAATCAGGCTAATAGCCCTTCTTGCCCAACATCCTGTTCTCACAGTAGCCAACCAGGTGCCCCATCAAGAGTATGTAAGCAGAACTTGAGTGCAGGAGTGTTCTGCCCCCGTCTGATTCTTAGCAACTGTTATTCAGAGCCATACTGACTCCAACAGCAGAGGCAGAACATAGCTTTGTGGCCAGTAGCCATTAATAAAATTATCATGCATTAATTTGCCTGATCCTCTCTTAAAGCCGTCCAAGCTGGTGCCAATCTCTATTTCTTGTGGGAGAGAATTTCATAGCTTAAGTGTGAAGAATATCCATCTCGGGTGGGGTTATACTTTCCCTAGAGTGTAGGGGTGCTAAGTGGACCATCTTTATAACTGGAGACCCAATGACCTCTGTAGATCATGGGATCACTCATCAGCTAAGGCTGCGGGCACTGTCCTACAGTGGTTCCGCTCCTTCCTCCTGGGCCGTGTTCAGAAAGTAGTGGTGGAAGATGAGTGTTCAGACCCCTGGGCTCTCACTTGTGGGGTGCCTCAGGGTTCTGTCCTCTCCCCCATGCTTTTCAACATCTACATGCAGCCGCTGGGAGAGATCATCAGGGGGTTTGGGCTGGGTGTCCATCAGTATGCGGATGATACCCAACTCTACCTCTCTTTTAAATCAGAACCAGTGAGGGCAGTGAAGGTCCTGTGTGAGTGTATGGAGGCAGTTGGAGGATGGATGGTGGCTAACGGATTGAGGTTGAACCCTGACAAGACAGAAGTACTGTTTTTGGGGAACAGGAGGTAGGCAGTTGTGGAGGACTCCCTGGTCCTGAATGGGGTAACTGTGCCCCTGAAGGACCAGGTGCACAGCCTGGGAATAATTTTGGACTCACAGCTGCCCATGGAGGCACAAGTTAATTCTGTGACCAGGGTGACTGTCTACCAGCTCCACCTGGTATGCAGGCTAGACCCTATCTGTTCGCAGACTGTCTCTCCAGAGTGGTGCATGCTCTAGTTATCTCTCGCTTGGACTACTGCAATGCACTCTATGTGGGGCTACCTTTGAAGGTGACCCAGAAACTACAAGTAATCCAGAATGTGGCAGCTAGACTGGTGACTGGGAGTGGCCGCCGAGACCACATAACACCTGTCTTGAAAGACCTACATTGGCTCCCAGTGCGTTTCCGAACACAATTCAAAGTGTTTGTGCTGACCTTTAAAGCCCTAAACGGCCTCAGTCTAGTATATCTGAAGGAGCGTCTCCACCTCCATTGTTCTGCCCAGACACTGAGGTCCAGTGCCGAGGGCCTTCTGGCGATTCCCTCGTTGCAAGAAGCCAAGTTACAAGGAACCAGGCAGAGGGCCTTCTCAGTAGTGGCACCTGCCCTATGGAATAATAATAATAATAATAATAATAATAATAATAATAATAATGTATGATTCTAGACCTTCAAAGTAAGGGGGGCATAATAGAACCAAAGAGTTGGAAGGAGCTCCATAGATGGAGCACACAAGCATATCAAACACCCTTTCCATAATTTCTAAGCACCATGTCAAGAATTTATCCCATTCAATTAATTGCATTGGAAATTTATCAAAAGACAGTAAATTTTTTGAGTGAGGTTTAATCCCAGCATCTCCAGGTAGGTCTGGGAATGTTCCCTGGAGAGTTGCAGCCCATCAGTGTGGAAAATACTGAACTAGATGGATCAATGACAGCCGGCCCACCCATCAGGTAAGATGAGATGACATTCTCAGGCAGCGGGATCTGCCTGTACGTTACTGTCGGCGACCTGCTCAACAGTTGATATCCAGATCCCAATATAGATCTTTATTTAGAGCAGGCACCAACCTGCCCTGTGGTGCGGTGGCTGCCTCAGGTGGCAGGATTCACTTGTGCAGCAGATCCCGATGTCAATCTTTCTTCCCACCATGTTCCTGATACAGATATTCCCTCACTACTCCTTCCCTAGTGGGGAGAGGGGGAAGCCATTTTGAGGTCAGTCTCAGGTGCCAAAATGTCTTGGGCCAGCCCTGACTAATGACCTGACTCAGTGTATACCCGCTTACTACTTTGTTATGACCTAATGCAGAAGAACTATCACTTTACATTAATAAGGAAAGGGGAGTCTGTGAGGAGCCCTTCTGCAACCGCAAAGAGCTGCTCTCCCTAAGGAAGAGAAACAATATCTGTTTTCTGCAAGAAACAGTTATATGAATATTGTCTTGACCTGTAATTCACAGGCATTTCCTCAGCACCCCTAATCATAGTGGACACTGGATGCCTGGAGATGAAATGAGGCAAGACAAGAAACAATGGGACCAGACCATACTTTAGTCACCTCTCTTTTTCTTCTCCTTGCTAGAAGCTTCTAGTATGGACTCTATTGCACACAGTCCTTGGGACAAATCCCATCCCATAGATATTTCTTCCTAAGCAAGCATGGCAGGCAATTGTACCCAAGGCTATATCAAGCTAAGTTTAGCATCCTTTCCCTGCAGAGAATGAGGCCCAGGCTTGCAATGACACATTGTCCATTTGGCTGCAAGCCTCTGTGCTCGCAATGCTTGCATTTCCAAGAGAATTATCTGTGGCATTTCTTTGTCATCTGTGCAATAATTACACTTTAATTTAAAATGACTGGGAAATTAGTGAATTTCCATCTAATTGACAAGTGTAGAAGGAGGGCCAATTCAAAACACATCTTTTCCCCTTGCTCATTTTTTTATATTTAACTTGACGAAGTTAAAGGTTTTTTTTTTTAAAGTAAAGTTTCAGAATTAGAAATGGAATTGAATTAATCAAGCTGAGTTTTAAATTAATTTAATAGTGACAGATAAACCCTAATGCAAATGAGACGTCTGTCTCATGAGACAGTTCCAGCAAATACAATTTTACACTCTCTCTTTTTTAAGGGGGTGGGGAGAGAAAAAAGAAAGATAAGAAATCAGTGAGATTCTTTTCTCATTTACATCTGTTAAACTCCACTGACTACTTCATGGAAATTCTGCATCTGGTAATTTTATGTAGCAAACTGCTATTCTCACATTATATTTTAACTCTTTGTAATGGTCATGGCCCTTTGGTCTTAAAGGCATTCTCTTTTTGCATGCTTTTAAATATTAAGTGGATGAAAACATCAATATGTGCATGTGGCAGTGTCAAAGGATTAGAGGGTGTCTCATGATCCACTCCTAAATTTAGCAATATGAAACCTGAATGCCAAGGGGGGCCAAGTATAGCTCTTCAAGTCTCTGTATCCATCTTTTGGAGTTCTTCCCATGCAATACTCCCTCCCTAGATGGGCCCACCCCCTCACTGGCTGTGCTCTGGACCCTCTTAAGGTGTGGAACAGTGATAATGCCTCTTGCTTGCCTGCATGTAGAGGGGTGTCTGTAAGAACCCCTGATGGTTGGAATGTGGAAAGACAAGAGTCACAGCTGTTGCTCCACTCACCTATGTCTCTGACCTCACAAGCATTGAAAAGTGGCCAGGAGAAGGTTCTCCATGAACCTATTGAGTCATTGGGCTGAAACCATGTATTATTTGTTCCCTGGTTTGCTCTGTCTTTCACGCCACTCATTCTGAATCCTAGCACATTGAGTATTTAGGGCAGTGCAACTGGTTTCCCCAGTACAGGGGCCAAGGGGATACCGGCTTGCCAGCTTTGAGAAGGAGGCAGGAGGACCCTGCTAGAGCCTTGTGCCTCATTCCCAAAGCCCAGCACCTCCCTTACCCAGCTTTGAGAAGGCAGCCTGGGGCTGGGTGAAGGCATCAAATTTTGGCCTTGCTCAAAGTGTCATATTACTAAGGTCTGCCTTTGATTCCAGTTTAACTAAAGCACACTTTGACATACTGGACATGCTTACCCCACTCCACTCCAAGCCTCCTTAACATTATTTCTCTCATGTTTCCAGGCTGAATTCTTGCAAAAAGACTCAGGGGAAATCATAAAATTAATTTTGGAACTGGAGAATGTACAGGTTGCTGCAGTTTCCATGTCTTTCAGTTCATTTAATTCTTTCTCCACTTTATTTTATCAAAGGGCACATGAGCGCTGATAAACACTGCAGCAAAAAGAGTCAGTCTTATTGTTCTCTTTGTTTGATTATGTTGGAATTCTTTTAGTGAGGGGTTTTATTGATAAGACCTGCATATACGTCAGGAGCAGGTGTCAGGAATAAATCACATAGATTATAGTGACTGGATGCATAAAAACTGACTCCTTTTGGAATGAAAACATTGTCAAAGCCCATAAGTCTAATGAAAGCTTTACTTGCAGAACTTTCTTCAAAGCATAACAGAGAACAGTAAATAATATATCCAAAATATTGATGTGCAAGTTCAGCACAGGCTCAACTTCTTATAAAATACTACAAACAGATATAAAATCAGAGGTCTGTATCTCCTTGCAGACTCCAATCTGCCTGGAGCTGTTTTTCCCTCACTAGAGATGGTCACTTACACATCCTTATTTCCACAGAGCCTGGAAACAAAGACTAAAGCCAACTTACTTTCAAAATGGAGATTTGCAACCAAATACCTTTCTTACCTGGTCTAAGGTTAAACACATACAAGTTAGCTAGCAGAAAACAACCATAGTTAATTATCAACCCATCAAGGAGTTCAGAGACCACTTAGTTATTTCTCCAGCTAATGCTTTAGTGTGTGTGGGGGGGGGGTTCCATGAATGTATGCAAGCGCATGTATGCATTAGTAGCACTCTGCTTGATTGCGTGTATGAGCATGCCAATATTGTTTTTATGCAGTATTTTATTGATGTGTGTATTGGCAATTTAGAGGGAGAAAAGTCTGTAAGTAATTGCAAGCTGCAGCAACTTATACAGGGCTGTTGTGACGTGGGGTTTGTGATTTCAGCTCTCTTGACATAATATGCTGGAGACAGTTCTCTAGTAACACTTCTTTATTAAAGCAACAAGACTGAGACTTGAGGAGGGAAGAGCTACATTTATAGGGACAGGGAACTAGCTGGAAAGGATACATTTTGGAGGGAACAATATCAGGCAATCACAGTCCTGCCTTTTGGAGGCAACCAATAAGACAGAGGATCCAAATACAGCAGCTTAAATGAACCAATAGTAGCTGTACCCTCTGGAACCAAAAGGCAGTCACTTTACCCTAATGCAAATACAGACAATAATAATACAGATATAAAATCCTTTGACTCAATACACAACACCCTTCCCCCCCCCCCAGTGAGCACAGCAGACGTAATCTCTCAGGTACTGTGGGATCCTACAACTTCTACTTGATCTCCTGACAACAGGTGTTGCCGGTTCTGGATCACCTGTGGTAGGGGAGCTGCTATAGGGGTTTCGTCAGGAACAGATGGAGTCCCAGACATCTCAGGGTCCCCTACCTGTACCTCGTCATCCTGAGGACTAGCAGACCCTGGTTCATTTGCTGAAGCCCCTGGTGATTGCACCGCTGGGCCATTTTCACTCTGGTCTTGCAGCTCTGCGTCGTTAGCCAGGGATGAATTATCAGACTCCTCCCTGCTGAGCGCCCGGCGCCTCAGCTGATCTATATGTCTCTTCCAAACTTATCCATTTTCCAAGGTCACATAATAGGACACAGGTCCACTAGCCCGGGTGACCACACCAGCCACCCACCGCGAACCTCGTGAATAGTTCCTCACCCAGACCAGATCTTCAGGGGCGAAATACCTTGTTGTGTCAGTCTCAGCCTGGGGGTTTGCTCTTGAATTACGGTTTGGCATTTTATCCGGGTGGACATAATCCAACACCGTTACCAATCTTCTACCCAAGAGCAGCTCAGCTGGCGACTTGCCTGTCGCAGTACACGGCGTCGCATGCTGCAAAAATAACATTCGCGCGATGCGAGCTGACCAGTTACCCTCCATTAAGCACGCAATGGATTCTTTGGCTGTTCTTACCATGCGCTCCGCCTGCCCATTGGAGGATGGGTGAAAGGGCATGGATGTGACCCCTCTTATGAAGTTATCAGCCAAGAATGCCCTGAATTCTTGGGATACAAAAGCTGCCCCATTATCTGATACAATGGTCTCAGGTAACCCGTGGGTTGCAAACAGCTGCCTCAACACCTTGATTACGGCAGCTGATGCCATGCTAGGGACCATCGCCACTTCTAACCATTTGGAATATGCATCAACGATAACCAAAAAGACCTTCCCCTGGAATGGCCCAGCAAAATCTAAGTGCAGCCGGCTCCAGGGAGATCTGGACTGCTCCCACCAGTGAACTGGTGCTCTGGCCACTTCTGGCCACACCTCTTGGCATGCCTTGCATGTTCATACCCATTGTTCTATGTTCTGGTCCATTCCAGGCCACCACACATAACATCGGGCTAGCGACTTCATCCTGACCATTCCCGGGTGTCCCATGTGAAGCGTCTCAAGAACCCTGTTTCTCAGTGGTGCTGGGATGATCACCCTATCTCCCCACAGGAGACAACCCTTATGCATGGATAACTCGTGCTGCCTTGTCGCATAAGGCCTGAATTTGTCTTCATGCGGACCACCTGGCCACCCCCTCCCCACCCAAGTGAGCACACGGGAGAGAACAGCATCTTTCCTCATTTTCTCAGCAATATCAGTAGCCATTACAGGAGCCCCCGGAAGTGTTTCCAGCATCATTATGTGCTCCGCTGGAGCAGGATCCTCATTGCTCCCGCCAGGAAGGGGCAATCGACTCAGCGCATCAGCGTGGCACAACCGTTTCCCCGACACATGGGTCAAGGTGTACTGGAACCCGTTCAGGAATATAGACCAACGCAACATTCTGGGGGAGAGAATTTGTCGCATTTGTTTGTTCGGGTTGAACAACCCCAACAGTGGTTTGTGGTCCGTATCAATGGAGAAATGACGACCGTACACATAATCATGGAACTTTTTGATTCCTGCCACAATTGCAAGCGCCTCTTTGTCAATTTGAGCATAGTTGCGCTCCGTGGGCGACAACGTACGGGAATAGAAAGAGATGGGCTTTTCCGACCCATCCGGTTCCCTATGACTCAGCACCGCCCCCAGGCCGTATTGAGAGGCATCACATGCCAGGACCAGCGGCTTCGATTCATCATAATGAGCAAGGACGCTCTTGCTACTCAGCATTCCTCGCAAGGAGTCAAAAACCTTCTGCTGCTCATGCCCCCATCGCCACACATTCTTTTTCTGCAACAGTCTATGTAATGGTTCAGCTACCAAAGCTTTCTGGGGTAAGAACGAATGATAAAAGTTAATAAGTCCCAGGAATGACTGCAACTCCGTCTTGTTCTGTGGTCGTGGTGCCTCGATGATGGCCTTAACCTTAGCATCTGTGGGGTGGATGCCTGATGCATCAATTTTAAACCCCAAGAATTCCACAGTTGGCACCCCAAAACTGCATTTTTCCTTTTTTAGTTGCAACCCCACCTCCTTGAACTTGAGCAACACTGCACGGACACGCGCAATCAGTTCCTGTGGGTCTTTTCCAGCAATCAAAACGTCATCAAAAAATGGCAAGACCCCCGGCAGACCTCTTAACAGGTGTTCCATGAGCCCTTGAAAAATCCCTGGGGCCACACAAACTCCAAATTGTAATCTGTTAACTCTGAACGCCCCTTTATGTGTGACAATAGTCTGTGCTTCCGCTGATTGTGGGGTTACTGGCAGCTGTTGGTAAGCTTGTGCCAGGTCAAGTTTGGCGAACACCTTGCCCCCAGCCAGTTTAGCCAACAGGTGTGATACGACTGGAATGGGGTATGAGTTTCCCCTGAGTGCCTTATTGATAGTACATTTGTAATCAGCACAGATCCTGACTTCCCCATTTGCTTTAAGAGGCGTGACGATTGGAGTCTCCCACTTAGCGGAGTCCACGGGTGAGAGAACTCCCTGCTTGACCAATTTATCCAGCTCTGCTTCGATCTTGGGTTGCAGTGCAAATGGCACTCGCCTTGGTTTGAGTCGGATTGGGGCCACCCCAGGGTCCAATTCGAAGTCAACTGGGGGCCCTTTATAACAACCCAGTTTTCCATTAAAAAGACCAGCAAATTCTTTGCATAATGCCTCACTCATCTCAGGGCAGGTTTGGATTGAATTAAGCCCTGATATACTCAGTCCCAGGGCGGGAAACCAGTCAGTGCCCAGGAGACTGGGGCGACTGCCCTTCACAATCACCAGTTTGATTACCGCCTGTTTGTCTCGGAACTGTACTCTCACGGCACACATTCCCATGACATGGATGCGGCCCGCTGAGTATGACTGCAAAGTTGCCGGGAAGGGCTCCAGAGGGGGCAACTTACCCCTGGGGAAGAATGTCCTCGCGGTCTGGTCCGACACGATAGTGAATCCAGATCCGGAGTCCACCTCCATGTCGCACAGCTGACCCTCAATCTTCACCTTGACGTGTGCCTTGCCTTGCGCTGGAAACTGCACGACCCTCCCGTTGATCTCCGTTACGTAGTGGCAGTCCTTTACAACATGGTTCGCTGTGGCCGATCTGCGATGCTCCAGTCTAGGTGCTCCTTTTGCTCCCAACGCCGCCGATCTACAGACCCTGGCGATGTGACCTGTCTTTCCGCACGTCCGGCACATAGCATCCCGGAAACAACAACTCTTCCGCTCATGGTTTCCGCCACAACCAGGGCACCTGCCTCGGTGATCTTTGTGCACTGTGCAGGCCTGATGCACTGACTCGACCCCACGGACTGGGCTCTGGCTCGGAGTAGCCTCTAGCTCGTCCATGGCATGCGCAACTTCTATCTGTGGCTTAGGGACCCTGCGACTGGCATCAAGCTCCTCTCTTTCATAATTCTCCGTGGCGGTGGCCTCCTTCAAGGCTGAAGCAAGGGTAACCTCTTCTTTAGCCACAATGTGTCTTCTGGCTTTCTTGCTGCTCAGACCACCGACAAACCGATCCAGGAGAGTCTCTTCCAGATCTTGGAAGTCGCAGTGCTGAGCGAGCTTCCGCAGTTCAGCTAGAAATGCAGATACAGACTCCCCAGCATGCTGCTGCCTCTTATGAAACTCCATCCGCTGGGCCATTTTGGTCTCAGTAGGCGCTAAATGGCTTGTTAGGCAGGCAAGAATATCTTTGAGAGATGTCTCACTTAGCTTCGCTGGGGCAAGCAATGCCTTGGCCAGCTTGAAGGTCTCAGACCCACAGTAGCTCAGGAATGTGGCCCTTCTTTTGCTGGCATCGGTGATCCCTTGAGCCACTGTGAAGAACTTGAAGCGTTCGACGTAGTCTTCCCACGTGTGGGGCTCTGATGGATGGAAGGGCTCCAATACCCTTGGACTCTCCATTGTCCTGTGGGCAGGGTCGTCTTCTCAGCTGGCCAGTGAGTCTTGTTCTTAGCTACAATCTGGACTCTGAGGCAGGGCTGCGTTTAACCGCTCCTCAGCATTCCGGATCCCATCCTCGTCGCCAGTTGTTGTGACGTGGGGTTTGTGATTTCAGCTCTCTTGACATAATATGCTGGAGACAGTTCTCTAGTAACACTTCTTTATTAAAGCAACAAGACTGAGACTTGAGGAGGGAAGAGCTACATTTATAGGGACAGGGAACTAGCTGGAAAGGATACATTTTGGAGGGAACAATATCAGGCAATCACAGTCCTGCCTTTTGGGGGCAACTAATAAGACAGAGGATCCAAATACAGCAGCTTAAATGAACCAATAGTAGCTGTACCCTCTGGAACCAAAAGGCAGTCACTTTACCCTAATGCAAATACAGACAATAATAATACAGATATAAAATCCTTTGACTCAATACACAACAAGGGCCCTGTGCCAAATTTAGAAATAAAAAAAGGAACAGTGAGAAGTTTTTAATGCACAGGTATACCAGATCAGCTAATTTCAGGACTGCAGAATTCTTGGAGAAATCCAGATTTCAGTTTGAAATCCAAAATTCAGAAGCAACCTACAATTGTCTGGAAAGCACTGTTAATGCATGATGTCAGTATGAGCTCAATGTGAAATCTGGATTTCAGAACCCCGCTATGTCTGTCTATTCAGTTCTGATTTGCCATACAGGAAGTATTCCTGTATGTACTGTTGTACTGCTGTACTGTTTTGAACACTTGATTTGGAGCCGCCCAGAGTGGCTGGGGAAACTCAGCCAGATGGGCGGGGTATAAATAATAAATTATTCATCATCATCATCATCATCATCATCATTTTATACTCCACACATCTGACTGTCTTACCCCAACCACTCTGCGCAGCTTCTAACAAATATAAAGCATAATAAAACATCAAAGGAAGACACAAAGGAAGAAATAATGTGGGGTTTTTTAAATGCACACATTGGTTCCTCTCTCATGAAGGCTATTCACAAATGTCTAACAAGTTTCCAATGCTGAGTTCCATCAAAGAGGAGTGTTTGCCCTTAATATGAAATGAAAAGCTGTTGAAAAATAATCACCATGCTGGGTATGCCAACAACATCTAGAGAGAAAAATGATGATAGTAACAACCTGATAATTTGTATTTGGAATCATGGATAGTTGGAATAATTAGGTAAAACAGGTACTTAGGTATTTGGCAAATTTAAAATGATGGAAAGTTACATGTTTTTTTGTTGTTGTTTTGTTAAAGCCCACGTCCACTTCTTAGACTATCTCAATAAAATGAGAAGTGCACATTGAGTGTTTGATAACCCTTTGGCAATTTCCTTCTGGCTATTTCATTTTAAATATACACTTAGAGCTGTCAAGTAAATAATAATAATCATTTCAAAGTATACTTATGAAAAATCCTTATGGGTAACTTTTTGTTTTGTTTTTAAATCAGTTTCATTTTTTCTTGTTCTTTCTCCAACAAAGGGTGATAGTGTACATGGTATTATCCCATTTTGTTTCCTTTCCTTTTGTTTATATTTCTTATCCCCCATTTCTGCCTAAAAAACAGGCCTTCCAATAGATTGATAGTAAGTGAAAATGGATTCCTAACAATGCAGTAATAGGATTCTTATTAATTTGAAAATTATTAAAGCAGTGGGGGAGGGGGGACTGGTGAAGTTCTTATGGTGGGGTGAAGAGTTTTTCTACTCCTGCATTACTTTCAAGGGATGATTGTGAGTGTCCTTTTCCTTTTATTCTACAAATCATGTCATCTGTGGGCTTCACTTTGCAGCTTTTTGAATCAGGGGGACCAGCCGCCCCAATATTGAGGGCGCCGACATCCTGCACCACCGTCAGGCACCCTCCATGCACCCCAGCACCCAACCAGGAGCTGGGAGGGAGCTAGGACAAGCGAGGTCAAAAATAGCCCTCCGTGCTTTTCCTCCTCCCTGCCCAATGCTGCATGAGGAGGAGGCAGAGCATGAAGCCCAGCTCCATACTCTCCATTCCCCAACCGGCATATGAGCACCCAGGGCTGTCTTAAGCATATGCAGCACTGGGGTGTAAAGATCTGCCCGGGCCCCCCTCCCCCAGGCATGCAGTTCCAGGCACACAGGAGCTGGTGGAACTGGCCAGCCGCCTCAGCATCTCATTGGCTCAGTCGCCCCCAAACTTGCAGTGCAGAGCCGCCTGGAGCAGAAAAGCCCACCGTGGCGCTCTGACCGACGGGCAGGCTCTTCCCCGGACTCTTGGCCTGGCACCCCTGAGAGCCCAGCGCCTGGGTGCCCCACACCCCTAGCGCCTATGGGTAAGACAGCCCTGCGAGCACTAGCATTGCGGTGATGAGGGTGGGACACCCACATGGCCCAGCCCAGTGCATGAGTGCTTGCACACTGGGCAGGACGTGTCACGTGACGCCCCCCTCATGTGGGAGACAAGTCACTGCCCCTACTCAGTACCAATTGCCCCCTAATGCAAGACTTTCTGCATAAAACCTAACATTTCTGTGAGGAGAACCAACAACAACAATAATAATAAATAATAAATTTTATTTATATCCCGCCCTCCCCAGCCGAAGCTGGGCTCAGGGCGGCTAACAACAATCAAAATAGTCCAACATTCTAAAAACATTCATTATAAAATTCATTAAAATCAAATTAAAATCAAATTAATGGCAACCATCAAGCAAAATTCTGTGCAGATTGCCAGAGGAGGGGGTCAGGTTGCGCCCTGACCAAAGGCCTGGTGGAACAGCTCTGTCTTGCAGGCCCTGCGGAAAGATGTCAGGTCCCGCAGGGCCCTAGTCTCTTGTGACAAAGCGTTCCACCAGATTGGAGCCGCGGCCGAGAAAGCCCTGGCTGTAGCTGAGGCCAGCCTAACCTCTCTGTGGCCTGGGATCTTTAGGATGTTTTTATTTGCTGTAGATGTTTTTACAACTGTTTCTTTATAATATGTGGCATCCTGGTACATGCACTGATATCCTTAAGACTTGATTACCATAACACACTTCAAATGGGGCTGCCTTTGCATTTGGTTCAGCGGCTGCAATTAGCATAGAATGCAGATTCCAGACTGTTCACGGGAATAGGTTACTGGTGATATGGTGCCTTTTTACAGAGAGAGCTGCAGTGGTTGCCAATTTGCCACTGGGCAGGTTCAAGGTTCTGATGCTTATTCACAAAGCACATCCATAAGCAACTTGGTTTGAAACAATCTTTAAGGAGCTTCTGATTCCTTATGCTCCACAATGATAACTGAAATCTTCTGATGTGTCAATCTTTGGTGGCTGCCTGTGCCTCTGGGGTGGCCCTGCCCTGTGGAACTTACTTCAAGTAGATGACCAGCAGGAACGATCCCTGCCTTCTTTAAGATGTCTTTTGAAAACTATACTGTTTCACAGGCTTTTGGACTCTCTGTCTCTCTCCGTTTCACCAACCAGACTTTCTTGAAATTCTATATTTATTTATCTCACAGTAGTGTATATGGCACGCATATTCATAAAAGTGTAGCAAGGTAGTATATAACATGCAAGATTATAATAAAATCAGTAAAAAAAAACCACCCATAAATTAAAACATCAGTAAAAAACATCAATAAAACAGTAAATAGTGGCACATTCTTTTATTGATGTTATTGTAGAAGTATTTTGAACATTGCCTTGTTATTTCTTTTAATGAAAGTGCAGCTTATAAATATTTGAACAAACAAACAATGAAAGCAAGGAAATTGACACCTGAAATGAATGCAATGCTGCACCTTTGTGTGCTAAGTGCTTTCATTTATATCCATCCCTGTTTCTTATTCCAGCATTGTGAATACCAAGAGGAAAAGGAACACTATATTTTCCTTCTTTATCAGCATAATTTATAGGGCACAATTTCCAGAACTGCCATTTCTGCTTATTCTCCATTTTTCCCCCTTCCTCAGCAAAATAATCATGAACATTACTCACAAGCAGCAGTTGGAAATTAGCAACCCTCCCACCTTTCCCAGCATCAGAGGAATTGCGCTCAAATTAGATTCTTTTACATATTAATTTCCCTCTGTCCGCTCCAAACGCTTTGCATTGGTATATGAATCGTATTAATAATGTCTTTCACTTTGCCATAATTAAATCTGACAAGCAAGCATGCCAGTATAAATTCATCCAGTCTGTAGTGTAATCTGAAAGACGAACCAGAGTTTCCTGCTTAAAGTGAAGCAGTATAACGGTATTGGTGGGGGTGGGGAAAAGACTCATCTCTGGGATAGTGAGATGACCCCATTCTGTGGTTTCTGAATCCTCCTAAATTAGTCGTCACTGTTTCAAACCTAGCAGCATCCTCCCAGCCATCTGGCTAGATCACCCTCCAGAGGACAAATCAAGTGTCAAGAAACAGTCTTATTCTACGGGGAAATAAACTACTGCATGCAAGTTAGAGTTCTGACCTTGTCAGAAGCAAAATAAGTCAAGAGTATTTTATCTTCCTCTGCTTTGGCATCACTGTATCCTCATTTTAAGGGATTCCTTTAACAAGCAATGCCTCTTACAGAATGTGTGTGTGTGCATGCACACACACGCGCCTGTGTGCTCACAATTATGGCTGTTGCAGCATGCAAGGTGAAAAATGCCCATTTCAAAATTCAGATTGAATTTTAGGTCCCAGAAGTAGCTACAGATTTGGCTGTTAATGCATCAGGTTTCAAAGGTGCAAAGTAGGGATAAGTCATAACAAAATCTTATGTATTATGGGAAGGAACAACTAAGCTAGGGCATGGAAAGGAAGGGATTGGGTGAAGGAGGATGCTATGTGTTCAGTCTTCTGGCACATTATTGAGTGAGATGGGCTACTGTGCAGGCTCAGTTGAAGGCTGCTTCCTATTTGCCATCTGAAATAGCACCACGAGCATCAGATCCATCAGGTGTGGTGTATGCCCCTCCTAGAGACTCCTCATCAGTTGTCAGGATGACAAAGTTGATAATCTGGGTCCCCAAGTGGCTAAGCACTCACTGTCATCAGTCACTGCTTGGTAAAGGACCATTTGTGTTTGCCCATTTCCCGTTGTCTTTGTTTCGCTCTCTTCTGGCTTGCCTGCTGTAAGCCCCTGTGGGCAGCAACTGTGTCATTTTGAAGTTAGGCGCAGTTCTGAGTGCACCATCAGTGCTTCGATAAATATTTAGCGATGGCACTGGCAGTCGTAATTTGCACTTCAGTCCTTTAGAAATTGGCTGCCGTCTTTTACATTTGCAAACGAAGGATCCAAGAAGTTCTAAGGGAGTGCTTGTGTGTGGTTGAGTTAAGCCATAAATAAGATTTAGTAGCGTATTCTAAGCACAAAGCACACAGCTTTCCGCAACTCCTATTAATGCTGGGCTAAAAATATAGCCCAAAGCAAGAATCTGGGATAAATACCAGATGTGGGAAATAAAAGGTATGTTTGAACCTATCCTTCATGTGGACACCTACTGTCTCACAAAACTCCTTCCCCAGCTCTGTGTTTTATAGACTGTTCATTCCTTTTTTCTCTTACAACTAAAGCTCATTCTGGGCTGGTGTTTCTCTGAGACAGATTATACATGGTGGAGTGCCTTGCTGGGCAAGGGGATAGCATGTTGAGCATGAATTCACACCTCGCTAAAAGAATCTTGATGCAAGTGACTGCACCATTACATAAAATTTATCTTTCTTTTTCTTCCATTTTTGGAGAGGTTGGTCTATGAATGGGTGGTATTTAAATGTGTTTTAATCAAAGTAGACCCATTGAAATTAGTGAACATGCCTAAGTTAAGTCTATTAATTACTGTACACTCTATTCAGAGCAAAACTTTGTTGAATGCCATCCAAGACATAGACGTGCATGTGTGCATTGGTAGAGCTCTGCACAATCTGATCATTGCCAAGATTGGTGTTTAACTATTGTATTTGCAGTATTTTATGAAGAGGGATGTGGGTGGTGCTGTGGGTTAAACCACAGAACCTAGTACTTGCCAATCAGAAGGTCCACGGTTCAAATCCCCGTGACGGGGTGAGCTCCCGTTGCTCAGTCCCACTCCTGCCAACCTAGCAGTTTGAAAGCACATCAAAGTGCAAGTAGATAAATAGGTACCACTCTGGTGGAAAGGTAAACAGCATTCCCATGAGCTGCTCTGGTTTGCCAGAAGTGGCTTGGTCATGCTGGCCACATGACCTGGAAGCTGTTTGTGGACAAACACTGGCTCCCTCAGCCTATAGAGCAAGATGAGCATGCAACCCCAGAGTTGTCCACGACTGGACCTAACGGTCATAACCTTTATGAAGAGCATAAGGAGAGTCTGCTAGCTCATCTTGTCCAGCATCCTGTTCTCACAGTGCTCAACCAGAAGCCCGTGGGAAACTCACAAGCAGGACCCAAGCACAAGAGCACACTGCTCTCCTGTGGTTTCCAGCAGCTGCTGTTCAGAAGCATTATCTAAATTCCATGGAGGAAGATCAGCATCAGTGATAGCCTTCACCTCCATGAATTTGTTTAATCCTCTGTTAAAGCCTCTTGCTGATGTATGCATTGGTAATTCAGAAGAAAGAAAAATGCAAAGGAGTTCAAGTAATTGAAAGGTGCACCAACCTGTAATTAAACAGTGTTCTGTACTATATTTGAAAATAAATCTTGAAACAATGGCTTTTTTTAATTTTTAAAATGCAAAGGTGAGCAGTCCTGCTTATGGACCTGCCATGAACACCTGATTGGTCATTCTGAGAAAATATGAGAAAAGAATGAAGGACATATAGGCCCTTAGCTGGATGCAGCAAGGCATTTTATGCTCATGTGGTAAGAAATGGGAAGAGCTTACAAATGGACTGCTGCACTACCAGAAAGAAGAATTGACTGCTTCATCATTTCTATAGTTAAGACTGGCAACTGCCTGCAAGTTTTGCCAACACTTCAAGAAAGTAAATGAGCTCCTTAAAGGGCTCAATCAGATTAAGCCAGGCTAGGAAGCAACAATGAAGGGAGAAGTGGAGAACCATATATGTTCATCTGGAGCAGTTCTCAGGAGAGATTGATTTGGTGACAGCTTGGGAAATGATGACTTCTATGGCAGCAAAAGTGATTAAGAAGGGAACTCAAGGACCATATTGTTCTGAAGGGAGTATAGAGAAGACCAAACAGCAGGGAGAGATGCCCATTATCTAATTTCCAGGGTTTTGGTTGATGTGGCTTTGCCCTCCCTCAACTTCCACTCAAGAACCATCCTGGCTAGAGGGGAGGAGAAATTATGCTTTCACCCAGCCACACAAACTCTTACAGATTTCCTTGACTATTATAGTATATAACTCTAATTGATATGCATTGTTTTATGTTCCCATGCCATCTGCTTTATGATGATCTCCTAAAAAGCATATATAAATATTTCAAGTAAAACAAAGCAAGTGAAAAAGAAAATAATATATTTCTTAATGTCCCCCCTCCCTTTTTGCAAATAGGAAATCAGAATGTTTGGCAAAGGACTGAGTAGAATCGTGCTCACTTATGTGCCATAGAACTGCATCTATACATAGCTGCCCAGCTACTGATCTCTTTCGCAGAAGCCTTACTTGTGTGCCCAGTTGTGAAGTCAATGCATTTGGCAGTCTTAAGAAACAAGACTTCCACTCTGGTGGTCCCCAGATTATGCAACTCCCTCCCATCAGAGGTACACATGGCCTCTACACTGCAGCTGCTCCTGTTTTAAAACTATTTTTTTTCAAGCTTTTTGTAAAATAAGGTTTATTCTGTCCTTTTTGAATAATGGTTAATAATTTGGATACCTGTATCAATTTTGAGATTATTTATACCTTCTGTGTTTTTGAGATATTGTGAGCTTTCTTGGGTGGGCAATGCAGCTTTTCATTTACCGTATATTTCGCTCTATAAGACGCACTGTAAAATGCACCAGACCATAAGACACACCTAGTTTTTAGAGGAGGAAAACAAGAAAAGCCAGCAAGAGACACAGACACGCTTGCTTGGCGCAGCTCCCGGCTTTTCCAGGAGGTGGAAGAAGGGACTGACAGGCTGCCCTCTGTACCTTCTCTCACTCTTGCTGTGCTGGGCTCAGCAGAGCAGTGCAGCGCCTCTTCAGCGAAGTGGGAGGAGGAACCGAAGGGAGCCCTTACGGAGCCCCTTCCGTTCCTCCTCGCACTTCGCTGAAGAGGCGCTATGCAGCTATCGCTGAAGCCAGCACAGCAAGAGTGAGAGCTGTGCAGCACCTCTTGGTCTGCTGGCTTCCCAGCAAAGCAGGATGAGGGATGGAAGGCACTCCGTAAGGAAGGGGCTCCCTTCCGTTCCTCCTCCTTCTTCACTGGGAAGCCAGCAGAACAAGAGGCACTGCACAGCTTTCACTCTTGCTCTTCTGGCTTTAGTGATAGCTGTGCAGCCTGCATTCGCTCCATAAGACACACACACATTTCCCCTTACTTTTTAGGAGGAAAAAAGTGCGTCTTATGGAGCAAAAAATATGGTGATCATTCATAATTGAGCAAATGGAAAGGAAGGCGCATAAATGTATGAGTCAAAACTCTTAATTGTACTCATTCCTACAATGTGAGGGGCCTATCTTTTTGCAGTGGTAAAGGCAGAAACTGCTTAGACAGTGCTCCCCATCCTACAGATATCTAGATGTCTTCATCAGTGTCCTGGCTGCCTACAGCTCCATGCTGAATGTGTGATTATGTTCTCTGGGCTCCATAAATATGTATGCAAAGTCTACCAGTCTGAGCCCGGTGACATAACTGGAATGACAATATGAAACGTCATAACCACAATAATCTCAGCCTTTATCTCACCCTTGCGTTTTATTTTCTGGAATGGATATTTAAGTGAACATTAGCAACCCAATGGCTTCTAACAGGCCTTCAAAGCTATTAGGATATATTATGCAAATATGTGTTTAGGGAGATTTCTCCACTCTTCTATAAGTGGTTACAGCCTGCTATGGAGAGAGGGAGAGAGGGGACAGGAGGCTTTCAGGATACTTAATATGCAGGTTTCATTCTGGGGTCCTAAATGATCTAAACCCGTTGCTCAAATAACTCCTGTTCAGCTGGACTACATACTAAGAATTTTCTATTACTAATGATGCTAGTAAAAAAAAGAAGAAGGGGGGGGGGGACACACAATTATTGTTCTCTAAGCAAAAGAATGCACTGTTTTCCAAACAGCCATGCAACCTTGCTTGTTATTTTTATCTTTTATATAGAGATTTTATTTAATAAAAACCAGCAGGTATCCCTATTTTATTCCACAGGGCCAATCTCAGCTTTTGGACCTCTCTTCTGGCTAAGTAAGAGGCATACTTCATTTTACATCAGCGGTCAGCAGTGTCAGGAAGCTGCCAAGGCTCATTTCCAGCAGGGCACCCAAAGCTAATCTGCAGAGTCCCTTCCTAACTGCAGTCACCACTTGTTCATCAACCTATAGCATAATGCCTGTGACATCCAGTTTGGCCTTTGGTAACCCTTAGGAATGGGTGAATCACTCAATCTCAGTTTCTCCTTTTCCCAATCTTAATTGCAGTTCATCACATTTCTGTATCAGATCACCCCATTTCTGATTTTCCTTTTAAAAAATCCTAATGCACAGGATGGCTCAGCTGATAGCGCATGAGGCTCAGGGTCGTGGGTTCAAGCCCCACTTTAGGCAAAAGGATTCCTGCATTGCAAGGGTTTGGACTACATGGCTCTCATGGTTCCTTCCAACTCTACAATTCTGTGATTCTGTGACTTATCATAAGTATACACATCCTGGCTACACCCATGCATCACATCAGAACGATATGATAAATATAGTGGTACCTCGGGTTACATATGCTTCAGGTTACAGACTCTGCTAAACCAGAAATAGTACCTTGGGTTAAGAACTTTGCTTCAGGATGAAAACAGAAATCGTGCTCCCGCGGCGCAGCAGCAGCGGGAAGCCCCATTAGCTAAAGTGGTGCTTCATGTTAAGAACAGTTTCAGGTTAAGAACGAACCTCCAGAATGAATTAAGTACTTAACCCAAGGTACCACTGTACTATTTATTTAGTTACCTGTTTATTTAGTTTTATTTAGTTAGTTACCAAAAGCATTTTTACCCCACTGTTTCACTGAAAAGTCACCCTGAGCAGTTTCCAAACAAACATAGTAAAACAGTCCCAGCTCTCAGGCTTGTAAATCTAAAATACACAGTACAAAAGGAAAATGGTCTGGTCTGGGTGAAGGAAGAATATCAATCACAGGCACGTGTTCTTAAACCTACAGTTCTTAGAATGGTCAACCATTCAGGGAGAATGGCTGTCCCCTGGTGACTGTTGAGGGAAAGCCAGATGGAAATAGACTCTCAGCATGGATGATGGGACGCCTTGTTTCACTTCTTTCCTTGTGCTCTCCAGCCTGGTGGTATGGCTGCTGCTAGGTGGCTGTTCATTTGAAATCTGATGATGGATTTGGGGTGTCAAATATTGACTCTGAAAGGTCAAATACCATGCTTTGAAACATGTCTTTGGGTTTTAAGTAGGAGGCTCAAGACTGAATAACTCATGTTTGCTTATCTACTCTAGCCTCAGGATTTCCTGCAATGGATTTTGAATGAGTTCTTTTATTTTTCTTCTCTGCGGGTGGCGCTGTGGGTAAAAGCCTCAGCGCCTAGGGCTTGCCGATCGAAAGGTCGGTGGTTCGAATCCCCGCAGCGGGGTGCGCTCCCGTTGCTCGGTCCCAGCGCCTGCCAACCTAGCAGTTCAAAAGCACCCTCGGGTGCAAGTAGATAAATAGGGACTGCTTTCTAGCGGGAAGGTAAACGGCGTTTCCGTGTGCGGCTCTGGCTCGCCAGAGCAGCGATGTCACACTGGCCACGTGACCCGGAAGTGTCTTCGGACAGCGCTGGCCCCTGGCCTCTTAAGTGAGATGGGCGCACAACCCCAGTGTCTGGCAAGACTGGCCCGTACGGGCAGGGGTACCTTTACCTTTACCTTTAAGGTCACCTGTTGATTGCATGATGGTCATTTTGCAGAGAGGATGCAGGAAATAAACTACAGAAAGTTGCAATGTAGTATACCTGTGATAGGTAGGGGTGTCAGATAATTTCAACAGAAATGGAATTGGAATTAGGCAATGCCACTTACTTACTCATCCCATGCCCAGAATGGAAATCAATCCAGTGAATGCAACTGGAATTCACTGTTGCTGTCATTTTCAATTTGCAAATGATACACAATAGATTACTTCGTTTTCCCATTTGCATTGCATTTCCTTTGCACTGAAATGAACCATGTAGAATAATGTAATGATAATGTAATTAGTTACATAATTAATTATGTAAAATTTCACCACAGCGGATTGAAGAAGGCAGAAACTGAAACGTTTTGCCACAGAAATAAGAAATATTCTGTTTTGTTAATCACAGCAACATTAATTTAGAGATTAACTGAATCCTAAAAGAGATCCAGAGCAACTGTAATGGCTTGGGTCTCTCCCACAGACGCGAGACAACTTCGGCAGTGATTTTCTCAGATTTATTACTCAAACACACAAATCATTACAGAGCTTAGTCACTCATCGTCCTCCTCCGAGTTTGCAGTTGCTGAGACTGAGATCTGCCCCTTCCTCCTCCAACAATAAAGCCCCCACTTTCGCTATCTTTCCCTTTCGCGCCTCCCGCAAACTATCTCGAGCCTACGAGTTTTTGGATAGGCTATTTCCGGTTTCCCCGACTTTGAGTCTGAGCTTAAACTGACAGACTGTGTTTTCCCCCTTGGATCCCCCCATCCCTGCTCTCTGTTCTCGGAGAACAGGTTACTACTGCAGCCTGCCTCCTCTTGTCCATTTCCGCATTCCAGACTAATCTCTTCTCCCTGCTTGCCAGCGTTCTCAGCCGCTGTCAGTGATACGGGACGTATCTGACAGCAACCTTGCAAGAAGTGCTGCTCCACGCTTTTCTCTCCCTCTCCTTCTCTCTGTTTCTCCCTCTCTTTCTAACACACACACACAGAAAGAGTGAGAGTGATTGAGAGAGAGAGATGAAAGGAACGAGAAGAGCATATCTATCTATATATATGTATTTGGAAAATGTGTGGAGAGCAGAATATTTGGCCTTAAGCTCCTTTTTCTGAGTGACAGCTCAACCTGCTACACAGGTCCTCCTTTCCACCTGTTATTCCTGTTTGAAAAATAAAGTATTTTGTTTCTAGGAGCAGTGCAATGTAGAATTTAAAAGACGTTTTGTTGATTTTTAAAATTTGTTTATACCTGGAGGAAAATCACAAACATCAAAATTTTCTTTTTCTTTTTTTAAATATATTTATTAGGTTTTACAAAAAAGAAGAAACACATAACCACCACAAAATAAAAAGAAAGTAAAAAGAAATAAAACATAATCAAAAATACACATAAAACAGATCAAAACACTAGAATAGAGAATACAGTAAAGAAAAATTCCACTCAACCCAATACAAAACATAAAAACTCCAACTTTTAGAATCATGCTTAATTAACTTCCTTTCTTGACTTCCTCAAGCCTCCCTTTTTTGTGTTCCTCCTTACCCAATCAGATACAGCAAATCCTTACCCTCTTTCAGATCTCCTTTCTAATTATTAAGTTCATTCTATTATGTCACCAATCTTTCCTCCTTATACTTAAACACCTTTAAAATATTATTTACTTTCGACATAATATAACTTTAGTCTTTCCTCCTTTTCTGTTACATTTTGCATACTTTTTTAAGCTATATCACTAATGCCATATTATTTCCAAATCCAACATTGTTTTAACATTCATAAACTTTGCAGTGTTTCTGCAAATAATCTTTAAACTTCTTCCAGTCCTCTTCCACTGATTCTTCTCCCACGTCTCGGATTCTGCCAGTCATTTTTCCAGAAATGGAAAACTTTCTCAAAAACAAATGGTTAACTGGGAAGGCTATTGGAGAGGCAGAAAGGGGATGAGAGATGAGATAGCTGCCAGCCAAGGAGGACTGCTGCAACTTCTGGGAAGCAGGAAGTGGAATTTCAATTGGAATTGAAAAACTGATGAGAGCATTAATCATCTCAGGAGGTTCCACGCTAATGGTCCGCCCCCACCACTTAATGGATCCAAATGGTTTCCAGGGAGTGGTAGGGGGTGCTTTATCCCATGTTGATGGCCTTTCAGCTGATTCCCTGGTGGCCCGCTGGAATGTGCAGTTAACCAGGGCTATTGACTGTTTGGCTCCGAAGCGCCCTCTCCGATTGAATGGAGCCCAGACAGCCCCATGGTTTTCCACGGATCTGAGGGCAATGAAACAATCGTTGAGACGGCTAGAGCGCCGGTGGTGGATAACCCATTCTGAAGCTGACCGGACACAGGTTAGAGCTCAACGTCGAGCCTACCAAGTGGCGGTAGCGACGGCGAAGAAGACTTTCTTCACCGCCTCTATTGCATCTGCAGAAAACAGCAACAGGAGACTTTTTCAGGTGGTCCGCAATTTAGCGGAACCACTTGCAACATCGGGGCCCAGTACGGGAACATGATCTCCTGCAATGATTTTGCAAAGTTTTTTGCAGATAAAGTCGCTCAGATTCGGGAAGAGGTAGTCTCCACCGTGGGAGCAGAGCTGGGGCGGGAGAGTGCTAGAGTCCTGTCTAGTCAAATTGCGTGGAATCAATTCCAATCTGTTACCTCCGAGGATGTGGACAGGCTGCTTGGACGAGTGAAGCCAACCACCTGTCTCCTTGATCCTTGCCCATCCTGGCTTATAAAAGCTAGCCGGGAAGGGCTGGGCGATGGGCTTCGTGGGGTGGTGAATGCTTCCCTCCATGAGGGAGCCTTCCCAGACCCGCTGAAAGAGGCGGTTATTTAACCGCTTCTTAAAAAACCATCTTTAGATGTGGCCACGGTGGCCAACTATCACCCAGTCTCAAATCTTCCATTCTTGGGCAAGGTGATTGAGTGAGTGGTTGCTGAACAACTCCAGGCATACCTGGAAGAAGCGGACCATTTGGATCCCTTCCAGTCGGGATTCAGGCCTCATCATGGGACTGAAACTGCCTTGGTTGCACCGGCGGGCTAGGGACAAAGGTGAGAGCTGTTTCCTAGTTCTACTGGATCTCTCAGCGGCGTTTGACACCATCGACCATAACATCCTTCTGGACCGTCTTGAGGGGCTGGGAGCTGGGGGCACTGTCATACAGTGGTTCTGCTCCTTCCTCCTGGGTCATGTTCAGAAAGTGGTGGTGGGGGATGAGTGTTCAGACCCCTGGGCTCTCACTTGTGGGGTGCCTCAGGGTTCTGTCCTCTCCCCTATGCTTTTCAACATCTACATGCAGCCGCTGGGAGAGATCATCAGGGGGTTTGGGCTGGGTGTCCATCAGTATGCGGATGATACCCAGCTCTACCTCTCTTTCAAATCAGAACCAGTGAAGGTGGTGACGGTCCTGTGTGAGTGTATGTATGTATGGCGGCTAACAGATTGAGATTGAATCCTGACAAGGAAAAATCCATGCCAAATTGCTGTCCTATGAGATCTCGCCCACTGAATTGCTCAAACTGGATCTAAATGTGGCAAAAAGGTGTATAAATCAAAGGCTGGATGATGCGGAGCTTTACCAAAATTTCATAGCTGGTTGTGGAGTCTGCTCGCCGTTAAATTTCGGCATAACCCCTATCTACCGTGCTCCGTCCTACTTAACATCGCTTATGGCCGCGTCTCACCGATATGCCTTTATTAGAGCTAGGTTCAACGTCTTTCCAACAAACGTGCTGAGACATAGATTCACTATGGGCCAAGTCCCTTCAATGTGTGCTTGTGAAATGAAAACATCTGAATCTCTACATCATGTCATGTTTATCTGCCCTTTGTACAGTTCAGCCCGTGCTAGTATACTAAACCCCATAATCCAGCCTATGGCTGACAAACCAGTAGTCCTACAGCTTGCCTGGGTTCTTCAAGATGTGGATCCTTATATTACCCTACAGGTTGCTAAATTCCTAACAGCCGTCCTCTCGTACAAGAGATGGAACGGAATGTTAGCTGATTATTGATAGTTATAAGAATTTTCTATAATGACATCAGATATTGATTTTAGTGTAGTGCCAAAATTTTTTAATCTTAATCTTAAACTTTTCTTATGAATGGCTAATATCCGTCCTTGTGAGTTGTGAACTGTTTTATACTACTTGTGGTTTGTACTAGTCTGCTGTTTTATTTGATTTGTTTTGTTGTGTTGTGTTTCATGATGGGCGTAAAGCCGAATAAACATTTTTTTGTTGTTGAATCCTGACAAGACAGAAGTACTGTTTCTGGGGGACAGGAGGCGGGCAGGTGTGGAGGATTCCCTGGTCCTGAATGGGGTAACTGTGCCCCTGAAGGACCAGGTGCGCAACCTGGGAGTTATTTTGGACTCACAGCTGTCCATGGAGGCACAGGTCAATTCTGTGGCCAGGGCAGCTGTTTACCAGCTCCATCTGGTACGCAGGCTGAGACCCTATCTGCCTGCGGATTGCCTCACCAGAGTGGTGCATGCTCTGGTTATCTTCCGCTTGGACTACTGCAATGCGCTCTACGTGGGGCTACCTTTGAAGGTGACCCGGAAACTACAACTAATCCAGAACGCAGCAGCCAGACTGGTGACTGGGAGCGGCTGCCGAGACCATATAACACCGGTCTTGAAAGACCTACATTGGCTCCCAGTACGTTTCTGAGCACAATTCAAAGTGTTGGTTCTGACCTTTAAAGCCCCAAACGGCCTCGGTCCAGTATACCTGAAGGAGCGTCTCCACCCCCATCGTTCTACCTGGACACTGAGGTCCAGCACCGAGGACCTTCTGGCGGTTCCCTCACTGCGAGAAGAGAAGCCAAGTTACAGGGAACCAGGCAGAGGGCCTTCTCTGTAGTGGCGCCCTCCCTGTGGAACGCCCTCCCACCAGATGTCAAAGAGAACAACAACTACCAGACTTTTAGAAGACATCTGAAGGCAGCCCTGTTTAGGGATGCTTTTAATGTTTGATGTATCACAGTATTTTAATATTCTTTTGGAAGCCGCCCAGAGTGGTTGGGGAGGCCCAGCCAGATGGGCGGGGTATAAATAATAAATTATTATTATTATTATTATTATTATTATTATTATTATTATTATTATTATTTACAGAGCCAGAATATACACTGTGTGTCCTCCAGATGTTGCTCAGTTGACAGTGTCCAGGCTGGCTGGGGCTGATGGGAGCTTGAGTCTCATATCTGGCATGAACCCCAAGGGACTACCCTTGGAATAGAGGCCCTAGAAACACCCTTGTCCATTTCAGTAGAGGCTTTGGGTGGGAAACAGCCAGGTGTACTCCTGTCTTACTTTGCTGGTTATTTATTAGTTCATGTAGCCTTTTCTCTCACAGCTGAAACCCCACTCTTTTGCCCCTCCTTTCTTCCAAATTGTGACAAACATCTATCCACAGCATTAGGTATATGTTCACACACAAAAACAGTGGTGGTTTAAATGGGCTGGAGACTTCTCTTGAGAAGGTCACACACACACACACACACACACACACCACCACCACCACCACTACTACTACTACCCTATCAGTCATTCACCCGTATTTCCACGCAATATTGCTTCCCATTATATAACCACTAGAGTTCATGGAATCAGGGAGAAAGAAACAGTTAGGCAGTAGTGCACAGCATTGCAAAGCCAGGTTTGGCCCCATCATCTTCCCTGCTGAGTTCCACAAGGGCAGCACTGATGCCAAGGAGGAGGAAGCAATCTGTCAGTGCCAGCCTCTGGACAGGTAATAAGACAGGCAGGTGTGGGCTAACCAGCTTTCCATCTCCAAGCTAGCCTTAGGTACAGTGGAGAACGATGTCCCATCGCCAGTGTTGATGCAAGACTCAATAGTAGTCAGGTCAGATTCTGCAAATAGGATGTGGAGGGCATCAAAGCCAACTCCTAGGGGCCGAGGTCCCTTCATGCTCCCAATAAAATATTTGAGGGAGAAAGGGGGGGCAGAGTTCATAGGCATTGCTATTCAATTGGGGTGTGTGCACTGTGTCATGAGACTGCGAACTGGATCTTGACCTTTACCTCAGCAAAATGTATTGGGCTGAACCCCCCCCCCCATCACTACGGTTTCTACACATCTCTCTGCCATCATACAACATTACTTTTTGTTTAAATCACATTATATATTCTGCATGCTTAGAGGCCTTTGAGAAGAGGTTAAAGAGTAAATAGAGTTTTGCTCTCAATGATAGATAAAAGTAACAAGTACAGCAAGGATGCAATTAAATGAACAGGATTCTACATTTAGAAATGGCTTGCTTGGGCAAGACTCCCATGGTAGATAAATAGGTTGCTAAATGTAAGCACAAATGGATAAAGTTGTTTGGCGATATTATGAAGAAATCCTATTCTGCACACACAACCTCCTTTGAATATATGTATTTTCTAAGGGAACAAGGCAGGTGATTTACAACTATGGATATTCTGTATGAACTGTGGGATTGGAGAAGAGTTTTGTGTGGGTGGTGACTCATTTGGTTTGGTTGATATTTGTGCTTAGGAGGAACAAAAGATGTGAAGCAACTCTTCAAGAAGATGGACTTCCATTGGAGGAAAGAGACAATATAAATCACTATGCAAATCATATAGTGCTAGATAATATTTTAAAGACATATATTATTAGTATTACAGAATTGCAGTTTATGGCTTTCTTGGGTGGTTTCTTAGTTCAAAGAGCTTCGGTCCCAGCCAACCCATTATGAAGTATGGCAATACTCACTATAGGGGGGAAAAGGGGAATATGGATTGTAGGGATGATTACAGAAGACCATTTAGCAAATTGATCTAAGGCAGAGGTAGTCAATGTGGTGTCCTCCAGATGTTGCTTTCTATTCTTACAGTGTCTGACCAGCTGTCCATGCAAAGCCCGCAACCAAGACCTGAGTGCAACAGCTCTCTTCCCACCTTTTATTCCTATCAAGTGGTATTCAGAGGTATATTGCCTCTAACAGGGGAGGTTAGGTTTATCAATAAAATAATGCATGGGATGAAAAAAGTAGAAAAATGTAAGCTTTTCTTCCTCTCTCAGAATACTAGAGCTTGGAGTCACCCGGTGAATTGTGGCAGATTTCAAACAGACAAAGGACAATAATTCTTCTCTCAGTGCATTGCTAGACTATGGAACCTGATATTTCAATATGTGGTGGCCTTCAGTTTAAATGACTTCTGAAAGTGATTAGATGAAACACATTCATGGAGGGTATGGCAATGAATGTCATACATTCAGGAGCCATTCAGGACCTCTGTTCTCAGAATCGGCATGCCCCTCACTATGAGGAAGAACAACATTCTAGGGGTATCTGATTGGCCACTGTGGGAAACAAGATGATGGATTAACTGTGCATTCAGATGTGTGGAATATTGTGTTAGTTTTTATAGTTATAATGCTAGTGTTTCTGTCCTATTTTCTAACATTTCTTTCACACTACAGTACCTGTTACATTATGGAATGGTGGCTTTTTTACTGATATAGCAGCATGTTGTACTAAATGTCATTCACACCAGTGGACACAACAGCAAATGTCATCAAGCAACGTTGTTAATCCTCTACCTATTCCACACATGTGCATTTCTGCTGTCCTATCATTCACCCAGGAAAATATCAGGGGAAAAACATATGCCAGTAAACCACTCCAAATTTGGCCACTTTTACTCCCATGATTTTCTGGGTTAAGGGGGATGTGAACAGATTTTTGGGGAGAATCAAATAGCATAGAACTGAGCACTAAACATGTCCTACATTTCATTAATTTTCCAGAAGTGGCTTTCATGTTGTCTGAAAGCTGAAATACAATGTGGGAATTAGCAAGGAAATGTGAGCAAAATTTAATAAAGTGTCATGTGAATGCAGCCAAGATGGGTGTTTAGTCTGATCCAGCAGGGCTCTTATTTCTTAAAAGAAATCTGTAAGAACAGCACAGAAGAGGCAAATGTTGCTTGAAGCCATCATTACAGTTCCTCAGTTTCCAGAGACAGAGGGGGGAAAATGAAGATTTCCTTATGGCAGAAGTTAAAGAAGCCACAGGGATGCTTATAATTTCTGAGAGATGAGATTTCCCAGGGGCTCCTTCAGATGCATAAGATTAGCCCACCTTTCCCCAAATCACTTTTCCAGCAGCTGAATCAGCTTCAGATCACAAGCTACACCAGCACAAGGCCTGGTACCCTGAGGAAGAACAGGATACTGGATAGTCCCTTTACAAGAACTTGCACACACTGGAAGCAGATTCAGATAGGAACATTGGAAGCTGCCTTATCCTGATTCAGACGTTTTGCTTGCCTAGTGTTGCCTGTACTGTAAGTGGCTCTCTGGGACTGGAGGCAGCAATCTCTTCCAACCCCACCTGGAGATGCCAGACATTGAGCCTGGGACATTGTGCATTCAAAAATCAACCACTAAGCCCCAATAATGTAGCATTTTTCAAGCTGTGTCATGGAATGTTGGAGTTGCTTGGGAATTTATCAGGAAGTCCTTGGGGACAAAGGGCAAGACAACGTGCATAAATAAAATGACTGGTGCTTGATTAATGTGACTTGAAATTGTGTTGGGGTGGGAACAGAACTCTGTTACTGTCATGACCCTGGAGGTCAGCAATGACCCAAAGACATATTTAGAGACTAAGGGGCCAATGGCATCAACAGAAGAGGCCCCAGACCTCCCCACTGAGCTGCAGACCCCTGGGATTGAGATGCCAATGACTCATGAATTAGAGAAAGAGGACATCAAGGGTTTTGCGCAAGGAGATTAGACTTTCCTTGAATGACTTATACTCCACAGAGTCAATGCATCACCTCAGACAGGTGACCCAGGATGAGCTCATTGAGAGATGATGGGGTATTTGGCTCCAGGCCAAGGTTGTACCCGTTTAAGGCAATCTCCTCTTCTAGGAGAGGAAGATACCTAAGAGAGGGTCCTGGATGTCAAAGCATTCAGTCCGGCTGCAGATGTAGTTTGAACACATCGTTCAATAGGAGCTGTCCTTGGTGCTGTGGTGGCTACTGTCTTGCTCCATGAGCTGCTCCTTATGACCAGAACAGGACAGTAATTGGCAATGACAACTGCGATCCTAAGCATACTGTTATTGGAAGTAAATCCCATTGAACTTTCAGTTAATTCAGGCTGGAAATCCTCCAGAATCAATGCCCAGCCCAAGTGTAAGCAGTGATGTGATCGGGCACCAGCATCTGCCTGGTGACCTATTTATTTATTTATCTATCTATTGCACATTATTCTTGCAACAAGAAGCTGCTGGCCTAGGGGAAATTACCTAGTTGTTCACTTGTTCGCTATCATGCCCCTGGCAAAGCTGTGCATGCATTATTTACAAACCTTCACTCATTCAGAATCTAACTTAACAAATTGCATCTGTGCTGAGAGAGCAGGAGGGCTAATGAACGGCACTCTACTGCAGCACCTTCTGGGCTTCTGCCCATCTTTTCAAACTCTGGAGCATTGATTCCGCTGGTGACCTTTACTCAGCATTTTCCAAACTTCATATAGGTGACACATGTTCTCTCCCCCCCCCCCCCATTAAAATTGGGAGCACAATTCACTCTTAAAGGTGAAAGCAATTCTTTAGGAAGTGTGAATGAGTGGGGAAGGAGGAATCTTCCTTCTGTCAGGGCAGGTCACTGCAGTACCTGGATGAAAATTCATGTTTAAATACATACATTGTATATGTTTAAACACACACACACACACACACACACACACACACTGGTCTGAAGCTGAAAAGGACTCCTAAAGTGGTTTAGAGTTTACACCCACATATACACATTCAAAAAACTCCCACTAAGAGTCAATTTTAAAAACATTTCCTCGCAAAATACCATGTATTTATTTATTTATAGAGGAAAATTGCATCAGAAAGGCAGAACCCAGGGGATAAATAAGGTCTGCTCCACACATGAATCCAGAACCTGAGAATTTGGCAAGTCCTTATAGCAGGGATGGGGCACCTTGGGGCTCCAGATGTAAATTGTGTACAACTCACAGCATTCCTGACTGTTGGTCATGCTAGCTAGGGCTGATGCAAGCTGATGTCCAACAACATCTAGAGGGCCACAGATTTCCCATCCCTTATTACACCAGAATTCACAAAGATTAGGTCACCTCAGTAATCCCTAGCTGGCAAAAAGGCAAGTTATCTAATGATGAAGTCAGCCCTAGCTAGAAGTCCTACCTCCTACACAGAGTCTCTTGTCAAACTGCCTATGTGAGCAGTTACAAGTGGTGATGGTGGTGGGGAGATCATGTCACAGTACTTTTTAGAAAGAAATTGTGACTTGTTCAGATTCTCAGCTGGTGCAAAGCCGTGTGACTGCAGCCATTCTCTGTAGCCGTCAGTGCTAGGAAGCCAAGTGCAGATGAGTAGGCGAAAGGGAAACATAATTTTATTCTGCTCTCTCCGGTGCTGAGAGTGAAATCAACACTTCCCTGATACGATTTGCATTATTGTTAAAGTGTTTGGTTGATGCAAATAGGAGGTGAGATGTAATATTCTGTATATGGCATCGCCCGGAGCAAAGTATGAACACTGTGACAAGTAGCCCTGAAAGCTGTCATGTTGTTTGTGTTCCGCTTGCAGAACGGGATATAAAAAGGCAGCCCCTGACAGAATTCCTGAACATCAGTAATAATCTGGGGTGAAAGAACAGAACAGGAGGGAAAGTGGGATGCCGAAGAAAAGAAAAGTATGCACCAACAGCAATGCATTCCTTATAGTATAGCGTTTTCTTCTGTGATGCCGATCAGCTTTTTGATAAAACAACAACAGAAAAGTGTGCCAGTCCCTCAAATAGAATCACTTTAGCCTTCAGAAATGCCCCACCGTTCTGCTTGCAATGTTATAATATCTGCTAATCAAAGGAGACAGTGCATGAGTAATCCTTCTAACTAACTTTAAATGACAAATACATCCATCAGTTTTAAACCTGATGTGGATGGCTAAGGACAGCAAAAGAAATCTCACTTTTGCCATAAAGGTGCTTGCATGGTGTTCTCCCCTCTCCCCTTTTCGTTTCCTTTCTTTAGGTGTTTCAAATGTACGGTGGAAAAAAAGAAAAGAAAAACAGAACAAGGAATTGCAAGCAGGGCAAGGTAGCATTGAGACAAAGTACACTGTAATACTTGAAAGGTCACTTAAGATGCCAAGAATCTGGTTGATCCTTGTGACAGTTACAGGGGAAAGAAAAGGCAGCAAAATTGTCTGTTGCTTCCAAAAGAAGAAGAAGAAGATCAGAGCCTGAATCTTTTGCCTGGGATTTTTGATTCATGAAATTAATGATCTGCCACTGTGTTCCTATAGTTAATCTGCCACTATGCTGCCACTATGCACAATATAACTCATTTATTCATTCATTCATTTTGAATGCTCATACCTCACTTTATAGCCCTTAGAGGCTTTGAAAGGGGTACAAAATATTATTGAAAGAAAACCACACTCAAATCTGGTAGGAGAACCAAAGTTGCATGGTGTCCCTATGAATACTGCATAAATATCAAGAATTTATAGCACTTTTTGCGTGCTTGCTTGCTTGTTTACAAAAAAGTAAAACATTCTAAAACAGTTAAAGCATTCTAAAAACAATTTGAGTTAAAAGCATTAAAAGCCTCTTTAAACAGTCAAAACATTCTTTCATCCAGTGATTTTGGGATTGCCAGGAAAAGTATTCTTCAGCCACCAAGTGCCTGGTTAAACAGGAATGTTTTCATGTTCCCCCTAAACATTAAAAAAAAATGATGGAGACAAGTGCACCTCACTAGGGAGGGCATTCCACAACTGTGAAACAACCACTAAAAAGGCCCCGTCATTGGTCAGTGCCAATCGAGCAGCCCCCAATGGCAGCACCACCAACACAGCCTCACCTGCCAACCCCAGCTTATTCCTGGGAACTGTAGGCCCCCTCCACACAGTAAAAGCACCCTTCAAAAAATACAATTCCCAGGATTATTTGGGAGGAAGTAATGTGATTTAAATGTGCTGCAAATTAATGGTGTGTACTCAGGTGAAAAGACAATGGTTTGGACAGTATTTTGGTCTTTGTTCTCCTAGTGTCATGCTAGGCAGAAGCTCCCATCAGAACACTTTGAAGCAAGGGAGCAGGGCTGAGCAGTTGGATCTCACTTCACCCATCCTAGTTGGTGGCAGATGCCAGGAAACAGATCTCTCCAGGATTCTCAGAGACACAGAACTGGGGCTGAGCAGCTGGAACATATCCAGTCCATGATGGCAGCATCCTTTGGGGGTTGTTGAAACACAACATGTTCTTTGAGACCAGGGAACGGGCTGGGCAGCTGGATGCCACCTCTCAGCACAACTATAGATAAAGCTGTAACAGATCATTCATGACTCAGAATGCCTTCATGACTCAGAGAAATAAAAATGAATCATATTTTAAAGAGATAAAACAAAACAAAGGAAATGCAAGAGGAAGTTCATGAACATGAGAAGCACACAAGCTTTAGGCCAATTTGTGAAAGGTCTGGTCAGTGGTCAGGAGGTCCATATGGAAATAATAATACTGGCACTGGAATTCTAATCAAACAATGAAGGAGAAAGCTCCAGGGAAGGGTCATAGCTCAGGAAAGCATCTGCTTTGCACGCAGATGTCTCAGCTTTGATCACTGGCATCTCCTGGTGGGACTGGGAGAGATCCTTCCATGTAGAGCTCAGAGAACCAACGCAGTCAGTGTTGATAATATTGAGCCTGCTAGACCAGTGACCTAACTCTTATAAGGCAGCTTATTATGTTCTTTTCCAGTGAACCCTTTGAATTCTAGTCCAAACTTCTGGGAACCTCAGAACTTGTTTTCACCATAGTGGGATGTCTGAAGAGGCCAGAGTCGAGGGATGTGAGTTGCAATGAGTTCCCCCCAGAGGTACTAAGGCACCTCTGGGTGAGATGGCTTCCTGCCCTCAACTAAGCTCAGTAATGCTCCTGTCTTTTCTGCCTTTCTTTGGTTGTTTCAAATGTACAGTGTGGGGGACAGAACAAGGAATTGCAAGCAGGGCAAAGTAGCATTGAGACAAAGTACACTGTTATGCTTCAAAGGTCACTTAAGATGTCAAGAATCTGGTTGATCCTTGTGACAGTTACAGAGGAAAGAGAGGATGCAGCTTAAACATCTCCCTTCTATCTTATTATTCTTTATCCTACATCCCTTCCTGCTGAAGCCTCTTCATTTAAAGCAAAACATTAAAAAAGAGCTCTGTTACACACATTCATCTATAATATGTAGCTAGCCCACAAGACAATTTTAAAACTCTCTTGGCAGTGCTTATAGTGCAAAGTCCAACAGGATATGATGTATAATACATATCCTGGCAATGACATAATAATGAAATATTTCATGGATTCAGTACATTTTTCCAACCCACAGCATTAAGCACGGATTTGCAAAATTCATGTATTTCTGAATGCATGGTCAGAGGGCAAAATCATATATTTTCCCCTACAGCATGTGTGGGAAATCTTTGGCTCTTCAGCTGTTGCTGAAATGCAACTCCTGTCATCCTTGGCCACTGGCCATGCTGGCTGGAGCTGATGGGAGTTGTGGTTCAGCAACATCTTTAGGGCCGAAGGTGCTCCCCCACCTGCCCTACATCCCGCTGTCCACATTCCAGCCAGACAGTAATGTGAAACAATATTCAGGATTCTTCCTCAAGAGCCGAGGTAAGGAACGTGTGGCCCTTCAGTCATTGGACTCCAACTCTCATCAGCCCCAGCCAGTGTGGACAATTATCAGGGATGATGGGAGATGCAGTTCAATGTCATAGAGGGAGCAACAGGTCCCCCAGCACTGCTCAAGTGGAATTGTTTAAATAAACCTAAATAATTTCAATAAGAATAAGAAAAGTAGAGATACCTGTTCCATATCTCACAGTCTAACAGGGTTCCTTGAATACTGCTCTGAAACTGACAATTCTCTCCTATGTAATGCTGCACCACTTATTTTTTGCTTATTTACTTATATGCCACCCTTAAGAGCAGGCTCCTTTAATGTGCTTTGCAATAAAACACCAGTAAACAAATACAATTTATTCACTATAAAATGTCAAGAGGTCACCAACTAATGAAACAGCCAGCCAACCCATAATTTTTTAAAGGGGAGGAAAACAACAACAAACAAACAAACAAACAAACAAACAAACACAAAAGTCAATGACTAAATCCCCTTCAGGGAAAAGCCAGTGATACTTCATTATATTATTTATCAGCACATTTGTATCCTACCCCTGTAGTTTAATAATTACACCGTTCAGGGCATCTTACAGTGTCTACAAATTATATTTACATTAAAACATAGGGAAACAATTGCAAAAGAGCAGTTTTTAAAAAATCATAAAAAACAGCTGTTTACCTCATAAAGTAAAAGCAAGCTGGGATAATTGTAATAAAAGGTCTCCAACAACAGTTACAAGAAGTGCCTGGCACACTTCATAAGGCATATTCCATAATCTGGGTGCAAGCACAGCGAAGGCCATTTTTACCAGATATGAGAGAAAGACAGAGTCTAGCAGAGGATGAAAATGACATTATGTGTCAGTGAAGGAACTTCTCTGACATTATGGCAGCAGTGGTGTAGCGTCCCTTAGAGATGCACCAGGTGGCTGTCATTGTAACTGTGTGAACTCATTTCTTTCCTTACATCTATATCCTTTGTATCTTCTGCTATAAGACTTGTGTCACCCATCCAGATACTGTTGTGACCAAGATCTGCTTAACCTCAACAATGTGGCTGCAGCATGTGCTTTCAGATCATGCCATGGGACCAAAGCAACAGAGAAACAAAGCATTGCTATAGGACACTGCAGAACATTGAAATATTGTCCATCTATTGTTCATCGGAGCCTGAGAAAAGGAAGTGCTGTGATATCAACAGTGCTGGGCACTTGGTAACTGCCTGAGGATGCTGTCAGCTGAAATCAGTGATGGAAGGTGCCGGATTTCATGAGGCTTGTTTCATAATCTAGGCAGAAGCACTGAGATGGACCCATGCAACTGCAATGTAAAATGGACTTATGGAACTCAAGACCCCATCCATTGAATGTCAATTGTCCTAACTTAATTCATGTCCACTCTACCTGGATTATGGTTGGTGGAGGCATTGCCTGTCTCTTTAAGGTCATGGAAGTTGTTCTCAGTATCCATTTGACCCACCTTTCTATGACTTGCCTGATGTAGAAAGTATCAGGATCCAAGGTGCACCTCCTCTCCCATCAAGGAGGAAAGAGAAGCAAGGACTGTTGGAAGATACGGATAATGTCTACAGTTTCCACAGTTCATCCCTGTAGATGTCTCTGTGCCATCTGTAGACCAAGGAATCCCTATAAATAGCTTCTGTATCTTTTCATAAAGCTCTGAGGTTTCCAAGCCGACAACAGTGCTATAGAAGTCCCTACTTTATTACATTACCATTGCACATTGGAAGCTGACAATTTTGATGATTCGATCAGCTCCTTTATTGGAATCACAGCCAAGTTGACTCAGCTCTTTGTCTTCCTGAGGGTGATGAATTGAGTTTTTCTGCAAAGCTTACTGAGGGTGGATCTTTTTCTCAAACTGCCTATATATATAGTCAGTTTGAGAAAAAGACTTTCTATATATATGAGAGAGAGTAAGGCAAAGTTTTAATTTCTCCTCCCCTACCTTTTCTAAATCAGCAGCAGGGAACATTGAAGAAGGTGTTCTTATGTGATGTGCTGCATGGATACCCATTGTAAGAATTTGCTGAAACAACTTGGAAACAGAGATTGTTTCATTTCCTTTTTTTTGTAGAGAACAAACACAACCAGACCCTCTAAGACTGGAGGAGAAATACAGGTCTATTTAATTCACACTTTATGGCTGAAGAACCAAAGCACATCTATGCTTAGAAATTTGAACTTCCCTGAATTTTGCAATGTCTTTACAAAAATGCATATATTATGGGGAAATGTACACAGAAATGAAAACATTAGTAAAAATGACATAAAACAATGCATGGTGTAAGGGAAAATTGCTTTCAAAAATAGGTACATTAGTCAGAACTGCATACAAAGATGTGTTTATTAGGAAAAAAGTAACACTAAATTTAAATAAATTAACTATTTTAAATTGCTAGAATAAGTAATATGAGGTGGTGGTGGTAGTTTTCTGTTACTTGTTTGCAAAATATATTTTCTGGGGGAGGCGAATCCTTGCATCCACTGGGATCTTGACTCTGTTGTTGCAACAGATGAATCTCAAACGATGTCCAGAGCACTGTCTAGTCCTGTTGTGTTGGATGAGTTTCAAGTACTAAGGGCCAAGGATGTGGACATGGTGCTTGGATTAGTCAGGGCAACCACTTGCACTCTGGATCCTTGGCCCTATTGGCAAATGGGGGAGCCCCTCCCTGAGCTCTGAGATGGTAAGCAAAGAGAAAAGGAAAGCAGTTGTTTTAGGAATGCAGTGGTGATGAGGTGACCTAGAGAGAAAAGTGGTAGTCGATGTAATATTCTCTTGATAATTATGCTGCTTTAAGTGTGCATATCATAATTGACTTCATTTAGCAATGTTTTCTTTTGAAATGTTTAAGATAATTGTTGTTGTTAACTTAGCTGTGTTTGTAGTTGACTTCCCTTGTAATGTTTTATTTTGAAATCTTCAAGATAATATTTAAGTTCCCTGCTATTTATGCTGCTTTGGATGTATACTTTATATTTGGCTTTCTTTAGTAATGTTTTCATTCTGGATTGTTTTATTTGGTGTTTTAATGTAGGTTGTAAACTGCTTTGAGATCTCGCCCCCCCTTAAAACTATAAAGTGGTATAGAAATGAAATAATAAAAAATACAAAAGAATATGTTCTAGCAAACAAATCATTTTGAATAATCTTGTGAATTGTGATGTCAAAATTTAAGGCTCTTTAAAGTTTCGATTTCAGGCATATTAAAATCTCACTTTGTGTGCATTTTACTTTGCAAGTATTGTCACCCATGCATTCAGGTAAAGTGCAGATGCTTGTGCATGTTTAACTGATATGGTTACTAAGCCAACTTGCCTTTCTTGCAGGCCTTAAGTACATCTTTGGTAGATCTTCTTGCTGATACAGTATAAAATACAAGAAGCCTAACAGAGAATTACATAGTTGTAGCTGTTGGAATCTCTCTTCAACAGATTGTTTGGCCCCATGTAAGACAGTGTAGTAGAAACCCACTTTGAATTTCTGGTTTGGGTCTTGCCTATTCTTGGGTCTCATACTCAAGCTGCCATTTCTTTCTCCTTTTTCTAACTTATTTCATCTCCAGATTTGGTTGCATTACTAACTACTTTGCCATCTCAGTAACATCTATCAAAACTTGTTGAAAGCCCTCATCACTTCTGCAGCCCGCAAGGTAATTTTTGGTCACTTGCAGTTGGCTTGTAGCTGATTTAAATCCACTTCCTTATTTCCTAATAGCTTGCTTGTAAGGGCGAGTGGTGCTGTGGGTTAAACCACAGAGCCTAGGACTTGCTGATCAGAAGGCTGGCAGTTCTAATCCCCACGATGGGGTGAGCTCCCGTTACTCGGTCCCTGCTCCTGCCAACCTAGCAGTTCGAAAGCACATCAAAGTGCAAGTAGATAAATAGGTACCACTCCGGCGGGAAGGTAAACAGCGTTTCCGTGCGCTGCTATGGTTCACCAGAAGCGGCTTAGTCCTGCTGGCCACATGACCTGGAAGCTGTACGCCGGCTCCCTCGGCAATAAAGTGAGATGAGCGCCGCAACCCCAGAGTCGGTCACGACTGGACCTAATGGTCAGGGGTCCCTTTACCTTTAAGGGTACGTTCAAAAAGGATGTTGTACAATGTAGCAAGGGATACTACAAACATGAACTTACAAATTGTGTCAGCAAGGGCCTTAGCTTCAATTCAGGACGTAGGCACCAACTCCTAGGGGCCAAGGCTGTTTCAGCCACCTGAATGTATTTTTTGAGGGAACTGGGCCCCCTCGATTTTCAGAGGATATTCAGCTCCATCCCCTGGCTCCTTCAACATCACAGGACACCACATGATGTCACATCCCCCCAACCTTCTGGAGAAGCCAGTGCTTCTGATTCAGGAAGTATTTCCAGGTAAACCTTTTAGGCATGGGTTATCAAAGATCACTATTAAAGCATCACACACACACACACACACACACACACACACACACAATCTGACTCTCCCATCTTGTTTTGCTCAATGGCTTAACAGTTATACCTATGTCTGATACATAGATAGTTAGAATTTGCCAACACTGAGTCTACGCAGAGAAATATTTACAGGTCTGTTGAACCAAACTGAAGAAACTAGTTGCTTCCAGGCAATACTTAGTGGCATCATTGACCACCAGGTTTAAAGAGTGTGTTGCGGAGCACGTAAAAGGGTGTGGGTTTGTGTCCAGGGCTCTCTTTGGTATGCCATTTTGTTTACATTTCATTTTACTCCCATTATCATAACCTTGACCACAGAGATAATCCAAAATCTTGGGGTGAAATTGTGGTGGTGGCCAAATTGCAAGCCTTCCCCAAAGAGAATAGCTGGATTCATCTAGTTACCCTTCTCAGGATGAATGCTTAATTTTGAGGTAGAGAAAGTATTCCCATATACTACTACCTATTTAGCTGCTGACAGAACAGAGATTTAGGATGAAAGCTGATAAAAACCCTCACTGTGAAAACTATAAAATGTAATGCCTTGACATAAAATCCCTTTAAAGCTTTGAAGAATTTGCGTTTTACTGGGGCAGTCTTTCATCCTTTAAGTGCAAAGGAAATCCTTTTCATTTTTAATAGGAAGAGAATCAGATGGGAGGAGAGAAACTGCAGGCGAAAGAGATATAGATTGTGACCCTGGCTAATGGATGTGACTCCCAAATACACTGGCCCCTCACTGTGACCTAAAGGGACAGGCCATAGCGCACTAGGTAGAGCATCCGTATTGCACGCAGAAAGTCCAAGGTTCAATTTCCAGAACCTCCAGATAGTCAGTGCAGATAATAAAGAGCTCCTTAGGAAATATTTCAGTAGCAATGTTTATTATTTTCATTATTTATTTATTTGATACATCCACTATACAGTTTTTATCATTTATCCTACATTCTTGAACTTCTACACACACCCCTCCATGGCTTCTTGTTCAATTCTCTTTATGCTGCATTTCCTTAATTACCACCTTTCCTCTGGTTGCTTTTAACTGCTGCTCACATGTCTAGCCCTGCTTGGAAATTTATCTGGTTACTGTATTTCTTTAAATAGTCCTCAAAGTATTCCCACCCCTCTCTTGTGTCAGATTCATCCTGATTCCTTAGCTGTACAGTCAACATTGCTAATTCCACATATTCTGTTAGCTTATTCTGCCAGTGTTCTTTTGTAGGACTATTTTTTATCCTCCCACCTTTGGGCCAGTAGCAATGTTTATTATGGCTGAGTCCAGGGACATTCTAAGGGAGTGGTCCAGGGGGACCAAACCTCAGGTATTTTGCATTAGACTTCAGAACTCCCTCCTTTCCCCTTTTTAAAAGCTTATTTTGGGAGGAGGAGGAGGAGGAGGAGGAGGAGGAAGAGGAGGAGGAGGAGGAGGAGGAGGAGAAGAAGAAGAAGAAGAAGAAGAAGAAGAAGAAGAAGAAGAAGAAGAAGAACAACAACAACAACAACAACAACAACAACAACAACAACAACAACTACTACTACTTTGGTAGGGATTAGGGAGAAATTTGATTCAGATGGCATTCAGTGTCAAGCTCTGCATTTCTGATAATGTGCCACTTGGCCCTTAACAGCTCTTGCGTTCTAAAATTTGATTTCAGACTCCTCCAAAATGAAAACTCTCCTATTTTCACTTGCGTGGGGACTCCTCCCTCCTATAGTTTTATGGGAGGCACTGTGAAAACCTTCAGCAGCTGCCATGGCTGCTGCATGTCCTATATAAGGTGCAATATTTCAATTTTTTTCCTCTCTCCTTCCTTATTCATTTCCACTGGCTTTGAAGTATATCTTTAAACCTAAGCCATAGAGTCAGATTCCTGCCAGCTTAATATCCTATCAATAGTCCTATTAAGATTTAGTTGCATTTCTGTTGAGCATTCTTAGCTCATAATCACAGCACACATCTTAAAAGCTCCACAGGGAAACTCTGTTGCAAATATTGGTAAGCCCACGTATGTTTCGCATTCCAGAAGAGAAATGGGTTCTTTGTGTTGTACTATCTTTGAAAAGTGTCTTAAGCATGCTCTGGGGAGACTGTGGATATGCAACTTTTTATTTTATTGATCTCTTTTTCTACATTTATTATTATTGCTTTTATAATTTACTTATTGCACACCTGGTGTATTAATATATGGAGTCTCTCATAGGTACATTCTCTGCGCTAATTCTTGGATGGTGTGTGTGCAGGGAGCCAGGAGTACACAACTGGGAATAAAGTTTCTTCTTCTTCACAAAACCCAATAAATTTAGGGGCTTTCCTCCCCTTGCCTTCTGGTCTTCCAGATTGTGAAGTTCTGCTGGTTTTATTATTTCATTTGTCTTTTGCAGTAATTGCCCAAACCATCAGCCGAGGTATAGTGTTGTTTGGTGAGAGTGCTGTAAGCATCTCACAGTAACTACGTTAATTAAATAATTGAATACTTCAGGAGCCCAAAGTAACACACACGCACATAGCAATAAGGCTGTCTGTTATTCCTTTGAGCAAATTGTTTCAGTAGGTAATCTCTTTGTGGTTGGATATTTGAGGCTTTTAAGAGGGAGGGAGTTGTTTTCCAACATACCCATGCTGAAGAAGACTCAAGAGGTAAAGGAATTCTGATTATATTTAATAAATATAGCAGATTTGCAAATCAGTTAACCAAATTATGAAGACACTGACACATGTAACATCTAGAAGATATGATATGTTAACTTGGAATGTTGGAGAATTTGAATGAAAACAGAAAATGGAGTGGAAGTTACAAGTATTCGCTTATTCATCCCATGTCCAGAACAGAAATCAATCCCACCAACAAGATCTATATTCACTGTTTTGAAGGTCATGGTATGCAAATAATACAACCACCACCACACCATTTGTATTTCCTTTGTACTGCAATGAATTGGTTGGAATAGAATACTGTGGTACCTCGGGTTATAGACACTTCAGGTTACAGACGCTTCAGGTTACAGATTCTGCTAACCCATAACTAGTACCTCGGGTTAAGAACTTTGCTTCAGGATGAGAACAGAAATCGCACAGTGGCAGTGGGAGGCCCCATTAGCTAAAGTGGTACCTCAGGTTAAGAACAGTTTCAGGTTAAGAACAGACCTCCAGAACGAATTAAGTTCTTAACCTGAGGTACCACTGTAATGACAAGGTAAATTACATTTACCTTTACACAATTAATTATATAAATTACATAAGCTTCATAATTCCACTACAGCAGAAAGCAAAATGGTAGAGGATGCACTGCAGTGGAATGGAAATTGTGCTTTAAAAGCAATTCAGAATAGGCAGAAACCTTTCCATCTGGTTGGAAAATCTTGTTGAAATGAAAATGTCTTCATTTGTTTCTGGAATGTACAACTTGTGGGGCCTGTCATATCTTAATGGGGCACAGTTTCACAGATCAGAGGCGGCAATGCTGAAAGCCCTGCTCTGTTTTCTCATTGAGTAGTAGCAGTCATAGTAGTAGTAACAACAGCAGCAGCAGCAACAACAACAACAACACTGCTTTTTCAAGTCCAGGCTGCAAAGGATCTGATTATATAATATTTGAGTCATAGTACATTGGATAATTTTCCAATTAGAAATCTTCATCGTGTCCAAACTGTGAAATATTGGTAAGTATAGAGCTGTCTGTTAGAGGGGTTGGAACTTGCTATGCTTCATTTGAGTTAACATCAGCTTTGGATTAATTTGCATTAAGAACAAAAAAATAGCCCACCAATCTTCTCAAGAAAAATAATAATAATGCATGTAAGCATTACCATGTGCTTGGCATAGGTTTCCTCCTAATCTGCTATCTTTAATTTAGTGTTTTTGATAAGAGCTTTGGAGTGAACCTTTGTTCTAGTGTGGAGATTGATCTAGAGTACTGAAATTTTTATAGAGCTGAAATGAACTGTGAAGAACGAAAAATGGCTAAAGCAATTAATTCTTTTAACTTGGAGTAGTGTGCCAAATGCTAATTTTATTCCCTCTTTTTAAATTGACAACTTTCCAAATCATGAATTCTAATAGATTTGGTGATTTCAGACATTCGGGTGGCAGAGAAGAAGAGAGGATAAGGTGGTAACCAGTGCTGGTCCTACACAGAGTAGACCCATTGAAGTTAATGGATGTGACTAGATGATTCATTAATTTCAATGGGCCTTTTCTGAGTAGCCCATTGTGATTTTGGATTATGAAAGTTATAACATACTGTTTATTGCCTCCATTTAAGGTTTGTGTGGTGTTGTATGGTTCCCTCTGATACCCATAGGAACTGAAGTAAACAAGTGAAATCTGAAACATGTGCAAATTGAACTCTGAATTCAATAAAGGTTCACCAAGTTCAGAACACATCTGAAAATTTTGTTTCAGCTCTGGGACTTCTGCTCTTGAAATGGACACTTGGGGTTCTTATTAGTGACCTGCTCCTCATGCCATCCTAAGCCCAACAGTAGTGCATTTGGTTTTGTCCTTAATTTAGATCCAGCCCTTCCTCCTGAAGGAGCATAGAGCAGCAAACAGATACATAATTTAATTTAGAATGTTTTACATGTGTTAGAATGTTTTTTAAAACAACAACAAAGACCTCCACAGGCACATACTTCCACATGTGGTGGGAATGCCCCAAAATCCAACTATTCTGGACAACAGCCATAAAAGAAATATGCAAAATAACTAAGCAAGTATTAGAAATAACCCCAGAACTGGCCCTACTAAACATCTTCCAAGACAATAATGCCCACTCACATCACAAAGAACTCAAAACCCACCTACTTTCAGTAACCAGAAACATCATAACCCCATACTGGAGAGATCTGTCCGGAGTAAGCATGGACCAATGGTACCAAATAGTATGGGAAACAGCCTTACTAGAAAAATTAACCAATAAACTGAAACTGACACGGGGACAAACAGAAGAAGACGCCTTCACCCCGGTATGGCTCCCCTTTATCACTTTCACAGCCCAACAGGACAATGACAATAATACACCAACAGCATACAAATCAATATGGCTAACCTGACTCAAAAACACCCACCCATCCCACTCACACACGAAAACAATGTTCACCACAGCCAATCACAAACAAACAACCACACCCTGGGCCAACCCCGTCCTCTCTCACCACTAAAGGAACACAAGCAAATAGCAAAGAGAACCTGCACAAGCGATGCTGACACAAAACCCCACACATACATTAGGTAAAATACAAACACTGCCACCCAACCTCACCCCCACTCACTATGCCCCCCACCTCTTCCCCCTTTTTTTCCTAATGTAACACTAACGTCTCAACAAATGAAACTGATCTGTGGAAAATGTAAATTGAAAAAGAGATATTGCACATCCTTTTGTAAACCAAGAAATCTTTAATAAAAATAAGTTCATTAGATCCCTTAGACCTATCCAATTACCGCCCAGTTTCAAATCTTCCATATCTGGGTAAGGTAATTGAGAGAGCAGTTGCTGAGCAGCTTGGTAGGTTTCTGGAGGAAACATCGGCATTAGATCCATTTCAGTCCGGTTTCCGTCCTGGTTTTGGGACGGAGACGGCTCTGGTTGCCTTAACAGACGATCTCCGTAGACAACTGGATCGAGGCGGGTCAGGACTGCTGATCCTTTTAGATTTGTCAGCAGCCTTTGACATGGTCGATCATGATCTTCTGGACCACCGCCTCGCAGACGTGGGGATACAGGGCATAGCCCGTAACTGGTTGTGCTCTTTTATCTCTGGTCGGAGACAGAGGGTGGCACTAGGGAGGGAAATGTCGTCGCGCCACTCCTTGGTGTGTGGAGTGCCGCAGGGCGCAATTCTCTCCCCGATGCTTTTTAACATCTTTATGCACCCCCTTGCCCAGATTATCCGGAGCTTTGGGCTGGGCTGTCACCAATATGCTGATGACACTCAGCTCTATCTGCTGATGGACGGCCACACCGACTCGGCCCCAAACACATTGACCAGATGCTTGGAAGCTGTGGCTGGATGGTTTCGTGGGAGCCGATTGAAACTAAATCCTTCGAAGACAGAGGTCCTATGGCTAGGTCGGGATGGCATGGGGATGAGGGACCAACTCCCTTCTCTTGCGGGGGCCCAATTAGTGCCATTGCCTTCCGTTAAGAGTTTGGGTGTAATCCTTGACACCTCCCTTTCCATGGAGGCGCAGGTTACAGCAACAGCCAAGGCGACATTTTTCCACCTTCGCCGCATCAAGCAGTTGGTCCCTTACCTTTCCCACCCTGACTTGGCCAAAGTGATCCATGCGACGGTCATCTCCAGGCTTGACTACTGTAATTCGCTCTACGCGGGGCTGCCCTTGAAGCTGTCCCAGAAACTCCAGCGGGTACAGAATGCTGCAACGAGGCTCCTCACGGGGTCTCTGCCATGGGAGCATATTCACCTAGTGCTTTTCAAGCTGCACTGGCTCCCGGTGGAGTACAGGGTCAGATTTAAGGTGCTGCTTTTGACCTTTAAAGCCCTTCATGGCCTAGGACCCTCGTACCTCCGGGACCGCCTCTCCTGGTATGCCCCACGGAGAGCCTCAAGGTCCATAAATAACAACACCCTAGTGGTCCCGGGCCCTAAGGAAGTTAGATTGGCTTCGACCAGAGCCAGGGCCTTTTCAACTCTGGCTCCAGCCTGGTGGAACACTCTGCCTCATGAGACCAGGGCCCTGCAGGATCTGATTTCTTTCCGCAGGGCCTGTAAGACAGAGTTGTTCGGCCTGGCCTTTGGCTTGGAGCCAGTTTGATTCCCTCCCTCCCCCCCTCTCTCTTTCCCCCCCTTCTTTTCCTTCTCCTCCTGCGATGAGGCTACATTTTAATATTTTAATGTTCCATTATTTTAATTGTTGTGTTTTATTTTTGTTTTTAAGTTTGTAATCATTCATCTTGTTTTTATTATTGCTTGTAAGCCACTCTGAGCCCGGCCTTGGCTGGGGAGGGCGGGGTATAAATAAAAAATTATTATTATTATTATTATTATTATTATTATTATTATTATTATTATTAAAACAACAAGAACGAGAACAAAACAATGCAGTGCATCAGAAAAACAACTGTGGCTCTAGAGAGTCTCCTCAAAACTCTTGCACTGTAGTCCTTTCTAAATAGCTGAAGGAAGATAAAATGTGTGGACAAGGATGTTGGACAATTTTGATAAAAAAAGAAAGGGGAGAGGAAACTGTTCACTTACTTGTCCCAGGTCTGGGACAGAAATCAATCCAAGAAACACAGTGTTGCTTTAAGTCTGTAAATGGTGCATAATTAATTTCTCCCCCCAGTATTTGCATTGCATTTCCTTTACATTGAAATAAATGAGGTGGGATAGTTTGTTAGAGTTGACAGTGAGAGACGCATAATGTGTGGGAAGTTGGGGGTTGAGGAAGATGAACTGATGCAAAACGGAAACAACACTGGCTGCAATTAATATGTGGCAGAATGGAAAGCGATGCTTTCTGACATCCTTTTTTGTGAAGTACTCACTATAAAAGAATACAATATTTGGTTTATGCTTATAAATTAGAAGTGGTAAATAAAAAATAATAAAAAAATAAAAAATGATAGAATGTAGTACTGTTCTCTTGCTAACAGCCAATTCTGAAACCCCTTGCTAATGAAGTCCATCACTATGAGGTTGTTGTGTGTCCTTGTAATGTTAAAATTGACAACAACATTTTATTGCCTGCTCACTAATCTGGTTGTATTGCCTCCCTATAAAACTGCTGTTGCACGTCTCATTCATGTGGGTGCTCAAATGCCAGCTTAGTTGATTGAATTGGTGTCATTATCCAGTAAAAAGGCCCAAGTGCCATTTTGGGGGGCTCATACTCCACTGCTGCACTAGTTTACTGCTTAAAGGGACTCCATTCTGAGCCTTTGGCATTGGTTGGCAATCACAAATAGATAGTTTGTCATTTTATGATTACTGGAATGCACTTTAGGTGGGAGTATACTTGGGCCCGGTCCAGAAGCTCCAGCTGGTGCAAAAGATTAATACACCCTCCAAAATTTCAGAGGTGAGATGAGGACACACGTGTATCATTCATATTCTCATGCCAAGGCTTCTCCCAAAGAATGTTGCAAACTGCTCTCCTCTGTCTACTATGTGCTATATACATTTGCCAGTCAGTAGCTGGTCCTCTGCCGATTCAAAATGCAAGTTGTTTGTTTTGTGCATGAATAGAGCTGGGGGTAGACAGATTCATTTGGAAGAATAATAGCAGCCTGGCCATATGTGTGTTTATTCTGTTAGTACTCAAAATTGCCACATTTAGTTCTAATACCTTCAACATCTGTGTGAATTGAAAGTGCCATTGACAATATTGATTACATGTGGCGCACACATGTTGTTTTCTGTAGGTCACAGGAAGTTGCCTTATATCAAGCCAAAACATAGGGTCACCTAATTCAGTATTATTTATACCAGTGATGGGGAACCTTTTTCCAGAGAGGGGGTTGCATTCCTTCATGGGAGTTTTTCCAGGAGTGGCATGCAGGATCAAAGGCAAAAGGTGAGGGAGCCAGAGGAAAAAGTGGGGGGAGAAGCAAATGTAACACCTTTCCATAGTAGGATACATTCAATTTACATAGCAGTCAGATGGTTCTAAGCACACACATACTCCCTATGTCTTCATATCCCACCTAGGCAAGCTAGAGACATCATCATAATTCAGACACATTCCTTCCAGGCAAGAATACTTAGAGACGCCTCAGAGCACATCTGGTGAAGGGTTGAGCCTTGGGAAGAGATGTGTGGTCTTGGCGAAGGGTGCAGCCTTGGGAAGAGTCTTGGAGGACATACTTGATTCCCAGGCCTGAGTTTCCCCACCCCTGGTCTAAACTGTTTGGTGGCAGCTCTACAGATATGTCAGTCTGATCCAGAACTACCTAGAAACATCAAGGTTCAGACCTGGGACCTTTTGCATGTTGAGCAAGAGCTACACAACCCCCTCTTCACCTTATTTATCAAGATCACCACAGTAACAGAAACTAGTGAATTTCCTTCACCAGTTGCTTATTTAATTCTTGTTGCAATTAAGTTTATTTTGTAGTGATTTATTGACTCTTGGTGCAATGTTGCTGATCAACATTAGCTATTAAAGGGGGGGGCGCGCTCAGGCGGCATCAGCTAATGAATAATGACAAATTTCACCACTGTGCCCTAGAAATTTTCTCCCTCTTTAAATCAATTCTGAGATGGAAGGTGACAGGACTCAAAGAGATTAAACTAATAAGGACTACTGGTTGATAGCAGCCTAATCTTGGTAATTTACATTAAAATGTAGCACTTATTCTAGTCTCTGTCATGTTGTAAAAAAGGCAACCCAGAAGATGCATCACTAATTTTTCAATTGAGCTCCAAATTAAATTGCCCTCTCTGGCATCCTTTGAAGGATTCTATTGCTGTACTTTGGCCACTGAGTTCCTTGCATCATCCTTCTCTTGTCTCACTTCAGTTTCTAGTTATCTCAAATCATTAAAGTTACATTTGATCATAATCTTTTATCCTGCATACTGCAATCTGGTGGCTAATACGTTGGGTTTGCCCTAAGTTCACATCCCAGCTTAATCACAGAGTTATTAAGGAGTTATCACATGGAAAAAAATGGCAAGTGGGGTGCCACAGTGTTCTGCCCTGGGCTCATTGTTGTACAACATCTGTATGAATGACTTGGATGAAGGAATTGAGGGGAGGCTTTTCAAGTTTGCAGATGGCACCAAACTGGGAAGTTCAGCATCTACACTTTGGAACTCCCTGCCTAGTGAAAGCAGGGGCCATCACTGTACTCTTTTTGGCATCTGCTAAAAAACATTCATGTTTATGCAAGCCTACCCAGATGCTTAGGAAGTTGAGGTACTGGTAATTTTAATCTATTTTAGTATTTTAACTTTTGTATGTTTCAAAGTGGGGTTGCATCCCCCCCCTTGATTTTATTTCTTATGGTGTTCTTTTACAATCAAGTGGTTTGTGAGAACCAGTGTGAAGACGAGGACAAGGGATGATCATTTTCCTTAAATTGTCAACATTTTGCCAGCTAGCCTGGCAAAATCATCTGGAGAGGTATTGAGAAGATGGTATTTAGGGTAGAAATTGTTTCATTCAACTCCTTTATGTGTATTCACACTTCCTGCTGTTGTTAAACTTGTTAGAAACAACAGCTTAAGCCCATTGTGAAGGCAAAAAGCAATAACTATGCATTATATCATCCCCTTCAACATTTCACAGGTAAAAACAGAGATGTTTGAGAACTCCATCACCTATTTTTCACACAGCACTCACTATGCAGGTGCCTTCTTCCCTTGCCCATTAATTTTGCCAGAGGCTGCTGTTTTCTGCCTGGCTTACAGCTTAACTTGCTGCTTATTGTGCAAGAGCGCATCCTGAATAGATTCCTGAACCAGGACGTGTTTTCATGCTCACCATAATAATGTCATCTCATTACAATTAAAAAATATTCAGCAGTGTATTTAATTTCAGAATGGATCTGGTACTTATTGTTAGGGCTCTGCACTAGATTTGGCCAAAGCCCAAACCATAACAGGCTGAGACATCCCCAGATTGCCCTGTGTCAGATCACTCAGAGCTATATGGCACTGGCGGGTGCAGGTGGGGTGGGGTGGGGACATCAGCCAGGAAAGCTGTAAGCATCTGGTGAGCAGAAGAGTCAGTCCTGTGACTTGCAGCGTGTTCCTTTGCAAAGCAGAGCAGTACTCTCCCTTCATCCCCTGCCCTTCCCAACTGTATGTTTACTAGGGTTTTAGACACTCTAATAAAACATTGCCCCCACTCCTGAATAGGTTTGGGGCCACATCTGGAATGAGTGATCCCCAAGTTGGCCCACGTTGTGAGGATGTGCACAGCCCTACTTATTAAAACCTCAGTTCAATCACATTTCAGCAGCGTTTATTATTAGATGGGCTTTTACAGATGGGCTTGGGGGGGGGGGTTATAAGAGAAAGAATATAGAAGAGGGTTTTGTGTTCAGATGTAGCCATGTTCCTATCTGAAGACTAATGGAAGGTGACTGAAACATGATGAATTCTAGCTCATAATTAAAGCAGATCCAAAATATCTTTCTAAAAGGCAGCAAGGGAAACAAAATAAGAGTTCCTGTTCCAGGAAACAGAGATACCCCCTTGTAAATAAAAACAGATGGAGCAGGTGTGATATATTTATGCTATTTTAGACATTTTAATCCCAGCTTTCAGAATGTTTTCCTCCACAGGTGGCTAACAAAAGTAGCTCAAAGTGATCAAACATCTGCTTTGCAAGCAGAAGAGGTCCCAGGTTTAATTCCCAATGGGATCTCCAGGTCCGATGGAGAAAGACTCCATGCCTGAAATCATATTTGACCTTTGTAAGTAGACTGGTTTCTCTGCATACTTACACACACCTTTCTATCAGCCATCCATTTAAGCAAGATACCTTGTTATTAGAGTTCGAGGACACATATCCAGTCAGGCAAAAACACTTGAGGTGCAAAGCAGGACCCAGGAGGGGTGCAGCCTGGAGACAGTCCCATGGGTTAGGTAGAGACACCTGTAGAGTTGTATTTGACCTCTGGGCCTGATGCCCCTGATGCACTACCTAAGCAGAACCCACTTCATCTGTGTTCCATGCTTTTCTGCTTAGAATCAGAGTGAGCTAACCAGTCACAGTTGGTTAAAAAAAAAGTTAGTATTGCTACTGCAAATGGAATCCCTGATCTGGACCTTCTGCAGAGTAAAATTTATTTTGCTCTTCACAACATGAATGACTTACAAAGCTCCACTGCAAACAGTCATAAAATAGTTACAAATAAATGTTACTAAATGCAAAGTAACAAATTGATTTTAAACCAGCAAAGAATGTGGTCATCCCATCTTCTTTAAATCCTTAATATAGTAAACTTTTCTCTCACTGATCCCAGAGAGAGATCCTATGCAATCATCTTGCTTGTTCATCATTTTAGAGCTTAGCTCCTATTGCTGCTGGTGCCAAGACGAGCTAAGATGCTGAACTCTCAGGTTTCATCTTCCTGCAAAGAGATTGTGGCTCAGTTTCTGGTGATAAGACATCAATTAGTTTTAAACCCTCTCCTTGCCACATTTGCAAGAGATGAACCTCTGGTGCTTAATGCAAACCTTTTAATTACAATGCATTCAAATGTAGCATTTTATGCATACTGAAATCATTTCTGTAAGGAAAAACATTTCAAGTCTGCCTTCATTCATCTGAGGCATATATCAAGTACTCTGGACTACAGGTGCCAAGCAGAGAGCAGGGGGAGATCACATTTGAAAGGGTTTAAATTAAAATGCTTTAACATTAAATAAAAACTGGACAGAGGGAAGGAAACCAGAGATCACTTACTGCCAAAACAGCAACATGTGCCTTTTCAAACAAGACTGAGGATTGCGCCTGGAAATATTTGACAGAAGCTAATGATCCGTCATCATAAATAAGAGGGGGTTGTGAAGCTCACCATTTCCTGATTAATTTTTTTTGGGGGAAAAAAAAAAGATTTCCATGAGTACATTTCCCCCACCATGCTTGTGAATTACAAAGTCTCTCTCTTGCCCATTTAAATGGGAAACTGATGGCTTGTGACCATGTAATGAGTTGTAATATTTAATTCAGTATACTTGGTCCCAAATGCACTTGAAAGTCTTGATGTATTCATGTTCTGCATATGGTGCTGATGCATGTGGATGGGGAATGGCATGGGATTAATATGGACCATTAAAAAAAGCCTAAACTTTTGTAAATGGTGTTTATTACTAGGGAAGGGTGAAACGTGCTGTTTTCTAAAATACAAAAACCTGTTTATTACTAAATATTATTTTTAAATATTTTCTGCTTTTATTCTTAATCCTGAAAGGAACACAGCATAGCAAATGGTGGACAGTAGCGAGTTTATGTAGGCAATTTAGAAGATAACTTTCAGTAATAGTTAGCTGATCTCTGAGTTTAAAATCTCATATAGTTTTTATTGTGTGTATGCAGTGTGGTTTCAAACCACTTTGATTTTTTTTTTTAAAAAAATGAATAGCAATGCATGTGAGAGAGAAAAAATTAGATCCTAAACCTATAATAAGCATGAATGTTTAAATGTATGAAGTGAGTCTTGAACAAATTGAGGTTAGCTGTGGAGCCTGTGAGTGCAGTTGTTCACTGGAACACAGAACGCTGCTAAATGAACCAATTGGTCCATTTAGTTCAGTATTGTCTACACTGATTGGTAGTGCCTCTCCAGGGTTTCAGGCAGGAGTCTTTCCATACCTGAAGATCTCTGGGATGAAAACTGGGACCTTCTTCATTCAAAGTAAATGATCCAACACTGAGCAGGAATCCTTCCCCACATTACCCAGGCAGATAAATGTATGAACTGACACCTATGGAAAAGCTTTACCTCTGTGAGTAGTCTGAAAGTTCAAGTGATGTTGTTCTCTGTGGCAGGCCATTGACGTCCCTTGATCTTGCAGTGATCCGATAATGAACATGAACGTGTGCATCAGGGCTGCAGCATCTCCACTGACCAGACATTTCCAGGAAAGGAAAGAACTTGTCCAAAGTCTTCAGAGGAGAAAAAGAAGCTTCTAAAACTTGGCAATGCTCGCAAGAGCCGCCTCCATTATTTAAAAGGTGGATAGCAATCAATAACAGATTAAAGTGAACAAAGGCATTAATTATTCATAATAATAAATGCCGATAATTGCCGGCGGCCAGATAACGAAAGAAGAGACAGCATTGGCTGCTGAAGCAGATTCTGGATCGATCGAAGCAACGTTCCAACTTTCCCCACAAACAACACTGAAGAACAGGGGAAAACAAAGAAAAGCTAAAGAGAAAGCCGAAAAATAAAGTTGTCCCTTTGGTGTCTGTAACTCACTTGCCCAGAAATAGTTAGGAACCCACAATAAGAATAGCTCCATCCATACACCCAAGAAGGATTAAAATATGTTTTGCATCATCTTTGACTCACTTTATCCCTTTCATTGGAGTTGGGGAATTTCCTGCCCAAGGGGCAAACCTCGGGCCAAGGGGACTGTTGGGACTCTCTCCAGGTGAAATATTCTCCTCTCCCCAGTTCACAGAACTTCACCTCTGAGCTTCACTCCCTCCTCTCAGTTTGGTTTAGCCACATTGGAATGTGTCCTTGAATGCTTCTTGTTTGCCTTGATGGAGAACTAGCTTACTGTAAAAAGGCTACATTTGCATTTGTTGCCCCACCCATTTTTGCTCCTTGTACCACTCATCAACATGTGGCCCCTGGAAGGCTGACCAGAAGGAAATGTGGCCCCATGGCTGCAAAAAGCTCTCCAACCCTGACCCAGGACTACATTTGTTGAGTTTCTACAACCAAAAAGGATTCCCCATTCCTGTCATAAATGTTTCATTTAACAATAAACTTCCACAGACTTTCAGCAGGTCCAGCCTTTTTTGCTTCTCCCTCACATGCTGCTTCTACCAAATCCCCTCAATTGCCCAGTGATTAAATGTAAGAAATCATGGTCTACTGGTAGCACTAATAAAATGTTTTGGCTTGGATATGGTGGACTTTACCAATAATGGTGGGATATATCTAGAATTTTCTGCCTACAAGAGGGCAAATTTGACAATCTAGGGTACTGTGTGAGAAAAGTGAATATTACTCCCAAAATTTGTGAAGAACAGCAATTGCTATAGAACACATGAGCATCCAGACCGCCACTATTTTGCAGGAGGGATTGAAGTGGGTTCCATAACTTTAGGTTTGCATATCCAAAGTGGATTATTGCAGGGCAAATGCACATTGTCCTATCAGCTCCCAACAAATAAATAATAACCAATGCTCATTGACAATAAAATATAATCTTACTTCTGTGTAAGCTTTGTGCAAGCAAATCAGGACAAATGCAATAAATAGATCACCTGGAGGAGTGAAAAGTTGCACAAAATCTTTTGTAACAATGCTGTCAGCAGTCCTCCTTATGGTTCTTTTGGATCCAAACCAGTATTTCCACTATCACATTAGCTTTCAGAAATGGGTGGGAGACAGTGTCTCTTGAATTGATTTTGGCATGCCATGAGAATTGAGAATTCAGCTCAGTTTTCTACTCACAGAAGCCCCCATAATGGCATGTGGCCTTATCACACTCCATTTTCTAAACAAGAATAGCACAAATTGTGAGAGTGAACTCTTTTAGACAAGGATTTATGTCTGAAAATCATACAGATACTGGAGTTCAGATAAGGGAAGGAGCTTTGATAGACAGACACACAAAGGGAAAATTGTGGTTGTCCGTAATGGCTAGGAGCTCAAGAAGTTGTTATGAAGCTTTTATTTTTATTGCCTATAACAAAACATGGCTTTTATTGGTGGGCAATGCTCTTTCTTGGCTGCAGGATTGATTTTCCTATCTGGGTATGCTTCTTGCACATTTTGAAGTCATCGAATGAGTCTACAAATAATTCAGAGCTGCTGGCTTCTTCACTGCCCCCCTGAACTGCACGTTTCTTGGTGTATATCTAAAGTTTGCCGTTCTCTTTGGAACCCAGTTGGCCAATAAAAAAAGATGTTTGCATGACTTTGAAAATGGAATAGTAGTTAATGAGGACTAGGCTTATTGTGAAGTCCTGGGGATTGGGGCAATTCAACTGTCAGCAGAATCAGACCTGTAGATCAGTTAAGATTCCAAATAATGGTTGGAGATCATGCACCTGGATGGGGAAGCACTACATTGTCAATGGAATGAAAGATGGGCAGGTCAAATGAAGAAGACTGTCCCAAAGTGGATTTAATCTCCAGTTGTTGGCACTGCACATCTAAAACTGAACTCACACATTTTCTGGAACAAATCCGCTTAGTTTGGAACAATATAAAAATACAAGCTGAACACCTGCTTCTGATTTTCCCCAGCCCAAAGGCATTGTTCAAATGTAAACAATAATAGTAAAGTTAAAGTTTGGGGCATTCTAAACAAGCAGCAATACATTATCCACAAGTCAAAAAACACAGGGACAAGTTGCAAGGGTGCAATGATTTCTTTTAAAACATATTGGAAGTAATGTTCATTGTTTTGGAAGAGTAAATGTCCTTTCTAAAAGCAAAAACAAAACTATTTTAATGGAAAACCTGGCAATCTTACAGATTCTAGCATGTTTTGAAAGGTTTGCATTTGTATTTATACTTTGTTGATGGTCCCATTCATGATGTGTATGCACCCTTCTCTGTTAAGGTCAGTTAAAATGCTTGCTTTCATATTCTAATTTCCTCCATTAGCTTTGTTTTATTTAGCTTTTTATATGTTTTTGAATTATAGATAAATAAAAGGATGGGAAGTGCAACCTCTGGTTCCTCTCCCCATGCTTGTTCAAAACATCCGTAGCCATCCTCAGAGTGTGAGCTACAATGGTAGGTACTATTCAGCTCCTCTGAATTATCTGCTGCTAATGAATCACATTTAAGCTCCTTATTTCCTACCAGTATGAGACCCCTTGGCTCATCGTCTTTTCCAGCCTTGCTGTGCCTCGTTTCTCTTCTGTCCAATACTCTTTGTTTCCAGTTAAGTACACAGCTTAATAACAGGGTAGATAATGTGCTGAGAAAAGCGTTCAAGCATGTAACGTATCCATATTGGTTTCTGGGGTGGCCCAAATCTCAGCTGTATTGTAATAAGAATGTATGGCATGCTGTGAATCACAAAATATGTCTTAATTTCAGCCAAGAAGCAAAAGTACAACAAATTGCCATGCATTGTGTTTTAGAAGGCCAGGAGACTCCCCCCATCTCCTCAATGGAGAAAGAGAGGAGTTTCAAAGAAAAAGTTTTCCGATTATAATTCTAGAAATCCTTCCTCTTGTTCAGAAGAGTAGGGAGGAAGCACTGTGATAAACTGCATTTTTTAAAAAAAGTTTAGTTTCTCCATTGAACTAGGGATGGGGAAAGCAATTTAAAGATGTACTATACATCTGTGTTTCTCTACATCCATGAGTTTTGCAAGGACTGTACAAAATGCCATAGAAGAATGGTACCTCTGGATGTGAATGGGATCCGTTCTGGAGCCCTGTTCGCATCCTGAAGCAAATGTAACAAGCAATGGCGTGTCTGTGCATGCCGCGTTTTGCCACTTCCACGCATGCGTGTGACGTCATTTTGAGCGTCTGCGCATGCACGAGCGGTGAAACCCAGAAGTAACGCGCTCTGTTACTTCCGGGTTGCTGCGGAGCACAATTCGAATGCGCTCAACCCGAAGCACATTCAACCCAAGGTATGACTGTATTGAGAAGCAAGTATCTTTGCCCAGGACAAGGTTTCATGCATCATTTTGTCACATGCAGCACTATTTCTGCTCTGCAGCAATTTGTCTTCTGCCAAACAACCAAGTTATTCATCTAGTGATGCAAAATTGCATAACTTGCATAACTTACGTAATTAATGCTTAAATTATGCTGTACTCACATTATTCTACCCCAATTCATTGCAGTGCAAAGGAAACTCAATGCAAATGGTGGCGGAATGCAATTGATTACCAATCATTTGTGGACCGAAAGCAACAATAGTGAATACTAACCTTATTTCTGTTTGGGACATGGGATAAATGAGCACCTTGGCAAAAGACTTGGGACACAAACTTATAGGAGAAATGTTATGTTTATTAAAATATTACATCTCCAAGGATCTGCAAAATATCTAATCCATAGTAACCAAATCAAATATAGTCCAGGAAGGGGAGCTACCTAATGCAGGAGGGATAGACTCTCCATGCTACTGAGCATTTTTACAGGTGTTGCCTGTGGCACCAGAGACAAGGATTGGAATGAATCCCCCTTCCTTGTTCTGAGCAGCTTGAACGTATGTATGGCTTTGACAAATGCATTGTGGCCCCAGTGTGAATGTCAAGTTAAAGGACACTGCGAATGATCCCAAGTAAGGCAGCATACCCTCCAACATTTCTATAATGAAAATAGGTACTGTTGTTGTTGTTGTTAACACCCTGTCCATCTACTGGGTTGCCCCAACCACTCTGGGCAGCTTCCATCATATATAAAAAACACAATAAAACATTAAACATTTTTTTAAAAAAACACTTCCCTATACATGTCTTCCAAAGGTTGTACAGTATAATTACTTATCTCCTTGGCATGGGGGTCACATAACTCCATACCCTCCAATATTTCTCCAATGAAAATAGGGACATTCCAGGATCAAATCAGAAACCCAGGTGGCTTCTGTAAATCTGAGACTGTCCCTGGAAAATAGGGCACTTGGAGGGTCTGATGCATGGCTGGGCAGCAAACAGTGCCTTTAACTCAGTACTGCCTCATTTGAATACCCTGCAACCCTTAGTTCAGGCAGGAAAGGCAGGTTAACAGCCAAATACACCAGTCAAAACTATGCTGCTGAAAGACATGGCTCCCAACAGTATGAAGTAGGCAAAAAAAAGGAGAGTCCTGAATCAAATTAGGGCTTGGCTCAACATTCCTACTCAGTCCCCCAAATGGGTTACTAGCAAAGCCCATTCTCCTAGGAAAGGAGGACAGGCACTGCAAGGAACAGACTGTGTCCTTTGGGGAGGAGAGGGCTTAAACAGCCATATTCTCCTCTCCTCTCCATTTGGCCAAACAAAACTCCTCCCCTGGACCCATCCAACTGAATCTGATTGGGAGGGGAGTTGGGGCATTGCAAATTCACTCGCACACTAACAGATAGGAGGGGCATTGGCAGTTGTCACATTTGTCTCTGTTTACATCAGAGTTATCCAACAGTCCTCACTTGAGACCACAAAATCACATCCCATAAGACACTTACCAGTCTTTAAATTTCCACAAGACTTTTTTGTAGTTTGTGCTGCAATGGTCTCCAGTTACCACAATAATCAGCATTATGGCCTTTATGAGCACAGTACCCCCCCTTCCTGTTTCTAGATTCACAGCTGACATCAAAGGAATCTTGATCATCCATGTGCTGTGTTTGGGCATTGATGGATTATTTATAAAAGTTGTAAGAAGAAAATATTGATAAATCTTCCTTCGATCACAAAGACAAGAAATGAATGTGCAAGATATAACCAGTTGCTGATTATCTTTTATTCCACTCTCCATTCAGCATAAATACTTTGTGGGAGTTGCATTACACAAGCAGGCTTTTGTGGGTTTTTTAAAAGCCTCAGTACAAGCTGGTGTGTTTCTCTAATTTGCTTTCTCTTCATGAATTATGGATTTGATGGCTGCTAACATGGATATATCCTGATGGATTTCATGGGTAAACACTACTGAAAGTGGACATTCAACCCCCCTATGGAATATTGTGATTTTGTTTTATCCTATTGGCTTTATTTCTTTTAGTAAAGTTTACTCTAGTTTGCAGTGCATTTCATTAGTTTATAGTCATGTTAGTGGGATCCAATCTAATTATCCATTTTATGGTTTCTCACTTGCATTAATATTAATAGGAGTTGGAAATGAATGAGATGATTTAACAGGTTTCAAGGAGAAAGTGTTTGGGTAAAGGGGGCTTTAATCAAAGGTATATTTGTCTTGAAATATCAATTTCTCAGTGGAAATGGACATCCCCCCCCCCAGTAAGGTACGCAATTTGGCAATACAAGAGCACAATAAGCAGCCAAGTAATGACCATAGTAGTCTCTAGTTACAGAGCTGATTAAAAACGTCAATCATTTTTACTCAATTCAGATTTTCTTTCATAAAATATATGATGCATTAGTGCTGAATTTCCTTTGCCAAGTCCTAATTAAGGTTTATTGTCATGGGCTTTAGAAATGATGGAGACTTATAGAAGTATGAGTGTTTAGCTTTGGCAAGTCAGAGATTGCACCCGGATGGCCTAATAAAGAGTTAGATACCATAGGGTGGGTTGAACAAAGGGCACTTTATTGATTTTAAACACAGCAAAGAGAGAGGAGGCGATGGCTGTAAGTGTGAGAACTAGCTCAAAAACAAAGAGTCAGAAACCCTTGTCAATGCACAATGGGGGGATGGCTGTACCTCCTTTACCCAGTTCACACCCCAAAGGTGAGCAGATAGGCCTTCTTGCATCACCACCTTCCAGGCCTCATATCTTGGAGATAGTCCCTTCATGCCCCTATCCCACCCCCTTAGAAAGCATGTCTCAGGGCCTGCTGCTCACCCTGAAATGTGGCTCAGGCAGTCACCTAGCTGAAACTCACAGTTCCCCTTCCTGCACATAATCACTACACATAATCCTGCACATAAAGTGAGTAAATCCATACACAGTGGATTGCTAATGCCAAAAGCGAGTTATTCAGCATGTAGGAGAAAGAGCCACAGGCCCTGAAGGAATCAGCTGAACCATGCTTGGGGAAAAAACCAGTGCTCAAAATGGCTGCCCATTCACTTGTCCCTTCCTATTGGATCCAATCTGCAATAGGAGAAGACATTTGGACAAACCATGGTTGCTGCTACTTATCCTTGCTCACTTGTGTGAGGAGTGCAGACAAGAAGGCAACAACAGCAGGATGGAAGGGTAGTATGGTCAGTGGCATCTGGAAGTTGACTATGGGGTTGATCCTTAGCAGATGCCCTATTACGATATTATGATTTACCTGCCCTTCATCAGCAAGTCCTAGAACAGAGCACAATCACAGGAATATGTTGGGCCTTGGAAACACACCTCAGATGCCAAAGGCCAGCAGAAAAATTACCTTCAGCAAGAGGTGGAGCTAGCTGCTCTGGCACCTGGAGAGGCGCACATGCTGTGCACCCAGGGGCAAGGAGGCACAGTTCCACCCCTTTCCCTGACTGCTCGGGCTAGGCTTGGGAGTTACGGGCAGGTGGTGCACCGAATGTCACCCCCTCAGTGATGACACCTGGGGCATCCCACCCCCACCGCCCTGCCTTCAGCATTCATCAAAAGCTGTATAAAGAAGATGACAAACACATATCTGTGGGGAGGTAATACCACAACTTAGGGGCTGCCACAAAGAATGCCCTCTCCCAGACCATGCACCCCAATATTCAGAGGCAGGTGGACCTACCACGGGGGCCCCTCTGCTGACCTTAACACCCAGGAGGTTCTGCAGGGAAAGAACACCAGTCTTTCAGATATTTGGGGCCCAAGATTTTCAGGGCTTTAACTATTAACATGAGCACTTTGGTATGGGCCTCAAAACAAACTGGCAGGCAGTGCAGATGTTCTATGAAAGAGTTGCATAAGCTCTAAAGGCAACCCCAGCTAGTAATCTGGTAGAGGCTCTGAAAAGGTCCCAGTTTCAGTCCCCAGCATGTTGAGATAGGGCCTCTGGAAAACCAAACAAACAACTTCTGTCTTTGCTTTTCATCCTCAGATCCAGCATGGTATTTTCTTTTGGAGGTACTGGGTGTTCAGGGGTCTCCAGTGGCCTTGCTGCAGAGTAAAGTAACTGACAACTGCAATGGATGTATTAGAGAAGCACCAGGTTGTGAATGACACTTCCTGAACAATATGTCCTTCCAAAAAACAAAAGAAAAGAAAAGAAAAAGAAAAACCCCACCATGCACACAAGGGAGCAAGTAAAAGCTGTTTACAACAGACAATATACTCCTGCCGACAATTTAGCAAGGGCTGTCACAGGTGAAATATGTTTACTTACAAAGTCTGAACAAGTGTCAAACAGGAATAAGGATCCCCAGGCTGCTCAGGAATCCCTCCACCCCCCCCCACGCCCACACACACTCAGGAATAATTTATTGCTGAGCAAACAATCTTTGTGAATCCTTGTCAAGACCATAAGGCAAGATATGGATGTCAGAATTGTACATAATGCAGGTGGGTGGACTGAGGAGGAAACACCGGCTGAGCAAAGCAAATACTCCAATCTCCTCCACTGACCCAGGCTAAATACATGACTGGGAGTAACTGGCCTTAAGGCCTAGAGTAGTGGTTCCCAAACCTTTCTTAGGCCACCTCCCCATTGGTTGCATTAACTCATCCCCAGTGCTCCCCTACGCTATCAAAAACATATTGGTTTTCACAACCCACTATGGCTGACAATGAAACATTAAAATTCAAAACAGTAACATTTAAGTCAATATTTATTCAAACCTTAGTAAAAACTATTGAGTTTAATTAATCCAAAAAACTTTGTGGATTTTATCCTGTGATGCCTGCTATTCAAGGTCTGATAGTCATCTCCAGTGGCCCCCTTGCCTCTTAGTACACCCCCTAGGGAATCCCACCTTTCAGGGATTGTACTGCCCACATTGGGAACCACTAGTCAAGAGGCAGTAGGAAGCTGTAGCATAAACAAGGCAACAGTTTTCTGAGCTGATGATCAGAGGAGCAATGAAGGAATAGGCAATTGTGCCAACTTCAGTTTCTCTCAGTTTATTAGTTTTCAAATCTTACCTTTCCACATGAGTTTGTGCTGCTGCTGTTTTTGTAAAAATGAAAATGTGTTTTACTGCAAATTATCCAAATATAAACATTTTTGCAAAGTAGATTCTCCCAAATATTGATATTTCCCACTATGCACACTTCACTCTAGTATGGGCATGGCGGGGGTGGGGTGGGGGACTCATTTGTGTATTGTTTCTGAAAGTGAGTTTGTCTTTGAATGAAAAGTGAACCAAATTTCTCCCTCATTCCTAGAGTGAAGTTTAGCAACAACAACAACATAAAACAGTAGAACAGAATTGTGATGCAATGAAGGGCTGGTCCAAAACTCCCCCTTGACTTGCCACTCCCCCCCACCCCCAGGGATAACCCACTATTTCCTGCTGAATTGGAGCAAACATCAATCAGGTTTTCCATGAATTGACATTTACTCTAATTCAGCAGTAGAGTGGCTTTTCCCAAGGGGAAAATAGTGGGGCAAATGAAGCGGGGCTTAGAAATCACATGTTGAGTGGGAGCCCTCTCAGCTCCATGCTTTCTAAGCAAGGGACAAATGGAGGTGTGGACAAATATAATAATTGATACATAAGGGAGTCATGTTTATTTATATTAAAAAAGGAAGAAATCAAAGCAGTTTAAAACAATGAAAATATACAATGGAAGCATAAAAGGCTATTAAGGGTTTAAAAAAACAGACTTCAGTTAACTACTGTGGAAGGATACTGTGACTGACAGCAGAGCCAGAGCAGAGTCTGGTGATGCAGTCCCTCTGAAATTCCGCCAGAGTGCTAGAGCCTCTCTCTGATGGCCTTCAAAGCCAGCTAGCCACAGAAAGGGGATGAACAGCACTTGGGGGGGGGGGAGTTAGATAGGGCTGGATTTAAGATGAGAGTTAGGGCTGGATTTGAGAAGAGGGATATGATTTGAGATGCTAAACAGGTGTCAGGTTGGGAGACAGGGAGTGAGGTAAGGAGAACTGGTTCTGAGTCAAGCTAATCACCTTAAACCTAAGTTTAAGAAGAGCTGTGCCTGTAGTGGTGTGTTTAAGCTTGAAGCATCTTAGAGTTAGTTAAACAAGTTAACTTCTACCTGAAAGAGCACATTTCCTGACCCACTCTGTTTCATAAACCCCTTTTGTTTAACAAAAGTTTTCTTGTTTGTTGAATCAACTCCTGCATGAGACTCTAATCATTAAGTTTTCCCTCCCACAAGTCCCACACTAGATAATCTGTGGTAAATTGTAGAAATTTGTGTAATGGGTGTACTGTGAGGTGAGTGCACTATATTTAACTGGGGGCAGTTAGTGGGAGTGGCTCCACTGCATTATTAATTGGTGGTATTAAGTGGTGGGTCCGCTACAAATGCATTCTTAATTGCCTGCATAGGACTGGTGGAATCAAAAAGTTTTCAGCAAGCATTTAAAAGTTTGCACAGAAGGTGGCTGCTGAATCTTTATTAGCAGAGTTTTCCACAGCACTGGGGCAATCACACAATAGACTCAGTTTATTGCTGTTGTCAAATGAGCCTCACCAATTTGGAGAACGACCAATGATACTCCTGCAGATGGCTTTAGCGATCAAACTGGGATATAAAAGTTGGGGTAATCCCTGACGTAACCTGCACTCATGTTGTCCATGAATGTGTTACCATAAAGCAGCAATGCAGCTGCAAGCAAAGGCTCTAGCAGCTCAGTCAGCTGCTTGTGGCTGGAAAGCCAAACAGGATGTTTGTGACTGTTGCCATGGGAACAAAGGGGCAGTCCATTCTGTACTGAGCACTGGATGTTAGCTCAGAGTGTGTGTCATATGACCCGTACTGGAAGTACATGGGTGGAGCTTATTCTTACTGCTGTTGAGTGCAGACATGTTTCTCTGTACTGATGTAAGAGACAGAAATAAAGAATGTAAATAGATTTCTGTCTGCTTCTTTCCCCTCCCTGGGGACACCCAAGGGGAGAGAGAAGGAACGGTGTGTTCTTCTCACACATCTGGGAAGAATCGCTGAGACCTCGCCTGCTTATCTGCCGGGAGTAGCAGCGGGGAGGTCACCAAGGAATATCTGCCGGTGCCTACGCTGTGGCACATTCCTCTGACCCAGGCAGAATTCCAACAGGAAGGTCCATGAACAGAGGCAGATGTAGGGGAGCACGACCAGTTCACCCACACTGGGTACCAAGCTGAGAGGGTGTCTCAAAGGGTGCTGTAAAAATGATGAAAAACAGAAGGCAAGGGGACTGCTGAATGTTGGTGCTGCCCAAGGCACTGCTGAAATTTTAAAGCCCAAAGTGCACCCCTGTCTTGAACCTGTCTTGAGAGTAATTGGGAAGCCAGTGCTGTTGCTTTAACAATAGTGTCGCATTTTGTCAGCAAGATGCTCCCATCAGCAGTCTGGCTGCTGCATTTTATGACACCTGGAGTTTCTGAACCAGACCCAAGGGCAGCACCACATAGAGTGCATTTCAGTAACCCAACCTATGCATGAACTACAGTGGCCAAGCTATCCCTGTCCAGGAACGGCCATATAGTTGGAGAACCAGCCAAAGCTGGCAAAAATGCACTACTAGCCACAGAGGCCTTCATGGATCACTGCCTTGCCGTGGCGAAGGGGCTTGAAGAACTCAGAGAAGCTATGAACTATGCCGAGCAGGGCACCCAAGATGAACAGGTCATAGTGGAGAGTTTTGACCAAACGTGATCCACCTGGAGGAGGAACCGGCAAGCCACTCCAGTATCCCTGCCAAGAAAACTCCATGGACAAAGACAACAGGCATATAAAAGATATGACGCTGGAAGATGAGCCCCTCAGGTCGGAAGGCGTCCAACATGCTACTGGGGAAGAGCGGAGGGCAAGTACAAGTAGATCCAGAGCTGATGAAGCGGCTGGGCCAAAGCCGAAAGGACGCTCAGTTGCGGATATGCCTGGAAGCGAAAGGAAAGTCCAATGCTGTAAAGAAAAATATTGCATAGGAACCTGGAATGTAAGAACCATGAACCTGGGTAAGTTGGAGGTGGTCAAAAATGAGATGGCAAGAATAAATATTGACATCCTGGGCATCAGTGAACTAAAATGGACGGGAATGGGTGAATTCAGTTCGGATGACCATCATATCTACTACTGTGGGCAAGAAACCCATAAAAGAAATGGAGTGGCCCTCATAGTCAACAAAAGAGTGGTGAAAGCTGTACTGGGATGCAATCTCAAAAATGATAGAATGATCTCGATACGAATCCAAGGCAGACCTTTTAACATCACAGTAATCCAAGTTTATGCACCAACTACTTGTGCTGAAGAAACTGAAATTGACCAATTCTATGAAGACTTACAAGACCTTATAGAAGTGACACCAAAGAAGGATGTTCTTCTCATTATAGGGGATTGGAATGCTAAAGTAGGGAGTCAAGAGATAAAAGGAACAACTGGCAAGTTTGGCCTTGGAGATCAAAACGAAGCAGGGCAAAGGCTAATAGAGTTCTGTCAAGAGAACAAGCTGGTCATCACAAACACGCTTTTCCAACAACACAAGAGACGACTCTACACATGGACATCACCAGATGGGCAGCATCGAAATCAGATTGATTATATTCTCTGCAGCCAAAGATGGAGAAGCTCTATACAGTCAGCAAAAACAAGACCTGGAGCTGACTGTGGCTCAGATCATCAGCTTCTTATAGCAAAATTCAAGCTTAAACTGAAGAAAGTAGGAAAAACCACTGGGCCGGTAAGATACAATCTAAATCAAATCCCTTATGAATACACAGTGGAAGTGAGGAACAGGTTTAAGGATTTAGATTTGGTGGACAGAATGCCTGAAGAACTATGGATGGAGGCTCGTAACATTATACAGGAGGCAGCAACGAAAACCATCCCAATGAAAAGGAAATGCAAGAAAGCAAAGTGGCTGTCCAATGAGGCCTTACAAATAGCGGGGAAGAGAAGGCAAGCAAAATGCGAGGGAGATGGTGAAAGATACAGGAAATTGAATGCAGATTTCCAAAGAATAGCAAGGAGAGACAAGAAGACCTTCTTAAACGAGCAATGCAAAGAAATAGAGGAAAGCAATAGAATGGGAAGAACCAGAGATCTGTTCAAGAAAATTGGAGATATGAAAGGAACATTTCGTACAAAGATTTCCACAATAAAGGACAAAAGTGGAAAGGACCTAACAGAAGCAGAAGACATCAAGAAGAGGTGGCAAGAATACACAGAGGAATTATACCAGAAAGAAATGGATGTCTCGTATACCCCAGGTAGTGTGGTTGCTGACCTTGAGCCAGACATCCTGGAAAGTGAAGTCAAATGGGCCTTAGAAAGCACTGCAAATAACAAGGCCAGTGGAAGTGATGGCATTCCAGCTGAACTATTTAAAATTTTAAAAGATGATGCTGTTAAGGTGCTACACTCAATATGCCAGCAAGTTTGGAAAACTCAGCAGTGGCCAGAGGATTGGAGAAGATCAGTCTACATCCCAATCCCAAAGAAGGGCAGTGCCAAAGAATGCTCCAACTACCGCACAATTGCACTCATTTCACACGCTAGCAAGGTTATGCTTAAAATTCTACAAGGAAGGCTCAAGCAGTATGTGGACCGAGAACTCCCAGAAGTGCAAGCTGGATTTAGAAGAGGCAGAGGAACCAGAGACCAAATTGCAAACATGCGCTGGATTATGGAGAAAGCTAGAGAGTTCCAGAAAGACATCTACTTCTGCTTCATTGACTATGCAAAAGCTTTTGACTGTGTCGACCACGGCAAACTATGGCAAGTTCTTAAAGAAATGGGAGTGCCAGATCACCTCATCTGTCTCCTGAGAAATCTCTATGTGGGACAAGAAGCTACAGTTAGAACTGGATATGGAACAACTGATTGGTTCAAAATTGGGAAAGGAGTACGACAAGGCTGTATTTTGTCTCCCTGCTTATTTAACTTATATGCAGAATTCATCATGCGAAAGGCTGGGCTGGATGAATCCCTAGCCGGAATTAAGATTGCCGGAAGAAATATCAACAACCTCAGATATGCAGATGACACAACCTTGATGGCAGAAAGTGAGGAGGAATTAAAGAACCTTTTAATGAGGGTGAAAGAGGAGAGCGCAAAATATGGTCTGAAGCTCAACATCAAAAAAACGAAGATCATGGCCACTGGTCCCATCACCTCCTGGCAAATAGAAGGGGAAGAAATGGAGGTAGTGAGAGATTTTACTTTCTTGGGCTCAATGATCACTGCAGATGGTGACAGCAGCCACGAAATTAAAAGACTCCTGCTTCTTGGGAGAAGGGCAATGACAGGCCTAGACAGCATCTTGAGAAGTAGAGACATCACCTTGCCAACAAAGGTTCGTATAGTTAAAGCTATGGTTTTCCCAGTAGTGATGTATGGAAGTGAGAGCTGGACCATAAAGAAGGCTGATCGCCGAAGAATTGATGCTTTTGAATTATGGTGCTGGAGGAGACTCTTGAGAGTCCCATGGACTGCAAGAAGATCAAACCTCTCCATACTGAAGGAAATCAACCCTGAGTGCTCACTGGAAGGACAGATTGTGAAGCTGAGGCTCCAGTACTTTGGCCACCTCATGAGAAGAGAAGACTCCCTGGAGAAGACCCTGATGTTGGGAAAGATGGAGGGCACAAGGAGAAGGGGACGACAGAGGACGAGATGGTTGGATAGTGTTTTCGAGGTTACCAGCATGAGTTTGAGCAAACTGCGGGAGGCAGTGGAGGACAGAGGTGCCTGGCGTTCTCTGGTCCATGGGGTCACGAAGAGTCGGACACGACTAAACGACTAAACAACAACAACAAGCCACAGAGGCCACTTGGACCTGGAGTGACAAAGACAGATCAAGGTGAATCCCAAGCTGCAAACATGCTCCTTTCAGAAGGAGTGCAACCCCAATAAGAACAGGCAGTTGGCCTGCCTCTTGAACCACATGGACCTCCAAATAATTTTGCTTTTCTATCCAAATCACGCATCATTCAACTTCATTGGATGGTCTCATGGTTGAGCATTATGAGGGAAGGGAAAAGAAATAAACTCACCGTCCACTCCAGGCGTAATTTTATTCTGTCATGTTTCCCCTTATTTGCCTTTTCTCTAGATTTATTGGTTTTTCTTATTATTCATCTTCCAGGTTAAGTGAGCCCACCAGGTTACCTTGCAAAAGCCCACCTTCCTTTAAAAAGAGCAACAACAACCCAAATCTCAATGAATTATTTAATGCTAAACTCTGCACAATTCACTCCTGGCAACAACACTGAAATGAAGAGGTTTTCAGCAAACGCCAGAAAGTTTCCCCCCTGAGTCCCTATTACTTTGTAGCCAGCAGGACTACATGTTGGATACATCGTTCCCACGTTGCGGCCAATGTTTTCAAAACTGCTCTCTTGTGTCTGTGCTCAGTGCAGCTCATTAACTGCATTCCGTTTCACGACCCCCAGCCTTCCTCCGTGCAATGTCTTCCAGACTGTGGCAGACAAACAACTCCCAAGGAACCTCATTCACTCTGCAAATTTTGCACCTTCTGATATAGAAGACAGACTGCATTACACAGAGGGAGACCCTTTCTCACAAGCGGTCTCGTGCATCATAGGCAAAAATTGGCAGCCTGGCATTACAAAGAAGGGGAAAATACATATCAGGGGAAGGAGGGGGAAAGGAAAATAATGCCCATAAAATATTGTCGTAAGTAAGCCCCAATAAGGAGCTGCCTTTAGGGATGTTGGCAAAGCTCGCTTCATCGAGACCAAGATACAAAATTTAGAATGCATTCGGAGATGGGGAACATTGTGCTAGTTTTCCTGATTCTAATGCTAGTGTTTCTGTCCCATTTTCTGGTGTTCCTTTCACAGTGTAATGCTATGGAATGGTAGCTTTCTGAATGGCTATACCGGCATGTTGCACCAAATCTCATTCACACCAGTGTACATGGTGTGACACAACAATGGACATCATTGGACAATGTTGCCAATTCCACAAGCTTCCTGCACGCACATGTGTCTCTCCTCCCACAAGTCATCCATGAAAATGGCAGGAAAGAACTGCATGCCACCCCAGATTACATCATTTCACTCCCACAATTTTTTTCTGGGTTAATGGGGATGGAATCAAGTTTCTTGTGGAAGCAATGAACATGGGTTTTTCCCCACTAAATGTGCAATATATTCCATTAGTTTTCCAGAGTGGCTTTTCTTGTCATGTGAAAGCTGAAATATAACGTGGAAATTAGCAGTTAGGGGAATATTACATAAATGGAATAAATTGCCATGTAATAACTGCCTGACACCTTAGTTACATATCTTTAGGTGCCGGGCAAAAACATTCCTCTTCTCCCAGGCCTTTGGCTATTTAAATAACCCACAGCCTTTTTAACTGTTGGAGGGGGGTGGGTTGTGTTTGTTTGTTATTATGGCGTGTATTTTTGTGTTTTTATATTGCAAACTGCCCTGTAGTCTTCAGAGGAAGGGTGGTTTAGAATTTTAAATAATTATAACATGAATGCATCCTTGGGGGTTCATACAGCTTGCCCCAGAAAAGATGTTAATTCTGAGCTGGAGAAGAATTATTGTCCTCCCCACTCTTTTAGACACAACCCTCAATCCACCCCACCCACAAAGCCCTCCAATCCTTTCTCTTCTTCTCCTTTTCCAAAGGCAGCAACAGTGCAATCACAGGAAGAGGGAAAATAGAAGTGAGTTTTCTCCCTTGTTTCTCATTGTGGTGCATTAATAGTATACTAGAAGTGTACCTAAGTGGCCCCTGGCTGGTGTATGTGCTATTCTTACATGTTTAAGATTTCCCCAGCATTCTGCAGCCTCCTTGCCTGCTCACACTTCCGGATCTTGAAAAGCCCTGTGCAAGGACAAACCTCTTGATTACCTCCCCTGGTCTTTATTAAAGTGCATGCACCTTGGAGGTCTGCAAACCAGAGACCACCAGGAGATCATTTTCAGAATGAAAGACAGGACAATCACATACACAACTCAGCCATCTCCAAAGACAGGTAAATGAATCATAAAAATGTGCTCCAGACTCATGGAGAATTTCACTAGCATTGACTGATGTAAAATTGGGGGAGGGGAGTGCACCACACTAGTCTTCAGGAAGTTGTAAGAGTCGTTTTGTATTTTTCTTTTCAGTGCAATTGGCAGAAACAATATTTCCTATCAAAATGCATTAGCTGATTCCTGCAATTTCTCCTTCCTCAAAAGACAAAACAAACTAGTAGCTTGAGTCTTTCTGAACAGCAACCACCAGGACAGGTGTTGCTGCTGACGTGTGTTGGAGTGAGAGCTTTATATTATTTAGCAATCCTGCAGTGTAGCATCACTGATTACTGAAGTGTATGACAGCTTCAAAAATAGCATGACAAACACAATTCTTGATTTAATTACAATTTGAAGAGGAGAGATACCACTGCTTCCCTCATTACTGGCCAAAATCAATTTTCTGCACCGTGTGTTGGTTAGATCCTTTCTTTTCCTCTTCATTTGAGTTTGCTTTCTCCCAATCCTGTTTTCTGGAAGGAGAAAGAAAAGAACACAGTGACTCAAAGAACAAAAGATCAGTGCTCTTTACCCAGAGTCATCCCTAGCACTACCTGGAAGAAGAAGAAAACATAATGTCACAACAATATCACCTGCTGGTGTTAAGATAAGGAGAGAAAGAGAGAGAAAATTACAGACATCACTAAAGACAGTTGAAAAAGGTAATACAGAGGAACATAAACTGTTTAAGTCCTGCCTCGGTCTTCATGTAAGTACAGTTCTCAGCGCAAAAATCAAGATAGATAAATAAATGTGCTCATTTTGTTTTTTTAATATGCATACCATACCTTTCCTGCATCCAATGAAGGTGTCTCAGAATGCCAGTCAAACCCTTTATGTATTTATTTTTAAACTTGTATCCCACTTTTCCTCCAAGGAGAACTAAGGGTGGTGTACAAAGCTCTTCCCTCACAATGACCCCATGAGGTGGGTTACACTGAGAGATGGTGACTGGCCCAATGTCACCCAGAGAGCTTCAGGGTCTATCAGAGATTTTAACTCTGTTCTCCTTAGGCCTGACTTGAAACTCTAACCACTACTCTACACTTAGTGCAGATAGCCAGTGCAGTGTAGCGGCTAGAGTGTGGTTGATTTATCCAGGGAGATGTGTGTTAACACCCCTCCTCCATTCATGGCTTGGGTGATCAATTTCTTTCAGTTTAACCTACCTCACAGGGCTTTTTGGTGGTTAAATGCAGCCTGTGCCTATGTATGCCACCCTGAGAAAGGGCGTCATACAGATGTTAATGATGATAGTGGCAGTGATGATAAATGTAGCTGAGAGATTTTGACCACATGGTGGATGGGTGGGGAGGCAAGATGTAGAGTTTGGGTGGACTGGCCCACATTTATTTAATTATTAAACCCAGAACTGATCTGCACATGGGGTGACAAGGTGCAGGATCTAACTAATAACCAAAGGCCTCAGCCCATACTCAACAGAGCAGAGAGGCCTTCCTGGCCTATGCTCTACTGTGGCCACACCACTCCTAGCAGGTGCTCCTTCACAAGTAAAGATTCCTACACTGCGGGGGACAGGACTATATGGCCCTCATGATCCTTTCCAACTCTTCAGTTCTATGATTCTGATGCAATCAAGTCCCACAGCCATGAAGCCAGGTCTTGGAGCTATAGTCTTCCCCTTTAAAAGTACCCAAGTGTGCTCACCAAGCCTCATAACTTCCTGCACCTCCCAACCAATGTGGCCAATTAACCTATTTGAGGAAGATGGGTTACACTCCTGGGCCCCTCCAGACTGTTGCTAATCCCAGATGGGCTTCAATCGCATGCCAGCAAATTCAGAAACTGAACAATGAAAGTTGATTGGAAGCTCTTGTGCAATGAACTCACTTCCCAGTAAATCTGGAGATTCTGTGATAAGGAAAGTGTTTTTCCCCAGGAACAATTGAGGATGAATGCTCAATAAACAGGTTGTCTGGAAGTGACTCCTGTTTCTTTTCCTCCTTTGCAAGTTATTCCATTGCCTTCTTTCCCAGAGATAAAGGTTTGGTGAGTTTCTCAAGTATATTACCTTCCTGCCAGGTATCTCCCATTCACAGTGGGATGAACATTTTGGCCTCTGTTTATGTTCCTTTTAAACCTCTGAAAGGGTGACACTTCCTGTGTGTACTAAAAGCTTCCACAAAAATTCCTCTCCTCCTGTGTTAAGAACTCTAGACCTGTTACACAGAACAAAAACTATCTCAGTCTGCAAGTGTCTATACAAGCTCAACAATTATGCCCAAAGACTGTACTCTCATTGCATACTACATTGCATACTACATGTGAATAACTGTGTGAGTGTACAGCTCAACCACTTGAGTACATATATATTTGAGTATATACACATTATGTAAACATGGAATGTGAACACACATTCAGTTTTGATATATGACCCGGGGTAAGTGAGTGAACCTGTTCATAGCTAGGAAATGCATGCACACATAGGTTTCCCCAGATGAACTGGGCTGAAAGATGCAAACAATTGGAAACATTTCAAATTTATCTGAGCATTTAAGGGGGGGGGGGGAGGAATAGCAACCAAAGAGTAGAGTTGTGGAAAAGCAAGAATTAGGTAGGATAATACCTATAGCAATCTAGTATTCTCTTTGGGGAAAGGCATCTCTGTGCATCCATTCCAGGTGTATCTCCAAAGAAGCTATGACACCTCATGTCAAACTGACTAATTATTTTTCACGTTCTGTTGCGTCCTTCATAACAACTCTATTAACTAGCTTCCCAGGTCTCCAGCCCAATTATTAAGTGTGTAATATTCACTATCTGAAAGAAGATTGCAGTGGAACTCCTCTAGAGGTACCTTGAGGTTTCAGTGTATTGTAATAACTGGCACTTTTGCAAATGGTAGCCTGAAGCATAACAAGGCTTGCTTGATATTTTCCCTCTCCCTGTACAAAGGAAAAAGCCATCTAACCATGAATATGCATTATACCTTTCTCCATATTTTTTTAAGGGGGGGGGGGGTTGACAAAATGTGAGGAAGGACGCTAAAATACCAGCAGATTTCAGCCTGAAGATGTGAGACTGCCATCTCTTTCCCATGTGGAGTATGGATGTCCCTGCAGCTCACACAGCTTGAACAATTAGCAACCGTGTCTTTGACTAATGAGCTGACCATGGAAGGCTGAAAGGGGGAAATGACAGCTGAATTTTTATAACTCATGGCATTAACTCACTTCTGTTATTCAGGCATGTTTCATATTGAATACCTGCTACAGTATCCATAAGATGGGAAATAGTGCTGTAGCAAGCCTGCTTTTTAATTTCCCAAAAGTGTTTTTTCCCCCATTTTTCAAAATAAGTTTCCTGCCAAAAAGAGTCCAATAGCTAGCTTTTGTAGGCACAGGGTGGTTCACAACATAAAAATACAAAATGAAAAAATACATAATAAAACAAAAAACAAACCAGTAACCAACCAACCAACCCCCCCAACACACTTAAAAAGCCATAGCATGTTCATCAGCCAAAGGCATGGGAGACATAGAAAGTTTTTTGCTTGGCACTTACTGAAGGCACCAGGTGAGCCTCCCTGGGGACAGCATTCCACAAATGGGGAGCTACCACAGAAAAAGCCCATTCTCATCTTGCTGACCTCCAGACCTCTCATACAGGGGGCACATGACAAAGGGCCTCAAATGGTAAATGCAGGATCCAGGTTAGTTCATATGGGAGAGGCAGTCCCTGAGGCATTGTGGTCGTGTGCTGTTTAAGACTTTATAACTCAGAACCAGCACTGGAGATAAAAGAAATTAGATTTTGTTTCTATTTAAAGGCAAACTTACCTAATTCATACTTTCCAAAACAATAAGCAAACCAAAACACAGCTGTCCTTTGAAATTCACATTTCTGTGAGTTGCATTGCGGTTCTCTAACCAAGTAACATGCTCAGGTAAATGCACATATTGGTGAAAATAGCATACAAATATGCATTGCCTTAGGGAAAATATATGTTGCAAAATTGAGTAAAATTGCATACACAAATGTACATATTAGGAGAAACGTTTGATGAATTTTAACATGAGGACTTTGAAATAAAAGAATAACCAAACTGATGTGGAAATATGGAGAACAGAACCTAAGACTGGACAAATGTGAAATGGAGATATACTAGAACTACCAGATTCACTCATCCCTATACATGACTGACAGAGCGATGTTCCCATGGGCAACTCACCTTGCAGGAGCACCACACCTACCCCACTGAAAGTTCCTACCTTTGTCCCTGGTGACTCCCATCAAGGTGTTGTGTGTTCAAAGACACCTGTTTCTGGGTAAATAGGGACTGGCCACTCATTTTTTGATTTTTGTAAGATCAAGTAAATTCTCACCTGTGCGAACATGCTTCCAACAGATTTGCGCATCAAACATTTCCTAAAACATTATGTTAACTTGAACAACCAACCCAATACTAACACAGCAAATCATCTATGTGAGAACTAGGCAAGAATGAATTCAAGATTCCCCGAATCTCTGGTGGTGCATTTCACATTTGTTTTCTCACATTCAAATCTCAATTATGCGACTTTATTCAGATGTACAAATTGTTCAAATTATTGTGTGTACTTGGCTCTGGGGCTTCAATTTTTAATCAATTAATCAGTGATGTCATGAGTAGCTAATGTAGTGCCTTCTAGTTGCCCCTGGACCACAAATCCTATCATCCCTGACCATGCTGGCTGGAGAGTGTCAGGAACTGGAGTCTAGCAGACCAAACATTCCCCATCCCTGCTTTAGCTATATTCAGACCTGTGCAGACAATTGATTAATCAACTAAAACCTGTGTGTTGGTTAATCCATTAATCACCTAAAATACATGTGATTACTTCTGATTTCTTTAACTGAATGACAGCCCAGTTTGGTTCAAACCCACTTCAGCTGCTATTTGTAGGAGTTCTGCTGCTGATGTTGCTGTGAAAATCTATGCTCTTTTGAATATGCAAGATATATTGAACTTTATTTATTGATCAGAGGGGGGCAGAAGGAATGCTATATCAATCCAATATGTTATTGCTATGAATAATATATGCTTTTTCTCCTCCCCTAGTTTCTGAAGGAATTTAAATTAGCAGCAGCCAGACATTAAGACCAAAAGTCATGTTCGTTTGTATGTCACGTGATAGTTGCCCCCTTCATCAGAATTGATGTATGCTTATGCTGACAACAACATGTACAGTTGCTCAGTAACATTAGCACGTTCCACATCTACATCATTCACAGGGCTTCTTTGTTCATTTCTTGGAGGACATAAACCATCATTAACACGTGACTTACCATCCTCTATCAGAGCTCGTTCCTGTTAGCATTGGACAGAGGAGGGAGAGAACTAAAAGCTGTCCCTTGGAAACCGGGATCTTATGCAGAAGATATCCCTTCTTACATCATCTGTTGAAAAAAGGATGTAAAATTAGTTGTTTTGAAAAAGAAAAGGCTGTTTTTGTAAGCTTCTTCTTCTTCTTTTTACTGCCCTGCTGGAATTCAAGGTTTCTAAATCTCATACTAGTTGTATCTGAAAAGCTATTTAAGGGTTTGGGGGGAATGGGACAAAGATCCCCCCCCCAATAATTTCATCTTGTGGTTAATGAACTCTTAGGAATTAAAGCACAATGCAGTAGAAGCAACTTTGTTGCTTTTGCACATGTTGGGTGAAATTAGGAGAAATTATGCAAATAGTGATAACGTGTAGCTTGGCAAAAACAACCTAATCCTCTAAGTATAGAACACAACAAAAACAAAAAGTTTGTGTAATGTTTGCACAGTCTTTGTGTGTACTTGGGAGGAGGGTGGGAGAGGAGTGTTTCCTGTATAATTGCTGCTGCTTTCCTTCCTCAGCAGATTAGACTGCAATTTTTTCCTGTGCCAAACACTGCAGGTATAACTGCCGCTATAAAAAATGGGTGCTTTCACTGAAAACTAAAGAGCCAATGTTGTGCAGTGGCAAGAATGCTAGACCAGGGAGACCAGGGAGATCAGGGCTCAAATACCTATTCATCCATGGTTACTATGGCCCAGTCATTATATCACACCTTCCAATATTTATCTGGTGAAAACAGGGGTGTCCTATTCAACAAAAACAACAATTCTATTATTTATACCCTGCCCATCTGACTGGCTTACCCCAGGAACTCTGGGCGGCTTCCAACATATATAAAAACATAACAAAACATTGTGTTTTAAATATTAAAGACATTTTAAAAATTCCCCATACTGGGCTGCCTTCAGATGTCTCCTAAAAGTTGTATAGTTACATATTTCCTTGAATCAGGGACCACATAACTCCATACCCTCCAACATTTATCCAATGAAAATAGGGACATCCTAAGGAAAAGCAGGACATTCTGGGATCAAATCAGAAACTGGGAAAGCATCTGTAAATTTGGGTCTGTCCCTGGAAAATAGGGACACTTAGAGGGTTTGTTGTTAATGGAGATAACATAAAAATAGATGCTATATTAGGGGAAATAGCTTGTAGAAATGTATATGTAGGCAAAACTACATATTTAAAAGTGTGTGTCTTAGGAGAAATGTGCTTGAAATGCATATGGGTTTAAATGGATTTTGTAGGTGGAGGGGAATCTCAAACTGATTCTGAAATAGGATGAACTGAACGTAAGTTTGGAAACTTAAGAAACCAAAATCAACAGATTCATCCACCCCTGGCCTCAAACGGAGCATACAGAAAATCCCCTTATCCTCACTTTGGTACCACAAACACAGCAAAAACAACACGGGAGGCAGCAGTTATGTGTGTTATTGCTACCCAACTGCTGCTTTTCAGAGGCCTATTCATATATTAGGTGTGGAGAACCTTTGGCCATCCAGAAGTTGCTGAATTTCAACTCCCATTATCCCAGATCATTTCCCTGCTGAAGGGAGCTGCAGCCCATAAACATCTGGAGGGTCAAGTGGTCCCCACAAGTGTTGTACAGGTAAATCTCAGGGTTGTGATTCTGGTCATTGCATGTATAAACAAAAGTTGCAAAGCCAGAGCACCCTTCATAATATATTTTTTTAAAAAACCATGGGAAAACAGTTTTTAAAATGTTTTTTTAAAAGCTCTGGTTACAAATGTACTCTTGCTGGATGCTGCTGCAGATGACATGAGGACCAGGGGGTTGACAGGTAGCCAGAAGAAGTGCCTGGCTGTGGTTCATATCCAGAAGCAGGTTGCCCATGCACATCTGTTCCTTCTGCTGCTGGTTTCTATGTGAGTAACATGGTGATTGGCAGCTGCTGCTGTTGCCTCTTGAGTTCATCAAACATTTCCTTGTACGGCCTCAGAGTGTCTGTAATCCCATGGATGATATTGAGGCTGTGTTCTATGGAGGGCTCAAACTCTGCAACCAGTCATAAAGCACACAAATTGTGTGCTTTATGACTTGGAAGAGCTGAAACAATTGCTGCATGTTCCAGCTATCTTGCTCATGCTCGTCGTCTTCATCCACATCCTTGCATTCTGAACTTTATCTGACCAGATCTTCAAAAGCCACCATCCACTGGCCTTCAGTCAGCTCTTCCACTTCTTCCTAGATGAGGGCAACAAAACCACCACCACCTACTTGCCTGGCCATATGTAAAATATCCTCTACCTCAGTGGCAATGCTTAGAAATCCCTTGAAATGGTGTATGCATTCCTTTCACAAGTTTAGCCAGCATACATTCACTGTTTCAGCCTTGATCATATCATCTTCTGCACCCAAGGCTTCTGCCCATTTTCCCCCTGCTCTCACAGCCACCCCTTTTCCTGTGCTTGCCATTTTTTTTGCACTATTTTTGCATCATGAAAAAAAGAGAGAATAAGATCTGGCAATGCATATAAAACTGTAAGTTGCAAGTTACCTGTACAGTGGTACCTCGTGTTAAGAACTTAATTTGTTCTGGAGGTCTGTTCTTAACCTAAAACTGTTCTTAACCTGAAGCACCACTTTAGCTAATGGGGCCTCCTGCTACTGCCGTGCCGCCGGAGCACTATTTCTGTTCTCATCCTGAAGCAAAGTTCTTAACCCAAGGTACAATTTCTGGGTTAGCGGTCTGTAACCTGAAGCGGATGTAACCTGAACCTTATGTAACCCGAGGTACCACTGTATATGAATTCATCTAATATTCTTCTAAAGCTATCAAACAGAGGGGCCCATAAGTAAAGTCATGACAAATATAGTTATGCATACTTTAACAGCTGGTTGTTTTCTCTGCTTAAATTCTCTAGCCCACTATAGTTCTCTATAGAGCCCAAGTCCCTCCTCCACCTTGAGCAAGAGATTGGCTGCCAAGCCAAGTTAAATTTGCAGCATGGCTAACTAAACTTTAAGATTTCAGCCACCAGGTTTCAGGGCCATTTTGTAAATCTAGTGCATGTATGAACTAATCAATGCAGGCCTTGACCAACATTAGTAACCATGAGAGAGGTGATTGGAAAATGAGACATAGAGTGAAACTGTTTTGTGATAGATCTGTGCATCATGACAGACCCTACAAGTGTCCCTATTTTCCAGGGACATACCTGATTTAGAAAAGCAGTCCTGGTTTCTGATATGATCTTAGAATAACCCACCTTTCCTCAGGATGTCCCTATTTTCATTGGAGAAATGTTGGAGGGTGTGGAGTCATCTGACCCCTGAGCCATCTGAAGGCAATCCTGTATAAGGAAGGGTTTTTTAAAAAAAATGTTTAATGTTTTATTATGTTTTTATATAAATTGGAAGCTACCCAGAGTGGTAAACCAGTAAAATGTGTTGGGTATAAATAGCAAAATTATCATTATGGAATTGGACGTCCCTATTTCATTGGAGAAATGTTGGAGGGTATATCATGATTTCCCCACAAGTGAAATTGACAAGTTATTTAGTAGATCAGCTTTGTTCTGGGAATGCCTGCCCTACTGCTTCTTTCTGCTTCCTTTGCTCAATGTCACTTTTAAGTGATCAAGAAAGCTTAGCAGTCAGAATGCCAATTGAGTGCTTTGAGGAGCAGGCCATACATGATTAAAAGGGAAGGCAGATTTAGTAAGCACAATGTGTGATGTGAGGGGTGCTTTTCTCCCCCTCTCTCTTTTCTTTTTTTAGCTCTTGCCTTATTGCTTCTTATTTCTAAATCCCTAAATTATCCACCCTGTTTCACGTTGAGATAACATTCTCTCCCAACACTGCTACTGTAGAAATGTTTGGCATGGCAGGATTCAAACTTTCTAGTTTCAGGGATTTTTTCCATTTCAGCATGTCTGCTAAGGACCCACTGCAGGCTGCAAAGGATTCTGGAAAGTGCTCAAAGGCACAGGCTCCATTTATGTTTCACATTGAGCAGGAGTCCTAGAGCACACTCAACACTCCCCTGAGATGGCACATTTTTTAAAATTCAGCACTGTCTGCTTAAAGAAAACCTGGCCTCAGGTGGAGGACTGCCAAGAAGTGATACAAGAGGAGCATCTGTGCTGGGCCCAGACCCAGCAGGGCCCTGGATTCTGAACTTTAGTTGTTGTTGTTTTAAAAAGTAAATCTTTTTAGAACAAAAGTTATGAAGCAAAATGTGCAGGCACCAATCAGTATGATTGCTTTGTGAGACATGAGCCTACACCTGCCTTTCATTGTTTTTAGCTTACGGATGAATCACTTAGCTTATTGATGAATTAAAGCTGTGATTGCCTAGTGCTACAAAGGGAAGACCCCAAACCAGCTTAAAACTTATCTAGGAAGTGTCATTTCCAGAAGGTGAAGAAATAACTCCCAGGTTCATTTTAAGTGTGATTTTGGGTCTTCCTTGATGCATGAGTCACTCTAGATATTATCTCTAGATTCAGAAAATTGAGAAGGGAAACCTGGTTAATTTAGGACAAAAAATTGCAAGCTTTCTGCAAATTTGTCTTCTCTTTTGCATGGAGTGGGATTAGAAGCCTCAATTTGTATATGGCATAGCAAACACAAAATCCTATTAGCACACCTCTGTGTTATTCTTTGGGACGGGGTGGCGCTGTGGGTAAAACCTCAGTGCCTAGGGCTTGCCGATCGCATGGTCGGCGGTTCAAATCCCCGCAGCGGGGTGAGCTCCCGTCTTTCGGTCCCAGCTCCTGCCCACCTAGCAGTTCAAAAGCACCCCTAAGTGCAAGTAGATAAATAGGTACCGCTTTATAGCAGGAAGGTAAACGGCGTTTCCATGTGCTGCGCTGGTGCTGGCTCACCAGAGCAGCTTTGTCACGCTGGCCACGTGACCCGGAAGTCTCTACAGACAGCGCTGGCCCTCAGCCTCTTAAGTGAGATGGGCGCACAACCCTAGAGTTGGACACGACTGGCCCATACGGGCAGGGGTACCTTTACTTTTATGTTATTCTTTGGATTTTGTTCTTTGAATTTTGCAAGAGAGTTCAATAGTAAAAGAAAGGCGGGGGAAGTACCAAAATAATTTTTATTTTTTATTTTTTTTAAAAGCTAGTTATCTTTAAATAAAATACATTTAGAGATGCATATATGTAGATAAAAATGTATTTCTAGATTTGTATTTTGTGATAAAAATACATATTTATGTACATATTTAAACATGCATTTTGTAATTAAAAACAAATAATTTAGTATTAATTCAGGGAGTGAACTTATGAAAAATTGCTTTGTTTTTAAATTTTTAAATATGTTTCAGTTCTTGTTTTTAATTGCATTGTTTCTGCTTTCTGGTTTGTTGTCCTCAGCTCCTTTGGTAATAAAAGTGTTTTTAGAATAATGATGATGATGATGACGACGACATGGACTAGGAACACAGTGATCTGTCCATCCATACTTGGAACTAGGGATGTAAGCAGGTGTCACTTTATGTCCTGTCCGGTATTTGTCACATGCAGCATTGTTTCCATGCCGCTGCAGTTCACCTTTTCCCAAATACTATGTCATATAGCTCACTGTCTGTGGTGGCAAAATCACATAATTTATGTAATCAATTAATTACACATTTTAACATATTTATGTAATTAATTAATTAAATGCATTGCATTGTCATTACACTATTCAACCCCATTCATCTTGATGCCAAGGAAACAAAATGCAAATGTAATCAATCATGCATTGTTTGTGAACTGAAAGGAATGACAATAGCCAACACATTTCATATTCACTGGATTGATTCTGTTCTGGACATGGGATGAATAAGCCAACACCAGCCATTCCTACCCTGTTTCCATTTTTGTTGGAAATCCCTACTTAGAACGCAGTTTGTAAAGCCTTTCCCTTTCTTACCTACAAAACCTCCATTGATTCCTCCTCCTATTCTATAATGCCAATGCAAACATTAATGAAAGAATAATAATTCCAAAATCTTGGTGGTTAACTTTGTTTTTTTCTATGTTTTTTAAGTTGTTGAGCTTCTTTGGCAAAATCATCCAAAAATGTCATTTTTGAGCTATTTTTAAGGGAAACTGGCAACAACAACACTGCCAACATGGGTTGCCATACGTTTGGATTTTCCCAGACATTTTGCTGATTTCCACCCGGACACTGCTTCCGACCACAGTATTCTGGGTATGTCCAGGAAATTCCGAACATACGGCAACCCTAGAGGGCCAGCCCAAAGATCACGGCCCAATATCTAAATACCAATGCCCTTAGCAATGATCGTAACAGCTTTGTTGTTTAAAAAGAAAATCATCTGATAGCCACTGGTGTTGTGTAACCTGTATTCTATGTAGTTTCCCTATGCAGCACTACAAATCCTCCAATGGGGCTGTGTGGTGACAGTCTGGCATTTCATGTTAATGGGAATATAAACACACAATTGTGGGAAGAGCTGTAAAACACTAAGGTCAGAGGGAAGGAAAATGCAGAAAATACAAACAGTGATGATCACAGTATTAACAGTGGTCATTCGCAAAACATTCTGACACTGGCAAGTTAATTAACACCTTTAGTGAAACTTTAAAAAGAGAAGCACTTTATCCAAATTCAAGGCAGAGGTGATAGAACTGAACGTTTTGATGAATTGTAATTCATCGTTTTCACCCTGGAGTCTCTCTTTTAAGTTGTTGTGTTCAAGAATGGGCACCTTCAATATTATTTAATTATTTGTTCCATTTATGGATCACTTCCCGTGAGACATTCCTAAAGTGATTACTAAATATAATTACATAGTAAAGGTAAAGGGACACCTGACATTAGGTCTAGTGGTGAATGACTTTGGGGTTGCAGTGCTCATCTCGCTCTATAGGCCGAGGGGGCTGGCGTTTGTCTGCAAACAGCTTCCGGGTCATGTGGCCAGCATGACTGAGTTGCTTCTGGCAAACCAGAGCAGCGCACGGAAACACCATTTACCTTCCTGTCGGAGTGGTACCTATTTATCTACTTGCACTTTGATGTGCTTTCGAACTGCTAGGTGGGCAGGAGCAGGGACTGAGCAACGGGAGCTCACCCCGTTGTGGAGATTCGAACCGCCGACCTTCTGATTGGCAAGCCCTAGGCTCTGTGTTAAAACAATTGTACATATATAAGCAAAAATTATTACAAAAGCAGTTTCAAACATCAGCGGCAAACACATAAGTTCAATTCAGATGCCAACTGGAATAAATATGTTAGAAGGTTTGCTGAAGGAAGAAAATATTTAGCAGGCACTGAGACCAGACAGAGGGAGCCTCTCTGTTCCACAGTGGGAGGGCACTCCAAAAGATAGGTGTCCCTACACTAAATGCCCGTCATTTCTGAAATCATGCAGGAGGGACCTCCTTGGAGGATGGCATCTGCAGCATTTCCCCAACATTTCTCCTATTCAACAAGAACAACAACTTTACTACTTGTATCCTGTCTATCTGATTGTGTTGCCCCAGCCACTCTGTGAAGCTTCCAACATATATAAAAACACAATAAAACATTAAACATTAAAATACCTTCCCCATACAGGACTGCCTTCAGAAGCTAGGAGTCAGATAACTCCATACCCTCCAACATTTCTTCAATGAAAACAGGAACATCCTGAGGAAAAGTGGTACATTCTGGGATCAAATCAGAAACCAGGACTGCTTCTGTAAATTCGGTACTTCCCCTGGAAAATAGGGACACTTGGAGAGTCTACATTTATGCAAACATATCCAAAAGGGTCCTTTAAACTGGGGCAATTGATCTCTGTTCTTCACAATTAACCTGCAACAGTAATTAGGTATAGCAAATGAAAAACCCTTCCTTGGAAGCTGAAGCAAGTTCCAGAAGAGAATGGAACCTGGAGGAGAAACAATGGCAGTGTATACACACATAGCAGTGTGTTCCTGATCAGTTGGGATTAGAAATGAGAAGTATTGTGGTTATCTGTGGAAGCAGGATGAAATTAGTGAGGTCTGAAACCTGCAGGAGATGTTTTGTTTCTATTTCCATGTTCCAAACCCTGAAGCAGATGTATCTTCCTGTGAAAAAACAATCTGCCTATCTGAGCATTCAGTGTTTAAATTGTTTCTACCATCCTCTCCACATTGCCCATTCCTCATTTCAATTAAAGGTCCTCGGTGTTTGAGCAGATAGCAAAATTATTCTCAGACACATTGTATCATGAGGTTTGTTGCTTTTAAGACGATATGCCCACTTTCAGTCCCACACATGTATGTTTTGCTTCAGGTCGCACTGCATCATGCTTGTGGCAGATTTAATACTTCACTATACTCCTACCAACCTAGCAATTCGAAAGCACGTCAAAGTGCAAGTAGATAAATAGGTACCGCTCTGGCGGGAAGGTAAACGGCGTTCCCGTGCGCTGCTCTGGTTCGCCGGAAGCAGCTTAGTCATGCTGGCCACGTGACCTGGAAGCTGTTCGCCGACTCCCTCGGCCAATAAAGCGACATGAGTGCCGCAACCCCAGAGTCGGTCTTGACTGGACCTAATGGTCAGGGGTCCCTTTACCTTTACTTATAACTCTATTGGCATGCATGTACACTTCACTCTATGTGAAGCTTGATATTTTTCTGTTTGATGAACTGCAAGATCACAGTTTGGTGTCACATGTCTTTGGCCAAGACCCTAGAGCCCACCACCATGATTTGAGAGGTACAGGCCAAAGTTTCAATTGGGTTTAGCACTGATCTTGCTCTGGACCCCTAGAATGCTTTGTTTATTTATTTTCTCGGCTGGAAGGCATTCTTGAGCTATGATTTTGAGCTATGTTCTCTGGACTACAGGCAGACAAGATGTATCATGTACATGGGTGGTGGTGTAAAAGTCTATGGCTTTTGCATGGATGCAATGTAGCCTATCACACAAAAGAATGAATCACATCTACTGCTCTCTCCACATTTGCCTGTGGCCCTGCCCATCCTGCAGGTTCTAGAATATTGTTCACGAACGAATGTGGCATTCAGCCTGAAAAGCATTCCCCTCCCCTAAAATAGATGGGCCTGATGCTCAATTCTCCTGCTATATGATGGATGATAGGCAGGTTTTCCATCAATGGGTTTGTGACTTTTCCTTTCCTTTTAAAACCAAGAAGTCTTTTCAGATAAATCTGATCTGTGGGCGTAAGTGCTGGGGAATTCAAAAGCTCTTTATTTATTTTTTTAATGCTCAAATGCATTCCAGGAGGTTGGCATTCTGATATGTGCTCATTTTGTTTTACAATAGTGTTTTGAGAGGAAGAAGCTGTAATAAAGGAACCTCCTGGATTTATTGCCTGTGCTCCTGAGACAGCATCTCTTGTAACAAAGAGTTCGACCTATTTGCTGCAATGACTCAGGGTAGTGGGGAGGAAGAAGAATGAAGCCACCTTGGATCCTGTTTAATGACATGACTTGAAGTCATGGTTACTTCTGCTCTGCTGCTTCTCTGGTGACATGGAGCAGAAAAACCCAACCCCCCCCCCCAAAAAAAAGATTATCTGAGAGTGGGTGTAGTTGGATATGTCTATTTCCAGACCATATCCATTTCACGTGTGTTCTTCTTAAGTCTGCACCATCCCTGTTTCTCCACTGTTACTGAAAATATTTCAGTATACATTTTAGTTAGGGATGGAGGACAAATCTGCATAACTCAGATCATGAACTCACTTTTATCTGCTATAGAATCTGCAGTCCTGTAGATCCCATTGTGAGGCAGTCTCAGGGTTCCCGTGCTCCAGCCTCTGTCCATTAACAAAAATCCTTTTAAAAAGCCTCAGAAATTATACATCCACTCATAGCTGGCACACAGTTCTTGCCATTGCACATTTTGAATAGAATAGAGCAAGTCTCCCTGGGAGCAACAAGACCTGATGCAATTATATTGTTTTCGTGAGGAATTGTATGGTGAGCGTGGGCAGCGTGGTTTTTCTTCCACTCCAAGTTTTAGGCTTGTCCCTATGCAAAACTTCGGCAGACTGGATGGTAATGTGTTCAGGCATCCCCAACTTTTTCAGTGAGGAATTTGTGTGCATTTTAATATAAATCTCCATTTTAGAAAACATATTTTTGGTAGGCTTCTTCTTGAGTTGACATATGCAACACAAAATTTTGTGTTGTCTTGCAAAAACAAACAAAAACAAACAGAAAAAAGGATAAGGTCCATGTAGATCAGGTCAGTTTGCTAATAAAAAAAGGTGGACTGAAAAAGAACTATCAAGTATATCTAGGTAAAGGTAAAGGGACCCTGACCATTAGGTCCAGTCGTGACCGACTCTGGAGTTGCGGCGCTCATCTTGCTTTATTGGCCAAGGGAGCTGGCGTACAGCTTCCGGGTCATGTGGCCAGCATGATTAAGCCGCATCTGGTGAACCAGAGCAGCGCACGGAAACGCCGTTTACCTTCCTGCTGGAGCGGTACCTATTTATCTACTTGCACTTTGACTTGCTTTCGAACTGCTAGGTTGGCAGGAGCAGGGACCGAACAATGGGAGCTCACCCCATTGCAGGGATTCGAACTGCCAACCTTCTGATCAGCAAGCCCTAGGCTCTGTGGTTTAACCCACAGCACCACCCACGTCCCAAGTATGTCTACTTAATAACAAAAAGTGGAGTGCTCACAAGAGACTTTTAATTCTCTAAGTATTTGTTTTGCAACTGTGAAACAGAATGCTGGACTAGATGGGCCTTTGAGCCAGATAGCCTCTTCCTATATTCTTATAATTCGGAAAAGAGAGAAGCACATTTTGGGTTGTATCTAAGAAAGCACCAAGTCACATTCCCATGAGCACAATGATTCCACTTGCACAACAGGATCCCCCCCCTACCCCAAACCCGGCAACTCTATTCAAGGGTTTCCCCCAATCCTCTGGATTTGGGGAGGTTTTCAGGATGTGCATATGGTGGAGGAGAGGGAGGAGAAGCAGAAATACTTGCACTAATGGGGCACATTAGTTGGATACCACCCACTGTCCCAGGATCAGGAACCATGTGCAATGATTCCCCCCCCCCCCCATTTGAAAAAAAGAGACTAAATAGAGGATATTTGAGAGCTTGGAGCAGGAGTCAAAAAAGCGCAGTCATGGCAACTTGGAGGCTGAAGTGCCTTCCCTTCAAAGAAAGACAACAATATTATATATTATTATTTTTTAAGCTTTTGGGCAAGGAGGAGACTTGAAAGAGGTAGAAGCTGATAAATTCTGAATGCTGTAGAATACACACACACACACACACACCCTTCTTCTGTAATAAGAACAGCCCCGCTGGATTATGCCAAAAGTCAATCTAGTGCATTACTTTGTTCATAAAGGCCAGTCAGATGCCTCTGGGAAGCCCATAAGCACGAGCAAAGGACACACCCCCTACTTGTGATTTACTGCATCTGACAGTGGAGGTAGAAGTATGACAGCTTCATGCCCTACAGAGTAAATATTATACATAATTCAATAGGATGTGTGATGACCAGGTTCTTACCTTTTGTGTATTTGGAGATTTTATCCATCAACCTAAAAAAAAAGAAAAAGAAGACAGAGACAGTGGTGGACCTACATTTGGGGGGCGCTGAATCTTGAACTGTCGTGGGGACTGCTTTGTAACCAGCAGTGAGGTTTGGGTAACTGCTGTTATCTTTTTTTTCAAATCGGTTGTTCCACAACAGATCACCACACCTTTACAACATCTGTGCTGCTGACTGTCAAACTTTGAGATTGTTGAAATATATAAAAAATAATAATAATATCAATTTGATTAACAAAAAATGAATCAAATTGGGTCTACTAGATCCAAAAAAATTAAGCAATGCGGACTACAGTTACTTCTAGGGTCCCTCTGGGATTAGGCACCCTCAAGCATAAGCTTCATTAGTTTCATAGTAGATCTGCCCCTGGCCATAGAGAGAAGAGGAAGAGGAAGAGGAGGAGGAGGAGTTTGGATTTGATATCCCACTTTATCACTACCCGAAGGAGTCTCAAAGCGGCTAACATTCTCCTTTCCCTTCCTCCCCCACAACAAACACTCTGTGAGGTGAGTGGGGCTGAGAGACTTCAGAGAAGTGTGACTGGCCCAAGGTCACCCAGCAGCTGCATGTGGAGGAGCGGAGACTCAAACCCGGTTCCCCAGATTGCAAGACTGCCACTCTTAACCACTACACCACACTGGTGTAGAGAGAGAGAGAGAGAGAGAGAGAGAGAGAGAGAGAGAGAGAGAGATTGTTGGCATATTAGTGAGGTAAGAAACTCTCCTTTCAAAATATGATTCCTTCCTACATACTTATTGCTGCAGGTAGGAAGAAGACAAGCATCTCATCCAGGGAGTCAATGTTTAGTTCAAGTTGAACTGTGGCTGAATTGGTTAGGAACATAGGAAGCTATACAGTGGTACCTCTAGTTATGAACTTAATTTGTTCCAGAGGTCCGTTCTTAACCTGAAACTCTTCTTAACTAGAGGTGTGCTTTCGCTAATGGGACCTATTGCTGCACAGCCGGCACATGATTTCCGTTCTCATCCTGGGGTAAAGATCTCAACTCGAGGTAACTCTTCCAGGTTAGCAGAGTTTGTAATCTGAAGCGTTTGTAACCTGAGGCGTTTGTAACTCGAGGTACCACTATATTGCATAGTATTGTCCACACGGACTGGCAGAAGTTCTCCAGGCGTCTCTCCCAGGCTGGGGCCTCTCCCAGTACTTCCTGGACATGCCAAGGATTGAATCTGGGACTTTCTGCATGCAAGGCAGATGTTTTACCACTGAATTACAGTTACCCCCCACTTTCCACTTTGGTTCTGTTTAAGACAATTTTCTCCAGGTTCAACATCCACTGGGCCCTTCCCCTCACAAAACTGATTCCAGCTGAAGTTGTTGATGTTCTGATGAAGATGGTCATGGTCTGGCTAAAAGCCAATGCAATTAAATATACAGTGGTACCTCGGGTTACATATGCTTCAGGTTACAGACTCTGCTAACCCAGAAATAGTGCTTCAGGTTAAGAACTTTGCTTCAGGATAAGAACAGAAATCGTGCTCCGGTGGTGCAGCGGCAGCAGGAGGCCCCATTAGCTAAAGTGGTGCTTCAGGTTAAGAACAGTTTCAGGTTAAGAACAGACCTCCAGAACGAATTAAGTACTTAACCCGAGGCATCCAACCAGGTGTTATCTGAGGGACCAGTCTTGGGGGATATTCAGCCTATTTTGGATGGGATGGTGCTTCCCTTGGAAAGCAAGGTTTGGAGTCTGGTAATGCCTTGTTTTACTACTGGATGTCAAGACAGCCAGAGGTGCTTGATTTTTTTCCTTATTATGTTGATATCCCCCCTTTCCTCCAACACAAGAACACAGGAAGCTGAGTTGTACTGAGTCAGACCAATGGTCCACATAGTTCAGCTGGCCACTCTTCAAGAGCAGCTGGAAGCCCTTATGGAAAACCGAGTCCAGCTCTGACAAACCAAGCAGTGCAGCTGTGATGCCAACTGAAAAGCTCCAGAGCCTGCCTTTTGTTCTGGGACCCTTTTAAATTCACCATTGTTTGAGAGATTCAGTTCCACGACTGAGAAGCAGATCCCTGTGATTTTTAGATGTTTTATTTGCCCAAAGGACTGGTGTTTTGCACATATTAGACCAGACATGTCGACAGAAAAAAACAATCATTTGAGGGAAGACATGGGTTCCTTGAGCACTCACAGGTGGTCTGTCTCCTGATGAAGACAGACAAGTCTTCATTTCAGTCTTGGTCCTTAAATTTTGTTTTACTTTGTTGGAAGCCACTCAGAGTAGCTGGGGCAACCAAGTTAGGTGGGCAGCATATAAACAACAACAACAATTATTATTATTATTATTTTACACTGATTGGCAGCAGCGGTCCATGGTTTCAGACAGGGAATCCTTAACCATTCTCCCCCTCTCTGTTTTATTCTCACAACAACTCTGCAAGGTAGGTTAGGCTGTGAGTCAGTGATTGGTCACCCACGGAACTTTGTAGCTAAATGGGGATTTGAGCCCTGGTCTCCCTAGCCAATGTCTAAAACTCTAATTATTACACACCCTGGCTCCCAGTTTAGGTTGATGCATCAGATGCAGCCACTCCTGAGAAGATCAGATCTGGCCATGGTGGTGCATACCTTGGTTACATCCACTTCTAAAGGTAAAGGTAAAGGTACCCCTGCCCGTACGGGCCAGTCTTGACAGACTCTGGGGTTGTGCACCCATCTCACTCAAGAGGCCAGGGGCCAGCGCTGTCCGGAGACACTTCCGGGTCACATGGCCAGCGTGACATCGCTGCTCTGGCGAGCCAGAGCCGCACACGGAACGCCATTTACCTTCCCGCTGGTAAGCGGTCCCTATTTATCTACTTGCACCCGGAGGTGCTTTCGAACTGCTAGGTTGGCAGGCGCTGGGACCGAGCAGCGGGAGCGCACCCCGCCGCAGGGATTCGAACCGCCGACCTTTCGATCGGCAAGTCCTAGGCGCTGAGGCTTTAACCCACAGCGCCACCTGCGTCCCTTACATCCACTTCTAGATGGGCACAATTTCAAGTGATTGCAATTATATTTAAAGTTCTATCTGGGTTCAGCTTAGGCCAACTAAAACAAACTAACCTTCTCCTCTTCCAGCTTGTTTGCTCTTCTCTCTGCCTCTATGCCAACCTAGACATAACTGTTTGGGATGCTGGAGAAGACCTTGGGCTGTATTCAAATGAGGGTTACAAAGTCTCAAAATCAATATGTCATGCACATCAATTTGAATGGGTAAACTCTGTGTAGAACATTGGCTGCAACCCATAATCCGTAGCCATGCCTAGATTATGGAACCCCTTGCTTTGGTAGATTCATTTCCCCCTTCTCTCCATGCCTTCTAGCTATTACATTTTCATTCTAGAATTTGAATTTAGAACTGAGTGCTTCCAAAATGAAAACAAGAAGCATAGAAGCTGTTTCAACCTTCTGTACCTATTTCTGTTTTGCCGCTTTTTAATTATTTCCTTCCTGTTTCAAAAATAATGAACCACACATATTTATTGTGGTTGCTGTTATTAATTATTTTGTAACTACTGCATATGGGGTGGTATAAGCTGCCCTGAGCACTGTGAGTACTTAAGGCATTTCCTTAAATAAACACAAAAGGAACTGTCGTCATTGGCAACTATTCCTGCGGGCTGTGCACACACCATAATTTAAAGTACATTTAAAGCACATTACTTCCCCCACATGCTACAGGTGCTGGGAATTGTAGCTCTGTTAGGTGTAAACTGTATTTTAAATTCTTTTTTTTTTTTTTTTTAGCTTTTATTTTCAATGCAAAATCGTAACAAAAATTACAAACATTGAATACACAAAAACGAAAAAACACACATCTACAAAGCAAAACCATATCATAACATACATAAACATAAATTGACTTCCTTCCTTTGTTCTAAGACCTCCAAAGATATTTACTCTTACTGTATTGTTGTGTCTAATTAGATTACTTCCATCTTTATGCTTTTTTACATCATTTTTCTTGTTCTTTAACCCTGTAAAGCATCACTCATTACATACCAATATACTGACTCCAGAACAATGTTTTTTCATATACTCTTTAGCACAACCCCATTCTTTTAATAGTTTCTGGTCCGATTGTCCCCTTATGTAAGCTGTAAGTCTTGCCAGATTTATGTATTCACAAAATTTAATTTGCCAATCTTTCACTGATGGAATTTTTCTGCTTTTCCAGTTTTTAGCTATAAGCATCCTGGCAGCTGTTGTTGCATAAAGGAATATTTTCCTTTGATTTTCGGGGATATCATTTGTAATTAAACCTAAAAGGAATGCCTCCGGTTTTTTACTAAAAGATATTTTAAACATCCTTTTGAGTTCTTCATAGATTTCATTCCAGAATTGTTTAATGGGTCGGCATTCCCACCACATGTGGAACATTGTTCCTATTTCTTTTTTACATCTCCAACAGGTATTCGATTTTAATTTGTAAATTTTTGCCAATTTTACTGGAGTTAAGTACCATTGGTACACCATTTTCATAAAATTTTCTCTTATTGTATAACATGCCGTGAATTTGATGTCATATTTCCATAATTTCTCCCATTGATCCAGCCGAATTACATATCCTATATCACATGCCCATTTGATCATAACTTCTTTTATTTCTTCATCCTTTAATTCCCATTCTAATAATAAATTATACATTCTGGATATATATTTTTTTGAGTTTTGTAATAATACTTTTTGTAATTTTGATTCTTCTTTTTCAAATCCTATTACTTTATCCTGGTTAAATATTTGTGCAATTTGGTGATATTGAAGCCATGTGGTACAGTATTGGGTCACCTCGTCATATGGTCTTAGTTTTAATTGGCCCTGTTCTTCCTTTAGGAGCTGCTGGTAAGTTGCCATTCTTCCTGTAGTATTTTTCTTTTTAACTGATATTACTTCTAGCGGTGAGATCCACCATGGAGTTTTTGGTTCTAACAACCTTCTATGTCTCACCCAGACCTTGTATAATGCATTTCTAATTACATGGCTTAGAAATTCTTTATGGACTGCCACTTTGTTATAAATTAGATAGGCATGCCAACCATATCTGTTGTTCCATCCCTCCAAATCCAAAATGTCGCTGTTATCCAATTTGATCCAATCCTTGATCCAAGTAAAGCATGCTGCATCGTAATATAGTCTCAGGTCTGGGAGTCCAAAACCTCCCCGCTCTTTTATGTCAGTTAATAATTTATATTTAATCCGTGGCTTTTTGCCTTGCCATATAAATTTTGTTAAGTCCATTTTCCATTTCTTAAAACAATCATCTTTACCTATTATGGGAATCATTTGAAAAAGGAACAGAAGTTTTGGTAAGATATTCATTTTAATAGCCGAAATTCTACCCCAGAGTGTTAATTTCAGTCTTGTCCAAGTTTCCATTTCTCTTTTTGTTTCTTCCCAAAATTTTTTATAATTATCTTCAAACAAATTTATATTTTTCATTGTTATTTGTATGCCTAAATATTTCACTTTTTTTACAATTTGTAATCCAAATTTTTCTACCAGTTCCTTTTTCTCTTGATCTCCCATATTTTTTACCATTAGTTTCGTTTTTTCTTTATTCAAAGCAAAACCTGATACCCATCCAAAGTTTTCCATTTTTTCTAGAGCCTTTGCTATGCTTTCCTTTGGATTTTCCACCATTAAAACTAAATCATCCGCAAATGCCCTTATTTTATATATTTTCTCTCCTAGGGATATTCCATTTATTTCTTGATCCAATCTGATTTCTTGATTTAATATTTCCAAAACCAAAATGAATAGCAAAGGTGAAAGTGGGCACCCTTGCCTGGTGCCCTTCTGTATTTTAAAATAATCAGTTGTGTCGTTATTTATTATTATATTTGCTTCTTGTTGTTCATAAATTGCTTTTAACCCTCTTGTGATTTGGTCTCCCATGTCCATCTGGTCTAGTAATATTTTTAGAAATTTCCATGATACTTTGTCAAACGCCTTTTCCGCGTCCACAAAAACAAAGGCTACCTTCTTACTTGGTTTCATGTCTAAATACTCGATCATATCAATCACTGTTCTTATATTGTCACTCATTTTCCTGCCCGGCAAGAACCCTGCCTGCTCTTTATTTATACAATCCTGCAAAACTGTCTTTAATCTTGTTGCCAATATTTGTGCATAGATCTTGTAATCATTGTTTAGTAATGATATTGGTCTATAATTGGTTATAAACTCTTTGTTTCGTCCTTGTTGACTGTATTTTAAATTCATGGTGTGCACACAGCCTTGTTTTCTTTATAATGAAACAGGTGCCCAGCTTCAAGTGTTGGTTGGTAGGTAAAAAAAAAGGTAGAGGACCCCTGGATGGTTAAGTCCAGTAAAAAGTGCATCATATGGATCACATGGATCAGACCACTACACAGTTAACAAAACATAGTAGGAGATACTTTAGGATAAAACTGTCCAAACGTTATGAGGTATGAAAATGGCTTTTAGGACCTATGGTGACATAATTTCATAGTGTCAGTCAAAAATCTTGCCACATTCTCCACAATGTCATTCCTACAATTGTTCAGCAGATAAGACACCCTGGAAGAGTCAGTGTGATAAATCCCCTCCTTCAATAAAGAGGCCAAATATTTGCATCAAAAGCAAGGCTTCACAGCCGAGCAGGGAGGTACTTGCCTGTTTGCTCTCGAGCAACCCCTTGGAAACCTAACACATAGGCTCTGGTTCGACTAGCTCCCTGCACCCTTGCAGGTAGCGCTGACCCAGAGCTCTATCATAGGTCTGCCAAGGGTGAACACCTGAGGTAGGTGGAAAGCCCAGGAACGGACTATGCCCACACCCAAGATGCTCCCCTGTACACAGGCATGGGCACAACCCCCTCTCAGGGGTTGACCAAACCAAGCTGAGTCCCTGGATTCCTTTAACAGAATACCCTTCACATAGGGATGGCGAGACTGCTCTCCCATCCCTATCACCTGAACCAGAGCCTATCCGCAACCTTACAAGATGTGACAATTTGCTATGCAGCAGGCAAAACCCAAATGGCAGCAGCCAATCAGCCAAGTGGGGAAAATTCCTGCCGTGCCCCTGTCCCAACGACAGACGATACACGATGGCATAGCAAGGTCAATCACAAAATGCCCTAAATATAGGGAGAGGTGGGCGGGTGTTCGGATGCATGAGCCGAAAGAGGAAGCTCTGAGTCACATGCATATAAAGGTCCCTCGGCCCATCTAGACAGCTCCCCATTAGCCAGAATAAACCCAGCAACAAGGAACCTACCAGTCGGGTGTTGTGGCTGTCCAATATATCCACCCACAACCAGAAGGTCGGTCTCCAGGTCTCGACACAACATGTGCCCTCTTCTAGGGAGGACACATTGTATCATATATTTTTTTCATAAAATGGGCAATAAAATAAAATGTGTGTTATGGATTCGACCTGATTTGTGCCACAAGGGCAGTGTGTTTCAGAATATGGTGTGTGTTTTTTTATAATCTTACTTGCAAAACTGCAGATGGTAAGACGTTAAATCTTGCTTGAGAAAGAGCTCTGCGTAGATGGGGATCATAAAGCTGTTGCAAATATGGAGTGTCCTGGCCTAACAAGGGTAAGTCCAGTCAAATTCGACTATGGGGTTGTGGTGCTCATCTTGCTTTTCGGGCTGAGAGAGTCGGCATTTGTCCACAGACAGCTTTCAAGGTCATGTGGCCAGCATGACTAAACCACTTCTGGTGCAACAAGACACCGTGACGGAAATCAGAGAGCATGGAAACGCCGTTTACCTTCCCTCCACAGCAGTATCTTCTTATCTTTTTATCTTCTTGTACTGGTATGCTTTCGAACTGCTAGCTTGGCAGGAGCAGGGACAAAGTGACAGGAGCTCACCCCATCAGGCAGATTCCAACTGTTGACCTTACCAGCTTAATGGGCTTGGTGGTTTAGACCACAGTGCCACCCATGTCCCACGGTTGGTTGGTACCTTATAGTGGCATGAGGTCTGAAGTGTTCACTTATCCTCAGTGCTCTGTTCTATAATTAGTATCATTGTAGTTGTAATATGGTTGGCTGGAGGTACACTGGAGAGAGCAGAGTAGTAAGTACAGTGGTACCTCAGGTTAAGAACTTAATTCGTTCTGGAGGTCTGTTCTTAAACTGAAACTTTTCTTAACCTGAAGCACCACTTTAGCTAATGGGGCCTCCTGCTGCTGCTGCTGTGCCACCGCTGCACAATTTCTGTTCTCATCCTGAAGCAAAGTTCTTAACCCAAGATAATATTTCTGGGTTAGCAGTGTCTGTAACCTGAAGCATATGTAACCTGAAGTGTATGTAAACCGAGGTACCACTGTATTTTTCATTTTTGTTTCATGAATCCTGGGCTTCCACCAGAGAGGTGACTGGGGTAGAAGTGAAGGGAGTCATGGGGAGGTATGAGTCTTTCATGAATGTAAAGCAAGGCAAAAACCCACATGACTCAGTTGGTAGAACATGAGACTCTTAATCTTTGCCCCAAGTCCAGGGGGTTGGATTTGATGATCCGTGGTCCCTTCCAACTCAACAGCTCTAAGTTTCTATGATAATGACCAGCCACATGTGAGAGTCAGTAAGAAAGGCCTTGAAGAAACATCATGCATTTTCCCAAAGGAAAATAAAACAGGGTTAGGCCTTGCGTAATCTTATTGTGTTCATTAGAATAAATTTGCACTAAAATGCTAATGAATTTTCATGAGCATTTTAAAAATGCAAATTCCTGCAGATATCTGGTGAAATGAATTTTAGGTTGAGGGGGGGAATGAAACAGAGAGGATTGAAACCCTTAGATTCTGGATCATACCACTTCAAACAGCAGGTGAAGAGGTTTAAAATCTGGATGCTTCTCTATACAAAAATAAAAATAAAATATATGGAATTCTAGTGTATTGGGAATGCTTGCATAATCTCCTTGACATGCTAGCTGCCTGTGCACCTGAAATTACTATTGCAATTATTATTATTATTATTATTATTATTATTATTATTATTATTATTGCTTTAATAGAGGAACATTCAGTGGCAGGAGCCCCTACATAGAGTTGGAAGTGGAATAGACCAGGCAGAACTTGACCATTGCATTTCCTGTTTCAAGCAATTAGGCCATAGACTCCACCAGGAGAACAGCATTTTCTTTGTGTTTTAAATACATAATAATCTGGGTACTAAATTAAATCAATCAATGCTAAGCTGTATAGAAATACAGGACGGGAAATACAGGATGGGGCTGCATCAGCCTTGTGCACTGAATTAAATAAAACCCACATCAATGCATCCTTAATTATACTACCAACATTGGTTGATGCTACACTAAAAACTGACCTTCAGTATCACATTTTGCTGAAGAAAGTAAATGCATTTTAAAACTCTAGGTCCTAGAAACAAACATTGGCATCTTGTAGCCATTTTAAGGGAGAAGTTGTTACTGCAGTGCCATCTTCAGAGCATTATACAAAGTAGATTTTGATTCTCCCTCCCGCCCATAACATTGGAGGTTTATTGTTGTTAGTAGTAGTTGTGTATTTAAGATTCTGAGCTGTAACCCCAGAAAGAAATGAAAATCCAGAATCTGTCCCATTTGATTGTAAATGGAATACCAAACTGTTCCAGTGGTGGTGGGGAGGGGATAACTGGATGTATCACAGACATCTGCAGAAATATAGTCTATAAAAAGTGGTGGTAGCCATTCTAGAAGAGAGGATGGAATTAATTTTCAATGACAACTTTTCTTGCATTTGATGAAAAAGAAAGATGATGTGGTCTGCATTTAATTGCATTCCCCATTTAGCTGAACAGTTAAGGGCAGAGGAATTCTGTTTCTATTCTTTGCACCAGTCTTTATCAATACATCAGAGTGCTTTAAGAAAAGAACAACAGGACCAAGTGTGCTTACTAAAGTATTGTACAGTGAGAACTGGGTTAAGAAAACCATTAGATTATGGAAACCATTATGAAAGTTTATGCTTTCCATAGCAAAACTATTTTGAGGGGGTGAATTGTACAGTATAACCACTCACCTTCCCAGGGGGGCAGAGTTGCAGGCTGGCCACGAGCACTCCCCATGTACAGTGGGGGGGGGTGTGTGGCAATGCCGCCTGCATCATTGAGAGTCCCGGCTGCATCACGCCCCACGGTTGACCAATCTGGTCGACTAGAGGGCGAGGCTTACCTGATTTAAACATCCGCATGGCCAGGGGCTCTTTCTGTACTAATAACAAACTTGTTCTCAGAATGTGGATTCTTACTTAGCCAAACCCAAACAACACTATCTACATGCATTAGAAGTGGGTTTAAGCAGACCATGGGGGATCCCAAGGGTGGCAGTAGGAAAATAGTACTTGTTAAAAGGTAAAGGTAAAGGGACCCCTGACCATTAGGTTCATTCTTGGCCGACTCTGGGGCTGCGGTGCTCATCTCGCTTTACTGGCTGAGGGAGCCGGTGTACAGCTTCCGGGTCATGTGGCCAGCATGACTAAGCCTCTTCTGGTGAACCAGAGCAGTGCACGGACATGCCGTTTACCTTCCCGCCAGAGTGGTACCTATTTATCTACTTGCACTTTGAAGTGCTTTCGAGCTGCTAGGTTGGCAGGAACAGGGACTGAGCAACGAGAGCTCACCCCATCGTGGGGATTCAAACCGCTGACCTTCTGATCGGCAAGTCCTAGGCTCTGTGGTTTAACCCACAGCACCACCCATTTGTTAGGGAGTCATTAAAGGGGGGCAGTCTGAAAAATCCCCATTTCAGATGCTCAGCAGGCACAGAACACTGACTTTTGGGGTGGTCATGGAAATATATAGGGAGGGGAATGGAATGGCGAATTCTGAAAAAGAGCATCGATGGGTTGCATCCTGAGCAGGACCACTGCACATTGAAACGTGTTGTCACAGGTACCAAGGCTTTTGCAAAAAACAAACTTGGGGAAGGGCTGGAGCTCTGCTAGCAGAACATCTGGCTTGCACACAGAAGGTCAAGTTTCAGTCCCTGGCAGCATCTTTTTTGCTAATTATTTGGAACCTTATTATTGTGGCAGTCTTTTATTTCATTCATTTTTAACTGCTGAGCCTGCCTCTTCCAGCAATTGTTCTATCATATTGGAAAGCTGTTTTGTACTGATTGAGAGAATGGGTGGATGGATTAATTTTGACTTTCTCTGAGTCTGCTGGTGCCTCCCTCCACTGTCTGGACAGCACCGTTTCAGCTATGTAAGTAACTGCAGTAAGACTTGCATGTTGGAAAGAGAAGGGAACTCATGAGGCAAGAGAGGGAGGATGTTAATGTATGTGCATGCAATAGGGGATGCATTCAGAACCTATTCAGAAAAATAAAAACATAATGTGAATCTTGCTATATCAGACCAAGTATCCATCCACTCCAGTATTGCCATATTGACCAAGAAGATCTTTTCAAGAAGCTCAAGAGCACTATGAATGCAGTAGCACCATCCTGTCTCTCTCCCACATCCAAATAAAATAATCTTTAATGGATTTTGAATCTTAAATTTCCATTAACTTACCATGGCAATAGCTGGAAATTGGACTTCTTCTTCCCCAATGAATTTGTCTTATCTGTTTTAAAGTCCTCCAAACCATAGCCACCAGTACATCTTGTCAATAAGTCATTTATTTAGTCAGACCTAAATCTGCAGCTGATCAGTGTAGATCTTGGAGAAATCTGACTCAAAACAGATTTGGTTGAGATGCATTTGGAATTGTCCAAAGTTTGTTGGATAGAGTTACCAACTTTTGCAATAGCTTGCTAGCGGCTTGGAATTAGAAGTCCAGAGGCTGCTGTTACACTCAGGACTTGTTTGCAGGCCTCATGCAGGCTCACCACTGTCAGAACAGGATGTTGAACTAGAGTGAGCCTATGACTTGATCCAGCAAGTCTCTTCTTATGTACTTGGCTCCTGGAGATGTATCTTTACCATACATTAGTTGGTGGGAATATTTACCCTCTTGTGGAAAAAAGTAACCTGTTGATTTCTCTGTACATCACATTGCTGCTAAAGGAAATGAAATTCCTTTTGTATCCTATTGACAATGCTGTCCAGTTGGCAGTATCAGTGCCTGTGGTCTGTTGGATCTCCTATGGTAAACTACCTTATAGAGAGTCATTGGACCCTTTGGCTCAGTATTGTCTATACTGATTGGCAGCAGCTTTCTGAGGTTTCAGACTGAAGTCTCTCCCAGCCCTACCTGGACGGATTGAACATGTGGGATAACCAACATGCTTAAGTCTAATTAATGCATGAAGTGGTTAAAACCATAGAGTAAGCTGACCTGCCAGGCTTAGTAATGTCCATTGCCCTTACCTTGGGAGGAAATAGGTAATCAGGCCTATTGTTATCCTTCAGTTTACCTGAGAAGCTCAGCGTGTGAAGAGGTTTGAGCTGGTTGGTGCAGCTCAGCTCTTATTGCTCCCACAAGCCACTCGAGCTCCAATACCAATAATATAGTAACTTTTGCCACTTTGGAATTATGTTTTACTGTCTGTGCAGTTTTTCTGAATGCTGTATGGAAAGGCACATGAATCTGACTTTTGTAGAGTTTGTAAGCAAACCATTTCTAACTTACCAAATGTATGGTCTTTTTCTATGCTAGGGGAAAATGGAAACTTTTGAAAGAACTTGAAAGGGCATATTATTCCCATGCTTTACTTTGCTGCATACTTTGTGATTTTAAATCTCTGCTGGGCTTCTCTCAGCAAAGAGTACTTGCCCCAACACTTGAATCTCAACATCCAGGAATTCTCCTTTTATACCTATACAGTACTTTCCTCACCAAGAACAGAACCTGGGACCTTCTGCATGCAGGTGCTCTAACACGGAGTTACAGTCCTTCTGAATCTGGCTCAACTGAATTCTTCTCTCACTTGGTGATTATGCAAAAGTAAATGTTCATGGGAGAGCTCTTCCTTCTTTCCTTCCTGTGATAGCTGATTATCCAAAACCACCTTCACCCATAAACCTTCAGCAGCATGGCTGGAAGCCCCTGTCGTCTAATCTGATGGAAGAGAAACTGATGTGATGTTGATATGCTGCCAGTGGGATAGTAGTGCCAATCAAATAGAACAGACTTCTAAATACATCAAATTCCATGCAAAGTGAAGACAATTATGTTCAAAGTGCCCTAATTGTTAAGGACAGATGCTTTGCCACCCAACAAAATATTGTTGTTGTGTGTTCTCCCTGGGGTGGTGGGGAAAAGTTACAGGATCAGAACAACCCAGCTTTGTTTTTCCATTGGTTAGCAAAGCACTGGAAACACAACATTTGTTTGCTTTATTTACAGCTACTGGCCAATCATGCATTTATTTATTTATTGATAGGTAGCTACTGGCTGCCTGCCAACCTAGCAGTTCGAAAGCACCTCCGGGTGCAAGTAGATAAATAGGGACCGCTTACCAGCGGGAAGGTAAACAGCGTTTCCGTGTGCAGCTCTGGCTCGCCAGAGCAGCGATGTCACGCTGGCCACGTGACCCGGAAGTGTCTCCGGACAGCGCTGGCCCCTGGCCTCTTAAGTGAGATGGGCGCACAACCCCAGAGTCTGTCAAGACTGGCCCGTACGGGCAGGGGTACCTTTACCTTTACCTTTAGCTACTGGCTTCCGTTCAGCCACTGAAGTGACACCAACAGGCCATTGTTGGCTATTGGCCAACCCCCTTTTAAAGGAATAGTTACCCAGCAACTCTAGGGCTACAATCCTAACCTGACTTACCTGGGAGTACACTCCATTCAGTTCAGTTGGACTTATTTCTGAGTAGACATGGTTTGGATTGCATTATTGCATGCTCTTCTTTACTCAATTCAGGCTAGTTCAAGCATATACATTTCCCTCTTCCTGACAGGGAACATTGTCAGCTTTCGTGGCTAAACCCCGAGAAGAAAAGAAAATGTGTATAGCAAGAATGGGCTGAGGACATCCATTCATCTCCTGTGCCTATTCTGTTTATGAACAAGCAAATGCTCTCACACAAGCCAGTGGTATCCCTATTGTGAAACTGACTGGGTGCCAATAATATTTATGATTTGCATAGAGCTTTCATCTCAAAAAGCATATTACAAATATAAATGAGGCCTCACAACACCCTCTTTCAAGCATTTGAGCATTATTATCCTTGTTTTTCAGATAGGAAAATCGATGTCGGATGTTTCTGCCGGCTTCCTCAAAGCTACAGAGAGAAAGAATATGTGTCAGAGACAGGATTAGAAGAGAGCTGAGATGGATATTCACAACAAAGTTTGCAGCTATTAAATTTAATGGATTTTGAAGGCAAAAAGAAAAAATCCATGCGCAAAGTCCTGTTTGATTTTCTGAGTCTTGAAGGTGAAGGTTGAATGAGGATTTCCCAAACACAAGGGCAGAAGAAGCTGCAAATTCTACAGGAATAGCCTTGAATGGTTGGAATGAAATCATCCACCATATGCTGAGTAATTAACACTATACATGTCAATCAACTCTCCACGTCAGTGACTTTCTTACAAAACCACCATTATTGGAAATACATCTATTTGTTTATTTTGCTTCCAACAAAGATATTTCAAAGTGTGGAGAATACAAGGAACATAGGAAGGTGCCCTATACTGAGTCAGACTATTGGACGTTCAATCTCAGAGTGGCTACATTTACTGGCAATAGCTCTCCACGGTTTCAGATTGGGGTCTCTTGCAGCTCTACTAGGAGGTGGCAAGGATAGAACGTGGGACATTCTGGCTGCAAATCAAATGTTCCACTACTGAACTACAGCCCTTCCCTGAAGCTGAAAAAGAAAGGTTTGCTTGAAGGCTCAAAAAATATACACAGTGCTGACTACTGTTCAGTGGGCAGTTTGGGTATGCTTAAGGACTTGATTATGCTTGGCAGGAGTTTTTAATCTAAGGAAAAGAAAAGTAGACCCAACCCAATATCCATGCCATCTCCTTTTAGTGCCTTTCTGTTGGGTGGGTGTGGGGGTACTGAGAATGTTTTCACCCAAATATCTTCCTTGATAGAGATCACATGTATGATTCCTTGTGACGGAGCTTTCCCAGTGGTGATGGGACATGGGATTTCATTTCATTTTATTTAGCAAAGAAGTGCATGGAGAAGGGCAAAATCTGAAGGGTAATTATGTTCCTAACCACACATTAATCTAGGGGGTACAGATCAGGTGAGTTCATATCAGAATTCATGAAGATCTAATTCCTCAAGTATTCCTAGGGATACTTCTTAAATTCTTATCTGAAAAGCTCCCTGGATTTTGGAGCTCTGAATTATTCATTTTTGCTTCCAAAGCAGAGGACTCCAAATTCCTCTGTTGCATCATGATGATGATGATGATGATGATGATGATATAAGAACACAAGAAGAGCTTGCTCGGTCAGGACAGTGACCCATCTAATCCAGCATCCTTTTCTCACCATGGCCAACCAGCTTTCTGTGAGAAACTTACAAGTAGGATTTAAACCCTTTCCCCTCCTGCTGAGCACCATTGCAATTTCTAGCAACTGGCAGTTTCTGCAACCACACTACTGCAATTTCTAGCATTAATGCCTCGAGTCATCAAGGCAGAGCATAGTCACCATGTATTGGTCTAAAATTTTAAAGCTATATAAGGTACTGGCCATTACTATAGAATATGTGCTGTATGAAGAAGAGTTTAATGATGATTTCCCAGTGTTGTCCAGAGTGCCCGATGCACAATTCAGCTCAGGCTTCCGTTCCTTCAGTTCATTTCTGTCTTCATTTCCCCTCTACTTCAATGTACCCATTGGTATAAAGTACTGCAGAAAAGCAGTCTAGGGGCAGGGGGTACATAAAATTCCCACTATGTTATTTTGTTCTGGTGCTTTAGTAACAAACATCTGCAAACATAAGCTGTTGCCGAAGGATCCTTCATTCTGCTGGTGGTGGTCCTATTTGGTTTGCCATTTGGCTGGAGCAGGGAGGGCTGCTGCTTGTGGGAAGAAGGTCCCCTGTTAAAACTGGAGAATTAGTCGTGCAATAATAGCAAACATTTATTCAAGCGTCTGGAGGACTAATGCCATTTTGTTTTATTGCTTACTTCAATTTATGGGCCATTTTTAAATTTTATTCTTCCTCAAATGGCTTATAATCAGTGTTAAAACATACTGTATTATGTTTTATGGCATCCTGATATCAGGCTGTAGGAAGGGAGATTTCTGTACGAGCAGTGGGGTTCTATAGATATTATTTGGTCTTTGCTTGTGACCTAGCAAATTTCTAAAAGCATTTTCCTTCCACCCAAAAATGTGCAACAGCCTAGTGTATGTTTTAGGTTTAAATATGGGGAAATACATTTGAACTCTGAGTTGTCTAAACATGGAGGCATATTCCCTTCCTTCCCTCTTTTTCACCCAATTATTATTGGGTAGAATCGACTTAAAAAAAACTAATCCCTTGAAACCTTGTGTTTGCTGTTCAATAACAAAGGGTATCATGCTATGATGGGCTTGCAGAATTCTTGCCGTTCTGCCAAGGAGCAGGGAGATAGGCTTCATGCAGGTTTTTTCCATTGAGTTATCTGTCAGGGAGCCCTATGTTTTGCTTATCTACCCAGTAAGAAGTGTTTATACACCTGTGGTGCCTGCTCATACAGGTCTGAATGCGGAAGAGACTAGATAAGCAATGCCAAGTCAAGGGACATTAAAGACCATATGCTGGTTCCCTCGTCTTGAATTCACAAGGCATAAAACCATTGCATCAAACAATAAATGAGAACACTTGGAATTCAGGCTGTCAAGTACTGAGAATTGCCTGGACTGAGCAGTGCAACTATGTTTTATGTTCAACATAAGATTCTTAAATAAGCAAGAAATTTGAGATACTAAAAATTGTTGAAGAAATTTGAATCAGAATTTAAGCATAACAAAGAGGTCCTGGAACCCTGCTTCCCCAAGTCACTACTTCCACTGCTAGCACCATCAATAGAAAGATTAGAGCAGGCATAGGCAAATTCGGCCCTCCAGATGTTTTGGGACTACAACTCCCATCATCCCTAGCTAACAGGACCAGTGGTCACTGATGATGGGAATTGTCTCAAAACATCTGGAGGGCTGAGTTTGCCTATGCCTGGACTAGGGTAACCAATTTGAGCTCCTGATAAAGCTGGGAGAGATATTTGTTTGCTTTGCAAGCCTGCCTAATTTGCTCTGAAACAGCTGTCCTTTGAAATCAACATTTTTTCCAACCATAAATTTGTGCAGAAAGGCATGTATTAGGAGAAAGTGTGCCTGGAAATGCAAGTACCAGGAAGAATAAGCATACAAAATGCATTCCATTAGGGGAAACTGATCACAAAAAATTGGCGGGTGGGGGGGAGGTTGCATTTTAAAAAAACAACCATACAGCTTTGCATGCAGATATTGCAAGCTGATGTGGAGATTGGGTGAATTTAAGACTGGGATAAAAAAGACACCAAGAGACACCAACACAAAGAGATTATTCCATCCCTTCTCCAAGAGCTGAACAGTAAGTACAGTAGAACAGCATATTGAATGCTCTACCTCAAATTATTTGGTCATTCATATTTATTGCTCTCTGTATGTAGGGCAATAAATATTAGAATATCTGCATTACATTCTTTTCTGGAATGATTTTGTTGTTGCTGCACAGATCAATATTTAACTGCTCAGCTTTGTAAAAAAAGAAAAGCAGCAGCAGCAGCTTGGCATTCAGACCATGTTCAATACATATCTCATTAAAACAAAAAGATAAAAACACTTTCCCCAGCTTTGGCAGAGCTGCAGTGGTATTTCCAGCTCATGATATTTTTTGCTACAGACAGTGATGCTAGTGCTAGATGTTCACTTAGGACTGCTAATGTTCCAGCTTAGGGTTGGGGAAATTTAAGGCCTGAAGCCAAATCTAGCCCTTCAAGCCTGTCTTGCTAATCCTTAGGACTTTCCTCATCATGCCAAACCTCTCAAATTACCTTGCTTTGAACTCCCCTTGAAGATTTTTTGCCTTTCTGGAATGTGTCCTCAAACTCTGATAACACCTTTTGCTTGCCTGGTGGATTTGTGAAATATTTGAGTGTGACAGGTTCCAGTGGATTGAGTGGATGAGACCAATAGTGGGTCTGATGGTCAAGAAGGCAGATTCTGCATGTGCTGTAGAGAGAAGTCAGGAGCAGGTGGACCTTGTCAAACTGGGAAGATAGCCCATTTGGGAGAAAGAAAACTCTGATCCTAAACCTCTGCTGCCTTGTGGGATATCTTCAGGAGAAGACAATGCTAAGGAGTAAACCCTACACAAATCCAGAGTAGAGTCCCTAAGACAGTTGGATGGCACATTGTATGCTTCCTTCTGGCAATTCCTGCCATCAAGCCAAGCTGGTGCCAGATGTATTGCTCTGCTTTCCTTTGGACCACATCAGCAAGGCTGAGATGAGGGTCATGTCCATTTGGGCAGCTTTCAGTCTGATGAGGTCAATTTGGTGTTGGTAACACCGTAGTTTGACTTCACCCCTGGAGATGCACTCCATTTTCTTTTGTGACCAACAGATGCGAACAAGAAGAGATGGGTGTGTGGGTAGGCGTAGAAAACTAGTCTATTGTACACAGGTAAAATATGCATTTGTTGCTCCATCCACTCCTGCCTCTGGACCTACCCAGAACTGGAATGTTCTGGGTAGGTCCAGTTAGTATCTCAGAAAGGGTTGTGGCCCTTGGATTGAAAAAAACATTCCCCAACCCTGTTCTCACTAGTGAATGTCAACAGTTAGAAAAAGAAACCCAAGACTTTTTTTGAGAAAAATCCCATCACAGAGGATGTCCTAGCTGATCAGATTTATGTTTCTTTCCTATGTACACTCACCTGTCAGTATGCTGCCTTGAGCTCAATGGAGTTTATTTCTCAGTAGACATCTAGGATTGCCCTGTTGATGAAACTGAGGGCAAATGAAGGCACAGTGAAGGCTAATGAGGCCAACGGCAGTAAAGGCGAAGAAGAAAAATAATGTCAGGAAGTAGCAGCAGCAGCAGCAGCAGCAGCCAGGGAAACAGAAGGGTATCAAAACAACACAGAAACAACCAGAATGTTCAGAAATTTGTTTTGTCAGCAATTAATTCAGACGAATCAGATAACCTAATTGCAAAGAAGATGTTGAAATTAGCAATTATCCAGTGCCTGCAATACAATGTTGAGCTCGTTTTGATTGTCATAGTCTCTCCAAAGGAATACTTTAGTGATGGGATCCTCAACCTTTTGGGGGGTCCAAGGGCTCAACTGGATATCTGAAAAAATATGTGGTTGGCACCAGCAAATACTCATTTCACAGAAGAAAAACAGTAAATGCTCAAATCTCCCCCCGCCCCCGCCAAGAAGCACCCAGGTAGAACACCTATACACACCCTGACACAAATAGAACATACACAAAATAAAAGCAGGCAACATCACTGAACCAAAAAAGAAAGAAAGAAAAAAGCCACAACCCACTAAGGGCCGGGGGAGGGCCTTCAGGAGAGGTCTACAACATCCAATGTATGCTGAGATGCCCTCTCAAGGACCCACAGAGTTGCACCCTAAACCTGCCATTTTCTCCCACACTCCACCTTGAGACATTGACTCAATTCAGACTTTTTGGTTTGGGTTTCAAACCAGCATTCTTCCCCCATCTTATCCTTAACATTTGCTTAGCAGGAACATAGACATCTCAGTGACTCAGATCACTGGTCCATCTAGCTCAGTATTGTCTACTCTGATGGGCAGTGACTCACTGAGATTTTAGATGGGACATTCCCTGCCCTACCTGGGCTTGAATTGAGGAATCTCCGCATGTAAAGCAGGCCCTTTGCCACAGAGCTATGGTCCTTCAACATATTCTCACTATTTTGCAATGTTTTGCTTGCTGTTTGCAACATTTTGATTAGTCCTAATAAAGGCATTGCCTGACCATGGATTTTAAATGGAAATATTTAACACAACACAACACTTATAGAATTCACTGCCCCATGATATAGTGGTTGCTACCAGGCTTTAACACTTGGTGCATGCTAAATACCATGTTCCCCTTGCCCAATCTTTCCTAGAGCAGCTGATGGTCATACATTTTACTGTATCTGATCACAGCAAAGTTTGAACTGTATTCTAAGCTGATTTAATTTGCTGGCAGCCATTGCATGCCTTATATCCATTTGTACACCACTTAAAGATTTTTAGATGTCCAACGGCCTATGAATATAGTTAATAAAATAAACAGATGCTATCAACAGCAAAAGAAGGATGAGGAACTTGTGGCCCACCAGATGTGGAGGAGGAGAAGGAGGAAGAGGAGGAGGAAAAAAAGAGGATTGTATTTCTATTCTGCAAGCTCATATAAAATATATATTTATGCAACGTGCAAGATCTCAGCGAAAATGAAAAAGAACACAGCAAGCAACACCACAGCAAAAATACACCAAAGAAACAGAAGTACTGAATGGTCATCTGCCAAGCAGATTATAAAAACAGTAAATCTGTTTTCATAAAAAGCCTTGCCAAAATAACACAATCTCAACTTCATGTGTAAAACTCATTACCGACAGCCCCAGCTTGATTCCATCAGGTAAAGAGTTCCATAACACCAGTGTCACTGCACTAAGCAGACCATTTCTTGTTCAGGACAGCCAGAGGCTGCCGGGCATGATCAGACATGCCTCAGTGGCACTATGCAAAAGCTGTTCAGAATAAGGTGGTCTTTAAAAAATATACTGATCCCAGGTTGTTTAGAGCTTGGTAGTGTGCTGGCAGCCAGAGCAGTCCCTCAACACAGGTGTTATATGTTGATGGCAGCCAGCACTTAAGAGGTTTTTCTGCATTATAGCACTCTGTCTTGAGATCGCCAGTGCATGAACCACCGGCAACAGTCACAGCTGGCTCACCAGCTGAAGGCAGTCCAAGCCACAAGGAGCAAAGTCAGATGCAGGAGTAGACACAGATTTCATACTCTTTCAATCAGAGTGCAACCCTGTCCAGAAAAGGCAACTAACCTATCCCCCAACATGAGAACCACTCATTCCCAGTATTTCCCTCTAGCCAAGCTATATAATTTTATTTGCTGGCCATCATCAAGCAGTCCTCTGCATCTTGGCACCAGCCCAGATGTTGCATGGGCTAATCTCACTCTGATGTAATGAAGAAATAAGAGCTCTGTGTAATCAGCATACTTGTTATACCTTGTCCCCAAACTCCTAATGACCACTCCCAGTGGCTTCATATAAATGTTACATCTCATCCTGTTACGCCCCATGACACAAATGCCATTGGGCCAAGAGGCACACACTCAATAATGCTGCTCTCTGGACCCAACGCCATAGGCAGGAATGGAGCCACTGCAAAAGAGTGCCTCCAAAATCCACCCCAAAGAGGCTGTCCGGAGGTATATCATGACTGAGGGTATCAAAAGCCATTGTGAGGTTGAGAAAAAGTAACATGGTCACTCACCCCTGGTTTCTTCCCATACAAAGTTCATCTTTCAGGATGACCAAAGCTGATTTGCTTCTGAAACCAGAACCTAAACCAAAATGGTACTAAATCATGGTAGACTCCCATTATCTCTAACCATTGGTCATGCTGTCTGCTTGGATTACTGGGAGCTTGAATCCAGAAACATCTGAAGGAGCACAGCAGGTTTCCCTTCTCCGTTTCAGAAGGTCTGGGTGGATTCACAAGATAACAAGCCTATCAAAGGCTATTAGACATGACAGCTAAATTAAACCTCCCTCTTCAGACACAGCATATATCTTAAGTATCAAAAATTGGGGGCAGATAGCAAAAGGAGAGCTTCTGCCTTCAAGCCCACCTAGGATTTTCTAACTTGGCTACTTTGAGAAGCAGTATGCTGGACTAGCACGAACTTGCTGCTCTTCTGCAGCAAGACTCTTCTAAATGCTGGCTTTCTGCCCAGGACCATCCCAGAAAAATATATTTCCAGCAATATCTGAAAACTCGGAAATTAGCAGTTGATCATGGAGAAAAAGCTGACATAGCCACAACAAATTTCAGCCTTCACTGGCATATTTTCTGTTTGAAATTCATGAATTGGATTAAAGGTTTATTTTCTATTGCAACTTGATCTATCTAGCTATCTAGCTATCTAGCTATCACTGTAATAAGGTCAACTAGGTCTCTAGTTGATTAACCACCACATAATAAAAACTAAAAGTAACATTAAAACAATACAAATAAACTCTCGAGGCAGAGATCTTTATCCCCCTCACTTCCTCCTCCAGGTGGAAAAATGTTGAAACAAAAATGTCTTCAATTGTTTCCAGAAACTTCAAATAGTCAAAGCCTGTCATATCTCAACAGGGATGCCGTTCCACAAAACAGAGGCAGCCACACTGAAAGTCTTTGCCTGAGTTGCTGTGGAGACAGCTTCTGATATTTTAGTGCCTTCAAGGAGAGTCTCCCTGGAAGAACACAGAGACCTTCTGAGCATACAAGGAGCAAGGTGGCCTCTCAGGTTACCTGGTCCCAAACTATATGGGGTGTTGTTTGTTAGTATACTGACCCCATAGAAATGTCTACAAGACTCCCATGAAACATAAATACATTACACTAGAATATAAATTCCAGCCATTTCAGGCCCTGTACATTATATTTATTGTCCAAAGAACAATGAGAGGTCAGGAAAATATATTCAAAGTCTAAGCCTAAAAGTAGCAAAAGACCCTCAGCAGTTGCCCCAGTTCAGGCTTTAAAATCCCCACCAAGAAATATAAATGCTGTGTTGGGAATTTATGACGGATCTGCTGCAGTGGGGATGTTAAATTTGACCAAATCTTGATGGCAGACTATTAGTAAAGGGAAGGTAGTTCTTTACACGGAAAATGAAGGTTCCTAATTCAGTTTTGATTTTTACCAACAAAATTACAAAATTTTCCAAACTTCCCCTGCCAAAGCAAGTGATATAAAGGAAGTCAAGCCCCACTTTTTGGCCTCTTTTACATTTCTTAACAGCTGGCTAGCAAAAAGAGTTATAACCCTGTATGGGGCTGGAGGGTTAAGTTCATGAGACCAATGCAAACATATTATATCAAATGCCATATCTCTGAATGCTGGGTATACAGTGGTACCTCGGGTTAAGAACTTAATTCATTCTGGAGGTCCGTTCTTAACCTGAAACTGTTCTTAACCCGAGGTACCACTTTAGCTAATGGGGCCTCCTGCTGCTGCCACCGCACCACCACCACACGATTTCTGTTCTCATCCTGAAGCAAAGTTCTTAAACTGAGGTACTATTTCTGGGTTAGTGGAGTCTGCAACCTGAAGCATCTGTAACCTGAAGCGTCTGTAACCCAAGGTACCACTGTATTTAGTTTTCCCCTCCAAAAGTGCTGAGAGTGGGCACCTGTTTCACTTCTGTTTCAGGGTATCTTAAGAAGTGTGCATGCACATGAAAGCTCATACCAATAACAAACTTAGTTGGTCTCTAAGGTGCTACTGGAAGGAATTTTTAAAATTTTGTTTCTACTGTTGTTTCTTGACAGCAATGTTGTTCCACAGAACAGGAGCAACAATACTGAAAGCCTTGCTCCACATTATTGTGGAAAGGGCTTCTGATATCTTTGGAACTTGCAGAAGTTCTTCTGCAGGCTGCAGTGACCCTACTAGGTACCTAAGGAATAAGGTGGTCTCTCACATAACATGGCCTTGAGCTGTACATGTTAGTGCGAACATCTTGAACTAGGCCTGGGAGCAAACTGGCAGCAAATGCAAATCCTGTAAGTAAGGTATATGCTGGCTGTAGGCTGACACCACAAGCAGCCTAGCCACTGCATTCTGCACTACCTGAATATTCCATGAGCAACAGATACAACAAGACACTATGCTGGATGAACATCTACAAAGCCTGATCTGAAATCCATTGAAATTCATTTAAACTGTTGGTGGCTATAGGTTTTTCTTCAACCTACAATGGATTTTCTGTTGGGATTGATTTACTTGTTTAGATCTATTCATTTGAGATATAATCTCTTTCATGCACATCAAAGGGGATCTATTCTTTTTCTATTTCTTATACAACATATCTTTTTTTCTAATATTTATATTTTGCTATGTACATGGCTGTGGTACATTTAAACATTAGACTTTAGAGCATATGACATGATTCAAAGTGTTGGTGCTGACCTTTAAAGCCCTAAATGGCCTCGGTCCAGTATATCTGAAGGAACATCTCCACCCCCATTGTTCTATCCAGACACTGAGGTCCAGCGCCGAGGGCCTTCTGGCAGTTCCCTCACTGCGAGAAGCCAAGTTACAGGAAATCAGGCAGAGGGCCTTCTTGGTACTGGCACCCGCCCTGTGGAACGCCCTCCCACCAGATGTCAAAGGGAACAACAACTACCAGACTTTTAGAAGACATATGAAGGCAGCCCTGTTTAGGGAAGCTTTTAATGTCTGATGGATTACTGCATTTTAATATTTTGTTGGAAGCTGCCAAGAGTGGGCCAAGAAGCCCAGCCAGATGGGCAGGGTATGAATAATAAATTATCATCATCATCATCGTCATCTCCCCAACTCATATGGATAAATCAAAAGGAAGACAAAATATAAATTCTGTCTCAGAAACTAATCTGAAAAACATTTGTTTGTACCATCTATTGTTCAAAAAGTGTGCAGTGAAACTCATGCATTTATTAAGTGGGATTCAGTCCTGCTTTATATACACATGCCGATTTCTTGATGTCTGCAACATCAAGTGATGATTTTCATGAATAGGCCTTCAGATCAGTCAGAATCTCAAAAGCTTCCTTATTTCAAATCAAACTAATTAGTCCACCTAGCTCAGTATTCTCAACACTGACTTGCAATGGTTCTCCAGGGTTTCATTCAGAAACCCTACCTGCAGATGTTGGGGAACTGAGCCTAAGATCCTTTGCATACAAAGCATGTATCAGATCAACTTGCACAAAATGTCCATACCCCTACAGTTGGAAAAACCACCAAGTAGCAAACAATAAAGTAACAGATAATGTTTACATGCATAAAGCAGACCATTGATAGTGGTTAGGATTATATACTCTAAAATTCTCCATGAAGAGAGGAACATTGCTTGCTCCAGGATTTGGAAACCTGTGACAATTGCCCTAATCTCCACTCCCCCAATGCCTTCACTCTCCATTTGCTTGCCCTCTCCCTCTAGGTCTCATCCGGGGGGGGGGGGAGGTGTTCCTGCTCCATCTCTTCCTCATTCTCACTGCATGCTCAGAGATGCAAACGGAAACCAAGGAGCAGAAACAGCATGAAAAGAGGGTGTTTTGGGGGGGGGTCAGCAGAGGGCATCCTATAAGGGTGTGGGCCTTGACAAGTGCCTAGTGATGCCCAACCACTGGAGCCAACCCCTGATGCAGAACAGCCTGGTGGACTTTACTCATATCGAGAAGCAATCTAGGAGCTCAGAGAAATGTGGACTGACCCCTGACATTTCTTTAGAGAAATGTATGCAAGTGAGAAGGATGGAAAATGCCTTTCGATGTGGGTGCACCAGCTCATCTGTTGCTTCCTCCATGGGCCCCTCTGTGTGAAGGATCACAGAGAATATGAAGCCATGCTATCTATGTACTGTTTCACGTTCACCTTTAATCATTTGATTCCTCTGGATCACTCAACTGTTGATGACTTTCCCATCTTTCCGCAACCTGGTGCCCTGTGGACATTTTGCAATTGCAACACTCACCAGTTCCATCCATCATGGCTAATGCTCAGGGGTGAAACAGTCTTAAAACATCTGGAGGGATCCAGGCTGTGGAGAGCTCTGCTAAAGCAAAAATCAAGGCCAGCTTCGTTAAGATGTGGTGGTAGGGAGGTCCAGGAAACCCACAAACACATATTCAAGATACAGTTCATCTACTTTGTCTTCTCTTTTTCACATAATCACCAGAAAATAGCTCTGTGTAGACCTAATCCCCACAAACAGCTGATGGAGTTTTAATGCTGTGTCTGGAGGGTACCACTTGTTTGATGGGATGCTCCTTCACAGACACTTTTAAAATCAAAATTGCTGCATATAGCTGATGAGATGCCAGGAGAAAAGGATCTAGCAAAGCCTTCATCCTGGAATTCTAAGGTTCTGTCTTTGTAGGCTGCCACCTGCATTTTGAAGGCATATAGGCCAGTCACAGGTTTATTGTCATTCCATCTACTGTTTGTGACAACCCGGTCATCAACGAGCCATCTGCTCAAAACTTTTCTCCAAAGATAGGACCTTCCTTGCATCAACATGCATCCTTCTAACCTGTACTCTCCACACCATAATATGACACCAGAAGAAATTCAAGCAATGTGTTAAAAAGATGGCATGTGCTACAATGCAAGACAGTCTCTCTTCTGTAGACACACCAATACCTGTTTACTGGCTATCAAAAACATCTTTTAACATTTCTACAGCTCTTTGCTCAGTCTGTTATGCTAATACAAATTAAGCACAGAGGAAAAATCAACAGAAAATTTGCATTATCTCCTCTGCCCCATCCGTCCAAAATATGATTCAAATTTGACTACCTCAACTAGGCCTGAGACATCACAGGGACTGAAAGCAGGTTCAGGAATAGATTGAGCTGAAACATATCTGACCAAAAGTGTGACACCACTTTAAACTTGTAGACTGTGGACTACAACTGTACACTGGTTGCACATTTCATGCCTGCTATGTGGCTTTAGGCATAGAATTAAAATGTCATTCATTCTTAAGGAACACAGCTGATGGGATAGAGCCCACGCCATGAGAAGCCTACTAAGGAACCTGAGTGAAGCTAACCAACTACATTTGGTTGCTCAATGCAAAGGCCCAGATAGCAACCCACTCCACATACAGAAGGTGAGTAGATGAGCAATTAAATCAGGCTTCCTCAACCTCAGCCCTCCAGATGTTTTGAGACAGCAGTTCCCAGCATCCCTGACCACCAGTCCTGCTAGCTAGGGATCATGGGAGTTGTAGGCCAAAAACATCTGGAGGGCCAAGGTTGAGGAAGCCTGAGTTAAATGTTGACCAAAACAACATGAAAGCTAGCTTAACACTGTAGTCCAAACTGCCTGAAACATACACAGCTCTGTCCTCCAATACTTCACTGTCAGTTGTTCACTGCTCCACCTGGCACCTGCATGCTACACTATCAAACTAATTCTGCAAGCTGGTGGCAATAGCAGCATACATTGCATGAGCAGAGTAGTGCATGTACATGTACAATGTGTGATAGACTGCATGGCCTGGGCTGTCTTTCCTCTTGCTTGCTCCATTCAAGGGTCTGTCTCTCTGCTTAATGTTGGAGCAGGCCCTGTGTGTTACAAAATTATCATTAAAACCCACTGCATATCACCAACTCTAAGTTAGTGATATCTCAAAACTCAGCCTGCACAAATGGCGGCCTACCAAGTGGAATGTGACCCACATGGGATGCACAGAAAACTGCATATCCTTCAACAATTCCATGGTGAAAAGATCAGTACCTAAGAACTGCCCCAACACAAACACAAAAACTGCACATTGGTCTTCACCAATTGCTTGACTTTGGGATTGAGCAAATTGTGTCTCAAAGGATGATGTTGGACTTCATCTCCCATCAACTCCAGTCCAGGCAGCATGATCAGTTCTCAAGGGTGATAGGATTGGTAGTCCAGCAACATGTGGAGGGTAACAAGTTCCCAGTCCCTCATCTAACCCGACTTTCTTTTTCATTTTGCAAACAGTGGCTAGCTAAATAATGGGCTCAGTGTGTCCCAGCAATCCTCCTAGACCATAGGTAGCCAGCATTGTGGTGCCTTTGGGATATTATTGGACAACAGCATGGCCAATGGCCAGAGATGATGGGAGATAGAGACCAACAACATTGCATGGCTACAGTTGCTCCATCCCATCTCTGTCTGCTTATGCCCCACTGATTTGAAAGCCAATTGTCCTTTGCATTAAGTGCATGCTAAAAGGCTGTCCTAAACTAGGTTATCAACAGTTCAAAACATACCTTGGTAGCTGCATTGTGCAGTGGTTGATGATGCACACACACACATACATGAATGTGCACTAGAGGCAAAAAGTATCCCTCTTCCACTTACAGAACTTTACTGACCAGGATAGGTTGCAGAACCCTGAACATATTTAGCAACTGACACTAACTAAAGGTTTAAGAAAGCACCACCAAATGACATAAAAATAGGAACACAGACATGCCAAGTGATTCTCGGGAACTGGAAAACAGAGTAGCACTGTCCCTGGGAAATTGCTGTGCACACCCACTGTACATTTAAAGCACACCCACCCAGGAATATTGGGGGCTGTAGTTTACCCCTCACAGAACCCAGCACCATGAACAACTACAGTTCATAGGATTATTTGACCTATGTGCACACGATTTACATGTATGGTTGTGTGCAACCCTCCGAGTAAAGTCTTGGAAAACCTCCTGTTGTTGGTTCCAGCCTGAAGCTGGAAAAAAACAACCAGTGATGGTTTACAGACATCTGACAAACTACAATCAACATTACACACTTTACAATAGGGATGGGGAAGTCATGGCCCTCCTTTGTTTTATTCCAGATGTTTTCATCATCCCTGTCGGTTTGGTAAATGGTTATGGATGATGAGAGTAAGTCCAACAACATCTGGAGGGCCACATCTTCCCCATCTGCCTGCAAATCTTCATACTGTATACATGGTCAATGGCCAGGGATGATGGGAGTCATAGCAACATCTGCAGGGCTGAAGTTCCCCAACACCCAATCTGAGTAGACTTAAGAACAAAATGAAAACCTAATGGAGTCCGGGTGTTCAAAACCACTAGCGGCAACCAGAAGCATATGATATATCAAAAGCTTTAGAGCAAATCTACCTAACTCTGTACAATTCTCTTGGAACAAATCTTAAGTAAGATCACCTGCTAATTTCACAAGCGTAGTACAGAACATAATTTTATTATCATTATTATTATTATTCGTCTTAGACCTGATCACATTGACTTTCAAATAAATCTATACATTTCATCAACAGTTTCTGTTTGGTATATTGTTCTTTTTTTAAATTATACTGAATGATTAATGCACCTTTGTGACCAGGAAAACAAATCAGGCATATTTAAATACATATTGAGGAGTACATAATTTTTTTCCTATTTAGTATACAAAGTATTTCATAAATATGAATTATATTACAAAAATAATTTCTGAAACGCTCACACAGCAAGCAATCTTTTTGAAAATTTTGGATAACCTCTAGGGGTTTGAAAGGAGTTTCACATCACTGAGAATGGGTTAACAGGGGTTGAGAAGCCACAGAGTAGTCCCACATCAAGTATTTTCTTCCAATTGTGTACACCACCATTTTTGTTTTGTTCATCAGCTTGGGTTGAGTTGGTTCCATCTTATGCCAATTTGTGGTATGCGTCAGATGGTCAAATTGATTTGTAGGGATGCAATGCATGGTATATTTTAAACAAAGATCTCTGCACAATTTAACATTATAAATCCAGCGGTTTCAAGATGCAGGCCATAAAGGTAACCAATTTTACACATACTATCGACTGTTCTTTCTTTTGCATGCTTTTTAAAAGTTTTTTGTTTTGTAAAAACTTTTTTTCAGGTATTCTCTAAAACAGTGCTGCTTACAACATCACACACCATAGGGAATGGTTATTTCCAGTTCCTCCACCAACTTTTTAATCCATGTGCAGATGGATGACTCAGCTGAGTACACTAACAGCGGTACCAGTTTTGTTCCTGTTCACTTTTGCATTTGCTTTAACAAATCACAAAGTGATGAAGAGTTTTGCAACTAGGGTACAAAACATATATGCCTCTTGAGGTTAAATTCAGTGTAATACGTGTATAAAGCAACACTTTGGCAATAGAGTTTTGCAGTAAACCCCTACAGGATTCCACAGCGCAAGAGTTTCATGAAATAATATCTGTTTGGAGCAAGTTTTATCACACACCCATAAGATCACCTGCCTCTATGCCTACTGGTTGAATATCTATATGGAAATTAAAAGTCAACAAAAGGCACTTGCATCATTAAATACAGGTCCTCTGCAGGATATAAGATTGCATGACCTACATTTTATTCAGTGCTGTTTGTTCTTCAAGGACTTGCAAGTAGTCTGGTGAGCTCTGAAGTTTCGCTTTCAGCTCAAAATATTCGCTCTTTCTTTGCTCAACAACTATTTTGCTGTGATTACCCCCTATTAAAGATTTCTTGTTTTTTCTGTCTTGCTGTTTCTCTGGATACCGTATTTCAAAGCCACTGACCCCTATACTGTTGTATTCTTTTTTACTTTCAAGAAAATTTTGAATAAAGACATTGGAATCCCGTCCTGGGAATAACTCATCGAGTTCGTCAATTGTGCTAAGTCTTTTCCTGCTATCCATGTGCAATAAATCTTTATCCTTCTCACTGTTGTTTCGCAGGATGACCTTCTGCCCTGATGGCTCGGCAAACATGAAGCCTGTTTCTGTTTCCGTTAAGCCACAGGCATGACTTTTGCTCATCTGCTCAATGGTTTGGGGGATGAAGGCCTCTGCCCCCAGAGTGTCCTTCTTGTTTGACATGTGATCATGCTTCCGAAGCTGAAGTTGCATGGAGCTGCATTCTGGATTCCCCAGACCTTCGTGCTTCACTGACGGTTTCTTGTTGCGACGGAGGACAAAGACGAGAAGACAGAAAGCTACAAAGACAGTCAAAATGAGCACTACCAATATGCTTAAGATGAGGATAGACAATGGAACAGGACCACCTGGAGGACTACGAATGGGGCCCAATGGTGTTGTAAATGTGACAGAGGGTGCAGGACTAGTGAAAACAGCAGACTTCAGAAGTTTGGGGCACAGGATCTCATTTTTTAGTGTCTTCAGCTCCATGTTAGCAAACTGCACGGGTGTCTCACATCTCAGTTCCTTCACCACGATGCCATCATTGAGCTTCTCCAGCCACAGCTTCAAAGCAACCAAATCACAAGTGCAGTCCCATGGATTCCCTTCCAGATCAATCTGTGTCAGGGATTTCAGATGATCGAGCACACCACTTACAGGCAGGTACATGAAATGGTTGTTTCTCAGGTTCAACCGAGCAAGGGGAGCCCCAGAAAAAATGTAGGCTGGCAGACTCCGTAGCAGGTTGTTGTTCAGGTAGAGAAGCTGCAAGTTTGGCATGAGGTCAAAAGTGCCTGCTAAAATTTCCTTGATGACATTGTATTCCAAATACAGGTACTGGAGATTGTGGAGGCCAGCAAACATTTCGGGACTCAGCCTCTCAATCTGATTGCCATTTAGATACAATCTCCGCAAGTTTGTAAGGTTGCGGAAAACCTCCCCTTTAATGGTCATGATCCTATTGCTGCCCAGGTGGAGTAAATCCAGCCCTTCAAACTCTGCAAAATCAGACGTATCCACATCCTTAATATAATTGCCATTGACATGGAGTTTCTTAGCATTCAGCGGCTTGGGGGTAAGCTCAGCCAGTGACTGAATATTTCTTTCTTGACAGTTGACACTTAATCCCAAATCTGAAGGATGTGTTTTGCAAGTGCAGGGGTGTGGGCAAGGTGTCAGAGGTGGCACTCTGGTCTGAAAATTTACTATTTGACTGAGATTACGGTTGGAGAGTGATTTCCCAGCGACTATCCCTGAGATCTTGGAAGGGTTTGTCGTCTTGGGAGGCTTGGTTACCAATCTGTGCATGGATGTTTGTGTTGCATGGCCATTAGGTGTGCTGTAACCAGGTTCAAGCTGTGATGGAGGCAGGATGCGCACATCAAAATCACTCCCTGTTCCCATGGAGCACAGCTCTTGCTTGTTGGTTTCTTTCAAAAGCCTCCCATACAAATCGCTGGGAGTCTCGCAGATGGCTTCCCCGATGTAGATGTTATAGGGCATGTTCTCCAGCCATGCCTTCAAAGGCAGCAGATCACAAGTACAATTCCATGGGTTGTCCTCCAGCTGCAGCTCGACGATGCGGCCAATGTGCTCCAGAACTCCAATGTACGGCAGCTTCTGTATTCTATTCCCACGTATATCTAGGTGGGTTAGAGAAGCAAAACGGAAAATATTATCAGGAAGGAAAGCAATCAGATTGTCATTAAGGATGAGGACTTTCAGCTTGTGAAGCTTATTGAAGGCTCCTCTTTCAATATATTTGATTAAATTGTAGTCAGCTTGGAGATACTCCAAGTTCTCGATGCCAAGGAAGGTGTCAGCTCGGAGGATCTTTAATTCGTTGTTGTTCAAGTGCAACTGCTTTAACGCACTGAGACCTAAGAAAGCTCCTCCCTCAATGTTCTGTAATTTATTGTTACCCAGCTGCAGGGACACAGCATGAGTAAAGTTAAGAAATGTATTTGGATACAGGAGGAGGAGGAGGTTGTTCTGAAAATTGAGGTGATAGAAATTAGACCAAGGTGGTTTCAGCTGGTTTGGTCTGTAGACTGCAACCTTTTCGCAGTTGACATAAAGTACATTCTCCACCGACACACAGGAGCAAACATTGCAAATTTCCACAGATGAGTCAGTCTCTGGATCCGTAGAAGAAGCTGGGCTGGACAACACCAGAAAGAACCACAGAAGCATCTTTTTTGTTTTGTTTTAGGATCAGCAATCAAGCCTACTGCTCCTGAACAAAGACAGATAATCTACAAAAGAAGGAGGACAAAGATAGAATATGTTTCAGTAGTAATAATTCCAGGAATAAAAAATAAAAATAGTACTAATAGTAAATAGGTGAACAGCACACATTGAGCTACTGTTGCTGAACAAGAATAGGTACAGTACAAGGACAACATAAAATGTATTGCGGCAATTCAAAAAAGGGTACAGATGTACCTTGCATTTGAAATTATAACTCTGATCAGTGTCTATCCATCCATAGCTTCAGCCTCTCTTTTTCAAATACACACAATACATGGATACAGTGCATTACTCTGTCTTGTGTACGGCGTGAATACCAAAACAGAATGAGCCCCCGCTAAACTGCATTTCCATTGTAATGTATGCTTAGCATTCCAATGCCGGTCATTTTGCACATAGTGAGAAGGATTTGGATCACGTATTTGGAAGCAATGCATAATCCATTCCAAAGGCAGGAGAAAGAGAGGCAGTGTGTGGGGCGCGGGAGAGACAATCTAGCACAGAAAGGCAAAGATGCAAGCGGGAGTGAGCAAGGAATGAATCTAGGGAAGAGAAGATGGTCATCTGCTCTTACACAATGCTCATTGCAAATGCATGCTGTCCCCCTATTGATTCTGAGTTCTGTGCCAGCCATTGATATGTGCCTCCTGTTCTTTTTTTAGATTTATGCTAAAAAGCCCCCCCCCCCGAAAAAAATGCAACCCAGGAACATTAACTACTCCCCCTCATAACCCAGAGGCTACAGCTCTCTACATTTACAAATTAACAGTGCTTATTATCGGTGTGTGTGTGTATGCGTGCGGGAGCATTCACCATCCCAAAAGGGCACCTTAATCGGCAGAGCAAACCAAAGTCATAATTCACTAGGCTGAAATCCATCCAAACTGTCCAGCAACTTTTATCATGCAGAACCTTATATAATTTGCCCCAAACCTCTGCATTCTCACAGGAGGTGGATTCCATGAATCTTACACATACACAAACACACACATCTATGGCCTAATCTGGCAGCAGATGTGCATTCAAGTTTTATTTCAACACAGGACCCTGCCTGACCTCCTGGGGGAAGAAGTTGCTGAACCGCATTTGTGACATTTAAACATTTGGGTTGCCTTCTTTATGAAGGAGAGAGAGAGGGAGAGGGATAGGGATAGGGAGAGAAGAGAAGAAAAATGAGTAGCAATAAAATAAAATAAAATGGGTTGCTAAGGAAGTCCATGAGTTGTCTTGGAGAACAATGAAGATCACAGAATGGAACTTGGGGCTGGTGGTGTTAGAAAAAGAAGGAAGGAGGAGAAGAAATGGGGGAGGAAGGGAAGGCCAAGGAGAATTTGAAGGATGAAAAGGATGCAGAAATCTGTGTCCGGTGGGGAAGAAAGGAAAGTATATGTGTGATTAGACCAGGACAGGAGTGTGTAAGGAAAGTGAGTAAGGAAAAACTGAGCCTGGAGAGAAGGTGGAGGTCATGGGAGACCAGAAGGGAAGAAAAATGGAGAGGAGGGTGGGAATCAGGGATGAATAGGGGTAGAGTGTGGCAGACGGAAGCGGGGGTAAGAGAATCAGAAAGAAGAGTAGAAAAAGCAGGATGGAAGAGGGAGGAACATGCAGGCTCGGATCTTTTGGGGGCGACGGATACAGCGAGGACTGGGCAACGTGGGAGAGGTTGAGGGAGCGTTGGGATTCTTTGGAAGAGAAAGTGGTGGCGTGGGGAAGATGGATGATGGACGGAGGTCTGAAAAATTCGTAGAAGGACCCTTCCCATGGCACTGAAGGAGGCCTCTGGGGCAGGATCGAGGAACGGAGAAGCTGACTGCTATGAGATGGAAGAGGGAGGCTATGACTTGAGAACCCACAGCTGGGCTGCCTTCCGCCTCCCCCCCCCCCATCCGAAGCTGGCAGGCTCCCTGCCCGGTTTCTCCCTAGGGACGGCGGCAGCGGTGCGGTGCGGGGGGTGCTCCACCGCAATGCTTTGCCGCAGCCTTGCCGCTCCCGGATCGCCTGCCTCCGGCGTGCGGGCAGCTCCCTCGGGGCGCTCGGAAGAGGGTCTCTCTTTCCACCTCCTCCTCTCTTTCATACCCTCGCGGCCCGCCCGGGAGATAGATAGATAGATATATATATCGGAGCGGAGGGCCGGCGGGGAAACGGGTGGGTGGAAGACAGTGTCAAGCGCCCCCACCCCGTCGCTCCCAAAATCAGTTCTCTCTTTCTCACCAAACAAACCCCTTTCACGTGGATCTCCAGAGGAAATAGGGAGGGGGTGAGACAGAGAACTGCAAGCGAAAGATCCATTTGCAAAGGAGAAACCGTCCCTCTGCACACACTCCCCCCATTGCTGAAATGCATGCAATCTCCATCCCCCGCGCGCTTTTCTTATCTTGGGCAAAAACCTACCCCTTTTCTCTCAACCCCCCCCCCCCATCCTTACCTTGCTTAGCCGGCTCAAGCTACCCAAACGCGGCTTCTGGTTCCTCTGTCTTTCTCTCCCTTTCTCTGCTATGCAGTTTCTGGGGTTGTCTCTCTACGTGATGGGGACTTGTGTGTGTGTGCTTGCTTTCTCTTCTCTTCTCTTCCCACCCCAAAACACACACACACACACACACACACACACACACACGAGACCCAAGCAGGCTACGGAGCCCCGTACTCAGCGCCAGCTCTCCATGCGACACAACGCAGGGCACACAGAGAAAGAATCGCACGAGCGCGCACCCGCACCCGCACCCGCACCCGCGCACACACACACACACACACACACACACAAACACACGGATCAGGAAAGGAACCAGCTAAACACACACACACACACCAGCAGGCAGGGAGAGCAGAAAGTGCGCAAAGGCGTGCGCGCGCGCGCACACACACACACAAGCGCCCGGCGTCCAAAACGCACTTGAGAGACGCAGCCCAGAGATGCGCTTAAGATGCGCGCGAGCCACAGGATACAGCCCCAGTGCAAGAGAAGATACGCGTACGCACAGAAACAGGACCGACAGTCCTCCATGCAAAACTCTCACATATGCGCCGAGCTAATGCAGGGACACGAACCGTGGAGGGGAGGCGAGGAGACATTGGCGCACGCGCGCACACACATACCCCCCAAGGTTACACCGGCAAAAATATATATTCACACGTTGCACGGGAGGATCGCGCGTTCTCACGACCGCACGGCCTGGAGAGAAGGGCGCACGGCGAGTCACACGCCGCTGGAGGTCGTGCACACACACTGCCACCCCCTGCACACTCTCTCTCTCACACACAAAAGCCGCTTATCAGCAGGTCCACCTAGACGGCAGCCCGCAGCTCTAGGTCCCTCAGTCCAACCGCAGGAGAGTTTCACGCATTCTCCCTCTGCGCTTTGAGTAATCCTCTTTTGCATAAAGTCCAGAGAAACCTCAAGACCCAGAGACCTCGTCCACGCAACCGAATATACTTCTTATACTCCTAATAATAATAATAATAATAACTCCACTCCCCCACACCAGACACCTCTCTCTATCCCTTAATACACGAAAAAAGACGAATACCTAGTTTGGCGGGGAGGGAGAAGCAAAATAATCACAGGCACAGATCCACCCCTGTCCTCCATACCAGTAAGAAATACGCGCCGCTAAACCACCCCACCAACCGCGCCGTTCCTAGCTTGGGTGCTTTTTTGGCGGGGGAGGGAGGGAGGGAGAAGTGCCACCGTACCTTCGTCCAGTTTCCTACTCAGCCAGCTGGAGATGGTGGAAATAAAAATAAATAGGAAGAAGATGTGGGTGCGGGAAAGCCCTTCCGGAGCCCACCGCTTGCCTCCTAAACGAAGCTGCCTTTAAGCGAGGAGTTGGGATCCCTGTCGCGTCATCCCGAGATGGATCACTCGAGGTTCTGATGGAGCTGGACCCCCCCCCCCCCACGCACAGAGAGCGAGCGATGCTCAGCGTCCAGGTAATGCAGAGAAGAGTGGAAGGCAGGCGAGGCGGGGGGCGAACGAGGAGGAGGCGGAGGCGGAGAAGGAGAAAACGCTTCTAGCAGTCCTTCTGACCTAGGTGACTAGTCCGTCTTGTTCTCGGGGGGCACGTTCTTGAGCTTTAAGGCTTAGTGTCTGCACCGCATCTCACTAGAAAACGAGGCGGGGTCAGTAGTGATACTGGGGGAGAGAGGAGGAAAGGAGAGCATGAAGCCTCTGCTCCCATTCCAAATGCTCAAGAATTTAACACCCCTTCCAACAAGCTGAGAAGGGCGGAGCAATTCTGCAGACTTCGGTTCGCTGAGAATACCAGCCGCTTTCCTATTTCCCAATAATAACTTTTTGAAAAATCTCTCTCTCTCCCTTTAAGAGAGAGGTTATCTGTGCAAGGAGGAATATATATACACACACAATATCAACACACACACACACACATTCATATATATATATATATATATATATATATATATATATATATATATCCCACCTCTCCCTCTGCTCTTTATGCCTAGGCAACAGCTGCAATATGATGGGGGGGGGCGGGAAACCAATTATATATTATTTTTAACACACATAAATATACAGCTTCTCACTCTCCCCCCTCCTTAGTATTCTTCTTCCCCTTGATGCAAAGTACAGTCAGCTCATAAGGGGACCACTGGTTTATTTTTATTTATTCTTCCCTTCCACCCCACATATTTTTGCTTTGCACGCTGTAATATGATTTAAAGTGGCAATGAATATCTCCCGGAGCACCGGGACAGATTTTTCCCAAGGCAGGAGAAGAGGCAACTAGTCCAAGCAGAGAGTTTTTATTTAGAGATGTCAGATTGGAGAAGGGAGGGGAGGGGGGGGGGGTTCTGAAGATGCAAATGTGCACTTAAGCCAGGCAAGGGGAAAATTGAGGGTTTTAAAGGAGCAGAGCAACCTTCCTTAACTATTTAGCCTTGCAATCAGCTCCACACTGTCAAATGGGTTCATGTAACTGATATAATTTTGGGATGCTGGTTTGCATTAGGCAGGGTGGCCTGAGAAAACTACCACTGTTTGGCATAAATAATCTGCATAGTATTGTAAATCCGCCAGTCTTTTCTTAGCACGTAAAAGCATAAGAATGCCATACCAGGCCAAACCAAAGGCCTATCCTTTTCTACGTGCTTCCAGAGTCTCTTACAAGGCAAGCTGTTTATTGGGCATTCATCCTGATTTCCTTGCGCAAAAGCTCAAATGGGGTTAGGCTATGCCCATGCTTTACTGAGCATTTGCAGGAATGTTATACAAATTGCTGGAAACCAGGAAGAGGGGAGTGCTCTTGTACTCAGGTTTCCCACCGGCATCTGGTTGGGATCTGTAAAGAAAGGAGGGTAGACTAGAAGTGCTATTAGGCTGACCCAGCCTGATCTTCTTATGTTTGCTGTGACACTGAGCATGCATACTCTGATTTGCCTGTGTTGCGTCTATATATCTTCTAGTTCATCATACTTCCATTCCACATTTGCTCACTGCATTTCCCTGTTGCATTCCTAGCTACAAAAGGTGCATTGCTGTGGATTTGTTCTGAATGTGCAACTGGTCACTTCAATCCACTTTAATTGTGCAAACCTAACTTTTCAGTATGAGCTCACATCACTTCCACAATATACTGACTTCAGGGAAGCCTACAAGCCTCACAATATGAAACTAACCCACCTAGGCTAGTTGTCAGTTTCCAGCATCCAATACTCATAGATATACTGCTACTGATCAAGTATCACTTTTGACAGCTGTTAATAAACTCTTCTTTTGAATTTCCAGGGGGGGGGGCTTTAGTCCATTGTAGCAAAACAACAACAACAAAGCATCTCCGGGCACCCTAAAGTTTAGCAAACTTATGGTAGGTTATAGTTTTGTGGATTAGGGCTATGTATACTCATAGGGTTTGAAATACACAGGGTTGAGGTTTTTGACAGAACAGTTTTGTGCAGAGCCTTTGAAATTGAGCATACCTTCATGTAAGGAAGTTGCCTACAGTGCATTGTCCCAATACATGGGCATGTTTATGAAGTAGTGCATCAGCGTCACCTCCACACCCTGTAAACATTGGTAGAAATGACATAACACCTCACTGCACATGCACATATGTAGTTCCTTTCTTTTAAATGTGCGCCTTTGGATATTCTAAGTACTCAGGGTAGCATCAAGGCAGACTTGAGGGGAAGGTAGGCAGAGTTTCTGTGTTCTATAGAGATTCTCTCTGTGTGTCCAGTTTGGGATGGGATTTAGAGTGTGTGTTCTTGGTACTAGGCAATCGGGGCAGATTAGGGATTCTGCTGGTTCACCACCCACCCCACTGCCCAGCGGTCTCCCTGACAGAGCTGTCAGAGTTGATCTTGGAGGCAGTGTTGAGGACTCCCAGACTGCTGGTGTTGGGGGACTTAGCATCCATGCTGGAGGCCCAAAGTGGTTAGCTCTGGGGTGGTTCAGGACTTTATGGCTGCCATCATAACCATGGGGCTGTCCCAACATCATCAGCCTAACGCATGTGACAGATTACACTCTGGATGTGTTTTCTCAGCTGGGCAGGCAGAAGGTGGGGGATATTGACATCAGTCCCTTGTCATGGTCAGATCACTTCCTGCTGAGATCTAGCCTTTCAGCAACTTCCCCCCCTGTGTAGAGGCAGGATGACGCACCCTCAAAGGCTGCCTCTACAGCAGCCTCTCGGCAAATTGGGGGTGCTGCTCTTCTCTTCCCACTCCATGGGAGGAAATAGTGGGCACTGCCCTCTGGGGTCTCCTGGAGTCTACACCTGCCTGGCATGATTCAGAGTAGCTTCCCTCCCCCCTCCCCCGCTGCCATGGCCTTTGAGTTCCAGTTCAACCATTGAATATGGTTGATTTGATTTCCCTCCCCCACTTCTTCCTGATGCAGTGGTGGGGCTACATTTTGGGAGCCCTGAAACTTGAATGGTTATGAGGGCCCCTTCACAACCAGCAACAAAGCAACAAGATCTGGGCAACCACTTTTCTCCTCTTTAGTGGGTTTTTTACAACAAGCTTTACAGCATCTGTTCTATTGACTCTCAGACTTTGGCACTGTTGAAATATATACCAAAAAAAAAATAAAAAAAATTGAGTTGTACAACTCAAATGGGGCCTCCTAAATGGCAAAATGTTAAGCAGTGTGGGCATGACTAAAATTGCTTCCGGAGCCCCTGAAGCTCAAGTTTTATTATTTCATAGTAGATCTGCCCTGCCCTTATGTAGAGCTTCACTCACCTCTTATTCCCTGGCAGGGAGGTGCCACTTTGTGGTTTGCCTTAGGTGCTGAAATGTTTTCTGCCAGCCCTGCACCAGGCTCATGACCCTTACTTGCAGGTCACAAACAGGGCTTCTTAAGGATCAGACAGGCTTGTGTATGTTTGCTTCATATCTATGGTCAACCAATGGGTGCATTCAGACATATTGCATTAATTTTCCTGATTATAATGCAAGCGCTTTTGTCCCATTTTCCAATGTTCCTTTCACAGTGTGGTACCTGTTGTGTTACAGAACTGCGGCTTTTAAAGCCAATATACTGGCATGTTGTGCTAAATTTCATTCACATCAGTGGGTGTTGTGCAACACAACAAAGTCCTTTGGGCAATGTCACTATTCCCCCACCCATTCCATACATGTCTGCTTCTGTTCTCCCATGATTAAAACAAGAGGAAAGAACCATATGCTAATATACTGCCCCACATTTCATCACTTTACTCCTGTTATTTTCTGAGTAAAGAAGGCTGAAAATGATTTTTTTTCTAGCATCAACAGTGAAATGAGCACTAAGCATGCATGATATTCCATTAGTTTTTTCAGAAGTGGCTTTTATGGAAACTCAAATAAAATGCAGGAAAAAAGAGGGAAATGGAATGTGAATGCAGCCAATGGTTCATGGTAACCAATTTTTTCTATTATGGGACAGAGAGGATACCACAGAATCATAGAGTTTGAAGGGACCCTGAGGGTCATTTAGTCCAACCCTCTGGGATTCAGGAATCTCAACTAAAGCATCCATGACAGCTGGCTGTCCAACCTCTGCTTATAAACCTCCATTGAGAGACTGCAACCTTCCAAGGGAGATGGTTCCATGGTCAAACAGCTCTTACTGTCAGAAAGTGTTTCCTGATGTTTTGTCGGAATCTTCTTTCTTGTAACTTGAAACCATTAATTTGAGACCTACGCTCCAAAGCAGGAGAAAACAAACTTGTTCTGTCTTCCATGTGGCAGCCCTTCATATATTTGAAGATGGCTATCATATTTCTTCTCAGTCTCCTATTTTCCAGGTTAAAAATAACCAGTTCCATCAACCACTCCTCATCAGGCTTAGTTTCCAGATCTTTGATTATCCTGGTTGCCCTCCTCTGCCCACATTCTAGCTTGTCAATGTCCTTAAATTCTGGTGACCAGAACCAGAGACAGTGCTCCAGGTGTTGTCTGACCAAGGCAAAAAAGAGTGGTGCTATTACCACTGTAGCCCTCCTGTTGCTGGTGGGTGTGTGCATATCCTCAACCATCAGGTGGAGATGATGGGCTATGAAAGATTATACTATAGGAACATCTCCAATTTCCTGAACTCTGGGCATTGTTGTTGAATCAAAATAGCTATGGAACTTGCAGTGATAGCCACCAACTTGAATGACTTAGAGGGTTGGGCAAATTCAAGCAGGACAAAGTGATCAACGGCTACTAGTTATGCTAACTATGCTCCAACTCAGAGGCATAAATGCTTCTGAATACCACTTACTGGAAAGCACAGGAGGTGAGTGCTCTCAGGTTTGGCTCTGCTTGAGGGTTTCCTACAAGAATCAAGGTGGCCACTGTGAGAACATAGGGCCATTGGCCTGATCCAGCAGACCACTCTTATGTTCTAACAGTCGGATTGGTCAATACATGAATTTAGGAAGAGCTCTGCATCTCATTCAGACTCCTGTTCTTACAGTGGCCAAACATATGCCTATGGGAAGCCCACAAGTGGAACCTGAATGAAACAGCACTCTCCTCACTTGTGATACCCGGGAAATGTTATGCCGAGGCATCGTGCTTCTTTCAGTGGAGACACGACATAGCTATCATGGCAGTTATCCCTTAACAACCTTTAACCTCCGTGCATTTCTGCAATGCTCTTTTAAAGCTGTCCATGTTGGTAGCCGTCACTACATCTGGTTTGTTGTGAAGCAAAGCATATATGCTGCCCTGAGCCTAGCTGAATCCTGGAACATCCATGACAAAATAATTTATAGTTAACAAGTCTGTAACATCTTCTTCCTGCCAGACGGAGCAGTAACAACTGCTCTCCTCCACAAGCAGCATCTGATATTACAAAACTCAAAATGCCTGTACAGAAAAGTCTTGTCATGATTCTTCAGATGACTGGGCATGTCCTTTCTTAAGGCAGCGAGGGAATGGTCGCCCCGCCTCCCAGCCCTTCGTTGGATATGTCAAGTCAACTGCCTGTCGGAGTTGTAGAATGAAGGAGGGAGGGAGAGAGAGAGAAAGCCAGCACAGAATCTGTCTTTGCACAGGCAACCGTTTTGAAGAACCGATGTGAGGGGAAGCAGCATGAAGCTGTAAATAAACGGAAGGCAGAGCCACTGCAACCGAGCACTGTGCCAAATAAAGCAGAAGAAATGCCGTCAAATCTGCGTCTCCGCATGGTTCCAGATTACTTCCAGCTAGCTTCCTCCAGTTTATCCAGGAGACCTCTCCAAGCTACTGCGAGTAACCTACCGCCTGCATCAGGGAGGCACGCGTCAGCCAAGAGCACATTTCTCACTGCAGTCTCCGAAGGCTGAGGCTGGTTCCTTGTATAGCATCCATTATTCACAACAAGTTGTTTCCTTTGAAGTCGGATACAATTTGACAAACAGAAACTGCCATTTATGGGCATTTCCCGCTTCCTGTAAACATAACCTCAGGATTTCTTAGGCCTAGAAGGACTCAATCTACCCTACCTGGGTTGTTCCAGTATTGCATCAATTTCATTTTTCTTTTTTAAAAAGCTACACAGAATGTGCACAAGAGCCAATGTGGCTGCTTGAAACCAGACACTGCAAAACCAGCATTAGGTGTTGGCACTATCTGGCATGTGGGGCCCTTGCTGTCAGTCTCCAAAGCCCCTTAATCCTGCTACTTCTCCTCCTCCTCTCAGTTGCCTCCTCCTCCTTTGCACTCCTTCTTCATACAATTAAGGAAGGAGTGAGGACCAAAGTCCTGAACCTGACAAGCTGCATTCCCTTCTCTCCTCATTTGGCTATGTAAGCCTCTTAACCGGAAACCTACAGGGCTCCCTGATTATTAACATCTACCCTGCTACCTCCACCTTACTTCCTTCCTTCCTACCACCCCTTGCCCCCTGGGCTGATTGGAATGCTTATTTTTTTTACATCTGTAGTATCATTTCAAGAGATGATTAGCACCCTCTCCTGTGATTGGGCAGTGTTGCAAATAAGATTGGTTGGGCCTCAGATATCTGGCTGTAGCTCAGTGGAAAAGCTCAGGGTTGTTGGTTTTTTGCAAGCTGAAAGTCTCTGATTCAGGGTCCAGGATCTCCAGGCAGAGGTGGACAAAAAGGCTGACATCTGGAATCTGAAGGTCAGGTGCCAGTAGGGATGGGCAAATTAACAGAGGCTAGGTCTATTAATAGTTATTAGTTAAGTGGAGCTTCCCTATTCAGACCCAAGATACCTCTGAGTCATGGGTTAGTCATTCTTGTCAAAGTTGTCTAAACTAGCCACTAGCGATGAGTGAAGCTGAAAATTTAAGTTTCTCTCAGTTTCTTTTTTTTTTCTAGTCATAGGTTTAGCTCAACACATTTCAACATCAGCTTGTGAATTAATTTTCTCATGAAAATTCACCACATTCTCTCATAATGTACACAAATGATTATATTCTTTTCCCTAATATAATGCATTTTTGTATGTTACCTTCACCATTAATTGCATTCGTATGCACGCTTTACCCTAGCTTATGCATTTTTGTAATGCATTGCTTGAATGGAAAACTGCATTGCAGAATTTGGAGAAGTGTGAATTTCAGGTGAGAATTTTGGTTCTCATATTACGTTGGATGATGTGAGATAGGTTCACTTTTAAATTAAGATGTATTTTAATTAATTGATGTCTGTTTTTATGTATATTGTGTTGTTTTTATGATGTTAGCCACTCTGAGCCAGGCCTCAGCTGGGGAGGGCGGGATACAAATAAAAAATAATTATTATATATTATTAAATGGATTGAATTTCTCCCCCATCTCAAGTCCAGTGGAAGGAGACACAACCTATCAAGATAGACCGATTGTTGCAGAGTGCCCTAATTCAGCCAGAACTCTGTACATGCCAAAGAACTGTGTGTGGTTTAGCTTTGCTTCGAGCAGCAAATGTGTCACGGAGGTGGGAGAGAGAAAACCTCTGTGGTGGAATCCAGTGATGATTTCAGCATGTGCTAACAACCACGATCAGAAAGGTGCAACCCATACACCTGGGTAGAGAAATTTTGTTTTGTCCTCAGGACCTGATTCCTTTCTGGTGTGGTCTGTGTGTCACATGCTAGTGGTGGGTGGGGCCATAGGCAAAGTGAATCATAGAACTGTAGAGTTGGAAGTCACCCCAAGGGTTATTTAACCCAACCCCCTGCAATGCAGGAATCTCAACTAAATCATTCATGACACCTTAGATATGTAATGAAGGTGCCAGGTGAGCCTGCTTGGGGAGAGCATTCCACAAAAAGGGAGCCACTGCAGAAAAGTCCTGTTCTCCTGATGCTGCTGCCCTTGGGACCTCTTGTGGAGGAGGCACATGAAGAAGGGCCTCAGATGCTGATCCCAGGGTCTGGGTATGAAATAAATAGAAATGAGATCATTTAACAGACCTTATTTGACAGCTTAAAACTGAACAAGATAGAGAACAATGCTTATAACAGAAGGGGAAAAAATAGTATACAAAACACCCATACACTCCAAATCCATCTATTCTCAATAGTTTGGACCCCAAGATCAATTTTCAGACATTCAGGGCTCCCATTCCACCTCTGCAGACACTCCTACTCTGGCTCTCACCCAGACAGCAGCGTACATTCATTCTGGCTGAGGACTGCAAATAAGCCTTCAGAGAGCAAGGGAGATGGCACCCTTGCCCTTGGGGCGACTTCTGAATTGGGGACCTTTATAGCCTTTTCTGCAAGCTAAAGATAAGGGGTATAGGGGAGAAACTTGCATTTCAAAGGGCATGTTTTAGAAAGAAACAGTTTTAGCATAGAACTGGTGCTGTGTTCTCAAAAAAAAAAAAAACTAAAAAAACTATAACAACCAGAGTGTAAGGACATATTCCAGGCAGGCAAAAGCATGCAAAGGGAGTGCAAAGCAAGAATAGTGAGGTGTGGGAGGGGAAAAAGGAGAGTCCTGAGGAGAGGGTGCAAACTGGAGGGTGGGACAGAGGCCACATTTGCCCATTGCACCTGAGGTTTCTGACCTCTGCACTAACAGATCTGGTAGCAGAAAAAAGGGGAAAGACTGTTGCTCAGTGTCAGACCATTTGCCTTGCATGCACAAGGTTCCAGGTTCAATTCCCAACATCTCCACGTAGGGCTGGGAGACCTTCCTGAAACCCTGGAGAACCATTCCCAGCAGAGGCATTTTAGGAGCAGCAAAAATGATGTAGAATGGAGCACTAGAGGTGTCACCTCTCCCAAATATTAGCATCACACTGCTGAAATTTGAGAGCCCAAAGTCTGCCACTGCTGCCGGCCTGTGTTGACAATGGTGCGCTAGACAAACCAACAGGTTTGTCTCAGTATAAGGCCTCTTCCTATGTTGCTAGTATGAGACACCTTCCAATGTGCTGTTCTAAACTAAAGCACTCTTAGTAACGTAAGCCAGATTCATGTGCTTCATTAAACCTGCTGTTTTCAACCAGACTTGTCAACTGACATGTTTGCTATGATAATCTGCTTGGAAAATATACTGTGAGCCTGAGACTTGTTGCTTCCTTTAAGGGGAATTAATGTTGCAGGGATAATTTTCACAGAAAAAAAGTAAGATTACTGCCAGGGCTGTTTGTACATTGCTCTGCTTTAATCTTTTCCTCTCTTGCTTCTGGGTTTGGGAGGTTTTTTATTTTATTTTTTTCAAGTTGCCCTAATTTTGTCAATTTTACATTCTCTATCAGTTACAGTTAGGTCCTCTAAAATCTCTTATATTTGGCAACATATTTTATACTCCTTTCTTTTTAAGTGCAGTTTTGCTCTCCAAGTGAATTTTGCTAATGCATCCTTAGGGGTGATATTTTTAAAATCTGTTTCCAGCAGACTGGAGAAACTCCTCTACCCCACCAATGACCTTTCCAAGAGGGGTCAAAAGAATCTCCCTAGTCAGGGATAATTGACTTAGCTTTGAATTTGCTTTGAATGCCCTCAGCAATATTCTCATGTTCCTAAATCTGACTGGCTGCATAGTGTGGTGGCATCATCCAGTCTGATTGTCTAGCCTATTAATCATGCCATTCTTGACTGGCTAGGTTTACCCATGCCTAGAAGTTTGTTTTATTTATTAAATGTCTGTATCATCTTTCTTCAAATGACCACAGGGCAGTTTACAACATAGAACACAAATGTCCACTGCATATCATAATAACTATACAACATAAAAATCAAAACAATCATAATAAGTTGAAGTACATAATAATATGCAGATTCTCTAACAAGAGCAGAAAAAATAAAGGGAGGGGAAAATCAGTTTCAGGGTGTCTTAGAATACAGAAAAACAGTGCAGAAATATAGAACCTTCTTTCTGTCCAAAGCCAGCTCTCAGTACCAGCCAATGACAGGCCCATCCAGTTCTCACCTGAGAGCTTTCTTTTCCCCACCTGGATCTTCACTTCTCCGCCTCTCACTTGGGTCCTTTCTCCATCTATCAGCCCCATGCACAAGAGTGCAGTCCCTGGCCCTCAATGGCTAGAAGGAACAAAGGACAATGTCCTTTGATGTCTCCCCCAAGAAGTGACTCCCATCACTGGGCTAAATAGCTTAGTCAGTGGCAGAGGATGAGACTCTTAACCTCTGGGTTGTGAGTTCGAGCCTCATGTTAGGCCAAAGATTCCTGTGTTGCAGGGGGATTGGACTAGAGGATCTTCATGGTCCCTTCCAACTCTACTATTCTGCGATTCTGTGATCCCGCTGCCTGCAGCAACGCCCAGCTTTTCTCTCCCCACCCTTCAATGCATCCTTAGTGTGAATCAAATCCAGTTTGCCTGTTTCTATGCAGCATCAGCCAATTAACACTGTTCTAAAATGAGGGTAATGATGGCAACTGAAAGAAGTGAAGAAACGGGGTTATTCACCCCCAGTGCTGAGAGACTGACTGCTGCTAACTCTCCCGTTCCATTAAAGCTGTGGAGCAGAGGGAGAGAAGTGAGGCAGGGCTGTTTCACCAGCTCTGCTGGGAGACCAGCTGTCTCTGGCCTTCCCTCAACTTTCACATAGTGGCAACCATTCCAGCAGGCTACTGGAAGCACTTCCATACAGAGCTCAGTTGGTAGAGCATGAGACTAGATGACCCTCGTGGACTAGATGACCCTCTATGATACTATAATTCTAAATTTCATCATAAGTGTCATTATGAGAGTGGTGACTTTAAGAAGTGGTGCCAAAGCTTCCTCTTTTTCCTCCTTTCTACCAAACTTTTGTTCCTTGTGTGTTATGCCTGAGTGCAGGGGCTGTCTTATTACTAATTTTATTGATTTATAATGATGATGATGACACATTTATAAGGGGCAGATGGGGCTCGTCCACCTGGGAAGTTAGCCCATCTAGTTGAAGGAAAACTCTGATCCTGAATCTCCACTGCCATGTGGGATATCTTCTGGAGTATAAAAGTCTTAGAAGTAAACCTTACAGAAATCCAGGGTGCCTACCTAATGGCGCCTTGTTATGCCTCCTTCTGGCAACTCCTTCAGCCAGTCTGGTGCCAGACATCTTGCTCTGCTTTCCTTTGGACCCTGTCAGCAAGGCCAAGAGGGCTGTCTTGTCATCCAAACAGCCCAGGAACTCCATACAGACTGTCCAGGCTTGTGCCCCAAGCCTGCTTACACAGCAGTTTGGCTTCACCCTCAGAGGCGTACTCCATTGTCTCTCTCAAGGCAGGTGGATGCCAACATTTCTATCCTGTTGTTTGGCCAACCTGGGCTTACGATGTTTGAAAACATGATTATAAAATACATAGTAATAAAAACAAGCATGTTAAAAGCAATTGTCAAAACACAGTAAAACACATTTAAACCAGTGTTAAGGAATAACAGCCTAGTGGTCAGCTTTGCAGCTTAGCTTTCAAAGCTGAATAATGTTCATAGTAGAACCAGTGACATTAATGTATCTGGCTATCAGGTCTTTTCATTTCAGTGGGTCTACTCAGTGTAAAACTCTTTTGGTTACAGCCATCTATATTCAGAGACCGTATACTTCTGAACACTGACCGCTTGGCGAGAATGACAGAGAAGAGTTATTGTCTTCATGCTTTTTCAATGGGCTTAGTAGAAATATTTGGATGGTTTGAAGTAGAAATATGGGAGAAATCTGGTAAAATTTCACATTTAAAGCTAAACTTGCCACATCTGTAGCATTGTCTCCACTGACTGGCAGCAGAGGAGGAAAGGAGCAGAGAGGTAAAGCAATGGCAGAGAAAGTGACTGGTTACCTGTTTTCCTGCTCCTCATTTGTGGAATGCCCTCCCCAGGGAGGCTAGCCTGGCAGCTTCACTACATATCTATCAAATAGCCACAGTTCCATCAACACAACAGAGGTTAGAATTCAAGACAGAAGCACTATCCCTGCATTCAGGAAAGCTAAGATGATAATCCTCATATCTGAATACACCTTTAGTGAGTTTCATGTATGCAAACTGAGTGGGAATTTGAACCCTGAGCTCCCACGTCCTCGTAGTCCAACACTTTAAACACTGGCTGCTGTGGCAGTGAACTTTGTGAATCAATTCTACATTGTTTGTATGTGTTGGGGAAATGCCTTTTTCTTCTCCACATCACCTTCATTGGCATCTGAAAAGGTTTATGCGCAGTGGTCCTGCAGTGACAGTATTTACTCCCAGTGTTCATATCAGAAAGGAGTTTTTCTTCATAAGAAAATGTAGAGAAGGAGGCCTCATATTTTTCAGAGAGAGATGGGGAAAATAGAGGATCTCTTTCTATCATTTCTGTTCTTCTTTAGTAGGTCAAAGCAGGCAGCCGATTACCTTCCAGTGCTGCCTTTGCCTTGGGAGTCTACTGAGGTCTGACAGTGATGTCTTCTAATTGTTGTTTATAGATGACACAAGACATCACACTCCTTTCTCCCTCCTCATCCTAGTTTTGTTCTGAAAACCTGCTCATTGTGCTTACTCCTCTCTTTCCTTATTTTATTTCCTGTAAAATGTCTTCCCACCAAAAGGAGGAAAGACAGAAAATCCTTTCATGTGGGTTTGAGGAAATGTCACTGTATTGACAATGCTCTATAATGCTTGCTTTTGTTTTTGTTTTAATAGGGCAGAACCCAACAACAGTTTCTTACACAAGACTGGCTGGCTCATGCAGTGGACACGCAGGAGAATGGAAGGTACCTGAAGCAAAGAAAGAAAGAAAGAAAGAAAGAAAGAAAGAAAGGGAATTTCCCATTACTTTCTGGTCCAAATCTGGGAAGCCTGACTTGTGCACATGTAAGACCAGTTCTGTATTCCCCCACCTCTTTAAATAAAGAACTAGGTGTAAGAGGCCACATCTGCACCATGGATTTAAAACACTGTGACACCACTTTGATTGCCATGGCTTCCCCTAAAGAACTGTGGGAACTGTAGTTTGTAAGGGGTGCTGAGAGTTATTAGGAGACCAACATTCCCCTCACAGATCTTCAAATCTCAGAGTTCCCTGGGAAGAGGAACTGATTGTTAGTGCTTTGAAGGGAATAAGTGTACCTTTGCAACTCTCAGGAATCTTAACAAACTACAGTTCCCATAATTCTTTAGGAAAAGCCATGATTGTTAAAGTCGTATCATGGTGGTTTAAATGCATAGTGTGAATGTGGCCAGTTTAAACATCAGACTGCTTGCAGTACGTTTCTGAGCACAATTCAAAGTGTTGGTGCTGACATTTAAAGCCCTAAAGGGCCTCGGTCCAGTATATCTGAAGGAGCATCTCCTCCCCCATCATTCTGCCTGGACACTGAGGTCCAGCTCCGAGGGCCTTCTGGTAGTTCCCTCACTGCAAGAGGCCAAGTTACAGGGAACCAGGCAGAGGGCCTTCTCGGTAGTGGCACCCGCCCTGTGGAACGTCCTCCCATCAGATGTCAAAGCAATAAACAACTACCTGACATTCAGAAGACATCTGAAGGCAGCCCTGTTCAGGGAAGTTTTTAATATGTGACATTTTAGTGTATTTTTCATCTTTGTTGGAAGCCGCCCAGAGTGGCTGGGGAAACCCAGCCAGATGGGCGGGGTACAAATAAATTATTATTATTATTATTATTATTATTATTATTATTATTGCTGCTGTAAAGGGAATGAATTTTGATGTATTTATTCATACAGTATAAGCACACTTAAATATTTGATATTTAGATTTTAAAGATGATATGTATATATTTTTAAAAGAAAAACAGACTGATATTTAGCATGTTTTTTTCAAAAAAAGATAAAATGGAACAGAACATTAAAGTTTCATTTTAGAAACATTGAAAGGTTTATATGAAGTGATACGGTGCAATATATGATAGTCTTTCTAGTACTTACAGTTTCTATGGCACATGTATGTGTACTGGCCCCAAATTTCGAAATTTGAACACTTTCAGAATTCTGCAATGCAAACTGTTTTTGGTATTTTAAAAAGGACTAAATGTTGCTCTTGAACAGGGGTGGGGGACTTTTAAGAGCAGCGCTTAAGACTTGGTGAATTCTAAGCCAGTAATATCAAGCATCATTTTGCTAAATTACAGAGCAATCCAAAAAGCGACGGGAAAGGGTGGATGGAAGCTACAGGAACTGCCAAAAATCCTAAGCTCTACTGGGCTCATGCTGGCACAGAAGAAGGGAAGGAAGGATGCAATTTCTTTATTCTCCCCTTCCCTGCTTTGCCCCCCCCATTCTTCTTTAAGTTTTCCTTTCCATAGGTCTGTTTGCCAGCCCTGGGCCTGGCATATACCCTCATTTTGCCTATTATGGGAGCTAGTTGAGGGAATGGTTGTTGGCAGTTACTAACAAGGATGACTAGATTCTCAATTCACTGGTAGTTTGCCTCTGAGTACTAACTGTTGGGAATCACTAGCATGAACCATGCTGTGGACGCAGGTTCTTAACTTCCTGTTAATAACATAAGAACATCCTGCTAGATCAAGCCAATGGCCCATCTATGCCAGCATCTTGTTTTCACAGAGGCTGACCAGATGTCTTTGGTATATTGGTAAGCTTGATCCAAGCAGCTGGACATCTGGTTGATCACTATGAGAAAAGGATTTAGGACAGACATCTCATTGGCCTGATCCAGTCCATTCATTGATGTTCTTATAAACAGGAGGACTCAAAACCTCTTCCAGTATTCCCATGGAACCTCTCCTTTCTGTTTTCTCAGTTGACAACAAGGATGTCTCTGTTGGCAAACCTCCTTCACCTTCTGTGGAGATGAAGATGCATAGAATCCACAGGAGCCAACTCCTAGTGGCAGAGGGGTCTTTGGGGCCCCCAACAAAATATTTCAGCCCCCCTGCAGTTGATTGGCATTGCCATTCAAATGGTGTACATGCACTTCATCATGTGATCAATTATATGGAGTGGAATTTACCACCACTCTGCCCCCCCCCCATATTTTATTCAAGTTGGCACCCCTGTCAGAATCCTATGATCCCATGAAGTCAGGGAGAAGCAAAATATTAAACAGCTCATATGCCCATGTGTACAGACAAAGGGGGGGGGGACACCCCAATGGGTTTTAAGATTCCTTCTTCCTGTGCATGTAGCTGTGTCTGTGTGGGGTAGATCACCCCATTATGGTTTTTTTAAGGCATTGTTTAAAATTTAATGATTCCAGCTCTTGAATTCAGACAATGCAGTAATAGTTTATTAATGCTTGGGCCATGGGCCATTCACATGTCAGATAAATAGGTGCAATACAGGAACCGACAGTATAAAATACTGCATAAGATCACATTGCTACCTAGAATCATATATAAAACCTACATCTTAAAAATACTACATAAATCACATGTAACTTGTATTATTAAAAGGGTGAAATTGAATACAGATAAGAAACATTAGTTATTAAAAGATATAATGGTTAAATAAGAGCATCCCCAAAGCAGTTGACTGCAATCTCATTAATAACTCTTGCCTGGATTTTCTTTGCTCCTAGGGCAAAGAGAGAGACCTTCTGGGTTGCCCTACAATTTGTGTTCGACAGAAGGTAGAAAGCTGTTTCTGGAATGGTATTGGAATATAGATGAGGCAGAATAGATCCCAGAAATTTAGTTCTTGGTTCAGAGTAAAGTGAACAAAAGAACAAATAGTGAGGCAGATCCTCGGTTTCTGGGCCCCTGGAAATACAAAAGTGGAACACCAAGGGAGTATGAGAGTATCTGCTGTCAATCATAGCTGTAGGCATCATTTGGAAGTGAAGGGCTGTAAATACTGAATTCTAACAATAAGGAGGTTTTTGCCAAAATTTAGCTCTAAGGGATGTGTATTGCGGCTTAATATATAGGTTTATCATTGCCCCTCCAAATCACCTGCACCAAAGCTACCTAGCAAATCACGTTCTCCCATCCAGTGGGGAATAGATATAATTCTGAACTTAGCTAAACATTCGGACCAGTGGCGCTGTTGGAGAGAGACAAAAGAGAAACACATTTGTGCTTGCTCTCACAGGGTATACTTAATTGAAAAAAACACACATTATTTTTAAGAAATAATTTCTTGTCTCTTGCTTAATTTGTAAGCATGGCTGATTCAGAAGTGTTCATGGGTATTCCTGAGGCAGGAGCCAAGAGAAGCAAATGAACCAAAAAATAAATTACACTTTGAGAAATATCTGCGCTTAAAACATCAACCTTAGGGATAGGGTTTTTGGAGGCATGCAAATGATAGTTCTGCATAAACATATGCACAGCACAGAATACCTGGTAGATTTTTTAAAAGTAGCTACCTGACTGATGGTGGTTCAGAACTCTTATATCTGCAGGTTGGAAGGACACCCCCCCCCCCGCCGCTCTTTTTCTTTTATGCATCTCTCTCATGCATATTCAGTTTAAATTAGAGTTAAGGTTGAGCTGAATTTTCCTTCTAAACTTTAAAAAAAGTTTTTAAACTCTCAAGAAACATTCTTCCCCACATAAAATAAAGCCTGAATGTGAAAATAAACATCACTTCTCCGGGCATGATCTCTCTCTCTCTCCCTCCCTCTCTCTTAAAAAAGAGAGCTAAGGTTGCCTTATTTCCCCATCAGCTTGTTAGTTGTTGTTTTTTTTAAAGAAAACAAGTCCTCTCCTCACAGAAAATTGTCAGTGTTTTAATGTGCATTTCTCCTAATGCACAAATTACCAGTACTGTATGCAGTTCTTTCTAACACTTTCTTTACAAGCAATTTGCCCTAACATTATAAACTTTTGTATGTTATGTTCACTAACATATACATTTTAAAGCACACTCTCCCCTACTGTATGCTTTGTAAAACAATTTATAATGATTTTAAGAATGAGATAATATTTTTTGTAGAACAACAACTGCAATCAGATTTTTATCAAACTTTTATTTAAAAGAACAGCAACAACAACAACAAAAATCCCACACCCCAATCCCTATATAATTCCAAATCTATAGACCTGGTACAATATAAGATCATCATGTACAATGGAAAATGCATTTTTGCAGTTGATTGTATTAGATTGTATGACAATTAGCAGGTACTATCGTGAGAAAAATATCAAAAGTATTAAAATCATTGAAAGATTATTTAAAATACCAAATTGTGAACTTCTAGAAAGGCAACTTAAGTATAATGCAATACAAACCATCATTTAATTGTAAAAACAATGTAAGTATTCCAAATTGCTGTATATTGGGGTGGGAACCTATTTCATTATTCTTGTCCTGTAGATATGCTATGAAATTTAACCAAACCCATATGAATTTAACAGGGTTTTTTTTTTGTATAATTCTAGGTTTGTGCAATATCCCCCGCCTCCATAACAGCTATATACCAAGATTTTTGATGCCAATGTTTTAAGGTTGCTCCTTGTAAGTTATTCCAAGTGATATGTAAAACCATTAAGAGATGTCCTCTTAAGTTCATTTCATTGAGTAGGATATCTGCATTTTGATTAAGGTTTAACAAAAGGAAGTGTGGGGAGCTGTCCACTGGTGGTTTTACAGTTTTCTGTATTTCATTTTTAAAAAAACCAAGGTTCCAAAATTTGCACACATGTGTGCAGGTCCACCACCTATGATAGGATGTGTCAGGTAGGGCCAGCCCACCCATGAGACAAGGCGAGGTGACCTCAGGTGGTAGGATCCACAGGGGCAGCAGATCCAGCCTCCAGTGAATGTGTCACCCACTGCTGCTGCCCCAGTAGGAGCAACAGCTGCAACACATTCCTTGGGGGCTCTTTATGCCACCTCCATGGGAACTCCCTCCCCCAATACCCTCTAAAGTGGCCTATTGACAAATAGGAAGCACAGTGGTTCTCCTGCCACCCCAGGGAGGAAATGGGCAGGAGATGCCCTCTGGGGTCTCCTGGGTCCTGCACTTGGCCAGTGTGATTCAGAACAGGTCTTGATTTCCCTTCCACTGTTGGGTAAGGTTGATTTGATTCTCTCCCTTCTTTCCAAAGTAGATCTTTATTCCTCCATGGAAGGAGGTGGGGAGACATCATTCTGTGGTTCCCCTCAGGTGCCAAAATGTTTGGGGGCCGCCCTGGTGGCAGGATCTGTACAGCCACTTGAGCACCTTAGATATAATTCAGCATTCATTCCAGACAATTGATCTGGAATTATGTAGCACCGATGGGCAAGTTTTAACTTAGACTCTTTAATCTGCTTAGAATCCCTACTAATTATCAGTCTATTCCAATGTATTTTCCCTTCTGTTGCCTCGTCTAGATCTCCCTCCTACATTGTTTTCAATCCCATCAGATTCCCCCTATTTACTGCAATTAAAGCATGATAGAGCTTTGATGTGACCCCACCCCAGTCCATCCTAAAAAAAAAATGATTCAGAGGCGGAAGGAACTTTTAACACCTATTCTTTAATATTGAGTCATGAAGGGAAAGCACACTATTGTCTCAGAGGAAGAGTGGGTGTAGTCTAGAATGCATTTTTGTGCATATATTTTAATTGGAGATCTGTGTAATGAATTTTTGAGTGCAAATTTCCAGGAATTGCCATGCACTGGTGAGGAAGGAAGGGTGAATCAGGTAGCTTTGCAACAAGATGTGAACCAAACCAGTTTCTCCCCCTTCCCTGCTTAGGTTGCTTATTGATGGAGGTGATAGGGGACCACATGACCCATCATTAACCATACTAGCTAAAGGGCCTGGCTTGTTTCCCAATGATGGAGGTCTTCCGGGGCAGAAATAAGCTTTTATAATAATAATAATAATAATAATAATAATAATAATAATAATAATAATAACAACAACAACAACAACAACAACAACAACAATAATAATAATTTATTCTTAATAAATGATAAAAATGGAAATAAAAAAACTAACATATATCTCCTATACTACAAACACAAACCCTACATGCCCCCGTGACTTCATTCCACCAAGTGGCTTCCCTCCACCACTACTCAACTTCCTTTGGTTCAAATTTGAATATTGTCATTGCATTATTTGGATAATGCATCTCTTATAACCCTTTCTAATTATTGTTCTCATCTATACTTTACATATCAACATATTCTTTTTGGAGCAGTGTTTTTCCATATAGTCCTCGAAACATTGTCATTCTAATCTTAATTTTTTATTTGTCTGAAGTCTTATGGCTGCTGTTAAACTTCCTAATTCTATAAATTTGCTTAATTTACATATCCAATCATCTTTTGTGGGAATCATCTCCCCTTTCCATTTACTAGCAAGGGCTATTCTGGCAGCTGCCATGGCATATGGAAAAATTGTTTTCTTTTCCTGTGGGGAACCTAATTAATACGCCTCTCCTTTCTTTTCTATGGGGATTTTAAGCATCTTTTTCAACTCTTCATGTATAATACCCCCCAATTTTTAAAATCTTTTCGCAGCTCCACCAAACATCAATCACTGTATCTTCTGCTTTAGCACATTTCTAACACAGATTGGACTTTAATTTATAGATCTTTGCAAGTTTTGATGGTGTTGGATACCACCTGAAGAACATTTTCATAAAGTTCTCTTTAATGGTATAAAGGTAAAGGGACCCCTGACCATTAGGTCCAGTCGTGGCCGACTCTGGGGTTGCTTTATTGGCCAAGGGTCATGTGGCCAGCATGACTAAGCCACTTCTGGCGAACCAGAGCAGCGCACGGAAATGCCGTTTACCTTCCCGCTGGAGCGATCCCTATTTATCTACTTGCACTTTGATGTGCTTTCGAACTGCTAGGTTGGCAGGAGCAGGGACCGAGCAACGGGAGCTCACCCCGTCACGGGGATTCGAACAGCCAACCTTCTGATCAGCAAGTCCTAGGCTCTGTGGTTTAACCCACAGCGCCACCTGCTTCCCCCTTTAATGGTATAGCAGGCTGTAAATCTGATATCCACTCGCCAGAGCCTCTCCCACTGTTCTAGGTAAATCGTATGGCCAATGTCCTGTGCCTATTTGACCATTACCTCCTTTACTACTTCATCTTTCAAGTCCCACTCTAGAAGTAAGTCATAACTTTTAGATAACAATTTCTTATCATTTTTAAGCAATACAGTATGTAATTGTTAAGCTGATGATATTGAAGCCAATCAGATACATATTGTCTTATTTCCTCAAACAGTTTCAACCTTAATTGGCCTTGATCTTCCCACAATATCTGTCTGTAAGTTGCCCAATTACGTTCCATATTTATTTTTTTAACAGCATGGGCTTCTAATGGGGACAACCACCATGGGATCTGTGGTTCTAGTAGTGGTTGATATTTAATCCAGACTTTATATAGAGCTTTTCTAAGGATATAGTTAGGGAATCCTCTATGGACTTTTGCCTTGTTGTATCCGAGATAGGCGTGCTACCCGTATCTATTACTATAACTCTCAAGGTCCAAAATGTCTGTTCTTTCTAATGTAATCCAGTCTTTAAACCAAATTAAACACTCTGCCTCAAAATATAATTTTAAATTTTGATTCTCTGATTCTTTTTTGTATTATGTTTTGTTGGATATAGAAGCCTTGAATAAATGGCTTGCTAGCATCCCAAATTGTTCTAATATCCTTATCATGAGACATATTGATTTCAAAACACTCTTTTAGTGATTCTTGGGCTTTTAAAAATATTTTTTTTCATCATTCAATATTCTTTCACTCATTCCCCAGCTTTTATTTTTCTTCTTGTTGCAGAACTAAGTTTAATTCCCACTCTAATGGTGAGTCGGGGTGGTGGCTCTGGTGTTACAGTATGCATTCCCTCCTGAATCTGCATTGGCTTTCAAAGATACAGCTGCCCTTGGGAGCTCCACCTGAGTTTCCTGTTGCTCGTGTTGTTTTAATGGAATTATTTAATTGCATATTTTAATTGTGGATATTCTCTTATATTGATGGTTTCATGAGATTGTTCTATTGCATATTTTAATTACAGCTGATTATATTTTAATGCTTGTGCCATTGGTTTTTATACCTGCAAACTGCTTAAAAGCCTAATTTGGCATTAAATGCTAAATAATGATGATGCCTAGGCCCCTTCTCTCTTGCAGCAGACACCACCCTCTTCTCGGTGACATCTCTTTCCTACCTCCACTTTTTCAGTCACCTGTGGCTCAGTGTTCAGGAACATGAAGCAGGTGCCAGCAGCCACATGTTGTGGCAAAGTGTTGAGAGATACACAGAAGAAAAGGGACCGTCATATGCTTGTCTCAGAAATATGTGCCTTTCCATGCCTGATCCTCACACTGCAATTCAGAAGCAGCCACTGTAAGAATAAGCATGCATATGAATAGCAAACAGTGTAGAACTCTCAAAATACATTATCCCCCAGTCCCGCACAGTGTTCACAGATGGTGCTTGCAACAGACAGTGCACTTGTGATGTTCAAAGGAGCTTTGACTATTTCTCCCATGCAGATGTAAAAGGACAGCTACACATTCAAACAGCCAACGGCACTTAAGTTAGTTTGAAGAATAGGATCCAGCCCTTGCTAATTTGTTTGTTTGTTTAGTACATCTGTTAGCCACTAGGTGGCAGTATCTTTGCCATTTATGGACAAAACAGACATGGTATTGTGTAGCATAATGCATTTTATTTTATTTTTTAAAATGGCAAGGAAGCTATGCCAATGCTACTGAGTGGGGAAGAAAAGCAACAGCACTCAGGATGGGAAGAAATGCCTTAGATGTGTGTACCTAAGTGTTTCAAAAGTAGGGCTTCCACAGTACTCCTGGTTTTTCTGCTGCATTTTTTTTTAAAATCTATTTGCATTCATTTGCTGCTGGTGAAATTCAGGCATGGCTTGGAGTTACCAAGGATGGGAGGAATCTAACATGGGAAACAAGAAAAGAGATCCATGTTAGATTCTCTCCTCCCCTGGTAACTCCAAGCCATGTCTCACCTCCAGATGTTGTTAGATGACAATTTCCATCCTTCCTGGCCACTGGCCATGCCAGCTGGGGCTAATGGGAAGTGATTATTTTGCTGTTAGGCTGTCTGTCAGTGTGCTTTTTACTATGTTTTTATTATTTTTATAATTGATGTCTTGTAATGCGTTTCTGATGTTGCACACCACCCTAAGATCTTTTGATGAATGGTGGTACAGTGATACCTCGGGTTAAGAACTTAATTCATTCTGGAGGTCTGTTCTTAACCTGAAACTGTTCTTAACCTGAAGACCACTTTAGCTAATGAGGCCTCCTAATGCCGCCACGCTGCCAGAGCACGATTTCTGTTCTTATCCTGAAGCAAAGTTCTTAACCTGAGGTACTATTTGTGGGTTAGCGGAGTATGTAACCTGAAGCATATGTAACCTGAGGTACCACTGTATAAAAATTGAATAAACAGGAACACCTAGAAGTGTTAGCTATCTCTACTTTAAAGCATGGGAAACTGCCCAGCTCTGTTTTGGGTGAGAAAGACCCCATCACCCGCTGGTGATCTTTGCTGGAGAAGATTCAAGTGAATGGAACTATAAATAATAGAATCACAGAACTGCAGAGTTGGAAGGTACCCCAAGGATCATCTAGTCTAACCCCCTGCATGCAGGAATCTCAGCTAAAGCATCCATGACAGATAGCTATCCAACTTCTGTTAAAAACTTCCAGTGAAGGAGAGTCCACAACCTCCTGAGTGAGAGACCCGTTCCACTGTTGAATGGCTCTTACTGTGAGAAGGATTTCGTGATGTTTAGTCAGAAACTTCTTTCTTGTAACTTAAAGCCACTTATTTGAGTTCTGCCCTCCAGAGCAGGAGAAAACAAGCTCGCTCCATCTTCCATGGGGCAGTGCTTGAGATATTTGAAGATGGCTATCCTATCGCCTTTCAGTCTCCTCTTTTCCAGACTAAACATACCCAGCTCCTTTAAGCGCTCCTCAAAAGGCTTAGTTTCCAGACTCTTAATCATCCTGGTTGCTCTCCTCTGCACATGCTCCTGCTTGTCAACATCCTTCTTAAATGTCCATGTTTACCTTTGTATGGTAGGGTACTTTTTAGACACCACTCTGTATTGTTCAGAGCAAGAGGCAAGCAAGAGGCATTATCAAGTGTTCAAGGACACATGCCAGCCAGGCAAAAAAATGGCCAAGGAGAATGAAAAACTGTGTGCGTATGTGTTTTGCGTATTATGTGGCCTTCAAAGAGTTCCAAGGGACAGATAAAGAGGCCTGGAGGGCTATGTTTACCCCTGGGCTGGAGGCTTCTCACTGCACTATAGACACTGATGGATCACTCTGTTGCCAACAATCCATATAACTTTTTCACATTTTCTTCCAAAAGTCTGTTTCCACATCAATCTACATGTGTGTGTGTGTGTGTGTGTGTGTGTGTGTGTGTATGATTGAAGGTATATTCATGCCCACACACAATACACTCTCACTGCACACATTCTGAATGCATTTCATTCCAAAATGCACATTTCAGAGTGCATTTAGATCCTGTTTTAGGTTCTTTTTTGTCTCTTTTTTGAGTCAAGAATGGTATTGCAAAATTCGGAGAAATTCTGAAAGCACAGTGGATTCTGAATATGTGGGCCAAGCCAGGCTCAAGGACAATGACTGAGTCAACCCACCTTCCCCCACATGCCAAAGTAGTCCATGAGGATGAAAGTGATCACGATCGAGCACACCAGTCACATCCTGTTCCCCAACCCCTGGCTATAGGAAGCACATCATTGTTGGTTGAGTTGGGTTTAATTGCATCTCATATATTTTGCATGCATCTTTCCATTGGCCCACTGGTCTGTGATACATTGTGGCTCCATTTTATCATTTTTATGTAAGGCCATTTGCACTGACTTCATTTCATTTCCAAATTGGTCTTAGTTAATGTGCCCAGCCTTGAAACTTCTGAACTTTTCATTAAGGCAGCAAAGCACCATTATTCCAACTGCAGCCTGTGAAGCTCACTCACCTAATTTGTGGATTAGAGGATAAATGAAAAGGCTGCATTATTGCTAATCATGCCAAAATGAATCTGACATTTACCAAACTGCCAACAGATCAAAATTCAAAAAAGGCAGAAGTCAACTTTTTCCAGTTTAGATATTATTATTTTACAATTCGGATTAGACAACATTTCTTTGTCACCACAAAGTAAAACAGCACTAACTAGTCTGTTTATGTTTGCTTGGTTTTTGTTTTGTTTTTTATTTAAAGATAATTAAGAAGAAGAGTGGGAAGGCTTTTTCAGCCTGAAGCCCAAATCTTCACCACCATCACTGATTTATTAATTGCCTTCTGAATTGCCGTATCAAGGTGATTTACACACAAGATAATTAAAAACAGTTAAAAACACAAAAACAGTCAATATATTTAAAACAAGACTAAAAGCCTAACTAGTGGCCACTCATGTTAACGACCCTTTATGCAGCTGGGAAAACCTGTCTGAACAAAAATGTCTTCATTTTTTCTCCTGGAAAAGGCAGATAGAGGACATTGTATCTTGACAGAAATGTTTTTCCATAGAACAGGAGCAGCCATGCTAACAGCCCTGCTCTAAGTTACTGCAGAGCAGGCTCCTGAGATCTTCAGAACTTGCAGGAGAACATCTCTTTCAGAACTCAGCCAACTTTAGGGTTTATAAGGGGTGAGGCGGTCTTTGGATCTACTTGGTTCTGAGCTACTGCACAGGGACTTATGTTAGGGACTTACATGTTAGTACCATCACTTTGAGATTGGAAAACTAGCAGAGTGGCAGCCAATGCAAACAGGTAATCAAATTGCCTCTGGGGACCACATGCCAGTAGAGGGCATAACTAGAGGCAAAAGTGGGTAGACACCTCCAATTTCACATTCCTGGTGGCGGTGGCTCTGGCTCTCCTCATTGGCACCCTTTCTTCCACAGGGGGTATCTGAATGAGGGTAGCAGGCTTTATTTAACCACGGATTGGTATTTAGACCACATTCATAACACACATTTAAAGAACAATGATACTACTTTAAACATCCTGGCTTCCACCCAAAGAATCATGGGAGCTGTAGTTTGTTAAGGGGCCTGAGCCTCTGTGTCCTTTCACAGAGTTACAGTTCCCAGGGTGGTTTAGCGATCCATTCCTTGTCACAGGGATTCTGGAGATTATAGCTCTGCAAGGGGAATAGAGGTCACCCCAAAAACTCTCAGACAGTTTCTTGTGTAGGGTGACCAGCCTCATATAACCTGTATGCTTGAAGCTAATTAATGCATGTATGGGTTAATGCCATAGACTAGTCTGTCCTGCCAGGCTTAGCTTATGTCATTTCCCCTCATTTTGGGAGGGAATGGACAACCATGGAAAAGAACATAATGTTGGCCTTTGGAGTGTTTGTAAGTACACAGTTTTTATAGCTTACCAAACACATTGTCTATATTCGTGCTAGGGGAAATGGAAACTTTGGAAGGGGATTTTAAAGTGGGAAACTTTGGAACTCACTGGAAATGGCACATTTCACAGCCTATATATCTAAGCTCTTCTCTGCTGCATATTTTGTCATGTTAAATCTCTGCTGAGGTTGTCTCACCAAAGCATACTTGCCCCAAACTTGGAACTTGGCTTCCAGGAATATTTCCAACATCCTGCTACTAATATATTTAAACAACTTCTTCTAGTTGGTCTTGATTTTTTAAGCAAAGTGTTCCTCTCTTTTTTTTAAAAGCATCCCTTATGGTCTGCATGTACTTCTGTTTTTGGCCAAACTTTGTGTTCATTTTCATTCCCCTTATCTAGAAAAGGCTTTAGTTTTTTTGAAGGAAGAGTCTATGGTTCTAATACAGTGGTACCTCTGGTTACATACTTAATTCGTTCCAGAGGTCTGTTCTTAACCTGAAACTGTTCTTAACCTGAAGCACCACTTTAGCTAATGGGGCCTTCCACTGCTGCCACGCTGCCGGAGCACGATTTCTGTTTTCATCCTGAAGCAAAGTTCTTAACCCGAGATACTATTTCTGGGTTAGCGGAGTCTGTAACCTGAAGCGTATGTAACCTGAAGGATATTTAACCCAAGGTACCACTGTACCTTCTTTGACTCTGCTCATTAACCATTATCTCATGACCTTGAGATTAAGAGTCTCATGCTCTACCAACACATTTTGGAGTGATTTTACTGGAACCTTCTGGATGCAAAGCAGGTGCTCTAGACACTGACCTGCAGCCTTCCCAACAGTATGTCAGCTTAGTGCTGAGAGAGATTTATTTCTTTACACCATTTGCAGGTGTGGGGGAGCCCCCTGAGTTTGAAATTGTTCCAACCCCCCCCCCCCCGCTATGCAATAAAAGACCAAATTATTGTTCAGCTTCCTGCATTTGAATGCAAGCGACTTCCTAGTGCATAGGAAGTGAATGAAAATAAAACAGGGGTGGTGAGGATAATAAGCTGAAATTGAGCTGGGGAAAGTACAGGCTAATGCAGCTATGGAAATCAATAACCCCATTGAGAGGTACTCAAGCAGAAGGATGAATCCAGAGTGGGGGGGTGACAAATGAACAAGTGGCTGTACATGGGGTGGGGGTGAGAAAGGAATAACTCTATTTACCCTAAAACCCACAAGCAACAAAAGTAGTTTCTGGCCTGTTGTGTTCTGTGCTTTAAGGTTGCAACCTATTCACCACACCAAGAGGCTGTATGCAGTTCTCCAGGCCTCAGTACCTGGCCATTGGTATTCTCCCTAAACCACACCCAATTCCAGGCCATCTCACTCTTTCTCTTCACCCTCCTTGAGTTCCTTTGCCTGGCTGGAATGTGTCATTGAACTGTGATATTGCCTCTTGTCTGGATTGGGGTCTCTCTCTCTCTCTCTCTCTCTCTCTCTCACTCACACACACACACACAGAGAGAGAGAGAGAGAGAGAGAGAGCACATGCTTGTTTGTAGAAGCCTCTGGCTTTTGTGTGACTGGAATGTAGCCTACTGTGCAGAGGTAACAGTCACTTGTATTGTTCCACTCCCTCTTGCACCCATCCCTTCACACACTCTGCCCCTAACAACACCTGCCACTGTGGCATCATCAAGGTTTCCAATGAGGGAAAGAGGTCCTTGAGCTGAAAACCTTTCCATGCTATGCACTCTTTGCTAGGAGTAAATCCCTATCAGCACTATACATTTAATGCAGTCCCATAGCCCTTAAAACTGTCATGGCTTTCCACAATGAATCCTGGGAAGTGTAGTTTGTTGAGGGTGATGTAAGTTTTTAGGGGACCCCTATTCCCTTTGCACAGCTAGAGTTCCTATTTCCCTGTGGAGATGGATTTTTTAAAAGAAGTACACACATGCGTGTGTGTGTGTGCGTGTGTGTGTTTTAAATTGTACATATTTATTAGCATCTTTCTGGGGACGTATGGACAGATTAAATTAGACATATCTGGTTTCTGAGCCACCCACCTCATATGATTCCAAGCCAGTTGCTCTACAGTATTTGAGAATTTGTAGGCTGGCTCTCTCTCTCTCTCTCTCTCTCTCTCTCTCTCTCTCTCTCCCCCCCTCTCTGTTATTAATGTGCTCCATCCCGAAACATAATACAACATTGCAAGTCGAGCATCTTCATTGTGAAGGCTCCTCTTACTCCTGTGAATGCACACCTTGAAATTTTGCCAGAAAGGGAAGAGCAGAAGTTCCAAGGTGATTGGTGATTACAGGGGCTCTTGAATCCAGGAAGAAAGTGTCCTTGAATCATGACACAAGCATGCCAATAGAAAGCACACAGAGCACAAGATGCAAACCTGTTTTCTAAAGTAAGAAAAACGGTTGTTAGTGATGCAAAGAAAGGATGATAATTGTGTAGAATCCCAATTATACTCTTCTTCTGTATTAGGTATAGCATATATCATAATTTTGCAAGCAAATTAAAATGTGTATTGTTTGCAAACTTCTGCACAAAATGGTTTTAGACTTAATTTAAAGCTCCCTGTTGCCTTTATGTCAGTGGGGAAATTCATTTTCTTGTAAAAGGGGGGCAAGGGCCCAGACTTGGCTTACATTTTCCTCACGCAGCAGCTGTACTGATTTTTAAGATTTTGGGGTTGACTCTTACATGAGCACTTAGAATGTTTGTGCACATTCTGTGACATTACAACAGCTTAGCCAATGGCTAAACCCATGCAGGGATGATTTTTATAGAGAAAGTGCTATATATATAGGTTATCCTTTGCCTCAGTTAGCAGATTTCTTGCAGACTTTCCCTTTCCTACCACATTAAGATGGAATGCTGTTGTTGTTTAGTCGTTTATAGTCAAGTCCGACTCTTCGTGACCCCTGTGATCTGTGAAAACAAGATGCTGGCATAGATGGGCCATTGGCTTGATCTAGCAGGATGTTCTTATGTTATTAACAGGAAGTGAAGAACCTGCATCGACAGCATGGTTCACACTAGTGATTCCCAACAGTTAGTTGTTGTTGTTTAGTCGTTTAGTCATGTCCAACTCTTCGTGACCCCATGGACCAGAGCACACCAGGCACTCCTGTCTTCCACTGCCTCCCGCAGTTTGGTCAAACTCATGCTGGTAGCTTTGAGAACACTATCCAACCATCTCGTCCTCTGTCGTCCCCTTCTCCTTGTGCCCTCCATCTTTCCCAACATCAGGGTCTTTTCCAGGGAGTCTTCTCTTCTCATGAGGTGGCCAAAGTACTGGAGCCTCAGCTTCACAATCTGTCCTTCCAGTAAGCACTCAGGGCTGATTTCCTTCAGAATGGAGAGGTTTGATCTTCTTGCAGTCCATGGGACTCTCAAGAGTCTCCTCCAGCACCATAATTCAAAAGCATCCATTCTTCGGCGATCAGCCTTCTTTATGGTCCAGCTCTCACTTTCATACATCACTACTGGGAAAATCATAGCTTTAACTATACTGATGGAATCTACACACCTATTTTAAAAAACACTGTGAAAATACTTTTTAAAGAAATGTTTTGAAAAATATATTGAATTTGCCATAGCTCACTGTCACCATCTAGTGTCACATTTGTATATTGCACTTTACAACACACTTAAAATGTTTTATTTGCAGCTGTATAGTTGCGTTATCAGTGCCAAATGGTTCATTTAGTTTTTAGACAATAGGAGGATAAGAAGTTTAGTATGCACACGCAAAACCCCTGCCCTTGGAGAGACAGCTAAATGGTACTTTTGGAGTTTTGGAGTGATAGCTCAGCATGTGCATTCAACATAGCTACAGCAATATATTCCCTTCATTTTCCTCATTTTCATTTTCTGCTGATACTAGCACACTAAATTCCAGACCAAGCAGTAGCAACCATCCAAAGGTTTCTGCCTGGACATGGTGAATCAGAGGAGTGGGTCATTAATAACCCCAGCACTTAAAGGAGGGAAGGGATTGAAATATGACCCTCTGGAATTCTCTGTCTTGCCTCTGGAACTCCTTCCATGTCCTAATCCTTTCCAAGCTACACTATTCAGCATCCCTGCTTTAAGTGGCAGAGGAAGGAGTGGGGGGGGGGAATTCAGGCTGCCCTGGGTGTCATCACTGGGGTGTGTGTGACAAAATGACAATAAGATGAGTTAATAATAATAATAATAATAATTGGGCTCACGAAACTTTTTAGTTCAGTCAACGTAAAGAAACGTGGCTGGCACTGGGTGCCATACTTTGGGGCCCGACAGTTACCACAAGGCCTGCAGCATGCCTGAGCCTGGGAGTGACACGGTGGCTTGGGTGCCTGCAGGCTCCATGCTGCCTGAAACAGCAGCGTGGGGCTTGCGTCTGCCCACCGCCTCTCCCTCAGACGCCCTACAGCTGAGGGGGAGGCGGCAGAGAGGCTCCACATGGCACACCCCACCCCTATGGGCGGCTCACCCCGGCTGCAGGACTAGGCACCCAATCAGCTAGCTATGCTGCTGCCTGCTTTGCATGGTGTGTTGGGATGATGACTTTGCTGTAACACTTTTATCACCTGTCCAAGATCCTGGAGACCCACTGCTGGTCAATGTATATCAGGAGTGGGATACCTGTGGGCTTCCCCTCATCCTATTAGATTACATCTCCTGTTACAATTAGGCATCTGATTTGAGCCTAGCTGCAAAAAGTACTAAAAAGACCAATGTAGCCCTTTATCCGTCTGCTTCTAGTTCCTGAAACTGGGCCTCAGGCAATATGGTTTAAAGAAGTGAAAACCAAGATGAAGCCTTCCATATGTTGCTGGCTTACAACCCCCATCTTCCCTTTCCAGTGCCCATGCTGAGTAAGGCTTATGGGAGCTGAAGTTGGGCAACATCTGGAGAACATCTGGAGGGCCTATCCCTGCTACAAAGCACCATGCCTATTGATGATGGCAGTATACTTAATAAAGAAGTAAGTACAGAAGCAAATGGTTTCACTTGCTCCATCAAATCATGACACAGTACTCATACTCTCTCCTATTTGTATGGGGATGGGTGTGCAATAATTGTTTTTAAATTATTTGGAGGTATAACTGAGTTTGCTCAGATCATCTTCTACTTTCTGCACTGCCATGGATTTATGCCTTTGTTTGTTCCATTCCCCTTGCTAAGCAAAATTATAGCAATTCGGAGCAAAGGTCTCTTCAAATCCATTATCTCAGAAGCCTAAGGAGGGGTGGGAATAAGGGGCACACATTTACTGAAGTGCAGTCAGAAATTCTAGTGCATAATCTCTTCGGTAGCTCAGCTACTGTCATCTCCCCACCATTTCCCATGATTTTCTTTTGGCTTCTGATTGCCTCTCAAGTAAGCTCTCCACCATGCTGGAATTCCTTATGCACCATCACTCAGTGTTGCTCCAGCACTATTTGGTCTGCAGAATGCAGACAGGAATCTGTTCTGATTTTTATCATGGTTATTAGAAGAAAGGTGACATGATGGGGATGACACTTCTTTTCATGAACTCAGGGCCCATCCAATGAAATTGAACATTAGACGATTCAGGACAGATAGATGAAAGTACTTATTCACACAATGCTTAGTTAACTTGTGGAATTTTAATCCCACAAGATAGATTGATGGCCACCCACGTGAATAGTTTTAAAGAGAGTTTAGGCAAATTCATGGAATATAAGGCTGGTGGTTATGCCATGATGGTTATCCACAATCTTCAGTATCAGAGATAGTAACCATCTAAATACCAGTTGATGGGAATCACAGGTGGGGAGAGCGCTATTTTACTCAGCTCCTGCTTGAAGGCTTCCCATGGGCATCTGAGAAGAACAAGATCTCAGACTAGATGGGCCTTTCACCTGACCCAGCAGGAAACGTATTGTTTACTTATCATAGAAACATAGGAAACATCCTTATACTTGTTGAACGACTGTTTCAACTAGGCCAATATTGTCTATAAAGAAAGGCATTAACTCTCCAGGATTTCAAGGAGCCATTTCTCAGTGCTACAGAGAGATATTGGGGATTAAAGCCAGAACTATTAGCATGCAAAGTAACTATGACCCTTCTCTTAATTTTCAGAGATTTTCAGAGTATCTATCTCATGCAACAGTTCATAGATAATTCTGTGAAGGTCTTCTTCTTCTTCTTCTTCTTCTTCTTCTTCTTCTTCTTCTTCTTCTTCTTCTTCTTCCCCCTCCTCCTCCTTGCATAGTTAGCATTGCTTCCTCATATCAATGGTATAAAAAGAAGCATTTAATTCTACCATATCTATTTGCTCAATTATATAGTTTCCCAACAATTTGTACATCACATAAACACAATTCTCTCTAAACAGTGTACAAAGGACCCAATAGAGTGAGCCTAAAAATGACTTACAACAATAGAATCAGACTTCAGTTGAAAAGCTTGCTGTAATCATCATCATCATCATCAAGCACCAGAGGTTCAGCAAGGAGGGGGCCTGTCTGAATGCAACTGGAATGGAGTTCCAAAAATTGTGTCCAGAATATTGAACACATAGCTCCTTCTGAATCTGAGCCATGCAACTGAAATATGGGGGTTTACTAACAGTGACTACATCAGTGATCATGTAGGAATATAAGGGATCTTGTGGTCCCTGAGGTATCCTGAACCCAAATTGTGAAGGGCCTTGTGGAATTAATGCAAAAGAGATAAACAACTACCTGATATTTAGAAGACATCTGAAAGCAGCCCTGTTTAGGAAAAAATTTAATGTGTGACATTTTAATGTATTTTTAATCTTTGTTAGAAGCCACCCAGAGTGACTGGGGAGACCCAGCCAGATGGGTGGGGTACAAACAAATAAAATAATAATAATAATAATAATAATAATAATAATAATAATAATAATAATAATAACAACAACAACAACAACAACAACAACAACAACAACAACAACTACTACTACTACTACTACTACTACTACTACTACAAGAGCCTTGAACCTGACCCAGTTCAAATATAATGTGCATCCAGTGCAAGCTCTTGAGCACTGGAATTCCATCAACTGCTTAGCTCCAGCATGTTGCACCAGCTGGAGCTTCTAGGTGAGGCCCAAGGTTAGCCCTGCAGAGACCATATTGCAATAATTGAGTCTTGAGGTTACCAGTGCATGAATCTTCATAGCCAGACTTTACCTGTCCAAGAACAGCCATAGTTGGTGTACCAGACATAGCTGAACCTCCAGCAACAAGGTTGAAACCTGCTATTTCAGAGAGTGTGCAACCTAATCCAGAACAGGCAACTTGCCATGTTCTAGTGCTAATGCTACCTCATGTGAAGGCTTTGTAATGGTGTCCAAATTTTAGAGTCCACCACACGTGTGTAGCCATTACTCATTCTAGGAGAGATATTGACTTCAGCAGCTATTTCCATGAATAATATTTGAAGAAGTATGCCCTTCAAGAATTGATGGCCATCAGTTTTTAAGCATTCATCTGGTTGTGTTGTGCTGCCTGGTTATTTATTTTGATAAGAGAGCTGTTTTGCCACCATTAGTTATAGGAAGTGTCTCTGCATGACCAGGTGAAAATCAATGCTTCCTCTGATTGGAAATGGGATAGCAGCAGAGGTGGGAAGAATGTGACGGAGGTTTAAATACAAATGAAAACTTTCACACATTTTTCCAGGATGCATTTGAATCTTTCTAACTTGTGTGTCTTCCCCTCCACACCTGAGCCTAATTCAAAGAGAGAAGAGGCAAAGGAAACATTTTTAAGTGTGCACAAAAAAACCCACATATTCGTATTGACATGAAAGTCATATATCCATGCTAACAATGGGAAATTTATTAGAAAGTGGTGGGGGACCCACACTAAGGTGCAGCTTTGTTCAGGTGATCACAACCAAAGGAAGCACTTTAAAAGGTCTAGAATGGCTCAGTGCATCAACAGGAAGCTAAAGAACACTGGACATGTTTTTCACAGTAAAGAATGGAGAAGGTATCAGAGTCTAGGTGCCAAATTATCCTTCAGGTGATGGAGTAAAACCTGAAGGGGGAAGGGCATGCACAGCCAGCCCCACAGATATGCTACTAGCTGGCGTGTCAGTGGGGCAGTGTCCCTCTGGCCAGAGTATGTAGCACTGCAAAGGCAGTTCTAGGGGAGTGGGAGTGGTGTGGTTGCACTGGGAGTGGAGGTTCTGGGGTGCTGCAGCCGGCACCACAACTATTACATCCAATGGAAGGTGAGAGGTGGGGGAGGCGATGGCACCGGATTTTAGTGTCACCACAGAGCACCATTGAAATTCGAGGTGCCAAGGTCTGCCAGCTGAGCACTATACTCAAACTCTGAGGCCTCTGTTGAAAGCACAGGGAGACCAAAGGCACTCTAGCTCTGTCACAGTAGGAGACTTTCATTTTCTCACATGAATACAATATTATTGTGAGCTTTGGCAGGGTAGGCTGCATGCCTGAGTCCCTTCATATTCCTGGTTCCAACAGAGACCCAACTGCTGGAATAGCCAGGCAAGTTTCTTGGTAATGACCCCAAAGCATGGGTCATAAAGGTAACAATGGAAGTGGATCTGCCAGAGAGTGAATGGATAGCCCCCCCCCTCCCTTAAGTGGTCAGGACAAAAGCCAGAGTTGAGAGGTATGAACTAGAAGCCAGAAGCACACTGGGCAGTGGAGAGACAAAGCCATACCTGATTTCTGCTGGGATCCAAGGCTGTGGCTGTGAGAGAAACAATACCCTCTTGGTGCTGTGCATCCCTCCATCATAGGCTCAGGTTGTATATATGTGTAAATAAACCATATATCACAAAGTCTCTGCTGTCCCTCATTCTGAGGAAACCAAACTCTGGCTAAGTGCCTGGAACCCCTGGAATCTTGCACAGCTCAGAGATTGGAGTGGCACACAACAGTATATTTTGAAATGATACAATGGATAAATGCTGAAATGAATTATAAATTATATTTTATTACACACACACAAGAGAGAGGTGGGGAGGGAGAGAGTGTCTTCACGAGTACAGTTTGACAGGGTATGATATCTATTTAACACATGGCTTTGACAAACAGACTTGTGTTCCAAATATGTGTATCACCCCACTTCAGACCTGAGCACAATGCATTTGTTCCAAAACCTAGTCAACTTAACTTTGGAATATTTATTTATTTTTTCTGCTTTGCAAGGTCTCATCCCTAGTCATGTTTCCTTGTGGGCATGAGATTTTGTTAGCTGCAATTGAAATGAAATTTTCCAGGCTACAGGAACATTGAACTGTCTCATGCAATAACTGTTTCTAGTTTATTCTTGGAGAATAAAATTGTCTTTGGAGATTCATTACAACTTCGCTCTCCTCTGTCTACGAATTCAAAACATTAGATGGAAATTATACCCAGCTATGGCATGTTACTGTTTGGCTTCAAGGGCTGAGGAGAATTGAAAAGAGGCATCAGAACCTGCTGAAGAGTCCTTAGTAATGCCTAAGGGGCATAACATTTTAATAGAATGTGATGCCTGTAGATGAAAGATGCAATAAACACCAATTGTTATTGCTTCTCCTTTGCCTTAGAAGTAGACTTAGGAGTGCAAACAAGCAGAATCAGAGGCAATATTTCTATTTTTAAAAAATATCTCTATTTTTAACAGCTTCTCCTTTTGAGAGCAAGTTAATCATGATACATTTGTGGGCTGGTCTCGTGTCCTTCCTAAAATGAAGATACACAACATCACAGTCAACATCACAGCCTTATTTTCATAGACTATGTAAAGAAATGTGCATACATCTGAACCCAACTTATGGGTGTGTTTCTCACATTCATTCTTAGATCCCTTCACATTCTACAGATAAAAACAGATAAGCTTTGCCTAATTACACATTGTTGAAAGTTCTAGTTCACTGGCTGTAGACCACCAGAACTGAACCACCAGAAGAAAGGTGCAGATTGGAACCAAAGTTATCCATTGGGTATCATATTTCCCAAATGCTCTGACACAGTTCTTGACTCAAGGAATCTACTGGGAGAGAAAAATATGTTTAGAAAAGTTGTAGAAATATGTTTTGGAAAGGAGAGAACATTTTAAAAATACATATTGAAATGAAAAATTTGCATACACACAAACACTTTCTCTCTCTACTAACACCCCCCGTTTTCACTTTTCCCAACCCTATTTTTTAAAACAATTTATTTCTTCTATTCTGAAGTCCTACTTTGCAGACACACACAGTGATGATATATGTTACTGGATATTTAATAAAAATAAAATTTTAAAAGAAAGTCTGTCATGTAGATTGCTCAGTTAGAGAAGGTGAAGTTCAGCTAGTGGGTGTTGTATATATACAGTTGTCTGCTTGTAAATGAAATATCTGTTCTAAATTACGGATTTAAATCTGGAACTTCATGTTGAAGAAAACACAAGGCACCAGGAGTGAAATACATGATCGTGGGAAAGTACTATGGAATATTTGAGGGTTCCTCAACCCTTTTCTCATAGATATAAGGCAGCAGAGGAATGAAAGATGGAGAAGTTTGAGTACACTGAGAAAAGGAGGACACTGAAACATTCCCCGTAGCGCCACTTGCACACCACAGCAGCACAAATTACCCCTTTAACTTCATTCACTTCCATCTGCCCCTCCCCAATAATTTTCCTCTCCAACTTTCTTCCCCCATCACAGAGCCTCAAAATTGTCCTTCTTCCCTCTCTCCCATATTTCACTCATTCCTCCAAATGCCTCATTTGCCTCCACTCAGTTCAGCTTCACTCACAGAGAAATTTTTCTCCCTGCCCCCCAAAGCCTTCCATTAAGACCCTCCCCTTATCATTTACTACAAACATGAGTACCCTCCTTTTTCTTCCTGCCCTCTCCTCCTTTCCCCACCTTTAGAACCTTCAGAAACAGACAATGAAAACAGTTTGATGATAGCATACTCTTCAACATTTTCCCCATGAAAATAGGGATGTCTTATTCAACAACAACAACAACATTTATACCCTGCCCATCTGACTGGGTTGCCCTAGCCACTCTAGGCAGATTTCAACAAATATAAAAACATAACACATTCCCTATACAGGGCTGCCTTCAGAGGTCTTCTAAAGGTTGTATGATTACATAAATCCATACCCTGCAACATTTCTTCGTTGAAAATTGGGTCGTTCTAAGGAAAAGTGGGACATTTCAGGATCAATTCAGAAACCAGGACGGCTTCTCTAAATCAGGGATGTCCCCCTGGAAAATAGGGACACTTGGAGGGTCTTTGACGGCCTAGGGAAAATACTAAATATATATAGTTAGAATCGGTCACACCCACTTTTCCACACCCACATTGACATTTCACCTTTTTTTTGGGGGGGGGGGTGTCCAAACCTCCCTGAATCAAAGCTGCCCTTGCCCCCATCCAAGGTGAGGCAAACTTGAGTTACACCAATCTCCATTCTCAACCTGAACAACTTGGACAAAGAGAAGGGGCAAATATTGCCAAGAATGAACAATGGTACTGAGGTGGAAAAAGAACACATCCATATCTGTTCCAGGCATTAGGGAGACTTTTGCTGGAATAATATTTACTTGATTTCCCCTCACCCTTTATTAGTGTATCAACCATACATTGCTATACAGTACATTCTTGGGAAAGGGGGGGGGGTAGAAATGCATTAAATTTCGGATGCTTCGGTACATTCCAGCTCATTCTTTCTAACCATTTGCTATGATAATTCTCATTCATATTTCTCCCCCAAACTTCCACTGATCTTCATGGCAATTTCCGCTGACAGGTGTGTGCAAGGAATAGAGGACAGAAGAGTCAAACAATGTTATCACGGATCCCCTCTGTTACACCTCACAAGAATCCACCTCGGGCATTTGCTGGATGTCAGAAAGAAACATTACATGCTGAAACTTAATCTTCTTAGAGTCAATCCACCATCCTGAGTCCTATCTTGAAGACTGGAGCTATTTCAGAAATGAATAAGCTCCCCCTTCTGTGTGCTAAGCAAAATAAAATGTAAAAGCACAATGCCATCACATCCAAGAGAGAGAGATGTGTTTACACACATACAGAATTCCAGGAAGTTTAATCCACATCCACTTGCTGAATCTCTCTTGGGTTATCCACAGGTCACTGTATTTCTCGGTGGAATTGTGAACTGTTATCCATTATCCAAAAGACCCTGATGTTGGGTAAGATGGAGGGCACAAGGAGAAGGGGACAACAGAGGACGAGATGGTTGGACAGTGTTCTCGAAGCTACAAACATGAGACTGACCAAACTGCAGGAGACAGTGGAAGACAGGAGTGCCAGGCGTGCTCTGGTCCATGGGGTCACGAAGAGTCGGACACGACTAAACGACTAAACAACAACAATCCATTAGTGGCTTGTGGTTACTAGTCATTTATCCCAGGATAAAAGAGAAGCAAAGTGAGAGGCCTTCATCTTTCCAGGGGTCACTGCCTCTCTTTCAAGCTCTGGTTCACCCATGAACAAAATGGCAGCTAAAATGAGTGTGGGGATCATTATCCTAAGATATGGATGTGTTAACAGAGCCAAATCAGATAGTTATCTCCCTTGATTACTCCCTCTTATCTTCAACAACAACACCAAAATCTCTATTTCACCTTTAGGGGTGGGGGATAAATTCACTTCATATTTAATGGTGAATTTACTTAATTCCCATGTTTTGAAACATAATGTGAACCGAAACAGCCATTTTAAAAAATGTCACACTTGGACAAAATGCTGTGCTTTGGTTCACATACTGTTTCAAAATTTTGCAGTACACTTCTCCAGTGCACTAATGTGTACAAAAATGTATATAATACAACAAGTATATAAATGCATATATTTGTGAAATTTTTGTACAAAAATGCATTACATTGAGAAAATTATCCAGCAAAAAGTGCATATTTGGGGAAATTGCATACAAAAATGTGAATACTGGGAGAAATCCACCCGAAAATTGTGCAGAATTTTCATGACTTTTTTTTTAAAAGAAGATGCAAAGTGATGTGGAAATGTGGAAAATGACTGGGGGAAAGAGGAAAAACTAAAACTGAATATTCATCCCGCTTTAATCACTTTAGAAGACTAACAAATTTAGGACAGTATTAGGTTTTCTTCAGCTAAAAGCCACTTCATTGAATGTGTGTGCACATTAATGGCTTAAAAGAAGTACTTTATTCCATTAGATATAGAATCTACATTTACAATTGAAATAATATTCATACAGATTGATCCTGTGCAACTTTACTTAGAAACTTCTGCTACTTAATTCAATGGGGCTTATTTCTCAATAAGTACACAAAGGGTAATAGTTGAGCAGAACATTCCTATAAGACAGGGGAGAGACATGTAGTGACTCTCTCATGAGGTCTGTTGATTGTGTAATATTGGAAATATGTCTATCCAGCATTCATTTCTTAAGACCAACACAAATTACCTTCACCCCACAAGCTCTGCCGACCCTACGTGCTTGGTGAGCAGATTTCTGTTAAATGCTAGCATGTGAATGATGTCAGAAAATAATACATTTGATACTGGAAGTGCCGCTCACAATTTTGCACAAGGATGCTGAGTTAAAGCATAATCTCTGGGAATTTCCATGATGTTAATTAGAATGGCACAGCTTCTGAATGAGTGTGTGTGTGTGTGTGTGTGTGTGTGTGTGTGTGTGTGTGCCTCTGTGTCTCTGTGTGTCAGTGCATGCACACACATTTGTGAATGAAGTATATGATAATTGCTGCTAGGGATGGGAATGAGCAGAATCGATTTGACATAACCCCATGTGACGGATGTACCAAAACATTAAGCAAGTTATGTAAATGTCAGGCTAGGAAATATTAAAATGTCTCTTAAAAGTTGAGCTCCTTTTAATTAGGATCCTCACTCGTCTACTGGACCATGTAGTTAATAAAACTTCCTCCTTCCCCACAGCCATTTTCAAAGAATGAGAAGGAGAAAGGAAAGCCATTTGTGAGGCAATGATGGGAGGCTTTGGGTGTCCACCTAGTCTACTCCCAAAAGACAGGCCCTCAAAGCTGGATAACCTCAGAGATGTACCAGAGTAAAACGTAAAAGTATGTATGGGGCATCAATGGGGGATCAGAAAGAGCCTGCACCTCAGCTTTATTTCTTTCCTTAATTTTACTTCTTTAGTGTGCCCCAGTTCTTCCAGCTCATTTTTATTTGTTTGGGACTTTTTGAGCCAAATATTCTTCTTCTGCCTTCTCTTCTAGGGATGTTCCTCCTTCAGCTTTTGGAGCTACTACAGCTACTAGATACTTGCCTCATGAACAGATCCAAGTAATTTCAGTTGTTTTTTATAGGACCCCCCGCCAAAAAAAAATTATTTTGGCTTTTATTTTATTTTCGGATCAATCCCTTATGAGGGCTCAGGCTATACTGTTTCAATTTCCCCTCTGTTTTCTACAGAAATGATTTCCCATTTGGACTATCCAGTGTATTCTATGCACTGGAATTATTTTTCTCACCCCCATCCTCAAGACGACAGGAACCAGTTCCTTCGAACCATGCTTCTCCTTAATATTTAGGATAAACTGCTCTGTAGCTGGAACTTTAAGTTTAAGCTTTTGACTAGTTTGGACTGGTGGACATTTTAGGAGAATTCAAGTTAAATCAATGTCAAGTTATAGGAAGCTTTTACTTGAAAATCCCTTATTTTACATTGTTACATTTTTGTTTTCATTTAGGCATTCTTTTTATGCTTAAATGTCAGATATTGCTACATCTCTATATATTTTCATAATGCCTCTGCTTTGATTTATATAAATACTTTCCACTTTAATCTACTATAGATCTGATCCCCGTACTACTAGATAGTTTATGCTTTTGACTAGTTTGAACTGATGGAATCTATTTCCACCTCCCAAGTCTGTGACTCTTTGCGACTATAATCTTGTTCACACAGGTGAAACAAGAGCAACCTGTCTCTATATACACCATACGCAGATGCAAACTGTCTTTACACACAAGGAAGCATTTGTATGAAAGAGAGCACGCTTATAGATTTGTACAGCTCAAGTACATTATGCACAGATATGCAAATGGCACACGTTGAAACTTACCTGTGAATAACTAGATGTACAGCTCAACTATTTGCTGTTCTTTGGGAGGGAAGGAGGGAGGGAGGGAGGGATATAAATTCAATAAATAAACAATAGTAAATGGGTGTACTTGCAAAAGATTAGCTTTTCTACTTAACGACAGTGTAAAGGCAAATGGTTTAAAAAGAAAAACATTACAGATGATGGCAGAGTAGAGATGTGAAACCATCCAGACCTAACTATCTGGCCCTATCTCCATTGGATTGTACATTGAAATTGAAAATAACTTTGTATGTATGTGTATTGCTAGAGGGAACATAGAAAATTCCATTGAAGCTAAGCGAGGCTCTCTGAGTGCCTAACAGGTTGATAATTAACTGAGAATGTATCTCTGCTGCTCTCTCACATGGTGTTTAACTTAGATCACATGAGAGGCGTATTCAGTTGCAAATCTCCGTTTTGTGTGCGCTAGTCTTTGTTCTCGAGCTACTGAAGACAAAGGGTATGCTAATGATGTCTCTCCTGCCTCTTGGGCTGTAATAGAGATTGTGGAGAGAAAGGTTTTTTATTTCAGTTCTGTTGAAGTAATTTCATATTTTTGAGATGCTGAACTTGTGCACATGATTTTATGCAACCATTTGTATGTATCATTGCTGTACGTCTGTTTTGGAACAAGTTCTGTTAGTAAAGCTTTGAAACCATATTTTTGGTCTGGACAATTTTTATTCCAAGAGTAGTCAGATTTTATTCATCCTATTGCTTCCATATGACTAGCAGACTTTTATCTGCTTCAGCCTTCAGCCGCCTTCACAGCCATTGTAACATACCATTTGTTATCTTCCGCCTGTTCTGCCATTGAGGACTTCTTGGATCATTCTCTGGATAGCTCCTCCCCCTTGACCTTACCACCTTTGGTGACCCTACTGGGAGTCCAAGACTTCCGATGGATCATAGGAATTTGCAAGCCCACTTACCATGACAAGATGATGATCCAGCGAGTGAGATAACCACAATAATCTCATCAGGCCATGCTCCTTTCCCATGTCACACTCCTCACTGACCCTGCCATACACTCTCCTTGAGAGTGTATTTGCCTGGATGAAATATGTCCTTCAAGTCTGAAAATGCCCTTTGCTTGCCTAGGTGGAGGACAGAGAGGGGTGTGTGAGCATGTGTAGAAACTACCTCACTGTGGAAAGGTAAAATTCGCATTCTACTGCTCCACCTACTACACCTACTGTCTAGCGCTGCCTATTTAGCCCCTGTAAAGTTGCCCAGAAGCAAGTGTGACCCTTGAGTTGAAAAGGTTCCCTATGCCTTCTGGAAGAGGAATTCCTCTCTGCCTCTCTTGTGTCTATGATTCTGGATCACTGCCTGTGGCCTTGATTCACCTCTTGCCGGTCGCAGCACTAGTCAGTGTGTTTGAATTAAAACGTGCTTCCTTCTGTAACAAAAGTTTGGTAAGTATTGATCTCCTGGAATATGCAATGCACGTCTTTGAGAATAAAGGGAAGTGACATTTGGAATTGCCAGGGCTGCTGCTTGTATAAGTATAGGAGATTCTAAGCTGGATGCTGTAAAATAAAGCAAATTGATTTTTTCAAAAAACAGTAATACATCAGGTTTCTCACTGAGATTGTAGAAATGTGCACATTCCAACCAGTTTATGAGCTACTTTGTGAGTATCAGAACTTCTGTAGATTCTTTTTTCTCTTCCAGGCTAGCTGAGTTTGGGAATGGGCCATAGCTCAGTAATAGACCATCTACTCTGCATGCAGAAGTCCCCAAGTTCAAATCCCAGGATCTCCAGGGAGGGCAGGGAAAAATTCTAGGCAGCAGTTTTCATTCAGTGTAGACAGCTAGATGGATCAATGGTCTGATTTGGTACAGTATAAAAGCTGGGCTACCGATTTGCTGACTGTACTGGTGATGATGCAGTTCACACAATTGCATGTGTCATGACCGAATGGAGACGTTCCGGAGAGGCTGTTCAGATGAAAAAGAAAGGTTGGGGGAAATTGAGCTGGAGTCAGGTGATCCTGGGACCTAACTGACATGGATGGGCCTAATTGGGTCCATGGGAAGTCTCAGAATTGTATGGGGAGGAGGCTGTGAATACTGAGTCAGACCCTAAAGAGGTACCCAGCTGGTGGTCACAAATGAAGCCTCATCAGGCACTACCAGGTGTGCCCAATCAGCCACCTTCCCACAACACTATCCTCAGCCACTGTCTCCTGTTAGTGAACCTCTGTCCACAGGAGAGCTGCCAGGGGACAGGTTCGACCCTGGACAAAGAGTAATTAGCACTAGCATGCACAGATGACTCAGACCCAGCTCATTCAAAGCAGCGCTCATTTGCCTGCCTAGTCCAAAGATGCTTCTAACTTGGTGCACTAAAGCTGTGCCTTCCATGCTTGTTTGAATCAGAAGCTCAGGAGACATGTGCCCCACTAGATCAACTTCTTAGCTTGTTTAGACATGCTTATCACCTGTTGTGTCTTCAACCCTTGCCTTGCCTGCATACTGATTAGAGCATTAAACTTCTGGGCAGAAATTGTAATCTGAGTTTGTGTTCTTTATTCATTGAAAGCCAGGACAGCATGAACTTACTTTCAGAAGTATATTATAGGCATTGGGGTGGTCTGGATTGGGACCTTAGTATGGGTGGCAAAATGATTTAACCTTACACACACACACACACACACGCCACCCAGAGCGTTCAGCTCAGACACTGAGGTCCGGTTCCGAGGGTCTTCTGGCAGTTCTCTTACTGCGAGAAGTGAGGTTACAGGGAACCAGACAGAGGGCCTTCTCAGTAGTGGTGCCCACCCTGTGGAACACCCTCCCAGTAGGTGTCAAGGAGATAAGGAACTACAGTGGTGCTCCGCAAGACGAACGCCTCGCAAGACGGAAAACCCGCTAGACGAAAGGGTTTTCCATTTTGGAGGCGCTTCGCAAAACGAATTTTCCTATCGGGTTGCTTCGCAAGACAAAAAAATCTTGCGAGTCCCCGCGGGGGTTTTTTGCTCCCCCCCTTTTCCTAAGCCGCTAAGCCGCTTAACAGCTGATCTGCTGATAAGCCGCTTAACAGCTGATCGCTAAAAGCCGCTAGACCACTGTAGCGCTAATCCGCTAAGCTGTCAATGGGCTTGCTTCGCTAGACGAAGAGAATCGCGGAACGGATTCTTTTCGTCTTGCGAGGCACCCACCACTGTAGACAACTTTTAGAAGACATCTGAAGGCAGCCCTGTATCGGGAAGCTTTTAATGTTTGATGTTTTCTTATGTATTTATATGTGCTAGAAGCTGTCCAGAGTGGCTGGGGCAACCCAGCCAGATAGGTGGGTTATAAATAATAAAACTATTATTATAAAATTATTAAATTATGTTGAAAGCCAAGCACACAATGCCTAACAGCCCTAGAAAAAACACCAGATTGGCAATATATCCTCACCAAAAGAGTCCGGATCCGGATCCTACCCCTCCCAAACATGCACCTTCACTTTGTTTTTTAAACATTCAGTGAAAGATTAAAATTTGAGCAAATTAATGCATTTAGCAAGGGCTGGAAAGAATACCAGCTAGCTTCCTCTTGAAACCAGCCTGATAAAGGCTCGCTGGCAGTGGGTCATTGGAGAAACAAAAGGCTGGTAATGGCCTGTTTTGTTTGAATAATGGTAAGCCTGCAGCAGAACACAAGACCCTCTGCCCAGCAGCTTTTGAGATAGGATCACCTTTGGCCAGAATGTAAACAACAGGGGGGAAAATCCCTTTTGCAATGAGTCTGAGAAACAGAGGTTGCCAGGGTGACTGGTGGGGGAGGGGTGATGCTGGAAGTGGAAGGGGAGGAGATGTTTTCTGCAAATGGCACTGGGAAGGAGAAGGAAGAAGTGTCCAAAACATCTGGAGGGCACCAGGTTGGGGAAGATTGGAAGAGACAAGGCTGACCTAGTTGCTACAATTGTCTGGTGCAACAAAAGCCAACTTTATATGAAAAGCAGAGATTTTTTAGGCCTTTTACCTTAAAATACTGCTTATGGTATTTATATTTATTGCACCCTCCTCTCATTTCAAGGGTACCAGAGACAAGCAATGTTCCACTTTTTATGTTGCCTCTTTGAGTCAGTGAAGGCACTAGATGAAAACTGAATGAAAGATGTCAATAAACACTTTTTCTCTTGTGCCAGCCTTACACTGTGAGGATGGAAAAGTAAGCCACATCTCCTTGAGCCTAATAGCTTATGTGTAACAAACTTGAACTTATGTGCAACAAATTTAATTTTCCAGAAGCTGAACATTTAAAAAAAATGATGAAATGCCACACAGAGTGAAAATCCAGACTCCGTGAGTTCCTTGGAGGTTTCATGGGGGGCATGGTTTGACCCAAAGGACGAGAGCTGTAGCTGGATGACCCCAGACAGGATTCTTGTGGGATGGAGAAGCATCAGGGGAACCCTAAGAGGTGTTTGAATCCAGGGAAGGGATTGGTCGGAGCGAAACAATATAAACTTAAAGCTTTTGCAGATGACCTAGTCTTGACTTTGCAGGAGCCAGAATCTAGTACAAAAAGAGTATTACAACTGATTCAAGACTTTGGTCGGGTGGCGGGATTCAAACTAAATAAACAGAAAACTAAGGTGTTGGGGAAAAACTTGACAGATACAGAGTCAGAACGGTTTCAGAGAGAAACAGAACTAACTGTGGTTAAAAAAGTAAAGTACCTAGGGGTAAACATAACAGCAAAAAATCTGAGTCTATTTAAGGATAATTATGAAAAATGTTGGTCTGAAATTAAGAGAGACTTGGACAGTTGGACAAAATTGAAGCTTTCTTTGTTAGGCCGAATTGCTGCTATTAAGATGAATGTATTGCCAAAGATGTTGTTTTTGTTTCAAACATTGCAAATTGTGGACAAGACGGAGTGTTTCCGGAAGTGGCAGAGAGATATTTCTAAATTTGTCTGGCAGGGCAAAAAGCCCAGAATTAAGTTTAAGATATTAACTGACGCGAAAGAAAGAGGGGGCTTCGCCCTGCCAGACTTAAAACTGTACTATGAAGCCGCAGCTTTCTGCTGGCTAAAAGACTGGCTACTTCTTGAAGACACTGATGTGTTGGATTTGGAAGGTTTTAACAATGCTTTTGGCTGGCATGCATACTTATGGTATGACAAAGTTAAGATCAATAAGGCCTTTAAGAACCATATTGTCAGGAAAGCAGTATTCAATGTCTGGACAAAATACAAAGACTTATTGGAAAACAAAACTCCGAGGTGGCTGTCCCCTCTGGAAGCCAAGGCCCGAAAAAGACCCAATATGGAGGCCAAATGGCCAAAATATTGGGAAATATTAGAAAAAGACGGTGACAATTGGAAATTGCAGAGTTTGGAGAAAATGGAGGGTAAAGTGCGAGACTGGTTAAAGAAGTCTTTAAAAATGACAAAAATCTAGGGTTCCAGGTGGAGAAATCGAAGTTGGAGACAGAATTGTTAGAACCAAAGACTAAGGTACTATCAAGAATGTATAACTTGCTGTTAAAATGGAACACACAAGACGAAATGGTTAAATCTGCTATGATAAAGTGGGCACAGGATATTGGGCACAACATTATGTTTGAGGACTGGGAAAGGTTGTGGACCACTGGGCTGAACTTCACTGCATGTAATGCTTTGAAGGAAAATGTAATGAAAATGATATACAGATGGTACATGACCCCAGTTAAACTTGCCAAAATATACCATTCGTCTGATAATAAATGTTGGAAATGTAAAGAAAATGAAGGAACATTCTTTCACCTCTGGTGGACTTGCCCTAAAGTGAAGGCCTTCTGGGAAATGATATATAATGAGTTGAAAAAGGTATTTAAGTATACCTTCACTAAGAAACCAGAGGCCTTCCTTCTGGGTATTGTCGGCCAGAAGGTGTTAAAGAAGGACCGAACATTTTTTATGTACGCAACAACAGCAGCAAGGATACTCATTGCCAAGAATTGGAAGACTCAAGATCTACCCACACTGGAAGAATGGCAGATGCAGCTGATAGACTATATGCAATTGGCAGAGATGACCGGCAGAATCCGAGACCTGGGAGAAGAAAGGAGTGAAGAAGATTGGAAGAAATTTAAAATTTACTTACAAAAATATTGTAATTTGATTGAATGTTAAGAAGGATACTTGATCATAAATAATTGGCCACCACTAAACTAGATTGGAATTAGATGATAAGTGAGATTAAGGAAAAGACAAACCCTTTGGGAGAACTATTAGATTATATTTAAACGAGTGGATATAAGATTGTAAACAAGATGATAATTTGCTTGAAAAAACTTTTTAACAATGTAAGTGGGAGCAGGAGACATGAGGAAGTCCAAACAAGTTATGAAATTTTGTGTGTGATAGAAGCAATGTTGTTTGTTACTTATGCTTTTCTCTTATAAAAATCTTAATAAATATTTATATAAAAAAAATATGAATCCAGGGAAGGGATTGAGACCATGAAGAATGATAAGCAGAATCCTGGGAAGAGGCTAAGTGGGCTAGTAGAGGAATGTTCTGCTCCGATTACACCAAACACCCCATGTCAGATTCTTCTTGCCTTAGAACCACCTCTGGGTCCCCTCCCATTAGATCTTGAACTGACATAAAAGCCACACCCATCTCCTAGAAAACAGAGACACCAGCACTGGCCTAGACACCTCACAAACTCAATGCATCCAGAGGAGTCTCGGGTCTCCAGCAGTTTTCCACACTAAGTGCTGTACTTCAAAAGGTGTTTGTTGGATCAATGGGTTAGCTTGCGCCTATTGGTGTATCTAATCCTCTTGTACACCTGTTGTATTTTGTAACTGTGCCTTGCTTATGTACCATTTAAGCATTAAAGCCTTGGGCAGAAACCAAGAATTTGAGTTCTCCATCTAGCACTAAGGACAAGAACACACACACACACACACATCTGCCAGGATTAGACAGTTTGGATTTGGTGGATCTTGGGCTTTTCCAGTTGAGCCATGGCTGAGCCAGTTTACACCCCTCACCCTAATTTACTAGCAGAACTTAAGCCAGCAAAACTTATTCTGGCATAAAATCCCCCAAAAGAGATTTCCAAGGGAATTGCAGGGCAGGGCAGATTTCAAACCCTTTTCAGTTTGATCACATGACATACTAATACAGTGGAAGGTAAAATTGCTCCTGAACAGAGTTTGGAACAGAATTAAGCCATTGTAACTGGCAGGGGCCCCTTATCACAAGTATTTACCCTGCTAGTTGGTTTTTGAAATGGTCTTTCAAATCCCTGAAGCCATAGGGGAGGGGGTAAACAACATGGGGCCCCCCAAATGTTGTGGGACTTCAACTTCCACCCCCTGACTGCATACCGAATGGTCAGAAACAAGAGTTGAAAAGCCAGTGAAGGGCACCATGTTGGTGCCCCCTGTTGAAGGGATGGTATTTTAAAGTCAAATGTTCCACTTACATTTTGATGTGAGGTCTACGGTAAGAAAAAACCCAGCTACTGTTTATGTGGCTCATCAATATAGGTTAATTTCTTTTAAATGACTCTTTTTGCTCAAGGCATCCCCAAGTCAAGGGAGCAGCCACAGCCGATGCAACCAAATAAATATTCACTCAAGCTAATTAACTCACTACTCTGCAACAGCACAGTGTTGGTATCAAATGTTTTATGTCATCGGATTTCAAAAGAACTTTTATCTCATTTCTGTACAGGAATAAGGGAGTGTGAGGGAATAAATATTTCAAACTGCTCATAATTAAAACTTCATGTGCTTGGCATGGAAAGGGTTTTGGTGAGCTGAGGCAATTGTCTCCTGTCCCCACAGACGGCCCACAACCTCTCATATCAACAGCTGGGCAGTAAATGTGGCGTAACATTGTTCACCCCTAAAATGTTCTCAATATACCGGGAGTGGTAACGAAATCTTCCTTTTATTTGGGATTGCTCCATTAATATTAAAGGCAAGGAGTCAAGTGTTCAGCAAGGTGTTTTCAGTTCAGTTTGTCATTACAGAATGCAGAGTATCACAAAAGGAATAAGACCATCCCACCCCACCTGACTGTTGTTATCTGAGATATGCAACACAGAATAGCAGAAGGAGAGAGGGGAGGGATAGAAAAGGAGGGGTGAAATCACAGAAAGTATTCAATGATAGGGTCATGAAGATGTAGCCTTATATCAAAGAATCCCTTTGATGAAGAGGGTGCTTTGGATGCCAACAGCTTATCCATATACTACAGTTTTCAGTTACATTGATGCCATACTAATTAAATTAATGGGACAAAAATCTTTTGCTAATGTTCCTACTACATTTTTAAAGTAATTACTAGAGGGTACATATGAGCTTAATCTTATAGGAGTCCTCATGGGATGTGCTTATTATGGTGTATTCTCTAATCACAAATGTTATGGCAGTATTCCATTAAATAAATAAGTAAGTAAGTAAGTCAGTCAGTCAATCAATCAATCAATCAATCAATCAATCAATCTATGTGCCACTTTAGGGAGATCTCAGATACTGTCTTCTGCACTAAATCGGACAAAGAAATTTTACAAGGTTCACATTTTGACCTGAGTCTTGCAGGTTTGCAGCACATTAAATCTGTGCAAAATGTTTAATCAGCTGGTCCAAATTCAGCTCAGACCTGTGATTCAGAAAGAAATACCACTAGGAAACAAGTTTTTCATTTTGTCACAGATGTCAGGAAATTGTTTTAGTTCTGATTTGCTGGCTGCTGAAACACAATCTGCTCTGCACAGCTTCTTGAGGTGAGCAAAATAACAACCACACATTGTTTCAACCAGTGGCAGAAATGGACAATGAAGTTTGGGTTGGCATCTAATCATTCATGACAGGGATAGTAAGGCATAGGGAGGTAAGAGGAAGAGATATGTTGGATCTTATGTTTTAATGTCATTAATCCTGTTATCCCCTGCAGGAAATGACCATTCTGAGCATGCTCAGAAGCATTGTTTCATTTTCTGGAGCCAACCAATCTAGGCTCAGCAAAGAGTGATCCCTCGTGAATTATATGCCTTTCTGAAAGCTGGTGTACTCTCCCACTTGTGGTTATACCTTTCCTTTTGAAAAGGTAAAGTTGTTGTTGTGCAAAAGGTGGATGTCCTTCTCCTGATCTTTGCAATAATTCCTTACAAGTATTCAAATAGCCTCCCAAGGTTTGCTAGTCTTTACGAGTAATGATCACAACACCCTGATGATTTTCAAGGTGAACAGAAAAATCATAGAATTGTAGAATTGGAAAGGACCCTAAGGGTCATCTTGTCCAAACCTCTACAATGCAGGAATCTCAAGCATCTGTGGCAGATGGCCATCCAACCTCTACTTAAAAACCTCCAAGGAAGGAGAGTTCACAACCTCCTGAGGGAGACGGTTCCACTGTCTAGAATAGAATGAAACTTTATTTGCATCTGTCATCAGCCATAGCAACAAAACAGCAATGCAATATACAAAGAACAGAAATAAAAAGTCAATTATATAAAACACACTTTAGCATCCTGAATCAGCAGTCAAATAGTGAACCTTATTCTGATTGCCTCAGCTAAAAATCTTGCAACCTTTGCTGTCATCTGCTCCTTCTGATCTGCCAGGAGAAAGGACACTGTGGCAGTGGTTGAGCAACACGGAATGGACAAGAAGAGAGGGGTGATAATCTCATGCCTCAATTCCTTGTAAAGAGTGCAAGCCAGAAGGGCATGTGTCACTGATTCGGTACTGCCGTCTCCACAGGGACATAAGCGTTTTTCATGTGGAATTTGTAGGAATCATTCCTCAAGTAAAGCCGAGAGCAATACATTCAATCCACTGTTCCAATGTCTAAAAGCACTTACTGTCAGAAAGTTCTTCCTGATGTTTAGTCAGAACCTCCTGACTTATAACTTGAAGCCATTATTATGAGTCCTACCCTCCAGAGCAGGAGAAAACAAGTTCGTTCCCTCTTCCATATGACAGCCCTTGAGATATTCGAAGATGGCTCTCATATCTCCTCTCAGTCTCCTCTTTTCCAGGCTAAACATACCCAGCTCCTTCATCCATCCCTCATAAGGCTTGGTTTCCATCTTGGTTGCCCTCTTCTGCACATGTTCCCACTTGTCAATGTTTTTCTTAAATTGTGGTGTCCAGTTGTGGTGCCCAACTGTGGAGTCTGACTTCACTGCGGACCTGAGATTGATTTCCAGCGTGCCTAGGTGTGCATGTGTGCACACACAAAGAAACACACTACACCACCCTGAGAAAACAGTTAAAAAACAGTTTAAAAAAATACTGGTAAAAGCAAGAACCAAATTCCATTATTTCCCCATTTTTCATTGCTTCATAATTGACTTCCCTTTTTTTCTTTTTCCCCTTTTTTTGCATTAACTGCCACTAGGTCATTCTTAAGATTACTGAGCCAAAATTCATTCAGTTAACAATAAGGAAGGAACCACCATTCTCATTATTTCTTCTCCATGCTCATAATTGTTTTATTTCTTTTGTACAGGGAGCAAAGGTTAGGGTCAATAGCCTTTCATTCCTACTTTGCTAAAGGCAAGCAGTGCAGAAATGTTGGTAAATATCCTTGCTAAATGATTAGCTTCATCAACAACTTAATTGGAAGAGGGTGCAATTTCTGATGATGGATATCTGGATTATAACAACCACAGGGAGTCATGGAGGGTTTGCCATTTCTGTTAACCAGCCCTGCATCCATCATGAAGATGGAACTGTAATTCAGTTTGAAGACATCATAGTCACCTTTTGAAAAACTACATTTCCCAGTGCGACATAGCTAGAATGCCGGAGAGTTATATGCAGTGGACGCTGGTCTACTAAAGTAAATAGGTGCTTCCCCACCAACCCCAGTGCACCCCAGCCAGCTCCTTGTCCCTATCAGCCTATTAGCTTCCTGCTCCTTAGTCTCAGTGTTGTCCTTGCATAACTTAGCAGGGAACGGAAGGGGGGAAACAACAATTAGTTGGGTCTTCTGTCATTGCCTTGGTTCCACCTGCAATTTGATCTTCCTGCCTTCTACCCCACCACTTTCAATGGGCATTAGCCACTCCTGTTAATCTACCAGTCACCAGAGATGAGAAAAAGACCTTCCTTCCTTCCTTCCTTCCTTCCTTCCTTCCTTCCTTCCTTCTGCTCACTACTGCCACTGGAACTAGGTGAGTCGGAAGTAATTTCAAGCCAGTTTAGTGGTTGGAAGATTTAGAATCTGGATGAGTTAGAGGAGTGCTATTTTTTTTCATTGACTTGTATTAAAATTTGAGCTGGGGAAGCAATATGGAGGTCATCATAACCCTTGCCTCTGTCTGGGCCATCTCTAGCTTAGTATTGCCCATTTTGCCTGGCAACCATTCTCTAAAACATTCTTCCTCAGCCTAATGCTTTCCAGGTGTTGTCATATTCCAGTTCACATCAGCCCCAGAAAACATGGATGATAGTCCATAGGGAGGTTGGGAGTTGTTGCTATTGTTATTTGAAGCTGTTAGTCACTTGTTTCACAGAAGGGTCTCTATGTGACTTATAACATATTGTCATGAATTTGGGGAAAAGTTGGGGAATCAGTCAGAGTTCATTGAAGATGAAGACCAGATGGCCACTTCAGTGCTCTGCTGGGCACTTCAAAGGGATGAGCTGGGTTGCAATAGCTGCATCATCTTAATGAACAACTAAAAGGACAACAAAGTGGGACAGGGCTTGATAGTTGCTTTGTGACTGATCTGGAAGCTAGAGGGTTGATGCTGTGAGAGCTCAGGACAGATATATGTCTTGCTCTGTGCTGGATCCAAAGCTGTGACAAATGGAGGAACAAGATCTGTTGGAGAGCTAACGCTTTGAGTCCTTCCATCCTGGGAGTCATTTTGGACTCAGAGCTGTCCATGCAGGTACAGGTTAATTCTGTGTCCAGGGCAGCTGTCTACCAGCTCCATCTGGTACGCAGGCTGAGACCCTACCTGCCCACAGACAGGTGCATGCCAGAGTGGTGCATGCTCTAGTTATCTCCCACCTGGACTACTGCAATGTGCTCTACATGAAGGCAACATGGGGCTACCTTTGAAGGTGACTTGGAAACTGCAATTAATCCAGAATGCAGCAGCTAGACTGGTGACTGGGAGCGGCCACTGAGACCATATAACACTGGTCCTGAAAGATCTTCATTGGCTCCCAGTATGCTTCCAGCACAATTCAAAGTGTTGGTGCTGACCTTTAAAGCCCTAAGCAGCCTTGGTCCTATATACCTGGAGGAGTGTCTCCACCCCCATCGTCTGGCCCAGATACTGAGGTCCAGCGCCGAGGGCCTTCTGGCAGTTCCCTTGCTGTGAGAAGTGAGGTTACAGGGAACCAGACAGAGGGCCTTCTTGGTAGTGGTGCTTGCCCTGTGGAACGCCCTCCCAGCAGATGTCAAGTCAATAAGCAACTATTTTACTTTTAAAAGACAACTTCCCTGCTTAGGGAAGTTTTGAATGTTTGATGCTGTACTGTTTTTAATATTCAGTTGGAAGCTGCCCAGAGTGGCTGGGGAAACCCAGCCAGATGGGTGGGGTATAAATAATAAATTATTATTATTATTATTATTATTATACCTATTATTATTCCATCCTGTGCTCTGGTTGCATATATGTATAAAAAACCCTATATATACTAAAGACACCACACTGTTGGCATCCATCTCTCTTAGGAGACAATAGAAAAGTGTGCCTCTGAGGGCAAAGTCAAATTGTTGGAGAGTTACAGTGCCTGCTGTAGCTGTAGAGACATGAAGGCAACCAGTTTTGCTGTTACCAGGTGCATGATGGTGTCTCTTTGTTCTTCACTCCTCCCAATGATCATTCCTTCTCTGGTCAATGCTGTGGATACCCTACTGTCTCCATTAATCTTTTGTCCAAAGAAACCAAGCCTTGGCTACAGATCTGGAACCCCTAGAGTCTCTCACCGCTCTGGGCAGGCGTGGCGTGTAACAATATTTAAAAGCATAAAAAGAAATAAAATTCCCTGTATCATTATGTAAGTCAATTTACATAAGAAGACATGTACAGTAAAAACATGCAAATCTCTCTCTCTCTCTCTCTCTCTCTCTCACACACACACACACACACACAGCGCAACAAGAGCTGCAGAAAGCTTTGGCAGACCACTTATCAGCAAACAACATCACTGTAGCCCATTAAAAGCCTGGGGAAAAGGTAAGTTTTATTTGGTGCCAAAGAAATGGCAACATTCAACAAACTTGGAACCACAACTAAAAAGGCTTTCTCCCTTGACAACATCTTCTGAACCTTCATCATAGAAGAGGCCTGGAAAAGAGCATCAGTTGGCAATCAGTTGGCAATCTAAGGGTCTGAGTAGGCTCAATAACATCTGAAGGACACCGGTTTGGGCAAGACTGTTTTAAGATCTCATTATAAAGCATTCCCACCATTGTTATCTGGAATTGTTTTACTGTAATTGCCTGGAATCAAATCTAGAACCTTCAGGAATGCAAAACAACTGTCTTGCAAAGAAGTTGTTTGTTCCTCCCTTGACTGCAATGTTGAAGTGACAGAAATTGATACATGCATTTTGCCTTTTAAAGTTTTCCTGTGGAATGATAATAATCAGTTTTAGAATCACATTTACCTTCTCAAGTTCCCACTGTGTTTTACAATTGGAGGAGGTCATTAAAAAACAGAGTATTAAAATTTCACCTATCTTACACATTTCCAGTTGGAACATATCATTATTTTCAAGTCTGGCTCCTACAGTTCATTGTTCCATCAGCAAATGAGTTGTCATGGTGAAAGTAATGAATGCATATTAACAACAATTAGCTACCCAAGGCCATTCAAGTGAAATGACCTATAATGGAGGTCCGTTGATACTAAGGTAATCAAATCACTGTGTAACCTTAGCTATACTATTTAGCAAACACACTTGATTTATGTGTACATGATGAATGCCTTTTGATGTAGCTGTCACTTCTTTGAAAAACATCTCTCTAAGCATTCATATGAGGATAGGTGTTATTCAGACAGCACTTTGTTCCTTCTTCCCAATATTTCCTTAGCTGAATCTAACAGAAGTTCAGCAGTCATTTCCATATTAACTTTCTCCACCCAAAATAAAAATAAAAAAGCAATTTGCAACCCTGGAAACCAAGAGTAGCATGAGAGTTGTGCATTATAAAGATTCTGTTGTTTGCATTGACCACCACCACTCCACACACATGTCACAAAAGCTTTGGTAGTATTTTTGCATACCACGTGGTGAATCATGGGGAAACAGAGGTAAAGATTCATGGAAATGATGTGTGTGTGTGTGAGAGGCAACATGTCCAGTGACGTTTGTTGTTGTGCCACACGACACCCACTGGTGTGAATGGAATTTGGCACAATGTTATGGATTTTCAATCAACAAGCCACAGTTCTATAATGCAACAGGTACAGTAAAAGGAAATTAGAAACCAGAAGTGCTAGCATTATAACCAGGAAAACAATGCAATGCAGTCTGAATGCAGTGCAATATATATGCAATATATTTTATACAATCAGTACATGGCAACTAGGAATTAGAAATTGGCACAATAAAGTGTGGTACATATGGACAGAATGAGGTTAATAGTTTTGATCTATTTAAATAAAAAAAACCCCTTCATAATATTTCTTTAGATGGGAGGGGGCAAACAGGAGACCCATCAGTGAGCCCATTTAACCAGTGAGTGCCATGGAAAGTGGTGACACATGCAAACTGAGGGGGTGTCTCAGAGCTCTCTGTGCAGATGACTCATGCAAGATACATTATTGTGCTGAAAGGCTATGCACAATTTTAGCCTATGTTTCTTTTAACTGAAGCTATGATGAGTTGAGGAAAGATGTGTGAGGATGCAAAGACAGTCAGAGTCTTTGTTTATGCAACTTCCTTGGATCCTAACAGCACCTCACATTGGCTTTCAGGCACAATCAGTTGCTATACCCTGCCACCACCATAATGCTCCATAAATCATTTATACATTGACCTTGATCCCACAAATGTTATCTACTGAGGGAGACACTATCTGTCCAAATATGGGAAAAGTTCTGAAGTATCCCCTAATCCAGACTGGGACTGGATTCGTGGGGATTTGGTAAGGTTACTAAAGATCAGTGGGTCACCTAGTGGCCCACCTCTCTATTAAATAAAATGCATTACTAGATTAAAGATTGATGAGAAAGTATTTAGCAGACTGGCCCGATTCAACAACCCGAACTTGCTTGCAGATGGGAATGCAACTCCCAGTTGGGTTATACACTTCTCTGGCAACAATTCCCCAGGTCAGAGGAGGAGATGGCCTGTGCCACCTTCCACAACATATATCCCCCTCCCCTGAGCCACTGTGATTGGGGCTGTATAATATAGTATAATATAGTATACTATATTGTTGGAATTTGCACTGAGACCTTGTTTTGAATGTTAGGTGAGAAATCTGACAAATAAAAAAAGTGTATGCATTAAAAGTTTTCATTTGGAGCACTCTTCCCAAAAATATAAAATCCACTAATAAGAGAACAGAATGGGATGACTGAGCTCCAGTGGGACTGCAATGGTATGGAACCAACTGCTCAGACCATCATTATACCAAATGATGTGCTGCTTTATCATGCAGTGCAAGATGACTGGTCCAACTGTAGCAAAGCAAACTACCCTAAAGAAAACCTTTAAAAACTTCTGTACTTCTCACAAGTGAACAAGCAAACCTAATTCAGGAGTTTCCCAGCTCTGTGATGAATCAGACAGCTCTTCAAATGGAAATGGATAAGCCGACATGCCCATAATAGATTAAAAAGGAGGTGGGAAAATAACAATGTGACAGGAGCAAAGCCTAATTTTCTCAAGACATCACATTGCTTCACATCAGATTTCTCCTCCTCTCCCAGAAGAAGCTTAAACAATTTGTAAATTATTTCCTTCCTTGGCAGCATATGGTAAGACAACTTGCTGATCTTGCTTCAGTCATATTTGGGAGGAATTAATGTGCTAATCACAAAGGCATTTTCTGATGGGGATGCAATCTGCAGTGCTAATTGTCACACGTCTACTTTTTCTTCTCCCATGGATGAAGAAGAAGTAAGCAAACTACCCAATTGGGGTTCAGGGGTTCAGTTGGACAGTGCCAGAAATTGCTCCTCAGTTCCCAAGAGGGAAAGATGTATCCACCAATTCCAGTTTATTTCATTTTTACATCTTTAAAGACAAAGATAAAGGGACCCCTGACCATTAGGTCCAGTCGTGGCCGACTCTGGGGTTGCGGCGCTCATCTCGCTTTATTGGCTGAGAGAGCCGGCGTCCAGCTTCCAGGTCATGTGGCCAGCATGACTAAGCTGCTTCTGGCAAACCAGAGCAGCGCACGGAAATGCCGTTTAGCTTCCCGCCGGAGCGGTATCTATTTATTTACTTGCACTTTGACATGCTTTCAAACTGCTAGGTTGGCAGGAGCAGGGACCGAGCAACGGGAGCTCACCCTGTCACAGGGATTTAAACCGCTGACCTTCTGAGTCCTAGGCTCTGTGGTTTAACCCACAGCGCCACCAAACTGGAGTTGATGTTAAGAGGAAACAACTTTTTGGTTCAACCGTTTAAGCAATACCAATCTCATATTTGCATAGAAAACATTAAAAGTCTAGGCATATTAATACTACTATATGCCATCTAAATTAGCATCATTAAACATCAGCAAAATATATCATGAGGTATCAATAGATATTGACAGATGGGAGTCATTGAACCTGACCCTGTGGGGGAAAGTCAATGCTCAAAGTGATCATAATACCTAATCTTAAGAGGTATTCCAATTCACATACCAAGCAAATACTTTCACAAAATTAAACCTTTGTTTAGAAAATGTTTGGGGGTTTTTCAGTTCCAAGAATATCTATGCAAAAAATGCAAAGACCAATAAAAGAAGGAGGATTTGGGATTCCAGACTTAGAATTGTATCATCAAGTGTATTTACTGTCCGATACACAATTCTGGAGACCCATAACTGAAAACAACTGTCCAAATTGGGCTACTTTGGAATATCCCTATGTAGCACCTTTAGAAAGATGGGCAGCACTTGGGTCTAAATACATTAATACTTAAGATGCTATTTAAACAATGACATCAGTTATTGGCACCACATGTCCAAAAAATATAAATTTGACCTTTTCTCCCACGACAAAACGACTTTGTGGAGAAACTCATCTTTTAAAATTGGAAAAGAAATGGTCGTATTGAAGAGGTGGGTGAATTTGTGTATATTAATGTTAGACCAGCTGATAAACAAAGAGGATGAATTTTATGCATATTCCATTTTAAGAGACAAATACAGATTACCTAGAAATGCTCAATGGCAATATCTCCAGATAAAACACTTGGTAACCACCATCTATGGACCAGTAGCATTTAAAGCCTCAGAGACCCCAGAGATATTGAAGCAGTTATTACTAACAAACCAATTTGATATACAGGTATTGAGGGAGGAATGGAATAAAAATCTAGAGATCTCAGTTTTGACAACACAGTGGGAAACTGTTTAAAATGCTATAACAAGGGTGGCATCTCTGGACCTTAAATTGAGGCTCATACAACCAAAAATAATATTTAGAATATACTGGACCCCATTACATTTGTTTTAAAAAGGGCGATCTAAGGTATCAAACTGTTGGAGATACAATAAGGATGATGCTTCTCTAAAACATATGTTTTTTCATTGTCCTTTTTGCAAGATTTTTGGCAGAAGGTAACTGAAACTATCAGTAGAACTGTACGGAACAGTCTTACATTTACAGAGCAAAATATCCTTTTGAATTATATGCCCAGCACATGGGATCTTACAAAAGGAAAATTTGAGTGGACTCTCCATGCCCTCACCACAGCAAAAAGACTGATACTGATGAACTGGAAAAATAAAAATGTGGCTCCCTTCTACGATTGGATTGAAGACTTATACAAACTTGCAACATATGAACAACTTGGATATAAATGCAGGCTTGCCATGGACAAATTCAATGATATTTGGAATCCATTCTTACAAATACTGTAATAGGTTGGGTTCTGGTGAAGTACAATAACAACATTGTAAAGCAGGGGTCAGCAAACTTTTTCAGCAGGGGGCCGGTCCACTGTCCCTCAGACCTTGTGGGGGGTCAGACTATATTTTTTTTGGGGGGGTGAATGAATTCCTATGCCCCACAAATAGCCCAGAGATGCATTTTAAATAAAAGGACATATTCTACTCATGTAAAAACACACTGATTCCTGGACCGTCCGCGGGCCAGATTGAGAAGGCCGGATCTGGCCCCCGGGCCTTAGTTTGCCTACCCATGTTGTAAAACATACAATTTGGGGTGTTTTCCCCCTCCCTCCCTTTACTTTCCCTTCTACACGGGTGCTGTTTCTCTTTTTATTTCTCTCTTTTTTATTGAAGTCTCACCATGTTTACTGGACATATAATTATGTACTTTTAAACTTTCAATAAAGATGTCTGAAAAAACAACAAGTAGGTGCACATAAAAATGGAAACCTACTCTTGATTCATCTCAAGGCATTCTATGGAATTTGTTCCCACAAGATGCAGAGATGATCACAGAATAGATGGCTTTTAACACTCAAAAGAAGCAAAACGCTTTTTAAATGCTTAGAAATGTCCTTTGTTTGAAAATCATTTCTGCTATAGATTGGGCAAGGCATTGCCTCATATTCTCTCTAGTTTGAATTTACAAATGAGTGAGTGCCATACAGCATGATTTGATTACTCTTCAAGAGAGGCATGAACAAGTATGTGTGTAGTTAAAAGAAGCTCTAACCACAGCAATCAGGTCTTTGAGTACCTACACGAGGCTTTCATTTTTTTAAAAAATGTATTTAAAAATGACTTTACTTATAATTCCGTACATTTCAGCTCCATGAATACTTTAAAGTGTGGAGTTGCCATATATTGTGAGATTCATTTTATCCTGGCAACAACTGAGAAGTAGGCTCAACTGAGGCATAATAGAGGGTGCATAGCTTTCCCCTTGCCCTTTGATCTCAATCCAGGGGTCCTGAATCAGGGCAACCCACCCTGGGCTAAATCCTGGGCTAACATGGGGGCCAACTGCCCTGCCAAGGATCCAGTTCTGAAGTAGTTCAGTGAGGTGGGGTTTATGTTTAATTGGGTTTTGGAAAATCAAAACCTGCACACTAATTGAAACACAGATGGGAGGCAGGGAAAGGAGAACAGGGGTTTTAATTCTGCAGGGTGCTCCCTTTGCAAGCAACTTCTCTGCAGGGAAGTTGCTTGCAAAGCAGTGCCATGCAGCAAGCAGGATCTGTGCCTCTGTAGTGGTCCTGCTCTCTTGCAAAGGAGAACCCTGTGCCAACCAGGAAAGGGAGTCAGGTTGCAGGTTCCTACCTTCACGTGATGGCCAGGGCTCTTTCGTACAGTTTCCCTACTCAATGCCTGCCTCTTCTTCCTCCATGATCCCTTACAGCCATCAAACACTCTGGGGACATGCAACTCAACATGTACAACAGCCCAGCAAGCAGCCAATCATCTGCAGTATCTTGTTTACACTGGATACACACATGGTTTACTGGGATTGTAAATGGCTACCCCATTCAAAACATTGGTTCTTTTAGTAGTGGATATAAAATAAGTCCTTGGAGTTTAATGTAGGCCTACTGGTTAGCATCTGTCAACTCTATAGTCCTATTTCCAAAATAAAACACTTTGATGTGCAAAGAGAGCTTAATTTGAAGGCTTTGGGCAATTTTAAAATAGTTAAGATAAGGTCTATCCCTATCTGTGCCCTAAGATCAGCTTTCACTGAGTAACACCTCATTCTGAAGGATGCAGGGTGAGAATGAGGGCTTTTGGTGGTGGCCCCATATTTACAGAGCACTATCACTATATAGGTTGGCCTGGCATTTATATAAATGCCTCTTTGGCACCAAATAAAGCTCTTATTCCATCCAGGTTTTAAACTTGGCATTCATTTGTTCCTGCGTTCCTGTTCCCACCATTCTTTTCAACTCCTGGGTGCTATTTTCTGGGACTCTTAATTGTCAATAATATATGGCTCATGCTATGGCTGTGCTGCTTTGCTGCTGAGCCACATGGACCTGGTGACTTGGTTTTGTTTTGTGAGCCACAAGAAAATAACTGTTTTAATTACCACACTATATGATCCATGTGTACCACAAATGAGAATTTATTTGTATTTTTTACCTGAGGGCCACAGTGGAGGATTGGACAAGAGGCAAAAGTGTACAGATTAACACGTGACCCCCCCCCCCACTTTCAACAGGCTGTTTTCTGCACACCCTGTTTTCTCTCCAGGCAGGCAAGAGACATTATCAGAGTTCAAGGACACATTCCAGTGGTAAAGACAATTAAGGTTGAGGAAAAATAGGGCTGTACACCATTGAAGCTTGGGAAAGGACAGAGCTGAGGAGCTTCTTCTGACTTGGAGTGGTATCAAGAAAAAATTTCTTTCTAAATTACCAGCTTGCTACTATTTTTTTACACTGGAGTTGTCAGAGATTACGCTTTCGATTCCAACCCCAATTAGCCAGGACAAAGCCCCGTAGGATTCAGTAGAAGTTACTACTCAACAGGCATGTCCGCCTGACCTGCAAGGACAGATCTTGACTGTCTCCTGTTATAAAATCTGCTACTTCTGCTGAAGTGAGCCAAGACCATCTTACCGGTAAGTCCTGCAAGACCTGCTGCTCAGGATGCCTAGAGGTTATTGGGGTGGGGTATTGTTTAGGAGTTTTTGTTGGGGTAAAGATTTAATTCTGGAGGTGCTTACCTTTACTTCTTTATTTATTTGCTGCTCATGATATAATGCTTTGTGTCTTTTTGAAGACTTCATTATGCATTGTGTGGAGTTCTTTAATTTTATTGTGTAGTTACTGATACTGTCTCATTTTTTGTTCGTGATCACTTAAACTTTGTTATATTGATGTGATTATGCACATATTTTGATGTTGTAAGCTGCCTTGCATATGGTTCAGTTGTGGAAATGAGGCATATAAATAGATGCTGGTGGTGCTGTGCTCAGGTCCTGCTTGCAGGCTTCACTGGAGCATCTGGTTGGGCTCTGTGAGAGCAGGCTTTATTCAGTAGGTTCTTCTTTATTTATTGGCTTTATTCAGTAGGTTCTTCTTAATAAAGGTAGTTTCAGCAGCGTCTCTGCATAAATCAGTTTTCTGTATCATCAATGCTGCTAGATGGGCATGATATAAAAAAAATAAATTTATTAGTAATAGCAGTACACACATGCCAAGTCATGGCCACTTTGGAGAAGACTTTGCTCCTACTTCTACTTTAGTGCTAAAGTTCAGAACTAGAACATACTGTATATTCTCTAGATCTGTGCTCTAGAGAGGTGGCACTTGATGGGCTTTGGATTCCAAGCAGTGTGTGTGTGTGTGTGTGTGTGTGTGTGTGTGTGTAGATAAATATTTCTTCTCAGAGTTTTGACAACTTCTTATTGTCCCCTCCTTTTGGGAAGCTAATCTTCCCAAGCCTAGTGATGCAGAACTTGTCATTTGGCAACCTAGAAATCGCTTTGTCGGGAGACAATGCAAAGAAGATTCCTTCTTGTTGGTTGTAGCAGCACACTCTTCAGAGACTTTCAAATGCTCACTGAAGCATGGCCATGTTGGTTTGAAAGCTTGCAGGTCAGCTTTAATTAGAGTTTTCCCTAAAAAAGCTGTTGTGTTATTGTTCATGAGCCCCTGCTCCCACCCCAACCATGCACACACCACTTCCAGCATTGTAAGTGCAAATGTTCACAATAAGGGACAACACACTGGAACATGGCTAATCCTCATTTCAGAATTAGCAATATAATTTCCATGGTGGTGTAATATTTCCCAGGCTGATGCTGGCTGTGGCAGAGGGGAGGGGTGTAGCTCCACATTGTAAGTGCTCAGTGTGAGGAGAAGAGACAGCAACAGTCAGGCAAGTATATAACATGGTGAAGGCAGCCCTGTTCAGGGAAGTTTTTAATGTGTGACATTTTGATGTATTTTTAATCTTTGTTGGAAGCTGCCCAGAGTGGCTGGGGAAACCCAGCCAGATGGGCGGGGTACAAATAAATAAATAAATAAATAAATAAATTATTATTATTATTATTATTATTATTATTATTATTATTATTATTATAGCAAAGTCTAAGGAATCAGTCATGGCCCAGTTCCTAACCCCTTCAAAAGGTCCAAGTGGACACCATGGTTAATGACAGGGTTGAGAAACCTTTTTGGTTTGTTGGACAGATCTTTGGGCCATCTTTGACAGCTTTGATAGAACCTCCTACCTATCAGTTATGGAATATTAAAGTTGACTAGTGTGGATAATGACCAGGGGCGAACGAAGGTGTCGTGACACCTGGGGTGGGGCATTGCTACGTAAGGCACATGTGTGGCATCGCTGTGTACAACACTACACATGCACTGTACATAGCGGTTTGCCAGTGGCGATTCTCCCTGCACTGTACGGATGGTGCCAGGATCCTCTGTTTGCGGCTGTAGCTGTGAGGGTAGGATCCCACCACCATCCGTACACTGGAGTGGTGGCACCGACAAACCGCTATGTACAGCTTATGTGCGGGGGCATTACATACAGTGCATGTGTGCGATGCTGCACATGCGCTGTACATAGTGGTTTGCTGCTGGCGCCGGGATCCTCTGCTTGTGGCTGCAGTCGTGAACTGAGGATCCTCCACATGCTGCTGCGGTGGTGCGATGGCTGCTTGCGATGGGTGCCTTCTTGTCACACACACACACACACCCAGACATGGTGCCATCCCATTGCAACACCACTGATAGTGACTAAAGAGGACTGAACTCCCTGAGAATCTGTGGATCCATAGGGAGTTCATTCCTACTTTCTGAAGGGCATGCGTATATTAACAAGTTCCCTAGAGGAACCTGCCGAAGCACCCAAACAACGCAAGACTGGACAGAATTGATGCATAGGGAGTTCAATTCTGCTTTCCAGCCTCAGAATCCAGGCATGTGTGTCTACATGTCCCACACCTGACATCATCAGATGTGCAGCCAGTGCGCATCATCTGGGGGAACTGGCTTCACAGGCCAAATTGGGTAGGTCTGTTGGGTCAGTCCATGGGCCAAATGTCCCCCACCCCTGGTATCAAAAGCCACTGGTGATAGAATCAGCAGAGTCACTCTATCTCAGTTCCTCTCACAACAAAGTAACCAACATTCATGTCCATAGTTCTTTCAGTCCTAAAAGCAGACATGATTCTGGGTTTAAATGGTCATTTCATCCAAGTACAGCTGAAGCTGCCCCCCCCCCGCCCCTTCTCAAGCACCTTGCCTCAGAAGGGGATATTTGTGACTGTGTAGAAGTAGATTAACAATTCTGGAACCTGGGAGTTGCCCTTGAGCAAAGGACCCACCACTGCCTCCTCCAAGGCTAGTGGAATCCCACTCCTCACTATGGTACATTGGACTCACTTTGGTAATCTGACCTGCCCCACTGTCACAAATCAATCAATCAATCAATCAATCAATCAATCAGGATGATAAAGTGAGGAGGAGCTGTAATAAACCACTGGGTCCAGCAAGGGATTCTCCCCTCCAGAACTGGTCATATCACAGCCTTGTTCAAGTTAATAGGCACCACCACCATAGAAAATTTGTCCTTGGCAATTCAAATTGCACAACTCCTGACTAATCAACTAAAGATGACTAATCAGCCCATTAACTTGATTAAAGATTAGGTGAAATTACTAGGGCCCCCATCACTACAGCATGTTTCTTGTAGTATGTTGATGAAGTCTGGTCCATTTGCTCCTCTTGAGCTAACACTATCACCATCTGGGTTTGCTTGCCACCCATTCATTTGTATATTTCAAGAGTTCACTAATCAGCATGGAGTGTTTATTGGTACACAGTGTCCAAGGCATTTTCTCATCCAATCAATCTTCTTTCATTGGTAGAGGAGATCCACTTTCTTCATTACACAAGGCATTTAAAATATTCTTCAGGGCTGTGCTAACTACTCGAATCCTCAACAGGAAATTAGAGATCTAATTTGGCAAAAACAACCAATTAGTATTTGTGGAATGGTTTGTATTGCTGTCGAACTGTACCCAGTAATCATGCTGGTGAAAATGCTTGCTTGCAACAACTATCCTTATTAAAGCTTCCCAAAGTCTCCCCCCACCCCCCAGATGTGGAGTTGCAACTGAATTATACTTTCCTTGGGTGCACATGTTTATATACCCCCATGCACACAAAGACACAGACACAACTGACTGTCCCCCAGTCAACAAACACAATGCCTTGGTTTTTATTTGACTTCTTGGCCCATTACTAAGTGATTTTGCTTGTTTATAACAATACAGGAAAACCCCCAAAAACTATTCAGCTCATTATTGCTGGTTAAACCACTCTGGAAATTGCAGTTCTATGTGGGGGAAAAGGAATCTCCTAACAATTTTCAACACCCATAGCACATTACATTTCACAGGATTCTTTAGTGGTATGATAGTGCTTTATATGCACATGCCAATGAGGCCTAAGTAGTATATCTCATTATATGCATAAAAATATATGTAGGGCCTGTCATCAAACTGCAGTTTGGTGGTCACTCCAACATGATAAGAGGGTGGGCAGGTAGCCCAAGCAAGCTGTTTAATGGAGGGGGAGAGGTGCTTCATCATGGAGGCGCAGGTTACAGCAACAGCCAAGGCGACATTTTTCCACCTTCGCCGCATCAAGCAGTTGGTCCTTTACCTTTCCCGCCCCGACCTGGCCACTGTGATCCATGCAACGGTCACCTCCAGGCTTGACTACTGTAATTCGCTCTATGCGGGGCTGCCCTTGAAGCTGTCCCAGAAACTCCAGCAGATGCAGAATGCTGCAGCGAGGCTCCTCACGGCGTCTCTGCCATGGGAGCATATTCACCCAGTGGTTTTCAAGCTGCACTGGCTCCCGGTGGAGCACAGGGTCAGATTTAAGGTGCTGCTTTTGACCTTTAAAGCCCTTCATGGCCTAGGACACTTGTACCTATGGGACTGCCTCTCCCAGTATGCCCCACTGAGGACCTTAAGGTCCATAAATAGCAACACCCTAGAAGTCCTGGGCCCTAAGGAAGTTAGATTAGCCTCAACCAGAGCCAGGGCCTTTTCAACACTGGCTCCGGCCTGGTGGAACACTCTGTCTCATGAGACCAGGGCCCTGCAGGATCTGATTTCTTTCCACAGAGCCTGTAAGACAGAGTTGTTCCGCCTCGCCTTTGGCTTGGAATCAACTTGACCCCCTGCATTTTAATGTTGTATTTTAATCTTGTTTTAAAGTTGTATTTCAATCAATTGTTTTTATACCTGGTGTTAGCTACCCCGAGCCCGGTCTTGGCTGGGGGAGGGCGGGGTATAAATAAAAATTATAAATAAAAATTATAAATAAAAATTATAAATAAAAATTATAAATAAAAATTATTATTATTATTATTATTATTATTATTATTATTATTATTATTATTTCTTCACAAACCACTCTGTGAAGCAATTCACACCTGCCCCGGATAAACAAAGCTGCAGTGAGGTTTAACAGAGGGAGAGGGCTTGGTCAGCTATGAGGGGACAAGCAAGGGAATGGGTAAGGATTAAAAGGAGAGCATTGGTCTGGAGTAAAGGGAGGAGGAGCTGGCCAGGTATGGGGAAAGGGGGCATTGATAAAGTAGTTGGTGGGTAGATGGGGTTGGCAAGTGGGGTGAGCAGGGGTGGCAGCCCCATATCACTTAAATAATGATACAGTGGTACCTCGGGATGTGAACGGGATCCATTCCGGAGCCCGGTTTGCATCCCAAACGGAATGTATGACGCGACGGCGCTTCTGTGCATGCGCGTGACGTCATTTTGAGCGTCTGTGCATGCAGCGAAACCCGGAAGTAACGCACTCCATTATTTCCGGGTTGCCGTGAAGCACAACTCGAAGGTGCTCAACCCGAAGCACATACAACTGGAGGTATAACTGTTACAATAATGAGCCATTGCAAGAAAAGCAGCTAATCACAAGACATTTGAGATGATTCAGCTCCCCCTGTAAAATTATATCCCAGATGTGGTGGTGAACTAAAATGCTCCTCGGTTCTTCGTACCACAAAATCAATAGTGGAGTTTTCAAACAAACATATATCTAAATAATATATTTGGTGCTCTGTATTTGTGGCTTTGAGGCATTTCTGCAAGGAGGTAATAAAATAAATGAGAAAGTATTGAAAGGAAGGCAGAATAAACCCTTGTGCATTCATCAAGCTGATTTCATTTTAATTTTGTAATTATAAGAAATGATATCTGGGCTCAAACATATCATTTGTTTCTTTATTGGGACACAAGCATGACTTGTTCCTTGAACTCTTCATCTTCTTATGATACAGGTAGAATTCTAAATTATCTCAGTGCTAGGAAGAAGAGCAAGAGAAGCTGGTAACAAAGGTGTGATGGAATAGCTCTTTCCAGCAACTAGCAGAAATATTCATACATACTGGAATTAATGACCACGGGATATGCATAATTGCACTTGCATAATGAGCTACAAAGGCATTGCATCATATTAAACTAGAAGTATTCTGTCTCTGGGAAAAGAAATACCTCTCAATAACATAGCAGAAGATGTTCAGAAGGATTTGCTACTGTTTGGGAAACATTGAAACATTTGAATGCTAGATCCTGGTCACTGAGAAGAATGCAAAACAGTGAACAGCTGCCACGGATATCCCCAAAATCTCCTCCCCACCTCCCCTTCCTCTCATTGTCATTATGACAAACAAGAACCATTTGGGCTTTATGGACAATTCCTCTTGTCCTGCTGCTTCCCTCCTGGGAAAACTTTTCCTTACTACTCAATCAGAGCTAACGGGCAGTTCGGGTTTACTGTGGATTGCTGTTTGTTCTGATTTAGGAAGAGGGTGATTGGATGCCACTTCAGTGCTCCTGCACTGATGTGGCAACTACTATTGAGACCCCAAATCTTAAGGGAGCTAACTCAAAACCTCCTGGTGCTGCCCAGGGCTCAGGGTCTAAGGTCATCTCACATAACTGACCAGTTCTGAATTCCAGTGGACTAGTGAGATCTGAGGCCAAACTGTTTGCAGATATTTTAGGCATTTTTGGCCATCTGTGAAACTAGACAATGGCATCTGTTGCAACTGGGGGTCATGTACAACCAGAGGGGGCACTGTTGAACTGTTTTTCCATGACTAACCCCACACAATAACTTCTGGTCCCTGATATAGCTGTTTGCAAATAGAGACCTCCTTTTCGAGTTAAAATCTGGTGTGAGGCTTAAAATGGAATATGTATATACACACATACATAATACTGTTATTCTACACACAGACACACACACACACACACCAACATCTTTAACAAGATTATTTGACCCATGTATCTATTTTTGCTAACATCAGCTGCTAGCAGAGAAAATGCAGCTTCAGCTTTTGGACTTGCACAATTAGCGAAGTGACTCCTTTGACTTCAGTGCATGAGTAACCACAGCTTATCAGTTTGGTACAGCAAGGGAGTGTCGCTGACAATGAATTTGCTGGGAAACACTCCTAAGCTGTATTGCTGCTCAATACACAATTCATAACCCATGTCAGAGAATAATCAAATAATATTATCAATACAGAGCTTGTGTGTCTCGCTGGGCTGAGCAGCCACCTGCTCAGTTTTCCGTACTCTGTTTAACAATGGGGCTCAGTTTTCTTAAAAACTCACTGGGGTGGGGGAAATGGGAAGATACTTTCCTAGACTTTAACACCATTACACATTAGCATATGAAAAAGAGAAGGAGATCAGGCCAGTGGTTGCCAACTCCTGGGGGAAGGGCAGTGGACACATTTGGAATTTGGAGAAAGCATAGTGGGTGCCAATTCCAAAATGTCTTGTAGTGGGGATGTGGCATGTGACACAACTGCTATCATGGGAGTGGCAGAGCCTGTGCAAACAGGAACTGAGCAAGAAGAGGGACGGTATTTCTTGGAAACTTTTCCTGAGGGACCAGGTGCGCAGCCTGGGAGTCATTTTGGACTCACAGCTGTCCATGAAGGCACAGGTTAATTCTGTGTCCAGGGCGGCTGTCTACCAGCTCCATCTGGTACGCAGGCTAAGACCCTACCTGCCCATAGACTGTCTCACCAGAGTGGTGCATGCTCGAGTTATCTCCTGCTTGGACTACTGCAATGCGCTCTACGTGGAGCTACCTTTGAAGGTGACCCGGAAACTGCAATTAATTCAGAATGCGACAGCTAAACTGGTGACTGGGACCACATAACACCGGTCCTGAGAGATCTGCATTGGCTCCCAGTATGTTTCTGAGCACAATTCAAAGTGTTGGTGCTGACCTTTCAAGCCCATACGGCCTCGGCCCAGTATAACTGAAGGAGCGTCTCCACCCCCATCGTTCTGCCCGGACGCTGAGGTCCAGCGCTGAGGGCCTTCTGGCGGTTCCCTCACTGCAAGAAGTGAGATTACAGGGAACCATACAGAGGGCCTTCTCAGTACTGGCGCCACCCTGTGGAACAGCCTCCCTTCAGATGTGAAGGAAATAAGTAGCTATCCTATCTTTAAAAGACATCTGAAGGCAGCCCTGTTTAGGGAAGTTTTTAATATTTAATGCTGTACTGTTTTTAACATTTGATTGGGAGCCACCCAGAGTGGCTGGGAAAACTCAGCCAGATGGGCGGGGTATAAATAATATTATATTATTATTATTATTATTATTATTATTATTATTATTATTATTCCTGGTGCCATAGTAGGATAGTTAGATTGATCAATGACTATTTGCTGATTGGGGGACTTCCAACTTCAGGAGCAAAATACCTTTGAACACCACATGTTGACGGCAAACAGAATAGGATGATCAGCAGCCCTGTGAGTGCTCTTTGAATAGCTCATCTTCTTTCGTAGTCTGTGGAAAAGCACACACATGCCTAATTGTTTCATAATATCACACGCTTTCCCACCTAGAATCACCAGCCTTTTGTTCCTCTGGTTTCCAACGTTTAGCAAGGAAAAACCACAACAGAATGTGCAAGCACATACCTTGTTGGTATTTTGCATTTTCTTTTTTTCTTCAGACCTGCTTCTCACTCAGGTTTGTCCTTGGATTTCTTTAAAGGAAACCGACATCACAGAACATGTAAAAAGAATGGGTTGCATGGAAGGGTGAATCACATGGACCCATGGAATAATCAGTTTGTTGTTGACTCTTTAGAGAAATGCTTTTATCACAGCTAATGCCTCTGCAAGGCACTGTTTACAAAGGACAACATCAACAGAGCTCTTGTGGGTCACCATTCTGAGAATTCACTCAAAAAAAGCCTTTAGATGGTCTTCATTTGCCACTGAAGCCAAAATATCGGGTACAAATTGTTCTCATTGAAGAGAGCTTAGTGGGCACTCAGAATCTTTATGCAACCTGAAATAAACAGGACAATACCCCACCCTCCCCAGTTCTCATTGTAATTATAACAAGCAATGCAACTTGGTCACCTCTTTAAATCCTTAACTTGTATAGGTTTTTAATAGCAGAAATTAGCCCAGCCTTTGGAGCATGACCAACACTACCTTCAGCAGCTAAGGACTGAATGAACCAGTGGCTCTTCCCATACTTTTTTCTTTTCTTTTTCTTTAATTAGGTTACATATATCTATCTACATGGCTCAGAAGCATTATTTTTCACATGTGTAGATTCAAAGGAATGCTAACCATCATCTCCGCTTAAATAAATGCTAATAGTGTATTTAGTTACTGCAAAATGTGATTAGTACTTTCTTAAGGATCTGTTAAAGAAAACTAAATAAAGTAAATATTATCTAATATATCCCCTCAAAAATACCCTAAAGAAAAATGTGGATATGCAGCATCACATGAGTGGAAAGGAATTGCATGGTACCCATATTATATGGTAATCAAAAATATTTTTAAAAGGCTACTTCCCATAAGCTTTAGCAAAGGTGAAAAATATTTTTTCCAGCACAGAGACCTCATCCTTTTCCAGGCAACTTTCTGAGCACCATGTGGGTAGAACCAGTTGCAAAAGTTGCCAGAGCAATGGATGTAAGTGTTATACTAGTTTATACCCAGACCCACACATCCCTCTGTCCTTCGTTTAAGTAAGCAAAGGGCATTATCAGAGCAATACAATTACAATTAATTGCCTTCCAAACAAGCATGTCAAAACATTTTACACACAAGTTAACTAGCAGCAGTTTTAAAACACAAAAACAATGAATACACACAAAACATAGCTGAAATTTTAGCTGGGAAAGCCTGTTGGAACAAGAAGGCCTTTGAGAATTTCTGGCCTTTGAAAATTTCTGGACAACAGGTGAGGTCCAATTTTTAAGTGGATGAGGGGGGACCATCTTCAAATATCTAAAGGGCCATCACATGGAGGATGGAGCAAACTTGTTTTCTCCTGCTCCAAAGACAAGGACCCAAACCAATGGATTCAAGTTAAAAGAAAGGAGATTCCAACTAGAAATCAGGAAGAACTTTCTGATAATAAGGGTTGTTGAGACAGTGGGATGGACTCCCTTGGGCGGTGGTGGACTTCCTTGGAGGTTCTTAAGCAGAGGTTGAATGGCGATCTAGTTGAGAATGCATTATCTAGTTGAGATTCCTGCATTTGCAGGGGGTTGGATTGGATGGCCCTTGGGGTCCCTTTCAACTCTACAGTTCTATGATTCCATAACTGTTTCTGGAACATGCAGATAGTGGGCACATGTTGTGTCTAGACAGGAATGCTATTCCATAGCTCAGGGACACATTTCAGCCAAGCAAAACCACAAGTCGGAGCATGAGAAGGTGTGGCCAGAGAAGAGTTCTGAGAGTCAGATAGGATGTCCTGGAAGGCAACATTTGATCCCCATGCCTAAGGTACCCCACTCCAGCCTTTCAGGAATAATTGGAATCTGGGGTCACACAGCAAATCTAGTGTTACATGCATTTCAAACATGTGCTAATACAGTAAAGTACTGCTTAGGTAACCTGGCTGTCACTGAGTGTGCAACAAGTCCATTGAGTGCTGCCTGTTTGTTATTTAGCCATAGCAAGGCCTTCTCAGTGGTAGCACCACATTTGTTGGGCTGCCATACCCTCCAAGTGTCCTGATATTTCAGGGGCAGTCCTGGAATTACAGAAGCCATCCCTGCTTCTGATTTGATCTCAGAATGTCTGTATTTTCCCTGCCAGTGCCCCACCCCTGAACTTGGGGAGGAGGATTATCTGGCGCTTGTCTTGAGTGATGGTGGCACTCTCTTTTGTCTCTCCATGGCCTCTCCATGACTGCCGCTGACAGCCACTTCTCTTGGGCAACTAGCAGTGGCTGCTGGAAAGCAGGTGAGGATGAGGAGAAGCTGCTGCCACCAAGGCCCATCCTTGAATGACGCACCAGCTCTGAGATGCAGGTAGAGGGCCACCTTGGGTAGGAAGAAAGGTGGAGGGTGTGTGTATGTTCTGTCCCTTTGGTGTACTAGTGGTGGAAATTATCTGTGGGTGGGAGGAGGACATAAAATGGGGGGGGGTCAAGGAGGGTCAGGTGGGGGGGAGTGAGAAAAATCCCTGTTTTCATCTGAGGAATGCTGCAGGCTATGTTGCTACAGTAACTCTACAGTTTATAGAGCTAATGAAAATCACTATTCAAAGCAAGCCCCTGAAGGAGGGGGGAAATATGCTGGAAATAAATCAAAATTGTGTTTTGGGAGAAATTTGCACTAAAATGCTGACTCACACAGCCACCACCTCTCCTTCACCTGCCTTCCTGCCAGACTCCCTCCTGCTGCTTGCTGCCAACCTCTTTCCCCTTCCTTCCTTCCTTCCTTCCTTCCTTCCTTCCTTCCTTCCGTTCTCATGAACCAGCTTTACAAAAAGAAGCAGCAGCAATGAGGTATGGGGGCTTTGGAAGTCACAATAACAGAAGCTATATGCTATGTGGGCCCATGAGCAGGCTATCCATCTCTGCTCTCCTCCTACTACACAGGTTGTTAATGTCACTTTTCAAAATGCAATATGATGTTCTGAAGCACACATCAACATCTGAGTCTAACTAATGCAATGAGCTGTGAAACATCATGAGCACTTTCAAAATATTTTTGGGTTGCTCCAGACTGCCACTGTTTTGTTGGAGGGATTCCAGTTCATACTGTTAATTTAGGAATGCAAAATGAGAGTGGATTAAAACACTCTGCTGCCTTAGCACAACACATCCACTTTTAAAAGTATTGTTTCCCTGTGCCATCACCTTGGCCTTGGGAGGAGTCTCTGTTAAAGACGCCTCCTCCCAGCAGCTGTCCATTCATTGCTGATGGCCTCATTCTCCTCCTGCCAGCTGAAGAAAAAGAGGAGGAGGAGGAGGAGGAGGAGGAGGAGGAGGAGGAGTTTGAACTCAATATTCCGCCTTTCACTCCTCTTAAGGAGCCTCAAAGCGGCTAACAATCTCCTTTCCCTTCCTCCCCCACAACAAACACTCTGTGAGGTAAGTGAGGCTGAGAGACTTCAGAGAAGTGTGACTAGCCCAAGGTCACCCAGCAGCTGCATGTGGAGGAGCAGGGAAGCTAACCCGGTTCCCCAGATTACAAGTCCACCACTTTTAACCACTACATCACGCCGGCTCTCAAATTTAGACATGCTTTTTTCTTGGTTGACTATGTCAAGTGCTTGACTACAACCTTTCTATTTAAGCAGGCATTTTAAGGAAGTTTGCTGTTTTTATTTTTTTAATTGATCTTATTTTTTTTAAAAAATAATATTTATTAAATTTTCCAATTTAACAACCCAACAAAAGCCACATTCAAAACATTATAAAATAATCAAACAGTCCAAATATTATGCCAAATTATAAATCTTTGGTTGACTTCCCTTTGCTCTGAGGTCAGGGGATGACAATCATCTGACATTTGTGCTACTTCTCTTAATTAGTCTAGGTAATTCCCATAAATCAATCCAATGTTTATCCTTCGTTCATTTTTAACAGCCTCTGAGTTCATCTAGCAAGTGAGTGAAATCAAACAACATGTTTCTGTATGGGTGTTTATTTTCTTCCATGTCTTTCACTTTCCCTTCTTCGTGCCTGTTATTATCCATTGCGATACATTCCAAAATGGAGGAAATATTGCTTTCTGCCAGTTGTACCAGGCACATGTCCAAACCTCTTCGTTTTATCTCAATCCAGAACAGATAAGCCCGTACTTTGCCTAGAAGCCTTAATTCTCGTCTTCTGTTCTTAACAATCCATTAAAATTAATTTCAGATTCATAAATCTTTTCCACGAGTTAATAATTAGGTCAAAATGAGTCTTAAATATTACAATACTCTACAATCCTGCTTGCGTACATAGTCAATTGGTAGTCAGACCTTCCAGGGAGATTTGCCAAGTAAAAAAGGAAATACATCTTGGGGTGGGGGGAGTTTTCAAAATTGGTAGTTGAGCCGTATTTAAACAGATATATGGTTTTAAAAAATGAAAAAAAAAACTTTCTGCAGTTAGGAAAGTGATGGAGAAACATATTGAAAAATGTGGGTTGGATGAATGGTTAATATGAAGATGTAGGACAAATGTCACACAAGTGAATCAGTATAATCGCAATCTTAGGACACACTACGTATCCTATACACCATGAATTGAAGTAATCAGAATAGTTTGGATGCATGCACCATGGGATATGCTTTTTTCCCTTCTTCCCTGACAGCCTTGTTTAATTGCTAAAATATTTTCACTGGTTGCCCATATGCTGCTTGGTCAGATTCAAGGTCCTGGACCCCTCAATGGTCACCTAAGCCCACTTATCCCAGCTTGATCACTGAGATAATCCAGAGCAGTATTGTTAGTTGTCTTATGTGTCTCAGAAGTTCAGCTGGCTTCAACTAGAAGCTAGGCATTTGGTGCCACTGGACCAATGCTGTAGAGTACTTTTCCAGAAGAGATTTGGAAGTCATCCAACCACATCTGAAAGTTCTCCATCCTTGCTCCATTGCCTTAAAAGCACCGTGTTTCAGTTTTAAAAAAGATAAAGAAATTTGGTTGGGGAATATCCAGCTACGTTCTTTGACATTCCGATCTCCACCTTACTGTTTTTATTGCTATGTTTTCCCCAACCCTCTAGCCAATATTACAATATTCTATTTTGAAATATGAATCATCTCTTATACATGATTGAATTTTGCTCATACCAGGATCACCAAGGGGTTACACTCACAAATTGAACATGCTTTCATATTTGTTAAAAGATTTTCCTTTTTATTGGTTTAGCTGGTTGATCATTTCTCTTTTGAGACAGAATGACAATTTTGGAATACCTTCAGTAAGCACAAGCACCCGTTCTTTCCCCCAAAGTGCAGCACTGCAGTAATAGTACAAATTTTAAAAGTTAGTAATTAGAGGGAGAAAAGTAAAGACTGATCAAGGAAGCAGAAATCTGTTGAGGGCAATGTGCTAACAGAAGGAAGTAAATACAATGTGCCACTGAGATGACCCCATAGAAAAAGAGACTAAGGGGCCAATCATATTCACAAGAAGCTGGTATAAAGCAAACTGGTGTAAAGAGAGAACAGTCCCTGCCTGCTTGAAGAAGGCAGTAGTAAAAGCACTCCTCAATAAACCCTCCCTGGACACAGAAAATATAAGTAACTACTGGCCATTTGCTAATCACCCCTTCTTGGGCAAGTTTATTGAGTGGGTGGCCACAGGCCAAATCCAGGCGCTTTGGAGGCCTGGTGTGGCGAGTGCATCCTGCCACCCATGGGGGCGGGGCGCACTGTGTGGAGCCTCTCCACTGCCTCCCCCTCAACTGTAGGGTGGCTGAGGGAGAGGTGGAGGGCAGAAACAAGTCCCACACTGCCGTTGGCTCATTCACACTGCAGGCCCCGCACTAAGTGCCCCCGCGGTGTCGCACAGTGTGCCAGCTGCATTTCCTTACATTTGTGGACCGAACTAAAAAGTTTTGGGAGCTGATTATTTTTTTTAAAAAAACCCCTCATGATTTTGTCATTTTGTCACCCTCCCCCTCAGTGATGACACCCAGGGCGGTCCGCACCCCCCCTCCTCTACCACTGCTTGGAGGAAACTGTTGTTCTGGATCATTTTCCTGGTTTTGGTGGAGAATCTGTTTTGGTCACCCTGTATGATGACTTCTGTTGGGAGAGACATGGGAAATGTGTCATTGTTAATTCTTGACCTCTTGGTGGCTTTCTGTACCATTGACCATGGTATGCTCCTGGAATAGCTGTTCAGGTTATGGGTGGGTGGCACTCATTTGCAGTTGTTCTGGTCCTACCTGGACTATTGTTTCCAAAGGGTAATGCTCGGTTTTCAATTTTATCCCCCATGCTGTTTAACATCTACATGAAACCACTGAGTGGGGTAATCCAGAGTTTTGGAGTACATTGGTACCTTGGGTTAAGTACTTAATTCGTTCTGGAGGTCCATTCTTAACCTGAAACTGTTCTTAACCTGAAGCAACACTTTAGCTAATGGGGTCTCCTGCTGCCGCTACACCGCCGGAGCACGATTTCTGTTCTCATCCTGAAGCAAAGTTCTTAACCCGAGGTACTATTTCTGGGTTAGCAGAGTCTGTAACCTGAAGTGTATGTAACCTGAAGTGTATGTACCCCGAGGTACCACTGTACATTGTTAACAATATGCTGATGACAGACAACTCTATTTCTTTACAGGTGCAGGTGAGGCACTGGACCATTGTCTTGTCTCAGTAACAGACTATCTGAGAGCCAACAAGCTGAAGCTCATTTGAGGTAAGACTGTCACTGAATGGTTCCTTAGACTGGATGGATAGGATGTTGCCTGCTCTTGATGGAGTTACACTTCCTCTGAATGAGTGGTTATTCATCTTGTGGGTCATTTGAGGCTCATGTGGCCTTGGTAGCATGAAGTGCCTTCCATCAACTTTGGCTGGTGTCCCAGCTGTGTCTCTATCTGGACATAGCCAAATCCCAGCTGTGTCTCTATGGGTGATAGCCAAATCTCAGATATCTTTGCTCTGGTAACCTCTAGATTAGGTTACTGCAACATGTTAGATGTAGCGTTCAGAAACTCGGTGCAGAATTCGCCAGCCTCATTGTTCAGCAAGGAAAGATTATCTGAGCATGTTACACAGATCCTGGCCTGATACACTGGCTGCAAATTAATTTCTGGGTTCAATTCAAAGTGGTGGTTTTGATCCATAAACCCATAAATGGCTCAGGGCTGCAATGCTTCAATGACCACCTCTCCCCATATCAACCAACCCAGACCCTGCAGCCATCATTCTTCGTGTGCCTTCTCCACGAGAGGTACAGAAGGTGGCAACATGAGAACAGGCCTTTTCTGCAGTGGCTTCACTTTTGTAGAAAGCTCTTCCCAGGGAGGCTCACCTGGAGCCTTCATTGTCCATCTTTAGGCGCCAGATGACAATGTTCCTCTTCAACCAGACTTCGGCTGATTAACATTTTCTGTCCTTGTTCTTGTTTTTAATTACGTATTGTCTTTTTATTTTGTATTTTTATGCTGTGAACCACCCAGAGATCTTTGGATAAAGGGCAGTATACAAATGCAATAAACAAACAAACAATATAATAAATAATAATAATAAACAAGATCATGTGAGTGAACTGCATAGGCTTGAGATCCAGCCATTACTTCCCCACCCCAATCCCTGCTACACACACAGAACACTCCTTCTGAGGAACTTTCTGACCTGGGAAGGACAAGTTACCTCAGGCTGAGCCTGATTGAGCTGGGAATCAACCATCTGAGCTGGAGATCCACTAAATCCTAAACTGTTTATCTGGGGGGACTTACTATAGGTTTCCCCCCTTAGCAACTGTTTCCACAACAACCTTTTGCATTCCCTACAGCAGAGATGAGGAACCCTTTCCAGCATTTCCAAATGGCAATATTTCAGAGGCCACATACCTGTGGTGGGTGGTGCCAGAGGCAATAGTTTGGGGAGGGAACAAAAGATAATATTGTACAATAGACTACATTCCACTTAAGGATGGGGAAGAAATTTAATTCAGTTTATATTTAAAGCCACTCCTGTCAAAACAGCATGAGAACCATCATGGAACCATCTATCTGAGAACATAGCCATTTTTCAAAAATTGCACTTACCTGCATTTTGCGTTGCAGTTCTTTAACCAGTGAAAGTTTATAAAAATGAACTTATTAGAGAGGGGAATACGTAAAATGAATATATTACTGGAAATAACATACAAAAGGCATAATATTAAGATAAATTGCATGTGAAGTCAACAAAACAGCATGCAGAAATGTGTTGATTTGGAGAAATTTGCACTAAATGCTGAAGAATTTTCAGGAGGATTTTTATTTTTTAAAAAAGAAAAAGCACTGCAGAAATGTGGCATAATGAATTTAAGACTGGGAAAATGAGAAACCAAGAGAACCCAAATTGACACATTCTTAATTCAATTCATGCAAATGCCAGAGGTTTTTGCACATGCACATATCCCACCACACTCAATTCAGAGGCCTTATCATAGCACAAAGACACATGGGGGGGGGGTGCCCCAACCACTTAGTCATTTTGCTTGACATTTTCTGAAACTTTCCCAGCTCTATACTATTCTTTTTGAGGTGCAGAAACCATATTTCTATAAGTACATTTTCATACTAAGACTTATGATCCATAATACAGAATTCATATTAATGATCCATAATACAGAATTCATATCTTCCACGGAGGTTTACTTGGAAGTGAGTCCCAGTGAATATGCATTTCTATTCCATTGAATTTAATTTGCTTCTGAGTAGAAAGAAAGAAAGAGAAATTATCAGTAGGTTGTGTGGAACTTATTCCCAAGTAAGGCCATGCATTTGTAACCACAAAATTTGATTACTGCAATGCATTCTATGTGGGGATGCTCTTGAAACTGGTCCAGAAACTGAAGTTAGTACGACCACAACGTATTGTACATTTTTGAAGCAGCTGCAATAGTTGCCCATCTGCTACCAGACAAGGTTGGAGATGTTGCTTCTTGCTTATATGCTGATGGGCCAGGCTACATGAGTGACCACCTCTCTCTTTACACTTCTCTCTGCTACTATGCTTCCAGACTGAGAACCTCCTAGTGGTTCTGCTATTTGCTCTGTGACCACCAGTAATATGGTTTTCATTGTTGTGGCCCTATTAACATGGAGTTTGTGCCCATTATATATATCATTTTGGTCAATAACCAGTAGAACCCATTGTATATAAGGCATCACAAGTGATTTAGAGGAGTGTGACTGGTTCAATCACATTGGGCACAGAGCCTCGGGGGTGCCACAGGGAGCTCTACAACTATAATGTAGAATGGAGGCAAGAGGCAGGACTGTTCCAAATTTTTATGTTACACAGGGTGCTGCAGAAATTTAAGATGCCAAAGTCTTTCATGGAAGGCAAGCACTAACAATCTATGTTTAGGATTCATATGGAAGACTGTTTTTATTTACTCAAGCTTTTTCCCCAAAAAGAAATTTGTAATTATTGTCCCTTGGTCATTTTATACTGTTAGACTTTAACTGTGTTAGTCATTGTATATGTTTTATACTCTATTTTGTGATTTTCTCTACATTGTTCTGATATATATTATCATATGAGTGGTCTATAAATTTCTTAACATAAGTGAATAACTATGAATAGGATTGCACACTTTTTCTTGTTTGAGAGAAGATTGGTCATACCAGCAAGTTATTTATGGATATGATTAACTCTCCAGAGGTCATGGAGTAAGTGCTCATGATTCTGGAATGGGGAACACATCAGCAGGGAAGTCCAACTCTGACAGCAAACCTCCCAATTAAATTCCTAATTGTTTGTGAAAAGATCTAAATGATGCATGCAAGACCAGCATCTGCTCAGGAGCCTGGAACACGCTTGCTCTGAGGTGAAAGTATTTTGGTCAGGGAACCTGGACAAAGTCAGATGAAGAAGAGAAGTGTGCTTAAGGATGCAAAATCCATTTGGAGATAGAAAGTAAAGGCAGCTAATGGGACTTAAGAGTTATTTTACCATCCCTAGTGCCGAGTCCCAAACCCCACACTAAGGCTCAGCTCAAATGCCTTCCCCTAATGTTGCAACAATCCTCACAGGCATACTCACAGGGAGAAAGATTTTGATGAATTTATCGGAGGACCCCTCGCCTGCTTTTTTTTTGCTACATAATACTGTTGCTTTATGTTAAGCTTGTGATATATTAAGACCCTGATATCCTTTTCACACATACCACTGGCAAGCCAGGTAACCCCCATTTTATATTAGTGCAGCTGGACCTACCAATTGTCCCTATTGAAATTAATTTTGTTTGTTTGGGCCCAGTTCCCCAACCTGTTACAGTCATATTGAATCCCAATTCTGTCTTCTACAGTGTTAGCTACCCCTTCCAGTTTGGTGTTATCTGCAAATTTTATGAGCATCCCCTCAGCTTCATTGAAGCAATTTATAAACACATTGAATAACAACTGGCCCAGACAGAACCCTACAGCACCCCACTTGCCACTTTTTTCCAGAATGATGAGGAACCATTAGTGAGCATTCTTTGGGTTTGGTCAGTCAACCAGCAAAAAGTCGACCTAACAGTTTCCTCATCAAGCCCTCATTTTACCATCTTCTCTGCAAAGAATGAGTGTCTTTGTCAAAAGCTTTACTGAAATCAAGATACACTACTTCCACAGCATTCCCCTGATCCACCAAGCTTGTCATCCTATCAAAAAGGAAAAAAGAAATGAGATTAGTCTGGTATGACTTGTTTTTTGAGAAATCCATTCTGGGTCTTAGTATCCTTTTATAAGTGATCACAGTCTGACTATTTAATTATGTGTTCTGGCTTGCCCTTAGATTTGACATTCCATTAAAGGTGAAAAACACTTATCACCACCCACATGATGCAGGCAGAAGGTGAGTAACATAATAATTACCTTTAAAATATTACTTTGGATTCCCTCTCTTTTGTCTTTTTACTCCAGATATAGACTGATCTCAAAGGAGAATGTCTTATTGCAAGAAATTTTGTTTCTGTTTCATTCCACCTTTGGTACAATAATAATAATAAAATAATACAGGGTTCATTTTAATAAAATTGTATGATAGTGCTCACCCATATTAGGGTTTTTCTTTTTCTTTGTTATACTGTCTGTTTGTTCTCGGGTTGTAATTTCAATAGTTTCTTTGTTACTTGATCCAATTAGCTTCAGTTCTTCACAGTGAAGGCTTTGATAAGGAGCGAGGGCGGGGGGAGGAAGAGGGGATCTCTCATCTTTTCATCTCCATCTGGCAACAATTGAAATATCTTTGAAGTCCAAATTGTTGGGTAAGAATGGCAAAACACAGGAACAAATGTCACAACCAATTTCTTTCTTAGCTAAAGACTTGGATGCAAGTTGCCTTATAATGAAATAATTACACTACACAAGTAATTATCTTAACCCAGTTTGTCATAATTCAAAATTAATGTTAATTAATCTTCTGTTTTCAGGAGTGTTATTCTACACTAACAGCCGCTAACATTTTTTTTATTACAGTTTTTAAGTACCTTTAAGTACATTTGACAATTCCATCTTATAATATAAATACATAGCATGAAAGAAAAATCTCTATGGTACATTTTAAATGTATTTAGGTAAATCTTACAATTTCTCTTCATTTGGAGCATTTCAAAGGTTCCTTGCCCAATGGCTTCCCAGTTCTGAACCTTAGTAATTTTACTTCTCTCCATTAATACTTCCTTCCTATGATATTCCAGCATTAGTTACTTGCAATGCTGAAAAGGCAAGTCATTTTTCACCTTAACTTGGGGTGGGATTACTCTGAAAAGTGGCCTGCCTTTTTGGCCTATAAACTTTCAAGAAACCCTTGGCTCTTTAACATCCTCCCCCATTGTGGTTTCAGAAATGACATGAAAGTATGCAAGGGGAGCCATTAACTCTACACCAGTGGTGTGCAGTGGAATTTTTTGTAGGAAAACAGTTAGGGCCAGAGGTGCCAGCTTACAAGGCTGGTGTGTGTGTGTGTGTGTGTGTGTGTGTGTGTGTGTGTGTGTGTGATATTGCAAGCATGAACATCACATCTCCCTAAATTGGGCAGAAGCTTCATGGGCTTTGGGAAGGAGGTGATAGGCCTCTGAAATGATGTTGGAGCCCTACTGTCTCCTTCCCAAAGCTGGGCAGGTCCCAGTTGTATAATCGTGCCTCCCATCCTAAGTTGGATAGAAGCTTCCTGGGCTTCGGGAAAGAGGCACCAGGCTTTAATAATTTATTATTCTAATTTACTAGGAACATTTAATGGAACTAACCTGGTCCCCCTAGTCCATTGACCGCATGTCACTGCTCCACTTTAAGAACCATTGGATTAGTTCATTCAAATTATTTAAATAGTTCTCTTTGGTCTTATATAGACTGTTTTTTTGCACTGTTTACATCTATCTAATTGAAGCAGGGAACTATGTAACAATTCTTTAATCCAATCAATGTCTGCAACACCTGTAATCTCATGCGTGAACAGTTTTGTGCCGGTTCTGCTATCTCATTCAAATGACATTTAAGATATATAATCCAATATCTAATCTGATCACTATTTTTCATGTCTGTTCAGCTCCTTTACAAAAACCCTTCTTAACCCAAACATGGTTGAGCTTTCAACTGCTTGAACGAAAATGCAGCGTGAAGGGCTGTGTTCTAACACTTTTCATCCTCAATAGGGTTTCAGAATTCATTGCTTGGTTTTGTTGTTGTTGCTTTTAAGAAAAGAAATAATAAGAAATACTGGGACATGTATACTAATGGCTCTGGCCCTATATTCCTGACAAAGTGTCTCCACCCCCATTGTCCAGCTCCAAGGGCCTTCTGATGGTTCCCTCATTGCAAGTAATGAAGTTACAAGGAACCAGGCAAAGGGTTCGTGGTAGTGGTGTCTGCCCTATGGAACATCTTCCTGTCCTGTTAGATGTCAAGTAATTAAGACATCTGTATAGAGGAGATTTTAATGTTTGGTGTTTCATTGTGTTTTTATATTGTGCAGAACTCCACATCACCATCTAGTGTCACAGTGTCAGAATGCTTAAACAACACATATAAAGTGCTATTTCTTTGCCAATGTAGCTGAGTCCCTAGTTATTTATAAAGACGTTGAACAACTGTGCACCTTACTTGTCACTTTCTTCCATGACTCAGAACCATTAATGAGCACTGTCTGGGTTTGGTCAGTCAACCAGAAACAAATCCAACAAACAGTTACCTCGTTCAAAACACATTTCACCAGCTTCCTCACAATAATATCATCATGAAATACAATCCATATAGAAGTAACCTGTGCTGCATCTTGCATAACTTTTTTTTTGGGGGGGGCACATACATGCATGTGCATTTGTTGATGTGTTGGTATGTATCTGAATTGAGGTTTATATATCTTGGTGCAACCCCCACAATCCTGTTATGGGTAACACTGCTATAGATTTGTTCTATTTGAAAGTAGCTTCCCAAAGTCCCACACACACACCCTTCAATTTACTGTTTCCCAAGCTTTCTATTTAAGAAGGTTTGCAAGGCTGCTGAAATGCTGTACTATAATTAGAAGCACACAAATAAGAAAATAAAGAACACCTGTATCTTCCGGGAAAGAAAGTTGGGGCGGAACAAAGCATTTTCTCATGTGGGGTAAGGAACTCTTTTCAACCAAAGGGCCAGATTCCCTTCTGCGGACTATATTCCTTTATTGGGAATAAAGCCAAAAGGCAGAACAATAAATACGATTCTCACAAAGTTCGAAGACATATTCAAGTCAGGCAAAAACACCCAATGAAGATGCAAAGCAGTGTTGATGAGGGGTGTGGCTTGAGAGGATATGTGGCCTGCCAGGGACTGACTGAACACTGAGGAATGGTGGTTGGATTCTGATGAGCGGGCACTGGGAAAAACGGGGGCTATAGATTGACTTGAAAGAAATAATCACTGATCTGGAGGAGCCTGTAACAGCTGGGAGATGTGAGGCAGAGGCAAGAGAAGCTGCAGAATTGGAGAGGGGAAAACAGTAGGAAAGAGAGGTGGGTCAGGCTGGTGTAGAGTCAGGGGTTTCTACACCTCCTTCTCCTGCCTCAACCTCTCCTGTCCACTGTCTCCCAGGAGCAGAAGAGGATTGAAAAGAGAGGAGAGAGGAGCAGAAGTAGGTTACACACAGGCAGAGACTTTTCCAGCTTGTGCGCAGCTTGAGTGGGGGAGATACGTAAACTGAGAATGGGGGTGGGGCCTCTCTGTTATGGCAACTGCTTCATCAGGTGCACACCAGGGTTAGGAGCTGCCCTGCCTTTTCTTGTCCTATCATGCAAGAATGTCCCTCCAGTCTTAAAATAATGAGGTAATATTGGGGAAGCATCACAGGACAACTAATAGATTGGAAGGGTGTATGGATGGCCCAGTATAAACTATTAATGCAGGGTTATTGTATAAATAACATGTTGCAGGTCAGGAGACGGGGGGCAGGGATGCACTCATCTAGTGCTGACCTGAAACACCAAAGATCAGTGTTAGGAAGAGGTTATCCCAACCACCAGAATTTCAGGAAATGCAGGTGTAGCAGCTAAGTGGGCATATATGCCACTTAGCAATGTGTAAGGTATAAGGTAGATTCTGTTTCCTGTTCCCCAAGCATACCAGCACTAACAATAGTTATTTCAGAAAGCACATGACAGAACTTAAATAATTGTAGAGGATAAATCATTTTATCTGTCTGCTGGTCAAGGTACAAACCAGTGGCGTAGCGTGGGTTGTCAGCACCCGGGGCAAGACAAGTAATCTGCACCCCCTAACCCGTGGATTTGCGCCCCCTAACCCTAACCCCCAGATGTTGCACCCAGTGCGGCCGGGCCCCCCCCTGCACCCCCACGCTACGCCACTGGTACGAACACCATCTCTTCAGGGTGACATTTTCCTTGGCCATCTTCAGAGCTCTACATATTAGTGAATGTATCACTGTGGGTGGCAATTCAAGGCAATCTAAGAGCCATCTCTTGGAGGACATTTCCCAGAGTGTGGCCTTAGGTACCATTACGATTTGTTGCTCAAAGATTGATTGGCTGGGCAGAGGTGCCATGCTAAATATGGCAGTGTCCTCTCAGGAGGGCCCCTCCCCCCTCTGTGACACCTCCAGGTTCCTCCGGAGAAGGCCACCTGGCCCAAGACCATTGCTCATCCATGGCCTTACCTGACCAAATATAAGTTTTCCAGGGTTTCCAGGGTTTTGAAAAAAGCTACCACCATTTGCAGCCCGGACCCTTCCCCAGATTTGGCCTTCCAGTGGCTAGAATTAAATTCCTCAGGGGATGGTGCTCTGAGTCATTCAAGAGTTATGTGTCCCAGTGCACCTGATCTCATATTATCTTGTTCTTTGGTTTGCAGGATTATCACCTAAGAAGGTCTGGATTTGCGGGCACAGTATTGTGCATTGGGCCCACGCTCGTGCAACAGAATCAATCTGGGGAGAGAACCTGGGTCTTCCTTCCTACGTACAGATATCCTGGATCACTCAGAGGGGAATGAGATGGCATCACGTGCTGCCACTTCTGACAAATCAAATCTCCTTGTTGGGTCCACCTGATTTCATTGTCTTCCAGGTGGGTGAGAATGAGCTGGGTGAATGGAGAGGCATTGACCTCACCAGGGCAATTGTTAAGCACTTGGAGACCTTACATGCTCAGTACCCACAGATCATCCTTTGCTGGTCTTATCTACTGGAGAGGCAGTTTTGGTTTGGCCAGGGGAGTTGCATCCTCCAGGGATCTGTCATGAATCGAGCCAGGAAGAGTTTAAATCGTAGAGTAAAGTGCAAGGTGCAGTTCCTGGGTGGTATGGTAATTCGGCACCCTAATATTACTTTGAAAAATGAGGCCATATTCAGACGTGATGGAGTGCATCTGACTGACATGGGTAATGATATTTGGTTGTCTGATCTGGTGGAATGCTTAAGGTTTTGGCTTCAGATATGAGTGGTTTGATGGTGAGCAACGCTTGAGTGGTGGTTTAGGCATTGTATAGGCATAATCTTGGTTAGAAGGGAGGTTGTAGTCTCTGCCTGACACCTCCAAAATGGAGCATCCCATTAGAGGGATCCAGGGGAGATTCTTTCAGCTGGCCTGCCTGCCAGAAGAACTTACATTTTGGGGTCAACCAGAAATGAGGGAGTTCCTGACCTACATCAAGGAGTAATTCCCCAACTTGATTGTGCTTGGGGAGTGCTAAGTGCTTGATTTGAGTCTACACAACACCTATGCCACATCTCTTACATCTACAGTCACTAAACTTGTGGTCTGATTTCACCCAAATAATGGCTGTCGTGCCTCTTATTCTTGTGGAGGACCAGGCGGTAGGAGGTAATGTCTTGCCACACTATTTTAGGAAATGCTGGTCTAGCAGCTAAATGGGTATATATGCCACTTAGCAACGTGTAAGATATAAGGTAGATTCCCTCCCCTGCCCCCAAGTATACCAGCACCAACAACATTTATTTTAGAGAACATATGAGAAAACTTAAATAATTGTGGAGGATATTTAAAATCTAGAACCAGCAGAGCAAAATGGATTATGCTGCTCCTACTCTGCTAGTCACAAAGTTTATTTTCATGCTCCATCCTGTTATTGATTCCATTTAGACAAAGAACACCTTCAGTGTTATTCATCTGGTACTGGTTTTCATGAGGGGTTTGAGATAGTGCCACAATTATACCAAATACTTAATCACCTTTGAGCTCTGGGATCTCTTTATATGCAGGTTTCTCCTTGGCCTGAATGGGAGTTTTAGTGGGTAAGGAAATGTCAGAGTTTGGTTCAAGCACTATTAACATCTTCCTGTACCCTTTGTGTGATAGCTTGCCAGTGATGTGATTGGCAGGGAAAGGTGATTGTAATGCTTTTACTAAGCCTACATTAAACCGACTCAAAATACGAGATTTTTCCTTTTGTAATACCTGGCTGCCTTATGAAATAAGTGGCATTTCCCATAAAACTATATCCAGTGGGCATTGGACATTATCACTTTTCAACTCATAAATATCACTCTTAGCTATTACACCTGGGGTCTGGAGTCTTCTGCCCCTTTAGCTGACCACCAGGACCCTCCCTGGCCCACCTAGTCCAGCCCCACCCCTAACTGGCCCTGCTTCCAAGCCACCTAGAATGCTTTTGCTGTGCAATAATGTTTCCTCACAACTCTGATACATTTTCCTAGATAGAAGATAAGAGAGGGTTGAGTGTGAGTGTATAGCAACTAGCCTACTGTACAATGGTAAAACTTGAATTTGTTGCTTTACCTGCTTTTGTCTCTTACCCTGCCTAAAACTGGCATTGGCCTCTGGAAGGTTTCCCAGGAGGCAATGTGGTTCTCTACCTAAAAGGGTTCCCTACCTCTTCTCTTGCTACATTTCAAGGCCAACATTACTGAACATGTAAGAGCTAGAATCCGATAAAACCTTCACTCCCAACCTTCTGTGCTCAATAATCAAATGTGTGACACATTAGGATTGTAGCTAATGAGAGTAGGTAGAAGATCATGATCAAAGCACCACAGGGTTCAAATACCATGCAAGTTGACATGTGTAGAGACATAAATGCAGTGATAAGAATGTAGATGTGTGATCCAGAAGAACCAGGGAATTTGTTAGCAGGTTTATAGAAGGAACTGAGGTACAAAATCTGGTGACATTCTCATTGAATTGAGATGAGGCTCCAAGTTTTCAACATTCTGCATTTAACAATTGTTTCAGTCAAGGAAGGGCATCACTATAGTTTCAGACCATTAGCATATTTCCCCCCCAGAATTGTTTACACTTCTGGCAAGTCACTTTTCTTTATGCATGATTTTAAATGTTCAGATCTATGTTAATCAATAAATTTGAAAACAGGCTCTAAATTTTTGCTGAAAACCTTGACCTTCGCTACAATACTCTGACACTCTTGTGCAGTGCTCCCCCCCCCTAGAAAAGTAGATGCCAATATGCACTATGAAGTTGTTACAGTAAGTGCAAAAAAGAGAGGGAGATGCCAGTACTGTGTACCCTTGAGTACCCCCTGAAGAAGAAAAAGCACTGTTCTTGCATGGCAAGGCATCCCCCCAACTCTTTGGTCCTCCCCAATACCAAGAATAAGACGTGGCAAACAGTATTTGGGTGAAATCAGACCACAACTTTATTGACTGCAGGCTTGGCATAGGCATTGTGTAGACCCCACCGAGCTTCCAGCCTGCCAGCTGAAAGAACTTGAGTTTTGGGGTTAACTGGAAATGAGGGAGTCCCAGACCTATATCAAAGGGTAACTCCACTACTGGACTGCATCTGGGGAGTGCTGTGGCCTCTCATTCTCACTTGGGCTTCTGGACAGAAGTATCTCCCCTAGATCCCTTTAATGGAATACTCCATTTTGAAGGAACCATGCAGAGACGTCAACCTGCCCATGTGACCAAGACCAAGACTATACTTATCCAAATAAAGAAGTAACATTGCTTATTGAATTCTACTGTTTTTAAATTAAATAATTAACACTGTTATAGTGGCTGTTGTATTCTATTGTTTTTAACTTGCTGGAAACTGATGGAAGGCCAGTATAAAAATCTTGGAAATAAAACAAAAATGCAAGAAGAAGAAAAAAGACTATACTTATCCAATGGCTAAACCACCAAAGTTGTGACAATTGCCACGAGGATGGCAAAAAGCAGAAGACTAGTGTCAATTTGCCAACTGAGAAAATTCCAACTTGGCCCCCAATATGGTTACCGGTTATGCCATAACCATGCAACAGCAGCATGTAAAAGTAATAGTACCACTCTATTCTGCCTTGGTCAGACCATACTTAGAATACTGTGTCCAATTCTGGGCACCACAATTTAAGAAGGAGGTTGCCATATTTTGAAGAGCAAAAAAGAGGACACACTTTTGCTGACTTCTACTTTTAACTATGGACCGCTATGTTGCGTCTACCCATGAAAAAGATGACATATGGCTAGAATGCGGGCAACAAAGATGATCAAGGGTCTGGAGACCAAGGCTTACAAGGAGTGCTTGAAGGAACTGGGTTCTTCAAGAAAGGAGATTTTGACTATTCACACGGAAAAAAACTTTCTAAGATCTGTTCAACAGTGGAGCAGTCTTCCTTAGAAGATTGTGGACTCTCCTTCCTTGGAGGTTTTGAAGCAGAGGTTGGATGACGACCTGTCATATGGATGCTTTAGCTGAGATTCCATGCGATTCCCATGCCCACTTGCAATTCACTGATTAGGCGAGTGGGCAGGACCAATTAGCCAGGCAGCAAGCTTGGCTCAGAGGCTTCATTTGCTGCCTGGGACTTTGCACGTCAGATCCGGGCACACAGGGGAATGCCAGCCCGCAGCCAAAGAAAGTGGGTGAACTTCCCAAGCAAGACCTGTAATGGTGATCTGCTAGACCAGGGACTACTAAATAAGAAGTGAAAAGCCAGCTGTATGTGAAGACTCTTGGACTCTTACAATACCTTTGTGTTTGCAAAAGGTGAGAACATACATTAAGGGTGACACTGACCAAGTTCCAGGAATAATGCTCACTTTCCAAATTTGGTATGAATTCTGATCCATATATTTCAGAAGAAATTTGATAAGTGGTACAAAATTATGCCGCACCATCCAAGAATTGTCTCTAACCCATTGAAATTCATCAGCGTTTGTTCCTAATTTACGCTACTGTCCATAAGTTCAGAGCAGGGCACTGTCTGCTCTGCAATTAGCTCATCACATCTATGTTGCTCCAATCAAGATCTAAATAGTCAAAGCCGAAACATATAATTGGAGCTGGCATGGGTTATGTACACTGAATAACCTTTTCTCTTTTGTGAAATTATTTTTAGATATGTTTCTCATGCAAATATACAGATGTGCACACTTGGTGCCCTCTCCTGAATGAGTTATGCCATCATTGACAAGTGTCACATCTTCTTTAATTACAATACTTATGAAGAAAATTGTTAAGTAAGTTTCCCACATAATAAACAAAAGCGAATAAAGCTCATATTAGCTTATAAAGAACTTGATTATATCAACCAGCCCATTATTGGGAACATTAAGTTGAAGGCCTGGAAAGGTCAACAACATTATACTCTACTTTGGTGGTGAATTTATGAGGACCATAATTGAAAAAAAGATAAACAAGTCACGGGGCAGGGGGAGGGGAGAGAAAAGAAATGGGAACTATAGTGATTCTGTCCCAGTACTATTAGGGAGAGAGACGTTCTGATGGCAATCAGCCAATGCCTTTCCCACTTGCCTTGCCCCACCCTCCAGCCCTTTCCCAGACCATGACTTTGGGAACAGCAGAAGCAGCTGGGAAGAAAGAAGAGGAGTTTAGGGATATTTCTTAAAAATTAATTTTATAAGTTGTGTGTCTTTGTTCCTCAGTTTGATCCTTTTACATGGTTTTGTATGTTTTGTGATATTTTATGCACTGCGTCTTGCCATAATTTTTATTGATTATAATTTAGTAATTCTTTATTGTAATTGATAAGGGTAAACTGTTTATTATTTGCTGATACTTAATTTTACTGTTTACTATTATATTCTAATGGATTATTGAATATTGCTTTTTTTGTTTATATGTTTATTTTAAAGTTATTGTAACTTATATTTTTGCTAACCAAATCTCACAATTTGGGAAAGACCTGCTGGAGAATAACCAAAAAATAATGTCTAAAATGTCTAAAATGCTGTTAGAATGGCAAACAAAAATGTTTAAGTTGAAATTTATTGATTATTTGAAGACACACTGTAAAGAACTTAAAATGTAAGCAGGGTTCATATAAACTGATATAGTAAGAGATAATTAAAAGGGAACTAAAAGGGAATATAATGGGAAGTTAATAAGTAGGTATAACTCGGATATGCAGTAACAAAAAAGATGTGAAATAAGTAATCGCAGAAAGGAGGGGAGGGAAGTCGAATAAAATTTGGATTAATTATGTTAAGATTGATATTTATTTGTCAAAATACATGTAAAATGAGAAAATGAAAAATTAAAATTAAAAAAATAAAGTTATTGTGACTTTTTAGTATTGGGTCAGGTTGCTGTTATTAATGTTTGATGCTTTATTATGTTTTTATAAGTGTTGGAAACCACCCAGAGTGGACGGGACAACCCAGCCAGATGGGCGGGGTATAACCATCATCATCATGATCACTACTGGTGCCAGCTCCAGGGAGCCGTGGGGGCCCAGGCACCCACAAAATATTTGCTCTGGGTGCCCATCCTTTGTCCCCCACTGCCACCACTGCAGCCTACCACCACAGCCCACCACCACCTTACCACTGGCACTATGGTGTCATGGCAGCAACTGGGCCGTGGTCTGCGCCTCCGCTGTGGGGCTCCTGTGGGGGTCTGCTGTGGCCACAGACATGCTTCTAGGGTGCATCTGCAGCCATGGTGGGCCTCAACAGAGGACCCGTGGAGGACGTTCGTGCCCCGGAGCACACACACACTCAGCAGCCACAGCCTGGGGCCCAAGTCAGCGCCACAGCTTAAGTTTGTATAAAACCTTCCTCACCTTATTGCAAAACAATTTTTCCAGGTCTTCAAAAATCTCCTGAGCCTTTGAATTTCTTTCATTCTTCTCTACCAAAACCTTAAATGGAAAAATGCAAGAGCAGCCCTTTCTTTCCTCTAACACTCAGCAACTTGACTTGCTGTTAAAACCAAATGAGCTCCGTTCAAGAGTGGGAATCTCTGTGTGTCTGTTTATGTGAGAGAGAATTTCTGCTTCAGATGTGAAAAGTCTGAGGCCAGTATCTCAACATCTGAAACTTCATCCTTATAACTTTCCACCTCATTGATTCCCCATCCCATTTCCAAACACATCCTTTCCCCTGTGCCTTCAGCTCTTAATTTCTCTTTCCTTCCTCTAATATTCATTACTTAGCACTGTCTATTATCTACCATCACTCTCCATCGTATTTTGAGCAAAAGGTCTTACAGAATAAGATGGGGAGGGGCCAGCTCTTCTGAGGTTAGGCTCTCATTGAAAAATGCTGGATGAGAGCCCTGTCTTAGCAAGGGCTTCACGAGTCAATTGGATTTATTTTATCTCCTAGGGACATGTTTTTCTTGCATTGTATTTGAATTCCTTTTTTGGTGGAGCAGCATTCGCCGATGCATGCACCAAGGGTATTAGCTAATTTTAGTAAACTTCCTCTACATATTGACCATGACATCATGCAGAGGTTTCTTTAATACAGATTTAAGTGACCATAAAGCTTTCTTTCAATCAGAAATTAGGAATTTGGGCATTGGGTTGCTTCCTGGAAATTTGGTTTCCTATCAAAGTTGAACAAACTTAGGTTAAAGTCAGGTAGAGCTCTCGTGATCAGTTTGTCAAAGATAGAAATATGGACAAATGAATCCCCTTTAATTGCTTAAATAAATCCAAGAATTCAATACCATTCTTCTTAAGCCAAGGACAGAAGAGCAAACATCAACGTAAGTGGTGTGTATGTATGTGTATGAATGTGTATGAATAGTTTATTTTATCCATGGTTAACAGGACTAAGGTAAGTTGGGTGGCTAGTTATGCATATCCATGCCCTCCCAAAAAGGAAATTACTAAAATACATGACAAAAAGGATGAAGATATGTTTGCAATTTTATTTTCTAATTTATATGAATAGTTGCTACAGACACACACACCACATCTCACCAATGTTGGGAAGTCTGTGACCAGGTGGCCTCGGTATTTTGCCCAGCTGCTAAACTGCTTTGATGGGCAACTTCAAGACTACTTCAGCTCTCCTTTCTCTGAACATAGGATCATCCTCTGTGAAGTAAAGGTAAAAGGTAAATGACTCCTGGACAGTTAAGACCAGTCGAATTTGACTATGGGGTGTGGCACACATCTCCACTTTAAGGCCAAGGGGGGCAGACAGTTTTCTGGGTCATGCGGCCAGCATGGCTAAACTGCTTCTGGTGCAATGGGACACCATGATGGAAACCAGAACGCATGGAAATGCTGTTTACCTTTTTGCTGTAAAGTAGACCACACTGACACTCTAAAGGATTAAAGAATTTGAGCAAATTCAGTCTGAGGGCCAAATTCACACTTTGAGGCCCTTTTCCCTGTGTTCCATGAGAAATCCAGAGGCCTGCAACATGAGAACAGGCCATTTCAGTGGTGGCTCCATACTTATGCTCAATCCAAGGCCACCAATTTGGATGACTTTAAAAGAGGTTTAGAAAAAATTCATGCAAGCTAGGACTATCAGCAGCTACTTGCCGCAATGGGGATATTCTGTATCCATGGTCCAAGGTACTATACTCCTGAATACCAGTTGCTGACAACTGCAGGAGGGGAGAATGTTCTTGTGCTAGGGTCCTGCTTTTGGTCTTCCCATCAGGATTTGGCTGGCCATTGTGAGAGCAGGACTAGATGGGCCATTGGCTAAGTCCCACAGGCTATTCTTATGCTCCTATGTATGGTCAAGCAATTGTTGGCTTGAATGCACTGTGCTATTGCCTTGGAGAACTATTTTTAATTTTTCCCAGGATGCCATGAAAACCAAATTTCTGATTATCTTGTCAATTATTTTGCTTCTTATTACTTGGTTGATTTTATACTAGCCAAAAGCTCATCACTAGGAGGGCAGAAGGTGGGGTAGAAAAGACCCCATAAATTTCAAGCTGGGACAATGAAATGCTGGTAGTTATCACTGGAACTTCGACCTCCTCACTTTCCTACTCAAACCATGTACTCCTCCTTCTTGGCCCCATCTTTAAATACTCACAATTTGTCAATGTTTGGCTGGAGGGTGATGAATAGATCTGAGTTACCTACATTCACCCCAGTTCTAAGAAGGGCTCAGTGTAATAAATCAGTAACATAACAAAATAAGGTAGTATATATCAGTAATAAAGCAGAGTGTTTTTTCTTACCATTTTTGGGAGCCACAACCAAATTTCACGCATCTTAATAACAAAACAGGGGTTGAGTCATTGTATTCTTTCTTTCTTTCTTTCTTTCTTTCTTTCTTTCTTTCTTTCTTTCTTTCTTTCTTTCAAAACATTTTTTTAAAGTAGGAATAACAGTGTTAAGAAAATAACATAACAAAATTATTGCTACTTTCAGCAGCCAGAAGCACCATAGCCAGACACTGGAGAGACCTGTCAGAAGTAAGCATGGACCAATGGTACCAAATAGTATGGGAAACAGCCCAGCTCCCCTTTATCACATACACAGCCCAACAAGACAATGACAAAAATCCACCAACAGCATACAAATCAATATGGCTAACCTGATCCAAAACACCCACCCCACTCACACATGAAAACAAAGACTACCACAGCCAACCACAAATGAATAACCACATCCTAGGCCAACCCCAACCTCTCTCACCACCAAAGGAACACAAGCGAACAGCAAAGAACCTGCACAAGCAACACTTGACACCAAACCCTACATATAGTAAGTAAAATAGAAACATTGCCACCCGACCCCACCCCCCATCTCTTTCCCCCCTTTTTTTCCTAATGTCTCAACAAATGAAACCTATTTGTAAAAATGTTACATGGGGAAAAAATACAAGCGGCAATGCACACACTTTTGTAAATCAAGAAAATCTTTAATAAAAAAACAAAAAAAAACAATTTTTTTGCCTATCTAGTCCATCAATCTTTTCTCACAGTGGCCAACCAAATAACTATAGGAAATCTAAAACCAGAACCTAAGTGCAATCGTACTTTCCCCATGTGTTATGCTATTCCCAACAATTAGAACTAATTTGAGGTAGAAGATGAACATAATGACTTGTAGATATTCATAGCTTTATCTTTGTGGATTTGTCTAATACTACTTTAAAGCTTTTAAAGTTGGTAGTCATTGATGCTTCTTGTAGGAGGAAGTCAAACTCCAAATAATATATTTGATGTTCAGTGGGTTTAAACTGGATTTGGAATGAGGCCAGAATTAGCCTATTTTATAGCAGCCATACTATTTTTTTCTAGTTGTCTGAAGTAGCAACCAATTACAGCAAACTGAGCATGATATGCAGTAAGAGCATCAAACTTCCTCTTCCCATTGAATTCAAAGTATTCTAGTGATTTTGAATCTCCCATTGTCTGAACTAACTATTTCTCCTTCTTTAAAGAATGGGCTCATGTAAAATAACAGAGGGGGAAAGAAGCCTTCATCAAAAGCACAAAGGCTTTGAAGGATGTGATGGTGCTTCAATGGAATCATTACGATGCCTTATAGTATGTTATTACCTTCTTGGCAATTTAGCATGAAATGCACATCATCACCACTATAAGTTAACACAATGCCTCTTTCAAAGCCGAAATGTTGTGTCATCTCAAGGGCTGTTTTTAACAAGCCTTTAATCTGCACATCTGTATATGTCAAGCAATGATGTGCCCACCACCATTTTTTTATTTTTTAAAAAAATAGTTGCTAAAGAGATGAAGGATGTGCTCATCATCCAGCCAACAAACCAACATTTTAAGGGCAAAAAAGAGAGATAGATGAGTGAATGAATAAGTGTTATGGATTAGTTTCCACTGCAGTGATACAAACAGAGGATTGTGTTAAGGGCCTCTTTAGATGCCTCAAGAAGCACCCTGTGTTTGAAGTACCAAATTTCTTGAACTAGTTTTAAAAGTGGCTCTAATTTGGGATAGGGGAGGAAGAGGATTTGATTGAAAAATTGTACCTGACACTCATGAGTTTGCCTCGGAATCAGAATGCAGCTCCTTCTAAGATTACACACTTCTCCAGATTTTACAGTGAATTTTCAGTGAACCAAAACATGTATTTTGCATAAAATATGCCTACAAAACAATTGCACATCACTGAAAAGTGTGCATTTTTATGTTATAGAACATAATATTATATAACAATATTCTTATTTTACATATTTTAAAAATATTTTATATAAAAGCTGTGCACAAATACTGTACAATGTGGTGAAGCGGACAGAACAACAACATTGGGATGCCAGCAGGTAGAATGGGAAGGAAGGGACCTATGATTGAGTGACAGCATGTCTAAATCCCGATGGAATTAGCTGCTCAGGCTTTCTTGATGCATTAGTGACCTGCTGTTTCAATCAACAGGTAAATGATCATAATAGCTCAGTCTTACACATACTTATTTCAGAGTAAGGCTCACTGGACTCAGTTGATTTTATTTTGAGTAGACACTGGAAATATGTATAGAATAAGAAGGTCATATACAAGCACTTGCCAACCTGGTGCTCTCCAGATGTTTTGGAAAACCTATGAGTTTCACCCAGTGTTGATGGGAATTTTAGTCCAAAACATATGGAGGGTACCATGTTGGCAATGTCCGTAGTATTATTTTATAGTGTTCTGTTGACACAATTTCTCTAAGGCATCAGCCAAATAAATAGACATACATTATGTATATATCTTGAGATAGCCATAAAAGCTTATCTCTCATAAAGGAACTATATTCAGGCCTATTGTCTCACAGCACTTTATTAGAGCTGAAAGGAATATTCTCCTCACACCAGGAAGGGTGGGGGAGGAATCCATTTTCAGCATTCATTTCATTTATGAACTCTTGAACCTTTTAATAATTGCACCAGAATTCTGTTTAATTCACAGTTAGTTATATTAGCTGCAATCACATCTTGCTTCTGCCTTATTCATTAAAGACAGAGTTAATTCTAAGTCAAACACTAGCTCCAATTTTTGGTATTGGAAAATTTGTTAGAAATAATCAAATTAATTAAAGGCCAACTAAGCCTCTGCGCAGTTGAATGGAGTCAGATTTTTCACCTGGATGCTGTGATTCTACATATGACAGCTTATGCTTCCCAGTTTATGCCTCCTTGTGGAGAATGGCATTAAGACAATTGCATCAAGTACCACAAAGTGCCCTCTCATCTGTAGAATGTTCTTACAAAGCATCTGTGAAGTCCAACATGAGATATAAATCTGAGATATCTACTCAAAAACTGAGCAGACATAAAGCAGGGACACAGAAAAGAACTCAAAATGGGAAGCTGAAAGTTTGGTGCTGAGGATCCATGGTTAAGGACAAAAGAACATCTTGTTCAATCTGCATTCTAAAGCAAAGTTGTAGTAATTAGTAGTTCTGGACATAGCTCTCAACAGGATTGCACATGTTGCAGTGCCGTTTCAGTTCAAATGAAAGTATACAGAATGTGAGTTTTTACAAGGAGAAATGTCCAAAAAATGTTCATTTTAGAAACAAATTGCAAACAAAATATGTATTTTTTTAGAGGAAAGTAGGTACAAAAATGCAAACATGAGGATAATGATTGTCATTGTCATTGTAACTTATCAAAATTAGTGGACTAAAGTTGGATATCAATGTAAAACTGAATATTCTATGCAGTTTTCCCCCCTCTACAGAAAGCTGGGGGGTGGGGGTGGGGAGATATTACTGAACGCATGGGAAACTGACACAAAATGGAAACAGGCTGATCCATCTATCCCTACCTATAGTACCTTTCTAAGGAGATGGTGAATGGAAAAAACCACACATAAGAAGTTCCCTGCTGGATGAAACCAAAGACCAATCGTCAGAAGCTTTCTGTTTGAGGTCCCCAAGGCCCCCATGGCCCCCAGGAACCCCTTCCAGTAAGGCCAGAATCCAGCTGCAAGTATTTATTGGCATACTACCACTGAACACGGAGCTTCCATATCACCACTGACAAATAGATATTGATAGATGTGTCATCCATGTTTTTGTCTAATCCTCTTTTAATGTCATTGAAGCCAGTGACCGTCACCCTCTCTTGAGGTAGTGAATTGGAAAAAATGCTCCAATTCTACAGCCCCATTGAGCTCAATGGGATTACTTCTGAGTACACATGCCTAGGCATGTGCTGTTTATTATGTACAACTTGATGCACTTTGAAAAGTGAAGAATGAAAGAAAAATGAACATGATTGGAGTTTAAGGCCACATTCCAGCCCAGCAAAAACACTCAAAGAGGATGCAGAGTAAGGCTGAAGAGGAAGTGTGACCTAGTGGGAGTTCCAAGGGCCCAACAGAGAGGGTCACATTGAACCCTTAGGTGGGCCTGAGGTTCCCCTCCCCTAGGCTCCTTGGATGGCCACCTGAGTTCCAGGGTAGAGTAAAGATGAGATATGAATTTAAGACAACAAACAAACAAAATTAACACAAATATTACAAGTATCCTTCTACTTCTACATTAGCTCATTTCTTCATTCAACCCATACTTTTCACTGTAGCCTTCCTTGAGCAAAGGATTGGGGGGGGGGGATATCCTAATTACCTTTGCTGTAGAAATTTACTCCCTCGTGTGGCAATTTGTGGGTGCAAGGCAAAATTACCCACATTTCCTGCCTTAAATAAAAACAATAACATGTAGAGGTACTTTGAGAGTTATTTATTATATTTCTTGGTTACCTAGAAACTGAAATCACAGGTCTTAGTTACATTCAAGGAAACAAAGCAAAACCTCCAGAGAATTCATCACAAGGGACCCTGACAAAGGCAGCTTCTGATACAGCTAAGATAAACAACCTGGAGAGTCTCACAAGTACCATTTCAGCATACTGTTTACAGCCTTGCACAGGTTCTTGAAATAAACCAATTCACCAGTTCCTTAGCAGAGAACATTCACACATCCAAGGAAGAGAAAGGTATGATTGATTTGGCTTTTGTCAAGGTCAAATGGAACAAAAAGTCTGGGGCCAACAAATAGGAGCTCTCTGAGACGTAGCCACTGTGTTGCCTGACTCTTCATTTCGGCTGCATCAGTTCCTCTGATTAAAAAGAAAAAAAGATGCTGCACTGTAATAAATATATGGTTTTAACTGCATCCTGCCAGGATCCAGAGCAAACTTGGATGAAGTGTTTGTTTGTTGCTTTCATTACACCCACACAACACCAACACTGTGCTGTGCCAAAGTTACATTTTTTAGAGTATAAAAAGGAGGGTGAAAGGGTCAGAAAATTCAAGGCGCATGAGCAAAATATTGGAAGTTGCACCTTCCTGCCCTTCAGACACAACCTAACAATGCCCACACAGTCCCCAACACCCAAATCATGGATTCAGAGATTTGGGGTGGCATGAGAGCTGCTGAGGAAAAGGCAAACCTCCAAACTTTGTCTCTCCTCCTCTTCCATTAGTGGAGATGTCCACTGCATCAAAAACTTTTTTCATGAGCACAAGGGTTATCTAACCGAATCCCATTTTTCGTGTGGATTATAAATGAGAGATAAAGAAAGCCAAAATTTAAACCCAAGTAGAAGAGACTGCTGGTTCTCCACCCACCTACAGCTTCTCTCTGCATTCTGCCTCTGTAATACTAAAGAAAACCCAAGGAAATTGGAAGGTCAAGGGGATGCCAAGTGTGGTCTCTAGATTTGAAAGTTCAGATGTAATTGCAGGAGGTAGAGTTCACTTACAAAAGCTTTGCTCGCTTGAGGAATATTTCCCTCTGCATTTTGAAGATAAGCTCTTTTATCCACAGGGCAGCCAGGTTGGTTCGGCAGTCTTGGGGAACTGAACATGAATATTTGTGCAGTAGCTGCAGGAATCTCTGATGAAAAGCTACAAACTAAACTCCACTTTCAATTATTTTGTTTAACGTGGAAACAAAATAGCATATTAAAACACCAGCAGAGCAGCCCAAAAAGGGTGTTGGCAGGAGGGGAAAATGAAGGCAGATATACTGCCTTTTCCAATGCCCTGCTGAGTTCTTGACAGAAGGGCAGAAGATGTTAGGCAAATGTCCCCACTCTCCGTTTCCTGTTCCATCCCCACTCTTAAAAGCAAGTGCCCCCCATTGGAATCAGTGGGATGGAAAGAAACTATGCCAGCTCCAGGGCATGGGTGCCATCTTAAAGCTCACTTAAAGAACTGATCCACTTTCTCAACATTTCCCCCTCCCCACTTCTCTTCTGTGTCTTCATGAACCCAATGACAGTGCCTATCTCTCTCTCTGTTTTTATTTTGTTTTCTCGTGTTTAAACCAAAAGCGATCAACTTTGGGAGGCAGTAATTGTCTTGAAACCTGGTTAAACTATAGCAACGCCCTCTCTATCTCCAGCTCTCTCTCTCCCCCCCCCCCACGTTATCTACAACAAAAAGGTTCCTAATTGACTGCAATTGACTTGTATGAAGGATTCTGTGATTTAAAAACAGAGCCATTGAATGTACTTTTTTTTTTTTTACTTATGGGGAATCCCTCAGTAACCACACACACACACACACACACACACACACACACACACACAAATTCAGTTCATTTGTATACCACCCTTCTTGTGAAAATCACCAAGCTGTTTACAATATTAAAACCATAAAACCAATACAGAAATCAAATTACAGATACATATAGCAGAGAGAGAGAGAGAGAGAGGGTGCAAAAGAGCACAATGTCCATAAATCCCTGGTGGCTTTCAAAGGAGATTAGACAAATTCATGGAATGCAGAGTCATCAGTGACTGCTAATTATGGCAGCTATATTGCTTTCTTCATCAGAAACAGAGTATCTCAGAGTATTAGCTGCTGGTAGTAACATGCAAGAGAGGGCTATTGCACTCTTCATGCCCCGCTTGTGGGATTCCCATGGACATGCGGTTGACCAGCGTAGTAAGAAAATGCAGTGCTTGTAGACAGGCCTTTGGTCTTATTCAGCCAGACTCTTATTATTTATTTTATATTCCATCTTCCCTCCCAAAGGAACCCAGGGCGGCAACCAACAAGTGATAATGCAATAAAACCGCATCTAAATATCTTTAAAACCTCTGAAAAACAATTGCAGTACAGATGCAGACTGAGAAAGATCACAATTTAACAGACGTGATGGAAGAGAAAGGTCTTTTGTAGGTGTCAAAAAGAAAACAGAGATGGTACTTGTCTAGAATTTGTGGACAGGGAATTTCAAAGCATAGATGCCACTACACTAAGAGTTCAATTCCTACATTGCACTGAACGGATCTCCCAATGAGATGGTGTCTCTGGAGGACATCATTTGCAGAATACATTTATTGACTGGGTATATAAGACGCAAGGCAATATTACGGTCATTATGTTATTATGCTACACTTTCTGGTATTTTGGGAGTTGTATTTTTATGTTTTAATCAAAATTATGAGATTTGTAGCTGTGCAAAGCAGAATGGGGGCTCCTAACAACTCCTTAACAAACTGCAGCTCCCAGAATTCTTTGCAGGAAGCTATGATAGTTTAAAGTGATATGTCACTGTAGTGCCTTAGAAACTACACAATTATAATGGCATAAGCTTTCATTCACAAGAGGAATGGAAGAGGAAAGTGCAAGGGTAGAAAAGCACATCTTGTGAGCTAACTCTCAAAGTATTGTCTGCATAGGTATTTTGTTTTTGTTTTTTAAATAACACATTTTAGGGGGGGGAATCATGGGTCTCCTCTACACTTATTTCTTCACCTTCAGAAGATTTCGAGGCTTACTTGCTCCTGTGTGGATCTATGTTTTCCAGCTCCATGATACATTGGTGAAAAGAAGATTCTCTTAGGAGTGATAGATCAAGAGACTGGAGGCAATAGTAGGAAAGGTACTGCTATTGTTCTACAAATTGAAACCTTTTTTTAAAAAAAAATTTCCAACATTTTATTATAGCATCTTGAGTTTTTCTACTTTTATAAAATTAACACTGAAGCAGCCTGCACTTCTAATGATCTTAAGTCATTTATTTTCTCTTTGATGGATCTCTGTATCTTTGAAGAGGATCTAGACTCCTTGGCCATAACTCCAGATGTTTTATTGCCAGCTCTTCTGCAGAGTTATGAGTTCGTTTGCTACAAACACTGGCACTTTCATTCTGCAAATCAGTATAATAAATAATTCCCACCACCTAGTTACTGAGGTCCTCCCCCCTTTTTTTGTACCACAATACCAAAAAGTTTTTAATCCTTTTGCTGCTTAAAACACAGTGCTGTGTAACTTGTGAAGCATTTATGGGTGCACAGAAATTCTTTTTTATATATAAAAAATGTGTCTACTTGTAATTCTAAAGCAGCACTATGCTTCTTCTTTGACTCTATGTAATGTCATTTATCCAGTGCTACAAGCAAATAAAGTGCCAAAACCTCTCACTATTTTTCATACCGTTATCCATCAAATAATAAAAAAAGTGTAATTGCATTTGGAAATTGTTAAAATGCAGGTAAAATCTTGGTGGAATTCTCACAGGTGTGATGCAAAGTACTTATCACAGAATCATAGAATTGTAGGGTTGGAAGGGACCAGGAGTGTCATCTGATGAAGGAGATGTTTGTTTTTAATGGATTTATATGTAGAGTTTGGTGGTTCTTACCACTTCTTGCATTGAGAGACCACTTGTGTCTATGCTGCTTGTGGATTGCCAGGATTTCTTTTTTAAGGCTGAGTAATTCTGTGTAAAATTGTACATTGAAATTGCATATATTAAATGTATAATATGTACAGCAAGTCAAAGTTAACTATATTTCTGCAGCATAATTTTATAACTATATAAATAAATATAGCTATATAATATTATAACTATATAAATATAGATCTTTCTATATTCATAAAATTGTATGGTTGTCATCACTTTGCTGTCAGTGTGGCTGCCAATAGGTGGCCACATCAATACCAGAATGACAGCAGAATGAAAGGGAGGCAAGCAGGCAAGCAGCACTGGTGGCAAGTGACCCAGAACTGAGGGTCCATGAACAGCCCTAATAATTATAGCATGATGTAGTAGACTAAAGGACTGAATTGGGGCATATTGGTCTTGCAATCAGCTAACAAGACATGAACAACACTTACAGTGGGGGGGATTGCAAATCATGAGCATAGGAATCATTATCTCAACCCTCTAACAGCAGGACATTTTTCAAAGCTCCTAACACAGATTGACCTTTCAACATGTAGTAACATAGTTGCAAGGGACACGGGTGGCGCTGTGGTGTAAACCACTGAGCCTCTTGGGCTTGCTGATCAGAAGGTTGGTGGTTCAAATCCCTGAGACAGGGTGAACTTCTGTTGCTCTGTCCAAACTTCTGCCAACCTAGCAGTTCAAAAGCATACCAGTGCAAGTAGATAAATAGGTATCTCTGTGGTGGGAAGGTAAATTCTGTTTCTGTGCCCTCTGGCTAGAACACCGTTGCACCAGAAGTAGTTTAGTCAAGCTGCAGAAAGCTGTCTGTGGACAAAGGCTGGTTCCCTCAGCCTGAAGCCAGATGAACTCCACACCCCATAGTCACTCTTGACTGGATTTAACCGTCCAGGGGTCATTTACCTTTTACCTTTAACACAGTTGCATATTTTATTTGAACGGGTTTTTTTTTTAATAAAAAAATCTGTTTATTTCTCTTTTTTTACAAAATAGAAAAGTCTCATATGGCAATCAAATTCATTGTAAGTGAAAACAGTATACCAGATCACACCAAACAACTGAAAGGTAAATTCATGATAAATAAAATCACAGAACTAAAAAGAACAAATAAACTTGGAGCCGATGTCTCACATATCAGAGCTGTAAAAATAAAGTATAAAATGATTCCAAACACTAGTTTGAAAAAATAACTGTTGATCTACTCTACTGCCGTCACCTCCTGGTCTTTGTTATAATCATTTGCTATGAAAAACACACACACACACACAGAGAGAAATCTTCATATAGAATACATTATAGTTTGGCCTTGATGTTATGAAGGCTGTGAAATTTGCCCTGGAGACCCTCTGGTTTACTGGTCTCACATCCTCTATGTAGCAAAGAATCTTAGCGTGAAATCTCCCTTACTTGCACTGGCACCTGCCAGCAATCAGATTTGGAACTAGGAATGGGGAAATCACAGATGCAACCTGATGGATCATCACTCGGTGTGGTATGTCATGTTGTGTTCACTGGAGATAATGGAATTAAGTGTGCCTAGGATTACAGCCTCCATCTATTTATGGTCCATGTCTGTTATGTACTGAATTGAATAGGATCCAAACTGCAGCAGTCTGACTGGTCCTAGAACAATAGGACTCAGAATGCAGCAGTCTGATTGGTCTTAGAACAATGCAGCAGTATGATTGGTTGGCAGGAACCACCCAATCATGCTCCAGATAGAAGTGAATCCACAACCTGATTGGCTTACAGTAGAATTCCAGAATTAGCCAATCATGTGCAGCCCATTGTGTAAATAATGTATATAAAGCAGATACTTTGAGGGGACATTCATTCATTCCTCCTCACCACTATGAGCTGAATAAAGAGCATGAAATCACTTTGCGACTCTGAGTATATTTCAATGTCACATCCACATATCTTCATCCAAATGGAGAAAAAGAATTACCTGGACCTATATCAGTCTGGGACCATGCATGTATTTTTGAGACTGAATTAGCCTATATTGAGAGCAGGACAGTTGTGTGCAACTCTTCTCCTGCTTCTTCATCTTTCTGAAGATTTTAATACTGTAGTAGACCATGGTATCCTTCTGGAACAACTCTGTTGGATGGGTACTGGTGAACTGTTTTACAGTGGTTCCACTTTTACCTAGAGGAATATGTCCAGAAAGTAGCATTGGGGGATTCTGTTTCAGCTTCAACTCTGGAAAGAGAAACATACAATGGGTTGGTTAGTTCCCATGTCCATGAGATCAACTATTAGCCAGTTCTGGATAGAGTGGCATTTTCTCTGAAAGAACAGGCTCGCAGTTTGGAGGTACTCCTGGTAGCCTCAGGGGCTAGGGGTGCCTTTCATCAGCTGCAGCTGGTACTTGACTACAATAGTTTTGGGGGCTGGAATAGTTGACTTAATTACTGCAATGCACTGTGTGGGGTGCTACCCATGGGCCTGGTCTGCAGGCTCCAGCTGGTGCAAAATGCTGTGGTTAAATTGTTGGTGGTGACAGACTATCACCAGCACAAAACTCCAGCTGATAGCAAAATTCTGCACTAGCTGCCCATAACACTTGCAGGCCAGGTTCAAGATTCTTGTATTAATTTACAAGGCCTTAACATATTGGGGCCAGGATACCTCAGGAACTGCTTATATCTCTTATATCCCTGCTTGTTCATTGTGGGTTTTGAGGGTGTGACTGTTAGTGGTTTGCCCATAGATCAGATGCACATCTCAATATCCACCAGGAATTGTGCATTTAGTATTGTGGGCCCAACTTTGTTGAATTGCCTTCCAGTAGAGGTCAGGCAGGTCCTCACCCTGCTGAACTTCTGGTAACTAAGGAATACTTTTTTTATTTCATCAGGCAATTCAAATGATGTCTGATTTCATTGTTTAAACCCCTTTTCTATTTGTTTTTTTTTTTTACCTTTGTAAACTGCTTAGAGACTATCATAGTTAAGCGGTATATAAATTGTTTAAATAAATAAAGTAAAATAAAAAATTCTGATCCAATTTCTGGCATCATTTGGGTTGTTTCCAATGCTAGTGCTGTGTGGTGTAAGCCCATAGAAACTGACAGACCTGATTAATTCAAAAGCATTCATTTCAATAGGTCTGCTCTAAGTACAACTCTTTGTGTTTGTGCCTCTGTGTATGTGAAACTAAAACCCACAAGCGCTTCTAAACGCATTTTTATACTTCTTTGAGTTCAGAAATGGAATGGAAATTGGGGGGGGGGGGCCTGGAAAAGTAAGTGGGTAATTTAATTCTAGTCTTCTTAGTGTGGTGAATGTGGATCAGGACAGTTTGTGTAGAAAACTGCAATGACTGAATTCTTCAAGCCTTCTCAGAACTCCCCACTGACTTCAGACCCATTTTTTCATACCAACATTCTTTCTGCTTAAATCTTCTTGGAGGTTTTTAAGCAGAGGTTGGATAGCCATCCATCATGGTCGCTTAAGTTGAGATGCCTGCACTGCAGGGGGTTGGACTAGATAACCCTTGAGATCCCTTCCAGCTACAATTCTATGGTTCTATGACCATACCCAAATATTGCCCACCTATTGTCTCCTGAAGTCACCTGACTACATCCTGTAAGTTCCTGTAAATTGGTTGATCACTTGTTGAGTCACATGATATCTCTAGAGGCAATAGTGGCTGGTGCAAGCAAAGATGAATCCCCACTTGTGATTCCCGGCAATGTGCAATTATGTACATTTGAAGTGGAGGGACTTCCTTCTTTGACTTGCTGCTGTGATTCGAAACCTCAGCTTTTTAGGAAACAAGCCATGCACCATTCCATACCCACTGTATCCCACACCTTTGAAAATGGATTTGATTAAGCCTGGAATGAAGGGAAGCTTGTATGTAGCCCTGGAGCTGGTGGCTCTCATAACTGGAGCAGGTGTGAAATTGACAGAATTTGTTTCTCATGTCATTACCATCTAGACTCTTTCTGGAATGCCTAAGAAGAAATGTATTCTTATGGGATGTATTAGCCCGCAGGAACTCACTGCAGCCACCCAGAAATCTCCATTACCTTCTCTAATGCCACCCATAACTCAGCCAATTGCCAGTCAAATTGCCAACTGCTCCTTTTTTACCTTCTGAGTTATGTTGCTCTAAAGAAATCATCTCATGTCCTGAAGCTTGGGAAGTGCCAGCTGACAAAGGGCTTTAAATTTTATTGCTATAGTTCTTTTTCTTAAAAAAAAAAAGTTTGCATGTGAATGAATATGATATAACTTGTCTCAGCCCTCATGGCCGCTGAGTGCAATCAAAATGCTGATTTTTTTACCCACAAAGCCCTAAATCAGATTTGGAGGGGAACTCTTGTTTCTGCTGAGGGCCTTGTTTCTTTGGGGATGAATCATTGAGGGCCAGATGCTATTGTGCAGGGACAAGGACAAAATGGTCCCCCATTTTCTTTCCCTCTCTCTGCCTTCCCTTTTCCTTTCATTTCATCCTCCTCGCTATTCTTCCTTGCCCAGTGAGCTGCTAAGGCAGAGTTGAGAAACTTAGGACATAGGAGACAAATGTGGTCCCTAGCCCTCTCCATCTGTTCCTTTAAAAAAACATCAAAACTATTCAATAGTTAATTGAATAGTAAATGGTTCTTCCCCTCCATGAACCTGCTCTATGAGCATTCACAATCATGTCTGAACAGTCCCTTGGAGTTGAGTGGTTGAAGATTTCTCTCTCTCTCATATATATTTTGTTTAAACAACCTTAAAATACCAATGACTTCCCTTCTTCTCTTTCCATGGTTCATTTTGCATAGCATAAATCCCTGCATATTTTACATAAACTAAATCATTCAGTATTCCCTTATTACATCCAACAAAACTTGTTTATGCTGCTGAATTTATCTTAATGCTGCCAACATTTTCAGGTGTACACAGTTTCCCCCCATATATTCAGTAAATATTTTCCAATCTTCTTTAAATGTATGTTCTTCTTGTTCTCTTATTCTCCTATATGTTAGGTCCACAAGCTGCACATATTCCATCACTTTAAGTTGCCATTCTTCTTTAGTTGGGACATCGCTCATTTTCCATTTTTGGGCTAACAAAACATGGGCTGCAGTGGTAGCATACATCAATAATCTTTTTTGATACCTGGGAATTTCTGTCTGAATTATCCACAACAAAGAGGACTCTGGTTGTTGTTTTTTGGAAAACATTTTTTTTCAATTCATTATGGATTATTTCCCAACACTCTTTTACCCTTTTACATATTGAGATTTCTTCAACAGATCAGCAGGACAGAAGTGATTTAATCCACATTTTGGATTGCGGTGCTGATATGGTGCCACACTCGGAGAGCTTCATGATGTGCTTGTGTCTATCACTATGCTTTTTACTTTCGAAGGTGGTTTTATCCAACCGAACCTTCCAGCAATTCAAGGAGCATTTTCATTTCCAGCAAACTGTGATCCTACATCATTATTGGGTTTTTTGTTTGTGTTTTTTGCCTCCAGGGTCTCCCAAGCACTTGAAATTTGTCAAAATATCACTTGTGTGTTGTTGTTTTTTAAAAAAGGAAAAGGAAAAGGAGAACATTATACTTCCTACTCAACAGGAAATAAAAGACATAAAAAAGACATGATTACCAATATCACAGAGGGGAGGAGAAGAGATAAAGTTTTGGAATTGTTTTAGAAAGCAGCTATTTAGGAATGAATTATCCATGAAAGAAAAGAAAATCAACCCAGCCATCCTACACTGTTACGGCTAAAATCTGGGTGCGAGGCTGCTCTGCCACCCAGCTCATCGGACTAAGTCCGTGGGTCCCTGCGGAGGAAAATGAGCTCAGCCGGAGACAGGAGCAAACTGCAGAAGATCCAAGTTTATTGCACAACAGGTTCAAGGCGAGATTGAACCGTGAGAAAGGGGTGACATGGGTTTTTGAAACTCCCTCCATGTCCCAGAATACAGTGCAAAACACGTCATGAATACATCACAGAAAGGTGGGGTTACACAGATCAGCACTTCAGGAAGGTGGGGGGTTACACAGATCAGCACTTCAGGAAGGTGGAGGGGTTACACAGATCAGCACTTCAGGAAGGTGGAGGGGTTACACAGATTAACATATGGAGGAGGGAGGGGGGAATATGCAGAGCTGGAGATATGCACAGATAAACACTTCCTGGGGATGAGAAAACAATGGTCCCAAATATGCATAGTCTGCCACCTGACATTGTCTGGAGGAAAGGCTGATCAGAGCGATTTGAAAGGATTAGGGTTTTGACACCTTGCTTGAGGGATTATGCTGGACAGGGGAGGTGTGATGGAGTCCTAGAGTAATTGAGCAAACTGGCACGCTGATTTTCTATGAATTTTATAGATTTTAGTCCCTTTTGACATTGACAATTGGAAATAAATTGATATATTGTAGCGGAGAAGAAGGTGAAGAAGACATGCCCCCCCCCTTCCGTAACAGTCCCCCATTCGGAGATAGATTTGCATTAAAGTTCTGTAAGAACTTGCAAATCTTTTCTCCGCACCCTAAATCTCGGCGAAGGTAGGGGTGCCGTGTGAGTGGGAATAGGCCCTAATGGAAAAGGAGGTGGGTTGAGCAGGGCAACAAAGGAGGGAGCAACACGGACCAATACAATGTATGTTTATGTTATATAGATAGGCACTAAATAATAACTTTGTATCTATCGTACTAGATGTGTGGGTTTGTGCAAACCTGAAGGGGACTTGCAAATCATGCCTCTTAAGGCCATTTGCAAGTATAGTAGTGCAGATAGCTGGATATAGGATATCGCATAAAGGAACACCTGTTGTATTTTGTTCAATAGTGGTCTATGCTTTACATTTAGCAGGAAGGTCCACTACTGACTGAAAAAAAAATGCAGTTTGCTTTGTCCCCCGCCATTTTTGTGTTCTCAGGTGTCAAGGTAGCTTTTCTGTGGTCTCACAGTAGTGGCAATCCCTGGTGAATCCACTTAGGGCTTTCATATTAACCATGTTGCCTGGCACTCACCACAGCTGCCACAGGTTTGGACACGTCCTGAGGGAAATGTCCTTGCCTTGGCTTCCTATGGGGTTTTATTATTGGTCTTGCAGTCATGGGAAGTTGCTCACTTGCACTTTAAGGACCAAAAGCTAATTGCAGCCTGGATACACTTGCCCAATTCAAACTGAGTCCAATTTGAATTTATCTTTCCCCATGGTTCTCAACTCTTCAAACCAATCTGTTAAAAGAAAACCATTCTTAAAAGGGCACTTGTCGAAATAAGTCAATTTAACTGTATAAGAGATCATTCCTGCTAAACCAAAGCATATCCACCTTCATGTATCTTAGAAGCTTCTCCTTGGTAAAGTGGGTTTTAGCACATTTTTTTAAATGGGTAGGGAAGTTGGCAGAGTGCCAGGTGAAACAACGAAATATGGTAATAAATTTATCTAAGTCTAAACATTGGACTACATAATAGCCTGATCTGTTAAAAGGTATAAAATGTATGAGGATCCTCCACTGGGATGTAAGGAATAAGACATTAGATATAAAACACTTACACACAAAAATAGCCACAAAATAGCCCCCCCCCATTTGTGGAAATGACACACTGTCAGACACATTTCAACATTCCTACGTAATAACACATAATACAAAACAAACTAATTAAATATCAGTTGCATATCTTGAGACAATTGGGATATTTTATATATGTATCTTGAGGTTCAAAAGTCAGAAAATGTCCTTGTAATTCAACTCCACCCCCCTTTGTCAGCCCCACTCCCCCGGCAGTCTATATCCTTTGAAAGAGATAGCTGTGGCCACTTTGAAAACTTTGGTGTCTTCTGTTGTGGTGGCGAAGCTTTTCATTGGATCTGTAGTAACACACTTGTAGAAGTGATATCCTGTAAGGGCAGGGTGGATTTAAAAGACACAGTTAAAATAATAATAAAACACACACACACACACACACACACACACACACACAATGACCTATGAGGAACCAAAATAAATAAATGCTAAGACACAGAATTTTAAGAAATCTGAAGTAACAATGAAAATAAAAGAGTGTTTCTTGATGTGACAACATTGGCTAGAATGTTAATAGCAAAATACTGGAAAATGACTTAATGGCAATTTAAAGTTGTGCAAGTACCTTGAACTAGCCAAAATGACAGAATTAATAAGAAATGCTCAGGCAAAAGGTAAACAAATACCATTCCACAAACAATGTTTGGTTGTGCTTCGATTAATTTCATAGACATCATGGAAAAACGGATTAAATAAATGGAAACAGATTATTTGTAACTTTAAAAGTGTCAAAGCCACGAAGAGATGGAAGTCACTAATACAGCAGGGATTTCACAGAACAGAAAGAAAGTTAATACAGCAGGGATTTCACAGAACAGAAAGAAAGTTGTTGTGGGAGAAAAAAGGGACAAACACTTTGTTATCGGGGTTCACATATCCTGTTAAGAGGGGAAATTATTTCATGTGAGAAGCCTGTCAGGAAATGCTGTTCCTAAAATGCACACAAACAAAGTCTGTGATTTAAATCCCATTGAGGGGATTTTTTGATCTTTGATATTTACCTGTGAAAAGAATTTGGCATGTTAAGATTTCAAACTTGGGACACATTAAGGGTGATTTCTCTCAATGGTTCCAAGTTTTACATAAACCTCCTCCCCCCCCCACAGTTCCCCCTCCTTCCTCTCTCTCTCTCTCATTTCTTTTCCTATCCTTTTTTTTTGCTGATCTAGTCTCTGTGCATGTGTGGAGTTCATGTCTCAGCAAACCTTTTATACTATTGAAATGTTGCATCTTTTGGCAAAATTAGAATTTGAATAAGGGAAGGGTAAGGAGTAGATTTTAAAAGAGGGTTAGATTTAAAACAAAAGAGAGAAACTCAGCAATTGAAGTATTCACCAACAAAAGCAATTTCAGCCCAAGCAAAGCGACTGCTTCCTTTATGTACAGGAAAGGGCTAATATCCCTCTGGCCGTTCGTGGAACAATGCCGCGCCCTTATATATGGGAAAAAATGGCCAGAGAGTCAGAATTCATAGGATTTTTTTATTTTTATTTTTTTAAAAACATTCTAAGTTTTTCGGCCTTACCATTTGCAGACAAAAATTTTCCTGCCCCTTTATTTACAGGATTGGTCAAGGCCCATATGTATTTGTCTGATTTTTAAATAGTAGACAAAATGATAAACACTGTACTCACTCAAATGCTTGATATTACCAGTTGTGCTTCAAAACATCACAGCTTCACCTCTCACCTTTTTAAAACTAAAGAGCAAAGCTAGGCTGAATTTCAACTCCATCACCACACCAGAATTTAAGAATTACCCTGCAATGCTTGCGGACACATGTCCTTCCACACAGCCACAAATTGGGAGAGTTGAAAGGGACCCTGGGGTCATCTAGTCCAACCCTCCAAAATAAAGGGTTCACAGCAAGATTTCACAGCGGAGAAGAAGGTGAAGAAGACATGCCCCCCCCTTCCGTAACATACACAAAGTAGGCTGCACAACTGCTCCGTGTTTTGTTAGAACAATGTAATTCTTGTCCCTTTAGCAAAGTGAATTTGCTCCATCTCCCTTACAAGAGGAATGGTGCTTGTCAGAGCCAGCCAAACCAAGACTGGTACTTGCCTTATAAAACCACTTCCGCCTTCAAAGGAGGTGAGGTTGTGGGCTTCACGCCCACGCGTGTGGTAGCTGACTCTCAGCCTCCACGTGATAGAGGGAATCCCCGGCCACATCATTCCCTGGACAGCCAATCAGCTGGCTTGGGGGCGTGGCCTATCTTATTTAATGCAGGTGCAGCGGGGGCGTGGCCTATCTTTATTTTTTATCTAATATTTAATGCAGGTGCAGCCGGGGATCTCCCTCTTTTGCTGCCTCCAGCTGCTCCTGTTTCCCACCCTCCCGCCCTTTAAGGTTTTCATCTTTGACCTTGCTATGGATCTCAGTTGGTTGTCTGTTGAAGGGACCTGGTAGGATTTTTTTCCACTTGGCAAATTGGCACCAGCCACTTGGTTTTTCACCTACCTCATAGCAAATCATCACAACTTCCTTGGTATTGGCGGTTAGGCATTGGTATTGGTATTGTTATGCAGATGGGGGGGAGGAAGCACCATCACCTTCCCCTAAATCGAAGGGTAGTTCAATAAAGGATTCCAGGGGGCATGGCCCTGTCCGAAGCCTATGGAGGTGAGGGCCCAAGGCACGCCCCCAAGTGGTGACCCCGGGGGAGTTCCTAGTTGATGTGCATCAGCAGGACTCCCCCTACTGGTGGTTAACCCTTCCCGGACATCAAGCAGACGAGCTGAAGCCGGATAGTCGGTTAGGACCAATGCCTGAGCCAATACCGCTCATCACCTGTAACCAATAAAGTTGTGGCCATATTTTGCCCATTAACCTTAAATAATTGTGTCATGTGTCTTTATTTCCACCTGAGGGGGGGGGGACTCGCCACGCAAGGGTGATGCTCCTCCAATCACTTCCTCTTTCTTGTTGTTCAGCATCCTTACCATCCACCATTCAAGAATGTGGACTTTGTTATTCATGCTTTGGGTGGGGGGTACTGAGTAGGATTTGGGGGAGTGTTCCTGAATTAGCCCCTTGGAGCACCTTTTTTACCTACTCCATGCTGCCCCTTATTTGATTGTCTTATGGTGGATTTTGGCTTGCTCATTTGGCTCATTTGTTCATTTAAATTGGCATTTAGCACAGGCAGGTGAGTAGGTATCATGCGTTGAAAGGCATTTAATACCAGGGGTAGGTATCCTGCATTGAAAGGCATTTATACAAACACCTTCCATTATGCATCAGCTCATAAGGCTGTTTGTTCTGGTCCTCTTGGGGCCTTGTATTATGTTGGGTGGGTATATGTCAGTCAGGTCCTGTGCACTGTTTGCTCTCCAGTGTGGGGAGATAGAAATATTTGCCTCTTGTCACACACTTTATGTTTATGGATCTCCATGGTTTTGCCCAGGGTGCTAGACATAGGTTACATCTGCCTTCCCTTAGGTAGTTTGCTGTAGATTCTCACATGCTATGTGAGTAAATAAAGCCTAATATTAAAGTTCTGGGTGGTATCCAATTCACTTTTCCATTAGTGCCAGGGTTTCTGCTTGTGAAAGAGAACTCTCCCTCACTCCCTGCTTGCCCCTCATATGTTCTGGAGAGTACAGGGAACAATTAAAATAGTTTTAGGGGAGGAGAATGTTCTGTTGTGCGAGCAAAAAAACCATTGCATTGATGGAATATCCATGGAATACTGCAATGTCTCTTCTGTCTTCCTTCTGGGTGTGTGGACAATGTGATCAGTCCCCGTTACCACACCACAGTTTATACTAGAATTATAACAGTGATAAGACTAAAAGCCATTGCATAAAGAGAGCTCCTTGTGAAATTGTTAGACAGGCATTTCTCAAAGCACCTTTTCTGACCTAATACCTTTTTCGAAGGTCCTGCAATGAGAGAGAGAGAGAGAGAGAGAGAGAGAGAGAGAGAGAGAGAGAGAGAAACGGTGAAGTGGTTTATCTTCTGAACTCTATTAAATATGAGAGGTTGGCAATCCTTGGGTGGAGAGACCCTCCATACTTGGAGTGTGTCACACTAATTCGGCAAATAATGTCACTGCTGCAAGCTTTGAAATACTTGCTCCAAAACAGTGGCATTAGAGTGAGTGGGAAAGGAATGAGAGAGGCATTCCTACAATTATGGGGCTGTGAGTCATCCCAGTGATTTGTCACAATCTTGCTTGTAAGTCATTAGTTTATAAATTGCAATATGAGGGCTGCTTTTTTCATTTTTGCTTCTCTTGAGGTCTAAAAGAATTCTCCACCAAGACAGATAACAGCACTTGCCCTATATATCAAGGAGCAATCTAATTTCATTGGGGATAAAGCACCAGGATGTGTGTCCGTATTGAATTGAAGCTGCCAACAACCACAATCCACCACTTTACCTCCTACGCCATCAGCATACTCTTTCCTTTGCAAGTGCTTTTTCCTTTGAGGTCCTGGCTTGAAGTGTGTCATCTAGACCACAGGAAGGAACACAAATTGCTGCTTTCTAACTAAGTCAGAACATCAGTCAATCTAGCTCAGTATTGCATACACTAACTGGCAGAAGCTCTCAAGGGTTTCAGAGAAGGGTTTCTACCAGCCCTACCTGGAAATGCTGGGCAATGAAATCTGGAACCTTCTCCAGGCAGATTGTCTACCACTGAGATACATTCCTTTTCTCTGAAGTGCAAAGAGATAACTGGGGAGAAATATTTGGCTTCATCCCATGTTCTCTGTCTGCTAGCACGAGGGTTCTTGCGCTAGCAGATGGGTGAGTTTTAACACTGTGCAACAGAGGAATCCTATGCAACAGTTGCCCAGATCACAGTTCACATTATCTATTATGTAACGCAGTTACTAGCAATCTGCTTATTCTTTCTCTTGCACAACAATGTTGTGCTGTAATGTGTAATGCTTCTCGCATCCCTAAAAGCCTCAGAGCAAACCACTTCGAAGGCACATGGCATGGTGAGCAACACAATCACAATGGGGGAGGGGGCCCCTCTAATTTTTGAAGCTCTCTAAGAATGACACCACCTCTGCACCTCAATCCAAAATGTTCATTGGATCACTTCTGTCCTGCAGGCCTACTGAAGAATTATTTAAATAGTCAACTGAATCCTTCCTCTCCACATCCCACACCATCACCAAATCTGCTCTGGAGGATTGGTGAAACCCCATAATAGATTTAGGGACAGCAGAGGGGGTGTAGCTTTGTGAAAACATATATCCTTGCACTGACAAAATGAGTAAGTTGGATACCACCCACTGATATAAATAGATAAGGATAACCATATGTGTCACCCTTTGTCTGTAGGGCAAATGGAGACTCCTATATGCTCAGGAGCAATCACAGTACCTCAAAGTATCCATGTTGTATTAACTCTGTCTTCATGGGAGTTTCTTTCTTGAATTGAAAATAACAAGCAGAGTAGTGACTCAATTTCAACCATGTGAAACTGAGCAAAAGCACAAAGAATCTTGACCTTACCGGGCACCCAACATAAGTATACCAAAAACATAGCAAACAGAAATAATATCTCTCCTGAAATGGCCTAGAGTTTATTGCTTGCATTTATGGTTAATGCCGGGGTCTTGACACTGGACCTGAATTGTGGAAGCAGCAGCATTCGTGACAGCAGGGCAATGATAAGGGCTTTGAACCCAAGTCTGCTCCTGCAGCTGGCATTTGGCAAGCATGAAATGACAGATGGCTAATCTCACAGTCCTGCAGAAGGCATGCAGTTACCTACCTGCCAGTTCACTTGCATGCTTGAACTTTACAGAGTGCAGAAGGGCACAGGTTTCAAAGCACACCAGGCTTAATGAGCTTTCAATTAGCCTCTTACAAGCATTTCTGATTGGTGAAAGCTCCAAAGGTCCAGGTCCAGCCCAAGATGTTTTGCTGCCTGAGATGAAGCAGAAAATGGTGACCTGTTTCCATTTGCACACACTCAAATACATAGCAAATAATTATTTCAATGCTTCAGACGAAAAATCCCACAAGAACCTTTCCTTCTCTTTGGCAGTAGAAACACACACACACGTGTCATTTCACAGCAACTAAAATCCACTTCTTGAGGTACCTTCCTCACTCTGCTGAATAAATAGTAGGGCAGAGTGCAATATATATATCGGTTCAAAGTTTTCGCTGAAAATCTAGCAGGGAAATATGCTGTGATATGAAAATACTTCACCACAAGTTGCATAAGGCAAGGATGGCTCTGAAAGGAATTTGTAACTCAGATATATGATTATCACCCAGAGTTCCTGTGTGCTACTTCCCCATGCGGCAAAGCAGTGAACTGCAGGTCATTTTCTCAGTGAAAGACTTCCAAGCCCTGGACTGCCTCTATACACTCAAGCTGATGATTAGATCCTTCTGGACAAATAGGGCTGTGTATCCTGGGCTGATCTGGGATTTGTCAAAGACTGCTATCCACAGTCCAGCCATGGGAGGATTAAGGATCTGACCTGCATAATCCATGACACTGTTGTAAGGTTGCCAAAAATAAACTAATAAAAACTTAGGAAGCTGTCTTATACTCAGTCAATAGCATTGGCCCATGTAGCTCAGCACTGACTACACCGACTGAGTATCAGATGGGAAGCCTCTCTCAGCCCTACTTAGAGATGCTTGGGATTGAACCTAGGGGTTGAATCCACATGCAAAGCAGATACTCAGCCACTGAGCTATAGTCCAACACATCTGACAGGAACCTAGGCAGCTGCCTCATACTGAGTCAGACATGGTCCATTTCTCTCATTATTGTCTACTCTGAGTAGCAGCAGTTTCCAGAGTGTCATGTAGGAATCTCTCTTAGTCCTACCAGGAGGTGCAATGGATTAAATGATGCTATGCATACAAGATCCCAATGATGCTGTTGAGAACCTACTACATATTTTGGAAAGTAGTTTGTCCATTTGTTTGCTTGTTCTCTATATATTCTGCCACCTCTCAAGATAACATAGCCAAACTTGGCAGGCGCCATTTTTTGAATCAAAATAGAAGACTGAAACATGACTTTTTGTGACCCTCTTTTTGGGGTCAGGGGGCGGGGCATAGCTTTGGCTTAATATATCATCACCAAACTTGCCAGAAGGATTCTGAGGTGGGGGTGGCATACTTTGCCATTGTTTGGCTGACAGCAGACCAAAACATCACTTTGGCATGACTTGGGTGGTATATAAATCAAATACAAGCATACAAATTACACTATCCATTTAAAAATGACATTTGTGTGTGTGTGGGGGGGGGGAATCTAAAAATTCAATTGCATTGCTGGGCACCCCCTGCTATATATTGTAGTTGAATGGTATAGAAATGGTTTCTAGGAACATGTAGGAATGTATTTGAAACTGCCTTACAAATAAGTCAAGCCATTGGTTCATCTTGTTCAGTACTGTCCACATGGATTGGGAGCTCCTAGAGTGATCTAAGATACCAACAACAGATGTCTATTGCATGGTGTTAGTGGGGAGGGAGCTACTAACATGAGTTTGACCAAACTGTGGGAGGCAGTGGAAGACAAAAGTGCCTGGCATGCTCTGGTCCGTAGGGTCATGAAGAGTCGGACACAACTAAATGACTAAACAACAACAAAGGGGGGGGGGCTATATTTTTCACCTGTGTCAGAATGGTAGAATATTGCAAGTTGAAACTAATATTGTCATTATATTGATATCAACACATCACATTCAGAATTGGAAAGGTGAGATGAGCTGAAAAAATGTACAGTATAAGCAAGGTTAGTAACCTTATGATAGTCAGTGTGGTGTAGTGATGCAACTGATGTGTGAAAAGAATTGTGTGGAACAGCTGTAGTCAGTGCTTTTTTCTGGGGTTATTCAAAGATACACAGTACTGGTATCTTTTTTTTCTTCAAATGTTAAAAGTGTGGTACTCACTGTAACAACTTCATGGTGAGTACTGGCACTTTTTCCCTTAAAAAAAAGCACTCTGTGGCGTGAGAAATAAATGTATTCTATAAGAAGAATTATTAAGATTACATCTCCTAATCTCCCTCCCTCCCTCTCTCTCTTACACACACACACACACACACAGAGAGAGAGAGAGAGAGTGAGAGAGAGAGAGACATACAAACATTTTGATGACTTTAATATATCAGAAAAGAAACTTTGTTCCACAAAGAAAACGTACACATTCTGTGTAGAGGAAGATGATGAAGAAAACATACAAGTGCTTCCTTGGAGTGCCATAGACAATGCTCTGCTGATAAATCTTTCCTCCCCTCCAGCTCTGTAAGCACCCCCTCCCACACTGCAGAGTGGAAGAGAAGCAGCAACAGAAGTGGCCCAAGGCAAAGCTCCAAGCTGTCCACCAGGTCAAGCCAGCTCTAAATATGTGAATCTGACATCTACATGCTCATACCAACAGCCTGTGGCTACTTTTCTGGCTCCTGCTCAGGCAGGCTTTGAGTTATTATAAATATTAAAATGATCATTTTGTTGACTGTCCAAACACACAATATGATATTCATTCCATATCGCGTTGGCAAATGTTCCGTTTTCATCTGCTGAGGAATGAGCTTTACACAGTTGGCTGCGTGTGGTTCCTCAAGTCTGTAGCATTTCCTTATTGTGCTCTGGCTAAAATATGCTGTCATGCTACATAGCATGAGAGCCATTTCCAAGAGACACTCATCATGCAGCGAGGAGCAAGCCCTTGACCAAACTGCATTCACCTCCATTACTCCTGATGACTCTAATCTAATGTTTAGCAAATGAGGCATTTGATTCCCCCGCCCTCCAACTGTATTGCTTTTTCCATCTGTCAACTCCATAAATCATGACACTATCACCTCCAAGGCACTTTTCACTCATTCTCCTACCCAGACAGTTAGCTACTGTAGATGGACAAGATTATAACTGGAGAAAAAAAGTGAATATTCAGCTGAAAGCTACAGTGCCATAACCACCAGGGTGCAATCAATGGCTGTTGCATCCTGCTTAGAACAATGGCTCATTGAGACAAAAAAATTCCCCATCACATAATGACTGTTTTAATTTTAAAAATGCATTTAAAGAATTGCATTTTATAAGAACAGAATCACAGAATAATAGAATCATAGAGATGGAAGGGGCTGCAAGGGTTATTTAGACCAACCCCCTGCATTGCAGGAATATTTTGCCTTGAACCCACAACTCTGAGTATGAGTCTACTGCTGTACCAACTGAGCTGGTGGAAATGGCTCTACACACCCATCTTTAGATCTTGTTGGGTTCCAGTGCCCTCAGTCAGCATGGCTAATGGGTAGAGGTGATTGGAGTCAAAGTCAAGCAATAGATGGAGGACCACCCTTATTTTAAACCATCATCGACTCATAGGTTTGCAGAATTGGAAGGGACCTTCAGGATCATCAAGTCCAACCCCCTGCAATGCAGGAATATGCAGCCATTCCATATGGGGTTTAAACCTGCAATCTTGGCATTATCAGCCAACTGGACTACCCACCTGGACTATCGAGGCCAAGCTGATAGTTGATGGTCACCCCCTCCCCACACCAATTTTGCATGCCTAAGCCTATCCCAGTTATAGCTGAAATTCCCAAGATCACTAAATATGCCTTCATGTTTTCTGTAACAAACTGAGAGATGCTTACAGGGGGTGGGCGGGGGGAAGTGTGCTTAATAAAATAGTCACTGCTTCCACCACCTCATTTATTACTCCCCAAGCAGGAGGGACAAGCACTACAGAAATTAATCAGGGAGCAGGGAAGCACTCTTAGCAAAGTCTCTGGGATGCTTGGATGAGGAGCCAAATTGGTATATTTCCCACTGCCACTCTGTAAAAAACTCATAGCATAGGTGAGCGGTTTAAGTGGTGAGTAAAACTGATCTGGGCAAGTCAGATGCTTAGTCACCTCCCAGTCTTCTCATCTGGATGACTTTATTCAATCAGATTCAAGATAAAGCAGATAAGGAGATAGCCGTTACAGAAAATAAAATACAGCAGTGATTTTTCCAGGTGAGGCTAACAGCTGTTGCGATCCTAATTTTGTTTGATGGGTTCACACCAAATGAAAGCGAAGAGAATGATAAAAACACATTGACTGCTAGTCATTTCTAAGTTGGACCCCAGAAAGTGTTGAACATTCACCAGCATTTTGGTGCACTTTTCTCCTGATATACACATTTTTTCATGCAGTTTTGCTTAATATGCATTTTTCTGCAAGTAATTTTTATGTTCACTAATACATGCATTTTGATGCACACTTTCCTCATAATCTATGCATTTTTGTACACATGTAGAGAACTGCATCACACCATTCAGAGAAGTGTGGATTTTGAGGAGTAGCTATACTAGTTGTTTCAGGACATGCAAATTAGGATTTCTGCCTCATCCCTAATTCTATGATTCTCTGGTTTTCGGTGCTACCTCTTAATTAACAGGAATTAAGGAAGGAGAGGTGAGAACTTGCAATGATCTTTGTCTCTCTTCCTAACCCAGCGACCCATCTGCATCTGTATTATTATTATTATTATTATTATTATTATTATTATTATTATTATTATTTTCTTGCTGTTTGCAACCCTGGGATCCTTTCGGAGAAAGGGTGGGATATGACTATAATAAATAAAGTAAATGAATCATAAATAATATTTGGGTAAGGAAACAAAGTAACAGTTCCTACTTATCAGCTCACTTTGGGTGTATGTGTGAAGACAGTGGTTGTGGAGAGGTGGTGAACGATAAAGAGCAGGGTTTTGGAAGCTGGTTCTTGTCTCAAGAATGGTACCTTTACCCCCCAGAGGTTTCCAAGCACCTTTCAATAGTCTCCACAACCCAAGCAAGGAGAGGACTCACCTTGGACCTGTACAAGTGTAGAGGATGATGTCACTGAAGTAGGCTACAACCTCTTCACCCTCCTTTTGCTGCTTTGTGCTGCTGTGACCCGTGGAACTACCAGGCCTTGCCAAGGCAGCTCTGTTGTGCCCAGCTGATCACTGACTTATCAAGGATGCTGCTGCATTGGTGATGAGGTGAGTATACCTCTCCCATTCCAATGCTAGGGTATCTGATTCACATACAAAAAGCACTAGGTTCAATCCCTGACATCTCTTGGTAGGGCTAGGAATGTCCTCTGCCTGAAACCCCAGAGAGCTGCTACCATTGAGAGCAGACAAGACTCAGCTGTATGGAACAATGGTCTATCTCAGTATAAGGCAGCTCCCTAATTCACCCATCCCCCAGCTGAAGCATAAATGCAACTGGAGCCACCCCTGGGGCACTAACACTGCTGTTAAGAACCCAGTGGTGTAGCTCAATCATCACACACACACACACCATAGTCATGGAAAAACTAAAGTGTGTTTATTCTAGATCAGTGATTATGTGTATGTATTTATATGCATCCCCTTCATGGATCACTGCCTTGCCGTGGCGAAGGGGCTTGAAGAACTCAGAGAAGCTATGAACTATGCCGAGCAGGGCACCCAAGATGAACAGGTCATAGTGGAGAGTTTTGACCAAACGTGATCCACCTGGAGGAGGAACCGGCAAGCCACTCCAGTATCCCTGCCAAGAAAACTCCATGGACAAAGACAACAAGCATATAAAAGATATGACGCTGGAAGATGAGCCCCTCAGGTCGGAAGGCGTCCAACATGCTACTGGGGAAGAGCAGAGGGCAAGTACAAGTAGATCCAGAGCTGATGAAGCGACTGGGCCAAAGCCGAAAGGACGCTCAGTTGCGGATATGCATGGAAGCGAAAGGAAAGTCCAATGCTGTAAAGAAAAATATTGCATAGGAACCTGGAATGTAAGAACCATGAATCTGGGTAAGTTGGAGGTGGTCAAAAATGAGATGGCAAGAATAAATATTGACATCCTGGGCATCAGTGAACTAAAATGGACGGGAATGGGTGAATTCAGTTCGGATGACCATCATATCTACTACTGTGGGCAAGAAACCCGTAAAAGAAATGGAGTGGTCCTCATAGTCAACAAAAGAGTGGCGAAGGCTGTACTGGGATGCAATCTCAAAAATGATAGAATGATCTCGATATGAATCCAAGGCAGACCTTTTAACATCACAGTAATCCAAGTTTATGCACCAACTACTGGTGATGAAGAAACTGAAATTGACCAATTCTATGAAGACTTACAACACCTTATAGAAGTGACACCAAAGAAGGATGTTCTTCTCATAGGATTGGAATGCTAAAGTAGGGAGTCAAGAGATAAAAGGAACAACTGGCAAGTTTGGCCTTGGAGATCAAAATGAAGCAGGGCAAAGGCTAATAGAGTTCTGTCAAGAGAACAAGCTGGTCATCACAAACATGCTTTTCCAACAACACAAGAGACGACTCTACACATGGACATCACCAGATGGGCAGCATCGAAATCAGATTGATTATATTCTCTGCAGCCAAAGATGGAGAAGCTCTATACAGTCAGCAAAGACAAGACCTGGAGCTGACTGTGGCTCAGATCATCAGCTTCTTATAGCAAAATTCAAGCTTAAACTGAAGAAAGTAGGAAAAACCACTGGGCCGGTAAGATACAATCTAAGTCAAATCCCTTATGAATACACAGTGGAAGTGAGGAACAGGTTTAAGGATTTAGATTTGGTGGACGGAGTGCCTGAAGAACTATGGATGGAGGCTCGTAACATTATACAGGAGGCAGCAACGAAAACCATCCCAATGAAAAGGAAATGTAAGAAAGCAAAGTGGCTGTCCAGTGAGGCCTTACAAATAGCGGGGGAGAGAAGGCAAGCAAAATGTGAGGGAGAAGGTGAAAGATACAGGAAATTGAATGCAGATTTCCAAAGAATAGCAAGGAGAAACAAGAAGACCTTCTTAAACGAGCAATGCAAAGAAATAGAGGAAAGCAATAGAATGGGAAGAACCAGAGATCTGTTCAAGAAAATTGGAGATATGAAAGGAACATTTCGTACAAAGATTTCCATAATAAAGGACAAAAGTGGAAAGGACCTAACAGAAGCAGAAGACATCAAGAAGAGGTGGCAAGAATACACAGAGGAATTATACCAGAAAGAAATGGATGTCCCGTATACCCCAGGTAGTGTGGTTGCTGACCTTGAGCCAGACATCCTGGAAAGTGAAGTCAAATGGGCATTAGAAAGCACTGCAAATAACAAGGCCAGTGGAATTGATAGTATTCCAGTTGAACTATTTAAAATTTTAAAAGATGATGCTGTTAAGGTGCTACACTCAATATGCCAGCAAGTTTGGAAAACTCAGCAGTGGCCAGAAGATTGGAGAAGATCAGTCTACATCCCAATCCCAAAGAAGGGCAGTGCCAAAGAATGCTCCAGCTACCGCACAATTGCACTCATTTCACACGCTAGCAAGGTTATGCTTAAAATTCTACAAGGAAGGCTCAAGCAGTATGTGGACCGAGAACTCCCAGAAGTGCAAGCTGGATTTAGAAGAGGCAGAGGAACCAGAGACCAAATTGCAAACATGCGCTGGATTATGGAGAAAGCTAGAGAGTTCCAGAAAGACATCTACTTCTGCTTCATTGACTATGCAAAAGCCTTTGACTGTGTCGACCACGGCAAACTATGGCAAGTTCTTAAAGAAATGGGAGTGCCAGATCACCTCATCTGTCTCCTGAGAAATCTGTATGTGGGACAAGAAGCTACAGTTAGAACTGGATATGGTACAACTGATTGGTTCAAAATTGGGAAAGGAGTACAACAAGGCTGTATATTGTCTCCCTGCTTATTTAACTTATATGCAGAATTCATCATGCGAAAGGCTGGGCTGGATGAATCCCTAGCTGGAATTAAGATTGCCGGAAGAAATATCAACAACCTCAGATATGCAGATGACACAACCTTGATGGCAGAAAGTGAGGAGGAATTAAAGAACCTTTTAATGAGGGTGAAAGAGGAGAGCGCAAAATATGGTCTGAAGCTCAACATCAAAAAAACGAAGATCATGGCCACTGGTCCCATCACCTCCTGGCAAATAGAAGGGGAAGAAATGGAGGTAGTGAGAGATTTTACTTTCTTGGGCTCAATGATCACTGCAGATGGTGACAGCAGCCACGAAATTAAAAGACGCCTGCTTCTTGGGAGAAGGGCAATGACAGGCCTAGACAGCATCTTGAGAAGTAGAGACATCACCTTGCCAACAAAGGTTCGTATAGTTAAAGCTATGGTTTTCCCAGTGGTGATGTATGGAAGTGAGAGCTGGACCATAAAGAAGGCTGATCGCCGAAGAATTGATGCTTTTGAATTATGGTGCTGGAGGAGACTCTTGAGAGTCCCATGGACTGCAAGAAGATCAAACCTCTCCATACTAAAGGAAATCAACCCTGAGTGCTCACTGGAAGGACAGATTGTGAAGCTGAGGCTCCAGTACTTTTGCCACCTCATGAGAAGAGAAGACTCCCTGGAGAAGACCCTGATGTTGGGAAAGATGGAGGGCACAAGGAGAAGGGGGCGACAGAGGACGAGATGGTTGGATAGTGTTTTCGAGGTTACCAGCATGAGTTTAACCAAACTGCAGGAGGCAGTGGAGGACAGAGGTGCCTGGCGTTCTCTGGTCCATGGGGTCACGAAGAGTTGGACACGACTAAACGACTAAACAACAACAACAAATTTATATGCATATATGCTAAAGACATGAGGTATCCTTTCTACTCTTTGGGAATATTTAATCTCTAGAGACTTTGAGAAGGATGCTGAATTTTGAATATGAGAAAGACCCTGAATCCTGAAGAACAATAAGACATGCAACTCATACCAGCAAACTCAGTTTCCTGTGTCAGTTTCACATGCACACAATCTGCCCCATCCAATCTTTATTCTTTACCTTTTTCAGATTTAAACAAAAGCAAAAATCCCCAACCCCTCAGAAAAATTGTACAACAATTGTGCACGGGCACACACATTTTGCATATACCCCTCCCCCAAAATACACTTGATTGTACACATTTCCCCATAAAACACACATTTTGAACCGAAACTGCAATGCAAAATGTGGGGGATTGTGTGGTCTGACTGACTGCCACATTCCAATCAGAACAGAAGTTCAGGACTGGTGAATTAGGTTGGTGCTCCTTAAAATGCAGACTGAACAAATTTCTCCTCCGTCCCTATGACTTTATATGTCTTTCTCTGCTTCCCCCTCCCCTCCCCTTTCTAGGCTGCGTGCAACTATTTTGCAAGGAGACACAACTACCTTGGTTTGATTGAGATGCTGAGAAATTACTGCAGCGTAAGTAGGAAGTCAGCCAGGGCTGAATTGAAAAGGTCATACACCCCCCACTAGTTTTACACGAAGAAGGAACTAGAGTCACCAGGTGACAGAAACTAATAATGTTTCACTAGACAAAGAGAGTGAGCCACTTAAAGAGGTTTAATTTAAAATCTAGCTTGGCGGCAGCATTCCAGTGACAGCTTTCAAGAGATTAGAACAACCACTATTAGGTATTAATTTGAGCCTGCATCTTCCTTTGCTTTGATCCCCCCCCCCCCCACTTTCTCCTGTTCATCATTCAAGCTCAGCTTCTCCTGGAATAATTGGCCTTTGCCCATCTCCTTTCATTGCTGAAGCAACTGGAAAGAGGATTGGAGGCCTGTTCTTAATGTATCCCCTGCTACATGCTTTACATGCTCTTAATTTATCATCTGCCATTGCAGCTCATGCAGAATTCTGTGGTCCAGCTAGAATTTGCATGGCCTGAACCCGTAAGTCTGGCAGCTGGTCCACTCAGTAGTAAGAAAGAAGTACCATGCTTTCATGCCACCCATTACTGGTTCCAGCTCCTCCCACTGCCTTTAGGTAACTTCCAACATATTAACAACATTGACACAGAGAGAGAGAAATATCCCTTTACTTTGCTCTGGGAATGCTTCTTTCTGTACATTCCTCCATTGAACATAGGAAGCTGCCTTATACTGAGTCATTGGTCCCTCTGAGTACTGAGTTCCAGGTGAGGCTCTCTCACAGAAGTTCCTGGAGAAACCCAGGACCTTCTGCATGTAAAGTAGATGCTCTACTTCTGAGCCACAGCATCCCTACATATTATTGTTCAGTTGAGCCATTCTGTTGTGGGTTAGAAGAACCCAAAGTTTTTCTTGTGGGCTGCTGAGGCCTTCCTCTGAGGTCCTCCTCACCTGAGAACAAAAATGGGGAAGACATTAAGTTCAGTTTGCCTTTAAAGGCAACTATGCCTAAACTGAAAACAGCATAGAAAATGCTTTATGTTGTGGGAAAATGCTATACAAAAAATGTGTATTTTAGTGGAAACTGCATAGAAGAAATGTGTGTATTAGCAGCTAGTCATGTTAAAACACGGAGGAATTTTCATTTTTTTTTTAAAAGTAATTCTCAAACTGATATAGACATTTGAAGAACTGAACTTAAGACAGGGAAAAAATCTGGAAATTGAAATGGACTGATTTGCCCACTCCTGTTTACTTTGTGGTAGCACACTTCTAATGGAAAGTCATGGCCCTGGGGAAATCTTTCAGGAGTCATCTAGTGTGCACCTCCTAGCCCCTAAGACAACCCATTTCATTTTCTATTACATGTTATTGAAATACCAAAGTTGTTTTGGAGGCAATTTAACCAGACAATGAATGGAAAACTTCAACAATATTACAACTGGCATTACTCTGGTTTTCAAAGAGCAGTTCCTACATAAATGATGCTATTTGTAGCACTTTCTGAAATACTTATAACATGAATTGTTTATTTTTTATTATTATGCTAATGAATGAATTGAAGCATTCTTCCCCTGATTTTTTTCAAATAAATACATTCTTTAAAAAAACAACTAATTTCAGGAGACTCAACTTCAAATTGAGCCTTGTCACAGAAACACCTAACTAGTGTATGTGTCTGTTGTTTTTAACATTACCAGTGACTTCCACAATGCATTGTCCATCTTCACCTCCATGTTGCATAATCAATAGATTTCAATCCAGCAAAGGCTAGTCTATCAGGAGGAATGGGACATTGCTCCATCAATTGGTCTACCCTCAGCCAGTCACCACCTGTCTGCCTTCTTACATCCAACCTGTCATTGGCTTTGTCTCCACCCACTGTTGGTGTCCCTGTCTCTTGCCCAATCAGTCTCAATGGGCACCAGACACCTCTGGTTCAATCCCAGTTCAGATTTATTGAGATGAAGTCCTCCTCACTGCCAAGCTGAATGTATCACAGCTCAGAGAAGACAATGTAAAGGTTACAGAAGACAAAACAAAACAAAACAATCATTATACACCTTTCTTTCACTCTTCTCTTTTTCTTGTCCTGGGGAGAGCCAAAGAGGTACCTCAGCGGCAGATCATCTAGATGAATTCTCCTTCTCCTTCTCCTTCACTGTCAGTCAGAGACATCTGTGGCCATTACAGATGGAAATTAAGAAAAATGAGCCATCGCTGATCTGAGACATTTGAGTGGGAGTTCTCAAATTATTTGCTTTTGCAGCAAATCAGGCAGCTTCTCTGGTTTTGCAATGCATTTTCTGTGTGGTTTCTTCCATGCTTTGAGAATGTAAGCAAGTGCAAAATTTACAGGGACACGGATAAAATGGCAGCAAGAGGAAGACATCTAACAGCTGGAGACTTCAGAAGCTCCAGCTCCCATGAAGACCCAAGGGCCCTATATATGTAAGACACACACACACACTATAGGTGAAACAAAGCATATATTCCTATTAAAATGGGTTTAAATGTCTATGTTGTCCAGTGCTTATGTGTATTTCCTACTTTGAAGGATTGTTTTGTTCCAGTAACTTAGCATTGTAGTATTTTCCAACCAGGAGATGTAAAAGGTAAATTTAAAAGCAGTTGCCAGGCAACATTGTGTGTGTGTTTGTGTGTGTGTGTGTGTGTGTATCAGTATGGATTGCAAAAAAACCCAATAACAATAAACTGAAAAAAATTGTCTCCATCAGATTACAAACTTATGCCTTAAACCTACTTTTACAAAAGATATTTAAATCAGTCTGTGCCTTATATGTGCCTGGAAAGAGAATGCACATGTGAATTAAAAACAGCATTTCTATCCCGTGTAAACACCATTTACAATGGATGCATTTCCAACTCAATGAAGTGCTTTTGTGAAAAACACCTTATTTCTAATCAGCTTTTACAAAAAGAGGTGGTTGTTTTCTTGAGCCAATATGATTGATTGCTGACTCACTGCAGATCAATCAGAAACTGATGAGGGTTCTGTTCTTAGCAAAGGACAGCATACCAGATCATTGTGCTAAAAATCTTCCAAAGCCCTTTGATAACAGCCAGAAGCTTCAATTATTTTCTACAAGCTTTGAATGAGAGACATTGTGTCCTGATGACCTTTACAAACAGAAATAGAAGTAGCGTTCAACATTGAAGGAGCTAGAAAACAATGGACCTCATCTAGCCCTGAGCAAGATATTCGGTCTTTGTACATCACAGTGAGTTCAGGTATGATGAGCAGGGCATAGCTCAGTGATATGGAAAAGATTCCAGGTTCAACCCCTGACATTCCAGGTATTGCTAGGAAATACACTTATCTGAAACCATAGGGAGCCACTGCCGGTTAGTGTAAACCAGTGTTCAACTTTGGGTCTCCAGATATTGTTGGACTACAACTCCTATAGTCTATGAGCATTGGTAGCTGGTCGGGAATGATGCGGGTTGCAATCCAACAACACTTGGGACCCTAAATTTAAAGGACACTGTTGTAGACAGTTCTGAGCAAGATGAATCATATTTGAATTAGCATTTAATACAGCTTCATATGTTCCTATTGAAAATTTCATTTAGGTCCTCAAAATCTATAAATTGACTCTGATGTTCAGAACTGAAATCAGGTCCTGGCAGACCAAGCCAATGCCCTTTCCATTTGCCTTTCTTTGCTTTAGCAGCAGGTCATTACTCTTCCTGAACCTCAGGTATGGAGTGAAGTGTCAGCTATGACAATAGATGCTGGTTTATTAGTATGAATAGGGTACTGTCCCACCAGCCTTAGCCTGCCCACAACCAGTTACCACCTGCCCACCTTTTTACTTGTATAAACTAAAAATATTTAGTGATGGTGAACATTTCAGGACGACTGTTTATGTTTGGCATTTTCATAAGGTAGGGTATTCATATTATTTCTATACACACCTAGAGCTCCACATGCCCCACCTAAAAATAAAATGATGCAACCTTCATTTTTACTGATTAGAAAGGGATCTGAATCACAACTATAAAGAAGAAGAAAAGGACTTCAGAGAGAATATAGATTTAACTCTGAAGTCTGCCTTGTTACTCATCAAAGTGAAGTTAAGCTGTAATTAATCACTAACAGTCTAAATTTGCACTGCTAGACTAAATAATCTAATTTACAGAGTCAGTTTATTGAGACTCATCTATGTAGCCGATGAGGCTCCTCTTTGCTAGCTAGGTGTTGAAACACTTTGGTTTTTGTTGATTCACATCTTCAAAAGATGGTGTGTGAAACTTATACTGGTCTCCCTGTACTTATTAGTGCCACAGGGAGGAGTTACCTACAATCAATTGGTTTCCTCAGGAACAGCAATAAATTGTCTCGTCTTGTCACAAGACAAGAAAAGCTTCAGAATACATGTCTAACCTGTGTAAGGTCTGGCAGGAATGTTTAGAGTACGTGTCCTCAATACCAGGTGTGTTGGTGTTATTTGCAGTGTGCAGATGGATTTTGTTCTATATCTGTTTCTGGAGCCATTTCCTCACATTTTGAGATCTTGTTCCTTACTGGCCCTAGGAAGCTAGCACCATAACTTCTTTTTAGGAGTGGGAAGGAATATAACTGTTGAGCCATTTTGTGTTCTGTTTTCAGGCATTGTTAACAGGTTGTTCTAGCTAAAAAGTCCCAAAGGTCCCAAGAGGGTCAAAAGTTAAGCCCAGGATCTTGGCAGTTATGAGAAATGAAACCTAATGTTTTGGAGGAAGAACCTTAACTGTGAATGAAAATTCCTCCAGAAGTTTATTCCTCTTTTGATGGACCAAAAGCTTTGAAGTGGGAGTTTGGAGGCCCTGACCTCCAAACCCAGCAGGAAAAAAGGGCCCAGAAAGACTGAACTTGTGCATTAACCAGTGTGGACTGGGAACAGTGCTTTGATTTACCAGAGAGTAAGAATTCTGGGCAAACCTACTGCAGCAAGGCAGATATGTGTTCCTGCTGCTGGAGCTGTGAGCTGATTTACAAAGGACTCAGCCTGCAAATTCAACAGTGATTCTGAAATGCTGTGATGTGCTTTGTTTCCCTGAAGTATAGAGTTAAAACCACAACAAGAACAATCCAGGTTGAAGAGCAGAAATGCTGGACTAGAGAAAGAAAAGGCTCAAACATAGTTACATCATGAGTGGAAAACTTGTGATCTTCCATATGTTGCTAAACAGCAAATCCCATTATGCTTGACAAATGGCAGTACTGGCTGGTATTTATGAGACACAATGGGGCACAATGATACCTGAAAGACAGAGTTTCCCAACCTATGCCATGAATAAAAATTGCTGGAGTACTATGAAGCTAGATATCACGCACACTTAGCACACTGTAGAAGAAAGAAGGCAGGAGAAAGGCTGAAATAATAGTTAAATGGAAACTGATATGTAATGACTTGGATTAGATAATAAAACAGCCCAGGCCAGTTTTAGCTGCCTGTATTTTCTTCTGTAGATTCTTAGTTTCTTATTTTAGTTTATTTTTAAATGTATTTTGGACACCTGTTGTTGCTGTATACAAACCTAAGGTAAAAAGTGAGTTTGTATAGGAATGAGTCCCGGTAGACTTAAAGTGGTCTCCAGTGATTGTGGGTTGGAAGTAAGACTACACTCATTAGCTTGTTCTTTTGATTACTTTCCTATGCAGTTGTATGTTAATTTGTCCATCAATAAACGGCCTCATGTTCCGGGCCTACAAAGGCGAATAAGCTTGCCTTGTATTAAACAAGAATTCAATAGCTGACGTGGGTTTAGCCTTTGTATTCACCCTATTCCTAGTTGCTTTACCATTCAACCCTATACAAAGAGTTGGTTGGGTCATTCAAAATGTTCTGGAAATTAAAGGGCTGTTTAGGGGAGGCAACCAGGCAAAATTAGATATCCACATGGTGGCGGTGGTAGAATGAAGAAAAGCTGGTTTGCTTGCCTCTGTTCCGCCTCACCATGTTAGCCGCAGCCTGTGTCGTTACACAGAGAAAGTGACAAAACTTGAAGCTTGGTGTATGGGTCACTGCAGGCAGGCTAGCAATGAATGACTAATACCCCACCCACAGACCCTTAGGCAGAAGCTGGAGGGCTTATAGGTGCAAGAAGTCATTCCAGAACAAAAACACACACAAAAAAACCAATTAGGCCAGTTTGTTTAACTGTATTCAGTTGTATTACTGCAAGTAACACTTCTCCACAAGTAAAAAGCTAGATTTGCATTTTTTTAAATGAATGCTGAAAACTCAGGCAGGTAGTCTGGAAGTGTGTGTGTGTGTGTGTGTGTGTGTGTGTGTGTGTGTGTGTACAGTCTCCCTGCAGCTACAGTCCTGCATAAATAAAGGGCTTTGCATTGCAGTGCACCTCTCCCCCACCCCTCCACCCTAAAACATAACAAAGCAGGACATAAGGAACGGCTGGCATTTAAATATCTGCTACATCATCAGTTATCAAGAACTATGCATCCAAAGCAGGCAAGTATGAATGTCATTCATATATTTGTGAGCACTAACAGAGGTATAAAGCTGATCCCGAGAAAAGGTAATTGCCCAAAAGGAGAAGCAGAACAATTCACACAGCAACCATATTCCTTTTCTGGTTGGGACCATTTTATAAAATGGGGAAAAAATATGGCTCATAAAAGCAGATCAGTAAACAACTTATCCTTTAAAAAGAACCTTCCTTTCTTCTTCTGAAATGCATTTTTATTGAGGGGTGTCATGCAACATGGTGATTAAAGTCGGAGGATGCGACTTTGGTTAACATCCAAACATTATCTGTCTCAGTAAAAATGAGTCAGTTAAAGGCTCTGTGCTGCCAATCCCTTGAAAATAGGTCCAATCTTAGACTTAGTTCTCACAAGGCCTCTCCTCCCAGGGAGGAGTTGTGAGTGGGAGCATCTTCCTGCAGCGGCAGGGAGGCATATCCGGCTCCCTACTTTTAATTGCCTCTGCTGCCGCAGCCAAGCCTTTCAGCCAGCCAACAGGGATGGCTGGTGGGCGGGGTTAGCTGCATTTAAGCAGCCGGCGGCAGCGCTCTGTCCCCAGTCGGTTCCTGCTTGCATCGGATCTCCTACCCTCCCTCCCTTTTAGGTCAGCTTCCTTTGCATATTGGCCTTGCTATGGAATTTGGTTGGTTGCCTTGGTTGCCTGGCGGGGCCTGGTAGGACTTTTTTTTATCCATTTGGCAAATTGGCACCAGCCTCTTGGTTTTTCCGCCTACCTCGTAGCAACTTGTCACAACTTTCTGGTATTGGTGGTTAGGCACTGGAATAGGTGTGCTGTGTTGGAGGATTGGGTTTGGGCCATCATCTACCCCTCCTCTTTTGGGTATTCCGTTAAAGGAATCCGGTGGTTGTGGATCCTGTCCGATGCCCTGCTGGTGGCTAGGGCCATGGCACGACCCCTGGTGACGTCATGGGGAAGCTTCCAGTTGTATTTGCATCAACAAGCTCCCCCCACTGGTTGTTAACTCTGATATGACTCCCTGCTGAGTGGGGTGGAGTCATGTATTGCTGTTTTATCCAATGCCTAAGCCAATACTACTCACACGCTGTAACCAATAAAAGTTGTGGCCTAATTTGCCCATTAACCTAAAATAATGTATCTTTGTGTCTTATTATAATCCTATGCGGGTGGCGGGTCCTCGACTCATAAGCAGCAGGAGTAATATCCAGCATTGTGTGAGAGGGCTTTCCCTGCCTCTCCTGCCATGAGGCCTCCCTCACAATCCCCCAAGGGCCCCAGTTGGATACCACCTAACAGATGTAATACTAATAGCAATTTACTCATTTCTCAATCTTTGACTATTAGGCATAGCACATTTTACAGCAAAATCATAAAAAATACAATACCATCATAAAATCTGACTTAATAAAATTTGACTTAATTCTTGTTATTCAAACCAAGATGATGTGTTAATATATGTTAATCATCTCAGGCCCTTCTTCATGTGTTTCCTACATGAGAGGTCCGGAGGTGGCAACACAATCAGCCTTGTTTTTGTGGTGGCTCCGCATTTATGGAATGTTCTCCCTAGAGAGGCTCACCTAGCACCTTCACTACATATCATTAGGCACCAGGCAAAAACTTTCCTCTTCTCCCAGGCTTTGGCCAATTAAACAACATATGGTTAATGCTATCGTTTTGTTTGTTATTATGGTATGTGTTTTGTTATTTTTGTATTGTAAACTGTGGTCATTGGATGAAGGGAGGTATATGAATTTAATTAATAAAGAAAATATGCAGTTCTGCATATGTGCCCACTCAGTTGTTGCTGTTGCTGCAGACCTACCTGTCTGATGGCTACAGCTGCTGAGGGTTACACAACCCTCACCAGATGAAGCTCTTCCAGGCCTCCCCAGGGTGCTTAACTCATCCGCAAGCCTGACTCTGAGAAAGGAGTCCTTCCTCAAAGTGAGACCTTTGGGGCATGTCTGCTGGAGTAATTGGAAATTCTGCTTACAATCAGATGAGCACACTTAGAATCATAGAATCATAGAATCATAGAGTTGGAAGAGACCACAAGGGCCATCGAGTCCAACCCCCTGCCAAGCAGGAAACTCCATCAGAGCACTCCTGACATATGGTTGTCAAGCCTCTGCTTAAAGACCTCCAAAAAGGAGACTCCACCACACTCCTTGGCAGCCAATTCCACTGTCGAACAGCTCTTACTGTCAGGAAGTTCTTCCTAATGTTTATGTGGATTCTTCTTTCTTGTAGTTTGGATCATTGCTCCGTGTCCGCTTCTCTGGAGCAGCAGAAAACAACCTTTGTAACATCCTTTTATATGACCTTTGTGACATCCCCCCCTATGTGACATCCTTTTATATATTTGAACATGGCTACCATATCACCCCTTAACCTCCTCTTCTCCAGGCTAAACATGCCCAGCTCCCTTAGCCGTTCCTCATAAGGCATCGTTTCCAGGCCTTTGACCATTTTGGTTGCCCTCCTCTGGACACGTTCCAGTTTGTCAGTGTCCTTCTTGAACTGTGGTGCCCAGAACTGGACACAGTACTCCAGGTGAGGTCTGACCAGAGCAGAATACAGTGGCACTATTACTTCCCTTGATCTAGATGCTATACTCCTATTGATGCAGCCCAGAAGAGATGGGCATGCAGGAGAGGGCCTTCTTGGTGACTTCTTCCAGGATTTGGAAATCCATCTCTGGAGAAGCCAGATGAGCTCCCTCCTTGCTTTTCAAATTCAGCCAATTGTAAACAGAACTTCCAGCTGCCGGTAGCAGATGTAGTAATGAGATACATAGTAGCAACATTATTTCCTTTCCTTGCTCAATATCTTTCTCACTATTGGTTTTCCATGCACGAAAAGTGAATATATTTGTGAGATACTGCAACAAATGGAGACGCTTTCTCCATGGATTAATTTCTCAGTGGGTAAGCACACACATCCCTACTTCAGATTGCATATGGAGGCTCACATGACTGACCATTGCTCATCTTCAGAAATCTCCCCTGCATATAGGGGGGAAATGCATATGAATAGGATGGCAGCTCGGGACAGTACCATTTCAAACTGCAGGTGGAAATGAACGTGATGGAATGTTCCCCTCAAACAAAATATATTATTTCTGCAGCAACCATATAATGCATTATTTCACATTCCTTGCATTTGTTATCTGTCCAATAAAAAGTGACAAAAATGATGTGCTGGATCCCCTAATAAAGCTCTTAGAACTATCTAGTTTTATTTTCAATTGAACATAGATACTAGTTTCTCAAAAGTATTAACTGAAGCCAAACCAAGATAAAAATATCAACTCAAGTATAGTAAGTTCACAGAACCCCCAATTTGCTTGTAAAGCTTCTATCTTAGTGTGGGCGTTCTAAAATTATGAAGTTGTTTCGTGTTAAGAAAAATTCCTTGATATTTGCATTTTTAGCATTTTATAATTATGTGCCCAGTAGAGGAGTAGCTCATTTCTCCTTAATTGTGAAACTATGATAGACAGATGGGGGTGGAAGAGGAAATGTAGACCTTTTGAAAGGAAATGATAACAGTGCATCCTGGTCCAGCAATCTGCTTTGTGGGGGCTGTTTAACAGTTGCATAGAATCCCCACAGACTTGCACAGAAGCAGTGTGTAGGCACAGAGATCTGCTTGTGAAGTGTATGTAGGTTCATAGCCTTCATTCTGGACTGCAAGTGTGAGTCAGTTCTGCCAGCAGATGCTCACTGCATTCCTTCCCACCTGATTGGAAACATAGAATCATAATATTGTAGAGTTGGAAGGGACCCCCAAGGGTCATCTAGTCAAAGCCTCTAAAATGCAGGAATCTCAGCTAGATCATGGTGTGTGTGGAGTATTAGGGAGGAGGAGTACCTCTGGAGGAGGACATGCTGTACTCCTTCTGGGGTAGTTTGTCCACCTTTGGTCCCCACCCTTCACTCCTAGAAGGAGTTGGCATACGACAGCAGCCACACCCTGGAAAATGCTTCAGCTGGCTGGCTAAACTAGGTAAGGGTAGCCAAAGTGTTTGAAACCCTCAGTGAGCTTGGGACGTTCCCTGCATGTGAAGATAGGCTCCAGTGGATTGATCAGACTGGACCAATAGTGGGTCCAATGGTCAAGAAAGTGGTTTCTGTACAGGCTGTAGAGGGAAGTGAGGGGCAGATAGGGCTCATCAAGAAGGTAGACCATCTAGCAGAAGGAAAACTCTGATCCTAAACCTCGGCTGCCTTGTGGGATATCTTTGGGAGAAGAAAGGGCTATGGAGTAAATGCTACTCAGCTCCAGAGTGGAGTCCCCAAGGCAGTTGGATGGTGCCTTGCACACCTCCTTCTGGCAAGTCCTGCAGCCAAGCTGGTGCCAAATGTACTGCTCTGTTTTCCTTTGGAACACAGCAGTTAGGCTGAGAGATGGATTGTCATCTGAGCAGCCCAGGATCTTCATACACACTGCCCTGGCTTGCGCTCCAGGGAAGTCACTTCCGTGCGAACACAACCATTTGACTTCACCCCTGTAGGCACACTTTATTGTCTCTTAAGATAAAGGTCTGTATTGTTAAAGCTATGGTTTTCCCAGTAGTGATGTATGGAAGTGAGAGCTGGACCATAAAGAAGGCTGATCGCCGAAGAATTGATGCTTTTGAATTATGGTGCTGGAGGAGACTCTTGAGAGTCCCATGGACTGCAAGAAGATTAAACCTATCCATTCTTAAGGAAATCAGCCCTAAGTGCTCACTGGAAGGACTGATCCTGAAGCTGAGGTGCCAATGCTTTGGCCACCTCATGAGAAGAGAAGACTCCCTGGAAAAGACCCTGATGCTGGGAAAGATTGAGGGCACAAGGAGAAGGGGGCGACAAAGGACAAGATGGTTGGACAGTGTTCTTGAAGCTATTAACATGAGTTTGACCAAACTGTGGGTGGCAGTGGAAGACAAAAGTGCCTGGTGTGCTCTGGTCCATGGTGTCATGAAGAGTCAGACACGACTAAACGACTAAACAACAACAAGACAGGCAGATGCCAACAACTAGATCACACATGACAGATGGCTACCCAACCTCTGCTTAAAAACAACCAAGGTAGGAGAGTCTACCCCCTCTCATGGGAGTCTGTTCCACTGTTGAACAGCTATTAAGAGATTATATCCATTAAAACAAAAGCCCACAAGTAAACAATTAAGCATTTTGATAAAAGCAACAGAAAACTATTGTTTTAACCAGGAAAAGCTTCACCAAGCAAACACCTACATGTTGAGCATCTTATAGATCAGGCACAATCAACCTCTCTGGGAAGGACATCTCAGGCTGAGCTGAAATAGGTAAAATGCTCTCTCTTTTAATAGAAGAGGTAATTTAACAAAATTCAGCTACCTCCACTCTCAGAGGCAGAGCCACAGGAGGGAAGAGTCCCCTTGTGCTTGAGTCCTACTTGTGGGTTTCCCACAGGCATATGGATGGCCAACATGAGAGGAGGATGCAGGACTAGGTGGGCAGCACCTTATGTTTTTATATTCTAATGCTCTTTGACCTTTTTTGCATTTTGTCAAGACAGCTCATCGTTTTTTGGCACAATGAAAGAGAATGAACAGTCTGAAAATCAGTTATCCAAGAAATGAGAAGAATTAGATCCAGTTGTAATTGGTCTTGAGAGCCATGTAATGTCAGAGACAAGAACCTGAGCATGATCACATAGCTTCTTCCAGTAGGAAGAAAATTGCCCAGAGCCTAGTATTTTGCCTAGGTGGCTGCTAACTAAAAGCTAGCAGATACATCCATTGGATTGTCATATCTTCTTAGCTTGTTGCTTGCACATTAATGTTTCCAGATTTGGGCTGTTGCTAAGCAGCCAGTGTGTTTAATAAGAAGTCACATACTCAAAGGGCCACCTGTTCCCATCTGCCAAACTCAGCCATAATGTAATGTGTCGATGCACTTCAACCACATGGAACTTGCAGGATAATACCGTTTGTCATTGGGACAGTGTTTATTGTAACTCATGGATCATTACTCATAAAAATTATGGCCTCTGCATGTTACAAATAAGGCAAGCGACAGATACAAATGTGTCAGTCCTCCTTGCAAATGATTGTTTTAATGGAAGAGCTGAGCTGGAGGGAGATTAGTCTGGTCATATGGCAGATGGGAGCAATATACTGTCACTTCTTGGAAAGTCTGTGAAGGAGAAGATTTATTGTTCGGCAGACAGTTGGTCCATCCTACCGATAATTGCATCTCCTGCACTGTAAATGAATGAATATGGCGACCTCACGTAGACCTAATAACATTTGTGTCACCTCACTGAGATCAATGCTAACATAATCAGCTGTTGCTGAAGCTTTATTACATAGTGTGTAGTTTGGAAGTAGTGATCTCAAGAAGACATGGATCCATTCCAAAAATAGAATATTGTTGCATGAAGCTAACATTCCTTCAAGTATCCAAGCTGATAGATGCTCCTTCTGAGCAATTGATTACAACTTTGAAAAATTAAAGCAACAATAGATTGATACATAACTGACAGTGAAAGCATCACTGCTAATTTCACTGACAGGGCTGCTTCTTCATGGAGGCTTTCAGAATGAAATGCCCTGTCAGGAGTAGGACCATCATCTGGGAATCTGCAGCAAAAAGCTGGTGTCAGTTAGAGGCAGGATCTTATCAGTTGTGGCACCTACTCTATGGAATGCCTTGATGAGTGAGGTTCATGGGCCCCATCATTCTATTTCCTCTGGTAGCTGGTGAAGACTGTTTTGTTGTTGTTGTTTTGCTTTTGCTTTTTTTAAAAAAAGATATTTAGTTAACAGTTAATTGTGTAACTATAGCTGACTCAGTTCTCTGTTATTTTACTGCATATATATCTACTCAGCAATGGGTCCTGTTAAGAGTATCACATGTCCCCAAGGTGCACTTAGTATGCACTAGAGACCAGGCTTTTAGTTTTGCAACTCCAGTCCTCTGGACTCATTTACCAGCTGAAACTAGGCAGGGCCCCAGTGACTTGATATTTTTATTTAAGTCTTTTTGTGTGTGTTTAAGATGGCTTTCTCTGAAGCATGGTCCAGTCAGTCTATATCGTAATGATTGTACAATTGTAGAAATGGTTTCATTGCTTTAGCTTACTGAGTTTATATTCTTTTGCATATTATCCTCTTTAGTTCATTTTATTGTATAATACTTTGGTAATTTTTGGCTATGAAATGATTTTGTGTGTGTATGTATGTTATTCTGTTTTTATTGTTTGGCTACTTCGAGCCACTTTGGAGAAATAAAGACGATTGATTGAATTGGTTTATAAAGCCACTCCCGACATACAGAAGGGGGGGGTTGCAGGCTCACGCCCACCAACATCTGCGCGGGGCTGGCTGCAGCCCTGCGCAACCTGGGGAATCCTCGGGCTACGTCAGCCCCAGAGCCAGCCAATCGGCTGGCTGCAGGGGCGGGGCTTGGGCCATTTAATGTCAGCGCGGCCCGGGATCGCCCCTTTCCTTCCTCGCCCCAGCTGCAGTTTCCCACCCACCCTCCCTCTAGGTTTTCCCTCGGATTTTGCTATGGACCTCAGTTGGTCACCACAAGGGGCTAATTGGCTAATTGGCATTGATTTAAAAACCATTTGGGCTTTTACGATTTGCTACGAGCCTACCTCGTAGCAAATCATCACAATGCCTTTGGTTTGGTGGTTAGGCATTGGTAGGGGCATTGTTATGCAGATGAGTCGGGGGGAGGAGCGCCATCACCTCCCCCAAATATTCAAGGGTAGTCCGATAAATGGATTCCGGGGGGCGTTGCCTCGTCTGAAATCTATGGAGGCTAGGGCCTAAAGTGTGCCCCTGAGCGGTGGCCCCTCGGGGAGTGCCTAGAGATGTGCATCTCAGGGGCTCCTCCTGCTGGAGTTAACCCTTTCTGGTTCTCATACCGGATAGTCTGATAGGACCAATGCCTAAAGCCAATACCACTCTTACCTGTAACCAACAAAGTTGTGGCCATTTTTAGCCCATTAACCTAAAATCTTGGTGTCCTGTGTCTTCATTTATTCCATCTGGTGGAGGGTGGGAATCGCCATGCAACTAATTCCTTTTTCAAATGAACTTTCCAAGCACTGCTGCTGCAACAGTTGATACTGTAATTGTTACTGCTGCAACTGCTATGGATCGCTTAAGGTATTATTTGTCCATTCATGATCATTTGTACCCTTCATGGTATTAGGGTACAGTGGTACCTCAGGTTACATATGCTTCAGGTTACAGACTCTGCTAACCCAGAAATAGTGCTTCAGGTTAAGAACTTTGCTTCAGGATGAGAACAGAAATCGGGCTTCGATGGCGCGGCGGCAGCGGGAGACCCCATTAGCTAAAGTGGTGCTTCAGCTTAAGCTCAGTTTCAGGTTAAGTACGGACCTCCAGAACGAATTAAGTACTTAACCAGAGGTACCACTATAGTTATATGTGATACCTCTTTCAACGCTGTTTGCTCCAGCAAAAGTATCAGGGTGGGCATGCTGCTTCATTTCAATTCACTGCACGCCATGTAGTTTTCTGCTGAAATTCTGCAACTTTTTATAACACACTTGTCCAAGTTTCTTTGGTTTTTTTGGTTCTACTTTTCATTGTGTTGCTGTGTAGGAGTCCCCTGTAGACAGCAATAATGCTATGACACTGGGAAAGTGTTTCAAAACAAGTAATGAAATGGGATGATATGTGGACAATTCAGTGTATATTATAGTGATAATGGCATATTCCAAAATACATCTGCAAAAAAGTACCTTTCAGAAGGGGCCCTATTGATACAACGCCTGCTTTTATTAGTTGTAATTTAGTGCTTCCACAATTGCTGTTACTATTATTATTATTGCTATTATTGCTGCTGTTATTGCTACGATTATTGCATCTAAGGTTGCTGCTATTCTTAGGATTGCTAACAAAACGAGCTGGTATAAGTGACATTTATCAAGTGATTTGTGGGTGTTCTGTAATACTAATCTTAAAGCTCAACAGAAATTCTCTATGAGGGCAGTTTGTGTGTGTATGTTTTTTAAAGAAAAATATTTATATCCCACACTCTGCACAGACAGCTTATCTAGGAAACAGAATTGGATGTACCTGAGCTCAGTTCAGTTTGTGCAGCCGGAAAAGTGTTTGCAGATCTTGTGTGGGCTGCGTGCTCAAGCTGTGTGCATCTGTCATATGTATTTGAGACAAAATAAAATGTTGATTTAGCAAACGCCTTTGCCAGAGATCACCCTAATGAAAAGGCCGAATTGTTCCTCTTCTCATTTTTTTATTATTACTAGTAGCGCAGAAGTTTCAAAACCTAAACTGCAGTGTTTTGACTCCCTGAAATCTAATTGAAATCCAGTTTTCAAACACTCAGCTAAGAATCGCTCTGCATTCTAAAATGAAGTGCCGGCAGGGGTGGGGAGGGGATAGAAAATTAATTTTACCAGTCTTTCCACTTTGGTGTATTAAATCAAATTGCTACTGTCAAGTCAACTTATTAGTCACAGGGCTAAAAATAAACTGAATTTTTTAAAATGATTCATCAGGTTGCTTCAGAATTGGTGGTAAATAAATCTTGCATAGCTGGACTGTAGAAGTTAGCAATTTAGCAACAAGTGTCATTCCCAGCAAGGGAAATTGCTTCCCTCTACATCATTGTGTTGAGTGATTGGAGAGAGAGAAGAAAACAATATACAAAAGTGATTTGCAAAGCTATTCTTTTTAAAGAAAATGAATATTGTTATAACCTGAGCATTCTTCCATGATTTACATGTCTGACTGCAAACTTTCTTATAATGTTATGTGTAGCTGGTAGCCCTGATACTTGAAAACAGACTTTATTCAGTCTTTTTCTTTCCTGCTGTGGAGAAGACCTGTAATTCAAGCAGTAGACCAAATAGGCTTTGCACAGAGAAGATCAGGTTTGCTACAAGCAATACAATTAAAGGGATCTCAGGTAGCATTGTTGGTGAAACCTTTGACAAGCATAGGAAATTGCTTTATATTGACTCATACCACTGATCCATCTACTTCAGAAGATGGATGCCAGGAATTAAAGCTGTGGCTTTCTGTTCTGTGTGCAAAGAAGAGGCCGCCCTGACACTGAGCTGAGGCTCTAACCCTTCCCCCCCCCCCCTTCTCATTTTTCTGGTCTTCTTTTCACCTCCTTTCCACATCAGTTTCATTTTTTTTAAAAAAAGGGGAAACTCATGAAAAACTTTATTTGTGTGCTCATTGCTCCTAATAAATGCATTCAAGTACACAATTTTCCCCAATACAACACATTGCTTATCTTATATTTACCAATAAATGCACAATTCCGTGTGCACTTCCTTCTAACATCCACATATGCATCCCAGAATTTGGAAAAGTGCAATTTTCTGAAAATATAAGTGTTTTGGTTCATATATTAGTTCATAACCTAATTATGTTCATATATTAGTATATAATGTAATTATGTAGCTTATTATTGAAATGTGAACAAAATGAATTTTCCATTCATCTCTAAGCATTGAGCTGGAAAAACCAAGGGACTGACTTTTTATAGGGACCAGCTTCATGTCTTCAATCCAGTGGCTTCAGTGATTGCCTTATTCTGAACTACTAGTCCAAGACTAATTTCTCATTGGGCATGCTATATTCTAGGATATTACTTTTTTTAAAAAAAAAGTCCTACTGGACATGCCCAAACCAGCCCTTGGCATTGTCACCACCATCTCAAAAGAAGTGCTCTTTTGGGTCTTCCTTCCTTCCTTTGCAGAAAGTGCAATGCAGCTGTTTCATTGCAAATGGATCTGTCATCTAGGCAACATAATTTTCAGCTGAGGCTCCATGTAGAAGTGTTGGCTGAAATGTAGAGGGTTGAAAGGGAGGGTGAGACCCCCCCCCCCAATATCTCACTTTAATTTGCTATCACCACCCAAGCCCCTTCTTGCAGTGGTGGAAGTGGCTTCACACTTCTGAACAGTTTAGCCACCATCCTTCCCACAACATTCTCCTTGGAACAACATCATATCATTTTGAGCTGATTTACAAAAGGGAAATATGATGGCCACCAGCTGCTCACTGACGTGCTCCCCCTGGTAAGGCTATGCCCTCTTTCATTCCCTCCTGGGGGAACAAATATCATTCTGCAGTTCCCCATGTTTCTTCTCTTGCAAATAGGGCAGTCAATTTGCATGTCTCTATGTCTATGCTTTGATTCAGCAAAAGATTTGGCATTGCAAACAAATATGGCCGTAATACAAAACAAAACAAAACACCACAGATATACAGGCAACCTCTTTTTCTTTGTCTTTTTTGCAAGTGAAGATCTTCTGACATTTTGCTGGAACAGAGTCTTCCTGTTTTGCGAGCTTTTGTGTTTTCTTTTGCAACCCCTCCCCACCACTACTGCTGGCTTTCTTTCCTCTTGCCTCCTTAACAGGCTTTGGCTGGCTGTCGACCTGGCTTGTTAAGTAGAATTCTTTTGTACATGCACAGACAAAATTGAAGGTTTACTCTTGTAAGCACATTCTGTGAGACACAAACATCCCTCTGACACGCTTGGGCAGTTTCTAGTGCGAAAAATGCTGTTGTTTTTCTTTACTTTTCTTGTACTTCCCTAGGAATGCTATGGAGAGAGTCATAAGCAAATCACTATCTACTTGTTTCAGATATCCCTGGGATGTGTCCAGATTGTTATCTAGCCTTACTGAACTTCAGAAGGTGGGAGAGTATCAATTTAGAAATGTGAGAATAAATTTTAAATGTTAAACCATCCTCCCCTCTTGCATATGTTAAGGGGAAAAAATCCCCAGCAGAGTCATTGTTTAGTCTGTGCACTCTATAGAATCAAAAAATGACTGTTTTGTGTGAACTGAAGATCTAGATCAATTAGGGGTGTGTGTGTGTGTGGGTGTGTGTGTGTGTGTGTGTGTATCTAACTTTTCATTTGGGGATGGGGCCCCCTACACCTTTTGAAAAGTGGCATGTTTTGGAATTTGAGAGGGGCGATTTTAAGGAGAAAAGTTTCTGGGGGTGTTAAGTTAAATTATTTAGGGAGCATACTCTTATCTAACAGAATGCCTGGTTTTATTCATTATTGTAACTGTGTATTTATGTTTGCTGTAATGGCTGCAGCAACACAAATAAATAATATTTGCATTTGTACATGTTACTAAACTATGGGCAGTAGCCAGCTAAATAGTTGTTGCTAGTGCAAAGAGTTTCAGCTGTACAGTGAAACTTCCCTTCTCCTCTTCCTGTGCAACAGCTGAGTGGTTAATAAAAATGTCTAAACTCCTTATGATAGGATCTTTGTGTAGCTCCTACAGCTTTTATCAGCCTCAGCCATCATGGCCAATGTTTAGGAATGATTGGAGTTGTAGTCCAGCAATATGTTGGATAGCTCAGTTGGTAGAGCATGAGACTCTTAATCTCAGGGTCATGGGTTTGAACCCCACATTGGGCAAAAGATTCCTGCATTGCAGTGCATTGGACTAGACGACCCTCATCGTCCCTTCCAACTCTACAATTTTATGATTCTATGATTGTCTGGGCAGCCACAGGTTAACCACCGTGATCTGCTGTGAAATTGTATATGCACAGCCCCCTCCAATGCATTCAGTGAATGTGTAAGGGGGAATGAAGTCATGCCCACTGGCCCCTGGCACACCTAATGGCCATGCTCCTCACTGGTGGCTGGACATTATTTGTGAGAAGAGGGTCTGCATACAGCTGTGTGCTCTTCTGTGTGGTTGAAGGACCTGCGCTTGTTGCATGCCCAAATGATTCTTTCATATGAATGACAAAAGTGTGTCTGCCACAGGGGATGGCCAGAATGTACAATGTCAAGCTTGGCCAGTAGAGGCGATTTCAGTCTTCCTTTGCACATCCACTAAATACTAGGGGAGGGTTCATTTATGTATTCCGTGAGTCACAGTGGCTCTGTGGGATTGTTCCTTATAAATGGAACTTAATTTGTTAAAGTTTCTGAAAAATTAATTTAAAAATATAAGAAAGGAAGGAAGGAAGGAAGGAAGGAAGGAAGGAAGGAAGGAAGGAAAAGTTAGATACTTACATAAGTAATTAAAAAAAAACTGTTGGAAAGGTGTGCCCAGTTGGGCCACTACCATTTCTAATTGAATAGGAAAATCCAGAGGAACCATGAGCAAATACATTTTCTCTCTTTCTCCCTCACATGCACCTGCATTTTCCTGATTATCAGGTTAACAGTGGGTATTTTCTGATGTGCTGCCCCCACAAAACTTAAAGATAATACAATTTCTCAGTATAAGAATGTAAGGAAATCCTGCTGGATTAGGCCAGTGTCCCATCTTGTTCAGCATCCCGTCCTCACAGTGGCCAACCAGATGCTTATGCAAAACTCACAAGCAGGCCTCCCGCAATTCTCAGCAACTGTTTTTCAGAAGGATTGGATATGCATTTAGTATTCATTTAGTATTTCCATTTTTGCCTTGCCCTTCATGGAATTCAACACACACACCTCAACACACAGTAACTTAGGTCATATTCAGGGTATACCCATTGAAACCAATGAACTGAAATGAGTACTTTGTGTTGATTTCAGTGACTCTGCTCTGAGTATGACTTATCCTATTTTTGCATGTAGAATATACCCCCCCCCAATATGTATAAGATGACTCTATTTCAAGGAGCCAAAAAATTAGATATCAATACTTTTTTGTTGTTGAGCTTTCTTTTGTGAAATCACCCAAAAAGTTGATGAACTTTCTCTGGAGCATCACAAAAATATCCCCTGATCGATCCACCACCCTGGTTGATGGAATTGGTATCATATTTCAGCGTCTGGCTTCCCTCCACTCAGCAGCGAGAGCCGATGGCACCGCAGCCAAGCTGCCTTCTCGACTATGTTGTGCCTTGTACCAGAGTTACTGTATAAGGCGACCACCCAATTAGGAATAAAATTCTAGGGGGGAAATTGTATTATACACTAAAAAATATGGTAAGTTTAATAGTGGGGGAATTGAAAGCCAAAATAAAACCAGGTTTCTTAATTGTGCTATGGAGGCTCCATGAGTGCAGCAGGCACCACATGGCCTTCCAACATGTATAGGGAACTTGGATGAGAATGAAATCAGGGGCAGGTGTACCTGTTGTATCCCTGCTTTCCTTTCACACCATTGTAATCATGTGGTGAGGAGAACACCTGTGTAGGCTTCAGCTGAATCCAGAAAGCCACTTCCCCATGTTCTTCTTAGCCACGCTCTCTCAATGTCTCAGAATGTGAAACCATCTCCTGGAAGGTCTGATATTGGCCCCTGTTCAAATGTCAAGCTGATCCATGAACAAGTATTGCCAGTTCTATTCAAGATATCACCTTTGACAGTCTACTGATGGTTGGTGGTGAAAGAATGCACTCCAAGTCAATGAACCTAGCTGCTATGATTCTGCTGCAATTAGTGTTATGACCTCAGAAATTGGACACCTTATGCCGCCTTCCTTTCTACAGATGCCCTATTCCTGACATGTAGATTAGGAGCACAGTAGCCACTATTGTGGTCATCTGCATGAGATTTGTTCCCCCCCCCCATGCTTTCTGCAATGTGATAATGGGGTTCTTCATAACACAGAAGCACTGACTGCCACTGCAGTGGCAGCCAGCAATGCAACATTAATTAATAGGAAGAGGGTCAAAAGGTTGCAGATTTCTGGGTCGTATCACTATGTGCAATGGAACCATAGCTTTTAGCCTCATTAATTTGGAGGGCATTCAAGTACCTTTCACCAACCATAAGCGAGTTGGTGGTTACTAATTAAACATGTCTACTACTTCTTCACATCCTTAATTTAATGAGCCCTCTACATCTTTGACCCTAAGGGGTGGGAAATTAATATTTGGAGGAACATGTATCAAAGAGTCAATAACATTATTATTATTATTTTAAAAAATTAAGGGCTAAGTCTTTGAACCCACATGCAAACTAGTTCCCCAAAGATTCTAAGAAAAGTGAATGACAATTTCAGGGGTAAGTCCAATTAGAGTGGTAGCTTTAGACTAACCAATTAATTCATGGTGAGTTTGACAGGCATATAAGCTCTCTTTGGGCATTCTGTATATAAGTGAACATGTGTTAGGGGAGGCAGAGGTGGCGGGGTGTATGTTCCACCTCTGTCTTTCTTGTTCCAGTCACCCTCCACAAGTAGGAGGTCAGGGCTTATCTCCTTGTGAAGGCCTCCCTGCCTTTTAACATTCAGGGAAATCAAAGGCTGCTTTGCAGGTGTGAGTCAATTAAAGAACAAACTGCATAGTTCTCCAAATATCTCTTGCAAATTCCAGAATCAATTACAATCTCATACTATTGACCTACTTACATCTTTAGTTCTTGCATCTAGTGTAATGAGTTTATTTAATGTTAGTAAAACACCAGTAAATTGTCAGCTTACAGTCTTATGCAAGAATCATAAAAAACATCCTTCCTTCAGAAGTGTATAGTGATTAGGGCTGAGCTGAATATCCTGTCATTCTGACTTTCATTTCAACCCACCACTTAATCTTGCTCATCATTTGCATTGTTGTTGTACTGTTCATTTTGCTTCCACTGATGCTGCTTTTTCATAGCACCGTTTCCCTCATTATCCTTTCTCTCTTTGCCTTTGGCCTCATTGGTCAAACTACAGTTTAATCCAGTTGGCTCTGGTGGTGACTGGCATGACTTTGTCAGCAACTTTTTAAAGGATTGCAAACAAATCAAACAAGCACACATGTTGCCAGGTAGGGATGGAGGATAAATTTGATTTGGTACACAATCTATCAAATTCATACTTTCCCAAGCAATATGTGAACTAAAACACTGTTATCCTTCAAAATGTGCACTTTCCTGAATTTTGTGAGGCAGTTCTCTAACCAAACAATGTTCACAAAAATACATACATTAGGGGAAAGTGTGCATAAAAATGAATATTAGTTTAAAAAAAATACAAAACTGCATTGTATTAGGGGAAAGACCTTGCAAAACTGTGTACATTGGTCAAAACTGCATGATGAATTTCCAGCAAAATAAGAAGAACTGAATGTAAGATTGGAAAATAGAGGAAACCAAAACTGATGGGTCATTCCAATGCTAGCTACAATCAGTCAGCACTAAGGGTGTAGGATGCTTCTTTATGCTAGGTAAAATATTGGTTGATCTTGTCCAGTATTGTTTGCTCCAGCCTTCCAGATGTTTTGGGTGGCAATTGCCACCCCAACTAACATGATCAATTTTCAGTGATGATGGGAACAGTAATACAAACACTGAGCAAAGAGTGTTTGCGCAATAGGGCTTTCATCTCTTCTCCCCCAGCGTGCCCCCACTCCCTGAAATTGGTTTTGGGGAGTCAGGAGAACCCCCAGAACAGCACGAAGGGAGAGTAGAGGAGGAATTGTTCTCCCTGGCAGACCAAAATGCTTGCATTGATGGAACAATTGTCTTAGTCCTCCCAAGGACTAAGTACAACGTACTTTCTGAGGAAGGTCTGTAGTACTGTTGAGTTTACTGTAGCTGTTTAAACACTTTGCCACCAAAACTCCAAAGGGCACAGTGCACTTCAGCTCTTCCTTTGTAACTAATGGAATCTTGCATGATAATCACTTAATCTATCTCAAGCTCTTGTGGATAGCAGCACAGGTTTATCTAATCTATATAACTGTCATGACTTTAATTGACTAATGGTTAATAAGGATTTCTAAACAGATTAAATTAATGGCATTAAGCAAAAAGACAGCTTTCTAATGAGATCCATTGATTTGGTGGCGGATTTTGTTTGTCTTACAGTTGTGGTCTGTGGCGGAAGCACATTCCAAAAATGAATAAGAATTTACTTACAGAGGGGCACTGTCACCTCAACCATGCACATCTCAACCTAGTGGATGTTGTGAGTGGTATACCTTAAGCTGTTCAGCAGGTTGTCAAGCAGGGGCAAACAGTCTTTGAGAAGATCAGTCAGCGTGTGACCAAATACATACTCAGAGTGAGGAGGCCAGTAGCTTTATAGAAGGTGACAACATATTGGTTCTTTGCCTCTGATCGTAGAATCAGAGAATTGTAGAGTGGAAGGGACCCCAAGGATCATCTAGTCCAACCCCCTGAAAGGCAGGAATCTCAGTTAAAGCATCCATGACAAATGGCCATCCAACATCTACTTAAAAACCTCCAATGAAGGAGAGTCTACAACCTCTCAAGGGAGACCCGTTCTGTTTTATTGTTTCATCACTTGTTGTTTGCCAGCCTAGGCTCCTTTGGGAGCAAGGGTGGGATATAAAGTTCATAAAGAACTAAATTTAATAAATATCCCCAATTCCTCAGACATCCCTACTAGTATGAACAAGGCTGGGGAGGAAAAATAAGTTTGAAATAAAGTGTTTAGTTTATATAAAAGCTTCTGCAGCTTTACCTTTTTACATTTCAGATTTTTATTTTTATTTTTTTATGCTTCCGTTTCACTTCTCTTCCATGGAACTCAGATGAGCTCATGCCACCAATTTCTTCCTTGAAGTCTGGTAAATAAAGGAGTGGTACACAAGGAGAGGGCAAGAAAAAGGTGTAATGAATGGCAAAATCATCTATTTGAAGGGGCCATAAGTGGATGTACTCAGCTTGCATGACTTCAGTGCTGATCCTTTTTGCTCAAGGAAACTAACAGTAAAGCTAATAAAAAATAAGTGAAAAGTCATACACACATACACACAAAATAAGTTTTGATATATTTTCATATCCCTTGAAATTGTATGTTCGTTGCCTTTGAAAGTTGCTGTGATCACTGTTTTCTGTTTGCAGATACTGAACTTTTTCAGGGTTGCAGTAGCTCAGAGAAGCCTATTGGTTTCTGATTTATAAAGCTATCAAAATCCTTTATTTGACTTTCATGCATTTCATATGTAGTGAAAACATGGTTGAGTAGCCTGTCTGGATGAAATCCAATTAAAGTGAACGCAATTTGGATAGACCTCCTCTGCATGGCTTGTACCCGGGTGATGGGCTCATAATAAATTTATGGAACGTTGTTTAATGTGTTTATTGTCTATTCTCTGCCATTTAGAACTGAAGCGAAAAGAAAGTCAACTAAATAGCAAGCCAAGACAGACAAACAGATGCAGAGGAGTTCCCATCACATATTATGATTTAAAAATGCAAAGGATAATCTCTGCACATGTATTCCATTAAAGATTAAAATTCTATCACCAGCTTCATTCAACAAAAGATTGGGGTTTTTGTTGTTGTTTGGTGCCATTGAGCTCCCTTAATATAGCACCCCCATTTTTCTCTCAGATCATTTTCCTTGATTTTAATTTTTCTAAAACTTTTTAAATGATTTACAACACAGAGTTTTTTTTAAAGCAAATACTGTACTCTAGAAGGGTTTAAAGAAAGTCTGACTGGACTTTCACATTCCATTCTGCTTCAAGCATTGTGTTTCAGGGGCTCCTTCCAAAAATTCCTCTGAGAAAATGTGCAAGAGATTCTGGAGTTTGAAATGACTTGCAGTCCAAGCCAATGCACAAATATTTACCCCATTAGCAGGACTAACTCTGCTCAATAGTATTTTCCCCCAAGTACTGGTGCCAGATTTTAGAGGGCCATTACTAACTTATGGGACGCGGGTGGCGCTGTGGGTTAAACCACAGAGCCTAGGACTTGCCAATCAGAAGGTTGGCAGTTCGAATCCCCGTGACGGGGTGAGCTCCCGTTGCTCGGTCCCAGCTCCTGCCAACCTAGCAGTTCGAAAGCACGTCAAAGTGCAAGTAGATAAATAGGTCCCGCTCTGGCAGGAAGGTAAACGGCGTTTCCGTGCGCTGCTCTGGTTCACCAGAAGCAGCTTAGTCATGCTGGCCACATGACCCGGAAGCTGTATGCCGGCTCCCTCGGCCAATAAAGCGAGATGAGAGCCGCAACCCCAGAGTCGGCCACAACTGGACCTAATGGTCAGGGTCCCTTTACCTTTACCTTTACTAACTTATACTGAGTGAGTCCATTGCTCCATCTAGTATTGCCTGCACTGCATGGCAGTGACTCTACAGGGTTTTAGACAAGGGTCTTTCTCAGTTCTACCTGGATATGTTGTGGGGTTGAACTTGAGATCTTTTGCATACCAACCATGTTATCTGCCACTGAGTTATGGATGCTCCTAATGAACACACAAAGCTGCCTTATGCTGAGTTAAACTAATGATCCATCTAGCTCAGCATTGTCCATGCTGAATGGCCCTCCAGACAAAGGTCATGCCCTAGCAGGGATTAAGCCTGGGGCATTCTGCAGAGGTTGAATACCAACTTCCTCCTCCGCCCATTTTGCTTTTTATTCCTGCACAGAACATAGGAGAGATCATCTTCTGGAGATCATAAAGGAAATGTGTCTCCCATTTCCTGCACTTTCGGGGAACAGAGTGCTGATTATATTAATTTTTAATGAAATAATAACAATTGATAAATGTTTTAAGGATTGATGCTGGTAGGGATGCAGGAAAGAGCCTTCTCTGTGGCTGTTTCCAGATTATAGAATATAGATACCGTACTGGTGTCCTCCTTTTTGTGCTTCAGCCAGCAAGTATAAACTTCATTCTTTCAACACGCTTTTCAAAACAAGCAATGGCAGGTCCTCTGTGTGGAGAAGACAGAGAAATGCTATTAGGTGTGTGAGAGAAAGCAGAACACCTAACTGGTTTCTGTCTTCACCCAAAAGGAAAGTGATGCCCAACCTGGTGATAACAGAATAAATGATGTAAAGAAGGAGCAACAGCCTGATTTTGGAAAAAGAGGCGGTAAGGGAACACCCAGCTACTTTAAATGAATTCAAACCACCAGGGCCTGATGAGCTGCATCCAAGGGCACTGAAGGAGCTTGTGGATATAATCTCAGAGCCTTTTTTAGAATTCTTGATGAGCAAGTTAGTTCACTGCAGACTGGAAGTGGGCAAATATTGTTCCCATCTCCAACAAGGAGAAAAAAGAAGACCCAGTTAACTACTGACAGGTGAGCTTGACAATGATACCAGGAAAGGTCTTATAACAGATAATTGAACAGTGAGGCTGTGAGCACTTAGAAAAAAATGCTCAGCACTGATTTCTCAAAAACAAGTCATATCAGATGAATCTCATTTTTTTATTTTTTATTTTGATGGAGTTACAAGCTTGGTGGAACAAGGGAAGGCTGTGGACATACTGTATCTTGATTTTAGTAAGGCTTTTGACAAAGTCCCTCATGATATTCTTGTGAGGAAGTTGATAAAAGGTGGGTTGAACGAGGTAACTGTTAGGTGGATTTACAGCTAATTGACTGACTGAACCCCTAGAGTGCTCATTAATGGTTCCTTACCACCTGGGGAAAAGTGACAAGTGGGGTGTCAGGGTTATGCATTGGCCCATTGTTGTTCAATGTCTTTGTAAATGGTTTGGGTAAAGGAATTGAGGGGATGCTCAACAAATTTGCATACTAGGAGAAGGGGTAGCTAATGCCACAGAAGAGAGAATCAGGATTCAATATTATCTTAACAGATAGGGAGAGCTGGTCCCAATCTAACAAAATGAATTTCAGTAGGGGCATATGTAAGGTTCTGCACTTAAGCAGGAAGAACCAGCTGCAAAGATATAGGATGGGAGACACTTGACAGTAGGACCTGTGAAAAGGCTCTAGGGGTCTAAGTAGGGGTCTAGCTTAATATAAGTGAACAGTGTGATGCAGCAGCAAAGAAGCTAACACTATTCTAGACTGCATCAACAGAAGTACAATGTCCTGATCAAGGGAAGTAATAGTCCCACTCTATTCTGCCTTTGTCAGACCACACCTGAAAAACTGTGTCCAATTCTGGGCACCACAATTTAAGCAGGATATTGACAAGCTGGAACAGGTGCAGAGGAGGGCAACCAAGGTAATCAAAAGTCTGGAAACAAAGCCTTATGAGGAATGGTTGAGGAAGTTGGGTATATTTAGCCTGGAAAAGAGGAGAGTATGAGGAGATATGATAGCCATCTTCAAATATCTGAAAGGCTGTCATATGAAAGATGGAGCAAGCTCCCCCCGCCCCTGCTCCAGAGGCTAGGACCTGAACTAATGGCTTCAAGTTACCAGCAAGGAAATTTCAACTAAACACCAGGAATAAGTTTCTGAAGAGAAGAGATGTTCAACAGTGGAATGGACTCCCATGGAAGGCAGTGGACTCTCCTTCACTGGAGGTTTTTAAGTAGAATCTGGATGGCCATCTGTCACAGATCCTTTAGCTGAGATTCCTGCATTGCAGGGGATTTGACTAGATGACCCTTTGTGTCCCTTGCAATTGTACAATTCAGTGATTCTATTTTTCTACTTATTGCAATAAATCCACTTTTTGAAGGAAGTTGGCTTGTTGTATATGGTCACTAATTAATTTTAATTGTGCAACCTGAACTTGCAGGTATTCATTTAAGAATGGAAGAAGGATTAGGCCAGAGGCCCACCAAGTCTAGCATATTGTTCTCAGAGTGGCCAAACAGATGCTTATGAAACCCTACAAGCAGGACCTGAGCACAGCAGCACTCTCTCCACCTGTAGTTCACAGCAACTGGCATGAAAAGCTGTATGAAATTAGGCCGAGGACCTAAGGTTGCCCACCCATGTCCTTAATGGAAAAGATAATTATGGATATCATCACAAGAACGCTATGTGAAAATAACAGGTTTATTTCAAACTTCCCAGAAACAAACAGCATATGAGAGCTTATGAGCAAAATGGGGTGGTTAATGTCCGGAAAACTACTTGAGAAATAGAAGGAAACAAGTATGGAGGTCAGCAGCAGAGGGCAGGGAATAGGCTGAGGTGATGATGGATAACATTGTTCTGTTACGGTAAACCAAGGGCTCTTGATGCTGCTGCTGTCGGCCCATCCACATTTAAAAGCAGAGCAATCAAATTTGAAGCACACTTGGGAGTACTCAGATTTGAATTTAACTCTATCCATCTCTTTTTGCACCATCGTGCTAATGCAGAATTTGAGCAATTTCAGCCAATGTCAAAGTGTTGAAAATGCTTAAGTGAGGCAATGGGATATTTTGTCATGCGTCATCATAAAGAGAAACTTTGATGAAGCTTTGTGATGCTGTGTTGGGACATCAAGCCTTTCTGCTTCCCTTTTGGTTTGGCCACTGTGAGAACAAGATGCTAGATGTGCTATTGGCCTGATTCATCAGGCTCTTCTTATGCTTCATAGTGGTAATTTCCTGCCCTGCTATCTGAGGACCTTTAACTGTGTCTATCATGGATGAAGACTGATGAAGATGTTGTCCCAATGTGCAGCAGCTGTACAAAAGGCCAATTCTATTTCAGGGATCGTAAGGAAAGGGGTTGAAAATACAACTGCCAATATCACAATGTCTTTATACAAATCTACGGTAAGATCACACAGAACAACTCTGGCCACCTCACCTCAAAATGTACATTGTAGAGCTGGAAAATGTTGTAGGCAAAATGGTGAAAGGGCTGGAGCAATTCTCCCACAAGGAGGAAAATTTACAACATGGGGACAGGGGGAGGCAAGTAAAAAAAGGGACATGACAGAGTTGTCTAAGTGTGATGGAGAGAGGTTGATCTCTCAATATGCTAGAACTCAGGGCTCTTGAATGAAGTTGAATGTTGGAAAATTCAGTACAAGCAAAAAATAAAATAAAATTCATCTTCACCAAGTGCATAAACTATGAAATCTGCTCCCAGAAAATGAAGTGATGGCCACAAGCTATAAAAGAAGACAAATCCACGAAGAATGGGAATATCAGTGGCTACTAGGTATCATGACTACATTCTACCTCCACTAGAGGTGGCCCATCCATTAGACAAGGTGAGGTGACTGCCTCAGGTGGCAGCAGATCCTGGTGTAGATAATTAGTCCTCTTTTGTTCCTCTCAACCCTTCTTCCCTACTGGTGAGGTGTGTGTGTTTGTGTGTGTGTGTGTGTGTGTGTGTCATTTTGTGATTTGCCTCAGGTGCCAAAATGTATTGATCCAGTCCTGACCACCATTGCCTGAAGCAATACGCTTCTGCATACTGATTTCTGGGAATCTCAAGTGGGGAGAGTCCTGTTTGCACACTTCCCATAGTCATTTGTGTGTCCACTGTGAGTATAGGATGCCTGATGCAGCAGGAGTATTTTATGTTCTTCTGTATAAAACATATTTCCCCTTATATAATGAATTCCTGTACATTCCTGTAACACACTTCCTTACTGCACCTTACTTGACTGGAGAATTGCACTGCAAAATTCCCTGAAGTGTGAATGTGAAAAAGATGGCTGTGTATTGTTTCAGGAAGTGTGATTCTAAAACATTCAAAAAACAATTATGATTGATACAAAGCTTAAAAAAATAAGAAAAAGATTTAAAACACGTGTCAACCTTCTACGTGATTTGATAGAGGTAAAGGTAAAGGGACCCCTGACCATTAGGTCCAGTCGTGGCTGACTCTGGGTTGCGGCATTCATCTTGCTTTATTGGCCGAGGGAGCCGGCATACAGCTTCCGGGTCATGTGGGCAGCATGACTAAGCCGCTTCTGGCGAACCAGAGCAGCGCACGGAAATGCCGTTTACCTTCCTGCCGGAGTGGTACCTATTCATCTACTTGCACTTTGACGTGCTTTCGAACTGCTAGGTTGGCAGGAGCAGGGACTGAGCAACAGGAGCTCACCCCTTCGCGGGGATTTAAACCGCTGACCTTCTGATCAGCAAGTACTAGGCTCTGTGGTTTAACCCACACCATCACCTACGTCCTACGTGATTAGATAGGCTTGCCTAAAAACCTGTTTTTAGCAGGTGCTGAAAAAGAGTACAGTAAGGGAGGCTACCAGGTGTCAATAGACAGGAAGTTCCAAACTATGGTTGCTGCCACACTAAGATGTTGATTTCTTACAAATGCAAAATGAATTATTATGTGGCATCAGTAACAGAGTCACTTGCTCAGATTGAAGCTGAGTGGGCATATATACGTTAATGTAATATCCCAAGTACTGTAAACTGGCCTCACGCTCTTAAAACCCCGTAAGACTCCTGCTTCAGTTTGCTTCTGTATGAAACTGTGGGCACATTGATACAATTCCATTTCACACCTTTGCCTTGGAGTATGATAATGAATGACAGAGCTCAGTAGCCACTTTTCTCTGTTTTTCTCTGGCTCCAATTTAATTGGGAATGTTCTACATAAACCTGCCTCCAGGCCTCTGGAAGCAAGGTAAGTTTAGGTAGACCATTCCCAATTAAAGTGGAGCAGGGCAAGATGGAGAAAGATGGCTACTGAGCTAGGCCATTCATCAGAATAAGGTCTTTTTCAAAAGAAAAGAAAAGAAAAGAAAAGCCCTGCTCCTTCAAGAGTTCTAGCAGTGCAAACCTCAATGAATTGCATGTTGTTCGTAAAGTAGAATAACCGTGATTTAAATCAGGGGTCAGCAGACTTTTTCAGCAGGCGGCCAGTCCACTGTTCCTCAGACCTTGTGGGGGGCTGGGCTATACTTTTTTTTGGGGGGGATGAACGAATTCCTATGTCCCACAAATAAACCAGAGATGCATTTTAAATAAAAGCACACATTCTACTCATGTAAAAACACCAGGCAGGCCCCACAAATAACCCAGAGATGCATTTAAAATAAAAGGATGCATTCTACTCATGTAAAACCACACTGATTCCTGGACCGTCCGTGGGCAGGATTGAGAAGGCGATTGGGCCAGATCCGGCCCCCGGGCCTTAGTTTGCCTACCCATGATTTAAATGCACCACTGGATGGACAATCAAATCATGTCCTCCATCATGGAGGGCACGTGTTGCCGTGAGATCACCTAAACTGCCTCCTTGTTGTTGGGGCAGGACCATTTGGATAGCCTCAACTCCTCATTGGTTCTCCCTCGATTGCTGGGGTAGAATTTGGCTGTTTGGAGACTCTGATTGGCAATTAAGGGGCTATTTAAGCTGCTGCACATTGTTGGGAGTTTTCTCTTTCTTGCAAGGTGCATTGGATCACCTGCCCCCCACCCTATATTTAGGGCTGTTCTTTGGTCTTGCTATGCCTGTCTAGGGGTCATCTGTTTTTGGAGCAGGGGCACACTAGGGATTTTGCTTCAGCCTGCCCAGTTTGGGGGTGGAGCATCCGTGCTCAGTTCATTACCTGCTTAAATTACCCAGAGTATGAGCTGAAGACAGTTTGGTCACTGCATGGATGGGTGATTGCCTGGGAACCACATGTGTCTGCTATCTTGGGTTCCGTAAGAATATAAGAAGAGCTTGCTGAATCAGGCCAATGACCCATCTAGCTCAGCATCCTGTTCTCAGAGTGGCTAACCAGATGCCTGCGGGAAACCCACGAGCAAGATTCAAGCACATAAGCAGTCTCACCTCCTGAGGTTTCCAGCAACTGGTATTCAGAAACTCCAACTTACTGCCTCTGACATGGAGGCAAAACATAGCCGTCATGACCTCCAGAGCTAACAGCCATTCGCTGTGAATTCCATAGTGGGATGGAAGAAAGATGATATTCACAAGCAAATTTATTGCTGTAGGTATGGATCTTTCAGGATGTTGCTTGGTACCTCTTTCTCATCTGGTTTGATGATCAAAACTTAATATATTTACTGTGTAGGTGGTGGGCTTTGGGAAATGTAGAATAGAGCTGGATTTCAGCCCATGTTGGAATGCAGGCTTTCCCAGGCTCAGTTCCTCATATGTCAAATTGAAGGTCATGCAAATATAAATTTACATAAGAAAAGCCCTGGTGCATCAGACCGAAGACCTATTTAATAGAGCTGTTCTAAACCCCAATCCCTAGTTTTATGAATGCTGTTGCTGCTTACAAAACGTGGGTGTTTTTAATGCCTCTGGAAGGGGGTGGAGAGTGGGAGAAATTAACATACATTTTTGGAGGGCAGGGTTAGGGAATTGTACTTGAACAAATTAAATGTTCAAGGTGGCCTGGAGATCTTCCTTTCCCTCCCAACTTCAAATGAATCCCCTGCTCATGACTGATGTGTGACAAACAGAAATTCAATAGGTGACAATTTCTTTGGGCTAAACATGATGGAATATTCAGTGCTAAAATTGTTTAACAGTACCGGAGTCATTTCAGAAAATAAAAGGTGTCAGCACTCGTTACTGACCACATCAAAGATGCTTATCTCTATTTCAGTGATAGCAGCCTGCTTCAGTTTCCAGTATTTCTATCATTTCTGAGTCTGACCTTAGAAGAAACACAATTTCCGTGAATTCAAGACAGTAACCTTAAATGTCATTTAAGTAAAAGTCAAAGCAATCACACAAGGCACGCAGCAGCTGATTTGACCATTTGATATTTAGAAATAAAAAGTCTTATCTCCACTTCTTTTAAGCAAAGTACATTGGATAATCAATACTCATATAAAAATATTGCTTCAGGTTCCTACACTGTTTATAACTCAAATATTGCTTTGCTACAACCTCCTGTGACTGTTGCTGCCAGCAACAAGAGGGGATTTGGGGCTAATATGATCATAAATCTCTCTTGTGGCACGTGAAAGCTTCCTATGAAAAGACAACACAAATCATCAGTTATATCATCTTAACTTTGTCATGTGTGTATGTGTTTGTGCTGGAAACCCAGGGTGGTAACTGCCAGTCACAACTAACGATGTCTTACCTGCAGGGGTTGTGTTATCCCACCAAGTTACCGGTAATCCTAGCCACCAAAGCATGAGTGCCATCACACTAAAGGATCAAATCCTTACTTTGAACAATGTTTTTTTTGTTTTTTATAATTGGTTAGAGTTTGGGAATAGTGTGCTCCCAGGCTTTGAATATTAATTTTGTTCATAGAATTGTAGAGTTGGAAGAGACCATGAGGGTCATCTAGTCCAACTCCCTGCAATGCAGGAATCTTTTGCGCAATGTGGGGCTCAAACCCACAACCCTGAGATTAAGAGTCTTATGCTGTACCGACTGAGCTATCACAGATTCTTTCTTCATTGCTGAAATATAAGGTAGATCATGTAAGGTTTGGAATGCATTCAAAAGCAAGCCTCAGAATAGGAGAACAGGGAACTGACCAAATTGTAATTTTGGGTTACTTGTAAATAAGCTGTGGGGACCTTTGGCCCTCCAGATGTTGCTGAACTACAACACCCATCAGCTTCAGCAAGCATGGTCAATGACCAGGGATGATGGGAATTGTAGTTGAACAACATCTGGATGGCCAAATGGCCCCCACAGCTGATTTCATTTTCGGCATTCTCCATATATATTTTATCAAAGGAGATCACCAGGCAGATTTGGATCACCAGGGTTTTGTTCAAACAAAATGAAACCCACTAAGACTGCAGTATGATGCACTCTTACCTGAGAGTTGGCCCAATTGATTATAATGGGCCTTACATTTAAGTACACATACATGGGATTGCAGTGTTACCTTCTTACTCAAATACCTACTCCTGACCACCTCTTGACCACCTCCTAAAGCTCCTAGCAAGTGGAGTAAAGCTTTGGCAAATTCCTTTTACCGCAGAGAATCTCTTCACAGCTTGATGAGAAGCATACTTTAATTTAAAATGAATGCAGAAAAGAAGGGGGAAATCAGGTTTCAAAATGTATTTGTTCAGTGATGCAGAAGAAAAAGACACTCTGTATGAAATAATAATAATATAATTCTTTTTTAAAGAAACACCCCAAAATAGCCTCCTTAATTTTTAACGTTCCTGTGAGCAGAGGGAGGAAGGTACAATTCAAGCTTCTGTGCTGAACAATACTTAAAGTAGAAAAGGCAGAAGAGATCAAGGCTCCAGACATAACAATGTTCAAAGTGAGAAGAACAATTAATTAAAATGAAACAGTGCTATACCCTAGTTTGCTAAAGGAATACATTTACTTGGTATTAATTTTGAAGGTAAACAGAGGGAGACATCAAGCGACATATTTCATATGGCAAACTCTTATTTCACAAAAAAAGTTATTAACAAGAAACCTGTGGAATTGTTTGCAACCATTCTAGAATTTTCTTAAATAACTTGATTTAAACTCTAGTTCCAAAGCTGGGATGGCTCATTCAGTGCCTATTGTTTGCTGGGAATCTTACAATGAATGCTGGAATTAGGTGACTTTGTTCTAATCCAGAAAGAATCTTCTGCAAGAGGTCAAACTCTGAATTACATTACATAGTGTACATTCTTGCATTGTAAATTTAGCATGTTTTCTTGGCTTCATGGAATTCTAATAAATCAATCCCCTCCTCTCACCCCCAGGACCATCTGCCTCTCAGGAAGCAATAGCAGAATGGAGAAGACAAGTGAAAAAGACACTGGTCCGAGAGTGATTAACCTATTGCCCTTCAGATGTTGCTGGACGATAACCCTCATCTTTGACCACTGACCACGCTGGTTGAGGCAAATGGGTCAAACAGCATCAGGAGGGCCACAGGTTTCCCATTTAGGATTTCAAAGTTAAAAACACCATTTTACATTAACCCTAGATATCAAGGATATTTCTGAAAGTCTATAATGTTGTTGTCATGTAGCTTCTTCTTCCTTGCGATTTCTCTCCCAGATGAAGCCGCATTGGACAAAACATCTGCGCAGTACAGCATGAAAGCCCTGTATGCTCAGTAGTAGCATTTTACTTATCTAAAATATTGATAAACCATACTTCATCCGTGCAGATACCAGCGCAGGATCCATCAAAGTCAGGCCATTCAATCTGCTTCTGAACACAACTCCCAGCTATCAAATGTATGAACTGGACCTGATCATTTGCCAAGCTGCAGCCTACGCTTGCAATGTTGCATAGATTAGATGGGTATTCTCACAATTTATACAGGTCATTGTTCCCCAAATGGAAGCAGAAATATTTGGGAACATCCTTCTGCAAGATGCTGTGTTAACACAATACATTTTTCATCGGCGATGAGGACAGAATAAGGCTAGAGGTACTATTCACCTCACAGTAGACAACAGCTGCATTGATGTCTCCTTTGACAGAACTAGGAATAGTTCACCAGATGGGGCAGAGGTGCTACATTAGCTTCCCGGCAGCTCAGCAAGTGAGTCACTGTTTCCTACTAGGAGAAGGAGGGGCAAGGTGGCAGGGAGGTCAATGAGATGCAAATCCACTGGGAGGAATGCTGGATTAGTTCTGGCAGCGCCTTTGTATTGTACAGGCCTCACTGCCACCTTGATTTGCAGTTGTGCTTCATTCACACCTCCATACCCTATCTACCTGCATTTTTGTTTTCCCCACCTCCCTATTAGAGAAAATCTGCAGGAGAAGACTGTTCTGAACTTTTCATTCTGCTATGGGATCCTCTAATAGCTGGCTTATGATTAAAGAGAATAGAATCAGGGGAGGACCATACAGGTCAATTATTTTTGCTTTGTTCAAAATGAATGATTTGAACAGTGCAGCAAATATGCCTGGGGAGGAATAAGAAAAGCATATCAATAAAATGTATGTCACTGTGATATTTTGTGGCATTCTCTTAAAAAAAAAAAAGATTATGTCACCACTGCCAGTTTTTCAGGAAACACAAGCCTGTATTGCTCACCAGTTAATAATAGTCTTGGAGTCCACCACCTGCGTGTGTGAATGCGCGCGCGCGCGCACACACACACACACACACACACACAGGTAGATAATCACAGAGGCAGCTGTCTCAGGTGGTAGATGACAGGGGGTCGTAGCAGTCACCCCCAAACACACCCAAATAACACGATGCCACATGCATAAGCTGATCACAGTATCCCCTACTATGATGAAATTAATTGTATAACTATTAAAATTACTAATTTCTACTTCTAAATTTGCACCTACCCATATAAACTGGCATCAGGAATTTTTGCACAAATCTGTCATTTTTTATCCCCCCCCCCTTTAGTGAGGCATAAATTGCTACCAGAGAGATTACTGAACCTTAACCCAGTCATGCTTACAACAGCAGATTGCAGCCAGGATGCTAAGAGAGGCAATTTCCCTAGGATCATCAAGGGTGTTTGAGTGAGTTAAAAGAGCAATCAGGGTCTGCTTCCTGTAGAGTTCAGTCTCTTATACTAGCTCAATAATTGTGATTACTTCTTTATCAGGTAAGATGGAGTGATACTCCCAAGGAATGCTTGCTTCAGTTTCTTCACAGGTATGAGGTGTGTGCTGTAGAGAGAAATGGGGGGCACATGGGGCTAATCAACCTGGGGAGGTGGCTCATCTAGGAGAATGAAAACTGAACCACCATTGCCTTGTGGGATATCTTCAGGAGAAGAAAAGACTAAGAGAGGAGTCTTACAGACATCTGGCAACTCCTGTAGCCAACCTGGTGCCAAACATTGCTTTCCTTTCCTTTGGACCATATCAGTAAGACTGAGAGAAGGGTCTTGTCATGAGGGCAGCCCTGGACCTCCATACACACTGCCCAGGCTTGTGCCCCAGGGATCTCACTTTGGTGTTCCTAATGGAACAGTTTGACTTCACACCCAGAGGCACACTCCATTGTCTCTTGGGATAGATGGATGCCAACAATGAGATACAACTGCAGGACTCAACCTTAGTCATGATTGCTGTCTGGCATTTCATATTCATGAGAACCTGAGATCCAAGAGCAACATGTAGCCCTCTGGTCCTTGGGGCTCTCCCCAGATCATACCCCTCTTTGACCTGTTCACCACCATACTCTATTTATTTTGTCCAGCTAAAATGTGACCTAGAACTGTAGTAATGCTTCTTGCTTGCTTGGATGGAGACATGTATACCTAGGTACCACTGACTGTTTCATGGCTGCACTACAGCCTCCTGTACAGAGATAAGAGCCACATCAATTTCCCCACCCACCCCCTGTGACCCTCTGAAGGTACTTCACTAGGGAATGTGTCCTTCAATCTGTCAAAGGTTCATCATTTCTGGATGATATTACTGACCACAGTCCTCTTGGCCTTACACTAATGATTCCTAGCAGTCATCATGGACTCTAACACTGAGGGGGCAGCAAGCTCAGCTCTCCTCCACTGTAGTATTAGCCACAACAGTGTCCAATATTTAACAGGCAGCAAATGATGCGTCAACCAACAGACAGTTGCTAACGATGATTTATTACTCATGCCTCTTTCCTTCCATCACTGCATAGACAATGCAATTTGCTAAAAAATCAATTTGTCTTGGGGCTGAACTAGGCATGACGGTTGTCTCATACCTTGGCCTTACGTTGCTGTAGTTAGTGTAATGAATAGCCACCACAGGTGGAGTAGGAAAGACCATGCCACAGGGAAGGGAGGCTTTTACCTTCTCCACCTGCCACAGTCTCACTTGAAATTGAAGCTCCCAAACTGGTGTGAAGAAATGTCCCATTGAGAAAAGCTATCGCTCACTGGTAGAACATCTGTTTTGCATGCCAAAGATCCCAGGTTCGATCTCTTGGTGTCTCGAGTTAGGGTTGGGAAAGACATCATCTGAAAACTTGAAGAGCCACAGCCTGTCCACTAGTTCCCAACTGGTGGTCTGCATACTCCAGGGGGCCTACATACCCCACTCAGGGGCTCCATGGCACCATTCACATAACAAAAATTTCAAGATATCAAAATTTTCAAAAGTAGGGGGTTGGGTTTTGAAAAACAGGGGGTCCACAGTACTTAACTGATTGGGAACCTCTGCTCCAAACAATGATCTGTCTCCAAGTAATACATTTTCATGGTTTTGCTCTGAGAAGCACTAATATTGGATGCAACCCAATAGCTGCACAGAGGCAGTTTCCTCTGTACACACTCCAGCTTGTCCCGTGTGTAGGAAGCATGGGTCTGAGTGGTTTTCTGTTTGACCCACATTTCTAGGCAAGGGTCTGAGTGGTCTCCCCTTGCCCTACTCCTTTTTTAGGGGAAACCCACAATTTACTGCTAAATTGGATAAAATGTCTATCTTGAGAAAACCTGAATTGCTGTTTGCTCCAGTTGAGCACTAAAATTGGTTTTCTCCAGGGAAAAGCAGTGAGACATGAGAAAATGTGTATGCGCCCTCGGTGGTCAAAAGCAGAAACTACGCATACAAAAGGTCCCAAGTTCAATCCCCAGCATTCCCAAGTAGGAATGGGAATATCCCTTGCCTGAAAACCTGGGGCAGTCAGAGCAGATAACAGTGGGCTAGATGGACCATTGACTTGATATAAGGCAGCTTCTTACGGTGTCAGTGTTGGCAGCAGTTCTGAGGGGTTAAAAAGCAAAGGGTTAAAGCCATCCCACCCTTCAAATCTCTCCTAATGCATCTCATCTCTCCTCCTTCCTGGCTCTGGTGCTATTAGTTCAAAGATAAATGTTAACAAGAAACCATTTCCTACCATTTTCAAAGTATGCATTGAACAACAGATGATTTGAATATCACATTGAGAAGCTGGGGTCAACATTCCCTTGGTGGCCTTTTTGAAGTGAATGTAGATGGGGAAGAGACACTCCACATTTCCTCTAATGTAAATCTCAACTTGTCCTTGAAGAATTTTTCTCATCCTGAAATACACTCGTTTAGCTTTTCTCGAAATTCCTCAGATATTTTGCCTAAGAATGTACCTCCAAATGTGCCTTTAACTTTGCATTGAACAAAATTAATTGCCAACTGTATGGAAGACCATTCATTAGAGCTTTCTGCTGGATGACTCTCAAAGCTACAGAACAAATTGTCTCTTCTACCAAGCATACTGTCTGCCCTTGCTTTTTCACATAAAATTTAAATGTGAAGTTGTTATTCTTAGTTATTCATTACCTTCCTAATGACTCAGTAATACTACAAAATAGATCACGGATAAGGAACTGGTAGCCTTCCAGATGTTGCTGGACTCCAACTCCAATCAGCATGGTCTGTGGTCTAGAATGATGGGAGTTGCAGTCCAGAGACATCTGGAGGGCCATGTGTTCTCAATCCCTGAAACAGATAAACTTGTTGGTGTTGGTGTCTAGTCGTGTCCGACTTTTCGTGACCCCATGGACCAGAGCACGCCAGGCACTCCTGTCTTCCACTGCCTCCCGCAGTTTAGTCAAACTCATGCTGGTAGCTTCGAGAACACTATCCAACCATCTCGTCCTCTGTCATCCCCTTCCCCTTGTGCCCTCCATCTTTCCCAACATCAGGGTCTTTTCCAGGGAGTCTTCTCTTCTCATGAGGTGGCCAAAGTATTGGAGCCTCAGCTTCATGATCTGTCCTTCCAGTGATAAACTTAACAGGATTCATAAGGCTTTAGACAACTGTTGACATTTGCCACTTCCTTTTTTCTCTCATTCTGGTAGAAAAGTGTTCAGGACACTTTTCTACTAAAGCAAGCATGTGCTTTGATCTGCTGATGCCTCTTTCTAAGTAGTATAATGGACATTAAGCACACTTTCTAAGAGGCATAACACATTTGAATGGTGTGGTATGATGCATTTTTTAAAAACCATGCTGTGCAGCTCCAGAGAGGGTACCACTGCAGCTGCTGAGAGTTCTCTGGGATGTACCTTCTCAAGGCCATCAGCCATAACCAGCCTTACTTCCAGACTGGGGGAAATAGTTTAAAACAAGCTGGGAGGCTTTTGCAGAGAAGAGGTAAGCCCTACCTTTCCATCTGCCAATGCCTCCTGACCTTGTATTAACATCATGCGACTATCATGGGCATGTAACCACCAAATTTCATTTGGAATGTGTTGGGTGCAATACTCACACAGATTATAAACTCTGGCATCTAATATCCAGAAGCACCAGATATTTAATTCTTTGGGTGAAGGACAACATCTAGGTTGCAGTGTCAGCCTACCTGAGGAATTCAACTGACTTCTCTAGGAACAATCATGGTGCATCAGGTCCTAGAAAGTCATTGTCTCAGAAGACAGTGTGAAATCAATTTTCTTTTGGATAGACATTGCCTGACTATGCGCCTGCTTGTTTGATAAACCCTTACCTAGCTTTAAATACATTACTTTCCCTGACCCAATTGGACTGCCAGTGCTTTCTCCTGCCTTTTGTGCCCAGCCAGTCCTGACATTCAGTTGCCTGGGGATTGACACTTGCTTGCATTTGGCACACTGTGTTGTTACGACATAAGACTAAAGGTGAGGAAAGGTTATAACTAAGCAAGCGGAAGACAAAACTGCTCTGACTCCCAAAATCAAACCGAGGTTAAAGTCAGAGGGGCAATTCCTCAGAGGAAGAGGAAGTGCTGGATCAAGACATTGATGCAAATGTGCAGAGTAGCCAAAGAAATCAGAGCTTCACCAGCAGGCTAATAACAGAGAGAAATGCTCTTGACTCTTGCTATAATTCCTTACTTATAAGCAAACAAGTGACTATTTTCAGAAACCGTAAAAAATTGAAAAAAGACACTATTACATAAAAAGTCCATGCTTTGAAATATGGAGTTCTTTTAAAATGTCATCAGTGCTGCTAGTCCAAGTGAACCCCCATGGGCTTCTCCCTCCCCCCACCTAAGGGAAGTCATAAAGGTCAACAGTCTTTGAAGTTTCTTGAGGGAAGATCAAATGCATCTGGAATTAAGGCTCTTTTTAATGTGCTGTACTACTTATTAGAACACACTGGGCTGCTCTCAGTACATGCCTAGGACGACCTGCACAAACCAAACGGTGCTCTCCAAATCAGGCAGCTGCCCTGAAGTACCCAATGGGGCAAGTCAAAACATTATCCTGGAGAAAATTGAGATTAACCTTGGTGAAACGACTAGATAATGATGAATCAGATATGAGCTGTTAATCAGATTACGGCTCTTTTCATGCAGGCTATAGTTCTGTGATCAGAGTGCATAGCTGATACTTGCCCTGGTTCTTAGGAACATATGAAGTGACTTGCTGAATGAGGCCAAAGCAGAATTCTGCATCAGGTGACACTCACTTTAGATTATTCTCTATGGATATTCTCTGTGGATATCCTGCATCCCATTACTTTATGAGTTTAGTACTCGAATTGCCCTGGCTGCCAATAATCTACTGGACCAGTTTTAAGGGCTGGGTATTAACATATAAGCCTTTTTTGTTATTGCCCTACATGATCATAATGATCAGCTGATGATACCTTCCTGGTTCATGCTGAAGCCTATGGAGGTACAGTTTGTGGCCATGAGAGAGAGGCCACCTTCTCCATGGTGCTGCACATATTATGGAACCACATTCCCCTGAGATTAGGAAGCATTCAATTTAATGATGTTCAGGCATCTTTTAAAACCACACCTGTGCTCCCAGCCTCCACAGATGCCTTGGTCTCAGTACATGATAACTGTGCCCTAATGTACCAGTTGCATCTTCTTCATGTACTTTAATGTTCTGATAAGTATTGTAAATTGTTGCACAGTGCCTTGAGGCTTGACATGGGAGGCTGTACAGGAATGTTTAATTTATTAACTAACAATAATCCCAGAATTAGATCATGCCAAGTTTCCTGCATCTTTCATTTCTTTCAGTTCACCTGCAGCTATCCCACACACCTGTCAATGTGTTTTTGCATTGCATTGATAAAACACTTTTAAAAAATGCAATCTTTGATGTGCATGTTACATGCATATTGAAACTGAACTAAAATTTCTTAGAATACCTTTAATGAGAAAAATTTCAGTTTTCTCTTTTCACTCACACCCATGGATAGTGATGAAGTTTGTCAAAAGAGCAAACGAGTGGGCTCTGCCAAAGCTTGCAAGTTCCTGCAGAAACTGATCTTCTGCCTTACATGTGAGACTTTGCAAACAGTCTTTGATACAATTCTTTTCACAACCTTTCACTGTTCTTGACCTCCAAGCTAGCTCATAACTCTGCTTGGCTTGCTGTCACTGTTTTTGAGTATTGGAACTGTCTCTGTGCCCTGCGCTGGCATTGCACAATGATTTTACAGGATTTTTTTAAAAAGAGAAAAAAGCCGGAATCTCTCAACTCCTGTGAGTGATCAGCAGCGTGCCTTGCCAAAAGCAGAAAAGAGGAATGAAAAAATATTTGCCTGCATTCAGGAAACCTGTAAAGACTTATTTTTTAAAGGAAAAAAAGATGCAGGCTGTTAGCCAATAGTTTTATTAAGTTTCTAAGCTGATTGTTTTAACTGCTCTCTGAAATTTGTTATGATGTTGTTTGAAAATGCTGTTAGGTATTTATTACCATTGTTGTTGTCCTGTGCGTCCTGTGCTCCCTTCGGGTGTGCGGAAAGGAGATTTCTGGGAGTATTTGGAAAGGAGATTTCAGATTTTCAAACTTGCTAAAGTTTTTTATTATAATGATTCATCTTATTACTGATCTTTGTAAGGAACACAGGAAGACTTTCTTGGCTGAAAAATGAGATGAGAATGCTTGATTCAACCAACCCCCACCCCACAGCTCTCGGTTGTATACCATTCAAATTAAAAATATTGCTGCTTCAGGAGAGTGGATCTTGTTTGGGTTCTTGAAACAATGAGGGTTGTTCACAGGTTCATGAAAATATGAACTCACCAAACCAGAAATAAACTATCTCCCCCCCCCCCTTTTTATTAAAGATTTTCTTGATTTACAAAAGTGTGTGCAATGTCTCTCTTTCGTATTCCCCCCCCCAGCACTCCGAATGCAAGAGCAACAGAAGCCAAAGATCTACTTGCTCCAGTGTCCTGCTTCCCTCAATGGTGGCAGGGTGTACTGTGAAGCGCATATGTAGGGTTTGAGGCTTCTGAACTGCCTCTAAACCTGGAGAAGGAAAGGTGCTCATTAATGGACATTCAGTTGTGGATGCTGACAGGAAAGGGCAATTGGTCTCTAATCCTGCTACAGTCATCTTTAAAACAGTATGTATAGCCAGTGTGAAGAAGTCTTCTTTTTTGAGTCTATGGCTCCCTTTTCATTTCACTGAGTTAACTTGGGTTCTAACAATACAGAAATTATGAAAATGTATTAGTACCAAACAGTGCTTGGGAAAATATTTTAAATGCAATTCATATCTTAGATGCAATCCTTTGTGTGTTTACTTATAACACAATTCCAATACGTTCAGTGTGGGAGGTTTGCTCCATAGTAAATTTGTTTGGAATTATTCTCCCATACATACTAAACTGGAAGTAAGCGCAACCGAATTCAAGTTAGATTTATGCACCTGGAACATGTAATAATCAGGCCAGATTAAAATTGGTTGAAGCCTTGGGTGTCTACTAATTTGGGTCAGAGGGGGCAGAAGAACATGCATCTATAGTACAAAGGTACATCACTCTGGTAAAGGGAATCAAAGCTAGATTACTACAATCACTGTCCCCCTTTGTTGCTGGTTCATATTTCCTTGTGTGGCAGGCTAACCATTTGCATTGAATGTTCTGTTCCATTTGCACCTAAATGTTAATTTTGGGTTTTTCTTTCTTTCTTTTTTCTGTGTGCATTCACACACATTTCCTCCATATATGTGTGTGCGGGTGGGCAGAGGTCTAAATCAGTTTTTTTTTCATTTTCCTTTCATATTTTAAACTGGGTTGTCAACAGAATATCTGCCCCAAGGGGGGGGAATGGGGAGAAAGGAATAAGAGATTCCCCTTGCGCGAGGGGGAAAAAAAGGATTAGGAGATTTGAATAAGAGTTTCAAAGAGGCACAGGAGCTCAGAACGATGGGCACTTCTAAAGAATTCCTATTTCAAAAGTGCCACATTTGAACAAAGTACCTCCACCTGCCTAATTACATTTTCTTTCTTCTTTTGTGATATTTTCCAGATTATATCTAATTGAAAAGAAGCAGTCTAATCATTTCTAAGCTATGCCGCACAGAGCTATATTGATTCCCAATATTCATAGGGTTCATTTATTACGATAAATTTCTAGCTCAGGTGCCAAAATCAAGAAAGCCTCATTCATCTTTTCCTTGCACCAGCTCCATTAAAATCTAGTTGGTGTGATAGTTACATGGAGAAAGCAGCCTGGGAAAGGGGGAGGGGGAATAACCTATTTGGCTTTCTTGAATTAAAATAGAGACATCTTTCTTCATTTCAGCACCCTGCCTTCACATACCCAAGATTCTTTCACAGGCAGAATAAAAGACCCTGGCAATGCAGGAGAATTCTGGTACTAGGCAGAAGGTTGAGGCTAACCTGACTTTATTGTGCTCAGTTAGAAAGAGGCAGACACTGGATATGTATTATAATTTGACCGGCTGGTCAATGGTCAGTAATGATGGAAGTATAGTCCAGGAGCAAGTGGTGGGCTACAGTCCCCGTCCCCCACACACTTTAAGATTCTTATGATATGGTATCAGTAGCAATTACAGTCATACCTCAGGTTGAAGCTGCTTCAGGTTGAGTGTTTTCGGGTTGCGCTCCGTGGCGACCCGCAAGTAACGGAGCGCGTTACTTCCAGGTTTCACCACTTGTGCATGTACAGATGCTCAAAATGAAATCACGCGCATGCACGGAAGCGGCGAATCGCAGCATACATTCTGCTCTGGATGCGAACGGGGCTCCGGAACGGATCCCATTCACATCCAGAGGTACCATTGAATTTAACTTAGACTCTTCTTTTTTGGCAATTTAAAAAACATTTTTGTTTACCCAAGCAGTTGATGGATGATAGATATTGACCATTGACCATTGATACTGTAGAATTAATAACCATGAGAGTATGTGATAGCCTTTTAAAAAAAAAATTGATGTTCTTTATGCTTATAAAAGCTTTGTTTAAGATGGGTTTTTAAATGTTTTCTTTTGTTTTCTTTTAAGTTGTACTGTTTTAACATTATGGAGTTTTTGCTGTCTTGTACTCTTTTGGAAGAAAGAGTGGGATAAGACAAATTCAGTAAATAAATACATGCATACATACATACATGCATGCATACAGTGGGTACTATTTTAGTTGTGTAAAGAATTGTTGAAAGTGCTGGACATGTATATACTGAGGAAATAAAGATTAGGAGGAGACATGATAATGTCTTTCAAGCATCTGAAAGGTTGTCATGTAGAGGATTGAGCAGACTTGATCTCTATTGCTTCAGGGGTTGGGAATAGAACCTTTGGGTTTATTTATTTTATTGCTACATTAATATCCCACCTTTCCTCCAAGGAACTCAAGGTGGTATACATAGTTCTCCTCTCCATTTTTATCATTATAACAACCCTGTGAGATTGGTTAGGCTGAGAGACTGTGACTGGCCCAAAGTTGCCCATGGCTGGGAAGGGATTAAAACTCCCTGGTCCTAGTCCAGCTCCCTAAGCACTGCACCACACTGGCTTCCTTCTGGATAAATGGGACACAAAGAGAAATTGCAAGGAAGAAAATTTTGGCTAAGCAAAAGACAAAGCATCCTAAAAGTAAGACCTGTTTGACAATGAAATGGACTTCTTCAAGAGGTGGTGCGTGTTCCTTTATTTGGAAGCATTTGCACAGAATATTGGTGGCCATCTGCTAGGAATGCTTCAGCATCTTGTAAACTCTAAATTCCTTCCAACTCCAAGATTCTATAATCAGCAAATGTGAGAGGTTTTTGAAAAATTCACATCTACCAGGTGTTGCCAATGTGCTTCTGACTTTGCAATACTATCCTATATGATCCAGGCATGTCCTATCCTGTTCTTCTGTAGTTAGAGGTTAGCTTGGATATTAACTTTATTTCAGAGATGCCATTGACATTTACAGCTGTCCATTTAGCTCCGAACTATATTCATGTGCTCTGGGAACTGTCAGGTAGTCATCAAAAATGGTAGGTTTTGAGCACACTTAACGGTTTCAGAAACATTTTTATGTCAACCTTGGAAGCACATCTCTGCCATCATTCCTTCAGTAGAAGATCATACCACTCTTTCCACATTTTAGCATGTCCTTTATTAGCAAAACCCAGACACTTAATTGGACATTTAGAGTGTGAATACTGCGGAATATAATTTAATTGCTTTTTTTTTTTTACACAATTTGGTTGTTACTATCAACTGCCAAATTGTGTAATTATTGCATCATCAAGGTGAGCTTTTGCTTTTATTTGCTACATCTCTGTGTTGAAGATGAATAATGAGCTGAATGGGAGGCAATTCAGGGTGATTTCACCTCTACCCAAGTCAAACCACAATATCAATAAAGCATCCCAACAAAATCTTCCACAGACAGCATTAAGGAGAGTCTCACCTTATAATGACTATTAAAAGATGCCCCTTCTCAGCACACACAAGCACCAGAAGAGCTAAGGGAGTTTGTATGGAGCTGCCAATGTTTTTAAATAGTAAAAGCAAGAATATACACTATTTGGACACCCCTTAACTATTTGAATGTAAAAAGGTGCAAGAGGCAATCCCACTTCCTCAGACATAGGAAACTAATATAAACTTTAGGGTTTAGCATGCCTAATAAGGGTTATGCCCAGATATAGAATATGGGGGAAAGTGAATTCATTTTATTTGCTCTACTATGGGTCCTGAATCTGTCATTTGGCAGGATTAATGCACTCTGGAGGGGCTCATGTGGCGACAAATTTAAAATGCTTCTGCCAAATGGGAAGGGGGAGTTGTAGCCATTTTTAGATTCTCTTTATGAGTGAATGGGGAGCACCAAGATTAATTTCATACAGAGTGGCTCAGAAACTAAAGTAAAAAAGGTGAATATTGGGCCTCCTGCAGATACCTAATGTTGTTTTCTTTGTACACCAATTTCCTACCATATTCCCTATTGCCTTGTTTTTGTTTGGTTTTGATAATAAAAAAATCAGAATAAATATAATGATATTAAAAGAAACTCAAAATGGGGTCAGGAACACTTCTCATTTTAAGCTTCTTTCATTCAAAGTCATTAGCTATAATCTATAATAGTTCCGAAGATTTTCTTTTTTAAAATAATTTTTATTAACCGACCAATCAAATCAAATCAAATCACATCACATAAATTCCGAATCACAAAGCCGAATTTTAAATTTTGTTGAGGGGACCCATATTTCAAGTTCCGAAGGGGGATTCTGATCATATATTCTTCCTACTGCGTTAATGTCCGAATCAGTCCAAACAAAGTTCATAATTCTATCCAGTCTTATCTTGCTGTTTACGCATTCATCTTTGTCAGGGCTGCCTCTAGGTCCCAGCTCACAGAGGACCAACGCCAGGTTGATGTAATGTACAAAAGTCTTTATTGAAGTTTAGTTTCCATTTCAACGCCAGAGCGTGCAGCCCTACATCTTAGACCTTAGATCGGCGAAGTCCTGTCTGAATCACCTCCCCTTCCGCACCAGTTTAAGATCCTAGCCCTGCTCCACCTTCTGTGCTGTTCTCTCCTCCTCTGGGTCCTCCTGCCCACCGGGGCATTGCCCTTTCTGGACTCCTCCGACGCTGAGTCGCTTAGCTCCTCCCCCTGCCTCCGGCGGGCTTTAGGACCCGGTTCCCAATCCTCATTCTCTGCTGTCCCGCGCTCCTGTACATTTGAACTTGTTTCTCGCGCCAACCCAGTGACCTTTCTCCTAACCGTTACACTGCTTCTATCACTGCTTCCCTCTTTCGTGACACTGGCCGGATCTGACCTCCCCTCCGTTGCCTGACTCTCCGATGGAGGCGTGGTCAGCTCTGCCTCGTCTCCTCTCCCTGGTGGGGAAAGCACTGGTCCCGATACCTGGGACTCTTCCCCCCCACTCTGCTCTGGTGGGGAAGCTGGTCCTGATTTCCAACTACTGCTCTGGGAGTCCCTGCTGCCCCCTTGCTCCTGGGGCATTCCCCTTGGGAACCCCCTGCCCCTGGCCCCTGGCGCCCCCTTTTGTGAATCTTCTGATTCGCTGGAGAGGCTCATGGAATCCCTCGGACCACTGTCCCCTCCTACGCTCCCCTCGGATTCCTCCCCCTCGCTCTCCATCTCCCCTCTTCCCTGTGCCTCTGCTCCTGAGCCCCTGACAATCTTGTTCGTATATTTTCTCTTTTTTCTTTATGATCTCTTCTGATAACCTCCTTAAGCCGATAAAAACCAATAATAACCCTGTGTGAATTTTCTGTTCATCCAATCCTCAAATCGAGATGGTTTCCATATATCATCGCATTCATAAATAACATCGCTCTTTCCATCATAATCACAGAACTGTCATTCTTAAGTCCCTCTGAGAAGTTTCACCCACAATATAAAAACAGCTCTATTTCTCTATTTCTCCTCCCAGACTTAAGTCCTCCGACAGAACTTCCCAATATGGCGATGGTATTTTTAACTGCGTCATTCCAAAGCCCTTATATATTCCACGCTCTTCTTAAAGCATGCTTTGGTTAGAAAGTTTATCTCCACACAGACATAAATCCACAGCTGAAGTCCTTCAAACGACATTTCTGACTTGTGAGGGGGGGGGGGGATTCTTGTTTAATCACATCGAGGAAAGAAAGGAAAGTTTTTTTCCCCTCCCCCATCCAGTCCTTTTGCCATACCGAGTCTTGGTGTGTCTTCATCTGGTTAATTCTTGTTCTTCCAACTCATCTCGTTTATCAGAGATCTTTTCTGTTAGCAGTCTTTACTCCCCCTCCTTCCTTGAAATATGTGCATTCGCTTCATCCTAATCATTTCTTTTGAAGTTCTTGCAGCTAGAGGCGCGGATCAGAGGAAGCGTCCAGGAGCACCAATATATCCACAGAAGGGCATTCTGCCTAGTGCCCCCATCCCCTCAAATTTGGGGGTGGTATAGGGCACAGCAGGCAAGGGCAGCCCCCATCAATCCTGGGGTAGGGAGGCTATTACTCCCATCACAGCCTCCAAATTACCTCATGTGGGTCAGAGAGATGTTATTGTCAGACATCTTCTGATGCGCCCCTAATGGCCCCCCAGTTCCGAAGATTTTCATCAGGCATTTTAAGCTGTATGTACCCATTTCAGCAGCTGCAGATTACTTTTCCATGTGAAAACATAAATGCATCCAGACCAACTGTTATTAAAGTATCACTGATCAATTGATACTGAGGGACAAATTTCCCTTGGAGGTACCACTGCTTCCAAAGGCATTGCCTCAGGTTTCCAACTGCCTGAATGAAGGAACTCTAGGTGGGTGTTTTTGATTCTTCCCCCATACAATGGGGAGACGATTAAAATCTCTTATGCTTATGATATGCCAGCCCAGATTTAATTTACTTTCATATTAATTCAGTTTAATGATCAAATACATGGCATTTTTGGCCATAACATGCTCCTCTTGGGCAAAATGCAAAAGTTCATCTCTAAAATTATTTCTACCTTGGGAGCAGTTATTATTCATCATTCTGTATTAACTTGTCCCCATTAAGTTAACAGAGCAAGCTGGCAGCTTGATCATGCAATATTCCAATGTGCATTTTTTTTAATCAGGTGCTCTCTCTGTGCCCCCACACCAGAAAGAAGACTCAGACCCTCCAAGTGTCCCTATTTTCCAGGGATGTCCCTGATTTAGCAGAGCTGTCCCAGTTTCTGATTTGAATATCCCACTTTTCCTTAGGATGTCCCTATTTCCACTGGAGAAATGTTGGAAGGTATGGAGTTATCCAGCCTCTGAGCAGGCTGAAGGCAATCCTGTGCAGGGATTTTTCTTTTAAAAAAAAATGTTTAGAAGAGAAGAAGGGTTTGGATTTGATATCCCGCTTTATCACTACCCTAAGGCGTCTCAAAGCGGCTAACATTCTCCTTTCCCTTCCTCCCCCACAACAAACACTCTGTGAGGTGAGTGGGGCTGAGAGACTTCAAAGAAGTGTGACCAGCCCAAGGTCACCCAGCAGCTGCATGTGGAGGAGAGGGGAAGCAAACCTGGTTCACCAGATTACAAGACTACCACTCTTAACCACTACACCACTCTGGCTCTTTACTGTTTATTGTTTTGTTATGTTTTGATATATGTTGGAAGCCTCCCAGAGTGGCTGGGGCGACCCAGAAAGATGTGTGAAGTATAAATAGTAAAATTATCAATGTACCCCTATTTTCATCGGAGAAATGTTGGAGGGTATGCAGAGACATAACCAGAATCAATGTTATATTTGTTAAAATATAACAACTGGAGGAACCACAGACAAAACCTAAAACAAAGTAACCAATTTCAAAGAAGACTGGCTGGGAAAACTCCCTCCAGACATCTGGGCTTGAAATGCATCTGAAAGCTGGGCTCCGCAGCTAAGGATGGGGAGAAAATAACTCCCTTCTTGCTAAGTAAGCCTTGGATATGACCTGGAAAAGCACACCCTGATTGCAATGTCAAGCTGTCCACTGCAGTGTGCATGCCAGGCCCACAGGGGCCACAAATGGTCCACTTTAATTCACTGGGCCCTGTCCTTACCCTTGGTGTCCTTTCGATATTGACCTGGCTTTGCCATGTAAGGTACACTCAAAATAAAACTTCTAAAATCCATCTCAGCTAGTAGCCATCATTCCACACAATGTGCAGTGCTCATCAAATCCGTTAACTGTATGTTATATAATGCAAGGGTGGGGAACTTTTGACCTTTCAGATGTTATGGGACTATCAACAGCTCTAGCTAGCATGACAAATGGTTAGGGTTGATAGGAGTTACAGTGGTACCTCTGGTTACATACTTAATTCATTCTGGAGGTCTGTTCTTAACCTGAAACTGTTCTTAACCTGAAGGACCACTTTAGCCAATGGGGCCTCCTGCTGCTGCTGCAAAATTTCCATTCTCATCCTGAAGCAAAGTTCTTAACCCGAGGTACTATTTCTGGGTTAGCAGAGTCTGTTACCTGAAGCGTCTGTAACCTGAAGCGTATGTAACCCAAGGTACCACTGTATAGTCAAACATTTGGAGGGCTACAGATTCGCCATCTTTGATATAATGAAATGCTTTGTTGTTGTTTTTCTGTGCCTGTTGCAAATCAGCATTATAGGGTGACCCTGAATTTTAGCGGAAATAAAGAAGAAAGTTATATTGATGTTGCCTCGTAACTTGGTTTCTTCTAATATAGTAGAGATAGACATAAATAAAAATACCATGTTTGATAACTAGGCAGAAGGAGAGAGAGAAAATTCACATTTGGATACAGCCAGCAGGCACAAGATAAAAGCTGATAAAAAATAGGTCACACCTATCAGCTTAATGATTCTCAACAGCTATTGCATATAGAACCTTGTTTGTAGCAGTGAGAAAAAGCAAAGCAAGAAGCTCATGTTAAGAATTATAAATATACTAGCAAAATCCTCATTGTTATGATGGGCAATATGCCTGTGTTAGGCAGGCTTGTACAGTACAGTATATGGCATTTTGCCCAGAGAGATACACTGAGCACACACTTTCCTTGTAGGACCATTGCCAGTCCACTCCAAGCTTGCCTTTACTGCAGCAGTATCCTTAGTTATGCAAGTAAACAAGCATAGCAATATATGAGTAAGTGTCAGACCTCCCAACCCAATCTCCTTTGACCAGATTTGGCTGTATAGCTTAGCATCTCCTGTAAAGGTCAAACCTGCTCCCCAGAATGCTTTGAAAAAGGAAAGGAAAGAAGGAAAATAGAGATGCTCAAGGATTTTGTTCAATCTGCAGTCTTAAGCAAAACAGCCCAATTTACTATTCTCAGACATGCTCAGAGAGTGGAATGCAGGTATTCTTCAGTTTTCACATATTGTTGATACAGTTCCAGCTTTAAAAAAATGTACAGGGGAAAAGATGCAAACCATTTCACTGTGTGGGGGGTTTGTTTTGTTTTTAAAGGAAAAGGATGCTGGAAAAAGAGGAAACATGCTGATGAATGAAGACATTGAAAAGTGACATAGACTAGACTTCCGGGTCGGCGCCATCGCTGAATGGCGGACTCCCTCCGAGCTCCGGAGGGAGCCGGCTTGGCAGGGGCTGGGTCCTACCGCACCGGCGATGCGGGGACCCTTAAAAACCACGGCCAGAGGAGGCCGTGGACATGGAGACTCGGCTGGCACCGTTAGCGCTCTCCCGACTCGTGAAGGAGCCTTTTTAAAGGCTACGGATCGGGTGCCGGGGAGAAGCGTGGTGCTTTGAGTTCTCTGCTATCCCTGCCGAGCGCAGCCGCATGCCATCCGGCGGAGAGCGCTGACTTCTTCTATTGAAAATTCGGCTCTAAAGAAGAACCCGTGAGTAATTGGAATATGGACTAAAAAAAGGGGATAAATTTTTAAAATTCGGAGCGAACGGGGGAGGCGGAAAAAAGGAAGTCAGCCCACCCCTAAATTGTAGAAGAGCCAAAACAAAGGACTAGACAACTAAGATCGAGTGTAACCTTATCTTGCCGAATCAGCAACTTCGCGAGGGAAAATTATAAGATTGAGCTGGAGGAGAAAAGTGGAATTGTTTTAAAAAAAGCAATCCCCCCCCCCCCCGGAATCCCTGGAGCGATTCGTGAAACTGCCTGGAGAAAAGCGATGGAGGTTTTGACAGCTGTCAAAGAGCTGTCAAAAAGGAAGATTAAAATAGAGATTTTGTTATGAGGACTTTGCCGGTTATATTTGTTATAAATTGAATACAAACTGTTTTAAATATCGGTCAACAAGCTACTTGGTCTGGTGGATGTGATTCTGGAAGGGAACTTTGCTACTGCAATCCACCTAGAGGAGCCGAGGGATATTGCATGTGTTTTTCACAGGAAACTTGAACAGTTGAATGGAACTTTTAATCTCCTGGGAAACTGCAGGAATGGAACATTATTTTGTCTACAGAGGTCTACACACTACGGGAAACAATGGAACTATTTGTTGGAAAATGAAAGGAACATGATGCAATGCTTTGCTCCATGAATAACAAGCCTCTGCAGAGACACTAGAAACTTTTGGAAAAAGAACATTTCTGTGGGAGAACAGAGAAATAAAAAGGAGGAGAATAATTGACAAGAACAAGGAAATAACAAGAACTGGACAGAACTGGGGGAACATTTGGGATATTCAGGTTTGACAAGCTTATGGATACAAAATTGGAGTTTTTACTCCTGGATATAAAAACCTGGATAGAAGAAATGGGCCCTTTTTTGATAGACTCCTTCTACGATTGGACATCCGTAATCAAAGACTGGCAAAGAACCTGAGGGACATAGTGTAATGTGGGAACTCCAGGAAGATATTAGAAGTGGAGGGATAGGTGAAACGCAAAGGGGAAAGAGGGGAGGGAAAATTGGAATCCAAAGGCTGTAAAATTACTATTCATATTTATCTTATTTCCATCTGTACTATGTTTGAAAGGGGGAAACTCGTGGAAGGGTATAGATCGATCTTAGGGGATGGGAATTTGGATAAATTGGGTTATTGATGATGAGTGTAATTTGGGGATAAGAACTTGTTGAATTTAATTGCTTATTTGGAAGATTTGGAACACAAGAGGGGGTAGGGAGGGGAAGTCCTAGTTATTGGCAAAAAGTTTATAGATTGGATTTAATTTGTTTTGATTTGTCTTAATTTGGAAAACCTTAATAAAAATTATTATAAAAAAGAAAAGTGACATAGACTAGAACTAAACTGATCTGCCTATCCATGTTTTAAATTGGCGGTGGTGAACTGTGTACATAGGGACCTTCTCTAAGGAAAGCAGACTTTCTTCCACTGCGCTATGGCTCCTCTGTTATGAAGCATCTGCATACATATGAGAAACTGTAAGGATATATTGAAAGATGGCACTTTATTCATTTACTTTTGTTTCACAAGTTTGGTAACATTTCACTTGATTATAATAAAGCATCAAAGTGGTTTACAAAAAGAGTAAAACAATAAAATTATCAGTTTTAAAAATCAGCTAAAAACACTATTGAAAACACTAAAAAAATGATTAAAATCAGCAGTAAGCTATAAACTGAACACACATGACAAGATTCTACATGTCAGGAAAGGCTTGCCTGAACAAATAATTTTTTAGCAGGCACCAAAGAGAGTACAGTACAGTGAAGGTGTCTGCCTGATGACAATAGACAGGGAGTTCATGCAGAAAAGGAACTAGGGGGTGGACTACAAACTTAATATATGTCAGCAGTGTGATGCAGCAGCAAAAAAGACTAATGCTATTCTAGGCTGCATCAACAGAAGTATAGTGTCCCAATCAGGCGAAATAATGGCTTTGATCTATTCTGCCATGGTCAGCCCACACCAATGGCTTGTGTCCAATTTGGCCTGTGCCCAATTTGGAGAACTACAGTTTATGGAGGATGTTGACAATCTGGAATGTGTGTGGAGGAGGGCAACCAAGATGATCAAAGGTCTGGAACCCTTTTGAGGAACGGTCGAAGGAGTTGGGTATGTTTAGCCTGGAAAAGAGGAGACTGAGAGGAGATACAATAGCCATCTATAAATATCTAGCACTGTCATATATAAGATGGATCAAGCTTGTTTTCTCCTGCTCTGGAGGGTAGGTCCAAACCAATGGCTTCAAGTTACAAGAAAGGAGATTCCAGCTAAATATCAGGAAGAGCTTTCTGATAGCAAGAACTGCTCAGTATTGGAACACACTCCACTCCCATGAGAGGTGGTGGACTCTCCTTCATTGGAGGGTTTTGAGCAGAGGTTAGATGGCTATCTGCCATGGATGCTTTAGTTAAGATTCTTGCATTGTAAGGGTTGGACGAGGTGATTCTCAGGGTCTTTTCCAACAGGGTCCCTATGCTGTGAGTAACCTCTTGAACTTTGCCCAGTAGCAAATTGGCAACGAATGAAGATCTCTGAGCAGAGATGTTATGTGCTGACAGGGTTTCACTCCTATCAGAAATTGTCCTACAGTTTTCTAGATTAGGTGCAAAGGAATTCTCACATGGAGCTCATTGCAGTTACTCAGTCATGAAGGCTAATACAACTTCCTTTCCCTTATGACTTCAGTAATTTACTCCTATTTGTTTTCTTTTGTCTAAAGAGCTTATACATCTAATGCCATATAGAGTTATCAAGACAGTCACAGCAGAAAAAAACACACAAAATGCACACACAAATAAATTGTGCCTTTTAATACAAGAGTAAAACAAAATCCAAGAACAAATCAGAAATAGTTAACAATGCAGTTTGATCTGGAACTCATCTTCCATTAAATGATTATGGTCTGGTTTTGATTACTACAACAAGTAACTTGTCCATGGTTTCTATAATCTAAGGATTGGAGATGAAAACACAGAATTCATCCGAGTTCCCTGAGTGTACTGGGGAGTTAGATTGCGATCTGACATCCCTATAAATTACAGCATAGCAGAAAATAGGCTAGCCCCAGTAATTAAATATTGAGCCTGTTTCTTCCGACAATGGTGGCTCTTCATCTCCATAGCAGTAACCTAGGTTCTCTTTCTCTCTCATTTGGCAATAGTGCTGTACTAAAAAGCTCTTCATCGAAAAATTATTCAAAGGGAGAAAAACTTTTGGTGAAACTCATAAGGGTAGGATACAGAGTTTTTGTTGTGCTTATGTTTCTTTCATGGAAGGTAAGGGCTGCTTGTGAGTCTCCCTCCTTTCATTCTACAAATCTGGTGATCAACAATCTAAGCAGCCATCTTGAGTTTGCTTGAGCTTCCTGAAAATCCTGTAACACCCTCAGCTGGGTTTTCTTTGAAGTAAATACAGGAAAGTCAGCAAGGCTGCTTGCAGCATGCCTGACAGCTGTTGGTCATTTAAAAAAAAGTAAAAGTGAAGTGTCTTCATTTTTAAGGACATCAGTGCAGAAATATTTTTTTAAAAGCTAAGAGGAAGGTTTTCCCTTAAACACAAAACCAATGAGTGCATCGATCTCAAACACTCAGTAGGCAGTTTTCATGTGCTTCCATTGAAGCTCAGGGGAAGCTGTCAGGAAAACATTTTCTATGGGGATTTTTCAGATCAGGGGAGGCTGCAGAGTTCCTGAGAAATATTTGATGAAAAGGAAGGAAGGAAGGAAAGAAGGAAGGAAGGCAGATGAAGAAGATCACTCAAAGCCCCCTTACAACAAAAAAGTAAGGTTGATTCTTCACCTACCAAAATCCCAGAGAAATTCTAACATGCCTTGGGAATGAGATGGAAATATGGAAGGGGGGGGGGAAGTTTGGAGAAATCAGAGGGTCAGTTTCGGCAGAGCACTACTGCAGAGTGTGCTGGAATGTTCGACCTGGCCTTTGTGCCTCAGCAGATGGTCTGGGAGAGGTACTTAGGAAGTAATGTTCATGCCTCTGGCATCAAAGATGGTAAACAGGAGCTAGACTGCAATAAACATTATTTGATATTTCAAATAGCCATGGAACTAATTTGGCAATTGCAACCCAGCTCTGAAGCTATAACATCACAGCATACTATTCAGGGCTGAGCAAAGCACAGATCAATGGCAGCGCACACTCTTTCTTTGCAGAAGCTGCCAAGTATAATGACCGGCACAGCTCTACTTGAAAGAATTGAAAGCAGCTAGGTTGGTTGCAATCGGACTCAAACCTGGAAGATTTGTGAGCAATACTTGGTTACATTAGCCTTCTCCAACTTTGTGCCCTCCCAGTATTTTGGACTATGACTCCCAATACCCCTGGCCATGCTGGGAGGGGCTGATAGGTATTATAGTACAGGGGTACAGTGTTAGCAGAGACATCACCTTTCCAACAAAGGTCTGTATAGTTAAAGCTATGGTTTTCCCAGTAGTGATGTACGGAAGTGAGAGCTGGACCATAAAGAAGGCTGATCGCCAAAGAATTGATGCTTTTGAATTATAGTGCTGGAGGAGACTCTTGAGAGTCCCATGGACTGCAAGAAGATCAAACCTATCCATTCTTAAGGAAATCAGCCCTGAGTGCTCACTGGAAGGACAGATCGTGAAGCTGAGGCTCCAATACTTTGGCCACCTCATGAGAAGAGAAGACTCCCTGGAAAAGACCCTGATGTTGGGAAAGATGGAGGGCACAAGGAGAAGGGGATGACAGAGGATGAGATGGTTGGACAGTGTTCTCAAAGCTACCAACATGAGTTTGACCAAACTGCAGGAGGCAGTAGAAGACAGGAGTGCTTGGCGTGCTCTGGTCCATAGGGTCACGAAGAGCCGGACTTGACTAAATGACTAAACAACAACAACCTTGGTTAACGAACTTAATCCGTTCTGGAAGTCTTAAACCGAAAGCATTCTTAAACCGAGGTGTGCTTTCCCTAATGAGGCCTCCCGCCACTGGTGCCCTTCCACCATTTGGCTTCCATTTTTAGTCCGAGGTAAGTTTCACAAAGTGGGACACTACTTCCGGTTTTGCAGAGTTCATAAACTGAATCGTTTGTAAACAGGGCTGTTCTTAAACTGAGGTACCACTGTACAAAACATTGAGTGGGCAGCAGGTTGGGTGAAGAGTGGGTTTGATAGTCCAAATTGTTCAGTAATAGGCAACTTCATATATGAAAAAATGTTCTCATAAATATCAAAATCAGCAGACCTTCACTTTCCCTACCTTCTGTATTTGAATTCTAGTACAAAAGCAGTATGCAAGCTCTGATTGGTGAGGTCTGTAGTTTTCAGATTGGGACCTTGAGAAGTCATGAATTTCCATTGAAGATTATCAAGGGTTACTTAAGGATAAGCTCAATAATGGTAAACTGAGCCATAGGAAGCTCCCTTGTTCCAGGCCAGACTATATAGCCCATTGCGGTCTGCTCCATCAGAAGCCTCTTTCTAAGGTTTCAGGCAGAGACCTTTCCCATCACCACCTCCTACCTCTTCCTTTTAATAAGAGGCGACAGTGACTGAACTTAAATCTGTCAGGATCTGGCAAGGTTTGGAAACCTCAAATGCAATAGGAAGAGGAGGAGGAGAATGGAGAAGGAGATGGGGCACTGGAAGGTGGGAAAGCAAGGATGGAGAAGAGGGGTTCTCCTTGCAGGGCAACCAGCATCATATAGCCAACATGCTTAAGTCTAATTTAACACCATAGAGTAAGATGTCCTAACAAGCTTAGAATGGCTTGAATAACCAAGCTTTTGTACCTGTCCTAGTCTACCTTTGAATTAAGCGTGTGACAGTCTGAGCCGGTTGCTCCAGCTCAGCCACTTGGCTTTCACAAGTCTCCTTTGTGTTCTTGTATCAATAGTTTAGGAACTTTCACCACTTTATAAATAAGCTATGTTTTACTGCCTGTGCAAATTTTCTAATTGATGTATGGAAAAGCACATGAATCTGACCTTTGGAGAATTTGTAAGTAACTTGGTGTTGTTTTTGTAGGTAAGGTCAGACACACACACCCAGACAGTGCAGGACAAAAGAGTCTAGTGGGTGACCTCGCCCTACCTCCTCTTTAAAAACTTGGTGAGATGGGTTTGCCAATTGTTAGGACACCTCTATAGCTTTTATCCAGTTACAAAACTTATACCTTGCTCATGTACCTTGGAGTCTTCACCTTATGCTTGCTGCTGTCCCTGTGCCACTATCAGTCTGAACCAATATCTTACAAAAGTCAGTTGCCCACATCTTTCCTTCCAGTGTTCACCAAATGACTGTAGGTAGGCATGAGCAAATCTCTCCATTTCAGTTTTTTTCACTTTCTCTTTCTTTCTCTTATATTCAGCCTTCCACATTTCCACGTATTTCTCCTAATATAAGCATTTTTAAAGGAAGTTTTGCCCAATTTTTGACACATTTTTGCAATGCAGTTTTTCTTACATTATTTTCACATATGTGCATTTATTTATTTTGCAAACTTTCACCTAGTACATGGGGTTTTGTGATCATTACTTGGGGGAAGAACTGCTACCAAACTGGAGAATTGCATTGCAAAATACAGAGAGGAGCAAATCTTGAAGGGTGTTTTTTGCATTGTTTCAGAAAGTGCTAATTAAGTAAATGCAAACTGAATTGAGCTCCCCCCTCATCTTTACATTCTCACATGGTGGACTGCTGCGATGATTGCTTATTTGAACAGCATTGTAGTGTGTCCTAGAACATCTCCAGAAACTACTACAGTGGTACCTCAAGTTACAAATGCCTCAGGTTACAAACACTTCAGGTTACAAACTCTGCTAACCTGGAAGAGTTACCTTGAGTTGAGAACTTTGCCCCAGGATGAGAACCGAAATCGTGTGCCAGCGGCACAGTGGCAGCAAGAGGCCCCATTAGCAAAAGCATGCCTCTAGTTAAGAACAGTTTCACGTTAAGAATGGACCTCCGGAATGAATTAGGTTCGTAACTAGAGGTACCACTGTACTGAATGCAAAGGGTCCACTGCAGACACTCATTTTCTTTTGTAGAAAAGAGAATGTGCAAAGTGTTCTCTAAAGGGAGAAAGGTGAACATCAGAATGCTGGTATAGATAAAGAGGGTTGTGTTTTTTGTTTTTGTTTTTGTTTTCATTTCCTTGGCTTGCTTCATTGAATCTGCAGGGGTGGGGGTTTAGCATCCTATCCGATTTGAGTGTTCTGGGTCACCTAGCTTGCCTTTAGGTGTGCATTCTGAAGGAATTTTCTTTGCAATCAGCATAATTACTTCCGCATGTAAAATGAATAATCATATATTCAAGTGCATAATTAGATCAGTAAAATGCTGGCACTATCCTGACACAAATAGGTCTTTCTATCTTATAACACCTTGAAGGATGCTGGGCTAAAATGCCATCAATTTGATTTGGCTCCAAAACATTAACTAGGCTATCTTTGAATTAATAAAGAGGAAAAACTGAGCTGTGATAGTGCATAGCTAAATTTTATTTCTGAGAGTTCAGAAAACCTCCCAAGAGCTTTGGAGGAGCATTCCACAGAAGGTATATATCTGATTGACAGATGATAATGAGGTATCCCATTCTGTTTTAAAATCCCTGCTAATTAAAATGTGCTAATCAATATAGGTCTTTATCACAGGATTAGCAAAGGTTAGGACCAAAGTCTGATTTGGTTCTAGAAAAATGAACAGCATTTGCTGTATAAAACCAAAGAGTCAAAATATAGTGCCTTTAAATAGAGCAAAGATAAAACTACAGATATATTTTTGCATCAGAAGTAGTGATGAGGGAAAATTTTGTATGGGTCACGTGTTACTGTTAACCTACCTAATTATTATTTCCTTTGCCAATACATAGCTAGATTTTTTAGGACTTTGTGGTGCAGTTTCTCTACTCAATAAATGTGTGCAAAAAGGCAAGAACAGGTCAAAGTAGCCATTGTGGCTAGTAGCCTCATCTAACTTGTCAAATCCTCTTTTACAGCCCTCCAAGTAGCTGACCATTGCTTTCTCTTATAGGACCAGATTCTGGTATGTGTGGAAATGCACAAATGCAATGTGCTGTGCATTTTAAGAAAATCCTCATATTAGAGGAAATTGCTACCAAAAAAAAAAAATTACCCAAAATTGCATCAGAGAATGAAAATATTAGAATAAACAAACCTTTTTGGAAATATTTCAGAAATGAGGCAAGCAGAATTAGAGATGGGGAAAAATTGAAACAGGAGGAAATCAAACTTGACAGATTTGTCAATTCTGTCTCAAAAGACTTTGGTGTTGTTGTATTCTTGGTTCTCCTGAAGTCATATGTATTTTGCTTCTGAGCATCGCCAGGCACCATTAACTTCAATGGGTTTTTAAGCATGATCGCTTCACTTAGGTTGCATAAAGAAATGAGAAGGGGGGCTTGAATCCCTTTTTTTTTTTTTAAAGTTGACACAACAGAATTCCACACGTTCTTGTGCCATAGTCTTTATTTTATTCTATTGTTTTCAAAACAGCAACCACACTCAGCCGTTTAAGTGTTGTAGTGACTGCCATTGACCAGCTATAGTTATAGCAACAGAGAAAGTGGGGGAATATAAGCAATTAGTCATTCCACTGATGGGTACTTCTTATTTTGAAGTTTCATTTTACATTAAATTGATCACAAACTTTCTTTTTTTAAAAAACACCTCTATGAAGTGATATTATATACCAGACATGTATATGTAATAAACCAGAAGCAAAAAAATCAGTATGGGGTGATTATATAATAAAGTTTTGTTTCCACCTCTTATTTTAATGGAGGCGCCCTCTTTAAAAAAGTACCAGTCTTAAAGGATGCCCAATTTCTACAATTATAGTAATTATATACTAAATATGTATACATGCTGGAATGTGGGAGTTAAATACAAGGAGTACTCATATCACATTCACAAATAATAATTAAGGATGGGACAGGCTCTCCATTTTAGATTTCCATGTGCCCACAAATTACCTCCCCCCCCCCCCCAACAAAATTATACAATTATATGTCAGAGCCAAATAGGGTGATGGAGGGAGATATTTATGAATAGTTTAATCAGGGTTTAAAATAATCCTCCTTTTGTTAATAGTGTTTGTGTGTGTGATTGCTTCTAAAGGGCTTGGGATTCTTCATCAGGTCATGAAGCGCTCCCCACACCTCTGGTGGGCCTGATTCCCTCTCAGTTATGTCAGCAGGCAGATACATCTGATTGGCTCTGTACGAAAAGTAAGGGCCAAAATGCTTCCTGTTTGGTATGTTTTTATTGATTGAATTAATAATGCAGAACATGACCAAACCCCCTCTGGGCCTACAAAGTGTGTTCTCTCTCTTCAGAGAGAGCATGTGTTGCGGTGGGGTCTGAACAGGCCACCCCTCTGTTGCTGGGCGGGTTAGAATGGATGACCATCCACAGTGATTGGGCGGTTGGGTTACTGGGCAAATTTTGGTGTTGCCATTTAGGGGGATGGACCAAAGGTTATAAAATCAAGTCACGCAGCACTGATTGGGCTCTTTTGCTGCATGCATCAGATCACCCGCCCACCCTCCGCAATCTAGGGCTATTGCATTGACCTTGCTGTGCCTGTCATGGGGTCATCTGCTTTTGGGGCAGGGGCCTGGTAGGAATTTTGTCCATTTGGCAGATTGGCTGGTGCCATTTGGTTTTTGCCTACTGCGTAGCAAATCATCACAACTTGTAAGATTGCGCTTAGGCGTTGGTTTAAAAATTGGTTGGTGGAGGGGTAAGTGCCTGCCCCTCCAATGCTGCTGCGGAAAGAGAATTCCATTAAAGGAATCCAGGGGCTTGCCATTCTTTCATTCGTACCCCTGAATGGGGCTTAGGGCCAAGCAAGCCCCCGGGAGCATGCGGGGGGGGGGGGTCTGGTGCCGGGCTCCATGCTCTCCCCAATATTGTTTTCCCTCACTAGCTTTCGCTGGAATCTAGAAGTCAGTTCTGTCCCTGGGCGGGGACAGATAGTCATAACCAATGCTAAGCAACCAATCACATTTATGTATTTTAATAAAGTTGTGGCCAAAATTATGCCAAAAACCTTAAACAAAAATTATGTGTGAATTGTGAATTATTTAGGGGTGGCTTGGGGGACCTTGACACGCAAATAGGCGCAGAGTTTTACAAACTAAGATTTGGCAGAAATGCAGGGTACCTATGTTAAAATGTTGCTTCTGTATTTTTAGACTTGCTATAATTTGTATTATAGCAAAAGTCTGGGGTGTATTATTGATGTCTCTACCCCACCCCCCTTTTTAGCTCTGCTTCAATATTCCGCACCTGATTTCTGTGTGGATTATGTTTTAGCCTGAATTTTGCGTTTTAATAATAATAAAAGAGGACTACACCAATTCATGGAGGATAATGCTATCCATGGCTGTTGGCCATTATTATTATGTGCTACCTCCATAGTTGGAGGCACTATGCCTCCGAATGCCATTCGCTGGGAACTGCAAGTGGGGAACCTGCTTGCCAGCTTCATGGGGACATCTGGTTGGCTAGCATGATAACAGGATATTGGACTAGATGGGACTTTGGCCCAATCCAGCAAGGTGCTTCTCATTCCTTCCTTCATATTTCTATACCACTTTTTACTCACACAAGTAACAAAGTGGCTTACAAACAATGAATAACAATAATATAATAGAGCACCACAATACTCCACTCCTCGTGGAGTACAGGATCAGTTTTAAGGTGCTGGTTTTGACTTTTAAAGCCCTTCACGGCCTAGGACCCTCGTACCTCCGGGACCGCCTCTCCCGGTATGCCCCACGGAGAGCCTCAAGGTCCATAAATAGCAACACCCTAGAGGTCCCGGGCCCTAAGGAAGTTAGATTGGCTTCAACCAGAGCCAGGGCCTTTTCAACTCTGTCTCTGTCCTGGTGGAACGCTCTGCCTCATGAGACCAGGGCCCTGCAGGATCTGATTTCTTTCCGCCGGGCCTGTAAGACAGAGTTGTTCCACCTGGCCTTTGGCTTGGAGCCAATTTGATTCCCTCCCTCTCTTCCTTTTTTTCTTTCCTTCTCCTCCTGCGTTGAGGCTACATTTTATTTTAATGTTGTAATATTTTAATGTCTTTTAATTTTGTTTTTAAGTTGTATTCATTCAGTTTGTTTTTATTATTGCTTGGCCTTGAGCCCGGCCTTGGCTGGGGAGGGCGGGGTATAAATAAAAATTATTATTATTATTATTATTAATTACAACATAAATCATGCAGAATAATTAATAAATCACTAGGAAAGCAATTCTCTTCTTAGAACTCATGTTAGAGCAGCTATCATGAGTACTTGAAGGGAATGACCAGAAAAATCTGTGTTTGAGTCCAACACCGGGGTGTTTATGTATTCTTACTTGTGGTTGCTATAAATGCATTGTCACAACACAGTGACACACAAAATTATATTTGGGAATGCAAAACAGTTATTTCATTTCATCTTTGTCTCAGAAGTTTTACTCAGATCAGTTACAATCCTCCTTTTATGTGCTTTCTTCCTTGTTTTTTCTTCTGACTTTCACCTGTAAGGCTCAGTCTTCTAAATGCCACCCATTTCAGGGGGAATTTGCATCTTACCTTTTATACTGGAAGGGACATGCAATGCACCCTCCAAATAACAAAATTCTGTGCAGCCAGAAAATGTCAGGCACACTATTCCCAATATATCTGTTTCTCATTCACCCAAATTGGTAAGCATGAGCAGTACAAAAAGGCTTCTCAAACTGATTCAACATAAGAACACTGGGAAGATTGGGGACAGTGTACCCTTTCTTTGTGAAGCTTCTCACTAGATCAATAATTTCTGAAGTACGTGCTGAGATACACTATTATACCATAAAAGAGGATTACACTTGAGTATTAATTGCATAAAGGTTCTTGTGAGTGCCGAGTGCACCCACCCACAAATAAGAGCAAATGCTGTATCTCGGTTTGAGTACCTGCCACGATATTGCTTCTCCCATGCCTCTATGTTTGTCATTATTAATAAATAATAATAATATTTTTTTTATTTATACCCTGCCCTTCATGGTTCAGAAAACCGGGCTCAGGGCGGCTAACAACAAATTTAAAACACTTAATTGATGAAACAAAAAACAGCATAAGATACAGTATAAAACGTGAATAACAATAAATTCAGAATTCAAAAACCAATTTAGGGGGGAAATCCATTCAATAAACATTAGATGATCACCAGGGCTGGCTGGCTAAATTAGGCCAGCGAGGAGACCAGGGGAGAATTAGCTGTGGGATCCCAGAGCGGGTAATCTTCATAAAAGGGGAGGGGGAGGGAAGGAGGGGGAATAAAAGATCAGGCTAAATTCAAATTGAAAGCCAGGCGGAATAGCTCTGTCTTACAGGCCCTGTGGAAGGAAGTTAAATCCTGCAGGGCCCTGGTCTCATGGGACAGAGTATTCCATCAGGTCGGAGCCATCATTGAGAAGGCCCTGGTGGAGGATAATCTGACTTCCTTAGGGCCCGGGACCTCTAAACTATGATTATTCATGGACCTTAAGGTCCTATGTGGGGCATACCAGGAGAGGCAGTCCCATAAATATGAAGGCCCTAAGCCACAAAGGGATCATTCATTCTCTCCTGATGCCAAGATGCATCAGAAGTACTGTATTTTTCCGTGTATAATACTATATTTCTCCCCAGTTTTTTTAAGTTTAAAATTGGGGGTCATCTTATACACGGAATGTTGCAATTATTTATTTCTTAAATTTGGGCTGAAAAAATAGGGGTCGTCTTATACATGAGGGCATCTTATACACAGAAAAATACCATACCCTTTCTCAATGAGTCTTCCCATTGCGTCTCTCAGTAAACCAGCAAAAACTGATACCAGACAGCACTAGATGTTTTAGTTAGTTCATAAAGCATGTAAAGCAGCACTTGCTTGTACCACTTCTGTCACATTTCCTTTTACGAGCTTTGCACATAAAATTAACCTTATATCCCACAGATATGTTTCCACTATAAATTTTAGTTGAAACTCTTCTCTTCTACTTTACTCTGCACAGTTTAGTACTGTGCTGAAAAGGTCTCCTGCATTTTTAATCATTCTGCAACAATTAATGAGAAAAGAAATAAAATTACTGACATTTTTGGGTGAAATGTCTAAAGGGGTTTCAAAAGGAGGGTGGAGCAAGGATTTTCTCCTGTTCCAGAAACTAGGACCCGAACCAATAGATTCAAGTTACAATAAAGGAGATTCCGATTTCTGAAAGTAAGGGCTGTTTGACCATGGAACAGACTCCCTTGAGAGCTAGTAGATTCTCCTTAAAGGTAAAGATAAAGGGACCCCTGACCATTAGGTCCAGTCGTGGCCGACTCTGGGGTTGCGGCGCTCATCTCACTTTATTGGCCAAGGGAGCTGGCATACAGCTTCCGGGTCATGTGGCCAGCATGACTAAGCTGCTTCTGGAGAACCAGAGCAGCGCACAGAAACGCCGTTTACCTTCCTGCCGGAGTGGTACCTATTTATCTACTTGCACTTTGATGTGCTTTCGAACTGCTAGGTTGGCAGGAGCAGGGACCGAGTAATGGGAGCTCAGCCTGTCACGGGGATTCGAACCGCTGACCTTCTGATCAGAAAGTCCTAGGCTCTGTGGTTTAACCCACAGTGCCACCTGCATCCAGATTCTCCTTACTTGGAGGTATTTAAAAAAAGGCTGGGCAGCCATCAGTCATATAGGATCTACTTGAGATTCCTGCATTGCAAGGTGGTGGACTAGATGAAGCTTGGAATCCATTCCAACCCTAGAATTCTATTATTGTATGATTCACACGGGTGGGGTTTAGGGGGACTTTGTTGTGCTTGCTTTACATTTGATGTGGCCATGAAGTGGTTGTGAGTGACCTTCCTTTCATTCCACAAATAATCTCACCAGTGTCTTCACTCTGCAGCCTCCCCAGGTGCCCACATCTGGAAAGTGCAGGCAACCAGGGAGGCTTCAGTCTGCTGGAAAAAGTGTTTATTCAAAAGTAAAACAGATGCACCACTCTTGACCATTCTTTACATCAATTCAAACTCTTTTTTAAAATCTCTCTTTCCTTTTTTAAAAAATCTCTCTCTCTCTTTAAAAAATAGATCAACTGGCATGAGAATGAAGCAGAAAAATTGAAGTCAATTTTACAGAAGAAAACTTTTTAGAAACTGAAGGAAAGATTTTGGCACATCACTAAAAACTGTCTATCTCCCCAGTTGTTGCAATTAGATTGCTGTTATGAAGTTTTTGTTTAATGATTGTCATTGTGTAGTATTAGAAAAACATGCACATATTCACATAATATAAGGCTGATAAATCATGCTTAGATTTACTATAGATAAAAAGAATGGTAATATAAGGACTAACACAAAATTATTGCTGGATGCAGCTAGAATTCATGAGTGTAATAAGTGGTGTTTGACACATATTGAGAAAGAACATGATTGAGCAGTTTATTTAAATAAAGAGTTGATGAAAATGGCTTTGCAGGAGCAAATGCGCTTTAGTTGGGATTTTAGGAAGATAAGAAGCTGCCTTATGCTGAATCAGACCATTGGTCCTAGGACTTTTCATGCTGACTGTCAAGTGGCTCTCTGGGGTTTCAAGCAGAGTTCTCTCCTAGCCCTGGCCATAGATGTCAGGGATTGAACTGGTGACCTTCTGCATGCAAAGCAGGTGTTCAGCCACTGAAATAAGAAGAACGATGTAGTGAATGTCAACATTAAAGGAAGAAAGAAGATGTAGTAGGGTCTGCATGCTGTACTTTGCTGAAGGGAAGATGATGTATTTGTATTTCCAGCTATTGGCTGGAACAGATATGCAAGGAACTGGGTTTTCACCATGGAAAATAGAATATTCTGGGGAGCCAATCAGAAAACAAGCACCTCAGTTTGAATGGGGATAGCCAAGAGTTGTAAAGGTCTGAGTGTAAAAGAGAGTCATTAAGTAAGGGCTAGTTGTGTACCTAGACCATCAGTATCCAGGACACTTGGAGCAACCAGTATTTATCCAGACTTGCATGCTTGTGTGTGTGTGTGTGTAGTCTAACCCACCCTGACACCATGGCACAAGGTGAGAAGGAAATCAAGACAAATTAATAAATACCTTTCAAAATATTTCATTTGCATGCCAACTCCAGAACAATTTAAACAATTTCATCTCTAGAACAGCTTGGCAGTTCCATATTATTTTCCATTACCCTCTTCATCTGGGAACATTTGCATATACATGTGGCTTTCCCCTGCCCCTCCCTCCCTCTCTCAACATGATCCCCATGTGGAAAACAGACCCACGTTGAGTCATAAGTGGAATTTAAAAGACTTGTTTCTTCCTACACTCCTGCCATTTGAAAGGAAAGTGTTGCTCATTAGTGAAACTACTTCCCACCTGATGACAAATACAAAGGTTAATGGTATTTTTAGCTTAGACCCAGAAGGGCCCTTTTCATTGGTCAGTCATTAATACTGCAGCATTGTATGCCTGACCGATTGCCTCCCATATATATCTACCTTGGCCCTTAGCTCACCTTCTGGGTGCCCCCACCAAATGAGATAGGGCAAGTGGCTATTTAAGAAACAGCTCTTTTATTTAATTACTTGTTCAATTATTTTCATTTCACGCTTGTTTATTTGCATTTATCATTATTTATTCATCAACACTTTTATATCCCACATTTCCTCCAAAAATATTTTCAAGGAGGGGGCCGCGCCCCCTCAATATTCACTGGTAATGCGTACACTCTGCACGCACACACTCACATTACTCATGCATGCTGAGCAATGTGCTCGCATCACACACGCAAGCCTCACAGAGTGCACACGACATGTCAGCACATCATGCAGCATATGTGAGTGACATCAACATGTCACATGATATGTGCACATTATGTGGCACCAGCCCCCCTCAATCACAGGGACAAGCTGGTGCACCTGCCAAACAGGAATGCCTACTTTCTGTTGGGGAGATGCAGCTGGTCAGGAAGGCCCCCTTTTGTGGGCTTGTCCACATTTCCTCTTGTGCCATGCTAGGATACAAGGGTCTCAAGGGTTTTCTGCTTGTTCCATGCTTTCTAGTGATGGGTCTGAGCAGATTTGCATATGCCCCTATGATATCCCCTGGAAAACACACTCTTTACTGCTGAATCAGGACAAACAGCAATTTATGGGACACTTGGTTTCCATTGGTTCCGATTCAGCAACAAAATGCAGGTTTTACCAGGGGAAAGCAGAGAGAGTGGCAGATGGAAATGTGGATAAGTCCTTACTCTCAGACTTTCTACATTTTTCTCTCAACCTGAGGCTAGCCTCACCTTTCTATGTGACACCTCACCCTCTGACATCTCTAGATTGCTTTGGGCCACCCAACCTGAACTATAGCCATTCTAGGCTTATTCAACCTGCCTCAGGCTTATTCAACCTGCCACTTTCCTCTCTGAATCAACCTAATTCAGCTCAGGCCGCAACTGAGTCTTGCAGCTGCAGCAAATATGTATTCTCCTAGACCTAGACTTTTGAAATAAAGCGTATTGGTGCTTTGTAGATCCTTGCACTGCCCTTGACCTCTGCTGTTGGCTTTACTTTGGTTTTATTCATGGACCACCTTCAATTCATGCTAGATTGCATATTAAGTATTATTCCTGTATTTTTAACATTTGACCTGTTTTCTTTTAACTAACCAACATTCTAGCTTCAGTTAAAGAGAGTATATGGAGAGAACACACAATATATTTTGATTTATGTACCTGTTCGTTCCCCTCCCCCCAATAGGTAATACCAATAATGATTCTTTTTTTCACCAGTCACAGATGCACCTCAAGCAAACACCATAGCCTGCATTTTAGGAGAGATGAAAGATGAATGCTGACCTTTTCTTAGATGTAACAAGTACAAGGGGAACACAAATTATTCATGAAGACAGCAGTTAGTTCTTCATTAGGAGTTTGATTATGAAACGGTGACTCCTTGTCTCTCAGTGGGAGGATGTTCAATGGGAAAACAGATGAAAAGCCATTGATCACACCATTCAGATAAACTTTCATTCTGCAAAACTGTTTCTAATGCTGTTTTTTCGCAGGGTCAGATTAAGGTGGGTAGGAGATCCTAGGGTTGTAGGGCCTACTCAGCCTCAGACTGCAGAGATGGCAGGGACTGGTACAAATATTATTTAAAAAATTAGATGGAAGATTGGCTTTATTGCTTTTAATGTCAAGAGCCTACTAACTCCCCACCAAAAATAAATAAAAATAACCCAAACTTTCCTACACCTACTCAAGTGAGATTCATATTCAAGTGGGAATTTGAATTTGGGTGTCCCTGGTCCTAGTCTCAACACTACACCACATTGGATCACCTTCTACATCATTTTGCATCTGACCCATCCTAAAGCTTTGAAGATTGGAACATTGTGAAGGCTTCATGAAGATTTAGGATTTGCACAATAAGGTACCCACCTATACTTTCAACGTTGTTTAAGGAACGTTTTACAGGAGGCAAAGGTCAGCATCTTCCATGAATGACACATCTGACAGCTGTGTCTGTAAAATTCACTAACCTAAACAAATACAGATAAATCAGCTTGCTAAATACTGGCAGGGAGAAATAAAGTGTTCCACTGTTTTTCCAGTGTGTGCAGTTAGTATGCTAAGGAAAGATTCGAAAACATGGAAAATATCATTATTTTGTGTGTGGTGGTTGTTGTTATATATTTATAAATCTTCCAATTGAATTCCTGGAAATATATTTTCTGCCCCCCCTTCCCCCGATTCCTCAACAGTGAATTGCATTCCATGGCATGTATTTGCACATATTAATAATTTATTTTCTACCATTTTTGATAAAGAATCAATTTAAAAAATGTGTAAGAAAGGTAATTCTTATGTCAAGGACATAAACAGTGTGTGTGATTTTTGAGAGCAGAGGAAGATGCTATCTTTGAGCACAACAGATTGGGAATGTCTAGTGTTGTCCCACATAGCATCTTAGCCTCAGAGACTGTCTGGTGGCGTCCTTACCCGTAAGGTGTGTAAGGAAGGAAATCCCTTCTTTTTTAAATTTCCTACCTACACCCATGTGTGTAGAACAGAACAGTGAAAATGTTCTGGAAGGCCTTTAAATGCCATTTTGGTAGTCAAGATAACCCCAAGACTAATTGTCCATCTGCACATCACTACCTGGCAGCCCTGCTGACCTTGAGTCTCATACTTTGTAAAGCTGGATTTTTATTTTGTAATTTTGCTTGTTTACCTTTTGATATAATTGCTCAGTTGTTTCCTGTTGCTATGATTTTGTACTTTATGTATATTTTACCCTGTCTCCCACTCTGAGATTGAAGAGCAGGCTATTGGTACTGCAAAGTGTGTTCTCCATAGCAGAGAGCACGTGTTGCGGTTGGGGAAACAGGCCACCCTGCAGTGACTAGGCAAATTTGGTGAGGAACCCAAGCCTTTAAGTGGTTAAAACTGGGTTGCTGGGGCGTTTTGATTGTTGCCAATTTGGAGGAGGGGTCAGAGTCTTTAAATACAGGGGCCAGACGTAGGACATCCTCTTGGCCATTTTGCACCGGATCACATGGAGCACTTGGACAATCTTCTCATTGTCTGGTTACATTTCTTTATTTCCCCTTTCTTTTTAATCCTCTCTAGTCCCTTAAATAATTTATTTCCCCCTTTTTCCTGTTCGATTTCCCACCCCATCCCTTACCCTGCCCTGTGGGAAGATTCTCCCTGTATCCGTGGCTTGCCTTTCCCAATAGGGAAAGAGCCCCCGTTAGGGGCTTTCTTTTGCAAAAGGTTTTCCCCATTTCTCTCGTTGAAATTGTGGGGCTAGTCAGGGCTGTTCCCAGCTTAGCTGGAATCACTTTCGTTTATAGTATCCCCGAAGGTTGGCTTTAATTTGAGTGTGTGCAGCGCTGTTGGCCAAATTTTAAGCTAGCCTTGGGTGGGAGCACTAATTTGGCTTCCTTTAATATTGCTATGAGACTAAGATTCTCAAGAGCAGAAGCAGGGAGGCCTATTCGGCCTGCACATTAACTTCCAAGCCTAAGTCTGCTACAGGTAGCAGTTAATTGTTAAGTCTCTGACAAGTGACTCATTCTCGCTATAGGAATGTATCTGCTTGCAGGCCCAGTTGCTCCTAATGTATATCTGAGGCAGACGGCCCCATAGGCTCTCTGTGCCTCCAAGGACTATGAGCACTCTGCATATGCTCTTGAACTATGCCATTTCTGAACAAGTTTATTTTCTTTAAGTTTGTTTTGCCCCGATAGTGGCAACTGCCATTTTAGAGACGAGCCATTGTGGCCTACTGGCTAAAGTGTAAGACTAGGACCTGGGAGACAGGGTTCATATCCCCCTCTTAGCCATTGTTATAACAAAACAAAACTAACTGCTCCTTTTAGGTTATTCTGTTGCTGGGTAGTTCTGCCCATCTGTGATAAAAGAACTTTGGGTTTTCTTGAAGGGGTGCTTCCCTCTAAAAGGGCAAGCAGGGGTACCTGGACAAGCTGTGGGCTACCTCAACTCTCCTATTTCACTGGAAACATTTATGCCTGGCCTAGCAGGTGATCCTAGGGCTTTGCCCTAGAATTCGATGGCCTGGAAGCGTTTCCGGCCTGAATAGTGTCCCCATGTGGTCTAAAAGCAATGGTTTCACTGGGTCAGCGCATAGTGCCGGTAATGCCTAGGTTGCAGGATTGGTCCCTGTATGGGACAGCTGCATGCTCCCATACTGGTCTACCTGGACACTTAGGTCCTTTTGGTGGTTACCTCACTGCGAGGGATGTAATGGGCACCACATTGCAATATGCAAGTGGGAGAAAGCACCTTTGCGTGCCCGCATTGCAGTTTGCTCTGTGCGTTGCAGGGCACGGCGCTGCACGGGCTGCAATTGCATTGCATTGCATGAGAGATTTGCAGTTGCATTGCACGGAGGGTGTGTTTGCATTGCACGGAATGTGTTGTTGCATTGCACGGAGTGTGTTGTTGCATTGTACGGAAGGTGCGGTTGCATTGCACGGAGTGTGTGCATTGCACGGAGTGTGTGTGCATTGCATGGAGGGTATAGTTGCATTGCACAGAGTGTTTTTTGCATTGCAAGGAGTGTGTGTGCATTGCACGGAGTGTGTAGTTGCATTGCACAGAGTGTGTAGTTGCATTGCATGGAGTGTAGTTCCATTGAACGGAGTGCGTAGTTGCATTGCACGGAGGGTTTGTGTGTGCATTGCACGGAGTGTGCATTTGCATTGCACAGAGCGTGTTTTTTGCATTGCAGGGAGTGTAGTTCCATTGAACGGAGTGCGTAGTTGCATTGCACAGAGGGTTTGTGTGTGCATTGCACGGAATGTGTATTTGCATGGCACAGAGCGTGTTTTTGCATTGCACGGAGTGTGTAGTTGCATTGAACGGAGGGTTTGTGTGTGCATTGCACGGAGTGCGTAGTTGCATTGCACAGAGCGTGTTTTTTGCATTGCACTGAGTGTGTAGTTGCATTGCACAGAGTGTGTGTCGGAAAAGGAAGCTGGCTCGGCGGCAGCTTTGTCAGGACTTCTTTAGGGGTTCTGGCCAGCGTCGGCCCTGTAAATTTACATATCATGATGGCAGCACAAGATGCCCCCTGCTCAAGCGGGGGCTGGAAGCTGGCAAGCAATAGCTCAATACCTTTTGCCCATATTCCCATTTTATTTAGGGATCCAGTGGATATCGTTGCTAAAACAAACCACTTGCCTATGGAGAAGCTGTCTGCCTTGAAGGAAGTTATTTTGTAATACTTCCTCTGTAGCAAGTGATGCTTCATCAGATCCGATCTTGCTGGGTCACTTAATTAATCTTCCCACTAGGCCAGGCTGCCTGCGGCTTGAGGTCCCCTTACCTTTGTGTATGCCTACCAAGTGTGGTGAAGGCAGATATCAGGCGATGGTAGCAATTCCTGAATGCATGCAATAGTAGTTCGCCATGGCAGGATACCTTGAACCCGCACAGGGATTTTCAGGTTCATGCTGGTGCTGCTGGATCTTTGCCCTTTGGTTTTATTTCAAGGGCCACTGGTGTGCAAAGCTATGGCCTCAAACCCGGTGTGATGAGGCAATCATGTGACATAACTTTTCTTGAGTTTTCCCCATTGTAGTAGCAGTTCACATGTGGCCCGAGGAGTTCAGTGGCCATCGGATCTGCTTTTGGTCTGATAACCAGGTAGTGGTGAGCGTTTTGGCAAAACAGTCCTCACGCTCCAGCAGATTCTCCGCCCCTCCGCTCACGCTTTCGAGCTGCGCCGCTTAAGGTTTAATATTGTGCTTTCTACTCTCCAAATTACGGGATCCTCTAATGGTGTTGCTGACACTCTATCCCATTTTCAGATGAAGCGCTTCAGATCCTGGGCTCCAGACTCAGCTGTTGCCAGACTTTTCCAGACCGCCTGTGGCATTGTGACAACAATTAGTATTTATAGAGAGCAGCAGCTTCCATTTCCTCTTCTGCTTTTAGCTCTTATGGGATGGCCTGGATGGATTTCTTAGCCTTATGCTGGCAGTCCTCGGCCATTCAAATGAATTGGCCCCCATCCTCTGAGCAGATCCTGCAGTATTTGGTCCACCTGCTGCAGATTGGGCGTGCTGTTATAACTATCAGAATTCAGTCTGCTGCAATGTCTGTTACACTGAAGCTTTAATTTTCAGAGACCCTTGTATAAAGTTTGTAGTGCGCAGGGCCTTGGAAGGTTGGAATAGGCTCCAACCTCATAGGACTGCGGGCAGGAAGTTGGTCAATTTTACCTATGCAGTATCTGCAACAAGTTAAAACTTGTCGGCTGGTTAAAGATCAAGGCGAGATTCCTTTCAGTAGTCCATTGCATTTTCGCACTGAGGGTTGGAAAAATGGTTGTTGGTGCCAGCACGGGGATGAGAGTCTGGAGGCTTATTGCTTCAGGACTTTTCCTTATCCTTTGGAGCTTGTCTTTAGAGTCGGGAACTCAAAAACAGACTTAGTGGGCAGGAGTGCCACAATGACCGCTCCCCACTTAAAACGGGGGGCGCCCTTTGCGGGGACGCGTGCAGCCCTGGATCTGGAGTGGCCCCATCAGCATAGGCTTTGCCTTCCCTCAGGTGGGATACCTGGAGGTCCCCGCCTACCCCAGTGAGTTGTCCAATCCCACCTGGGGGAAGCGTTGCCAGGGAAACCAGGCCAGGTAGGGGGAGGGATTACCTGCCCACACAATAGAGGGTGGATCTTAATTGGTAATCCTCACTTGGCTCCAGAGCTTCTCCCACCCTACCCACCCTCCTTTAATGTCTTCTTTTGCAGGTTAACTTTTCTTCATAGGTTTTGCAGGTTAACCTGTCTCCACAGGTATGCGGGCGCTGCTACGATAAGGTCGCTGTTAAAGGGCCGGAAAGGAATTTCCTTGCATTGGCAGGTTTCGCCTTTCCTGTAGCAAAACGTCACAACTTTGGCGGTATCAGGCCTTGGGCGGAATCCTTTTGTCCATCTTCCTCTTTGCGGCGGCGATACCAGGGTTCCCCGTTAAAGGGGTTTTTGAAGGGAGGCTTTGGCCGTACGCCGAAAGGTCGTCATTGCTCTCCCCTGCGGCGGCGTAACGGGGGCGGCTATCTCTGCTTGAACATATGTTCTCCAGAGCCGGCCCATCCCCCCCACACACACTGGATAACCCTGATGCTCCCTAGGTCCCCGGCTGGGGACTAGGGAGGGAGAACGCCCAATGCCTGAGCCAAGGTCTACCCACATTTGAAATTTAATAAAGTTGTGGCCAATTTAATCCCATAGCACGTTGTCTAGAGTCGTTATTCCACATGACGGGGGGGGACCACTCGGGATCTGGGGACTCCGCCTGTCCACGCAATCAGGGTTCCTGCCACAGGTGAGGAGGGCCCTTGCCCGGTTATGGATAACAGAATATTTGGCTTTTCATTCCCTGGGGGCTGGCCCGCTCCTAGTGCATGAAAATGGGTTCCCGTTAGCCAGGCATCAATGTGCTTACGTCATGCACCAGTTATTACGGCCTGCGGCTTGCTTACCGCTGAACACGCCTCATTCCTTCCTAATAGGACTGCTGCAAAGGCTGCACACTGGGGGCCTTGTCAGTAGACAGGATTGTGAATACGGGTCATTGGAAGTCTGACGCTGACAAGGGTTATATCAAGAAGTGTCAAATGATGTCTGTGCTGATGCTTGTCTGTTATTTCCTTTTTTCATAGGAGCAGCTGTGCACATTTGGGTCACAGCATCGTACACTAGGCTGGCAAGCATGTTGACGAGTTTGGACTGGGGCGCCATCTCAGTCTTCCTGCCCATGTGAACATTTGCTGGATGTCCAGATGGGGAATGCTTTGGGAGGAGATCCTTCCTTTGGTGTGGTCGAGTGTGACCTGTGCAGGTCCTCCCGCAGTGCTGGTGGTACAGCTGGGCGAGAATGTTTGCTGTCTTCCTCGAGCATAAGTTTGCATTCCTGCATGCAAGAGGGCTTGGATTGAGTTGATGGCAGCTCTCCCTGGACTCAAAATAATTTAAGGCATTGGTTCAAGGTGGTCTGAAGGGGGGGGGGGTTGGAGCACCTGTCCCCTCCAATGCGCAAAGATATTCCATTAAGGGAATCCAAGGATTCGCTATGCTTTTGTCGACCCCTTTTGAGGGGTAGGGCCACGCAAGAGTCTCTGGGAGCATTTGGGGGTGAGCTTGAGTCTGATTCTGTTTCATTGCTCCCCCACGCTGTTTATTTGTACTGACAATATGGTGGGGCCCAGTCCTCAGTGCTGCCCTGCTAAGGTCAGGTGCAGCTAGTCGGGAACCAGTGCCTAGACAAACTACCATTGAGCAGGCCAGGAAGCATGTTAATAAGGCGATGGACAATAGAATAAAATAAGTAAATAAAATAACAAATAGGTCCTTGCTTTAGGTGGTTCTGTAACATTGCACCCTGCTATTTTCTTCAAGGCTGTTGCCCTCTTTAGGGCAGATGGGCTGCATCTTTCCCCTAAGGGGAACGACACCTGGCGGGATGCAATTGCCTTGGGATTCTTTGCTCCCTCACAATGTTGCTGGTACTGACGATATGGTGGGGCCCAGTCGTCAGTGCTGCCCTGCTGAGGTCAGGTGCAGCTAGTCGTGAACCAATGCCTAGACAAACTACCACCGAGAAGGCCGGAAAGCGTGTTAATAAGGCAGTGGAAATAAAATACAGGTTGTTGGAAATCGAATGCATTCAAAGGTTATGTTCATTAACATTATTGGTGTCTTACAATTTTTGCTTGTTTTATCTTATCCCTGCTACGTGGGAAGCAGGCCCTTGCCCTGTAAAAGAGCTTAATAAATACCTGGCGATATGCGCCCCAGGGGATGGGCCTCTGCTAAGGCATGAGAATGGTTTGCCCCTGTCAAGACACCAGTTTGCAAAGGTGATGCGTAAGGCGATTCTGGCTTGTGGCGGCACAGCACAAGATTTCGCCCCCCATTCTTTTAGGATAGGGGCTGCCACGACAGCTGCCCACTGGGGCTTGGCAGCTGCCAGAATAAAGGATTTGGATCGCTGGAAATCAAATGCGTTCAAAGGTTATGTTCGCTCACAATTGGTGTCTTACACTGCTTTTATTTTATACTTTTATTAGGTTTAGCGGTTGTCCGCATTTGGATGGTGGGGCACAGTATCGTCCATTGGGCTGGCGTCGCAGCACGGCAATCTGGATGGGGTCCAGATCTCGGCCTTCCTCCACACGTTCGGTTGTCCTGGCTGTCCAGATGGGGAATGCGCTTGTCAGAGTTCCTGCCAAGTATCCGGAGGCAGTTGCTCCTGGAGGGGCCGCCAGCTGCTATGGTGGTGCAGCTGGGCGAGAACGACCTGGTGACCATGGACTGTTTGTCACTACGTGCTGCAATTCTGGGTGACCTGGAGACGCTGCGGGCAATGGTGCCAACAGCGAGAATTTTCTTGTCAAAGCTTTTGCAACGCTGCGTTTGGAGGGGCAGTCGTTGCCCGGCCGCCACTGAAAGGGCCAGAAAATGCATCAATGCTGCGGTGGTCAAAAAGGTTTTGGAGCTGGGTGGTGATGTGATTTCCCACTCCGAGATTTCTTTTCAGAGGCCATCCTTTTTCAGAGCTGATGGCGTGCACCTTTCTGCTTCAGGGAATGAGGCTTGGATTGGTGCGGTGGTGACTTGGTGGTGCGGTGCGGTGGAGGCTTGGATTGGGGCTGTGAGTGGTTTGGCGGTGAGCTGAGGGCTCCATGGCGGTTAGGCATTGGTTAAATTGGTGCTTGGAGGGGTAAGTGCCTATCTCTCCAAATGATGCGGAAAGGGAATTCCGTTAAAGGAATCCAGGGGCTTGCCATTCTTTTCGTCCTTGTCCCCGGAGTCGGACTTGGGCCGTGCAAGACCCACCGGAACATGAGGGTGAGAGGTGAGGGTCTGTGTCCCAGCTTCATTTTCTCACCCAATACTTGTTTCCCACGCTGGCTTCCGCTGGAATCCGGAAGTCAGCTCTGTCCCTGGGGCAAGGACAGATAGTCATAACCAATGCCTAAGCAACCACTCACATATTTTGTATTTGAATAAAGTTGTGGCCAAAATTATGCCAAAAACCTTAAACAAAAAATCATGTGTGAAGTGTGAATTTTTTGGTGGGTGGCATTGTGGGACTCAACACGCAAGCAAACAAACAAACAAACAAACAAATAACTAAACAAGCAAGCAAGCAACAAACCATGATGACTATGTTCTGCCTCCGTGGTCAGAGGCAATGATGCTTGTGACCGCCAGTTGCTGGAAACTGTAGGTGGTGCAAGTGCTCTCGCTGCTCAGGTCCTCCCACCAAAGATGAGCATAAGTGCTCCACTGACCACAGCCTCTCTAATATCATGGAGAACACCAAGAGGAGTGCTGCTAGTTGTTCTCTATGTTACAGGGCTCCAAATGGCCTCAACTAGAATCCAGGCATTAGGTGTCATTCCACAGAATCTTCCATTCTGTGGAAGATTCTCCCTTCAAAGATTCAGCAGGCCTTCTCACTTTTGACTTCCAGGCATTTATTGACAGGCCTTTGCTGCTATTTAATGATTATCAGTACTGATTTTAAAGATGTTTTATGTTTTAGTGTCATATACCACTCTGATACATTATGACATGGTGGTACAGAGATAGAGATACAGAGAGAGAATTTGGCGACCTCGTATATGGAATGCATGTCAACCTCCAGTTACGCCACTTGCATTTTTATTAAGTGCCTCAAATCATTTGCATGCTATCTTGCCTTCTAAAATCTTCAAGTAGCAAGCTTATCGTAATCTGTACCAGAAAAAATGGCTTGTCTTATAAAATGAAAAGGAGGGGGCCAATCAAAGTAGCACCTCTATTTGGCTCCACTCCGTTATTTTTAAGAAAGTCATCAGTGTCACCCAAACATATGGCATCTATCTATAGAATGTGCTCTTGTGACTTAACTGTTTGTACTTTCCTTATGGCTCTTTGCACATTTCTCCTGGTGCATCTGCAGTACTGTCAGCCTGAAACAGGTGTTAAGAGGCAGCAATACTGGAGAACAAAATTAAGGAAATGGAGCTAGAGTTAGGGATGGGGTGAACTCCCTTGGTCTGATTCGCAGCTGGGATTGGGAAACTGAACTACACTTCTCCCAACGTCTGGGGAAACAGCTTGTTTTATTTTAAGTCCTATTCTGATCTAGATTGAACCTCACCACACACACCAATGTCATCAGGAATGCAATGTGATCCCACAAACTCTCTGCTCACTTCCATCCCCTTCAAGCTCACCTACCTGCATACTTACCTCCTCCATGTCTACTTGTTTTGGCCCATGTACTTGCCTGCTGCCTCGCTACCTCCCTTCAGTTTCCCCTTTCAAATCAACCTCTTGCACTCCTCCCAGGCTCCCACACTACTATAGCTCTTAGGTGCACTGGGGAAATGAAACTTCCCAGTGCACCTTTTAGCAACATTTTTATTATTATTAATTAAATGTGTATACTACCCTTCATCCGTAATTCTCAGGGTGAATATAAAAAACACAAAATGCATAATTAAAATAAGAACAAATGCAAACCAAAAATCTCCCTCTGCTGGTCCTCCAGTATGTTGATTTAGTATTAGATTCTCATTCTGGTCTGTTCTAGTTGATTGGAGGAGTGCACCTTTGGGGGAGAAGTCAAACTGTGGGGAGGTTACAGCACATGCTGTGGCTATAGAAACCAATATGGGAGAGGCATGTTTTGTTGCAGCTGGAGCAGATAAAGGTGTCTGGTTGTGTTGCTGCAGATACACCATGGCATTTCTTCTCTCTGCACTCCTCCCAGCGGTCATTCCTCCTCTTGTCACTGCTATGGATCCATGGCCTGCCTGCCTGTCTCCAGATATTGTGGTAATCTGCAAAGGATTCCCACACAGTACGGTTGATGTTGTCAGTTTGTCTGCCAATGGGCCGGATGCTGGATGTCGGCTCCCTGTAGAGCGCTTCCTCAGGGACCCTGCCATCTTCCATTCTGCACAAGGAGACATGCTGCCCCCATATCATGTAAGTGACACATGGCATGAAGCCATAGGCTTAAAAAATGAAATAAATGGCTGCAGGTATAAACGGAGGGGAGAAACTGCTTAACACCTTCTTGCTGTTTCTTCTAATCAAATTCCAGCAGTGGCTGGAGTAGCTGGGTGATGGCACTTTTACTACTGTTACTAACATTATTGCAGCTAATCAGAAGGGGGAAGTCAGTATCTTTGACAAACAATTGTCAGGATTCATTCCCATCCAGACCTTGAACCTGAAGAACAAGAGGAAGCAGGATCCATGACCAGTGGCCTGCATAGCAGAACAAAGGGCTACTTGGGAAGATTATAATTTACTATTACATTTTTGGTAATAGTTCCCCCCCCCCCATGTGCTTGGGTGTTTTTCAAAATAATAAAATAACATAGTACTGATATTTTAGATTGCCGAAAGCCACCCTGAGAGATGCATAGGCACTGGGAAGATGGCAAAGAAATTTTTCATATAAATGTCAGCCAGAATCTTCTCCAGCATTCTGGAGTTGTGCAGCAGAGATTCAGGGGTTATTTGGTGGACAGACCAATGTGAAATGGGATCCCCAAAGGTTGAAAGTTTGAATGCAACTCTATGACACTATTCTAATCATGAAGCCTTTCTGAATTGCAGCAATATGGCACAGTTGTCTTCTTCAGAAGTGCTTTCCTTCACATGCAACATTAAGTACAAATCTCATTTTCTCTCTTTCGCGACACTGTTAACCTCTTAAACAAGGTAATATCCACAGTTCTATGAGCAACTTTTCCTCTGTCAAATAAAGCACTGAAAATTAAATCGATGCAATTCATAGCTGCATACCAAATCTGGTGAAATAACTGCAAGCCATCATCATTATGCCAGGAGATTATACTTTTATTACTGGGAGCATTCTTGGAATACAGCTTAATACGAGTCAATAAATCTCTCATTAAGTAGAATAGCAATGGTGCTGGAACATCAATAAGCATTTTCTTTTAATTAATTAGCATCTGTGTCTTATGTTTGCAAAACTCCAGGAGGAGCTGTTAAACCAAAAAGAAAAACAACAATACCCGCATTCCACTTTCTTTATTTCCCCCCTTTCTCTATTCTTATGCTCTCATCTTCAGAAAGCTACGGTCACATCCACACCATATATTTAAAGCACATTTTAAACAAATGGCTTCCCCTCAAAGAATCCTGAAAACTGTAGTTTGTTATGGGTGCTGTGAACTGTAGCACTGTTGGGGGTAAACTAGAGTTTCTGGGATTCTTGTGTTTTTAATGTATGGTATGGATGTGACCATTCACTAACTGATCTAAGCAAGAGTGTCAAAGGTGACACAATATTTTATTCTGATTGTGTTAGTTGCACTTTGGGACTTAAATCAGTCATTCACATTAATTCCAGTAGGATATAACTACAACTAACTTAGGATATGGTGATGCTTGGTGATGCTTTTAATTCTTACCCATTCCAGCATAAGGTCCCAGGGTAGGGGATGCAACTTTAACAACAGTGTAAAACAAATGAACAGCCACATGACAGAGGCAGATTTAGGGAAGCACAGCCAGGGCACTGAGCTGGGAGGCCGCCGTAGCGGTAACCACAACAATGATTTAGAGTAGGAAGCTAGAGGTTGGAGAGGGGATTTTGGAGTCACAGAGGGTGCTGCTGAAATTTGAAAGTCCAAAGTACATGGGAAGAATGGTGTTTGTGTGTAAGATCATGGTAAAGAGGTACATTTTCAGCATACAGCTGAAACTACCTAATGAAGGTGCAGGTGCCATTTTTGGATGGCATGCATATTTATGGTACGACAAGGTTAAAGCTCATAAAGGTTTTAAAAATCATATTGTCAGGAAAGCACTATATAATGTCTGGATTAGATATAAAGACTTGCTGGAAAGTAAAACTCCAAGGTGGCTGTCGCCAATGGAGGCAAAGGCTCCTAAAAAACTTAATATGGAGGCCAATTGGCCGAGATATGGAGAAATTTTGGAACAAGAGGGGGACAAATTGAAACTGCAAAGTTTTGAGAAATTAAAGGGGAAAGAGAGATTGGTTTCATTACTATCAAATAATGGAAGTTTCTAAAATGGACAGAAAAATTGGCTTCCAGGTGGAAAAATCAAAATTAGAGACTGAACTGTTAGAACCCAGTACTAAGAATTTAGCAAGAATGTATAATTTGCTGTTGGAATGGAATACACAAGATGAATTGGTTAAATCGGCAATGATTAAGTGGGCACAGGACATTGGTCATGACATTTTGTTTGCTGACTGGGAAAGGTTGTGGACCACTGGTATGAAATTTACGGCATGTAATGCTTTAAGAGAGAATATTATGAAAATGATCTATAGGTGGTACATGACCCCAGTCAAGCTTGCAAAAATTTATCACTTGCCCGATAATAAATGTTGGAAATGTAAAGAATTTGAAGGAACATTCTTTCACCTTTGGTGGACGTGCCCAAGGATTAAGGCTTTCTGGGAAATGATCTATAATGAATTGAAAAAAGTACTTAAGTACACTTTCCCTAAGAAACCAGAGGCCTTTCTTCTGGGCATAGTTGGCCAATTGGTGTTAAAGAAGGATAGAACTTTCTTTATGTATGCTACAACAGCAGCAAGAATACTCATCGCAAAGTACTGGAAGACGCAAGATCTACCCACCGTGGAAGAATGGCAGATGAAGGTGATCGACTACATGGGAGTGGAGGAAATGACGAGCAGAATCCGGGACCAGAGAAGGGATACGGCAGAAGAGGATTGGGGAAAATTTAAAGAATATTTAAAGAAATACTGCAAAATTAATGAATGTTAGAAAGACGCTGGATTATAAATTAAGGGGTTAACTGCGGCAAGGGTAAATTTAAAGAAACTAAATAATATTAAAATTAAGTTAAAAGTAAGGGAAGAATTTGCTGACAATTTAATCAGAAATTAGAATACAGAAAGGGGAGGTATGAGGAAGTCGGGAAAGTAAGCTATAAGAAAGAAAAATCAGAATTTATACGTGTTCTATGTCTGTATTTTTTTTTCTATATTGTCTTTTTATTTTGTTTTCTTTTTATTTGTGTTGTGTATGAATTTGAGAAAATCTGAATAAAAAATTATTTTTTTTAAAAAAAATGAAGGTGCAGATGCACCAATGTGGGGTAGAAATTCCACAATTTAGGGGCTGTCAGTCCACCAAGTGTATGTGGGCAGTGGAACTACTGAGGGTGGGGTCCCTCCACTGATCTCAACACCCCTAGAGGGTTTGTAGGGAAGGAGACATTTCTTCAGACTTGAGCCTATCTGTTTCAATGAGTCTATTCAAACTTTAACTCAGCTGAATGTCACTTTTAGTCTCTGTAGAATATGGCCAAATCAGAGCAGCATGATTTTACCCATTTACTGGGAGAAAAGCCCATTTGAGTTGATGGGTTTACTTCTGAGTGGACATGTATAAAAAGGTGTTTTTAACCTGGCATTTTTTATTTACTTCAAAAGTGCTAATCTGATTGGGGAAATGATGCCAGGGTTTACCTGGCACATTTTGCATCATTTTTCTTATCAAATTAGTGGTTTTGAAGTACATAAAGGATGCCAGAATGTTCAGCATTTACTCATTTCCCAAACATCGCATCTGTTTTGGCCCAAAGCCTCAGGTTTAGGTATACTTGCATAGCAGAAGGGCAAAAGCTCAGTGGCAAAGCATCTGCTTGGAATGTGGAAGGTCCCAGGTTCTAGCCCAGTCATCTCCAACTAGCACAAGGAATATCCCATGTCTGAAATGCTGGAAAGCCGCTTCCTGACAGTGTAGACAATTCTGAGCTACATATACAAATGGTCTGGCTCAGTATAAGGCAGCTTCCTATGTTCTACCGATTATTACAAAAAGAAGTAAAGAGGATTTTAACTGGCATCATTTTTCTATTAAACTAAAACATTAAATACATGTCTGCAATGTTCTAAGAATTTATTTTGTGTAGGCTGGGCTCTACTGGGATTTGAAACTAATTCAGTGTGTAACATAGTCATAAAGCAAAATAAATATTATACATCTATTTACTGTAGCGAACTGGATTGCCTCATGATAAAGATATCAAATCCATATGAATAGATAAAGCTATTCAGAGCGCTGGTCTACCTATCCCAGTCTTGTCTGATCTCCATAGCATAGTGTGTTATGCTATGGAGATAAGACAAGACTGGAATATGACATAATAAGAAGCCATAAACAGCAAATGTGTGGAGGGCAATGGGATTGTACCTGCTGCTCCCTGTGCACAATTTCTGCATGTTGAACAACAGCTTCGTGTATGGTGTCTTCACTATGTGTATGCATGGTCTGGGGTCTGGATGTGCTCTGCATGCAAACCTAATACTCTATCACTGAGCAGCAGCCTGCGAGAAGAATTTACTTCCACACCACCTTCTTCTCCAGGCAAAGACCACCTTTTAAATAAAACATGGGACGAAACAAGTAACCAGTGCCTAGTTAGGGACCTACCATTGGATCAGCAGCTGTGATGTGATAGAATCCTGGGTGTGGTATCTGCCACAGCTTAAACTCAAAACTGTTGTAATGTATAGTTACTGACACACTTGTGTGCACGGACAGGTTAGCCTAAGCCCTAAGCTCAAGTAACCAGTGGGAGGGACAAAGCAGGTTCCCAGCAACCTTTCTTCCCTCCCTCCCCACCCTCTTTCTGACTTCACTGATGCTGGTGGTCAAGCAATAGCTCCCAGCTGAAGAAAAGCCATGTGAATGAAAACTATTTCTAAATAGGATTTTCTAGCCAGCTGTAACATCTGAAACCCTATGGGCAAAATCTACACTTACTTGCAAAGCTAAGTGTCTGCAATTTATTCTAGTCTAAGTATTTTCATGAGGAACATTTGTTTAGAACATTTCTTTCAGTCCAAGGAAAATGAACCCTGGGTAAGCATCTGGAACTCCTGCAATCTCACAGCACTTGGAGATTGGAGTGGCATGCAACATAAAGCATGTGCTCCAACACTGAACTATGGTACTTCTCAACACAATCTGACTTTTATAGGGAGTCAGAAAAGAATGCACCAGAGTGAGCCCTTACAGATAGAATGCTTTCTGCATTTTTAGACCATGTATAGCAAAATATGAGAGCTGGAAATCTAGGAGGCCAACATGGTACCATCCTATCCCTTTTGTTCTGGACTTCTGAGGTAACAAAATCCTGTAAGTATGCTTATGCTGCCAGTTTAATAAGAATAATAGAAAGTCTCAGGGCATGTGGAGGTCATAAGGGTTAGAGGCTGTGCAGAGATGCTGATAATCATCCCTAAAAGGCTTTTTAAGGACTTTATCAAGAATTCCATTTCTTCATTTACCGTAATAGACATTCATGTCCCACTATCCTTGACCTGTACTCAATGCGACATCTGAATGACAGGATAGAGCACTTGTTAGCCACCTTGAGGCCCATCAGGAGAAAAGATGGAGTATATAATAATGATAATAGTGATACACATGCTAAGAAACAAGCAACGACTTCTTGACCCTACTCTTTCCTTACACACTAGGAGCACAGTAAGAGAGCATTTATCAGAAGTGACATTTTAGATGAACCTTCCCAATTTGGTGCCATCAAGATGGTGTTGGACGAAAACTCTCAACATTCCTGAACATTGGCTATGCCAGCTTAGACTGATGGGATTTGGGCTTGGCTATCAGAAGGTCTGTGGTTCAAACCCCCACGACGGGGTGAGCTCCCGTTGCTCAGTCCCAGCTCCTGTCAACCTAGCAGTTTGAAAGCACGCCAAAAAGTGCAAGTAGATTAATAGGTACTGCCCTGGCGGGAAGTTTTAGCCAGAAGCGGCTTAGTCATGCTGGCCACATGACCCAGAAAACCTGTCTACGGACAAACATCGGCTCCCTCGGCCTGTAAAGTGAGATGAGTGCTGCAACCCCAGAGTTGTTCGCGACTGGACTTAACTGTCAGGGGTCCTTTACCTTTACCTTTTTTTAAGGCTAGCAATGGGCAGATGGACAGCTACATTGCCTATCTTAGGAGGCTAGAAAAGAATAGGGAAGAAGGTCGCTGGAGATAAGGATCCTTCCAGTTTACACCAAATACCTATCTGTTCCATCACCCCATTTTCTATTAATAATGAAACAGATGAATATCACAAGCAAGGAATAAAAGTAATTGGCTACCACTGCTCTCTGTCCAAAGTTTTATTTATGATAGTGTTTCACTTAATTGTTCAATACTTGGTGGTGGTCTTTTAAATGTGAATATTTATCTATTGATGGCTGCATCATTGTAAGACGACTTGCCTATGTGAATGTGACTTCACAGGTTATTAACACTACAAACTTAACTTGTAGCAACATCTCAAATGTGGTCAGTTCACATATTCAGCCTCTGGGTGAGCAGCTATCTGCGGACATCTCTGAACCTATCTATGATTCTGTTGCATTTTCACTGCTCAGAAACTGCAACCAACCATATAAATTACAATTTGACTAAGGCAAGAATGAAAATTCCCTGCATTACACCACTGTTCTGTCTTTTGCAGTGTGTCAAGATTAATAACATAAACCCTCAGTCCACTGTTCTATGAAAATGCCTTATTTCTTTGGCAAAAGCAAGCATGGAAGAGGTGAATTCTTTCAGCTGCAAGATACTGGAAAATAGAAGTGAAACCTTCATTGCGAGTGGCACACCTCTCCTTAGCGTCAAAAAGATTACCCCATTGTATTCTCTCTATTGACTTTATGAGGCTTAGAATAGGGTTCCACTAGATAAGAAGATTGGGATATCATAAAGGTTACTGTCAGCTCAGTCCCAGCTTCTAGTCATTCAATACGAATTTATGAACGTTTTCTGTCTCTTCTTTAACTTATACATTACATGCTGTTGGGGTTCATAAAGAGTATGGCTATTGCTCCAGTTCTCCTTCCTGCTGCAACCATCAGTATTCAACTGAAAGTTCCTTCCCATCCAGTGCCAGATTTACATATAAGCGAAACAAGCTATAGCTTAGGACCCCACTCTCTTGCCCCCCCCCAATTCACTATTAATATACTTCTTCTTAATTGTATTTCAGTTCAACAATTACTTTGATAAAATACATATTTTGTTATGTGCAAATGGCTTCAGATACCTATTATGTCCATAAATTACCATACAGCATATATTCAACACAAAAAAGTGATAATTTGTTGTTGACAAAGGACAGCTGAACATATAAAGGGCCCCATTACCTTCAGGAGCTTAGAGCATCATCAAACCTAAATCCAGCTCTGTTCCCATCCCATTGCGGTTCTGCTTGGGCAAAATGAAAATAGAACAAGTAGGTGGGAGTGGGGATGAAATGTTGCCTAAAATTACAGCAGCTATACTACTTTGCCTAAAACAAATCTGAAAGTTAATTTTGAAATTCCTGTAAGGCAAATGTTGGGAACTTCAGGACCAGGGGAGAAATGCAACTCTGCAGGTCTCTCTGTCTGTTCCTCAGGACCCTTCTCAAGTCACACCACTTCCTCAATCTCAACCCTCTCTCCATCCTCCAGAACACATGATTAATGAGGATTTAAACCCCAAATTAAACACATAATTTAAGAATACAAAGAGAGGAATTCAGAAGGCAGAAATGGGGCGGTGTTTCACATTGCAGATTTTATGTACCTGTGCCTACAAGGGTTCAAGATGGGGGAGGGGTGCATTTCTTTTCCTCCTAAGGCCCACATCCTTTCCTGAAGAGATAGTGGCTCCCTGAGGATGCTGGCTGTGAGAGGTTCCAGCCAGATCCACCATGGTGGACATGTTATCAAGTGGTTCTGAGAAGTGATTAGGTCCTCAGTTACTGCCTGAGTCTGTTCCTGACAAATCAATAGTCAGGAACATGTATGTATGAGACTTCCAGGCTTCCCTGACTCCTTTCTCCTGAATCAGTGCCCTGGTTCCTGCTTGAATCATGTTCAAATACTGCTTTCTACTAAAAGAAAGAAAGAAAGAAAGCAATTTACAGCCAAGTAATAAAATCACATAAGCATATTAAAAATAGGTTTTACGCTGCAATCATATCATTTGTGTTTCTCAAATGTCCGATAAATGTCTCAAATGGCCAAAAGAAAGGAAAGTAAGCAGCTTTGTTCTTAATTTGGAAACAAAAATTCTCAGCATACAGTGATAACAGAGGGGTGTTCTGTACCTTCTAATCTGGTTCAACGTTTCATCTGCAATGAAATTTCAAGAGAAATTTGAAATACCCATGTATGGGAAAACCCCAGGAATTTGAGCAGAATATACTATATGGAAATCCAGTCCATGCACTGAAAAGAAGAGGCTGAAACAATGCCGAAATTTTCCATCATTTCCATGCCAGCAGATCAAGGGTTCATGTCAAGAGGCGATAAGCCATAATTGGGAGAACCGGATTGTTTGTTGCTTAGATTGGTTGTGTCCAGTTCAGAACTAAGTAGGCTAAGTTATTAAATTCTAATCACTTGGTTGAACAAAAGCTTCCTTCATAAATCATTCCTTAATAGCCTGTCCAAAATTTCTTAAAGGTGCTGCAGCTGCACTGCAGGATTATTCAGCCAGTCAGATTTTAATTATTGAAATGATGCAGCTCAATGTTAGTTCAGGAAATAAATCCAACCTGGGTGTGGCAATGCTATGTTACTTAGATATTGACTGATCAACCGCTTGCTGTGGTTCATTTCCACCGATACAGACAGCATTACACTTCCAGCTCAGGGATCTGCCAGATATCTTTCTGGTTCAATGTAGGAGGCAAATGAATGGATTGGTTGAAATATTTATATCATACTATACCTATAATACCTACAATGTAGATAACAAACTTCTTAAGATATTCAGGAGATCAAAATTAGGGATTGTAAGTAGAACCTGCTGAATTGTCACGTCCTGAAGCAACATACAAACTGAAACACATCTATACAATATCTGACTTTTGTGATACAGTTCTCAAACAACAACAAAAAGGGATACAAAGAAACATATATCAGGGAAAGTGAGCACAAAAATCCCTATATTATATTACATACAAAAGGCATATATTAAGCAAAATCCAAATAAACCTCTGCAGAACTTTTTTTTTTTTTAAAGTAAACTGATGTGAACATAGGAAGAATTAAATAAAGATTGGGAAAACTGAGACAATCCAGAATTGACAGATTTCTCCCCAGTTTCCACTCCATACATTGTATTTGATGCGTATTTGTTTGTCTGCTTTTACATTGCCATCCCCACCCCCTCAGCATAGTGATTTCAGCCAATCTAAGAGGCTATGTAGTATTATGATGTCTTAATGCTATACTATTAGCACCAAAGAGAGCAATTGGAGAAAGTGCAGAGTGAGAGTAATGACCGTTCCCCACCTCAAATGGGGGGTCACTTTTTGTGGGGTCGCACGCAGCCCCTTGATCCTACACAATCCCGGCAATGTAGCTTGTCTTCACCTCCCCAAGCTGGATACCTGGAGGTTCCCTCCCAACCTCAGACAGTTAGCCAACCCCAGCTGCGGAGGTGTTGCTTGGGGAGTTGACCAGGTAGGGTTAGGACCTCCCTGCATACACAGTAGAGGGTAGAACTTACCTGGGAGTCCTCAGTCAGCTCCAGAGCTTCTCCCACCCTGCCCTCCCTCAGTTTACACCTTCCTTTTGCAGGTTAACCTCTTCTTTACAGGTATGCAGGCATTGCTACAGTCATTGATGGTAGCTGTTTAATAATAATAATAATAATAATAATAATAATAATAATAATAATTTATTTATACCCCGCCCATCTGGCTGAGTTTCCCCAGCCACTCTGGGCGGCTCCCAATCAGTGTTAAAAACAGTACAGCATTACATATTAAAAACTTCCCTGAACAGGGCTGCCTTAAGATGTCTTCTGAATGTCAGGTAATTCTTTATCTCTTTGACATCTGATGGGAGGGCGTTCCACAGGGCGGGCGCCACTACCGAGAAGGCCCTCTGTCTGGTTCCCTGTAGCCTCACTTCTCGCAATGAGGGAACCTCCAGAAGGCCCTCGGCGCTGGATCTCAGTGTCCGGGCTGAACGATGGGGGTGGAGACGCTCCTTCAGGTATACAGGACCGAGGCCGTTTAGGGCTTTAAAGGTCAGCACCAACACTTTGAATCGTGCTCAGAAACGTACTGGGAGCCAATGCAGATCTCTCAGAACCAGTGTTATGTGGTCCCGGCGGCCACTCCCAGTCACCAGTCTTGCTGCCGCATTCTGGATTAACTGCAGTTTCCGGGTCACCTTCAAAGGTAGCCCCACGTAGAGCGCATTGCAGTAGTCCAAGCGTGAGATAACTAGAGCATGCACCACTCTGGCGAGACAGTCCGCGGGGAGGTAGGGTCTTAGCCTGCGTACCAGGTGGAGCTGGTAGACAGCTGCCCTGGACACAGAGTTAATCTGCGCCTCCATGGACAGCTGTGAGCCCAGGAAGGACCGGGAAGGAATTTTTCTGCATTGGCAGGTTTTGCCTTCCCCATAGCAAAATGTCACAACTTTGGCGGTTTCAGGCCTTGGGCTTAAGCCTTTAGTCTTTCTTGCCTAAATTGGCAGCGGCAGTCCCAGGGGTTGTGTGGAAGGGAGTACCTGGCCATACGCTATTAGGTTGTCAGTGCTCTCCCCTGTGTTGCGGCGAAATGGGGTGGTGGTGGTGAGCTCACTGTTTAAACATGTTTTCCAGAGCCAGCCCAATCCCCACACAGTTTGGATAACCCTGATGTTCCCCAGATCCCCACCTGGGGACTGGGAGGAATAAACGCCCAATGCCTAAGCCAAGGTCTCCCTAAATCTGAAAGTTTAATAAAGTTGTGGCCTGGGGTCGGGGGAGTCTCTGCCTGGCCACACAATGCTTCATCTGTAACACTGCCTTCACTCTGAATGGGTGAGCAACTTTGTCTCATTCCAGTTATACATGCCATCATTTCAATTCCGAACCTAGCATCCAAAGAATTACTTGAGAAGCACCCACAGGCTTACATGCACTTTGAACAGTGAATTGTCACTCCCTTCATGCCATATTACAAACTGTTTTCAAAACTCTACTCAAAAGAACTTTGCCTTGTGGCCATCATTCAGGAATCACTTAAATCTGGGGGGTCACTAAACTAATTCTAGAGGTTTGTTTCCCCTGCTAAAATATCTACAAACAAAAGAAGAAATGGTGTATTCATCTGAAATTGCAGCAGCATGAGTAATGGCCCTCCAACTTGTTTGCAATTTGGCAATGGGCCGGGGAGGGGAGGACCATTAGCCACACACATTGGGTGGGTCACCAAAGCCAGCTTTTTGCATATCTTTGTACAGTGGATGTGGGTTACAGACAGCATGGCTCTACTAAGGGGAATAAAGTGTGAAATAAATGAGTAGCTGGTCTGAAAGAGGGCAGCACAGTGTGGGGTCATCAAAAACACAGCTAATTGTGGCACTTCCTAGTATTATGGTGGAAGTGTAAATCAGATCATGATACTTGTATCATGGTTTTGGGGTTATTCCATAGCTCTTTCTGATGCGTTGGTTCCATGATAAATTATACATCTTTATTATTAATGTATGAGACAGTAGTGATGGAAATTTGTAGCTCTAAAGTTTCTGTCAGAAAAGGTTCCCATTCCTTCCTTTGACTTGTCTAAGCTCTTTTTTTCTCCTTTTTGCATATTTAAATCAGAGCTGAAATGAGTAGCTTTTGGGGGGAGGGATGGTTGGTGAAAGATGCTTTGGGGATGTTCTCTCTTACCCAACCCCAGCCTCTTTTCTCTTTTCCAGGAATATAGAAAAGTTCAGAACTGGTTTTCAGGGTTATATTCCATTAGAGCAGAGCAGCTTATGCTGCCTTTGTTAAAAACTGCTTATGCATTTAAATGTAGAGGAGGGGTCATTTAGAAGTTACACTCAGCATTATCAGTGAGAAGGGCCTTCTCCACACATGCATATAGTTTGTGCAACTCTTGAGAATAGTTCCATTGCCAAAACTCATAACTAAGTCTGAGCCAAATGTTCTAATTTGAAAACTTTCTGGTGAAGTTTTGGTTCCAATTTTGGCTGGCATGGTGAAAAAATGTCCTAAAACCACACCATTCCTTCTTACTCCCTGTTCTCCCCAAGGTGGTGAACTCCATCCCATGTCAGGATTCAGCTATGCTCATGCATGAGGTATCATTGGAGGAGGGTGAACATTGCCCTCATGAGGATTTCTCCACCTGTAGCTACCCTGAGGAGATGGTGGATTGAGACAAACGCATGTTGCTCCTGGCTTGCTCACCAGCGCTTATATACTTGTGGGTTGTTAGGGTTAGGGTGCTGGACTCTCACCTGGGACACCAGGGTTTGAATCCCTGCTCATCCCATGAAGCTCACTGGGCAGCTTTGGGCCATTCATAATCTTTCAGTTTAATTTACCTCATAGGGTTTGTTGTGAGGGTGAAATATATCACCTTGAGACCACTGGAAGAAAAAAGTGGTATATCAATGTATTTGTCCAGCACATCCCAGCCAAGTTAATTCTTTATTGACAAAAGCACACACTTATCACAGCTTTTAAGGTGCCCTTTGGACACCCACACGCTTCCAGCATCTTCATAGCTGTTTTCCTGGTTTGTGCCTGGTGGAACAGTTGAAGTAACAGTGGGACCATAACTCCCAGGATTATGTACCCTCATCTGATGGAGTGTGCACATGCAACCAGAGACATTGACTGCTTAGATCTTTCCCCTTCCCCACACCCTGGCTCCTGCCTCGTGGGTGTCATCAAACTCATAAATCGCTGGCCCCCTCTCCCAGGTCCACCTTCAGCCTCATGCCTCTGTCACACATTCATCAGAGCCCTGCTAGTCCCTGACAGTAATACATAACCATACTTATAGCTCCTACCCTTTAGAATTCCCTCCAATTACATTTTAATCTTTTTTCTTTCTGGAACCTACTGCAAACCTTCCTCTTTCAGCAAACTTTCTAGGTAGAATTCTTCATCCCAGTCTGTATCTGTATTGGAACTATTTGCTAACTGATTTATATGCAGAATTTTTTTAAAAAAGTTTTTATACATGAAAGTATTTAAATTGCTTTATTTGCAGAATTGTTTTTCACCATTTTTATACTTCTCATTCATGTAACCTGCCTTGGGACCTCTGATGCAGCAACAACATCCAGATCAGAGGAAAAGAGACCTAACATCAACCAAGGCCAGATCTATAGATATTTAAAAAATGCTATTAAAAATCATTATGGGGGTGGGGGGAGCTCCCAAGGCAATCTGTCACTGACTTTGGATTCTGCTCTACAGTGCTACCTAGTGCCATATTTTTATAACACATTTTTAACATTATAAGTTGACCTGTGTAGCTGAGTCCCAAGTTCCCTGTCTCTGCTGCAGCCTTAAGAGACAGGAACAGGGAATCTTTGACCCTCCAATGTTGCTGGCCTCCCACTCCCATACGCCCTAGTCAGCAATAAGCCCTAGTCAGCTGTTGGAGATAAGCAGTGTCCAGTGCACAGCGGAATGATGAAAAGTACGTGCCAACATACTCTATATTACTTTATTTACACTTCAAAGCTGGTGATTTACAGAAAAACATTTTCCCTCTGCCGGAGCAGAGAAAGGCATCCTCTCTCCTCTAAAGCACGGAGAGAATCACACTGAACTGCAAAGAACAGTGAAAACCAGGAAACCAGTGTACGTCACATCCAGTCTCCTTTCCCGTGAGAAAACCCAACAGCACTTGACTGTGGAATGTAAACATTGTCTTGTGACAAGCACTTCGCTGCTCAGTGAAGGAAGCAGAAACCAACATCCTCCCCCTTTCTGTGAACATCACTGGGCAGCGTGTTCGTACAATATCAGTACAAACCCAACTTCTGCACATAGGTACAGTGTTGATCCCTTGATACAATCTTGGACAATACATCAGCAGGAATTTCATTACCTGGCATATAGGACACCGTTACGAGTCCCTTTTGAATACGTTCCCTAGCATGTTGCAACTTCAATTGCAAGTGCTTCGTGCTTTGCTTACAACCTTCAGAATTCAGCAAAGCCAAACATGCTTTGTTGTCCTGGTAAACCTGGATTGGACATTTGACAGGAATTTTTATGTCTTTGCACAATTGTAACAACCATTCACAATCCTTAAGTGAATAAGACAGTGCATTCAGTTCAGCTTCACAAGTACTTAAGCTAACTGTTGTTTGCTTCTTGCATGACCAATCAAATAGACCCTGATTGTACTTATAGCAAACTCCAGACGTACTTTTCCTGTCTGTAGTGTCACTTCCAAAACTTGCATCTGCAAATATCTCAAGACCACCAGACTTTTGATTGTTAAATCTCAGTCTGTAATGCATAGTGCCTTTCAAATACCGCGCTATGCGTTTCAGAGCTTTCCAATCCTTAACAGTAGGATTGTTGACTTGTCTGCTTAGCAAATTACAGCTAACAGCAATGTCAGGTCTTGAACATCTGGCAATGAAGTTTAGCTTGCCTAGCACACTTCTGTACAGTGTAGTATCAGAAAATGCTTCTTCAGTGTCATCTACCTGATAACCTGTTATCATCGGTGTGTCCACAGGGTTAGCATCCATCAGGTTTAGTTTGCTTAACACATCAGCAATTTTCCGTGACTGGTGTACTAGAATGTTACCATCTTGATCTCTCTCTATTTCCAGAGATAGGTAGTTGTTTACCTCACCAAGATCTTTCATGTCAAAGTGCTCTTTCAGTTGAGCTAGGGCGTTATTGTACATTGTGACATCTTCCCAAAAGAATAAAAGATCATCAACATAAAACAAACAATACAGTTTCTTTTGCCCCTCCTCTTTGACAAATACACATGGATCAGCTTTCCCTTGCTTAAAACCTAGAGAAAACAATACTTCAGTGAGTTTTGTGTGCCAACACCGTGCACTTTGTTTGAGACCATAAAGGGACTTCTTCAGAGCACAAACAAATCCCTGTTTTACCTGTACGCCATCAGGTGGAAGCATATAAAGTGATTCATCTAGAGATCCGTACAGAAAAGCTGTATTCACATCATGGTGACTAATGTGTAGATTCTCTTCTGCAGCTAGCTTGAGCATAAGCCTAATGCTCTCATACCTCACGGTGGGTGAGTAGGTCTCGTGATAGTCTTCACCTGGTACCTGTGCAAAACCTCTGGCTACCAATCTGGCTTTGTGTCTGACTATCTTGCCATTTTGATCTGTCTTCGCTTTGAAGACCCATTTGCTTCCAAGCAGTTTCATTCCTGGAACTACTGGAACAAGGTCCCATGTTTTGTTCCTTTCCAAGGAATCAAGCTCAGCCTTCATGGCATTTAACCATGGCTCAGCTTCCTTTGAATCCAAATCCTGGATTTCTTGGAAACTTGAAGGTTCAAACACCTTCTTGGTGCTTTTAACAGCTGTTACTGCTATCTTAGCAAACTCATCAGCAAATCTCTTTGGAGGTCTGCCTTTTGTTGCTCTCTGTGACCTGCGAATTAGCCTTAAGTCTTCAACACTCTCCTCTTCCTTCTTAGGAGAAAAGTGACCTATTGTGAACAATGGTTCCTCCAATTCTTGATCAGAGCTTTCAGAGGGTCGCATAGAGGCTTTCGCACTCTTGAAATCCTCTGAATCACCCGATTCAGTTTCAGACTCAGAATCAGAACCTTCATCAGTGGGTGTGGGTTGTTGCGGTTGCTTTTGACTATCCTCAGTTTCATCACTGTCATCAGGATAACATTGGAAAATTCCCACATTCTCCCCCCACTTGGCATTGTACTCAACACTTCTTGTGAGCTTAATTGTCTTAGAGTCAGTCATCATTATTCTGTAAGACCCTTTCTGATAACCTAGAAAGATACCATGCAATCCACGCTTGTCTAACTTGGAGTTTTGTGGTGAGTGAACCCACATGTCTGAACCAAAAATTTTCATGTGTTTGATGTATGGCTTCTTGCCAAACATCTTCTCATAGGGGGTACAACCAATCGCTGAAGATAACCTGCGATTATAACTGTAAGTGAAACATGAGAGAGCTTCGGCCCAATAACTCTCTGGAAGATTGGCATCATGCAGCAAGGTTTTTAACCCTTGAAGCAATGTCTGATTTGCTCGTTCCGCAAGTCCATTCTGCCATGGCGAGCGAGGACTAGACAAATCGTGTTGAATTCCTTTCTCAGTCAGAAAAGCTTCAAACTGCTGAGAAGTGAATTCTCCCCCGCGATCACTGAAAAGAGTCTTTACCTTCTTACCATGCACATTTCCCAACCAAGCACAGAATTCCTTGAACCTTGGAAAAGCCTCTGATTTCTGCTTGAGATTGTACACATAAATATACCTGGAAAATGCATCAATGAGAACCATGAAGTACCTGTTTCCACCCAAAGAGGGCGCTAGTGGTCCAACCAAATCAGCATGAACAACCTGGTATGGTTCTGTAGCTTGCCTACTAGACACCTTACCTTTCGCAGCCATTTTTACCTTGTTTGCTGCGCATGCCTTGCACTTCATGTGGTACCTGCAGGGTTTAATAGTCATACCTTCAACCAAGGCAGGCATTTTAGATACTGCCTCAAAATGCAAATGACCAAATTTTCGATGAAAATCGTGAATACATTCTGCATGCAAACTTTTGTTAGAACCTGCAATGCAACAAGTGTCATCCTGCACAACATCATCAAAATACAAAACATACAAACGATCAACATATTCAGCATGCAATACATAATCATTTTTCTTTGTGATGATGCACCTTTTGTTCTTAAAGGAAACGTCAATTTTCCGCTCATTCAGCTGTCCAACGCTGAGCAGATTATGCTTAGCATCTGGCACATAAAGCACATCCTGTATCGATAAGTCCAAACTGTGAAGAACAACAGTTCCGTAGCCTTTACTGGGGATTGTGTGGTCATCCGCCTGGTGAATCGCACCTTCCTGCGGTGTAAAAGACACGAACAGTCGCTTATCGTTGCACATGTGGTGGGTCGCCGCTGAATCAACAACGAAGAAAGATCTAGACGTCTTCTGGACCTCTGCAACCTTTGGAGTGAAGCGTGAGACCATTGCCTTGTGCTGCGTTGTCCTGGACACCGGACCTTTGCCTTTGCCTCGGCCTTTTCCACGCGATGAGCTTTCGCTGCGCTGCTCTGTCTTGGCCCTGGGATATCTGCATTCCCTCTTCATATGGCCTAGACGTCCACACGTGTAGCATTTCACTGCCTTCAAAGCTTTGGCGCCATCTGGTGGTTCCACTGCACTATGGGATGACGTCTGTGAAGACTCCCCCTTGCCCATGCAGCTATCACCCTGGCGGTCTGCTTCATTCTGAATCATGGCAGTATCACTGGCTACTGTGAGTTGAGCATTTGGCTGATTGGCATCAAATTCCCCACTTGCCTCATCCAGCCTTCTGCAGCTAGCCATCATGACTCTGGCATTAGCCTTCTGCGTCATCTCTGCTGCTTTAAATCAAGCTGCTTTATACAAGCTGCGTCTGTGTACAGCTGCTTCAATCCAAAAGCAAATTCAAAAAATAGCCTCTGCCTGTGAACCTGTGCCTTTCTGCTTAACTGCTTTGCTTATCTGCAGCTGCTTCAAACCGCATTCCAAAGGCAAGTTCAAAAGTGAAAGTTCTCTCTGCTGTCTTAAATTCATGCTGCGACACTGCTGCAGCTGCTTTACTTTCGATTTCCCCCAGCATAGGAAAAATTTATCCTTCTAGCCTTTTGCCTGTGCCACGGCAAAACCGGCTATAAAAGTTCAAAGTCCAGCCATAAAGCCATTAATTAGAAGCTGGCAGGCTGCCCGGAGCTGTAGCACATACCTCATCAAATCATCTTGACGCGCAGAGATATCGTCCGATCCGGCCCTCTGCATTCCGATCCTTTGCCGGCACTCCAGTTCTTTGCTCCTTTGTTCCTTTGCCAGGAGCCCGACTTCTGGAGTCCATTCTCAAAACACTGCGTTTTTCTGGGCCCGGAACCAAATGTTGGAGATAAGCAGTGTCCAGTGCACAGCGGATGAAAAGTACGTGCCAACATACTCTATATTACTTTATTTACACTTCAAAGCTGGTGATTTACAGAAAAACATTTTCCCTCTGCCGGAGCAGAGAAAGGCATCCTCTCTCCTCTAAAGCACGGAGAGAATCACACTGAACTGCAAAGAACAGTGAAAACCAGGAAACCAGTGTACGTCACATCCAGTCTCCTTTCCCGTGAGAAAACCCAACAGCACTTGACTGTGGAATGTAAACATTGTCTTGTGACAAGCACTTCGCTGCTCAGTGAAGGAAGCAGAAACCAACATCAGCATGGTCACTATTAAAAGGATGATAGGAATCAACAACACCTGGGGAGCCACAGGTTCCTCATCTCTGCTATAAAAAAACCCTGTCCAAGCATGAGTGGGACTGTGGAGAAACTGGTAGCTGAATGTTGCAGGAGATTTTAAGTCTATTTCTCTTGCTTGGTAATTTTTGCAGAACTGCCAGCTGGTAATATTTCTTTCTAGATGTTGTGACTATGGGAGAGATGTTTCTGGGAATAGGGGTAACAAAAAAAAGTATTTTTAAGTATGTTGAAGTTTCATCGGGGAGACAAATATTCCTAATTCAGGTAACTACACATGTCAATGTTATAGAAAGAATCTTCTATTTAATGACTTTAATGAAATAAACCATCTGATTCCAGATAGAAAGTGAGAGTCTATTAAAACCTTTTGGGGAAACTTGGGAGTGAAAAGGCTGAATAAACTCATCATAGGAACTTCTGATAAACTGCCACTTGGAATTGTAAATCTATTTGTCAAAATACCTTAGAGAGAGACACTCTGTTTTATCTTGCTATATAGATTGCTAAGCTATTTCCCCCGCAAGCACTATTACCCTTTGAACAGAGCTGTATTATATATTTATACTTGCTAAGCATAAACCAAGTTAGAAGAGAGTCCCTATAGTTTCAAAAGATTTTGAATAGCATTTCTGTGCGTGTTGGGTTTTGTTTGTTTGTTCGTATGCAAGGAAAACAGTCTCCCTGGAATAGACTTACTTTAGTCATGGGCACTTTCTGTGCCCTTTAACCCAAGCAGAACAAGAGCCACATCCAGGTCATATTCATACTATATATTTTAAACACTGAACAGTCATGGCTTCCCCCAAATTGTTATGGGAGCTGTAGTTTGATCAGGGTAATCAGAACCATTAGGTGACTCCTACTACTCTCAAAGTACTACAATTCAGAGTGTTTTAACAACCAATCTCTCTTCCCAGGGAACTCTGGGAACGCCCATCAAGTTTTGTTGTCCTTATCCTTCAATCTGGCTAATACAGTGCTTTTGCTCTAATACAGGAAGTCAACTCTGGACATGGCAAGGAAGGGACTGGAAATTGAGACAGTGACAAACAAGGAAAGCCTATGCATTCATTTTCATTGCATACATTCCTGGATTGGTTGCACTGGAGTATGGCTACAAAGTAGTTGCGTGTTGAGGAGGTGTAAGCATCATCCCTGCTCCGCTTTTTCCTGCCTCTGAAGTCGCTTCCTTCTGGAAGCAGGCACCTGGGGCATCAACAAGTCATCCTCTGCAGGAGAGGCAAGCTCTGGAGGCATCTGCAAAGGCCCTGTCATAGTCTGCAAAAAGAAAAAAACCTAAACAATGTGAGGAACAGGTGAAACCAATGCTTTGTGCACCACATGGGGATGCTATTCAGGCCAGAAATGCTGCCAGAGGCCATCAAAATTCTAGGGCCAAGCGGGCCAAGCTAGGCCAGACATAAATGTTTCCAACGAGATAACAAACTTGAGGCAGCCCACCACCTGTCCAGGTACCCCTGCTTGCCCTTTAGAGGGAAGCACCTCCTCAAACAACCCAAAGTTCTTTTTGGGAGCAATATCACAAATGGGCCAAACTACCCAGCAACAAAATAGTCCAAAAGGAGCAGCTTGTTTTGCTTTGTTATAACAATGGCTAAGTGGGGGATATGAAGCCTGTCTCCCAGGTCCTAGTCCTGCGCTCTAGCCACTAAGCCACAATGGCTCGTCTCTAAAATGGCAGTCGCCACTATCAGGGAAAAACAAACTTGAAGAAAATAAATTTGTTCAGAAACAGCATAGTTAAAGAGCATACAAAGAGTGCTCATTGGAGGCACAGAGAGCCTCTGGCTCCACTCTGTCTGCCTAAGATATATATTAGCAACAAGTGAGCCTGCAAACAAACAGATACATTCTTATAGAGAGAATGAGTCACATGTCACAGAAACTTAACAATTTACTGTACTGCTAACTGTAGCAGGCTTAGGCTTGAGTGATATGTGCAGGCCGAGCAGGCCTCCATGCTTCTGCCCTCTGCCTTTTTGTCTCATTGCAATATTAAAGGAACTCAAAATAGTGCTCCCACCCAAGGCTAGATTAAAATTTGGCCAACAGCACAGCAATCACCCAAAATAAAGCCAACCTATGGGGATACTATAAATGAAAGTGATTCCAGGTAAGCTGGGAACAGCCCTGACTAGCCCCACAGTTAAACAGGCGAAAATGGGGAAAACCTTTTTGCAAAAGAAAGCCCCTAATGGGGGCTCTCTCCCTACTGGGAAATGCAAGCCAAGGAGGATTATGCACAGGCAGCGCTCACAGGTACAGGGAGAATCTTCCCAAAGGGCAGGGAAAGGGGTGGGGTGGGAAATCAAACAGAGAAAAAAAAGGGGGGAATTAAATTAATTAAGGGACTAGAGAAGATCTAAAAGAAGGGGAAAATAAAGAAATGTAACCAGACAATGAGAAGATCGCTCCACTGTCCTCCAGACGGTCCAAGTGCTCCAGGTGATCCGTTGCACGCAGCAAAAGAGAAAGTACAAGGCTGCGTGCAGAGTATTTAAACCTTTTACCCCTCCCACCAAAATTGCAACATAACTTTTGCCCCAGCAACTCGGCAATCCAATCAATGCCCCCTGGCCATCTTGGAGAACTTACCCAGCAACAAAGGGGTGGCTCAGTAGACCCCACCGCAACACGTGCTCTCCCTGAAGGAGAACACGCTTTCTGTCAAAGGCTTCATGGGGTGGGGAAATAGGTTTGGAGATGTGATTTGAAGAAAGAGGGATAGCATCATGTTGTGGGAGGCAGAGGATAGCCCAATATTATTATTTTACCTGCCTGAAGCAAAGGACATTGTGGTGTCCCTGCCTGCTCCCATTCCATGTGAAGAAGCTGACATGCTTCAACATGGCTGATGGAGGAGTACTCCCCACTGCACTTGGAAGCAGCAACCTCACACAGTCCTGTCCTCTAGCAACTTGCCCCTCAGCAAAGACTGCCACCTAACGGACTAGTGTAATGCACTGCATGTGGAGCTGCCCTTGGGTATCATCCAGAGACTGCAGCTAGTGCAGAATGCATCTGCTAGCCTGGTATATGGTGCAACCTGATGGGGACATGTGCAGTTGGTCCTGAAAGTGGTGCACTGAGCTTCTCACCCACAGCATTAGAACCTCACTTGGTCACTGCATAAGTTGAAAGTGCTGGAAAGATTTTTTTCCTGCTAACCTTAATTAGTCCCTTGGTGGTTTTGCCTTTTATTTTATCCCCTATGCATAGGTGGCTACAAAGACAGACAGATCATACCTAGTTTTTCTTTGTAAGCATTAAGGGCAAGCACTGCTTGAATGAAAACATTATAAAATGACATTCCAGATGCCATTAATTAAAGGTGCAATTCATCATAGCCATAACAACCATTCATACTCATGCTTTGTTGGGCAGGACAACACTCCCCCTCTGCAGGATTTCTGGATTGAAGTAGATAAAGTTGAGCCACTTCTCCTGCTCTCTTAAATAAAAATAATAATAATAAATTGTGTGTGCATGCGTGTGCACATACATGCATATTGCATAATTGCATCGTGATTCTGCAGTGGATTCAGCATGGTCCATTGCTGCTATATAGCGGCCCATTATAGATGGAAACAAAGAAGTGTAAAAGTGAGGGGAGGCATTGATTGTGAATTCTCAGAAGGTATTTTATGAACAGTTCCCTTTTTTTGCTTTTGGTACGCTTGACTTCCACTACAATTTCTTCTTGAAAAGAAGAGGGGAACTTTATATCTCTCTGCTGTGCACAGCAAAATCTGGTATTCTATTACTATAACTCAGAAAAAGTGTGAAGGACTTAGATAGGAAATAGACATAGCTGTTTCGGAGAAGTGGAAACAGAAGTATTTTTCAGTGCTTCCTCTTGCTTGTTTAACAAGGCTACACTTGTGTACCCCACACTCCACATTTAGTTTCACGTGAGTCTATTAATTTCATTTGGCATGACTAAGTCCCCATTCACACCATACAATTAAAGGACCACGATACCAGGATAAACAGTCATGGCTTCCACCAAAGAATTCTGGGAGCTGGGAGTTGTTAAGTGCAGCTCTGTGAGGGTAATAAGGACCTCCCTACAACTTTCAATGCTCTTAACAAACTACTGCTCCCAGGATTCTATGTTTGTTGGGGGTGGGGTGGGGAAGCCATGATTATTTCCACTGGCATCATAGTGATTTAATTATATGATGTGACTGTGGCCTTCGTCATACTCAAAGCAGGCCAAATGAAATTAATAGACATGGCTTACTTAAGTCCCTTAATTACAGTGGGTCTTCTCTGGAAGGAAGTGAGTTGGAAACAACCCATGCATTGTATGTGCATTTTAAAAGTATTTCATTCACTGTGGTATTTCTCAGCCTTCATTTACTGGGGTGGGGTATAGCAATATAGCTGTGTAATTAAAAATAAAATAAAATAATTTCAATTAGAAATTTCAATTGGCTTCAAACAGGAAGCCAATAAGTTGCTGTTTAATGTTTCTTGTAAGCCACTTTGGAAAGATTTGTAACCTGAAAGTCAAGGTAGAAATAATGGCAATGGATGGATGAAACTGCTATGTGAACAAGATACTGTGAAGATGTTGCAGCCATCAGATATACATAGAATACTTCCCCTGTTTGCAATATATCACGCAAGCGGGGAGGGGGGGGAAAGAGGTTTTCCTTCTCTCGTCAGCAGATGAAGGGGCTTATTCCCTCTTTGTCTCTTTCCATGCTCAAAATCTAAACCTTTTAAAATAATGTTTTTGCTACGGTTTTCATTTTGCAAAAATGTTTCAAGCTGAACTTCACTTGAACCTCTGATGCACTGTGACTGAAGCCTTGTGAAATTGAATCTGATGTCTAATTCAGTTTTATTTTAACTGGTTTATCCCTTCAAAGGATCTCTGAATTAGAGTAACAGAACTGACACATGTTATCTTCCAACTCAGTAGCTTTCTGCTTGTAATTTTGCACATTGGATAGAACTGGCATGCAAGACACAAGAGCAAGGGCACAGTTGTTTCCTTGAAAGTAAAAACCAGTGTTCATATTGCCGAGAATACAGTAGGATCTAATATTTGTACTTGTTTTTAATGGACCCAGCCTGGATAGTTCAGTTGGTTAGAGCATGGTGCTGATAACCCAAGGTTGCAGGTTCAATCCCTGTATGGGCCAACTGCATATTCCTGCAATTCAGGGGGTTGGGCTAAATGATCCTTAGGGTCCCTTTCCAACTCTATGATTCCATGATTCCCTCCCAGCTTCACCTTCTGTTTTATAAGCTTATGCTGGAGAGCCTGTTTTATAGCCTGAGGTCCACATTCCCTCATGGGTAATTTTCCAGTGGCCACTGGTGGGGGTGAGGTCTAGTGGCAAAAGTTGGTGGGACAACAGGTGTGGTTTTTACCTTTACACAGTAAAAGACAGAGGTTTCTACTTATGGCCACATGTCACCAACTGTCATAGACTGCTTGGCCACAGAGGAATGATGGGAGGAACCAGCTAGGAAACCCCAAAGGGAAGATGGTTCAGAGCCTGTGGATTGGTGAGATGATAATGAGTGGTCAGAGGGAGGAGACTGGGATAAGGAGGTGTCGGAAGTGGTAACAGTGGTGAACAGGGGGAGTCTGCGTCAGGGAGAAGTCCAGAATCAAAAGCTGAAGCTGAAGCTGAAGCTGAAGCTGAAGCTGAAGAGGAGGGAGTCCAAGAGGCGGAGAAGAGCCAGGTTGGTGAAGAGGCACAAGTGTCTCCCCCTTCTGCAGCAATGAGCTCTCCTCCCCCTGGACTTCCAGAACCAGGAGAGGCATGAAGGGGGTGGAGGAGAAGTTTGATTCACACAGCCACACTCAGATTGGTTGGGATAAACCTTGGGGAGGAAGTCAATTAAACAGCTGTGGGGAGGCAGGAGCCTTCTGTCTTAGCTTCTGTTTCGTGGGGACAAGACCTGCTAGAGATGAGTTGCAATGTTCATCAGGCCTGACCGTCCTGTGCACTTCCTGTTTTTGCTAATAAATTCTAACTTTACTTCAACTTACCCAGTGTGATTTACTGCTTGCTCACTCCTGTCACTCATCTCTTTCTATCCTCCATTCAAAAAAAGCAAGAGGCATTATCACAGTTGCAGCCAGGCAAAAAAACTAATAGAGGATGCAGGGGAATTTGTATGGGGATATGGGGTGGGGTGTAGAGATGTTGTGTGCAGATGACATAGGCCTTCTGAGGATGCTCTACAGAGACCCATAAATCATTTTGCCTAAGCCTGGATGGAGTTCTGCACAAAGGCTGTTGCCTGTAAATGTGACATGAAGGTTGGCAATATTAACCCCACCATATGGGAATCCCTTGCAGATGATTGCAGTGCCTGGAGACAGTCAGGTCATGTATCCACAACAGTGACCAGAAGGGGAATAACAGCTGGGAGGAGCACAGAGAGAAGAAATGCTGTGGTGCATCTGTAGCAGCACAACTGGACACAAACATCTGCTCCAACTTCAATAAATCAGGACCAGGCGGCAGAAGGCCCCCAGTTGGCACACCCACTCAACAGGGACAAATGTAAGGTCCTGCACTTGGTCAGGAAGAACTAGCTAAACAAATATCAAACGAAAGACACCTGGATTGCTAGTAAATGTGAAAAGGATCTTGGGGTCTTGGCCACAAACTTAACATGAGTCAGCAGTGTGATGTGGCAGCAAAAAAGAAATAAAGGCTAATGCTATTCTAGACTGCATCAATGTTAGAATACTGTCCGAATCAAGGGAAGTAATAGTACTGCTTTGGTACTATCCTACCTTGGTCAAACCACACCTGGAGTACTGTGTCCAGTTTGGGGCACCACAATTTAAGAAGGGTGTAAGGTTGTCATATGTCCTCTATTCCAGGACACGCCCTCTTTTTTCATACATAGAGTCTTCATAGCAATCCATGGCTAAAAGTAGAAGTCAGCAAATGTGTCCTCTTTTTTGCTCTTCAGAATGTGGCAACCCAGAGGAAGGCAACAAAGATGATAAAATTTCTGGAAACCAAGCCTTATGAGGAATGGCTGAGGGAGTTGGGTATGTTTAGCCTGGAAAAGAGGAGACTGAGAGGAGATATGATATCCATCTAGAACTATATAAAGGGCATGTGACAACATGGAAGATGGAGCAAGTTTGTTTTCTCCTGCTCTGGAGGTTAGGGCCTGAACCAATGGCTTCAAGTTACAAGAAAGGAGATTCCAGCTAAACATCAGAAGAATTCTGATTGTAAGAGCTGTTTGATAGTTTGATAGGACTCCCTTGGAAGGTAGTGGACTCTCCTTGGAGGCTTTTATGTAGAGGTTGGTTGGCCATCTGTCATGGATGCCTTTGTTGAGATTCCTGTATTGGAGGAAGTTGGACTAGATATGACCCTTGGGGTTCCATCGAACTCCACAATTCTGTGAGGCAGGTGGAACCATCCATCTCATGATGAAAAACAGTGACTCTTTCTCCCTTCACCCCTCAGAAGATTACATTTCAAAGAGGAAATGGGATTTTCTTTTACTTAAAAATTGCTTTGCAGAATGTTTGTGGTCTTTCAAATGAAGCAGTTGCTGCAGCTGAGGAACCAGTGGTCATGTGATTCAATTTGTGGGATTGCAGCTGGTAAATATTAAAGGTCATAATGGATATAAATCTTGATTATGCTTTGCAGAATCTAGTGAGGACACACTCATTTAAGCCAAGATTATATTGTCTTTTGCAGCCAGCCAGTGTTATGATGGTTTATTGTGGATTTCTTGCTTCTGCTTCTTTCATAAATTAAAAAGAGCGGACAAGGAATTAACAGTGGGACTGTGGGATAGGAAATTAACCTTGTGCCCTCAGTAAAGCTTTACTAGACTAGCTTTGGCGCATTGGCTAATTAAAGGTAGGCATTTAAAATACACCCCCCCCAACAAAAAAAATGTCCTAACAATAATCCTAGCCTTCCATAATTATTAGCTCAGAGATGGGAAAGAATCAGAAAGCTCTATGAATATAGCAGTGACAAAAAAATATAAGGTAATTCCCTTATGCAATATAATGGGCATTACTGAAACATGGTGGGATGAGACTCATGACTGGAATGAAGCAACTGAGGTATATACGGAAAATCTATTCAAAGGGAATATGCTGAACAGGAAGGGAAGAGGAGTGAAATTATAAGTAAAGTGATGTGTATACCTGTGAGAAGGAAACAATAATGTCTTCACTGTAGGAGTCTGCTTTAAACTTCCAAGCCAGACATGGATGTTGCCTGCCTAGAGCAGGTGACTAAGTATTTAAAAAAGGAAAGCATAGTAGTCAGGGGCGACTTCAACTACCCTATGTGTTAGAAGTCTAACTCTGCCAACAGTGTATTGCCCAACAAATCCCTCCAGTGCATTGCTGAAATTTTATTTTCCTGAAGGTAGAAGAAGCAACCAGGAGATCAACTATCTTGGATCTGATCCTCAGCAACAGGGAAGCAATTGCCAATTAGGTGGAAGTAGTGGGAATCTTGGGAGAAAGTGATCATGCCCTACTGGAATTTATTTTACAGAGGAAAGTGGAAGCTGAGTGTAGCCAGATGTGCACTCTGGATCTTAAGAAAGCTGATTTAAAAAAGCTTAAGGAACTACTGGGTGTGATCCCATGGTCAGAAATGTACAAAGAGAAGGGAGTTCATGATAGATGGGGGTTTATTAAATGCACAATTGCAAACTACCAGCAAGAAGGAAAGGTAAAAAGGTAAAGGTAAAGGTACCCCTGCCCATACGGGCCAGTCTTGACAGACTCTGGGGTTGTGCGCCCATCTCACTTAAGAGGCCAGGGGCCAGCGCTGTCCGGAGACACTTCCGGGTCACGTGGCCAGCGTGACAAAGCTGCATCTGGCGAGCCAGAGCTGCACACGGAAACGCCGTTTACCTTCCCGCTGGTAAGCGGTCCCTATTTATCTACTTGCACCCGGAGGTGCTTTCAAACTGCTAGGTTGGCAGGCGCTGGGACCGAGCAGCGGGAGCGCACCCCGCCGCAGGGATTCGAACTGCCGACCTTTCGATCGGCAAGTCCTAGGCGCTGAGGCTTTAACCCACAGCGCAACCTGCGTCCCCGGAAGGAAAGGTAGTATACATCAAATGACTGCATAAGAAGCTTTCAGGTGAGCTGAGATTTAAAAAGAGCATGCATAAGAAATGGAAGACAGGGGAAATCATGAAGGAAAAGTAGCCAACAGTTAGGGTAGCTAAAGTTCAGAATGAGCAAACTCAATTAATTTCAGTTGTATCTTCCTTGCTGAATTCTGCAAAAGAAGACTGTGAATAAGGAGGAGGAAGCTGACAAAATAATATTCCTGCATTATCCCCAAAGTTTCATTGAGTTCAAAGCATTACTTAGCCATTAAGCATCTTAAATATATTATGGTTCCTCTTGAACAGTGGAGAACCTTTTTCAGTCCACGGGCCACTTTCCCTTCCAGCAGTGGGTGGGGCCAGACAGTGACTGACAGGCAGTGCCCACCCACCCCCTGGCTGACTGTAATTAAGAAGGCAGGGTAGATAAGGGCTGGATGAAAGCTGACTGAAGTTGGTGGGGCAGGGTCCCATTCACCCTTATAGAACAGCATTGACTGGTCCATCTTCTCTTCATGGAAACCACATTGGGTAGGGCAATGTGTCACTTGCATGAAACAAACAGAGATGCTTTTCAAATACCCTGAGGGCCCCCCCTTCCAAATTCACAATCTCATCATAATGATTGGCATTTCACTAGTTACTAATAACATACCCTTCTGTTTACAAGAACTGAAGAAAAGATATTGGCATTTTTGAAGAATGTCAATATTTCATATGCTTGTGTGCCTATTTAATTAAAATCTTCTAGGCCTTTAAACTGTATTGGGGGGGGGGGAACGAGTGCTCTATCAACAATTTATTCAAATATATATCCAAAAACTTAATTACAATGTCTACCAAGGTGAAGCTTAGCTTAGGAATAAGCTGCATAAACAAACAGACTGGGACCCCAGCATTAAGAAGATTTGTCATTACATTGTTTGCTTTAAGGAGACAAAACAAAACAATGCTGGTACTTTGGAACAATTTGAGAAGCACACAGACATAAACAAATGTTTCTAGCTGCTCTCCTCCAAACACAGTAGCAGGATGTTGCATGCTTTTCTGTGGGGGATGTAAGGCAGACTTTCTCCCAAGTAATAGACCTGCTGTGAGCACAGATGGGCACCTTGTGTCAGGCTCAGACAGAATGATAGAAGAAAGCTTCAGCAACAATTAACCTTAGACTGAGAGCACTAAGGCTGACTGCTATATCATAACATAGCTATGGTATTGCAACAGTGAACCTTAGATTGAGATATAGATATAGGAGCAGTGATTCTGTTCAAATTATAAGCTCCACTTTCACTAATAGGTGCCTCTTCAGTTCAAGAGGTCCCGCCCACTTCCATTGCTTTTGTGACGGATTCTTCTGAGTCAGAAGAAGTCTGTGTCATCCTTGGGCTGTGTTCAGTTTGCTTTCTGAAGTCTGAAGTCTCATTCCCTGCAGAAGGGGTATTTGACCCCTGGGTCATGAAGCCCATAACTTTTTGTGGGGGTACATAATCTTATCTTATTGCTTCATGGTCAAATGCACCTTAAATGTCACCTGAAGATCTGCAACCAAAGATTTGGCAAGTTATTTTAAAATAACATCTAATCATTCAATTCTGCAGCTCTCAGCCACATGTGTAGCTCACCTCTTCATGGTGCTCTCTGTCATCGTTGGTCTATAACTCCCATCATCACTTTCCATTGTTCATTTTACTTGCAAACCCTTTCACTATAGGGGTGAAACTGCCAATAGGTTTAACTTCATCTCCACAGTGTGTATTTGCAAAGTCTGTCAGTTTCACTACTGCTTGTGCACAATGTTGTCCTGTGCACAATGTTTCCCCTGCCCTACAACAGCTGCAAGATGTTTTGCACCCAAATCACTAGGTTGTATTGAACTAAACTCTACTACAGCTGACTCATTGAAATAAATGGACCAAAGATAGTTATGTCCATTCATTTCAATGGCTTGTATCCAATGCTTGTCCTACTCAGCAGACCAACTGCAATTAATATGCACCACTTACTTAAGTCCATTAATGTCAATTCTAAGTGAGGTTAGCAAATTTCATGGGTTAGAATTGGATGAAGAACCATCTGCTATAACAACCTGAAACTAGACATCTTGCTCAAAGATACTTTTCTTTTGTTGCTTCCTGTATGATAGCTACTCTCTCTGGATCCATGACCAGGGTCCTGGAACTGCAATATCCACACTGGACATTGAAGCTCATGAGTTGTTGCATCAAGCCCAATAAAACCTAAGTATGTGTTTCTGCATTTGTGTGCATGTTCTCATCCACTCTCCCACCCCAACACCATCCTCACCTCCATCCCTCTTTCCATCATTCCCTCTTCCATCTCAGTTAAAATTCAGCTAGCAAGCTCTTAGGAACAGGACCAGTTTGTCTGTTTATGCTACTTTGCTAACAATCTTTATACACCGACTTTTTCTTACCAATAATTCTGTAGATGTTTTTTGTAAACATGATTGCATTTCTTTTAACAAAATAAATATATCCAAATCCAATGAAAAATTTATGAATAGATTGGGACAAAATTATGCAGGTGGAAATGTCTGGTGTCTTAAAGGATGCATTTAGCACAGCATGCCATCTTCATAGCTCTTTGCCAATCAGTTGCATTATCTTCCACCCTCAAATTTGAGTGGCGTGACTTTGGTGATGTTACAGTTGTTGCAAGAGAGCATATCACTGAAAAGCCATCTGTTTTGCAGAGAAAAGAGGGAGGCTTTTTGTATGTGGGCTGTTGTTTTTTGTCCTCTTATCTAAATTTTTCTCCCATAAAAAGCATAGTCTGGCCCTAAATCTTGGGCTACACATTTTGCATCAGATCTCCATGGCTCAGAATGTCACTTGTCTTAGGAATAGGAGAGAAAATTGATTCAGTCCACATTTAAAGTCAAACCTAATCCCCACTTTCTGAAACAATGCGCAGACTGAAACACAGCCATCCTTCAAAATCCATGTCTCTGAATTTTGCAGTGCAGTTCTCCTGCTAACTAATGTGCACATAAATCATAGAATCATAGAGTTGGAAGGGCACCCAAGGGTCATCTAGTCCAACCCCATGAAATGTGGCTGTATATACTGGAGTGTGCATAAAGATGCATTTATTACTGAAATAGCACACACCCAATCTTTGTCCAGCTTGTACCCTTCTGGCCCTGCATGGACATAGTAAGTAAGTAAGTAAGTAATTTTATTTACGGCCATAGGCCCATACAGGTAAAAACGACACATAAATAACAACTTGTGCACGTGGAAAAACAGCCGCTAAAACACCACTATAACAATAAAATACTATAAGATAGAATGGCATACTACGCCTTAGTTAGCTTGTAGTGCTCCTTGGCGTCGCTTTTGGGTAAGGACAGCGACCAGGAACCTTGCCACTTTCAGGGTCGTATGAGTATCCTTATCCTGCAAGATTTGGGCAAGGAGGAATTTTGGTGGGGTACCCTCTAGTTTCTGTATGATTGATCCCAACAAATTTGCCCGTGGCACATTGAACAGGGGGCAAGTGAACATAATGTGCTGGAGCGACTCCGGTGTCTCCTTGTCACATTCGCACATGGCGGGGGCTTGGCCCTTTGAGAATCTATGTCTCAGGACGTTGGAGGGAAAAACGTTGAACCTCGCTTTGGTGAAGGCCAGTCTATGGGCAACAGTCGAAAGGGAGGAGAGGTATGATGGAACGCAGTAAGTTAAAGTGATACCAATGTTCTGAGGCGAACAAACACCTCCCCCCAGCATATAATTTCGCTGTAGATCGATGTCATCCAGTCTTTGGCGGATCAGTCTTTGAGCAGTAATTTGGTCTAGTTTTAGGGAATCTGAAGGAGAGATTCCATAACTCAGGAGTTTGGCATGAATTCTACTAGTCCAAAGGCTAGAGAATTCATCTCGCCATAAGCATTGGACAAGGTAGTGGTTTAGTAATCTATGCCACGATGATAACCAATAATTGAAGACTTGCTTCCACAGGCAAGTTTCTAAGGATGCGATCTTCAATTCTAGTCGCATGGCTGCGTTGCTTACGCACAGGGGGAGCATTAGGAGCCGACATAGGAATTGATTTTGCAGTGTCTCAAGAGGGGCAAGATCTGTCATCACAGCCCAAAGCGGGGCAGCATAAGCAAGCACGGCAACCACTTTTGCCTTGAACACCTTTAGGGCCGAGGGAACATGCAAAGCTCCATCCGAAAAAAGAATCGGAGGAGCGCATATGACAGAGTTTTGGCCTTGTTAAGTAGGTGTTGAATTTGAGCTTTCCACCCCAAATTGTATTGAAAAATAACTCCTAGGTATTGAAATTTTAGAACTTGCTCTATTTTTGTTCCACCAAGCTTCCATTCGTATAATCTCCGGCTTCTGGAGAAAATCAGAATCTTGGATTTAACATGGTTGATGGTTAATTGGTTGAGTTGACAATACGTGGCAAAGATCTTCAAAGCTCTGGTTAGTCCAACACGTGTATAAGATAGAATTACCGCGTCATCCGCATATAAAAGGAGTGGGCAGCGGTAGTCCGCTAGTCTAGGCGCGTGTGTACTTAGAGATGAGTTAACTAGGGGTGCTCGCATGTCGCTGATGAATAGGTTGAATAGACAGGGAGCCAATATACATCCTTGGCGCACTCCCTTGTTTATTGGTATCGAATTTGTGAGGTCGCCTGCAGGAGTAAGTCTCACTCTGGCAAGGGTACCTTCGTGGAGCTGACTTATAAGCCATAAGAGTCTTCTATCAATGCCCTGTTTCGCAAGTTTCTCCCATAGGATGTTTCTAGGAACGCTGTCAAAGGCTGCCTTTAGGTCTAAGAAGGCAGCACAGAGGTAGCCCCGGGGAGGAGAGGAGTACTTCCGTGCAAGATGATAAAGAACTATCGCATGATCGGTTGTAGAGTGTTTAGTTCTGAACCCTGCTTGTTCGTGGCCAATCTGATTAGTCTCATCTACCCATCGCAATAGTTTAGTCAGCAAAAAGCTGGCATAAATTTTCCCTATGATCGAAAGGAGGCTGATGTTACGGTAGTTTTCCGGCTCCGTTGGAGAACCTTTTTTATGAATTGGTACTATAATGGCCTCCTTCCATATTTTGGGGATGAGGCCAGAAGCGTTGATTGCATCGAAGGTTTTTGGCCAAGATGCCAGCCCACCATTTTGGGTGTAGTTTAATGGCTTCAGCAGGGATCAGATCGGGCCCTGGGGCTTTACCCGGTTTCAGCTGAGCTATTAGCTTGGCTATTTCGTCAGGATCGGTGGGAGGCCAAATAGGTAAGTGGGTAAACAGATGCGTCAGGTGGTCAGAGGGAGCATCCGCCTGTGAGAAGCATTTCTTCAGGAACAATTCCCATGTCGGTGCAGGGATGACTGCCCTTGGGTATTTCCTCACCCTTCTGTTGATCAAAGACCAGAATTCCCTGGATCTAAGTGATTTTGAAGCAGTAATCAAAGCCTGCCAGCGATTGTGTTGCCACTCACGTTTGGCAATTTTCTGTGTGCGTTTGTAAACTAGCTTGGCTTGTGCATAACTAGCATGGACATAGTGAAACATAGGCAGCCCTATAGTTTCAGTGCCGTATCTGAAGCTCAAGGCTTCCTTTTAATCAAAAAATGAAAAATGTCTGGGAGGTGGATAATAAGAAGGTGTTATAAAGAAAACATTGACAGATCCTTGATTATACAATTATAAACAACAGTGGGATGAAGCTAATGATTGTAGACAGATCAATGTAAAAGAAAGACAAGGAGATGAAAATTATATGAATAAATGTTTCTCCTATGTAGAAGTGGAAGTTGGCAGAAAGAGTAATGTTGTTGAATGAGCTCCCCCTTCCCATCCCCCACACCCACTCAACACCCATAAGATATTCTATATACAGAGGGCAGTTTGATATGGAAGCTGAAGTATCTTTAAAAGTGAAACCAGATCAAAGAGCATATGCCAAAAAAGGAAGAAAAGGACATGAATTTTTCAAAGGTGACTCAAAGCCATCTGAGCTAAACAAATTGGAAAAGATGGCATTCCAACTGGAGAAGGTGAAATAAAAGGCCAGTGAGTTTGTGAGCAAAGTGTCACACAGAGAGAAAATGCCCAAAAGTGGATGTTGACGATGTACTAGTGAAAAATGATCAGAAGAAGACCTAGTTTACACGTCAGCTTGTTCAATCTGGTTGCTGACCTCCAACATCAAGAGAGAGGCTGCCACTATCAGGGAATTCCAGGCCACAGACATGGGAACAGGCCGATGGAGGAGGATGTGTTAGGGTAGATGGTTGCAGTTTGGGGAAATTAGGCAGGGCTGTTTGTGGAGGGTTTGCATAATAACATTGTGGAGGTCTCCCATGAGACAAAAAATCCTATTGGCCTTGATATAGAGCTGCAGGTGATAGCTCAGGAGCTGGAGTACAGTTCCATTATTCCTGACCAGTGGCCATGTTGGTTAGGACTGATGAGAGCTGGAGTTCAACAAAATCTGGAGGACTACAGATTCCTCATCACTGCATAGCCACTTCTGGCATCCTTTTGATCCTTTAACGCATGTAATATACTCAAACCTCTTGCCCTGGTGAACAACCTGGCCACCAAGTGGGCTCCATAAAGTGGAACAGGTGAATGTGTCAATGCCTGAGCCATTCAGATGTTTCAGGGGCTAGCCAGGGATTTGACTAGGGCACCAGTCATATCAGCCAGAAAATCCCCCAGAACCATCTGGAAACACATTGGATCCATCAGCAGTGAAGTCCTGAACCACCCAGAGTCAGACACCTCAGCATGGATGTTGAAGTCCCCTACAACCAGATATCTGGGAGTCCTCAACACTGCCTCTGAGACCAGCTCCATCCACTCAGGCAGGGAGACTGCTGAGCATTGAGGCAGGCAGAATTCCTAATCTGTCCAGATTGGCCAATGCCAGGAGCAAACACTTTAGATCTCCCCACAACTGGACAGAGATCCTGGGGAGAGAGATGAAATCTCTATAGTCTATAGCAGCCCCACCCCCTCCCTAACCCTCAAGTCTGCCTTGATGCTACACTGAGTACCCAGGTGGGTACAAGTGGGTGAGACTGATTTCATGGTTCTGACCCATTCAAGTCTCAGTGATACAGACCAAGTTGGTCTCCTCTTCCATAATCAGATGATGGATGAGGGAAGTCTTACTCGGGAGCTGACATGGCATTCAGCAACAGCAGCTGCAGACTCAAGGGTTGGCTGATAGGACTGCCACAATTTCCCAAGGTTGGAGGAGGGGCTGGCACATGGCACAGTCACTAACTGCCCATGCCTTGTAACCCTTAGCTGGCTGCAAGCCTCACATCATACCTCCCCTTGCCCAGAACTGCAATTGGGGCCACCCCTGTTCTCCCCAGCTCCTCTCAACCCCAGGCACATCAGGTCCCTTAATAGAGATTTTAAAAACCACAATTTTTTTTTTTTTTAAAAAAAGAAGAAGTTTAAAAGCTTTCTAACATTTTAATCAATCAGGGCAATAATAACAGAGCTCTCCCCACAAAACCACCCAACCCAAGAATTTGTTCAGCTGCCTCTGCTTTTGTAGCTAGTGTAAGTCTGGTTCCTGCCCTCCCAGGCCAGGTGGGAAATGCCTGCAAGGCAGGATGCAGGTCTTCTGGGATTTGCAGCCAAGAGAGCCCCTGGCCTTTTCAGCAGCCTTAGTCAGTTGGGGCCCTGCCCTACCAGGCCAAGTGGAAATTTTCTATATCAACACTGGTTAAAGGTTGTACCCATGGACTGTGCCAGAGGCCAGGCAAGAAATGCTTGCCTTTCATCACCAGAACTTAATAGATCCTTGCTGTAGATTGTATGGCATATAAGAACAAAGGGTAAAGGGAGGTCATCTCATGGTTTTAACAAAACCCACAAACTTGAAGCAATTCTCCACATTGTCTTTAAATTTTACTGTTTATGTTACACCTCTCCTTATTCTGTTGTAACATCCCTCCACCCCAAAGATACTAGCCTTATTAGTTTGTTGCAGGGGCAGAGGATGGGGGGGGGGGCTTTAGCAAAGAGATTTGAGATTGTAGTCCACTAAACTGTGTTCAGTGTGTACGCACTGAAATAAATTTGACATTAGTTCATCAGCAGCCCTTATTTTCTTACCCTTTTCATCTTTTTGTTGTCCTTATTTTCTCACTGTGTGTTTTAAAACTAATTCCACATCTATCTGCTGGTTGGGATGCCAGCCAAGGTGGCTTTTTGGTCTGACCCAGCGGGGTTCTTCTCATGGCCTTACATCACTTTATGGTTCATGGGTTTCTCATCCTTCCTTTTGCCCTCTTAGAAAATTTCACACATCTAATAGATTCTATTTCATTCATTTCCTATCTGGATGGGTCCAGCTTCTGACTTTAATTTTTAATTCTCAGTCTCAGCATACATTTCTTATGTTGTTCCTAGGGAACCAATTACAAGCTCCCTAATATCTTTTTTTCCTGCTATTTTTTATCATTATGAGTCAAAAATGGTTGAAATATAGATGGCTGAGGGACTCTAGCTTTGGACTGGTTACACAAATGTCAGAAATATTTGTATGTATGTGCTTAAATTCTGCCCTTCAGACAACATTCCACTATTTTTCTGGATGTTGTCTGCCTGTCTGACCTTCCAGTAACGCCTCCCCTTCCGCTTTATTTTTATAGCTATGGCATTCAATATCTGCTTCTTCAGTTCCTTAAACAGCTTGAGATAGAGATTATCAGCATCTGCTTTGAATATTATAAATGATGCACTTAAAAACCTTTCCCCCCTTTTTTTCTTTTTTGTTGAATGCAGATTTACCACCCCAAGTCTACATTTATGTGATGGATGGGGTGGGGGGAGATCCTAGGCACATATGTATAAAGCATTATTACACTACTTTAAATAGTCATTAGGGGGACATGGGTGGCACTGTGGTTTAAACCACAGAGCCTAGGGGTTGCCGATCAGAAGGTTGGTAGTTTGAATCCTCACGACGAGGTGAGCTCCCATTGCTCAGTCCCTGCTCCTGCCCACCTAGCAGTTCAAAAGCACGTCAAAGTGCAAGTAGATAAATAGGTACCGCTCCAACAGGAAGGTAAATGGCATTCCCGTGCGCTGCTCTGGTTCGCCAGAAGTGGCTTAGTCATGTTGGCCACATGACCCGGAAGCTATCTGTGGACAAACGCCAGCTCCCTCAGCCTGTAAAGCGAGATGAGCACCTAGCGGTCAAGGGTACCTATACCGGTAGTCATTGTAAGCATTCTAAGCATGTAATGCTTAGGTGATTCCCAAGGTGTCCTGCTCATGGTCATGTCGGGACAAGACAGGTGTTTATACATAGCCGTCTGCATGCAATAACATTACTAGACCATAAAAAAATAGTGTGTGGTCCTACATGAGACACCTAGCATGACCATTGGAGGCATGTAAATAACAACTGCACCAAAGCACTACCAGTATAATGAAGGATTGTCTGCACCATAAATAAAAGACTGAATCATTCTCTCTCTTTTTTAAAAAAAAATGTATTTAATGATTTTCAGTTACAGGTGAATTAGATATAAAAAAGAGATAGAAGAGAGAATAATATCAACAATAACAATAACAAAAAATTGGAGTAAAGAGCCATCACAAAAAGGGAAAAATAAAATAGAGTCAATCCCAGTTGTGGTTCATTGGATGTACAGTAGTCAGCGGCAAGTGTTATTCCACTATGTTCCGTGTGATGCTGGCATATGGGAGCCATGCTCATTAGTTTGTGCATATTCAATAAAATATACCGTTGCAAAAAAAAGTTTTTCTTTTTCTTTCCAGTCCAGTGCTCTCACTGTGAGGCTGCAAGTTTGTCTCTAAGTATAGAGCCCCATTCTAATAATAATAATAATAATAATAATAATAATAATAATAATAATAATTTATTACTTATATCCTGCCCATCTGGCTGGGTTTCCCCAGCCACTCTGGGCAGCCATTAAAAACTTCCCTAGACAGGTCTGCCTTCAGATGTCTTCTAAATGTCAGGTGGTTGTTTATTTCTTTGACATCTGATGGGAGAGCGTTCCAGAGGGTGGGTGCCACTACCGAGAAGGCCTTCTGCTTGGTTCCCTGTAGCTATGCTTCTCGCAGTGAGGGAACCGCCAGGAGGCCCTCGGCGCTGGACCTCAGTGTCCGGGCAGAATGATGGGGGTGGATATGCTCCTTCAGGTATGCTAGCCCTTTTATTTATTTATTATATTTCTTCCATGACAAAACTCCATATGTTGTGCTAGGTAGCTGTGTCTTGCGCTTTCAGTTGATGGGACTCCAAAACAGTTTCAGTAAATAACTGCAAAGTAGAACAGAGAGGGTTTATCCTCCTAGGAGCACATGCATACAGACAGTGCATTGGAACTGAGCAAAGGCATTTTAATAAATAAAGGTAAGAGAAGTATTGACTTTGCATAGTGGAACCTGTTGGAATTATTTTGTTGCCCCATATCAATTTTTCCCTCTCAAACAAAGTCCCCTTACAACGACAAGTGCACACATTTCTCCTAGCTTGATTAGTGTTGCCTTCTGAAAGAGGCTCATAAAAATTGCAGTCATGGAAATTCTCTGTTGCATCATACAGGTCATGCAATAATAAAGAACTTTCAAAAGCAGATGTCAAACCAACAAATAACAGAGGTTACAGAGAAGGATATTTTATACAACAAGTCGATTTTATACCACAACAAAGGAACAAGTATATAATCTGGAGTCCTGAAAGATTAAAACAAAAAACTGAAAATCATCGCCGTTAATGAAAGCAGTGCAAAGGCTTAATTGATCTGGCCAGTCAGAATTACTACATTCAGTAGAAAAATCTTCCCCTTTGTTCCTGTATAAATAATAAGTAATTTAAAAACTAACAGTCTAGACATAGAAGGGTCAGTGCATAAATATGCTAACAGACCTGACAGAAAAGAAAAATGGCATGGTTCAGGCCAAAGGTCCACTGTTTCCCATAATGACCAATCATATGCTTTCACGAAGTCCTCAGATAGGCTGTCAGTATGTTCTAGTCAGAAAGACTAGTTCCCACATGTATGCACATAGCTTAATTTCTCTGCCCTTGATAAATGGAAGCTAAATTGGAAACTATCTGTGTGAACTGAAAAGCCTTGGAAAAGCATCGAGTCTGACATGATATGAAATGTACAGAAGTTTCATCTATGCTATTATAGTCACTTTCATATGCATGGCATCACAGAATAATATAATTTTAGAGTTGAAAGGGACCTCAAGGGCCATCTAGTCCAACCCCTTTGAATGGAGGAGTCCATACTTGCTAATGTACTCCTCAGGCGACGAACATGCATGTGTGGAAAAGCTCAGTGTTGTCTAACTAATACTTCCCATTGATTTCAACAGGATATATGTATGCAGTTGCCTAGCTCTTGATTTGGAAAAGATAAGACTTATAAATTCCTAGAAGATGGATCTTTATATTTTGAAACTCTGTTTTAGAACTAGTTCTCACACACATCTGTGTAAGTAAATTGTTACCCATGGTAATTTTAATCCATTTAGATTTCTTCAGGAAATAATGGTTGAAGGAAGAGCTGAGTTATGGAGCTATAGGGGTGAGAGTCAAGTAAGTCACACTCAGAGTTAGACCCACTGAAATAGATGAATTTACCTCTATCTTCTCCGTGTATGACTAACATTGAATATAAAGTGTAAGATGGAGCTATTTCTACTTCAGGGTACTGCAGGCATGTCCAAAGTCCGTTTCAGGGACCTAATCCGGCCAGCTGGTTGGTTTAATACGGCCCCTGTGGCAGTTTATTTCCTGAGGTAAAATCCTACAAAAACCCCTCAACAGTCCTAAAAAAAGGTAACAACTTTGGTTGGCCCTTTGGTCGGCCCTCATGGCCCTTCACTTCATCAAATTTGGCCCTCTTTGAAAAAAGTTTGGATAGCACTGAAGAGTTAAAAGTCAAAGAGTTCAAGAGAAGCAGAGAAGGGGCTGCTGGATGTCAGGAGCTGCATTCTCTCCCGTGCGGCAGAGTGTGTGTGACTACTGGATCACATGCCCTGTGAGTTGACATTCCATACTTTGGAAGCGTGGAAACAGAAGGAACTGTGCGCCACCTCCATCTTTGTTCTGTCCTGTTGTTGTTCTCTCTCCGAGGACCCCCCCCCCATCCGCTTCCGCTGGGAAAGCACCCCGGTCACCCGCCCCTTCCCATTGTGCCCTGTCCCTCTCCCTGCAAGGGTTCAGGTGAGTGCAAAACGCCTTGGGGCGCAGCAAGCTGGGGGGGATGGGGGAGGATGCAATGTCAGTGGGATGATGGAGGGGGAGACAGCAGGCAGGGAAGCTGATGGGCAAGTGGGGGGGGAGAGACCCCCCCAAATGAAGGGAGGTGGGTGTGCAGTTGAGGTCCCCCCCCCCATTTCGAGTATTCCGAATAGCAATAGGGATGCTATAAACACATGCAGAAATACTAATGTTTCCTAACTTTCAGCTGAGTTTCCTGCATTCCAGGGGTTGGACAACCTATTGCTTAATAGATTTAATTCCACTTCCCATATTAATCATAATACAAAACAAAACGATACAATATAATACAACCCAAATACCTTTATTGGCATTTCAAGTTAAGACATTTCAAAATGGCATCAGATGCAAAGTCTTTCTTCTTCCTGTTTCCGAGAGATTTTATTATTTTATTAGAGATTTTATTTTATTAGACACACTTGCAAGTGGGGTATTCCAAGATCAGGTACAACTTCATCAGGAAAAACACATCTTACAAAGTCGCTTGTCCAGCCGCAAGTTCCTCCTTCCACGCCCACAAGAAGGGGTGTGCCAGTTTACAGAAGTATCGCGTCCGCCTCATTAACATTTTACCATTCCACTTCCCATATTAATCATAATACAGTACAAAACAATACAATATAATACAATCCAAATACCTTTATTGGCATTTCAAGTTAAGACATTTCAAAATGGCATCAGATGCAAAGTTTTTCTTCTTCCTGTTTCCTGTTTCCGAGAGATTTGAGTGGGGAAATCCTTTCGATTCCTCAATAATAAGAGGCAGTGGGGTGAGGGAGGCCAGGGCCACATCCACACCATTTAAAGCGCTATGAAGCCGCTTTAAACACTCATGGCTTCTTCCCCAAAGAATCTGGGAGATATAGTTTGAAAAGGGTGCAGAGAGCTGTTAGGAGGCCCCCTGCTCCCCTCCCAGAGTTCCCTGACAAGAAGGGAACCCTACTCCTAACCCTAACTCTAATGCTAACCCTTAAATAGAACTACAATTCCCAGAGCTCCCTGGCAAGAAGGCAAGCCTAACCCTACCCCTGATGCTAACCCTAACTCTAACCCTTAACTAGAGCTACAATTCCCAGAGTTCCCTCACAAGGAGGGAACCCTTCCCCTACCCCTACCCCCTAACCCTAACCCTACCCTAACGCTAACCCCCCTAGCAACTCTTCATCCCCTTAAGCACCTATAGTTCCCAGAATCCCTGAGGGGAAGCCATTCCTGTTCAAAGTGTCTTCATAGCACTTCCAATGGTGCACCTAATGTGTCCCAATGTTTCCTCCCTCATTTTCTTCTCTCTCCCCACTGCCCCATCACTTGCAATGCAGCAGATGTCCGCCTGCAGTCTCCCTTCAAAGCTCCTTCTCTCACGTCTGGCCTTGTCCATTGTTCACTGCCAGGATTTCACGTTCATTTCTCCGATGTAAATAGGGACGTCCTGCGGTTCTCTTCATGACTTTGAAGGCTGGACTTGGGGAAAACCTCACCGGCTCCAGACATCCCTGTAAGGCAAAGGCAAGCAGGTGAGTGGGATGGCCCCCATCCACAGTATCCACAACCACACAACCCGACTGCCTGTTTGGCTGCCTGTTCACAAACAAGGCTTCCAAACCAGTTTGCATCCATCTCAGCCAGCGTAGCCTCGTGGCATCCACTAGCCTCAGTGCAAACTCTTCTGCCAACCATCCACCAGCTGCAGCCTCACCAGGTCCATTGCCAGACATCAACCAGCTTCAGAGCTGAATATCAGTCGCCTTCAAGTAGCGATCCCACCAGCAAGTAAACTTTGTGCTAGCCTTCTCCTTGCTCCACAGCATCCCAGCACCGGGCGATTGCCTCCTTCCGCTTGCCAGCTTGCCGCCACGGGGCAGGAGACCACCAGGGCTGAGTGCCAGCGAGCTGCCCATTTCTCTCTGGGGAGGGCAACTGCCGAGGCTTGTGCCTTGGCCCACATTTATACCCACTCAGCTGCCAAATGTTTTTGTGACATCCCAGTCAACCCACCAACAATGGCAGCAGCTGGGGAGGCATAACCCCACCCCCTCAGTCCTCACAATGGTGAGCACAGCTCAGCAGCCAACACACAAACACACACAGACACCAAGTTGTGCCTTATCTGTGAAGGCCACACCGGAAACCCAAGGGGGCAGAATGGGGACATTTTTCAGCCCCGGGGTTGCATTTCCCTCCACACAACACTAGTCAAATGCACCAATGAACAGAGCAATGAATGCAAGCCGTACCTTTGCACATGAAGCTGCTCAAGGAATGACATTCACAGAGAAAGTTAGCAATAAATTTAGTCAAATTTATTGCATTTGACTAAAAGCCATTACAAATCCAGTTACAAAAGCACCAAACCCAGTGACCCAAACTATAGCTCCCGGATTCCTTGGGGGAAGAAACCAGGTGGATGCCTTGTGAACTCAGCGAGGTGTCCAGTGATGGCTACATACTACCTCCAGGTTCAAAGGTGGCATATTTCTGTATATCAGTTCCTGAGAATCACGAGGGCTGATGTGGTCAGATTCTGCTTGCAGTTTTTGCACAGGCATCTGTGAGAATAAGATGCTGAACTTGGGCCACTGGCCTGATCCAGGCAGCTTTCTTATGTTACAAAGAAGTCTTCCAAGAAAGAGCCTGGCAGCACTGTTGCACCCATGTCTACTTGGAAGTAGACATGTCTACTTGGAAGCTGCCCCATGTCCAGGGGGCGTGGCGCGGCCGCCTGTGGGGGTTTGGTGCCCAGCATGGGGGGCAGCCACGATGGCACCCCACCGGGATAATACTACCGGGGGCGGTGCACTCCCCCTGCCCCCTTCTTCCTCCGCCAGTGATTAGGTGACTTTCTGAAACTTGCAGCATTTCTTGGAGTGCTACATTAAAAGTATTCTCTTGGAAGGCTTCCTTTGTAGCATATGAAAGCTAGCTGGATCAGGCCAGCGGCCAAAGTTCAGCATCTCGTTCTCACAGACGTCTGTGCAAAAACTGCCCTGAATCTGACCTCGGGATTCTCAGGAACCTATAGACAGAAATATGCCACCTTTGAACCTGGAGGTAGTATGAAGCCGTCACTGGACACCTCACTGAGTTCACATGGCATTCACCTGGCTTCTTCCCCCAAAGAATCTGGGAGCTATAATTTGGGTCATTGGGTTTGGTGCTTTGGTAACTGAATTTGTAATGGCTTTTAGTCAAATACAATAAATGATGGATAGATGGATGGATGGGAAAGTGTTTTTTTCCTGAGATACTAACTTTCTCTCTGCATGTCATTCCTTGAACAGCTTCCTGTGGAAAGATAAGGCTTGCTTTCATTGCTCTGATCATTTGTACATTTGACTAGTGTTGTGTGGAGGGAAATGAAGCCCCCGGCTGAAAAATGTCCCCCTCCTGCCCTCCTGTGTTTGAAATTCTAGAACAAGTAACTGCCTCTTTCCCCTCAGCTGCTATGTCTGTTGGTGACATCACAAGAGACCATAGATAGACAGGGCTGGGGAAACTAGGCCTCAAGCGGGGCATTTATTAATAACGAAAATCCTGGAGTATAGTCACAGAGATTGTTGGGACTCCAACTTCCATCAGCCCCACCCCTAATATCTATGGATGCAGGGAAAATTAATAATAATAATAATAATAATAATAATAATAATAATAATAATGGCCATCTGGTGGGAGAAATAATAAGCTTCAGCTTTGGAAGGCCTGGGGTATGTGATTTTGGGGTTGGACTAGATGACCCTTAGGTCCCTTGTATGATCTCCTCTCCAGTTCAATCTTCTAAACTCTGACTGAATAAGCATGATAGATCCCTGAGTTTCTGCCATTGACTTGTGATTCTTCCTGCAAAATGTTTTTTAAGCCCATTAAAGTTGAATGATCAGAGACCCTTTCCTTCCATTGAAGCAAAGGGCAGCTTATTTCCTGGGGTGAAATCCTAAAAGAACCTCAGCAACTTTTATCCTAAAAAAAAAAGTTTAATAACTTTGGTTGGCCGTTTGGTTGGCCCTCGCGGCCCTTCACTTCATCAAATCTGGCCCTCTTTGAAAAAAGTTTGGACACCACTTGAGTAGTTCCTCAGTGCTCACCGATAAATATTGCTTGAAGGAGGTACTACAAGCTATTATCTGTTGTGTCCAGTCAACTCAATAGTCTATTGATAAATAAATCCCCAGAATTTGGTATAACCCTAGTCACTATACTCCAGGAATTTCTGTAATATCAAAAGTTGCACTTTGGACCAAAGGTGGGGAACATCACCAGGCATCTCTGTCTGGTCATGGGAACTCTTCCCAGGCCAAACACTTCACTGGCCTGCCTTATAATCTGAATCTTTCTTGACTCAGAATGTGCACTTGAGCTCAGGCCAGGCTTCTTGCTTGTATGGATGGAGGGTAGAGAGATAAATATGCATAAGTATGCAGAAACTTGCTTATGGTACAAAGGTTGTTGTGTTGGTGATTGTTGTTGTCATCGTCATCAACATCATTATTTTGTTTATTTTGCTTATGAATCACTTCCCTGAGGTAGTTCTCTTGCATCTGTTGCTCTGCCTCCCTGACCACTATTGTCATGTGGTACCTGGAAGGTTTGTCCAGAACAGAACGTGCTACATGGGGTGAACAAGGTTCCCTACTATTATTCTCCATTTCTGCCAACCAAACTACTTTTCCTGCTGTTGACAGGAAATGCACCCCACAAAAAAGGGAAGAAGCTACACTCTATTACAATACTAGCAATAATTATATAAAGTTCTTGCAAGCACACTTACATGAAGTAATTCAGCTTGTCATTGATATATCTCTTAACAGAACAGCAAAGCAAAACTTGGAGCAAACAGATATTAATGAAGCATTGAATCCATTTTAAATCAATTTACACATTAATGCACTGCTAAATATAAAACAATTCATCAAAGCCTGAAATAACTCCAATTTAAGAACAATTTTTTAAAAAACAAACCCAACACTACTGACATATGCATCAGATTTGCCAATATGGTAACTGCAGGGTTAATCCAGTGGAATTTATCATAAATTTGCTTGATAAAATTTTCTTTTCACGAATGCTGATTAAAATGGGATTATGCCATGCAAGATAAAATTTATTGCTAGTATAATAAAAGTCTAAAAATGGCATGACAAGAAAGCCACGTCCTGAAGTGCACAATAGAGCTATTTCAAAATACAATGGCACATTTCATTTTATGACATGTATATCCTGCCTTTCCTCCAAGGAGTTCAAGGTGTGGGTGCCCCCTTTCCATTTCATCCTCCTAAGAATAATTGTGTGGGTGAGGGCAGGCTGAGAGGTGTGGCTGACCCTGTGGGATTCATGACTGAGTAGGGATGGAGGAGAAATTCAATTCACATTCAATGGTGCCTTTTGTGAATTTTTCACTGTCTGAAACAATCTGATTATGGAAATGCAGCCAACCTTCAAAATCCAGACTAACACAACTTTTGCAATGCAGTTCTCCAACACACACACAGACACACACACACACACACACACACACACACACGCATAAATTGGAGTGGAAGTGAGTACAAAAATTAACATGTTCATAAAGATAACATATAAAAATGCATCATATTAAGAATAATTGCTTTAAAAATTGTTCATTAATTAATACTGTATACAAAACATGTGCTTATCAGTAGAAATTTGCAACAAAATGCTAATGATTTTTCATTTTTAAAAATACAACTTGCTGCAGAAATCTGGAGAACTGAGTTTTTGACTGTAAAATCCTTAAGTGAAATTGATGGATCTTTCCACTTCTGTGACTGAGTGAGGATTTGAACTCAGGTCTCTAGAGATAACAGTGAGGGGATTTTTTAGTTGTTGATTCTTAGGGATGGACAAGTCAATCAATTCCATATTTTCTCAGTTCTCTTTTTTGCAACCTTAAGTTTAATGTCTCAAATTTTCATGTATATTTGCAAAATAAAATAAAATAAAAGTCCACATGAAAATGCGCAAACAATTGTTTCTGGGAGGATGAAACGGAGAGTGGGCATACACACCACAAACTCTTTGGAGAAAAGGAAAGATATGCATGTTGTAAAATGAAATGTAGAGTTATATTTTTTAAATAGCAGTATGTACACTTCAGAACTCAGATTTCTTGCCAAGCTGTTCTTAGAGTTTTATTATATGAGCCATGAAATTCTATTGGCATTTCTCCAAATATGCACATTCGGCATGTAACTTTGGCAGAGAGAAGGGTTGTGGTTCTGTGGTGGAGCATCTGCTCTGTTTGCAGAAGGTAGCCAGGTTCATGCCCTGCCTTCTTCAGTTAGGGCTGGGGAAAACCCATGTCTGAACATCTAGAGAGCTGCTGCTATTTAGGTAAACAATACTGAGCTAGAGGGACCAGTGGACTGATCTGTAAATAGCTGCTTCCTGTTATATATCCTCAGGGCTGCTGCTATCAGACAGCCACTTTGGGTGCAGACCTCAGAGAGGTACAATGCTGACTTTCGAGGGACACTGTTTTATACTGATTAGTTTTTGTTATAAATTCCTGGTAATATTTTACTTTTATATTTTAAAGAATTTTTGAAGGAATTCATACATTAGAAATTCTTTCAATGTCTAGAGTGGTACCTTGGGTTACAGACGCTTCAGGTTACAGACTCTGCTAACTCAGAAATAGTACCTCGGATTATAAACTTTGCTTCAGGATGAGAACAGAAATTGTGCTCCGGCGGCGCGGTGGCAGCAGGAGGCCCCATTAGCTAAAGTGGTGCTTCAGGTTAAGAACAGTTTCAGGTTAAGAACGGACCTCCGGAACGAATTAAGTACTTAACCCAAGGTACTACTGAATATGAAATAGATCATAGAACTGATTGGAGGTTATGTAATATCTATCTATCTACATCAAGGGTAGTCAACCTTTCTATACCTACCACCCAGTAATGCATCTTTCTTGATGGTAAAATTTCCTCACCACCCACCTTTGCTCAATGGAAGGAGGATTCAGCTTGTGCCGTACAACCCCACACCACCCACCTAGAATCCTGAAACGCCCACTAGTGGGCAGTAGGAACCAGGTTGACAACCCCTGGTCTACATACACAAAAAGTGAAAATGCACTTAATTTAAAATCTTACAACGGCATCTTAATCTTATTTAGAAAAAGTTTTCTAGTGAGCTATGGCTAATCAAAAAAGGACCATCTGGAGCTCACTGTTGCAAACGAAAGGCAGATAAAGCTAAGGAGCAGGCAAAGCAAGAGGTTTTCTTCCTGAAATAGCTTTGTACACAGAAGAACAAGAATATGATTATGCTCTTGTTGAAACTAGCACTGAGGGAGTTGGATGTCGCACTCCTACTACAAATGGTATAAACTTGAATACCAAAGTTTTGCAAATTGGTGATATTTCTGGAAAGCTCACAGAGGAAAAAGAATATGACAAGAAAAGTGAAAGTACTCTAAAGTCTGAAAAAGAACACAGTATTGTGCCTGACTTGAATTACAGTGACCCTGCTTACTGCCCTAACTTGTGCTATTATAATTTGTGACAGCTTGTCCACAGCAGGTTGCATTTCCCATAGATTCAAATAACATTAAATGTTTTCCTATCTACTGCAAGAGGAGACTAGCAAATGATGAAGAAGTACGCTGTTAATGGCTGATATATTCAACCTCAAAAGATGTGTGTCTTTTTAAAAAAAAGTTATTGATGTAAGTTGTTTGGGGTGGGGCGGGGGGGGGGGAGAGGGAAGGTAAATCAACCCTGCAAGAAACAGGTTTATTAAAATACAGAAAATGTGAGTGGTTGCTTAGGCATTGGTTATGACTATCTGTCCTTGCCCCCCAAGGACAGATCTGGCACTTCCGGGCACCTCGGAAGCCAGCGTGGGAAACAAGTATTGGGAGAGAAATGAGGCTGGGAATCAGTCCAACACCGCTCACCCTCATGTTCCGGTGGGGCTTGCACGGCCCAAGCCCGGCACCACGGACAAGGACAAAAGAATGGCAAGCCCCTGGATTCCTTTAACAGAATTCCCATTCGCATCATTTGGAGGGATAGGCACCTTACCCCTCCAAGCACCAATTTAACCAATGCCTAACCGCCAACCTTACAAGTTGTGACGATTTGCTACGCAGTAGGCAAAAACCAAATGGCAACAGCCAATCAGCCAAATGGCAAAATTCCTACCAGGCCCCCGCTCAAAGGCGAACGACCCCATGACAGGCATAGCAAGGTCAAATGAACCCAAGAACCACCCTATAAAAGGGAGGCGGGGCGGGTGATCCGATGCAAAACGGCCAAGAGGATGTCCTCTCGTCTATCTCCTCTATTTATAGACTCTTACCCCTCCTCCGAATTGGCAACACTCAAAAATCCCCAGCAACCCAGTTAACCCTTTACAGGCTTGGGTTCTCACCAAATTTGCCTAGTCATGATGGTGGCCTGTTCCCCAACCGCAACACGTGCTCTCTGCTAGTGAGAACACGCTTTGTGGAGCTGGGATACAGTCGGGGGAAGAGGGGGTTATTGCAAGCAGCTGCAAAAGGGGAAGTGGCAGGGGGGAGGGTGGTCGGGGGAGGGGTTTCTTATCTTGGTTTCTCACCCCAGGAGCATATGGTGAGGAGGACTTTGCTAGGGAGAGGGGTGCTAGGGCAGAGATAAGGTGTTGGGAGAACCCTTGATCTTGGTGTGGAAAGTTAAATTCGCAGCTGTCTGGCTGGAAGTGGGAGGGGGAAGGCTGCTTAGTTTGGAGATCTGGCTTTACAGTGAGTGGGGAAGGGGGAGGGAGGGGGACTAGAGAGCCGCTTTGCTGCAGGCTGGGGAGGGAGGGGAGATTGTTCATAAGAGGATTCACTTGGGCTGAAAAGGTTCCCCACCTCTGCCTTAGAAAAATAGTGAAGATAATCTCCAAAAGAATATATTGATAAATAAAAATCCCAATGGGCACAGCAGGGTGGGCAACCAACACAAGCAGCAGAGGAGCCCAGCGCAACAAAAACAGCCCAAGGTATTGTGTTGGCAACTGAGCGAAGCTGGTGCCTTTTGGTGAAAGCAAAGTGCGCTGGACAATCCCAGGCACGCAGGAGGGCGGAGCTGGCCGACCGCCTCAGCGCCTGGCTGGCTGGCTCACCCCTAAAGTCATGTGCAGAGAGCCAGTGTGGTGTAGTGGTTAAGAGCGGTAGTCTCGTAATCTGGGGAACCGGGTTCACTTCCCTGCTCCTCCACATACAGCTGCTGGGTGACCTTGGGCTAGTCACACTTCTCTGAAGTCTCTCAGCCCCACTCACCTCACAGAGTGTTTGTTGTGGGGGAGGAAGGGAAAGGAGAATGTTAGCTGCTTTGAGACTCCTGAAGGGGAGTGAAAGGCGGGATATCAAATCCAAATTCTTCTTCTTCCCTCAGCAGAAGAGTCCGTCGCAGCGCTCTGACTGACGGGTGGGCTCTTCCCCAGACCCCAATTCTCAGGCCCCAGACTCTTGGCCTGGTGGCCCTGAGAGCCCAGCACCTGGGGGCCCCACACTCCTCCCGCCTATGGTCAAGATGGCCCTGCTGACCACTTAGAAAACCATCAGACATGGAGAGAACTTGAATTGTGCTTATCTGAAGGAAAACCAATTGGTGATATTATCCAGCAGAAAAGTAGGCATGTATAACAACATTGGCTAGAAATCTTGGAACACTTGATTACTTTGGTCAGAGTTCATGGCATGCAAAACTTGGCATTCCATAGTACAACTAAAAAGCTGTACAGTGCTAGCAATGGATTTTTTTATTTTACATTTGTAGAATATCTAGCGCTTTTCAATCCTATCATGAATGAACAATTGTGCAGAATTAAATATCAAGAAACAATGGTTCATTACCTAGGGAAAGATACCCACAATGAGCTTTTGCAGTTTCCAGCAGGTACTGTAAAGCAGGACATGCATTTTAGGACATGCAAACTCAACCAAATGCTACTCAGTTATTCAGGACTGCACATTGAACAAATGACCATGATGGTACGTTATGTCGATGTAATCAAACCATCACACAATGAGAAGTCTGAGACTGAGGTTCCAATAAGAGAACATTTATTGGGATTTGTTGCACTAAAGGAAACTATAGATGCTTTTATGTTAGAAACTCTTCTTGGGCAGGTGGAGCAAATAGGATTACCAACTGAGAATCTCCCTGGTCAAGGTTATGATAATGGGAGTAACATGAAAGGCAAGAAAATGCTTCAGGAGACAGGAAGGAACAGAGGCCAAGTGGGAAGCAGAAGATGCGTATGCCTGGCAGCTTCCTCCTTTTTGCAGTTTCTCTTTCTTCTTGCTCATACCTGCCCCTCTTTTTTGCCTATGGTTTCAAGCCAACTTTAATGAAACCCAGATTACTCTGAATAAACCTAATTTGGTCTAGGATTTAGACATCAGTCAAATCCAGTACACAGCCCTACTGTATATAGCTGAGGAGACCCACAATGGTCATCAATGGATGCATCTACCAAAGAGTAGGGTAACTCTTTTAAGTCATGAAAATCAATCCGTTTGGGGCATGAGTCATAAAAAGCAACTCTTGTTAGTAATGTCTATCATTTGCTCATTGGTTGTTGTTGTTGTTGTTTTTTTAAAAAATTAAAATTAATGCGTGTATTCTTTTGGTCCTGAATCTGCTGCCAATCAACTTGATTGATAAGCTGCCCCAATCTCCAATATATCTAGTGCCACAAGCTCACATCAACACCTTTATAAATTCAAATCAGTATCCAGAGCTGCATTATCAACCCATTGCATGCTTACATGGATTACTTTGGATGATTATCAGCACTGTGTCATGGAAACCACTTGTGTATAATTGATTCTATGATTGTAACATGAAATGTTCTACTTTAAAATTCAGTATGCATCTTTACCTTGAATTGGAAACTACAGTATGTACAAGGAGTGCACCAACAAATAAATGTACATTGTCGTGCTATTTTTTTATTTTTAAAAATGGGCCTCACTCTGACTTAGAGCTGGTAAAAGGTAAAGGGACCCCTGACTGTTATGTCCAGTCGTGAACGAATCTGGGGTTGCGGCGCTCATCTCGCTTTATTGGCCGAGGGAGCCAGCGTACAGCTTCCGGGTCATGTGGCCAGCATGACTAAGCCGCTTCTGGCGAACCAGAGCAGTGCACGGAGAAGCTGTTTACCTTCCCACCAAAACGGTACCTATTTATCTACTTGCACTTTGATGTGCTTTCGAACTGCTAGGTTGACAGGAGCAGGGACTGAGCAATGGGAGCTCACCCCTTTGCAGGAATTCGAACCGCCCTTTTGATCAGCAAACCCTAGGCTCTGTGGTTTAGACCACAGCACCACCCACTTCCCATTTAGAGCTGGTTACAGAAGTTTAAATATAAATCAAAATAAAATCAGTTGCATTAATCAGTAGCCCCACCAGTTATCTGTAATCTGTTTGTAACATTGTAATTGTAATCTGTTTGTATCTTTGCATCCCTTGCTCCTACTTAAACCAGGGAGAATTGGGTTCTGGATGGTTAGGGAACCAGTTGCTACTGCTTCACAGGTGGTTTCCCTTGCATGCAGGGAAGCCACTCATGAAGGAGCAGCACCACTAAAATGGAGTTTTAAAATCCTTAACTGCCAGCCCCTGATTTGCTTTGGGATGGATTGGAGGCAGAGGGTAGTCCTTGAGATGGCCTAGGGTGATTCAGCTCAATATGGAGGCCACAGGGAGGCACTATGCCCAGCTGTAATGCACAGTCTATCCCTGAGTTCTCTGTCCACTCTGAAAGAGCCTTCTCCAACTTGGTGACCTTCTGATGTTTTTAACTACCACTCCCATCAGCCACAGAGAGCAGGGGTGATTTGATTTGGGGTCCAAAACATACAGAGTGCACCAGGTTGGGGACAGCTACTCTGTATAAACTGTACAAAGAATTTACTTCACTTTTTGTTTGAACACATACCTTCCAGCTCAGCTGGGTAAGCATTCATCTGGGCTAATCCAGAAGCAGAGCCACTGGAAAGCCTTAATCAACATGACTTCCATCACAGCACTTCCTTTTCCCAGTCCTAAGCTTCCATTGGCGCTCTGCTGAAGTACTGCAATGTTAGGAAGCCTGTTGCATATTCCAAACAAGTTGTTTATCAATTGCACAACAGCATATAAAAATTTAATAAGACAATTTTGATAGTGCTGTTAAACACATTATAAAAGAGGCGGTATCTCTTGCAAAAAAACAGGAGATGCATGTGAAATCTGTGTGTGCTTGGGGAGAGACTTCTGGCACCTGCTTAATTCATCACGTTCCTTTTTTATGATTTTCTACAGAGTTTCTTCTGCCCTGTTGTTAGTTTATAGATCTTGATGGTTGTAACTGTAAAACAAATAACCCCGTTCTCATTCATTCCCAGTATATGAGCTCATTGATGTGAATGAGTTAACCTACCAAGAGCATAATTCAGCTGTCTTTGTTCAACAGTAGTGATACCTAAGGTCTCTTCTGATGGCTAAAATAAAGTTTTCTTCTGAGATCTCTTAACTGATCTACACTGAGTTTTTAGTTTACATATATTTTGTTACTTATTTCATGTACAGCAATCCTGTGGCCCTCCAGGTGTTGCTGAATCCCAACTCCCATCGCTCCAGCCACCACAGCCAGTGGATGAAGATGATGGGATTTATAGCCCAGCAACAGCTGAACAGCCAAAGGTTGCCTATCCTTGAGCTACCTGCTCATTTTAAATGTTTGTTCCCCAGCTTGAAGCCTGCTAGTAATGGCCAAACACCAACCTGCTCAGCCCCCAAACCTGACTGTGTCCATCAAGCACTGACAAAAAAAAAACAACCCTTAAGGAATTTTGTGGGTATTGATGAGGAGAGACTTCATCAGGCAAGGCTTTCTTCCGCCTGCCTTGCCCCACCCTCCAGTCTCTGCTTCTCAATTTGTATTGTATTATTTTATGCACTGTGACTTGCAGTTGTTTTTATTGATTATAGTTTAGAAATTATTTATTATAATTATTAAAAGTGGATATCTGTTTAATTTTTATATGCTGAAATTTAATATTATTCTATACTATTTTAATGGATTGAATATTACTTTATTTGGTATAAGTTGCTTATTTTAAAGTTATGTTTTATTATCGCATTTTTGTATTGGATTAGATTGTTATAAGGTGTACATTCTTTGTTTCTTCAGCTTGCAAACCGCCTTGGGTATTATAAAATGGAAAAGCGGTATACAAATTAAAAGTGAAATGAAATGATCTTACCCTCTTGAAAGTAAGGAGGTAACAGACTTGTGAAAGCTAAGACTGCACCCCTAGCACAAGGGTTTTTGCACTACTGGACAAGTGAGTTTTAACACTGGGCTGCAGAGGAATCCAACACAACATTGCACTAGCAGAAGCTTGTTGTGTAACAGGTTGCACAATCTTTTGTGCAACAAAGTTGTCAGCATTCTCTTGAGCAACAGCAATGGTGCAAAACATTTCACCAGCAGAACCAATATACTGCTAAGTGACTTTAACTTAGCACCACATTGGATACAATCAAAAAGCTGTCATCATTTAAAACAAAAACAAGAAAACAACCTACAACAACAACAACATGATGATGATGAACAGGCTAGTAATAAAAGATCAGGAGATCTTGGGTGAACAAGCAGGTCTTTAGGAGAGGCTGGAATGACACATTTGCTGATCATCTAAACTCAATGGGGAAGTGATTCCAGAAGCAATGTACCATTGCAGAAAAGGCCCACTCCATGATTGCAACCAGATGGACCTACAAAAGTGATGGTTGCAATCATGGAGTGGGCAACCAGCACAACTCCATCAGCAAAGCTGTAACATGCTCACAGTAGGTTGTCCCCATCAGCAATGAGGTTTGCACCAGGTGATGTTTCCAGACCAGCCTATAACGTGCATTGTCATAATATAGTGTTGATGAGGCATACCTTCACATATCCCACATTCAGCAAATCCTGCAGCACAGGGTGAGATTGTGAAGGCTCCCTTGAGTACCTACAACTGCTCAGCAAAAGGTTTAGTCATGTATCACAGTGAAATGGCCCTTTCTATGTATTATGGTAGACCCTCTCCATTGCGAGAATGTTTCTGATGCCTGTTTCTGTAACCTTGTGTTGAACAAGTTTCTTAAGCAATGTCAGGAGCTGGGAAAGGAGAGCGAAGATATATAAATTTGGTCAATATATTATCTATTAAAAATGAATCCTTTTCCATGCATGTCTTTTGTAGAAATTCAATTTGAGGCCTGTAGCTGTCACCCATGCCTGCATTTTAAACATTCATTAATTTAATACAATTACTCTTTCCGCCATGGAATGATTACATCTCATTCTAACAGATGTTCCCTCTAGCATTAAAGAGGAGCAGTCTCTTAAATATACTTTACAGTGTTTTATGTAAACCCACCTTCTTTTCTAAGGGCTTCTCTGATAATGATAATTCAGTTCCGGCTTGATTGCTATTCCTTTCGTATTCATCATAAATGCATCGATGTCATGGGAAGGTGGGTGGGCAACATGAAATCAAAAAGATAGAATTAATGTCAATCCCAAAGCATGAAAGGATAAAAGAATGGGGGGAAATGAACTTTAAATCTTCCCAGTAACATATTGCAAACAAAATCTTACCATCCAGGTAATTTAATATCTGGTGGTTCTCAATTGCTGACTTAACTAAACAATTTCAAACTTATCTCTGTTACATTAGCCACTTATTTGCACACACCAGTTCCCAGTCTTCCAACATTTCATCAGACACTGATGCCACTGTGTTGGCTTCTTGGTTCACAACACAGGAGAGGGCTGCTTCTGTGGGCTGACATATCTGGCATCATTCAAGCCTCCTGTGCCCCGCTTCTCTCCTCTCTCTTGATTTTCTTAGGATGTGTTCAAAGTCAAGTTGTTCTCCTTGGAGCAGCTTTAACCCACCTGTAGCGCATCCAGATATTGCTGGACTCTAACTCCCTTCAGCCCTGGGAAGCATGGCTAATAGTCTGGGATGAAGGAAATTAGAATCTAGAAGGTGCCATGTTGGCTACCCTAATGATATAGTTCAGGGGTAGTCAACCTTTTTATACCTACCACCCACTAATGCATCTTTCTTGATGCCCACCAGTCCTGTAGCAACATGTGCCGTAGAACCCCCTAACACCCACCTGGAATCTTGAAACGCCCACTAGTTGGCAGTAGGGACCAGGCTGACTACTCCTGATCTAGATGATGTTATCAGCTGACAGTGGTCACTATTACACACATCCCAGTGCTTTTCCTATGATGCTACTCACCAGTATATAGTACCATCACCTTTTCTTTGCGGCCTTTTGTGTTGGTACACACAGCACTATTTTGAGTACCAGAACCAGCAGCTACTCTGAACAGTATTGTGGAATTTACAATACTTACTTTGACCCTTGGGGTACCCTCCCAGAGACTGCACAATTGCAGTCCCCAGAGGCAAATAACTAACAAAGCAATCCTAACTATGGAAAGTTGGTATAAGTTATCCCACTTTCCAAACTTCATTCCAAGCTTGCACTCCCCTTTTTGCCAGCCACTGGGTTGCTATGTCATATGACCAAGCTGAAAGGAGTTTGAAACAGGTCTATGTCTCTCCTTGCCCCATCCTGCCCCTACCATAGCCACTTTGAGGGACTTAGGCTGGTGTAAGTAACAATAGGCTTAAGGTCAGGGGTAGTCCCAAATACACAAGAATTCAAAGTTTTTCATCCCAGTTGGTCTTGGCTTTGGATTGTGCTGTAAGTAAATAACTCCACTTACCTGGACAGGTAATTCCACCAGACTTACTTCTAAGTTTTTATGGCCAGGATTGCACTGTAAGTTACATTTATATTCCAACTTTTCACTACAATGGAACTCAAGTAGCATAGAAATTCTTCTCCTGTAGTGTTCCAGGCATTTGCCTGACAGAGTCCTTTTAAGCTTTAGCAATATTGCTGCATCATGTGCCCTCAGACATGTCCCTGTGTATTAATGTGTTAATGGCTACATGTATGGAAGCCTGCTTCCATTTGTGGAGCTCCCACATTCAATCAGAGTCGCTGCATTTTACAGCTGAATAAGCTTCGACATTAGGGCTCTCACCCTGCTGTGGAATAAGAATCCTTGTTATTCTATTCAACAATTATTCTTCTTGTTGTTCATTGTACAGAAGCAAAATAAGGCTCACCTACAAATGGAGTGGCTATGGCACAGTACTAATAATTAATGGGATGGTAGCAGTCGCCTACTCCAGATTCATGAACTCATTACAAATTCAGAGGAATGAGGCTGAATACTAAACATTCCATGAACAAGAATGGTTCTGGCTTAAGGAGAAATGCCCAATGATCAGGAAACTCCATAGAGTTCGAAGTAGCTGCTTTCTTGTTTCTTTTCTTTTAATTTTGTTTGATAGCATTCATTAAACTAGTGAAAGAAAGTTTTTTCCCCTCTTTTCTATGACTTGAAATGTTTTAATAACATTATTTACACATCTGATTTGGGGATGGCAGGCTTTAAGCAGTGCTGTCTCTCACTTCTCCCCATCCCCTCAAAAAATACACAAAAAACCCAACCATCACTCCCTGCAAAAGAGGTGTTTTGATGTTGATATGCTTTCATTATATTGTTTGATTTGTAAATAACATTGTGTTTTAAGTTCTATGTATATCTATTAAGTTGTAACAACTAAAATATTGTGATCTTGTATTAGAACCATGTTCTTTATTCTGACATAGATGTGTAGTTATTCTGATAGAGTTATGTGATTAGCATATTGTTTGATTGAGTATACTGCAATCAGTAATCATAGAATCATAGATTTGAAAGGGAACCTGGAGCCATCTAATTCAACCGCCCGCCCCCCGGGGGGGACCTGGAGAGTCCATTTACTTGTTACGGATAATAGCTATTCATTTATCCTCCATGACTTTGTCTAATTCCCTAGCCAGGACTATCAAAGTCAGTGGCCATTATCATATATAGTGACAACAAAATCTGTATAAGAATGCACCCTGCCTTTCCACACTTTGCCAACAAAGACACATATGCATTTTTGTGGTTATTTATCCAATCTAAGCCCTAGTAAGAATATTTGAAATAAGAAAATGAAGGGCCTGTTGGATCAGGTCAATGGACCGTCTAGTCCAGCATATTGTTCTCACAGAAACCAACCAGACGCAGGAATGTAATGACAATTGTAATGTGGAATTAACTATGGTAACTATGGATATACAACAGATGGGTAATGGTAAAAGATGCAGAATATTTTATTTTAAATATGGAGGGAGGGAGGACATCTGAAAGTTTGAAAGAACCTTTTATTTTAATGTTTGAAATTGTTAAAATTAAAACGTATAAAATTATGTAAAACCAATTAAAAAATTATAAAAAAGAAGAAACCAACCAGATCCTTCTGTGAAACCCTCAAGCAGAACCCAAGTACAAGAGCACTCTCCTCTCATGTGGTTTTCCAGCAGCTGGTATTCAGAAGCACCACTGTTTCTGACCATGGCGGAAGAGCAGAGTATGGTATTACAGTGGCGTAGCGTGGGTTGTCGTGGAGGACAGAGGCGCCTGGCGTTCTCTGGTCCATGGGGTCACGAAGAGTCGGACACGACTAAACGACTAAACAACAACAACAACAAGCGTGGGTTGTCAGCACCCGGGGCAAGGCAAGTAATTTGCGCCCCCTAACCCCTAACCTGCCGCCGCTGCCAGCTTCTTCTTGCTGCTGCCTGGTCTGGTCTGGTGTGGTTCTCTCCCATGCTCAGCGCTGTGCTGGGCAGCCGCTGCACTGTCCCTCCCCCAGATAGTCCCTCGCTCTCTCTCTGCACCGCACACCTGGCACCCACCCCCTCCACAGTGGGCGGCGACCCGGCAGCTCGGATCGGATTCGCACAGCCAGCACTGCAGTGAGAGAGAGTGAGTGAGCCAGGTAGGTGCAGAGAGCTGCGAGTGCGAGCGAGCACCCCCCAGATGTTGCGCCCGGTGCAGCCGGCCTCCCCTGCACCCCCACGCTACGCCACTGCGGTATTAGCAAAGCAGCAGCTAAAAAATAAGCTAAGCATCACAATTATAGCAAAGTCATATTATATGATCAACAAATTAATAGAGCATTTATAATTCATAAAACAATATTAACAACATTAACAAAATAGCAACTAAGAAGAATAAAAGAACAAGCTAAGCACTGTTAAGTTCATAATGCACACTCTCTATGTCCCCATGGCTTATAATCTTTGACTTGCTCTTATCTTTCTAAATGTCCCAACACTCAATTTCATCAGATGTCCATGAGTTCTGAAAGTGAGAGAAAACTTCTCTTCATCCCTATTTGCCATGCTATGCATAATTTTATAACTTATGTCACCTCTTGATTGCATTTTCTCTAAACTAGAAAGTCCCAAATGCTGCAACTTTTCCTCACTCCATCCCTTTCATCAATTTGGTTGCCCTTTTCTCTGAATATTTTCCTGTACTACAGGAACCTTTTTGAGGTGAGGCATTTGACCTCATTTTGTGTGTATTTTGATGCCAACACATATGTACATCCACATCTGGAGTGTCAGCTGTAATGCATGGACTGCTGCAACAATATAATCTAACAGGAAAAGTCTGGTCAAAATTCTGAGCTGTGGTGCCCAAAAGTTAATGCTCTATGTCAACTAGAATCAAGCAAAATGAAACAATTTTAATCTGCTTTAAATGTGTGGAAATCCTTGAGAAATGACAACACATTTTAAGCCACTTGCTTAGGTGGATTTTTAGAACAAATTTGACAGATTCATATAGGAGAAGTCTATCAATGGCTACTAACTATGATAGCTCAATGTATTAGCAATATTCAGAGAGTGTCAGTGTCAGTTGCCTAGGAAAGAGAATAGATCAAAATCCTCATTAGGTCCTGTTTGTGGACACATCTGGCTAGGCAAGGAAGCCTGATCCAGCAAGATGGAAGGGATCAATGCATGCTCAGTGGTTGAGCAAATAATTTTTATGCACAAGGTTCAATCCCTGGTATTTTCAAGAAAGATACTTGAAAGATACAAGACTTCATTCATCATCCCAGCTCTTTATCAAGTGAGCTACATAACATTATATTAAGAAGGCACAAACCACGATGTTCCAGGTACTACAGTTTAAGAAGAATCTCAACAAACTAGAATGTTCAGAGGAGGGTGACAAGATAGTGAGAGGTCTACAGGGAAATTTGAAGGAGGTGGGTATCTTTAGTCTGAAGAAGAGAGAATTTAGAGGCAGTGGTGTCTGGTGCCCACTGGGGCTATTGGGGCGGAGGGCAGGGAGCCCAAAAGTAGGTGGAACCAGAGGTAATGACAGGCAGAGCTGAGTAATTCCTCCATATCTCCCTCATGGCTGAGCTTTATAAGGCCAACACTGATGCTAAAGAGGATAAAGCTGATAGCCAGGGCGACCCCATGAGACTGGTTGTAAAATGCCCCTCAACTGCCCCAATAAATCAGGACATCCAATTTTTGGGTGCTGGGAGTTCTTCTGTAGGAGCATGTCCTGGAAGACACACATCCCAATTTTCCATGGCAACATGCTGGAGGATATGTTATAAGAAGGTAGACAGAATGCAACCAGACACTGGTGAGGGCTCATCATTGAGCCTACCAACTGACAGTGAAGGCAGCAAAGCAGGCATACTTTGCTGCCTCCATTGCATCCTCATTATGTCATCCGGGAGAGCTCTTCTAAGTGCTGTGGGGTCTTTTGCAGTCTGGCCCAAAGGAGGTGGTAGAACCAATGGTAGCTTGTTGTGACTTGTTTGCAAAGCATTTTGAGGATAACATTGCTTGCATCCACCAGGATCTTGACTCTGTTACAGAAGATGAATATCATGGAGTATCCAGAGCACTGTCTAGTCCTGTTGTGTTGGATGAATTTTGGTTAGCAAGGTTCGAGGATGTGGGATAGTGCCCTATTTGCCCTAACGGAACAGCCTCTAATCTTAAGAGGTGATATGATGGTCATCATCAGATATCCAAAGAGCTGTCACATAGATGAGGGAACATTACACACACACACACACAGAGAGAGAGAGAGAGGGAGAGAGAGAGCAATAGTTCTAGGTGATAGGATTCAAATCAACAGGTTCAAGACAAAAAAGATCAGAAAAGAACTTTTTAATGGTACAATTTTTTTGACAAAGGAACAGACAGTACAGTACGACTTTTAGTGGTGATGTGCTTCTTTGCCCTGAAGATTATTCCAAAAATGAAATAATAGGAAATACCCCCTGGAGGTCCTTCTGCACAATTACATATTGATGATATGTTACAATGAATCTTTGTCACTTCTCTTTGTAGGAATGTGTCAGAATGAAGTTCTTCTCTTCCACCCTCCCTTTGCTCAAATCACAGCACTGAAAAGTGGGAGCTGATTTTCCCTTTGTTGTTTTCTGCTTTATTTACTTTCATTACAGGTTTCCTTACTTTCCCTCCCTCTGATTGGTTCCTTTCAGTCTCTTCATGTGTATGCATTTGTCATGTAGCAGAGGAGAGCTCTGGATGACACAGGAGATTAATGTACAGTGCTACTTCATCTGTGATTGCATATCAAAAGACTTCTTTGCTATTCTTTCATCACTAATTCCAATGCAAAAGAAGAGCCTCACACTTGAGTTGTTTTAATCCAGCTACAAATGCTTTATTTTCCTCCCCTTCCAAAGACCAATCACAGCATGTTTTGACACATGCTAGCAAGTTTTATCCACCCAAGCTCTTTTCATTTTGAGGTTTGCACATCTGGTCACATCTAAACTTCTCTAAGCATTAACATCTTCATCTGAGGCCATTCTTTGCTTTCCCTTAGCTACAAAAGTGAGGCTAATGCTACCAGGAACAGAGTTCCACTCCAGATTGGTGTAGTCTTTACTCCTTAGACTTTTCTTCTCCTGAAGATATCCTACAAGGCAGGAGAGGTATAAGATCAAAGTTTTTCTTCTACTGGATGGGCTACCTTCCTAGGTTGGCAAGCCTGATCATATAACATGTAAAATAAAAGAGCACAAGGGGGAAAGTATACCTTAAAAACATACAAAAACAAAGAACAGAAAGTCAACAAGAAGCAAATTTACTATAAGGATGCCAGCAATTAATGCTAGTGGGACAACAAAGGGGGGTGGCATTTGAAGGGCACAAGAAGGAGACAAAGGGCATATAATTTCAATGCTTCTTCCAAATAAAATCATATTTGACTGAAACAAGTGGAATATAAAAAATTAGAGAAAGACTTATTTAAGATATAGTAAAATCTTATTTTATTGTAATAGTACCAATTACTATAATGATCTGTATTATATCAGTCATGCGAAACAACAGTAGTTAAAATAATATTTCCATGTCTGATTAAAATGAGTATTTCTAGTGAAAACTAATGTTTATATAACTATTCACCATGATTCATTTTCATTTTGGTTTGACATTTCTTGTTCTGTCCTCATTTGTGCAAGAGTGCAGGAATTCCTGCTAAGCAAACCTAGAATTAAATCAATAATAGGACATAGAGGGTGTCTAGTGTTATCAAATTTCATCAAGGCATGGGCAAGTGGTTGATCTTTCATGATCAATCTCCATTTTTGTCAACATAACCCAAACAATTTAATGACAAAATACCTGCCATGCTGCAGCTTCAAAGATCTACTCATTTTAAAGCAATAGGTCAGAAAAATCACTTTCTGAGTAATGATTTCCCATCACAGGTTGATGAAATGTGATGTATATTTCATTGTAGCAACATATTTCAACACCGAATCAAACTGCTCTTTCTTAAACCATATTTACTTTATTTGTTGGCCCATTCTTTCTTTCCCTTCGAATCATTGACAACATGTTTAAAATTGAACTATTCATGAAGACAATCCATTCATTGCTGAATTTAGGTTACTGCTCGATTGCATCCTTCAGTTTAGGAATGGAGGGTGGGGGCTGAAGGGAAATTTGCCTAATTCACATATTCTGAAACAATATGCAAACAAAAATACAGCCACCCTTAAAAATCTGCATTCTGCCAAATTTTGAAATGCAATTCTCCAGCCAAGTAATGTCTACAAAGATGTATATACTAAGGAAATGTGTTCATAAAATGCATATATTGGCAAAAATGACATACAAAAATGCATTATATTCGTGAAAATATAAATATTAATGGAAATCTGTTTTGCCAATATGTTCATGGGGGAATCTCTGTAAAATGCTGATAAGTTTTCACTAGGATTTTCATTATTTTTTTAATCACAAGCCAATGTGGAAATATAGAAAACTGAACTGAAGACTGGAAGAATAAGAAAACTGGAAGTAAAAGATACTTTCATTGCTAGATGGAGGAGAATTTTGCCTAGTGCACATTTTAAAGGAAACTCACCTAATTCACACCACTCACAATAATACATGACCAGGAACACAATTATCCTTCAGGTTGCCTCTTCCACCATTTAGTGAGGGGTAAATTACCCATATCCTGCCTCCCCTGGAAAAGAAAACTCTAATGGTCTTACCTTGGGGAGGAGCTGAGACAGGCATCTGACGAACAACTGGCCAATCAGCAAGCATGGGGATCAGGCTTTATAAGCCTGTTTTGTCTCAATTTCTTCCTCTCTTTGTCACTGAAGTGACCTAGTCCCTTGTTTGGAGACTGAGTAGCCTGCTTCTCACAGTTGGGAGATCTTTTGGAGGGTATCCCACCCCTCTCTGATTTGGGTTAACTGTCTTTTAGTGCTTAAAACTGGTTGGGTGACTACCTGAGGCACTATTGGGTTAAGAGAACTCTCATAAACTTTCACTGCCTTGGCTTTGGGTGCACTTCAGGTTTGGTATGTGCACCAAGGTGAACCCTAGCCAGCAGGGCTGCAGTGCACTTGTCAGGTTTACAGAGGAGGAATTTCCTCCTAGTCCCTTGGCTGTGGGATACAGGTGGTACCTGTAAACACACCCAGAATATAGATAGGTAGCCGTGTTGGTCTGCCATAGTCAAAACAAAAAAAAAATCCTTCCAGTAGCACCTTAAAGACCAACTAAGTCAGTTCTTGGTATGAGCTTTCGTGTGCATGCACGAAAGAAGTGAAGAAGTGTGCATGCACACGAAAGCTCATACCAAGAACTGACTTAGTTGGTCTTTAAGGTGCTACTGGAAGGAATTTTTTTTGTTTTGACCCAGAATATAGGAGATGATAGATCAAGTGAGAAATTCTTGCCCAGACTATATTTTGATTCAATTTAATCTGGTTACTTTGGTGTGGTTTGCAGGTCTTCTAAGGTATATTTGAATAAATACAGCATTTCTTACCATAGTTACATTTCTAGAGTCCTTTTTATGGGTCTGGTGGCAATTGAAAATATTTGTTAATTTCAATGGTTCTACTCTGATGTTGGGTTCAGCCCTAAATATTGTAAGTCCTCAGTTCAAAAAATGTACCAAAATGCATAAAGATATTTATTAGAGGTAAAATATATTTTGAAATGAATATACAGTGATAGCATGCATATTTAAATACTTATTTAGTTTTGAAGTGTGCATTCAAATATATAGGAAACTTCCCAGAACTCTCTTCACTGTTTAGGTTTTGATGTCAGGTGTTTGGATATCCTTCAGTAGACAACTATTTAGAGGAAACATTCCCTGAAATTTAAAATGGAAAAATATTGTTCCAATGCACCTCTTTCTAGTCTAGCTGCTGTGAACCTTCAGGTTACATGATTCCTGGCATTGGGCCATGGCCATGCAGATGGAGTCCAAAACATCCACAGAGTATCCAGTTAGAGAAGATTCTTCTAAGTGGAACATTTTGACTTAGGTAAGGCAGATGAAGGGAGAAGACATTTTCTTCCATATATATTGATTCTTTTATTTGGAATGAGTTTAGATAAGCTCCTTTTGAAATAGAAGTTACATGGGCTATCTATTTTGTTTCTTCTTGGGACAATTACCGGTACATATTGGTTCAGTTTTCTGGGCACAACAAATACATCTTCAGTATTCACTGGAGATTATCCCATCATTCGTAAGTAGTCAATCTATTCTAGAAACCATGTAAAAGTCTCGCTACTCTATCTTTCCATCTCCTAACTGGACCATACTTTAAAGGCCCCACATGCATGCTTGACCTAGTTCCAAATTAGAACCTTCATTAGTCTTTTGAAATTTTCACCCCTTAAGCTCCTAGCTAATTAATTTATCTGTAGGCACCAAGCTATGTGGTCTCTCCTAACTTCAAAGGCTCTGAGATGCAAACAGAGACCCTTTAAAGAAGGTTATGGCTGAGCAATTATACATATTATCACATCGAGACTTTCTTCTACCAATTATATCTTACATCCTAAAATATATAAATGGGATTGCTCTAAAATTATTTTATAAGTGTGTTCTGCCATTCTTAGTTTCGGGCAATGCAAACCTGTGTTAGTTTATTGGAATGTCACAGTGTTTCAGGTAAGTTTGCAGGAGGCTGCATCATAAAACTGAACAACACAGAGAATCAGAAATGTGGGAAACACAGGAAACTGTCTTATCCTAAGTCAGACCATTGATTCATCTTGCCTGGTATTGTCCAGACTGACTGGCAGTGGCTCCAGGATTTTGGACAAGATTCTCCCCCAGACTTAACTGGAGATGCTGGGATTGAATTTAGGACACTGTGCATGCAAACAGATGCTCTACCGCTAAGCTATGACTCTTCCACATTAAAACTGGTGTGTGTGAAAGTGATAAAGGATATATAAACTCAACAACTTTGGGGGGAAATCATAAAAAAGAGCTCAACAACTTGAATCCTAAAAAAAGATCAACAACTTTGGCCAACTTTGGGCACCCCTGTATAAGCTGTGTCTTGCCACTTTAAAGAGTCATGGCTTTCCCCAAAGAATGCAAGGTGCTGGAAGTTGTTAGAAGAACCCTATTTCCCTGCAATGAGCTTCAAATTCCCATAGTGGTTTAACAATTTACCGTATCCTTCTTCCCAGAGACATCTGGGAGTTGTAGCTCTGTGAGGGAGAAATGAGTCTCTTAAACCTCTCATTGCCTAACTAAAACTGCCAAGATTCATTCGGAGAAGCCACAACCCTTTATTTTTTATTATTAAATCTTTTTATTGAGTTTCACTTATCACATACACACAAGAAAAAAACCCAATAACAAATACATTAAAGGCACCAAAACAAAAAGGGAAAAAGAAAGGGTGAAAAATACAGAAAAATAAAAACTAATACATAATACACACTGTCTGACTTCCTTCCCTCCTGATTTCGGGTTTCTAATTTTAAAAGTTTCATTTTTACAGCTGATATTGGTTATTAGTTTTTACATCGGAAGTTTTATAACAGTCCTGCTATAGTTGGTAGGTTTCTATGATTACCTTCAATATATGTCATAAATTTAATCCAGTCATCAATTAACTTTGTATTCTTTTGGTTTCTAATTCTCTGCGTCATTTTTGCCAATTCAACAAAATCGAATAATTTCGTTTGCCATTCCCTCACCGTTGGTATATTTATGCTTTTCCAGTTTTGGGCAATTAACATTCTGGCCGCTGCTGTTGAATATTGAAATAAAATTTTATCTTCTTTCCTAATTTCTTCTCCAATAATACCTAGTAGGAAGGCCTCTGGTTTTTTAGGGAATGTGTATCTAAATATTTTTTTTAACTCATTATATATCATGTCCCAAAATTTCTTTATTTCCTCACATGCCCACCACATATGTATGAAATTGCCTTCTTTTGTTTTACATCTCCAGCAAGCCTTATTTCCATTCTTATATATCCTACTTAGTTTTTCTGGTGTTATATACCATCTATATATCATCTTCTCTAGGTTTTCTCTGATTGCAGCACTCGCCGTAAATTTTATTCCCTCATTCCACAATTTTGTCCATTTTTCATATTCTATGTTATGCCCCAAGTCTATTGCCCATTTAACCATAACTTCTTTGATTTCTTCATCTTTTGTATCCCAGTCCAATAATATTTTATACATTTTAGACAATAATTTAGAATTACTTTCAATTATCTCAATCTGAAATTTTGATTTTTTTTCATTCATTCCAATTTTTTTATCCTCCGACCAAATTGCGTTGATTTGGTGATACTGTAGCCAGCCTGTCATCTTTCCCTTTAGTTCTTCATACGGTCTTAATTTCCAGCTGTCTTCCGATCTAATCAATAAATCTTCGTAAGTCAATTTTTGCTCCTCCGTGTTTATTTTTTTGTTTATTAGGATGTTTGTTGGGGATAGCCACCAAGGTACTCTCCATTCCAGCAGTTTTTTGTTTTTTCCCCACACTTCATACAGTGGGCCCCTGATAATGTGGCTTGAGAACCCTTTGTGCACTTTCTCTTTATTTGCCCACAGGTAGGCGTGCCAGCCAAACCTGTTGTCTGCCCCTTCCAAATCCAATAGGTCATTATTTTCCAAGGTTATCCAGTCTTTAACCCAGCAGAGACAAGCAGCTTCATAATACAATTTTAGATTGGGAACTGCAAACCCCCCTCTCTCCTTTCGGTCCGTGAGTAGTTTAAATCTAATCCTAGGCCTCTTTCCCTGCCATATGAATCTTGAAAGGGTTTTCTGCCAGTCCTTGAATAGTCTAGGTCCCCTGATTACAGGTATGTTCTGGAATAAGAACAGCATCTTTGGAAGAACATTCATTTTTATTACCTCCATCCTGCCTAGCCACGAGAGGTTAATTCTATTCGAAATGTCTAAGTCTTTTTTAATTTCATTTCATGTTGTCGAATAATTATCTTCAATTAAATTTATGTTTTTTGGTGTGAGCCATATTCCTAAATATTTTATTTTTTTTGCCACCTTTATTCCATGATTTCTCTCTAATTTTTCATTTTGCTCATTTCCCAGGTTCTTTGTCAACATTTTTGTCTTTAATTTGTTCAATTTGAATCCGGATAGCTTGCCATATTCTTCTAATATCTCCAGCGCTTTGCCCATACTTTCTTGCGGTTCTTCCAGGGATAACATCAGGTCGTCCGCATAGGCTTTTAATTTGTACTCCTTCAGTCCTATTTTAATTCCTTGTATTTCCGATGTCGATCTTATTTTATTCGCCAGTACTTCTAATACCATGATGAATAAGAGCGGGGAGAGAGGGCATCCTTGCCTTGTTCCCTTCTCAATTTTAAATGTGTTTGTAAGATTATTGTTTATTACTAATTTGGCAGTTTGGACTGAGTATATTGCCTGTATTCCCTTCAGAAATTCGCTTCTCGGCCTTTTGGCTAAGATCAAGAGAAGCCACAACCCTTTAAAGAGGTATGATACCACTTTAAATGTATAGTGCAGATGGAACTGGGGAACTTTTTAACACCTTTATAAATGAAGAGAAGTATTGTGGCATTGGCATTTATGAACTCAGGTCCTGAGCTAATACTTGAATGGAGGTTCTGGAAATTCAGATACTGCTGTTTAAAAGTTAAACTGCCTCACTGGGAATTGTGAGCTTGCATGCACCATAATCTCCATTGTCCCTGGTTTCGAGGATGTGTTGTTGTTGTTTAGTCGTTTAGTCGTGTCCGACTCTTTGTGACCCCATGGACCAGAGCACGCCAGGTACTTCTGTCTTCCACTGCCTCCCGCAGTTTGGACAAACTCATGCTGGTAGCTTCAAGAACACTGTCCAACCATCTAGCCTTCTGTCCTCCCCTTCTCCTTGTGCCCTCCATCTTTCCCAACATCAGAGTCTCCTCCAGCACCATAATTCAAAAGCGTCAATTCTTCGGCGATCAGCCTTCTTTATGGTCCAGCTCTCACTTCCATACATCACTACTGGGAAAACCATAGCTTTTACTATATGGACCTTTGTTGGCAAGGTGATGTCTCTACTTTTTAAGATGCTGTCTAGGTTTGTGATTGCTTCAGGGATGTATTTCAGTCAAATTTCCAAGCTGAAATTCATCCACACCAGTTAATTTAACCACCCCGATGGGTCTAGGCAGCCCCTCCTCATGATGCAGTCACACATCTGCTATTTTTCTATTTCAATTTAAAAAATGAGCTCAATTTATTGTTAAAAATGAGAATAAAGGATAAATGTCTGGGGGTGGGGAGGGAAACAAGTTCTCTTTACATTTCAGGCTGGTTTATTTTTATGTCTGAAATGCTCCGATGCTCTTATCTCTTTGGGATTAGTGATCTTCTATCGAAAGCTGAAGGAATGTTTATCTTTCCCAGCTCAGCAGTTTAAGAAGATGGAGATAGAAAGAGCATTTGGGTGTTTTTGTGTTGATTATGGTCTTGAATAATGTAGATCCATCTTTCATCTCACTCAAGCCACCTTGATTGAGGCAGTGGGGGGGGGGGCTGATAGGTTTCAGAACTCTGCACACACTGAGATTATCATTGGAATTCTCTGTATGCATATGGAGGGGAAATGGTACATGAAAATAGGTCCTGGGTTAAGATGCCTTTCAAAATGATTACACAAATGCTGCTACCTGCATGGGAGTGATATTTCCACCTGAAGGATTTGCATCGGGGGCAGGAGAAATTGAGCCACATGTGAAAAATGCAGCTCTGGAGATACAAAATTTCTCCTCCATTTTGTCTGATGACACTTTCTCATAAGGGTGCATTCAGACATGGAGAATAGACATTAGTTTTCCTGCTTCTGTCCCTTTTTTAATGTGCCTTTCGCACTGCAGTACCTGTGGCATTTTTACTGATATACCAACATACCATGCTAAATTTCACTCACCACAGTGGGTATTGTTTGACACAACAATGACCATCATTGGACAACATCACTGCTCCCCCATATTTTATGCATATCTGTGTTTGTCTTCCCCATTTTCCTCCCATGTCCCTTACACATCCCCAGGGGGAGGAATACACTAATCTTGGAGCTAATGTGCTTCTTTCTCTATCACTCCCCATCCTCCAAATGATCCAATATAAAGGGGAACCATTTTTGTTGTTGTTGTGCCACCTCTTTCCCTTATGCTCACTGGATTCCTCTGCTAAAGTGGTTTTATTTCATTGCCTTTATTAATTTGCTGTAGCTTCTTTGAGGGAGATAATGATAAAAGTGGTGAGCTAGGAACCCTATAAGATGGCTAGATGGGGGGAGGGAACAGAAAAAGATCTTGGAATCCTTTCCTTAATATGAAAATTCTGGAAGAAACCCTGATGCTTCTTATCCCATCCCATTTGTTGTTTGTTGTTTAGTTGTTTAGTCGTGTCTGACTCTTCGTGACCCCATGGACCAGAGCACACCAGGCACTCCTGTCTTCCACTGCCTCCTGCAGTTTGGTCAAACTCATGTTGGTACCTTTGAGAACACTGTCAAACCATCTAGCCTTCTGTCTTTCCCTTCTCCTTGTGCCCTCCATCTTTCCCAACATTGGGGTCTTTTCCAGGGAGTCTTCTCTTCTCATGAGGTGGCCAAAGTCTTGGAGCCTCAGCTTCAAGATCTGTCCTTCCAGTGAGCACTCAGGGCTGATTTCCTTAAGAATGGATAGGTTTGATATTTTTGTAGTCTATGGGACGCTCAAGAGTCTCATCATCAAGCATCAATTCTTCTGCGATCAGCCTTCCTTATGGTCCAGCTCTCACTTCCATACATCACTACTGGGAAAACCATAGCTTTAGCTATACAGACCTTTGTCAGCAAGGTGATACCCATATTCATTCCTTCTTGGGATTTGAGGGGTGTTACCAGTGCTTGATGCTAGAACAACACACTTTAGTCCCCAGAACCATATATCAATCAGCTAGGTGCACCACACAAACACATGCAAATGAATATTCATGGGGAAAGGCCTCTTTCCCAATATCCAGCATTTGCACACTGTGATAGAAAATGTTCGGTAGCCTGCTTTATGTAATGAGAACGCCTGTCCTATCAAGTAGGAAACAACTGGCGTGGAAATGAAAGAGAATTGCACAGAAATGCAAAGTCAGAGAGCACACTGATGTCATTACACCCTGCTGTGATAATTTCAGAGAAAATTGACCCCAAATGCTCTGTAAGTCAAGCTCTCAGGCTTTCTAAATGTTGAAATTTAACTGTTTTAATTGGCTGCTTAATTGCTGGCCCTATTGTTCCCATGATATTTGATTTTGTTCCAGTCTCTCATTGATTTTGCTGTTGTTTCACAGTGTTGTGAACTTCACCCAAGGTGAAGGGTGTATATGATTGTATGAAGCAAACAAAAATACAAGCCTGGTGCAGACACAACCAAATATGATCAGTTTAGTCACAGGTAAAACTCAAGGAGGGAGAAATAATGTTCTCTCCCCACAGCGAATTTCTCCTTCCCACCTCAACATTAACATTAACTAGGTCTCTATCATAGGGGTTTATTTGGAATTGTTTTAAATTCATTAGCGGCTGTTTGCTGTGTTGTTTTAGCTGCTTTTGTACATTGCCTTGATACATTTTTAGAAGGCAATTAACAACAACAACAACAACAACAACAACAACAACTTACTGTTCTTAACTTTGATTCCCCAGTATAGGGAATAGGGTAAATTTTTAGTTCAGGTTGCTTTTTAAGGCAAAAGTACTTAATTAGCAGTTCTTGAAGCAATATGTGAACCAAAACACAGCTATCCTTCAAAGTTTTCACTTTTCCAAAGTTCAAAATGCAGTTCCCCAACCAAATAAGGTTTATATTGCAAAATGGGTGCAGAAAATTGCATTCATTAATGAAGGCAACACACAAAAAGCATTATATTAGGAATAATTACTTGCAAAAAATGTGCATGTGAGGCAAAATTGCATATAAAATGTGTATATTAGGGAGCCCCACACTAAAATGCTAATGAATTCCCATGAAAACTTTAAAAAATGTTATCAAACTCATGGAAAAAATGCAAAAGAGAAGAATGGGAAATGAGAAGATGAAACTGACCGATTTTTTAATCCCTAAGTGTAATAAGTTATAAACTATGTGATCTTGAAGAACAGCTGAAAGTCTCAGTGGCTTTGCTTAAATTTTCAAGAAAAAGAAAAAAGGCGGCGGCAAGAGGCATTGGGGGGCAGCGGGGGCAGAGGTTGGACCCCCATGGGCACCCACAGCAAAAAATTGCTTCTGACCTCTTGGAGATGGTGCCAGTGGCAACAACCACCACCATCACACAGAACAAGCATCAGCTCCATCAGCTCCTCCCTGAGCTTGGTGGTGGCAGCACTAATGGGGAAAATAGGACATTCCAGAATCAAATTGTAATTCTGGAACTGTCCCTGGAAAACCGGGACCCTTGGAGGGTATGCTCATGTGTTCTGAGAATGAGATAGAATAATGGAGTTCTAAGTGGGAAGGAGGAAACCTTTGAGAAACCAGAGGACATATTTTGGCACAACACTAAAATTTATATCAGTAGATATTGCTGATAAAGAAGATTATTATGTTTCTTTACAGTGGTACCTCGGGTTACATATGCTTCAGGTTACAGACTCCGCTAACCCAGAAATTGTACCTCGGGTTAAGAACTTTGCTTCAGGATGAGAACAGAAATCGTGCTCTGGTGGCGCGGCAGCAGTAGGAGGCCCCATTAGCTAAAGTGGTGCTTCAGGTTAAGAACAGTTTCAGGTTAAGAACGGACCTCCGGAACGAATTAAGTACTTAACCCGAGGTACCACTGTATATTTATGAGATATTTAAAAGGGTGTCATACCAACACACCAATATCATTAAACAGTCACGTCTCCCTTCATAAAAACCTGGGATCAGTTGTTTGTAAGTGTGTAGAGAGTTGTTAGGAGACTCCCTACTCCCCTCACAGACATACAATTTCTAGAGGAACTGAAGCCCTGTGAGGGGAATAGGGGTCTCCTAGCAACTCTCTGTGCAAACTACATTTCCCAATATTTTGGAGGGAAAGATATGACTCTTTAAAGTGTGTAATACTGCTTTAAATGTATAGTGCAGATGGGGCTTCTATACTGATCTATCAAACACATGCATACATACCAGGAATGGCAACTATGCTATTTACCTTCCTGTTGCATTGCCTGGTGACAATGCAATGTTCTATGTAAAGAACATTTATGCAGCAGTAGAGATAAAGATTATTCTAGTAGACATTCAAATTCACTTGAGGACTCTGCACTCAAGACCTCTGGGTTAATAATCTATAAAGGGAGCCCTGATGTCATATGCTTTTAGTATAAGCCACCACTGATGTACATTTTCCTGTTAAAATAAACACGTTTGTGCTCTGCTTGAAAGTTTCCAGCGATTACTGATGTGCTGATCTGATTTAAATTCACAGAGCTTCTGAAGAACTTGGCAGGGTGAAAAGCCCTAAGATCTACTAAAGCAGCATATATGATGTCTTTGGGGACATCTAAAAAGAACAGTCTTCTTCACTATGGGTATGCTCTATCAGAAACATAAGGGTGAGTACAAGATCACCTAGTCATCTGAAATTAGCTTCTTCCAAAGTCTTCAAAATGTACTAGGCAAACCAATGGACCAAATGAGGCATGGGCAAAAGATCATTCTGAGCCCTGCAGACATAGCATAGATGCCAAATGTGGAGTGGGCCAGGTGGCTTCACTGTGTGGATTAGTGCTGTGCTGAACATTTCTTTCTTTTTTCACGATATCCCGCCAAGTAATGAGAAAATGTATGGCATTTAAATATATCAAAAGGGGCAGCAAATTTAAGTGAAAAATCTCACTGTTAGGTTGTTCTAATATTTTGTTTGTTTACCTTACTTTCAATGGACTCTGTATGTTTTCTGGGTGTCCTTTAATTCTACAAAGCTTTCTGATAATCCTCACACCTGATCTAGATAGGGATCTGTGGACATGGGGAGTATTTTTTCCATTCAAACTGACTGAGTTGCATTCAACTGAACAGCCTATTCAAACCTTCAATTGAATGCACTGATATCAAGGGCAGGGTGAGGCAAAACCCTGGTCTCACTTCCATACATTCTGTGAATGTATGAAAATAGCTACCAGAAGGTGGTCCTTCTACACTCATGAAAACTCATGGGATCCCAGTTGCTCTCATTATTGTACAAATGTATTGAAAATTCATGGCAGGCATTGACAGCCAACATCAGAAGTAACCTAGAGCTAAAGTTACTGTATGGATTCTCTCTCTCTCTCTCTCTCTCTCTCTCTCTCTCTCTCTCATTTAATAACCAGACTCAATAGCCTTTGCAAGACATTTACTTGAGATTTATTATGGAGGGTTTTTTGTTGCTGCCACTGTTGTGTGGGTTTTTATGATGTTGTTGTTTGCCTCTTTTGTTCAAACACCTGCCTGTGAACCAACAGGGCCTGGTTGACTTCTGACTGAAAATGGGTATCAATTTAACACCTTTTCATATTTTCTCAGCTTACATTATTCTATAATTGCAGAAAAAGACAGGCAGGTGTGGCCATTAACAAGATTTTTCAATAGCATTACACATTCTGAACAAGAGCATCAAAGGAAAAACAGAGGAGATAGATCCAGTTTTCCACAGCATAAGATGTTCTGCCAAAAACCTTGGCATGAATGCAATCAATTCCCTTTGCATAGAACTGTGACTACAAATTAAGGCTCACTAGTATGTTTACCTGTAGGTGGTCCAGCTAAAGAAAACTGAAAGAATCGCAGTGGAGATGGAACTGTTAAAAGGTCTACACACAGTTCTTGGTGCCACAATTTATGAAGTACTGTCAGCCTTGTACCCTGCATTACTTGGGAATTTGAAGAAGGAGAAAACAATCAGTGAATTTTTGTGAAATCAGTGGTTAAAATCTGTGTAGCTTTAAAAAGTTTAGTCTGACACATGATCCAAATTTGTGTCCAGTTGAAACTGAACATAGATGAAAACCTGCTCCTTGATTCCAGAAACCCTCATGCAAAATTTGGTTATAGTGTTGTAAGAAGGGCTAAAATAAATACAGTAGTACCTCGGGTTAAGAACTTAATTCGTTCCGGAGGTCTGTTCTTTACCTGAAACTGTTCTTAACCTGAGGTACCACTTTAGCTAATGGGACCTTCCACTGCTACCACGCTGCTGCCACATGATTTCTGTTCTCATCCTGAAGCAAAGTTCTTAACCCGAGGTAGCATTTCTGGGTAAATGGAGTTTGTAACCTGAAGCGTCTGTAACCTGAAGCATCTGTAACCCAAGGTACCACTGCAATTGAAAGACAAACAACTTTCCAAATACATAGTAGAGGAAGATATAGAGAAATTGGAATAGGTTCAGAGGAGGGCAACAAAGACGCTCAGTGGTATGGAAGAAAAGTCCTATGACATAAGGTTGAAGGAGCAGTTTGTGTAGCCTGGAGAAGAGAAGATTGAAGTGGGATTACTTTCCCAAATAATACAAAAAACTAAAACAGTTTCAGGTTTTACATTTCTCTGAAGTCTGCAATGCAGTTCTCTAGCCAAGCAATGTGTACAAAAATGTGCACATGACTGTAAAGTGTATGTTAAAATACATATGTTAGTGAAAATCTTATTCAAAAATGTATTACATTTGGGAATACCGGTTTGCAAGAATGTGCAGATTAGGCAAAATTGCAAAGAAAAATGTGTATATCAAGAGAAATTCACACTAAAATGCTAATGAATTTTTCTTTTGCAATAAAAAAACAAGTGGCATTGCCACCCTCCCATGGCTAAAGCAGCCATCTGTGAGAGGGTAGGGGAGTAATGGCAAAGCCAAGCTGGGCCAGTGAGGGGACCTTTTGAGCTCTTGGTGATCTCAGCCACTGCTGGCTCCTTGATATGATACAGCAGGGAACTTCTTGGCCTAATTCTCAGTGAGGTGAGGCAACCGCATTTCAATGTTGCATTTTATTATTTTATGTTCTGAGCCATCCAAGGGACAAAGTTAATGGCGGGGAAGGCAGCGGCAAAATAAAATAAATTAACCTTTCTCTGGGCTGTGCAGGTGTGCATGAATATGACTGAATATCCCCCACTCCTGCACACCCCCAAAATGCCACGCACACATGGGGAAAGTGTATATTAGATCTCTTCTCCCTAACATCTAGTTTTCTGTGTGAAGAAAATGCTTCTGCATATATTCAGTTCTATGGGATTTGAACTACACTCTGAAGTGATTCTACCCAATAGTCCAAAGCAGTTCAGCCCAGGCACAGATTCACCAGCTCAGTAAGAACTAGTCTCTAACAGAATCCTAAGAGAGAACAGAGGAAATGGATGGATACTTTCAAGGATCACTTGTGAACTTATGACAAATCACTGCCATCTTAACAGTTTACCAGTGAAACTTCTTCCATCTGTTTACTTATTGGATCTTCTCCAGAGTTCTCCCTTCTCCCTTCAGTAAAGCAAAATAAATGGCATAAATGTGTTTTTAGCAAGTGCTAAAAACACAGTATTAAAGACTCCACTAATCCTTGTCAATGCTTGAGTTGCAAAAGACTGAAGTACAGGATCACAGGAAGCTGCCTGATACAAAGTCAATACATTGGTCACTCTAGCTCAGTGTTCTCTGCACAGGGGGTGGCCAACACCTGGTCTGTAGACCTGATTCAAACCACTAGCAAGGCTTTCTGATACCCTGCCTCAACTGTTATTATTTTTATATATTTTTATATTTTTTATATCAACAGCAAAAAGTACCAAGAAAGTAGACATTATGCTGGAGTAGTCTGAGCCCTGTGCTCTGATGGAGGTGCAAACTGATCATTTGAGGAGTAGCCAGGGAGTGATAATGCCCCTCTTCAGCTGTTATGCATGGATCAGCAGAAGGCTAAGCAGGGCTGTGTGTTTCTGCTTGCCTCCTTTTTTTGTTGGTTGTGGATGCCAGAGTGTGGTGACCACATTTACTTTTGGGAAATCTCACCGTAGGCTCTGCTCACAAGTCTACCAGAAGGTTGGCCAAGTATGAATGCAGCAATTGGGCCAAAAGTAATGTTAGCTACCCAATTTAAACTGACTGAAAACAGCTCTCCAGTTTCAGGAAATGTTCTTTCAGAGTCGTTTCTAGAGACACTGGGGATTGAACCAGGGACTGCTGCATGAAAAGCAGATGCTCTATCTCTGAGCTACAGTCCTTTCCCAAAGCTTGCAGCCTCTGACTTGGCAAGCATCAGCAAACAGAGTTTGACAGTGCAACCGCCAAAACTCCAGAGCATGCACTCTCTGCTAAAACTTTTGATTGTTGCTGTTGTTTCATGAATAATTTAGAGCAAGATGTCCCATGAGCTGGAGAATGGGACTGTCAAGTGGCAGGAAATTAAAAGGTCTCATTTTTCGTTAATGTTCAGTTTTCATTATGGTCTTGGTACACTGCTTGCTTGCCAGAGCCTCTTTTTTTCTCACAAAAGGAAAGGAGAAGAAAACAAATAGATGGTACAGTATGATGCAAAAGGGATACAGCATGGGTCCCTTGGCCTCTACTTCTGTGGACTTGCCTAAAACATCTGCCTATGGTCTTGACACTTTCCCTAATGATGACATGTTCCATAAATGAATGGATATGTCAAAGGTATATTTTTCTATCCAGTTTTTCAAACCTGAGACAGGTGCTGTGATACTTTTCAAGGGCAGTTTACTGTTTTAATCTGTAAATAATAATAATAATCACAATACAAATAAAACTTTGTATTTGTTAATAATGATAATAATAATAATAATAATAATAATAATAATAATAATAATATAGTTCCAGTACAAACTTGATCCACACATCCCAAACTAATGTACAGAATGGAACATAATTATTCTTCAGATCTCACGCCTTCTGGAATTTCACAACACTGTTCTTGGCTCAAAAATTTATCAAAATCTCATTCTTATAAATATAGATTAAATACATTTTGAAATGCATACATTGAGACAAATGCATTTTGTGGTAACATACTTTTTAAAAATATACTTCAGTATGAATTTTCATACAATTTTTCTCTTTTTAAAAAATCAGATATAGGGTGAAACATATTTATGAATGAACACATGTGGAATTGACCCACAGACTGGAAATTGACTAATACATCCCTAAAAACTACATGGGTTAAGAGTTAAATGGTCGCAAGTAATGCAAGATTTTCTTTCTTTTATCAACAGCTGCTTCAAGTCCTTTAGCTCCTGTTATTTGCAGAGCAGCACAATGTAATATTCATTTCCCCAATTCAGAACATCTGCTACAAGTTCATTAGTTTACACAAAACTGCAACATCTTCTAACTGTAGGTTCAGAAGGGATATTTGGAAGAGAGGTAGTGGGTGGGAACTAGTGCTTCTGCAGTCTTCTGAAGTAAGCAGTTCTGAAGGTAGACAAATACTAAAAGCATTTCTGGAAAGCCAGCAATGCCTAGCCCTGGGTCCCCACTTACCTGGTAGTGCCATTTGCTTCCACTGTGTAGTGGGTGGAATGGACCAGGTCACATTCCTCTCTCTCAGCTACAACCCCTCACCTGCCTCACACCTCAGTGATCTTACTTATACCGTCTTTTGCTCAAGTGAAATGTTTCATTGAACTCTGCTAATGCTTCTCTTTTTTTAACTGGGTGGAGGATAGAGAGTGGTGTTTGCATGGCTGCAAGAATCTAAATTTCTGCACGAAAGCAAAATTTGCATCCATTGCTGCTCGCTATTGCCTCTTACCTCACCCCACCCCAGATTGACATAGTTGCTGAGAAGGGAATGTGTGCCTCAGGCCGAAAACAGTTTCGCAGTGTTGTACTAGAACATAAACAAATGGCTTCTTACACCCCTAATTGTAAAGCAATATCTACAAGGTGAAAGCTAAATGAGAATCAGAGCTTCCAACACATGCTTCTGCTTTGAACTTTCTTCTTCCTGTTGGGGTTTTTGTTGCTGCTGCTGCATTTATACCCCACTTTTTTCTCTGGGGGGAATCAAGATAGCTTACGGATAAAAAAACCCAAAAACATAGAAAACTTAATCATTTTTTAAAAAAATTGGTAAAAGTAAAATGATATACATATTTTTCATCATGGAACCACTGCTTGTCAACAGAAATATATCTATATGCTGTAAAGGATTCAGGCACGTGTACTGGGTGTTTAGTTGGCACATACCTTCACTCCAACCTTCGCATTCCAGAGAGCAATGGAATATATTCTTAGAATCTTCAACATCTCAAGCTGGGGCTGACAGGAGCTATTCTTGAACATCTGGAGGAAGACAGGTTCCCCAATCCTGGCCTACAGAGAATAATTTTGTTGTCATCTTTTTGTCTCAGAAGGAAGCAGATTGTGCCTCCATGGGTGAAGCCAAACTGCCAGAGAATCATAGCACCTGTTGCGAATGTATACACCAGTAACTCGTAACTGCTGCCTCCCGTGTTGTTTTTGCTGTGCAAGACTGGGCAGTGTGTATGGAGGTCCCGGGCTGCCCAGAGCACAAGAACCTACTCTTGGTCTTGTTGATGTGGTACAAAGGAAAGCAGAACAATACATTTGGCACTAACTGGACCACAAGAGACACCAGAAGGAGGAGTACAAGGCACCATCCAACTGCCTTAGGGACTCCCCTCTGGATCTGTGCAGGATTTACTCTTTAGCCCTTTTGTCTCCCAATGATGTCCCATAAGGCTTAAAGATTAGAAGTCCTAATTGTGCTATTTGTGAATTAACAACATCCACACCAAAACTGCTTGGAGTTTTAAATAGATGTATCCCTTTTCCTTATTTCCTTTTTTAGTCTTAAGGGGAACCAGTTGCTTTGTGAGGATTATCTACCTGATGTGAAACCAGAAAGCTTGTAGAAAGCACAGATGTATACTCATTCCTGTGAAGTTGAGTCTTCCAAAGAGAGTTGTGTCTTAAAAAAACAACAACCAAAAAAAAGCCCTATTCCCTTGGGTTAAATGAGCTTAATTTCCCTATCTTTATTTTGATTTGTATCCAGCTAAATTTGTACATCTGTGACTGGCTACATTAGCCATTCAAGTGTATCTGAGCAGGGACCAAAAACATCTCCATAGCAACTTCCTCTGGCTGCTCCTCCTTAGTAACCAATTTAACATAATTATTTATGATAGGAGCCTGTATTATGGCTCTAGGGCAGAATATCTTAAAAAGTCTATTGCTCTCGATTGTAAAACAAGCAGATGACCCAATGAATATGCACATAATTCATTGCTCAATCTAATATCAAAGAGGCTCCTCTGTCCCCATCTACAATTAAGCCACCATTCCAACGATTATACAGCTCCTAATCAGTCTGTATGCATTGCCTCAAGATGTACCAGAGGATAGTTTGTGGGGGAAAGGAAGGGGGGAGGAAAAGAAGGAATTCAGCTTAATTATGGGAAAAGCTTTATTTTAAAGGAAACATAAAGTATTGCTGCATTTGCATCAAACTTACTTTGGAGGATATTTCAAAGCCACAGAAGAACTTCAAGGAGCCAAGTAGATTAGGGTTCTTGAATCAATGGAACCTGGGTGCCTTAGAAATATAGTTGTTGTTGTTTTGTCATTTAGTCGTGTCCGACTCTTCATGACCCCATGGACCAGAGCACGCCAGGCACTCCTGTCGTCCACTGCCTCCCGCAGTTTGGTCAGACTGGTCAGACTCATATAGTAAAGCCTTTCCTACTCCCAGGAGGGAAGGGATTGTGAACGGGAGACGATTCCTGCATCATGCAGGGGGCGCTCCGCCCCCTGCTTCAACTCCAGGGCTGGTGCCACGCCCCTCCCCGGTTGGGCACCCAATAGGGAAGCTCAGCGGGGGCGTGGCTTGCTGCTCAAACACAGCCGCGCCAGCCCATCCCCACCATTGCACACACATTTTCTTTGAGTCACCCACCCTCCACTCCCTTTAGATTAGCTGAGACTTTGCTATGGACCTCTGGTTGGTCGCCCTGTTTAACCAGGGGGCCTGGTAGGAGTTTTTTTTCCAATTGGCTAAATTGGCCTGGCCTCTTGGTTTTTTTCCACCTACCTCATAGCAACCGTCACAACTTTCATGGTATTTGGCGGTTAGGCATTGGAATGTGTGTTTCGGGGGGCAAGGTGTGGCCATCGCCTTCCCTGACAATTTTGGGTATTCCACTAAAGGAATCCAGCGGTCGTGGATCGTGTCCGATGCTCGTGTGGCGGGGGGCCATGGCACGACCCTCGGTGATATCAGGAAGAGAGCCTATAGTTGGATTAGCATCAACAGGCTCCCCCTACTGGTGTTTAACCCCTCCTCAGACTCACCCCTCTACGAGTGGGTGGAGTCTAATGTTCCATGGTCCAATGCCTAAGCCAATACCTTCTCACATGCTGTAATCAATAAAGTTGTGGCCTTTACCTTACCCATTAACCTTACATTCTGTGTCCATTCTGTCTTTATTCCCCAAGCGGGATCGGGTCCTCGAATCACAAGCTGCCATAAAGGTCCCAAGGCAGCCTGATATTACTCTGCTAATGGCTGTGTAACCTGAATGCTTCCTTGCAATAATACATCAGACCACAGCCCAAGGCCTTCCCTGAATGCTAAACACACCCCATTGCACCACCTAAGCCTCAAGAGTGAAGGCAGCAACAGACCATGTGAGAAGCCCAGAATTGCCATAGGAGTACTGGTTTACTTAGCAGTGATCTCCTTGGAAGTAGGGGTCCTTGGAAATAGGGGTCTGATCCAGCTAAAAACAATGGCCAAGTAGATGACAGAAAAAAGAAGAATTGTCAGAATAAACTTCTCATTCTGCTTTGGAACTTTGCTGGGTTAACGCCTTCCCATGGACCTCTCTAGTGTCCAGCGCACTTGCTCATTTCCTACATTTGGACAGAATTATTGACTGCAGCACAAGTAACCTGACATGGTAGAAAACAACAAATTAAATGGTGTTTCTAACTCTTAAGGCCTTTACGTACATGCAAACGTGCCATAATTGGTGCAAAATGGAAGATGCAGTTAATCTTAACTCTTGCATAAGAACTGTTCTAAAAAGCAGTGGTTGACTCTGGCTTCCTTGCAAAGGAATAACATGGTTTTTGGGGAACACAGCTACTAGCTCTAGCTAAAGACTCCAGAATGAAAACTGGATATTGCATACTATACCTATCCAATAAAAAGGGTTTAGCTAGGTTCTATTCTTGCCTGCAAAATTGGCAATGCTTACTTCAAGATATTGGGCAGGGCTGAAGCAAAGATCAACCCTTATTGCAACAGATTGTCTCCTCTGGATAAAAGACAAGCAAGAAGGAACATTTGGATCTGACTGTAACAAAAGATCAAACTTGCAATTGGATTCTGATTTCTGTTTTTAACCCCTTAAATTCTAACTCCCCACAATCAAAATCTCTACAAAATTCCTGTTAGTAGGAGAGTTTTAATGGGGGGGGGGGGTGTCACCTGGGAGCGGATTGTGAAGCTTTCTGGATCACTTTGTAGTGTAAGCAGCTAACTCATTAAATGTTGCTTTTTACAATGGACAGGGAACATCTGTGGCCCTCCTAATTTTGTTGAATCACCACTCATTGAACTTCAGTTGCCCCCAAATGGAAAACCTTACACCTGAGGCTTTCAGCCTGATATAAAAATATGTGAAGTTTAGCATCACTTGAAAAAATAACTCATAAATTACATGCTGCCAAAGGCCTGGAAGACCCTGAAGTATTAAGCTGCTTGGTGGGATTTAATCATATATACAACAAATACAGATACATAGGATTCCTTCTCCAGTGTACAATCTTCCAATATTGAGCTTCATAGTTTCCCCATTCGTGATTTATACAATGAGCTGCAGCTAGTATGTGTAACATTTTGTAACATTTTTCTGTTGGAGTGGTTTTGCTGAACATGGTGGTGATGATATTATTATTATTATTATTTATTTCAGCACAGATAAGCCACCAGATTTACTCCAATGATAGTGACCTCAGCTGACTCTTGATGTTTCTTCTGCTCCCTTAAATTTGAGCTTTAAATATGGTATGAAGGCTGTAAGAGGAATGGGGGGAACACAGCTAAATATAAAACAGATTCAAAAGTTCTTTTCTCCTTTAATAAATTATGTGACTAAGAAAGCGATTACATGTGTTGACAATATGTCCAGGAGACAGGAGGGAAATGGCTATGGTGCTGGTGGTGACGAATTGAATACAGAGAGAAGAGAATTTCTAAACAATGGATGATCAAAAAAGGTGTGGTTCTTCCCTTATGTTATTCCCCCTGTCCCCAAATATATCTCCTGTTCCCCAGTGTAATTGTCAACAGGGGCTTTAATAATAAAAAACACCTTCTGCTCTTTATTTGCACACTGAATATTACACTCAAACACAGGAGCTCAGCAGCGGCTGTTTTGGGCCTGGATTGTGGGAGCTGCTTCTAGTGGAGATGATCAGCATGATATGCCACTCTTCCTTAAATACTAAACATAGAAAAATTAGGATTCACTTTTCAATATTTGAATCTCTCTGTGTGAACTTTCCAAGCCTCTGGGATCATGTGTTAGAGAATAGAAACATTTCAATTGATTTACATCTATTATTTCCACCTTTCTGCATCTTGGCATTATGTGCACAAAATACTTATCTACCAAGGTAGTGGTGCCATTTTTTTAAATTAAAAAAAAATTCTTGTGAATGGATAGATCAGTCTAGTTCTTGTCTGTATCAGTTCCACATGTTCTATTTAGCCAGTTGCAGTCTCTGGGAGCTTGTGACCAGGACTTGTAAACAGTGGCGTTTGCAATGGTGTTTCGAGGGGGGAGGTCTGGAGTGCTGTTTTGCAGTGTACATAGGACAAGATGGCAAGGGAGCAGCTGCACAAACCTGCAATACCTGTGCCATGTTGTTTTCCTGCCTGAGAATGTGCAAAAAATACGCCTGCAGCTAGTAAAACCTGGTTGCCTTGCTGGAAAAGAAGGTACAGCAATTTGATGCATCAGGAACACTTTCTGATGATAAGAGTTGTTTGACAGTGGAATGGATTTCCTTGGTGGACTTGCCTTGGAGGTTGGGTGGGCTTCTGTGAGGGATGCTTTAGTTGAGATTCCTGCATTCAGAGGATTGGACTAGATGATCCTCAGAATCCCTTCTAGCTCAACAATTCTATGTGTTTATTCAGAAGACCATTGTGTCCCAATTCCTCATTAATCTGCATTTTTTAAATGAAACACCAAAGCCAGTACAAAGTTCACACTTCTTCCTGCTATTTCAATACACACACACACACACACACACACACACGCTCAATTGTTAAAACTAAAGACCCTTAAAGCACTTTATAAAAACAAACTCTCTGTGCTTGGACCATGGCTTGTTTGCACTCTCTTGCTTCTGCAACTCTGCCCCCACATTGGTGAGTGCTTTAGTAAATGTTTATATATTCTGTTATTGGAACCCGAGCTCCTGAAGTCATTTGCTGGAGTTCCATAGTGAACATATACTTGGGATGGCATAGAAAATGTTGATGTGAATTGTTAATGTGAAGATTAATTCCAGCTTTTAAGGCTAGTGATCATATCAGTGAAATATGCAGTCTTTCCTTTCCTTTCTTGTCATCTCCTTGCTGTCTCCCCCACTGATACACAGATGCAAACACACACACACACACACACACACACACACACACAATCAATGCTGAAATCAATTATTCAATCAGTTGAATGACCATTCAAGTAAGGGTAGTTCAGAGGAAAAATAGCTTGCCATCTCTTCCCTCCTTTAGCACACAGTAACGACAAAGAGTTCTGCCAGGGAAATTGTTTTGTAACAATTTAGTTATCTGGGCAAACAGATGTTTGGTGCTTCAGTAGAACATAGCCCACTGAATCCAATGAGTTATGATGCAAAGACAGAAATCTGTTTGGCCTGTTTGATCCCCAGGAATTAGAAAAAGAATGACACTATACTTTGTCAGCAAAGGAGATTCATATATGTTTGTGGATGGGGATGCTGAAGAATAGAGGCACATATGCATAAAGCCCAGCTGTAGCCATTTATCTTCATGGTTTTTTGTATGTGGAACAGCATTATTCATCCAAAGCACCAGAGTCTGAGCCGTCAAATATTTAGCTTTACGTTGTTACTTACACAATCATTTGGGCATCATTCCACATTGTGAGGGACAGGATGCTGGATTAGAGAGGCCTTTGGTTTGTAACTGTAGGGCTCTACTTATGCTGCCGTGTTCAAATATATGCAGAGGGGAAACCAGGGAACAAATTCACATGCTGAAAGTCAAGCTCAGAGTTTGATGGTCCTCATGCTCATCAACCGGTGACATGGCCTTAGACTTGAGATTCTGATGGCACAGATATTGTTGAAGGGCAGGGAGCCTCACTCAAAAAGATCCCCATAAATACAATATATGATGGAGATTCCCGGAGGGGGGACTACCGAATCCAGCAATGCCAGAATCTTTTTTGCTTGCCTAGTTTTTCTAACTCTGAGGGTGACTTCTGTCCAGAACCCTCCATAATGTATAAGGACATCTTGCTTCTGTCCTTCTTCCCTAGAGAAAGCAAAAGGGCTCATCACCCAACCAGAACCAATACTTCAGAAATAGGGCATAGCCCCTATAAGGGCAATACTTTCCCTCTGAAGTGTTCTGCAACAGACAGCAGCTTGGCTGAAGGACACTCCTTAAAGCTTACTTCTAGAGCAACACCATTGACTACCGCTCTGACTGCCTTACATCCAACCTCTAATATCTGCTCCACAGGGAGCCAATCAGGACTCTTAACTCCTGCCAAGTCGCATGAGTACCCCATGTGGTTCCAGCCTGGAAATGAACAGCTGATGATTGCAACATCAGCTGGTGACTTTCAAGTGTTATCTGCAGTGGACCCATTACACTGATGGATCTAAGTCAGTGATGTCTTAATTTCAGTGGGCTTATTCTGAGTATGACTAACAATGAGTTGTATCCCATGTAGCACTCGCTAAAGTCACATAACAATATAGTTTTGTTGGTGAAATGCTTTGTGCAAGCAGAATGTCGTTGAGCAAGAGAACGCATAAGCATGTCTCTCTTGAAAGACAGGCTATGCAATCTGCTGTGCAACAAGTTTTTGCTAGTGGAACACTTAAATGTACACTGGCAGACAGAAAACATTGGATATAGCTAGTATATTGAAATAGATTTTGCATACGGTGGGATGGTTCACATATACATCACCACCAATTGATTTTTCCAGCTTTGGTGATATGCAACTGCATTTGTGAACAGCTTTACTTGGAGAGCATTGAGTGTGAAATTATGCAAATTTTCATTAGAAAGTTATGTATGGGTGATGTATCAGGCAATGCATTCTTGATGTTGCAACAATCAGATGGCAAGGATGAGTGTGGGAATTGGTCCTCACCTGCCCACTTTCAATGGTGGGTTCGCATATACATACACATGTCCAGTACTTGCTTACTGTACGCCTGATGCTTTTGAGGTCAATGCATTAACTCCTTCCATAAAAGCACCATATTTGATTGGACATCTAGAGACACAAATTTCTATCTGCACTTTTATCTCTGGGATTGTTCATTCACACATGCAAGTTTCCATCTGATCTTGCAGTCATCAAGCAGTAGGGAAGCCAACTTGAATAAAATATTTTGGGAGGGCACATAAGCCCCTCTCTGCATAATCAATCACACAACGTGGCACACCTCACCATTTGAATGGCAATCGCATCAACTTTGGGGGTCCCTAAATTTTAGTAGAGTCACTTGTTGGTTGACCACATGCAAAAAGGATGGCTTTGAAAGAGGATTAGACAAATTCATGGAGGATAACCACAATACAATGACAATGTTCTTTCCCCACTGTCAGACATAGCATACCTCTGAATACTAGCTGCTGGGAATCACATGTGAGGAGAGTGGTATTGTACTCAAGCCTGGCTTGCATGTTTCCCATGGACATCTGATTGGCCACTGTGAGAACAGAATGATGGACAAGATTGGCCTTTGGCCTGTTCCAACAGCGTTATTCTCATGTTCTTCTTATGTTCCTAAAGGCTATATGATTCCTGTACCTTTAACACTGACAGAGATTATTGAATTTTGAGTGATATACTTTGCTAACATGGACCAGTTTCCTCTTATCCATATCATTTTAAATGTATAGGGACTCGATTGCCTCTCTTTGAAGCTCATCTCTCTATATCTAATAATAAACAAAACAAAACTCTGCCAAAAATGGACAATATCCTTCAGGGTTACATTCCCAACCAAATGAATGGAAAGTTTCCCACAGCATCATTCCCAGCCTCTGTAAGCAGCATTGGTAGAAGTTGGGGAAAATATTTTAATGGTGTGCTGTGTGCACAAATCTTAACATTTCCATTATGTCAAAATAAAAATATGAAAAACTATGTTCTTGAATAGCATTTGCCCTTCAAGTCTAGAAGTCCCTAGAAAGTTTGGTGACTTCCTTTCCATTTAAATGTGAATGAAATAAAATTATCATTGTAAATTACTTGCTGACCATTGGCACATGAGTTATCTCACAGGAACTGCAGAAAATAAATATTTTTTCCAATGAATGTTTCCATCTTTCCTGCTGGAGAGTAATAATGAGAAACTGTGGCTGACACCTTGTCAAGATAAGTGGTATCAAGCCAACACATCTCCCATAAGGAGCTGGCAAGTAAAGAAAGGTTAAAGAATGCTTATGGGTTTTCTAATTTTTATTTCCCCAGCTATGATTTGTTGGGTCTTTGGAAGTGTTTTTCTTTCTGCACTCATTCCAGACCCTCTGTGTCTCGTTTAATGTTCTGGCACATGCTCTAATGGAATCTGCCTTCTGCCAACACTCGATATTTACCAATTGAAACAAGTGGCTTCTGATATTGGACTTTGTGAACCTACCAGGTGTGATGTGGTAGGGTTAATCCCACAGGACCTGTGGCTGCAAATTTGCAAATTTGTTAATTCAATCTCACAAGAGCCCAAGAGGTGAGAATTGGAAAGCGGAGGGAAATGGTTGGGCATTTATCAATGGGATTTTTCAATTGGAGACCACAATTGAAGTGAGTCTATTTCAGTTTGGGCACACACTTGACTTCTGTCCATAAACAGTGTTCCAGGAAGGAGACACATTTTGAAGAATTTGGATGAATCTCTTCAGTTGAATTAAGAAAACAAAGAATAAACCTGGTGGTCTCTTGGTGTCAAACTGAGTCATAGGAAGCTGTTGAGGGGAAGTAAACAACTATGCCAAAGGTGAGAACAAAGAGTTTGAAAACAACCAAACACAGACAATATTATATTCCCTGACCAATCACATATTTCTATGACATAAATATAAAGAGATTAAAAAACTTTACAAAGAATAAGTCTATGGCCAATGGAATATACAATAATGCCAACCAAACAAGCTTCACAACATGGAAATGCTAACACTATGCATACATAATATTACATTGAAGCATTCTGAAATATTTGTGTAGCTGTGTAGTATATATCTTTCAAATGCTCACTGCACCACAGCAATTCAGTTCAAAATCCTGGGTGCTCCAAACCATGGTATTGTGAAGATGAAGACATTCTAAACACAGGTGTGTTTCAGAAAGCCTGCTAATGTGTTTTGACTTCTAAAGCTCCTCCCTGAACATTCAGGAAAGACAATGAGCAGCCTCGTTAGGTGGACCCAATTCAGTCTGTGATGTGTGGCAGGGCCTGTTTGGCACCAGTATCCTGGTAACGAAATGCTCTTCCAACAAATACACAATTGTTTCCCACAACATTTTCATTCAGGACACCTCTTTTTTTATTCAAGATTTTGGCACATAGCTGGAGGGGAGGTTTATAGTTCATCCACTGACTGCCTGCTGAATTGTACTTTATTGCTGCATTGTCACTATTTATTTTGTTTGTTAATATTACTATTGGCTTTAACAAGTTGGTTTTATTCATTGGATCACTGTTCGCTGTCCTGGACTCCTTAAAATTAATAAATGCAAGTTTGTCTTGTTCCTTAAATTTAATGGGTCTGCCCTGAGTAGGAATAATGTTGGATACATCCCCATTATCATAAACACTACTCCTGGTTGGTAAGCACATGAAAGAGCTCTCCACAATTCCTCATTCTAGTCCTGCTAGCTCTCAACACTCTGGGATTCATATATTTATATGCATAAGCTTTTGGGCTTCATCTCTGACCTATGAGAATTCTCCAGATGCTATCTCCACTATTTTGGGTTTTTCCCTGGCAACCAGTTAAGGAGTGCATTATTTTTCAAATGAAAGATTGAAAGATGAAAGATGGAGGCTGTGCCTACAAAATATGCTAGCCACCCTCACTATTCAACATGCATCATTTTCCAAACCTCACTCATGTCCTCCTTAAAAGAAGATAACTCTGCCTGTTTCAGCCTGAGCATTATGGCTGAATGGATGGAACAAAAATGTGATAAATAAGTAAATAAAAGAGTACAGGAACAAAATTAAGTGTCTCATGTGAAAGCATTTTCTGATTCATGGGGTGCATCCTCTTTACAATGTCATCCATGAACCAGCTTCAAGAATGTGAAATCAAAAGATAAGAGGCAAAGGGATCAGAACTGGCATTTTGAAAAACTAGCAACATATATCAAAGTCGACCGAGCAGGAAAGGAGAATGCAATATATAAAGTACAGTGCCGATGTGTATGCTAAGATAATGCAAAGCTGAAACAAAGTGGGTTACTTATAACACACACGACATTGCCTCTATTCACAAACCTCCCTCTCCTTAAAAGGGTACTGTATTGCAACTAATGCTGTGTTTGTAGGCACAGGGCTGCACTTTAAAGCATCGTATCTGAGTGCTCTCCCCCACCACCAGCACTTTCCCCATAAAAAAACGTGCTCTTTACCACTGAATCAGAGCAAACGGCAATGTGCAGAAACAAAAAAAAATATTTAATTCAGCATTAAAGAGTAGGTTTTCACAGGGAAAGCAAATGAAAAATCCTTTAAAAATGATGAAGATATTCACACCCCTGTGTTCCTGATGTAGAGTTTCATTCCCCTTCTCATCCAGGCATAACAGATTTAGGCACATGAGAGAGGATGAGAAGTTTTCTGCACATGGTCTAATTTCCCTTGTGCAGTTTTAAAAGTTAGAAGTTTTAATTAGCTCTTGAGTTCTAATGTTTCTTAAACACTTAAGCTGGAGTTAGTAATGTGGCCAGAGTTCACCCATAACCCATGTCTTGCCTGTTTATTTTCAATCTCCTAATACAAATGTATATGCTTAGGTACAGAGTGTGCAGAAAATTCACGTACAGGTGAAAATAGAATACACAGAAAATGTACTGGGAAAAGATGTTTTGCAAAGATATGCATGTTCAGCAAAAATTGCACACAGAACTGTTTATGTTAGATAAATTTGTACTAAAATGCTGATGAATTTTAATGAGGACTTTAAAAAAGATCTCAAATGCATGCAGGAATGTGAAGAACTGAATTTAAGGGTGGAGAAATGAGAGACTGAGAGAATGCCATCATCAAGTGTCTCTCTCTCTCTGTGTGTGTGTGTGGGGGGGTGAATTTAGTAGTTTTGCCCTGGGGAAAATTGGGGAAGGGTCAGGTGGGCTGTCAGGGTGAGGAAGTCTGGCTTCACTCCAGACACTCCAATCTTCTCCTTGCCGCTCCCTCCTTCCCTGTGCAGTATGCACTTTGCATTAGGGACTTTGAGGGGAGCCTTTGATTGGCCTTGGGACTCACGTTTTTTTGCCTACTCCATGCTGCTGTGAGTCCTGTCCTCAAAGCTGTTTATTATTATTATTATTGGTTTAACTGGTTTTCAGTCAGGCCAGGAAAGACAAGTTAAGGTCTGGTAGGGTGAATACCTGGGGCATTATTGGGTTAAGGGCACTCTTTGTCACCCTATGCTGCTTTGGCATCTGGTCCTTCGGGTCACCATTAGCAGGCACACCGGGGTGAAGGCTGACTTGCTGCGGACACAGTGAGCTTGCCAGGTTCATGGCTCCAAGGTTCTCACAGCAAGGGGGGATAATTCCAACTTTTTTGCTGCAGGGCCACAAGTGAAGCATCTCAATGTGTCCAAGAGTAAGGAGGGACCCAATCTCTCCTGCCTTAGGAAACATTCCCGCCTGAACTATATCCTTATTGTGTGCCAAGACCCCATGACCCACAGGTCCCTAGGGTATGAGTAAACACACAGACAACAGTATTTGGTTTTATGGGTTCAAAGAGGCCACAACTTTATTGGTTACAGATGTGAAAGCCACTTCTGACCTAGGGAGGAGGTGGTGTTGCGGGCTTCATGCCCCCAACACGCGCATGGGGGCTAGCTCTCAGCCTCCGTGTGATTTGGGGAATCCTCGGCCACGTCATCCCCAGGCCAGCCAATCAGCTGGCCCAGGGGGTGTGGCCTGTGCCATTTAAGGCAGGCACAGCCGAGGATCTCCCTCTTTAGTTGCCCAGCTGATCCAGTTTCCTACCCACCTGCCCTACAAGGTTTCCCTTCTGACCTTGCTATGGACCTCGGTTGGTCGCCGTTAAGGGGCCTGGTAGGAATTTTTCCCACTTGACAAATTGGCACCAGCCACTTGGTTTTTTGCCTACCATAACTTCCTTGGTATTGGCAGTTAGTCATTGGTATTGGTATTGTTATGTAGATGGAAGGGGGGAGGAAGCGCCATCACCTCCCCTGGATATTGAAGGGTAGTCCGATAAAGGATTCCGGGGGGCGTAGCCCTGTCTGAACCAATGCCTAAGCCAATACTGCTCATGACCTGTAACCGATAAAGTTGTGGTCAATTTTAGCCCATTAACCTAAAATACGGTGTCTTGTGTCTTTATTCATACTGGGGGGAAGCAGGAACTCGCCACACAACAGTTTGGCTTAGGCATTGGGTGAAGCCAGACTATATCACTTCCACGTTTCTCCTGGGAGTGCATCTAAGGGTAAACCACCATTAAAGGGGGCCCTATGACCGACATCAAATTGGGGTATCCACAAGGGGGTATGGCCCTAACCCTCATCTGGGCATTGGACAGAAGCCACATGCCCCAGATCCCTTTAATAGGATACCCTTAATAAGGAGTGGCAGGCGGAGGCTACAACCTCCCCTCTGGCCAAACAAAGCCCATTCCCCACTTGAACTACGTATATTCTTATTATTTAATGCTTTTGGAGGTGCCACCCCCCCAAATCTTATTATCACATTCTTACCATTACCCCGAAGACACCAGTGCAAATGTTTCAGCAGCTTAGTCAAAATGGGACAGTGTTGAGCATTTCCATTACTGCCACCCATTTTGGTCCATTATGGCTCCTCTGAGGTTTGCTGAAGTATGTGGTTCCTTGAACCTGGCATCTTCTGTTTGTAATGCATGTACTCCAGCACTGAGCTACAACTTGTCTCATCACTACTCTTCTCCAAGCTCTATATCATGTCTCGTAGCCCTATTCATCACAAATTTGTCTAAACCCTTTTTAAAGCCATCCAAAGTGGTGACCTTAATAGCTTTAGTGGAGAAATAGCCAATTCAAGAAGAGGAGCAGGGTGTAGGCTTGTCCATTACAATACCCATTGCTGCTATTGTAAGGGGATCACTCACATGGAATTGTTAACATCATTGAGAAGCATCAATTCTCATAGTTATTTTGGGGAAGTAATGGCAGTTATACAGGTATAAAACTAATGTAAATTTAGCATCATATGCTAAGAATCGCCTTTGCCTCCTCTTAGGATTTGCATTTGAAAAACAGGGAAATCCCAGAAACTTCAGATTTCTCTTTTTATCCCAACCAGGACCATTAAATCATCCTGAATTTTTCACTGATTTTTTTTTTTTTTTTTGTATGATGAAAATGTTCAGAGAAAGACAGAGAACAAGGCTTATCACATTTTATTTTATTTTTGTATCTCAGTTCTGCTCGGGGTAGATCCATTGACATTTGTGAACAGAAGCTAAAGTGTCCATGAACTTCAATGGGTCTACTCCGAGTAAGACTCACATTGGATACAACCCTTGGTATCCAGCTTCCTTATTCAATTTAGCTTACAGGTGCACACATAGTCGAACTTGACATTTTGCTCTTTTTTAAAAAATAGTTATTTCCAAGCAATGCCTGTGTGGGAGAGAGCTAAGGCTATGTTGGATTTTGCTTTCATTCATATGTATAAAATCTCCCAGGCAATGCTTTCTTCCGAAAAGCAATAATAACTAGGGACCATCTGACATTACTATTATTTATGATGCTGACATTTACAAAGACTTGATGACCAAAATAACAAAGTATAATGCATGACAGGGATGTAGAAAATAAGGCACATATTAAAAAGAATCCTCAGTACATTTTATCTATTTTTTGAAGTCACTTCTGCTTGGGGTATCAAGCAGTAGGGAAAGTATGGTAAAAACAGGCAACTGGGCAAGTTTCATGCTGTGCCACAAACAGGCCTAGTAAATTAGTGTTTCAACCTTGCTGCACTTTAGGGTATGCATCTGTATTAGTATTTATGCAGCTTTCGCAATGGGAAAAGAATATTGGTGCTTCCATTGCCATAAGGGAAACCTTATATGGCATATAGAAAGTAGATTTATATTCAAACAATCTATTGGCCCAAGTAGCTCTATTATGGATGGAAGAAACTCTTCACTGTTCCAAGCAGGAGCAATGACTCAGTGCAGTGGTCACACATTTCTGAGGGGGCCACAACCAGATGCCCCCACAACAGGCTCCCTCATTGAGGCTGGAGCTATGGGAAGGCAATCCCACCTGGGCTGGGCCTTTGTGACTTGGGCAGTGGTGCTTCCTCCTCCTCCTCCTGGCTGGCGAAGAGACACCTGTGTGTGCCCTGCCTCTGGGCCAACTAACTGAGAGGGAGGGAGGGAGGGAGGGAAAGGTGGGAAAGCACTGCTGGAGCCACATGCATTGGCCAGAGTGGCTTGCTGCAAGGACAGGAAGGTGAGGTGACAGAGCAGTCCTGACTTCTTGTTTCTCTGCCTTTTCTCTGCTCACTGACCTGGGCTAGTTTGCAAGGAGAGACTTCCTTGATTAGATGCAGGCCAGTGAAGGGACTGAACGCTGTGCAGTCCACCAAGGTGGCACAGCACTTGCTCTGCCCCAGGGTGCCGGCAACCCATGCTATGCTCCTGGGCAGGATTATTTCCCATTGTCAAGCATTGCATGTAGGATATTTTCCATGTGAAACATGTGCTGTGCCAGTGGGCTATGGACACCCTCCTGAGCTGCCATAGTTATTATTAAATAGCCACAGATTTTCATTATTTGTTTTTTGTTTGTTTACTAAATATATATTTCATCCATAGGTCTCAGGGCAGTTCACGGCATTGAATAAAATCCATTGTCAGAGGTCAGTTCATGAATGCCAATTGTTGGGAAGCAAGGAGGATAGGATAGGATAGGAAGGTTCTGACCTTACTGGAGGCATCTGATTTGCCACAATGGAAAACAGGGTTCTGGTATATTGTAGATGGACAAAAGAAAGGTCTATCTAGCTCTGCACTCTCTTTGCACAGTGGCCAACCAGATGCCTATGGGAAGCCCACAAGCAACAGAACTGTCTCCACCTGTGATTCCCAGAAACTATTTCTTGCTGGAGAAAATTCCACAGCATGAAAACAATCTGTTTTGTCTTAAGCTGAATCTTCCAACATTCAGCTTAATTGGATATCCCTGATTTCTAGTATTACGAGAAAGGAACGAAAAACTTTCTCTATCTACTTTCTACACACTACTCATAATTTCATTCACCTCTTATCATGTCTGCTCTTATTCCCTTTTTCTGTAAATTAAGAAGCACCCAATGTTGTTGCTTTTCCTTTAGAGTGATCCAGGAGGCCTCATCTTATATTCCTAGAATTACATTCCACTGTGCCAAACATATTTCACTAAATTTGGGCATTCTGCTATCATTGCATGGGATGTCCCTGAAACACTACAGTGATGAGCATTGTGGCTGGATTTGTGCAATTGAGTTAGACCACTTTTTCTTAAATATTAGGGAAGATTGAAGTGAGAAAAATTTTTTTTGATGCTTTTTGGTGCCATCTACTGCTTCCCTTTTGAGATACAGTAATATACCAATTCCTGTGTGTTGACTTTTGCTTTCTTTTGGAAGGCATGAAAATACCCTAGTCTGAAGGGTAAAGGAGGTAATATATGACGTTGTTAATTACAAAATGTAACACACATTATAGTCAAATCAATAGCTGCATGGATTAGACAACATTAATCCAGCAAATTCATTATCACCCTTGGATAAGACACAGCTGCTTTATTTTATCCGTATTTCTTGTCTTTTCCAGCTAAATGTTATCTTTCTTAGATTTTTATTCACTTATGAATGCACTTTCTGTTAAACTGTCTGTTGATACCAAACCTTGCAAGTTGAGAAAGGTCATCCTAAATAGAATGATTTGCAAACAATTTCCATAGAAAACAAACAGATATAGTTTACAGATAAAATAGCAAATCTAAACACATACTGTACTTAAATGTAGACAATTAAAATGTACATTGTTAAGGATGTGCCATTTCTTTAGTTTTGGCTCTGTGATAAAGCTCACTCAGGGACTACTTGGAGCAGTGTGAGGATATATATATATATATATATATATATATATATATGCTTTCGTAGATTTTCACGGGTACAGGAATGCAGGTTTTGGTGTCCTCGGGTGTCTTCCCGTGTAAAAGTTGGGGTGTCTAGGCGACGTTTCGACGAGGTCTCACTCGTCATCTTCAGGCTGGTGCTTTCGGCTTCTTGTTACTGGAACAGAGCGGGATCTCAATGTTTGAGTTCCTATAAATACTGTAGAGGGGGTGTGGTGTCTAGCCTCCAATGTTCTGGGCAGAGAGGAAGTTCCCAGGCTAGTGTGCCTTTTCTTCTTTTGTTCCTTAATTACTTGAGAGATACCTTGAGTGATTTCTTGAGTGATATCCTGAGTACCACTTAGGTGGGTCATTAGGTGTGGATTAGTTGCTAAAGTCTTTGTGTCTTGACCTCTTGAACTTTGTGAAGAGTTTTCCTGAGAAGATGGCTGTATTGCACTTAGTTGTGCTTTGGCTTGGCTTCGTGTATAGGGGCGAGCTGTGGTTTTGTGGCTTGTGTCAGCCAGATCTGTGTAGGGATTGCAGGGGGGTGCAGCATCCGGAGGTGCCACCATGGATTGGCTACTGGATGGTGTCAGTAATTCATCTGTGGAGAGGGTCTGGGTTTGGGTCTGGTGTGGTTGATTGGTGTTGGCGTTCTGTGTGCCTCTGGATCTGGTGTCAGTTTTTGTGGAGAGGGCTAATTTCCAGATGTCTGGCAAGCGGGATGTGTCGTCACGCTTGTTCATGTTGTGAGGGTGTTTCTCTATCTCGATGGCTTCCATGATTATTCTCTTGTGGTGATGTTCCGTGTTAAAGAGCAATTTGGAATCTGCAAAATTAATTTCGTGTCCTGTTTCTTTCATGTGTTGGAAAAGAGAGGAAGTTTTTTCTTCTTTTTTGACGGCATTCTTGTGTTCTGCGATACGTGCATTTATTCGTCTGTTTGTTTGTCCAATGTACGTGGCTGGGCAGACTTTGCAGGGTATTTCATAGTACCTAAGTGGTACTCAGGATATCACTCAAGAAATCACTCAAGGTATCTCTCAAGTAATTAAGGAACAAAAGAAGAAAAGGCACACTAGCCTGGGAACTTCCTCTCTGCCCAGAACATTGGAGGCTAGACACCACACCCCCTCTACAGTATTTATAGGAACTCAAACATTGAGATCCCGCTCTGTTCCAGTAACAAGAAGCCGAAAGCACCAGCCTGAAGATGACGAGTGAGACCTCGTCGAAACGTCGCCTAGACACCCCAACTTTTACACGGGAAGACACCCGAGGACACCAAAACCTGCATTCCTGTACCCGTGAAAATCTACGAAAGCATATATATAAGCCACAAAACCACAGCTCGCCCCTATACACGAAGCCAAGCCAAAGCACAACTAAGTGCAATACAGCCATCTTCTCAGGAAAACTCTTCACAAAGTTCAAGAGGTCAAGACACAAAGACTTTAGCAACTAATCCACACCTAATGACCCACCTAAGTGGTACTCAGGATATCACTCAAGAAATCACTCAAGGTATCTCTCAAGTAATTAAGGAACAAAAGAAGAAAAGGCACACTAGCCTGGGAACTTCCTCTCTGCCCAGAACATTGGAGGCTAGACACCACACCCCCTCTACAGTATTTATAGGAACTCAAACATTGAGATCCCGCTCTGTTCCAGTAACAAGAAGCCGAAAGCACCAGCCTGAAGATGACGAGTGAGACCTCGTCGAAACGTCGCCTAGACACCCCAACTTTTACACGGGAAGACACCCGAGGACACCAAAACCTGCATATATATATATATATATATATATATATATAGTGCTAGTCCTACTCAGAGTAAACACATTGAAGTTATTGGTCATGAATAACTTGGGTTCATTGATTTCAATGGGTCTACTCTGAGTTGGACTTATTTGAATACAACTCAGTGATGCTGACTGTTTTGTATACCAAAACCAAAGTTAGGAGAATATTGATGTTTATTCCCACATTCCAGGGTAAATACTGATGTCCATTTATCAAGTGAACATTTATCAAGGGCCATAACTTGGGAGCAGATCATCTGCTTTGTATGAAGGAGGTCTCAGTTTCAATCTGCAGCATCTCCAGTTAGGGCTGGGGAAAATCTCATTTCTTTCTGAAACCCTAGAGATCTGCAGCCAGTCACTGTGGACAATTTTAGATGGACCAGTCACCTGACTCAGCAGAAGGCAGCTTCCTGTGTTCCTAAGTGGTACAGCGACATTGAAAACGTAACATAATGATTCTGACAACCGTACAGACAACATAGTCAACTGGCTTATGAAACAGACGCATGCACAACATCATAAGTTACCACTTCATAAATCTTCATAAGTCTTCACTTAGGGCCAAACTATATTGGGAGAGCCATGACTGGATGAAAAATGAAATTTAAAATAATTGTTATGGGGGAGAGGGAACTTTACTGAGACTACCTTGGGAAACAGGGTAACCTAACCATTCTACTTATTTGCTTTTTCTAGTTTAAATTTCCACCAAGATTCTATTTGTCCATCAAGTATTGTCAGGATCTGTGGATCACTGCTCCTCATGGTGAGCCACTTAGCAGCAGGTGGCAGCTTCTCTGGGAAGTACCTTCAAGCCACTTTGAGCAAGGAACAAAGTATTCTAGAGCCCTTGTGTGCACCTGTAACCTTAGTTCTGATTACTGACTCGATCCTTGGTCTTTGAACCTTCTGGTTCCTACCTCTTGTGCTACCCCAGATTCAAGCACAGTCCTGACAATCCCCCTTAATGGAAAAACTCATCTACCCAGCGGGGGCTGGTATGTTAGGGCAAATGGGGGCACTGCCCCACCAACCTCAGTCTGCCCTTAGCCAGCCCCCACCTGCCTGCCTTCTTACTTGCATCCAGATCAGGGGGTGGCCTTGGCTACCAGCTTCTTCCACTTTACTCTTGGTGTTGCCAATACAGATCTTGGTAGGGAGGCAAAATTAAAATTACTTGACTCTGCTTTCCCCAACATTCCCAATGGGTACCAGCAATCACTACATGTACAGTGGTACCTCGGAAGATGAAATTAATTCGTTCTGCGAGTTTTTTCGTCTTGTGAATTTTTCGTTTTGCGAAGCATGGATTCAATTAATGCGTTCCTATGGTCAAAAAAAGTTTAGAAATCATCAAAGTGTACAGTACTGTACATACATTTTCTAAGACTCTGGGGGACCACTCGAAGAAGGTTCCTCTTCCACTCTTTGCTTCTTGCTGAAGAACCTGTCCATGGTCTGCTGCTTCATCCGCCTTTTCAGCACCTCCCTGAAAGACAACATGACCCTCGTATCAAAAGTGTTCGCAAGGTCACGTGTCAGGTCCTTGTCAGGGTGCCTGCACATCTTTCCACTTCTGGCAAATGTCCCTCAGTTCTTTCTTCTCCTTCTTCCTCTCGCCAGCCTCTGCAGCAGCAGTCTTCTTGGGCCCCATGGCAGCACAGCTCCTACCTTCGCACCCCCCCCCAAAAAAAATCAGTGCTTCACATCCAAAAAATTCAAAAGCACCAAACCTCCTAGAAAACACCCCAATCAAAAATCCAAAACCCCCAAAAAAAGTTTTAAAAGTTTAACTTACCAAATGGCTGCAAAAGAAGTTTTGGAAAAGTTTCAAAAATCACCAAAGTCTTCAAAAACCTCAAAAAAGGCTACCACACCGCGTGCTACGAGTTGCTCCTTGAAGTCAAGTCACAACTGCACCTCTTCAAGCAATGCACCCTGGGTATTAACGGTTTTAAGAAAAAGGAAACAAACTGGCAAGACGTTTTCATCTTGCGAAGCAAGCCCATAGGGAAATTCGTCTTGCGAAGCAACTCAAAAAATGAAAAACTCTTTCGTCTTGCGAGTTTTTCGTCTTACGAGGCATTCGTCTTGCGAGGTACCACTGTACCTGTGTGTTTTCCCCAAAGGAAAATGTCAGGGAACTGCCATCGGAGAGTCAGGTGGTGGAAGGGCTCAAGGAGGCTAAGAGACCCTCAGATGCTGAGGAAGGAACCAGCAGGGGGAGAGGGAGAGTTCCTGCAGAAACTCAGGCGGAGGGTTGGCTCCAAGATGCTTCCAGTGAGAACAGCGGGGAGGGCTCAGGACCTCCGCTGGGGACGCCCACTCCACGCAGGAAACTGTCACGCAGAGAATCCAGACGTAGAGTTTCCGTTAAGGAACTCTTATGTTGGCGTAAATTCCGGAAGCGTCCACTGGCGGATTCTGCCAGCGATTGAGGGAGTCATGCTTTGAGGGCTCCCCTAAAGGCAGAGCTTTGAGACCTATGCAAAGCTCTGAGGGATTCAGCTTTTACGCACAAGCAGCTCATTATCCCATCACAGAAAACACAGAAGTGTGTGTATGAGAGAGATTTAGACTGGAAAGATATCACAGGGAAAAGGGATAAGGCCAAGTCCTATATCCACAAGTGTGGAGAGTGTTGTTGAGCTCCTTTCTTGCTTGTTGGTTCCCCATTGGGGCATCTGTTCAGCTACTATGAGCAGAGGAGGGTGGACTAAATGGATTTTGGCCCAATTCAGCATGGACCTTCTTATGCAGTTATGCTTTTATGATCCTCAGTCAAGGAGAATAATGCTAACAGTGGCTAGTAGCCATGATGGAGGTATATTTTCTTCAGGGCTTGTCCATACTTCCACTTGGCCTGTGCCTAAAAAAGCAAGTTCTGAGTAGTTTTACACTTCTCCTGCCTTTCCTAGGCATGGAGTGTCTTTGTCTTTGCCCTGCTGCTTTCCACCAGAAAACCTGCTCTCTAGAACTAAATCTGAACAAACAGAAATCTGCAGAAAACTTGACTGTGATTTGTTCCTATTCAGTGCTAAAGAGTGGGTTTCCTGGGGGGAAACAGGAGGGTAAATGGAGGTACTGACAAGCCCTCACTCTTGGAAGTGATATGCTTCTAAATACCAGTTGCTGGGGATGTTGGGGAGAGTGTTGTTGTGTTTGAGCTTCCCATGGGAAGCATGTTTGGCCATTGTGAGAACAAAATGCTGGACTAGGTAGGCCACTGGCCTAATCCAACAGTATGTGGATCCTCCATGTGCCTACATTCTTCCAGATATACTGCTATTCCACAGTACCATGTTCCAGGTTGGAGGGTTTTTTTAAGAGGGGAGGGGAGAGTCTACTTTTTAAACAAACTAAAAGAGGGAGGATATATAGTCATGGATCTCCGGTGTCTCATGAAATTTGGCTCTCAGTCTTGTACTGGATTGTAATTTGGTTATGCTTGTACAATGACATTTATAAATTGCTAGCAATTTACTCTGAACTTGGTATTTTCCTCCACCTCTGTAGTTGGAAGCAAAGATTTTTAAAAAACAACACACCAATGCACATGGTGACGTCAGTATCTTTCCACCCACACCAAATCTTGGCATCTCCGAGCACTTCTATTTATGAATTTTCTTATTGCCAAAGCATAAATGATTAAATGAATTATTATAATGTCAGGCTGGGTGCATTCATATATTTAATGTATGCATTACTTTTTATAGTTTTCTCCTTTTTTTATTTATGAATGACATTCCTGAATGTCTGGGTAGGAAATATAAAGCAAATGAATATAAAGTAAGTTGCCTCAATAGGCACCAAAGCCATTTCAAACTTTATTATGTTCTATCCAAAACTTGCAATTTTGAACTTTTAACTTTTGCTAGAGGTCTAAAAGCATTTCATGGCAGATTGATGTGCATAATCTGGATTGTCTGTTGTCTCTCCACATGGAGGTTTAGAAAATTGCTTCTCTTACATTTGCCTGATTTAAAACAAAGTCTTTCTCTCATTTAACAGCTTTCCGTATAACCTAGTGAAGTCAGTGCTCATTCTTCTGTAATACACTTAGATTGGGAAGTTGTGGCCTCCTGCACAGGTTTATGAGCTTCTGGTGGCACAACTCCTACTTAGATGCTCTCCTTGCTTTGACCATCTTGAACAAATCTGGGAATCATGCACATCCCACATGCTGCTTTTGGGTGAAGTCTGCAGCCTCTCACCGTTCATGCTCAGTATAGCTTGTTAGTCAGAAGTGCTGATAACAATGAACAAGTTGGAGGCAGCAACATTCTACTATTTCCTGGATACAGAAACAAAGGATGGTGCTTCAAAAGAAGTTCTGGAAGTCTGAATATATTAATAGATTCAGTGTCTCAGTTCAGACATAATGCTAAGCTGTAGGGTTTCTTTAACCATGGCTTGTCAAACATGCAAGGATCTAATAGATTGTCTTACTGTGTGCCCTCTTTGTTCACTTACAAGAGCATAACACTTTCCCCACTTCTGTGCTCTAGCAATTTGTGTTCAGAGGTGCACCTCCTCTGATATTGGCAGTAATGCACATCGTGGCTAGTAGCCATTACTAGTCTTATCCTTCTCAGGCTCAGCTCTACTCTGCATCCCAAAGTGCCTTTGTCTGCCTTTAACTGAATTGTGACCATGCCTCTTGTTTGCTGGAGAAGTGTGTGCACTAAGGAACCTCTGATTTTTATATGGCTAGGATTTAGCCTCCTGTACAAAGAGACATTATATGTTGCTTTGCCCAGTTGCCTCTGTCCCCACCCTACACCAGAATGCAGCTCTTATAATAATGCATCCTGCATTATTGCAGGATACTCCTGCAATAAGGATACCCCATCCCTGAATTAGATAATCACCAGACTCACTCCTCTGGGTGCCCATGCATCACAAAAGGCAAGTGAAGAAATGCCTCTTGGTTGAAGCCCACACCTGGAGCAAAGAGGCAAGATGCGTATGCAGGGTAAGCTCAGGGCACAACTTAAAAACAAAAAAACCACCACAATGAGTTGTGCAATGCAGGCACCACATGACTTCCTAAAATAAAGGGTGGAATTATCATTGAATTACTGACTAATATTCATAACAACTCATGATAACTTTTAAAAACTACTGCATAAATGTCTCAAACTGAATTTAAGATTGGAAAAATAAAAAGCTCAGAGAAACCAAAATTGACAGGGAACCTGTGTGGCATAATGTTTAGAGTCTTGGACTAGGACCTAGGAGATTTGGGTTTTCCATGAAGCTCACTTTGCCATGAAGCTCACCTTGGGTCAGGCAATGCCTTTCAGCCTAACGCACCTCACAGGGTTCTTTTGGGAATTAATTTAAGATAGGGAGAAACATGTATACCGCCTTGAGCTCCTTGGAGAAAAAAAGGTGGGATATAAATGCAATTGATAATAGTTATATAATTAATCATACCAACGACATGTCCATCCATGGTGGGAAATGCCAAGGAAGGGTGCAGAGGTCTCTGTGCTAAATGGTAAAACATACCTTCTGCTTCTTTATACTTCCAACACTTATTACCTTTTGTTTTGTACATTTTGTTTAACTAGGGTTAGATACTATCTGTACATCATTTTCATATAATTCACCTTAAGTGCCCTGTTTTATTATTTTTGGTTGGTGCTGCTGTTTCTGCAATTTTGCTGTTAGATTTGTTCATTGCAGTGAGGTTGATTTCATTGTTGTAAAGTTATTTTTTAAAGAAATAATTATCTGTTTAAATTTTGTTTCGTACACCATGTGTACAAACTGTGAAACACAAGATAACATAATGAATGAAAGAATGGATCCACCGAAAGTTACAGATAAGTATGGAAGGAATACAAAATGTGTAAACAGGAAAACACTATTTGTACAGCAGTCTAATGACTTAAAAGGACCTATTTTTAAGGGGATTATAACCTGCACATTTAGCTTTTAAACCCACACCTACTAAACACCCCACCTACTCTCCTTACTGGCTTATTCAGAGCTTTAATTTCGCAGAATCTAGCTTGATACATTTCAGCTGAGAGACAGCTTGCATTGTTTGACTTTTCAGCACAATATGTTTCTGCATTTCTCTCTCTCTCTCTTTAATCAGATAAAGGTTTCATGATGGGGGAAAATATAGTTGAACTATGGAGTGAGCTTCAAAGCATATAATGAACAATACAATACAATCACTTCTGCTTATCATTTCGATGGTGAGAGTTTCCTCCATTTGTATACACTGCACATGCCTGCATATGTGCATGCACAAACACAAAGATACTCACGCAACCAATGTGTGCTTCTGATGAAATTGATGCTAAAAGATGCATGCATGTCTCATTCAGTCTAGTGTTGACAGACGTCTGGTCTGAGGAATTATTCTCCATTTCTTAATTCAGATGCAGATCACTAAGAGATCATGGCAGTAGCAGATTCTGAAAACAATTCAAAACATTAGTGTTGGCCTTTAAAGCCCTAAATGGCCTGGGCCCAGTATACAGTACCTGAAGAAGCATATCCACCCCTATTGTCCAGTCCTGATACTGAGGTCCAGCTCCGAGGGCCTTCTGGCAGTTCCCTCACTCTGAGGAGTTACAGAGAACCAGGCAGAGGGCCTTCTCTGTAGCGGCACCTGCCCTGTGGAATGCCCTGCCATCAGATGTAAAGGAGATAAACAATTATAGACCTTCTATAGATATCTGAAAGCAGACCTGTATTGAGAAGTTTTAAATATCTGATGTTTTATTATATTCTGTTGGAAGCTGCCAAGAGCAGCTGGGAGAACCCAGTCGGGTGGTCAGGGTACAAATACTGAATTATTTTTATTACTAAGTATGCTTGGATGGCCACATTTATTAGCTATATTAAAATGGTTCTGCAGCAGTTAAGTAGAGACTAAATCTTGGCTTCCTGTTAGCAGATGGAATCTAGGGAGATGGGAAGTAAATTTCCCGACAACTCCTCTTGAGGAAGGGCAATAGCTTAGGGTTAGAATAGTTCTTGAATGCAGAGGGTCCTAGGTTCAATCCCTGATGTCTCTAGGTAGCACTGAGAGCAACTCTTACCTGAATCCTTAGAGAGTCACTGCTAGTCATTGTATGTAGACAATACTTAGCTAGAGAAACCAATGGTTTCCGTCAGATATTCTAGATGGTCAGGACCACCCAGAAACCTGCACTGGTTTGAGATTGAGTCTCTCCCCCCCACCCGCTCCGCATTAACTCTCTTTATTGATGAAAATAAGATGAAAATAAAATGTGATCAAAAGTGTACAGGTGAGAGGGGATGCTATCCTTGTAAAAACATAAGAGCATAAAACAAGCCTGCTGGATAAGGCCAATGGCCCATCCAGTCCAGCACAAAGTTCTCACAGTGAATGTCTGTGGGAAACCTTCAGGCAGCATCTAAGCACAATGGCTTTATCCCCTCCAGCAACTGGTATTCAGACAGGGCTGTAGCTAAGGGGGGGTGAGATGGGCCCCCGCCAGGGGTGCAGGCAAGGGGGGGCATAAAATCACCTGTTGAGACCCTCCTCCAGGTGCCCAGTCCAGCCAGCACTCCCTGCCCGCAGCCCAGGCAGGGCGCTGGATGGTGGCTGCTCTCGGCTGCCCCCTCACCCTTTGGCCCTCCTGGCAGCTGGGCTGGCTGGGCAGCCTGATGGGGGAGCCTGCACATGCCCAACCACCCCATCCTGTTTGGCCATGAGGTGCCGGCTCTGCCTCTCCCGGACCTCACTCAGGGTCAGGGCTGAGAAGGTCCACCAGCCTTGGCCCCTGATGCTGCCTGGCCACCTCACTGCCCGCACTCCTGACCCTCCAGGCGCCGGGGGAGAGTCGCCAACTTCAAAGCCTGCCTACTCTGGAGTCACCTCTCTCTCTCTCTCCTTTTGCACCCCCCCCTCAAGTGTGCCAAATTGAATAAAATATATGGGGGGGCGGGCAGGTAATCACTCTCCTGTATAATTGACCACCAGACGGAACACACACAAATATTTGAATGGCAATGCCCATTAAATGGGGAGGAGAACCTCCTCAAATATTTTAGGGGTGTGTGTGAATGAACTTGGCCCCAAGGAGTAGGCTCCCATACCCTTCTCCCTATGAAAGTGGGGTGCTCCCCACTTTATGTGATTTCACTTATGCAGGCAGGGGCCCGGAACATAATGTCACGCAATGGTAAATCAATCAACGCATAAAACAGGATAAAACTTTGCTGAAGAAAATAAACTTGTTCAGAACCAGCACAGTTAAAGAGCATACACAGAGTGCTCATAGCAGCTATCTGACTCTTCACAGAGGCACAGTCTTAGTTACTGATTTACTAGAGTCCTGGAGCCACTGTGTCTGCAACAACACAACACACACACAAAGAGCTGAGACACAAACAGAGGCTGGCTACTTTTATAGGGAGAATGAGTCGTCACCCAAGATGAGTCACAGTGACGTAGCAGTTTGCTGTTAATAGTTAGCAGGCTTAGGCTTGAAGGATTGTGTAGGCCTTGTAGGCCTCACTGCTTCTTCTGCTCTCAAGAACCTTTGTCTCATGACACATAACCCACCGTAAGTCGGGAAATGCCTATACAGTGGTACCTCGGGTTACATACGCTTCAGGTTACAGACTTCGCTAACCCAAAGTAGTGCTTCAGGTTAAGAACTTTGCTCAGGATGAGAACAGAAATTGTGCTCCGGCTGCGCGGCAGCAGCAGGAGGCCCCATTAGCTAAAGTGGTGCTTCAGGTTAAGAACAGTTTCAGGTTAAGAACGGATCTCCGGAACAAATTAAGTACTTAACCTGAGGTTCCACTGTATACCATCATCTAGGTCAACCTTCCCCATCTTGGTGTCCTGCTTCAATCAGAATTCATTACAAAAAAGAATTCATTACAAGGTGAAGTGTGTGAGGAATTGAATGGGTGTGGGGGGTTGGGGTTGGAGGAGAGGCAGAAAGAAGAGCTAATTTGTTCACGGCTAGGGGGTGCAATCTGGACCGTTCTGTCAGGGGCGCAAGATCACCTAGCTATGGCTCTGTAGTCAGAAGCATAATGCCTCTGACAGTTGAAGTAGAACATAGGCTCACACATTTTTATTGGCCCTTTTATAGGTTCATTGATGCCCCAACCTGGCCTTGCAAGCCAGAAGACATCATCCTGTAAAAACAAATTTATGGGAGAAATCTTCATCCCTGAAAAGAGAAGGACAAGATAACCTCCACTTAAAGAACAGATGAGTATCATTTGAAAAGTATGACAGTTAGGTAAGTTGCAATCTGCACACATTTGGATCTCTCCAAGGTCTCAGGCAGAGGACTTTCACACCATCTGCTAACTGATCCTTTTCGCTGGAGATACTTGGGGAGGCTAAGCATGCAAAGCATGTTCAGTGCCACATGGATCTGGCTCCTACACACGAGTGCTCCTCCTCATGCCCCTCCTCCACCAAAAGCATTTGCAGAGCTCACATCACTTTCTTGTCACTTTCCCTCATACTTCTGTGTAGGTCATGCATTGCTTCATTAATTTGCCACACTGTTCTGTTGAATCTGCATGAAACAAACAACAAAAAAGGACATGTACTGCAATTTCCTTCTTTTTCTGTGCCTTTGCCTCTGCTCCACTCATGCATGTCAAAATTGTTGTTGTTGTTGATGATGAAGAAATTAAAAGGCCAGGTGTCAAAGAACACTAGCCCAGGCAGTGTTAACTTCCTGTGGCTGGAAATTACACGGAGGGCAATCCATCCATACGGTGCCTTAACGTGGCTTACAAGAGACAAAAGGCTTTCCTAGCAATATTCAGGGTGGAGAGTTGCAAAGAGGCTGAGGATGTTGGTAGGGCCGTCCAATGGCAGTCTGCCTAGGGTCGGCCAAAACTCAGAGTCAATCTTGGCTATACAGTGGTGCCCCGCAAGACGAATGCCTCGCAAGACGGAAAACCCGCTAGACGAAAGGGTTTTCTGTTTTGGAGGTGCTTCGCAAAACAAATTTCCTATGGGCTTGCTTCGCAAGACGAAAATGTCTTGCGAGTTCCTGCGGGGGTTTTTTCCTCCCCCCCCCTTTTTCCCAAGCCGCTAAGCCGCTTAACAGCGGATCTGCTAAGCCACTTATCAGCTGATCCGCTAAGCCGCTTAACAGCTGATCCGCTAAGCCGCTAATAGCGCTAAGCCGCTAAGCTGCTAATGGGCTTGCTTCGCAAGACGAAAAAAACGCAAGACGAAGAGACTCGCGGAACGGATTCTTTTCGTCTTGCGAGGCACCACTGTATATTGAAATCTCTCCCATCTAACCTGAGCCTATGTTATGTGTAAATTTTGATCCACAAGTGTAGGAGGTTAGATGAGAGGAATGGCCACTCTGTTACATCCTGCTATGGTTCATCCTGGAACTCCCATAGATATCTGCCCTTTTCTCCTCAGAACAACACTTAGCCTAAACTGACAATTCACACTGGTCAGAGCGAAGTGGTGTGAAACCGAAACCTCTTGCACCAAAGTCCACCAACTCCCATCCTCTCCAAAGAGAAAGTGGCATGATGCTTTTTAACACATTCTACAAAGAATGGAAATACTGAGAATTCCAGTATGGATCTTTTACAAATGTCTTTTGTGGCAGAAGAAAAAGAAGAGCACTTTATTCCAGAATAGGAGTGGGATATGATAAAGTTGTGTGAAAAGATACCAAAACAATTCATAATCAATAGCAGCTATGTCACTGTAAAATGTAAGAACTGAGAGGTCCTAAGTGAAGTTGCTTAGCAAAATAGGGTAGGAAACAGAGAGTCAGAAAGTTACACTGTCTCTGATAAGTGCCACTTGACGTTTCAAAGTTGCAGATCTATAAGTGCTCAGCCTGTAACATATCCCAGTAATTATGTAGCTACGTCAGCGAACTGATAGTTCTATTGTTCAGGCAGCCCGAGCACCGGAGTTTACAATAAATAATTTCTAGTTCCCAAAAGAGGAGGATTAATACAGTTCCAATAAAGTAGATCACAAAAGTGGTTTAATTTCTTCACTTTACCACAGTCCAATTTCAATAGAAGCCAAAGACAGTTAATTTTGAAGCTTCTTTAGAGGCACCATGCGTCGAAATCTTTGCTTTGATGTAGCCGCAACAGCGGAAGACGGACTTCCTTTTTAGCGTCTCTCCGCTTTCAACCAAATTTTTATTTTTGCTCGAATTTAATGCAGTCTCAGCTTTACTCACGGATTGTTGCCTCTTGTAGTCAATTTTTCAAGGAAAAAAGGTCGGCGCTCACCGGCAGCAGCTGCGTGGCTTCACTTGCAGAATAGCGATCAACTCACAGCGCCGCGACCCCCTCCACTGTCCGAGGCTCCTTACGGGGTCTCTTCACAGTTTCAAGAGCCGCTTCTGGCGCCCGCTGAGTCCACGAACGCAGACCCTTGCTGCCTGCGGGTTTTCCGATGTGGGTCTCCGCTTTGCCGTAGCGGACGACCCTTTTCTGCCAAGCTTCCCCCTCAGCGCTAGAGGAGGACCGCCATTACCGTTCGCGCCGCCTCCGGAACTATTTAAACCAACTCTGCTAAACTTTAGCTGTTGAAGGTTTCTGGATATTGAATTGGACTTTATAGATTTATTCTGGCTTGCCTTCTTCCCTCAAGACATTTTGAGCTCCCTCTAGAGGATTCTACTGTATTTTCTCTTTTCCTTCCTCCTGTGTGACTGTTTATACTCTGGGTTGATGTATTCCCATGGGAACAAGTGATTGACCTTGACTACTAGATAAAGTTGGAATGAGTGGTGCAAGAAAAAAGGAACCTAAAGAGAAGGAACCCAGAAGAACTAGACAAACAACTTTAGCCTCAGCCTTACAGACACGTAGATCGTCTGTGCCTATTTTGCCCCCAGCAGGAGAAGAAGAAACCATGCCTTTTTTCCCACCGGCAGGGGAAGAGGAAACTGAACAATTACTGCTGGAAGGTATGGCTGCAGGAGCAACTGCTTCAATTTTAGAAAAAATCTTGGAAAAATTGGAATCTTTGGACAAGAGAGTGGAATCTCTGGACAAGAAAGCGGATGAACAAACAGCCAAGATTGACCATAATACAACCTGCCTAAATAAAATATCTGAACAAGTGGCTCTGAACGTAAAATCAATTGGACAGCTAGCTGAGGACACGGCTGAAAATCGCAAATTGGCTGAGGCAACTGCTCTGAAAGTTGAAAATTTGGAACAAGAGGTAAAACCACTCCAAAAGCAAGTTGGTGAGCAACAGACATATTTGTCCATGATAGAACTTCGGAACCGGGAGAATAATTTAAGGTTAAGGTCAATTCCAGAGCTTGAACAAGGAAACCTAAGTGAGTTCCTGACTAAAGAATTTTCTAAACATCGGCTTTTGGAGGAAGAAAAGGACTTTAAAATCGTGTCTGCTTTCAGACTTGGAAAATCTGCTAGGAAAGACAAACCCAGAGACTGTCTGATAATTTTGAGATCAAAGGAGGAAAGAGACAAGATATTGGGCCTACATTACGAAAAATCTTTGGACATCTCGGATAGGAGAGCTGAAATTTACAAAGATATTCCGAAACAACTTTTAGATCTTAGATCCACCTATCTTGAATTGGTTAGACTGTTAAGAAGCAATTCAATCATCTTCAGGTGGGAATTTCCCCAGGGACTATCTTTCACCTTCAGAGGGAAGAAGGTAAAAATTAAAACACCTGAAGACAGAGACAAATTTCTAATTGCCTACGGAGAGGACCTTCAAAAAGGGACTGAAACACCTTTGGGGCCTGAACTACCAGCTGCACCCCGACCCTTGGAACCTGAAGACCCAGAGAAAAAGATACCACCCCCAGATAAATAACAGATTTATTCAGGATGTCTCTGCAACTTCTGAGCTGGAACATTCATGGATGCAACTCCCCGGAAAAAAGGAGGAAGATATTTCACATATTGAAAAAAGAACAATTGGACATTATTTGTTTGCAAGAAACACACGTGACTAGGCTCCATAAAAAAGTGTTAATAAACAAAAGATTAGGCCAGGAATTTATTTCTTCAGATCGAGTGAAGAAGAGAGGAGCGGTGATCTATGCAAAGGAGAGCCTGTCACCAAAATTTTTATCTAAAGATGAGCAAGGAAGAATTTTGGCAATTGAAATACAACACCAAGGAGAGAAGATTTTGATATTAGGAATTTACGGAATTTTACAAGAAGTTGCATGAGAGCATGCTGGATTATCTGGACTATGACAACATCATTATGATGGGAGATATGAATGGGGTCGTATCAACCAATATGGACAAGTCACAAAGTCAAAGCGTGACAAAAGATGGCAGACTACCAAAGACTTTTTTTGAACTAACTGACAATATGGACTTGATCGATATATGGAGGACAAAGAACCCCCTGGGAAGAGAGGGAACATTCTTTTCTGAAGCTCAACTGACGTGGACGAGAATCGACCAAATATGGATATCTAGAGGTCTGGCACCTAAGATCAGAAAGGTGGAGATCTGCCCAAAGACCTGCTCCGACCATAATGCAGTAAAGATGGATATGACATTACTACCAACCGGCTCATTTAGATGGAAGATGAATGACAATTTGTTTAGAGATCAGGAGATCATCAAGAAGGCCCAAAAAGTTTTGAAGGATTACTTTGAGATAAATTTGAACACTACGGTGGAAAAAAGAATCATTTGGGATGCAAGCAAGGCCGTGATGAGGGGGTTCCTGATACAACAGAATGCTGTAAAGAAAAGAATACAAAATGAGAAAAAAGACAAGATTTTGGAGAAAATTAAAGAATTTGAGAAGAAGTTAAGATCAAACCCGAGGTCACAGCCGATCTTGAGAGAAATTAAACTTTATCAAGCACAGTATTCTAAATTGATCAACCAGGAAATAGAGTGGAAAGTTAAACTTATGAAACAAAGAACGTTTGAATCTGCGAATAAATGTGGGAAACTGCTAGCATGGCAGTTGAAGAAGAGACAAAAACTAAATACAGTCACAAACTTAGAGACTGAAGGAAGAAACATTCAGAACCCTGTGGAGATTAGAAAATGCTTCCAGAGATACTTTAAGAAACTATACACTCAAGGGCCGCAAGATGAGGATGAGATAAAACAATTTTTGAAAAAGAATGGACTATCAAAATTATCACAAGAAAATAGATCAATCCTGAATTGTAAAATAACACGACAAAAGATTGAACAAGCCATTCAGAACATGCAACTGGGCAAATCTCCAGGGCCAGATGGGCTTACCTCCAAGTACTATAAGACACTGAAAGACTATTTGATACAACCACTGATGGAGGTTAGCAATGAGATTTTGGAGGGGAAGAAGGCGCCGGAATCGTGGAAAGAAGCATTTATCACATTGATACCAAAACTGGAAACCGAAAAGACACAGCTGAAGAACTACAGTCCCATCTCCCTTTTAAATGTGGATTACAAAATATTTGCAGACATTTTAGCAAATAGACTTTAAAAAGTCCTAAATGAAGTAATTCATAAGGACCAGGCTGGCTTTCTCCCAGGCAGACACTTATTTGCTAACACAAGGAATATTATTGATATTTTGGAACTTTTGCAAACAAATATTAATACAAAAGCAGTGTTAATCTTCATAGACGCGGAGAAGGCCTTTGACAATATTTCTTGGAAATTTATGAAGAAAAATTTGGAAGGGATGGGAGTGGGACGGGGCTTTGAAAATGGGATTGATGCAATCTATTCAGAACAAAAGGCCAAATTGATAGTCAACAATGTGGTAACGGAAGAGTTTAAAATTGAAAAAGGAACACGACAAGGCTGCCCTATTTCCCCATTGTTATTTATTTCGGTTCTGGAGGTGCTCTTGAACATAATTAGAGGGGACCGGTTGGTTGAAGGAATTCAGGTCGGAGCGAAACAATAAAACTTAAAGTTTTTGCAGATGATCTAGTTTTGACCCTGCAGGAGCCAGAATCTAGTACGAAAAGAGTATTACAATTGATTCAAGAGTTCGGTCGGGTGGCGGGATTTAAATTAAACAAGCAGAAAACTAAGGTATTAGAAAAGAACTTGACAGTTGCAGAGTCAGAACGGTTTCAGAAAGAGACAGAGCTAAATGTGGTTAAAAAAGTAAAATACCTAGGGGTAAACATAACAGCAAAAAACCTGAGTCTATTTAAGGATAATTATGAGAAATGTTGGTCAGAAATTAAAAGAGACTTAGAAAGTTGGACAAGATTGAAACTTTCCTTGCTAGGCCGAATTGCTGCTATAAAGATGAATGTATTGCCAAAAATGTTGTTTTTGTTTCAAACACTACAGATTGTGGACAAAACGGAGTGCTTCCGGAAGTGGCAGAGAGACATTTCTAAATTTGTCTGGCAGGGCAAAAAGCCCAGAATTAAGTTTAAGATATTAACTGACGTGAAAGAAAGAGGGGGCTTTGCCCTGCCAGACTTAAGGTTGTATTATGAATCAGCAGCTTTCTGCTGGTTAAAGGATTGGCTGCTTCTGGAAAACACTGATGTTCTGGACTTGGAAGGTTTTGACAATGCTTTTGGTTGGCATGCATATCTATGGTATGACAAGGTTAAGATTCACAAAGCTTTTAGGAACCATATTGTCAGAAAGGCAGTATTCAATGTCTGGATAAAATATAAAGACTTATTGGAAAACAAAACTCCAAGGTGGCTTTCACCATTGGAAGCTAAGGCCCGAAAAAGACTCAGTATAGAGGCCAAATGGCCGAAGTATTGGGAGATATTAGAAAAAGACGGAGATAATAGGAAATTGCAGAGTTTGGAGAAAATGAAAGATAAAGTGCGAGATTGGTTACATTATGCTCAGATTAAAGAAGTTTTTAAACTTGACAAAAAGTTAGGATTCCAGGTGGAAAAATCGAAGTTGGAAACGGAACTGTTAAAGCCTAAAACCAAGGTACTTTCAAGAATGTATAACTTGCTGTTAAAATGGAATACACAAGATGAAATGGTAAAATCAGCGATGATAAAGTGGGCACAAGACATTGGGTATAATATTATGTTTGAGGACTGGGAAAGTTGTGGACCACTGGGCTGAACTTTACTGCATGTAATGCTTTGAAAGAAAATGTTATGAAAATGATATACAGATGGTACATGACCCCAGTCAAACTTGCAAAAATATACCATTTGTCTGATAACAAATGTTGGAAATGTAAAGAAATCGAAGGAACATTCTTTCACCTCTGGTGGACCTGCCCCAGAGTGAAGGCTTTCTGGGAAATGATATATAATGAGCTGAAAAAGGTATTTAAGTATACTTTCACTAAGAAACCAGAGGCCTTCCTTTTGGGTATAGTCGGCCAGAGGGTGTTAAAGAAGGATTGAACTTTTTTCATGTATGCAACAACAGCAGCAAGGATACTCATTGCCAAGTATTGGAAAACCCAAGATCTACCTACACTGGAAGAATGGCAGATGCAACTGATAGGCTACATGGAACTGGCTGAGATGACTGGCAGAATCCGAGACCAGGGAGAGGAGACGGTAGAAGAGGATTGGAAGAAATTCAAGATTTATTTGCAAAAATATTATAAACTGTATGAATGTCAAACTGGAAGCTAGATCATAAACAACTTGGCACCATTAAAACAGATGATGTGATCTATGAGGAGAATGATGATAATGATAATGATTAGGCTAAATTTAAATTTTTTTAAGATTTCAAACAAGTTGAGATAAAATGTGTGAAACAACATTGCTAAATTGCTGGATTAATCTTTAAATTAAAAACGCAGGAGTGGGAGTTGTGAGGAAGTCCAAAGATGATAAGAAAATGTGTTATGAAAATGTTTCATTGTGTCTTATTTATTTGTATTGTACTTAAAAACCCTTAATAAATATTTTATATATAAAAAAAGGAAACAGAGAGTCAGAGACAGAGAGACAGAGAAGGGAGTAAGGCAGCCTGTTGGACACCATCGGCTGGCCACTTCTGTGCCAAAGAATACCTCCCCCCCCCCCACATCTTCCCTTGAATTTATTTGAAAGAACTGAAAAATGGCTAGATCTTGACCAGGTGCCTTAGCAGGAGGAAAGGGGACCAGAGTGTGCCTTCAATTTTGCTATAATTCCTCAGCCCAAGAGACTTGTCAGGGGATTGATTGCAAGGTGAGCTTGGCTTCAGCTTATTGTCTGGCTCCCTGCATGGAACATTTGATCATTTATCATGCCATCGATCCAATAAACAACACCCCACTGTCATCTGTTATTTTTGTTCTGTGCCTTCCTGGTTTGCAGGGTAAGCATGAGTGTAGGAAGGAGAAAACATATTTTATATAGAGAGAAGATGCCCAACTTTTCAAAAAGAGACAGCATTGCCTCATTGTATGCTGCTAGGCAGCTTTTTAGTTAAGGTCAGCTTCGTCAGCTTTTTTCTTCTTCTCTCTCTCCCTTCCACCAGGCTGTCCAAGAAGACTACAGCTTCTTAAAATGTTTCCTATTTTCCATAACTCTGTCAGAGCTCAAAGGCAATGACAACGAGTGCTCTGTTGAGTTGTACTCTGCTAGGCTTGCAACTTTTAAAACTCTGAATAAGGGGCATATAGCTCAGTGGTTCTGCTTTGTATGCAGAAGGTTCCAGATTCAATTCCCAACATCTCTGCAACATAGGATTGCCAAATATCCAGAATTTCCCAGACATACCCAGAATACTGCAATTGAAAGCAGTGTCTGGACGAAAATTGGAAAAATGTCCAGGAGAATCCAGACGTATAGCAACCCATGTTGGCAGAATCATTTTTGCCAATTTCCCTTAAAAATAGCTCAGAAACGTCAACAAGAAAAAGGTCAACAAATTTGGCCACAAAGGAAAGGAAGGAAAAGAAAGGAAAGTAAAAGGAAAGGAAAGGTCAACAACTTTGGCAAAAAAGTTTTCCGGATTTTTACTTTTTGAAATATGGCAACCCTACTAATATTCTCTCTCTTGACAATCTGGAGAACCACTATCAGATGGCGTCAGCATTATTGAGGGATACACCAGTCGACCAGTATGTTGAACATCCCCCCCCCCATTTGAATTCATAAAATGTATGCAGATGTTAGACTGTGTTTAATCTTTCTTGAGCTATTCTTTATGGAGCTAGTGTAGTTTTGTGACAATGACTATTCATGAATTCATTCATTAGCCCATGTGATATTTATATGTTTTCCATTAATCATTTGTTTATTTTCCATTTTCCATTGCATTTCCTCCTCACTTTCCCAAACAAAAAATGTTTGTTTCTTTTAAAAAAAGAGGTTTCTTTGTTCCACCAGAGTGACTGAGCACTTTAATCCACTTCAATCTTACAAACCTAATATTCAAAAGCATTGATAAGACAGCTTCTTGCCTTCCTATTAAATCTATATGCAGTCTGTTAGTGGCAAGGAAAAATAGGTATAAAAGAGGAGAATTCCCTGGATGCTAAGCGTGAGAGAACCCAGCAGACATTTAAAATCACAAAATATGCAGCAAAGTGAAACATTTGAAATATAGGCTGTTGGACCTTTAAAATATGCCCCTAAGAGTTCCAAAATGGTCCTCGCTTCCCTTTGCACAGAAAAAACAAACAAACCCTACACATTTGGTAAGTTTAAAATTGTTTATTTAACAAACTCTCCAAAGGTTCTTGTGCTTTTCCATACAGCACTCAGAAAACACAGACAGCAATACTTAGGTTAGTTTCAAAGTGATGAAAGTTCCCATATTGTTGTTATAGGAAAACAAAAAATAGCATATGAAAGCCATGTGGTCTGAGCTTGGATCAACCAGCTCAGACCTCACATGTTGAGCTTCTCTGGTGAACTGAGGGGGGTGGACCAGGGCAAGAGGGGGTTGCCTGGCAGGAGAGCTTACTCCATGGCATTAACCACTTCATGCATAAATTAGCCTTGAACATGTTGATTATGTTAGGCTGGCTATCCCACACATTCATCTATAACCAGCAGTGGAGGTTGGCGAGATCTAGCAGTTGCTGTTTTTCTTTACCATTGCTTATATCCCACTTCTCTGTTAGTATTTTCATGGCAACTAACCAAATCCAAGAATGCATAATAGGCTTACATTAAATCAATGCAAAATTGACATGTTGAAGACATGCTATAAATTGAGGGGGCTGAATGGTGCAAAAGGGGCAGAAATGGAGGTAGTTGATGGTGGCTAATAATATCAGAGTCCTCGGCCCCTCCCTCTGCTACTTATAGTTAATGTTCTTTACCAGCTACTGAAAGACTGCCATTTGGAAAGAGCAGGTGAAACCCCAGTGAGCTGCTTCCAGACAGTGTAGGAGATACAGAGCTAGGTGTTGCAGTGTAGAAAGCAGGCCACATCTTCTAACACGCGTTATGGTAGGATCCCAGGTTCAATCCCCGGTGACTCCAGGTAGATCTGGGTGATACTTCTGCCTGAGTTATATACTAAGGAAACTACCCTGAGCCTTGTTAATGTTGTTGCTTCTCCACCCATCCTCTACAAACATGCAAGCAATATTAAACACCCTCGTGTTGTCTTGCAATTTCCTCCTGGGTGGTAAACCAGACTGGGGGGCAGATAGAGAGATCAGGGGAATGGGCAGAGGTGACAGTATCAAGGAGAAAGTTGGCCCATTCAGATAGCCTCCCCCCCATGCCCTCCCTCCCCACTGAAAAGAAGGGCCTGGATCTGCCACGGCAAACATCTCTATCTTACACATTTCTTTCTAAGCAAACTCATCTTCTGTGTAGATAGCTTGGAAGGCATTAGAATGTTTGGCAGCCACACTTCCATTTAAATACAGCTTGTAGTTTGTGCAAATAATACTGTAGCAGAGTTTACATTTATTTCCTCGTTGCTGCTTGGAAAGATATAAACATATGCAATCATAATCACTGCACGGCTGGTGATCCAGCCATTCTGAGGGAGAGAAAAAAACAGTTATTAAGGTGCCATTTCTGGCTAAATAATTTATTAATTACATTACCCACAACCCATGCAAGTAGAAAAGTGTTCCAAATGTTAATGAATAAATGTGCTGTGCTGTTTAGAAATTAAGTGAGCATACCAGCCACAAATTAGGATCAAAACAAAAATAAAGTTGTCAGACATATAACCATCTCACTTTCAAAATCATGTTCCATTTCTTTTTCAAAGAATTTTACCAAGTGTAACACAGGCTGCGTCTAGACATTGCATCCATTTTATCATTTGATGAAGGCAACATCAGGTGGTGAGGCATAAGATCAACCCACAACAGATCAAGCTCTGTTGTATTGTGCCATCAGCAGCAGAGAAACAATGGATAATGGTGTCCGGGAAAGTAGTTGTTTCATTTTCAAATCACTTCCTGTGAAACTGCCCCTCTCAAAAGAAACAAATTAACCATAAAGATGTATATTCAAACAAATCCAATACTGCTACAGACCAGGCTAAGCACCTTGTTGAAAAAGGAGCATCTTCAACAGGCAATGGAGTTGGTCCCTGCCTGATATATTGTGCGAGGGAGTTTCAAAGCATAGGTGTCACCATACTAAAGGTCCCGTTCCTACCTCATGCATAGATAAGATAGCATATGCAAGAGACCTTCTCCTGCAGAGGGCAGGAATCAGTCAGATCATTACAGCTTCCAGGTATCCTGGTCCTAAGCTGTGCAATGCTTAGTTCACCAGCACCTTGAATGTAGCCCAGTGGCTAATTGGCAGGCAGTAGTAAAGGCCGATGTAACACAGGATGACAATAAGCATATGATATCATTGTAGGGACTTCGCCCCCCCTATAGGACATGAGTCACAAATTCAGCTGAGAATATTTGAGTGATGAAATGCACCCCCCCGTGTTTTTATCACCCCTGTGGTTTCTGGGTGGGTGACATATAGACACATATGAATCAGCCTGCAGTAAAGCTTAGGAAGCAGATAGCTGATACAGCCTATTAAACCTTTGTAGACCTATGATGTTACTTCAGCAGAAACCTGAGATTACAGCATGTCAGGGAGGCTACTAGGCTGACCTATTGACATAGTAGTTTGCAGTATAAAGAAAGGTGAGTGTATATGAAAAGTGAAATTCCTAAATATATTATTTCCTCCATCTGCAGCCCGAAGTGGTATAGAGCTTCCATCGTTCAGTCTCAGAAAGGGCCAATTATACCATTCCCATAGCAATGTAAGAATCCCTTCCCATTGTGATATGATGATCCACGTAAAGAAGGTGTCTACCAGCATACCTCCTTCCTTCCCAGTATTACTGGAGAGGTGTGGGAAGGCACCAGGGAGAAGGAGCCCCCACACCACTGTAGGCAAGTAGTCCTGAAGGTGTGTAGTTTGGAGAGGCAAAATGGAAATTCATTACCAAGCAGATTTTCGTAATAAGAAACCTTTCAGGCTCCCAGTCTATGCTAGCTGTGCCAACTCTTGGAAAAAAAACAAAAGAAAATAACCCAGTGCTTGTACATCAGGGGTGGGGAACCCTTTTCAGCCCAGAGGGCTACATTTGCTTCTGAGGACCACATGCTGGTGGTGGGTGAGGCCAGAGGCAAAAATGGGCAGAACAACAATTGTAACTGTTACCTTTCTAAAGTAGGCTGGTTTCTACACATGCTCACACATCCCTCTCTGTCTTCCATTCAGGCAAACAAGAAGCATGATCAGAGTTCAAAGGCACATTCCAGAAAGAAATGCTCAAAGAGGGTGTGCAACGAGACTGTTGTAGCCTGGGGAGAGTTCTGAGAATCAGAAGGAGAGGCCTGGGTAGGTGCATATGGCCTCAAGGCCTGAAAACCTCCACCCCTGCCATACATGCTTGAATACCAATTATTTAGTCATTTCTTGTACTAATTCATTTCAAATGACATGTATCCCATAGATTAAAAAATGTGCACAGTGGCAGCTCTTGCATCCTATGGAAGCAGCTTGTGCTAAATGCAATTAATAGCATCTGACATTTGTGGAAAGTGTTTTCCTAAAGAGTGAACGTCAGTCATGTGTGACGAGGAACAGGAGAACAAAGGAGTCATGCTAGGAGATTAAATTAGAATATTATCCTAAATTTCCAACGTTTATGTTTTGCTGCAGAGAACCTCCCAGGAACCTTCATACTAAAGTAAGGAAAAATTGATTTTATATTACCAATTTGAGGATACCCAGCAATGGGTAGTACTGACTCATTCTCTTTGTGAGATTTTCAAGACATGTCAAATGCAATTGCTGTTTTGATAGCAGAGGTCTTTCTCCTTTGGAGCAAACAGTAAGAAATATTCTGTCATGCAGTGTGCCATGAATTAAGGAAAACATTTGAATTTTGCCAAGGTTCCCCTTCTCACTAACTTGCCTTTTTGACCTTTGCCATGATGGGTTGTACATATCTGCAAAAGACATGTTAAGTGGTCTTTACAGTAGAAATCCTAAATCCTAAAACTCCTTGAGAATGGAAGGACCTTCCCATCACCGAGGCCACCTGAGCATCAAGTGACAGCAGTGAATCTAGAAGTACCCCTAATCTATATTTGTCTCCAGGCACTGTGGTCGTCTGCAAGTAATTCCCACACAGTGGGGTTAATGTTGCCAGCTTTCATATCATGTTTGCAGACATCTTTGTAATAAAGATTGGGCTGCCAACAGGCCTGGTGCCTGAAGCCAGTCTCTCATGGAACACATCCTTGAGGATCCTGCCATAGACATGGCCAATCCAGTGTAGATGTCACTGAGACAGGAGCAAAGGACTAGAGATGAGGGAGGACGAGGACTGAGGGGAACCTAAACTGACAGATTTCCCCATCCCTTCTCATTTTCTTACATTACAAGGTTCCTGGTCCAAGATGAGTATAAGGTGCAGTGTGCAGCCTGTTCAACCTGGAATTAACTTCAGATCCTTTGATGTAATTATTTTGAAGCAAGTTGCTTGTGGCCTGTGGCCTGTGGCCAAGCTCCAGGTCAAATCACATCCATCTCCCAGATACCAGCTCAGGACAAAAGGGAGAGCAATCACACACAAAGCAAATGGAGTCATGCATGGGTCCCATCTAGATGGCAGAGATAAACTGTTCATCAGAAAATACAAAATTCCTCTGAAAGACAAATCTCCAAATTCCAGATCCAAGTTTCATGAAAGACCTAATTTTATTTGCGAAGAAAATAGCTAAAAGGCATGCTTGGACCAGCAAGGGGAGGGAGGTCCATTGACAGGTGAGGCAGAAAGACTATTTTCAGAGTTAATTTATATCTTTGTGGAAGGGAAGAAAAATGTGAAAAGAGCAAAGCAGATAATAATGTTCCTGGTGACAAAATGTTAACTCTTCTGACATTAAAAAGTAATATGTTTTAGTTCACATAAATGTTATCAGAAGTGTGGTGGGGAAATCTTAGTCATATGTCACTGATGTCCCCAGTTCAAATTATTGCTCATGCATGAAATGGAATCTTCATATCAAGAGACACAGAAAAGTATCCAATGTGCTATATGTATGTGCATCCTTCTCATATTTTTTCCCCAGCTAGAAACCTTTCACAGGGGGTCAACAACATAGATTTCAAGATACTGAAAAGGTTGTGGTCTTATCTGACCTTTTAATTTCCAATTAATTAAAAAAAAGGCTGCCAATGTTTGCAAATTAAATTTTAGCCCATGCCTTTTTCATTCCCACAAATAGTGGCTCATTCTGATCAAAGGAAATTGATCTCCATAGTAGGAGCAGGTTGGGAGGATGATACATAAAAGGCAAATAAGGGGGGGGGGGATGAACAGAAATCAAATCTAGAACAAGTAAGAGGTAGGGAATGGTGAGGCATTTGTTCAGTTTGCATTTGGATGAGAATCTACCTAACTCACACTTCCTGAACCAACACACACATAAATGAAAGAATTCTTTGAAATTCACACTTCTCTGACTTTTGCAATGCAGTTTTCACAAAACAACAAAAAGCATGCTTTTGCCAATCTGGAGTCCCCCAGATGTTTTGGGCTACTACTTCCATTAGTTCCAGCCAGCTATATTAGTGTGATGCTATAGTAGTAGTAGTAGTAGTAATAGTTTTACTATTTATTTACACCCTGCCCATCTGGCTGGGTTGCCCCAGCAGCTTCCAACACATATAAAAATATAATAAAACATCACATATTCAAAACCTTCCAATACAGGGCTGCCCTCAGATGTCTTCTAGAAGTTGTATAGTTATTTATCTTATTGACATCTGATGGGAGGGCACTCCAGAGGGATGGTGCCAGTGCTGAGAAGGTCTTCTAGTGGTTCCCTTCATGTCTTGCAGTGAAGGAATCACCAGAAGGTCATCAGAGCTGAACGATGCAGGTTGAGACACTCCTTCAAGTATACTGGGCCAAGGCCATTTAGGATGTTAAAGGTCAGTATCGACACTGACCAACTCTAGTCAGCCTTGGAATTATTAAGTTTTGGAACAATGGCCAAAACTCAAACAACCTTAACATTGGTTCCAGGAGCTATTCAGACATTGCACTGAATGAGTGTTGATGTGAGAGTGGGATTGTGCTCTCATACACATGTTGCACAAAGTAGGAAAGCCTCTTCTAACCTGGTGCCCTCCAGGTTCTTTGGACAACAACTCTAACCACCATAGGCTATTGATCATTTTAGCTGGGGCTGGTGGGACACAGTCCAAAAACACTGGGGGAGCAAAGGGTTGGCAGAGAATGACTTACAACAATACAATATATTAGGGGAAATTGATTGCAAAGCAATATAATGGGCAGGGGGTCTATAAAAATGCTTAGACATTAAGTGGAAAATGTGCTTGAGTTTTTAAAAATGAAATGTGGTGAACTGAAATGAAGACTGAAAAAAGAGAGAAATGGAACCTGACAGGTTTGTCCATCCCTACTTAGAGTTGACTATCAAGCCAACATTCAATGGTGATGGTGTCAAAGAAACACTTTCTCCCCTAGCAACACCATTGCATCATCACAGTTCCATCCAGCAGAGTTTTTTTTGGAGTGGTCTGGGATCCCCTGCAATCTGGAAGCAGGCTTGGAAGCCATTGACATGACATTGCTTACTCCTGCTAATTATCAGTACTGGTTTTGGTCATTTAAGTCTCCTCATGGCTTGAGACCAGGATAACTGAGGGGCAACCCCTCCTAACATGAAGCTAGATCAAGATATGCTTTGGAGGCCCTTCTCTGAGTGCCCCCACCAAATGAGGTGCACTGGGTGGCTAAAAGGGATAGGTTCTTTTCAGTGATGGTACTGAGTTTTGGAATTCTCTCCCTAAATAAGCTTTCCTGGCATCTGCATTGGTGTCATTTTAGTGCCTGGTGAAGATCTCTCTTAATTTGCCAAGGTCTTTAAATTTGCCCCAGATTTTTGTTGCTTTTATTCTGCATGGTGGTTTATATGTTGTTCGGTTTCCTTATTGTGATCACTACTGAATTTTCAAATAGTGCAGTGCAGGCTAGTGCAGTGATCTGTCTGCACCCCATCCCCTGCTCAACACACACACACACACCTTCCACCCTGGTCACTATATGCAAGAGAGCTGCTCCTTCACTCTGCAATGGCTTGCTGGGCTGGCAGGTGGTTGGGTTGGATTGCTCCCTTAACAGAAAGAATTTTCAGCCCAGGCTTAATTTCCCTTTCCCTTACACAGTCTAAAAGCAAACCTTTCAGGTGTATGATGTGAAATACGACTGCTGTTTTAATCCAGCAGGGTGGATGGGTGAATATGTGCAACACCTATTAGAAGTGGGGGAGGGGGGAGCTGCCCTAATGACTGTGCAGGAGAAGAGGTGAGACTGACAATGTCACATGGAAATGGAAATGTGATTTTCCCTAAACGAAATAACCCACCAATCAATGCAAAAATACATTGCTAGCATTTGACTTAGCAATGCAAATGTAACCCTGGTAGTGTTACATGCTGTAGAAGAATGCATACAATGTAAAATCCTGGAAAAGGTGTCCAGTAAAAAGCATAGGTATTTGTTCCTATCATTATTGCAACAGCCCATATAGGTAGGGCTTTTTCACATGATATATAGATGTTCTGTGCTATAAACAACCAGCAAGCATGATTAACTTCTCAGTCTGCATAATGTGGATCACGGCCGGCCTGAGCATACCATGCTGGCTAGTGAGTGGGTCCATTTGCTTTTACAATTGGAAACTTTGATGGATGTGTCTGTCTTAAAAAATAACAAATCTAGGAATCTAGAGGCATGGCTTTCTTGTGCAGACAGTTTATCAGTAGGCTCCAGCAATGAGGGAACTGACAAATGCAGAATTACTTATAAACAAACAAGAAAGAAGAAATGTGCACATTTGAAAACTGTAGAATCTCTGTTATGTTACTAGCCAGTTTTGGTATTATTCAGTTTGGGAACTAGTGCTTAGATTCAAAGAACCCTTTTGTTGTTGTTGCTGCTGCTGCTGCTGTTATTGTTTAATCGTTTAGTTGTGTCTGACTATTCATAACCCCATGGACCAAAGCACGCCAGGCACTCCTGTCTTCCACTGCCTCCTACAGTTTGGTCAAACTCATGTTAGTAGTAGTAGAGAAAACTGTCCAACCATCTCGTCCTCTGTCGTCCCCTTCTTGTGCCCTCCATTTTCCCCAACATCAGGGTCTTTTCCAGGGAGTCTTCTCGTCTCATGAGGTGGCCAAAGTATTGGAGCCTCAGCTTCACGATCTGTCCTTCCAGTGAGCACTCAGTGCTGATTTCCTTAAGAATGGATCGGTTTGATCTTCTTGCAGTCCATGGGACTCTCAAGAGTCTCCTCCAGCACCATAATTCAAAAGCATCAATTCTTCGGTGGTCAGCCTTCTTAGCTCTCACTTCCATACATCACTACTGGGAAAACCATAGCTTTAACTATACAGACCCTACCATCATTTAGTCCCAACAACCCTGTGAGATAGGTAAGGCTGAGAAGCACTGATTGGCCCATGGCTACCCAGTGACCATCATGGCTGAATGGGAATATCAAACCTCAAACTCCCAGGTTCTAATACAACACTATAACTGCTACACTATGTAGGATGTCATTCATTACATTGAATGGACATTCATGTGCATTTAGCATAACACATGAAATGCTTTAACCCTGCCTCCCCCAACCTGATGTCCTCCAGATGTGTTGATCAAAAATCCTGTCAACTGTGACTATTGTCCATGCTAACAGAGACTGCTGGCAGTTGTAGTCCAAAACTTCTGGGAGGCACCAGCTTGGGAAAAGGCTATTTTAACACTATACAGGTTTTCTTAACACCCCCTTCTCAATGCTTGCTGTCTCTCTGCTCCTGTTTGCCCTCCATGAGTGGGACAGAACTTCTGAAGTGTGGAGATTACATTACTGGCATAGACTATACTCACAGTTGGCGGCAGTATGCCTCTGAATATCAGTTGCCAGAAACCAGCAGGAGGGGAGAGTGACATTGCTGTTGGGAAATCCCCCAGAGCATTCAGGAATGCATCCAGTTCCATCAGTCTTTGAGGGTGGGCCATCTGAATCGGCTCACCAAGGGGGGAACTGCCATTGACAGTCCAATCTTAACCAAATAGTGCTCTGTGATAAGGGAATGCATTGTACTCCCTCATCTCCAGTCCATCACTCATATTGTTTGGGGGAAAGATCACATCATAGATGTTCCTTGTCTTGTGTGTTGGACAGATGACTATCTGAGAGAGACCCATGGTTGTCTTGGAGTCCATGAAAACTTGAGCAGGCCCAGCAGCAGCCTCCAAGTCACTCAGCAATAGCCCAGAGCCTATCCCAACCAGCCAAATTAGTGACCCTGTGGGGCATCTCTGATCTGTCTCTTTGGCCCAACACCAGGTGCATATCCTCTAAGCCCCTAATAATATTTAAATTACGGGATACTTTAGTTTAGCATGTGTTTTATTTACAGCTGCACAACCCTCCTCTGTTGGAAGCTGCATGCCTCTGAATGCTAGTTGATGAGAATGACAAGCGAGAAAAATGTTCTTACTCTGAGTTCCTGCTTATGTGCGTCCTATGGGAATCTTGTTGACCAATTAAAGAACAGGATGCTGGACAAGACGAGTCTTTGGCCTGACCAATCAAGGCTCTTCTGTTGCTCTCAGGTGTGCTTTAAAATGAGAAAATCACACTTACCTTTTTTGCTTCTGTATTTTATTATGTCCAAGCCCTTCTAAATGTGTTAAGGAGTGGGGCCTTCTCTCTGGTTTTTCTCCTAAACCTGGTCCTCTTTCCAAGAGCTCTTCTGTCTGAATCTCTTCCTCTGCTCAATCACTGAGGAATTTGTGATGCTGCGGCTGTTGATAAACCACAGTCCCCATCATTCCTGACCATTGGCTAAGCTGACTGGCTGGGAGTGACTGCTCATGCTTGGTGGGGCTGATGGAGGGTGTTGAGTTTCCCATCATGACTCTGCACCTCCCAGTACTGGTACATCATCTATGGAGTTGGTACTATTTTCCCAGCCCTCCCCCAAGCTCTGCTTTTTACTGCAGGAGTGGTTTAATACAGGAATGGGGAATGTGGCCTTCCAGGCCTTTCTATCTGACCCTTCATACTTTCCCAGTCTACTCTCACTGGCCCTGCTTTGCATCCTTCCTGTTTGACTAGACTGTGCCTTTGGATGTAAAAGAGTTAGTAATGTATGAATGTGTGTTGAAATGAGCCTACTGTACAAAGGGGAAATTTGCATTTATTGCTCCAACCACTTCTGCTTATGGCTCCACCCACCATGGCATGTGCCCCATGGGGGGGGGGGGTTGCACTGAATTGAATGTGTCCCTTGATATGAAAAATGTTCCTCACACCAGGTATAGGGGGACTCTTGGTATGCACCGGACCTCTGAAATACCATTACTAGTGGAAGCACATCATTTCCAACCCAGCCTTATTAATCATTGGTTGTTTAAGCCATGCCATAGCACTGATGGACCCTTCTATGGAGGCTTTGTTGCCAATTCTCTCTTTGAACAATATCTGAATTGCTATCTTTCAAATGGAGGCAGGCACATTGAACACCTCCTTTTGCCAGCCACCTACCTGGTCAGACTGATCCCCAACCAGTTTAAGTCGTATTGGTTTACTAAATGGTGAAATTGGGTTTTGTGTGGTTTTTTTTTAATAAATAAATAAATCTGCCTGGAGCTGAAGGGGAAGGTTTTCTTAAATATGTTAAAAGCATCTCACAAGACCCACTTTCTGTTTCCATTTTCTAAGATAAAATCTGACAGCGCTACCTCACTGTGAAGCACTTTGTTGTGAATCACCTCCTCAAGCTGTACCACGTGGTATGGTGCTTGATAATGAAATGGACTAGCAAGAGCTCACCCACAGCAATAGAATAATTATCTCTTTTCCCACCCCAACTCCCAGACACAAAGGAAAAAGCAGGAGCTGTCTTGTACTGAATCACACCATTGGTCCATCTAAGTTCAGTAGACAGCAGACAGTAGTACAGCAGACTTTCTGAACCTTGAGTCACCAAATGTTGGACTACAACTTCCATCATTCCTAACTAGCAGGTCCACTGGTCTGGGAGTTGTAGTTCAACAACATCTGGAGATCCAAGGTTGAGAAAAGGTGGCCTACACTGACTTGTATATGCTCTCCAGGGTTTCAGGAAGAAGTTGCTAGCATGCAACTCAGATGCTCTACCATTGTACTATGGTCCTTCCTCATATTTCCTTCCCCTCTCCTTTGACACAAACACCATTTGCTATTTATTTATAGGCATACCCTTTCCTCACCCACCCTTTCTTTCTCCCAGTTTAAAAAACAAAACAAAAAAACCCTGGAGAACGTTTATTTTCCATCTGTCATTTTGGTCAATTGCTTTAAGCATCATTAAGCTATCAGGTGAGAGCTTGAAAAGCAGCCACATACCACTGGTTAGGCAGCAGTGGGTGGAGTAGGAAATGTTAATTTACACACTCATCCCTCTCTAGCTTCCAGCTGGGCAGGCAAGAAACATATAGCAAGGAAACTTTCTAGCCAGGTGAAAACATTCAAGGGGGAGTGTCTAGTAGGGAGCCACCACCTGTCCCCTCCACCACAGTCCCAGACCACATGGAGGGTGACAGAACCAAGGAATGGAATACAACATAGGGTTTGAGGTTTGGAAACCTCGGGCTCAGAGAGAAAATGTGCCCCTTGAAACTCTCCCCAGGCAGCACCCTCAGTGGCCTTCTTTGCACCCCAACTGGCTGGAATGTGGCCTTGAATTCTGATAATATCTTTTGCTTGTTAGGAAGGAGAACATAGCCATTCGAAACCTCATGCCAAGAGTTCTTTACACTGTATATATAAAATATTATCCAGAACATTTTACTCTTCCCTCTTTAATCTCATTTTCCAGAATTCATTCTGACTTACCTCCTTTATTCTCATGTGTCATTTTAGATTAATTTGTTATGCTAAATACTTGCCAAATAAATAATGAGCTTTCAAATTAGTCCATATGTATTAAGGCAAGAATTCAATTATTTCTGGATCCATTAAGATTTTGCCATGGCATCAAGACCACTTTTTGAAAAGATGATGGACGTGCTGAGATGTTTTAAAAAAACCTGTATGCTATTTATGAGCTGCTTTCTCTTTCCAGCATGCTGGTATGTTACATATATAGACCAAAACACATTCAGCTTTGCAATCCAAATTTCAGTCTTCATTATTTTTAATGAACACTCAACTTCAAATTCATTCCCTTGGAGATCCCTCAATGAATCTCAGGTGACTCCTGATAATTTGCTCAATTTATAATTTGTTAAGTAGTGATGTCATATTTGACTATTCCAGAATCCATCAATTCCACATTTGAATAACTCATCGTGATAATAATGGCTAGGATCCAGAGGACCAGAGGAAGTCCCGCCTGCCTGTGCAAGATGACTCTGTTTTTGCAGTTTTAGAAACCTCACTTTGATTGGGAGCCTTGTGTTATCAGGGTATCTGGTAACAAGGAAGCTTAAAAGAGCCCTTATTACCTCCTTATTAAATGTAGTAAGGTTGGGGATAAAAAATATGCATTCAACATCTATGTTGGCATTGAATGGATGGCTGGCACTGTGTGCATGTTTGCCTCCCCCATTTAAGCCCTTGTACATTCTTTTGAAGGAATGAAAAGAACTCTAAAGGGCCCACCAAACATACACACATGCTGCACTTATCATGGAAAGTTTAAAGGGATGCTTAGGGTCATATGGTCCAACCCCCTGCAATGCAGGAATCTCAACAATAGCATCCATGACAGATGGCCACCCAACCTCTCATTTAAAACCTCCAAGGAAGAAGAGTCCATCACCTTCTGGAGTTTGTTCCACTGCAGGACAGCTCTTACCATCAGAAAGTGCTTCCTAATGTTTAGTCAGAATTTCCTTTCTTATAACTTACAATCATAGAATCATAGAGTTGGAAGAGACCACAAGGGCCATCGAGTCCAACCCCCTGCCAAGCAGGAAATACCATCAGAGCACTCCTGACATATGGTTGTCAAGCCTCTGCTTAAAGACCTCCAAAGAAGGAGACTCCACCACACTCCTTGGCAGCAAATTCCACTGTCGAACAGCTCTTACTGTCAGGAAGTTCTTCCTAATGTTTAAGGTGGAATCTTCCTTCTTGTAGTTTGGATCCATTGCTCCGTGTCCGCTTCTCTGGAGCAGCAGAAAACAACCTTTCTCCCTCCTCTATGTGACATCCTTTTATATATTTGAACATGGCTATCATTTCACCCCTTAACCTCCTCTTCTCCAGGCTAAACATGCCCAGCTCCCTTAGCCGTTCCTCATAAGGCATCGTTTCCAGGCCTTTGACCATTTTGGTTGCCCTCCTCTGGACACGTTCCAGTTTGTCAGTGTCCTTCTTGAACTGTGGTGCCCAGAACTGGACACAGTACTCCAGGTGAGGTCTGACCAGAGCAGAATACAGTGGCACTATTACTTCCCTTGATCTAGATGCTATACTCCTATTGATGCAGCCCAGAATTGCATTGGCTTTTTTAGCTGCCGCGCCACACTGTTGGCTCATGTCAAGTTTGACAGAACCCTGTGGCACCCCACTAGTCGCTCTTCTCCAGGATGAAGAGGAACCATTGATGAGCACCCTTTGGGTTTGGTTAGTCAGCCAGTTACAAATCCACTGAGTGGTAGCATAGTCAAGACCACATTTTACCAGCTTCTTTACAAGAATATCATGGGGCACCTTGTCAAATGCCTTGCTGAAATCAAGGTAGGCTACATCCACTGCGTTCCCTTCATCTACCAGGCTTGTAATTCTGTCCAAAAACGAGATTAGATTAGTCTGACATGACTTATTTTTCAGAAATCCATGCTGACTATTGGTGATCACAGCATTCCTTTCTAGGTGCTCACAGACTGTTTGCTTAATGATCTGCTCCAGAATCTTCCCTGGTATTGATGTCAGACTGACTGGGCGGTAATTATTTGGGTCCTCTCTTTCCCCCTTTTTGAAAATAGGGACAACATTTGCCCTCCTCCAGTCTGCCGGGACTTCGCCTATTCTCCAGGAATTCTCAAAGATGACTGCCAGTGGTTCTGAGATCACATCTGCCAGTTCTTTTAATACTCTTGGATGCAGTTCATCTGGCCCTGGAGACTTGAATACATCCATATTAGCCAAGTATTCTTGTACTGTCTCTTTAGTTATTCTGGGCTGTGTTTCCTCTGCTGAATCATTTGCTCCAAATTCTTCAGGTCGGGCATTGTTTTCTTTATCGGAGAAGACTGAGGCAAAGAAGCTGTTGGTTCGGGTCCTAGCCTCTGGAGCAGGAGAAGACAAGTTTGTTCAATCAATCCTCCATGTGAAAGCCCTTTAGATATTTGAAGATGGCTATCATATCTCCGCTTAGTCTCCTCTTTTCCAGGCTTAACATACCCAACTCCTTCAACCATTCCTCATAAGGTTTGGTTTTGAGATGCTTCATCATCTTGGTTGCCCTCCTCTGCACATCTTCCAGCTTGTCAATATCCTTCTTAAAATTTTGGTGCCTAGATTTGGACTCAATATTCCAGGTGTGGTCTGACCAAGGCAGAATAGAATTGTATTAGAACTTTCCTTTATCAGAACACTATACTTCTGTTGATGCAACCTAAAATAACATTAGCTTTTTTGTTGCTGCATCACACTGTTGACTCATGTTAAGCTTGTGGTCTACTGTACTAAGATCCCAAACTCTTCTCACACATACCATTGACAAGCCATGTGTCCACTATCTTATATTTGTGAAACTGGATATTCCTGCCTAACTGTAGAACTTGACATTCGTCCCTATTTTGTTACTTTCAGTCCAGTTCTCTAATCTCTTATGGCCATCTTGAATCCCAATTCTGATTTCTGTAGCATTAGCTACCCCCCCCCCCAAGTCTGGTGTCATCTAAAAATCTGATGAGCAGCCCCTCAATTAAATCATGCAGTTTGTTTATGAAGATCTTGAACAACAACAGGCCCAGGACAGAACCCTGCGGCACCCCACTTGTCACTTTTTCCCAAGATGACAAGGAACCATCTTTGAGTTCAGTCAGCCAATCAGCTACAAATCCACCAACAATTACTTCATCCTGTCCACATATTACCAGCTTCTCTTCAAGAATATCATGGGGGTCTTTGTCAATAGCCTTACTGAAAGATATGCTATGTCCACAGCATTCCCCTGATCCACCAAGCTTGTAACTCTATCACTGTGCTGTGGCCCTTCCTGATGTAGTCTGGATGTAACTATGGTATGACTAATGGTGGGTCCACCTCTCCCTGTTTTTAAGTACTTTCCCATCTCTGGATACTTAGTAGCAGTAGTAGTAGTAAATAATTATAAGGGGATAATAATGTACCAAACATAGAGAGAGCTCAGTTGGTGAAGGTTGAGACACTTAATATTTGAAATCAATTTAGAAATCAGTGGGGAAAGCATACAGAGATCACCAGCAAGTAAAATAAAAACTCAAACGCATTGGGGAAGTGGAGAACATTTTGTATTCCCCCCGAATGTTTATTTCATTGTTATTTTTGCTGAGAGAACAAAACAAAAACAAAAGAAAAAGAAAAACAAGGGACAGAGTGTTTGAAAAGAGATCAAAGAGCGTATTGTGATTTTATGCATAACGACATGAATCACAGCAAAGATTTGCCCTTATTCTATCAAAATACTTTTTGTTGCTCTCAACATTTAAGAAAAAATATACACAATTTAACTTTGTTTCAGCAACACCTCGATGAACAGTCTGGGACTACCTGAGGCTGCAGACTTGCTGAAAGTAAGCAATAATGATTGGGGATGGAAGGTCTGATACATTCTCAATCCATGTCAGTTTTTACATATTATTCACAGGTCTGCCCTGACCCATTTAAAGGGACACAGGTGGCAGTGTGGTCTAAACCACTGAGCCTCTTGGGTGCCGATCAGAAGGTCGGCGGTTCGAATCCCCACGACGGGGTGAGCTCCTGTTGCTCTGTCCCAGCTTCTGCCAACCTAGCAGTTCAAAAGCACACCAGTGCAAGCAGATAAATAGGTACCACTGCAGTGGGAAGGTCAACAACATTTCCATGTGCTCTGGCTTCTGTCATAGTATTCTATTGCTCCAGAAGCAGTTTAGTCATGCTGGCCACATGACCTGGAGAGCTGTCTGCTGACAAACACAGGCTCCCTCTGCCTGAAAGCGAGATGAGTGCCGCACCCTATAGTTGCCTTTGACTGGACTTAACCGTCCAGGGGTTCTTTACGTTTACCTTTTACCTGACCCATTTATAAATTTATCTGTGATTAAAATAAAATAAAAACATTACCGGTACATATTTATATATTTTATCACAAAACATATATTTAAGTCCATATTTCATTTCAATGCACCCATTTCTAAATACATGTTTTAACCCTAAAGTATACACCTCTATGTTTCTTCTTTTTATTTTATTTTTACCTGAGAGCTGTATTGCAAAATTTGGAGAATTTAAAAATCCAAAAGCTAATTGTGTACTTATTTTTATTTTCAGTCCAATTGGGGTTGTTTTCTTAAAATTTCCAATTGGCCAAAACTCCTCCATGCCAACTTGGAGTTAGATTGGTATTTGAGAATCTCAATGTAACAGCAACAGAATATAGACATAACAGATAATGATAGCAATACTTAGATTATACCCATTTAAATTAATGAATATGTTACTTATCCAACTAAGTCATGCTGAAAGCAGACCCACTGAAAGCAATAAACTTTAGCTTATAATTTTCAATTGTTCTGCTCTGAATATCACAAACGTTGAGTATCACCCAATGTTTTAATATTATTTCTGTGGAAGGAAATGAGCCTTTGACAGCTTCTCTGAAATCTGCTTGCACATGAGGCTTCCATCTCCATTTGCACCTCTCTCTCTTCTCTTTGGCAATCACTCATGGCTGAGTAAGATTGTCTTCCATAAACACAGTCTTAACAGTGAATCTGTAAGTGACTGTGGAAGCCAATTCTGGATCCACACAACCTTCCACAGTGGTTTGTGTATTGAGGCCCCATGACCACCCTGTTCCCTAAGGTGCAAATAACTAGACAACATATGGCAGCTTGGTTTTGGGGATCAAATAAGGCCACAACTTTATTGGTTACAGATGTGAGATTTGGCCATTGGCATTATGGTAAGCAACTGCGTACATCACTCCCGCCAGCCACTGGGAGTGTTTTTAAGAGTGAAGCCAGCAGGGTGGGAATGACCTATGACCTACATCAAATTGGGGTATCCGCCAAACAGTCCCCATTGGAGGAGTGGTATGGCCCTAGCCCCTGTCTAGCGAGAGAGAGGCTGAAAGGCCTCGCAGGCTGGGCAATTAAGCTTTCCCTGAGTGCGGTGGTCGGTTGGCCCTGTGCCCAGGGGAACACCCACCATCCTCCGCCGCCATTGGCCCATTTGATGGCAGAAATAGGATCTGGCCTGCGATAGGGTGGTTTTCAAGAGAGGCCTGGGGTGCACCCGCAATGCTGCCGGCCCCATAAGGGGGTATACAGACTTGCCAAATGTCCCATCCTCTTAGCTTGTTTCTCCAGCAGTACCTTCATCAATCTGTATATGGAGGACAAAATTTGTGGCAGTTACATCAAGAACACCTACCAAAGAATAATGTTTTAGATTGCATGCTGAAGGATACCTTCCTTCCTCAACCAACTACCAAACTGTAACCTGCACCATGTAGTTTTTGTTTTCCACTTTGATAATGGTGGGATATTAATAATTTAAATAATTTAAATAAATAAAATGTTCAAGAGAGAATTCCCCATTAAACTGCAGTGTAGATACGTCTTATATAGAAGAAAGGAAACACATAGAGGGAGGGAGACAGGCAAACAGACTGTAGTGTGAAAAACATAGCTGCCACCACCCAAGCACAGAAAAGTCATGTGCCCAACCAGCCAGATAGCCAACCTTTCTGGGAGAAGACAAGGGACTAGAACAATTCCCATTAACAGCTAATTAATGCAGGGGAAAGTAGTAAATGGGAAGGCTGTTTTGTTTGAGATATTTATTTACACCAGGATAGGCAACCTGTTCACATGCTGTAGGATGCTAACTTCCATCAGAACCAAGCAGCATAGCTAATGGTCAGTCATGAAGGAAAGTAGAGTCCAACAAAATCTGGAGTGCCACTGGCTCCCCCATCCCTGGTTTGCACATAGTCAACCACTCCTGCACATTCTTGTTAAAATAATCAAGGGATACACAGCCAGCGGCAGGCTACTTGGAGTAGGGAATGAGTACTATCCCCTCACCCCATTAAGTAATGGTAAAGATGCTCTCCCTCCCTTTCATCATGCTGTAGCAGTTTCACTTAGCAAAGTTCCTCACTGTCTCATGTTCATGCTCATTCCATGGCATGCCAGATGTGCAGAGGTTCATTGGAACTGAAGTCAATGTAGAAGTGGTTGCCTGCTGGTGCTTTGAAAAAGCCACTTCCTTGAACTAGTCCCAGTTCTTCAGTGAAGTGAGCATTCCATTGACTTTGACAATTCAGTCCCAAGTCTTTATATAAATTAGAACACAAGAGCTCTGTGGTATGAAGCCAAAGACCCATCTATCCCAGCATGCCATTCTCACAGTAGCCAATCAGATGCCCCAATGGGAAGCCCGCAAGTAGGACAGCACTCTTCCCACTTGTAATGGTTTTTTAAATTATTATTATTATTATTATTATTATTATTATTATTATTATTATTATTAATTTATTAATTAAATTTGTATATTGGCCTTCGTCCACAGATCTCATGACTGTTCACAACATAAAATTACAATATAAAAACACACAACACATTTAATAGGGCATCAGAAATCAATCAGCCAAAGGCCTGGCTGAAGAGATACATTTTCACCAGGTGTCTAAAGATATATAATGAAAACAGCAGCCAAAACTCCTTGGGGAGAGTATTCCACAAATGGGGAGCCACTGAAGAAAGGCCCACTCTCATGCTGCCACCCTCCAGATCTCTTGTGGAAGAAGGGCCTCAGATGATGATCTCAGAGACCAGGTCGGTTCATATGGAGAGAGGTCATTCTTGAGGTCTTGAGATGCTTAAGGCTTTCCCAGAAGCTGGTCGTCAAAAGCATACTGTCTCTGACCTAGCTATCATGGCTGGTAGTCATTACTAGCCTTATTCTCCATGAATAATAGTTTAATAGTGCACTGCAGAAAGAAGTAATTCCTTTTGTTTGTCCCGATTCTTCAAATGTTCAATCTTATTGGATGGTTCCAAGTATTAGTATTATGAGAGGGAGAAAAAATGGGCTTCAACCAAACAGCTTTTAAAGTAGTCCAGCTGAAAGAAAGAAAGAAAGAAAGAAAGAAAGAAAGAAAGAAAGAAACTTGAGTGCATAAATCTCTCTCTCTGCTTCCCTAATTCCATTTTCAATCAAAGGTGATTTAATTCTAAGGGAGACCAGAAAACCATGTTTTCCTAATGAAAGCACCGTGCATTTAAAATGTGCCCTTGTCCCCGACACACCATTTGTATACCATTTTACTTTGCGCTTTTTTCATTTTCCCGCAACATTTCCCCCATAATGTCCCTCCTTGTGTCCATTATGTCTCTGCTCACATGCTGTACTGCATTTTAATCAATGCTTTGAGTCAAATCTTTTTCAATGCCTCTTTTATGTTTCCTTTTCTGGAAGTTTTAAAGTCATTTTTTTCTTACTGAGTATATTTTGACCTGCTTGGAGTTGCCAATTTTCAAGTCACTCTAGCTGGCAACTAGACCCAGCTGGAGACATTTTGCAAATGACAAGATGGCACCCTCACTGTTCCACATACAGAAGCCAGCTTGACTGGCAGTCCAGCCTTCAATGCAGGCAACAGGAAATCATGGTACACTATGACTATGGACAGAAAGGTACCTTAGTGGCACTGAGCAGAAGGGATGCAAAGGTTAGCAAAGGTCTGTTCCAACCTGTATACGTCACAGTCAGCACTGTTTCCAATTCTCTGCAATTCAGCTTCCACTCAAAAACTATTATTCATCTTGCTGTCTTGCTGTCAACTTTGTGCTTCAACACAAAGGAAATGTGGGTGATGAGGGTGATGGAGTCATCAATTATGTACTGTTTACAGATTAGAAAATACAACAATAGTGTGTAATGAATTCACTTGCTTGATTCCTGTTCCAGACCACAAATTAACATGCAAACTGATGCGGTTCTGCTTCTGTGATTGCTTAGGGTGGATTTCTCTGCCCAGTGGCGGAGCTTCTTGCTCTGGCACTAGGGGTGGAGAGCCGGCACGGCACACTGCCCAAAGGGGTGGGATGCACATCCTGGGGGAGGGGCGCGCTGCCCACAGCTGCGTTCTGAGGATGTTGCGCACAGCCTGCAGGGGCAAGGCATCCAGTGTGGGCAGGGAGGCAGCCGCGATAGAACCCCACTGGGATTGCACTGCCAGGGGCTGTGCTTTTCTCCCGCCCCCCTCTTCCTCCATTAGTGCCCCTGCCATCACTACTACACTACACTGTACTTCAATCCCTCACCTCTGTTCCCTACTCATCAGCATTTGTCACCCAGGGTTTCTTCCTCACTCTGCTGTCTGGTAGAAGGTCCCCCAAAGAACCATTTATAAGAAGTAGGTTGCCGGGGGGTGGCGGGGGGTGGCACCCGACATGCTAGAACCTGGTTACTGCAATGCGAAAAGATAATGTGGTATGTGACACCACCACCACCCCAAGTAACCGAATAAGGAGAATTTGTATTGGCAGAATGAAGTACTTCAGGTGTACTGGCTGAAATTCCAAAGGTTCCAGTTTTCGCCTGCAGGAGAAGAATGGGAAGCCCTACAGAATAGTTCTTACTTTGCAACCCTGGATTGAAGATGAGATCACCTGACATAATGTGGCTACCTTCTCCCTTACAGCTTCTCCTACAAGTTCCAAAGATATCAGTAGTCCACTCTGAAGTAACTCAGAGCAGGGCTTTTAGTGTGGCTGCCCTGTTTTGTCCATTCCTGCCAAAATATGATAGGCAACCACTAGCTGAAGTTTATGGAAATAATTGAAGGCCTTTTTTGTTCCAGCAAAGTTTCGCTGTTGGGTCTCTACATTATTTTTAAATTCATCTGCTACTATTTTCAGCTGTTTTTATTACATTTTGTACATCTTCTTGGGACACACATGTGTAAGGTGACTTTTATGAAGAAAAAGAAGAGACTGACAGGAAGAGAGGTGACAATCTTCTGTCAAAACTACCCATGGATCAAGGGAGTTCTTATTCTTGTTGTGCTGAGCTTTTCCTTTTTTATCACCTCCCAGATTTTCCACTGTTCTCCTGAGTTTTCCCTCACTATACAAATTAAATTCATTCCGGGGGTCCATACTTAACCTGAAAAGTTCGTAACTGGAGGTGCCGCTTCTGCGCATGCACATGGAGCAATAGAGTGCTTCCGAACATGTGTACAGTGTGCAGAGCACTTCTGCGCATGCGCATGCAACGAAACCTGGAAGTATACACTTCTGGGTTGGCCGCGTTCACAACCTGAAAGTTACGTATCCAGAGTGGTACATAACTCGAAGGTCCACTGTAGAAGAAAAGAAGAACAGATGTCATTTCAAAACCTTAAAATCAGAATAAGAGTGAGAACAGAAGACACACCCATCATTGCAAAGGCAGCCATTAAAAACTCTTTACCACTAATACTTAGCACAGGTTAAACTACGGATGATTTATGATCAACCATCCATAAGAATGCAAGTTTGTTGAAAGAAGATGCTCTTTTTTCCACTGTGATGAGACTAAACGTGCCCATATGGCTAATAGCATTTTTGTCAGCACGATAGATGTGGCAGAGACAATAATAAGTTGATCTATTGTACAGGCGTTTTCATTGTGAATCCGCCTATAGGAGAATTTTTTATGATCATCACCTGTGCAATGTTGAATACAAAGGAGGAGCTGCCATTTGCCTTAAATCATGCTTTTTGAAAATGGAGGCAGAATGGATGGAATGAAAAGAAGAAACTGCTTTCTACAATAAAGACTGCAGAATTATTAATGACACTTTTAAAATTATGAATACCAAGAACCCTGAAGATTAAAGGAATTGTGTAGAATCATCAATTGAGGTTGTTGCGTTTGGGTAGGAATCTGGCTTCTGGGTTGCCTCTGGGACTTCAGGGGGGTTGCCTGTGGCCTCACACCAGAGACACGTTAATCAGACTGAAAGCTCTGTGACTAGAAGTATGTAAGTCCCAATGTGGTGGTGTATAGTCCTTGGGTCACCTGACCAATGTTTAGGTAGGCTGGTACGCAGGTGGCACTGTGGGTTAAACCACAGAGCCTAGGACTTGCCAATCAGAAGGTCAGCGGTTCGAATCCCCGCGACGGGATGAGCTCCCATTGTTCGGTCACTGCTCCTGCCAACCTAGCAGCTCGAAAACACATCAAAGTGCAAGTAGATAAATAGGTACCGCTCTGGCGGGAAGGTAAATGGCATTTCCGTGCACTGCTCTGGTTCACCAGATGAGGCTTAGTCATGCTGGCCACATGACCCGGAAGCTGTACGTCGGATCCCTCGGTGCAACCCCAAAATTGGTCATGACTGGACCTAATGGTCAGGGGTCCCTTTACCTTTACCTTTTACTGTATCTTAGATGGTACCATCAAAGCATAGAGCTCATCCTGGCAGATTTTCCAGTGCAGGCAGAAAGCCTGAGATGCAGGACATAACATAGTGACTTCTGGAAGCCCTAGTCCAAGAAACAAAAGGGGTGCTCACACATTATATTCAACCAGTGGATAATCTGTATGCCGGTTTACTCAAATAGCTGAGCTGCACACTCAAATGATTATCTGCATGTAATAGCCAATGTGCATTCAACTTGTGAAACTGTGAACACAGAAGCTGAGCTGTACAAATCAACAAGTATACACTCCTTGATACAAGCATTGTTTCACATGAAGATGAAGTTTATATCTGTTTGCAGGGGTGCCAACTTGAATAAAACATGGGGGGCAGGCAAGCCCCGCCCTGCATAATCGATCACAAGACATGACATACACACAATGCCCATCAATTTGGGACGCACACCTCTCAAGTATTTTATGGGGGGGGGGGTCAAAACTCCTAGAGTCAGCCCCTAGGAGTTGGCTCCTATGCTTGCCATCATTGCAATGTGTGAACAAGCTTAATCACACACCTGGATGTCTTACAAGGAAGGTGGTTTTTATCTCAAGAAAGCAAAATGCTTTGCTTCTGAATAAAGCTGTACTGAATGCCCATTATTCTACTTAATGGGTGGGAGACTCAAATGAAAGGTTTTTTGGTTTTGTTTAGAAGCTAAATGTCATTCCTCTCAGTCTCCAATTTTAAGCCTGTTCACCAAATCATTATAGATCTCTCCCAAATTAATTTGGCCCTCCTTATTTGTTTAGATTTGGGAAGTCAGCCAAAATGCCCCTACCCCAAATTTGGCAAACCTTTGAAGTGAAAGGAAGCAGAATTAGTCCAAGTTTTTAAAGACATTTTTAAAACTGAGAACTGCACCAGACAATTCAGGAAATGTAAACGTTCTGATACCTATATCATTATTATTACTGAACTGAACATTAGTTTGGGAGATGGGGATCAGATACATCAACAACTTAATTTTAAAGGAACCCTAATTAAATGTGTCATCATCTTGGATGCCTGCATGTCCCACTGGATGAAATCCCAGATGGTAGCCCTCATAGTGTGAAAACTCAAGGGAGCAGCCTAGATTTTCCTGTCCAGTGCATTATTGCCATGCTTAGAAGGGCTATTGACAAAGTGGCAAAAGAATGATAGCAACTTTTTAAGCAGTGAAAAAGATTCTATCATCTATCAGTCCACCCACCCACCCACCTACCTACCTACCTACACCCTTGTGCAAATTAGTTGAAACAAAGCATGTTTTCTATCTTACTTGTAATCCTGTACTCAAAACAAACATGGAAAGTCAGTTGATCATTATGGTGTCAGAAGCCTGCAGCCAATAGAAGGAATCATATGCTGGCCACAATATATTGAGGTTCTACAAAAGAGAGTTATTCCAGAGCTGGAAAAGAGGTATCCTGACGGGACTGCGATATTGCAGCAGGACCTAGCCCCCTGTCACACACCAAAAGTGGTGAAGAAATTCATGACAGAGCAGCAAATACAGGTACTTGATTGGTCAGGGAATTCCCCAGACATAAATCCCTTTGAGAATTTGTGGGTTATATGCAAAAGTCGCCTCCGTGATGTTGACTGTATGACTATGGAGAAGCTCATTCAGGCACCGATTCAAGTGTGGTACAGAGATCCGAAAAGCAACAGTGACTGTTCAAAACTAGTAGACTCCATGCCAAATCGTGTTCAAATGCTGCTTAAAAATAGTGGAGGTCATATCCGTTACTAATGTACGTATATGTGAGTTTTGTACATGTAGATGTGAGTTTTGCACAATAAACTGCATTGTTTGTTTCAATTAATTTGCACAAGGATGTACCTATTAGGCTCCAGCTTACTTCTAAGTAAAGCTGTAAATCCAATTAACTTTTATCCCAACAAATACTATTTTAGTTGTTTCTCATTCTGTGAAACCAACAAAATTACTGTGTAATTTTGATAAATTGAGCAATATTTTAATAATATCCCTGCCCCCTTTAACAACTGCTCTGATAAATAGGGACTCTGGGGGTGTGGGGTGGGTGGGTGTATTAACGCAGGTAATATATTTTCAGGAAAACTAGAGTAATTCAAATAAGCATTTTGGCTACTCCAGTTTAATCCAGATTCTAATACTAAAACCATTTTCCCAGTGCAAATCCCAGTTGACCATTCCATTGGCAACACTGTGTGAGTTTCATTCCATTTTTGGCTTAAATTCTGCATAATTTGTATAAAAAGGGTTTTTGTTGTTGTTTCTATTAGAGCATTTAATTAGTGATATTTAAATTTCGAAAGTGGTGTCAAACTAATTGGCTGTTACTTGAGTGGATAATGGGTGCTCTTGCTGTCTGGTGAAATTGTTAGCAACCCAATTAGTCTAGAATTAGTATATACATATGTGGTTCTGGCCAGTACCCAGACTATCAAGGAACAAGACCTGTGGATTTAGTCACTCATGTTTCTTTAGGGAGTTTATATTCCATGACAGATTGAAATTATTGCATGTCATCTTTAATATGTGTTCTCTGTCCCAATCTGTGAGACTCTGGGAGAAACAGTGAATTTTAATCAGCCTCAATATAGATAAAAAAAATAAAACCATGTGCAGGTATTCGTTCGAGGTAGAGATGGACACTTGGAGGACAGTGTCAGGATCATACCTCTTAGACCTTTATAACACAAGAAGAGTCTGATAGATCAGGCTAGTGGCCTGTTCAGTCCAGTATCCTGTTCTCGTGGTAGCCAAGCAGATGTCTAGGGGAACCCCACAGAAAGGATCCAACTTTTTTTGACCCACATGTGATAAAGGTCCAGTTTGCATTGCATTTATATAAGTAGACACTCTTTACATGTTGCCAGCATGAAATGTGTATACAGAGCCTATCTCAGCTCTCACTCCATGTGTTATCTCTGAGACAAGCAAACATCCTGAGAAATGTCTGGGCTCTCTGCTGATTAAACAGCAAAAGAACTTTCTGAAGAGAAGAGCCGTTTAACAGTGGAATTAACTTCAGAAGGTGGTGGACTCTCCTTCTTTGGAGGTGAGCTTTTGGATGCTTTTGTTGAGATTCCTGCATTGCAATGGGTTGGACTCAAGTTGGTAGAGCATGAAACTCTTAATCTCAGGGTTGTTGGTTTGAGAGCCACATTGGGCAAAATATTTCTGAATTGCAGAGGGTTGTACTAGATGACACTCTCAGCACCTTCCAACTCTTACAATTCTATGATTATAACTCCTCAGATTTCTTCTGATTTCTCTTTATTTATTCAAAATTTCCTAAGAAATTTCTCTCGAGTCTCCCAAGCCGCAACTGCACTATATATTTAAAGAACTGTGATACCACTTTAAACAGCCAAGGCTTTCCCCAAAGAAACCTGGGAACCATATTTCATTAAAGGTGCTGAGAGTTTCCTGGGGTTGGAAACCTTGATGGTTAAATCACTCTGATAATTGTGACAGGCCTACTGGTGTTTCCCAACAACTGTTAACACTCTTAATGAACCACAGTTCCCAGGATTCTTTGGGGGAAACCTTGCCTGTTAAAGTAGTGTCTTAGTGCTTTAAATGTCTGGTGTGGATGTGGCCCCAAATTAAGCTTGAAATGAAATCTGGTACTGAAGAAAGAGCCATTAGGTTGGACCTATATTTTTAAAATAACATAAGAATAGCGGTGTCATTCCTGTTCTTCAAGTAGTCCATCAAAAGTCTCTGGGAGGCTCCAAGTAGGACATGAGCACAGTAGTATTCCTCTCACTTGTGATTCGCAGCAAGGCTCCTGGGTATCCCAATCCTCTATGAATTTGTCAATAAGGGTAATGAAGTTTGTGAGTTGAAGACCCGCCACCTGCTTAGGGATAAATATGACACAAGGACACATGTATTTTAGGTTAATGGGCTAAATAAGGCCACAAGTTTATTAGTTACAGCATGTGAGAGGTATTGGTTTAGGCATTGGATCAAGCAATCTATACATGACCCCACCCTGCACAGCGGGGAGTCATTTGAAGGTTAACACCCAGTGGGAGGAGCTTGTTGATGGAAATACACCTGGAAGCTTCCCCTGATGTCACCGGCCGTCATGCCATAGTAGGGCATCGGACAGGGAATCCATAACCAACGGATTCCTTTAACGGAATACCTGACAAGGCGAGGGGTAGGTGATTGCCACAACCTGCCTCCAACACACAATACATATTCCAATGCCTAACCGCCACCCAAGCCGAAGAGGCTCACCACCAAATACCCTCACAGCTGCAACCAATCCCTAATGCTACTGATGATATCGGCCAACCACACGTCATTGCCTTGATCAGAGTAGTAAGTTCATCTAAGTCCTTTTTTATGTTTAATAACAAGTCCACACTTTTTTTGAAGGCCAAGTCATTTTCCCCAAGCTGAATGATCAGGATGTCAGAATGACCCAATGCAGCTGCACCGGGCAACAGAGTGAGGACACGAGGCTGCCGTGGCCGCTTGAATGCGACTCAACCCAGCCCCCTAGCCAGCCCTATTGGCTGGCCTGATGGGTGGGGCACAGCAGCCGAGATAGTGACACAGGGGGCCGAATATGCCCCCCTGCTGATGCGGGACCAGCTCCCACTCACAACACCTCCCCTCTGGTAGGAGGAGAGGCCTTACTGCAAAACTCCCATTGAAAGTATTGGAACTTAAGTTAGTTGTGACAAACAATTAGCATTGGTTCAATGGGACGTCAGTGCAACTAACTCATGCCCTGGGTGAAGGCCATTTCATCTAGTGTTTAAAGGAAATTGATGGCAACTTTCACTTCCTTGTGAGCTCAGCACAGCTTGTTATGCAGTAACCAAGACAACTTGACATTTCCAAGGCAGGAACATGAGAGATAACACCAACTGTTGGTTAAGCCCTTCCAAAAATTTATCTTTGGAATATGTACCAATCATAAGCCAATTGTGCCAAGTCCATGGTGCTTCCCTCACCCCCTGTGCCAGCAAAATATAAAGGTCACTCCTTCCTCATAGTTTGGCTACCTGCAAAATAAAAGTTGTGCCTTGATGCAAGGAATAAGAACATAAAGAAGAGCCTCTTGGATCAACTCAATGGCCCATCTAGTCCAGCACTCTCGTCTCACAGTGGCCAAACCAATCCCTGTGGGAAAATCCTCAAAGCAGGACACAAGCAGAAGAGCACACTTCCATTCTGAGGTTTCCAGCAACTGGTTTTCAGAAGTGTTTAGTACATCACATTACATTGATGATGATTTCATATCAGAAGTGCTCAAAAACATTATATTGTACATTAATACACACTAGAAAATAGAATGCATCCTTTGGTATTTGATGGTTACCGAGTATTTCAAAATGTACCACAGCAGCTACAGAGTGTGAAGTGGCAACTGATGTATTTCATGACGCCTTAGAGTTTGTGTGTCTTCATTTGCACCTGCATTCACACTGGAGCCAAGGTGCATGTCCACCCCACTCAGAGACTTAACTTCTATGATCCCTGAAAAATGGCACATCTGGCAAGTTACAATCACTTTTAACTAGGCATCTCTCAGATATGGACAAAATAGGGAGAGTAGTTTTTCAGGAAGAGGGATCAGAGAATAGATCTGGGCTGGGGAACTTGTGGCCCCAGTGGTGTAGCGTGGGGGGTGCAGGGGGGGCCGGCTGCACCGGGCGCAACATCTGGGGGTTAGGGTTAGGGGGCGCAAATCCACGGGTTAGGGGGCACAAATTACTTGCCTTGCCCCAGGTGCTGACAACCCACGCTACGCCACTGTGTGGCCCTCAATATGTTACTGTACTAGGGCTTTCAAAATCCCTGTCTATTAGCCATGTTGCATGGTGTGTGTGTGTGTGTGTGTGTGTGTGTGTGTGAATTGGATGCCCAAAACAACTGGAGGGTAAGAATTCTTGAACTCTATATTAAGAGCTAGTGAACAGGAACAGTTGGAGTGTACAGTAGAAGTGTTCCATAAATGTGGTGCCATTACTGAAAAGACCCTCTCTGCAATTATCATCTGCGTTGTCTCTGAAAGCGGGAGAGCTCAGTGAAGTCTCTCTTAAAAAGCTTATTATGCTAGGGCAACAACACCAGGCTTCTTGAGGAGGGATAGATGCAACTCTCATTTTAGCTTCTCTTATTTTCCCAATCTTAAGTTCAAAGAAAGTCTGCACACAAAAATGTGTATAGATTCTGATGTTCATTGCTCTGTTGTATGCATTTTTGTAGGCATATTTGATTAATGTACACTTTCCTCTAATATGCACTTCCTCATTTTTGCATGCCTTATTTGACTGAAGAACTGCTGTCTCACAAAATCTGGAAATTTGAATTGTGAGCAATAGCAGCATTTTGGCCAAGTATTGATTTGGGAAGTGTGAACTGGGGCCCCAACCCTCAGGGAGGTAAAATTCTCAGAGTTCCTTGGAACTGTAGCTCTGTGACATAGGAGCCAACTCCCCTCCCAGGGGCCAAGGGGCCTCCTCCCATAAAATATTTGAGGGGGCTGGCCCCCACAAAGTTGATGGGCATTGTCATTCAAATGGTGTGCATGCACTGCATCATGTGATCAATTATGCGGAGTGGGGCTTATCTGCACTCCCAATATTTTATTCAAGTTGGCACCTCTGCTCTGTAAGAGGATAGTGGTTTCCAAACAACTCTCAGCACTTTTAACAAACTACAGTTCCCAGGATACTTTGAGAAAAGACATGACTAAAGTGGCATACGCTTTAAATTTATGGAATGGATGTGGCCTGGGTAGGTTTGCATCAAGCTAAACAGATCCCACACCTGGCTAATGGGGTTGCACTTGGCTCTAGTAGGTCACAGATTATGAATACTTGTGATAACTCTGTATAAGACACTGCAAAATTTGAGTAGCCATGCCTTCCCCATGCTTCCTAGTCTGTTCATTTATAAATGTATTAAGGTCAAGGGCAGAGAAATGTCAAGTTATTAGAGCAAACATCAGTGCTGATGTATGTTGAAACCATCCCAAATTCCCACAAGTATCTGATTATTATTATTATTTTCCAATTTGCACACTAGACCTTCAGGAGCATTATTATTATTATTACTATTACTATTATTATTATTATTATTATTATCATTATCATTATCATCATTATCATTATTATCAATATTAATTAATTTATATCCCCCATTTTCCCTTTACAGGACTCAAAGCAGCTCACAGATAAAAACAAGAACAGCTAAAACCATAGAAAAACCAAGCCTTAAAATATCAGGTGGATTTTTTAAATTTGCCAAAATGTATCTGGCTATACTTTCTAGATGAGACATAGACATAACTGGTGGCTGAAGACTTGCTTTGCTCTTTTCTTGCCCACCTCAGCAATATATCACAACTTCTGCATCCTACATAGAGTAGGGGTATTTAAAATGAGATCATCATAGCGTCCTCTTTTTTGCTCTTCAAAATATGGCAACCCTAGCTAGGCTTTCATACTTCCAGTTAAGAAGTGGTGAAGGGAGAACTTGAACATCTCCTATATACATGAATGTCACATCCTTGTGGAACTTGCACACTAGTTGCCCCTTTGAATACTACTCTGAAGTCCCCAAAGTGGTGATATCTATTGTTTGTGCACCCACCTCTTGGCACTGCTCATAATGTGTTAATGAGCTCTCAGTTGCATGGGATTAATTTGCCCCTTTATATACACTTCTGTGGCCACTGTGAAAAATTGCTCGAAGGCTTACCATTTGGATGTTAAGAAACCATTCAAATCATGGCAGAAATGGCAGAGCATGAGTGTGAACCTTATGTTGACAGTTGATAGATTGGCGAGTGAAGAAACACTCTCTGGATGGACATCATATGTCACCGGGGGGCAGCCTAGTCGTTCTCTTGGAGCCTTTGCCAGTGGCTCATGAAAGTGAGGAACGTTCAGAATCTCTAAATTTCAGAGATCATTACACAACAGCAAATTGGACTCCCATCCTTTCAGCAATCCATCAATAGCTGGCTTGCCTCCCAAGGTCTCCACTCTTCATTTCTTCCAACTTCCCCTAGTTCTATTTTGTTTGACAATGGAGCACATTCCAGGCAAAAATAAAACAGGAAAAGCAATGCAGGCACACCCACAACACAAAACCTCTGCGCATCAAGCAGCCTTGGGTACCAGGTAAGAAAATGGGCAGAGGGCCAAAATAGTTAAAAGAGACTGCCTTTAAGGGCCAGAGTATCTTTTGGAACTGCATGCTGTCACAGAAAGCAGAATCTCCATAGTTCAAGCCCAGGATGCTAGCCACTACAGTTCTGCATGACTTGCGAACCCATCAATGTAAGTGCAGCCTCCTCAGCCTAAATGGAGCCCATTAGCTGTGAACTGTGGGCTGTCTGGATCTGGACAATCTCCCTTCAAGGGCTTGCAGTCTATAAGCCCTCAGAAATGGTCAGGCTCTAGAGAATCCATGTACAAAATGGTGGTGGGAAGAGAATGTTCTGACTGCCAGTTCAAATGCATCAGTGTGAACTGCAGCAGCCCCGAAATGGGATCCAGAAGCAGAGCAACTCTGGGAATGAACACCAAAGACAGATGAAAAAAACGGGATTGTGGTGAATAACAGGCTGGTGAAGAAGTTAAGGAAGTTTTAAACGCCAAGAATGAGCTGGAAGGTGGATGGAGTCATTGGTTGCAGCATATAGGGCAAAGGGAGTGGCAGAGAAGGAGGGTTTGAGAGAGAAGGAGCTATGGCTATCTGAGATGTGTGTTAGGGCAGGAGCATGGAAACTTCTCTACCCGAGGGTTAAAAAAGACTGCTTCATGCACAGCCTTCTTGTGAGCCATGTGGCAGCAGTGGCATCACAATGGGGGGTGGGGGCAGTACACCCCAGGTTCTATGTCTGCGGGGGTGACAAGAAGTCACCCCGCGAGGGTTCATGGCAGCGTGAGCAGCCATCGTGCTGCCGCAGCCGCACATGGAGGATTCTCCGTTCATGGCTGCAGCCGCGAACAGAGCATCCCAGCACCTTACTTAGCAAACAACTAAGTACAGGGCATGTGCGCCATCACACGCATGCGCTGTACATAACGACACCTTACATAGTGAGTGGTGTGCCACACTGCTGCTCCAGCACCATACGGCCGATTCCTCCATTTTGGGCTGTAGCGGCGATGGAGGGATCCCAGCACCATCCGTACGGCACTGGAGAGGCGCTGGCGGCAAACGCTATACAGTGCATGTGCAGCGTCACTACGTACGGCCCATGCATCGTACGTAGAGTCGTCGCACATAAGCCCTACCTAGTGACGCCCGCCCCAGGTGTCACAATGCCTTCACCCGTGTGTGGCAGTGATGGGTGGGGCCAGAAAAACGTGGGAGGGGATCACTAGATGTGACTTTTACCTTTGTAGAGTAGGCTGCTTTCCAACCATTCAAACATCAGAGAAGTCTACACACTCCTAGGCAAGCAAAAGGCATCAGCTCAAGCACACATTCCAGCCGGGTAAAATCACTCAATAAGGGTGCGGATGAGGAGCAGGGAGTGCTATGAGGACACAGAGATCTGGAGGCCTTCATTTGCCCGCTTCCCAAATCTGAGATTCCCAAGTCTGATATGCCTGTATTAGGACTATGTACAGCTGAGACCAAGGGCAGAGCTGGAGGCAGAATGGACTGAGGTTGGCAAGGAGGAAGGTGGCATCATTCTCAAAGTTCAGTCTGGAAAGCTTGCTTGGTGGCAAATGAAAAAAAGGAACTGCCAGAGTTTGACACCCACATCCGGTGCCCTAGGTGGTCCTAAGGAGATGGACCACAAGTTGCACAGAAAGCATGATCCATTGCATCACCCCATTATAACCAATATATTTGGGGTTTTTATTTTCATTTTAAGCTAAAAGCGAAATCCTAATTCTGCTTCAAGACTTGGTAAAAAAAAACAAAAACACAAAACCACCACCAGCAGCAAAAACACTCTTAGATAATTGATGCAGTCAGCATACATATTGGACAGAACTGGTTTTTATATCTTTCTCCACACAGAGTGCACTTGCTTGCAGAATAAATCACTCTCCCTAGGCTACCATCCAGCAATGTTTTATTTTCAACAGTCAGCTTTTCTCCTTAAACCACTGACCCTCATTCTAAATGCCCTTTACAAAGCTATATTTCTACATATTTTGAAACTGGTTGCAGATCCTAACAAAGTGGGCCAGTTTTGGACGTTACTGGATTCAAGTAGTTGTCACTACAGGCAGTTTTGGAACACAAAGTGCTGGAAAAACAAAGGGCAGTGCCAATCAGTTAAGATGTTTTGTCAGTGGTGGCCAGCAAACTGGATGGCTTTAAATACTCTCCCCCTTCCCTCAGTTTCCAGCAGCTGGAGGCTAGTAGCCATCAACAGCTTTTGTTGACTCTTTTATTTTTTTTAATAAATTCTTATTAGGGGTTTTTACAAAATAAAGTACAAAGATAAACAACCTTTCTTTTATCTCAACAGAGTTTCATAACTTCTTTGGACTTCCTCACATCTCCCGCTGCCATTTTCATCATCATAGATTTTTTCCATGCAATTTATCATCTAATTTGCAAATTTTATAACCACTTATTTAAATATAATCCTCTGTAAATTAATTTCTCTTAATCTCACTTTACATCCCATTCCGATCCGATTTTGTGGTGGCCAATTATTTATGATCAAGCATCCTACTTAACTTTCCACCAAATCACAATATTTTTGTAAATAAGTCTTAAATTTCCTCCAATCTTCTTCAACCCTCTCTTCTCCCAGGTCTCGAATTCTGCCAGTCATCTCAGCCAGTTGCATATAGTCCATCAGCTGCATCTGCCATTCTTCCAGAGTGGGTAGATCTTGAGTTTTCCACTTCTTGGCGATAAGTATCCTTGCTGCTGCTGTTGCGTACAAAAAGAATGTTCGGTCCTTCTTTGGCACCATCTGGCCGACAATGCCCAGGAGGAAGGCCTCTGGTTTCTTAAGGAAGGTATACTTAAATACCTTTTTCAGCTCATTATATATCATTTCCCAGAAGACCTTCACCCTGGGACAAGTCCACCAGAGGTGAAAGAATGTTCCTTCATTTTCCTTACATTTCCAACATTTATTATCTGGCACATGGCATATTTTGGCTAGTTTAACTGGGGTCATGTACCACCTATATATCATTTTCATTACATTTTCCTTCAGAGCATTACATGCCGTGAAGTTCATCCCCGTGGTCCACAACCTTTCCCAATCCTCAAACATAATATTATGCCCAATATCCTGTGCCCACTTTATCATGGCCGACTTAACCATTTCATCTTGTGTATTCCATTTCAACAGCAAGTTATACATTCTTGAGAGTACTTTAGTCTTAGGTTCTAACAATTCTGTTTCCAACTTCGATTTCTCCACCTGGAATCCTAACTTTTTATCCTTTTTAAAAATTTCTTGAATCTGAGCGTAATGTAACCAGTCTCGCACTTTGTCTTTCATTTTTTCCAAACTCTGCAATTTCCAATTATTGCCCTCTTTCTCTATTATTTCCCAATATTTCGGCCATTTGGCCTCCATATTGGGTCTTTTTCGGGCCTTAGCCTCCAGAGGTGATAGCCATCTTGGAGTTTTATTTTCCAATAGGTCTTTGTATTTTGTCCAGACATTAAACACTGCTTTCCTGACAATATGGTTCTTAAAGGCCTTATTGATCTTAATTTTATCATACCATAGGTATGCATGCCAACCAAATGCATTGTTAAAACCTTCTAAATCTAACACATCAGTGTCCTCTAGAAGTAGCCAGTCTTTTAGCCAGCAGAAAGCTGCGGCTTCGTAGTACAACCTTAAGTCTGGCAGGGCAAAGCCCCCTCTTTCTTTCGCATCAGTTAATATCTTAAACTTAATTCTGGGCTTTTTGCCCTGCCAGACAAATTTAGAAATATCTCTCTGCCACTTCCTGAAGCACTCCGTCTTATCCACAATTTGCAATGTTTGAAACAAAAACAACATCTTAGGCAATACATTCATCTTAATAGCAGCAATTCGGCCTAACAAAGAAAGCTTCAATTTTGACCAACTGTCCAAGTCTCTCTTAATTTCAGACCAACATTTTTCATAATTGTCCTTAAATAGACTCAGATTTTTTGCTGTTATGTTTACCCCTAGGTACTTTACTTTTTTAACCACAGTTAGTTCTGTTTCTCTCTGAAACCGTTCTGACTCTGCATCTGTCAAGTTTTTTCCCAACACCTTAGTTTTCTGTTTGTTTAGTTTAAAGCCCGCTACCCGACCAAAGTCCTGAATCAATTGTAACACTCTTTTTGTGCTAGATTCTGGCTCTTGCAATGTCAAAACAAGGTCATCTGCAAAAGCTTTAAGTTTATATTGTTTCGCTCCGATCTGAATCCCTTGCACCAACCGGTCCCCTCTAATCAAGTTCAAGAGCACCTCCAGGACAGAAATAAACAGCAAGGGGGAAATCGGGCAGCCTTGTCGTGTCCCTTTTTCAATCTTAAACTCTTCTGTAACCACATTGTTGACTATCAGTTTTGCCTTTTGTTCTGAGTAAATCGCGTCAATCCCATTTTCAAAACCCCGCCCCACTCCCATTTCTTTTAAATTCCCCTTCATAAATTTCCAAGAAATGTTATCGAAGGCCTTCTCCGCGTCTATAAAAATTAGAACTGCTTTAGTGTTAATATTTGTTTGCAAAAGTTCCAAAATGTCAATAATGTTCCTTGTATTAGCAAACAAATGTCTTCCTGGGAGAAAGCCTGCCTGGTCTTTATGAATTGTCTCATTTAAAACTCTTTTGAGTCTTCCTGCCAAAACGTCGGCAAATATTTTGTAATCCACATTTAAAAGGGAAATGGGACGGTAGTTCTTAAGTTGTGTCTTTTCAGTTTCTGATTTTGGTATCAATGTGATAAAAGCTTCCTTCCACGATTCAGGCGCCTTCTTTCCCTCCATAATTTCATTGCTGACCTCCATCAGTGGTTGAATCAAATAGTCACTTAATATCTTATAGTACTTGGAGGTCAAGCCATCTGGCCCTGGAGACTTGCCCAACTTCATATTCTGAATGGCCTGTTCTATCTCTAATCGTGTTATTTTACTATTCAGGAGTGATCTATTTTCTTGTGATAGTTTTTTAAGTCCATTTTTCTCCAAAAATTTTGCAATCTCTTCCTCCTTTTGTGGCCCTTGAGTGTATAATTTCTTAAAATATTTCTGGAAACATTTTCTAATTTCCACCGGGTTCTGAATATTCCTTCCTTCTATTTCCAAATTTGTTACTATGTTCAGCTTTTGTCTTTTCTTCAACTGCCAAGCCAGCAGTTTCCCACATTTATTAGCCGATTCAAATGTTTTTTGTTTCATTGATTTAATCTTCCATTCTATTTCCTGATTTATCAGTTTGGAATATTGTGCCTGATGAAGTTTAATTTCTCTCAAGATCGGCTGTGACTTCGGGTTTACCCTTAGTTTCTTCTCTAACTCTTTGATTTTCCCCAAAATCTTATCCTTTTTCTCATTTTGTAGTCTTTTCTTTATAGCGTTCTGTTGTATCAAGAACCCTCTCATCACAGCTTTGCTTGCGTCCCAGATTGTTCTTTTTTCCACAGCAGTGTTCAAATTTATCTCAAAATAGTCCTTTATTGTTTTTTTGGCCTTCTTGATAATCTCCTGGTCTCTAAACAAGTTGTCATTCATCTTCCATCTAAAGGAGCCGGTTGGTAGTAATGTCATGTCCATTTTCAACGCGTTATGATCGGAGCAGGTCTTTGGGATTTGTTGACTCTTTTAAAGCCAACTAAGTTAATGGCAGGAATGTGGGTGGCGCTGTGGGTTAAACCACAGAGCCTAGGACTTGCTGATCAGAAAGTTGGTGGTTCGAATCCCCGAGACAGGGTGAGCTCCCGTTGCTCGGTCCCTGCTCCTGCCAACCTAGCAGTTCGAAAGCATGTCAAAGTGCAAGTAGATAAATAGGAACCGCTCCGGCGGGAAGGTAAACGGCGTTTCTGTGCGCTGCTCTGGTTCACCAGAAGCAGCTTAGTCATGCTGGCCGCATGACCCGGAAACTGTACGCCGGCTCCCTCGGCCAATAAAGCGAGATGAGCGCCGCAACCCCAGAGTCAGCCACGATTGGACCTAATGGTCAGGGGTCCCTTTACCTTTAAGTTAATGGCCATCACTACCTCATTTGGAAGTGAGTTCCATAATTTGACTGTTGAAAAAGAATAGTTGGAAGGTAGTAGATTGGGGTGGGGGAGTTATTCATGGCACTCACTAAAAAGGTGTTCATAGGCCTAAAAATACTGGTGACCCCCAGACTATAATCCGAAATTGATAGTATAGAACTATGATGGTGGTGGTGATTATCTTGATCTTGAGAGTTTTTGCTATTTCTTCTGTCCCCACTAGCTATCAGCTCTGTCATCTGGCTCCACTAGGTGACACTGCCAAGCAAAGCACCACCCCTGAGATTTCAGGCTCCACCTCACCCCCCAACCTTAGAGTCTGACCCTACTGATTGCAAAATGATTCTCCTAGAATGGAGATAATTGACCAAAGTGTGCTTGTATAGATTAACATCCTTAGACTCAAAGCACATATTTATCCATCCATATTTAATACATTCCTTTCTGAAAACTCCACACAGCATTACAAAGCACGTTCTTTTAAATTAGATTTTTAAAAGCAAATACAGTATAACTTGGAGCAATATCAGCTTTATTGACACATCTCACTACTTTTTTTTATTTGGCAAGAGGTGCAAGCTTTTCTTTAACCTGCTATTGTTTCACATGTTCAAACTAACATTTCTGGATTCAGACCTGCTGCTCAAACATAGAGACTTCCTCTGTTATAGGCTTTGCTTGGGCCAGGGAGGGAATGCATGAAATTCAGTAACTGTTGCAAAATACTAGAGGTGAAAATTCTGAGCTTTTCAATGCATCTTCCATATTTGAATTGTTTGCTTGCCTTCCTCATTTTGCAGCCACATTGGCAGGCCATGATTGTGGAAGAGGGGAATCTTGCATATGTCTCCACCAAACAAAAAGAGGTTAAGTAAAAGCCACTACCTTTGGGGGTAGTGGCACCCTAGTTATGGAACTTAACTTATTAGCTAACTTAATAAGACTAATCTATGCATAATGAAAACAAGTAACCTCAGACAATACACTTTGACCTCATTGTTTTTTTCAAAGCCTTTCTATTCCCTTCCAAAACAGACAGCATTCATTTGTAGTCTCGCTTGCTGCTCTTGCAACACAAGGGGGCTATTTTCATCACCTTCCCTCCTGATAAAGCTTTTACCAAATGAACTGATGGCTGAATATTAGTTGATTCTGTTCACAACACTGGGATTTATGCAGACCCCACCAGAATGTTAGTGCAGAAAATCACAATATTGGGCACATAATTGTTTATCTTGCCATCTTACTGACTCCTTTACATAGTTCCAGTTACAGATAGGTAGCCGTGTTGGTCTGCCATAGTCAAAACAAAAAAAAATCCTTCCAGTAGCACCTTAAAGACCAACTAGGTTAGTTCTTGGTATGAGCTTTCGTGTGCATGCATGATCTGAAGAAGTGTGCATGCACACGAAAGCTCATACCAAGAACTAACTTAGTTGGTCTTTAAGGTGCTACTGGAAGGAATTTTTTTCCTTTACATAGGTTAGCAAGAACACAACTGGGTGACAGTTTAATTATTTGAGAGTTTAATTATTTGAGCTCTCATCTTTGACCAGGTTTTTTTTCCTCCTGTTCCCACTCCCACCATATAGGAAAGAATATTATAGTTATTTCCACATTTCCAGTACCCCAATGAGTAATTCATATTAATCCTTTGTACAGTGGTACCTCAGGATGCAAATGGGATCCGTTCCAGAGCCCCATTTGCATCCTGAACGGAACGTAAGACTCGAAGGCGCGTCTATGATTGTGTGGGTCGCGTTTCACCGCTTCCGCGCATGCGTGTGACGTCATTTTGAGCATCTGCGCATGCGCGAGCAGCGAAACCCAGACGTAACACACTCCGTTACTTCTGGGTTGCCAGGGAGCGCAACCTGAAAGCACTCAACCTAAAGCTCATTCAACTCGAGGTATGACTGTATTCCAACAGGTCATATACCATCTACCCATCAATTTATAACAATTTATTCTGTGAACTGCCTTGAGACCCCTGGGTATAGGGTGGTATATAAATTCAATAAATAATAATTTCAGTTTTTTTAAAATTCTGTAGGTTTAGTGATACTCATAGTAGGGCCATTAAGCTATCTCCAATAAACTCCTACACAGAGTAGGGCCATTGAAATTAAGGAATGGAAGTTGGTCATGTCCATCCATTTCAATGGTCCACTCTGAGTAGGACTAACAATGGAAACAGCTCATGGGAATTAATGCTCATGGGTAATTTAGGTCCATTAATTTGAGTAGAACCAGTGCTTTTTTCTAAAAAAAAAAATGTCTAGGGGTACTCTCATTTTCCTACTCATATTGAAATACTGCTCCTCAATGAGTCTAAACTTAGATTCACAAAATGTTTGGGGGTATGCATACCCCTGCATCTCCCCAGAAAAAAGCACTGAGTAGAACTGAGTGGAACCTTCACTTTATGCCTGAGTAGAATTTGAAACAGGAATTAGCCTGTTATATAACTGACATACTATCAACTGTGCCACCCTGTCTAGAATGAAACATATGTCTACTTATCTATTCTATTCATTTCATAAAATTTAATAGAAAGCTTGATTGTGAAAAACATTGATTCTAAAATGTCTATGACTTTATATCTGTGATGTCATATTCATACAAGCAAATCATCAACTTCCTGCTGTAGGACATAATAGAACAGTGTATAATTATTCCTGGTGTGGATAAGTTGGAAATAGCTTTTTCTCCCTCTATAATTCTTAGGCTGAGTCTATAGACACATCAAAGAAGCATTCCAGTTAAATGTGTTGTAAATTTAAACAGGGAAAGCAGGTAGAGAAAAACAGGACTCCACAGCGCCATCTGGTGGCCCAATGATATATCACATATACAACACATATAAATCACTTTTTCTTTTCCAATCTAGCTGAGTCTCTAGAATCTGAGGTATTCCAATGAACCTTAACAGTTGGAGCTCTGGGACAGACAAAAGTGAGGAAGTCTTCACACAGTGTGTGGTTAAACAACATAATTTACCACTCCATATTTGGTGGTAGCCACCAAGCTGGATGGCTTTAAAAGGGAATGGGCATGTGTTCCTATACCAAATTTAATGTGGGTTCACATGGAGTGCATTGTTGGATAGTCAGTGTTTGTGACTGGAAGTAGAACTCTGTTGAGCTGCAGTTCCAGTGCAGCAAATGGCCAGTGGGTGGTATTGAAGCTCTCAGTTCAGCAAGGCTCATGTGACCCAAGAGGACCATAGAGTTTTGCCTGGGCTTATGAAACAACTGATTTTGGCTGGGTTCAGTCTGATGAGCTGCAGGGTGGATGCACCTAGTGAGAAGGAAGACAACTCATTCCGGAAGACGAACCCCCTGGAAGAACGTGACACATAGGGGCAGGAATGTTAGAAGCTGTGTCCCTGGAGCTGCAGAATCAATGCCCTCACCTCAGACACCAATTCTGCATCAGCTTCAGGTTGCTGGCTTAGAGAGGCCAGCTCCTCAGGACACAATGCATTTCCTGCAGTCTTAATGAAGCAAGCAAGTCAAGCTGGAGCTCTGGGCTTTCATTGTTCTTCTTTTTTAAAGGGCAAAATGATTTCCCCCTCCCCTTGAAGTCACTGTGGATTTCTTACTTTGAGTAGCAAGTTGTTGATTTTTATTTTATTTTTTAATAAATGTTCAATATCTTGTTCTGTGGGAAGGAACACATAGAGCCATACAAGCCTTTTAAACCCCTCACTAAAGTGGAGAGTGTGGTGTATAGGAAGCCAGCAGAACTTGTTATTATGCTGCAGTGATTCAGGTCCTGGACTAGTGTAACGCTTCCAATAGGAAGCCTGCTGGGATTTCATTAATATTTGAAAAAGTCACTAATATTGGGAGGAATTCATACTGCTGCTAGGATAAGGCCAAACTAAGAGGTGTGCTATATTGCTGAGAGCTAAAATTAAGAAATTCCCTAAGCACCTTTCATTCAGCTCCTCTCTGGCTGCTTTCTATGCTGACATCTGGATTACATGATCTTTTTTTCTACCAGAATCTTTATGAAGTTCTGGACAACCAGTTACTGTCAATTACTGCTGAGAGTTTATGTGTTCCTTAGGTTCATACTCTCCAACATTTCTCTCCAACATATGCAAATATCATCATCATCATCAACATCAACATCACCATCATTATTTCTATGCTGCCCATTAAACATTAAAAAACTTCTATATGCACGGCTGCCATCGGATGCCTTCTCCATACCCTCCAACATGTCACCAATTAAAATAGGGGTGTCCTAAGGAATAGCAGGACATTCCGGGATCAAATCAGAAATTGGGACAGCTTCTGTAAATCTGGGAAAGTCCCTGGAAAATAGGAAAATTTGAAGAGGGTGGGCGGGGCTGCTATATGGCTCAGATCTTAGTTCCTTTGTTTATTTTTGGTATTTCTGTGGCTGTTAGCAATGCATGAGAAGCTTTAATCAGAACAGACAGTGTGGTAGATGGGTAATGTTTCAGGATATCATCCTGTACCCTATGGTAGCCTTTTTATTTTGAGAATCGCAGCTGTAGTAAGGAGGGCAAAAAAGTGTGTGTGTGGATAGTCAAAGCACTCTGTCCTTGACACAAGTCAGGTGATGTATTGTCTCCAATCCAAAATGAGAAGCCAAACTCAAAAGCAAAATGCTATCTACATGCTAAAATTTATACAGAGCAGGAAAATCCCTCCATATATATTTCCTTTTTCTGATGGTAAGCTACTTGTGTGTTGGGATGCAGTGACGGGACGGGTGCTGGGGGAGAACAACACACAAATGGAAGATTAAGGTAGAAAACTCCCTATGGGGAGAAAGAAATCATGATCTTTTTTTTGATGAGGACAGATAATAAAGTGCTGGGGATATAGTTAAACATAAATCAGTACATATCACATCAAATTCATGGTGTACCCTATCCATTCTCAGCCTTGAGTCAGGGATTGAATGTTGAAAGGGTTTCATTCTTCATTAAAGAACAGATCTGTGAGCGAGCAAGAGACTGATAAGTTTGAAACTCTTTTGATGGTGAAGTTGAAATAAAAGGAATGTAAATTGCCGTGAATTATCTAACAGAAAACAGAATGATTCATTTGTGTCCAGGTTCTGGAGCACAAATCCATATAAAACCATGGATTATAACACAAAGAGGGGTGCAGATGTGATGGCACATGAGCAGAATGTGGCCTCCAGGCTTCTCTATCTGGCCCTTGACTTTCTCCCATGACCACAGTTCTCTCACAGGCCATGCACTTCATTGTGATCCATCAACTCCTTGGACACTTTTGCCTCAATCAAATGCACCTTTGATGCCTTATGTTTGCCTGACTAGCAAATGGAGGGTGTGTGAGTGTGGATGTGTTTAAAACATCTGACTTTTACATGGTTGGAATATGTAGTCTACTGTATGAAGTGTGGTATCCTTAGCTTTGTTCCCTTTTGCCTCTGGTCATACCCATTTTTTCCTCTGCTCCCATCTACAGCTGGCATGTGGCCCCTAACATGTTGACCACAAGGAAATGTGTCCCTTGAGCTGAAAAAAGATTTCCCACTCCTGGTGTATATTAAAACCACATTGCTTTTTGTGATTGGGCAAAATTCCACCATATAGGCTCAGAACTGGGTTCAGCAAACAACAATTGCTCCCAAACTAGGACAAATAGCTCCATTCATTTCAAGCCCTTTTCTGAACCAAATCAAGTCCTATTGTGCATTTGATGCAAAAGTGTGACAGCATCCCCAGTATGCCTGACAATCCCATTCCTCCATTCCACCCCCTTTCTGCCTACATTTCTCCATTTTAGCCCTTTCCATCTAATTCACTCATTTGCCTGGTTGCCTGCCCTGGAAAGGGTAGTGATGAAAAAATAATAATAATAAGGAAGGAGGTGCCTCTCCCTCAGCACACCCTAGTCTGGTACCTAGCACACTATTGTGCCCGTGAAGCCCGAAGCTGTTGAAAAATTCATTTTCCCAGTGCTGTTGACAGCTGTGGGAGAGATGAAATGAGCAAATATGCAACCAGTTGCCCAAGCTGGATCAAAATCTGAGCCTGTGAAGAAATGTTGGTGCTGTAATGCTCCCCTTATCCTTGAAGTGAGTATTGCAAGCCACAGAGGCTTGTATTTCTGATGCAAAAAGTGCAAATATTCAGATAAATCTCATTAGATTGATTGCATCATTAGGGAGTCTTTAGTTGCTCACACTTCAAAGCTGCCACTGTCCAGTGCCTAAAACCAGTTCCATGCATTGTATTTAACACAATTTCCTTTATTACGTAAACTCAAAGTAGCTTGTCCACATATACCATTTGATTTTTTTTTTCTCTTGCTAGAGTGCATGTACACACCATGAGTAAAGGAACAGGGCTATGCAGAATCCATGAGTACTTTGTTGATGCTGGGATAAACTGTGCTTTGAGATTTTAAGTGTTTTGGGGGTAGGCACTGGTCTCTTTGTCCTAAGAATAATCACTTTATATGATGACATTTGTGCTTCTATAATAAGCTTAGAGGGACGCAGGTGGCGCTGTGGGTTAAAGCCTCAGCGCCTAGGACTTGCCGATCGAAAGGTCGGCGGTTCGAATCCCTGCGGCGGGGTGCGCTCCCGCTGCTCGGTCCCAGCGCCTGCCAACCTAGCAGTTCGAAAGCACCTCCGGGTGCAAGTAGATAAATAGGGACCGCTTACCAGTGGGAAGGTAAACGGCGTTTCCGTGTGCGGCTCTGGCTCGCCAGATGCAGCTTCGTCACGCTGGCCATGTGACCCGGAAGTGTCTCCGGACAGCGCTGGCCCCTGGCCTCTTAAGTGAGATGGGCGCACAACCCCAGAGTCTGGCAAGACTGGCCCGTACGGGCAGGGGTACCTTTACCTTTACCTTTTAATAAGCTTAGATCACAAGTAACAAGCATGGCCAGTTGCTCAGGTGTTCCTTGACTGTGGCGGTGCTTAAAGAGACAGGTACAAAATGAACCAGTACACTTTGAGGTTTGCTGTGGACAATGATTGCAAGATGCAACAGACATTAAAGCTCAGCCAAAGCTACTTAGTTTTAGTTTTGTCCCGCCCCCAGCATTATTGACAATACACCTCTCTTATTTATGATGTTTCAACACACCTTGAGAAACGGTTGTGCCATTATTTGTGTTGCCTTAAATTGCTCTGATTCTCACTCACAACAGGGGACATAAGAATTTCCTTGCTGGATCAAGCCAGTGGCTCATCTTCTCCAGCATTCTGTCCTCACAGTGGCCAGTGATGACATCATATCCAAATCTGAATGGCTGTATCATGAAGGGCCCTCTTTTTGTTCCTATTCTCACTTATTAGGAATGATCATCTATGTGACTGATCCAAGAAAAACTGTGCTCACACTCTCAGTTATCCTCATATACCCTTTAAGATGTCACACATACCAAGTCTGATTAGCTAGACAGTGCCATCATGTTCACAGCATGATCCTTGATTGACTGGGATCACTGATGTAACAAGAAACAAAGCAGCAGCATCTAAGACAGCCTCCTGCAACCTAGTGCTGTCCAGATGTTGCAGGTCTACATCTTCCATCATCTCTGACCACTGCCCATTCTGGCAGGGGCTGATGGGAGTTAGAGTCCAACAATATGTCACCAGGTTATCGATGGCTAATCTAAGCAGCATCAATGAGAAGACACAAAGGCAATGAGCAAAACTATTTCGGGGAGAATTTAAAAAGCGGTATGTTGTTGTTTTTTAATACAAAGTGGCTTGGGGAAAATATTTCTACCCCAGTGAGATAATATTTCCAACCTAAAAATAAAATCTGAATAATTCAGTGCAGACCTAATTGACATCAACTGAGTGTGAATACTCAGCAGGTTCATTTGCTGCAGAGTATTAAGATTTCATAGCAAATAGTTATATGACTTTACTTTTAGCACAATACTGATGATACACTAAGTACAAGCTGCTAAGTATAGCCTAGTACTCATCATATTGTCCTAGTTCTCTCCCCTCCCTCCTTTATCTGATTCGTGTGCAGATGGTTTGGACCATAATTTAACAAAGACCTCAAACAATAATGAAATTGTGTGATTTCTATGAAAAACCTGCCTCTTCCTTTCAATCTAATTCTCAAATGGTGGTCCATAAGCCAAAACCACAAAGATTTTTATGAAATGACAGAGATATTGTATCTAATTTTAGGAGCAGAGAAAGAGCAGCTGCAAGGAGCTTAGTTTTCCACATCTCTGCCAGAAAAAAACACTCAGCTCCAACTGCAAGGTGTCCTGAGACCATAGGGCCTAAAGGGAGCACAATCGCGCCTCATCTATCAGCCAGAGGATTGAGTGATACCCAGCTGTATCACATTACTATCTGTTGCTTGTAAGCTACCCTGAAAGTCATCTGACTGAAAGGCGGGATATTAACATTCAGAATACATGCATCAGGTATGGTGAACTGTAGGCAAATGCACCCCTTTAAGTTTCTTCTAAGGCCACATTCCTCCTAACCAAGTCTCATCCCTCAGCCCTTCATGAGAGTTTTGCCTCGATGGAATGTGACTTAGAAATCCTCGGTGGTTCTTGCTTGCTTCAGTGGAGGTCAGATTGGAGCCTGTGTGGAAATTATCCAACTTTGCAAAGGTCATACTTGTATTCACTGATTAGCCCACTTTTGCTATTCACTACAATGTGGTCTAGGAATGCGGGTGGCACTGTGGGTTAAACCACAGAGCCTAGGGCTTGCCGATCGGAAGGTTGGCGGTTCGAATCCCCGCGACGGGGTGAGCTCCCATTGTTCGGTCCCTGCTCCTGCCAACCTAGCAGTTCGAAAGCATGTCAAAGTGCAATTAGATAAATAGGTACTGCTCCGGCGGGAAGGTAAACGGCATTTCCGTGTGCTGCTCTGGTTTTACCTTTACCTTTACAAATGTGGTCTCCAGAGGTTTGTCCAGAAGAGATGCAGCCCTTGGGCTGAAAAAAATTCCCAATCCTGGAAATAAACACATAAATAATAGGGATGTGCACAGCCCTATGTAGCCCCAATCTGGGGGGGTCCTCTATCAGGTTGACACACCTTGGGCCGAGCAAGGGGCCATCTGCCTCATCCGGGATCTGCTCTTGAATTGATTTGGGGACTCTGCTAATATTTAATTAGGGATTGATTTTTTTAATAAAAACCAACTTAAATGTATACTGTATGACCCCTTGGCCTGAGGGTCCCCAAGCCTGGTGCAAAGTCCCAGGTTCCATCAAAAAGTCAGTAACCTGGCACTTTCACAACCATCACATCCTGTCTGCCACAGTTCACTGAAAGCTTCCTGTGAACTTTTGGAAAGTTCATTCTAAAGAAAAACTCCGTTCCAATCTTCAGTTGAAAGTGAATCTGCTGCCTTGAAGTCTAGGGCAAAAGGAAATTGGTAGTGTGCCTTACTAGGTGAGTAAGTGCCTGTCAGCTGCTCTTATTGCCTCCAGGGTACTTGTGCATCACTCTCAAAGCATAAATGCCCAAGACAGTGTTGGCTACTTAACAGTTGCATTTCATTTGTGTTGTTTCCTTTGAGGCTCATAAGGTGTCCTCATTATTAGCAGCAGAAACTGAGATGTAGGTGATTAATCCTAGGCAGTCATTAATTCCTAGGGTGAGGAGGGAGGAATCCAGTACTATGCAGAATGTGTTGTCCTTCCATACTGAAACATCCAGCCAAGAGTAAATCCCTGAGTGCATAGACTATTTTATGAGCCACAATTCCATTGTTAAATTGAATGCAGGGCATTGGTTAATTACCCAACATATCAGCCAGCTACATAGCCTCTTTGGTTTTTATAAGAGTGATAATGATCTCTTTAGGAAATCTCTCTTCCTTGGCGTTAAACCCAAGGACACCAAAGATGATGGGTTTTTTTATTATTATTCTGGATATTTTTTCATTAAGAATGCTTGGAATAAAGTTAGGAATGCAATCTCTCTCTCTCTCTCTCTCTCTCTCTCTCTCTCTCTCTCTCTCTCTTGTGTGTGTGTGTGTTGCACTTTAAGTAGATTTGGGCAACCTTTCCCAAGTGAAATTTCTGAAGAATCTTTGAGGGAAGTCAGTGTAGGATGTCACCCAGTGCTATGTCTGAGGGACACTTTTTCACCCGAAGTACAGTATGAGGATCTTTTCATCAGAAGAAACAGCAAAAGAAGTCTGTGATTAGACTCTGGTTGTGTGTATCCATTAAAGAGAAGTACCCAGAAGTCGATCCAAAACTCATGTTAAAGAACCAAAGGACCAGGACCTCTTTTGCTTGTTTCACCCTAAAGGCAGCTGAAAATAAACTGGGGTTAAACAGCTGGAAATCTTTGCAGAAAACCCCTTTCTACTTGTTGGGCTGTTCAGAGAAATAATTAACTTTGAAGATCTTCATGGTGGAAATGTGTTTAGATCTGTGTACCTCAAAGATGGGAGAGCTGGGAGCTTGCAAGGGATTCTTAGGCTTCAGTTCCAACCAGTGCAGCTGATGACCAGGGATGAGGAGCCCAAAACATTTGCAGCGCACCAGGTTGGAGAAGTCTACTTTAAATAGATAAAACAAACAAGCTATGTATGCTGAACTTATTGGATAAAGGGTATGATAAGAATGGAATAAACAAATGGGTGTGTGGGCAGATAAATAGGGTGGCCATTGTGGCTTAGTGCTTTGAGTGTTGGACTAGGAACTGGGAGGCCAAGATTCAAATCCCCAATTCACCATGAGGTTCAGTGGGTGACCTTGAGGCAGTCACTGCTTTTGAGCCTAAACTACCCCACAGGGTTGTTGTGAAGATTACATTAGGAGTGGTAGAACCATAAATGGCACTGTGAGCAACTTGTAGATATAAATGCAATAGATAAATGAATATTGTAGGGACCACAAAAAAAAATCTGGGGGAAATATAGACAGCTGCATGTTCAAAACAGTTTTTTAAATAAAAAAAATATACATTATTTTTTTAAAAAAATTATAGGCTACGCAGAACTCTCTCAAGGCAGCTTACACAGAAACAATGGGCTGCAGGAAAATGACTGAACATCTGTTTTGCATTCAGAAGGTCCCAGATCCAATCCCTGACATCTCTTGGTAGGACTGGGAGAGACCCTGGAAATCCTGGAAAACTGCTGCCAGTCAGTGTGGGCAATACTAAGTTCCATAAACCAATAGTCTGACTCATCTTAAGGTAGTTTCCTATGTACCTAACTTTGGATATAAGTAAGAAAAAATACAGCACAAAGCTCCCATTGGAACTTCAACATACGAACGTGAAAGAGCACAGGATCCCTTTACAGCAGTACCTCGGGTTACAGATGCTTCCACTTACAAACGCTTCAGGTTACAGACTCCGCTAACCCAGAAATAGTACCTTGGGTTAAGAACTTTGCTTCAGGTTGAGAACAGAAATTGTGCGGCGGCCGCATAGTGGCAGCGGGAGACCCTATTAGCTAAAGTGGTGCTTCAGGTTAAGAACAGTTTCAGGTTAAGAACGGACCTCGGGAACGTATTAAGTTCTTAACCCGAGGTACCACCGTATTCTTCTATCCAGTCAGAAACAGAATGGTTATAAGACAGAACAAGAGACAATCCAGCAGAGACCACCTAAAGTCATTTTTGGAGTGGGAGTTAATTCTGAACTTACCGGTAATTTTTAAAACTTCTTTATTTTTCAGTTTCAAAATATACTTGTGTCAAACAAACCCCATATACCCCCTACCCCTCAATAGTCTTGAGAGTGACTATGGTAGACTGGCAGCTTCAGCCATCTGAATTTGGGCATGGGGAACAATTTGCATAAATTCCATTAGGTAACTGAATCTCCAACATTTTTGATCAGGAATGGTAAAAATGTCATTGGACTCAAACTCCCAACTTTCCTAGTCAGGCAGGGATGATGGTAGTTAGAATCAAACAACAACAGGATTTTCACTCATTTGCACCTATGAGATAAGGATTGAGGCAGTCCTCATCAATGAACCATAATGATCCAATTCCCAATTTTCATTTTAAAAAAGAGTGTTTCTAGCATTTATAGAACCTGACTTACGAGGCAAAATGTGCAGGTACTATTCACTTAATATATTCCACCAGAAACTTGCCTGCCCCCACTGCTCAGTTGTGTTGGTTTGTTTGGAGTATTTACTTTGTCTACCTCCTCCCCCCCAAAAAAAGAATAATAATCTCAAGGACACCCAAGCATCTTCCATCCCTGTTTTAGATGGCCTCCCCAGCCAACATTTTCCGCCAGACACCAGCCTCTCCCCACCTACTCATTTATTTAAAGCTCAGAATATACAGAGCTCCAGAGGCAAAACACTTTCCCTTCCATTCTGCAAGTCTCCTCTCTCCTTCCCCCCTGCTCAATATTTTCAGCTGGTCTGTCACGCTGAGTGTGTTGGAAAGGGTCAGGCAGTGACTCAGAGTTTTGCTAGGGGTCACTGGAACCATCATAGCTTGTCACTGTAAATGCCACATATATATTTTTCCCCTTGTTGAAAGTTTGTGAAATAAAATTAGGCAACGTTCTATCAGGCACACGCTGCACAACAGGGTCTGGGCAGTAGGAAAGCCTGTGGATACAAAAGCTCAGCAGGCATTCACATCCTAGCAACAAATTGGTATATATGTAGTGAATTTCTGGGTGGAATTCTGTACCACATTTTTATGAAAGATCTGTCTTTACAAGCATATCAGCTTGCCAAGTGGAACCATTGCCCTGCTCTTCCCCTTGTAGTATTCTGGGTTTTCTCCCAACCCACATGAGACAATTTCAGGGGTACAGGGCATAAACAGGGGAGGTGGGTAGGGGAGCCCCATTGCACAGATGACCCCCCATGAGTTACATTAATGTCAAATGCTTGCTTTTAAAACAACAACATAAAACAGTTGAAATTCTGAGGAAATCCTGCAACAAATGCTTCCAACCAGCGCATTAATTGTGTATCCAACCCTTAGGTGTCCTTGGGCCAGTCACCATCTCTCAGCTTAACCCATGGGTTCTTGTGAGTATAAAATGGGAAGATGGAGAGTCATGTGACCACCTTGAGCTCCTTGGTGGAAAGATGGCATATAAATGTAATAATGAAATAATAACAAGGAGCCCTGCGTGGCAAACAAGTAATAAAACATCCTAGAAACAATTCCAGTGCAGCTGCAGACTGGGAAGAGATGGAAACATGGGTTGTATCCAATGGGAGATTTTTGCCCCTGGCTTAGTGGTGCCCTTTGGATCCATAGCATTCCCCCAGCCCAGTCTTGCAACACAAGAATGTAGTAGTTAAGAGCGGTAGTTTGCTTTCCCGCTCCTCCACATGCAGCTGCTGGGTGACCTTGGGCCAGTCACACTTCTTTGAAGTCTCTCAGCCTCACTCACCTCACAGAGTGTTTGTTGTGGGGGAGGAGGTGAAAGGAGAATGTTAGCCGCTTTGAGATTCCTTAAGGGGAGTGAAAGGTGGAATATCAAGTCCAAACTCTCCCTCCTCCTCTTTCTCGCTAGTAATGCTCTGATGCAGGTGAGGCTAGGGCTGCAGAGGATTCTATGATAGTGGGGAGCAGATCAAAGAGGTCAAGATTCTCTCTCCGAGGGGGAGATTTACCCTCTCCCATGGTCTCTGGGGGGCTTACTCAAGGGGCATAGGTTTGCAGAGCCTGAATAGTAGTGGTATTTCACCAGGTTTATTGCACCAACAATAAACAGATCATGCATCATTAGCTAAGATTACTGCAAAAGAGAGAGAGAGAGAGAGAGAGAGAGAGAGAACAACATCCTCTTTGTCCACTGATGGCAGGCGTGAACTTGCCATGTAATGGTGCTGCTAAATTGAATGGACATTTGCTATGGAATATGAGAGGCCTCTATTATGAGCTTGCTGACTATTATAATCAGTGCTGTTTCTACTGAACCTATTGATTTCTGTAGGATTGTTCTCTGGAGTCTCGTAGAAGTTCGTTCAAGGGCAGCAGTGTCAACAGTGATGGGCTACAATGAGCTGCAATTTAATGCATTCCTTTGCTTAAGTCCCAGGGTGCTCTACACTTGAACAGATTTGACAGATTTTCTGGCAACATTTATGTGGATTGAGGATATATTAGATAATATGTAACACTTCAAGCCTCCTTTTGCTGAACTGTTGCTATGGAGACCCAAAGGCATCCACTGGAAATTAAAATATGAGTGAATCTTGGCTTTATGGGATGGAAGCATTTGACAACGGCAGTTGGGAATGCATTCCATGAGAATTCATGACTCCTATTAATTGAATCAATTTATACTGATTAGAGCTTTGCAGAATATTCCCAATGTTAAATTTTTAGGATAAAAATAGCCATTTCAGTGGGGTAGAAATATCTTCCAAAAGCCAATTTAATATTATAAATATATAGATTTAATGGTGTTGGTATAATAGTTGGTATAATAGTCCAGACCTGTTTTTTACCTGGTGGCTTGAACTAGGGATGGATGAATCTGGAAATTTTCGTTTCTCTCCATTTGGTCAATTTTCATATGCATAACATCCAACATTTCCTATGCAGTTTTACCTAGCATATGCTAGGTATCTGCAATGATCGTGTGGTGTACCCCAAATAATGAGCTGAAGGTCCTCACATATCTGCATTGGATCACACAATTAACTAGGCATCTCAAGATGGTTCAGGAACTCCTTAGAGCTTCTAGGTAGCTCTGTGAGCAAAGCTCCCCTCCCCACAAAAATTGCACACACACAGCAAAAATGAAGCCAAGCTGACTACAGAAATGCCCAGAGCTAGAGATGTGCTGGATCTTTCATTTTGACAAATAAGTCTAGATTTCCTCAGGGCATTCCAGTTCCATTTATTTGCTTTTTCCATGGATCTATGAACCTGCCTGTCCTAAAGCTAACTACTCCAACAATACATCCCCAGATTTTGCTGGACTACAGCTGCCATCATCCTTGAGCAGTGGCCATGCTGGCTGCAGATTATGAGAGTTGGAGTCCAACAACATCTGGGAAATCCAAGGCTGGGGAAGGATGTCCAATAGCTTCTGTTAGCACTGGCCCTGGGTTTCACAAACTACACTGGTACCTCTGGTTACGTACTTAATTCGTTCTGGAGGTCCGTTCTTAACCTGAAACTGTTCTTAACCTGAAGCACCACTTTAGCTAATGAGGCCTCCTGCTGCTGCCGTACCGCTGCTGTGTGATTTCTGTTCTCATCCTGAAGCAAAGTTCTTAACCCGAGGTACTATTTATGGGTTAGTGGAGTCTGTAACCCGAAGTGTATGTAACCTGAAGCATATGTAACCTGAGGTACCACTGTAATGGCAGCTTGGTGAGCCCTAAATCTGGGAAATGTATGTTGTTCCATGTTGTTATCATGTTGAAGTATTGGAGGGTGGTATTCCTTCCTATTTTGAATCTCTTTTTCTCTTTCTCTTTCTCTTTCTTTCTCTTTCTCTTTCTCTTTCTATTTCTATTTCTATTTCTCTTTTTCTTTCTCATGGTGTATTTTTCCTGCTCCTCCCATACTGCAATTTTGGCTCCCAGAACAGGAAACAATATCAGGTGCTGCTTAGAAAGAGGTGAGTGGTAAAGTGTCCAGAACCTGCAACAAATATTGGAAAAAACTTTTCATTTAGAGACAAAAGAACAAATAAGTCTATGGAGCACCACTAGCCAGCAAAAGTGACACTCGCTATTGGGAAGTTTTGCCCTCAGTGTCTTTGATAGCAGCTTATATGATTATGATTTTTATGACTTTGTGCTGACTTGCCTTGAGAATGAGGATATTGCATCTGTTCTCAGGAGAATCCCTTTAATTTTGTCATTTAAGTGCCTGGAAATGTAAATTCCTGATCTAATCCTCACGATTGCTTCATTGTTTACACTGTTTACCACAAAATGTGCAGCTAATAATGACACTGCTGCAGCTGTGCTCGAAATCTGTAGGCTTTAAGGAACGTTCTCGGATAGTTTCAATGTTAGTCAAATAACCACGAGGCAGATTGCTTGGGAGTCTTTGGCTGCTGCAATGACAAAAGATGTAGCAGGGGGAAGAAAACAGGAGGGAGAGGGAAGTAAAAGAAATCTGCTATGTTGCAAGCCATCGTAGAATCCTTCCATTACTGATAAATCCAGAGCATATATGGAATGGCATCACAGTGATGAAGCAAAGGGAGCAGATGTCCATATGGTGGTAAACCAACACTTCCAGTAATGTGATCAAAGTTGAACACTAGTAATTGAAAAAAGAAAGAAAATGTAAACAGCATATTGGGTAGGACGTGGATAGGGAACCATTTTAAACCTGAGAACCACATTGTCCCCTGACCATCTTTCCAGGGGCCACATGCTAGTGGTGAGGAGGGCCAGAGTCAGAGGGATGAGTGTAAATATTGCCCTCCTTCCAAGCAAACAAGAGGCATTATCAGAGTACTAAGACACCTTCTAGCCAAGCAAAAGAATCCAGGGAAAGTTTGAAGAAAGGCAAGTGAAGGCTGTTGCCTGGGATGGGTTTGTCACCTAGAAAGACTTCTTTTTTAAAAAATTAATTTTTAAATTACAAAATTATAAAACATACCACACAATTTATCACAAATACATTCTTATTAGACTTACGTCAGCTCCTCTGATAATCTTCCATCTTAATCACTTCTTACGCATTTCCTAACTTAATATTGCCTTATATTAATAACATATCTCCTATCTCCTTTTTCATTTTTACAATATTTCTAATATTAATTCTTCACAGAGCTTCTTGCAAACCTACAAATGTTGTCTGGTCATCGCAAATACTTTTCAAATAATCTGTAAATTTACTCCAGTCCTCGGTGAACTTCTGGTCCCACCGGGTTCGGATCCTTCCTGTTAATTTGTCAAATTCCGCATAATCCATTAATTTCATTCTCCATTCTTCCATCGTTGGTAATTCTTCTTGTTTCCATTTTTGGGCCAATAATATTCTTGCTGCTGTTACTGCATATAAAAAAAGCTTACATTCTTTTTTATTTATATCACTTCCCACAATACCTAAGAGAAATGCTTCTGGTTTCTTTATGAATGTATATTTCAACATTTTAAAAAATTCATTATATACTGTCTCCCAGAAGCATTTCACCTTTTTACACTCCCACCACATGTGATAAAATGTTCCTTCTTTTTCCTTACATTTCCAGCATTTATTACTTACTTTATACATTTTTGCTAACTTCACTGGTGTAATATACCATCTATACATCATTTTCATCACATTCTCTTTTAATGCATTACATGCAGTGAATTTTAAACCTCCTTTCCATAATTTTATCCAGTCATTCAATTGTATATTATACCCAAAGTCTTTGGCTCAATGAATCATAACCGATTTAACCTCCTCATCTTTCGTATGCCATTCAAGAAGCAATTTGTACATTTTGGACAATTTTTTTGAATCATTATTCAATATTTCTTGTTGAAACCTTGATTCTATTTCAAAAAAAAACTTTTTCTTTAACATCTTGTTTAAATATTTCATTGACCTGATAATAATGCAACCAATCGTTAACATATTCTTTTACTTCTTCATATGGTTTCAATTTCCATTTGCCCCTTCTCTAATTATTAAGTTCCCATATGTTATCCACCTCCCCCTCATAATGACCTTTTTTACACTCATCGCTCACCTGGAAAGACTTCTGGGGGCCAGACAGAGAAGCCTGAAGGGCCACATTCAGCCCCTAGGTCTGGGTTCACTACTGCTAGGACAAGGGAAAGAGATGTATTACTAGCTGGTGATATCAAGAGAATAAGCGTATGCATCGGTCAGCTGGTGGGCATTTTGCTCCTGAAAGCAGAATCATTTCCCCCACCTCATCATCAGTTGTGCCAGGCCTTCTGCCCTGGTATCCTTACACTTCTCTAAAACTCTTCTGAAACATATGTTAGTTTTTCGTTTTATTTTTACAGCAAGGATTTCGTTTAAATTTTTGGCAGTGGTTTGTCCTCACCCTTTTATTGCAAAGACAAAGATTTGTAATAAGCATAAATAAATCAATAAACAAATAAAAATGAGGCAGGAACATGATAGATACATCTTGTTTTGTGTGATGAGTAACACACATTCTTAAGGGAGGTTGAAGCTGGCTGTGCAAAGTGGTTCAAAATTTAATGCTAGAGGAGCCGAGGAAGCTTGAATTGTTGAAGACCCAACAATATGTTCAAAGCCTTTCCCCAGATTCTTTTTCATCCTCCTTTGGTTGGGTAGAGTTTAATTGGTATATGTGCTCCTATCTCTTCCAAACAGGGGCATTGCTTTTCACTAGTTCTGCATCTTGGGTGGACCCATCAGACTTTTATGCAGCTAGGCCAGAACTGTGCTGATTTATGAGGAAGCAAATCCTTCCTGCAAAACTTAGAATACAGTGGTATCGCAGGTTAAGTACTTAATTCATTCAAACTGTTCCTAACCTGAAGCACCACTTTAGCTAATGGGGCCTCCAGCTGCTGCCATGCCACCGGAGCACAATTTCTGTTCTCATCCTGAAGCAAAGTTCTTAACCGGAAACACTATTTCTGGGTTAGCAGAATCTGTAACCTGAAGTGTAGGTAACCTGAAGCGTAAGTAACCTGAGGTACCACTGTATTAGAGATTGGTTCCACTGGTTCATTTTCACTGCACCAGCCTCACTGCTGCCTCACCACTTCCCCTCTTCCTCCTGGTAAGTAGCAATGATGCAACTGACTGCAAATGAGGTGAGTGTCAGTGCCAAACTGCTACTAGTTGGGGCTATGCCCCCACAAAACAATGATGGCCCTTTTGAATTTTCACTGAGAGTGAGAGTATATGCACTGAGAGTGCATTGTATATTTTGGCACTGTAAGTATTAGAGATTTCAGAGGCTAAACGTGATGTCTTAACAAAAGGCTCCTGATGTGAGTAATTGGTGCATGTTCTACTATACTCCAGGAATCCTTTGAAAAGGGAAGCCTTAAAAAAAGAAGGCTGAGGTGTGATCATCATTGAAAATGTTTGCCTAATGTTATTTTAGAGCAGACCTACCTAATTATTATTTAACTATTATTATTTTTTCACATTTATAGCCCATCTTTCTTCTGTCTTGGAACCCAAGGTGCCTTCCTTATGGTTCCTAGGTAGTCTCCCACCAAAACGCTGGAGACATCTGGACCTACTTAAGCATCAGCAAAGTGGAGGCCTCTTTTGCCTGTACCCTGGGACCACTGACCTATCAAGCTGAAAGCAATCCACCAACTATAGAGGGAGTGCCGGATTTACATATATGCTAAACAAGCTATAGCTTAGGGTCCCACTCTCCTGGTGGCCCTCCAAAAAAAATCAAGGAAAAAAAACACCTGGATGTACATTTCCAAAATATAAAATAAAAAAACAAATAAAATAAAACCTACATATAGCAACTTCTTCCTAATTGTATTTCAGTTCAACAACTACTTTGATAAAATACATATTTTGTTATGCGCAAATGGCTTTAGATACCTATTAGGTCCATAAGTATACAGCATATATTCAACACAAAAAAACAGCGACAATTTGTTGTTGACAAAGGCAGCTGGACATATAAAGGGCCCCATTACCTTCAGTAGCTTAGGGCCTCATCAAATCTAAATCTGGTGCTGCATAGAGGGTCATAGGAACTTGTGACTTATACCAGCTGGCTAACACCAGGTAAGAAAATTTGTCCATCTACCCCAGTATTGCATTCTCTGATTGGCAGCTGCTCTCCAAGGTCTTAGAGAGAATGATCATGCTCATCACTGTCTCCCTGATTCTTTTAAGTCTGAGTATGGCAGGGATTTAGCTTGTGCTCCACTACTGGGTTACAGTGCCTCTAGGACCAGTGGGGAATGTCAAACATGGGAGCTGGATGTGGCCCTCCAGACCCCTTGTTACTTTCCCTAGGCTACACATCCTTTCTCCAGGCCACAACTCTCATTGGTTTTGCTACAAGACCCACTTGAATGTTCTTGCTTGTCTAGAATTTGTCCTCACACTGTGATAACTCCTCCTGATTGTATGGAAGAAGGAATATGGGTGGTGTGCTTGGAAACTTGGCTTTTTGTGTCTTTCTTCTTTTTTACATTTAAAGCTCAAAATTCACACTAGCCAATGAAATATATGACCCAAAACACAGTCATCCTTCAAAGGTCACACTTCACCAAATTCTGCAGTACTAGCCAATTAATGTGTACAAAATATATTATGATAAAGTATGTACAAAAGTGCATATATTTCTGAAAAGAACTTTTTTATTTTTTAAAAAAATGCACTGAGTCAGGGGGAATTGCTTTGCAAAAATGTGAATATTGGGATAAATATGCACTACAATGCTGATGATTTTCCAGCAGGATTTTTTTTTTTTAAATGCAGATTCCTACAGAAATGTGAAGAACTGAATTCAGGAATGGAAAAACAAGAAACAGAGACCTGAAATGGTTTGATCCCACCATCCCTACATGTGCCCCCCAAAAGAGTCTTTGGAAAGGGAATCCAATCCTTAGGCTGCTGAAACAAAAAGAAAAAAAAGAAAGAATCCTACCCCTGGCCTAGTAGCTCAGCAGGGACTTGATGAACCTCCCAGTTTAGCAGACTGCCTGGGACTACAGAAATGATGGGAAGGAGCTGTGAAACACGCAGTAAATCACTGTTCATGGTTAGAAGCATACATTTTTATTGGTAGATCACAATTTGTGTAACGTTGCTCTTGAATTTTAGGTCCATTTTTAAGCCATGGGAAGCCGTAATCATTGAAGCAATAACTGGTGCAATGTGCTTAAAATCATCTCAGTCTTATTTATGATGATTTTTTTAGAGTTGGAGGTGTGAGGGCTGCAGTGCTCACTTGATAACAGAATGTCCTGAATTACTTCCACGTGTAGGAGAGTCATGATTCCAAGCAGAGTGAAAAAAATAAGTTTCATTCCATTGCATTCCGTTGGTATCACGTATTTCTCTGCCCCCTCCCCTTTGTTTTTCTTATTTAAAAATCAAAAAAACCCTTTAGACTTGCTTTTCAGTCTCCCTTCAGTTCTCTCCCTTTTCTTCTTTTTGAAATATATATAGTTTCCATAGTAACTAATGCCAATAGTGAGAAGAGCAATAACTTAACTGTGCGACAACAAGTTCTATACAAAGACAGCGCCTGAAATTTTTTCATATGCATTTAAAAGGCTTTATGCACTCCAAGTGATGGGTTAATTGAATGTTTATTTCCACAAAGTTTATAGTATAAGCTGAACATTGTACAACTACAGTCAATATAGGCTTTAGTTCAAGACCCTAGGCATATCCCACTAGGCTGCCTGCATAGAACCTTGGTATTGAGAAGCAATCAGCAAAACCACCTCATTGTTGTATGGATTCTATATATTTTCACTGCAAATGTTTTTGCAGCTAGTGAACATATGACCTTAAAACAGTTGCTTCAAAAGATAAATGTCATGTAGCCAATTACTGAACTGTCCAGAAAAAAGGATATTGGGGCTCCAATGGGTAGTTTGATGAAAGTCTGTATCTATTATGAGGCAGCTGTGAAAAAGGTGAAATGCATTACTGGAGTGATTAGGAAAGGGATAAAAAATAAAACCACTGGTATAATAATACCTTTATTCAAACTGAAATTTGCAGAAGAAGACAACCAATATATTCAAAGTGTTGGAGAAATTCCACTGTGAAGAGTGGTTACAATGTTCAGGGTTTCTTCTTCTTTTAAGACTAATAAGGAATGATGTAACAGTTGGTTGGCATCCATTTGTCTTGAGAGACAATGGAAGAGTGCCTTTGGTAAAAAGGTCAGAAGGTTACAGCACCTGCTGTGGCCGTAGAGACCAAAATGGGAGACACATGTTTGGTTGAAGCTAGGGCAGATGAAGGCGTCCGGTTGTGCTGCTGCAGATGCACCCTGGTGTTTCTTCTCACTGCACTCCATGTAGTGGTCATTCCTCCTCTGGTCACTGCTGTGGATGCACAACCTGACTGCCAGTTTCCAGGTGCTGTAACAGAGGCATATAACATGATGGTCAGCCTTGAGAAAGTGGATAGAGGGAATTTTTTCTTCCTCTTGCATAATATTAAAACTCGGGCGTATCTAATGAATCTGTGCATGTTGGAATGATAAAGTGATGATGACCAACTAGGATGTCTTTACAATGAGGCTACAGCTATCTGTGGCTAAATAGACAGTGGATGTCAATTGCTGGGACTCACAGGAGAAATATTGCTTGTGGGCGTCTGTAGGAATCTGAATGCAGAATGAGATGGCTCTTTGAGAGCCTTGGAAATCATCCTTTGAGGGCTTTTGCAATTAAAGCCTGGGTCTTCAGACAAAAATAAGCAAATATTGTGAGTGGCAGCTGAAAGCAAAAAAGCAATATGATAATGACTGGCCAACATTGTAAGCAGGGAGCAAATTTGTGGGCAAAAAGAAGGTGGTGGTGGTGCAGCTGCTACACCAGAAGGTCTCGGTTGCTTCTGGAATTCAGAATCATGTCAGTGTGGGAATTCTTCTTTGCCCAGGAGCTGTGCATTCTCCATAAAAGTTCATCTCTCTTCAGCAGTTAACCAATTCCTCTTGCATCTCAACTCTGTCTGCTTCCCTGTAGCTGGACATTAAATTCTTCCTTGAAGTCCCAAATTGTGATGTTTTGAACTTATTTGGCAATAAATTATAGTGTTACTGCCTCTGCTTTATTCCTCCTATAATGGAGAGTCCTGGGAACTGATTTATTACAGCCCTTTCCCCCCTTTTGTCACATATCCCATTATAAGGAAGCCATGACTGCCAAGCTTCTTCTCTTAGTAAGTTTTCGATCTGATCGGCTGCCTGGAAGTTTTAGAGCTGATTGCATTGTGGCTTGGTGACTAACCCCTGACTTTGGGGTTTCACCAGCTTCCTCCCATAAATAAATAAACAAATTGAGGGGGGGGGGCATTTTTTGGTGGTGGTGGAGAAAATTAAAATAAAAGTGGACGCAGCCCAGTGGACTGATTGTGATGCAGATCACTTGGTCATTAGATTGATTGATTGATGGTGAGTTAGATGGGTGTGATAATATAACCTTATTCCTCAGCTGTACTGCATGGATCATCTGAGAAGGTGGGCTTTTGGCAATACCCACCACTGGCATGCGGCCCCCAGAAAGTTAGGCAATGGTGAATGTGGCCTCCGGGACAACAACAAAAAGTCAGTCACACTTGGCTTAAACTTTGTTGAATTTCTTTCAAAGCTGAATTGGAAGTCAATTTCCAGAATCTCTGAGGGATGCTAACAGGGTTTCAAAATGGTTAACAAAATGTTGTGTTGAAGGGGCAGAGGAGGATTGTACATATTCCTTCATATCATATGAAATGTTTGGCATGCTTCTCAGAATCAAGTTGCATGGTTTTAGATTATAAAGACTGCTGTGTGTCTAGTGGCTCTGGGACATGCTACCCAACTACATTCATTAAAATACTTAATCTTTTAACTCTTCGGTGATGGTTTATTTCAACTGGTTCATTATTATGTGGACTGAGAATTAGCTTTGGCTGCAAGTTATCTCCTTTGTTACACTAGTGATGGTACTGTTAGGGAGGCTGGCCCTCTGCTGGTCCTGGAGACCCAGCAAATGCCCAATCATGCAAATCGGTTGGAGCCAGCTCTATGAAAACCTCCAGATCTTATTAAAACAAGAAGCACAACTGTCAAAAGATTAATTCTGTAAGCATTGTCAGGGGCAGTGATGAGGAACCTGTTAACCTTTAACTCCCTTCACCCATGACCATTAGTCATGGTAGCTGAGGCTGTAGTGAGTTGATGAGAGGTGGATGAGAGTCCTACAACATATGGTGGTCTGCAGGCTGAGAAAAGTCTGCCCTAAGTAATGCCATTGCCTTCGAATTTATCTGATTCTCTGCCTAGTGGGCATCCCAAATTTATGTTTTGCCTCGCTAATATAAGGACAATTTTGTTTTGCTATGCCTTATTATTCTCCTTACCTTACAAGGTTTCTTTGAGGATGAAGCATGAAGAAATGTTTTTCTTTATCATCATGATTCTGCTTTTGCTTCTGCTTCATTTCTCCATCACGGCTCCATCTCGGAAAGGTTTATGAGACTTGATCTCACAGACATAGGCGAGATGCCTATCTTTGAGTCCTTCAAACGAAAATAATTACAAACATTATATTTCTAATCCGGAATTTTAAAAAAGATCTTTGTACAAATGAATAGGGTTGCAATCAAAGAACTGTATAATGAATTTTGTGTGCCCAGTAAGGGGCCTCTTGCAAGAGATGGGAGAAGCTGTCGGTTCCAGTTACTTTCTGTTTCTCACTTTTCCTGATTTTGAGTTCAGTTTACCCTGTTTCCACATCAATTTGCATTTTGTGTAAGTCTGCATGTGTTTGCATGCACATTTCTCCTAACGTGCATTCCTGATTCCAGTGACTGGATGCTGAAGGTCATTGCTTATGCTGCCTAAATGACACCACCCATGCACAAGGTGAAGACATCAGCAGACTTGGCGAGATGCCAAACATTTTGAAAGAGAGAGAGAAGAAAACCAAGGGGAGGACGAATCAAAAGATATCCCACAAGAGTGGATCATGCAGAGCGTCCCAGGTTCAATCCCTGCTGTATCCAGGTAGGACTGGGAAGGAACCCTGCCTAAAACCATGGAAAACAGCTGCCAGACAGTGTAGACAGCACTGAGCTAGATCAAGCAACGACTCAGTATAAAGCAACTTCCTATCCTTCTAAAAGTCCCACCTGCTATTCATGTTCGCTTTCTTTCTCTCCTCCCCATTACATTCCACTCAGGTAGCTGAAAGACAAATAACTATATAGACCAAGTTGGAACCTAGAACAAATGCAACAATGAAGATAACTTTGTCCAGGTACTATCCAGGAAGTTGCATCGTCGAATTGATAGAGTGGCCCAAGGCTCACAAGAAGGGAAGGTTCCTTGTGTTAGGAAATTTCTTTCAGGATCTTTGCCAAATGAGATGACCTGTTTGGTTTCCCTAGATCTTCCAGACAATGTTCTGGTGGAGGCAACAAGTGAGTTTCAGTATTTCATGCAGTGTGCATTTATTCTTGTAGAATTTCGACCCAAGAAAAAAACACCTATCACTCATTTCCTGTGTAAGGGCACTTCAACCCAGCAGAGGCATTCTGCTTCAGGTTTGGCAAGCAAAAATATGAGTGTCCTTGGAAAAGAAGGGTGCCTCTCACCATAGGTGTCAACTCCCTGGGGCCCAGGGTGTCTGAGCACCCATCAAATTCCCCATGAAGGGGCCAGGCACCCACAAATTTCAGTGTCAGGGCCATGCACACTGCATGGCACCCACAGCCCCAGGCACCCATGTTCGTGGGGCTAAACTGGCACTCCTGCCTCTCACTATCCTGGGCAGGGAGAAAACTGCCCTAAAGAAGATGTTGGAAACTTGTTCACATGCTACACTGAACACAGGTACAACCTGTCTCTACACATGTACAAGTGTTTATGTGAAACTCTGTACACTTGTTGATTTGTACAGCTCAGCTATTATGTATTCTTTGAATGTTACACTTAAATAATTGTACAAATGTACAGCTCAACTATCTGTATACAGAGGTACACAGATTATGCACGCATTGAATGTAACTTGTAAACACTGCTTTTGTCATCTTGGGATGCACAGATGCTTTCCAGTGCAAACACTCTTTTAATTTTTTATTATCTTAAGGATTATATCCATAGATAAGCATCAGTGGCTGTCTTCAGCATGCCACTGCCTCCTGAGTTATGTTGGTCTAGTTTGTGGGAGATGGCCTTTTCTTCTGTGGTCAGGAAACATCTTTCCAAAACTTGGCCCCATTTTTGATGACCCTCTGCAGATCCAATAGGACTTGGCAAGGGTAATTGGTAAAGCATTTGATGGGGTCCTTCATAAGACAACAATTTAAAGGGATTTTCATTTTTATTTAATGGAAACTGACAAAGTTATTTGAATAGGGCTTGGAAGGACTTGAGTGGCTCATCAAAGAATACCACAAAGAACAGAAGAGCTTTAAAAAGCCTTGAGGGGGTCTTAAAATCAGAGCTGCAGTGGGGGTGGGGCAAAGTACGGAATAGTGTTCCATTAAGCTGGATGGGATCAGAGAAAAATATGCCCATGCACAATCTGAAGTCAGGGAGAGACGAGAACCACCACACCAGGTTCATCAAAGACTATCGCAAAGAAGAGACAAATTTTACAAACCCTTGGATTCTTAAAATCCAAGCAGGAAGTAAATGGAGCGATGTTACATTACACTGAATGGGGACAGAATAAAAATGTGCAAAATCTAAAAATTAGGTAGCAGAGGAAGCTGGCTGGCAGCATCACCCCTGGACTAGTTGTAAATAAGAAGGCAAGCAGGTGGGGACTGGCTGAGAAGCAGATATTGGTGGGGTAGTGCCTGCATTTACCCTAAAGCCCTAAATGGCTTTGGCCCTGTACACTTGAAGGAGCATCTTCACCCCAATTGTTCAACCCAGACACTGAGGTCCAGCTCCAATGGCCTTATGGCAGTTCCCTCCCTACAGGGAACCCTGCAAAGGGCCTTATCAGTAGTGGCATCCACACTGTAGAACACCCTCCCATAATATATCAAGGTGATGAGTAACCTTTAGAAGACATCTGAAGGCAGACCTGTTTAGAGGAGTCTTTTTAAAGTGTAATGTTTTATTGGGTTTTTGTATATGTTGGAAGCTGCTCAGGGTGGCTGGGGAAAACCAGTTGGATGGGAGGGTACAGATACCATCATCATCATCGTCGTCGTCATCATCCAGCTGCCACTGCTCCCCTCCCTTCTCTTAGTTTTTATCTCTACAGTGGTTACACCTCCACAGAATCTAATACAGTTACTTCAGTACAATACATTGCATATGTATCATGGGGTGGGTGGACACTGTAAAGAAACATACAGGAGAAATGTTTCTGAAACCTGAACTAGTCTCACAGAAATTTACCCCATTTGTTACTATTTTCATCCCCCCTTCCTCAAAAAACTTGGGCAGCATTGGGGGGTGGGAGCAGGAATGGAAAAACGCTTGTGTGATGTCATATTGTTTAATAACCTTGTTAACTGATTCGATGGCTTTTTCAAGGCAAAAGTGCAGGATGTTATTATGTTTATTATCTTTCTTTATCCTGATTTATGGAGAATCTGAAAGGGCTAATGAAATGACTTGGAGATTACTTATGTCCCTTTATATTATCTTGTTACTGAATATGTATGACTAAATTGTATGATATATACTTAGGTTGATGACTTTGTTATATACAACTGCTGTACGATACTGGATATGGGAATTATGGCAGATGGTTAACTCATGAATAAATAAAAGTACAATACAATACAAAACAAATGAACTATACATTATGAACTGGATACGCAGCTACTTTCCTCTGCTGCCCTGACTCCTATTATCATCATAAATTCAGCTGATCTCCCATTTTGATTTTTCAGTTCAGCAAATGTCTGTTTTTGCCCATACCAATAGGTGAGCTGACCTTGGAGGTTACTAGAGGGGGGGGATTCTGTCTCCTTAATATTGGGTGTTTAAAAATTAATACACCTTGTTTCCTAGGTCCTACCTTAGCAAATTCAGAATTCTTCTTGCTTTCAGTATCCTAAGTTTGCTTGGGTCTTGAAGCCTATCTAAACAGTGCCCCCCCCCTCTGGTCCTGAAATGAGTATTTTCAATTGCTTGCTCCCCCCCCCCCTTAAATCTAGGGAAAGACCTTGCAGTCTTGGAATGTTGCAGCTGACCCCACTCCTGCCTCTTTTGCCCCACCACCGCACATGGTATCTAAGTCTCTGAGGCTTCTATCATTTTACTTATTCACAAAGTCTCCAAAATAACTTCGCCCTGGGAACCATCATTTTAATGCCACACCGCAATGCCCCAACAGAGGACAAAGAACACAGCCACTGTGTCTAGCAGACATTGATAGCCTTATCCTCCATGGTTTTTTTTCCTAAAAACCCTTTAAAGTCATCCAAACTGGTGAATTTCACTACCTCTTTGACAACATCATTCTGGGAAACTGAAACAGCAATTCACAGCAAACCAGCACATGCTGCTATTGCGACCTGCCTGTCATTACAAGCATGGCATACCACAGAGGGTGGGTGACACCAGAGTGCCTGCCCCCCAGCCTGATGCTGGCTGGACCAGCCAGTGATGACTGAATATTGCAGCCAGTCATTTCCCCTGCCCACCTATCCCGTCCGCATACTGCTGTGGATGCAAGCATGGCATTAGATATAAACCTGCTTCCCCTCTTTAGAAGAGAGTTAATATTTTTCAGTCTTTAAGATATTGCTTTTTCTTACCTTACCAGTCTTCATCAACATCTTTTATCGGTATTTTATTTTCATTTAAATTGCAGCCCTTGAAAAGCTCCTCTCAGCAGTTTGCCACATGTGGATTAAGAAAAATGAAGCAGATATTTTTTCCCTCCCCACTCCATATCAAATGCTTTTCATGACCAGAATATATGAAACTTAGCAGTGATTATTCCTGTGCCCTTTTGATATGTATCACTGCAATCTCTTTGCTCACAAAGATACTCAGAGCAAAATATAAATAAGGGTCTGGAGTTCTTTCCCTCCCTCTTATTCTCTCATCTTAATTTAACTCAAACCAGCATTTTCAATCATCTCAGTGGCAAAATGATGTAAGGATTGATGCAGCCATATTGCTTGAACCATGGTTAGGCAATCTGGAATGTCCTGAAGATTCACACCCTCCTCCTCTTTCTCCTCTCTCTTTGGAAGCAAATGTTCCACTCCCTTTAATGGTTTCAGCTAACCATGGTCTGCAGTGACGTGTGTGTGTGAATAATGGTTCATTCCAATCCACAGTATGCAATTGCATGTAGCAGCAGGTTTGCAAACTGATTTGAGCTGAAGGTTATGAGTGAAAATATTTATGAAGCTGTTGAGATCACCACAGCTGTTTCTAAAAGTTAAAATGGGAAGATGGATTTGTGCACAAAAGGGGAAGAGGAAGTGTGGAGGAAGTGGCAAGATAATGTTGAAGATTGTATGCTACACTCATCTAAACATGGTTGGCAGATTTGATAATATTACATCAATCAATCAATCTTTATTGCTGTCAAAGACCACACAGGATAACATTACATTCACAATACATCTATGGCCAGGTCTCACATTTTACCCCTGTGCAAAAGTGCTTTTGGCCACTGTGGAAACCTGGGCATCCATATTCAGGATTGAATCCAGGAGGAGAGATGAATTGAAAATGCATGTCTTCAAGAGAAATGTAATCCTATCTGGGGCAGATTGAAACCCTATTACCTGTTTTTCTTTTGATAGACCAGGAGCAACACGGATGATGAAGAAGTAGATGTCATGATGATTTCAATGTATATCCCATCATTCCTTTCGAAGGAGCCCAAGGTGGCAGCAGTATATAAATTTTTAAAATAAATAATAGGCATAGATTCAAATGTATAAGTAATTACTTCAAACAGAAAGGGCAAGCAAGTGAATGTTGTATCATGTGTTTCTTGCAGCAGGTTTCATGCACTTGCACTTCCTGAGCCACTTCAGAAAAGGCCTGTTCTCATATTGCTACCCTCCAGACTTCTGATGGAGGGGGCACGTGAAGAAGGGCCTCAGATAATGATTGCAGGGTCTGGGTTGGTTCACACAGGTGGATGCAGTCCTTGAGGTATTGTGATCCTATAGTTCAAATCCAGTTTCCACAGGATCCGCAGAATTGTCTTCAACTGTCTCTTTAATTTTTTGTAGCAACTATATTATGATCTGTGGAGAAAATCAAATTTATGCTATTTGCAAGTCCCTTACATCTCCTCCTGTTCTACCTATTGGATTGCTGAAGTTGGTTTTAGCTTTTATCATGTGGCTGAAATGAAGAGCAAAGAGAAGAAGAAGAAATGCTAGAAAGATTCATTTCTAAGGGAGTAATAAATAACCTTTAATGTGACTTTTTAAAATGATGTTCTACAAAGTCTATTTAGATAAGGGCCTTCCAGAGGCAGCTGGGTTATCACAAATAGTGTTATCTGAGACTCCAAGGGAAAAAACCAAAATTGTTAAATGTTGAAAAACCTTCTCTTCTACCCCCCCCCTTTGTATAAAGAGATCTAAATAGCATTTCTTGCCAAGGGACAGAGCTGAACAATTCAGAGATGGTGAGAATATAATAATCACTGGTGTGGGCCAAACCAATAGTTCCCCTCAAAATTCAAGGTCTTACTATGAGTATATAGCAGCTTGGGGCCAGTTTACTAGAAGGCTTACCTTACCCCATATATGCCTGATATATGCAGAACTCAGAATGTTACAAAGGCCACATAATATTTGTTCCACATTTGTAAGGAAACGATCTCTTAACACAGGATCTCCTATGCTGTAAAACTGCCTGTCCTTCTACACTGCTTTCACTGTACCCTTTCTGGCACCTGCTAAAAATGTTTCTGTTTAGACAAGCCTACCTAGACATGTAAAGTTGCTGTGCATTTTAATTTGTAATTTTAGCTTATAATGTATACATTTATCTGCCAATTTTATTCATTTTGCATTTTCAAAAACTTGTTTTTAATGTTGATTATTTTTAACTCAACAATTTGAATTTCTATTTTACATCCCTTGTAAACTGCTAAGCAGTTTTTATTTACAGTTAGGAGGCGTGCACATTTTATTAAATGAAAGATAAACATTCTGGCAACAGACAGGAGAGCAGAAGATGTCTTGCGAAGTATAGTACGTAGCCACAATAGCTGTGTACTACTTCCGCTGTTGGGAGTTGGTGTGCCTCTAAATACCAGCTGCTGGGAATCTTAATTGGGGAGACTGATGCTCCATTCATAAAATATATTCTGTTCCTCATCTGGAGATGAATTGGTGCCATTGTCCATAGCCATTCTTAGCAATTCCAGAAGGGCCAAAGACTGGGTTCTACTGGGAGCAGACCTATTGAAATAAATGGCTATAGCTGAGTTGCATCCATTAATTTAAATGGATCTACAACTTTTTATCTTAAAATTTGTGACAAGATACCTTGCTAGCTCAAGAATTGGGTACTGGAGGTAGCTGCTGAAGATTGTTCCTGCTGTCACAGAGGAAAGGGTGCTATCACTTTTATCCAGGGGTATATAGGATAACACACACACACACACACACACACACACCTGCATCCCTTCTGCATCCAAATAGATCATTCTGGTCACACAGAAACAGGGCATGAAGATGAAAGCATTCCTGTTTTCCTTCCCCATGATTCAAAACCCAGAGATATTCTGCCTCTGAACATATCAGCTTCATTCACAGCTCGTTGCTAATAGCCTCAAAAGACTTACCCTCCATGAATTCATGCCCATGATCACTCATGAGTTTTCAAGGTCACTGGTTCGGAGCCCATGGTGACATCCATCTACCACTGCAGTTTGAATCGTTATAATATGATAAATCCCCCTGTTGAATTACACATATGAAAGTCAATGGCAAACTTTACAGAATCCAACCTAGACCCTTTTCTGGAGTTCAGCAAGGCTTGAAGAATGAAAGAAGAAAAACAACAATAATATATGCTCAACATTAGTTACTGTCACCAAATGCTGTGTTCAGGTGTGCAGGTCAACACCACAGAACAATGTCAAAAGTCTGTTAATATTCCCAAGTTCCTTTGTTTATATGGGGGGGGGGGAATCTAAAGCTACAGCTATGTCAACATTATTAATAGAACGGCACAGAGTTCCATACATCTGCCCCATGTATGGCAGTGGCAGCATGAATAATTAATGTTTTGTCTACCTTAATAGCTCAGTATGTTTATGTTGCTGAGCGCTCCCTTTCTATGCTACTCACGTTTTATTACCATTGATATAATTTGTCACAGGGGAAGAAAATTAGAAAAGCGTAGAAGTCACACAAATAAATGCATTTTCTTTTCTTTTTCTGAGGAAGTTCAAGGTTGTATTCCTTTTACATAATTGCTCACCCTGCCTTACACTTCTTCCAACAGTTCACGAGAGTATTGCTAATATTCTTTTAAATGCCCTTATTGGAACTGATCATCTGATGAATTCATTGCACATAAGGCATACATAACATTGAAACTCATTCTTCGTCCCAGACGTTGATGTTAAAAAAGTCTATCAGTGCCAATGCATATGATATGAAGTTGAAAGAAACACTTTTAGTTTGAACAGTCTAGTGAAGGGAAGGGAAACTCTGAACCGCCATCACCCTTGACCATTGGCCATGCTGGCTGGGGGACCTGGAGCTAATGGAAGTGGTGTCCAACAACATTCAGAGATCCACAGGTTCCGTATTGTAGGTCTAGTGGGTCATTATCTCTGGACACGGATTTTGTATGGCTTTGCAGAGGGGGCAGTTTGGGGGGATGTGGAGGCTAATGGCAGCTGGTCCTAACCAGATTGATGGAGGAGGCTTTGCTGTCTTACCTCTACCTGTGGTGTAGTGAAGTGGGATGTTATACCATTGTATTCTGTTCTGTGATTAAAGTGGGCTCAAATACCTGATGACATAATTGTTACTAGGTGAGGTCTCTAAGGCTCCTGCTTCAATCGCTGGAGATCCTGGCAAAAGCTCCTCTGCTCTCTCCAAGACGATTTTCTGTTTCATTTCTGGGGTCAATGTGAATTTCTTTCTGCATTAATGGAGAGAAGCAATATTCCACACATCATTTGCTCAGTTCAGTTTCTTGATTTCACAGATCTTGCCAGTGAAACACCCCAAGGTTCATTTGAGCCACAAGTCTACTCATGAATTATCACAATTAAAAAAAACACCTCTCTTTGCCACCTTATCCTATAGATGCTGGGTTTAGAACAGAGGTGAAACTAATCCCCCTCCCCATTAAATTTCCTTTCAAACCCTCTCTTGTGATGCCATTTATTCACACACTGTCAGTATTTGACATGCATTGCTTCCTGATTTCCATATGTGACATTCTAAAGTATTTGATAGTTGACATGTCATATCATTTGCTAACTGTGTAGGATCCAGCCAAGTGTTGGGGAACCTGTGGCCATAAGGAGGCTGTTGGACTCTAGCTCCCATCAACCCTAGTCAGCATAAACAATGGTCAGGGAGCAATGGGAGTTGTAATCAAACTATTGGGGGGGGGGTCTCAGGTTCCACATCCCTGATCTAGTTCATTTTCCTTTGCTTTTAGTACTGTAAAAAATGGGATCCCTAAACATTTCTGGTAGGACAAGGACTCTTAGCTGCACAATGGAACTTCCCCATCCTGTCCTCTTCCCACTTGCACGCTGTGTGCCCTTTAAAACTGCAACAGAGGCTGCTGGGCATATTCACTTCCTCAATAAAATATTTGAGGGGGCTGCCCCCTCCAAGGTTGATGGGCATTGTCATTCAAATAGTGTGCATGCTCCGCTTACCTTGCCCACCCCCCAATATTTTATTTAAGTTAGCACTTCTGATAGAGTGTGTTTCCTCAGACTGTATTTCCTTCCAAAGGGAGTGGGTAGCGCTGTGGTCTAAACCACTGGGCCTTTGGGTCTTGCTGATTGGAAGGTTGGCCGTTTGAATCCCCATGATGGGGTGAGCTCCCATTACTCTGTCCCAGCTCCTGCCAACCTATCAGTTTGAAAGCAAGCCAGTGCAAGTAAATAAATAGGTACTGCTGTGGTGGGAAGGTAAACTGCATTTCCATGAGGTCAATGGGACCATTGTGCCAGAAGTGGTGTAGTCATGCTGGCCATATGACCCGGAAAGCTGTCTGTGGACAAACGCCGGCTCCCTCGGCCTGAAAAGCAAGATGAGTGCCACACTCCATAGTTCAATTCAACTCAACCATCCAGGGGTCCTTTACCTTTAACTTCCTTCCTGATTCTTTTTCACTTAGCACTGAATGTTCATATTGTTAGCTCCATGAGGACCACATTCATGTGTGTGTTTTTATGATTTCAAACGGCAGTCTTACCAGACTATTTAGTTATGCACTCTGCGTCACCTGAGGTGAAATGTCCCACTGCTGCCCCTGCAGTTGGGATGCAAACTCCAGTCTGCCACACCAGGTGTGTGAGAGATCCATTCTAGACCTGGCAGCAGGGCTTTGCATCAGACCCTCTCTTCAGGTGATTCCGGTGCAAAGCTCCACTGCAACACTGGGTGAGGATGGAGATCCTTTTCAGTTTGCCCCCTCCCACCCAGAAGTGGGACTTTGTTTTGGCTCCTCCCTTCAGGAGAAGTTGGTGCAAAGTCCTGCCACACCACCAGGTGGGTGGAGATCTGCTGCCCAGTGTCAAAATTGAGTAGTGGAATGCTGCTCCTTTTGACAACACAGCAGGAGGGGAGGCATTCCAGAAAGCTTTGCTGCCAGCCCCTCTCTGCCTCCAGAGGCTGGGGGAACCAACAGTAATGCTGAATGGTAGAAGGGGGAGTGATGCCCCTTGGGGGGTGCCATCTGAGATGGCCACCTTACCAAGCCTCATAGGCAAGGTTGGCTCTGGGTGGAGCCCAAAAAACAAATTTAGGGCTCTCTCAGGGAGAGGAAAGTGTGGGGAGTTCCATGGCACAGCTAAAAATCCATGCAGAAGTGGAGCTGCCTAGATGGGTATAACCCCATGTCCCAAGAGAACATCAGATTAGTCTGCAGGGATCCCACCCACTCTCAACCTTGGCAAAGTAAGACTTTACTGGTGTGTGTGTGTGTGAGAGAGAGAGAGAGAGAGAGAGAGAGAGAGAGAGAGAAAGAGAGAGAGAGAGAGAGAAATTAATTCTTTTCAGAGTCAAAACAATGACATGATTCATTTATAACCTGAGGATTTCTCACTCCTCTGTCACAAACTGTCAATGAATCAGTATAGATTTCCCTGCTCACCAAACTGAACGTCCATTAATCATATTCAGCTATTCCAAACTTTGAGAAGGGTGGGAGAAAAGAAATCTTGTTTCACTGAAGTGAGCAGAAATACCTGTAGAGGTATTGCAAGACAGTGGCTTGTTTGTTTGTTTGTAAGAAGGTACAGAAAATAATTAGGGGAACGAGCAACTGATTTAGCAGAAGAAACAAATCAGTCTAATTTATTTTAAAAGCATTTATAAACTTGCAATTCATGGAAGGTAACATACAGTAATACATGTGATAAATATAAAACACCATAAAAACAGTGGGGCAGAAAGATCATTAAAACTACTGGCTAATCATAGGCTTGTTTATATAAAAGGGAATTCAAGAGATGCCTGAAAATAAAAAATGAGGATGACTGCCAAATGAAAGCTGGAAAAGTGTTCCACAGCATTGAACTGGTGGCACTAAATCCCTGATTTCTAGGGGAGGCCAGATGACTGTCTATAACACGGGAGGGAAAACTAGCAGCTCTCCTTTGGATGACTGAGCTCCTTTGGATGTCTGAGCTGGGATCAGGGACGCCAACTTGAATAAAATATTAGGGGGGCCCAGGTAAGCCCAGCCCCACATAACTGATCACATGACATGGTGCACGCACACCATTTGAATGGCAATGCCCATCAACTTGGGGGGGGGAACCCTCCTCAAATATTTTATGAGGGGAGCCCTCTTGGCCTCTAGGAGTTGGCTCCTATGGCTGGGATATAAGAATTCATGCAATCCTTAAGGTATCCTGAGCCTATGTTGTCCAGGGCTTTATGTATTAGTACAAGACTCTTGAATCTGGTCTGATAACATATGGGCAGCCAGTGCAGATGCTTCAGCAGTGGTGTTACTTGCTGTCAGCCTCCACAAGCAGCCTAGGGTGCCTGTGCATGTAAGTGCGGGGAGGGACGTCCCCAGTTATTTGTTTTCCAGAATTATTTGCACTACAGGCTCAATTGGTGCCAGCTTGGCCCTCCTACAGTGGCGGTTTTGTCAGTGATGAGTTAATGGAGGCAAAATTAGTCTTCTGGCCCTTTCATTCTCATCTTAGTATTTACAAAGACATTGGGACAGGCTGCTCTTGGTGCCACCCACTGAGGTTGAACTTATCTTAGCTTACTCATCTTCAGGCTGCCACCACTAAAAGAAGCATAAAAGGCCACAATTATGCCACAGTGGTCTGGCTTCTTAGGAGCAAAGAGGTGGTTGATTGCTCTATTTCTCTCTGATTGGAAGCTTGATCATTGTCTTAAATGCAGTCCATAGCTATACACACATTTCAACTCTGAGGTTGCAGATTATTGCTTTAGCATCTTTTTTAAAGCAGTGGAGAGGCTTGAGACAGTGTTGAGACAGCTTTTTAATCACTGATAATTCTCCTCACCTTTTGTGCTGATTGGAGTCAAAATGTATAATCTAAGAAGGTTGTGAGTGGGGGCAGCTTTGAGGGGATGTGGCTGTGAATTTGCTGAAGGGAACCCATACTTCTGAATTTGCCACTACATTACTGGCACACAGCTATACTTGGGCTTATCCTTGCTGGTGAGGCCAGAGTGTGATGGAATGCTGGGAGTTGTCTTTTTTATATTTACACAACAGAGCGAGGCATTACATAGTATACATGTCCTTTTCAGAGATGGTTTGACCTCTGGTTCAAATGGATTGTACTTCGCTGTAACTCTGACACCATGCTTTTCTCTCTCTCTTTTTATTTTTTGTAGAGCAAGTGCAAACGGGCTTTCTTAGTCCAGGCACAAAGGACTTCTTTGATTCCATACAGTTCAAACAACATTGGCAGAGCCTACGCATATAATTCCTCTCTACACCCTGGTCAAGAGGGGAGATTGAGACAAACACACACTTTCCAATCCTGCTTTTAGTCAGTGCCCTCAACTGATCATGGCACAGCATGAATGAGATCATAGCCTTTTTCCTGACCCAATCAGTAAGATACTTTGCTTTCTGCCTCTGTACTCTCAGTTGCTGTGCAGCTGTTGGCCAGCAGCTGAATATAAACTGATTTCATGAACGAACATTGTGAATGAGGTGATGAGAGATGAAATCATAATGATACATTCTGTAATAAGCCCTAAACAGTTTTGGCCCTGTATACCTGAAGGAGTGTCTCCAACCTCCATCATTCAGCCCAGACACTGAGATCCAGCTTTGAGGACCTTCTGGCAGGTCCCTCACAGAGAAGGGAACCAGGCAGAGGGCCTTCATGGTAGTGGCGCCTGTCCTCCTGTCAGATGTCAATGGCAGCCCTGCTCAGGGAAGTTTTTAATGTTGTCATCACTGACAGTATGAACCAGCATGGTATAAAAGCTTTCCCCCAACCTTGTGTTTATGCTGGCAAGGTTTGAGGGAAACTGTCATCAAAAACATATGGAGGGCACCAGGCTGGGGAAGTCTGCTGAAATCATGTGTACAAATATCCAATTATGAACACACATAATCAAACTCCTAGAAAACCCAGCTCTCGTGTTGTTTTACCTGCCATAGAACCCTGATGCGTCTAGGAAGGAGACAGGGCTCTCTCTCACACAAAAATAGACAGGATGTCTTGCAGGACAAGTCACTCAGAGGAATACAACAGAAATTTGCCTTATACCTAGCCAGACCATTTGTCCAACTCACTCTGGATTGTCTCTATACTGATTGACAGTGAATTTTCAGAGTTTTAGGGTCTTTCCCAGTCCTGCCCTGGGGGTACCAGGAATTGTCCCTGGAGCTTTCTACATGCAAGGTATGTGCTGTGCTTTTGAGCTATGGCCCTTCCCCTGTTTATATTATGCTGCTCTGATAAAGCTGTCTCTCATCCAGAGGGAATACTGCTCAGAATACCAATTGCTGGCAATTACAAACAGGGAGGGGTGCTGTTGTGCTCAAGTCCTGCTTGCAGGCTTACTGGAGGCATCTGGCTGGCCACTGTGAGAGCACAATGCTGGAACAGAGATGGGCCCTTGGTCTCATCCAGCAGCATTCTTCTTACACTATTATATTCTTCACTAATGCTGGGCAAAAAGTGCTTCCTGGTCTTCAAAGCCATATTCTCTAGCAGCAAGAGATGGGAAGCACTTTCAGTACTTTCACGGGAATGGACAAAAACAAAATCTTCAGACTTTCAAGAGTAGAAGAATCTACATTTATAATGGCCAGCATCAGTTGCGAGTCATCTCTTTCTCTGCCTTTCCTCCCTCCCTTTCTAAGACACAAAGTAGTGGCTACCAGGGACATTGTTGATTTTATACACAGATTGAAACATAGCTACCAATCAGAGCATGCATTTCTCAAAATATTGTGCTCTTGTTTTGGTTAAATAATGTGCACATGAATGCATATCTTATGCGGGGAAACCATATATCTTCAGGAGAAAGACATTGTAAAGCACACAACATTGCATATTTTAAAGAGGCTAATGGGTTCATTTGTTTTGTTCTTGTACTTGCCTTTTATTATGAACTTTGTTTTTTATTTTTTATTTTATGCTGTAAACTGTCCAGAGATCATTGGATGAAGGATGTTCTACAAAGTTAATAAATTTGGGGGAGAGGGATGCGTACAAAATGTGTACAATTTGCATGCAGTTTAAGGCTTGTATTCAACTCCATGTGAGCTGTGTTCTGCATGTGCAATGGGTCTTCCCCTTCTCAAAATATGCGCCAGAGAGACTCCCAACACTTTTGAGAGGGTTACAGCAGAGCAGAAGGGGAAGTTCTCTTGTACAAGCAGAAGTCTTGCTGTTGTGCAAGCAGAAGTTGTTGCACAAGTGGAATGGCAATGTTAGATACAACCCCAAATGTGCACAGTGTGTGCTTGTTACAACACAAAGAAATGAGATGGAAGAGAGCAATGACATTGTGCATGCAGAAGTGAAATGGAATGGGAAAAGGTAGATCTGTCCATCCATCCCTAAATAATTATGTTTGGAAAAGGAAATGAAAGGAAGAGGGGCATAGGGGCTTCAGCTGCTGGCATTATAAATGTATGTTCCCCAACCTGCAAGTTGAATAACTTTATCAACCCTCTAAAACATTGTGGGCATCTTCACTTCTATTTCATCCCTTCCAGCCCCATGAATGTTCCCTTCAAAACCTTGAACTACATTTAGCTCAATCAAACAGATACTTAAAGTCCATGTTAAAACAGTGAAAGCTACTCCTGGCCCCTCTGCATGTCTCCACATGGAAAGCCACCTCAACCACTACTTTGGGGCAAGTACAGAGCAGGAGGCAGTCTGGTACCCTTGCCCTAGGACTTGGAAGGTTAAGCCAGCCAGGGGACCCCACCGGGGGCCTCCCAGACTTAAGCTGTCATCCCCTGAATGCCACATGCCTCCCAGCTGACTGGGGACCCCTACCCTGGGCCTCAGACAAGCTCTGCATGGGTCTTGCTGCTTTGCATTCAAAGACTATGAAAAGAAAAATGAAATGAGGAAAATCAGAGTTGACTTTTTGAACTCCATTTCGGCTTTTCCTTACTATTCTGGAAGAGGCTATTTCTTGTTCTCTGTTGCCATCTAAAGGCAAACATGAACATAGCGAGACAAAGTGAATCTGAGTCAAGGCGGGTGAAAGTAAATGTGTTGCCCAGAGCCATAGAGATACTTGATGTTTCATTTAATCCCTTGAGAAATTTCTTTCAGAGAGACTAAACTTTTTTTTTTATGTTGGCATTAAAAAGAAGAAGAAAAGCAGAGTTCTGCTGATGCTAAATAATCACTCAATTGATCTAGGTTCATTGTTCATGTGAAAGGTCATGACAGACCTGCAGCAACAGTACAATAAAACTACAGTGGTACCTTGATTCTTGAACTTAATCCATTCCAGCAGTCCATTTGATTCCTGAAACGGTTTGAATACCAAGGCATGGCTTCTGATTGGCTGCAGGAACTTCCTGCACTCAAGCGAAAGCCACATCAGACATTTGGCTTCTGAAAAACATTTGCAAACCAGAACACTAACTTCTGCATTTGCGGCATCCGGGAGCCTATTTGTTTGACAACTAAGCCATTCAAGAACCACGGTACTACGTATATACATCCATAATCTGAGCTAACATCCATGATGTAAGGTAAAGGTTGCCAGAGACACCAACAAACTCAAATCCAGCTTGATTTCAAATTAAACTTCAGAACCACCACAACAATTTATAGCAATTTTATTGTATTTTTTCCTGACACCCCCCCCCAGCCAGTACATAGAGGGCTACACTTCGTGTTATGAAGCTACTCTTGTCACTCAAAAGAAACTGGATAATTTCTGCTGGGATGTACCTGCTTGCTTTTGTGAATAAAGGTTTCATAAAGTGATCTCTTGGGTCACAATGTAAGGGGCAGGCTAATGTGAAGTCTTCCACAACTACAAGTCTGTCTGCATATGGGACCTGGTTGAAGCAGCCATCCAAGACTGCAGTGGGCATCACTCGGAAACACAGCTCAATAGAGACATTTCTTTAAGGAAACTGGTGAGAGTTTAGTCAGATAACTACTGCTAAAATGCTCTGTTCTCAAGAGTGGATAAAATGTGGCATTTCTAATTAGTTGCAGGTCACTTCTGGACTCTAGCCAGAAGAGCCAGTCCCTTAGTTGACACTTATTCAGGGTCAGTGCTGAGCTCATTTCTAGAAAATGATAATAGTTTAAAACCTCTTGACAAGCTGCTTTCTGGGGTTGGTTATTATCTAATTCCATATAGCAGAGTGCAAGAAAACACTGAATAGGCATAGTAGCAATTTTAAAAAATATACTTCAAGTGAGCACAGTCCACTCTTGCCTTAACTGTTTGCCACTTGGCTTATGTATAAAGAGATGCTGGTAGTCGTACCTTGGCTACTGAATGCCTTGGGAGTCGAACGTTCCAGCTCCTGAATGATTGAAAACTGGAAGTGAGTGTTCTGGTTTTCAAACGTTCTTTCAGAAGCCGAATGTCCGATGGGGCTTCCTGCAGCCAGTCAGAAGCCACACTTTGGAAGTCAAACATTTTGGAATTCGAACAGACCTCCAGAGTGGATTCTGTTCTACTTCCAAGGTACAACTGTATTCCTGATGGTAGAGAGAAGGGGCGGTGGCGGGGGGCGTGATCTGCAAATTTCGAAAATGGAGTTTGGATTTTTGATTCAAGCACCATCTATACCTAGGACTGAGTATGCCCAAAATCCCAATCTTGGGCTTAGAGTAATTTATAGATAGGATTTCCTGTTTACAGTATGTGCTGAACATCTCAAAGAGATTTTTGAGGCCCAATCAGGAAAGGATCATTAACTCATCCACATTCATCAAGATCGAAAACTTTCTGCTCCTAATTACTGGAGAGGGGGGAGTTTGCATTGACTAAATATTACACCAAATCATTAATATAAAAGTTTAAAAGAGTGGGAGCCAGAATGCAACCTTGCTTCACTCCTTGCAACATTTTAAAAGCATCAGTCATACCACAATTTAAATCTACTCTGCCCCTCATTTCTGTGCTGCTGTATAATTCATGGATCAATACCAGAAGTCTGAAGTCGATGTTGGCAATTTGAAATTTCTCCCACTGTCTATTTTGATTAATAGAATCAAATGCAGCAGAAAGTTCAATAAAGGCTACATAGGGATTATACTTATTGTTCTTGGTATATTTTCTTATAATATGGTTCAGGGTGAAACACTGATCGATGATACCATGTTCTCCTCTAAGTCCCACTTTAAAACTAGTCTGATAGTTTTTGAAGGAGATTCCAGGCACATAGCTTTGAGGAGATGTCCAACAAGGTGAATGCGCTTTCTTATAAATTTGGAAATGATACTCAATTCTCATCCAAAGGGCATCTGACCCATGCTGTTTATGGTGGTAAATAAGACAGAATAGGCATCTAGCATTTTAAGTATTCCTTATAGAGCTCAGGTGGAAGCAGATCTTCTCCAGGAGCTTCATTTGATTTCAGGCAAGAAAGAATGTAGGGTTTCAACAAAGCTAGTAGTATTTACCCAAGGATGTAAATAATATTAGAACACATCCCTATTTTCCTCCAGTGGATTTATATGATTCCTAATAGTTTAGTCTCCCATCCAAGTATCTTAAGAGGATTAAACGACCTCAGCTTCAGCTGTTAAATGCCGAATGTGTAAATTCAGGAGCTGGAAAATGAAAAAACAAGAGATCTCCTATTGTGACAACTCCTGTTTGCCTAGAAATATGCAAACTTCTCCATTAAGCTCAATCTCTTCATATAATAAATCTCCGTCCTCTTCCCCATACAGAAGTTGGTGTTTCTCAAGACGTCACCTGTCAGTTGTGGCAATTCTTCATTCCAAACCACTGGGACTCCATGTTTCACAGAACGGTCAAAATGCTCGTTAAAATATGAGAGCTCACTTTGTTTCAATTTGCATTAATGGCTCTGCAATTAGATAGCTGGACCTGTAAATATTTTTTATGGCTCATTACTTGCAGGTCATACATCCCACAGCACAATTTTTTGAGGTGCCTTTGGGAAGCAAATGTTTGTTATCACCTTCTAGAAACTGTGCGTTAGAAATTGGGCTAGGCCAAATGGGTGGGGACACTGGGTTCCCATGCTGAAGATTTGAGACAGGATTAACAGGATTAATTTACACAACTGGCTATCAGAAAATAGCCTACAGACCCTCAGAATAGTGTACCTGAGCTTGAAGTTTCAAACTCTGCTTACATTTTGCATTTTCCTGCCCATGACACACTTCACACAACCCAACCTTACAAGGATTGGTAAATTGTGTCGGTTTCATATTTCCAGTCTTACATTCTGTTTAGAGCCTTTTTCCACATCAGTTTGCAAATGGGTGTATCTGTGCTTTTTATGTCTCCATGGAAATTTATACCTTTTCTGGAAGCATTTCTATTTGTATGCACTTTTGCATGTGTTCCCCCTGTTATAAACCTTTTTGTGCTATGTTTTTGTTGCAGAGCTGCATTGCAAAATGCAATGCAGAAATGTGGATTTCGAAGGATAAATGAGTTTCACTTTACATATTGGTTCAGGAATTAGGCAGGCCCACAGCAAAATACAATACCCAACTGTTCCAATATGGAGCTTTGTTTATCTCTACACTAGTTGCTGTGGTAAGCGCACTGAAACCCTTTGGTTTACTCTTTGGCTTAGAACATCTTCAACTCCATCCAGGAGTTTCCCATAGAGACTCCTCAGGTCTTTCCTTTATTCCAATGTTTCTATGTCTTGCTTAGATTCAGGAACCTATTTTAGTGGATACAATTTGAGCCCTTGTTTAAGATACATAATATTAGTGCTGAATTTCTGGAAATTAACTTATGGAACACAACTTATTTTAAGTGATTTCAATTACATCTGTTTAACTTTTTTTCCGTTTCCAAGGCCCAGAGATGTTTCATTTACCTACGCTTACTTTTTAACATCTTTATTTAATCTTCATTTAAATACAATTTTAAAATTATCTGATGCTCACGACATGATTGCCTAACGTGAGATAATAGCACCCATCCCACTTAGAGCAATTTATTATAATTATCCACTGAGCTGCTCCAGTATTTTTTTAAAACTTGAACAAGGGAGAATCAATCTCTTATGTTATGAACAGCTCCTTAGAAGTAAGTATTCCATCTTGCTGACATCAAAGTATTGTGCGCAGGAAGCCTGAGAGAGCATCTCTTCCACAATGAGTGTAGAAAAGAAGAAGGAACAACACACAGATGTTACCACAAATGGGTTACACTCCCACAAACCAAATGCTCATGCAAGACCACCTAAAACAGGGATAGCAGACATTTTTTTCATCCTGAGGGCAACATTGCTTTCCATACAACCACCAAGGAGCCATATGCCTGTGGTGGGTGGGGCCTGATGCAAAAGTGGGAGGAGCAACAAACACAATAGTCCAGTTTCTACGCACACCCCTCTCTATCCCGCATCCAGGTAATGAAAAAGTAGTATGGACACATTCCAGCCATACACACAAACATACAAGAAGGGCATGAAGCAAGACCGGTATGGGGTGGGGTCTGGTGAGAAGGGCTGGGGCCTGGAAAGTTCCCAAAGGGCTGGATAGAGAAGCTTGAAGTACATGGCCCCGAGATTCCCCACCCCTGACTTAGAGCCTCAGAAGAGTGTGAGAGCAGGGTAAGATCAGGAGTAAAGAGGGGGAAGGGAAGCTGTTTTGTTGGCTGTCACCAACTGTCACCTGTTGGCAGCCTGTCAATCAGGCTAAAGAAAATCCACTCCGGTTGGGCATTATAAGAACTAAGCACTAGTCGTAGGGGTCAGCAAACTTTTTCAGCACGGGGCCGGTCCACTGTCCCTCAGACCTTGTGGGGGGCTGGACTATATTTTTTTTTTGGGGGGGAGAATGAATGTATTCCTTTGCCGCACAAATAACCCAGAGATGCATTTTACATAAAAGCACACATTCTACTGATGTAAAAACACCAGGCAGGCCCCACAAATAACCCAGAGATGCATTTTAAATAAAAGGATACATTCTATTCATGTAAAAACACGCTGATTCCCAGACCGCCCATGGGCTGGATTTAGAAGGCAATTAGGCAGGATCCTGCCCCCGGGCCTTAGTTTGCCTACCCATGCACTAGTGCCCAGCTCTTTTCCCTCTCCTCACCTATATTTCCTTGTGTGCTGTGCTTTTTAGATTGCACATTTGAGGGCAGGGACTGTCTTGGTGTAGTGGTTAAGAGCGGTGGACTTGTAATCTGGTGAACCGGGTTTGCTTCCCCGCTCCTTCACATGCAGCTGCTGGGTGACCTTGGGTTAGTCACACTTCTCTGCAGTCTCTAAGCCTTATTCACATCCCAGAGTGTTTGTTGTGGGGGAGGAAGGGAAAGGAGATTGTTAGCCGCTTTGAGACTCCTTAAGGGAAAGGCAGAATATCAAGTCCAAACTCCACCTCCTCCTCCTTCTTGTTTTATGGATCTGAAAGCTATGCTCCCCAACCACTGGCTAGAGTGCATGCATAAAATGTCTACCCCTTCTTTGGTTTCTTCCATATATTCATTACATGGACCCATGTGGTCTTTCCTCCTGTGTCTTCCGTGCTAGAAAACCACACACCTCACCCTTGGGCTCATCTCCACTGCAGCTTTATATAAATCAAAAGTTATGGGAGGCTCCCTTCCAATGTCTGTCCTCCTATTCCTTGCCTGATTACCCATTTACAGTAAAAATGTAAAGTCCTTGTTAAAATCTCAGATGGAAAGTAACTCAGTCTCCTCTGTCAGTTGCATCTACATTGGTAAAGAGATATATGATATATATTTACGTAACCCAAGCCCTGAGAGTATAGAGAATGAAGAACACACTACATTTCTATAGCAACTTACACGAGAGATGGAAAGCTATAAGCTTCAGTTTCAGGAAATGACCACAAGAGGGCATGACAGTGATACAGAAAGAAGAGAAAAGTATTTTAATCTAACCTTTTCCAAGTCGGGCTTCTGTTCTCCTTTAGGAGATCTTTCCCAGAACATTCCCTTTGACATTCTTTTTGCAAGCCATTTATGAACGGTGTTATTTGGCCGCCAACACTTGCCTGTCTCTTAAAGGCATCTCTCATGTTCCTGAAGCATCTGAAAGTTGTGAGCTTTTAACACATTCTCTCTAAACAGTATTGCTCTTAACTGGTTTGCATAGTGGCGAGAAGCAACAGCAACACCATCAATGCTCATAGTTATACAACTAAGGTAGAACTCAGGGTCTTGCTGCACAGCAAGTCATCAGATGACCCCCACCTTAAAGAGTGAAATATGATAGGGGCAGCTGCAAACAAGCCTAGCATCTCAGCTGGTACAGAATGTGGTGGTTAGCTTGTTTCTGAGGACAAATTACAACCTGCATAAAGCACTTTGCTTGTGAGATTTACACTGACTGCCAGTTTACTAGGGAGCAAAGTTGTTATGAGTATGTAAATCTCTATATAGTTTGGGATCAGGTTACCTAAGAGATCAGCTTATCCCTTATATACTAAAGAGATCACTGTGGTCTGCAGCCAAGTCTCTGCTGCAAGTTCTCAGAAACCTGCTCCACAGTAACTCAGAGAAAGGCTTTTAGTGTGGCTGCCACTGTTCTGTGGAATAGTGTTCCTCTTGAGCTATGACAGGCACCTACCTTCTGCACTTTTGGAAACTGGTGAAGATCTCCCCCCCGCCCCCGCCGACTTTCCCTGCTTGGTAAATGGGTGCTTACAAATAGTGTTGGGTTTTTAATCCTATTTGTTGTTTTTCTGTTTAACTATTTTTAATTAATTAGCATGTAGATTGCCTTTAGATGGAGGTTCTGAAGGTAATTAATAAATTATTATTAATAAGTCAAAAGAACAGGATAGGTCCTGCAAAATATATAGACTAGCATGTTGCATATTGTTCCAGAAAGGGCAAAATAGGTGGTTGCTGTTGGCATCCATCTGTCTGAAAAGACAGTGTGCCTCTGGGGAAGAAATCAAACCTCTAGAGAATTACACCAACTGTTGTGGCTGCAGAGACCAGTTCCTTGTAACTGCTGCCTCTTGGCAGTTTTTGTTGCACTAGCAGCAATGAAGTGACCTCTCTGGGGAGCAAGCCTGGACAGTGTGTATGGAGGTCCTAGGCTGCCCAGGATCTGAAGTAGCAAACACAGGTTTAATATTGAATTACATTTCACCTGTAGATGATGGTACAGAAAAGAATAGTCCCTTTCCATCATGTGATCCTGCTGTCTTTCTTTTGCTGTGCTCTTGCTGTGCTCAAGACAAGGGAACATTCTGGGGTTGTTGGTTTTGTTTGTTTGTTTTAAATTGTTTGAAAATGTAACAAAAGTTTTGCTTTGGGGCTGAAAGAGAATGCAAAATCCGAAGAAGATAAAATGAAATACCTCTGAGCTGGTGACCCTCCTCTTTTTTCTTCTTCTAAATGGGCTACCTTCCCAGGTTGACAAGCCCCTCATTTACCTCAAAACCATGTGCAGAAACCACCTCCTTGGCCGTTGGACCCACTATTGGGCTCAAAACACCAGAGCCCATCTTCACATGCAGTGGAAGTCCCTAATTCACCTAACTCACCAGGTTCTTTTGGTTTAGCTGACCAGTCTAAGCTGTTCCTGGGATTGTGGCCGCTGTTGCATGCTGACAGCTTCTAGGAGCCACAGGTGATAGCTGAGTGCAGGGTGGGGACCAAAGGTAGACATACTACCCCAGAAGAAGCAAGGCAACCCAAAAGTAGCATGACGTGTCCCCCACAAGAGGTACTAAAGGTAAAGGTAAAGGGACCCCTAACCACAAGAGTTACTACCCACCCCCTAACTCCCAACACACCCTGCAGGTTCACCTGAAGGACCTAATCAAATTGGATTTCTCCTGCATCCCTACTTCTGGCTAAATTCCTACAAAACAAATCTGATGAGGTTTTAGAGGGACATTTTAATTTGTGGCTGCTGTATTTCTGTTGTGGTCATAAAAGCATCTGCTCCAGACAACCTTGACACTTTATAAATCAATTCATCATAAACTAAGCCGTGGGTTGTAGCAAAATGTACTGTTCTCTTCCTGAATATAATTCCTGTTAAACCACAGGATAGAGCTCTTAAGTTCGAGAACATTGATCTAAATTCTTGCTCACATTGTTCTGAAATGGTCTACACATTAAAAAGAAGAAGAAGATACACAGGATAATAGTAACAATAATATCTGTAACTACCAGTTCAGGGTCCTGCAGGTGGTCTATTGCATTAAAATCTTCATGTTACAGAGAGCTGGAGAGAGAGAGAAGGAGGGAGGGAGCAGCTCCTCTGCTTAGGTAAAGACAGGACTACAATATTTTCTAATGACTTTCCCTTGTGTGGGGGGTTGGCAGGGCTGGATTTAGGTCTGATCTGATGACGCCCTAAGCTACTGAAGGAAATGGGGCCCTTTATATGTCCAGCTGTCCTTTGTCAACAACAAATTGTCACTGTTTTTTGTTGTTGAATATTTGCTATATGGTAATTTATGGAGCTAATAGGTATCTAAAGCTATTTGGTGTATGTAGGTTTTATTTTATTTGTTTTTTTATCTTATATTTTGGAAATGTACATCCAGGTTTTTTTCCCCTTTATTTTTTTGTGGGGGCCCCAAGTGAGTGGGTCCCTAAGCTATAGCTTGTTTAGCTTATACATAAATCAGGCACTAGGGGTGTAGCAAGAAGAGAGGTTAATAAGAACATAGGACAAATCTGAATATGATTAAACAATGCTCAGTGCACCTTAGCAATGAAGTGACAATCAACAATACCCACTTACCCTGTAGGAAGGCCAGGTAGTACCAGTGCAGAATTTTTTTGTCACCCCCCCCCATCAACAGCTCGGGATAGGCTTGGGAGTCACGGGCAGGTGCCAAATGTCCGCCCCCACCCCCACAACTCCCAAGTACCCCAAGCCGTCAGGGGGAAGGGGGGAGCTATGCCGCTTTGCTGGGGTGCTGGCAAAGTTGCGTCCTCTTGGGAGTCACAGCTCCTGTCCGTCCCCCTCCCTCCCTCCCCGGCTTGCTGTAAAGCGGCAAAGCAGGAGCTGGTTACGGCGAGCAGGGGAGGGAGGGAGGCTAGGAGGGGGGTCCCCGCATCGCCGTAAGTGGCTTCTGCTGTCAGCAGAAGGATCCCACTGCCATCCACACGGTGCTCCAGCGGTGCTGGTGGCAAACCACTATTTACAGTGCATGTGCAGCATCACTATGCACAGCACATGCGTGCGACACCGTGCATGCATTGTATGTAGTGGTTTGCCACCATCACTGCCCAAGAGCCATACAGATGGTAGCAGGATTCTCTGCTTGCGGCTGCAGTGGTAGTGGAGGGATCCTCCACTGGCAGCTATAGCAGTAACAGAGGCATCCTACCGCTGTCTGTATGGTGCTCGGACAGCGCTGGAGGCAAACCGCTATGTACAGTGCATGCATGCAACACCATGCATGTGTTGTACGTAGCAGCTTGCCACTGGTGCCGCTCAAATGCCATACAGACGGTGGTGGGATCTTCTGCTCGTGGCTGCAGCCGCAAACGGAGGATCCTTCACATGCGGCTGCGGCGGTGCGATGGCTGCTCCGGTGCACCACCCCTCACCCCCACCTTGCGACGCCACTGAGTGGCAGTTGTGGCTTGTTGCTGGTTCCCCCTCTGTTCCTGGGGGCAAAAGTTGTCTTTTCACTGCTGACCATTATCCAACCGTAAAATTATGAGCTGTAATCATGGACAAGCAGCAGGGTGGAGCCTGGGTCTTCGTTCCAATTTGACACCTAATAATAAAAGCCAGCTGCATCTGGGTTGCCCAGTCAGCCAAAGAGCAACCATCCCTCCTTCCCTCCATGCTGCTGCTGTTTAACTTGTATCATAACTTTGCTTTGCTTTCATGTGTACCCAGTGTATTTGTGGGAATGTTCTGGGGTGCAGGAGAGGATATATTGACTAATTATATCCTTATCCAACTTGTGCTAACAAGTTCCCAAAATATCAGCAGAGTTTATAAACATTCCCCTTTTAGTTTGCAACGGTAATGTGTGCACAGGTTCGCTAGAACCTCTATAATAATTACTCTGGTAATTTCCCCTTTGTTCCCTCTTAAAATACAAGACACGACACAGTCTTTATAAAAGTATAAAAGAGTTTACTCACGTTCTGTTCACAGTGTGATCCCAGAAGGTAGGCAGGCTTAAAAAGGTTACATAAACTTAGAAACTATCTTATAGGAAGATAGTACTGTCCTCTCTTGGCTGAGAGCCAAGAGGGCATCCTTAGATGTTTCCTCATGGAAGGAAGATGGCAGAGAGGCAAGAGGCAAGAGGCAAGAGAGAGAGATGGATGCCTGCCCTGTGCTTTTATCATTTACCTGCACAGGTGAGGCCACACCCACCTCTGGTCACATGCGGAGGAAGTCCGTCCCCAGGAAGTTTACCTGCTTGCTAGACAGATATCCCTCCCCATGTTCTAACATGTACACTCTAGGAATGTTGTCATTGACTGCTCCTGTGTTTACATCCCACATACCCCTTCTCAGGCAATACAACATACACAAAACATAAACAACTTTATTCAACCACCCAGAGTCCCAGCTTGACACATAGATTCTGGAAACTCTCTCTTGGTAGGGGTTTCGTCAGGATGTCAGCAGTCATCTCTTGGGTGCTGCAGTAGGATAGCTCCACAAGTCCATCCTGGATCATCTGGCGTATGTAGTGGTATTTAACCCCAATGTGTTTTGTTCTGGCCAGGAACTTCTCACTCTGCGTCAGCTTCAGGCAACTTTGATTGTCCTCTAGCAAGCTGACAGGCCCTTTTCTCACCAACCCAAAGTCCTTTATGAGTTGATCAAGCCAGGCGATCTCTCTGCAGGCTTCTGTTGCTGCAACGTATTCTGATTCTGTGGAAGATAATGCTACACAGCTCTGTTTATAACTGCCCCATGAAACAGGTCCATCACCAAACATGAAAACATGACCACTTGTTGATTTATAATCAGCATTATCCCCAGCCCAATCCGCATCAGTATACCCAACCAACTTAGGGTCTCTGACGGCTGGTAACCTTAATTTACAATTCATGGTACCCTTCAAATATCGCACCACCCTCTTTACACCTGCCCAATCATGCTCAGTGGGAGAATTCACTTTTCTGCTAAGAATCCCCACAGCATTAGCTAAGTCAGGTCTACATGTGGTAACTAAATACAAAAGTTTACCAATCGCCGACCTGTAGTCATTGTTGTCTGGCAACTGCTTTGAATCCTGCTGATTCTTCAGGAAGTCAGTGGCCATCGGTGTAGCAACTGGATGTGCGTCTTGCATCTGCATGTGCTCAATTAGCTCGTGGATCTTCTGTCTTTGGCTGAGAAGAAATGAGCCGTCCTCTTCTCTTTCCACCTGGATTCCGAGGTAGTACTGGACATCTCCTAGCTCCTTGACCTCCACCTCTTTGCTAAGGTGTTTTACTATCTGTGTATAGTCTTTCTCACTTGCTGTGGCAATAATCAGGTCATCAACAAATGCTAGGATATATGAGAATTGTCCATTATTTGACTTACTGTACAAGCACTTGTCAGCGTCGCCTTGCTTGTACCCAAGTTGCGTCAGCATTTTATGCAACTTCTGGTTCCAGGCTCTAGCAGCCTGTTTAAGTCCATAAAGTCCTTTCTGGAGTTTGCACACTAAATGTGCCTCATGTGGTTTCACAAAACCTTTGGGCTGTTTCATATAAATTTCTTCAGAAATCTGCCCATGTAGAAAAGCGGTAGCAATGTCTATGTGTTTCACCCTCATTTTCTTGGAGGCTGCAATGCTTAAAAGCATTCTTACGCTGCTGTACCTCACCGTTGGTGCAAAAGCTTCATCATAGTCTTCACCAAAATGCTGTGAAAATCCCTGTGCTACAAGTCTAGCTTTGTAGCGCTGCACTTCTCCTTCTGACCCCTTCTTAACCTTGAAAACCCATTTACTGCCAATGGCCTTCTTACCAGGAGGCAGCTCAGTGAGTGTCCAGGTCTTGTTCTGATGCAGTGCATCCATCTCCTCCTGCGTGGCCTTCCTCCAGAGACTGGCTTCTGCAGCTGGCATCTCCTGTATCTCTTCCCAAGTGGAAGGTTCCTGTGGAAACGCCGACCCTGCAAAGTAGGACAACCGTAATGGTGGGACACCTTTGTTGGTTCTGGACGAGCGCCTGACCTCTGGTTCTGTGACCGCATCAGCTTCCTCATCCTCCTCCAACTCAGGCATGTCCCCATCTGAGTCCTCCTCTTCGTCTCTGGTGCCGCCAGGGTTCTGGTCCTCTGCGTCTTCTGGTGCGTTGCCTGTAGGGGGCGCTGTAACACTCGAAGGCAGATTATTACTTTGTGGGGTCTCAAAAGGGAAATATACAAACTCTTGAGTCCTTTCTGACTCATCTGAAGAGTCCACAACAGTGTTCTTAGTGTCTACTTTTCCATATTCATCAAAATAAACTGCATGGTATGCATTTGTCTTACCAGTTTGTATGTCCATAATTCTGTATCCTTTGCCTCCAGAGGCATATCCCACCAGGATACCTGCTTTTGCCCTGGAGTCAAGCTTGTGTCTGTGTTCCTTGGGCATGTGGAAGTAACACGGACTTCCAAACACACATATGTGGGACAGATTGGGAGCTTTCCCATGCCAAAGTTCAAATGGTGTGCGCTCTGCACCTTTAGTTGGCAGTCTATTCTGCAAATAGACCGATGTGTACACTCCTTCGGCCCACAGCTTCTGTGGCAAACATGCATCCTTTAGCATGCACCTTGTCATGTCCATAATGGACCTAAACTTTCTCTCAGCTATGGCATTCTGCTGTGGTGTGTAAGGAATTGTGGTTACATGTGCAATTCCTTCCTTGGCCAGGAGAGCCTGCATTTCATTTGAGCAGTACTCACCTCCATTGTCGCTCATTAGCACAGCTGGAGCTCTTTGGAATTTATTCTTGACCATGGCAATGTATTCCTGGAGCTTGTCCACTGTCTCACTCTTCTCTTTGAGGAAATATACAACACAAAATCTTGAAAAGTCATCCAGAAATATTAAAATATATCTATTCTTTCCCAGTGAGGGAACATTCATGGGTCCACATATGTCAGTGTGCACTATGTCAAGCACTTTGTTGCTTCTTTGTTCTGCACAACGTGGAAATGAAGGTTTTACAGCCTTCTCAGTAATACAGCTTATGCACTTTGATGGAGCTTCGTTGCTCTGCTTTACCTGCAAACCTCTTACAAGATCTCTTTTCTGTAGATCCAGAATGACGTTGGTGTCTCTATGTCCAAGCCTTCTGTGCCATAGGTCCAGATCTGCTTCATCCTTCTGGCTGGAATGTGCTACTTTTGCAGACTGATTCTCTGAAAGACCAAACTCATATACACCATTGATTAGCTTTGCTTGAGCAAACACTTTGCTGTTTCTAGTCACTTTACATTCTCCATTTCCAAATGTGATCTGGAAACCTTTCTTGTCCAATGTGGACACACTGATTAAATTGCAGCTCAGCTCTGGTACATACAAAACTCTAGAGATTGTGTTCTCAATGCATTCATTGTTTATATTGCATTTCAGACTCATGGAACCTGACCTTTTGCTTTAACAATGTTGCCATCTGCAATCTCAATTTCAGATCCTTCTTCATCATTTATCTCATTAATCTCATTAAAATAGTCCTTTTTATATGAAAAATGAGAACTGGCACCTGAATCTAAAATCCATTTATTACGTTTATTCTCACGATTCTGGACAGTTAAATTCCTTTCTTGCAGTAACCATGTGCATTCACATTTCCCCTTCTTTTCTCCTTTTGGCTGAAAGGGGTGGGGTTTCTTGGCTTTAGGAGCCCTGCAATTCTTTGCAATGTGTCCTTCTTTGTTACAATTGAAACAAATCACTTTCTTAGGCATCTCTTTGCACTTTGTACATTTCCTAGATGCATAACTGCTGTCTTTGCTTCTAGCATTTCTCACTGGAGATTCAGCTCTATCTCTGCATTCTTCTTTTAAATAACCAATCAAGTCTTTAAAAGTCAGACCTTGTCTATGATCCATCAAACTTACAAATGCGCTAAAGCGTGGTCCAAGTGATGATAACAAAAATGCTATCTTTGTATCTTCATCAAAAGCTTTGGGAGTCAAATCAATTCTTTGAATAATCTCAGTAAACTTGTTGATGTGCTCTGTGAATTCCTCTTTTGAATTCATCCTCACTCTGGTTAATTTACACACCAAGTTTCTGAAGCAGTTTATGCTAGATTCTCCATACACGCGCTCAATATCTCTTAAGATTTGAGATGCATCATCTGTACTATTTATTAATGATAGCTGCTCATCACGAAGTCCACTCAAAATTATGTGTCTAGCTTCACTGTTCATGCGTTTCCAAGCACTTATCTTGGCTAAATCTCCCTCAGACGATCCCGTAGGTTGAGGGTTTAAAGCTTCCAAAATGTGCTTATAATCTAAACATGCTATCAAGCGCTGTTTCCAGTGTATGAAATTGTATTCATTCAGCACAGGCATTCCTAGCTTTGCATCACTATCAAAAGCTGCTCTAGCCATCTTAAAATCCAAAAATTTGAAAATTCTTCAAAAATTTCAAAATTTCTCAAAATTTTAAAATCAAAATCTCAAAAATCTAAAATGCAAAACAATTCTTCACTGCCTTGGGTCACTGTGAACTCTGAGGGAAGGGGGGGGGGTTGCTTAATCCCCACTGCACAATGGAACAAAGGACCATGTGCTTACCAGGAAGTTAACTCAAAAAAATACTACTCAACTCAAAATCACAATCCAATGCAATCCTTCAAAAATACGCAGAAATATGCAATACTGGGGCCAATAACCCTTTGTGGGAATGTTCTGGGGTGCAGGAGAGGATATATTGACTAATTATATCCTTATCCAACTTGTGCTAACAAGTTCCCAAAATATCAGCAGAGTTTATAAACATTCCCCTTTTAGTTTGCAACGGTAATGTGTGCACAGGTTCGCTAGAACCTCTATAATAATTACTCTGGTAATTTCCCCTTTGTTCCCTCTTAAAATACAAGACACGACATAGTCTTTATAAAAGTATAAAAGAGTTTACTCACGTTCTGTTCACAATGTGATCCCAGAAGGTAGGCAGGCTTAAAAAGGTTACATAAACTTAGAAACTATCTTATAGGAAGATAGTACTGTCCTCTCTTGGCTGAGAGCCAAGAGGGCATCCTTAGATGTTTCCTCATGGAAGGAAGATGGCAGAGAGGCAAGAGGCAAGAGAGAGAGATGGATGCCTGCCCTGTGCTTTTATCATTTACCTGCACAGGTGAGGCCACACCCACCTCTGGTCACATGCGGAGGAAGTCCGTCCCCAGGAAGTTTACCTGCTTGCTAGACAGATATCCCTCCCCATGTTCTAACATGTACACTCTAGGAATGTTGTCATTGACTGCTCCTGTGTTTACATCCCACAGTATTGACCTTGCAATTGTTTTACAATGCTTTCCATGTTCAGAACCAGGAAATAATTTGCCTACAGACAAATTGGGCCCATTTGGGGGTTCTGCCTTCATAGCAAATGTCACAACTTTGGGTGGATAAGGTATTGGCTGGAATTCTAGTCCATTGAAGGGTTGGGGTGAAGTGGTGGATCAGCCTATAGCAGGTGCAATCTCAGAGTACATCATTAGAGCGGTCTACGTGGAAGGCCCTGTCCAGAAACCAAGTGTGGGGCAGAGTCACAGAACTTCCAGAAGCATCTGGCAGTGGACCTGTGTCTTGACATGGTCCATATCCCAGGCATGACCCTGCTTAATCTTCAGCCCTCCATCAGGAGGCTGAAATGCATATACATCCAATGCCTGAGCTAAAGCCTTCCTACATTTGTAATCAATAAAGTTGTAGCCAATTTAATCCCCGATCACCTCCTTTTCAAGTTTGCTCCATCACACTATTACTATTGCCCACTGATGTAGAAGAGGGGGTGCTGCGATTGGGTCCACACCATAGAATCAGGATGCCAACTGCATATTTTAATACTTCCAATACCATTTGCATTATGGCTAGTCATTTGTTTGCTTGCTTTTGCTTCTTATAGTCCACCTTCTTCTCCAAGGACCTCAATGAGCTGTGCATGGCTCTTCCATTCTCCACAATGTCCAACAACCCTGTGAAGCAGCTTAGGCTGAGTGATGGTGACCGGATAAAGGTCACCCAGTGAGTTTCATGACCAAGCAGAGATTTGAACCTTGGTCTCTCAGTTCCTAACGCAACACTCTAACCACTATGTCACACTGGCTCTCAGACTAGAACTCACATCCACTTGGCTGTTTTCATCTCACAGGTTCATAGGAAGGTGACATACTCAATCAGACCATTGATCCATCTAACACCAGCTGTCTTCAACCTTTCAGACCCAAATACCCACCGTTAACCCAAACGTGCATTTCAGGATCCATTTATCTTCTCTCTTTTTTGGTCACACATTCATATGGAGGTGGTACTGCTGTTGTTACACACCTTAGAACAGGCTGCATCCCATGATTGAGTCCCAAAACAATGACTGAAAACCAGTGCTTTGAACTGACTGCCAGCATGCCTCCATAGTTTCAAACAGGAGTCTTTCTCAGTCCTACTGGAGAAACTATGGATGCAACCTAGGACCTTCTGTGTGCAAATAATGTGGTCTGCACTGATTTTTGCCAAGTACAAATCCAAAGCACATTCTACTTCTTGGCAGGGTTGACATCTAAATGGAAAGTGTTCTTGGGCATCTGCTTACTGTTTCAGTTACCACCTGACCCACTAGTGCTATTCTTTTCTGTCCTTGCTGCTCACTCATTTGCCACTCACATAGATGGGCAGGGAAAAGCAGCCATTGCTGTTTACTCACCACAAACAGACAGCTCTATTCACCTCTGCCTTCAACTCCCTTGCTTACCCATCAGCTCTCTTGACAAGCAAGCAAGAAAGATGGAGGAGCCACTGCAGGGAGGCCAATGGATCTCCCAACACCAGGCCGGGGGGGGGGGTAGGCAAGTCAGTGATGAGGTGTTTCCATCTCCTTGCCTCCCTTCCTTCCAGGACAGCAGGCTAAAGTTGCAGCTGTGCTACACCAGACGAACAACCTCTAAGTTCTGCTTCATGATATCGTCCCCTTTTCTGAAACCATTTCCTCTTTACTGGATGCTAGAATTGGTTAAGCAAAACAAAACAAAACAAAACAAAACAAAACAAAACAAAACAAAACAAAAAACAAAACCGACATTGCTTTAAAAGCATGTTGCTTCCAGCTGGCTAATCACCCTAAAATTGAATGCATTCAGCTTGGGGCATTACACAGTTGAGTTTTATCCCCACCCACCCCCACACTTCTGTAGTTAAGATGCTTAAAATATATGACGAGGATAACTGCTTTTATAAAATTAATGACTGCCTGGATGATGAATTTAGTCTACTCGTAAAACAACAGAGCGCTTTCAATCCAGTGCCAGTTATGCTGTTTGATGATTGTTTTGGCCTTTAAAGGAACTGTATGGAACTTTTTAAATATCTGTTACAAATGCACTGCTCCCCATACAACTTCAAGGCTTTTCCTTCTGATGCTCTTACTTTGGGATGTTTCAGAACTGGCTGCAAATGTTGCTGTACTTATAAATCCAGCCAAGCATTTAGCCAACCCATCCACCTATGCAGAGCAGTTTCATAGCCACAAATCTGTGGCTAGCATACCCCCAGTGATGCTCACAATTTGCAATTTACATGATAAAGTCCAGCAATTTCTGGTCTTCCCCACCCCAACTCAGCTTGTGCAGCAGGAACATTATGGGTTTCATTGAAGGAGGGGGACTATGAAAAGGACTGTCATACTAATTTGAGTCCCTCAGATGTATTCCCTCATTAAGAACTCTTCCCTTAAACCATTAAACTTTCCAGGAATCAAACATTTGGGAATGTCATTAGTCAAAAAGAAACAGAAGGCCTTTGTTTCATCTGTATGACACTGATCACCCCCCTTAGGATGAATGGTATTAACACTTAGTCATATATGTATATAGGTAGGTACACAAAAGGTAAAGGACCCCTGGACGGTTAAGGCCAGTCAAAGGCAACTATGGGGTGTGGCAGTCATCTTAGTTTTCAGGCCGAGGGAGCCAGTGTTTGTCCACAGACAGCTTCCCAGGTCATGTGGCCAACAGGACTAAACTTCTTCTGCCTCAATGGGACACCATGATGGATTTTCTGTATGAATATGAGAATCCTATTGGCTAGATGGCTTTTAGGGGTTTTTTGGGGGGGGGTTGGCTTGGTTTGCAGTTAAAGGTAGGGACAAGGGAGAAATTTGATTCAGTTTTCATTAAAAGGTTAGCCTACCTAATCTGCACTTCCTGAAACAATATGTGAACCACAACAGGCATCATTTGAAATTTGCACTTGTCTGAATTTTGCAGTGCAGTTCTGCAGCCAAGTAATGTGCACAAAAGTGCCTACACTAGCATAAAGTGTGCATAAAATTGCATAAATTAGTGAAAATAACATTGTAACATTGGTGAAAATAACATAGTATTGGTAAGCATTTGCCTTGCATAAATGGATATGCGTATGATAACATCAATTAAAACCTATTGGTAAAAAATAAATAAATGACATTTTGAATTTCTGTCTGAACAGTACTTTTAAAAAAACAATGCATAGAAGAAGACAGGAATGATGTCTGTTAGACTTCTATTGGCAAGGAGTTCTACAGGACAAGGCCTGCTGCCCCAAAGGCTCTGACCCTGATAAAGACTAATGTAATTTTACGAATGTGGAATGTGGAATACCATCACATTTTATGTCATAGTATAATATATTGGTGACTGAGGTGGAGCATAAGGAATCAGGTGGTCCTTAAAGTACTTGGACCAAAGTATTAAGGATTTGCTAATTAATATAAAAGCTTTGGACAAAAGCTTTGAGCAAATATATACATGTATGGGAAGTTCTGTTTCACAAGAGGAAGTCCTTACACTGATGGAACATCTTTGTTGGATGGGAAGTGTTTGAAACTTCCCGTCAGACATTTTTGCTTAAACATTGCAAATAAAATATTATCCCATTGATTCTGTGAGCGCTACACATGTTATAAATGTGTGCCAGGGGAGAGTTAACTAGGCTAAAGTGTTTTTGTTACAAGGGACCGATGAAAGACAAAGAGTTAACTCAGAACATTTCCAAGCCACTGAAAAGTCCCTATTTAACAGTGCAAAGGATGAGCTATGAGATCTAATAAATAAAGACACACTTTGTTGGTCAAGAGAAACTTTGACTAAGCTGATGGAGGGCTTGGGGACTCTGAACATGATCAGAGTAAATAATGTTGGATACTTTGGGTGCATTTGTAGCAGCAAATCCAATTAAAAATTTGACTTCAAAAGGAAGTTTGGATTCTCAGATAGATGCCTGAGTGGAATTGAAATGTGGACTTTGTGGATTATTTGTTCCTGAGAGAGGCTTGCCACTATGATAGCTCTTAGTAGATATTTATTTTTATTTATTAAAGCTGGTGGGTTTCATGTCATTTGCACTGCAAACATATGGAGATATACATGTCCAAACAACACATGTATTCAAACAAGTGGTTGTTAAAGCAACAACTTGCTCAGGAGGGTTTTTTAAAAAAATGGAAAATGGCCAAAATAAAGAACTGATACATGGATTGCATATTTACCACACTTACTTGGGAGTAAATCTCATTGAATTCATTGAGATTTACATCTTAGAAGACATTCATAGGTTTGTGTTGGTCTACTAGGAATTTATGTAATGTGCAAATAATGAACATTTACTCAGGAGTAAGGACTCTGTGATCAGTGGGGCTTACACCCTAGTAAGTAGGTTGGTATAGAGTGGCAGCCTATATGTGAAGTCCAAAATATGTTTGCTCAGAAATAAGCCTCACTCAGTGACATACACCCAAGTAAATATATGTAGGGTTGCAACCTAAGTCTGTAACTCCCTGCACATTTATCTAAATTGTATTATTATGGGACTTAATTCTGGCTATATATCCATAGGATTGCTCTGCCTGGTTTGGAATATCAGAGGTTGTTTGATAAGAGGCAACCTGATAAATGATTAATATCTTATATGGTGGTGGTGAGCATCTCAATCTAGAAAAGGGGATGGATACAAGAGAAGGGGACACTCTGTTGTGGCCATATCTCCCTTTCCCAGGTAGCCCAGGACCCAACATGGCAGGAACATGGCTGCCACAAACCATATTATGCTGGGCATTGGATCAAGTAACATCTCTGTTTATATCAACACTTCAATCAAATTTGTTATTTTAATGCTTCCAACTTACTTAGGAAATGGATGGAATTTATTATGCTGGAAGGTGGAGAAATTGGGGGGAGTACCAGTGCTTGAGATTTTGGGTTGCCTAGCAGACTAGATTTGACTGGGTCAGATGAACCAATAGTCTGGGGTCAGTGTCAGACAGTTTCATCTCTTTGTCTGTGAATTTGATTATCAGATTGGTGCCTCTTTATCTGAACATCCTCATACAATCACAGAGTTGTAGAGTTGGAAGGGGCCCTGAAGGCCATCTAGCCCAACCCCATGTAATGCAGGAATCGCAGCTTAAAGCACCCATGGCCATCCAACCTCTGCTTCAAAATTCCAAGGAAGGAGAGTCCACCACCACTCTCGAACAGTTCTTCCTGATGTTTAGTTGAAATCACATTTCTTGTAACTTGAAGCCATTGGTTTGAGCAGCAGGAAACAAGCTTACTCTGTCTTCCATGTGATAGTTATTTAGATATGGGAAGATGGCCATCATATCTCCTCTCAGTCTCCTCTTCTCCAGCCTAAACATAACCAGCTCCCTCCCTCAACCCTTAATTAAAAGACTTGGTATCCAGATCCTTGATCATCTTGTTCACCCTCCTCTACACATGTTCCAGCTTATCAATATCCTTCTTCAATTGTGATGCCTAGAACTGGACATAGTACTCCAGGTAAGATCTGACCAAGGCAGAATATAGTGGGATCCATTCATCCTGAACAGAACACACGAGGGCTGCTTTCATCATCATCATCATCATCATCATCATCATCATCATCATCCATTAAATTTGAATGTTTTATAAACTACCCCTTTATCTCACTATGAATAATGATGCAATCTTAAAATAAACAACAACAATAAAAACAAATAGGAATGTGGAGGGGTGTACCCAGTTCACACTTTCCAAACCAATGCACTACAATTATTCTTTGACAATTGCATTCATCTGAGTTTTGTGGTGAATCTCATGAACCAAAATGTATGTACAAAAATCTGTGTATTAAGGAAATGCATGCACAAGAATTTATATACTAGTGTAAGGAACATATTAGAGGAAATTGCAACACAAATTTTCATGAAAATGCATACACATTTTTTGCTCTCTCTCTCTCTCTCTCACACACACACACACAGAGAGTGATAGAGCAATGGGGCAAATTGAAATTAAGAGTAGGGGGAAATGAGAAACCAGAATTAGCAGGGGTTTTTTTAAAAGGGGGGGGGGAGAAAAAGCCTGGACTAATTTAAATGTCTTAACCTGGTGCTGAAAATATTCCAAGTTTCGCCCATATGGCTTCATTTTGAAGGATATTCAAAAATTGAGAAGGCCCTCCTCTTAATGGATGCATTAGAAATGCACCTTTCCCACAGAGGAATCTCTGAGAAGAGCCTTGTTGGAATATAATAATGAACAGGCAGTTTGCGAGTTCCAGGCAGGTGCTTGTGGAAAATGTGTCAAAGAATTAACCAAATCTTCCACTGGAATATTGCTTTGTTATCTTTACTCCTGGCTCTTTAAAGGGCTCATGACATGTCAAAGAAGAGCTCCATTTCAATACAGGCACAGCTAAGAGCTGATTTTGACCTATGAGCTTCAAGCATGGTTTGGCTCTCAAAGCTGCTACCCCTTCAGGCATGCAATTCATAAGCATTTTGCATAATGAAACAGCACATATGTTTAAGTTTTAAAAAAATGATCAGGGATTCATGTCAGGTAAAATGTCCTAGTTCAATGCAAAGATTTGGAAAATGCTATAAAACAGATTGAATTACTGAAGCATATAATAGGGCAAAAATCCTTTGATATGAGACAATTACTTACTGTCCAGGGAGCAGATAATACTGTAGAAGGAGTTATTTCTCCTATTATTTTTTTTATAATTGCTGCTCTATAAAGAACGGCTCGTTAAGACAGTAGCTTTACTATTTCATCAGCATTAACCACACAGAGCATTGCCTGCTCATAAAAGAACATTCTGTAAACAAGGGCCACATAGGATGCACTGGATTTGTTTCAGCTCCTGTACTCACCACAACAGGGTCAGGGAACCTATGGTTCTGCAGGTGTTATTGGGCTATAGCTCTCATCCTCCTACACCATTGTTCATGCTGGGTGCTGGGGCTGCTGGGAGGTGAAGGGCCAAAGGTTACCCATCTCTGCTTTATAACAACCAAACAAGTCAAGTCAATCAGTTCTATTGTGTTTTAGCAGACAGCCATTATACAGATGAAGATGAAAATAATAATAATAATAATAATAATAATAATAATAATAATAATAATAATAATAATAATGGAGATTTACATTTCTGCTCCTTAACCTTTAAAGGATAAATCATTTCCCATACCCCCTTTCCATACCCCCCTATATACAAGTCAAACGCCTTGTGAGACAAATGTTTTGGCTCCTGAATGTTCTGGTTTGCAAACGTTCTTTGGAACCCGAACATCCATTGCAGCTTCCACAGCTTCCGATTCTCTGCAAGAGCTGCCCGCAGCCAATCAGAAGCTGTGCCTTGGTTACTGAACATTTCGGAAGTCAAACGGATTTCCCGAACAGATTCTGTTTGATTTCCAAGGTACGACTGTATTCTGAAGCGTATAGACTTCTCTACATCAGACATCAAAAAACAAGTCATTTCAAGTCTTCTGCAATCTTAACAATGGATGAATACAGTTGTTTCTAAGATCATTATAAAAAGGGCATTCAATGAGCACATGACTCGAATCTTCTATTGATATGGGGTTGCAACCACAAACTTGAACCTTTTTAGGAATTCCTTTTTTTATATATAATATTTTTTATTGAGTTTATGAAATACAGAAAAAAGAATAGAAAGCAAATTATAAGAATAAAATAGAAAGGTTACGAATTTTCGTGTTCTTTTTTCCAAGTCTACTGGACTTCCCCGCATCCTCCCAACCCTGCATTCTCTGTAATACAGAACATCAGCAATTTGTTAACTTGTTTCAATACTTATTGTATCCTTCATTTTATCATGTTACCTAATTTCAAATGTGTTATAACCCAAATCATGTACATTTTCATTTAAACACAATAAAGTTGTTTCATTATTCTACCTCTGACTTCTTGTGCCTTAATTTCCATTTCTTTAGTTTATCATTGCTGAAGCTAGAATTTCCTAAAAGGTGCATTTTTTAACATTCATACAGCTTATAATGTTTTTTCAAATAGTCCTTAAATTTTTTCCAGTCCTCCTCAATTGTTTCTACTCCCAAGTCTCGGATTCTGCCAGTCATTTTGGCCAGTTCCATATAGTCCATCAACTGCGTGTGCCATTCCTCCAGTGTGGGTAGATCTTGTGTCTTCCAATGCTTTGCAATCAGGATCCTTGCTGCTGTAGTGGCGTACATAAAAAAAGTTCTGTCTTTCTTAAGCACTCTCTGGTCCACCATGCCCAGGAGAAAGGCCTCCGGTTTCTTAGGTAAGGTAAATCTAAGTACCTTTTTTAGTTCATTATGAATCATCTCCCAAAAGGCCTTCACTTTCGGGCAGGTCCACCAGAGGTGAAAGAATGTCCCTTCCGCCTCTTTACATTTCCAACATTTATTATCAGACAGGTGATATATCTTGACTGGGGTCATGTACCACCGGTATATCATTTTCATAATGTTTTCCTTCAAGGCACTACATGCCGTAAATTTCATTCCGGTGTTCCATAACCTTTCCCAGTCTTCAAACATAATGTTATGCCCCAAATCCTGCGCCCATTTTATCATGGCGGATTTGACTGTCTCATCCTGAGTATTCCATTTAAGCAGCAAGTTATACATTCTCGAAAGTAGTTTATTTTTTGGCTCTAACAGTTCTGTCTCTAGTTTTGATTCCCCCCCCTGGAATCCAACCTTCTTATCCACTTTAAAAACCTCTTGAATTTGTGCATAGTGCAACCAATCTCGCACCTTGTTTTTTAGCTTTTCCAAGCTCTGCAACCTCCAATTGTCTCCATTTTTTTCAATTATTTCCCCATATTTAGGCCAATTGGCCTCCATGTTAAGTCTCTTATGTGCCTTGGCCTCCACCGGTGAGAGCCACCTCGGAGTCTTACTCTCCAATAAGTCTTTATATTTTGTCCAGACCATCAAAATTGCTCTTCTGACAATGTGGTTTTTAAACAATTTGTGCACTTTAACCTTGTCATACCACAAATACGCATGCCACCCAAAAGCATTGTCAAACCCTTCCAGATCTAGGACATCAGTGTTTTCCAGTAAAATCCAGTCTTTCAACCAGCAGAAGGCTGCAGATTCATAATATAACCTCAAGTCTGGCAGGGCAAATCCCCCTCTTTCTTTCGCATCAGTTAATATTTTAAACTTTATTCGGGGCTTTTTGCCCTGCCAAACAAACTTGGAAGTATCCTTCTGCCACTTTCCAAAACATTCCACCTTGTCCACGATCTGTAGGGCCTGAAACAAAAATAACATTTTCGGCAGTACATTCATCTTTATAGCTGCTATTCGGCCCAACAAGGAAAGTTTCAATCTTGACCATGTTTCCAAATCTCTTTTGATTTCTGACCAACATTTCTCGTAGTTATCCTTAAACAAATTCAAATTTTTGGAGGTCAGATACACCCCTAGGTATTTTACTTTTTTAACCACATTTAGTTCTGTTTCTTTCAGGAACTCATCTGTTTCTGTAGTTGTCAAATTTTTTGCTAGAACCTTAGTTTTTTGCTTGTTCAGCTTAAATCCCGCCACCCGACCAAAGTCAGAAATTAATTCTAACACTCTTTTAGTACTAGAGACTGGCTCCTGTAGTGTTAATACCAGGTCATCTGCAAATGCTTTCAATTTATATTGTTTCACTCCGACCTCAATTCCCTGTACCAACCGGTCCTTTCTAATCATGTTCAATAGTACCTCCAGGACTGAAATAAACAATAGGGGGGATAGAGGGCACCCCTGCCGTGTCCCTTTTTCAATTTTAAACTCCTCTGTCACCACATTGTTTACTATCAATTTGGCTTTTTGTTCTGAATATATTGCTTCTATTCCATTTTCAAACCCCCGCCCCACTCCCATCCCTTCCAAGTTTCTCTTCATAAACATCCAAGAGATATTGTCGAAGGCTTTCTCCGCATCAATAAAGATTAACACCGCTCTAGTGTTAAGATTTGTTTGTAGAAGTTCCAAAATGTTGATAATGTTTCTTGTGTTATCAAACAAATGCCTACCAGGGAGAAAGCAGGCCTGGTCCTTATGGATCACTTCATTAAGCACTTTTTTAAACCTACTTGCCAAAATGTCCGCAAAAATTTTGTAATCCACATTCAGGAGTGAGATGGGGCGGTAGTTCTTCAGCTGGGTCTTTTCAGTTTCTAGTTTAGGTATCAATGTGATGAAAGCTTCTTTCCACGTTTCCGGTGCCTTCCTCCCCTCCATAATCTGGTTACAGACCTCCAACAAAGGTTGTATCAAATAGTCCTTCAAAACCTTATAATATTTGGAGGTAAGTCCATCGGGGCCTGGAGATTTGCCTAATTGAAGGTTCTGAATGGCACTTTCAATTTCTTGCTGTGTGATATTACTATTCAGGGTTGTTCTCATTTCCTGAGGTATTTTCTGTAATCCGTTAGTTTTAAGAAATTGGTCCACCTCCGAATCTTTCTGCGGCCCTTGTGAATAAAGTTCTTTGAAATATCTCTGGAAGCACTTTCTAATTTCCTCGGGTTTCTGAACCATTCTCCCTTCAATCTTTAGATTTGTAACTGTATTGAGTTTTTGTCTCTTTTTCAACTGCCATGCTAGCAGTTTCCCACACTTATTTGCTGATTCAAAAGATCTTTGTTTCATTTGTTTAATTTTCCATTCCACCTCTTGATTTATCAATTTCAAATATTGTGCTTGGAAAAATTTCACTTCTCTCATCACTTCCTTCGACTTAGGCCTGGATCTTAATTTTTTCTCTCCATCTCTTATTTTTTCCAATATCTTCTCCTTCTTTTCATTCCAGAGCTTTTTCTTGATCGTATTTTGTTGTATTAGAAACTCTCTCATGACTGCTTTACTTGCGTCCCAGATTGTTCTTTTTTCCACAGTGGTATTTAAATTTATCTCAAAATAGTCCTTTAAAGTTTTTTGGGCCTTCTTAACAATCTTCTCGTCCCTTAGTAAGGTGTCATTCATTTTCCATCTAAAGGATCCGGTTGTATTTAGTCTCAGTTCCATTTTCAAAGCATTATGGTCGGAGCAGGTTTTTGGGCAGATTTCCACCTTTCTAGTCTTGGGTGCCAGTCCTCTAGTTATCCATATTTGGTCGATTCGTGTCCATGTCAGATGAGCTTCAGAAAAGAAAGTTCCTTCTTTTCCCAGGGGGTTCTTAACCCTCCATATGTCAATTAAGTCCACATTGTCAGTCATTTCAAAAAAAGTTTTAGGTAGTCTGCCATCTTTCGTTATGTTAGCACTTTGCGACTTATCCATGTTTACAGACACAACCCCATTCATGTCACCCAACATAATAATGTTGTTGTAATCTAAGTAGTCCAGCATAATCTCATGCAGCTTCCTGAAAAATTCCGATTTTCCTTCATTTGGAGCATATATTCCTAATATCAAAAAATTTTCTCCTTGTGTCTGGATTTCAATCGCCAAAATTCTGCCGTGTTCATCTTTAAATAGAAATTTCGGTGACAGGCTCTCCTTTGCATATATCACCACTCCTCTTTTCTTGACTTTATCCGAAGAAATAAATTCTTGGCCTAATCTTTTGTTAATTAGCACTTTTCTGTGGAGCCTTGTCACATGTGTTTCTTGCAGGCAAATAATGTCCAATTGTTCTTTTTTCAAAATATGGAATACTTTTCTTCTTTTTTCCGGAGAGTTTCCGCCATTTATATTCCAACTGAGAAGCTGCAAAGACATCCTGGTCTAATTGGTGGGTCCTACAATGGGGTGTCTAGGTTTCCCTCCGATCCCGGAGGTGGTAGTGCTGGTCCAGATCCAGACGGTGTAGGTTTTGGAGATGGTCCCGGTGGTGGTGGTGGCCAAGAAGCTGCAGCTCCTTTCTGGAGGTCCTCCTCGTGGTCGTGTAGGAACTTCTGCTGGTCCTCAGGTGTTTTAATTCTTACTTTCCTTCCTTTGTAAGTAAATGATAGTCCTTGTGGAAACTCCCACCTATAAGGGATTGCGTTATATCTCAGCAGTTTGGTCAGATCTGTGTAAGTGGTCCTAAGATCCAAAAGATGTTTGGGTATGTCTCTGTAAATTTCAGCCTTTTTACCTTCTATCTCCAAAGATTTTTTAAAATGTAGGCCTAGTATCTTGTCTCTTTCCTCTCTTGATCTCAAAATAACCAAACAGTCTCTGGACTTATCTTTCTTTATCGATTTTCCCAGTCTAAAAGCCGTCACAATTTTGAAATCCTTATCTTCCTCAATCCCCCAGAATTTGGAGAACAAAAGTGTCAAGAATCCCTCTAAATTTCCTTCCTCCAGTTCTGGGATGGCCCTTAACCTGAGATTATTTTCCTTACTTTTCAGTTCAACCAATGACAGGTAGGCTTGTTGTTCCCCTACCTGTCTTTTCAGAGGCCTTACTTCCCCCTTAATCTCATCAACCTTTTTGTTCGCCTGTTCTGCTTTTTGACTGGCTTCCACAGCTAATTTATAGTTTTCAGCCGTGGCTCCTTGCAGTTTCTCAATTGCCTGAGTGTGCTGGGAAACCTGATCAGATAATTTACTAATAGAGGATGTAGCTTGATCAATTTTTGATGATTGATTGTCCACTTTTTGATTTAAAATTGCCAGTTGTTCCAAAATTTGTTTCAGGACTGTTTCAGATCCTCCAGTTGCCATATCTTCTGCAGCAGGCTCTTCAACTTCCACCTCCTGTGCTGTCAGCACAGTTGGGACAGATGATCTACGTTGATGAGTTAGGGTTGTTTGAACAAGTTGCACCAGTTTCTTTTCTTTTTCTTTAGCTTTGGCTGCTCTTGTTCTCCCTGAGCCACTCATTCCACACCTGCCTCTGTTCAAGGTCAAATTATCTTTTATTCCATGAGTCAGACAAGTCCAGTGTGTAAACAATTTAACCACAGAAAGTCACAAGAAAGTACAGTTCCCAGGCCTCTATGTCTCCACAATCCTCTAGGGGGGGTATTTCAAAGTTTCAAGGAAGGAGAGAACTCTTTTCCACCATTGAAGTTCTTATATTCCCTATATTAAATCTTAGCAGTTCCAGAGCACAAGAGGAAGGTTCCCCGGGCTTTCTATTTCTTGAAAAAAGGCCACAAGGTGTCAAGAAGGGTCCCAGCAACAATGTTTAAACGTTAATATCTCAGTCTATGTAACAGGACTTGCCGATCGAAAGGTCGGCGGTTCGAATCCCTGCGGCGGGGTGCGCTCCCGCTGCTCGGTCCCAGCGCCTGCCAACCTAGCAGTTCGAAAGCACCTCCGGGTGCAAGTAGATAAATAGGGACCGCTTACCAGCGGGAAGGTAAACGGCGTTTCCGTGTGCGGCTCTGGCTCGCCAGAGCAGCGATGTCATGCTGGCCACGTGACCCGGAAGTGTCTCCGGACAGCGCTGGCCCCTGGCCTCTTAAGTGAGATGGGTGCACAACCCCAGAGTCTGTCAAGACTGGCCCGTACGGGCAGGGGTACCTTTACCTTTACCTATGTAACAGTTTAAACTCCAGTAACAGTATCAGCAGTTTGACAGTTCTCTTTTGCGCACTGACAGTCCGACAACTGGGTTGTCCCTTTTAACTCCGCATAGCTCAAAATTAGGAAGAAAGTTCCAAGAATAAAGTCCACAAATTTTACAAAGATTTCCCGCTTGTCTTTTCACTACAAAGTCTATCAATGCACCCTTGTTTTGCTTTTACGATCCCTTTTGGACGCTTCAGCGCTCTTCTGAGCCGTTGCTTTGATCTAGTTAGCAAGATCGGGAGACGGACTTCCTGTTACTCGCCTCCCGTTTTCAGCCAAATTCCAGAATTTTAGTCCAATATTTAGTTCCCCTTACTCACGGGTATGTTGCAGCCAATTTCGATGTTTTCAAGAAGAAAGGTCAGCGCTCAGCAGCAGCAGCAGCGCGGCTTTGCTTCCACAAAAAGAGCGATGAACTCACAGCGCCGCTCCCCCTTTCACGTTCCAGAGCCCCTTACGAGGTTCCTTCTTCATTTCTGGGGGGGGGGGGCTTTTGGCGCCCGCCGAGTCCCACGGCCACAGGCTCGCTCTGCCTGTGGTTTTTCTTAATGGGTCTCCGCTTTGCTGCAGCGGACGACCCTTTTTCGCGGAGCCCCTCTTCACAGAGTAAAGAGGACCGCTATTGCCGTTTTGCGCCGCCTCCGGAAGTCCCTTTTTAGGAATTCCTTTGTGCCAGCCATGCAATCGGCTAGTGGAAAGACATTTAATCTTGCCTGTGTGAAGGCTACCCTCTTTTTAGTGTTTGGTAGTTCTACCAGAAATCTTGGAAGGGATAAATTCAATGGAATAAAGGAAGAATACAGATTATTAGATTGACACGTCTCGATTGTAGCAGCTTGTGATTGCATCTCAACGTCCCTAAGCCTTTGGAGTATTAATTCTTTAGCTCTCTCAAAACTTTGCAACAAAAGGAAAGAGGTAGAGAATTCCAAACTCATGGCAGCTGACTGCATTTCACCCTTCTCTGAGTTTGGGCCCATCTCTTCCAAAATTGTCAAACAATATAGTTGCATACTCTCGCTTCCCATAGTGGCGAGAAGCTGAAAAGGCAATTCTCACCAGAGTTGATTTCCTATGGGAGGAAACTTGTGGTGTTTTAAGATGTATGATTTATTTAAAGATATGCAAGCAGAGCATGGGCAGTCCTGATACACATTATTTTTACCTGTCAGTTGTCTTGAGTCCCACCAGGAAAAAAGACAGGGTAGAAATAACTACATAAATAATCATGATAATCATGAGGCCAACACCTTACCGAAGCTAAGCAGGTCTGTGCCTGGATGGGTGACTGCTTGCAAACCTCCTGTATGTTGTCTTGGGTCTTATCACAAAAGGAAGAAGAGGCATAAATATAAGGTTGAATCAGAGAGATAGAGAGATAGATAGATAGATAGATAGATAGAGAGAGAGAGAGAGAGAGAGAGAGCTATACCCCAAATTCCATCAGAGCAGAGCTGGCTTTCTCTGTCTTTGTCCTTCCAATACTGCTCTTTCTTTACACAGAGATATTCAGTTGTTCCCTAAGCTGGGGGCTGTGCTAGAGAATGGCTCACCTTCTCTAAAGATCTCTTGCATTCCAGAAATTACTTCTGTTGCATCCCCAGCCACCAGCACTTATTGAGGAAACCATCAACCAATCACGCTTACTCATTGACCTACAGTGCCTCTACTAAAAGTTATGGTTGTTCTCTCTCAGACAGCACACATAACGTCATTTTATACCTTAAATGCATTCTCAAATGCTTCACTTCACTAGTGAGGATGGAAATTAATTCACATGAGAGAGATATATGTGCACATGTACACACCTGCCAGTAGTCCTGGAGATGCTCAGTTGCAGAGCATCTGCTATGCATTCAGAAGGTCTGTTTCAATCCCTGGCATCTGCAGATAGGGCTGTGAAAGAACCCTGTGTGGAACCCTGGAGAACCATTGCAAGTCGAAGTAGACAATAGAATGTTGGATGGACAAATGGTCTCACTCAGCATAAGGCAGGTTCCTATGGGATGAGGCAAATGCAATCTACAGTCAACTTAGATGTTCCCTTAGTTAATCAGATCAGCAAGCAAGCTGATAGTGAGCAGGACGTATCTAAGCAAGACACATATTCATCCTTAGCTCCATTCTTAGACAGGATTGCATTTGAGCCACAGGTGTTGTTGGGAGCGTGGCCCCCCACAATGCAGAGGAAGAGTCAGTTTCAGAAAGTGAGCTGAGTGTACAAGTTGTTGACTCTGTAGATGAGAGCTATCTGTCTGATTTTAGAGAGAACAGCCTGGGGCCCCTCCTTTCCAAGGAAGAAGCTGTTAGCTCCCAAGGAGAGGAAGAATTGGAAGTCGGCCAAAGCCTTGCCAGGCAACCAGCAGATAAGCCAGTGTTGGAGGCTGAGTCTTCTGGGGAAGAGCTAGGCCAGTCCAGCAGTCCTCAAACTAGGAGATTGGAGAAGGTAAGAGAGCAATGGAAGGGAAGGAGACGAAAGGGGGATTTTGGCATTCTTCCTGTTAGGGGAGGGACGATGAGTCAGACTGAGCAACTAAGATTAATGAGAGCAGGCAGAACGCCATGTGTTTTTCTTTTAAATAAACTTGTATAAAATGGAAGGAGGATCTTTGCTGCTTATCAGGCTGCTCACCTTCCAGAGATCATTAAAAGGGTGGAGCTGGATGAAGAAGGTTTGTGCTAGTAAGCTGAGAACTATTGCTAGCCAACCACTAAATTCCACAAAACACCCTTACCTGGGAGCAAGCACATTTATACAATCGGACTAGATCCTCCATGTTCGCAACAATTAGCATTAGAATAGTAATAGTAATAGTAATCCTCATGAAAAAATTTCAGCATTTTAGTGCAAATTTATTCTAACAGCCATTTTTCTATGCATTTGGTGAATGTACACATTTCTGCATGAACTTTCCTTGATAATGCATTTTGTATACTACTTTCATTAATATATTCCTTGTACGCACACTTTCCCTTAATATGTCTTCTTCCAACTACTGGATAGAGAACTGAATCCAATTCAAAAAAAGTGTGAATTTAGGAGAGTTGTTTTGTATCGGTTTGAAAAGTGTGAAGCAAGTAGTTTCTTATTAAAAGAATTCCATACATATGGTTGTGCTGGCAAACTTTTCCTTTAAAATCAGTGAGACTTAAGGTTGCAATCTTATGTACTTTTCCTTTAACACTCTGCGATTTAAGGCCTGCTTAGCACTGTATTGTTGAGGCTTGCAGTGCTTTGGTCATTTACCTAGGAGTAAATCTCAACAAAATCAGTAGGATTTAGTTCTGAGTAAGCATAGATCATGATGCAAAGTGCCTTATTCAGTTTGGGTGGTGCCCAGTGCTTTTTCTTAATCAAATGTATGTAGTCCACATGAAATTCAAGACTGTTGCTTTTCTAATTAAAACATTAATTTAATTACTGCTGTTAATCTCCTTTGCTTACCAATGAACAAGAAGCTCATTCCCCGGCCCACAGTCTTCCAGATGCTCTGCTCACAAAAATATTTCATATGTGTGTGTGTGTGTGTGTGAGAGAGAGAGAGAGAGAGAGCCTCTTCCTTGAAAATTTGTCTGATGATCTAAATTATAAACACACCAATGAACAGAAACCTTGATTCATCTTCTGATGAGTCACTTCTGGTGATTCAAAGTCCCCCTGCATTTTAAGACAAAGGAAGAATTGGGAATAATAGAATATCTTATAGGGAAAAACTACACTTCCAGCTGTAGCAATCATAATATCTTCCGGCAAGATTGAAGAGATGGTGTTGTTATTTCTTTATCCATTCATTCATTTATTAGATTTACCGTATTTTTCGCCCTATAGGACGCAGTTTTTCCCCTCCAAAAATGAAGGGGAAATCTGGGTGCGTCCTATGGGGCGAATGCAGGCTTTCGTTGAAGCTTGGAGAGCGAGAGGGGTCAGTGCGCAGCGACCCCTCACGCTCTCCAGGATTCAGGAACACATCCGCAGCCTAGGCAGCCCTGCGGGAGTTCCCGCAGGGCTGTCTAGGCTGTAGATAGCAGCCTGCTTCCCGGAGCACCGGGTGCGCAGAAAGCAGAGTGCCCGGCACTTTGGGAACACATCTGCAGCCTAGGCAGCCTGCTGCCCGGCCTGAGGGGCGCCATGAAGCAGAGCGCCCCGCGCGCCGGACAGACATCAACCAGCCCCACAAGCTCGGGGGACAGCAAGGAGGCGTAGCACCACCATCCCGCTGTTCCTCAACCTGGTTCAGTTTCCCCAACCTGTTTTTTGGGGGGGAAATAAAGGGGGGGGAAAATTTCCTTTATTTCCCCCCCCAAAAAACTAGGTGCGTCCTATGGGACGGAGCGTCCTATGGGACGAAAAATACGGTATATATCGCCCATCTTCCAAGAATCATGGTCTGGCTTATAATATAAAACAGGCTAAAGGCCTGCAATCAAAGGAAATGATCACCCTGATTCTCCAATCCCAGTGTTTTTGGGAGGGATGTTGAAGTAATAGATAACCTTTGTCGTGCACTAACACACTGGGTTCCACCCAACTTGACATCACGTGACATCATGTGGCAGGAGGAGGCCAGATGGGATCTGTTGCAGCCATGGGGAGGCCCAATGGGGCCTGCTGCGACTGCATAAAATTGAGTTGGGGCAGCCTCCTCCCCAAGGAGGAGGTCTCACACATGGTTTTTGATGTTTCACAGGTTTCCTGCGTTACTTAAAAAGCTCTTTCTGATCACCCAACAGTGAACTGAAGCCCCAGTTCACAAAGTAGAGTTTACCCCGAGATGAATCAGGCATCCTATGATACACTTCAAACTGAAGTAATCTGTTACCTGAAATCAAGGTCCAAACAGTATCTTGAAAGGAAAGAGAAATGCGGGAAGACAACGAGTCTGGACGATGACAACAACAACAACAACAAAGGCCTTATGTTCTGTAGATGTGAGGAAGGTCAAAAAAATTGTTTCCTGAAGTGAAGAAATATACTCTAGAAATATCATTGTCTCTTTATATGTGCATTTTCATTTAGTTAAGATAATTAAAATGAATGCTTGGCATGCTATTTCAGACCATTGATGGTTTTCCACCCCTGGACATTCTTGGGGAAGCACAATGGGAGGCAGAAGTGCCTTTGATTCCAGAAGCATCTTGACATTTAACCTTGTGTGAATGGAACAAGTTTGCAAAGGCTGACACGAAGGAAGTCAACATGAATTACAGGCAGCTTTCTTTGATAGCTCCTCTTAGATGGAGCCTTCACTTTCTTGACACATTTCCAGCTGCTGCCAGCTGTCTTGCAGCAACCAGCAAAGAAGCAGATCATGGAAAGTGACTAATGTGTAGACAGTTGGTTGTAATTATTTCTGAGGAGGAGCAACACTTAATTTATTTACTTTATTGACCCCAATACTATTTCACAACTCTCCAGCACCACAGTGTGCATACCTAGCTACAGGTGTAATGGATTTGCTCTCCAAAGCTCTCCCAAGTGAATTTTGCTGGTCAGCATTCTATGAGTGGGTGAAAGGTTTGCAAGTATTTGGGAAAGGGATATAGCTTAGTGGGACATGCCACACATAGTCATGTCCCATAGTAGTCCCATAGTCCCAAAGTAATTCCCTGGTCAGCAACCAGTGATGTGAAAGTATTCAGGCAGAGTAGTCAATAGGGTGCTCATTTGCACACCATTAAAAAAAGAGGAAAATGAATTGCCAAAAAAAGAGGGAAGCCTAGGACACAGATTTGCATGCAATTTGTATATTCTGATACACATGCAAGCAGTAATGTAAGTTGAACAGTTAATCTGTTAGTGCAAACTTTGGCACATCCTCCTAGAGCAGGGAGGTCAACATCATAGAAAATTATGCTTTTTACTGTAGTAGTTGTAATACTCTGGGGAGCTTTCAGCAGAACATTAAAAACAGAATAAACTTCAAACATTAAAAACTTCCCTAAACAGGGCTGCCTTCAGGTGTCTTCTAAAAGTCGGATAGTTGTTTATTTCCTTGACATCTGATGGGAAGGTGTTCCACAAGGTGGGCACCACTACCGAGAAGGCTCTCTGCCTGGTTCCCTGTAACCTCACTTCTTGCAGTGAGGAAACCACCAGAAGGCCCTCGGTGCTGGACCTCAGTGTCGAGGCAGAACAATGGGGGTGGAGACGCTCCTTCAGGTATACTGACCAGAATGTGGAGACATTCAGGTATTACATGGAAGACTCCATAAAACTGAGTTGATGGTCCATGTGGAAGGCAATTATTTTTCAACAGTGCAGTCCTATGCTTGTCTACTCAGAAGTAAGCCCCATTCAAACGAATGGGGCATGCCCCCAGGTAAGCATATATATAACTGTAGTCTTAATGCGGACTTTGAGCCTTGACAGGTCAGGTGTGATGGAACCAATGGTCTGCCAGAGATGTTGGAATGATGTTGGAAACTAGAGAGATAATGTGAACTATTTAAATGGTTCCCTTTCTAATCACAGGAGGGATAAAACAAAATTCAGAAATCCCCTGGTTCTAGACCCAATTGAACTGACATTGATGGGTGGTGGGTTGTTTTTTTTTGCAAGGGGTGGAACACTGTATAATTGTTTCTACACACATCAGAAATAGTATGCCATCTGCTTCATTTGTACAAGGGAATGCATTAGATTGTAAGTATTCATGCTGTTTTGCAAACCTCAGCTAATCAGTAGCGATGCAGGCAGTTATCTCTTGTTATTTCCGTCCCAGCATATGCCTTTCCTATTGTCCCTTCCATCAGTATCTAAAACAAGAACTTCTGATTATTTTGTGTATGTGTTCCTTTCTATTTTAGCAAGCCTGTTCTAGGGGCTAACTAAAATCAGCTTGCAGGGCATGGAAACAGTGCTTCTGATTCTGGCCAGGGCCTGGAGTGCCCTGGTATCCTGTTTTTTTAAGGAATATTAAGGATATATGCACACTTAGATTTAATGTACACTAACCACATTTAACATGCTGTATTTTTAATCTGAATCCACATGGTGTACTCAGGAACGCATGTGTATCCTGTTTCCTTTTTATGAAAAAACCAGTTGGAGTGTATTTTTCTCTCAAACTGGCTTAACAGAGAGTGGAATCTACCAGCTGATAAAAAATTCAGCTAAGGTGTTTACACCTTTTCCATGCTAGGGTTGCCATACGTCGGAAGGTCAGACAACTACTCTACCTGTAAAGCCTTTCCTCCTCCCAGGAGGGGAGGGGTTGTGATCGGGAGATGATTCCCGCGTCATGCAGGGGGCGCTCCACCCCCTGCTTCAACTCCAGGGCTGGCGCCACGCCCCTCCCCAGTTGGGCACCCAATAGGGAAGCTCGACGGGGGAGTGGCTTGCTGCTCAAACGCAGCCGCGCCAGCGATCCCCACCATTGCACACACATTTTATTTGAGTCACCCGCCCTCCACTCCCTTAGATTAGCTGTTCCTGAGACTTTGCTATGGACCTCTGGTTAGCCGCCCTGTTTAACCAGGGGGCCTGGTAGGAGTTTTTTCCAATTGGCTAAATTGGCCTGGCCTCTTGGTTTTTTTCGCCTACCTCATAGCAACCGTCACAACTTTCGTGGTATTTGGCAGTTAGGCATTGGAATGTGTTGTTGGTGTTTCGGGTGGCAAGGTGTGGCCATTGCCTTCCCCGACAATTTTGGGTATTCCATTAAAGGAATCCGGCGGTTGTGGATCCTGTCCGATGCCCGTGTGGCGGGGGGCCATGGCACGACCCTCGGTGACATCAGGAAGGGAGCCTATAGTTGGATTAGCATCAACAGGCTCCCCCTACTGGTGTTTAACCCCTCCTCAGACTCACCCCTCTACGAGTGGGTGGAGTCTAATGTTCCGTGGTCCAATGCCTAAGCCAATACCTTCTCACATGCTGTAATCAATAAAGTTGTGGTCTTCACCTTACCCATTAACCTTACATTCTGAGTCCACGTGTCTTTATTCCCCAAGCGGGATCGGGTCCTCGAATCACAGAAGTCTGAGCAGGCACAGATGAGACTGATGGTGCAAACATGCAGTGACTATGGATGGGGTAAAAATAGTACCACCACTCAAATGGACACATATTGGAATGAATCAGATACTAATTAGCAATGGGAAAACTGTGGTGATGTAAACATCTTGTTGGGGTGGGGGGTGGGGGTTGAAGAACAAGGAGGTTAGAAGCACAGTCATAAAAACAGACTTCAGTATACTCTAAGGTGAAAATGTGAATACAGCTTAAGAACAGGAATTTCATGACATATGCAAGAGAAATCAGAAGCTCCAAGTGTCCCTCTTTTCCAGGGCATTTACAGAAGCCATCCTGTTTTCTGATTTGATCCTGGAATGTCCCTCTTTTCCTTATTTTCATCAGAGAAATGTTGGAGGGGAGGGGATGGTAGGATGTCCCTATTTTCATTTGAGAAATGTTGGGGGGTATGGAGTTATGTGACCCCTGAGCCAAGGAGATACAACCTTTAGAAGACATCTGAAGGCAGTCCTGTATATGGAAGTTTTTTAATGTTTAATGTTTTGTTATGTTTTTATATCTGTTTTAAGCTGCTCTGAGTGGCTGGGCTAACCCAGACAGATAGGCAGCGAATAAATTATAAAATTGTTGTTGTTGTGGAATAGGACAACCCTATTTTCACTGGAGAAATGTTGGAGGGTATGGAGAAATCTGCTCCAGTTGCTTCTTTGTAAGGGAATGGGAGCCTCAAACTCCAATTGCCACTGAAAATATTATTGGGGTTTTTGTTTTGCATTTTAACACGGGGGGGGGGGAGTTAAGCTATACAGAGGCAAACTATGCTCAATGAAATTAACACTGCCTTATCTCCACTTACGGACAGTTCTTACATGCCTCATTTATTTATTTATTTATTAAAGAGCTCTGGTGATCCACATGAGAATTTAAGAGTCCCGCAGCTGGATCAAGCCAGTGGCCATTTTCATTCAGCATCCAATTCTCGCAGGAACCTGGGCTCCTCCCAGATGAATGATATTTCTGCAACAGATGAAGGTGTGGTGTGGTGGTGGTGGTGGTGGTGTGTGTGTGTGTGTCAACACCACCTTGAGTTCATTGGAGAAAAGATGAGATGGAATATATAATAGTAAAGGTAAAGGTACCCCTGCCCGTACGGGCCAGTCTTGACAGACTCTGGGGTTGTGCGCCCATCTCACTTAAGAGGCCAGGGGCCAGCGCTGTCCGGAGACACTTCCGGGTCACGTGGCCAGCGTGACAAAGCTGCATCTGGCAAGCCAGAGCTGCACACGGAAACGCCGTTTACCTTCCCGCTGGTAAGCGGTCCCTATTTATCTACTTGCACCCAGAGGTGCTTTCGAACTGCTAGGTTGGCAGGCACTGGGACCGAGCAGCGGGAGCGCACCCCGCCGCAGGGATTCGAACCGCCGACCTTTCAATCGGCAAGTCCTAGGTGCTGAGGCTTTAACCCACAGCGCCACCTGCGTCCCCAGAATATATAATACTGTAAAGTAAAAAAGCAGCTTAATCCCAGCGCTCCCTGCAACGGCTCGCCCCTCAGGTTAGTGGGGATCGTATGTTTAAAGCACAAGACCAAAGAATCCTGGGAACTAAGGGCACTTGGAAATGTAGCTCTGTGATGGGTAAACTAGTTTCCAGTATTCTTTGGTGGGAATCACAGGCTGTGCCAATGTACCATAAGACAATTATTATCATTTTCTTATGCATCTTTAACCAAATGCCCCCTTTTCATTTTGAGTTTTTTCCCTACCATAGTAGCTCTATTCACAGTATAAAACATTTCAAGTAAATGGAATAATTAAAAAGACAAGGGTAAAGCTAAGCTATCAAGGGTTACACAGCCACACTATGGTCATTTGCATTTGGATATTCTGGAGTAGCTCTATTCCAGCAGCATGTAATATTGCAGCCAGCAGTGGGTGGGTTACCAAGTAATCCTTGGTTATAAGAACAGCAGAGTTTTACAAGCATCCTTAATGTAATCTTACCTAATTTCCTCTATGAAACGTTGGCATGTGCCTTGGGGGAAGGGGAGTGGAAAAGTCTGCTGGATTCCCCAATTTTCTCAATTTTCATATTTCTAAACATCAAGGATGCAATCACAATTCTAAATTAAGGGGGGACATTTTTTAATAAATAAAAATAACCATTTGATGATAATTGATAAATGTGGTACATTTTTTTAGGGGGAAAGTGTACTATAACTTTGCATTCCTTATGCATAATGCAGTCACTTCTGTGTAATCTGCTCCCTGGGATCTGAATAAATTAGTGCATATGCGGTACTAAAGTGCATGATTAATTGCATTATTATGTTCAAATCAAAATCAGTTGGCGGGGATAGCCAAAAATAAAAGGTTTGTTGCAGTATGGGATCTTGATTAATACTTAAGTAACGCTGAAATAACAAGCCAGTAATTTGAGGGAAGGCTTGTTAGAGAGGTGGAATGTTTTTTAATACCAGCTCTTTAGTAGGAAATAGCACTTTGGGGGCATTTGTGGCAGAGAAGTGTGGGATCAGGCCTCCTCTCCTCTCAGCTGGTGAACAGAAGGTCCCTGCTTTAAACCTTGACATGTCCCACCTCAAACCCTAGAGAGCTGACGTTAGTCAATGTTGGCAGTAGTGAGCTAGATAGACCAAAAGTCTGACTTGGTATAAGACCACTTCCTATTTTCCTAACTCAGCATACACTGTTTATCACATTGTTTATCCTTGCCACTCTCCCAAGAGCACAGAGCATCCCAAATGGGGTTATCCAATTTTATTTTCACAACAACCCCATAGGGTATAAGCAGGCACAATAGAGAGTAATTGACTTCAAAAGGCCAACCAGCAAGCTTCATGCTTGATCAGAAATTTGGAATAAAGTCTTTTATGACACTAAAGCAAAAAACAGCAACAAAAACTGTCATCTGGGGGAAGCCTTTCCATCAGGCTGCCTCAGTAGGAGAGATGGGAAGCAGAAGTCTCACTCCATCAGCTTTGCTGAAAGACCAGCTCCATTAAGCACCTCCTGTGCCTGCTGGTCAGTACAGGAACAACTGTTTAGAAATTGGTGCCAGAGTTTTGGTTTTTATTTTCCTCTTCCCTCCCTGTCCCATTTCCTTTGCACGCTCTCTCTCTCTCTCTCTCTCTCTATATATATGTATATTCCCGCTGGTGGGGACTCTCCTGTTCTGGTAGCTTTTTGGCCTGAAGAGTTGGCTACGAAAGCACGTACAGGACACCCCTCTCCCCCACACACTTCAGACCTTTCTGAATTGAGGAGAGTCTGAATGTGGATTCTAAGGGCCTATCTAGACGACCTATATATTAAGCTTTCACCCTCATTTGCTTGCACAAAGCTCACACAGAAATCAGATTATGTCCAGCCTTTACTGAGAATTCACTCTGAATTGTTTGCACGGAGGTTAGACAACAATGGACATTTATCCTTCAATTCAACCTGGTTTGCTTGCAGGGTGTTTGGATGTCTTCCCATTAATTATCTGTTAATTGCAGATTTTTTAAAAAAGGTGGTTTTGTTGCTCTAGGATGACAGGGCACTTTAATTGTGCAAATTTCCTGTTATGTTCTTGAATACCAACAGACCTAAGTGAGTTTGGTGAATGCATGTTCAATTCTCCTCGTTACCAGGAACCTTAAAAAGGTTCCCTTTTATGGGGAGATTCTAAGCCTCTTGAGTAGGGATGGGGGAGAAATTGATTCAGTTTGCATTTAAAGCTGAATCTATCCTTTTTGCACTATTCAAAATGGTATGAGAACTGAAACACAACCATCTTTCAAAATTCATACTTCTCTGAATTTTGTGATGCTGCTCACCGGTGCTTACAAATGGGCATATATTAGAGTAAAGTTGGCATAAGAATGCATACATCAATTAAAATAACATACAAAATGTAATTATGCTAAATAAAATTACTTGCAAAATGTGTTTGTTAGTCAACACTGCATACAAAAATGTGTGTGTTAGGAAAAAAATCACACTAAAATGCTGAATTGTTTTCATGAAGTTTTCTTTTTCAATAAAAATATTGCAAACTGCTGCAGAAATTTTGAGGACTAAATTTAAGACGGGGGGGGGGGTAAGTAATGGAGAGAACCAAAATGATCAGATTCTTCCATCTCTAATGTTCAATATTCCCTCAAGACATTGGCAGGTAACAGATAATACAGACAATTTATCTAGTTCTCTCTTTTTGGCTTCTGTAATCTACCATCTAACTGGGAGGAGCCCAGCTTCAGGCTCCTGTTTTCAGAATCCTGTGTCTATAAGACCAACCTCAACCCCCTCTTACACCAGAGGACAGGATTTAGAGCCACTCCGGGTGCCTGCTCTTAGATCTAAGTAACAGCCCAAAATTAACATCAGATAGGATCTGAGGACAGTCTCTTCATCCCTCCCACAAACATGCTAACGGCATGTTTGGAGAAGTGGTGTAGCTCAGAGGTAGAAAACATGCTTAGTGTGCAGAAGGTCCCACCTTCAATCTCTGGCATCTCCAGATAGGACTGAAAAATATCCTGATCTGAAGCAGTCTATATAGACAGTACTGAGCAACATAGACTAACGGTATGACTTGGTATAAGGCAACTTCCTATCTAGCAATATTCCTTTGAGATTTCTTTCCTCTCCTGTTACCTATGGGAAGCCCACAAGCAGGACATGAGTGCTATAGTCATCTTCTGCTTGCGAACCACTGCAACTGGTATGAAGAGATATACTGCCTCTGAGTAAGAGGTGACATGACAGTTTTTAAAATTATGCATGCCTTAGAAAGAGTGGATAAAGGAAAGCTCCCTCTCTCATAAGACTAGAACTCATGGACATCCAGGGAAGCCAAATGTTGGAAGATTCAGGACAGGTAAAAGACAGTACTTATTCATGCAGCACATAGTTTAACTATGCACCCCACTCCAGTCTCTCTCTCATGAGCACATGCACACACTACTCATCGCAATGAAAGTTAATTAGCTGCTGCATTAATAAAAGCACTGCATTATTGCTGCCACACTAGAATTGGAGATGCTTTGCATCAGATGTCTCACTGGTAAATACTGAATACAAATGTGCAGCATTACAGCCATGCTTCTTTCAATGATAGCTTTTGCTGAGTGCAAAAGTAAAGAGCTTCTGAATCAAGTCAGCAAGTGCAATCCCTGCCCTCTTTTCCTGAGCCTTAAACGACACCTCTCTCTTGTACTTTTCATTATCTGAACCATAGGTGCCAACTCCTAGGGACCATGGGGGCTTCAGCCCCTGCAGTAAAATGTTTGAGTGGGCCAGGCCCCACAAAGTTGATGGGCAATTGCCATTCAAATGGTGTGCATGCACCGTGTCATTTCATTGATTATGTGGGGTGGGACTTACCTGGGCCCCCATAATATTTCATTCAAGTTGGCACCCCTGATCTGAACCTTCTGGAGTCCCATATCGCAGCAAGGAGAGACATTGTGATTGTGGTTAATGAATCCCTTCTAGAGTTTGTTTGATGCAGAAATCAGCGTAAAACTCACCCGTAGCTACTTTTATTATTATTATTTTTAAAGGAAATCTGAAATAAGACCTCTCAAAAAAACAAAACTAACTAACTAACTAACAAATTAAGAACATGGGAAACTGGCTTTATATTGAATCTGGCCATTGGTCCATTTAACTTATTCAAATACCTAGGCAAACTCTCAGAGGATAAGACTATAAGCGACATATGGTAATGATGGCTCCAAATTCAGAGGAAGGATGTCTCTGTCAGTAGCGCAGCAGTGATTAGCTGGGCAGAGCAAGGTGGGGAAGGAATGCATATGGAGGTCACTGATGGTCACCTAGAAGGGTAGGAGGAAGGTAGTGGGGAGGTCGGTGCTGAGGTAACATTGGGAGCACCATATTGGCTCTGCTGCAGTTCCCACTACATCACTGATTCATATCTCTACCTTCTGGTTACCAGCACTGACCTCCATGTTGGGAAGCCAGGTAAGCAACGCTATCCCATCCTGCCAACCATCACTAGCTTGTGTATGCCGGTTGCTGGACAACGACTTTGAGAGAGAGAGCTACTGCCCTCATGTCCTTTCAAGAGGTGTCTGGTGTCATCATTGGGGCAACCAGGATTCAGGACTTTAAAACAGGCTTCTGGCCTGATCTAGCAGAGCTCCTTCTTCTGTTCATATGGACTGCATTGATTGGAAGCAGATCTCAAGGGGTTTGCTGGGGATTGAACCTGGGACCTTCTGCATGCAAACCACAGACCCTTAGTGCCCCTATTTTCCAGGGACATCTCTGATTTAAAGAAGCTATCCTGATTTCTGATTTGATCCCAGAATGTCCCAGTTTTCCTTAGGGTGTCCCTATTTTCATTAGAGAAATGTTGGAGGGTATGGAGTTATCTGATCCCTGAGCCATCTGAATATTTTTTATGTTTTTTATATATGTTGGAAGATGCTCAGACTGGCTGGGGCAACCCAGTAAGATATGTGTGCTATAAATAGTAAAATCATCATTATGGAATGGGACATCCCTATTTCATCGGAGAAATGTTGGAGGGTATGAAACAAAAAATATGCTTTGCCCCTGAGCTATAGACCTTCTGCTGCCTTGTCAAATTGAAAGAGCCCAAGAATACTGTCATCATGCTCTTCACCCATAGTTATCAAGGGCTTTCCCAGTTAAGGAACTTTGCTTTTCTCTGCTGTTAATTGCTGATCATGTTTTGCACCTCGGGAAACACCATTTCCCCCTACAGTAGCCATCAAACAGGTTTTGCATCCGGGCAAATGTGTTGAACACACATTTCCCCTGCTTACTTCAAATTAAACATCAACTCCTACCATCACAATAATTTGCCTCAGTGACTCATGCGGCAATTGGGAGTTGACGCCTCTGTTGCTTATATTGTATTTCCTCCCCGCTCCTGTCTCCAAATCCCTTTTCCCTCTGACAGTACCTTGGAACAATTAGTTCTTTATATAAAGCACTTGGTTATATTTTGCTCTTCTTGTATTTTTAAATTTTGGAGAGTGGAGTTCATAGGGGTTCTTTTGTAGCTCAAAAGAGCTATGGGTTTTGTTTTGTTTTTGGTGTGTGCTTTTGAGAGGAGAGGGGCGCACTCTTCGCAGTTGAAACACATAACATTTCCACAAATAGACTTTTGTTTAATGTACCGTCATTATATTCTAAATTTGAGATACTTGCATAGGATTTTCCCCCCTTGCCCTTTAATTATGAGATTATCACTGGAGTTGTTTAAATCTTATCTAAAAGCATTTTCCTCTGATGTGAAAGTTTTTAGTAGGTGAATATTTGGGGTGGGGTGGGGTGGATATGGTAAAGCATTCCATCATGACAACTCAACCCTACTGTCTAAAGTGTTTCAGTTTCCTTACTCTGAGAACGACCCTCTGTAGTTAAAGGGTATGATGTTCTGTCTCTGCTGTTGGAAGCAGGATGCCTCTGAATGCCAGTTGCTAAGAATCACAAGTGGAGAGTGCTGTTCAGCAGTGTGAGCAGAGCCAGATTTAGGTTTGATGAGGCCCTAAGCAGCTGAAGGTAATGGGGCCCTTTATATGTCCAGCTGTCCTTTGTCAACAACAAATTGTCACTTTTTAGTGTTGAATATATGCTATATGGAAATTTATGAACCTAAAAAGGTAAAGGTAAAGGGACCCCTGACCATTAGGTCCAGTCACGGACGACTCTGGGGTTGCAGTGCTCATCTCACTTTATTGGCCAAGGGAGCCGGCGTACAGCTTCCGGGTCATGTGGCCAGCATGACTAAGCCACTCATGGCGAATCAGAGCAGTGCACGAAAACGCTATTTACCTTCTGCCGGAGTGGTACCTATTTATCTACTTGCACTTTGATGTGCTTTCGAACTGCTAGGTTTGCAGGAGCAGGGACCAAGCATTGGGAGCTCACCCCTTCGCGGGGATTCGAACTGCTGATCAGTAAGTCCTAGGCTCTGTGGTTTAACCCACAGTGCCACCCGTGTCCCATTTATGAACCTAAGAGTTATCTAAAGCCATTTGCACATAACAAAATATGTATTTTATCAAAGTAATTGTTGAACTTATATTTTGGAAATGTACATCCAGGTTATTTTTCTTTAATTTTTTGGGGGGCCCCAAGAGAGTGCCCCCCTAAGCTATAGCTTGTTTAGATTTTATGTAAATCCGGCACTGAGTGTGAGAACCAAACATTGGACTTGATTACCTTTGACCTGATCCAGAAGGGCTCTTTTTATGTTACTCATACTGGAATCAAATAATAAGATGATACATGTTCCAAACTCTACTGGATGAAATGCTGTTATGTTCTTAGATGTGGAATGAAGCACATTCCTCCCTGCCTGTGTTTCAGACCATATAGGATCAGAAGGAACACCATGAAAGATAAGTGGGAAGGTGGAGATCTAAGTAGTGAAATGTAACAACAAATGGAAGAGGTCAAAAGAAAACAAGAACATATATAGTGCATTTCCAGAAGTGGCTTTTACATCTTGTGAAAAAGCAGAAAAAAACACAAAAAGTATTAGGTAAGGGAAACGTAAGGGAAATGGAATAAAATGCTGTCTAAATACTGCCAGAAACTATGCAGTAAATAGTATAAGCAAACAAATCATATGGTTTTCATGAAGATGCAGTGGGAGTCTCCTGCTAATCAGTGATATATAATGACTTGGGGTTTTGTTTTGTTTTTTTGCTTTCATGTCTTATCTTCCAGTCATTTTAAATTCCATCTCTTTGAAAGGTTGTTTGCATGTGTCTGAAAAATAAAATGTGTGGGATCCAGACTTTGTCTTCCTGTTAAGCTTTTCTTGGAACAGCATGTGGCAGTTCTGCAGCAAACAATTAAAGCACACCCAACACACATTTTGAAGCACATAATTTCTCTGAAAGAATCTTGGGAACTGTAGTTTGTTAAGGATGCTGAGAATTATATAGCTCTGTGAAGGAGAGTCCACAGCTCCCATGATTCTTCCATGTGCTTTAAATGTTCACTGGATGTGCTTTAAATGTAGGGTGTAGATCTTCCCAAGGTCTTCTTGAACTCAGATGTGTTCCAACATCCTTTGATTTGTCCCTCTTTGCTTGGGAATTCTGGCTTACTTCTGAATTGTGCTTCCTTGCTTCACTACAGATTAACATTACTTCCTGGAGGGATCCAAGCACATACTTGAAATTTAGGTGTGTGCAACTAAAGTGAATTAAAGTGCTCTGTCCCCCTGGTGGAAAAATTAAAACATTGACTTTTGTGGTTAGGAACACGATTGGGAAATGAACTGAAGTGTATGGAGTGAATGTATGATTACTGAAAAGATGTGAAGACTTGAAATTTTTGTTGGAAGCCTCCCAGAGTGGCTGGGGCAATTTGTTGTTGTTGGTGGTGTTATCATGGCTTCTCATTATCATAAAACCTCCCTGCAGAGAAATCAGAAGAGTTGTTCAATAAAGATCAGATATGGGCTGCATTCCATATCCCTAATGTTTCCCTAACTTTTACTTTTCCACATTATAGTGGAGCTTTCACATAAAGTAAAAGCCACTTCTGGAAAACTAAGGAAATGTGGTGATTGTTTAGTACTTATTTCCATGTTGTTTGATTCCAGAAAAATCCATTTGTGGTATTTCAATCTGGAAAATTGTGAGAGTAAAGTGATTACATTTGATTTATAACTTTAATTTTAATTTTATTATTTATACCCCACCCATCTGGCTGGGTTTCCCCAGCCACTCTGGGTGGCTCCCAAAAGAGGACTAAAAACAGAATAAAACTTCAAACATTAAAAACTTCCCTAAACAGGGCTGCCTTCAGATGTTTTCTAAAAGTCAGCTAGTTGTTTATTTCCTTGACATCTGATGGGAAGGTGTTCCACAGGGTGGGCGCCACTACCGAAAGGGCCCTCTGCCTCGTTCCCTGTAAGCTCACTTCTCGAATGGAGGGAACCGCCAGAAGGCCCTTGGCGCTGGACCTCAGAGTCCAGGCGGAATGATGGGGGAAGAAGATGCTCCTTCAGGGATATTGGGCTGAGGCTCTTTAGGGCTTTAAAGGCCAACACCAACTCTTTGAATTGTGCTTGGAAATGTACTGGGAGCCAATGTAGGTCTTTCAAGACCGGTGTTATATGGTCTCAGCAGCCACTCCCAGTCACCAGTCTGGCTGCCGCATTCTGGATTAGTTATAGTTTCCGGGTCACCTTCAAAGGTAGCCCCATGTAGCCCCATTGCAGTAGTCCAAGCGGGAGATAACTAGAGCATGCACCACTCTGGTGAGACAGTGTGAGGACAGGCAGGGTCCCAGGCTCCAACTGCCTCAAGGCACTCACACAGGACCTTCATTTTCTACACTAGTTCTGATTTGAAAGAGAGGTAGAGCTTGGTATCATCCGCATACTGATGAACACCCAGCCCAAACCCCCTGTTCCCTCCGTGTTCATGGGCTAACCACAAGGGAACATAAGAATGCATGTGCGGCAAGTGATAGAACGTAGTGACGTTGTCCAATGACCATTGTTGTTGTGTCACATCATGCCCACTAGAGTGAATGAAATGTTGTGTAGATCAGTGAAAAAGGTCATGATTCCACAGCACAACAGGAACTGTGGTGCAAAAGGAACATTAGAAAATGAGCCAGAAGCACTAGCATAATCAGGGAAACTAATGGAATATTCCTTGAGCCTGAATGCACCCACAGTGTAGTCTTCCCATAAGCTTTCTGCAAGCAAATGGGATGAATACTCAATAAGCAGCTCATCTGGAAGAGCCCCCAAAATACCTTTTGGTTCTGATTTACACTTCTGTTCCAACTATGGGTTTCTCCATTGAACAAAGACTGCTGCTGACAGCTCAATATCTTGACATTTTACTTCTAAAGTCAATGTGTCATGGACGGAGTGCGTGACTGTTTCCCCTGCCCTGCCCCAACATGGGGAGAAGAAACATACTTCTTTGTGCTTTGTCTCTGGGAGAAGTAATCAATCTAAGAACCCTCAACTCAAGCTAGGAAATCAATTTTAACAGGAAGATAAAATCGCTACTGAAGGATGGTAGTCTATAAGAAACTAAGAGCAATAGAATCTTCTCTCAATTATCCTAAGCAGTTCATAATTTAATCTACCATAATATGATGACTTACGGGAAATGGCTTCCCTTTTCGTTTACAGAAATGTCACCTGCCTAAACAAAGGGTTCCAAGACTGTTTTCTCATAAAGCACTAGCACAGATTGGTTCTGGTGATCCACTGAGTACAAAGATTTAATATGCAGAGGCAGGGAAATAAATCATATAGTATGCATGCAATAAATTGATTTAATGACAGAGGTGGGGTGGTGGGAAAGTTGCAAAGTGGCAAGTTCTTTCGCTTGCGATATCTGTTTTCCCTGAAAATGCATGTATGAGAAGACTAATGTTGTTCATGAATAATACCAACAGGGGATTGAAAATAAACCTTAAGCTAAACAAACTTTAGCAGTGTCAAAGATGAAGAACACATTGTAAACATTAGATAATCTGACTTGAGGTCCCTTTGTTAATACAAGCTTGCACAGTCACATTTATTTCTCATAACAATTTTGCAGTCTTCCCATGCTATTAATTTGATACCACTGCTAATCTGCATCAAGGGCTTCCAAAGAACATAGTGTTTTGCAATAAATCTCTCTTCCCTCTCTCTTCTCTCCATCTTTGAGCATGTAATCAACTTTGCTTTCCATAGGCCACAGTCACACCATGCAGCACTATGGTGCCACTTTAAACCATATTGGCTCCCCCAAAATAATTATGGGAGCTGTAGTTTGTTAACGGTTCTGAGAGTTGTTAGGAGACTTCACTTGTCACCTGTCAGTCAGAGCTAACGTTCATAGTTTCCTGTGAAGAGGGAATGATGCTAAACCTTTCTTTTTAAGCCCCTGTCCTCTAACGATGGAGGAGGCATCTGTGGACATATATATGGAATTTGTAAGATATGACCAAAGCAAGCTTTTCTCAGCCTTTTGTATCAAGGTGCACTTGTTCATTATTGGTTGCTCTTTTGTTTTTGTTTTTAAAAAGCCCAGCTCATTATATGAATAAAAACATGCATACTAGATGTATAGAATGTATACTGTATTACTATGCTGTATTACTAGTATACTGTATTACTAGTTCTGTCATTTATGTAAATATGGATGGAGCATTTTGCAGGGGAAGATGATGGAGAGGATTGGTGGTGAGGTAGTTGCAAACATTCTTGGATGACACAGATTATTTATATCCATTCCATCCAGTATTTAGGAATGCACTGGCCTCAGTCCTCATAACACCCAGCCTTGCCTATTGCTCCCTTAAATATAAACTAGAAAGCCATGAATTCTTTATGTGTCTCTGGGTATACATGAATGAAATCAGAATTTGTAATTGGATTTTGTTGTATGTATCTGGGATGCTTTTCCAGGCACACGACTAATGAATATGCCATTAACTTACATTTATGAAAAGGACATTGCAAAATTGAGTCTCTTGAGCTGACAGGGGTGACGACATATTGCATATGGGCAAATCATTATTAATTTGGGTTGCATTAAAAATTGTTAATCATCAAGAACCCCTTCAGTATTAATACGGCTCTGTTGCACAATTTCAGGGGAATTTCAGTTTAATCTAAATTCTGATTAACGTCCCCCTCATAAATGTGTGTCTGAAAACGTTAGCTTACTTTGGCTTAGGGTGACATACAAGAGATGGGTCTGTTATGAACCAAACTGAAGATCACAGGTAAGAAAATAAAGACTTGTTCATTATTTCAGCTTCATTAAGATGTTACCTTTTCCATTACACCTATCTTCCACAAATACATATATAAGTTATGGATTGAAAGAACACATTTGTTTTAAATATCTTAAGATTTAAAGAGAGAGTTTTTGTGTGGAAAGCTCAGGGCAAAAAAATTAAAAATGCTTAGACATGGAGCATTAAAGCACAGACCTTCTGCCTGGAAACACTGGGGCAAAAGTAATTGTGGATAAGGCCTTGCTCTTCCCTCCCTCCTTGTAGGCAGTACCCACTTCTGTGATGAGAGCTTACATCTAAGCTGAGGTCACTACTCTTGAGGTCTTCTTCTGGCAACCATGGAACCTCTAACCCTCCTTCCACCCCCCCATCTGCACACACACTATGCAATTATAATGAGGTTATGTGGGTTACCTTTTTCTCCCTTGAAAAGTGCATAGAATAGAAGGAGGAAGCTAGAAGAAAAGTGATGTTCTTTCCCAGTTCCTCTTTCAGCTCTATGTGCTTTTCAAGACGCAGATTAACCCTACTGAACTGATTTTTGCATAGAAACATTGGGAAAACCATAGTTTTTGTTCTCAATTGCAGATGCATGCAGATTAACTGAATAATTATTTAAATGATTGATTATTCTACTCAAACACATGGATTGGATGTACGCTGACCTGTTTAATATTATTTCCCCCTATTAGAATGACATTAGATAAATGTCACAGGGCATAACTTGTTAATTAAAGCATTTTTACCTTGATCCCCCCACCCCCCTGCCAAATGTAAGTAATACCCGGCCACACCATTTTCCGAAACACTGTTTCTTTCCCTGCTGGTTGCTGGTTACTCTGTTCCTCCCTCTAGTGCCACATTTTAATACTTCCTCCATCCCACTGGAGGGGGGGGTCAGAGTTTGAATGCAATTAAAAAATTTGCTACATAGGGACATGTGAGCAGTGTTTCACCAGTGTAGCAGCATAAAACGATTAAACATTAAGCTATAAAAAGACAAGGTAATAATGCATAATGAATGTAAAAAGTAGACTGTCATGTGTCCATCAATTTTATCAAAAGCATTCCTTAACCCTTTCTTAATGTTAAAAACCATGAGAGTAGACCCCCCTTGGTCTAAGATTTCTTCAGTCAGGTGTCAAATGATGATCTCTCTCTCTCTCTCTCTCTCTCTCTCTCTCTCTCTCTCTCTCTCACACACACACACACACACACATTGTCTTTCTGTTTGAAAGTTAAAAGTTGGTCTCTTATCACTGTGAAATTCAGCTGGTGTTCCTTTCATTGTGTTATATTATCTCCTGGGCATCCCTGACCTCTGCTTTGCAGTGAGTCTAATAGGGATGAGCAGAAACAGCTCCTGTCATATAATTCCAAAGGATGACTGGTCTCTTGACAGTTTTTCAGCAATATTTTAAGAGAATATGCCACCCCACCCTCTACTTCTTCTATCGATGAATTTGGCATGCAGAGAGAGTGAGTTTTATATCTCACAAACACAGAGATTCACCAGGGTATAAAACATGGATGGGAATGAAGGAGGCATGATCCTTAGAGGTCTAAAAGCAGAGAGGCAGAAAGTTTCAGAGCTCTAGGACAGTACATCCTTTGGGCCAATGTCAGCTCAATAGCACAATAGGAGGGGCTTTAAACAAAGAGCCAAAGAAAACCCCATCCACACTAACATCAATGATAGAACTAGAAGGTAAATATTTCTTGCTAAGTCCCTCTTCTCTAGGCATGGAGAAGGAACCTGTTGCAAATGCACTTATACACGGAATTGGCAGGTAGGTAGGGCCAAACCAAGCTTTTCTCAGTGTTTTGCATCAGTGGCTCACTCATGCCCAATTCATTTGTGCATTATTGGTGGCTGATTTGTTTTTGTATTTTAAAAAGCCCAGCTAATCATTTGCATAAAAATGTATATTATATACATAAAAGAGTCAAACTCCATGCTATACTGCATTTCTGCAGCTAAGTTTTTACTATGCAACATCTTTTTATGCAGCCATATGCATAGTTGTGTGATTCTGCTCATATGCTGGTTACTTAATGAAAACCTGCATGTGCATATATTAAATCGGTTCCCCCCTTAAAGAGTGCATGTATTGCGGTGAGACCTGGACAACCGACACCCTGTGTTGTGGGTAGGTACAATTGGTCAGCCACAACACCCAACTGGTAGATCCCTCAAAGCTGGGTACAATCTGGCCAATGGGATGCAGTCTAAACGGATTGAGGGACCTATATATACCCATGCATGTGACCTAGAGCTTCTTCTAGGTCAGAACACCTGCCCACTAGGTCGGAACACCCACCCACTTCTCCCTACTCTTAGGGCTTGTCGCACTTGACCTTGCTATGTTGTGGTGTGTCATCTATCGTTGGGACAGGGGCACGGCACGAATTTTCCCACTTGGCTGATTGGCTGTTGCCATTTGGGTTTTGCCTGTCACATAGCAAATCGTCACAACTTGTAAGGTTGCGGATAGGCACTGGTTCAGGTGATAGGGATGGGAGAACGCTCTCGCCATCCCTATGTGAAGGGTTTTCCGTTAAAGGAATCCAGAGACTCGATAGTTTGGTCAACCCCTGAGAGCGGGTTGTGCCTGTGCCTGAGTCCGGGGGGAGGGACATTTGGGGGGCAGAGTTAGTCTGTGCCCAGATTTCCGCTTGTCCAGGTGTTCACCCTTGGCTGACCTATGCTGGTACCCTGGGTCAGCACTACCTGCATGGCAGGGCACTAGTCAAACCAGAGCCTATGCAATCAGTCACTTTCTGTAATCAATAAAGTTGTGGCCTAAATTCTGCCAAAAACCCAAAATTTGAGTCAAGTGTGAATTTATTTAGGGAGGAGGTTTCTGGGTCTGAACACGCAAATGTGTGTTACATGTGCAATATAATATAAAAGCATATAATAATGAACATAACACTACTTGTAAAAAGCTACACTTGTTTGTATTTTTATTAATTATTGTTATATGTCATTTATTAAATTTGCTCTACATCTGGTTTGCAACAGTACTGGTAAAAAGCGAAGTTGTTTTTCATTGAGAGCCAGGAATGAGGCAGGAAATTTTTGAGGGTGTGTGTGGGATACAGTATGAGCAGATAAGCTCAACAATGAGCTTCTACCCCTGCTCTCCTCAAAACGGAGTATATGGTAAATGTCCAAAGGCCTTTCCTTTTCCTTTCAACCCTGACAGCCAGGTTGATGAAAATGACTCTCCCACCTTTCAAAGATTCCTGTCCCTTATCTCTCCCTTACTCACCCCTCCGCCCCTTTGCATAACAGCATGGAGACAGTGAGGTACACAGACAGTAAGCTCTTGCTTAACCTGTGTCTCAGGATATAAGGAAATAGGAAATATGAAAGCACTGGAGTGGAAAGATGACGATCTCTGATTTGGGTTTCTTCCTCAGTTGCAAAAATCTCACTCAGGAATGTGTGGTGTCAACATTTATTCTTGCCCTATTAAGAGGGCAAGTGTGGAGGGTATGTATTTGCAGTAAAATTCAAGCCTCCAGAGTAAAGGCCAATGACTGGAAACAGGAACAATAAAATAAATAAATAAATAAATAAATAAGACCATGGTATTTTTTGAAGGTTGCATCAGGCAGTAAATAAGCAAAGTTCATTCATTTCTCTCTCACACTCACATGTACATGCACCATCATGAAGTCCTCCCTACGGCAACTCAGAAAATATTTCATACCAATAAAGCTTGCACCCTACAAATCAAATTGTCAGCATCTTAGGCATACACTGTACAATTGGGAAGACAAAAGCTGGCTTTGTCTTGCAATAAGCGGATGCCCTTTTCACTGTTGACACGCACGGTACACGCAGGAAGGAAGGGTGACCTCAACATGACCAGAAAAAGGATCACCATATTTTTCTAGCCTCCTGGAAAGAATAAAAATTGCTCCTTCACATTTCCCCACTCCTTCCTCAGCCAATTAATACATTATCTACCGGCAACAGAAGGGCTAAGTCTGTTAGTGGGTAGGCCCTTTCCCAAATCTAGTGGAGTTTTTTTGTGGGGGTGGTGGTGGTAGATCCATCGTTTCTATTGCCTAAGGCACAATAAGCTGTTGGCATTCACTTTGGAGGGGGTAGAATACTGGTTTAATTACCCAAAGGCCAATGTGAGGTACATGAAGGGCAACTGCAGGGGTGGCTTTATAGTTAGATAGCGGGTGGCACTGTGGCCTCTTGGGCTTGCAGATCGGAAGGTTGGTGGTTCGAATCCCCATGATGGAGTGAGCTCCCGTTACTCTGTCCCAGCTCCTGCCAACCTAGCAGTTCGAAAGGATGCCAGTGCAAGTAGATAAATAGGTACCACTGCAGTGGGAAGGTTTCTATCACGGGTTTCCGTTGCGTCAGAAATGGTTTAGTCCTGCTGGCCGCATGACCTGGAAATCTGTCTGTGGACAAACGCTGGCCTCCTCAGCCTGAAAGCGAGTTGAGTGCCACAACTCCATAGTTGCCTTTGACTGGACTTAATCATCCAGAGGTCCTTTACCTTTACCTAGATAGATGTACTGGGCAACTGACCAGGGTACCATACTTTAGAGCCCCACAAAATATTGCACAAAATCCTGTCTATCTCCTTTATAGTCAGTGTCAATCAGCCTTGCCTTTAACTCAGTGGCACTGTAGGTATGCAAGTCCTTCCCTACAAAAAGAACAGGCGGCTGGTGCCCCCCTCCCTTTTAAGCCAGATCCATCCATGCCAGTAGTACCCTAGTTCATTGGCCAGGAGCTGTCCCAGTATCCTTTTTTCTGCAAAGGCCTAATTGTTCACTTCGCTCAGGATATAGCAGGGTGGCAGAAGCCAATTCGTTTCAGTAAGGGGAAGGGGGAAGAAGGAGGAGGAGGATATGGCACCAGAAGGTAACACAGGGTTCTTCTAAGCTTGGCAACAAAGTGCTGGCATAACTCATTAATACAGCAAGTGGTTCATATGTTCAAGGCCACATACTGAATTAAAATAAAAGTACTAATAAGGTTAAGTAAGCTTTCCCCCAGAAGTTTCCACATTTTAAAGAGGTAAACGGACCCCTGACCATTAAGTCCAGTCACGGATGACTCTGGGGTTGCAGCGCTCATCGCGCTTTATTGGCCGAGGGAGCCGGTGTACAGCTTCTGGGTCATGCTGCAGGTAAATTTTAAACTCTGCTAACTAGATGTTAAACTCACATAAGTGAGTAAGAGGAAAGGATAATTAATAAATTAATAAATACTATCCTAAAGTTCTGGTTAGTAAAGCTTTTGAATTACAGTGGTACCTCGGGTTAAGTACTTAATTCGTTCCGGAGGTCCGTACTTAACCTGAAACTGTTCTTAACCTGAAGCACCACTTTAGCTAATGGGGCCTCCCACTGCCGCTGTGCGGCTGCTGCGCGATTTCTGTTCTCATCCTGAAGCAAAGTTCTTAACTTGAAGCATTATTTCTGAGTTAGTGGAGTCTGTAATCTGAAGCATATGTAACCTGAAGCGTATGTAACCCGAGGTACCACTGTATATTTATGGGTCTGGACAATTTTTATTCCAAGGGGAGTCAGTTTTTATGCATCCTATGGTTTCAAGCTGCGCAATATTAATACAGTGGTACCTCGGGTTACATACGTTTCAGGTTACACACTCCGCTAACCCAGAACGGACCTCTGGAATGAATTAAGTACTTAACCCGAGGTACCACTGTATCTGTAATACTGGTCACTCTTTTGTGTACTTATCAGTGAAAGAATGAAAAAATACAGGAGGTCAGCATCAGGAGATCTGGTTAAAACAATGCCCACTGATGACACCAGAGTTGACATATTCCCCATTGATTCGATTTCTGCATTTGGTGGTGTTGAGCATCAGGAAAATCCAGAGCTGGGAGGAGAAGCTCCATGACAGTTGGAAACGCCATTCAACACTGCAAAATTAACGGGGTACATCAAGCTCAGATCATCAGTTGTTGAACTGAATATCTGCTTACTGGTAGAGCTTTCCCACCAGCACCATGAAAATTAACTTGACCAAAGAAAATTCCAGCCTGCAATTCTATACACTCTTGCTTGAGAGTAAATCCTATGGGATATAGTAGGACTTAGGTAAAGGGACCCCTGGCCATTAGGTCCAGTCGTGGCCGACTCTCGGGTTGTGGCGCTCATCTCGCTTTATTGGCCGAGGGAGCCAGGGTACAGCTTCCGGGTCATATGGCCAGCATGACTAAGCTGCTTCTGGTAAACCAGAGCAGCGCACGGAAACGCCGTTTACCTTTACGCCGTGGTACATATTTATCTACTTGCAGTTTGATGTGCTTTCAAACTGCTAGGTTGGCAGGAGCAGGGACTGAGCAATGGGAGCTCACCCCGTTGCAGGGATTCGAACCGCTGACCTTCAGAGTCCTAGGCTCTGTGGTTTAACCCACAGCGCCACCCGCGTCCCAATATAGTAGGACTTACTTCTGAGTAAATATTCATAAGATAGTACCATTTCCTCTCTCTTTTACTCCTTGAGTGTAGAGCAGTCGATTTTTAAGGGAGGGTTGTCATGTGACAGGATTTCTGCCCTGCACTGGCTATTTACTATTGCTGCAAATGCAGTAGAAAAAGGAAAGGTTGCATTGCTCACCCAGGTGCCAAATTTAAGCAAATTGTGCAGTTTAAAGAAAAGGATGGATTCATATCTGATGTAAAATCTTTGAGGAAGACATTGATTAAACAGAGCTGATGACTAAGATCAAGAACATTTTTAGGTTATATAATCAATTACAAGAAAAATGCACAGTTTGGCAACCCTTCAATTTATTCATGAGCATGATGTTTAAGATATTTACCCCCAATTTATCTGCAGTACTTAACATTATTCATTTGGTAAGAGGTCCTTTTCAAAGTTGAAATAATATTAAATAATTGTGTGTGTATTTCTATGTGTCACAAGAATGTCAGGGTTACTGACCCTCCAAGTGTCGCTATTTTCCAGGGACACCCCTGATTTAGAGAAGCTGTCCGAGGTATGGGCATGGGATTATCCACACCTCCCCCCCCCCACAAGGCAATCCTGTATAGGGAAGTTTTTTATGTTTATTGTTTAATGATGTTTTTATATATGTTGGCAGCTGCCCAGAGTGGCTGGAGCAACCCAGTAAGATGTGTGAGGTATAAATGGTAAAATTATTGTTATGGAATGGGACATCCCTATTTCCATCGGAGAAATGTTGGAGGGTATGGGGTTAGACTGGTTTCAGTTGAACATAAAAGTGGGATTGGTTTGGCTTCCAAGAAGGCTTTAAAAAAGTGCATTTCATTAAACACAGTACTAGAGAATGACTCATAAAATTAATCCCTGTACCATTATTTATCAAGGGACTGGCTATCACCAATTTGCCCTATATCCCTCCTTCTATGATATCATACCATATGCCTTCCACACAGGGCTGGCTGCTGTTTCTGTTTACATGAGAGGATCACCTACAGAGACAATGACATGCTCCTTTTTATTTATATTCATGTATTTACAGTGTAGTGTTGAAATAATGTAATATTATCTGCTCCATGTTTAATTAAAAAAATAAGAGCCCCCAAATAACCCTCTTGTCCAGGGCTCCTAAAATCCCAGGATTGCCACTGGTGGCTAATGTGGGTTCACTTGCATCACCAGTGTTACTGCAATAACCCAGAACCTCAAACATTTCCATTGTCATTCACACAGTCCTGGGATCTTGAAGATGGCAGAAAGCATTGGGGGGGGGGATAGCATCAGGCCCAGGAACCATATGCAGCCTTATCTGTTTCTTCGTTCACCCTACTGAGGACACACGCTCCAGTCCACAACCCCCATCTATTCCGTGCCCTCCCCTGGTGATTTTACCTGGCTAGAATGTGTCCTTCAAGCTGTGATAATAACTCTTGCTTCTCTGGATGGAAGATGGAGAGTGTTGTGCATCTGACATAGGGATGGAGGAGAAATGCAATTCTCATTTAAATACAAACTTACCTAAAAATTTTGTGTCCTTTCATGATACCCAAAATCTGCTGCCTGAGGCAGCCACTTGTTTGTTGTACATCCTTCAGCATGGTTGCCTCAGAAAGCACCACTGGGTGACTCCTGAAACGTGCTGCTATAGCAGTAAACTTACCACGTTACAGGGTGGGCAGTAGCAGACTCAAGTGGCAGGGAAAGGGCTCATTAGGTAGGAACCTCCTTGCCCTCCCCTCCTTCTCATTCTGTCAACAGAGGAGCTCAGGATGAAATACTCCATGGGTGTTTCAGTCTACCTAATGATAGGACCAGCTCTGTGCCCCCTCAAGGGCATGGCAACAATGTGTGTCTCCTAGGATCAGAGATAGCACACCACTGAATGACAGCTGCTGTGGAATATTACTGGAAGAGGGGTATTGTGCTCATGTCCACTCTCCTCCAGCTCCAGGGGGATCTAGTTGGCCACTGTGGTGAACAGGATGGTAGTCTGGATAGGTCTTTGGCCTGCTCCAGTAGGGAACTTCCAATGACCCACTGAAAGACCTCTGTTTTGAAATCTTGCTAGTCAGGACAAACAAATGCTGGAGAAAGTAGTAGGTTAAAATGCTATGGTTGTTTTCTGTTATGTCATATATAAAATGTTTCTATATTTAATACAAAAGGGGTCACTTGGAAGGTTGCTGCGTGATGGCAAAAGGGTGGGAGGGGGAGTGAGAAGACGAACATTAGAAGCTTTCCTACAAAGTTTTAATATTTCACTACAGTATCCCATTAAGCAAACAGTCCCCCCCCCATTGACATCTAGTAAATTTTGCTAACATTAACATTACATGTCTACCACTTATTTAATTTTTCATTGTGTTATGCTGACAGTTACAAGGCCATGGAAACCCCATAGGGTGTGAGGAAAAAGAGAGTGAGAAAGAGCACACAAAACAAACATATTCATGCAACTGACAGGATCATATATAAGCATATAAAGCTTTAATTTTTCAAATGCATGTAGAAGAGAGATGATTTTTTTTTGTATCATTTAGGACAAAGCTCTAAATGTATGTTTCTAGAGATCTAACAGGAGTGTTATTGCCTGAGGTTGCATTCCATCAAAACGGAGAGTCAAAGGATAAGACAGTCTTCAAAATTAATTAGATTTGCAGTTAGCCTTTGGTCCATTCTAAATAGCCCATTTTCCATCTTTCTATAGATCAGACAAAGACAATGAGAAGATCCTGAGGCAAAATCCATCCCCCCAAGTATTCCTAGCTGGCTCCTTGATTTTACAGACACCCCACACACCTCAACAAGTTTCTCTCAGATGCTCATTCCTACACACAAGCTGCAGGAAAACGGTTATGAAGGGATGAGAGCTCTGCTCAAGATTCTGTTGCTGTTTGGGCTTGGAAGGAAATGGTTAATGAGGAATGCAGGGAAGCACAGGAAGCTGCTTTATCCTGAGTCAGACCATTGGTCCATTTAGCTCAGTACTGTCTGCACTGATTGGTCGTGGCTCTCCAGGAAAAGAAAGGAGTCTCTTCTGGAGATGCCATTGGGAGCTGAACCCAGGGCATTCTGCATGCAAAGGAGATGCTCTACCACTGAGCTATGTTCCTTCCCCAAATACTTAGACCATTTGGGTGTGTCTGTTGGAAATGTGGTGTTGAATGCCATCCTGATCTCTCAGCAGTGTGAGATTCCAGGGGTTCCAGTTGCTTACTCTGGGTTCATGTTTCCTTGGGAATGAAGCACAGCAGAGACCATGGTGTCTTTATGATATATGGTTACATACATACAACCTGAGCCTATGATGGAGGGGTTCACAGCATTAACACCACCAAAGAGTCTTTTTTCTCCCATAGCTGCATCCTTGGATTCCAACAGAAATCAGGCATGACCTGCTTCCTTCCCTTCCAGCTTCCAGTTTCTAGCTGTCTCTCACATAGCTCAGCTCTGGCCTTTGTCTTTTCTAACTATCAGTGATTTGAGGGAGAGGGGGCACCTATTTGTCACTTCTTTGTTACCTTAACGATCCATATTTAGAAGGTCATTATCAAGAAGTTTGTCTTGCTATTCCAACAATTTGAATCCTTCCTTTGATTTTAACACTGGCTGCATCCAGGAATACATCCTATCCCCCCTCATTAAGAGTGCCCCCCTCAGATATTTAATTGGGGGAGGGGGCAAAGATCTCACAGCCCCTGAGAGTTGGTTCCTATGCCAGAAGGTAGGAATTGAAGGAATTGATTCAAGTTACAAGAAAGGAGAGTCCAACTAAAAGTCAGGAGGAAAATTTTGGATAATTAGTGCTCGCCATTGGGGCATGGTGGAATCTCCTTTCTTGGAGGTTTTTAAGCAGAAATTGGATGGCAAACTGTCATGTATGCTTTAGCTGAAATTCCTGCATTGTAGGGGGCTGAATTAGACAACCATCTGGATCCCTTCCAACTCTACAATTCTGTGATTCTATGATCACCAGTGGTCCATGCAATTTATTTAGGTGGTCCATCACATGTCCACATTCATTATCCATATGGATTTTAAAGTGTATTTTAAATGCTTTTTTATCTATTACATTGTATTTACTGTAATTGTATTACAGTTTGAATTTTAATGAATGCAAATTGTAATAAAATAAAATGCAATATAAAAAATGCAAGAAGCAATTAAAATACAATTAAAAATCATACAGCATCCAACACAACAAATCATAATGTCTGCAACAGGAACGGAAAAATCATTAAGTGGGTTGCCAAGTCCATCAGCAATTTTTGAGTGGTCTGTGGTTTTGTTTATAAAAAGTTTGGAAACTACTGTTCTAAAGCATGTGGCTTCACCTCTACAAATTCTGTTTGCATTCTGTTTATTTATAAAAGTATTTTCGTACACCTCCAGAAAATAACTCCTAGGGGCCATGGGGACTTGGGCTCCCACAATAAAATATTTGAGGGGTTCGGACCCCTGCAAAGTTGATGGGTATTGGCATTCAAATAATGTGTGTGCCCTGTGTCATGTGATCAATTATGCAGGGTGGGGCTTACCTGGGCCCCTGCAATATTTAATTCAAGTTGGGAGCCCTAGGTGGTGCATGACAGGAAATGCCATAAAGCAATACTAAATCACTAAAATGTCTTGCTCATCTTAAAAAATAAAATCATAAACAAAAACTGAATAGGCTTGCCACATTTTATTGCAAACCTATCACATTTGAATTATCTAAACCAATATGAAAATAGAAACATAGCCTTCTTTCAAAATGTATACTCCTATGAATTCTGTGATTCAGTTGTGTTTCAATCTAATGGAAATATCAGGGTTGTTTTCCGAGGCCTAATAAAGTTTTCAGGGGTATTTCCTTCCTGATGTAGAAAAAAGAAGAAGCTTGTGAACAGCTTTTGTGTTGATAGCTTGCAATTGGTGTTGGCTTTTTCCAAGCCTTTGTCATACATTATGTTCTAAATTTGTCTAATGTTTGCTGTAGCCACAGGAATGGGCAAAGTGATAAACAAGACTCACATTTTCTGTCACTCATCCTAATTGCCTTATGCTTGAAAGGCACCCAGGTCATTGCTATGCACAAATGCAAGGAAAATGCCATCTTTCATAACATGGTTCTGATATACATTTCAATTATCTTCCTTTTAGTAAAAAGCAGGCATGGCACAAATTGTGTATGATGATTATGTCCTTTTGCCCAGTTACAGCTTCTTATGCCATCAATGCTTGGAAGATTTTGAGCGACTGTCACTGCGTACATAAATAAGCATTTGAAACAGTTCTGCTTTGATGCATTTTCAAAGCAGCTTCTTACTGTACACCAAAGAAATTCACTTTCTGAAAACTAATATTGGAAGAACTACTTGGTGCATCATCTTAACTGGAGAGCCATTGTGCTAGTTCTACAAAGTATTGATATCTGCACAAATGAGAAAATTTATCCCCACTGTAAACCCAGCTCAGTTCAGCCTTTTTCTCCAAGAAGGTGTGAAAGACAGCATTGAAGGAATTTGGAAGCCACAAAATAGATGCCATTTTCTTAAGGAAACCATTTAAACCAGGAGTGAGGAAACTTTTCCAGTCTGAGGGCCACATTCTGTAACGGATAACCTTTTGGGGGCCACATGCCAGTGCTAGGCCAGATCAGAGGCAAATGGTGGAAGGGTGATTGCGGAGGTGTTAAACAATTCATGGGGCAGAGTTACTATTGAGTGCAGGGTAGTTGAGCGGTATCTCTTAGGGCTGTGCACAAATCCCCAGACCAAATTGTCCAGTTTTGGTCGCCTTGGGATTTGTCTGGATTGAATTGAATTGTGTCCACCCAGAATTATCTGGGATGGTTAAAACTTGGAAACCAGTCTCACACCAAGCAGTAGGCACAGCCACAGACAACAGTCATATGTCTCCTTTCTACCCCACATAATTAATGAAAAGTTCCTGTTTGCATTTCCCCAGCCAGCCACCATGGGCACATTATTGCAGGCTCCAAAAGTAAAGAGGCAACCAACATCTCTGTCTCAGTGCCAAAGCATCCAGGGGTGTAGGAAGGGGGGTGCGGGGAATGCGGTCTGCCCCGGGTGTCATCCTTGAGGGGGAGGACAAAATAGCACACCATGGGGGACGGCACTTACCGCGGGGCCTTGCCTGCAGCGCACATGAGCCACACGTCTCTCCTGGGACTGACATGGTGGCTCAGGGGCCCGCGCTGCCCAAAATGACAGCGTGGTGCTTGCGTCTGCCAGGTGGACTCTGTGGGCAGCTTGCCGTGGCGCCCCGGTGTGCGGATCACCACAGCACCCCCAGGGATGGTTCACCCCGCATCAAGGTAACTAGCAAGGTATTTATCTCTCTGAAGCATGAGTTTAAAGGCTTCAGTGTCAGGGATGGGAAAGGTTCAGATGTCCAGAAGTTGTTGGACCACAGATTTCATCGCCGTTGACCCTTGGCTGTGCTGACTGGGCAAATCTGAGATGGAGAAATCTGTCAATTTCGAATTATCTTAGGATCTCATTATCCCAATCCTAAATTCAGTTCTCTGCATGTCCACATCTCCATATCACACTTTTTAAAAAAGTCATCATGAAAGTTCAGCAGAATTTTAGCGTGGATTTATCCTAATACACACATTTTTGTGTATAATGTTCTCTAACATGCACATTACTGCAAAACAATTTCACCTTGTTTAGTGCAGTTTTGCAAAGTATTTTCACCAACATATGCATTTTATGCTAACTTTAACCTGTTATGTGTGTGTGGGTTTTTTTACACATTATGTGGATGGAGAACTGCCATGCAAAATGTTGAAGGATTGCTGTGTTTCAATTTATGTATCCTTCTGGAAATGAAATTTCTTGCCTTTAAATGCAAGCCTAATTGAATTTCTACCCAATCCCTAGATGGGACTTCGAGTCCAACAATATTTCAACACTACCAGTTCCACATCCATTTTTTGAACTCCCCAGAGAAACTGACATATGGGGAAAAAATGATTCTACATTGTCATTTGGATTTTTTTCCAGCTTTTTTCTTTTTTGTCTTGTCAAGGGGAAAGTTTCAAAATAAGCTGCAAAGGTTAAGGTCTGGAAATGGCAGATAATAGCAAAAGGTAAAGTTAAGACATACACCCTTGAATTCTGCAGCAGGTCAAGGCTAAGACATATATTAAATACATATTTGCAGAAAGAACCGGTTTATTATTTGATGAAGCCAGCTGTATGTATGGAAACCTGTGAGAATTCACATGAAATCTCCTTAACCAGATGCTACCTGAAATACAAAGCCTAAAACTGAGTTGGTTTTCTACAGCACTCTTAATCTGGCATTCATTGCTCTCCTGCTTTGAAGGAAGCCATCCTGTTTTGATCCATTCTTTGAACCGCAAGATGAGCAGGGGTGAAAATGTTGGTACCAATTTTGGTCAGAAGGAATCCTTGTGTGCACACTCGGCTGCATCTAGACTGTGTCATTGATGGCTTTGCCATGGGGTCCTGGAAGCTGGACCTTCCACATCTACCAGAGCCCACACACTTTGTACTAATTCAGAGCATCAGCTGGCCGACAAACCGATTTCCTTTCCCTCCATTATATTAGGGTTAAGAACAGCAACCCATTAACTTGATTCATTCAGCTTCCCTTGACGGCTTAGTGATGGAGGAGGCTGTTTGCAGGAAGTTCTCTTCCCCCGCCCCCTCTGCCCTATTATAAATTGAATGGGAAATATTGTTCATTGAGGCACTCAGCGAGTGACTGAGCAAAGAACAGCAGTTGCTTATGGCTGAAGGGTGTTAGTAACAAGTGCTGACAGCGGAAGATCTGAAAGCCCACTCAACATATTTCATGCTATTTTCTCTCATTTGGGACAATAATGAGATGATAACTTGATGCTGGAGTATCTCCTCCCCACACACACCCAGAAGTGGGAGCCATGATACATGTTTTTTCCTTGATCACTAGGTCATAATTACTGCTAAGGACCAAAAAAACCACTGTGATATCCATGCAGCTAATCCATTTGTTTTCATTTTCCTCCCAGGGATGTATATTTTTGCTCCAAAAATAACAGCAAAGAATAACTCACACATAGAACGAACAGCTCGGGTCTCCTGGCATTAAATACATTTCAAAGAGCCATTCCATACCTCATTTTCTCATAGCCATTGGCACATATCATTATTTAACAGAATGGTGTATAAATAGAACGGTTGTCTAGGAACACTGTCAGAGAGAAGGAAGGGTTGCTGTGTTGTTGCTGTTTTTATGTGTTTGTCAAATGCATAAATTGAAGAAGCTAGTGACTATACAAGGAACCAGCTTGTGGGGAAAGTGATTTTGCATGGTACCACAGGCTTTGATTGTTGGGGCTTACTTAGGGAGCTGCTATCAGGCTATCGGTCCATCTACCTCAGTATTGCCCACACTGACTGGCAGCCGTTCTGCAGTGTTTCAGGCCAAAGCCTTTCCCGGCCCAACCAGGAGATGCCAGGGATTGAACCTGCATGCAAAGCAGGTGTTTGACCATTGAGCTATGATCCTTCACCCCCAAATAAAATGAGGTTCCTAGCCCACATGGTTCTGAACTAAGGGCTGATTTTAAAAGCACACTACCTAACATTGCATCAGACTGCTGGGCTCAGGATTACTGACACTGACCGACACAGTGGTTTTCCAAAGTTCCAGGCAGGTTCTTTCCCCCCAGCCTTACCTGGAGATGCTGGGGATTGAAACTGGGGCCTTCTGCATGCAAGGGCAGATGCTCTACCACTCAGCTTCCTTTCCACATCTTTCTTCCCTCTTCTAAACCTGTCAGAGGACATCATAGATCTGATGCATATTTCTGATTTCGTGCAATGAGCAAGAGGTTGGAGGAGATGGTCTACAAGACTTCCTCCAGTTATGATTCTCTGCTTGAATTGCTTTTCTAAGTTCAGTTCAGTTTTTTGTGTTTTAGCAAACAGCCATAACATGCATGACAACAATACTGCTACTAATAGTGGTTTACATTTCTACTCCCACTCACTGGATCATCACCTTGTCGTGGTGAGTGGGCTTGCATGTTCCTATGACCCTTGTGAGCAAAGCTGTCGGGAATCTCATACTCCCAGCAGGGTCACCCAAGGCGGTAAGATCAAAGGGAAGGAGCCAGACAAAGAATGATCCAAGAAGTCCTCAATGGCAGAACAGGTGGATGTTACAACAGCTGTGAAGGTGGATGAAGGCTGCAGCAGATGGGAATCTACTGGTTGTCGTGACTACTTCATGCCATCAGAACAGAGCCTTACTACGAAGACTGTGCGTTGGTCAGTGTGCACTGATCTGCACGCATAAAACAAATTCACGCACAAGCGTCTTCCAAAAAAACATTTCTACTCCCCAAATTTTATAGGATAAATCATTTCCCATACCCCCGTTTAATTTTGTTACAAAAATTTGTAGAGCCTTAGTAAGAAATTTTGATGTTCTAAATATAAAGGATATATACTTTTCTCGACAGACAACAGAAAACAGGTATTTGCAAGAGATGGCCTTCTCTTCTTTGATCTTAATAATGGGTGGATGTAGTTGTTTCTAAGATTATTATAAAAAGGGCATTCAAGGAGTGCATGAGTTGTGTCTTCCATTGACACAGAGTAGCAGCTGCAAGCTCTCTCCTTCTTAGGAACTCCTGTATGTTGGCCCATCCAATCTGCAGCTAATGGAAGGACGGCTTTTCAAAGTGTTAGGGGAAATGTAACCAATATGGTGCCCTCCAGATGTTGTTAAACTACAACTCCCATCAGCCTCAGCCAGCATGGCCAATTGTCAGGGATTATAGAATTTGCAGTCAAAATGGAAGGGCATCACATTGGCTACCACTGTGCTAGGGGCATGTCATGTGCCATTTTTAGTAATCAATAAGGACATTTTTATTTTTTTATTTTTTTTGAGAGAGAGAGAGAGAGAGAGAGAGAGAGAGAGAGAACACTTTTCGTAAAGGCCTTGTAAGGCTATCAGTCAATTTTGCACCTTTTGAGAGCCCTCTTCTCAATCTCCCAAAGTGTTATTTTTCAAGATCCAGGGCCAGAATTTAAATTCCCACCTATAGGCTGATCCATTGATTTATTTTTTACAAGTTACCTGTTACAATTAGATGGATGAACTAATTAATAAAAAGGGAATGAAAGAGGGATTTCACAGGAAATGACAACTTTGAATTTCACTCAGGGATTTTGGCAATTAATCTTAACTCCATAATTATATCAAGTGCTTCTGTTAATCTGGACTTAATATTTTTTTTTAAAAAAATGATTTTCACTCTCTTCCCCTCTCCCTCCCTTCCAATAAAGCATCATCAGAAAACTCAGGTTCACTTAATTTTAATTTAATCCTCCTCAAAGATCCATTCCCCCCACCAAAATCCTCCATAATACCTTTAAAAATAATACTTTATTCTCCTGTGCTCGCATAATGATGGGCTTCTAGCTCGCATGGTTAATGCAGAGAGTCAGGACAAAATATATCACTTTTTTTGTTTTTTAAGCGGGGGGAGTTTAAATATTCTGGGAATGAATACACACACTTCCTAGAGTGGTTTAACAATCAATCCCTCTTCCCAGGGAACTCTGGGAATTGTAGTTCTGGGAGGGGAATGGGGTCTCCTAACAACTCTCAGCAAACTTAACATACTGCAGCTCACAGCATTCTTTAGTCATGACTGTTTGAAGTTGTATCATAGTGTGAATGTGGCCTTGGTATCTGTATAACTTTGTGGGGTAAGCTGCATATGGATTCCTTTAAGAATGGATAAAACTTACTTCTTGTAAGTACTCAGATCCAGAGCAAATGGTTTGCATGCAAAAGATATCAGGTTCAATCTCTGTGTCAGCAGTGTTGACGTGCATAAGCTTATCACAACAGCCCACAGGACCACATCCCCAAGGAGAGACTGAAAATGTGAGCAGATGTGCTGACCCATTGCCCTGCCCACACAAAAGAGAAGCAGTTCACAGTGTAATAACCAATAATTAGGATCAACAAGCAGGTAGAAAAAAGGAAAGTGGCCTAATTCTCTGGCTTCTTCCTATGCTAATACATGCACCCAATATCACAAGTTCAAAAACCTCGTTATTCTCTTGCCCCGGGGAAGAAGGGTCTCTCAATTACTCTGGTTCTCTGGCAGATGATGTCATAGCTTCTAGTCCTGGAGCTGCATTCTCCCATGTTGCCCTTGCACCCCACCACCAATCTCTGGATAAAAAGGCTTTCAGGTAGAAGAGCTAGGAAAGTCCTTGCCAATCAGAGCAGATAATACTGAATATGATAAGACAGTGTCCTGGTTTATCTAGGGATTAAATAAAAAAACCCACCTAATTAAACATTATCCCTTTTCACTGTTGGTTCTGTGGTCCCCAAGGAAACCCAGGGTGGGGACAGGGCTATGCACAGACCTATTGCAATATCTGATAGTAGTGAGGGAATTCCTGGTGATCTCACTTGTCAGAAGTTGCAAAGCATTTCAGATTTTGGAAACTCTTGTACAATCCAATTAATCATGTTGCTGCATTTGCCAATTTCCCACATATTTATTGAGGAGGGAATGCATATGCAAACACACACACCACTTTTCATTTCTCTTAATTGAATGTTTGCTAGAGAGTCCTTACAACTGTAATCAATTTTCAAATAGATTAGAGTCCCATATTAATTTCAGCAAATAGTTTACTCTATAACAATTTGGAGAAACCTGCCTTGATTGTGTGATTATTAACACAGAGGTTAGGCAGTTTCATCAAGTTAAATGGTATTTGATATGTAAACCACCTGCTCAGCATTACAGAGGACAGTTCTCTCTCTGGAACAAAAGAGAGAGAGACCATGATGCACAGTGATAATGCAAGATGCCAGTCTTAAAATGATGATTCTCCCAACTCTTCAAGAAATAAAATGGTTATTGTGGTCACTCCACATTATGGTTACAGTTATACCTTGGGTTACAGATGTTTCAGGTGCACGTTTTTGGGTTACGGATGCACTGAAACCCGGAAGTACCGGAACAGGTTACTTCTGGGTTTCGGTGCTTGTGCATGTGCCGAACCACTAAATAGCACTTTGCGCATGCGAAAACGCCAAATTGCAACCTGCGCATGTGCAGACATGGCGCTGCGGGTTGCGGACGCTGCGGGTTGTGGACGTGCCTCCCACACGGATCACATTCGCAACCCGACCATCCACTGTATTAGAACCCTGTGCAAAAGATTAGAGCGTGGGCCAAAGGAAGCAACAGTCCTTGGAAATATAAAAGCCAGCAGTTATTTGCATTGTCCTCCAGCACTAAATGGAACTCATTGGTCCTTTTGAAGACCAGGTTTTAAAAAGGGATAATTAAATGGAATTTTACAGAAGGCAGAAAAAAAGAAAAGAGAGGGCAGTTGGGGAAAAGGTTGCTAGTAGAAGACATGGTAAAATACCCTATGACCATAAAATAGTGAATCAGGAAACTCTTTGCAAAGGGAGCAATGTTGCAACAAGCCTGAGGGGGCAAGTTAGTGATAATAAAACTCAGGCAAAAATATACTAGTTGTATAACATGTGTATGAGTGTGTGTGTGTGCATTTGTGTAAAACAGGCAACTAGCAAGGTTGCATGAATTAAATCAAACATTTTATTTTACTTATTTATGGAATTTCTTGACCATCTTTTATGCAACCGCAGTCACAGGGCGGTTTCCAAAACAATATAGTCAGTGTGTTGTTTTTTTTTTAAAAAAAATGTGTATCTATCAAACAAAACATTAACCTAGTAAACAGCAAGGCAATCAACAACTACTAGATACGTTATAACTAGTGATGGGGAAGAAAGTATGTTTGCATTTAAAAGCAATTCCACCTAATTTACACAGTCCAAAACAATCTGAGAATCAAAACACAGCCATCTTTGAAAATCCACACTTTGCTGAATTTTGCAATGAACTTCTTCAGCCAAGTAATGTGACCTAAAATGCATATATCAGGGTAAAGTGTCAATAAAATGCACATACAGTGGTACCTCGGGTTAAGTACTTAATTCGTTCCGGAGGTCCGTTCTTAACCTGAAACTGTTCTTAACCTGAAGCACCACTTTAGCTAATAGGGCCTCCTGCTGCCGCTGTGCCACCGGAGCACGATTGCTGTTCTTATCCTGAAGCAAAGTTCTTAACCTGAAGCACTATTTCTGGGTTAGCGGAATGTGTAATCTGAAGCATATGTAACTCGAGGTACCACTGTATTGGTGAAAATAATATAGAAACTTCCGGTCGGCGCCAGTGCTTAATGGCGGCTCTCTCTCTGTTCTCCGGGGAGAGGGCTGCTCCACGAGTTCGGGTCTGACCGCTACGGCGAAGCGGGGACCCCTAAAATCACAGGCGCGGAAGTCTGTGAACAAGGAGACTCGGTGGGCACCATTTGCGCCCCCCTTTACTGCAAAAGAGCCTTTTTAAAGGCTCCGGAGGAGCATCGGGGGATCGCGCGGTGCTGAGAGTCACTACCCAGCCCGTGGAGTGAAGCCGCGTCGCCATAGGCGGAGAGCGTCGATTCCTTCCTGAAATTTGGTCTGAAAAAGAGCACCCGTAAGTAAAATTGGATACCTTACTGGGATTACAAACAAAAACCTTTAAAATTTGGCTGAAAACGGGGACGGTAAATAAAGGAAGTCTGCCTCCCCCGGACTGCATGATCGCTAAAGCAACGGAACTAGGAAGCTGCAATTGAAAATTTACTGTGAACATTTTTGGATTGGGCTAACCCTAACACTGAAGTTAATTTCCCCCCCTTGTAAGCAGGATCGGGGGGGAAGAAGTAGAAGAAAAGGTAACCTGCATAAGGGAGTTTAAAAGGACAATTTCCCGCAGTCTCTGACTCTGGGAACGGACTGCCTGGGTGAAGCACTTTGACAGGAACTGTCAGATCACCTTTGTTTTAAAGTGGACTTTATTGGATATAACTTTTGAGACTTTGTGAAATAACATTGTTGCAACTAAAAGACTGATAGACTTTTTTAGAAACTTTTCTCCTCTGAGGGCTGTTGGATTCTTTGTTTCCTTTGCTTACTGGACACATTGATGCTCCCTCTAGAGGGCTGAAGGTAACAGTTGCAACATAGGCTTTAAAAAGAAAGTCACTGGATTTTTCCACTGTAAACCTGTTCCTGTGAGAACGACCTTGGGACATGAGCGGCCCTGTAGATGAAATAGCAACAAGGTCTAAAGCTAAAGCTGCACAAAAGAAAAGGGGCTCGCTATGAGGACTACCGCCAACAGGTGCAGCAGGACAGGAAAAAGGAATAACAGCATTCATGGATTCAGTGACACAGGCATTACTTAAAATAAATGAATCTCTAGAAAATTTGACCAAGCAGAGTACGGAAAATACTAAACAATTGACAGAACTTACAGCAAAATTAGACTTAAATACCAAAAGTATTACATCTAATACAGAGACTATAAATAAACTGGTGCAAGAAAACGCCACAATCAGGAAAATTGTGGAGGAGGCCAAATTTACAGCGGAATCCACACAGGAAAATTTAGTACCGGTTTGCAAGAAGCTTGACCAGCATGAGGCGACCTTGTCTTTGTGCGTGATGCAGCGTAAGGAGAAGAACTTGAGATTGAGACTCGTCCCAGAGAGTGAAGGGGACAGCCTAGTGGACTTTCTCACAAAAGAACTTTCGGAATTTTGGCAGGTGAACCTAGAGGAAGAAGAATTCGAGATAACAACTGCCTTCAGATTGGGCAGAAGGCAAGGTAGGAAGATCCCAAGGGATTGTCTGATAACTTTGAGATCTAAAGAGGAAAGAGATAAAATACTGAACTTGCATTATCGGAAAAGTCTTCAGATTGAAAACGCTACTGTGCAAATATACAGGGACATCCCAAAATACATCTTAGAGATAAGGACCTACTTTAAGAACTTGGTTGACCTGCTGAAGAAGAACAACATACCTTTTAGGTGGGAATATCCGCAAGGCCTGTCCTTCAACTTCAAAGGAAAGAAAGTTAGGATAAGAACAGTATAAGATAAAGAACAATTCCTGGGCAGATACGAAGAGGACCTGGTGAAAGGAGTGCTGGACTCGACATCGGATACAGATTTGGGAAATTTGACATTTGGACTTAAATCACCTCCAGAGGGAGAACCGCCGCAGGGTGCGGCTGGAGGAAACTAACCAACAATGTCTCTGCGATTTTTAAGTTGGAACTGTAACGGTTTGAACCTTCCCTGAAAAAGACGTGAAGTTTTCCATATATTAAAAAAAGAACAATTGGATTTGATTTGTTTACAAGAGACCCACATAACAAGAATACACAGAAAATTGCTTATAAACAAAAGGTTAGGACAGGAATTTATTTCATCGGATAAAGTTAAGAAAAGAGGAGTGGTGATCTATGCAAAGGAGAAATTGGCCCCAAAACTGATTTTTAAAGATGAACATGGAAGAATATTGGCAATTGAAATACAAATCCAAGGAGAAAAGTTTTTGACAGTCGGCATATATGCACCAAATGAAGGGAAGGCAGAATTTTATAAGAAATTGCATGAGACATTGATGGACTACCTGGATTATAAGGTGATTCTTTTAGGAGATATGAACGGTGTTGTCTCTACATATGTGGACAAAGCACAAAGACAGGTGATTTCCAAGGATGGGAGATTACCTAAGACTTTCTTCGAAATGACCGACAACATGGACTTGATAGATATTTGGAGACTAAGAAACCCTCTCGAGAGAGAGGGGACATTTTTCTCAGAGTCCCAGATGACATGGACAAGAATAGATCAAATATGGATTACTAGTGGAATGGCTCCAATGATAAAAAAGTGGAAATCTGCCCAAAGACACGCTCCGACCACAACGCGGTAAAGATGGAAATGAAGGTAACAACAGCTGGTTCCTTTAGATGGAGAATGAATGACACCCTATTTAGAGATCCAGAAGTCTACAAAAAGGCCCAAAAAACTTTGAGGGACTACTTTGAGATAAATCTGAGGACAGAAGTGGAGAAAAGAGTGATCTGGGACGCAAGCAAGGCCGTGATGCGAGGTTTCCTAATACAGCAGAATTCCCTAAAAAGGAGGAAACAAAATGAGAAGAAGGACAAGATTCTGGAAAAAATAAAAGAAGGCGAAAAGAAATTGAGGTCTAAACCAAAGTCTCATGAGATCTTGAGAGAAATTAAGTTTTACCAGATGCAATATATGGAACTGATGAATCAGGAAGAATGGAAGATAAAGCAAATGAGACAAAGGACATTTGAATCACCAGATAAATGTGGGAAACTCCTATCATGGCAATTGAAGAAGAGACAGAAATTGAACACTGTTACAAGTTTGGAGGTGGATGGAAAGAACATTTCTAAGCCAAATGAGATCAGTAATTGCTTTCAGAGTTATTTCAGAAGACTCTATGCACAAGGGCCAGAAAATGAAGGAGAAATAGAAGATTTTCTTAAGAAATATGGATTACAAAAAAATTCGCAACAGAGTGTGCAGACTTTGAATGAGAAAATAACTGAGCAAGAAATAGAGGGCGCCATTCAGAATATGAAACTAGGGAAATCTCCAGGACCATATGGACTAACCTCGATACTATAAGGCGTTAAAGGAATGGTTAATACAGCCGCTTAAGGAGGTTTGTAATGAAATATTAGAGGGGAGGAAGGCACCTGAATCGTGGAAAGAAGCTTTTATTACACTTATACCCAAGACTGAGGTTGATAAAAAACAGATCAAGAACTACCGCCCAATATCTTTATTGAATGTGGATTACAAAATATTTGCAGACATTTTGGCAAAAAGATTGAAGAAAGTGTTGGTGGAGGAGATTCATAAGGACCAGGCAGGCTTTCTCCCGGGTAGACACCTATCGGATAATGTAAGGAACATAATAGTAATGTAATGTAATTGACATAATAGAAATGCTGACAGTTAATAGTAATACAAAGGCAGTTTTGATTTTTGTGGACGCGGAGAAAGCCTTTGACAATATTTCTTGGAAGTTTATGAAGAAGAATCTCCATGGGATGGGGGTAGGCCAGAGATTTGAAAATGGTATAGGTGCAATATATTCGGAACAAAAGGCAAAATTAATTGTAAATAATGTGGTTACGAATGAACTTCTTATAGAAAAAGGGACACGGCAGGGGTGCCCAATTTCCCCGTTACTTTTTATATTAGTCCTGGAGGTTCTGTTAAACATGGTAAGGGGTGACCAGCTGGTTAAAGGAGTTCAGGTCGGAGCCAGAGAGTACAAACTGAAGGCTTTTGCAGATGATTTAGTTTTGACCCTACAGGAGCCAGACACTAGTACAAAAAGAGTTTTAGAACTAATCCGAGTTTTTGGTCAGGTAGCAGGATTTAAATTGAATAAACAAAAAACCAAGGTCTTGGAAAAAAACTTAACAAGCGTGGAAAGAGAGAGGTTCCAAGAGGAAACTGGACTAATTATGGTAAAAAAAGTGAAATACCTGGGAATTAATATGACATCTAAAAATGTGAATTTATTTAAAGACAATTATGATAAATGTTGGACTGAGATTAAGAAGGATCTAGAAATATGGTCGAACTTGAAGCTTACCTTGCTAGGACGAATTGCAGTGATTAAAATGAATGTATTGCCTAGAATGTTATTTTTGTTTCAGACATTACAAATTGTGGATAAACTGAATTGTTTCAAGAAGTGGCAGAACGATATATCTAAATTTGTCTGGCAGGGCAAAAAGCCCAGAATAAACTTTAAGATACTTACTGATTCAAAAGAAAGAGGGGGATTTGCCCTGCCAGACTTAAGACTGTACTATGAATCGGCAGCTTTCTGCTGGTTGAAAGACTGGCTACTACTTGAAAATGCAGACATTCTGGATTTGGAAGGTTTTAATAACATGTTTGGTTGGCATGCATATATCTGGTATGGCAAGGTTAAAGTGCACAAGGGTTTTAAAAACCATATTGTCAGGAAAACATTATATAATGTTTGGACTCGGTATAAGGATTTGCTGGAAAATAAAACTCCCAGGTGGTTATCACCAATGGAGGCTAAAGAGGTGAAGAAGCTAAACACGAGAATCAACTGGCCAAAATATTCTGAGATTTTAGAAATAGAAAGTGGCGAATTTAAATTACAGAGTTTTGAGAAGATAAAGTCCAAGGTACAAGATTGGCTCCATTATTATCAAATAATGGAGGCCTTTAAACAAGACAGGAAAATTGGGTTCCAGGTGGAAAAATCGAAATTAGAAACTGAATTGTTAGAATCCAATACTAAGAACCTATCAAAGATGTATAACTTGCTGTTGAAGTGGAATACAATTGATGAAACTGTTAAATCAGCAATGGTTAGATGGGCACAGGACCTAGGACATGACATTATGTTCGCTGACTGGGAACAGTTGTGGACCACAGGTATAAAATTTACGGCTTGTAATGTCTTAAGAGAAAACATTATGAAAATGATTTATAGGTGGTACATGACCCCAGGCAAGCTTGCTAAGATTTATCATTTGCCCAATAATAAATGCTGGAAATGTAATGAGACTGAAGGTACCTTCTTTCACCTTTGGTGGACCTGCCCGAAGATTAAAGCTTTCTGGGAAATGATTTATAATGAAATTAAGAAAGTACTCAAATGTACTTTTCATAAGAAACCAGAGGCATTTCTTTTGGGTATGGTGGGCCAACTGGTGCCAAGGAGGGACAAGATCTTTTTTATGTATGCCACAACGGCAGCAAGGATTCTACTAGCAAAGTATTGGAAGACACAAGAGCTACCCACGCTGGAAGAATGGCAGGCGAAAGTGATTGACTTTATGGGACTGGCAGAAATGACCGGCAGAATCCGCGATCAGGAGAAAGAAACTGTGGAGGAAGATTGGAAGAAGTTTAAAGTATATCTTAAAAATCGTTATAAAATTGAGGAGTGTTAAAGTGTGAAGGGAAAGGAAGATGTATAATTACAGCTATATTTATTCTTTTTCATTTAATGTGATATTGAAAAGGAGAATAAGTTTAAATTTTAATTGGCTAAAAGAGTTGCTGAAAAATTGTGAAACTAGGATGCAAAAAGGGGAAGGTATGGGGAAGTCCGAGAAAAGAGGCTTATGAGAAGGAGGTTAAGAAAGTTGGATCTATGTTTTCTTTTTGTGTGTGTCTGTTGTTGTATGTATTATTTAGTGTTGTTGTGTCAATAAAATTGGAAAATCAATAAAAAATTATTAAAAATAAAAAAAAAGAAAATAATGTAGAAAAATCAGGGGGAAATGCTTTTCAAAAATGTTGTCCTAGACAAATTAGCATACAAAAGTGCTTATATTAGGACAAATTCTCACTAAAACGCTGATGAATTTTTGTGATTTTTTATTTTATTTTTTGGTGGGGAGGTTAGCAAACTGATGTGGAAATGTGGAGAACTGAACTTAATATCTGAAAAATGAGAAACCAAGAGAACCCTAAAATGACTTATTCACCCATCCCTAGTGATGACAATACCAGCAGCCCTTCTATCAGTCATTTCCACTGAAAATATCTGTGGTTGTGTTTCATTTTTTTTGGGGGGGGGGTCTGCTGATTGATGCACTTCTTCTTTATTTGGCTGGCAAGCATGTCCCTGAGGCTGACTAGCACCTAATTTCAGAAGACACTTCTGTATTGTTAATAATAACAGGAGGTACCTTCAAGATGCTGTTATTAGAGTTATCACAAACTCTAATGGGCTGACATCCTCTTTAGAATTTCTAATTGTAAGCACTCATTCTCCCTAAGTGTGGTAATTCTCCTGACAAATGCGACTTTCAAATGGGTGCTGAAAGAGTTCATCTCCAGGCAAGCCATGGTCCACTGGGAACATGACAATGGATGCATACTCATCACAGCAGAAGGGTAAGAAGAGGAGTACTACAGCCAAATGTAAAAAGCTTGCAGCACAGGGCTTTCTTCCTCCACCCCGCCCCTCACATTCATCTTAAGTGCCAGATCCATTATTCACAGAGAGAAACGAAAGGGCTCATCAACCGTCTGTACCTCTAAGGTCAGTTTATGAAACACACACACACCCCTTACATCATGGGGACTTGTCTAGCAAATAAAGTTTCTGGCTGGGTCCAAACTAGGAGTTTGTAAGCAATTATCATTTCCCATCCTGCCCTTTTATTCACTGCATCCAGCATTGCTTCAGTTCCACGGCAGGTCATTTTCTGTGAAAAACTGGCAAAATCATATAACTTGCACAATTCACCCAATCAATTACGAAATCTGCATTGTCAATGTGTCATTCTGCCCCATTCATTTCAATGCAAAGGTAACACAATGCAGATGCAGGAAAGGAAACATAATTATGTATCCTTTACAGACTGAAAGCACAAAGAACAGTGTGTCCCAACAATATCTGCTGGATTGACTTCTATTTTGTACATGGGAGAAAGAGTCAAACCCCAAACATTAGGATGTTGGCTCTTCTTACATTCTCTTGTTCTTATGATGCTCCATTCCATTCCATTCTATTCCACCCCCTTCACACTTTTCCATTTACTTCCTCCCAACAGACGGATAACATTCCATGACCACTGAACACCCTCAGTCATTATTGGGCGGTTTTTGTCCGACACCCCTGGGACTGGGAGCTAAAGTGTTGATGATTATGATCACGTCAGGTTACCCTTAAGCATCCCAATGCCTCGCTCTTGTTTGTGGGCAGTACTATTTTGGCTATATACTGGGCAACACATCAAGAGTTGTGTTTGCTCTTTAGCATGTATTTTCCTTTTAAGACTCAACACCATTTGGTGGCAGTAAGTGAGCGCTGTGCACATTCCTAGGCTGGGCATCTAATTTACTCACTGCTCAAGAAAGAGATCAGTCTATAATTACTTGGGTCTGTCTTATTATTAGGACCAAGGTCCCCTTCATTCAAGTCATGCATTTGATCATCCATGATAGTCTTCATGCCTATCAAAAACCCTTCTGGGGACCTTTCTAAGTGACCAACAAATAACCAGCAAATGTGAAAATATTCACCTTTTCCATTTTCTTTCTCCCATTATCACTCAGCATTGTTCATATTAGGCTGTGGCACATTAACTTATGACAGAAATGCAGAGGATATGGAAATGGCAGAACTGATGATTTCTTGAAGGAGCTTGCAGCGTCCTTGGAATGACACATAGCTATCTGAATTTTCTGGTGGATAATTAGCAGATTAAGTAAAGAGCTATTTCACCTGCAGGATGGTAGCTCCCTAGTGACTTTCTTGAAGGAGCTTTGGCATGCCTATTCAACAGCACTCTCTGTTGCAGAGAGAAGAAATAAATTAAGGCATACCACGAGCATTTCAGGTGTGCAGTGCATTTGCATTCTTGGGTGCGGTGGGGAACGACAGCACAGGTTGCAATAGCAAATTACGAAATTATAATAAAGAAACCCTTATCACAGATATACAGCAAAAGTTGCTCAAGTAAGAAGGCAGGGGCCACAGAAACTTTGTGCAAGGTTAGCTGATACGTGAGAAGCCATATTCTGCTGGCTTCTTGAAGACACAACTGTTTGCACAGGCACTCCCTGGATCTTTGAATCTCCTGTTTTAATTACTGCCTTGTTATACTGGTATCAATAAAATTTTGCTTGTTGTGTTAGAGAGTGAGGAAGCCACCTCATGGGGTGGAGGGCCCACACATTGGTTTTAATTGTTCTGTTTTTTTGTTTTTGTTTTTTCTTATTCTGCTTAACTCTTATAAGGGAGGGAATATATGCCTGAGAGGGAGGGAGTTGGGGGGAGCTAGATGGTGCAATCATAGTGGTTATGGGTAAGGGGAGGAAGGGGGAAGAGCTAAACTCAAGACCACACAGCCCATTACCAATCTTGCCCCCTTCTCATGAGTAACACCTTAATAAGCCTCTCTACAATAACCAAGGGACACGGGTGGCGCTGTGGGTTAAACCACAGAGCCTAGGACTTGCCGATCAGAAAGTTGGCGGTTCGAATCCCTGCGATGGGGTGAGCTCCTGTTGTTCGGTCCCTGCTCTTGCCAACCTAGCAGTTCAAAAGCACATCAAAGTGCAAATAGATAAATAGGTACCGCTCCGGCGGGAAGTTAAACGGCGTTTCTGTGCACTGCTCTGGTTTGCCAGAAGTGGCTTAGTCATGCTGGCCACGTGACCCGGACGCTGTATGCCGGCTCCCTTGGACAATAAAGCGAGATGAGCGCTGCAACCCCAGAATTGGTCGCGACTGGACCTAATAGTCAGAGGTCCCTTTACCTTTACCTTTACAATAACCATCAGGTACTATTCTCTCAACATGCCTTGCATCCCTGCTGTCTCCCTCTACTTCTTTCTCTCCCCCAGTAAAGTAGTGGAGACATTTATCATTCCATGAATGTTCACTGTGATCAAACACATACAGAACTGAGATTACAGTAGAAAAAAGTAATGCTTTTCCATCTACAGAAAGCACTAGCAAATGCATCCAGTGTTCAGCAAGTGCTTTGTTATTTCAACAGAAGCCTTGCAGTGGACAACTTAATAATGATGATAAATATTTAATCAAGCCACATTATTTATACACAAAATAATGGTTAAATATGCATGCAATAACGCTGGCTAAAAGAAGGGCCAATTTAGTTAATTAGTTGGAATATATACAGTAATCTCAAGAAGAGTGAATGCTTTATATTTTCACCAGTTGTTTATAAGGACATACTGCAGTGGTTGTTTTAAAGAAAAACTGAATGTTCAGTTTTTTGGGATGTGTGCAAATGCTGTAATATTTATGAAGATGTGAAATACTCCAGCTTACAAATTTCAGTAATAAATAAATAAATAAATAAATAAATAAATAAATAAATAAATTTGCTTTTCAGCTCATTCCATGGTTATTTCAGGCAACTGGTGTACCCCCCCCCCCTTTCTACAGAACCTTTGTACCACTTCCAAATTGAAATAATTTTTGAGTATCACTTCTTTGGTCAGTCGAGAAACAAGTAATGTCAACAGGGGTTTTTTTTTCCTCCAAAAGGAGGGGAGGGGGAAGTATATGAAGATATAGGTTTAGGATTAGTTGTTTTTCTTACTGAGGCCTCTGTTGAGTTTTATTTGGAAATTAAGATAGCATCTGATGCTTCCTGCCTATTCATTCTCGGACTAGAAAGATATTAATGAAACAGATTTTTATTTTTAAATCACCTTAAGACAATCTGTGTTTTTTACTTGGAAGGAGCCCACCTGTGGGAACAATGAGTGATACCTTCCACTAATTAAGGAGAACTGGGAGCATCAGAAGATCCCTGGTGGATCAGAGAAAAAATCCCTCCAATCCATCATATTTTTCTCCACAGTGACCAAGTCGCCCATAAACAGGGCTTCCATTTGATGATGGTGATGATGATGATGATGATGATGATGAACATTATTTGTTAGTTACTTTATCTTGCCTGGGGCAACCCAAATCAATAACAGACAGACAAAAACCCCTGTATGTGTATGTGACCGTGCGTGTGCGCGCGCACACACACACACACACACACACACACACACACACATACACACAGATACAATAAAACCAAAAGGGGAAAGAAATACATCAAAAACATCCTGCCCACTTCTAAAAGGCTACAGATTTTTTAAGGCCTGGTTTTAGAGTAAAGTTTTTTTCCTGGAGCCTATACATATATTTTGATGGTGCCAAATGAGCCCCTCTGGAAAGAGCATTCCACAAACTGGGAGCCACCACAGTTCTCATGTCACTGCTCTCTGGACCTCTTGTGGAGGAGGCACATAAAGAAGGGCCTTAGATTATGATTGCAGGGTCTGGGCTGGTTCAGACAGTCCCTGAGGATGTTGTTATGGAAGCTTGACTTGGATGTAAATATTGGTTATTTTAATGGGAATCTAACTGCTGGTTGGGGAATTGTGTGTGATGCAGATTCCTAGCTGCCTTGTTTTGGTAGTTTTGCAAATTATGCCAGGTAGAAGTCATGTAACGAAAACTGAAATTAAATTAATTATGCATTGTAGTGAAAACGTCTGCCCTGAATAAAATGCCAATCAGTTTCATGTGATGTACTTAAAATATTCTCTTGGGAGTTTTCAAGCAGCTGCATAACATTTTGGTTTGCTTTCCCCACCCTCCCTGTTTTCAAGAAAAAATGTTTAAGTTTTGTTATTGCAGCTTTAAAGTGCACCATTTCATTTATACAAACTTAAGGAAAGTTATGGGAGGAAGAGAAACTATTATAGGGTTCACAGATGGGACAATGTTCAACAGAGCCCCTTGCTCCATGCCTTCTGCCGTCTTGCATACCAATGAGAGAATTGTGTGCTATCACAGTCTCCCTCTTGAACTCTGACTACTGCTGAGATGTGGATAAGTTTTATATGTTCAAGTGGGTCCCCCCTTTCCTTCCCCTCTTCATTTTTTTAAAAAAAGAAACACTGTATTGTTTTGACCCATGGTCAGGTCTCCTAGCTTTCCATGATTCAATGATTTAGGAATAATTTATCGGCTGAGAAATGACTTATCCATAGAGGAATGTGTAGGAAGGAAGGGGGAGGGAGAAGATTAGCATACTGCTTTAGGTTTTACACAGTGTTGAACTTGGATTTCAAGAGGGTGATGAGTGACTTATTCTGTGTTTTATTGATATTGATTCCGGCCCTCAATTAATGTCATTCTTTATAAATGATGTCACCCTCTAAATCGTGGGCTTGCTGCTGTTTCTTTCACAGCAAGCAAGCAAGCAAGCAAGCAAGCAAGCAAGCAAGCAAGCAAGCTACGCCACTAGAAGGCCAAAGAAAAACTTCTTACTGTGGTGACACAAATGCTTAGAATATCAATACATTCTCTGTCATCACATGCAGAATGAGAGTGACAGTGAGAGTGATTAATTTGGTTGTGGGGTTGTGTTGTTTTTTAATAACTTTTAAATTACCAATGTGTGCAATACATCTTTAGCAAACCAAATTGCTAAGAAGGATGCTTGGTGTATGTTTGCAAGGAGTGTGTCATTACAAGTGTAACCCTGTTGTTACCAGGTATGCAAGGATGCCTGAACTCCCCAGTTATTTTGGTCCTAAAGGACTTCCAAGAAAAGGGACCAACATAAGATGACCTGAGCTGTAACTCTATGTAAGGACAACATCTCTCTCTCTATGTAAGGTCAAGGCTGGCCCTACCATTAGAAGGTTAGTCATTTTCCCCGGTGGCAGATGACGGAGATGATGGCCAGGAGAGGTAGGACAGGTTGGAGGACGGAGCTGTATGTGCCACTTATGGGTGGGTGAATCTGTCAAATTTGTTTTCTCTCAGTTTCTAAGGCACAGATTAAATTTTCTCTGACTGCTTGTGCAATCTGCTGTTGCTCTAGCATGAGGGTGGGAATATTGGTTGTGCAACATGAAATCCAGTGGAACAGTTGCAATTGTGGAAGCTTTTTATCCAACAGGTTGCACAACAGGATGTACTGGGGCTAAAGAAATTTGTTATGCAACCAATCATGCAAACTATGCTGACTTCCTGTTCTTTCTCTTGCACAAGCCATTACACTAGTACAACTAGTACACCATTAGTTTATTTGAGAGCCAGTTTATATGAGAGCCAGTGTGGTGTAGTGGTTCAGAGCGGTGGACTCGTAATCTGGGGAACCGGGTTCGATTCCCCGCTCCTCCACATGCAGCTGCTGGGTGACCTTTAATTAGTTTAATGTAAATGCCCAGTGCGCTTCCATCGTCACAAGTCCCACTACAGCAGAGTATTTCGCACAGCAGTTGAAGAAGGGCAGGAGAGGCAGTATCTTTTCAAAGAGGAGTCTTGGAGCATGCGGTTTGTAACTCAAAGATAAGGTTTATTTACAAAACAAAAACAACCCTGGCGAAGAACCACACATCTCAGCAAACACGCCCAAAAAGGGGGAGAAAGGGAAGAACAAACACACAGGAGACTATTTATACAAACTCATGTTCCTGGAAGCCTAATGACCTCCAGCTGCTCAGTGATTAGAGCGTTTCTGCTACCCTTTAACCCTTTGATAGCAACAATGTGCCACTTATGGGTGGGTGAATCTGTCAAATTTGTTTTCTCTCAGTTTCTAAGGCACAGATTAAATTTTCTCTGACTGCTTGTGCAATATGCTGTTGCTCTAGCATGAGGGTGGGAATATTGGTTGTGCAACATGAAATCCAGTGGAACAGTTGCAATTGTGGAAGCTTTTTATCCAACAGGTTGCACAACAGGATGTACTGGGGCTAAAGAAATTTGTTATGCAACCAATCATGCAAACTATGCTGACTTCCTGTTCTTTCTCTTGCACAAGCCATTACACTAGTACAACTAGTACACCATTAGTTTATTTGAGAGCCAGTTTATATGAGAGCCAGTGTGGTGTAGTGGTTCAGAGCGGTGGACTCGTAATCTGGGGAACCGGGTTCGATTCCCCGCTCCTCCACATGCAGCTGCTGGGTGACCTTGGGCTAGTCACACTTCTTTGAAGTCTCTCAGCCCCACTCACCTCACAGAGTGTTTGTTGTGGGGGAGGAAGGGAAAGGAGAATGTGAGCCGCTTTGAGACTCCTTCTTGTAGTGATAAAGCAGGATATCAAATCCAAACTCTCTCTCTCTCTCTCTCTCTCTCTCTCTCTCTCTCTCTCCACATCACTTTGTACTATCACTTAACCACATGTGAAAAATTATGTCCAAACCTTACTGTACACCCCACAGATCACTTATCCAAACAGATGACTTCCTTATTTCCTTGTTTGTTTGTGCTTTGCTGGTTGGTGGCAGTCATTTCTGGGAAGAAACCACGAAGTAAGGGGCAAAAGAGAGCATATAAATCCCACATTAGAAGTATTTCCATATGAAAGAATGGAAATTGTGGACTCATTATGTGAATGCCCGCCTAATGAATGCTTGCCACAGAATGCATTGTGTTTGGTAAATGGGAATCGGGTATACTTAGTTTCCCCTAAAGAATACATTTCTTGCAAAAATATTTTCCCTAAAATAATGCATTCTTGTATATCATTTTCATGAAAAACGCACTCAGAAAACCACATTGTAAAATTAAGAGACGTAAGAATTTCATAGGATAGCTCTGTTTTGGTTCTCACATTGTTTTGGAAACTGCAAATTTGGTAGGTTCAACTTTAAATGCAAACTGAACAGAATTTCCAAACCCCTACCCTGAGTTCCATCTGGATTGTCTGTATAACAAAGGTACCAGGCCTGACTCCCTGGTGAGAATGTGAGAAACTGGGAACCACCCCTGAAAACACTTCTTTTTGTGTTGTCTTCCACTGCACCACCCTTAGAGAGGGCACATAAAGATAATGCCTCTGGATAATGCTTTCTGGATGGTAGACAGGGAGGAGGAGTATGGATGTGTGTTGCAATTACCATGCAGTAGGGAAGTGAGAGCTGGACCATAAAGAAGGCTGATCGCCAAAGAACTGATGCTTTTGCATTATGGTGCTGGAGGAGACTCTTGAGAGTCCCATGGACTGCAATAAGATCAAACCTCTCCATTCTAAAGGAAATCAGCCCTGAGTGCTCACTGGAAGGACGGATCGTGAAGCTGAGGCTCCAATACTTTGGCCACCTCATGAGAAGAGAAGACTCCCTGGAAAAGACCCTGATGTTGGGAAAGATTGAGGGCACAAGGAGAAGGGGATGAAGAGGATGAGATGGTTGGACATTGTTCTCGAAGCTACTAACATGAGTTAGACCAAACTGTGGGAGGCAGTGGAAGACAGGAGTGCCTGGTGTGCTTTGGTCCATGGGGTCATGAAGAGTCATACACGACTAAACAACAACAACAACACAAATGAAGAAGTTATATTCATTGCTCCACCCACTTTAATCTCTGGCCCCAATTACTGGAAGGTTGCCCTGAAGCTATTGGAGCTCTTTGGCCAAAAAATGGGGGGGGGGTCAGGGTTCAGTTTCATCATCATCATTATTATTATTATTATTATTATTATTATTATTATTATTATTATTATATTATTATTATTATTATTATATTATTATTATTATTATTTTATTATTATTATTATTATTATTATTATTATTATTATTATTATTATTATTTGGGCAGGTCAAAATAATTTAAAATAGAAAATTAAAAAGAGTTTAAAATAAATTATAATCACAAGAACAGAATGTGTCCCATAAATATGCACCTCAGGTGTCACAGGCTAGGGTAAAGAGATATGTCTACAGAATATGACAAAAACTGTAGTGTGAAGTTGTCAGATGCACTTTCTATGGGGAGAAGATCCACAACTTACCGTATGGGCTGCCAAAGAGAACACCCTTTCTCTGGCCAACGCTGATCTTCTGAGGATGGTAAAACTACCAAGAGGGCCCCCTCTGCTGATCTTATCACACAAGAACATCATTAGATTTCAGGCAAGTCTGTATCAGAAAGCCAGAAAAAACCCACTTTTCCTTATTGGTCATCTCCATAGTACAGTGTGCAAATTCTCTTGGAACAGAGAATGAGGTTTTGGGCTGGAGTCCAAGAACCGGTAGCTCTTCCCTCTTGACAGGTTAAATTGAAAGGCTAACCCCATACTCTGTGGGGAATAACATGGAGGTAAGGATGTTTCATTATTGAACTCCTTGCCAATAAAATTGGGGTCCAGAAGTGCTAGGTACCTGGGACAGGCCTGCGTGTGACAGAAACTCATTATCTTGTCTGATTTCCTGGACAACCATTTATAGACCACAGGAATGGGGACTGGGAGAAGGTGAGATGTGTTCAGTTCACTGTTTAATTTGTACTTTCTGAACCAGTACTTGAACCAAAACACAGCTATCCTTTGAAATTTGCACTTTGCTGAACTTTGTATTTCTCCAACTAAAAGCTGAGGAGGAGGAGGAGGATTATTTACCCATCCTTTACCAGCAGGACCCAGGACAGGTTGCAACAATTAGAAATTCAATATTAAAAAACAGTTAAAACAAATCACAGTCACAGGAGTAGGGTGGGTGCTAAAAACACACTGAGATGTGTAAAGAAACATCTTGCAGTATGCATTTTGATAGGAGAAATTGTAGGGACAAAAACAAATACATTAGGCAAAATCGCAAAGAAAAATGTAAATTACAGGAGAAATGCACAGGAAAGTGTAAACCCATTTTTGTGTGCAGACATATATATATATATATATATAGAGAGAGAGAGAGAGAGAGAGAAGTGCTTCATAAATTATGCTTACTAAACTTGAGTTCTGAAAAATGAGAAACTGAAAGAGTGCTATTGTGATCAATGTCCTTCTTGAGGGTTTCTCCAGGCATCTGGCTGACCACAGTAAGAACAGGATGCTGGACTAGATAGGCCACAGGCTTGATGCAGCAGGTTCTCCTTATGTTCTTAAGCAGTATTGACAATGGGGTGGTGAGGAGCTCTTTGTCCTGCACACTGGTTCCTACCTGCCTGATTTCAGGGGTAGGCATGCACAGACATTAAAAGACGCCTGCTTCTTGGGAGAAGGGCAATGACAGGCCTAGACAGCATCTTGAGAAGTAGAGACATCACCTTGCCAACAAAGGTTCGTATAGTTAAAGCTATGGTTTTCCCAGTAGTGATGTATGGAAGTGAGAGCTGGACCATAAAGAAGGCTGATCGCCGAAGAATTGATGCTTTTGAATTATGGTGCTGGAGGAGACTCTTGAGAGTCCCATGGACTGCAAGAAGATCAAACCTCTCCATACTGAAGGAAATCAACCCTGAGTGCTCACTGGAAGGACAGATTGTGAAGCTGAGGCTCCAGTACTTTGGCCACCTCATGAGAAGAGAAGACTCCCTGGAGAAGACCCTGATGTTGGGAAAGATGGAGGGCACAAGGAGAAGGGGACGGCAGAGGACAAGATGGTTGGATAGTGTTTTCGAGGTTACCAGCATGAGTTTGACCAAACTGCGGGAGGCAGTGGAGGACAGAGGTGCCTGGCGTTCTCTGGTCCATGGGGTCACGAAGAGTCGGACACGACTAAACGACTAAACAACAACAACATGCACAGACATCTCCTGAGGGCCCACTTCAAAGCAGGGCACCCAATGACAAGTGGGTGGATTTGCTCCTACACCTCACCATTGCAACTTGCCTCTTACCCTTGCCTAGATGGTGGTGGTGAAAGAGAAGAGCACTAGATTCCATACACTGCTTGTGCACTGGTTCTCCATGTGGCTAACAAAGGAGGGCTGGGAGGTGGACATGGTGCAAATGTGCTGATCAAATTAATCCAGCACACCTCCCAATGTGATTGTACTTCCTTGACCTCCCTGCCACCTTGCCCCTCTCCTTTGTGGTAATCAACCACAATCCACATGCCAGGAAACTTAGTGCAATGGCTCTGCTCCATCTGGCGAGCCACTTATGCAGGCAAGGAGATAATAGTAACAATGAGAAAGAGAATCACAGTTTGTGAAATGGTGCTGAGACAATAGACTCCCTGACAGAGGAGGGCACAGGAAGAGCATCTAGTCAAAAGGCCCTCCAAAACTAGCAGTCAGCACTAGACAAAATAGTGGATCAGTAAAAAGTCATTGCTAGATCCTACAGACTTGAATCTGAAGCACACAGCAATTGGAGCCCTAATCCCATAAGAATCTAGGCTAATCCCACTTCTCTAGGGCACCCTGCCATGAGGATCAGCCACAAGGAGCTCATCTTACATCAATTTGGATAGTCTTTGAGGGATAACGTCCTTCACCAGCATTCTTTTTCTTACTTTTGCTCTGGAAATGAAATCCTGTAGATTTTAAATAGAGCAAATGTCTTTTTATCAGCCTGCCATATGTTTTTTGCAGATAACTATGTGGCCTAACTGGCTTGAATCAAACCTCTGACACAAATATGCAAATTCCCTTGGAATGAAGCATGTCTCAACTGTCACTTCCTTAGGCATCATTGATTAAAATATGTAAAGGTTTAAAAATAGTCCTCTGTGGGGTGTGTGAATAGCTCACAAATTGCATCCATTCTCAGTCATCTAGAGTACGTGCATGGTGCCAATGTGTGAGGATGGGGTGGGGGAATGACTGGTTAGACGAGTGCCTTTAATATCTAGAGTACTATGCAATTGGCCATTTTCATTTTGACCACAATCAGCACATTGGTGCTTGTTTCAAATGAAAGGGAAGCATGATGCAATTCAGCTTCATCCATGAAGTTGCTTTAGAAAGCAGAAAAAAATTAATGGCTATATACTCCTCTATCTCCTCCCTTCTCCCTTACACCCCCCCCAAACACACACACACACCCAGCAGGCTATTTTATTGATTTAAATTCTGAAAATCCCCCCCCCCCCCCGTCTGCCTTTACTGCTTCTTTTCCCTGTGTGTTTTTTTTTTTTTTTTTTAGATCCACATTCCACAGCACAAGCATCTCACACACTGGTCACACAAAGTGTTTTGATAGGATTGTTTGTGCATTTTCATTATGGGTGGTTATATTTTAATGTTTGCTTATTTTTTTTTACACTTGTAAACCACTCGGAAGCTTGTTTTGTCATTAGGCAGTAAATCATCATCCCCACCACTTTTCCCCATGAGAATATGGCCTTCGATCCCCAAAAGGTTGCTTCCCCCTGGTATACCATAGGCAGCAGTCATTCATTACCCCATCGAGAACAACACTTAGAATGTAAAGAGGAGAAGCAAAGAGAACCAGGAACAAGGGAACTTTCACTATATGAAAATTCCTGACATGCCTTTGATAAGAAGTAATCCACAAATGCTTGCATCGCCCTGCAGTGACTATATTAGAGTAACAAAGGAAACCTAATGGAACAAACTACTTAGATGCTCATGTTAAAAGGGGGGCACTCTGGAAGCTCATAATTCGGTAATAACTTTACAAGAAGACAATGCCATGAGACTGGAGTCATGAACCCAAGTGGTGTTCTCATATCTATTAACTTCCAAATGAAGAACAAAAGCATTATTATATGCATTGATGTAGGAGCAGCTGAAGTAAGGCTCTTGCCCAGTCTAAACCGATGAAGCAGTAGAGTAAATTCTCCAAAGGGAATGGGCTGAACACTGGGGTGGGGGTGGGGGATCTAAACCAAACCCTTCTGGCTTCAGGGGATTTTCTAGCTGCAAAATAACGTGACTTAATATAGGGAAACTGATAATATTAGCAAGTGTGGTTATATTGGCTTGCAATCACCATTGCAGAGCTACAGCTGGTGCCAAATGAACTGGCACCATTTCAAAAACTCGGATATCCTGTTATGGGCAAAAAAAAGATAAAAAAATAGAGTGGCTCAATTCAGAACTTGTAGCTATTCTTCTTTGAATAAAGGGGGGCTGTGTTTCAACCAATTACCATGGTAACAAAAACAGCCATAATGGATCAGCAGAAAGTGTGGAAATAAAGGAACAAGTCAATTTCGAACAGTGTTGAAATTGCTCTGATTTTTAATATATTTCAATGAGCATCAGGGGTATACTGTGATAAGAAGGGAGGGGGGGATACTCCAATTTCCCATCTCTGTCAAAGAGAAATGATGGACCTTGCTTCTAGCTATAAAAGAAATGAAAGTGATGGTGCCCTCCCCCTTGAGGCAGGACTTGCAGGGATACTCACACATCAGTTTATACCACTTTCCTGGCATTTCCTTAACTGCTAATTTCCATATTATATTTTTTTAAAAACCCACTTCCAGAAATTATGATTAGAAGAATTATAATGGAAGTGCAGCGATCATTTCTGTGTTACCTGCTTGCTGGATGGTGGGAAGTAGTTTACATCCCCATTAACCCCCCAAAATATCACAGGAGTAAAGTAACAAAATTTAGGGCCATGTATGAATGAAATTTGGCAGGAGCAGGGACCGAGAACGGGAGTTCACCCCGTCGTGGGGATTTGAACCGCCGACCTTCTGATTGGCAAGTCCTAGGCTCAGTGGTTTAACCCACAGCGCCATTTGCCCACCTAGCAGTTCAAAAGCACGTCAAAGTGCAAGTAGATAAATAGGTACCGCTCCGGTGGGAAGATAAATGACATTTCCGTGCACTGCTCTGGTTCGCCAGATGCTGGCCACATGACCCGGAAGCTGTACGTTGTCTCCCTTGGCCAGTGAAGCGAGAAGAAGCCACAAGCCCAGAGTTGGTCACGACTGGACCTAATGGTCAGGGGTCCCTTTACCTTTACCTTTTAACAAGTTCTATTTTCCTACTGCAACCCTTGGGATCCCCCATGGTCTGCTTAAACCCCCTTCTTATGCATGTAGATAGTGTTGTTTGGGTTGAGTCGGCCACGACTGGATCTAATGGTCAGGGGTCCCTTTACCTTTACCTATGAATGAAATTTACCATGGCATATTTATATATGGGTCAAAAAGCCACCATCCCAGGTCCAGTTCATCTGGGTGAGGCAGGGAACTGGGAGGGGAAGCAGATCCGGCCTCCAATGTGCACACTATTCACCACCTCTTGCAATTGTCAGATGTGCTGCTCTCTCCTTCTCCTCAGCTCCTTGTCTCCTCTGTCACTGCCACTCATAGTTGCCAACTCCCTGGGGCCCTGGATGCCCAAGCACCCACAAAATTATCAACGAAGGTGCTGGGCATCCACAAATTTTGATGCTATGCATGCTGCAAGGTACCCATGGCCCTGGGCACCCAGAGTCGCAGGGTCAAGCTAGCACTCCTGCTGCCACCCCTATCTCTCCCTGCTCCTCTCTGGCTTTCTTTTACTCACCTGTTACCTTCCTCAAATATCATACCATGCCCTCCTATTGATTTGGTGGTGGGATTTGGCCCCTCTTCCATGCTCCTGAGACCACAAAACCTCAATTGAACATTCACCTCAATACTATATAAACCCAATAGAAGATGGTTTTATAAATTCATATTGCCAGGATCACCCTAAATCTCAAATCTTGTGTGCTAGTCTAAAAAAGGAGTAAAGATAAATAAGAAATCTTAAGAGAAAGAGAGCCCAAGATGGAAGGGAGTGTACTAAATATGATGACTCCACACAGCTGCTAAAAGTCCAAAACTTTATCAACAAAAACCAGAAATCATTCAAATACCATATGCCTTGTGTTACTTCTTTGATCTTTGTTGTCCTTTGTGTCTTACATTTCTGTATTTTCTCGAAGAGATTTTTATTTTTTTTGCATACAAAAAATCAAAAGTGTTTTATGGTTCTGTTCAAGCTTAGCTCAAAGAAGAATTCTTTAAGGAATAAACATAGGTGATGTATGGATCAGAACAAATTCCACTGTATGATCTTTCCTTTAGTGCACAAGACTCTAAAGATAAGAATTTGAGTTAACTTTTGTTTTTCACCTCAGTGCACCTCTAAAAATTGTTAGACTTCTAAAATTATTTTTACATTACTACAGTATTTGCTGTTGTTGTTTTCCAGTTGCTATTTACTGCATTAGGGCACAATTCTAACCCTACATCCACCAGGACAGGCAAATTATGACCCAGCAAATCTCTGGCTGAGCCAGCTAGGTCCCAACTCAGCCAGGCTACACCAGTATAAGTCCCCAACTGAATTTCAGTTAGATATATTCCAGTGTAACTCCCTCATCCTGGTTCAGTTGAGGTTAAGCCAGCTGAGCTGAGAATGGCAGAACTTATACCAGTGTAAGCCCTGGAAAAAAATGGAAATTCCAGGGAAAGCAGAGGGGAGAGGAATGCTGGATCCTAACTTCATTCAGCACAGTTACAAGATCTGGCAACCCAGTTAGAGTGGATCAGCAGAAGCCCTCATTTGGACTTTGTGTAGAAATAAAAGAACTTTCCACCCCAAAATGCAAAGCTTTACTGCAGAACAGTCTTAACTACTTGTTACATTACAAGGACAAAATAACAAAATAACACATTGCCATTAAGCAATGTGGTTCAGTCCTTTAAGTCCTTTATGCAGTTCAGTAAACTTTCCTCTCTCTAGTTCCAGAGAGGGTCCCTAAGTTCATCATTGCAGAGCTTCTCTGCTACTGCTTCTGCTAGGCCATCTCTTACTTCTCAACTTTCTTCTCCTACTGTGAGAACTGCAGCTCAGGTTTCCCACGATGAGTCATCAGGTAGTTTAACTCACTGAAATGGGGGCGGGGGGGACACCAGCCTTCTACTTTTACCCAGAGTGGAACCTCTCACATAAGGTACCATATTTTTCACTCTATAGGACGCACTTTTCCCCCTCCAAAATTAAGGGAAAATGTGTGTGCGTCCTATGGAGCGAATGCCTCCGAAGCGCAGAGGGAGCGCTCCCAGTCCCACCAGGAGATGCTGGGGACTGAACCTGATGCCTCCTGCATGCTAAGCAGTTGTTCTACCACTGAGCTATGGCCCTAGCTCACAATATTGCTGTCAGGATAAAATGGAGAAGGTGGAGGCTGAAGTGTGTATGCTCTGTGGAGGAAAGGTGGGATAGTAGTATAAGAATAAATAAAGGTGGGATAGTAGTATAAGAAGGAATAAACTAGCCTATAAGTGAATAAACTACAGTATATTTTTAACTTACTCTCCTAATAATTTTTATATAAATTATAAAAGTGGTATATAAATTTTGTTAAATAAAAAAAGAGGAAATGTTCAGACTTTCAAACAGTATGTTATGCCTGAGCCTTCATTGCTGAAACTCCCAACAGCATTTTCATGTTCACAAACACCTGATGAAGAAACCATTGTGACATAACCCATTCAAGCAGAGTGAAGGGGCAGCAGGCTGTCAACAGTGGCAGTGTTGGGGGCTCCCATCTATTCAAAAGCCACAGAGAGTCATTTCCTACTGCCTGAGGAATTAATCTCTTCTTTAACATTCATAATTGCTGGATCGATTTAACAGGACTGGAGCTAACATTTGCCTGGATTTGGCACCATTGATAGGGAACTGCCTGCTGCATCCTCCGCTTTGAAGTCACCCTGGTCTTTGGGCCTCCAGCACCTTCTTCATCATGTCCAACCCATCTAAGAGGCGTATGATACTGGTGTTCCACTGGGTTAGGAAGAAGCCCCTGACAGAGAAGCCGTGCTCTACCATCTCGGCCAGACCTTCTGCCTCTGCACTGGCTTGCAACACTCCTCACATTTCACCCTACTTCACGAGGAGCAAGACACAACCCGCTCCGCTCAGGAGGTCCAGCAGGCGCAAGGTGATGCGATTGCTGAATCTCACCGTCCCCAAGTTTTTAAGATCTGTCATTGGCAGCATTGGCTGGAAGAGAGCCCGCAGGAGTGGCAAGCAAAAGAAGACTCCAGTGGGAACAGGAAAGGGGTGAGGGCTAGGCTAGAGGCAAGAAAGAACCCAAGCTATTTGCGGGGTGGGATTGCTTTGGAAGATGCCTTTTCACAATCTCTACCCTTGAACCACATAAGGACATAAGAAGTGCCTGCTGGATGAGGTCACAGTGGCCTGTCTAGTACAGCATCCTGTTCTCACAGTGGCCAACCAGAGGCCTGTGGAAACAAGAGCATTCTGTATTCCCTTCCTGCATCTTCCAGCAACTACTATTCACAAACGTTACTGTCGCTGACTGTGGAGGTAGAGCATAGCCATCGTGCCTAGTGGCCACTGATAGCCTTTCCTGCATAAAACCATCCAAGTTGGTGGCAGTCACAGCTTTCTGTGGGATTGAGCTTCCAGAGGGGTAGCTGAGCATGCCTGGTGCAGGAAAAACAGGCATTAAAAGCACATTTCTCCCAAAGAATTCTGGGAATTGCAGTTTGTAAAGGGTGCTACAAATTGTAGCTATGTGGTAGAAGGGTAATCTACAGTTCCCAGGATTCTTACAGGGGAGAAGCGATAATGGTTTTAATGTATGGCGTGTACACAGCCTCAAATTAGCTCCATCAGCTCTGTAATACTAGAGCAAAGATTATAATGCATATTGTTGTTGTTGTTGTCGTACTTTTATAAGTATTATAAAACCCATTCCTGCAAGCCATGTAGTCTAGAATAAACCCAGTCACCCCTCCCATCATTAATTGTTTCTCCTGGGGGGGAGGGGTGTTGGATCTGCTTCCCTGCCTTGAAGAAAGGCGCGGGTCAGATGTGTGCCCAGACCTGGCCACGCTTCGCAAGAAAGGTGTGTTGGTTCAAGGTGGCCACGCTGCCTGCAACTTGCACTCCTTCCTGACGTGTCTTCCCCAAACCCCTTCTTCCAAGGCTATGTTGAAGTTTTCCATCACGTGGAACATAAACTGGCGGAACTACCTCGAGGCTCAGGCAGTGGTGGAAACCCTTCTCAAGCATGAGATGCCAGACAGCCTCTTGCAATACGAAGGGATCAAAGCAGCTGTGGAGTCTCTCCGGTTACTGCAGGCCTCCATGTTCCTTGATTTCATGTGACAAAACATGAAGTTGCCTGATGCCTCCAAGTGGGACGAGGAGATGGACACGTGGTGATCTTTATTTATTTATTTATTATTAATTTTATTGAGTATAAATTAGAAAAAAATACAAATATACAGAAAAAGGAAACTACATGTAACCAATAAAAAATTAGAAAACATTTTACCTCTTCTCATATTTACAATTATTTACACCTCTACAAAACAATATTCACAATAAAGAAAAGAAATGAAAGGTAAAATATAAAAGAAAAGAACAAGAAGAAGATAAAGAAAAGGCAGAAATAAGATCAAGAATGAGAATTTTAAAAGTAGATGAGTATTCACTATACACAGCCATTTCCAATCTATATTTATGTTCAAGTATGTATTTTCATCATATCCTTGTTGTTGTTGTTGTTTAGTCGTTTAGTCGTGTCCGACTCTTCGTGACCCCATGGACCAGAGCACGCCAGGCACTTCTGTCTTCACTGCCTCCCGCAGTTTGGTCAGAATCATATCCTTATCAATCTTAATTAAAATATTTTTAAAAGACTTCCACTGTTTGCCTCACGCATTTTTGGTAGTCCATTTGTCAAAACCTCTGTTCTTTGTCAAAACCTCTGCCAGCCCCCAAGAGCAGGTTGAAAGAAACCCAAAGCCTCTGGAGCCCAGCGGGAACTCCCACCGCGCTCCTGAGGCTTCGGGTTGCCTTCACTGAAGCCTGGAGAGTGAGAGGGGTCAGTGAGCAGCGACTCCTCTCGCTCTCCAGGCTTCCAAGGTAGCCACCTGAAGCCTCCAGAGTGCAGCAAAAACTCCCACTGCGCTCCGGAGGCTTCGGGTGAACGCACCTTGAACACACAGAATGCACCTTGTTTTAGTAGGGGAGAACAAGAAGGAAAAAAATCTCCCCCTCTCTGCGCAGCGCACTTTCAGAAATGGAAGGGGCTCAGTTTCTCCTGCCGCTTCGTTGAAGGGATGCTGAGCAGAGAGGGGGAGATTTTTTTTCTTGTTCTCCTCCTCTAAAACAAGGTGCGTCCTATGGTCGGGTGCGTCCTATAGAGCGAAAAATACGGTAAATTTCTCTTTAGAGCATTCCAAATACAATGCATTAAACATATAACTTAAAAAAAAAAAAAACCAGAAATTTCACTGGCAAGAACTGTGTGACGTAAGTCAAACTACTTTTTTAAGGGTTCTTTTTTCCTATGCCAGGTATAGGCCTGCTGATCCAGCAGGAGCTCCACTCCTGAACAGAGTTCAGATCTAGCGTACTTTGTGTAAGTGTAGGATTGCTCCCTAAGGTACCACCTACCCCTCCCAATCCCCAATGGCTTCACAATGAAATGGAAAATCTTTTCAGACACGCTGTATAACTGCAAAAGACAGATTGCTGGTACATGGCTAAATTGAAGTGCTTTCCATTAATAGTTGTAGTTGATGATATGATAATCACAGTAATATGAAATGAATGCATTCTAGTGTGGGTTTTGGCACAAGAATCTTTAATTTACAGAGTATTTTATGTTTAAACATGCCAGTTCCAAAGGGATTTTGATTAACAATGATGAGCTTCATATCTCCGTAAGTGTAAACCATTTGACAGTAATGTTGTTGATAGAAAAGCTGAGGGGAAATTTCTCAAAAGACTTGAGGGTTTGCTTTTTTCCTGGTGAAATTTCTGAGGTTTTGCTTTTTCTCACCCCCATCCCCCAGCCACCCAATAAAAAGAAGACTGGTTTGTAGCAGCCCACGCCCCCCAAAGATTCTCCAGCATCTATCTCTCCCCACCTTTTCTTTTCAGTGGTTGCTATACCAGAAGCTCCTCACTGGCGTGGGGCAAAGCTGCTGGGCTAGGATCCTGCCAGATCCATCACTGTTGCATACCAGAAGAGGTAAGGAGGTGGGAAGGCTGACATGCTGCATAAACCTGGGCAGATAATACTGGGCATGGTGCACATACTTGTGGTTTCTAGCAATTGGTATTCAGAGGTATTACTCTCTCTGACCATGGAGGCAGACCATAGCCATTGTGGCTAATAGCAATTGATGGTGTTATGTACTGAGTTGAATAGGATCCAAAATGCAGCAGTCTGATTGGTCCTAGAACAATAGGATCCAAAATACAGCAGTCTGATTGGTCCTAGAACAATAGGATTCAGAACGCAGCAGTATGATTGGTCTGCAGGAGCCACCCAATCCAGCTCCAGATGGAAGTGAATCCACAACCTGATTGGCCTACAGGAGAATTCCAGAATTAGCCAATCACGTGCAGCCCATTGTGTAAATAATGTATATAAAATGTATATATTATATATATAAATTATATAATGTATATAATTCCTCCTCACCACTATGAGCCCAATAAAGAGCATGAAATCCACTCTCGACCCTGAGTATATTTCAAATAGGTTTACACTACATGAATTTGCCCATTTATTCTTTTTTTGAAGCCATTCCAGTTGGTGGCCATCACTGCCACCATGGAAACAAGTCCCATAGTTTAAATATGCACTGCATGGAAAAGTGTGTTCAGCTTCAATGGATGCCCACAAAATTGCAGAGTTAGAAGGGACACCAAGGGTAATATAGTCCAAACCGGTGCAGTGCAAGAATTGCAACTAAAGATTCCCTGACAGATGGCCACTCAACCACTGCCCTACACCAGGAATGAAGATGTGAGACAAGAAGGATAGTTGAATGGCCCCAAGTTTCTTAAGTATTTAATATGGATATACACTATTAACTTGTAACAATATGGAGGAAAGTCATTGTGTAGGATACAAAATGCTGGTCATGCAGTCAACAGTCAATTGCTGTTACTTGGGGGGGGGGGAGTTGAGGTGGGGAAAATCCAAATAATCTGTGCTACTGCCACTGGGGTTGTCTCTTCACAGAGAAGACTCATTCAAATAATGGGACTAAGTTAAACTATGTAGGGCTAGCATTGGATATAACCAGATGGTTCAGGCTTACAAATGGAATAAAGCATTAAAATTTTATTTTAAAAAACAGTTAAAAGGAATTATTTAAAATATTCTAAAAGCAATTAAAATCAACAATAAGCTAAAAACAAGAGTAAAACACATGTCAGCACTCTCCATGTCTGGATAGGCTTGCCTAAAACAAAAACGTTTTTTGCAGGTGCTGGAGAGAGTACATTGAAGGTGTCTTCCTTAAGTCAATAGGCAGGGAGCTCCAAAGTGTAGGAGCTGCCACACTGAAAGATTGATTTCCTTCCCTAATAAATATGTAGGTGACGGAATCCTGAAAAAAAAATGCAGGGAGAAGAAAGTAGGGCAGTGCAAAGTGTCATGTGAGTGTGCACTTAATACCAGCAAACCAGGAAAGGTTAGATCCTTATGCAAAGAGTCACATCACACAGGGAGGGGGTGAGAGCTAAGGCTGGATTTGATAGAGTGTGATCTAAAAGAAGCTCATTACAGCATGAAGTGAAGTGGAAATCAGTTATGGCAAAGGTTAGGGGAGAGAAGAGCTGGAAGGATATGACAGGTTGACTGACAGCAGAATCTAGTGGCTTGGAGCTCATAGGGCAAACTTGGGGTGGACAATTGTTTCCATCAGAAGCTCCATAAACTGACAAGGAAGATAATGCATTGGAGCTTTTATGTATACAACCAAATTGCCAGGCCATTGCTTCAGATAAGACCATAAACAAACAAACAAACAAATGGTTTATTTTCTTTGTAACAAGAACATAAAATAAAGCAAGTGGATATTAACTGACTGACTGCCCTACAGTCTGGCACATGTGCAATATTATTATTAGAAAACTCTCTATTTAGCTGCGTGACATGTGTAAATAATCCTATGTCTAAAGCTCACTTTGGCTTATGCGGCTTAAAATATGAGATGCAAGCAGATAAAAACTGGCAAAACTCCTAAATATCCTTTTTGTTGATTCGTCAGCATGATGAATGGTGCAGAGTTGAAAATCTCCTCTTCATTTAATTAAAAAAGGCTAATTATTTTGGGAGATCACTAGCCTTAGGCTGTAAGGGGTATTAGGGGAAGGTGGTATCTCTAGTGGGGGGCATGTTGTGCTCCTTCTGGGGTAGTTTGTCCACCTTTGTCCCCCACCCTGCACTTAGCTCTCACCTGTGGCTCCTAAAAGCTGACGGCATGTGACAGCAGCCACCTCCCAGGAACAACTTCAACTAAACCAAGTGCAAGTAGCCAGTGGGTCTCAAACCCTTGATGAGTTAGAGATTTCCGCTGCATGCGAAGACAGGTTCTGGTGGACTGAGTGAACAATACCAATAATGGGTTCAAGAATAATCAAGAAGGTGGTTTCTACAAATACTGTAGAGGGAAGGGAGGGGCAGATGGAACCTGGGAAGGTAGCCTATCTAGGAGAAGAAAAGCTCTGACCCTAAACCCCTGCTGCCTTGTGGGACATATTCAAAGATCTCCTTTAACAGAAAACCAGAAACCCATCTTCTGGGAATTACAGATTTGGATATCCTGCACAAAATGAAGGGCATCTTTTTATATGCTATGGTTGCAGCAAGAGTTTTTACTGCTGCAAAGTGGAAGAGTGATGTAATCCCCTCTATTCATGAATGAGCTCAAAACTTGACAGAATATGCGCAGTTAGATACAGTAGTCTATCAGAAAAAATAAAGAATAAACCAAAACAGGAATTTGTCTCAAAATGGGAGGTCTTTAAAGTATATTTGGAAAACAATTACAGCAGTTTAAACTCTGTTGCAGCATTCGAATAATTTCAGTAGTAGCTTTAAGAAAGACATGAGACCTAAGACAAATTAAGGATTAGTTAAATTATGATAAAAGTGTGTATTGGCAACAAGTAATATATAATTGAAGTAACAAAGAGACGGGAGGTTGGGTCTATAGTTCAAAGACCAAATCTTGCCTTACTGTTTTGAAAATAATTTTGTGTTCATTATTATTTTCATTTGTATTTTTGGTTTTCTTCCTCTCCCCGCCCCCCTTGGTGTATCAACAAAAAAGCAAAAGAAGAAAGAAGGGGGAAAAAGAAACTTTAAGAACTGAGAGTGCCAGTTCAACAGATTTCAGTGATCCAATAGGCATATATATGTGATCTAATACGTCCCCCTCCCTCTTCCCAAAAATCCCCTACAGTGCCTTTAGCGCCACATTCACCACTTCAACTATCCATCCAACATACACTCTGGATGTTTTGATCCTCTTCCCTTCTGTAAGTCTTTCCCTCCATCAAAGTTATATGAAAACATCAGCTCCATAAATCAAAGTTGAGTGGGCTATTGTATTTTGCATAGTAAAACACACTTGGCAAGGATCCAGTGGCCACAGTAACTCAAAGAGCCATTGTCTCAAAAGTGGAACATGAAATTACCGTATTAGCCTGAATATAAGCTGCACTGGCAGATAAGCCGCACCTTTAAAACTGAAGGGGGGAAAAGAAAAAACAACAATACCCAGGCCGCTCTTGGGGGGGGGGGAGAGCCGCACCACTTTGCCGGTGGTGTAAGGTCGCAAATATAAGCTGCACTTTGACTTTTCATGGTCAGAATTTGGAAAAAAAGTGTGCAAATTAGTTGAAACAAAGCATGTTTTCTATCTTACTTGTAATCCTGTACTCAAAACAAACATGAAAAGTCAGTTGATCGTTATGGTGTCAGACGCCTGCAGCCAATAGAAGTAATCATGTGCTTGCCACAATATACTGAGGTTCTACAAAAGAGAGTTATTCCAGAGCTGGAAAAGAGGTGGCCTGATGGGATTGCGATATTGCAGCAGGACATAGCACCCTGTCACACACCAAAAGTGGTGAAGAAATTCATGACAGAGCAGCAAATACAGGTACAGTGGTAGCTCAGGTTAAATATGCTTCAGGTTACATACGCTTCAGGTTATAGACTTCGCTAACCCAGAAATATTACCTCGGGTTAAGAACTTTGCTTCAGGATGAGAACAGAAATTGCATGACGGCGGTGCGGCAGCAGTGGGAGGCCCCATTAGCTAAAGTGGTGCTTCAGGTTAAGAACAGTTTCAGGTTAAGAACCGACCTCCGGAACGAATTAAGTACGTAACCAGAGGTACCACTGTACTTGATTGGCCAGGGAATTCCCCACACGTAAATCCCATTGAGAATTTGTGGGCTATATGCAAAAGTCACCTCCGTGCTGTAGATTGTAGAACTATGGAGAAGCTCATTCGGGTGCTGATTCAAGTGTGGTACAAGGATCCGAAAATCAACAGTGACTGTTCGAAACTAGTAGACTCCTTGCCAAACTGTGTTCAAATGTTGCTTAAAAACAGCAGAGTTCATATCCATTACTAATGTACGTATATGTGAGTTTTATAGTTATATATGTGAGTTTTGTACAATAAACTACATTGCTTGTTTCAATTAATTTGCACAAGGGTGTACGAAGTGTAGTGTTAAAACAGCAAAAGAATTTTAACAATTTTCAGGAATCACCTAGCAGCCACAATTTATAATAATAGTAGTAGTAGACAAGCAAAAGCAAAATACTGTTCCAAACCCTCCCAATCTCTGTGTGGTACAAAATTCCAGGGGTTCAAGGCACTTACCAAGGGATTTGTTTCCTTCAGAATGAGGAAACATTCAGCCTCCCAGGTCCTAGTCTAACATTCAAAACACTACACCACCCTGGCTCTCAAAATAGACACATAGGAAACCTCATATTGGACAGACCATTGGTTCATCTACCTCAGTGATGGCAACAGTGACTGGCACCAGTTTTCTTAGGTTTCTGGCAAATGCAGAAGCAAGTAATTGGGATCCTCCTACCGGGGCATTTGGTGTTAACTGATCCAGGGCTAGTGGAAGAGGAGGAAGGGGCAGCTTTGTCGCAGTAGACTCTGAGGTGAGGACAGCTTTACCTGATTCTCTCTTTTCCCCACTTCTTCCATAAGCACATAAGTTGGTGATAAATGGCCATTTGGGGTTGGAAGGAGTTGATAGCTCAGGTGGTACAGATGCCTGAGGTCTTCTTCATATGCCTCCCTTGATCTTTAATGGCTCTCTAGTTCAGGAACTTGTCAAATATATTTACACATCAGTGTTTGCAAGGAACTGCAAACCCTCCAGGATTTAGCTGAGCCTTATTCATAGACTACTTTTGGTCCAAATGGTTTTTCTTAAATGATTTTCAGATTGGTAAGCATCCATGTTAAGTGCTCTCTTCATTAAAAGGAATACATTTAAATGTATGCTGCTGAACAGAATTCTTTTTAATCATATGAAAGGCTTGCATATTGTTTAGTTCATATGTGACATTGGGGTGGGTGGGAAAACAGCTCCGTACAGCACTGGAAGAGGAATGGGAAAATCTCTTAATTTTTTATTTCCATTTCCCATTTTTGTCTTTAAAAAAATATTCAGTTCAGTTCCCCATCAGTTTGTTAATTATTATTTGTTAAGTCTTTATGAAAAAGTGAATGCAATTTTATGCACATTTCACATAACACACATTTTAATATGATTTTATCCAATGTATACATTCCTGCAGCACTTTCTCATAATTAAACACATTTTTTGTACAACATTTTTCCTTAATGCACACTTTTCTGTACATATTTTTTGGTTGGAAAGTAGAAAGTAGACTACTGTACAAAGCTATATTTCACACCCACTGCTCTGCCCGCTTTTGATATTCACCCTTTTGATACTGACCATTGCTGGCATGTGGCCCTTGGCAAACTGTCTAGAAGGGAATGTGGCTCTTAAGCTGAAAGAGGTTCTCCACCCCTAGTCTAAGCAATCTGATGCAGAGATGACTCATTGTTAGCCACCATATTTGTGCACCATAGATGTATGGATCTGAGGTTCATATTTGCAAAACTGCTACTCGCTTTCCACACCTGTACACAAATGCTAATAGACAGTTTCTGCACAGAGGAAGAGGGACAGAAATCACAGATATTCTCAGTATCTCAACCACTTGGAGAAGAGGATTTTTTTTTTTTATCTGGATGGATTGTGCTCTATAATCTGTCTGTAATACGAGATATTATATCCAATTCAGAGCTCAGAGCTCTTCTAAACCCATAGCATTAACTTTGTCTTTTGTACTGGGCAGTAGCTGCACTGGAAACATAATCATATTCAGAAACATCATTATTAAGTTTTGAGAGCTCTAATATTTTCCATCTTTTTCTTATTTGGTTTATTTTTTTTGTTAAGGACATTCTTACGTCCTTTGACCAATAAGAAAAGTGTCTGTATTGGGATAATATGATTAGCAGTTCTTAGAACCATAGGAGTGTGGGTTGGAAGGGACCACAAGGGTCATCTACTCCAAGGGTCATCTACTCCTTGCAACGCAGGAATATTTTGCCCAACGTGAGGCTCGAACACATGACCCATGAGCCTGAGATTAAGAGTCTCATGGTCTACTAACTGAACTACTTTCACTCAGTTTCATCTGTCCTTTTTCCTTAACAGGTAAATGCTAACAATTGTCTTACACACACACACACACACACACACACACACACACACACACTTTATTATATTCCTCTTCCTAACAACACCTGCAGCAACCTTATGAGGTAGAATAATTCCAGTTTTATGGATGGGCAAACAGTTATGTTACCAAACAGTTGTGCTTGCTGCTTCCCCATAGTCTCATCCCATTCCATACCCATAATCCCTATATTTGGGAAGTCACATTGAACAGGACAACAGGTGGCAAACTTCAATGATAGTACCATCTATCTTCAAGTCAACCCCTTGTGTTTTTCTGGTCTTCATTGCTGGATTTTCTTTCTTCTTGTATCTATGTACACTAGTCCAGCCTTCTCAGATTTGTGGCCCTCCAGATATTGTTGCACTACAAGGCAGTATGGCCAATGGCTAGAGATGGTAGGGACTGCAATTGAACAACACCAGGCTGTGAAAGATTGCAATATTTCTCTAAGAAGCTCAAGATGGAACGCACAATATTATCTCATGTTATTCAGAACAACCTTGTGAGGTAAGTCAGACAGAGATAGTGGCTTCCCTCCGGCTGAGTGACAATTTGAATTTTGGCCTCCTTCATACAGTTCTAACATTTCACTTAAGTCCATCACAATACGGCCCCTGGCCCCCCTCTCCCTCTCTCCCAGCCAATAGGCAGAATGCATTCCCCTAATCTCGCCTACTGCACCCAGTGAAGTCCAGTAGATTTCTGCATGGGGAATGGGCACCACCTTGTCCTTTGCTTTAGCTAGCAAAATGTTTTGGGCAGACTCTGATCTCCACACACACACACACAACACAAATACAATGTGACACAAGGATTAGTATTTCTGTCCGACAAGTATTCAAAGTGGACCTTCATTCCAAACCAATATTAATCATGAGTTTTACTGTTTTACATTCATTAACCTGACAGAATGCTTTAAGTATCTCTCCAAGGTTAGACCGAGAATTAGGTAAGTAATCACAGCAGACCTACTGACTGTGTATGATGGCTCCTTAGAGAAAAATGAGTAAGGCATAAGTGCATAATGTGACAATATTTACTGCGGTGGTGGATAGAAAATGCACAATAAATACAGCTAAGGGTTCTGATCAAGTTTAAAAGGTTGCAAAATATGTTGTCAGCTGCAATTTGGTCAACCAGGGCATACAAGTTCATTGAAAAAGTGCATAAATAGATGGCTTTAAAAGGATTGGACAAATTCATGGCTTCTAGCCATGGTGTCTATGCTTTGCCTCCATGGTTAGACACAATACGCCTCCAAATATCAGTTGCTGGAAACCACAGGAGGATAGAATGCTTCTGTGCTTGAGGACTATTTGTAGGGTGATCCCTGTGAGAACAGGATACTGGACTACATATTGCATTTGCTAGGTTCTTGTATTCTTACATTCTTAAATGAGTTGCTTCTTTTGGTAGAATACAATCATCTGTTTGCTTGTCTTGGATATACTGCGTTTCTCAAGTCATCTACTGAAAATGTAAATTTAACACCAATTTCCCTTATAAGAATCATAGGAAGAAATACTATTTGAAAACCAATTGTTACCCAGGTACAAATTGAAAAGGCTTTTGGGAATCAAAATGAAGAGGTTTGTGCAAATATGAATAAATAATTTGCACAGCCTAATGAAATAAATAAAGTCCTTATTCTCTATGTTGTGAGGGTAAAAAGGAGAGGTGGAGAATTATATATGTCACTTTTCACTCCTGGAGGAAAGTTAGGATACAAATATGATGATGGGAGTGGATGAATACGTCAGTATAGATTCTCTCCATTTCTCCTATGTCCAGTCTTAAATTCTATTCTACACAATTCGACATCAATATGCAAATATTTTTAAGAGTCATCATGAAAATTCATTAATATTTCTACTAATATACACTTTAAAAATATTGTATTGATTTTTCAATTACAGATGGATTAGATATAAAAAAGAGAAAATAAAAAATAAGATCAACAATAACAACAACAGGTTGGAGCACAGAGCCATCACAAAAATGTAACAGGAAAATATAACAGAAGCAATCCCAGGTATAGTTCTTTGGATGTACAGCAGTCATATGCAAGTGTTGTTTCACAATGTTCTGTGAATTATTGGCAGATTGAAGCCATGCTCAATAGATTGTGCATATTCAATGGAAAGTTACATTGTTGCATAAAAGTTTATGTTTTTCTTTTCAGTACGGTGCTCTCATTGTAAGCCTGTCAGTTTGTCCATAAGCATATACACATTTTTGTATGCAATTATGATACAGTGTGTGTTTTTATGGTATTTTCACCAATATATGTGTTTATTCAGACACTTTATCATGTGCGTTTTTGTACAGATTACTTGGCTGGGGGACTGCATTACAAAGTTCAGAGAAGAGTGGTTTTTAAAAGTAAATTGCTATATTTCAGTTTGCATATCATTTGGGAATGTGTGAATTAGCTATGTTTGCCTTTAAATGTGAACTGAACTTGAATTTCTTCTTCATCCCTAATCAACATATGTATAAAGAAATATTAGCCACATGATTTGCATCCATAAGTTTTCCCTTTCTGTTGCTAACAGCAGATTCGATAAGGTGAGAAAGATTTATTTTTGGAAATTAGGGGAAAATAGCATTCACATGTACCATGTGCTTGATCCAACTCTCATCTCCAGATTTAGCTTTTAAAGGGAAAGAAAAGAGGGTTTTCAATGATGCAGGACATGCAGCTTCATCACCAGAATACAAATTGAAACTGTGTACTTAAATGTTGAATATGATTTTTGCCATGTTCCCTCTCCTTCCCCTTGCACAAAAAACTGCATTCCATTGGTGCACTTCCTAAGTAACTTCCAAACAGCATGCCTACAATTTATCCCTTGCTGCTTCATCTGATAGATATTCTTCTATGATTTGCGGAGTTCAGAGAAAGCTGCTCACCCTTGTTTTTGACCTGAACAATATCTTTTGAACTACAGCTCCAATTAGCTGATGTAATCCAGCAGTGTCAGGACTCTGGGAAGAGACTGTGACATTTCTTGTCTGCCTTCTTTGTCATCTGGATTCTTGAGATGCTTCATGCAAACCTGTTTCTTCCTAGGGTGCTAGATATACCATTTTCAGTCAAATAATCTCAATTCATTGCCTGGAAAAGGGGGCTCACCTAACACCCATCCTGTTGTCATTCCAGTGCCGGATAAAGCTTCTCAACATTTGTTGATCTGCATTTCTTAACACACTGCTTAATTCCACCCAGGCCCATGACTAGAAGAATGACAGCTTGCAGTAGGGAGTTGTTGTACTTCTGTAGCTGGTACTGTGTGATGCAGAACTACTGGAAAATCAGGGCAGAAAGCCATCACGTGTACAAGAGGTTTTTTTTTTTTGGCTAACCTAACTTCTATGTTCTGGTAAACTCTAGGTTAGATTGCTGCACTGTGTTATGCGCGGAGCTGCCTGTGAAGATGATTTGGAAACTTCAGTTGGTGCAGAATTCAGCAGCCAGGGTGCTCACTGGGGTAAGAAGGTTTGAGCATATAACACCAATCATGGCGTCCACTGGCTGGCTATTAGTTTCTGGGCCCAATTCAAAGGTCTAGTTTTGACCTGTAAAGCCTTAAACAGCTCAAGACCACAATACCTCAAAGATCAATTCTCCCCATTGGAACCAACGCAAACCCTGCAATCATCATCTGAGGCCTTCTTTATGTGTCTCCTCTACTGAATGCCCCAAGGATGGCAAAATGAGAACAGGCCTTTTTTGTGGCAGCTCCCCACTTGTGAAATGCTGCACACCTGGTCCTTCAGGGGCACAGTTACCCTATTCAGGACCAGGGAGTCCTCCACACCAGCCCGCCCCCTGTACCCCAAAAACAGTACTTCTGTCTTGTCAGGATTCAACTTCAATCCATTAGCCGCCATCCATCCTCCAACCGCCTCCAGGCACTCACACAGGACCTTCACCGCCTTCACTGGTTCTGATTTGAAAGAGAGGTAGAGCTGGGTATCATCTGCATATTGATGGACACCCAGTTCAAACCCCCTGATGATCTCTCCCAGCGGCTTCATATAGATGTTAAAAAGCATGGGGGAGAGGACGGAACCCTGAGGCACCCCACAAGTGAGGGCCCAGGGGTTTGAACACTCATCCCCCACCACCACTTTCTGAACATGGCCCAGGAGGAAGAAGCGAAACCACTGTATAACAGTGCCCCCAGCACTGTTTTAGTTAAGTTAAGAACTTAATTCGTTCCGGAGGTCCGTTCTTAACCTGAAACTGTTTATAACCTGAAGTACCACTTTAGCTAATGGGGCCTCCCGCTGCCGCCATACTGCTGGCACACGATTTCTGTTCTCATCCTAAAGAAAGTTCTTAACCCGAGTTACTATTTCTAGGTTAGCAGAGTCTGTAGCCTGAAGCGTCTGTAACCTGAGGTACCACTGTATAACCCAAAATTAAAGTTCTGTTATGTTCACCTGCACTGTGGATACATTCCATTTTAACTGGCTGACTCACTGTGAAATAAAGACCACCACACCACCAATTCTCTGGTTAAACAGACAATGTATGGGGAAAGTTTGTCAGTTGAAATAAAGATCATTTCTTTCCCTCTTCATTTTTTAAAAAAGAATACTATCCGCCCCAGTGCTTTTTGTGTCTTTTTGAATAAACAAACAAAATGATATTTGAAACTGGATAGCACTCCAGCTGAAAATCACCAGAAATCAAGAACAAAGTCAAACATCTAGTCCAGTGGTTCCCACTTAGCTAAATACTGTGGCCACCCCTCCTTTTTCCCAAAAGCCAAGCATGGACTCCCTACTTTTTGAAATGCTGATATGTATATGATAACTTTTGTTATGTGAATGGTGGCACAATCCTCCTGGGTGAGTTACATGGACCCCCAGGTGGTCAACGGACCACCAGTTGGGAACCACTGATCTAGTTAATTTTAGGTTGGCCAGGTGCATTTTAAATCCTTCCAAGTAACTGCATGCATAGGTTTGTTCCAGCATTCATCAGTTTCAAGCCTGTTTAAGTCCTTTGCAATAAAGATCCTGTTCCACCCCCCCCCTCTCTCTCTCTCTCTCTCTCTCTCTCTCTCTCTCTCTCTTGTACAAAGTGGGAACCTTAGGCCCTCTAGATGTTGTTGGACTACAACTCCCATCACTGCAGACCCACATGGCCAGTGAAGAGACATAGTAAGAGATGTAGTCCAATGACAACTTGAGGGCCAAAGTTTCACCATCCCTAGATTAGGGAACCTATGACTCTCAATATATTGTTGCAGTATCATCAACTCGCACCATATCCAACAATTGACTATGCTATGACTGGTATGAGATGGAGTCCAGCAGCATATTGGGGGGGGGGCATGTTCCCCCCACCCCTTTTGTACAGTGTAAACTGAAACCAAGATTAAGTTTTATAAGATTTTTATTTTTCATAATACAATGAGATATAGAAAACTAATGTTGTTGTCTTCTTCTTCTTCTTCTTCTTCTTCTTCTTCTTCTTCTTCTTCTTCTTCTTCTTCTTCTTCTGCGATCGCTCGTAGCCGAGTAAGATTGTCTTCCATAAACACGGTTTTAACAATGAGTCAGTAAGTGACTGTGGAGGCCAGTTCTGGATCCACACATCCTTCCACAGTGGGGACATTGGTTCCCGGGCGGGAGTTAATCACGGTGTGGATTTGCCAAGCATGCCTTCCTCTTTCTCCCTTGCATCCTGAGTTCAAGTGTCTTCAAAGCCCATGACACCTTTGGCAACTAATGTAAACAAAACAAAAACTACAAAAAGTAAAAAAAAGACTAAAGAATCCATTCTTTAAGGTGCTTCTTAACCCTTACCAGCCACAAATGTTAGTACCCCCTCTCCCATCTCTCAATTGGGACTTTTCCTTTCCCTTCTCAGCCTCTCACTCTGGGAACCAAGATTTTCCTGTCTCCCACCAAGGGTCCTTCATCAACCACCCCCAATGGTTTGAAATTGAACCTTAATAAAGGCCACTGGCAGAGGACACCAAGGGAAAAAGAGAAATGAATGAAGAAGAGAGGCAACCACAACAAAAAGAAAACAAAGAAACAAAAATAATAAATGAAAAAATGAAAAAGAAGCAGAAGGAAGAAATGAAAGAAAGAGAAAGCAAAAGAAACAATAAATAAAGATAAGAGGACTTCCAATTTTCCATCTGCCTGCTATATGAAAAAAGCAGGGGGGACATTAAGTCAATGATAACATCTATCTTCTCCACTTTTTGTTAAACAATATTTCTTTTAAGATTGTTTACTTTTAAATGAGGCTGAGATGAGCAGTTATGCAATATGTTTCTTATCAGAGAGGAGAGGGGTAATCATGCAAACGTTTGACCCCTATTCAGCCATTCAAGCAACATGTTGCAGGGAGAGGTGGGAGTGGGGAATACACCTACTGAAAACTCCCATTCTCTCTGTGTTGCTCCAGCCTTCCTGCAGTGAACAGACAAATCCACATAAGTGTCAGATGGACATGCTTGGAGGTTTCCATTGCATTGGGAAGCCTGATAATGCAGGCTTCCCAAATGAACTGAAGCTTGTAACCTGAATACATTTAGAATCCCACTTCAGACCTTTTGGACTCAAGGTGTGAAAGTCACATGCAGGAGGCAGGGTTTGCACATACAACTCCACTGTGCTCTTCATGTGTTGTTTTGGAATGCCTGTAGGCAGCTATGGAGGGAGCTGAGAGTACAGTAAGAGCAAAGAGTATGCAAGCCAATACCAAAATTAATTATACATGTTTCCTCTATAAATAAATAAATATTGGAAGAGAAGTTGAGTGGAATGTTGGCCACAGCAAATCTACAGAAAGCTTACTGAATAAAATAGAGGAAGTCCATCCAAACCCCCTATAAAAAGTCTCCCTGCAGTTATAAAATAAGTACATCAGGGAGACAACTAGCCTAAAGCTCTTCTCCCTGCCGTGCTAGCCTTTAGTTGTCAAAAGAGAGAGACTTCAATAGTGAACAGTAATAAGGGAATGCACCTGAATTTCTTTCCAGTGGGTCTGTAGCACATTTAATTAATTACATTGGCAAGAGCCCACCTCTGCAATTATCTTGTTTAGCCTTGATGTTTACTGCTCTCTAGAATTAAGTGCTCCAAAAGCTCATGACCTTGTGTGATGTTAAAGGCTGTTGTGCACCAAACAGATGGGCTGCTGCTAATTAAGACAGACTCTGTTTGTGTCAGATTGGAACAATCTTAATGATACCAGAGTTTTCCAGAGTCATTCAGTAGGAACTGAAAACTTTAGCCATACATTTGCTTGAGTTGTAGAACATCATAAATAGAGTGGATATCTTTTCTCCCCTCGTCTTATGTGTGCAAGTTTAGATAGATGTTAAAATTTGAAAATATACTATGGAAATAAGGGGCTATGTGGCAAAGTCTTTTCAGCAGTAGCTCCAAGGTTGTGGAATGCCCATCCTTTTGAGGTGTGGCTTGCACCAGCATTATACAGCTTTTGCCAGCCAGTCATTATGCACTTCTTTGCCCAGCTTTTGGAGGGATGGGATAAAGTGATATATATTGATGCCACCCTATCTACTGCATGGAGTGTTATTGCTATCATGTGTAATCTTTGCATGTAAGCTGCTCTGGGACTAGCAGAGCTTTTATGCAGAGAATCATGTACACTCTATCATCCAGAAATATACCTTCAAACTATCAGTTCAGATGCTCTGGGTGGATTTTCTAGTCCTAAAAAATTATAATCAATTAAACAAGGGAAAATATGATTACTCAAACAATGCATGCAATTGACTTGATATGTTGTAGGGAGGTAAGTAAAAGTTACTGCATTTGAGTAGGAACATTTGGAACGAAGCAAGAAGAAATATTGTATGAGTTGCTATATGCTCTGATGTTAAGCAGGGTGGACAGGTAAAAAAATATGAGAGAGCTCCTACACCTTCAATAGTTTAAGAAGGAATTTCAGCAACATGTAGAGCTGGTCATTCATCTCAATCCTGCTGAAATTCCCTATTCTACACAACTATTAAAGGTACAAGACCCCCCAACTTCTTTTTGCAGCAATATCATAGTGGATCATAGTGTGATCCTATTCTAGAAGGAGTAAAGATAAAGGGACCCCTGACCATTAGGTCCAGTCGCTGGGGTTGCGATGCTCATCTCACTTTATTGGCCGAGGGAGCCGGCGTACAGCTTCCGGGTCATGTGGCCAGTATGACTACGCCGCTTCTGGTGAACCAGAGCAGCGAACGGAAACCCCGTTTACCTCCTGCTGGAGCGGTACCTATTTATCTACTTGCACTTTGACATACTTAGACTCATTTAATATCTTCTTTGAATGAAACTATAGCCTTGAGAGACACATATGGGCACCATGGTGAAATAGCTTCTTTGGGTGGCAATCCTACGCCTTTCTACCTGGAAGCTAGAGCTTCCTTCTAATTGGACATATCTAGCAAGAGTGAGCTACCTCTGGATGTTTCTGGACTACACTTCCTCCCGACCATTGGGCATGTTGTCTGGGTCTGGTGTGGGATGGAGCCTGGAAAGTTCTGGAAGATCCCAGGTTCCATGTCCAGGATGTACTGCTCTGTTTTAAAGCTTAATAAAGTTGTCTCCTGGCTTTTGCTGTTATGCAGTGCTAAGACTGGGGGGAGGGGGGGAGAAGCAGCCCACCTTAATTGCATATGGCAGATTTGAAAATGGCATCCAATTTCTCTGGCACTGGGATGTGACTATCCTTTGGGATTGTGATGGAAGGGATTTCTAGGGCAATTATAATTTGGTGAAGCTATTGTCTAACGTAATGAAAAAACTGGGAGTTAAATTAAAACCCATAGAAAGTTAGGAAGTGTTTCCATATCAGATTAAATAATTTTTAAAAGGGAAAATGTGATGCATGGAGCAGTAATTTCTTGCTAACAGGCACACGGCCCTATTAAAGCTTTCCTTCCACTGCTGAATAATTTCACATTAGTTAGATACTCTCATTTCATCTTTTTCTCACAATGGGGAAAAAAACATTCTGCTAATGACTGCCTTGCTTCATTTATCAAGATCTACATCCCTCGCTCAAGACATCCTTCACCGACAATGTAATTCAGTGAAATTCAGCCAGACTATGTCCCCTTTCTGAAGGATAATGTTGTGAAGCATAGAGAAGCCATCTCTCTTAACATGCTGCATATTAAAGATAATGTGGTGTATGGGAGTTGCTTTTTATAGACTTTTATCATTTTATAGAAGGGCTAAAAAGAAGAGTCTGTCCTAATTTCTTGTTCAATTTAAATGCATAGTTTTGCTCAATGTGCAGAAGGACTGAAGAAGAGGACTGTGGTGATGGTGGTTTACACATGGGAGAACGCCTGGTAAAAAATGAAATAGATATGAAACTGTCTGCGTGTCGCTTCCATTCATTAGTTGGCTCCTATTCGGCTGTTTCCATTTCCCGGTAGCTCTTTGGTGTCTACAGGACAAGTCACACGTTATATTGTTCATGTTTTTTTCTGAAAGTGTGTCCACTTTTATTTGGAAGAAAACACAAATATTTTGAACAGTCAGATATAAAATTCAGCACCTATAGAGAAAATGACACAACAACTACATGCAAGATGGGAGAGCAGAGCTACGACAAAGTTTTATGATACTTGTTTTATTAGATATGATGCAACAGAAGAACAGGATTTTCAGCCTCTTGGGACACACGGATAATTATGTGAATATACTTTTAGATAAGGAGATGTGCACTTCCGGGTTGGCGCCATCGCCGAATGGCGGACTCCCTCCGAGCTCCGGAGGGAGCCTGCTCGGCAGGGGCTGGGTCCTACCGCACCGGCGATGCGGGGACCCTTAAAAACCACGGCCACGGAGGCCGTGGACATGGAGACTCGGCTGGCACCGCTAGCGCCCTCCCGACTCGTGAAGGAGCCTTTTTAAAGGCTACGGATCGGGTGCCGGGGAGAAGCGTGGTGCTTTGAGTCCTCTGCTATCCCTGCCGAGCGAAGCCGCATGCCATCCGGCGGAGAGCGCTGACTTCTTCCATTGAGAATTCGGACTTTCAACAACAACCCGTGAGTAATTTGGAAACCGGGTTTAAAAGGAGAAAAAAAAGAAAATTTTTTCGGATTTGATACGAGCGGGGGGGGGGGGATCCAAAAAGGAAGTCAGTCCCCCTCCCTACTGTAAACCTTCCAAAACAAGGACTGGGAAACCAAGGTCCAAAAAGAATTGTATTGCTGATAAAAACTAAGAATTCCACGATGGGAAATTACAAGAACTGTGCTGGAGGAAGAATTGAGAGAGAAGGAAAACGTAACCCCCCCCCCCTGGGAACCGGGGTGATTGAGGAGAGAGCCTGGTGAAAAGCGAAGGAGATTTTGACAGCTGTCAAAGTAGCTGTCAAAGTCGGAAATTCAAAGAGGACCTTAATACGAGGACTTTGCTGGTTAAATTTTGTTACAATTAGTTACAACCCGTTAAAACTTGGATACAAAATGGCGAAAACATGGATAACAATCGGACTTTTGGACTAGAGAAAACAAAGTTACAATAATCCCCCTAGAGGAGCTTCGGGACATTACAAAGAAGGTCGTAAGTGGAAAAATACCATCGGAATTTTACAGGACTGGTTATCTTCTGGGAAAGCTGCAGAACGGAAACAATATTGTGTCTACAGGGTCTTCAGTTAAAGGAGACAATAGAATTTTCTATTGAAGAAAGGAAGGGACTGAACGCAAGTTTTTGTTCCTGAATAACAATAACCCCTGCAGACTTACTAAATTTCTGAACTAGAACGTTTTAGCAGCGGAATAAGAGGAAACTGGACTACAACTTGGAAAGAACAATAGGGGGAGCGTTATTAAAGATTTGATGCTAAATGGTTTAAAAATAATTCTAAAAATAATTATAAAAAGAAAAAGCCAGCAAGGAGTTGGGGGAAAAATGTGATTTATGGACTTTAAAATTTCCAGGCAGACAACATGGATTGGTGGTCAGGGGGAAACTAAACCGGGGACGGGGGGGGGGGGAGAAATAGAATCCAAAGGCTTGTCAACTATTTTCTGAATTGGTTTTCTTTTACTTACTATACTTTCTATTTCTTATTTTCTTATATTTCTATTGTGTGGGGTGTCTTTATCATTAAAAAAAAGGGAAATTGTGGAATGGAAAGGGGGTGGGCCCTGGGGAAAGAACTTTTGTTTTGTTAGTAAGGGTATTGATGGGGATTGTACAAAATTAAATTTAAATTCGACTAATGGTTTAAACAAACTAAGTTTTAATTAGAACTGAGAGCTTGTGGAGCCAACAATACGATAGGGGAATATGGTAGGGGTGGGGGAAAGAGGGAGTCCCGGAAAGTGGGTGTATGAAAATAAGGCTTTGAATGTACTTTAATCTTTTCTTTCTGTATTTCTGAAAATCTTAATAAATATTATTTAAAAAAACAACAACAACAGAACACTAAAATACAATGACCTATTAAACATTAAAAACTTCCCTAAAAAAAATAAATAGATAAGGAGATGTAGGCATGCTGCTAGGGTCACTGGTTGGCTGATGTGGCCCTCCTGTGAGCTGCACTGTTCAGTATTCTGGGGGTGGGGTGGGGATGAACCCCTTCCTCATTTGTATCCTCCCTGGGGGTTGGGGAAATGTGCTGTTCTCTGGACTTCACCTGTCCTTCAGGTTTCTTTCAGCAGGAAACTAGAGCAGGCTCTGATCCCAATCAGAAGCTTATTCCAGATTGGAGGCCTGAAGCTGTTTTTTAATGAAAACAAAACAAAACAAAAAATCAACCTAGATTAAGCATGCCTTAAGGTGGGGGAACGGGGGAGGAAACAATAAGGAGTGTAACGTTTATTTCCCCCTAAAATCTCAGTGGATGTGTGGATTCCTATTTAACTGGCTGTTATACTGATGATTATGATTTGGGAAATTGCTTGGTTTGGTTGTGTTATTATTTAATTGGCTGTAGGTCTTAGGGCCAGTGCTGGATTTATGTATAAAGTAAACAAGCTATAGCTTAGGGGCCCACTCCCTTGCCCCCCCCCCCAAAAAAAATTATAAAGGAAAAAACCTGGATGTGTATTTCCAAAATATAAGATAAAAACAAATAAAATAAAACCTACATACAGCAACTGTGTTTTGTGTTGTGTAGGCTCCAATTTTTATGTACAAAAGGCTTTAGATACCTATTAGGTCCATAAATTACCATATAGCATATATTCAACACAAAAACCAGCAACAATTTGTTGTTGACAAAGGACAGCTGGACATATAAAGGGCCCCATTACCTTCAGTAGCTTAGGGCCTCATCAAACCTAAATCCAGCCCTGGTTAGGGCTGAGTGCTGTCCCAGTAAGTGTATTAGTGTTTAACTGTCCTGTAGTCTCTGGTGAAGGGCAGCCTATATATGTAAGTAAATAACAATCATTTTTTTAAAAAAAATCCCCACTGCTAGTTCTTCCAAAAGACAATTTTCCCATTAGCAAGATGATGTGAGAGGGCTGAATTAGAGGAGCTCTGGGGCCAGCTCAAAACAGAGCAAGGCCTTTCTTGTTGCAAAACTGGGGGGGAGGGGGCCTCGAAAGTTGAATCTGTTTTGGTTTTAAACTGATTTTTATTATGAATATTGCATTCATATTTCAAAGAACGCACGAACCTCCTCATCAAGACAAGGATTACCCACATGAGCCCAGCACCCCACAATACCACCCAAACCCTCTAGGAACACCCCAATCATGAGGCAGTCAGACCAACCATCCCCACAGTCTGGATCACATTTTAAAGATTATTTTACTATTTATACCCCACACATTAACATAATAAAACATTAAACATTTAAAAACAAACACCTTCCTATTCAGGATTGCCTTCAGCCTGCTTGGGGGTTGGATAACTCCACACCCTCCAACATTTCTCCTATGAAAAAAGGGACATCCTAAGGAAAAGTGGGACATTCCAGGATCAAATCAAAAACCGGGATGGCTTCTCTAAATCAGGGACCTCCCTGGAGAATAGGGACTCTTGGAGGGTCTGTGATCACTACTTTTGTACAGCAGTCTATGCTTTTGGTGTGGTATTTTGGAATTTCTTTTAATGATTTTTGACCCCTAACTGCATTACTTTGTAGCTGTCCCCCACCCCACCGGTTGCTGTTCTCTTTGAGAACAATAACAGCCAGTGGCCAGTTAGGTTAATCATAATTCATTCATTCCCTTGTGCCCCACAAAAACTCCAGGCTTGAGGTGTCAATGTAGGCTATAATTGGGGAGAAAGCAGAAAAGTGATGATTTGCTTAGCCCTCCAGACCGCAGTCCTCTTTCTAAATTAGCAGCTGTGTACTGGATGCCAAGATGCCTTGCAAGCTGCAAAATGCATTGGAAATATTGTATAATCTAAAAAAACAAAAACAAAACCCCCTTTAAATAGAGATTGTCTTGTTTATGTCATCCTACAGTGATATGACAGGCATTCCAAGGGGCACAAGATCTCTCCCTTTGAGGACATAGAGAGAAGTCCAGCCTCTCAGACTTCTGAATGTTGGAAGGAAAGTGCTTATTAACTTTGGACATGGATTTGCTCCTGCAGTAGGTTGTGAGTGCCACCAACATGAATGACTTAAAAGAGCAATATACAGCTTAATGGCAGGTTAGGCTATCTCTATGTGGGACAAGAAGCTACAATTAGATCTGGATATGGAATAACTGATTGGTCCCAAATTGGGAGGGGACGCGGGTGGCGCTGTGGGTAAAAGCCTCAGCGCCTAGGGCTTGCCGATCAAAAGGTCGGCAGTTCGAATCCCCACGGCGGGGTGCGCTCCCGCTGCTCGGTCCCAGCGCCTGCCAACCTAGCAGTTCGAAAGCACCCCCGGGTGCAAGTAGATAAATAGGGACCGCTTACCGGCGGGAAGGTAAACGGCGTTTCCGTGTGCTGCGCTGGCTCGCCAGATGCAGCTTTGTCACGCTGGCCACGTGACCCGGAAGTGTCTCCGGACAGCGCTGGCCCCCGGCCTCTTGAGTGAGATGGGCGCACCAACCCCAGAGTCTGTCAAGACTGGCCCGCACAGGCAGGGGTACCTTTACCTTTACCTTTTACCCAAATTGGGAAAGGAGTACAACAAGACTGCATATTATCTCCCCGCTTATTTAAAGTATATGCAGAATTCATCATGAGAAAGGCTGGACTGGATGAACCCCAAGCCAGAATTAAGATTGCCGGAAGAAATATCAACAACCTCAGATATGCAAATGACACAACATGGATGGCAGAAAGTGAGGAGGAATTAAAGAACCTTTTAATGAGGGTGAAAGAGGAGAGTGCAAAATATGGCCTGAAGCTCAACATCAAAAAAAACTAAGATCATGGCCACTGGGCCCATCACCTCCTGGCAGATAGAAGGGGAAGAAATGGAGGCAGTGAGAGATTTTACTTTCTTGGCCTCCATGATCACTGCAGATGGTGACAGCAGTCACGAAATTAAAAGACGCTTGCTTCTTGGGAGAAAAGTGATGACAAACCTAGACAGCATCTTAAAAAGCAGAGACATCACCTTGCCGACAAAGGTCCATATAGTTAAAACTATGGTTTTCCCAGTAGTGATGTATGGAAGTGAGAGCTGGACCATAAAGAAGGCTGATTGCCAAAGAATTGATGCTTTTGAATTATGGTGCTGGAGGAGACTCGAGAGTCCCATGGACTGCAAGAAGATCAAACCTCTCCATTCTTAAGGAAATCAGCCCTGAGTGCTCACTAGAAGGACAGATCCTGAAGCTGAGGCTGCAAGATTTTGGCCACCTCATGAGAAGAGAAGACTCCCTGGAAAAGACCCTGATGTTGGGAAAGACGGAGGGCACAAGGAGAAGGGGACGGCAGAGGACAAGATGGTTGGTCAGTTTTCTCAAAGCTACTAACATGATTTTGACAACAATGCGGGAGGCAGTGGAAGACAGGAGTGCCTGGCATGCTCTGGTCCATGGGGTCATGAAGAGTCAGACACGACTAAATGACTAAAGAACACCTATGAGCTACTATGGGTATGTTTTACCCCTACTGTTTGAGGCAGTATGCACCTGAATGCTCATTGATGGGAATCACAAGTAGGGAGAGTCTCTGGTCCTGCTTGTGGACTTCCCAAAGGCATCCGGTTGGCTACTGTGATACTGTGATGCTGGAGTAGATAGGCCTTTGGCCTAATCCAGCAGGGCTCTTCTTACGTTCATATTTTTGCCAAGGTTCATCCAATGTCAGATCCCTCCTCTCTGCCACCATGTTCTCATTCTACTGAATTTTGATTTCAGTAGGCTGAAAGGTGAGTGTGTCATGTGTGAATCAGGGAAAGGTCTGGATATCATCTGAAGGATGTCAAGAGTTTCAATTCATTCAACACATGCCTAAAGCAAAGAGGAAACTATGTCAACTATGGAGCTGCCGTTGACAAGGTTGATCACCTGTCTTCTGTTCCTCCCCGCTTAAAAAGTACTTCTTTAGGAATTCAGTCTAAATAATGTGGAGAAACTGATGAAAGGGTAGAAAAATTAGAAACAAAGAGAAACTAAAACTGACAGATTCACCCATCTCTAGCTGGGAATAAGCCCCAGTGTAGACAATGTGACAGAATTTTGAGTAAATAATATGCATCATAGTCTATCACATACCAGTGTCATTGTCATATCAGATTAGAAACTCAGTGAAGCAAATACTGTTTAAAACATATATTTGAAATTATGGCTCTTTGACAGAGTTTGAGCTTAGAACAGAAGAGCGGGGGATCCAGTTCTGTCCATTGCTGAATGGCTGCAATGGTTAGAATTCTGCCTGTTTGTCAAATAATTGATGCTGAGGTAGCTGACTTCCCTGCCCCAGCTTGTACAGTCTACTCTGCAGGAGAGAGCAGGGCATTGGTACACTAGGGCCCAGGGGAATATGAGCTATCTCCTCTGGTGTCTTTCTGAGGGGAAGGACTCTGGGAGCTGTCTATCAATAACAGAGGAATACTATTAAAGTTATGCAGGGGTGTTTTTTTGGTGGTGGGAGGAAAGGGGTAGGTGCCATAGCTCATGCATGATGGATCACTCTGGAATATTTTGTCTCCTGTTACAGCTGGAAGGACACTTATTTAAAGCTCTGCAAAGCTTCTACCAGCCAGTGTAGATAATATTGAGCTAGCTTCAGATGAAGAGGAACCTATAGCCCCCCAGAAATTGTTGAATTTCTATAGCCCTCCAGAAATTGTCCCATCATCCCTGACCACTGGCCATGCTAGAGGGTCACAGGTTTCCTACCCCTGAGTGCAAGATGGACCAATGGTCTCATTTATTATAAAATAGCTTTGTACAAAGTGCTACTGACTTCTCTCACTTAATGTCATTTTCCTTGCTTGTCAGAAGGTAGAGAGGTTTTGAGAAGACAGGACAGGGCTAAAAAGAAAAAGAAAGAAAAAACCACAACCATCCTTACACTAATCTTTTGTTTTCTATACATCCTAATTCTCACTTTGGTGCATTCTACTAAGAACTTGTCTACATCTGATTTCCCCAAGGACTTAACTCAATTGCCTCTGAGTAGATTCACTTAAATCATTTTTCAGCCCCCTAAAACAGGCCTGCTTTTGGCATCTTTTAAGAGTGCCTCCAATTGATTTACTATAGACTAGTTGCTAATGGGTTTGAGGAAATAAGGGTACAGGAGAACACTGGGGATTCTCAAAGCTTCTGAGGGCTCATCATTTCTTCTGAGAGGCTCAAACTACATGTGATGATAGCAGACCAGTCTGATTAAAAAACAAGAAGGTGGTGGTGCAGTTCCCCTGATACTTTCCTGGGTCTCAGTTAGGGAAAGGAACATGGTTCAGTGCTGGTAACATATCTGTATGCTCAATGCCTGGCACCTCCCACATGAGCTGGAAAATACCAGGGGAACCAACTTGAATAAAATATTGGGGACACCCAGGTAAGCCCTGCCCCACATAATCAATCACAAGATATGGCACATGTACACCATTTGAATAGCAATGACTATCAACTTTGGGGGCCTCAGGCCCCCTAAAATATTTTATTGGGGGAGTGAAGGGACTTCAGCCCCTAGGAGTGGGATCCTATGCCTATCTGAGAGCTTGCAGAGTTAATCAGCATACAGCAGTTTAGGTGACTTTGTGTCTGGAATCCTGAGGGAGTGGGTGATATCAGTGTGAAATGTTGCTGCAGATCCCATTGGTTGGGCAGTGTAGGTCGGTCAATTAGGGCAAAAGGGCACTATCCCACCAATCTTGATCTGTCTTCAACCAACCACCTGTGTGCCTTCTCACCACTACTCCAGCAGGTGATGCTGGCTGTCAGCTTCCTCCTGCTCCAGGGAGGAGCCTCTGTATACCTGAAGGAGCGTCTCCACACCCTTCATTCAGCCCAGACACTGAGGTCCAACTCTGAGGACCTTCTGGTGGTTCCATCATTGCAAGAAGTGAGGTTACAGGGAACCAGGCAGAGGGTCTTCTTAGTAGTGGAATGCCCTCCCATCTGATGTCAGAGATAAATAACTATACAACCTTTCATCTGAAGGCAGCTCTGTATTAGGAAATGTTTAGTGTGTGATGTTCTGATGTGTTTTTGTATATTCTGTTGGAAGCTGCTCAGAATGGCTGGGGCAACCCAGTCAGATGGGCGGGGTACAAAAAAACAAAAACAAAGTATTATTATTAAAACAAAATTGTAATTAATTGGCTTTGCATTTCATTTACTCTGGGTTCACCTGTTGTCAGGCTCCCTGCTTTCTGCCTCACCAATTCCAGTCGGCATCGGTCACTACTGTTGGGAAGATAAGAATGCTAACCTACCTTATAGGGCCAACTCATGAGGGGAGCTTTACACTATTTCAGTATCAATATCAAATTTTATTTCGGTCAGAGACCAGCATAAGATATAACATATGGATAAACTGAACACATAAGACTTAAAACAGGTAAGGGATAAAAAACTAATAATTAAAAGGTGATTATACCATACATATCTTTAAAAGATAAAAACAAGGACAAACGGTTAAAAGCAACTATAAGGGAGGGCACATATGGGAGCACAGGTCTTGCATTTTGGGACTTCAGTTCAGGCTTAGTTTGTGGAGCAAACCATCCTTCGACGAACATCAATTATGGTGGCACAGAATCTAACAACTGAACATGTAACATCTGGGTTTTCATCCTGCAGTATTAGGGAGGTATAAAGTTGTTCTGTACGACCTGGAAATTTATGTGGTATAGGCAAGATGAACCTAGTTCATATATCTGTAAAGTACTGGCAGTGAAAAAAGGCATGTTCTGTTGTTTCTAGTTGCTCAGAGCCACAAGGGCATTTCCTCTCCTTGTACGGTGTCTTCCTAAAGTGGTCTTCCAGGATGGCTGAAGGCAGGGCCTGGCAACGGGCCATAGGGAAAGCCCTTCACTATTTTGGAATTTCAAGCTTGGCTATATATGGCATCTGGGAGGTGAGCTGTCTTCTGGTTTCACTGATTACAAATTTCAGGGACCTGGCTAGATCTGCTTGGAGTTCTGTATATTCCACGCACTATCTAATGGGTTGGGGTTTTTTGCTTATTCATACCCTATGTCAAGCAGGATCTGTGGGATATACCATATTTTTCGCTCCATGAGACACACCTTTTCCCTCTTAAAATCTAAGGGGAAATGTCTGTGCGTCTTAAGGAGCGAATGTGTGGTCCCTGGGGCTGGGGGGGGGGGACTCGGGCTTCCCCCGCCAGCCCCACAAGCTCTGGGAGCAGTAGGAAGGCTGTGCACAGCCTTTCCGCTGCTCCCCGAGCTGCTTTTGGGGGCTGGGGGTGGGGGAAAGCTGGGCTTCCCCCGCCAGCCCCAACAAGCTCCTGTGTAGCTCTGGGGTAGCCTGCGAAGCCTCCGCAGGGCAGCGGGGAGCCTTCATCTGCTGCCCTGGGGAGGCTTCGCGCGGCTATCCCTGGCTTTTGCGGAAGGTGGGGGAAGGGACAGAGCACGGCTCTCTCACTTCCCCCACCTCCCGCAAAAGCCCCCAAGAGCCGCGCTCCCTTTAAAGGGCTGCGTGGAGTGTGTGTGTGGCTCTTGAGGGCTTTTCCCCGAGGAGGGAGAAAGGCAGCCTGTCAGTGACTGCAAGCGCCGCACACACACTCCCTTTAAATAATTTTTTTTCCCTTGAATTCCAACTCCCCCCCAAAAAAGTAGGTGCAGCTTATGGTCAGGTGCGTCTTATGGAGTGAAAAATACGGTAAATCTTTCGCCTTTTGGACGAATTAAACTTCCAGCACTACCACCAAACTTGGAAAAAGTTCCATTGCTACTTTTCAGTTCCAGCAGGTAAAGGTATTGACTCCATGCCATATATTTATCCTCTGTGAGTTAATATACTACCAAAAGAAAAACTTTCTAAGCTGAGCTTCCTGACGAAGGCCATATTATTTTGTAGTATTCTTACTGTTGAAACTCAATGGGGCTTACTCCTTAGTAGACATATTTAGAATTGCACTGTGTCTTCCTTTTTTTTCTATTTCCTGTATTCACTAAGCTGGTCTTTTGTATTAGCTGAGATAGATTGATTTGTTTTGTAATTGAATTTCAGTTGAATGCATTACTGGAAATCAGTTTCTTTAATAAAAAAAAAAAAATCTTGGAGATGATGGTTTAATACCCATCCTTTGACAGCAGCAGTAATTCTGCAACATCTACGCTGCCTAGATTTATGACTGCTGTCTTTCACGTTCTCTTAAAGAGTACTCATAGCAGAGTCTCATGGCAGGGAAAAAAGGGGAATTGTGTAACCAATAGTTAATTTCCGCTGGGCACCTGTTCAATTCAACTTGAACTCTCAGCATCATGGTCAGTTTCCTTTGGTTCCAGTAGCCAAAAGGCCAGAGGAAAACAGAAATTACTCTTCTCACCTCTGTGTGTAACTCTGAATTGCCGCTCACAGAAGGCAGGCACTAATAAATGATGTTTGCAGAGTAATCATATAACGATAATATCACATCCACAACTTGTTAGACTGGAGGCAGACACAAGTATTGTAACCTCATTGCTTCTGCAGTCATATTTGCCTCCTAGCCAAATGTAATATATGAAACTATTCTCACCACCACCCTCTGCCTCTCCCCTGCAAGGGTGTAATAACATTTGTTTGTTCATGGGGGTGGGGGTGGGGAGAAGATTTAAAATCTGTTTTGTGGCAGCTATAACAGAGCTTTTTGCCAGTCACCTTCTAGCTAAATTCTTCCTGATTTAATGATATCCCCATGCATTTAATATTTACATTGTATTTATTAGGAAAGGTGGGGGCTTCTCTGGCAAATGAATGCTTATTTATTTATATAGAAATGTGGCTAGAAACCAGAATACAGCAGAACAGGAAAAACTCACGAGAGCTGTACTTGAATGCATTTTTGTGCCCTTTTAAAATGTGTTGGCAGCGGAGGAGCGGGAGGTTAATTCTGAGTTATTTTTGTTTTGATTATGTATTTTGTGTTTTTATATTGTGTTTTTATCCTGTGAACTGCCATGAGACCTGTGGGTATAGTGCAGTATACAAATTTACAAAATAATAATAAAATAACCTCAATACCCAAGCAGTGAGAGACTCCCAGGGGTTCCAATGCTCACTCGGGGTTCAGTTTCCTTGGGCAGAAGGTCAATGGAGACTTTAGGAGATGGGGTTTTCTTTACACACATATACAACCTGAGCACAGGATGGAAGGGATCACAGTATTAACACCTCCCCATTAGGTTTCCAAGGCAATACCCAAGCTATAGCTTTGGATCAACCACAAAGCAAGACAAGCCGCTGTATCTCCATCAACTTCTGCACTTCTTTCAGTCACAGACATTCATAAAGAAACATCAGCACTCCTCTCTTGCATTCAGAAAGAGAGACAGAGAGAGTTATCTAGCAGTCTCTTCATCAGTGTTCATGGAGATGCAGCCGTTGCGGTCAAGTCGCTTGCACACAAGGCAAAATGGAGGGGATGTAATAAGTTACCTCCCAAGTGACCAGAGTTAACCAATCACACGAGAGTTACTGAGGAGCATTCCAGAATTAAACACATACAGTAAATGTATTGAAGCATTTCCAATTTCACTAAATTAAATCACTATGCTTAACAGGGCTGGGTATACCCCTTGCTTGAATCCTCGGAGAGCCACTGCCAGTCATTGTGGGCAGTATTGAGTTGGAACAACATAGCTGCTTATGTTGCTATGTAAAGGTATACATGCTAGTAGATAGAAATATGAGGAGAGTTTTTGTTCTCACATTGTTTTGAACGACGCAACCAAAGCTTCACCGCAGGCCACTTGGCCTCTTTGTGATCTAGCATTCCTATGTGTAATGTTGATGCTTTACAGAATATCTGCACATTTCCTCCCTGTTTCATAAATAACGAAAAATGTTCATGGCCGTTGAATGCATAACAAAGACAGTCTCCCTCTGTTTTCTTCAGTGCTTAGAAACTGCTTTCTTCGTGAATTGCCGTCTTCCCAACCATTTCACCCCACCCCACCTCCTGCTGCTATTCTCTTTGTGTAGAAATCGGAGCAAGTACACACTGTTTCTGACTTTTTAGCAATTCCAACCCCTCCAATGGTACATATGCAAATATACCTGCCTTTTGGAATCAGCTGCCTGGTATTCAAACCACAGAGACACATTGACAAAGTGTAATTTCTCATAAGTACAGCGAAAAAAGTTGGGGGAAGAGAGTTCTGTTCTTACAGAACAATTAGATAATGGAAAATAACAAAGGGGGTGGATGAAGAGGCCTAACCTTTCTAACTCTCGGAAGATAAGCTATTTTTAGCAATTGTGATGAAATGCCCAGGGGGGGGGGGGATCTTTTCTTCCTGTTTCTGTTTTTTTCTTCTTCTGAAAAGGGCTTTTATTTAAGTAAAGATCTCCTCCCTCTCCTAGCAACCAGCAATGCTTCAATAGGACCAGTTGCATCATCTCCACAATCTTCCATACAGCATCTTTTTTATTTCATTGGTAGCTCATTGCTTATTACACGCCCCCCCACCTGCTTCTTAGCTAGCAATTACAAAGAGAAAGACGTCATTGTGCTACCCTGACTTATACCTATTAGAATCGGCCCTAATTGTAGCTAGAGTAATTGGCTTTTGTAACAGAGTGCCATTAACCTAGTATAATTGTTCTGATAGCAACCCATGTTTTGCTTCATTAAATTTTATTCTGTGCAAGAAGGGGCGTTTTAACCTTTGTTTGTGTCTTAGCATGGCTGGATCCTGTGATCTGCTTTGCAAGCAAAGAAGCTCACCTGAGGATAGACAGTTCTATTCCCATACAATATTTTTATCCATAATTCTGTTTTTGATTCCTTGTTCTAACCTTATGTTTACTGGAAATAACCTAGAAACAGCAAATGTATTTTTTAACATATATTTAACACACATTTTTTCACAAAATACTATTTAAATGCAGATTTGGGGATGTTTTAAATGATTGGAAGTGCAACAGAACATCTGGTAGTTTAAAAGTTTGAAATCTGGTGACTAGCTACGTTGTGATGGACATGCTCATTCAAAAGGTGTGGTTCTGCATCCAAATCTTCAAATATCAAACTCCTAATGCATTCCTAGATTTATAATAGCATGATATCTGCTTGGAAGTCAGCCAGAACAGGCTTTTGAACACCCAACTGTGAAGGAGATGCCAACCAGTATTTGCTGCAATAGTACAGCTATTCTACACAAGATCAGCTGTGTCAGTTGAACCAGGGACCTTATTCTCTATGCCGCTGTGGTGTCTTCCCCCAAAACTAGTCTGCTTTATGCAGTGCTTTGGTGCTGCTGTATTTTATGATACCACTTCTTTCTGCCCCTCCCCCTCAAAACTAGCCCTGTGTACCAGATCCCATGTAACAAACAAATCTGGGCTAATCTGGGTTGGCCTAGGATTTGGCCAGATCAAGCTGAGATAGCCCTGGTTCAGGCTGGCCTACCCAAAGAGATTTGGAGTTAATCAAAAGTTGGTTGAGCAGTTTGTGAAGGGAGAATGAAACACAAGCAAACTATGCAGGATCTGCTTCAGCAGAATGTTTGCTGCAGGGAACACAGTGGCTGAACAGCACCCAGCAAGAATTACCATATTTTTTGCTCTATAAGACTCACTTTTTCCCTCCTAAAAAGTAAGGGGAAATGTGTGTGCGTCTTATGGAGCGAATGCAGGCTGCGCAGGCTATCACAGAAGCCAGAACAGCAAGAGGGATTGCTGCTTTCACTGTGCAGCGATCCCTCTTGCTGTTCTGGCTTCTGGGATTCAGAATATTTTTTTCTTGTTTTCCTCCTCCAAAAACTAGGTGTGTCTTGTGGTCTGGTGCATCTTATAGAGCGAAAAATATGGTAACTTTCTACTCAGTGAGCAGAGGGTATCAGTGGGTACTGGGATATCAGTGAGCAGAGGGCATCAGAGGGTATCTCTGCAGGGGTCTACTTCATCAGCGTGTTCTTTGCAGAGAGTGCAGCAGCAAATTAGCACCTACTTGGAATGAAGGCAGCATCTCCTCTTCCCTCCCAACCACTCAGATTGCATGATTAATTAGGGCTTAAAACTCTAATTGAACACAAGGATGGTCACTGAATCAGTTCAGGCCCCAGATCATCCTGGGCAGATCGGGGCTCATTTGCATTGGCAGATGAGCCCCAGGATTTGATAGGGAGACATGCACAGTCATATTCAAAACCCATGTTTTCTGAAGTGTTGGTGGGTTCAGGCATGACCCAAGACCAGATTTCAGCTCAAAAGGATCAGGTACAAGAATAAAAATGGCAAACAAGGGAACACACCTCCCTGCCTGTGATAGGTTGCCATATGCTGTGACTGGAGAATCATAACATGGCCCTATCACAGCAGGCATTGGCAGCCTGCCAGCTACTAGTAAATGTCATTGGAGGGTTTTAGAATCCTCTCTGACTTTTGTTATGGAGATGAAGCTCCTGAGCTACAAGAGGCATTAAGGCCTAGGCTTGCAATGTCATGCATACACCTGGCTTTGACCTTACATAACATTTTCTGTGATGATTATGGCACAACCCTCTGGTTCTTATTCACCACAATATCTGTGTTGTAATTCAGGGGCAACTAAACTTTTGGGCCCAAGGGCAATATTGCTGCATTGCAGTCCCTACAGGGACCACATGCCAGTTGTAGATGTGGCCACTGCAAATTCCAGACCCTCCAAGTGTCCCTGTTTTCCAACAATGTCCCTGATTTAGAGAAGCCATCCTGGTTTCTGATTTGATCCCAGAATGTCCCACTTTTCCTTAGGATGTCCCTATTTTCACTGGAGAAACGTTGGAGGGTATGGAAATATATATAATTTTTTTTAAAAAAATGTCCAGTAGCAACTTAGAGACCAACTAAGTTTGTTCTTAGTCAGGACATGGGTGACACTGTGGGTTAAACCACAGAGCCTAGGACTTGCTGATCAGAAGGTCAGTGGTTCGAATTCCCCCGACGGGGTGAGCTCCCATTGCTTGGTCCCTGCTCCTGCCAACCTAGCAGTTCAAAAGCACGTCAAACTGCAAGTAGATAAATAGGTACCACTCTGTCAGGAAGGTAAATGGTGTTTCCGTACACTGCTCTGATTCGCCAGATGCAGCTTAGTCATGCTGGCCACACGACCTGGAAGCTGTATGCTGGCTCCCTCGGCCAATAAAGCGAGATGAACACTGCAACCCCAGAGTCAGCCACGACTGGACCTAATGGTCAGGGGTCCCTTTACCTTTAAGTTTGTTCTTGGTATGGAGTTATCCAACCCTGAGCTGTCTGAAGGCATTCCTGTATAGGGAAGTTTTTTTTGTTTTTTAAAAAAATTAATGTTTTATTATGTTATTATGTTTATTACGAGAGCCAGTGTGGTGTAGTGGTTAAGAGCAGTAGTCACGTAATCTGGGGAACCAGGTTCGCGTCTCCGCTCCTCCACATGCAGCTGCTGGGTGACCTTGGGCCAGTCACACTTCTTTGAAGTCTCTCAGCCCCACTCACCTCACAGAGTGTTTGTTGTGGGGGAGGAAGGGAAAGGAGATTGTTAGCCGCTTTGAGACTCCTGAAGGGGAGTGAAAGGCGGGATATAAAATCCAAACTCTTCTTCTTCTTCTTATACAGGTTGGAAGCTTCCCAGAGTAGCTGGGGCAACCCAGTAAGATGTGTGGGGTATAAATAGTAAAATTATCATTATGGAATGGAATGTCCCTATTTTCATTGGAAAAATGTTGGACAGTATGACACTGTTGCATCCTTTTCCAACCCAGCCCTAAGCCATGATGTAACCACCACTTCCAACATGTTGACACTTCGTGAAAGTCTGTGTGCCCTGTGTGCTATTTCAGCAGGTTTTTGGGAGAGGGGTTGGGCTAATTGCAATTGCCCCCCTTTACTGTTGCTAAATTAAGCAGGTGAAACTGAAATAACACATTATCTTCTTCTTTATCCCAGATTCTACGTCCCTCTTCTTCCTTTGTTGTGTGGCATTTTGGATTGCATGATGTTCAGGGACAGCAACCTGTTGCACTCTCTAAAGAACTGTACACATTGCTGGCACGATAATACTTCTAAACAGACAGATTCCCCTGCCCCCACATCACTTGAAAACATCACTGCTACCTAGAGGCTGTGCTGTTCTTCAGTCACAGAGAGTGGCAATTCCAGCGGATTATTTATATTTTAAAGACCTTTTCCATTTTAATCAGGAGTAAAATGTAAACAAAATGAAAGATAAGCATTAGAAAAGATTTGTTTAATTAAAATTTGAATATTTGAACAACTTGGCTGCTTTTCAGAGTTGGATAAGCCCCATCTGTCTGTTACCTACTATTTAATATTTATGCTAACTAACTTTACAGGATGGAAAGTTTCTTCATTTTGCTCTTCATGCGAGTGCTCTTTGCATAAATGTAAGAATTTGGGGGAATTGTTCCATTTCAAAGCCTTTTTAAAGGGTGGGAGCTGGCGAAGTGGGAAGTTATCATACAACTGTAGAGTTGGAAGGGACTTTGAGGATCATTTAGTCCAATTCCCTGCCGTGCAGTTGGCCCATGTGGGGATTGAACCCATGACCTTGGCATTATCAGCACCATGCTCTAACCAATAGTGAGCTGAAACTTTGGAAATGAAATTTTCAGTGAAAATCAGATTGGGCATGGGCAATGGGGAGGTTGAGCCCACTTGCTTATGTCTTGGGGCAGAAGAAAATCTAGTAACTGGGAGGTGGGGCAGGATGCTTAAAGTACTGGGAAATGTGATGCAGGCTGTTTCCCCACAACCTGCCTCTCACTGCTTTCTTTTAGATATGTATATTTGTTGCAAATATAAAGGTCTAAACAACTTGAGATATCTGGCTTCTCTGGGTTGGGGTGGGAGAGCTTCTTCCCTCAAATACTGTATAGTCACCACCAGTCAGTGTAGACAATACTGAGGTAGATGAACCATTGATCTGACTCAGGATAACGCAGCTCACTTTGTTCCAGTTCTAAAATACTGTGATTATTTGTGTGGTGTTTTACCAATGAGTGTGTGTGCTTGTGTAAGCTCCACCTGAAAAGAATACGGATGTCATATGAACTCTCAGACTAGTGACCCCCATTGTCTTCTCAATCAGTAATGGAGGAGGTGAGACTCAAATAAAGTAAAAGCTGTGGCAAATTGTGTATTCTCCAGTTGTGGAGAATTTTTCCCAGTTAAACCAGCATGCTGAATGGATATGATGCAAGGCAGAACAAATTCACAAAGCAAGAAAGGAATGAAATAAAGAAAACCAGCTCATCCCTACAGACAAGTGTACTGATATATGTTTGCAAAATAGGATTGCATTCCATGCACAAAAATGAATGCAGTTCCCCATACCCTTTCATTTCAGGCAAAATCATATTTGTAGGAATGTTAAAATGCAACCCGTGGGTAGAGCTTTCTTAATTTCATCTTTCTAATAGAAGCCATTTTTAACAGTCAAATACTCACCTCTAGGACCATCTGTTTCACTTTAGCTCCTTTGTGCTGTTCATGCATTGAGAGCATGGTGCATTTTTTGCTTGCTCCTGACATTCTCTTGCATTACATCACATTAAATTATGGTCATATATTTAGAGACAGGGTATCAGAAATAGAAAACCAATCTCAAGTGGACTGGAGTAAAGGTCATAGAATTGTAAAATAGGAAGGGAGCCCAGGGGTCAGCTAGTCCAACCCTTTGCAATACAGGAATCTCAGCTAAAGCATAAATGACAGTTGGCCATCCAACCTCTGCTTTAAAACCTGCAATGAAGGAGTGTCCATCACCTTCCGAGGGAGCCTGTTCAACTGTTGAAGAGCTGTTACCAACAGAAAGTTCTTGCTGCAGTTCTTCCTCACAAGAATATCACAGGGGACTTTGTTGAAAGTCTTGCTGAAATCAAGATGCACTACGTTCCCCTGATCAAACAAGCTTGTAAGTCTATCAAAAAAAGGAATGAGATGCATTTAGTATGGCTTGTTTTTGATAAAGACATGCGGTGTCAAAATTATCACAGCATCCTTTTCTAAGTGCTCGAAGACCAGCCATTTAAGTATCTGTTCTAGGACCTTTGACGTCAAGCTGACCTGTGTAGTTACCTGTGTCTTCTCTTTCTTCCCTTTTTTGAAGATGGGGACAAACATTTGTCTGCCTCTAGTCTGCAAGGACCTCACCTGTTCTCCTAGATTTCTTAAAGATTATAGACAGAAGAACTGAGCTTACATGCACAAGCTCCTTTAGCACCCTTATTATCTGTTTTCCTATCTTGGGTTGCAGCTCCCTCCTAGCATCGTTTATTATGTTATCACCAGGCTGGGTATCACTTTCATTTTGGATGAAGATAGAGAAGAGGGTTTTGAGCATTTCCGCCTTCTGTCACCCAGTAACATTTTTCTGTCTTCTCTAAGCGGAGGACGTACTAAATTCTTCTTCCTCTTGTTTCAAATATAGCTGTAGAAACCTTTAATTATTATTTTTAATCTCTCTTGCAAGCCTGAGCTCATTCTGCCCAACAGTTGGCTGCTTGTATATACTCTTCCTTTATGATTTCCCCTTTCTTCCATTTCTTATAAATGCCTTTCTTAAATCTCAGCTCATCTGTAAACTTCTTATGCAGCCATACCAGTTTCTTTACATGCCTCTCACTTTTATTTCTTTTTTGAATTGCCTGCATTTGTTCCTTCTGTATTCATCTTTAAGAAACTTGCATCCATCTTGGACCCCTTATCTTTGAGTATTTCTGACCATGGAATCTCACCCAGTAATTACTCAAGCTGTTCAAAATCAGCCTTCTTAAAGTTCAGAGTTCATGTCCTAATACACTCAGCTTTCCTTTGCCTCTGTGTAACGAAGCAACGGAGGATACTATCACTTCCTTCCAAGTTTCCCAGTACATCCACATGGTTGATCAGTTTCTCCCTGTTGGTGATGACCAGGTCCAAGATAGATGATCCTCTTGTTGCTTCTTCCACCTTCTGGGAAATGAAATTGTCAGCAAAGTAATTGAGAAATTTGTTGGACCATACATTCTTGGCAGAGTTCCAGCAGTTCCAGGGTAGTTGAAGTCTCCCATAACTACTATATCTCTGCTTTTTGAATGTTTGCTAATCTGCTCTAGGAAGGACTCATCAAATCTTCAATTTGGCAGACACCCACAGTAAGTTCACTGTTGTTTTCCTCCTACAAGTTTTATCAATGTACTATCAATCTGCCTTCCATGCTCCAGTTCACTAGTCTCTTTTTTATATTCACTTAACCTTGTACATGATGGGACGCGGGTGGTGCTGTGGGTTAAAGCCTCAGCGCCTAGGGCTTGCCGATTGAAAGGTCGGTGGTTCGAATCCCCGCTGCGGGGTGCGCTCCCGTTGCTCGGTCCCAGCGCCTGCCAACCTAGCAGTTCGAAAGCACCCCCGGGTGCAAGTAGATAAATAGGGACCGCTTACTGGCGGGAAGGTAAACGGCGTTTCCGTGTGCAGCTCTGGCTCGCCAGAGCAGCGATGTCACGCTGGCCACGTGACCCGGAAGTGTCTTCGGACAGCGCTGGCCCCTGGCCTCTTGAGTGAGATGGGCGCACAACCCCAGAGTCTGTCAAGACTGGCCCGTACGGGCAGGGGTACCTTTACCTTTACCTTTAACCTTGTACATGCATTTTTGTACACATTATCTGGCTAGAGAACTGCCAAATATCATAAAAATAAGAAAACCACCAGTTTTGAAGAACGGCTGTGTTTCAGTTTACACACACACCCAACTTTAAATGCAAACTGAATCCAGTATGTTTCCCATCCTTTGTTTAGGCACCATGCAATGATGCTATCGGGGCCAGATTTGGGTTTGATGAGGTTCTATGCTATTGAAGCTAATAGGGCCCTTTATATGTGCAGCTGTCCTTTGTCAACAACAAATGGTCACTGTTTTTTGTGTTGAATATATGCTATATGGTACTTTATGGACCTAATAGGTATCTAAAGCCATTTGTACATAACAAATTATGCATTTTATCATAGTACTGATAATTATTGAACTGAAATACAATTAAGAAGAAGCTTATTAATATTTTGGAAATGTACATCCAGGTGTGTTTTTTTCTTTAAATTTTTGGGGGGCCCCAAGAGAGTGGGGCCCTAAGCTATAGCTTGTTTAGCTTATATGTGAATTTGGCACTGGATGCTATGGCAATGCTTGAGTGTAATGCTGTGATGCTGTAGCAATGCCACATGACCTAAAATTCACAGCAGCTTATTTATTCCAATTGTAAAGCAGCAGCTGTTTCCTAAACTTCAAACTTAGTTATTTATTTGTTTTAAATTGATTGAAACACTATTAAGTGTTGCCTAAGAAAGTTGCGCCCAGGCAGGAAGTCCGTTCATTACTTTCTCCCTCACATACTCAGCACAACTAATATAAAAACATTTCAAAATGATGTAAAATTGATTTCCTAATAATTTGATTTTGAGAAAATGGAGGGGAGAGAGAGAAAAAGAAAAGAGGTTTTTAAAAGCTATACATTACTGAGCAAAGACGCAAAAGCATCTTCTCAGCAAAGGCATCAAACATACAAAATTGGATCAGTAATGATGGGGGAGAAATGGAAAGTAAGTTCCCTCTGCCTTCCTTGAAGTTTCATTGAAACAAATAAATGTGTACAGAACAAGTGAGCTCTATAAAACAATGTTGTTTATTTCTTAAGGCTGTTTAGGTCCCACCCTGCATCTCAATGGATCCTAGGATGGGAAAGTATAGAACAACAATCCCAACAGAGAATTCCTGGATGCCAAGATCCAGGTTGGGGCATGTATTAGTTGATGACAGAACCCCAGCAGAGATTTGAAATCACAAAACATGCAGCAAACAAAAGCATGGAAATATCTTTAAAATATGCCCTAGTGAGTTCATTCCAAACTCCCCCTCTTCCCCTAGCATAGAAAAAAGACCACCTGCTTGGTAAGTTAAAAATGATTTACTTACAAACTGTCCAAAGGTTAGGTTCATGTGCTTCCCCTTACATCAGTCAGAAAACACAGGCAATAAAACTTGGCTTAGTTACAGTAGTGAAATTTCCTAACTTTTTTGGATAGGAACACAAGACTGGCTTGTAAGAGCCTGGTGGTCTGAGTTTGAGCAACCAATTCAGACCTCTTTACACACTCAGCTCATCAGGTAGATTGCAGGAACAAAGGCTTAGTACCTCCCAATGTGAGTTCAGCTTGGCAGCACAGCTTGCTCTGTGGTCTTAATATCTCCGTGGATTAATTAGACTTAAGCATGTTGGTTATACGAGCATGCTCTGCAAATCTTAAGGTTTGGAAATTATGTTATAAAGAAGTAAATATCAACAGACTGTCTCAGCTTGGACTGTGCCTAACTTGCTCACACATACACACTATCACCCCATAGTTGGGTGGTTAAATGAGGGAGAATTGCCGCCCCCCCCCAAAAAAAAACCCCTGAGATATTTTATGGCAAGAGGGTAAAACGGCTTGCAGCCAAAGCATTTGTCTCTCCTGCCCCACCCGTGAACACAATTTGATTAAAAGCACAGATGCTTTGGGAGTTTGATTTTTGTGAATGACAGTGCAAATAGACCTGCTCTTCACCTCCTGGACTAATTGTGCTGATCAGAACATAATTATCCTTCAGATATCACACTTCTCTTAATTTTGTGGGAAAGTGCCATCACACTCATGCCCTGCTTGTCAGCTTCCCAGGGACATCTAATTGGTCACTGTGAGACAGGCCTTTGATCTAACCCAGCAGGGCTCTTCTTACATTCTTATGATCACAGGAACAACTGCATTGGTATCCCGGTCTGCATGAACCAGTCCTTAATGAATTCAGCCTTTTAGAGTGGGGCTGGGGAATGTGTAGTTCTTTGGGTACCTTTAGGTTCGAAGTCATGCATGGCTGCTGACCACGTTGATTGGGATTGATGGGAGATGGAATCCCAAAACATTAGGAAGATTCCATATTGCCTGATCCTGCAACTTAGCTTGGCAATAGTGGTCTTCTTGGCCATAAGGTATTTCAACTTTACTCTTTATATCTGGCGCCTGGCTTTGTCCCTCAGCTTTGGTTGTTGGTATGACTCCCCCCCCCCTCTATATTTTAACCCTCACCCTAACACAACTCCTGGCTCCATCCTGTTGGTTGTCTACATCTCACCACCGACACACCCCTAGATGGTGCTGTCTAAGTGAATAATAAGAAGTATGGGTGCTACAGGCAAACTAGTCCTTGTACAGCCACAGCCTTGTAAATGAAGCTCATTATGCTGTAGTGAGGTTTGAAGGATCTGTCACATCAGATTTGGCTGCTGTGGGTGGTAACATGTCAAAGTTAATAGGTAACTGGAAGCTGGCACAGTGCCTGCTCCCATAATTGCATCTGGGTGTCTTATGAACATGCTTCTCCCCATTAAGCAAATAATTTCCACAGTCTCTGGGTAGAGGTACTGGAAATTATTAATCAAGTATCCAGGACCGAAGTCCCCATGGATCCAGTCACTGTCCTGGCTGGTTACTTAAAAGGCTTTCGAACTAGGTCAAGGAATGAAGCATTATTCTATTTTGTTGGCTCAGGGTAAATTACTGAGAGCAAAGCTATGGCTTCAGAAGGGAGCCCTTACCATCAATGTATGGCTTTTTGTGATGTGGAAATTACTTACAATGATGAAATGAACATCTTTCTTCCTGTTCTTTTTAAAATTTAAGATAATGTATAGGAGCATAGGAAGCTGCTTTATACTGAGTGAGATCTTTGGCCCACCAAGGTCAGCAATGTTTGTGGAATTTCCTTCCCACAGACGTGTGCCTGGCACCTGCATTATGTCATTTCCAGCATTCTCTGAAAATGTGCCTCTGCACACAGGCCTTTGACACCTTTCCAATATACATATGAGGACCCACTACTGATTGTAAAATTATTTCAGTAGATTTTGATGTATTTTCACATTGTTGTAACCCACCCAGAGACTACATGGTGAAGGGTTGGTGAGAAATCTAATAAACCAAAACAAGAAACAAACAACCAACCAACAGAGATGCACTTTGCAGAAAGCTAGGGCTTTAACAGACTTACAGAGTCTTTGTATCCCACACCCCGGAAAAGTGATTTAGATTATTTATGCTTTTCCAAGTTATGATATGTTGTAATGCTTGCATGCAATGCTTATTAAAGCAATACTTTGCAGCGGTGGCGTTGAAATGATCTCTTATCTGGCATGAGTTTTCAGCCATCTTTATAGGTTCCAGGATTGCACTTAAATCAAAGTTGATGGTATAGATTTAGAAACATTTTCCTGGACTAATGTGTTCAATTCACTGTTCACTTTTGAAACGCTAACTTTTTTTTTTTTTTGCCAAGCCGTCTATATTTACAGTTTCCCCCCCTGCTGATATTCATCTCACTCTAAAGTGCAATTATGTGGTGGGCTTGCTTTAAGCTTGTAAGCGCCAGAAAATCTTTATTGACTTTTCTGGGAGTGGAACCCAACTTGGGTTTAGCAACCGATAAATCTCCAGGTTGAAATACACCAGTTTAATCTTTGCTGTAATCAATTAAGGTCCCAGTTTGAATTGGTTAAGATTCTGCATGGATGAGGATTCACAGATGCCACTCTCTGAGCCATTTTAACATCCAGCAGAATAAAGTGCGCAAAGCTTTTCACCATCTAGAACTGTGCACAGCCATAGTGGAAGCAGTGGAGAAGCTGCATTTGGACTGCTTGCTTAAGGCAAGGGGGAAACCAAAAACTTGCAACGGGTGGGTTTGCTGCACCTCAGATTGCTTTGTATCACTGAGAGTGAGCCACTTTGGAAACCAACTTGCATAGCTTTGAAAGATGACTGGACAAATCAATGGACAAGGCTATCAATGGTTACTGGACAAGGTGGTTAGGACTTGCTTCCCTGTTCGTAGACAGCAATGCTTCTGAATACCAAATGCTGAGAGGCATGAGAGGGGAGAGAGCTCTTGCGTTCGGGTCCTGCTTGCAGGTTTTGCCATAGGCATCTGGTCGGCCACTGTGAGAACAGGAAGCTAGACTACATGGGACCCAGCAGGTTCTCTTGATGTTCTTACCAGCAACCAATTTTTAAAACCAGGAGTGTCACAAGATTTGTAATCTGTACATATGTGTGTAATGTCATTGGATGAGGAGTGGATCATGCAGCTCTTCCTTTTCATCATGCAACATGACACTTTTCTCAGTCCGTCAGACTGCATTTGGGTCCTGTTTACAAACACTGAGAGGCATCATTGTAGACAGTGGTTCCCCCCCCCCCCGCCCCAGCTTAAGGAATGAGCAGTGCAAGTGCAAAAAAAGGGGGGGGAGAGAAGCCTGTCAGACAATTATCTCACTTTTGATTGAAAAGAAATAAATGAAGACAGAGTTGAACTCTCCTCTATTATTAAACTGTTCACCTAACCATTCACTAGCAGGTCCCAGGGCAGGTGACAGCAATGTAAAATTTAGAATTAAAAATAGATAAAACAGTTTGCAGTCACGTGAATAGGGTGTCCCCTGAAAACACATACCTCTGCCCCCAGGTTTCAAAGGCCAGCATCAAGAGGTATGTCTTCAGTGTTCACCGAAAAGTGTATCATGAAGGAGGCAGACACAGAGTTGGACTGCATTGTCATGAGATGAAATGAATTTTAAAAAATAATAGTGCTGGCATGGGAAGAAAGTGGAACAAGAATGAATAAATATATTTGCAAGTTGGAGAGAAATGTAGGGCATGGGGAAAACCAGGAGAAGGTGCTCACAGTGAAACATGCACTCACATTGCTGATGTGAGAAAAATCCAGGGAGAGATTCACCACACCCACACCCACACCCACAGATTTGACCATTTCCTGTTCTCACTGCTGAATCAGCTTTGATATTGGCATGAAATAGAGTGAAGGTGAGGAAGCCTTTTCAGCTTGAGGGCCTCATTCCTTTCTAAGCAACCTTCTGGGGACCACATTCCCATGGCAGGTGGGCCTGGAGGCAAGAGCAGGCTGATAAATAAATATGAAACTTATGTTTCTACTGTACTCTGATTCTTAAACACACACAAATGCATGCACACGTGCACAAACACACACACAACCTCACTATCCTCCATCCGATAAAGCAGAAAGCACTATTAGAGATCAATGACACATTCTAGAAGGGTGCAAATCAGGTAAGGCAGAGGGAGAAAGGTGTGGACAGGAGAAAGTCTTGTGCAGAAGTGCACTGGATTGGAGTCACAGGAGGTTGAATACTTATTTCTGCCGTCAGGTCCTAGCAGGGTCCATGTCTCCAGCATCTTAGAGCTGCCCAATCAGCATAAAAGGAGAGCTTTATAGCCACTGAGAAGAAGTGTTTTCATGCTTTATGCCGTTCAAAGCTATTCAGAGCCCAAGGATGTGAAACAGTCCCTCAAGATTGGCTCCTAGGGTCACTGGAGAAGGCACACAGGAAGAGCACCGAGGAGCTGTTCTGCATGCCCCAAAGCATTTTGGAACACTTGAAAACTTCAGTTTCAAGAGAATGGGGTTCAAGTTCTCTTATGTACTATGGAAAGCACAACTTAATCTACTCTGAAGGAAGAGATTCTGAGCACTCCAAATTATTTGTACAAGCGTGGAAGATAGTAAATCCAGCTAAAAGGCAACACATGGAGATCTGCATTGATGGCTGCACTGCATCCCTTAATTTTTATAATTATTGTATAATTTTAATATTATTGCATAACCATACAATGTTTTATAGTCTTAGAAGTGAGCATGGGTGTGAGCGAGTTATGGCTGTGACTGTCATGAAGGAATCTTGCACTTCTGAATTTTTCACTCCCCTACTGGTCCCAAGAGTGAGATAGAGAGGATAAAGATCCCCATGTTTGCATCCCGAGGTACCACTGTACTGTACTTTTCCATGTATAGCATGCTCCCATGTATAAGATGCCCCCTATTTTGGAGGACTAAAATGGGAACAGATTGTCCAGACTTGTTGAGCTTTATTTAAGGGGGGCGGTTTGTTGGAAATCACTCACCTGCATGGCCGACGCTAACACTCGCATGCGTTACAACAGCTTCCTAACGTCTGTCCCCTTGCTGGCAGAAGCAGCCTATTGCCCACCCAATTGCCGCAGCAACACCCAATCAACACCACCCCTTGCCACAGACACTAATGACACACTGCAGACCATCTCTGGCTCGCTGCATCAACAAATCCCACATCACCCCTGGGCACTACCCATGTATAAGACGACCCCATTTTTAAAACATTATTTTTCAGTAAAAAAACCCCTAGTCTTATACATGGAAAAGTATGGTAGGTAAACTTTCATCCAAGGTTCAAAATATGCATTCTTTCTGCCGTATGAGTACTACTCAAGTGTATTAAAGTGATGGTTTTCCCCCACACACTCAATTAACAGGGTAGTAGCTGTTTGCTAATTGTTTAAACTCAATCCAATTTACGCTGCTGTCAAAACAATTAATTTTTAGCAAGAGCCAATAATTATGAATTAATCAGACACCACTGATTTTTCCCCCTACAGTGATCATTAATTCCTGTTAACATTAGAGACAATAACAGTGCTAGTGTTGACATTGTTGTTATTCATTTTGCCAGCAATTTCATGAAGGTGTAATGGACTACTCTCACTCCTGCCACATTGACACTGTGTTAGAGTTGCTTCTTCTCAGGAACACAGGGTAAACACAGCCTTATACCAAATTATACTGCTGGCTCATGTTATTTTGGGTCTTTGCATGCCCAGCCCAGGTGAACCTGAATCTGGAAGGGGTAAAATAAATGGACTTGACAACTGTCTGGGATTTAAATTGGCCACAACTTTTTTGATTTCAGATGTAGGTAAGCCTTTGGCATAGGCATTGGGAGTGTATCCCTCTCAGCCCCCTGCTGGGAGTCTGAGGTATGAAAGGGTCTGTTTGGGAGGTACAGTCATACCTCATGTTATGTTTGCTTCATGTTACATTCTTTCAACCCGGAAGCACTGGAAAGGGTTACTTCTGGGTTTCACCGCTCATGCATGCATAGAAGCGCCAAATCGCGCTGCGCACCTGCGCAGATACGGTGCTTCAGGTTGCACTCGATTCTATGAAATAGTGGGAAAGATACTGAAGCTCTTTGGGCATCACGGCTTGTTCTGAGTTCAGAGGGCGGACAGAGCAAGAGGAAGCAATCGAAAGGAGGAAGGGAGGAAGGGAAACTACATTTTACCCGTCCAAGATAGCTCAGTTGGTAGAGCATGAGACTCTTAATCTCAGGGCTGTGAGTTCAAGCCCCATGCTGGGCAAAAGATTCCTGCATTGCAGGGGGTTGGAGTAGATGGCCCTCAGGGTCCCTTCCAACCCTACAATTCTATGATTCTATGTTGGGAACGGGCCTCCAGAACAGATCCCATTCGCAACCAGAGGTACCACTGTACATCCATTGCAAAACACAGGTTTACACAGATGGCCTCCCAAACACTGAGGGAAGCTCTGTGGCCTGCTAGCCCTATGCAACTGACTCTTTGGTCAGAGTCTTTCCTCCAGATCCAATATATGGGTTTGGCGGGAACCTGAGAGCCTCTGCAGTGGCCAAGGGAGATGCCACAATGGCTCAACATGGTGTGGTGCAGTGGGGGGAGCTGGAGGAGGCACTGGGTCAGCCTGCAACTGCCGCTCACTGAGGAAGGCGGGTAAATGGCCATTCGACACAACTTATAACAATTTACTAATAACAGCAACAGCAGCGGCAATAACACCCGGACCCATTTTTCCAGTTTGGTCTTTCCTTCTCCAATTACCTGCTGAGAAAGGCATGTTTAATTAGCCACATAAAATTCTATAGATATTAAAGCCAGGCACACCTTGGTAGGAAGTTTCACAAACAAGGAGTCACCACTGAAATGGCCCTCCCATAGTCCGCCAAACCACATACTTCATCCCATGCAGGGAACACCAAGAGGGCTTCATTTGCTGATCTTACATTTTACTGGTAGGTTGGTATGGAATACACAACACATTTTCAGAAGTGGGTGCCATTAGGAAAAATAAAAGTGCTACATTTTGATCTAAGTTGTATCATTGATCTAGCAAGCCCATTTTTGGGAACAGCGTAAGGCAGCCATCTCTTACTCTGCCAGCATAGAGAAAAGGAGAAACTTGTTTAACAGGAAGGAAGGAATGGAATGTAGGAAAATTCAGAGCCAATGGCAGGCATATCCACACGCACACTGACTGGTTTTAAGTAAGATATCAGACAGGTAAAACTGTCTGAGGACAAACAAAAGTATTTGTTACAATTATGAGCTCATAATGCCTAGATGATTCCACATGTAAAAAAGGGCGTCATTTAAAATTTTGAGCTATTCAAAGAAAATGCATGGAATTCAAATGACATCTGTCCTGTGGTGCCCTCTCCAAGGCAAACTTTGCTTATTGGTTTTCTGAATAGGTGCTCATTATGTTCCATGTAGGATGGATATAAGATGCTGCCATGTCAATCAAACCTTGGAGACTGATGTTCATTTTTCAATATTGCTTGATTGCATCTCTCCTGTCTACACAAGCCCACACATCTGCATGCTCCCTGGAAATGAATAGTTGTCAAAAGAACAAAACATGTATTATCCGTGCTCTACACTGACTTTCACAATGCTGAATAAAATAACAAAGAGACTCTCTGAATTGCATGACAGTTTCGGGGGGGGGGGGAGCCACATCAGAAGGACTGAAAGAGGATGAAAAACATAATGATTTACTTAAGGAAGATGTGAAGCTGCTATTTCAAATGTAAGGACCTTAATGATGTGTAAGGAAAGGAGGAAAAGTTTGTTCCAGTAGGAAGATTGGAGGGATTTTTTTTGGGGGGGGACTTCTGGGGAGACAATATTTTTGCTGGATTGTGCACAAAAGTTCAAGCGTTTCTCCAGACTACACACACAAAATTGAAACTGCCGAGAAATTTTGTATAGTGCCTTATCATTCAGTTAGTCCATCTAGCTCAGTTTCATGCACATTGATTAGCAGTACATCTCCTTGGCTTCAGACATAAGTCTTTTCCCTACCCTTCCTGGAGATACCAGAAATTTATTTACCTGTTTAAATAAAATTTATATATCGCTTGGTTGTAAAACAAACAAACATACAAACAAAAACAAACAAACTTCAAAGCAGTTTCCAAAAAAGAATGAAACAACTAAATTACCAGTAATAAATAAGTAAATTAATTAAATATATATACCGTATTTTTCACTCTATAAGACGCACCTGACCACAAGATGCACCTAATTTTTGGAGGAGGAAAACAAGAAAAAATATATTCTGAATCTCAGAAGCCAGAACAGTAAGAGGGATCACTGCGCAGTGAAAGCAGCAATCCCTCTTGCTGTTCTGGCTCCTGTGATAGCTGCACAGCCTGCATTCGCTCCATAAGACGCACACACATTTCCCCTTACTTTTTAGGAGGGAAAAAGTAAGTCTTATAGAGCAAAAAATATGGTATATGAAACCTTCAAGAAATAGTTAAAATCAATGTTAAACAGTCATTGTGGCAGCTCAGCCAGACACCCTTTTCCTGTATTCCATTGGCAGTGAGTGTATATAGGGGGCCCCAGTGGGGGACACTGATGTGCAATAGAATATCCCTACAGTAGTACCTCGTGTTACATACTTAATCCATTCCAGAGGTCCGTTTGTAACCCGAAACCACTGGTAACGTGAGCCGTGCTTTCTCTAATGGCGCCTCCCGCTGCTGCCATGCCTCCGGAGCACTACTTCCGCTCGCATCCCGGGGCAAAGGTCGTAACAAGGGGCATCTACTTCCGGGTTAGTGGAGCATGTAACCCGCAGCGTTTGTAAGGGGGACGGTACGTAACACGAGATACCACTGTATTTTCATCTAAGGAATGTTAGAGGGTGTGGCATTGTAATGGGAACTGAGGAAGAAACCAGAGGCCTCACCTCACTTCATGGAAGCCATCATACTGTAAATGGCAGCTGGGTGTCTCCCTATCTGTTGACTGTTCGGATGGAAAACAATTGCAATTCATTGTGTTTATTCAGTGAGTGAACTATACTGTGTTGTAATGAGACAAAACCATACATAGGGAAGACCCATTGAAATCCCTGGGACTTAAAATGAAGGAACTGGTATGATTCCCATTTGCATGGAATCACTTCTTTGGTGTGGCAACACCTGTACTTTGGAACTCCCTGCCTATCGATGTTAGGCAGGCCTCACCAATGTGCTCTTTTAGACACCTGAAAATTTTCATTTTGATGGACCTACACAGAAACATGACACAGTTACGTACGTTCTTAAATTAGGTTCAGATGCTTTCATTGGTTTTTATTAGTATATATAAAAAACCACAGCTTTGAGATATATTTTTAGTGCATATTTGATTGTATATTTTAAAAAAAAAAAATCAAAGAAGCGTTTGCCACCCTTTGGGATATAAAATATGCAAATAAGATAGCAGGCAGAGGACACAGCATTGGCTGCCCTTTCTGTAATAAGTCTTTTGCCATGACCTCCTGGTTTGGCTCCAAATGCACCTTAATGTGTGAAGTAACCGTTATGCATGTCAAAAGCCGAAACCCCAGGGAGACAACTGTCACTGCTAAGGGCAAAAGAGAAAGCTGCATTTCATTCAGTGTGTGGAGCTTTGAATGTGCAAGAACTTAATTGCAGACTTAACTCCACCAGTCCCCCGCCTCTTCTGCGCAGCTTCCCCACAGCACAAAACATTCATTATTAGATTTTCTTCTACCACCAAGACATTCAGAACACTATTTTATTTTCCCTCCTTAGCAATCGTCAGTTACTGGTGTTAAAACCACCAGCATCCCCACCCCACCCAAAACAACAACAACAACCCAGGCTAAGGTTTTTACTTCATTTTACATTAATGGCCAACAACCTCCCTTTTTTTGCTGAAAACTCTCCTCCACCTCCTTTTCTCATTAAGCCACAGGTTCCACCAGACACAGAAGATCAGGGGGTGAGAAGAGAGAAGGCAGGGGAAATAAAAACACAGAGAGAAAAGTCCTGCAGAGAACAATGACAAGGTCAGGCTGATAGCTGGTGATTTGAAGGAACAGAATATCAGTCTTAGACAACAAAGTCAGTGTGGCTTGGAGGGGAGGGGAGGTAGCTTCTCATCAGGCTGGGGGACAAAGGCAGTCTTCACTGCTTATATTGCTGTATCTCTCTCTCTCTCTCTCTCTCTCTCTCTCTAGAAAAAGAGGTATGACAACTCAACATGTTCTCTTATAATGGCAATAGCGCTCACCTGAGAGATGCCAGAAATGAGTTCCGGTGAGTTCTGGCTGAAAAAAGTCCTGATATATTTCCAAGAAATATACCGTAAGGACATTGGAAGAGCCTGCTGGATCAAGCCAACTTCCCATCTAGTCCAGCATTATGTTCTCACAGATGGCCAACTAGATGCCTGTGGGAAACCCACAAACAGTACCTTAGTGCAACAGCACTCTCAGCACCTATGGTTTCCAGCAACCAGCATTCAGAAGCATCACTGCCTCTGGCCAAGGGTGGCCCTTGCTGATTTGCTAGAGGAATCTGGGTGCTGGTGTGGGTTGTCAGAGCAGCCCTGAAGAGCCCCCTCCCAAGTTGGCGGCAGTGCTGGTGGATAGTTTGTGCAGCAGGGCTCCCTATAACAACCCCACTTCTTTGTCTTTCCTCCTGCTCCCCACCCTCTGCTCCTCCTGTTCGTCCCCAAGTGCAGCCTTTCATCAGATGTGGTGACTGATGAACATCAGGCGAGGCTCTTAATTTAGCATAGCCAAGTCACATTTCACTGGTTGCTTTCTTACCTTGACCAATTTCCAGTGCTCATACCTCTGCATGTTTACCCCAGACAGCAAGGGCCTTTGACTTAAGTGGCACTTACTTTCAAGTAAAGTGTGCACTGGGGTGCCACCTCCAAGTTAGTGCTTTTCTACCAGCACCTTGTCAGAAGTAACAAAAAGTAAAGTGAGGTATTGTCAGAAGTTATTGCCTCTGTCTTCCAGATTTGATACACCAGTCTGGTGTACCAACATTATGGGAGTACAGCCCATTGAACTAAGCTAGTGGCCATTGATGGCCCTACCCCCATGAATTTGTTGAATTCTCCTTGAAAGTCATCTAGGTTGGTTGCCATCACTGCCTCCTGTAGGACACGTTATATAGTTTATGCGCTGTATGAAGAAATACTTTTTATCTGTCCTGGGGGTGTCCAGGAGCTCTAGTGTTATCAAGGAGAAAAATTGTTCTCTATTCGCTTTCTCCTTGCCATGCATAATTTCATGAGCTTCTATCATGTCACTTCTTACTCTTCTTTTTGCTAAACTAAGAGGTCACAAATGCTGCTGTCTTTCCTCATGGGAGAGTCACTCCAATGATCAATTTTGTTGCCATTTCCTGAACCTTTTCTTACTTGCCAAAACCATTTCTGAAGTGAGAACCATGCACAGTATTCCTAATGCAGTTGCACTGTTGATTTGCCTAACAGTGTTACGAGATCTGCAGATATTAAATTATCTTTTGTGAGCTGTAGCAAGGAAGTGGACTGGATGAGGGCCAAAAATATGTGCTTTAATCCTAGGAAGATGGAGGCTCTTTGGGTGGGTGACTCCCATGTTTGATATATTGGCAAGTTCTGGATGGGGTTACAAAGTCCTAAGCAACTTAGGTCCAGGATATCTCAGGGATTGCCCAAACCCTTATATCCCAGCTCAGTCACTGAAATCATCTGCAGGAGCGTCATTGATTGTTCCCCAAGTTAGTGAGGCTTGTTTGACAATGAGAAACCAAGCTTTTTTGTGTCATTGGCCCAATCCTGTGGAATACTTTGCCAATAAAATCATAGAATTGTAGAACTGCAGAAGTGGAAGGGATCACAAGGATCCTCTAGTCCAGGCACCCCCAAACTCGGCCCTCCAGATGTTTTGGGACTGCAACTCCCATCATCCCTAGCTAACAGGTCCAGTGGTCAGGAACTATGGGAATTGTAGTCCCAAAACATGTGGAGGGCCAAGTTTGGGGGTGCCTTCTCTAGTCCAATCCTCTGCAATGCAGGAATCCTTTGCCCAATATTGAGCTTGAAACCAAGACCCTGAGATTAAAATTCTCATATTTCTGACTGAGCTATCTGGGTTCAGCTGGTGCCTTCTGTGCCAACTATGAAATGCCTCTTGAAAACTTTTCTATTCCACCAGGTCTATGTAGGCAATTAAGATTAAATCCTTCCACAATGGTTAATTGATGTCTGGTTTTAACTTTTTATGGTTTTATTGTATGGTTTTATGGTCTTATTGCTATGAACTGCTTCAATTTCTTTTATGATATAGCAGTTTAAATACACACCCACACCCACCCACCCACACACACACACACACAAATCTTGATCCCTGATTGGCTTGATCATGTCACCAACCAGAAGAACTCACTTCTTAAAGTAAAAGTGTGAGAGGGACAGGGAACATATGTCAATGGAAGGGATTCAAGGCACATCCTTCCCATTCACTTTCCCACACATTCCCCCCCACATGCCCCCACCTAAATTTGTCTACAGTGATAGTCTACAGTACAGAGAGAGGCACACATGGTTGTATCCAACCACGTTATACTCAACATAGGCCTAATAGAATTAGTGGGCCTAATTTAGCCATGACTATTATATTAAATGGCTGTACTCTGAGTAGGACTAACAATGGCAACAACCCACAGCTTGTTTACTGATGTTTGCAATAAGACCTGATCCACCAATATATGCAGATGACATCATCCAGAGTAGTGTGGGAAGAACCACAGAAATTTCAACTGTCTCACTCCATGTGTAAACCAACTTAGATCTGCATTGATCCTGGTCAGCCATGCACCATGACAACACATTACCGGCCTGTGCTCTCTGATAGTCCACTATGCTAATCTAAGGGGTGTGCATGTATTTCTATTTTAAATAGAGACTTCATGGCTTTTTTAATGGTAAAGAAAGCCTCTTTCAGTTTTCAGGGTGTAACCTCAGTCTGAAATCTGAGTTGAAATATGTGACTCTTGAATTATGAATGCATGAATATTCTACAATAAATTAACTGTGGGGAAACTCAACTGTTGAGATGTGGCATGCTTATGAGCCTATGACAAGCTTAATTAACATCAGTGGAGTACATGAAAGAAGCAAGAATGGGGTCAGAGAAGGAAAGCAGTTAGAAAACTGTCCCACCACCACCACTTCATGCCACTGGCTTTGCATATTCTCAACCAGATGCCCTTGGAAATAGGAGGTTGCCTGCATTTAAATTGCTACCACTTGTGTAATCAGGATACATAGGTGCTAGGACAGCTTTATGGACCAAGCCAGCCCAAAGCATTTACTGCCTGAAGCAAGGAATGAGAGGTGTAGTGGTCTGGAGTCACAAGGAGTGACTATTTCTGCAGCAGGGTCCCAGTCTCCTGCATCCCAGAGCATCCAGCTCCATAAACAGGGAACTTCTTAGCAAGTCAAGAAGAAGTCTTCTGATGTTTTGTGATGATTGGAGTCAATTAGAGTGAAAGGAGGTAAATCATTGCCTGATGATTGGATCCTAGGGTCATGTTGCAGAAAGTACACTGAAGAGTTGTTCTGTATGCTGCAAAGCTAAGGCTTTAGGAATGCTGAAAATACAAGGTGCATCACTTTCAAGAGAATGGTTTAAGGTCTGTTACGTACAATGGAACTTCAAGAAAAACACAACTTCAGTCATTCCAAAAGAATCAATTGGAGCACTCCGAATAGTAGAGCTAGCTGAAAGGCAACACATGGAAAGCTGCATTGATCTTTGCAATGCATCTGTTAAGCATTAAAAGATTATTGTATAATCTTGGAAGGTTTTATAATCTAAGAGGTGGGCATGGCTCTGATGGATCATGAAGCAACCCTGTGCTTCTAAATGTGACAATAAACTACTACAAAGGACAATGTTGTTATGAGTTTGTGGATGCATTGCTTCCCCTAAATTCCTAGGTCTAGTGAGTGTTGGAGTTTAATCAATGCTTGGAATATTAAGATGGGCTGCCAGACACTGAATTTAGCAGTGTCAAAAAGGAAGGCCAAACCAACTTTTCCATGCTCAGGAAATCACCTGGGAGATGTGGTGCCATTAGCAGGAAACAAAGACAGGGTGGTGGGCTATCAGCAAAGCAAAGACTCTGTGCCAGCCAGCAAATGGGGGGAGACCCCTCTTAGAAAGTGAACAGAGACAAAAGGGAAGTAGTTGGTTTAAGATTTCAGTTGGTTGTGGTGTGATCGAGAGGAAAAAAGTGTCAGTCTGTTTAATGCAGCAAGTTGGAGAGCAGGGTCAGAGCATGATGTGGGCTGCCTATTTGAGCTGGAGGCTGCAGCAGTGGGAGAGATGTGACCCTCTTGGAGTGTATTGCTGGGAGCCCCTCTATCATTGGCTCATATTGTATATATGTGTAAATAAACCATATATCATAAAGACAACACAGAGAGCAAATGTGTGAAAGTAGGTTGCAGGATTCAGCACAGCATCTGTGTAGGTTATACCCTGGTACCTTTTATCACCTTCTACCCCAGGAAAAAGACATAATAAAAACAATACCCACACCCCAAAGAGGGGGGGGGGAATGGAGAAATTAAATGCATTCCTTAACAGACTAATGAAAAGGTTTTAAAGAGGAGTTGGTTTATTTATTAGGAGTTATATAAAAAGCTAGTAAAGCAACTGCATAACATGTACTTTGTGCATTTTTTAAAAAAGAACATAAACCCACATCTGGAGACCAATAGGAGATTTACCATTTTCTTAGGAGGCAATTATGTACTTAGTAAACTGTTTTGCAGTTTTATGACTTTGGGATTTGCAGATATGAATGTTTTCCATGGGAACTTCTATGAAGAAGGAACATCTAATAAGACTTCAGTTGGTATTAAAAAGAATCTAGCTCTCTTGTTTATCACTTTTATTTAAAACAATTGTGAGTTTTCGTGTTTTAACAACAGATTGGGATGCTTTGGGTCTGTGTGTATGTTTGTGTGTGTTTTAGATAAGGACTTAAGCTCATCTGCTCTGTGGCCAATTCTCAGGTCTAACAAGAGCCCTTGGACCAGATGCTGGAAACAAACAGAATGAACCAGATGGATCCACACATCTTCCTCCAGCTTCCCAGCAAAGCTCACAAATATATCCCACTTATATTAAGCGGGGTTTTTCTTCTTACCAGAACTTCATGCTTTAAAGAAGATTTCTATTGTACATTACCAATTGTCAGGAGTGATAATAACATTGCTGCAAATTTAGCCTTCCATTCTTCCTTACTAGATTTTTGGAGTTTTCTAGTCAACTTTGCATTTCCTCTATTTATTAATAGGCACTATAAATGCAAAAGTAGAAGCTTATATTTTACTTCCTTTATTATCACAGAAGCTGGTTTGCTATGGCTTTACACTTTGCATTTGGCATATAAAGTTTTTATTGCCCTTTTCCTTACTGGCATCAGGTACAGTACAATAAAATAAACATAGATGCAATGTCAAATGATGTCTTTATTTAAGTGAGTGAAAAAAGGGAGGGGGTATTTTCTTCTTTGCTTGAGGAGCCTCAGATCTATACAGTGGTACCTTGGTTTAAGAACAGCTTAGTTTATGAACAACTTGGATTAAGAACGCTGCAAACCCAGAAGTAGGTGTTTTGGTTTGTGAACTTTGCATTGGAAACAGAACATTTCCCACTTCCTGTTGAGTGTGTTCCATTTGTAAATTAAGTCCCCACTGCTATGGGAAAACATGCTTTGGTTTAGGAATGAACTTCTGGAACAGATTAAGTTTGTAAACCAAGGTACCACTGTATTACATTACACCCAAGGCAGTAAGCCAAGGGTGAGAAACATTTTTCAGCCTGAAGCCTGCATTCACTCCCCAGCAGACTAATGCCTACAAAAATCACACATAGAATTTCTCTGCTGCTACTCCAGGAAATAGGTGTAATAATGTTATCATTTTTGACAACTACCTTAAACCCTAGAAATTAATAAATAGTAGGATTTTTATTATTGGGGTGAATTGAAAATACAAGCTGCAGAACCACACCAGACAAGAAAACCCTAGGCTGGCTTATGCAAACCATCCTGGACAAGCTAGGGCCATAAAGAAACAATACAGGACCATTGAGGGCCATTGGCAATGCAAGAGAACTGTCCTTTCCCCTTGCCCTGAGGTATAAACAGAGAATGCGGATTTAGATGGTTGCCAGGGGAGGTGACAGGAAAAGATTGTATTTAGTAAAGTGTGCTGGGAAGAAGAACAAAGACAGAGATTGATCTTGGGCAAGTTGGCTGAAGGCTGGCTGGGAGAGATGCCTTGGACTCCAGTCCTGCACTGCTGTGGGTTACAAGCCCTCTTTGAGATGGCCGTTGTATAAGATATGGACTCCCTTCAGGTAAATTCAGGGGAATTTATGTGAATAAATTATATTTCTTAAAGCTATAACAGTCTCCGCCATGTCTTCAATTCTCCAAAGGAGCTTCCTGGTTGACAGCCAGGACTTCTGGAATCCCGGGCACAGCTTGGCAGGGATTGGGGTGGCCTGTAATAATAAGATGTCCAATACTAGGTGAGAGTAAAGGTCCATCTAGCTCAGAATTGTCTACACCAGAGACGGGGAAGCTGTTGCTGGACTATACTTCCCATCATCTCTGACTTTCGGCTTTGCTGGCAGAGGCTGATAGGATATAAGAACATATTGCAGTGATTTTTAGGAAGTTACTAGCTTGCATCAGGTGTCCTACTGGGAAGACCCAGTTCTCTTAGTGCTTGTTCTGGAAGTTGGGCAATAGGGGCAGTACAGGATTCCTTTTGGTGTACCAACCTCCCCACTGCACCAAGGATTCCCTGCCCGAGCTGCTTCAGGTTGTGGCGGATGTTCTCCTGGAGACATCTAGTTTGGTTGTCCTAGGGGATTTTAACATCCATGCCGACATGACATTACAAGGGGCCGCTCGTGATCTCGTGGAAAGCATGACCTCTATGGGGCTGTCCCTGAATAGGTTTGGCCCAACTTATAGTCTCAGACATGCCTTAGACCTGGTGTTCACCTGTAGTGACATGGGTGATCTGACACCAAGTAAAAGTGAAACAAAGGAAGTGCCATGGTCACTTCTTAAGATACCAAGTGTGCATGCACATGAAAGCTCATACCAATAAAAAACTTAGTTGGTCTCTAAGATGCTACTGGAAGGAATTTATTTATTTTTTAAATTTTGTTTCAACTATGGCAGACCAACATGGCTACCTACTTGTAACTAGTGAATATAGCAAGCACACCAAATCATAAAAAGGGTCTCACTGGATCAGAACTGGTCCAGAATCTTGCTCCAACTGTGCCCAGAAAAGATGTCTCCAGGAAACTCACAACATAGACATTTTTTTTATGGGAGTTGCAGTGCAATAACATCTAAATAGCTACAGATTCCCCACCCCTGATCTCTGTTCTCTCCATAAGCCCAGAATGCCTGTCCCAGTTGTATAGGTGGAGTCTGGACCTTTTCAGTGAACTGTGCTCATGGATTTATTTATCAGTGCTTTTCTATCCAACTTCCCTATCTTTACAGAGCCAGAATGGTTTTGTAGCACCCTGCTTGTGGTTAACGCTTAGCTGGAATGAAATATTCAACGCAGCAATAGAGAAATTAAAATAGTAATTTATTTGTCAGACAAATAAATGAGAGGCACAGTGGTATATGGTTACCAAGCTCTGGCCTGGCCTCCTGCCATTCTGGCCAGCACTTATATTTCCTTAATCCAGCCCCCTTGCTCCTCCTGTGGCTGCCTCTGTCCAATCAGCCTGGTTGAAATTCCTATTGGCTGTTTGCTAGAACCAATCACAAAAGATACACCCATTTCCTTTTGCCCTTTTATGGGAAACAAAAAGCTATATATTCTTCTATCTATAAATGACAAATAAGTAGTAATATATCTTACATGTGTCTCAACAAGGAATCTTAATTACCAGCTCACCTCTTGCCCTCCTTGCCCTATTGCCTTCCAAAACAGATGGTTAATCTTAATTTTTTATCTTAAACTTTTATCTTAAACAGATGTCAAGGATCTTGAGTTCACATCAACATTGAAAGATCTCCTTCATTTGGAGGTCTTTAAACAAAGGCCTGATAACCATATGTGTGCTCTAATGATGTTTCCTGCTTGGCGGGGGGGGGGCTGGGCTCGTGGCTGATGGCCCCTGTGATCTCTTCCAACTATATGAAATAAGAATCTAGCATAAGGATTTAACATTTCTTAGTTTCTAAATCCTTTGCATAATTACATTTAAGCCAATTTATTTAATACATAAATAACCTTTTAAAGGGAAAAGAAATCTTAAAAGGATCTCAGTTTAAGAAAGAAACAACTTTAGAAAAGACTTCCCAAAATACTCTCTTCCTTTCTGCCAGCCAGATGCTCTTGGCCTTTTAACCTTAGGAAAATATGGCTCAAGTTTAATGGGAGGCACATGGTTTTATTTTACTATTTATCAACTCTTAATTTATGTTTTCTCAGCCTTTTTTATATTCTGTAACATGCAAGGTCAGTGTCCGCTCTCAGCCTGTAATTCCCTTTTTGACTTTGAGAATTGTTTTCTGCTATAAATCAGGGGGCCCCCTTGTCCAGGAGAATAAACATCTTGCCAAGGTTCTTTAGGCAGCTGGTCTTCTGCCTGGCATGAAACATTTGAAAATCTTTAAGCTCTTTTTAAGATACAGGCCCTGATCGAAATATAAGCTTTGATAAAAATGCAGGCTTATGATTAGATGCCTCAGTTTGATGCAGACCTCATTTTTTTAAAATTCTTATCAATCATGCAGATATTGCTATCTGAATGATAAATTAGGCACTATTCCCTTGCAAAATTTGGCTCTCCCCTGCCCCCGTTTTCTGTGCTATCAGGGAAAGTTTGCTATATTAAAGTCTTATCTTGGAATATAGGTCTCTAAAATAAATTTAAATGGCACCATAAATTAGGGACATTAAAAATGTTTCTTACTATATAAGGAATATAATTTGGCTGTTGTAAGTATAATGAGACCTTTTGGTCATGCTTCTTAGAAGACTCTTCATTTTATGAGTCGATATCCTTTAAGCCACACAGAAGAAAATTGCTCAGTGTTGAAAATATCCTCGAAGTCCATAATCTGGTTTAGCTCGTGTTTGAAATTTACTCATGTTTCAGTCAAGCTGATGTTCCGACTGAAAATCATACCAACAAGAGTCTGTGCATTGAAAGCAATGCTAAAGAAACCAAGGAGGGCACACCTGCCATGCCCTTGAAAAATAAGATCTGGTTCATTGACAGAAAGAGAAGGAAATGTTTTGAACATGTTTCAAAATGCTAGCAAGTTTCTGTATCCACTGACCTTCTACAGAAGAACTGCCAAGATTCCTCTAAGATCCCATGTGGAAGCTGGTATCAAACAAAAAGCTTGGTCCATGGAGGTTGGATGGTCACCTGTCCTTGTATGATCTACTTGAGATTCCTGCATTGTAGGGGATTGGATTAGACGACCCTCAGGGCCCTTTCCAACTCTACCATTCTATGAAATTACAAGACAATAGATTCCCCCTAAACATTAAGAGAACTTCCTCAGTGTGAGCTGTTTAACAGTGGAACAGTAAAGAGAAGGTGGCTGACGCACTTTCCTCAGAGATTTTAAAACAGAGGTTGGATGGCTGCCTATCAGAGCTGTTGTAACAGTGGTTTTCCTGCACCTGCAAAGGGTTGGTCTAGGCGATCTTTAAGTCAATGCTGTGAAAAATGTCCCTTCTATGGCAAAAGCTATGATTTTGTGGCTCTGCAAAAGTGACATACAAATGCTAAGCATTGTTATTATATTCATGTGGGAAAGGGTTCCTAAAAAGTAAAAATACAGTGGTACCTCGGGTTAAGTACTTAATTTGTTCCAGAGATCCGTTCTTAACCTGAAACTGTTCTTAACCTGAAGCACCACTTTAGCTAATGGGGCCTCGTACTGCCGCTGCACTGCCAGAGCATGATTTCTGTTCTCATCCTGAAGCAAAGTTCTTAACCTGAGGTACTATTTCTGGGTTAGCGGAGTCTGTAACCTGAAGAGTCTGTAACCTGAAGCGTCTGTAACCTGAAGCATCTGTAACCTGAAGTGTATGTAACCTGAGGTACCACTGTATGTGAAAAACACTCTTGTAGACTATCCCATTGTGGTCTAAAACCAATCTTTTCCCAGGCTCAAAAGACAGACCTTTCAGGGTTGAGAAGCTTTTGCCTAACTTAAGCTTGCCATTGCATGAGCTTCCTTTAGAAAGAAGGGAGTGAATAATTAATCTGATGTTATATTAAAAAGTTCTTAATCAGGACAGGTGAGCTTACAAATTTGCCGCCCCTGTCTATATTTGGAGATGTTTGATGGTGTTGTCTTATCTGACGCAGTTCTCCCCTCACCATTCTATTTTAAATCATTGTGAGCTTCTCTTGTCTCACAGTTAGCTTTTGCAATTGACATAATGCAACTGGCACAATGGATATATCAGTTCTATTTTTCCCTGTATTCTGAATGTTTCTCTACTGTCACAATGCAAGTGATGTTCATGATGAGAGAATATCTCTGCAATGCAGTGGTTGCTGACTAAAGAGACAATGAGAAACAAAAGGAGGGGAAAAAAGGAGAAAAGAAAATGAACGACTCAGCGGGAATCAGCAGATGTGAAATGAACTTCAGAAAAACAATTGGAAATTGCAAATCTGATGTTTATTCATTTAGTAGAACTATACCCCTAATTATTATTATTATTATTATTATTATTATTATTATTATTATTATTATTATTATTTATTTGTACCTAGATGGGTTTCCCCAGCCACTCTGGGCAGCTTCCAACGAAGATTAAAAATACATTAAAACATCAGTCATTGAAAACTTCCCTAAACCTCCCTAAAGAGGGCTGCTTTCAGATGTCTTCTAAACGTCAGATAGCTGTTTATCTCTTTGACATCTGATGGGAGGGTGTTCCACAGGGCGGGCACCACTACCAAGAAGGCCCTCTGCCTGGTTCCCTGTAACTTGGCTTCTCACAGAGAGGGAACCGCCAGAAGGCCCTCGGCGCTGGATCTCAGTGTCTGGGCTGAATGACGGGGGTGGAGACCCTCCTTCAGGCATACTGGGCCGAGGCCATTTAGGGCTTTAAAGGTCAGCGCCAACACTTTGAATTGTGCTCGGAAACGTACTGGGTCTTTCAAGACTGGTGTTATATGGTCCCGACGGCCACTCCAAGTCACCAGTCTGGCTGCCACATTCTGGATTAGTTGTAGTGTCTGGGTCACCTTCCAAGGTAGCCCCACATAGAGGGTGTTATTAGCCTTATAGGGCTGTCAAAGTGGCTTATAAAATATTATCACAATGTGTACGGTCATGAACAGAAATAATATGGTGATATATTATTGGGGTAGCATTTCCTGGGCCTGTCTTTCCCTGGTGTCACTTTTTGGCCACTGCCTTCTAGGGAGCAGAACTCAGAGAGGACCTCAGACTAGGGAGTGGGGACAAGTTTCTAGGACTTGTTCAGTCCTTGGTGGAGACAGGTCTTCCTTGGATGGCGTTTGGTGTTTCTGAGAGGGCAGTTGCAGCAGAAGTCATTTGAGACAGTGAAATGGTTCTGAATGGAAGGAACTCATTCCCATTGTTTATTTGTGTGCCACCTTTCCATGGTTTCTTATTTAATATTATTTTATTTCCATGAATGACATAGTGCCTAACTGCAATATTCTCCAAGCAGTCTACAAACATACAATACAAAAAAAAGAAGTAAAAATAAGTTAAGACTATAAAATCAAACTGCAATTGAAATGCCTGCTGGAATTAAACAATATTCAGTATGTACTGGTTGTTCAGTACAGAGGGGGCCTATATAACATCAACTAGCTGTAAAAAGGGGGCCTACAATACTAAATGCAAGGCTACTGCTGGGACCACTAACACAAACCCTCCAACATTCCTAACTCCCCCACAACTGACCCTCCTCAGCTCCTCGGTTTTTGTCTCCACTCACCAAGTATTTCTTATCAGAAGAAGTGCTTGAATGCTGCCACTACTACAGCAATGGGAGACATCCCCACACACACACCCTCCCCATCCTGAGAAAACCCCTTAATCCCAATTTTATTTAATTCTTTGGTAGATATACAAAAAGGAAAATAAGTTTAAGAAAAGGGCAAGCAGTGGCCATGAAGAGACAATGGGATCCTCCCTTTCAGCCACTGCTGTCATTGTGGCTCAGGACAGAAGAGAAGAAGAAGAGAAGAGTTTGGATTTGATATCCTGCTTTATCACTACCTTAGGGTACCCAAAGCAGCTAACAAGCTCCTTTTCCTTTGTCCCCCACAACAAACACTCTGTGAAGTGAGTCAGGCTGAGAGACTTCAAAGAAGTGTGACTAGCCCAAGGTCACCCAGCAGCTGCATGTGGAGGAGCGGAGACGCGAACCCGGTTCACCAGATTACGGGTCCACTGCTCCTAACCACTACACCACACTGACGTGTGCCACCTCATCCTCCTCCCTGAGCTCAGGAGTTGGCAGCACCGGCAGGAGAAATAGTGACATTCTGTGATCTAATCAGAAGCCAGAAGTGCTATTTTTCTAGAAAAAGAGGTGCCGGAACCATGGACCCCTCCCTTGTTCTCTTAGAATGGCAATGGCACCCACCTGAGAGATTCCGGAATTGAGCTCCAGCAAGTTGCTGCTGAAAAAAAGCCCTGGAAGGTGGAATGGCTTTCGTAATTCCGGGACAGCCCCTGGAAAATTGGGGCACTCTGAGGGTATGCTAACACAGACTCCTGCAAAGACCTCAATGATCAGGCCAAGGTATAAGGGATTAGGTGGTCCTTTAGGTATCCTGGACACAAGTTCTTAAGGTCCTTGTAAATGAACACAGTTATCTTAAACCTGGCCTTGTAGAACATAAGAAGCCAGCACAGACTTAGGATCATAGAATCATAGAGTTGGAAGAGACCACAAGGGCCATCGAGTCCAACCGCCTGCCAAGCAGGAAACACCATCAGAGCACTCCTGACATATGGTTGTCAAGCCTCTGCTTAAAGACCTCCAAAGAAGGAGACTCCACCACACTCCTTGGCAGCAAATTCCACAGCTCTTACTGTCAGGAAGTTCTTCCTAATGTTTAGGTGGAATCTTCTTTCTTGTAGTTTGGATCCATTGCTCCGTGTCCACTTCTCTGGAGCAGCGGAAAACAACCTTTCTCCCTCCTCTATGTGACATCCTTTTATATATTTGGCTATCATATCACCCCTTAACCTCCTCTTCTCCAGGCTAAACATGCCCAGCTCCCTTAGCCGTTCCTCATAAGGCATCGTTTCCAGGCCTTTGACCATTTTGGTTGCCCTCCTCTGGACACGTTCCAGTTTGTCAGTGTCCTTCTTGAACTGTGGTGCCCAGAACTGGACACAGTACTCCAGGTGAGGTCTGACCAGAGCAGAATACAGTGGCACTATTACTTCCCTTGATCTAGATGCTATACTCCTATTGATGCAGCCCAGAATTGCATTGGCTTTTTAGCTGCCGCATCACACTGTTGGCTCATGTCAAGTTTGTGGTCAACCAAGACTCCTAGATCCTTTTCACATGTACTGCTCTCAAGCCAGGTGTCACCCATCTTGTATTTGTGCCTCTCATTTTTTTTGCCCAAGTGCAATACTTTACATTTCTCCCTGTTAAAATTCATCTTGTTTGTTTTGGCCCAGTTCTCTAATCTGTCAAGGTCATTTTGAAGTGTGATCCTGTCCTCTGGGGTGTTAGCCACCCCTCCCAGTTTGGTGTCATCTGCAAATTTGATCAGGATGCCCTTGAGTCCATCATCCAAGTCGTTGATAAAGATGTTGAATAAGACCGGGCCCAAGAGAGAACCCTGTGGCACCCCACTAATCACTCTTCTGTCTCTGGCTGCCAGTTTTGGGGAATCACCGCTGTGAAGAGTACTGTGGGATCCCCAGCAGAGCCTCTGGGTGGCCACTGGGAGAACAGGGCCCCGGACTGGACAGGCCCCCTTTGGCCCCAAACAGCAGGCTCTTCTCGCCTTTTTCTCCCTCCCAACAACCCTGCAGTGTAGGCCATGCTATCTGAGGTTACTCTTCAAAGTTTACCTCCCGTATTTTTTGCTCTACAAGACTCACTTTTTCCCTCCTAAAAAGTAAGGGGAAATGTGTGTGCGTCTTATGAAGCGAATGCAGGCTGCGCAGGCTATCACAGAAGCCAGAACAGCAGGAGGGATCGCTGCTTTTGCTGTTCCTCTTGCTGTTCTGGCTTCTGAGATTCAGAATATTTTTTTCCTGTTTTCCTCCTCCAAAAACTAGGTGCGTCTTGTGGTCTGGTGAGTCTTATAGAGCAAAAAATGCGGTGTGTATTAAATTTTAAACATAGATGAGTGGGGTGGTTCTCAGGAGTGGATTTATGTGCTTGGGTAATCAGTCCCCATCAACCATCTAGTCTCAAGACATAACTCCACTGACCAGGATTGACCCACATAGTGCACCTTGCAAGTCTTGAGGTTGCCAATATATTGACCACTATGCCCAGCCTGTCACTGCCCAAGAATGGCTGTAGATGACATACTAGCTGTAGTCAGTAAAAGTTAGTTGCTGGTTTACATAAGAAGAAAAATACAGCAAAAATTAAGTAGTCATAAAAAATAAATGAAAACAGCTAAATTAAGTATACAGTAAAATGAAACAATCTTCCCAGCATGTATCTATCACAGGATAGATACAAAAACAAACCAATAAAAGCAAAATATCCATCTTCAAAGTTAAGTATTCCCCGCTGCAAAGCTTCTAAACAATACCCCACTCCAATAGTCTCTAGGTGCCCTGAGAAGCAGCAGGTCTTGCAGGACTCACAGGTCAGATGGTCTCTGATCTCATCTTCCTGCAGCAGCAGCTTTTGTAGTCAGTCAGGGCCCTGTCCTAATAGCCAGATGGGAAAAGGCCGCCAAGGCTCTGGACACCTCTGGACTCACAGCAAAGATGCTTTCTGGCCTCTTCAGCAGTAAGAGCAATTTATTGAGATGATTAATTGGAAACATTCCCCTTCCCCAGATACTTTAAATGTTTTATTTCACCTAAACATGAGGGCTAAATAAACTTAGCCATATGTCCCCCATAGGGACACACATATTGCATTCATTATGTTTAATCCTCTAAATCAGTGGTTGCGTGTCGAGGTCCCCAAGCCACCCCCCAAATAACTCACAACGCACACTTAATTTTTGTTTAAGGTTTTTGGCATAATTTTGGCCACAACTTTATTTAAATACAAAACCGTGAGTGGTTGTTTAGGCATTGGTTAAGACTATCTGTCCCCCTGCCTGGGGACAGAACTGACTTCCGGGCACCACCGAAAGACAGTGCAGGGGAAAGCAAGTCGGGGAAGAATTGGAGCTGCTCCCCGAAGGCTTGCCGGCCCTAGTCCCATTCCAGGGATTGGACGAAAAGATGGCAAGCCCCAGGATTCCTTTAACGGAATTCCCTTTCCGCAGCAACCATGGAGGGGCAGGCCCAGCCTATCCTAATCCCTCCATGGAGGGGCAGGCCCAGCCTATCCTAACCCCTCCTCCACCAATTTATAACCAATGCCACAACCTTACAAGTTGTGATGATTTGCTACACAGTAGGCAAAAACCAAATGGCCCAGCCAATCAGCCAGATGGACAAAATTCCTACCAGGCCCCCTCTCCAAAGCAGACGACCCCATGACAGGCATAGCAAGGTCAAAGCAACAACCCCTTACTTTAGGGCGGGTGGGCGGGTGATCCGTTGCACACAGCAAAGAGAAAGCTCCAGGCTGCATGCAGAGTATTTAAACATTTTACCCCTCCCACCAAAATTGCAACATAACTTTTACCCCAGCAACCCAGTGAACCAATCACTGCCCCAGGCCATCTTTAGAGACCCTGCCTGGTAACAGAGGGGTGGCTCAGCAGACCCCACCGCAACACGTGCTCTCCATGAAGGAGAACACACTTTCCCAAATCCTTGGTTCCATATATCATCAGTGTGTTGGAAATCCTGGAAGCCAAGACCCAAGTTTAGGTCAAGTACTCTTTGGTGAGGGAACTCCAGCAGAGATCTATGAAGGCAAAACATGCAGCAAAGAAAATCATGTAAATATAGGCTATAAAACCTTTAATATGTGTCCTTTCCAGTGAATCCCAAAGTATTCCACTTCACAGCCCACAGATAAGACCACACATTCAGTAAGTTATACAGTGGTCTATTTACAAAACTCTTCAAAGGTCAGATTCATGTGCCTTTCCATGCAGTAGTCAGAAAAAGTTGCATAGGCAGTTATTGGTTACAAAATGATAACAGTTCCTAAACTATTGGAACAGGAAAACTCAATTCTTGTCTGAAAAAAAGAGGATGTTTAAAGCCATGCAGCATGGAACTGCTCAGAGTTCCTCACACACCAAATTTACATGTAGAATAAAATGTTTGGTTGCCCATTTCTTCCCAACATGCAGAGAAGTGGCATAGGCCAGGCCTGGAAGAACAGCTTACTCTATGCTATTATCCCCTTCATGCATTACGTAATTAGACTCAAGCATGCTGATTATATGAGGCTGGTTACCCTACATCCTGACCCCTTTCCTACCCTTCTCTACCTTACCCTATTAAAAAATAATAGTTGTGGTTTGCACAACCCACCTAGGAAGATAATAAAACAATAAAATTCAAAACAGCAACAATTCATTGAACATTTATTCAAAAAACAGAAAATGCAGAAATCTACTCTTGTGGTTAAGAAAAAGAAGATACAGCAAATAGTATTGCATGAAAAGTATTTTTAATGTATTCTTACTAAGGAAAACATAAGGGTGAAGGAAACTTATAGCATAACTTATCAAATATGCACAAACCATCACCTGCCACAGATGTACAGTAACTAATTTATAAGAAAATCAGTACCTATTACCAATAATTGGCTAGCTTGTGATTTGTGACAACTCAGAATTGTAAATACAACCACATGTGTCCAAAAGAAAAAGCTTTGAGAGTGCAAATAGCATTCAAACTTTAAATATGAAATGAGTAAGGGGTTTTACTCTAGGCCAGGGGTCAGCAAACTTTTTCAGCAGGGGACTGGTCCACTGTCCCTCAGACCTTGAGGGGGGGCGGACTATTTTGGGGTTGTTTTAAGCCCCATTTGTATCTATGGACAGAAAAGTTCGGTAGAAATAATGAATAAAATTGCATGAAAACAGATACAAAGGTGGTTGGAATTAGTTATATGCAGGACTTTTTCTTCAGCTGGAACTCACTGAAACTCAGTTCTCAGGTAGGTGCCATTGCTATTCTAAGAGAACAAGGGAAGCATTCATGGTGAATTCTGGCACCTCTTTTTCTAGAAAAATAGCACTGGATATGTCCTCTGAAGCCTGGCCATTCTCACAGTGCCATTTTTTTTCTAGAAAAAGAGGTGCCAGAACTCACCATGAACACCTCCCTTGTTCTCTTAGAATGGCAATGGTGCTGGAACTAAGTTCTGGCAAGTTCCAGCTGTAAAAAGCCCTGCATTCTCAGTTAGAAAATGATTTCATAAGCTCATTTCTCCACTCACCATATTTTCCCCATTACTATAAAAAGATGACCCCAAAAGACGCTGTCTTCTGCCCCATGAATTTTCTTTTGTCACCGTAAAGTTGGTTAACAGCACTTTACCATAAAACTACTAGCGGGGATAATTTTTTTCCTCTACCGTTTAAAACTTTCATTATGTCTTGAGGGCCTGTGAAACATTCAGCCGCTAATAAAAAAGTGTGTAAACATTTTACGACTTATGACTTTTCTAAGCTATCCTTCGTTGTCAGTGATATTTCTCATTTCATTTAGAGGTTGCAAGGGGAAAATAATCCTCTTTATGGTTTATTAAAGCTCTCTAAATACTCGGACAATACAAGGTAAATGGGAGGTGAAAATGGGGCCTATCATCATCATCAACTTCTTCATCATCATTATTAACCTTGCAATTTTGAATTAGATGAAGGATTAGATGGCAGCCAGCCATTTCCAGATTTGTTGACTGTCATTTCCCCTTTCCAGCCTTTTATGCTTCCCGACTAGCAATATATTTCCACCTTGCTCTGTCCTCAGTTTCCCCTCACCTAGCCTCACACCAGGTCTACATTCACTACCAAAGAATGCCTAAATGGGAATTTCAATGTGAATTCAGATATATATATATATATATATATATGCTTTCGTAGATTTTCACGGGTACAGGAATGCAGGTTTTGGTGTCCTCGGGTGTCTTCCCGTGTAAAAGTTATATATATGTTCTGTTTGGGGGCAAGAGATTCTGTTTGTATCTCAGTGGTAGAGCATCTAACTTGCATGCAGAAGGTCCCAGGCTGACACTGGGGAGCCATTGTCAGTCAGTCATGAAAATACTGAGTTGGAGGAACCAATGGAGCCTCCTATGCTCCTAAATCTAAGCAATTTTGAGAGAAGCAAAAAGCGCTGGTATAGCACTAGTAAAATGTTCATACAAAGGCTTTGAGTACAAGGTATATAATGAGGCTAGGTAGGCCAGTCTTCCATCATCACCCTCACCCCCACTTAAAAATACCTGGTTTGCTTGTTCATTTCCCCCACCCCCCACTTCCACCATCTATCTTAGTTCAGATTATGAGAAATGACCCTGTTACTTCGTCATGGTATCTGGGTCATTCCGAATATTTCTTCCATTACATTTTTCCATGACTTCACTAAAAGTCCTTTGTTTTCCTTTGGTTTTTCTCCTCTGTGGCCATGTTTGACTCTTCAAAAGAAGGACATTCTCCCCTTGCTGTGGATGCATAACTTACTGTTGCATTATTAGGGGGTATTATGCAGAGGCACCGATATGTACTCTCGTTGTGTGCTCAAGAGGTTCTCAGAGTCTGTGCTTAAAAGCTCACCCTTGCTTACATAAGGTATCAAAAGGGATAACCAAACATATCAAGCTGAAAGGAAGAAATGATATACAAATTCTCTACACAAAGAATGCAAGCAACTTGTGTGTATGTCCAACCATAGATTTCAGTGTCTGTTGTGTTCTGGAAGAATGGTTAGAGATTTGCCCTTTCACCTAAAAATGACTGAGGAATACTACTGGGCATAACTGGGTAAAATGGAAGAAGCTCCTGGTGTGAAATTGACTTTCCATGAGGCAATATGCATATTCTTTGGCCTTGCTTAAGGACTAGCATAGGTAACCTGCAGTTCTCTAGATCAGGGTTCCCAAACTTATTTGGCCTACTGCCCCCTTTTCAGGAAAAAAATAATACTCAGTGCCCCCCCCCGAAATCTACCTTCTTTAAGTGAACAAACAAAAAGATGCAGTGACAATTTTTCATTATTTTATGTATCTATACTTCTACCTACATCATACAACATAGGAAAGCTGTGCTCCACTTCCCAGGGCTGGGTGAAACCAAAAAGGGTTCACCCAAACTTGGGAAAACCCCTCCAGCACGATCACCAGATCCACTGGAGGCATTGTTTCCATCCTTCAATGGGTGCCCCATCTGGCGGTAAGTATAATCAAATAACAGATAAAACATGCCTTTCAGCCAGCACAGCCCTCTTGATGCACAGCACCACAGTTCTCTTCATGGCAACCAGGCGAAGATGTGCTGCTTGCAGGGGTTGACCGGAAGCCTGGGTGTCACTGGTTGTTCAAGAGTAAACAATAGGCTTAAATTTATGTTTCTAAAATTGATTAATCCCTATTCTTGCAACTGTTATATCCACAGTATGGCTCCAAGTGGGTAGGGCATCTCTGAACTTGATGGGTTTCTGTTTTTTACCATGTTGGAATCTTTAAAGACTGAACATCTTATGAAGCCTATAGTTTAACAATTAACTTAAAACAATAATGGAAAAACAAGTTCTCCCTGATCAGGATACAGGATGACATGGGCCTTCGGTCTGATCCCACAAAGCTCTTCTAATGTTCTTACATTAGCCCTTCCTCCCCACATTTCTCAGGCTTCTAATAATGATGACAGTTTTGCCAGTACACAATATTAGGTATCTGTTTTATTCTTAATTTTTAAAGCACTTATAATTAACTGAGCAAAATCTTTTTTTAAAAAGTAAAATAAATATCTCCTATTCCAGCTTTGTTGCTTTATTAAAAATGCCTTTTAAAATGAATAAATAAAAGCAAATTGAAAGAAGTGACAGGGAATTCCATTGGCTGTTAGTTCTTTTGCTGCTTTAAAATTTAACAAGATCAGTCATATCTGACCCTGTGGGGAAGTAGGCTATCAGATATCCAGGTCTCTGCAGGGACAGGGCGTAAAGCCTGAACAAATGTAATTAAGGATGTGAGCGAAGCTTGACCTACTTTCCCCCCCTCATCCAGGCCTCAATTTCTGATCAATCTGTCTTTGTGTCTGACTATTGATCTATTTTTCTTTCCATCCAGACTCCCCACTAATAATCTTAACCTCATTTCATTTTGCTTAATCATGTGGAGGGGGGAGAGAGAAACAACTGGACTGCCCTAATCCAATTTGCTGATAGGGAAAGTTTTAGACATTATTTTTTGTGCATTCATTACTCAGAGCCCCTGATCCAGCCGAGGCACATGTGAACATGCATATAAAAATAGGTGTCTTATTGGATAGGGATGGAGGGATATTTTAAGCTTCAAGTATCAGGATGGGTAGAATATACTATGTCCCACAAAACATTACCTGCAGGTGCAAAAATACCAGGCTGTCATATTCAGCAAACCACACATTTGATTTACAAACAACAAATATGCAGTTTTGAGGGGGTGAGGAAAGGTGGAGAAACAAGTTGACAAAACATTTTAGTTCTGAGAAGCACTGCTGTGACACTTAATTCTATAGAGACACCAACAAATCTAACAATGTTAGCAAAGAGGGTGAACTTCTGGATTCCTGAACACATTATGGCCTCAACCTACAGGATAGTAAGCATTGCTTAGCCTCTGCAGAACAACTACTTCTGAGCTGCCACCTTGGAAACTGCATCGTTTTATTTTTATCAGAGCAGCTGTTGAAGACAGAAGCTGAGATGTTTTGCTACATGAATAATAAAAAGAATACTCTTGTTTTCTTAATCACAGTAGTGTGTGTGTGTGTGTGTGTGTGCGTGTGCAAATGTGCATGCATTTACCTACCAGGATTCAGTACACACCTATCTGAAGTGCTGCTTGATTATTTCATCATTGCCTATCTTTCTATCTATACACCCAAGTCCTGTATCTTTAATAATAATCCTCTTTGCACTGTGAATCTGAATCTATGAATGCTTGGACAGTGGAGGAACCGTGTTCATGCATTCATCTGAAGCTTACACTCAGATTCTGCTCACAGGCTCAGATCAGTGCCTGGATGGGAAGTTGGGGGACAGGGCAATAAGCTTCATCCTGCTCCCATAACGATGTTTATATCCCACACACAGGGTTGTTTCCTCTTCTTACTTCTCCTCCTTCTGTCAAGCTGCCATCACTCAGGGGAATAGGGTGGGGTGAGCCAGTGGGGACCATAGCCCCAGGCACATGGTTTTGAGAGGACTCGAGCCAGCCACATCCCCACAGGGATCCTTGCCCTAGATCCTTGCCTGGCCTTGCTGCCGCCCCCTCCCCCCCTTTGCTTAACAGCCACCTGGTTAGCATCGGGAGATCCACCCACCAAGGATTGTGCCGGCCAGTTGGGCTCCCCACTGCACTGGCGAATGGGTGAGCAGGTGGTGCAGCACAGCACAGCTCCATGAACCCTCCATGCCCCATGCCCGCCTGGTGGTGGCAGCGAAAGTTGGGCTGGCTTGGTGGGTTTTGTTTATCCTCTGCGCTCCTCCCTGCCTGGTGCACGTGCATATGTGTGCATGCCCCGGGCACCAGCGAAGGATGCTAAGTCACTGCCATCACTGACACACACTTAAACAAACAAGGATGGGGGGGGAGGATTCACACACACACACACACACAGGACAGGGAGAACTAGAAAGAACAGAAGTTAATCCGGGTCACTGAGTAGGTGTACCTGCCCCTGAGCAATTAGTCAATACATCTAAAAACAGAATGAAGATTTGTTCACAGTGATTGCCAAGTGGCAGGCTGTTGAAGTAATCAAGTAACAAAGCATGCTCTCTCTCTCTCCCTTTCTTTCTCTCTCGTGTGTGTGTGTGTGTGTGTGTGAGAATAACAAAAGCAGGCTTTGAGATGTTTGCAGGAAGGATGGATGTGGCGGATCTTTCGTAGGCTGTGTATTTTGATTCATACACTGACAGTTCACTGCTGCTTATTATGAAACACAGTTGGCGCTTTCTTTCTTTCTTTTCCCTTTCTTCTTCTAGTAAGCTCTTGCTGAGGCATTCACCCACCTACACCTGTTTTGGGTGGGGTTTTTTTCAACTTTAGCCCTCAACTAGCAGTTGCTTTATATATTTCCTTCTCCTGGTACAATTAATGTAGAAACTGCAAATCATTCAGTTGAAGTGACACCATCACCTCAATGTGCCATCAACGGGTGAACCAGATGTACATATCTCAAGAGACTGAAGGGTTGTTTCTATTCTGAAACTGATGAAGCTGAAACTTCAGGACCCCAGATCCCAGAGGGGGCCTAAGAGCTACATTGGTCCACATTGCTTTTAAAAATATAATAATAATAAATGGGTCCAGTAGACCCATTCTGAGTTGTATGACTCCAACTGATTACCGTAATTTTGGATGGTATATATTTTGACAATTCCGAAGTTTTGAGAGTCAGTAGCGCAGGTGGTGGAAAGGCAGAGCTGAAGAGTGCTTAAATTCTTTCTGCATATTGTCTCCAGAAAATGACATTGCAAGGAAGCTCTCCAATGACGGAACGGGACATGAATATGTTGCTAGAAAAACCAGAAAAGAGAATCATAAAACTGTAGAGTTGGAAAGAACCTTGTGGACTATCTAGTCCAAACCCCTGCTATGCAGTAATAAAGAGTATTTTGCAAATTGTGCTTTGTGTAGTATGTATTCTTAAAGATGTATAAGATGAAAGGCTATATTGACTGTTTTCTTTCTGGGTTTTATTTCATCCTTTGATGATGCATCATGAATGTATAGAACAATTACCTCATTTTCATCCCCGCCGTAGAATCATAGATTCATAGAGTTGGAAGGGACCATGAGGGTCATCTACTCCAACTGTCTGCAATGCAGGAATCTTTTGCCCAACATGATGCTCAAAAACCATAAGGCATAGGGCATTTTGAATCACCCCAGTGACTTTGACAGGTGAGATAATTCAGGACAACAATTTTAATCAAAATCGGAGATGTGGTAGTTTTTGGGTTTTTTAATGTGGTGATCTGTCATAGAACTAACCTTCTGTGTGAGGAAGATCGCAGGGGTTACCCAGGCCTTGCTGGTTGCAGAGGGGGGCCCATAACAGTTCAAGCTTCAGGCCCCCAAAATGTGGGTCACCACTAACCAACAAGCCAGTCTGTGTGATTCTTCCACATTTTAATTAAGGGTGGCTATATGCAGCATATGTATCAGTGCTGCCCTGAAATCTGCCCTCTGGTTTTGCAAGATCTTTCTTTCTTTGTAAAAGAAGCCTTCATTTTCCTTTCTTGAGACATTTTAGAATTTCTGTAGAATTATGGAGCATGTCAGAGTTGCACTTACCAAGGCGGCTGAGGGTGGAGTGTCTGGTTTTCTTTCCAATAAACATTTCTCCAGCATTCAGCAGTCTCCCTGGCTACCTGCATTTCCTGATATGAAAAAGCCTCACAGGAGGAGTTTCCTTATCATGTCTTCATATGGGCTTTCATTGAAGCCTGGTGAGGTGATTTTGTAGAATGGAAGGGGGGAAATGCCCCTTAGTCATCCCAAAACTGAAGCAAGTGCAACAAAGATTCTGCAACCTACCCATAAAAAAAATTCACAGAAAGTTTTCTCTGCTGTTTGATAATTTTTGAGTACCATTTCTTTTCTCATTAATAGATGGAAATGGTTGGGGGCGGGAATAACCTATGGGATAAATTTTCAACACAACACTCATATGTAGTACTCATTTCATGCCTGACTGCGTAGTGGAAGAATCCATCATTTTGGGATACTATCAAAGACACCTGGCATGAAGAAAGAAGGAAGAAAAGAAAAGTGGCTGGAACATCCACCTTGCCTGCAGAAGGTCCTAGGCTCATTCGCCAGTAGCTCCAGGTAGGGCTTGGAGAGACGCCAGTGTGAAACCCTTAAGAGCTGCTGAAAGTTAATGTAGACAATATTGAACTAGATGGACTGTTGGTCTAGGTTGGTATAACACAATTTCCTATGTAAAACAGATGGAAAGGGATAGTAAGAATTTGGTTGGCATAGGTGTGTCTTGGGAGAGAATGGAAGAATGTACCTTTTGGGGTGAAGTCAAATTTTTGAAGAGCTACGGCATTTGCCGTGGCTGTAGAGACCAATAGGGAGAGACATGTTTTGTGGCAGCTGGGACAGATGAAGGTGCCTGGTTGTGCTGATGCAGATGCACCATGGTATTTCTTCTTTCTGCACTCCTCCCAATACTATTTACTCCTCCTGTCACTGCTATGGATACACAGCTTGTCTCCAGGCACTGTGGTTATCTGCAAGGGGTTCTTATATGGTGGGGTTAATGTTGCCAACCTTCATGTCACATTTGCGGACATTTTTATAAGGCAGAGTAAGACTGTCAATAAGGGACGCAGGTGGCGCTGTGGTCTAAACCACTGAGCCTAGGACTTGCTGATCAGAGGGTTGGCGGTTCGAATCCCTGCAACGGGGTGAGCTCCCGTTGCTCGGTCCCTGCCCATTGACAGTCTTAACTAAAGGTAAAGGGACCCCTAACCATTAGGTCCAGTCTTGGCCGACTCTGGGGTTGCGGCGCTCATCTCGCTTTATTGGCCGAGGGAGCCGGCATACAGCTTCCAGGTCATGTGTGCTGCTCTGGTTCACCAGAAGTGGGTTAGTCATGCTGGCCACATGACCTGGAAGCTGTATGCCGGCTCCCTCGGCCAATGGACCTATTATGGTGAAGCCCAGGTAGGCAAAATTGCCTATCGCCTCAAGGAAGGAAGTAACTCATGACAGTGCCTTTTGTTTTGTTTTTGAGGTGACCCAAAATTTCTCACAAAACATTTTTATCTGAGAAAAACTCCTGTGAAAAAAACATTTGGCAAAACTTTATTTGACTGATCTCCATCAATTTTGTTTTGTTTTGTATGTGTCAACTACCATTTTCCTTTCATGATACTCCCAAGTGACACATCACAGAGGCTGCAAAATGAGGGCCTGGCTGCCAGTGCAATTGCTGCTATGCCAAAGGAAGGAAGTTGTACTACTCCCATGCCAATGATGATTCCAGCTATTTGTGGGTGTAGACTAATTGATATCTCATTGCCGGATATCCAAGTGCTCTCTCTGTCAGCAGGAAATAAAACCTGAGAACATCATGTCGCTGCCACTGGAGTGAGCTGAGAATCATCTAAACATCTAAACAAGGAAATAAACAACTATCTGACTTTTAGAAGATATCTGAAGGCAGCCCTATATTGGGAAATTTTTAATGTCTAGTGTGTTTTTTACAATTTTTATATGCTGTAAGCTGCCTGAGTGGGTGGGGGTATAAATAATAATAATAATAATAATAATAATAATAATAATAATAATAATTATTATTATTATTATTATTCAGGAAAAGGAGCTCCCAGAATATTGGAAGAAGAGAAGCTAAGCTCTGAGATGATGAATGAGCATGTTGCTTAGAATCTCTATCTCTGGGACTAGAGAAAGTTTTTTGAACTGCATTAAGGACTAAAAAGAAGATACGACTGTATTACTTGCCTATTAAAGTGGGTTCTCCTTCATGGGGAGCACGTGTTGTGGTGGGAGCAACCATGACATTCCCTGTTGCTGGTTGGTGGAGGGGATGAGGTTGGCTGTGCCTGCCCCTTCTATGCTGCTGCTGCAAGGGTATTCCGTTAAAGGAATCCAAGGGCTTGCCATGCTTTTGTCCGTATCCCTGACAAACGGCTGGGGCCATGCAAGAGCCCCAGGGAGCATTTGGGGAGAGGTGAGAGCCTGGCATCCAGCTTTTGCTCTCCCCAAAATTGCTTACCCTTACTGACTTCTGCACAGGTGTGGTTGTCAGTTCTGTTCCTACCTCCAAGTGGGAACAGATAGTCGCTACCCAATGCCTAAGCAACCACTCACTTACTGTAATTCAATAAAGTGGTGGCCAAAATTATGCCAAAAACCAAAAGAAAAATGATGTGTGAACGTGTTTTTATTCAGGGGTGTCTTGGGGGTCCTCGACACTCAAAGAGCAATGTGCTACTTTGCATCTTGTATTGCTTATTTATACCTATTTTAAAAACCATTTGCAGTACAGCTTTGAAACTCATTCTTGTGGTTGAAAGCAAATTGTTTTCTATTGTACACAAAGTCCAGATAAGGGATTCTGTTGCAGCAATTCTAATATTCCGGAATAACGGACATTTTCAGTGGTGGCTCCCAGCCTTTGGAATGCCCCCCCCCCCCGGGGAGTCAAGCTTGGCACGATCACTGCTTAAATTTAGGTGTTGGGCAAAAACATTTACTTTCAGCCAGGCTTTTGACCTTTAACTAGGAGAATTTTAGATACTGTGGCCTCTCTTACTAGGTTGCATTTTTATGTAAATCGGTGTTCATAGCTCTTATTCATTTTGTATTAGTTTTATACATTTTGTGTATAGTATTGTTAAGCTGCTTTAAGTTTAATTTTCATTAACAAAAGCAGCTAAAAGGTTTGATAAATATCAAACCAATAAGTAGTTGTAATCATAAATACAATAAAAATATGTATTGGTTGCTTCGGTATTTTCTCCTACAGCTCCCTGGTGTAAGGCTGGATTACCCTCATCCCAAAGGTTTTCATAATATAGGAAGAAGCCAGTTCATTTCACTTTACCTCTTCTTGTTTGTTTTGCCAGATGGATGATTCAGATTATGTGCCCCCTCTCTCTCCTCCTCAAGTGCTTGCTAACTGCCATTTGGCCTCCTGCTCACTTATATCGTTTCCTCATTCCTTTACAAAGAAAGGATTACCTATGCTCCCTTCTTTGCCTATAGAGATGTTTGTCACTTCGATAATTCTGCCCTAGCTGCATAAAAGAGATTCAACACATCCTTGCCTCCTTAATGGAATCCTGCCTTGCCCTATTATCTCATGCATGAGGAAAAGAAGATAGCTAGCAAATGGGTTCTTCACACTACAGTGCCTTGCATCGCGTCCACTGTTCTGTAAGATGTCCACAAGATTCACTTCTCCCCGATTCCTTGGCCCACTCAGGTTACAAACAGTCTTAGGGAAGAGATGAATTTGCTTCACAGAGGACCCAGTTACTTACAGAAAGCTGGGAAAGAGACTGGATGTGTGGAGCAGGAGAAACCATAGCTATATTATCTCCTGCTGAATAGGAAGACTGAATGGTCTACAGCATGTGCATTATCCATCTTTCAACCTGATAAAAGCTTTTGTAGAATGTGAATGAGGAGGGAAATAGCTCAATAGCAGAGAAACTGAGGTCCCAAGCAAAAACCCCAGCATCTCCAGGTAACGCTGGAAGACAATGCTGCTTGATATCCTAGACTGGGTAATAAGGGAGGTTCCTATTTTTTTCTATATATATATATAAACTGGGCCAGTATTACAACTCTGAGATTTTTTTGTTTCCCCTCAAAGGCAGTAATCTTACTCACATATACCTGGGAGTAAGTACCATTTAATTTAACGGGGCTTATGTGTCTCTAGGCATTCACCGGCTTGCTCTGCTAAATGAATAATAATACAGTGGTACCTCAGGTTTGGGACACAGGTGGCGCTGTGGGTTAAACCACAGAGCCTAGGACTTGCTGATCAGAAGGTTGGCGGTTCGAATCCCCGTGACAGAGTGAGCTCCCGTTGCTCAATCCCTGCTCCTGCCAACCTAGCAGTTCAAAAGCACATCAAAGTGCAAGTGGATAAATAGGTACCGCTCCAATGGGAAGGTAAACGGCATTTCCGTGCGCTGCTCTGGTTCGCCAAAAGTGGCTTAGTCATTCTGGCCACACGACCCGGAAGCTGTACGCCGGCTCCCTTGGCCAATAAAGAGAGATGAGCGCCGCAACCCCCGAGTCGGTCATGATTGGACCTAATGGTCAGGGGTCCCTTTACCTTTACCTCAGGTTACATACGCTTCAGGTTACATACGCTTCAGGTTACAGGCTCCGCTAACCCAGAAATAGTGCTTCAGGTTAAGAACAGTTTCAGGTTAAGAACAGACCTCCGGAATGAATTAAGTACTTAACCTGAGGTACCACTGTATGCATATCAATTTGATTTGAGGACAATTTACAATCACACAAAACTGGTGGGCGACTAGATAGCAGGATGTAGACTTGATCCAGGTCTGGAAATCTTTTACTTCTCCTTTGCAACTGAAGGAATAACATGTGCAAAGTCTGGAGGTGTGTGGTTAAACATCCACCTTCAGGTTGCACAGTCCTGTACAGTTTCCTAGTTAGTACAATTATTGAACCAGCACTGTCAGACAGGTGCATCTGACGTAGACAGTCCCAATATTCTTTGGCAGAATCCAAATCGGCAATTTGCAGGAACTGTGGTTCTGCTCACAAGAACCTTTGTCTCATGACAGTAAATGTGTCCTAAATTAGGGCGCTTGATTTTTGTTTTCTAAAACAAGGACCAAGATTTATGGTGGTAATCTTTCCCATTGAATCAGATGAAATGGAAGAACTATGAAAGCCAGGACATACTGGAGCTGAGCACTACAGAATATAAAGCTAACCCCAGTGGCGGATCTTGGGATCTTGAATTTCCGCAGCTCCCTCTGTGACACCAAAATTCATCACCCCTCTGCCTGTTGCGCTCCATTCTAAACAACAACAACAACAACAATAATAATTTATTATTTATACCCCGCCCATCTGGTTGGGTTTCCCCAGCCACTCTGGGTGGCTCCCAATCGAGTGTTAAAAACAATACAGCATTAAATATTAAAAACTTCCCTGAACAGGGCTGCCTTCAGATGTCTTTTAAAAATAGGATAGCTGCTTATTTCCTTCACATCTGAAGGGAGGGTGTTCCACAGGGTGGGTGCCACTACCAAGAAGGTCCTCTGTCTAGTTCCCTGTTACCTCACTTCTCACAATGAGGGAACCACCAGAAGGCCCTCAGCGCTGGATCTCAGTGTCCGGGCTGAACGATGGGGGTGGAGACGCTTCTTCAGGTCTACTGGGCTGAGGCCGTTTAGGGCTTTAAAGGTCAGCACCAACACTTTGAATTGTGCTCAGAAACATACTGGGAGCCAATGCAGATCTCTCAGGACCGGTGTTGTGTGGTTCCAGCAGCCACTCCCAGTCACCAGTTTAGCTGTCACATTCTGAATTAATTGCAATTTCCAGGTCACGTTCAAAGGTAGCCCCATGTAGAGCACATTGCAGTAGTCCAAGCAGGAGATAATTAGACATGCACCACTCTGGCAATACAGTCCGTGGGCAGGTAGGGTCTCAGCCTGCATACCAGGTGGAGCTTTTAGACAGCCGCCCTGGACACAGAATTAACTTGTGTCTCCATGGACAGCTGTGAGTCCAAAACGATTCCCAGGCTGTGCACCTGGTCCTTCAGGGGTACAGTTACCCCATTCAGGACCAGGGAATCAGCCACACCCGCCTGTCCCCCCAAAACAGTACTTCTGTCTTCTCAGGATTCAACCTCAATCTGTTAGCCGCCATCCATCCTCCAACCACCTCCAGACACTCACATAGGACCTTCACCACCTTCACTGGTTCTGATTTAAAAGAGAGGTAGAGCTAGGTGTCATCTGCATACTGATGAACACCCAGCCCAAACCCCCTGATGATCTCTCCCAGCAGCTGCATGTAGATGTTGAAAAGCATGGGGGAGAGGACAGAACCTTGAGGCACCCCACAAGTGAGAGCCCAGGGGTCTGAATACTCATCCCCCCCACCACTTTCTGTACAAGGCCCAGGAGGAAAGAGCGGAACCACTATATAACAATGCCCCAGCTTCCAACCCCTCTAGATGGTCCAGAAGGATGTTATGGTTAATGGTGTCAAAGGCCACTGAGAAATCCAGCAGAACTAGGAAACAGCTCTCACCTTTGTCCCTAGTCCGCCAGAGATCACTGACCAGTGTGACCAAGGCAGTTTCAGTCCCATGGTGAGACCTGAATCCCAAATGGAAGGGATCCAAATGGTCCACATTATCCAGGCATGCTTGGAGTTGTTCAGCAACCCCCCCCCCTCAGTCACCTTGCCCAAGAATAGTAGATTTGAGACTGGGCAATATTTGGTCATATTGTCCGGGACTAAAGATGTTTTTTCAAGAAGCAGTTTAATAACCGCCTCTTTCAGAGGGTCTGGGAAGGCTTCCTCGCAGAGGGAAGCATTCACTACCCCGCAGAGCCCATCACCTAGCCCTTCCCAGCTCACTTTTATTAGCCAGGATGGGCAAGAGACAGGTGGTTGGTTTCACTTGTCTAAGCAGCCTGTCCACATCCTCGGAGGTAATAGATTGGAATTGATCCCATGTAACATGACTAGACAGGACTCTAGCACTCTCCCACCGTACCCTGCTCCCACGGTGGAGTCTATCTCCTTCCGAATCTGAGTGACTTTATCTGCAAAAACTTTGCAAAAACCAGGCCTTGGTGACCAAGGTGGTTCTGATAGATTGCAAACCACCTGAAAGAGTTTCCTGTTGCTGTTTTCTGCAGATGCAATAAAGGCGGTGAAGAAGGTCCTCTTCACCGTTGCCATTGCCATTTGGTAGGCTCAACGTTGAGCTCTAGCCTGTGTCCAGTCTGATTCAGAATGAGTTTTCCACCACTGGCGCTCTAGCTGTCTCAACGATTGTTTCATCACCCTCAGCTCTGGGGAACTCTGGGATGGCACTTCAGAGCCAGACAGTCAATAGCCCTGGTTAACTCCGCATTCCAGCAGGCCACCAGGGAATCAGCTGAAAGGCCATCAGCATGGGATAAAACATCCCCTACCACTCTGGAAGTCAATTGGATCCATTATGTGGCAGGGGCGGACCATTCAAATCGGTCCCACCTCCCTGCAGAGGGGAAGGGTTGCGGAGAAGTCCAATAGCACCAGGAAGTGATCTGACCATGGCACTTCTTTTGTTACTTAGTGTCAGATCACCAACATCCATAGAGGTAAACACCAGGTCTAAGGCATGTCCACGGCTATGAGTTGGGCCAAATTTATTCAGGGACAGCCCCATGGAGGACATGCTTTCCACAAACTTCCAAGCGGCCCCTTGTAAGGTTGTGTCGGCATGGATGTTAAAATCCCCTAGGACAACCAAACTAGGTGTCTCCAGGAGCATATCCGCCATGACCTGAAGCAGCTCGGGCAGGGAATCCTTGGTGCAGTGGGGAGGTCAGTACACCAAAAGGAATCCTGTACTGCCCCTATTGCCCAACTTCCAGAACATGCACTCAGAGAACTGGGTCTTCCCAGTGATGCAAACTAGTGACTTCCTAAAAATCACTGCAACCCCCTCTCCCCACCCACAAGGCCTGGGTTGCTGTGCGTAAGAGAAACCTGGTGGACAAGCAACGGCAAGGACAGTCCCATCTGCTTCATCCAACCAGATCTCTGTCACACATGCCAGCATCCCCTGCGGTGTGCTGAGGCTCCACACTTAGCGTGGCCAAACCATTCAAACTCTCTAAAATCCTCCTCTGATAATCCTACATTATTTCTTCTGAACTTCAGATCTTGACGAGAACTACAACTTCATTGTCCCTTTTTAAGTCTGTTAAGCCAATGTTCATCGAATTGTCAGTATACTTAGGGTTCTCCCCTTCCCCCCAGTTTCCTTTCATTCTTTTAAAGAAGTTCCATTCCCTTCTGATGTGCTCCATATCCATTTCAGTTTCCCATAAACGGAAATTAAAAGTAAATTGAACTTCTTTAAGTGGGTGCACTTGAATGGTCTTGAAACCTTGAATTGCCTTGGAAACCAGAGCTTTGTCTAAGGGTTTTCCTCTTATTTGACAATGGAGTGATCTAATTATAGAGGGTTCTGATTAGTTCCAAATTATAATTGGATAAGAATTTGGGCAATATGAATAGACTGGTGATTAAATACAAAATTATCTGTTTTGTTGTGATGATGGTGTGTGTGTATGTGGTTTTTGTTTTTGTTTTAAATTCAAAGTCCTTGTAAGTTCATAATATAGATGACAGAGCTGCAGAAGAAACTTCTGTGAAACTGAACATTTAAAAAATTGTTGAAGAGCATTGAGTACTTTCAGAAGTGATCTGCCATCTTCAGATATTCTCTTCAAAACTTTATCCACAAGGCACATCAGGAAGAACTTGGTAAGAGCTGTTCAGCAGTGGAACAGACTCCCTTTGAAGGTGGTGATCTCTCCTTCCTTGGAGGTTTCTAAGCAGATGTTGGATGGCTATCTATAATGGATACTTCAGCTGAGATTCCTGCATGGCAGGGAGTTGGACTAGATGAGCCTCAGGGTCCCTTCCATCTCTATTATTTTATGATTCTATGTAGTTGTCCAGCCAACTTATATGTACAAAAAAATCCATGCATTGAGAGAATCTGTGCATTAAAATGAATATACAGTGGTACCTCTGGTTACGAACTTAATTCGTTCTGGAGGTCCGTTCTTAACTTGAAACTGTTCTTAACCTGAAGCACCACTTTAGCTAATGGGGCCTCCACTGCTGTCGCGCCGCTGCCACATGATTTCTGTTCTCATCCTGAAGCAAAGTTCTTAACCCAAGGTACTATTTGTGGGTTAGCAGAGTCTGTAACCGGAAGCGTCTGTAAACCAAGGTACCACTGTATCAGTGAAAGTAACTTATAAAATGCATTTAGGGAAAATTCCTTGCAAAAATGTGTGTCAGTTCAAACTGTATTTAAAAATGTGTTTATTAAAAGACATTCACACTAAAATTCTCATGCAGATTTTTAAAAATTAAAAATGCTATGAGATGTGAAGAGCTGGATTTAAGACTGCCAAAAACGAAAAACATTGAGAACTGAAATTAACAGGTCCTTCCATCCCTGTTTAGGACTTGAGTTGCTGGGGCAGAGCCAAACTGCAGAAAAAGTGGAGATGCCTGACCAGCAGCTTAATGAAGGCAGAGGAGCAACTTCTAAAGGTCCCTGGGTGATTAAGCAAGGAAAGGGAGCAAGATAACATGAGACAGTGGCAGAAGAGTGCAAAGACAGAGAAAGGAAATAAAGTTGGTCTAGGGAGAGTTGAGTTTGGGAGGAGGGCAAGGAAACATAAGTGATTGGGCAAGCAAAGCCCCCAAAATAATTTATGCCAAATGAAGGAATTATGAGAAGTAACATAAACCACATCAGGAGTGAGCTACAGCAGAACAGGCCAGAAGCAGTGGCTGGTCTTATATCAGCATAATTAGCTAGGGGTGAAGGAATTTAAGTTAAGAAAGGATTGTATGATGATGTGAACTCCAAACTCATGGGAAGGCCCCAACATTTCTAGCTAGTGTGGATAAAACATCCTTGTCTGAAACCCTTGCAATCCATTGCTATCCCCTGTTGACCATACTGAGCTAGATGGAGTGATAATCTGACTCAACACAAGACAGCTTCCTGTGTTCATACCCAAAGTAGATATTATCATTATGCTTCGGTGTGATTCATCTTGTTGTCCACATTTCCTCCCAGTCAACTTCCACTGGGGTGGCAATGTTCTTCACTGGGTGCAATTAGTCACTTTCTGATGTAGAAAGCTGTAGAGTTTTCTGTCCTCAGAGGAGTCTCATCACCCGTCTCTGTGTGAGTCACTGCTGCATATTTCCATCCTTCTAAGTAAGAGCTGTGCCTGGATCAGTAATTCACTGGGAAACACAGGGGTGGGGGATAAAAAGCCTAGCATTACACATGAAAAGGAAACACTGTTGGTTTCATAAGTGAACTTCATCTCCATCCAGAAGGAAGGGGAAAAATACTCTTAACCAGAAATTTGGGGGACATTGCTCTAATAGTTGGAGGCTTTAGAACTTTCACTGTAAATGGAACATATTTCTAACTTGCAAGCTCTGAATAAAGACCCAAGCTTAATGCATTTGAAGTGCAGGAAAAAGTGGATGCACAAATGGGGATATTTATAGAAATGACATGTGCCTATATCTTGAAGAGGTGCTATATGATATTATGGGTAAACTGATCTGCTAGAAAGTTGAAAAGGAGCTAATGACCAGAGAATGGAACAGTCCATTTCATCTGTATGCTGTTTTGCTAACAATTTAGAATGTACCTACAACTGCAATTCAGATAACATTTTAGGCAGACGGATAACATCAAGGGAGCTACATCTTCAGATTCTCAAAAATTATCAGCCAGGACTGAAAATCATGAAAATGGCAGATATAGTGACGATAAAACAGTCCCTGTTCTGCAGAAGGATAGCACACAACCACTAAGGTTCCTAAGAAGTGGCATTGTAGAAGGGGGACACAAGAGTGCCCAGCTTTGGGACTTCTTCTTTTGGGGGGGCAGCAGGAATGATTGTGTCATCTGTCCACTAGCTGAAGGAGGTTATGGGGCCTCCTCACTCTGAAAGCTGAAGGATGTGTTAATGAGATTCTTTGTCTTTCTAGTTAAAAGTCACATCATCTGGCCTGGAGGTCTTTTGATGAAGCTCAATGTGTTCTACAAGCTGCTTCCCACCCTCTAACAAACACTCTCTGTTTTCCCTATCAGCCCAGTGGGCTTTTGAAATTCTCTTTCTTTAATGAATCCATGCATCCATTAAGCAGAATGGATGTCATGTAGTCAATGTGCATATCAACCAGCCAATTTGAATGTTCACCAAATCTCATGGAGAATGTGGACATAATCCATTCATGAATAGAGAATTGTGCACATTTCCTGGGAGGCCTCCGGAACTGTGCATATTTTGGAGAATGTACAAAATCCAGTCAATATTTGCATATTTCCAAAGCCTGTTGGAGATTATATATGTTTACCTATAAATGTGTAGAATTCCCAATTTGTGAATGGATTACTGTATTTGTAAGGCCTGGTGAATGTTCACAAGAAGCACATTAGACAAACCATTCAACTCATATTCCCCTTAACACATGTGTGAATGAAACAGCAGCCCCTACACTAATAGGTTTTGAAACTTAGGTAGAGTGCTGCACAGTAAGAGAACGGTGTGGTGTACGTAAGGTTTGGGAAGTGGGAAGAAATAGGGTGTATAAGCTTAGTACAAAGGAACAGTAGCAAAGCAGGAATCAAATCTGACAGGATCCAATTGTCCATCAGTGAACTTTATAGTCTGGACATCGTGGTTCAATGCACATTCAACAAAGCAGCAGTTGTTTACTACAGCACCAGCCAACAGGGACAACCCTACCATTAGGCTACAGCCTGGCAGCAGCTGCTGGAAAGTGCAGTGCAGTGGTGAGGTGTTCTAGGTCCAATGCAGGGCTTCTCTATCTTTCTGATGCAATGGGGGACTCGCCCATCAACACGGCTGAAGTAAGTTTGAACTGTTCACGCAGTTGGGCTATATATGTAGAATTGGTGGTAGATCATAGGCACTGCAGACCAGGATGGCTGTAAATTTGCTTACCGGGTTTATTTCTATTTATGAACCTTCACCACTTCCAGTGGCTTTCCAATATCAAGAAGACTTAGTATTTATTGGCACTGTGTGTGAGGACAATGATACTCTGCAGTAAAAAGAGAGGGGCAAGACGAAAGAAAATTACCACATCCAAAGTATATTATCCCACACTGCATTGTACAAATGACTGCTATCATTAATAAATTAAACCAGGATTTCAATAGTGAGATTCATCAGCTTCAAAACTCCTGTCAGATGATTGCTGGAGACTCTAATCCAAGTTGCTTCTGTACCAGCATCAAAAATAAAACTTTTTGGGGAGGAAATGAACCTTTATTTTGCCCCAATGTTCTGGTAGCTTAAAATTATAGCTGCATCTCCTTCTCTCCGTATCTGATGAATGGAAAAGAAGGCAGCGTTCTGAACTTCTGCAGGGTTTATAGATGCAATGATTCACCCTTTCAGCCATTGGTAGCTGTGTGATAATAAAAGATAAATCGGAGATTGCAAGAAACAACAAACCAAGAAAATATATTTGAGACAAAGTAATCTGCTTCAAGGCTCTTCTTAACATTTGTAATTTAAGTCTACTCTGCCTCCAGGGTGGACTTATATTTCCCATTTTTACCTTATGGAAATGGTAGCCAATGTGTTGCCCTCCAGGGGTTATTGAACTACAATCCCCATCATTTCTGACTTTTGGCTATGTTGGTTGGGACTGTTGACACCTGCTGTCCAGCAACACCTGGGGGACACCACTTTTTTTTATTTAATAGCAAAGCATATAACAAACTACAGGAACAGGTTTAGCACCTCATATATTGTTTGTGAAAAGGAAACTATGCCCAGTGGTGTATTTGTGTAATTAATTTTCTTATACCCCTTCTCCTTTGGACAACGATCTCACATAAGCCTTCTTTACATGATAATGTGTATTACTGCACTTCAAAATGTGGTAAGCCAGTCTTGAAGCATTTGGGTCCTACTGCTCATTTTGCTGCAAGAGTCTTTGGACTTCTTCAACAAAGTTCTGGCCTGGTGTACCATCTCCTGGAGACAAGCTATGGGACCAGCTTCAGAGGCTGGCTGCTGATGATAACCAGTTGCTGGATGGATGGGTGAGATCTTGGTCTAGAGTTCACCCCATAATTCTCCTAAAGTGAAAATGCAATATGAACTTGTAATTTTCAGTTTAGGTAAATGCTGAAGTTGGCTACCAACTTGGAGGACATTAACAGAGGATTAGACAAATTCATGGATAATGCTATCAATGAGTGCTAGTCTAGGACCTGGGAGATCCAAGTTCAAATTCCTTCCACAGACATGAAGGTCAGTGGGTGACCTTTGGCCAGTGATTATCCCTGAGAGGAGGGAAAGAGCCATATACACAACCTTTGAGCTCCTTTGAAGAAATGTGGAATATACCTGTAATCATAAATAAAAATAGTTAATAAAATTGTAGAAAGTTGTAACTGCCTCTGAATACCGGTTCTTGAGAATCCCAAATGGCAAGAGTGCTCAGGTCCTACCTGAAGACTTCCCATGGAAATTTGACTGGCCACTCATTGGGAGTTTATTTTTTAGTTGCAAACTGATGTAGAAATGTGGAAAAATGAGAAACCAAGAGAAAGCAAAATGGCATTCTTTCCAATCCCTAATTCATACCTGCAGATCATCCGTTGACCAGAATGCTGTTGCTAGATATTTTCTTGGAAGGTTACCATAAAAGTATACTGAGTGGCATTTTCATTTGTTGCAGAAGTCACAGGAGTGAATTGTGCCGTCAACTCTCAAATGGTGTCTTCGCAACTCTGATTCTGAGCTCAAACAAGCTTTCAATAGAATCCAAAGCCAGACACAGAAGGTCAGGACTCTTTTGAATTGGATCACCTGATTATGATTCTGCCAATCAGAAGAAACAGAAGCTGTAAACAGACAATAAATAGGCTTTAAAATGGGAAAGTCCTGAAAATAGCCAATTTTATGCTTCAGCTGTGTCAGGCAGTTTAGCACTAATTAAATTTTGCACCAACCTGCCTGAGGTTATGCCATTAACAGTGCTAATATATATCTAGATATAAATAAATACATCCTGGGCCTAATGTGTGAGGAAAGCAAAAGTATTTTTGATGGTACAATATAATCTAATTTATGCTCATTTATAAATACTTCAAGCTACATTAGATCATTTTCTGTACTGAAATAGTTTCTCAGCAAAATATGATATGAGCTCTCCCAAAGGTTTATTGCACAGCGAGGGGGGGGGGGGGAGAGTTGAGCTTATCTGCTTTCACAAATGCATTTTCTCTACATCTCACAGAGAAGCATTTGCAATTTGGCTCTATGCTTGTCCGTACTGGTAAGATTCCCAGAATTGCAGTACCAGACCAAAAATGTCAACACAAAGGAGACAATTCACACAGACACAGTAAACTGGCTGCAAGGCTGTGATCTTCAAATCCTTTACAGTGCACCCCAGCATAAGAAATCCACTAGGGCAACTGTTTCTACCCCTATGCCTGAATGGAGAATAAGATGGATCAGTATCATCCAAAAATGTGTAAAGTGGTGAAGCCACCACTTGCTTTGCCCCCCCCCAAAGGCAAATTAGGGATAGATGACACTTTTCTGTGACCAAAGGAGCTAAATTTGACTTTTTAAAGGGGTTGTCTTGCCAAGAACCTGCCCCCAAACCTCCGAGAGACCATTCTTGTTGGACCAGATTGTGCCTAATGAGAATGGGGTAAAAAGAAGTTTGCAAGGCAGAATGATGCCTTCACTTCTGTAAGGCCAGCCAGCCTGAGCCAGGAGAGTCCCAGTTCATACCAGACACCACTTGAAATTTGAGGAACAAGACAAGAATTTGAGGCTCTCTGTCTCTGCAAGTTCCAAGCCCATAAAATATTACTCAGTAGCAGCTTCAACAGGAGGCCCAAATATCCAAGACTTTTACCAAGAAATCACACCAGTGTTAAAGAGGTAGATTTATTAAGAATAATTAAAAATAGCAACATTAAAAATAGAACCTGTACACCAGTGCAAAATAGGATTAGAAAATACAGACCACAAAGGTTTATTACCAAACGGTCAAAGACCCTGCAGGAGCTTGTCCCTCTGCAATGGTGAGTTGTGGCTGCACATGTTGTAGAGACCAAGTAGGGCCTACCAGCATCTCCACAGGAGGTGGCCGCCAAGGGGAGTAAGAGGGATGGTTCATTGAATCCACCAGGCAGAAGGGAAAGGCTGCAATAAAAACTCTGAAGGAACTTCATCAGGATCCAGGCAGCCTGGATGAGCTCACAACTGGTGCATCAGAGCTGTGCCTCAAGGGTTTTGAGATGTTGCTCCTTCATATCTGCACCCAACAGACATTTCCCACTCTAGAGAAAGCCTCTGGGTGGTGCATCACAGAGGCAATAGTGGAAGAAATAAGTCTTCTTCACTGCCACCATTGTTACAAACTTAGGACTCATCCACATTTACTTTCTGTCCCATGCTATCTAGGCACAGGTCCATGCTTTCCTGGTCTGTGTCTGACTGCCTCCCCACCCCACTCTCTGCCACTTTCCCCCGAAAAAGCTGTCCTTTCCCACTAAATTGGAGCAAACGGCAATTTGGGTTTTCCATGGATTTGCTGGTTGCTCTGATTCAGTGGTAAAGAGTGGATTTTTGTGGGGAAAGTACCAGGGAGAAGAGAAGAGAAGAGAAGAGAAGAGAAGAGAAGAGAAGAGACTTGGACACAGACCTGGAGGACCTGGGCTTGTGCCTAGAAATGCAGAGCGAAGGTAAGTGTGGATTTCCTGTTATCCAGCAAAAAGAAGATTTGGAGGATAGCTGAACTACCTAGTCTCAAAGCAAAGCAGGGAAGTGTTCTTGATTTATTGACTGATTTATTTCTTTATCCATCCAGCAACCAGAAGGGTGTACATTTTGATTTTCTTACAATGGTTCCACAATGTACTGGGATAGCTCAGTTGGTAGAGCATGAGACTCTTAATCTCAGGGTTGTGGGTTTGAGCCCCACATTGGGCAAAAGATTCCTGCACTGCAGGGAGTTGGACTAGATTACCCACGTGGTGCCTTCCAACTCTATAATTCTAGGGTTCTATAAAGTGGACCAGGTTGAATGACTCAAGAGTATCAGATGAGTCCCAAAGGATCAAACCAACATCCCATCTAGTCGAGAACCCTGTTTCCTACCATGGCTAGCCAGTTCTCCTTGGAGCATCTGCAAGCTGCATATGAGAGTAGCTGCCCTCTTCTGCTACCCAACAAACTTCAAGTAAGCATAGATTTGAAAACAAAACTTTCAAGCCCTAGTCTGTCAACTCTACTCACTTTCACCACATTGTCTCCCTTATTAGTTCCATGTTTGACAGAAAATCATCTAACTTTTCTTTGAACTATTCCTCCCTCCTTCAAAATTATAGAGAGTAAAGTAAATAAATATATATATATAGAGAGAAGCCCCTTCCATGCCCAGCTTTAGTGATGTGTCCAGTTGATTTCTATTCCAAGCACCTCTCCCTTGACAAATATCACTGTTTCCCAACATCAAAGACCCCCAGTAGCATCCTGTTGCACCAGGCACCATTTTCTAGTGATTTACCGAAGTTACAGCCTGCATCTCTGATAAACTCCCATTGCCTTAACAGCATTCCTACTTAATCGAGTGACAGAATGTTGGCAGATCTAAGATCCTCATCCATGGGAACTCAGTTAGAATAATAATACAGGCGTCTGTGGCATTTAGCCCATCTTCTCTGGGTCATGCTCTGAAAGTAGATGATACAGGAATCCTTGCTGAAGCTGAGTAGGTCTGGGTTTCATAAGCCCCTCAAAGGGAGACCACCTGATAATTTTATGTCAGCTTGGGTGTCACAGAGAGAAAAAAGATTTTTAAAAATACAAATTCTATGTACATCTATAAAGGGGAAGTAGACTTCAGATCTGATTAAACGATTCTTGGCATCTGGCTGCATCACAGAATTGTTAGCAAATAAACTATCCATGGAGACAGTTACAGCAGTGTACAAAAATGTGTTAATTCCTGTTTGTAATTTGATTAATAGTATATTTTCTATTTAGTAAGATATTTGTGATAGATATATGCATCTCGAGAAGCCTCTGTACAAATATACAGTTTATACAGGCATGTACAACCAGTGTGCACTGTCTAGACTACGGGTAGCAAACCTAGGGTTCTGCTAAGGTTGTTGGACTCCAACTCCTGTCAGCCTCAGTCAACATGGCCAATGGTCAGGGATGATGGGAGTTGGAGTCCAACAGTATCTGGAGGACCATTGGTTCCTTATCCCCAACTTAGACTAGGATGGGGAGATCAAAGTTCAGATCCCCACTAAGCCATGAAGCACACTGGGTGATTTTGAGATACTCCCTCTCTCCCTCTCTGCCTAACCTACCCAACAGGGTTGCTGTAAAAATAAAATGTACTCCACCTTGAGAATGGAAAGTTTGGCTATAAGTATATTTCATTCATTCATTCATAGGTTATTTAACTCTTTATATCATAATAATTAAATTTATTACCCACCCTTTACCAGCAGGATTCAGGGTGGGTTACAAAAATTACCAAAAGTTAAAACAGATTACAACCATAGGAATAGGGTGGGTCCTTAAAACACATATTTCACATGTTGAAGGTCAGGACAAAGACATGTGTGTTCAGCATTCAATGAAAGCTGTGAAGGTGACAGATGCCCTGATGTGGGGAGAGAATTCCACAACTTAGGAGTTGCCACAGAGAACACCCTTTCCCAGGTCACCACCAGCCCTTGCTTCTGACAAGAGAACTGCGACTGCTGATCTTACTACATTGAACTGTCTGTAAGGAAGATATTTGGGGCCTAAGTCATTTAAGACTGGAGCACCTTAAATAGGGTCAAGAAATGAGCTCGCAGCCAATGCTTCTGTTTTAGAACAGAGCTTATAGAAGTTCTAAAGTCAACCTCATCCATGCTTCTGTTTAGTCCAAGATTTTTCTTCCATTTGTCCCATGACTTTTCAGAATGGGTATGAGAGGGTTTTTGTTTTTTTCCTCCTTTTGTCGGAACAAACATCAGTTGGGATTTCTGTAGACTGAACTTTGTTCTGATTCAGTGGTACACCATGAGTTTTCCTGGGGAAAGCGGCAGGAGAAAAGAAAAGCCTCTCAGACATATGGTAAGAAGTCACAGGACAAACAAGAAACCTCAGACGAACCAGAAGTGTGGCACTGCATTTTGGATCAGTTGAAGTTTTTGTGTTGTCTTCAAGGACAGCCCCACATAGAATACACCGCAACAATCCAGCCTGGAAGTTACCGGAGCATGGAATACTGTGGCCAAGTAATCTCTGTCCAAAAGAGGCCATGCCTAGTGAGCCAGCCGGATCTGGAAATAAGTACCCCTAGCCACCAAGGTGACCTAGACCTCAAGTGAAATTGTTGGAGCTAGGAGTAAGCCCAAGCTATAAACTTTCTCTTTCCAGGAGTGTGCGGAAAAAGCTATTACCCCAGTTTATGGATTAGTTAAAATAGAAAACATAACAACTGTGTCTTTTGAGGATTCAGCTTCAATTTATTGGTCCACATCCAGCATCACTGCCTCCAAACACCTGTCTAGCACCTCACCCACATCTCCTGATTCAGATGGATAAGAGAGAGAGAGAAAGCAGCTAATTAAAGTTTTTATTTTTGAAAAAGGCTAAAATATACTAATTAGGAAAGAAGGGGATTAGGTTGCCTTGTTCTCTTTACTGTTGTTTCCCCCTAATTATAACACTGTTAATTGATTTTCAGAAAGAAACCAGTCATACTAAGAATACTCAGTTTATTCATGAAGCAGGCTACTACCTGAGAAAGTTATGGAGTGTGCTATCTTGGGGCAAACATCAGCACCTGAATAGGCTTAAACTGCATGATGTGAGCTTTTTAAAGCTTTAAATGACTATAAAACACAACAGAGGAAGGCTCTATGCCTGAATAAAGATATTTCCCTTGATCTATATACATGGAATTAAATTGTTAATAAGGAAAATGTGTAGAGATAGTCAAATTATGTATCCCCTGAGGAAACTGACTATGTTTTAGCGATAAGGCTGAGACTTGAGGTATATGTAAAAGTTAATCTGAACGACATAGTCAGCTCATTAAAGTTTATATTCTGAAAAAGCCTAAAATACCCATATGGATTCAAAATCTCATTATATCTGTTAATGAAATTCTTATTTTTTTCCCACTGTTCAATATTTCTGCTTAATGGGTTGCACACATTTTTTGTATTGTTTTGTTTTGTTTCCCAAGCTCTGCAACTCAGTTTATCTGCAATGGGAGTTTGGAGCTTTGATTCACCATTATTAAAAGATATATAAGATATATAAGAGTTGTAATCCAAAACATCTGGAGAACACCAGTTGGGGAGACTGCTGCTGGGGGTGGGGATGTTGGGGTAAGTAAGCAAATGAAAGTAACAGTGTTCCACACCTCTATTCCATTCCGTTTCTCAAAAGGACTCCAAGACCTGAGCACACAATTGCATGTCATGACCAACGAAGCCAAGGAAGCAGGAAAAAACTGCTCTGCCCTGCCTTAAGGCTTACAGGGGGGGGCTGGTTGTTGCAGAGGCACACTGCCAGTAGGGCAGAATCATGTAAGCAAAAGTAAAGTCATGGCAAGTATGGCATGACAATTGCAGCCGGTAAAGCAGATTAACATTCAGGTAAAGCATAAAGTACCCTATATACTCGAGTATAAGCCTACCCGAATATAAGCCAAGGCACCTAATTTTACCACAAAAAACTAGGAAAACTAATTGACTCGAGTATAAGCCAGTTCACCACACCAGAGGCTGGTGGCGGCAGTGGCCAAGGAAGAACAAGCAGCCCGAAAGAGCTGCTTTTGGGCTGTTCATTCCTCCTCTGCTTCCGCCGACAGCAGCAAAGGCGGCGGAGGAGGAAGGAGCAGCCCAAAAGGACCCTCACTCGGGTATAAGCCGAGGGGGACTTTTTCAGCATAAAAAAAATGTGCTGAAAAAGTTGGCTTATACTTGAGTATATATGGTATGTAATTGACGCCACGGACAGAGCACTCTTGAATATTCTGGTTGGAGCATTCTCACTCACACAGAGGAAAAGCTGTTGCCACAGCAAGATGGAGGATTCATGGAGGTAAAGGTTAGCAATGACTATGTTTTGCCTTCATGGTTGAAGGCAGTATGTTTCTGAATACCAGTTGCTTGAAACTGCAAGAGTGGAGAGTGCTTGTGCTCAGGTCCTGCTTACAGATTTCACACAGGCTTTTGGTTTGCCACTGTTATGTCCTTACATCCTTAAGACATAGAGGCCTTTTAAGGTCTGGTCTTGCTGCTTGTGACTCCCTCCCTTCTGATATGTCTGTGCTCTTAAAGGCACATTTTCCTGGTCTTTAATTGCTGTCTCTTTGAGTTTACTGAGTCGAAGGCTAGCAAAGCAACATCTTTCATCCTTGATGGGACAGGAGTAGGGCTTGATGGCTTCCCCATCTGTATCTTCTTCTGAGCTTGAGTGACTGAGGTTGAGAGTGGATAACTTGGCAAGTAATGGGTGGGTCCTTGTCTGATCTAGCAAGTGTGGTTTTTTGGACTGCTATCCATAATAGCAAAAATTGGAACCTTCCCATTAAAGCAGTGTATCTCCCATTATCAGAAGCTTGGGATAAGAATAGAGGGTGGTCATTTCCTTTAAGCTTATTACTATTCAAAATAAGAATGTGAATAAGAACATAAGAGGAGTCTGAGGGGTGAGGCCAATAGCCCAACTAGTCCAGCATCCTTTTCTTACAGTGGGCAACTATGTGTCTATTGGAAACCTGTGTTACTGCCTCTGAACACAGAGGCACAGCTTTGCCATCATGGCAAGTAACCATTGATAGCCTTATCCTCCATGAATTTGTCCAATCCTCTTTTAAAGTCATCCAAGCTGGTGACCATCACTGCCTATATATAGTGCTGATATAGGTCAATCCCCCCAAAAAACACCTTATAGTATTTAATATTCATTCAAAATGAAACAAGGAGGAGGATAGGTGCTTAGTCCTATCCCCACCTTTCTTTCACATGAGAAATGTTGCACCTGTAAAACACTAGAATCCAATCTAATTCAATCAAAGCAGCAACTAAATTATCACAAAATGTGGTGCTAAGAAACTGAGTTTGTCAATTTTGATTACATGCAATTTGGTTGTAATTGAGTCAGTGCTAATGTTGGGAGACTTCATGCAGGAATCCTGCTGTAGCTTTTCTGTAGCATACTTAGAACTTCTGTAGCATTTGGGATGCAAACATTTATATATACACAAACTATTTGTTTTTACTCAAGTGAGTTGACTGAGTATTGCTTTATCTGCAGCATATGGGACATCATCTGATTACTTCCACATCACTTTCCTTTGCTGAATCTTATGGATACACATATGTATTAAGATGGCCAAATAATTTAGGCACCCTGTAGTTCCATTTTAAGTTCTTACAGCCTTTCGCAGACAATATGTGGGTGAGTATGGATGCGGGATTGCACTTGGTGCCCCTACCCCCAATAGCCATGCACTAATTGGCTCTTAACAAGATGGTGTCCACATTCAGACCATATGTTTGAAGCACTGATAGTACTTTAAACAATCATGGCTTGCCCCAAAGAATGCTGGGAGCTGCAACTTGTTCAGGATGCTGAGAGCTGTTAAGACCCCCTAGGAAATCTCTGAAAGTAACAGTTCTTGAAACAGTCCATCTCTCTTCACAGCGAACTCTGGGGATTGTAGCTCTGTAAGGGGAATGGGGAACTCTTAACAAGGCTCTGTGCTCTTAACAAACTACAGCTCCCAGGATTCTTTTGGGGAAGCCAGAACTGTTTAAAGTGGCTTCATACATGCTTTAAATGCATGTTGCAAATGTCACTGATATCTCCTCCAATACTTGCTTCTGTACATGGAACAGAGAGGAGGGTGACTTAGGCTAAAAAGAAAAAAAAAGAAAAAAGTATTGCACAGCCTTGTGGTCAAACACCAGATATGACCATGTGGCTCTGCCCCTTTATTGTCCTTGGTCAGTAAAATGTTGCATACACCTGCATCGTACATCACAGGCAATAGTGGTTGACAAAATATGATGAAGAATGCTGCTTCTTTGTGGCATTCTCCCCCCTCCCCACTGCCAGCCCCTTGGATCAGTGCATCATGACTGAAGGCAAATAGTAACTGAATTGAATGAAGGAGAAGCTTCATGAAACATTGCAGAGAGACTCCACAAAGTCTCCCAGCCCACCACTCTCTTTTCACATTCATTGATTTGCTCCACATTACAATGAATTACAAGTGTGTTTGCTTCTCACTGCAGTTATGGTGCAGTTAAAGTGAACTGAGATTTATGGAGAAAATAACTCTAGTCCTCTCTGTGCCTTTGGACAATTATGATACTTACTTTTCATTGAGTGGATGCAGCACAAACCAGCCTGGTAACGTGTGGAAGAGATCTGTCTGTTCATCCTAGTCCCAAGAGTGCCAGCACAGTTAAATGATCAGCACAGTTAAATGATCAGCAAGAAGAATCTGCCCTCCCCAAATTTACTGCCCCTTTCAGAACTGGCAAAGCTTAAACTCAATGAGGGTCAGAGCAAGTAGACAAGGAGATAACAATTTCATACAAATATAGACTTTGTCTATTCATAGAATAATAGAATTGAAGATTGGAATGGACTGCAGAGGTCACCTAATTCAACCCTCTCCAGTGCAGAGATTTCCATCACTGAAGTACGAGATTTAGTGAATCCATATTCAGTAAATCCCTATCTGCATCATTTACTACCACCACCACTACAAGTCTTGTTAGAATAGTATAACTATCCAAATATACATACCTACTGAATTTTTAAAGCATGCTTTCCATTGAATTTCAGTATGTTAAAGCAAGCAACTGTTGTGACAATAACAAGGATTTTTTTAAAATAACAACAACACAACCATTAATTATATCCCACCTCATAGTGGGGCTGGACAACATTGTTAATGAAATGCATTGCACCACAGCTGCTTTTTGTGTGTGGTGGGGGCCAAATAAGCCAAAAAAGTTGCAAAAGGGTACAATAATTTTACAACATCATCAGAGCCCTGATTATGATTCACAACTTTTCTATGCTCACTGAGCTTTTCCATTAACACCACTGTCTATACTTTTTGTCTCCACAGGGAGAGTTGCAAATGTTTCAGGTTTTTCAAGTTCTGTGCTATAAGTTGTCAGGCAGCTAGAAGAAGATGGCAATCTGTTCTTTATACTGTCAGTTCTTCTGGTCCTCATGAAAAACAGTCAATAAAGCCAACTGTGGTGTTCACTGAACGGCTTGTCATGCGATGAGGCTTGTTTCATTAAAGACTCCCATCAAAAGTGTTATTCTTATTGCAGGTGCACCACATGTGGTAGAAACTCCTGGTTTTGTTGCATCCTCTGATACCTATTTATTGAACTGTATAAAGGATTGTATTTTTCTTCTTGCATTCTCTTCCTACATTATTGTTTGCAACTTAGGGCATAGGATCATAGAATTGTAGAGTTGGAAGAGACCCCAAGGGTCATGTAGCCCAACCTCTTGCAATCCAGGAATCTCCGCTTAAGCATCCATGACAGATGGCCATCCAGCACATATGGTGTGCAAAGTACACCATGCAAAGCAGCACACATGGTTCTCCCCCCACCCATGTTATCCTCACAACATCCCTGTGAGTAGGTTACTCTGAGAGGCAGTGACTGGCCCATGGGCACCCAGTGACCTTCATGGCTGGCTGGGGGCTTTAACACTTTTCACTCAGATCCCAAACCAACACCTTAACCACAATGCCACACTTACTATATTCATACGTAAGTATTCTTTGTGATTTATATAACTGATTTATATAATTATTCAGTGCATATGGTTTATTGTCTACATCTTTGCATGTATGAATGCCTGTAATATGTTTGTTTATTTAAAAAAAAACTTGAAGTGTCAAAATTTAGGGGTCATTTTGCTCCTGCACCCCAGGGAATGAGAAAAATTCTAGTGATTTGGGGAAAGGTGCTTGCCTGCAATATGCAGCAGCAAATTTCCCTTTCTCCCCTTCCTTTCCATGCTACATTATGACAGAGCACAGGGATGGACAAATGCAGCAATTTCAGTTTTCCTCAGTTTTTCTTATTTCTTAAATTCAATTTGTATTGACCACAGAACTCCACACCAACATTTCTTAACATGTTTGTGTGCATTATTCCCTCAAAGAAACACACATCTTGTGTACAGGTTTGACGAGTTTGAAAGCAATTCCCCCTATTAAAATGCATTTTATGTTATTGTCACTAATATATGCATTTCCTTGCTCACTTTCTCCTAAATATACACAGTTTCAGAAATATTTGCAGTTGTGGTTGTTGAAGAACTGCATCAGAAAGTTTAGAAAGAGGTAAATTATAAATAGCTGTGCCTTGATTCATGTATTTTTTGGGGGGTATGTGCTAGTTAGGCGGGTTATCATTAGAATTACTCTCTGATTCCCAATCAGCGCCATTTCAGAGCTTTGTGTGTGTCAGAGACTGTGCTGAATGTAAGCTTCCACCAACACAGCAATGGGCTCAATCTCAGTGGATGCAGTCAAGCTTTCTGGGGCAAAATTTTCTGGGGCAGAAAATATATTCCTCCTTTACCTTAGACTATGGGGATCTCCATTGTTTGGGTTATGTGCTCCCCCCCCCCCCCGTATTTTTTTTTAATCCTTTCCTTGAGCTATGGATAGTTGAATATCTCAGATTTGTGTGTCCCCCCCCCTCATTTTCCTAGCTTTGTTCAGCTCTTTGCATCTTCATATCAGTTTGTGATTTTTTTTAAAAAAGTGATCATAAAAATTCCTCAGCATTTTCATGCAAATTTCTCTAACAATACACATTTTATGTTCAGTTTTGCAACATTACATGCAACAATTTCCCCTTATATAATGCATTTGTGTGTGTTATTTTATTTAATATATCCCTCTATATGCACACTTTAGGATACAGTATACATTTTTTGTGCACATTATTTGGCATTGCAAAATTCAGCGAACTGCAAATTATGAAGGATGTCTGTGTTTCAGTCTGCATATTGTTTAGGAAAGTGTGAATTAAGTATGCACACCTTTCAGTATGAACTATCTGGCACACAGCTTGCTTTCTCCTTTGTTACTCAGCTGCTACCACTGATTTATGCATTAATCAGTTCCAAATCACACTATTTCTTTCTATCTCATAAACTTCCCCAGGTCACCAGGGAAAATAGGCAGCCCTTACCCCAGGAACACCTCACAATTATCCCCTATACTTTCTCCCACACATGCAAAGTTAATTGCTGACCTAAGTTGCAGATTCCATCAAGATGGATGAAAAACCTGTCTCAACCCCCTGACAATGGTGACGATGGGGAGTGGGCCTCCTTGACAGACATCCCATTGGGTCGGGTGGTGGTGGATTCAGTGCGCACTGTAGAGATAATTAATTCATATGGCATGTTTAGCATGAAAGATGCTTTACGGGACTCATTTCACTACTGTCTCAGTTCATTACTGTCACTTCATTGCTGACAGCTGGTGTAGCAAGAGACAGAAGTTATAAATCAGGAAGGTCTTCCTGATTCTCTCCTCTGGGTTGAGCTCTCCAGGTAGCCTTAGCTTCTTAGCCAAGCTACCTTATTTCAACCTCAGCCTCTCTTTCTGTAATATGGGGCAACTAATATGGAATCAGAACCATCACTGACCCTGGTTAGGGAGGAGACTAACTTGTGCCCTCCAATACGACTCAGAAACTTCAACTGGCCCAAAATGCAGCAGCCAAATGACTGTTTGAGGTTGCCTTTAGAACTCATATATACCCTGTTCTAAAAGAGCTGCTCTGGGCCCAATTCAAGATGATCATGTGAGTGTTTAAAACCCTCATTTAGGCCAAAAATATCTAAAGCACTGCCACTTTCCCCACAGACCCACCAAAATAATAAGTGCATAATTCCAACACCCTTAGAAGCTTTTTTGGAGTGGCCGGTTAGAGAGTATTCTCTGTAGCACCCCCTAATGGTGTTTCATTTAGGGTGCTACAGGCAGTTTGCCTGCACAGGGCACTGAGCCAAGGGCGTACAAAGTTGAGAAGATCCATAATTGAGAAGATCCATTTGGGGGCATGAAATTTTGACCTCACATAGGTTGTCATATTACGAAGGATTACCAAAATTGTGAATTTTAGATTTTTGTAACCTGCCCTGGGATCTGTTGGTGAAGCGTGGTTAATACAATATTAAGAATATTGGGCATGTCAAAGTGCTACATAACGGCTGAGCATGATATATTATATATTCACAGCAACCCTCTGAAGGAACTCTTATTTTTTACCCAATGAGATCTGCTGTCCCCCTGAGGCCACTGGAAGGCCTTGAAAAGGTTCTTATTGAAAGAAATTCATGTGAGGGGGAATTGTGAAGAAGAAGAAGAAGAAGAAGAAGAAGAAGAAGAAGAAGAAGAAGAAGAAGAAGAAGAGTAGTAGTAGTAGTAGTAGTAGTAGTTTGGATTTGATATCTCGCTTTATCACTACGTGAAGGAGTCTCAAAGCGGCTAACATTCTCCTTTCCCTTCCTCCCCCACAACAAACACTCTGTGAGGTAAGTGGGGCTGAGAGACTTCAAAGAAGTGTGACTGGCCCAAGGTCACCCAGCAGCTGCATGTGGAGGAGCGGAGATGCGAACCTGGTTCACCAGATTACAAGACTACCACTCTTAACCACTACACCACACTGGCATGATGAGAGCACATGATAGCTACCCGGTAAATGTCCAGGAGCAGTGTACCTCTGACTATTCCCCCCACCCACCCATAGGTTGAATAAGAGGGGAGGCCTATCATCTCCAAAGTGCCTGGTTGTGCACTTTTCTCAGAGGGTTCCGGTTGGCTCACTAGTAAAACACCAGTTTTGCAAACAGAAGGTCCCAGGTTCAATCCCTAACATCTCCAGGTAGGACTGGGAATGTCCCGTCTGAAATTCAGGAAAGCCATTGGTGGTAGATAATATTGAGCTCATGGTCTGACTTTCAGTATATGGCAGCTTCCTATGTCCATCTCTCTCTCTCTCTCTCTCTCTCTCTCTCTCACACACACACACACACACACACGGAATAGGGAGTAGGTACACATGCAAGCACGCAAAGTGTGCAATGTTTCCTGAGAAGAGGGAAGAACTGAGCCAATTAGGGGAGACACTAACATTATGAGAATCTGATGGGCTAGAAGTGGGAGACCATTCTCCTTAGGGAAGGTCCATAGATCAGTGGCAGATAATGTGTTCTGCAGGTTCAATTCCTGGCAGCTCCAGCTACAGTTTGGAGAGACCCTTTGCCTGAAACCCTGGAGAGCTTCTGCCAGTCAGCACAGATAATACTGAACCAGATGGGCCAATGCTGTGACTCAGTTTAAGGCAGTTTCCTACGTTTTACTGTGAACTAGAATTCAGTGGCCAGAAGATGGGCTAGATATACCATAGGCCTGATCCAGGAATGCTCCTTTTAAATTCTTGCGCAGATGCTCCATTCTTTGTCTGTACCTGCTTTATTACTCGTCTGCACCTGCAAGCAGTCTTTCAGCTACAGTTTCAATTAAGGTGATGCAGAACAAAGCAAAAGGCAGCAGAGAGCAATTAACTTGGCATTTCCAATACTATGAATGATATATTCATATGAAGAGCTTTAAGCAGCTGTCTTTGACTGAACTAAGGTACATTTTGAGCCAGCAGCACCAAGCAAGTTGGTTAGGAGGAAGCACCTACAAGCCCAGTCACTTCAAACAGCATTTCCCAATGGATGTGTCCCCTTGATGCCCATAGTTTGCTACGGAGGAACTGAATTCCATATTATGTGGCTCAGGAGCTCCGAGCACGCTTCTTCATGCCTTGATGTCCCTCAGCATCAGTCTCAAGACGGCAATATGGAAATTCCCATGCTAAAGAAAGCATCGCACATGCCACCTCTGTATATCGAGGAGACCACTTTCTCCCTGTCTCTGTCAATTAATTCACAGTACGAGTTCTATAGTTCTGAAGGCTACTGAAAACTACATGAAGAAAAATAAATTGTACCCTTATGTGAAAACAAGTCACGATAGGATTCCATTGAGATTGGTATGAAGAATGCACTTATTTTTACAGCCAGTGAACCTCCCCATGTTTAGTGAAGGAGAAGGGAGGAAAGAGGAGGACAGCTGTAGTGATTATACATAGATTTGTTTTCTTTTTTAAAAAATATGTCTTTTATCTGAAAATTTGTCTTATTTTATTTTTTATTTCAACATTAAGAAAAAGTGTCATTGTGTTGTATCACATAGAATCAAGAATAAAATTTATTAAACAAAACAAAACAAAATGCATCACAGATCAGTGGCTCACCTCTCAGGGGAAACCTGAGTGAACAGGTGAGGCTTAATCAGGGACCTAAATATATATATGCAAAAGGCACCTGTCTCAAATTCATTGTATGCATATTGCAAAGGGCAGATGCCACTACACTCAAGGACCTGGCTTTAGTGGATATAAGCTAAACTTTGGAAGCATAAGGCATTATTAATATCTCTTTCCCCAGGATCAAAGTGACTAGGCAGGGGTATAAAAGATATGGCAGTGTCAAAGGTAACCTGTTCCCAAGTTGTTCAGGGCTCTATATGCCAATAGCAAGTCCTTAAACCTGACCTAGTAGCAGATTATAGCCAAATGTCCCAGCACAATGGTCCTAGATTAGACCAGAAGGTGAGACTAGGGAGCAGAAGGTGAACAACTGGTGGAGGCATCATCATTCAAGGCTGTGATCATTGAAGTGCTGGCTGAAGTAGGCACCAAGCAGGGTGCTATAAATGGAGCCATGCTAAGTGTGCACTAAAATCTTTCACTATCCCTAAGCTCAAGACATCACCTGCCACTTTCTGACTCGTGGCCAAAGCAAATGGCTGTCTGGTTTAGAAACAAGTCTATCCAAAGAATGTAAGAAGAGCCGGCTGGATCAGGCCAATAGCCCAACTATTACTTTTTTAGCAGTCACTCATGGCTGAGTAAGATTGTCTTTCACGAACATGGTCTTAATGGTGTGTCAGTAGGTGACTGTGGAGGCCAATTTTGGATCCATACGTCCTTCCAAAGTGGGGACATAGGTTTCCAGGTTGGAGTTGATCACGGTGAGGATTTGCCAAGTCTGCCTTCCTCTTAACTTGTTTCTCCCTTTCATCCTGGGTTTGTGCTTCTTCAAAGTCCATGACACCTTTGGTAAAAGCTATTCTCCAATTGGAGTGCTCGCAGGCCAGTGTTTCCCAATTTTCTGTGCTTATAAAGCATTTTTTAAAGATTTGCCTTGAGAGAGTCTTTAGACCTCTTTTGTTGTCCACTGGCATTACACTTTCATTCTTAAGTTGGGAATACAGTAGTTGCTTTGGAAGATGATAATCAGACATCTGAACAACATAACCAGTCCAACAAAGTTGATGTTGAAGAATCATTACTTGACACTGGTGACATTTCCTTCTTCCAGTACACTGACATTAGTTTTCCTGTCTTCCCAAGTGAAATTTAGATTTTTTTTCAGAGACACTATTGATGGAATATTTTGAGAAGATGGAGTTGTGTTTGTAAGTGGTCCATGTTTCACAAATATACAATAAGGTATGGAGGAAGTCCTGTTTAGGGAAGTTTTTAATGTTTGATGTTTTATCGTGTTTTTAATATTCTGTTGGGAGTCGCTCAGAATGGCTGGGGAAACCCAGCCAGATGGGTGGGGTATAAATAAATTATGATGATGATGATGATGGTAGTACAATAGCTTTGTAAACAAGCGTTTTGGTTTCCCTGTGAATGTCCTGGTCCTCAAACACTACGCTTCAATCTGGATAAAGCTGCACTAGCAGAGCTCAAACAGTGCTGGATTTTGGCATTGATGTTGGCCCTTGTGGAAAGATGATTGCCCAGGTAGGAAAAGTGAGTGACATTTTCCAATGTTACACCATTAAGTTGGATTTGTGGCACTGCAGAGGGGTTGATTTGTGCTTGTTGGTGCAGCACTTTGGGTTTTTTGGATGTTGAGCCAAGGTTTTTTAAGGTTTTTTTGGATATTGTGCCCAAATAGTCCAGCATCTTGTTCTCACAGTGAACAATTAAATGCCTTTGGGAAGCTGAAATAACAGGCACTAAGAAGAACACCCACCTCACCAACTGGCATTCAGAGGCATGCTGCTTCCAGCACTGGATGTAGATTTTAGCTATTCATGGCTAATAGCTGTTGATAACTTTGTCATCCATTAATTCATCTAATCCCTTTTCAAAGCATTCCAAGTTGGTGGCCATCACTACTTTTTCTGGCAGTGAATTCCATAGTTTAACTATACGCTGTGTGAAGAAGCATTTTCTTTTGTCACAAATCTCCCAACGTTCAGCTTCATCAAACAGCCTGCTTGCCCTAACTTTATGTAGCTATGTATCATGGTACACACAAGGTCCTGTGAAGTCGCTAATCACCCAAAGCCTGCTTGATTTGGAAACATACTAACCAAAGAGAATTTGTGCATTTTCACTTGAGGGAATACTTAGCTTTAATGTGTTCGTTCATATTCCTATTGAGCTTTCATTACATAGGGCCTTATCAAATAGCTTCGCATCCCGGAGTGTCGGTTGTTTGCTTCAAAAGGCCACTTTGAAATGGAAAGGCATCATTTCTCATTCCGATTTCTGATTCTAACACTTGCTGGCAATTAAGATGATTCAGAGCGTGTTCCCCAGTTCCTGTTTGTCACCATAGAAACCTGTGTTGAACAGGAAACTTGCAACATTGTTTAATTAAAGCGTAGTTTCTTTAACCCCCCAACCCCCCCTCCCAAACCAGAAGTCTTAATTCGGACATGGCTTGGTCAAAAGAATGCAATTTCTCATCTCCTTGTTGGCACACGAAATGCCATCCATTGGCTTTTCATTTCCCATGGTAGTGAAACAAACTGCTTCAGATTACTAAACAAGCAGATTAAATTTCTTTCCTTTTGACTTTTAGAAATGCCTACATTTATCCCAAATTGGAGCCAGGAACACAAATTGGATATAAACTCTCTGGACAACTTCCTTCATTGACCATTAAAATCTGTTCCATCCTCACAGCTTGTCTAGGGGAAAAAATTATTACATACAGCCAACAAGGTCCCCATTACAGATCACTTTATTAGAATTATGACATAAAATATTCTGATGACTGGGAATAGCCTTCGTCTTTGCTTTAAGTAAACTCATATTTTATTTGTTTCATTTATATACCTTTCTGCTAAGAGCAGGGGTCCCCAAACTAAGGCCTGCTGGGCCGGATAAGGCCCAAAGGACTCGTATATCTGCCCCACTGCGCCCCCGCCACCCGCTGCTGCTGCCCACTCTTACCGGCACTGCACTGCATGGCTGCCCACTTCCGGGTTGGAGGAGCACCGGAAATAGCTTGTGCACAGGCACAATCATTATTTTTGGTGCACATGCGCACAAGCTATTTCCAGCACTCCTCCGACCTGGAAGTGTGCTGGAAATAGTGTGTGCGCATGCATATGGGTACACACTCCCCCACCCTCCAGCCCACTGCATGATCAGCGCTGGAGACACCGGCCCAAGGCGCGGCATGTTTGCTGACCCCTGGCTAAGAGTCTCAAGGCAGCATGCCCCCTACCATTTTAATCTCACAACAATCCTGTAAAGGGACCCTATGTCTACAAGACCCCATGTCTGTACAGATATAAATCCTATTGCATTCAGTGGGGCTTATTCTCAGGTATGCAGGGTTAGAATAGCAACCTACAATATTCTACAGGTATCTGAGGACACTTTTGTCATGCTACACTTTCCTATTATGTCAGAAACAGTTATTTCTGTGAGCCACAAAGGTTTCCCACCACCAGGATACCTTGGGGTGGGTCTAAAGAGGAGATGGTGCCATCTCTAGTGATATGTATGTATCTACATCCAGATAGACACACCAAGAATTCTGAAGCCCATGCAGGAAGGCATCTTTCATTTTTGCTTTTTTTCCTCTTCAGTTCCTTTGAAGTAAACTGCATCAGGGTATTTGGCTGTCTGTCTCTTAATCTGGTTCCAGTTTCCATTTATTGAGAAGGGAAGGGATCAATATGTGTTTAGAAAGGACTGTGCACCAGTGGTGGCAGTAAACTGCTAGAGAAGCAACACAGACAACATGTTGGTTCTGTTTGTGTATGTGTATGTTCTCTCTCTCTCTCTCTCTCTCTCTCTCTCTCTCTCTCTCTCTCTCTCTTCTGTTCAAAAAATTATATCAGTCTCTGTCCTTGAGGCTTGGTTCCAATACAAAGGAAATCCAAAGACTGGGGTTGGAAAGCAGTTCTGTCTTTTGTTTTTTATTTTAAATATTCATATTCTGTTTTTATGCAGTACTGTGTTCAAGGCGCCTAGCTGAGACTTCAATCTGGGTTTTTATTTTTCTAATGTAAACACGTGAATGGGGGGAACAAAGTAAAGTAGTTAAATCCACATAAACAGCAGTCACAGCAAATAAATCTGTAAAAAGCAGCAAAAGGATGCTTTATTTGTTGGGAATTAAAAGCTCCTTAACCCCCCCCCCAAAAAAAAACCACCCTGCTAGAAACCTGGCACCAAACTTAGCAAAGACTGAATGCCAAGTGAATTTGATTAGAGGTCTGGGAGCCACCACCAAGAACTCCATATCTCTGATAATCATACACAACACAAATTGAATTAACAACAACAAAACCAACCTCAAAAGACATGGACACCCATACCAGGACCCTGAATGAGAGCTTTCTGTCTTTTTAGATATCCCACCCCATATACCTTTAAAACTTTCCCTCTTTTTTCTGGTGTCATCTGCTTTTTCAGGAAAGGCTAAAACATGTTCCCAAAGAGCAGATAATTCAGCCACTTGGGTATGATCCAAAACATTGAAGATCCAACAATCTGCACCACAACTGCACAATTTTGAAGCATAGATTCTTCCTGTTTAAGGTTACAAGCACAAGTATTCAGATATTAAGCAAGTGCCTCCTATCAAAAGGAGAAAGTTTGTTTACAGTATATTTACATGCCCATAACTCAGTGGTAAAACACATGTGCAGGGGGTGGATGGAGTACACATGCACATTCAACTGCCTAATGATGTCTGTGCCACCTGCCCCTCCATGCAGCCCTGGGAACTGGCAACCCAAGCTATGCCACTGGCTGTGCCTGGTTCATTTTTAGGCATCTTCTAAGAACTGCATTATTCAGACAGGCCTTTGAAACCTGAGATTCTTTGCTAGGCACCTCTTACCAAAGTGGTTTAATATATTATATTGCAATGTTGTGGTTTTAGTCTGCATATCATCTTATGATATTGAAATAAAATAAAATGGCCTCCTACCTGGTCATTCTGACTGGGGATGCCTGGGATAGAACTTGCCGCCTTCCACATGATGAGCATATGCTCTACCACTGAGCTATGGTCCCATCTGAGGCCATCCAGATGTTGCTGAATTACAACTATCATCGGCCCTAGCATACGGTTACCAGATTTTTTTCCAGTGAATCTAGGGACACTTTTCAACTTCCTACTAAATAGATGGATTTTGTCAGGGGACTGATTTGTAAATCTGCAGACTGTCCCTGGGAAACGGGGACATCTGGTAACCTTATCCTAGCAGGTATAGCCAATGTACAGGGAAGAAGGGAGTTGTAGTTCAGCAAAATCTGAGGGTCCAGAGGTTCCCCACATCTTCCATAAAAGAACATGCAGGAAAGAGAGGAGGTATAGAAAGGAGCAGCATAATTTATTGAAATACATGCAAAGAATAACCAGTCAAAAATTTGGGTGGCAGGTCTCTCTTTCAAGGTTTCTAGAATTGTGTTCCAATTTCTTTAAATGTTTTATTTAAAGTAAAATAGTTTTGAGAGACAGGGGGAAAGTGGATTAGCTTTGGATGGTTTCAAACAAAATCCTCTCTAAAGTCCTGTTTCTAAAACTAGGTGCTGCTTTCCAGGCTCAATTTTACAGCAGAGTGGGAGAAGAGAAATGAATTTGTTCACACAGATTTGAAAACTAAATAAAGTAAAACATAAGACCAGGAATTACACATCTAATTATAAGGGATAAGTAAAATAATGATTCCTTCAAATCCCATTACATCAGGAGACCAGGGTTAAAACCTCTTGCAAGTCACAAGTGAAAATTAATTTAGGCCAGGCCGAAAGTAATCTGTGCTTGACATTTGCTTGTCTTGCAATACTGTGTGAGTGACACCTTCTCTCCATGAGCAGTTCAGGATGTTAAGCATAATGGTGGTGTGTCTGTCTACACACACACTCAGCATTCATGCTGCCCATAAGTAGTCTTACGGGCAGGATGGATAGCATCTTTACTATCACGCTTACACTGTAATCAGGATCCCTACAATGGTCTGGCAAAGCATCACTCCAGGGCTATTGTGCTAATCCAGGGATAGCCAACATGGTACCCTCTAGGTATCATTAGATTCCAACTCTCATCAACCCCAGCCTATCTGGCTCAGGGATGGTGGAAGCTGTAATCTAGCAGTGTCTGGAGTGTGCCATGTTGGATTGAAAAATAGTAATTTTAGGCTGCTGTTGTTTAGTCGTGTCTGACTCTTCATGACCCCATGGACCAGAGCATGCCAGGCACTCCTGTCTTCCACTGCCTCCCACAGTTTGGTCAAACTTATGTTCATAGCTTCCATAACACTGTCCAACCATCTCGTCCTCTGTAGTTTTAGGTAATTTTAGGCTAGCTGAGAGTAAAGCTTGCTGTTCTCAAATGTGAGTTCCAAGGACAAAGCTGAGATGTGGCAACCATACAATAATAATAATAATAATAATAATAATAATAATAATAATAATAATTTATTATTTATTCCCCGCCCATCTGGCTGGGCCTCCCCAGGCACTCTGGGCGGCTTCCATAAAAACCAAAAATACAATAAAATATCACACGTTAAAAACTTCCCTGAACAGGGCTGCCTTAAGATGTCTTCTGAATGTCAGGTAGTTGTTTATTGCTTTGACATCTGCTGGAAGGGCGTTCCACAGGGTGGGCGCCACTACCGAGAAGGCCCTCTGCCTGGTTCCCTGTAGCTTTGCTTCTCGCAATGAGGGAACCGCCAGAAGGCCCTCGGCGCTGGACCTCAGCGTCCGGGCAGAATGATGGGGGTGGAGACGCTCCTTCAGGTATACTGGACCGAGGCCGTTTAGGGCTTTAAAGGTCAGCACCAACACTTTGAATTGTGCTCGGAAACATACTGGGAGCCAATGTAGGTCTTTCAAGACGGTGTTATATGGTCTCGGTGGCCGCTCCCAGTCACCAGTCTAGCTGCCGCATTCTGGATTAGTTGTAGTTTCCGAGTCGCCTTCAAAGGTAGCCCCACGTAGAGTGCATTGCAGTAGTCCAAGCGGGAGATAACCAGAGCATGCACCACTCTGGCGAGACAGTCCGCAGGCAGATAGGGTCTCAGCCTACGTACCAGATGGAGCTGGTAAACAGCTGCCCTGGACACAGATTTGACCTGTGCCTCCATGGACAGCTGTGAGTCCAAAATGACTCCCAGGCTGCGCACCTGGTCCTTCAGGGGCACAGTTACCCCATTCAGGACCAGGGAATCCTCCACACCTGCCCGCCTCCTGTCCCCAGAAACAGTACTTCTGTCTTGTCAGGATTCAACCTCCATCTGTTAGCCGCCATCCATCCTCCAACCGCCTCCAGACACTCACATAGGACTTTCACTGCCCTCACTGGTTCTGATTTAAAAGAGAGGTAGAGCTGGGTATCATCTGCATACTGATGAACACCCAGCCCAAACCTCCTGATGATCTCTCCCAGCGGCTGCATGTAGATGTTGAAAAGCATGGGGGAGAGGACAGAACCCTGAGGCACCCCACAAGTGAGAGCCCAGGGGTCTGAACACTCATCCCCCCCCCACCACTTTCTGAACACGGCCCAGGAGGAAGGAGCGGAACCACTGTAGGACAGTGCCCCCAGCTCCCAGCCCCTCAAGACAGTCCAGAAGGATGTTATGGTCAATGGTATCAAACGCCGCTGAGAGATCCAGCAGAACTAGGAAACAGCTCTCACCTTTGTCCCTAGCCCGCCGGAGATCATCAACCAGTGCGACCAAGGCAGTTTCAGTCCCATGATGAGGCCTGAATCCCGACTGGAAGGGATCCAAATGGTCCGCTTCTTCCAGGCGTGCCTGGAGTTGTTCGGCAACCGCTCGCTCTATCACCTTGCCCAAGAATGGAAGATTTGAGACTGGGCGATAGTTGGCCATTGTGGCCGCATCTAAAGATGGTTTTTTAAGAAGCGGTTTAATAACCGCCTCTTTCAGTGGGTCTGGGAAGGCTCCCTCACGGAGGGAAGCATTCACCACCCCACAAAGCCCATCACCCAGTCCTTCCCGGCTAGCTTTTATAAGCCAGGATGGGCAAGGATCCAGGAGACAGGTGGTTGGTTTCACTCGTCCAAGCAGCCTGTCCACATCCTCGGAGGTAACAGATTGGAATTGATCCCACTCAACTTGACTAGACAGAACTCTAGCACTCTCCCGACCCCGGCCCTGCTCCCACGGTGGAGACTACTTCTTCCCGAATCTGAGCGATTTTATCTGCAAAAAACTTTGCAAAATCATTGCAGGAGAATATGTGGCCCGTACTGGGCCCCGATGTTACAGGTGGTTCCGCTAAATTGTGAACCACCTGAAAAAGTCTCCTGCTGCTGTTTTCTGCAGATGCAATAGAGGCGGTGAAGAAATTCTTCTTCGCCGTCGCTATCGCCACTTGGTAGGCTCGACGTTGAGCTCTAACCTGTGTCCGGTCAGATTCGGAATGAGTTATCCGCCACCGGCGCTCTAGCCGTCTCAACAATTGTTTCATTGCCCTCAGATCCATGGAAAACCACGGGGCTCTCCGGGCTCCATGCAATCGGAGAGGGCGCTTCAGAGCCAAACAGTCAATAGCCCTGGTTAACTCCGCATTCCAGCGGGCCACCAGGGAATCAGCTGAAAGGCCATCAACATGGGATAAAGCATCCCCTACCACTCTCTGGAAACCATTTGGATCCATTAAGTGGCGGGGGCCACAAGTGTGTGTTTGGGTGCATGTGTGTGCATGAATGCCAGGACACTAGGGACAGGCATATATGCCCTACTTTTTTAAAGTGTATATACATATTCTTTACACATATATATTCTTTTTTAAGAACAAAAAATCAATGCAACAGACATAGGATTGAATATACATAGTGTTGGATTCAAAGGTTCCTTTCTTCCAACAGATGGAGTCCACCCAGCAGCCGAAGACTTCCATCCTCAATGTCTGAAATAAATAAGCATCAGCATTTCATCTTTCAAATCTTAAGTTCTCCATATTTCCACCACATTTTGTGATTTATTTAGTTTTTATATATAAAAAACAACCATGAAAATTCATCAGAATTTAATGACAATGTCTCCTAAAAATATACATTTGTATGCAATTTTGTATGCATTTTTTCCTAATAATTAGTTTTTCCCCCCAAAGCTATTTTCCCTATCATAATCCAATTTTGTGTGTGATTTTCACCAACATATGAATTTATATGCACACTTCACCCTGGTATATGCAGTTTTGTATACATTGCTTGTACTGCAAAATTCAGAGAAGTATGAATTTCAAAAGTTGGCTTTGTGTAAATGTAGTAGATTCACCTTTAATTTGAACTACATGTAATTTCTTCCCCATTCCTAATGTACACAGGCATGAGAAATGCTGTGCAGCCCTCAGTATGTGGTTTATATGCTGCATTCGTCTTGGAGGTCACAAATTGTACACAGGCTTGCAGTAACTGTAAATGGAGACCATGCTGGTCTTCTCCCATGGAGTGGTCGTCTGAACATGGCTAAGACCTGGTTTCTTTAAATTTAGTAGCATTGTGGCTCATTTAATCTCAGGGAGTCTCACTCTACAAGGTGATCATTATTCAGAACTGCCAATTAACCTACTTAAAGGTCACCCAGGTAATTGACACTAATCATGTCAAATCTCATTATTGGAATAATAATTTAATCATCCAGTCTATCGACAGAAGACCAGTGACTCTGAAGAGCTAATTGAACAGCAAAAGAAAACCAACATCTTAGCAAGGATAGCACTTAAAACAGAAACCAATCAGAACCTTCCTGTTCCAAGCTATATACAACCGAGAGAAGTTCAACATTTTTAAAGCAGCTAAATACCCAAATTAGGATATGCCCAGTGGAACTTTTATTCCCAGGATTTCTTGCTTTACCATTACATACTCATAGACACCTGTGGAAAGTCTGCAAAAGATATCTGGGCATGCCAAATTATTAAGGTGAATAAAAAAATTGCATTTGGAAACAGCATATAGCAGTGATGAGGAATCTCTGGCATTGAGGCCCAATGCAGCCCTCCAGCCTTCTCTGTGACCCTTGAGGTTCTGCCCATGATACATACAACCACCAGCCCAAGCTGCACCCTGATCAGCCCTGCTTTGCACCCTACTATATACATAAAAACATTGCTCTGCCCACTTTTGTCACTGGCCCCAGTCACCCGTGCCATGTGACCCCAGGAAGGTGGCCCAGGTGGCTCTTGAGCTTAAAAAAAAGTCCATCACCCATGACATATAGGTTGTAGCTGTAGACTAGATCAAATCTGTTTACTATGTAAGAATTGGAAGAGACATTTAGGTGCCTATTAAAATGTGCATTTCATTGAGGGCATTAAGACTCAGATTTAGTTTTGCTGTCCAGTGAAAATTCACCTCTGCTCTAGTCCCATCCCAACTAGCTTGGATAGAATTGGCTGAGGAAAGGTCATAACTCAGTGGCAGAGCACCTGCAGGTATGGCTATGTCTCTGTAGAACCTAGTGCCATAGAAAATGTTGCCTGAAGTCAACTGAAGTCTTAAAAGGGCTAGCAGAGATTTCCCTTCCAGTAACCTCTATGTGGGGAGAGCGGCCTGCAATCCTTAAAGGACCTATAATTGATTTTGTAGTCATGCTTCTCTGTGGTTTTGGAACAGGAGAAGTGACAAGGGAGTTCATGCCTGTCAAGTGTTCCTATTTTCCCAGGACATTCATGGATTTTCAGAAGAATCCCTGGCTTCTGATTACATTGGAGAATGTCCTGTTTTTCCCAGTGTCCAGTGTTGCTGCTGCTGAGTATGGAAGGAGGATGAGCCAATGCTTGCAGCTGGTGCTGGCACTTATTTGAGGAACCCTCCTGAAGTAGAACCTTTGTGCATGGGGGAGGCATTTCCCTGCCAAAGTGGAGACAGCAGACATGCACATTGCTCTTGCCAAGAAGGGTGACCATCTTCCAGGGGTAAGGGCAGCTGGAACGGCTGGGAAAGTTGGAGGGAGGTGGGCAGTTCAAGCAGGGCATTGGAAGCTTGGTAAGGGAGGGAGACAGGTGGGTGATCTGGAGCATTTACTAAAGAGGGGGTGGGGAGGGGTGGTGTGCAATGGAATGGAGGAAAGCTGAAGGTAGATGGGGCTGGTGATGAGTAGGATCCTTGGCAGCTGGGAAAGGGGAGGGAGCAGGCTGCACTGCAATGGGGGCTCTGTGAGGGGGTGGGGCAAGCAGTCCGCAAAAGTGGGTGCAGAGGGGGGTTGTGGCATGGCAGGGCACATGTGTTTGTGTCGAGGGGGGGGGAAATATGAATCCGCCTCTTCAAGGGGAACATTTGAGCTTGTATCCCAATTTTTATCATCAGGATGTTGCAGAGTATGGGAGTTAACTTGAAGTCTGAGGAGCATGGAAGAGCCATCTACTCAAATCAGGATGGTGGAGATTACGAGGCAGGTTGGACACTGCTTCTGGCCACCTCCCTCTTTTGTGCACTGATCTTCCTGTGGGCCAACTCTTCATTCTATGAGCTGGGTGGTGGCAGAAACAACAAGGTGCCCAAACTGGCTGGGGAAAAGGAATGTGGCCAGTAGCAACACAGGACAGCCGAGATCCTGGAGGCAGAGAAGTCCAGGGTTGGTAGGCTGAGGAGCCAGCAGAGCTTAGGGCTGCTGCAGCCTGTTCCTCTGTGGTTCACCTCAGCCACCCATTCACCTCTTTCCCTCATGCTGTATTTCACAGCATCAACAATCTGTGACCAAGCAAGCTGCAGGATGATGAAAGCCTTCAGAACACACACACACACACACACACACACACACACACACACACACACACCTGGAGTTTACCCATGCCTGCGGATACAAGTCTTTGTGTCATTTGGACTAGTGTACATAAAACCCCAAATGAATTACTAATAGTATATGCAAGTAATTACTGTTAAAATACTAAAGTAAGGGATTAATGAGTCAGTTTTGGCTGATGACATAAAAGTAATTTTCCATACCCACTCAGCACACACACACCCATTTTGTTTTAAAAACTTTTTATACCTTTGCTCATTGGGGCATATATACATTCCACTAAAACAAGTAATTTGAAACAATATATATCCAGATAAAGTGTGGCATGACAAATGACAACACTGGATGTAAATTTCTTCTCCCTTGCTATGTGATCAAATTTTGTGAATGGAATAGAGACAAGGGTTGTAAAGCCTAAGGACTCCATGGAAGCCAGCTGGTCATCCTCTGAATCTATTATCATGAGCCCTGTGTGCCTTCCTCCTTTTACAAGGACTGGCAAGACCAGGCGAGTTCTGCAAACCTCCTATGATGTGTGGAAGTGACTGTGAAGTTGGCAGAGATTCAAGGGCCCCTGACTGCTACTTTCCATATATGGGCACAGGCAAAGCATGTTTTCATGTATCCAAAGAGGCAGGAATCCAAGCACAGTGGGAAAGCCAGCCAGCTATTTATACCCATGAATCGAGTGTAGGTGAACGACGAGAGCTTGGAACTTGCAGTTGGCTAGATCTGAAAGCCCCTTAACTGCAGTGCCTCAGGCTATTATTTCCTTCCGTTCCCAAACAAGATGTAAGCATCTTAGAAAATCAAATTCTCATTTAGCCCAAGAGTCATGCATAATGTTGCAACTACTGAGTTGTGATGTAAGTAATTTTTTTTAAAAAAAATCACAGTGCATTGTGCACCAGCACTTATTGAAACTGGTGCATAATGCATAAGAAGACACTGTTGAATCTGTTAACATTTGCATTTAATCTATAAGAGCATTAGAACTACCATGATAGATTAGCCCAGAAAGTCCATCCAGTTTGGTATTCTGTTTCCAACAACTAATGCTTTGGGGACATTTAGAAGCACATGAAAGGAAAACCCTTCCCTCATTGTTTGTCCCATCAACTAGGACTCAAAAAGCATACTGCTCCTGAACTTCAGTTTCCGTTTAGATAGCCATACGTATGGTGTATTGTCCTCCATTAATTTGAAGATTGTTTACACATTTTTGCGAACAAATCAGTCTGCTGTAAACTAACAATTTACAAAGATTAAGATATGGTATTAAAATGGGGAGGGAGAATGAGACAAAAGGAAAGGTGAATGCAAGGCACAGCTCTGTTTGTTTTATAGTCCAAGAACAATTCAATTTACTTTCTTAGCAAAATCTAATTAGCTTCTCCAGGTCATTGAAATGCTATAGAGGCTGTCCTTTGCTACGAAAGGATAGGCTTGTGATTCAAGGTGATTTTGATTGAAAATAAAACTTACAAAGCTAACCAGTGCTTTTGTTTTTGGTACAAGCTCTATGCTCAACTCACAAATCAGATTCTTGGGGAAATTGGAAATGAATTTCATTCTAAAAAGTTTCCTGTGCTAGACAAACAATCTGGTGCATGTGGAACTACTCCTTCATCTTCTTATCTTACTCAGTGCATCAGTAATTCAATATGGCAATAATTTCTGAACATTCTGCCTTCTGGAAATCCTAGTCTACTTTAGTGCTGTGCCAAAATCTAATCCTCTGATTTCTCAAGTTTTCTTTAACTGCTATAAAATAGGTTACCATTTCTCTGCCTCATTTTCAGCACACTTTAAAATTTCTTCAGAATTTCTGTAGGCACCAACTTTTGAGCTTTTCTCACCAGTACAAGGTAGTCACGGTGTGTGTGTGTGTGTGTGTGTGCGCGCGCGTGCACACACACACACACACATTTTTCTCACCCAAAAACATTTCCCCAGCATCTGTTAGCCTTCTTGGCTGCCTACACTTCCTAAACTGAAAATGTCCTATGGGGGGGGGGTGAATTACTTCATGATGTCACCCCCTGGTTTTTCATTAATGTGTGAGCAGCTAAGAAGGCCTCAGTGTGCAGACCTTGATTTGTATAATGAAAGAATGGGCATTCACATTCTCCAGCTAGTGCAAAAGTGTCAAAATCACTGCCTCTCACTAATGAGAGATTTCCCCTCTCCTTTGATAATTTCCAAATGTGTTTTCTTTCCCCATTAATTGATAGAGAATAAATGGGAGCAGGGAACTGGAATAAACTTTTAGCATAATGCTGTCAGTTGCAGAACCCCTGAGTGTAGTACAAGCTCCTAAGGAGTTTCTAAGACAGGGGTAGAAAGCCTTTGGGGATATAGCATCAGGTCTAGAAGCGCACAGAAAACTGGGGATAAAGCTACAGCTGGAGAATGGTAGCTGGGGGCAGATGGGAGTCTTTCTGACCCCTACCTGGAAACTCCTGAATTGTCCACATGCAAAGAGTGTGCTATATTACTGAATAATAGCTTTCTTTCCATTTATTTTACCCATTACTCAAGTAACTGTTATAAATTCCCTTATTAATTCCCTTATAGCACACATGGTATGAATTTGTTCAAGACATGTCCACCATTTGCAATTGTATGGAAGTCACCATCTCTTAATGATTTTGTCATCATGTCGATCCTCTAATGCCTTCAAAAAGCTGACATTCTGATCTGCCATCCATAAAAAGCAATCTTGTCTAGCATGGCCAATGGTCAGCAGGGATGGGAGAGAAATTTGATGGTTCACATTTAAAGGTGAACTTACCTAATTCTCACTTTCCAAAATGATACATGAACCAAAATACAGCCATCTTTTTCAATTCACACATCACTTAATTTTTTTAATACAAGACATGTACACAGAAATACATATACTAGTTCAAAGTGTATAGTGCAAAGTGCATAGCACACATATTAGCTAGTTTGCAAAAAAATGTATATAGAGGAAATTTTTGCATCCCAAGACAGGTGAATTTTCATGCAATGAAATGAGAAATTGAGAGAAACCAAACTTGATAGATTTGCCCTTCTCTAAGAGTCACAAATTATGGGTGATGTAGTCCAATAACATTTGGGAAGCTAGCTCTATATAACTGACTATCTACCATTGACTTCCATGGGGGAATTCCTCTAAAATATACAGAATCCCCCCCCTTAGCACCACTACCCCATCTCCACCCTCCTCAGTTATGATGATAGCATCACACCCTTAACAATCCCAGAACAGAAATGAAACTAACTACATCAAGGCAATGAGATATTTTCAATGGATTGCCTGTGCTCAGTGATAGTATTGTCCCTCTTTTGAACAGTCTTTGATGCATTCCAAGTTGCTTTAAAAAGCGACAGCAGCCCCCTAAGTCTGCTTGCCTATTGTCTCTGCACATCAAAAGGACTTTGGGAGCCTGTGAGAAATGAGAAACGAAATATACTGCCACCTTGACGGAAGTCTGGGGAACTTACAGTCATTCACGTCTCCTTTGGCAAAGGTTGAAGCTAGCTCTCACCCACACTAAGCTCAGACATTCAGGTTCCAAAATATCCTCCTGGTGCAGATTCGTTGTGCTTCAGCCTAGATTGTCTCTTGGTGTAACAACAAAGCCTTACATAAAATCAGATGGGAATGTACTCTTCTCCTCCCCTCCCCCCACCCCTTTAGGGCTATATCTTCTGAAATTCTGTTATGCACAGAATTTTTGCTCTCACTGGTGGGAGCAGGGCAGGAGTGTTGATGGTGGTTCATTAAATTCAGGTCAGGTTACCTGGGATGTTTGGGTTTTTTTGTCTCTTAAACGCCTACCTGTTACTATTTTTTGTCTGCCAGAGAGTTCCCTGCCAGAGGTTGTCTTGAAAAGTCGACACAGTGTGCCCTTACAGTGCCAAGCACAATAAATCATAACCTGCCTTCTGTGCTGGGAGCAGAATCCAGATAGTAGGGCTGGGCTGGTCTTGTGAAGGTTTTGGAAATGCACAAACAAATTAATTCTTCAGAGTTGCATCAAGACCTCTTGGTCAGGAAAGACTGTATTTTTCTGATGCACTTGCCCCCTGAAGCCAAAGTGGAAATGTCTGTCCGTGTGCATGTGCATGCTATGTAGCATAGATAGGGATCTGGATCTAGCTGGTGGGCATGATCCTTATCTCCCTGCAAGCCCCATGGGCCAAGTTTGACCCACCTGTCAACCAACTGATGTCAGATGGCCTGTTTTTGCCCACACAATATGAAATAAAACTGTGCTGGCACAGGCAATGTAGTCTCAGCAGCCACCAGATGATCCTCAGTGCTTGAAAAGCCAAATGTGCAGCATTTGCACTTGTATTGTATCAGGCACCTGAGTTGCTCACTCAGATAATGTGTGGTTCAAAGGACAACACTCCTTTTGCAAATGGATGTGCTTTATTGGATTAAGCTGCCAGTTTGCTTAGACTTCCCAGCTGGAGATTGAAAGTTGTCAACAGATTCAGTAATTTTTAAGTTCGATCCCATACGTGTCTACTAAGAAGCAAGTCGCATTAAGATAAAGTAGGGTTACTCCTCTCAGGTTAGGTGTTGTAGGATTACTACCCATGTTATCTTTGAACTGATTAATCAATGGCTAGCCATGCAATCTGCTATGTGTATGCTCAGAACTAAGGCCCACTGAGCTCAATGGGATTTACTCCCCAAGTGAGTGTATATGGAATGGCACTCTTAGTTGATTAAATGTAAAGCAGTAGCCAGACTACCCAAACTGAAATAGAGATGCATTTTCAGAACACCAGGAAAGTATAATACAGAGGGATGGTGATGGCACTGAAAGATAATGTTCTGCACTATTAAAATAACAAGCAGGGGCTACAGCAAAACATTGCAGCATGGATTGCTCATGTTCAGGGTTCAAACCAGGCAATAATTCCCTTTTCCTGGAATACCATATTGTTCTCCCTCACCCCAGTTTCTCCCCCTCCTGGACACTCAGTATTCTATGGCCACTGACCATGTTCAATCCTCATCAGGATTTTTTTATGATGGTGGTTTTGACCCCCTGGAGGTTTCTTTCTAATCTTTTTTCTAATCCTGAGGCCTGCAGGTATCTCCTACATGTGCATATTCAGTCCCCCTTTGGGCCATGCAAGCATGGCTTCCCTTCAAAAATTATGGGAGTTGTAGTTTGTTTAAAGGTATTCCCCCACCCAGAGCTATAATTCTCAGAGTGGTTTAACAATTAATCCCTTTTCACAAGGAGCTCTGGGAATTGTAGCTCTGTGTGGGGAGTGGCTCCCTAACAACTCTCAACCTTATTAACAAACTACACCCCCCCCCACAATTCTTAGGGGGGAGCCATGACTGCTTAAAGTTGCATCGTTGCTTCTTTAAATGTATGGTGTGAATGCGGTGAGAGTCTCAGAACAATTGGTTCCTCATAATACATTTCCAAAATGGAAGCAGATAAAGGGGGGTATCCTTTGTCAGGCTACAGAACTCACCCCCAGGACTCTGGAATAGAGCCCACCTAGTGGGTTGATAGCTGGGACTAGCCATTTCCCAGTTTGCCCCTCCGCCCCCTAAGTCTCATCCAGGAGAAGCACACAGATCCAGCAAAGCGACTGCTGAGCGCCAGATGTTGTGACAAAAGCAAAGATTCAGAGGCATCAACAGGCAAGGTGGGCATCTTGCCAGATCCCTGCTCTCTTTGCCCTTCATGTCAGCTTCACACACCCCTCCCATTCTCCCAAAGCATGCTAGTGACAACAGGGTCCACCTCTCTCTCTCTTCCATACACACACACACTGCAACATTCAGACTGTGTGCCTTTGCTTCTGTCTGGCATGGTGCTTGTTCTGCTCTGTACAATTACGCTGCAGGCTGTTTACTGCTAAATGCAGTAACTGTTGATTTTCTTAATAATCGTTGTGGGTGAGGAATAAAAATACCTCACCGTGCAACAATAGCAACACCGACTACAAAAGGGAGATGGGCACGCAGGCTCCTGGAGATGGTGATAGCATGTTCCACACCTTTGCAATATGAGAGGAAGTCCTTGCTGAGCACTCACAGAGAGAACTGCAGGGATGCACAAGCCTCAGTGACACACTAATGGTGACATGCACAGGGCATTAGAAGGACCAGAATAGCAATATGCTCTTTCTGTAGCTATACAGAGGGAGCTTGTTTACACAATCAGGTGCCAAGTTACACCATTACTGTCTATAGTGCTCTGCTTAGTAGTAGAAGTTATTTCTGAAACGCTTGAGAGTTATTGCTAATGGGTGAGCTAGATGTACCAGTGAACTGAGTTATTAATATAAGCAGCTTCCTATGTTTATTTTATTTGCTCACTTGTTTAAAATTACTTATATACAACTATTCATAAAAAGGTCAAAGCGGATTACATAAAACCATTCACACACACAGACACACTTGTGTGCATGCACATAAACACACCAGGAATCAGCCATTATGGAAATAGGTATTCTTAATTGCTTGGATAAATTTGATGGAATATACAAGTTTTCAGCAGGTATTTAAAATTCAAAACACTTGCTGAAAGGTAATTCTGTGGTGACCAATGTAACACTAGTAAGCTTCCTTACATAATATCTTGTGTTTTAGCAAGTATTATTTAACTGCAACTTATTAACCAACTTGATCTTCTCTACAAAAACAATCAAGAAGAATGCCACAGGTAGTTTAAATGCTTCCGTTCTATTCTGTTTTAAAAGATGTGACCAATGTAACAGTTTTGCAGCCTCGAGAATTTACCTCTAACTTGGGTAAGTGTTTTCTCTAAAAGTATGAATTGTACAGTTGGAAGGCACCCCAAGGGTCATGTAGTCCAACTCCCTGTGATGCAGGAATATCAGCTAAATCATGCATGGTAGGTGGTCATCCAACCTCTGCATAAAAACCTTCAAGGAAAGAAAGTCCACCACTGTGGAACTCCTGTTGCTCTGTCCCAGCTCCTGCCAACCTAGCAGTTCGAAAGCACACCAGTGCAAGTAGATAAATAGATGCTGCTGTGGCAGGAAGGTAAATGGCGTTTCCGTGTGCTCTGGCACTCATCATGGTGTCCCATTGCACGAGAAGTGGTTTAGTCCTTCTGGCCACATGACCCAGAAAGCTGTCTGTGGACAAACGCCGGCTCCCTTGGCCTGAAAGCGAGATGAGCGCCACAACCCCATAGTCACCTTTGACTGGACTTAACCATCTTTTATCTTTACTGTCATAAAGTTCATACTGATGTTTAGTTGGAATATCCTTTCTTGTAACTTGAATCCATTGGTTTGGGCCCAGCAGTGGAAATATATTAAAAGAACTAATATTTCAAGGGCAATAGTCAAACTTATGGTAATGTTTACTGGAAACCCTGGGAAAAAATAGTTTTCAAAACAAAAGACCTGTGATCAGTGTAACGTAACCAATGTAACATGTAACAATTCATTTATAGGCACCCACAAACTAATGCCTCCTAAGAAAGAACCGTTGCATGTAACACTTTTATACGCATTCACAAGTTGCCTATGTGGGAAAACCTATGTGGGAAGCATTACTGCCCATGGGAATTTACACTTAGCTATGGCAACCCCTTGGTGATTTTTTTTTCAACCCCGCATTTATCATTTGCAGTGAAGACAAACGTCCCAGAAGTCCCCCCCCCCTTTTTAAAAAAAACCTTGAGAATGTCATACTCATAAATATCATATTGCATTGTCTGGCTAAAAACAACAACCCTTTCTTCTCAATTTCCTAGTCTCACACTCAACAATAACAATGTTGCCAGCTGACAACAGTACTTATGTAGCTGTTTCTGCTTCTGCGCTTTCTTCCAGGTTTATCACATTTACCACAGAGGCAATATTTCTGGTGTTTGTAGCGTTTATTTTAAATTAGGATGCAGCTGATCTCCATAAGCATTAAGTCCCCAATCCAGGCTCAGCTAGAGACACGCTGGTGTAAATTGATCATGCCAGTTCAACTGGTGCTTAGATGATTGAGCTCAAGCCAGCTGAGCTGAGACTAGTGTAAATCTGAAAAGGGGGCGTCTTCCAGGCATGCAGTGGGGACAAGACCACAGAGGGGCTTAGGCTGGATCTCAAGCGTGTTCAGCTCGGTCAAATGATCTGGCAACCCAGCATACAGTAGATCACAATTTTAAACATGTGTTTCCCCTTTTCCAAGCTTAGGCAGTGCAGCAGCCCCACTGCTGAATGGAGTTTGGACATGTTGTAAGTTTACTTTGGCTTAACTCACACCAGCTTGCTTTACACCAGTTTCTCTTGCATAATATTTTTGTTGTTGGCAACCATCTGTCTTGAGAGACAATGGGGTGCACCTCCAGGGATGATGAAGTCATACCCCTGCATTAGTGCATAGGATTGCTCCCCTAATAATTATTAAGGTTTAAGGGAAGAAATTACAACAGTCCGAAAAGAAGTTTAAATGTCACATGTGGCAACACATTTATGCTGTGCAAGTTTCACCATTGTTGTGTTATATTGATCACGAGAAATGTGGCATGCCAAACACATTTCAGTTAACATCATAATACATTTTCTTAATGCTGAGAATCTTAAAGAAGAAGATTCTCAGCATTAAGAAAATCAATAGAATCCCTCTATCATATCTTGTTTAATTGCCCCTTATACATTGTTCCCCGATCAAGGATCCTGAGTTCAATCATTCTGGAAATTGCTGCTAAACCACCTGAATTACATCTAGCTTATCTACTCCAGGACATTGACTCTTATAGAACATTACAGGTTGCTAGATTCCTGATTTCAGTTCTTTCATATAAAAGACTTCATGGAATGCTGCATGACTATTAAAAATCCAGTAAACTCTATGCACCATCTTGATCTTCAAGGCCATAACACGGTACATCTAGAGATTGTAAATAATGTGAAGGAGATTATGCGTTGAAATATTTTAGTTGATATTTTAGATTGTAAAATGCTATTTTATCTATTGATTTGTTTTACCTTGTGGGCTTATAGCCGAATAAAGTATTATCTATCAAAGAAGAAGGTTAAAACATATGGTCTGTGTGTTTTCTTTTTTCATTTACTGAAGAGTGGTGTGCATTTTTGTGACTAACAGAATGCTTGGCCAATGTAAGCTTCATTGTCTTAAGTTCCTTTGATCTTATTAGTTCGCCAAATGAGATAGCAAAACTATCACTGTGATACAGGGTCATCAACATGTTCTCTATTTTCTTGGAAAGTTTTCAACTGAACTTGTGGCGGGGGGTGGTGTGGTGGTGGTGGAACCAAAGAAATTCTGAGTCATCTCGCATGTCACATTTCTGGTTGTTTTACTTACATGTTTCCAGATCTTGAAACTTTGGAAGATTATCTTTAAAATGATATAGATCATGTGAGCTATGCATTAAAATGAAAAATGAATCTGTAGGTTGACATTTTAATATAATTATTCTGAATCTCTATTGGCAAAGTATTGCACAAGACAAGACCAATGAAACTAAAGGCTTAATTTCTTGTTGCTGTCAAATCAGTCTTGTGAACTTGTTGAATGACCAGTGTTGCTCCTTCAAGTATTCTCAGTGATGAAGCTGGGATGTAAGAGTTCAGGCAGTCCCTAAGCAGTTCAGGGCTTTGTAAATTAATACAAGGACCTTGAACCAGGCTCAATAGTCAATAAGCAGCCAATGCAGATGTTTAAATGGTTGTTGGCCAAATGCCCCCCATCAGCAGTCTATCTAGCCACCCAGTGTGGCTAGGGAAATTCAGCCAGATGGACAGGGTATAAATAAATTATTATTATTATTATTATTATTATTATTATTATTATTATTATTATTATTATCTGCACTAGATGGTTTGCTATATATGTTCCCAAGAGAGTCACCAACTTTCTCTGTAGACCAGACTGAGATAGATGGACCTATGGCTTCATTCTGGATAAGGTAGTTTCCTATAGTATTCTTCCAGTCTAAGGCCCTTTGCTAGATAGTTATCAATTAAACAACAGAACAACATAAGAAGCAAAAGCAATGTTTCACCCTTATATTCACTGAGTCTAGGATTTGCATGTGGAAATTCCAATTCAAGCAGATTTTAAAAAGTTCAAGCAAGCATTTGAATAGGGTTGAGATGGGGAATCCAAAATGAATATTGGCAGGAAGTTGGCACTTTCAAATTGCGCTGTTTTCCACCTGTGCACACATTTGCTCCCCCACCCAGTTCTCACTGCAACATTCAAAATGGAGCCAAAATAGGATTCTGGGCCAATTGTTGTATCCAATGCAAAGACGCAGCACCAAGCTCTCCCACCAACCCACCACCAGCATTTCTTTTCTTTCTGTGCTTTTTATGTTGTGAAAGATTACTGGCTAGACAGCAGGTTTCAGAGCCCTAAGAGAACCTGCTAGGTCTGTCAGCTGCTTAAGCTGCAGTGAGAGAATGCCAAGGCTCAGAAGTTCTCTATGGTCCAATGAAGCAGGTTACAGTTCATCCTTGTGCATTTTCAATAAGTAAACTGTTTTTCCCCCCCATCAGTTGATCCAGTGGAGAAAGATGTTAAAATATTCCACAGGGCAATATAGGGATCAATCTGCACCCTCCCTGACACATGACTAAAGCAAACATATGGCCCAGAAACTCTCTCCAATGCTGTTTTAAGCATTCAAGTTCCTTTAAGCCCAAAACAGCTATGGGTCCCTTGGCTATGAACACTCGAAATGCAATGTGCCAGCAGTCAAAGTTTACTGTGAAAGGGTAAAGAAAAATGATTAATTTAGGCTACTTATCTTAGATGAGATCCCATTCCATTGTATTTTACATGAACAGAAGCAAAAGAGAACATGGACCTGCTACCCTCAACAGCTGCATGAAGGAATGTGAGATTGAGGAGAAAAACTAAGTGATTGCTTAATTTCTCTCTTCAATACCATCACTGTACAAGGAGTGCAGAAGTCCTCATGGGGCCCTCAGGGACATGGAGTTTCTCCATACAAACAAATATTGCATTGCTCCAAGGCTCAGTGCCCTAAGTACAGGGCAGCTTCCTGTTCAGGTGCTCCTTTGCATTTGATTACCCCATCTCAAGTCTAACCTGTGCAGGGAATTCTTTGCATAGGCCAGCCTGTCAACTCTGCATCTTAGTTGTGGTGGAAAAGGATCATCATATAGGGCTGCTGTTGCACAGAATAGTGAACTAACATACACGAAAGATGAAAACATTAAACTCCTTTTTAAACAGTTTTAACAGACATGTCCTCTTGCCTAACTGAAGAGGGATGAATCATAGATCAGTGGTAGAGTACATGGTGTTTTTGTTTCTGCATGCAAAAGATCCCAGGTTCAGTCACTGACATCTCCAAGTAAAAAGAATAAGGGTAATGAGAAAGTCCTATGCCTGTAGAGCCAGTATGTGCCAGAGTAGACAATATTTAGCTTGAACTTTAGACCTGAGGTAGGAATATGGCCCACCATACCTCTTCATCTGGTCCTTTTAATACCCCCCCAGACCCTCCCTGGTCCATGCTTTACACTCTGTATTTTTGCCTGAATGGAATGTGCCCTTGAACTCTGATACTGACTCTTGCTTGTCTGAACGGATAACAGAGTGGGGTGCATGAGTGTCTGTGGAAACTAGTCTAAAGCAGAAAGGTGAAATTTTCATTTGCTCCTCTGCTCGCTTTTGCCTCTGGCCTTATCCACCATGGACATGTGGCCATTGGAAGATTGCCCAGAAAGGAATGCAGCCCTCCAACTGAATAGATTCCCCAATCTGGGCTAGATGATCAAATATGAAGTTATGTGAACTTTCTTAACTGTGAGCATCTCTCACATGCTGGCAGCAGGCAGCAGGTAAAGTATGGTCCTCTTCCACCTCTTGTCTTTTGACTTCACAGATATTTGCTGCAGTGAGAGCAGAAGTCACAGCTGAGCTCAGTGGGAGTGGCCTCCTAGGATGCCATAGCATTGCAGACCAAGACTGTGTTCCTCAAGCTTCACGTGCCTTCAGAAATGCCCTGGTGAAAGGCCAAAATTTGGTACCCCCCCCCCAACCACTTGCCTTCCGTTCTGCTCAATTCCCTATGTCATAGTTGTGATACCCTGCAGTGCCCCACTAGGCTTGGAGCCCAGTGTGGTGGAACTGGCTGTGCTGCCCTTAATCTGCCACTGCTCACAATGGTCAGCTTGGTGTTTTGGTGAACTTGCAAGCAGCGTTTGTTTTCATCATCTGATATTATTCCCTGGTATTTTGTACCTGTATGTGAAAGTTCCACATAGCCAACCCATCTAGAATTTGTCTAGTACTCTTTGTTAATGCCAGCTAAGCAAGTGACCATCATCACACCTTGAACCTAGGACCATGTCATATGAAGAATTTTCTATTGTCTGTGTACTGATATGCTTTAATAGTGCATCAGAGGAATTACAACTCCAGTTCTAATGGAACTTTAAAATGCACAGAGCTTTACCAAAGCCACACTGGTGTAAGATACACAGGTTACATTATCCAGAGCAGCCCAAATAACATCTGAATAATCGCTGTTGAAAATCAGTTTCTGGACTAGGTGGGCTGTTGGTCTGATTTAGCAGGGATTTGGGTGACTTACAACAGCCTTTAGAATCATACTAATATATAGAAAGGCAGCAATTCAAAATCACACACACACACACACACACACACACACACCCCTTCCCAGAAGCAGTGTGTAAGGAACCACCTAATGTTTGGTGAGATAAGAATGGTTTCAGATGGTGCTTGAAGATTACCAGTGTTTTATGTATTGTAGTGTTGCACCGAGATCATATTTATATCCCTTAGATGCAGACAGTGCTTTTTTTCTAGGGGTACTGAGGGGTATGCAGTGCTCCCCTACAAAAGAAAATAAATGTTAAAAGCGTGGCACTTACTTTAACAGCTTCACAATGATTACTGGCACCCTTTTTTTCTTAAAGAAAAAAGAAAAGAGCACTGGGTTCAATTAATGGAAATCACCAGTATAATTAATCTAGGTTTTCAGGCAGCATCTCTGTTTGTGGTGGATTTGGCTTCGTTTTGGGTATTAAGGACTGCTTCAATTCACTCATGACACAGTAGTAAAACCTAGGTATGCCACCAAATGTACACTTGGCAGATAGGGGCATTTATCTGTGTAAGAGAAATGTTTTCTGTTTGCCTTATTTGGTGTACACTAAATATTTTTGGTGTTTATCATAATGTACGGCATACCATGATGTGTGCATTGGTCATGATAAACATCCAGGGCGGAGAGTGATGCTAAGTAAACACTCAAACTGTTAATGATGCATCAAGTACTACAAAAGGTCAGTGACAGAGTCCATATCTAGAAGATTTTGGGCTGTACATACATAGCAAAATATTTCAATGCTGTGTGCTGAGCCAGACCATTGGTCTATCTAGCTCAGTGCTGCCCTCACTAACTGGCAGCAGTTCTCAAGGATTTGAGGCACAACTCTCTCTCAGCCCTACGTAGAGTTGCTGAATCTGGATTCTTCTTCATGCAAAGCAGATGTTGTACTACCGAGCTATGGTATTCCCAGATGGAACATAGGAAGCTGCCATATACTAAGTCAGACCAATGATCCTTCTAGCTCAGTATCATTTACACTGACTATCACCAACTCTCCAGGATTTCAGACAAGGATATTTCCCAGTCCTGCCTTTAGCTGTTGGTGAAGCACATCCACAGCCCCTGATTTCTCTACACTTGTAATCAGTGCTTTTTTCTGGGGGAATGCAGGGGTATGCATACCCCTAAGCATTCTGTGAATCTAAGTTTGGCCTCATTGAGGGGCAGTATTTCAATTTGAGTAGGAAAATGAGAGTACCTCTAAACATTGTGTGTGTGTGTGTGTGTGTGTGTGTGTGTGTTTAAAGGGGGGGAAACACTGCTTGCAATGATGTTCTGCCTCATCAATCAGTCAAAAGGCTAGCTGGTGCTAGGTTGTATGGATTATGTATGTGTTGCGCAGACATACATTATTTCAAACTGTTGTAAGCTTCCCAGTGGTTCTTTAGGCCAAAAGGTGGGATATGATTCTTCCGAATGAATGGATAAATGATTTATGTGTGAACTGACTCAATCAAACAGCATTTGGGATGATGGAAGTTGAAAGGAAAACTCTTTCTGCAGAGGTAGAGATCTGTGATAGCCCATTCATACTGATCTCTTCTAGCCAACAGCAGGAGAATGTTGACAATGGCAAGGTGTGTGTTGGGGGGGGGACTGAAGATGGAAAATAACTGGGAAAGAGAAATAAGAGACTGGCAATAATGGAAGGATGAAGGAGGAGGTAGCATGGTGTAGCAATAAAATGGATAGTCAAAAGTTACAGGTTAGAAGAAAGTAAGGACTTACACCCACGATGCAGCATAGTTCATTTATGGAATTTGCCAAGATGTTGTGATGGCTAGGCATTGATGTAGAGGCCTTAAAAGGGACATTGGACAGACACATGGAAGATAGACCTTGGCCAGTGACCATTTACCACCATACTTAATGGAGACTTTAGATTCATTGGCAGTGGTACCACTGAGTCCCAGGAGCTGAGGGACAGCAGCTACTGCATTCACGCCCTGCTTGTGGGCTTGCTGGAGGGAAGGAGTGATAGCTCAAAGTGGTAGAGCATCTGTTTTGAATGGAGAATCATAGAATCGTAGGATTGTAGAGTTGGAAGGTACCCAAGGGTCATCTAGTCCAATGCCGGAAAGTCCCAGGCTCGGTCCCCAGAGAAGGTCTCAGCATCGCCTGGTAGGGCTGCGGAGAAGAGGCGCCCCCCCGCCTGAAACCCTGGAGAACTTGGTTTTAGTGGCGGAGATGCCGAGCTAGATGGACTAATGCTCTGATTCAGTATAAGACACCTCCTGTCGTTCCTATCTGGGTGGCTATTGTGGGGGAAAGAGATCTGTCCCTTTGATCTGATCCAGCGAAGCGATTCTTTAGGCTCTTTGAAGAGCCGCGATCGAATTCTGCCAACAGCACAGAAGTGGAGTTGGGGCGGGTGCTGGGGTTCTTCCCCCGTCACGCTCAGAGTCCATAATTCGCTTTCATTGCCTTTCTCCTCCCTTCCCGGAGGAGGGTGAGTGCGCGCGTATCATGGTCCACAAGAGTGAAGGAGACCCTGGAGCCTTGGAAGAGCTCAGTCGTTTGTGCCAGTCTGGAAGAGCGACAGGAGTGGGGGGGGGGAGGGGGAATCTAGCCTTTATTTTTATTATTAATATATTTTTAACCAAACAAACAAAAAAAAGAGTCTCCGCCCCGTGTTTCCCCGGCTGCCCCAGCAACACCATCCCCGCGCGTGACGTCAGCCCCCAGCTCGGTCCAAGGCGAGCCTGCCAAAAGGCTGCCCATTCAAAGTGCTTTGGCAGCCGTCGGAGCTGGAGAGCGAGAAGCGAGCGCTGCTGCCTGCTTCTCCCGGTTGCCCACGCCTCGTCTACCGTTTCCTCCCAGCCTTGCCTATCCCAGCAGTCGATTCAGCAGGGGAGGCTTTGCAAAGGTCCCGCTGAGCATCCCCCGGAGAGAGAGTCACAGAGGAGGGGAAAAAACCATCCCGTCTGTGGTCCTTCCTTACCTTCTTGCAAGGCGCTCTTTTCGCTTCCTCCGGCTCCCAGGCGAGGATGCTGAAGGCGTCGTGGCTGCGCGAAGAGGCGAAGGAGGGCAGGCTCCGCTCCTCCTGATGAGTGAGTACCGCAGCCCTTGGCTCTGGCGCCAGCATGCCTGCCTCCTTCAACGCCCCCCCCCCCAACCCGCTTCCGCCTCGGCTCTTTTCACCCGAAGCTGCTAGAGGGGTTTTTTTTAGGAGAGGGGATTTTTTTGGGGTGGCGGTGTATTATTTCTGTAGTATTCCTGACCTTGCGAAAACCAACATAAGTGGAGAAGGACAAGGGATCTGAGGGAGATGTGGGGCGGTGGAGAGCTAGAAGGGGTCTCAAGTCGTATTTGATCTCCCCACAACCCGTTTTCTCTGCGGAAGAGAAGCCAGGCAGTGGTTCAAAGGAAGCGCAGGGCACTGGAGAGTTCAGGAGGACAAATGATTTTGGAGGGGAGAGGCACGGGGAGGGGGGGGAGTTCAGTTTTGGGAGTCTGGAGCTGACTTTGGTCCCTTCAGCTTTCTCCTTCCCCCATGGTGTGAGGATGCTTCAATTGTACAGAAAGGGGGGGAGGAGAGTTTAGGGGTGCAGAGTTCTCAAATGCTTAGATTTTGTCGGGATTCTCAGATGTCTGATTTTCTTTAAACAATTACAGTATTTATTTATTGAAGAGGTGGAAGAGGATATGATGCTTCCTTTGGATTTCCCCTTCCCTGAACTAGAGGTGCAAAAATAATAATGCTGGAATAGGTTTTAGAAAAGATTGAGTGAAGAGAGCAAAGAAGGTCAAAAGGTTTACAGCAGCAAGGTCTACAGTCATCAAACATGTGGTGAGAGAAGTGGAGTGGACTTCAGTTCCCACCCCCAATAACCATCTATGTCAGGTAATTTAAGGCTGTGCTGAAATCCTATTGAAATTTTGGAGGGAGAGAGTTAAGAACAAAAGGTTCCTGGGTCTGCAAGGTTCATAGAACATTTTTTAAAGTGTTTGTGGGGGGACATCAATTCCATTATACTCACGTACCTCCTTCCAACCTTCCTATTGGGTAAACTAGGAAGTAATTGAATTATATACAAAGAAGAAGGAGGAAAGAAGAGTGAGACAGACAGATTGAAAGAAAGAGGCAAGATTTCTTTTCTCTGATTAATTTTTTCCCTGCTCTTCTGGAAGATGACAGGACCCAACCAAGGCGTTGGTTACAGCTCTTGATGAGTTGATGGGACTGGTAGCAAGTGATCGGGATGGAAATTATGGGGCTGAGAGTCTACTCCACAGCACTGAGAGCTTTTGATTGCTGTGAAAATGTGGGAGGCGGAAAGAAGCAGGCAGGGCTAGCTGGGTAAAGCTGTGGGGGATGAGCGCAGCTCCTGCCTTGGACAAAAGTGGCAAGGGAGGGGTGGGGAGTGCATGGATTTTCAGGGGAGGGTGAAAGAGGAAAAGCAGAAAGGAACTCCAGAGAACTGTCAGGTCAGGAAGTATTGCTATAATAATACAACCTGGCTGATGGAGGGTAGAGAGCAGGGATGCTAGAGTTAAGTAGGACATGGGGCTGTTAGCAAGCTAATGCTTCCCACATCTTTCTGATCCCCTTCCCAGGAGTTCAGGGGTGGTGGGCAGAGCTGGCAGAGAACAGAAGACCAAATAATAGAGGGAACAGACTGTAAGCCTGTGGAATCAAGGTGATGGGAGTCAGGAACCAAGAAGATGACAGGGGACATGTGAAAGGTGGCAGGGGCCCTCTTGTTGAAAGGAGGCCCTGAAATGCATGCCAAGTTTAGCACACAGAGCTGTTGAATTTTCTACCTTGCCAGCTGGCCATTGCCAGTGTTGTTGTTGTTTAACCGGGGTTCTGATTTCCTCCCTCCACACTTCCCTCCAGGTTTGCCTGTCCACGCAGAAGCTGGGCTGGACGGAGCATAAAGATGCTGAAGGGTGCTTGGCTGCTCAGTGTCTTCACAGTGGCTGGGATCTGGCCGACAGAGAGCCGCAAGCCTGCCAAAGACATTTGCAGCAAGAGCCGCTGCCCTTGCGAGGAGAAGGAGAACGTGCTGAACATTAATTGCGAAAACAAGGGATTTACGACTGTCAGCCTCCTCGTGCCGCCACCATCCAAGATCTGCCAGCTCTTCCTCAATGGCAATGCCTTCACTCGCCTCTACCCAAATGAGTTTGTCAACTACTCCAACGCGGTGACCCTGCACCTGGGCAACAACGACATGCAGGAGATCCGAGCTGGGGCCTTTGTAGGCCTTCGGACCCTTAAGAGGCTACACCTCAACAACAACAAGCTGGAAACCCTCCGAGAGGACACTTTCCTAGGCTTGGAGAGCCTGGAGTACCTTCAGGCTGACTACAACTACATCAGCGCCATCGAGGCTGGGGCTTTCAGCAAGCTCAACAAACTGAAAGTCTTGATCCTGAATGACAACCTCTTATTGTCACTCCCCAGCAACGTGTTCCGTTTTGTCCTGCTAACTCATTTGGACCTCAGAGGGAACAGGCTGAAGATGATGCCATTTGCTGGAGTCCTGGAACACATTGGAGGCATCATGGAAATCCAGCTGGAGGAGAATCCATGGAACTGTACCTGTGACCTCCTGCCTCTCAAGGCTTGGCTGGACACCATCACTGTCTTTGTAGGGGAGATAGTCTGTGAGACCCCGTTCCGGTTGCATGGCAAAGATGTCACACAACTCACAAGGCAGGATCTTTGCCCACGAAAAAGTGCAGGTGACTCCAACCAGAAGGAGAAGCATTCCTCACACTCTGACACACATGCCCAGAGATTTCCCCCAACAACTAATTCAGCCGTTGGTGCCACCAGAGCCCCGAAATCCAGTCGCCCACCCAAAACAAGGAATCGCCCAACTCCACGGGTCACAGTGTCTAAAGACAGGCAGATCTTTGGGCCTATCATGGTTTACCAGACCAAGTCCCCTGTGCCACTCACTTGCCCAAATGGCTGCGTCTGCACTTCTCAAAGCTCTGACAGTGGGTTGAATGTCAACTGCCAAGAGAAAAAAATTGGCAACATCTCTGATCTCCACCCAAGGCCCAGCAATCCAAAGAAACTCTATCTCACAAGTAATTACTTGCAAACTGTCTACAAAACAGATCTCTTGGAATACAGCTCATTGGATTTGTTGCATTTGGGAAACAACAGGATTGCAGTGATTCAAGAAGGTGCCTTCTCTAACCTCACCAGTTTACGCCGACTCTATCTCAATGGTAATTACCTTGAGATCCTGTACCCTTCCATGTTTGAAGGGTTGTATAGCCTGCAGTACCTCTATTTAGAGTATAACGTTATCAAGGATATCCTGCCACGTACCTTTGATGCCCTGGGGAACCTTCACCTGTTATTTCTGAACAACAATCTGCTGAGGTCCCTGCCTGACAATGTGTTTGGGGGCACAACCCTGACCAGACTCAACCTGAGGAACAACCATTTCTCATACTTGCCAGTGCGAGGGGTCCTTGACCAGCTTTCAGCTCTGATTCAGATTGACCTCCAAGAAAACCCTTGGGATTGTACTTGCGACATCATGGGGCTGAGGAACTGGATTGAAAGAGTCACAGAGCAAAACAACCAGCAGCTGGGGACCCCCGTTGTTATTAATGAAGTCATCTGTGACTCTCCAACCAAGCATGCTGGAGCACATCTCAAGACCTTAAGCAAGGAGGCCATCTGCCCTGAGAACCCCAATCTGTTAGATTCTTCTTTTCTGCTGCCAAATCTGAACACAGACATACCACAGGCCTTCAGTATTTTTCCCAGCTCCTATCCAGAAATACGTACTGAAGTCCCTCTTTCTGTCTTAATTTTGGGCCTTCTGGTCGTGTTTATTTTGTCTGTCTGTTTCGGGGCTGGTCTATTTGTCTTTGTTCTCAAACGTCGCAAGAGTATGCCAAGCGTTCCCAGCAGTGCCAACAATCTTGACGTAAGCTCCTTCCAGTTGCAGTATGGGTGCTACAATAGCGAGGCGCACGATAAAGCAGAAGGGCATGTGTATAATTATATCCCACCTCCTGTCGGCCAGATGTGCCAGAACCCCATCTACATGCAGAAAGAAGGAGACCCAGTGGCTTACTATAGGAATCTCCATGAGTACAGCTACAGTAATCTCGAGCCTAAGAAAGAGGACTCTGCCAGCCTAGCATTTACAATCACTGCAGCAGAAATGCTGGAGAAACAGGGCTTTTCGAGGGAACCGGAGCTGCTGTATCAAAACATAGTGGAGAGGGTCAAGGAGCTGCCCAGTGGAAGCCTGGTCCATTATAACTTTTGCACCCTCCCCAAAAGACAGTTCACACCTTCCTATGAGTCAAGGCGACAAAACCAGGACAGAATAAATAAAACAGTTTTGTACGGGACTCCCCGGAAATATTTTTCAGAGCAATCCAAACCTGAACTTCCTTTATTGCAAGAGAAACTACAGACTGAACCAGACTACCTCGAAGTTCTGGAAAAACAAACTGCCATAAGTCAGCTGTGAAGTGGAGCCAGGGTTGGGGAAGGCTGGGCTGAGGATTCATTTGCTGGGGGAGAAGTCTTTTTTTAAAAAAGAGAAAGAAAGAAATGAAAGAAAGAAAGAGAGAAAGAAAGAAAGAAAGAAAGAAAGAAAGAAAGAAAGAAAGAAAGAAGGAAACACTAACCCAATTCCGAACTTGACAGACCAAGGCAATGTGTCAAATCCTCAAGAGTTTCCACATTTTAAATTCTCAAACAACTCTTCTACAACGCCAGGGCTATGATGGGTGCTTTTCTTTTTCTGCTATGTCCCTTTTAAGTTATTGCTTGGATTTCTCCACATCCCATCCCTCAGCCCTTTGGGAACTGAGGCTGAACCTTAATGTTTTTACTGGAGCAGTTTTGCCTACATTTCTTTCTGGGATGGGGGTGGGGACATAGGACAGTGAAAGGATGCTGGGGGGAAGTTTCCCCCCTCCCATACACTTGAAAGGGAATAGATATTCTCCAAGAATTCTCTCCTCCCCAGACTTAGACCGTTTCTTCTCTCCCCCCCCCTTTTTTGTAAATAATATTGTCAGTACAGCTCTTTCAATTACCAAGTGCAGCCACAGGGCGTCACTTCTTTTTTCCTTTCCCTTTTTGGCATTAAAGTGCCTTTGCACTTTAAGTACCTTATTACTTAAGTGTTGCGCTTAGCTTTGAGAAACCTGAATCTATTTTAATGTGTTGTGTAATTTTTTCTTTTTGAAATTATTTTAAAAAGAAGGAAATGTAAAAAATAGATCTCTTACGTGTCAGCTGCATTCAGCTGAAAGGGGCTGCTGTTTCACTGACAGCAAAAATCAGCCCGTCTTTGTTAAGTGATTCTAGTTCAAAGGCTTTTAAAAAAATAGACTGAATTGTAAATTGTGTAAGTTTCACTCTTTCCCAGCCCCCATCAACAACTTCTCCCCTCCCCAAGTCAGGTTTGTTATTTTTTACCTGGAAGATTGCAATCAGCTAAAAAATTACCAGTGGGTTGGGGCACTCTGCTGCCCCAGTTGGGAGTGATAGTTCATTAATAAAAAGACATTTAACATGATAAGGACCCTATTCAACCAATATCCCATCTTCGCTACACTGCAGCTCCTAACACCATTGTAGTGTTCAGTGTTTTCATTTCCCCCCTCCCCAGGTTTTTTGCCTAATTAAGAGAACATTACTCTCTACCTGTAAATATTTTTTTCTGCAGTAAAATTAGATATTTTTATACGTTTAATGACAGGCGTTTACCTTACTCATGCTGGAGGATAAAATTTAAACTGCGGGGGAGGGGCATCTTCATCCCCCCTTTTCTTTCCAGGCATAATATTTTATTTATGCTAAGCATGTCTACCAGTAGGTATTTCCATATATCACCCTGAATAAGGAAAGTGCTTGTTTAATCTTGGACAACCTTGCAGAGGATTTTCAGCGTCTGGAGTAGAACTGGATTAAAATCCCTTTCCCTGCAGAAAACCTACGGAGTGTCCTGGGTCTAATTCCTTTGTGTTAGATTTTACTGAATCTAAATACGCACACCCTGTCATCCATACACATCAGAAAAATGACAAGGAATTAACATGTATCCAAGGCAGCAATTCTGTATTCCTGGGAGGGTATACCAGGGGTCAGTAGGTCTGCATCCAATGTTGGTCTTACTCAGAGCAGGCCCATTGAACTCAATGTACATGCCTAACTGTGGCCCACTAAATTCCCTAAGGAGAATTTAGTTGAACACCAACCTCCCCTAAGGATGTTCTGGGTTGATCTCTTTGAAGGGAAAGTGAGAGGTCTGCTTACAGAGACAAGAGATCTTACCTCAGCAGGCCTCTCTCCTCACCACTGCAGGATAGTAGAGGCAAAAGGGCTGGATCAGGGATCCTTTTCTCAAGGGCTGGATCAGGGATCCTTGTATCCAAAACCTTCCCATTTTCCCCACACACCTCTGAAAGCCTACACCAATTGCTCCAGTTAGAAATGCATGAAGAACACATAGATTCTCCCAGTACTGCCATGATGCTGTGTGCTGTTTGGAGAACTTGGGTCCTCCTGTCTCACTTTCCCACCTATACCAAATTATCTAGAACTAAGCCTCATTGAACTCAATGGGCTTTACTTTGGTGTTGCCTTGGCAAGACTTGTGCTGCTAATTGGACAGAAGAAATGACCAAATGCTTCAGAACATACTAAGCTGCCTCACAAGGAGTCAGACCATTGGTCCATCTACCTCAGTACTATCTACACTGTCAGCTCTCCGGGCTTTCTGACAGGGGGCATTCACAGCCTTCCATGGAGATGCTGGGGATTGAACCTGGGACCTTCTGCAGGGAAAGGAGATGCTCAGCAACACAACTTCCCAACTGCTAACTTTTGCTTCTCATGGTGAGGGGTCAGATACAGCTATAGATAGATATAGGTGTCAGCTGGCGCAACAGTCCTCCCTACCCACTCCTCTCCCCACACATACCCTATGCATTTCCATATATGCTCTGGATGTTGGGGGGGGGGCATAGAGCAGATTTAGGATGTGCACGAGGAGGGAAGGGGAAAGTTCCATTCTGCAAGCAGAAATCCTTGCACTGAGGGAATACATTCGTAATTCTACAACTCAATAGTAACAAACTGCTATTATCCCTGCCATCAGCCTTACAATGTATAAAGACAGACCCACAAGGAAAGGACAGTGGATGGAAAAGCTAGAGGAGGGTGATCAGTTTCCCAGCGACATAACACATCATTGAGCTATAGGAGAGCATCCAGTCCTACGCCAGGTTGATCTTCCCTTGCTGGTGTTGCTGCCTGAGTAGCAGTTGGTGGCTCTTGTTCCTTTGTATGGCATATGTAACTGGGGTGTGTGCTACAACCCAAATGTCAGCATCTATTACATTTTGTTGATTCCCGTAAGAGAGAGTCACACATTTGCTTAATTCTCCCAATAACATCAAAGGGTTCTGTTGGTAGGGATGTGGAAATCCAGATGCCCATCACCTCTAGCACCTGAAAAATTGGCTGTGGTGCCACAGTCACTGCTGAGAACAGGAAGCAGGTATGCCCTCCTCCAAGAGTGTTGCTAGGTTTTTAAAAGTCTCATTTCTCCCCCTTCTCCTTCCCAATGACTTGCTCTTATTTACAACAAAACCAGCCTTGTTCTGGTCCCTTGTGTATATTTGCTGCAGATTTGCCCATGATACAGATTCGCATAGAATGTGCATATGTAATGATATATACAAGTTAGGTCCCTGAGCAAACAGAGATGGTGAAGTATCTCTCTGGAAGCATGCTTTTCAGCATGCCCTGCAACTAAGGAGGGACAGAAATTCAATTCAGTTCACATTTAAAGGCGAACCTACATAATTCTTAACTTTCTGAAATGATACATGAACTGAAACTCAGCCATCCCTCAAAATTCACAGACCACTGAATTCTGCAATGCAGTTCTCCAATCAAGTAATGTGCACAGGTATGCATTATATTAGAGAAAACTGCTTTGCAAAAGTTTTCTGTGTTGGGCAAATTATATCTTTTTACAGAGCAATTCGCACTAAAATGCTGACAAATTTTCATGAGCAGGGGCAGTCATGAACTGCTGCAGAAATGTGGAGAACTGAATTTGATATTGGAAAAATGAGGAACCAAAATTGATAAGATACACCCGTCCATAGCTGCAGCCCAGTGATGCTGCTTTCTATTGTAAGGGCAATAATACTAGTACATGGGGACCCAGGGATCAGCACTTACTGTAAGTCCCAAACCTTTGACTTCCATCCCTTAACACTACTCTCCACCTTTTCTTGTGTGCTGTTCAGTGTGCAACCTGGTTGCCACATTCCCCTTGCTTCCATGTCCCTGTAGTCCCTGCAGTCCTGCCCACCTGTCAGATTTGGCCAGTGGTGGAGCCAAAAATGTTCTTCACCTCTGCACCAGTGGAAAAGTTCCCCAGTCAGATGCTGTGACTTCCTGAGCCCAGCACATCTCCATTAAGCACTGCCCAGGAGGAAGAGGGGGAGGGACTGAACACAGCCTGGGAACACAAACACTCTCTCTCCTTTTCCTGGCACACTCTTACCTCCATCTCTCAATCTTCCAAGGCGGCTCCTGCAAAATCTACACAAAATGCAAAACAAGCAAACAAAAGCCAGGAGGAGGCACCCTAATGCATGATAGAAATTTGTCCCTACATGTTTCAGGCTTGCTGTTCTCTATCAAGGGCAAACTTCTTACCACTCTGTAAAAACAAACAGGCAATATCTTCCTTTTACTCTCCTCTATCTTTACATAAGCAGGGACTCTATTTTCTATAGGATTTCTTATTTTCATCCTGTCAGCTCATTGTTTCTAGCTGCTTAAAAAACAAGTTGGGATAACTAACTCCAACATTTTGCAAACATATTTGCAGGAAAAAAATTAATATAAATTTTATTGGGGCCATTTTTTTTTAAAAAAAGCCTAATATCAGTCCTTCTTCTCCACATCTATGCTTTGGTTTGTATCTTCAGTTTAATCTTTTTTCCTGGCTGCTTCAAACACCTATTCATTTCCTTAGAACACAGAACCTCATGCAACTAACCAAAGCTTGACAATTCCTTATTAGGCTCTAAATCATATTTGCCTCCTTCTTAGCTGCAAACATAATTATGGAAGTCCCCCCAAACCTTCTTCTTCCCAACAAATTGCTCTTATTTACAACAAAACCAGTTTTGTTTTTGGTCCATTGTAAATCCTTATGCAACTGGAATGGTGCTCAGCATATAAAGTAGGGCAAGCCTTTCAATTCCTTATTAAAGCAATTGATGGCTTCTGAAAGGAGTCCACTGTTTCCTTTTCATAAATAGGTTACCGGACATAATAATCCTTTTATTATCATGTGGGTAGGGAACTGGACTCCGCTGGATGGAATTTTCAAGCTTTTGCAGTTACTGATTATATCTTATCTACCAACTGGGAACAATCTTAAGCCACGAGATTTTTTTTTATTATAAATGCTGGCAGTCAAAGCTGTTTTAATTGGAGTGGTGCCAACAGGAAGTAGCCTTATGTTAGGGCACAAAACACAGGCCTCGTGAGAGAGTCTGATTTATCAAGTGATCTTCTCATGGCTTAACGCGACATCTACATAAACACTCTCTTGAACATAACTTCTTCTTTGCATTTGGAGTCCAGAAGACCCTCCCCATTTGCAGCCCATTAGATTGACTTTAATAATGGAAGAGCTGGTTGGGGAAACAGTCCTCCAAACCCATATTGACTTCAAGAAGGAAAATAGTACCCCATTAGCAGAAGTTGGAGTACTGAACTGGAATGGCATCTGATCTTGAGTGAGCTCCTTGTTTGAGGACTTCTGAAAGCATCTGATGAGTGATTCTGTCCTTGGGTTTAACAAAACATACTTCTCACTTAAATAGTTTGAGAAAAACAGGTAGAGAATGGTTATATATATATATATATATATATATATATATATATATATATATGGCATTGGATAAGTCAGTTTTCTATATTTCTCCTTTCTGCATTTATTACTGTTGCTGTCTTATGAGAGCAATCCAATTTTACACAGAGAGTGTTTCAAGTAAACATTTATTTTTGCAAGAGGCATTGGTCTATTTATTTTCACTCCTGAAAAAAAATACTAATAATCTCAGGGCTAGTTTAAATCTTCACATAGCTTGCTGCAGTGTAAGCATGTTGAAGGCAATGAGACTTCTATGAATCAACTGAAAATGCAGAATAAAGTTGAGCAGGACATTTGAAGAAGGGGCTATATTTCATTTCTTCTTTTGGGTTAGGAAATACTTTTTCTTCAAATATGCTCTGGTATAAGTTATTCCCACCGCTACCACCCACACACCCACACATCAGCAACAGCTAACAATGCAGGCAGGATAGTGACAAAAAATTGTTGTTTGATAATACACTGTTCAACTACATCCATACAATACATTTAAAGCACTATGGTTCCACTTTAAAATAGGCATGGCTTCCTCACCAAATTTTGGGAGCTGTAGTTTGTTAAGTGTGCTGAGAGCTGTTAGGAGACCTTTATCCCACCCAGCCTCCCTGCTCACAGACCTACAATTATTAGAGTTGTCTAAGAATCAATCTCTCTTCACAGGAAACTCTGGGAATTGTAGCTCTCTGAGACGAATGGGGGCCTTCTAGGGCTGCCATATTTTGAAGAGCAAAAAAGAGGACACATTTGCCGACTTCTACTCTTAACAATGGATCACTTTGATGATTGTCATTTTAAATACCCCTACTATATGTTGGCTATAGAAGCTGTGATATATTGCTAGTAGCAATGTTTTTAACTTTCAATGACAAAATAATAATAATACATATTGCTCCTTCGCTTGCCGCATGAAAGTATTTGGGCTCATGTTCACATAAGTGTGCACAGAACATAAGTGTGCACAGAACAATTTATTAAATTGCTTAACATGTATGTACATATGGACTATCCTTAAGGGAAGGGGGGTGTTAACTCTTGCCCTTCCAGACTCCTTCATGAAGATCTTGTAGCTGAGCCAGCATCCTTTAGGTTTATCCACAAGAGAAGGGATTTATATAGGATGCATCTAGTTTAAGATGCTGCTCTGTTGTGATTCTCTGCTGCAGACCAGCTTAGCTGGGTGGCTTAGATCTGAGTCTGATGCACTGGAATTTTTTTTCTTGGGTTACTGTAAACAAACAAACAAAGTAAAAACAACAACAACACAATTGCCCAATTTTAAAAATCTAACTAGACAGAAGTTTTAATCTTGAAAAAGAGGATATGTCCTGGAAAATGAGGACACAACTCTCAGCACAATTAACAAACAGCACCCAGAATCTCGGGGGGGGGGCATATCTGTTTAAATGGTATCCTAGAGCTTTAAATGCCTGGTGTAAATGTAGCCATAATCTTCTTTCATTCCCATAACTACCACACACATACACATGTGCCATCAGCAACAGCGAAGAATGCAGACAGGATAGTGGCAAAGACTCAGTAATATGTTCTTGGTGAGACTAGGTTGACAGATTCTGATTATACTCAAGGTTAGTTCATGCAAATGGCAAATGAAATAATACAACTGTTCCTGGATGATACAAATTTAGACAGCAGGAATCGGAATACTTGGCTAAATATTCCCTATTGGAGAAACATTAAAAAAAAATCATAACCTAGGAAATTAGCATATCAGAGAGAAAACTAAGTTGGAACTCTCATCTCTTTTTCATTTTCACACACACACACGACTTTCAATCTATTTCTTGCAGTCCAAGATGGTACAACCAGGGACCCAGCAAACTCATATTAGGGTTGTGCATACATGCCCCCCATCTGATCTGGCACTTCACAGTGGCCCCGATCCAGCTTTGGGAGATCTGAGTCCAACCTGACCTGGATGTCTCCCACTACATGTTTAATCAGGAGGGAGAAGGAGATGCACATAGGGGGTCTGTGTGTCTTTGTCACCTTCCTTTTACTGCCAGACTGCCTCCTCTTCTGATGGTCCCATCCTGCTCTGGGTGGACTCAGCCATACCTAGGGCAATCCAGGACTGTGTCAGCACAATCCAACCAAATCCTAGGATCATAGGAAAAGAAAGATTTGATGGAGGGGGAGGGGCACCTCTGTAAGCAGAAATCCAGCCATTTTAGATATCATTCCTCTCTGGCCAGATCACCATTAGCCCCCACTGTTCTCAAAGGAAGGTCTGCTTTTAAGCTACAGTCCAACACCACTGATGGCTACTGAGAGAATTGCTAATGGAAGTTAGACCACTGAATGAATACCCTTTCCGACCATAGTGAAGAATCTCATTTTGAAGTAGTCTAACCTCTTCAGGTTCCCAAGCTAAGAAAAGGGCCAGGAAAGAGAATCCATAAGAAATATAATGAAGAAAAGAATCGGAAGAAATCAGACACCATTCTGCTATCTGCCTGTTCTTGCATTTCAAATCACATCCTCCCAACAAGGATTTGCAGTGGAGAAGTAGTACCCAGGCGTTTGGTATACACTGTAGCCTGGAATCCAGGAATTCTGGAAAATGTAATGCAGTCCATATTTTTAAGAAGTTGAGCAAATTTTCACTGCCTGAATTAATACAATGATAAGAAGGCAGTTCTGCTTCAGACTGCATACTTCTCTCAATTTTACAGCACAACTCTCAGCCTCCCCCCAAAAAAAAATGTACTTTAGGGAGAAATGCAGAAACATGAATGTTAGGTGGGAATGTATCAGGGAAATGCATATTTTAAGAAAATGCATAGTGTGTTGTACTTTTAGTGGTCAGTGTCTACAATTTAAATATGTGCTGCTGTTTTTAAAAGAGATGAAAATGGGCTGGAATGGACATATGATTGAACAGGTTTGCTGCTGACATGGACAGATCTAACTATCCCTAGTGTTTCTACCAGGGCACATTGAAGCCAAAACTACCAGTTCTTATTCATCCCTATTTATTTCAAGGTAAGGCTAACCTTCTCCCATAGACATCAATGTGATTTACAAGAATAGGAAATAACTTTCCATACCCTGCCACTTACAGCAATGTATACATTCCAGCTCAGAATAGGTTGTGGAATTAGATTTTTAAAAATGAACAATGCCTCAGACCCTGAAGAACCGCTGCCAATCAGGGGAGACAACTTTGAGCAAGACAGGCCAATCACCTGGTCACACCTCTGTGCTATAGCAGATGCTTTGTGCATAGTAAGTTGCAACTTCAATCCCCGGCAACACTATTTAAATCAGGGGTGGGAAACTGAATCTGCCTGACAGACCTACCCCACCAATCAGCTGATCATTGGAACTTGTAAAGTGACACACACAGAGCTTTACAGGTCCTGATGATCACCCACAATCTTCCTTTGGCTCTACCTCCCATAACTGAGGTCAGGTGCTTATGACATAAGGTTTATATGACATAATGGATAGAACAGGTGTGTGTAGTTTGGCCAAAATGTACTTGCAGGCCAAATGGAAAGACTTGGCAGGCCCTATTGGGCCACAAGCCAGAGATCCCCTACCCCTGATTGATTGATTGATTGATTGATTGATTGATTGATTGATTGATTCCTAACAAAGTTAGGATTTATCTGTGACTACTAACCTAGAGATATATATGCAGTCAGAATAGGAGTACTGGACAACAGTGCCTACATTTCGCCTTACACAGAGCATACATATCAGTTGATACCTCAACACATACTAGCCAAAAGATGAACCTGCCAATTGACTCCATATTATTATATGAGTATGTGAATGGGATCTGAATTGACTCATCCTCACACGCAAATGACAGATTCCTGCATTGCAGGGGGTCAGACTAGAAGATCCTTTGTGGTCCCTTCCAACTTTACAGTTCTGTGGTTCTATTATTGCTCCTGCATTCCAAAATCAAATACCTGCAAAATAAGCAGAATAAAAAATAGCAAAAATAAAAATAGCAAAAACAAACAAACATATCAGGAAAGAAGTGTACTAGTCTAGGCTTCTCTCTGGTATGAGTTTTCTATATGCAAGCATTTTTATTTTCTCCACACCCATCTTTGGGGTGGTGGTGCAGTAGAATATTCCATCAAGTTATCTCCTTCTTGCAAGCTGAAGTACTGTAGTCTCGAGCCCTTTGTAAAGCATGGCAGAAGCCTGGTAATTGACTGTTGTGGAAAACTTGCAGGGGCTCTTCAAGACTTGACAGATTAGCTGATGTTTGTGTGGGCCTTGCAATCTCTTCATGGATTGCTTTTTTTGCCTGAGCCAGGCTTTGACCTGCCCCATACCTGATAAAATTAGGTGTTGGTCAGGTGGCTGTGCAGAAATGGCCTTGCAGGTCAGATGGGTAAGACTGGTGGGTCTCATTAGGACTGTGGGCCAGAAATTCCTTACTCTTGGACCAAACACATGTTTACCTTCTCACTAAAGCCTTATTTGGGTGTTCAGTACCCATGGATACCATGTGAAGGGGTCCATTGGGAGCATGCAAGATTTACCCTAACCCTTGCCAACTCCCTGAGTATCAGCTAGCATCCCTTGCTGACATTTGACTCATTTGGTTTGAAATACGTATATCACTTCCAGGGGGCTGAAACCCTGATCCGTGGTTCCCAACCTTCTAGAACCCATGAGCACACTGAAGTGGGTCTCACTGAGCTGATCAGGAGTTGGCTAGGGAGCATTGGTAGCACTCAGGGAATAGTTGTGGAAGCCAGTGTAACCTCTGAGGCTTGAACCTGAGACAGAGACCTGAGTTTCTATTAAAAAAATCAAAATGGCATAAATAAAAGCTTTATTTCAAGAAAATTGACCTTCCCTTAGAATACAATTGCTGGATTTTCAAACTCTTCATGAGTGAAATGAGATAGTAAAAATGTTAATGAAACTTTTTTTGGAGTAATCACTGATACAGCTTGTGATTTTTTAAATTACCACTGCGGCACATTGCAAATGTCATTTAGCACTGGGGAGGGCAGGGCAAGAAGAAAGCTCTTTTACATCAAAAAGTATACCAGAAAACAAACAAACAACAAAATCTAGCTCTCTCTCACTCTCCCTCTCTCCCTCTCTCTCTCTCTCTCTCTCTCTCTCTCTCTCTCTTGCATGTGCATCAGTTCTTTGTTTTAAAAAGTGCATAGCGCAGATAGAGAAATGTAATACTTTCGAAAATGAGTTGTTAAGGGAGGAATCCTATGCACAATAAACTGGTATAAAGCAAGCTGCTGCAAATTAAGCTGGCATAAAGTCAAACCAGATCCAGCCTCCCTTCAACAGTGGGGTTGCTGCTGTTCTGCCTAAGCCTGGCAGAGTGAAAACAAACCTTAAAAATAGTTTTACACCAGGTTGCCAGGTCATGTGACTGAGCTGAAGAGATATAGAGTCCCGTCTAAATCCCTCCCTCTTTAGTCATGCCTAGGGCTGCCATATTTCAAAAAGTAAAACCAAGACACTCCCAAATTGTTGAGCTTGCCTTGCCTAAGATTCAGGACAAAGTGCCACCTTTTGGAAACCGCCCCCCTCCCCAGATGTCAATTCTTCCTTTGAAATCCCAGTAATATCTGGGGAAATCTGGACATATGGCAGCACTAGTCATGCCCTTTTTGGGGATTCATACCAGCCTCAGCTGAGCCAGCTTCAAATGAGCAGGCTGAATGAGAATGAGCAAGTTATGCTGATTTATCTTCAGCTGAGACAGGTTTGGGGAACCAGCTGAGCCTGGCTGGGCTGGGAATCAGCTAGCTGAGCTAGAGATCCTCTGCATCCTAAGCATATTACACGGATCCTGGTCTGAATGCACATGGCTGCAATACCTCAAGGACTGCCTCTCTCCATCTGAGCCTACCCAGACCCTGAGATCATCTTCAGAGGCCCTTCTTCGTATGCCTCCTCCATGAGAGGTCTGGAGGGTGGCAACACGAGAACGGGCCTTTTCTGCAGTGGCTCCATTTGTAGAATGCTCTCCCCAGGGAGGTTCAGCTGGTGCCTTCATTATATATATTTAGGTGCCAGGCAAAAATGTTCCTCTTTAACCAGGCCTTTGTCTGATGACATCCAATGCCCTTTTAGAATGTGTTGGGGAGGGGTGGATTATTGGGTTGTTCTTGTTTTTATTTTCAGTATATACATGGTGCTTTTATATTGTGATTTTATGTTGTGAATTGACCTGAGACCTGTGAGTATAGGGTGGTATACAATTTTTAACAACAACAACAACAAAACAACTGCTCATCCCAGCAATCTTGCTTTATGATTGCTGCCTACATCTATATTGATTATTGATCTGATTGTTTTTCTGATTAAGGAAAGCAGTCAGATATATTTAATTTCTAAATAAATAATCATCCAAGCCAATAAACCAGGTGAATTAGCCAGGTTGTTTTTTGTGTGTGTGTGTAGATATTTTCTGAATGAGAAGCATAAATTAACTTGCCTTAGCAAAAGTCATACAGAAGTATTTTAGCTGAAAATACGAGTATGCTTTGGGGTATCACAACACCTTCTGTTATAGAAAGGAGGAAATAATGGTTGTTCTGTAGGCATGCATTTTGCATGATTGCCATGGGGAGGAATGGTTTTTATGACTAGTTCATGTACAGCTCAGTAGTATGGGCTGAGCACATGCTCTGCATGCAGAAGTTCCCAGTGATTCAGTTTTCATCTCATCTCTAATTACAAGGATTTGGGCAGCAGCTCCAGAAATGACTCATGATAGAAGCTTCTATAACGGAATGGCAAAGCACATGCATTCTTAGGCTTATAGCAAGTGTATTTACCTACCCTTTCCCCACAAATCTGTGCTCAAAGTGGTTTACAGGCTACAATAATAGTGCATAACCTTACAAAGTAATCAAAGTTATAATGTCACTGCAACATAACATTAACAATTCAAGAATTAACCGCTCATTTAAATAAAAGTGAGCATAAAGGTCATTTAACAATATCCAAAACCTTTGCATCTCAAAGCCATTGTCATTATGATCTGGGCGGGAGCCAGGGCACCTTACATTTTTTTCATTAGCAAGTGCTAAACTATCAAAGGGTGGGGAAACAATCTCAAACCACTAACGTAATCCTTGCTTATAGTTCATTTTTCAGGATTTCATCTGGACACCCTCTTTCCATAGATGAACAGTGCATTGTTGCCCACTTTCTGATCCTGCTAATGAACCCTCTGCGTCTTGGGAAATGACACCGATCCATAATATGCTGCTTGACCTTGAAAGCTGAAGTCTTCCACATAAGCCGGTGGTGCCATTTGAGATGACTAAGATTAATTGCAGTTGTCTTTACATGAAATTGCCTTTGAAAATGATTATGAAATGTTTTTGCTGCCTGCGGCATATGGTGCTGTGGCTAGCAGAGAGGAATAAGCTTGGATTTGTGGCTTCACAAAAACCAGTCCTCATTTTGCACATGCCTTCCTCAGTTCCTGATTCTTATCTTCATTCCTAGAAATCATAGATCCTAATTTTAGTTTATAGTCTTCTTTAGAGAAGCTCCTATTTATTCCTTTTTAGAAACATGGCTTTTTAAAAAACAGACTTTCAGTGGATATTATTTTGGGGAGTTCATTGTAACTTCACACATACACAAAAAAGTGATTATCTTTTAGGGCCCAACCAAAACAAATCCTCAGATGAAAAGATGCCCTCACTTTGGGGTTGATCTGAAGCAGTACTTCTAATTTTTGTCCCTCTGATCTAGGAGAATGTAGTGATTGTGTCCCTTCCGCTTTCAGAACCCATCCAGAGTTGATTTTATTTGCCCTCACTTATGCTGTCAGAATATCAGCTTTGGCATTTTGTGACTATACCGTATATGCAGCATGATCGCTGGCTGCCTGTGGTCAGGAAGTTGAGGGGGTGGAGAACAAGGAGAAAGAAGGAAACCAGGTAGGTAACACAAAAATAGTAAAGCAGTTGTCCGGAGAGGTGAAGAGGCCCTTTAATTGCTATGTTGCAGCCCTGAGATGGTGAAACTTGAGTTTTGATCCTCCATGCCACAATAGAAAGCTCTGGCAGTTGCAGGAAGCCAGCGTTGAGGCAATTTGTTCCATCTCCTCTCAGCAGCAGGATTGCTGCTCAAGGTCCTGAACTTCTTGCTCCTATATCTGACCCATCTTCTTGCCCCTGTCCATGGTCCTGACCTCTTTCTAGTACAGTGGTAACTCTGGTTACATACTTAATTTGTTCCGGAGGTCTGTTCTTAACCTGAAACTGTTCTTAACCTGAAATACCACCGCCGCTGCACGATTTCTGTTCTCATCCTGAAGCAAAGTTCTTAACCCGAGGTAATATTTCTGGGTTAGTGGAGTCTGTAACCTGAGGTACTACTGTACAAAATTGGTTGGATATTAGCCCCACCCAACACTGCATCTTTTTTGAGCCATTGGTTTTTGCTGGTTATAGAGTTCGCTATAAATCAGGACCAGGGTAGGAATCAGGCAAATGCTGCACCCTCTCAGGATATCCCAAACCTCTCTCTGAATTAACAGCTTTCCTTTCCTTTCCTTTCAAGTCTGTAGCATTTCTGTTTGTACAGATATATGGGAAACACACACATATCATATTCTACTCAGTTGCTCACTGTCAATTGATACAATTATATAACTTTCAACATATGAAGGCTACCAGTACTGCAATTATTCCGCAATCCATTAAGCCTCCTCACAACAAGTTATCTTGCTTCAAACCTGAAATCAAGCAGAGATCTGTGGTGGAAGAAGAAGGGCCTTACTAAATCCACACGAGTCTCTCTCTTTTTTCATCTCTGCAACATGGGGAGTTGGGGTGTTTGCACCAAAAGCCCAGGCACTGACAGCTCTGTCTTTTCTTCATCTTCTTAATGGACAATCTTCCCATTTCAGACCCATTCATAATTTCATGGGTTCATTTCCCTTGTGCCAGAATGCTGGCAACAAAAATCTGTTTCTTTCATTCTATGCCCTTTCAAAAGAAGGAATGCAGCAATGTGTGTGTGTGTGTGTGTGTGTGTGTGTGTGTGTTTAGGGAGGAAGGGGGAGTCCTTTTTCATTCTAGAATTATACAAGCACAAGTCAGGAGTAATTGCAAATAGTTTTGATCATCCTTTGAAATCCTAGATTGAGCAGTTTTGCCACAGTCAAAGGCTTTCTCAGGAAACCTTTTGATTTTATTTTGCATTTGCTTAGAAAGCTTCTTTTCTTCTGTGCCTTATAGGCTTTTTAACTGTGCCAGTGGATGTTTGTTCTCTGAGATGCATTTCCATGAATGAAAGGCTAAAGCATCCCTCCCCCCATCTCCTTTTGACCAACATTTACTCAGTAAACAATCCAAATGGACTGTGGTGAGGTCTGTGTAAAATGCAACAAATATATTTAGCATCTGTTGTGAAACCTAAAAAATGCCAGGGAATGTGCAAACTTAAAACATTGTCAATAGGCTGCAAGTATCTAGTTTAGGATTTTGTCTTAATGGGATTAAAAATAGAGATTTGTATATTCCAAGCTAAACATTTTAAGTTCTCTATCAAAAAGCTGAAATTTGTAGTCTTTGTACATTTTGTAAAATGACTTATTATTATTTTATGTTATTATTATTAAAATCCATACAGCAATTGCTACTACTTTGTATAACATATTTTGCAAGTCAAAAAATGTCAAGAATCTAGGCTGGCATTGAAGTCCTTTCACCAACTGTCAGGGATTCTCATTTCTCTGGCTTCTGTGGGAGCTTCTAGACTGTCACGATTTTTGCGTGGGATTCCCTCACATACCTGCAAAATTAAATCTGCTGGAGAAGCCTTGCACAACAAATCCACTTTCTGAAAGGACTGGGCATTCTGCTATAAGGAAAGCAATCAGGAAAAATGTTGGGAAGTGTGGGATAACAATTGCTTGCCAGACAGAATGTAATCTGGCCTTCTGTAGCCTTCTGTAATCTAGCAAGCAAATAAGAACGAATGCTCATTAAATAGCCAATGTTGTTTACCCATCTGCACTATACATTTGAAGCATCATCAAACCACTTTAAACAGTCGTAGCTTCCCCAAAGAATTCTGGGAATTGCAGTTTGTTCAGGCTGCTGAGAGCTGTTAGGGGACTCCTATTTCCCTCACAGAACTACAATTTTCAGAATAGTTTAACAGTCAATCCCTCTTCTCAACAAACTCTGGAAATTGGAGCTTTGTAAGGGGAATAGAGATCTGCTAACAACTTTCAGCAGCCTGAACAAACAGCTCCGAGTATTCTTTGGAGAAAGTTATAATGTTTAAAGTGGTATGATACTGCATTAAGTGCATAATGTAGATGGGACCTTAATCTCCCTGAAAAGAAATCATAATGAATGTTCAGGTCATCTTGAAGCACCCCAAGGTTCTGCCAGGGAGACATTGCAGATGTAATGAAAAGACCTATGGACTTGAAAGCTGCTTAAAATGAAAGCAGAGGGTATACGATAGCTGCGCTTCCCTGCTAGAACCTCCAAACAAGCTCAAGGTCCATTTGTAGGAGAATGTAGGATAGTCAAGCTGGATAAATTTGCTGGAGTTCTGTGGCATTGGAGATACTGATTTTACTTCCCATAATGTTACACAAAACAAAAGCACTTTGGGATATTTTATGGGGAGTGATTCATCAATGGAAACAAGGAAGTAAACAAACAAATAAACCATGTATTTCCAGTACAGTCAAGACTTCCATGGAGTAAGTATGAAAAGGGCAGATTCCTAGAGATGGCACACTGACAAGATGTGGAGAAGACTTTTATTCAGTTGCATTTTCAAAGAGTGTAGGAGGGAAGGGTGTTTAGGAGAGAGTGGCTATAACTGAGCTCTGATTTGTGCCCCAAAGCCTTTCTTCTAGGTAGCACACTAGCTTATGAACAATTTAAAAGATATTTACCATATACTCTTGCCAGGAGTACCAACTCTTGGGTTCCAAGCCCTTTTGGGATGCCCAAATATTTTTGGGGTGGTGGCCATTTCCTCCCCCCAAGTCCAAAAAGCACAGAGGCAAAGCTCGCAGCTCTACCCCCAGATCCTCCTGACACCGATGTCACGCACACAACGTCGGCTCCCACGATCGCCCTCACAAGCCAGTACCTCTGAGTCTTGCAATCTCAGAATCTGGTGTATTGGTGGAGATGGTTGGGGAGAAGAACTCTGAGAAGGCCTGAAACCAGAAGAAAGAATCCAGAGGTTCATCAAAATACATTCTGTTCTCATTGTGGCTAACCAGTTGCCTCCATGAAGCCTTCAAGCAAGACCACAGAATACGTGTGGTTTCAAGCATCAGGTATTCTTGGGCAAACAGCCTCCAACAGCAGAAAAGAATATGGTAATCTATTATGCTTTGTTATTTTATTTTATTTTATTATTTTATTTTAAAATACCTTGTGGCTTGTGCAAAAGCCAGTATATAATAAATAAAATTCTGTCTCTCTACCTTGTGATCTTTTCTCCAGCCAAACTTTAGTCCTGTGGAGTTCTCTCACACTTTTAAGCTGCTAAACCTTTCTTGATAGTGACTTTTTGAATGTATTTCCCATGAAGAATTCCAAGTGACTCTAAACATCTTTATATGCTGCAGAGAGAATTTGAGGGTGGGCAAGATGTGTGTGTATGAGCATAACAGCCTCATTCTGTCATATTTGTTTGAAATGTATACTCGTAAATGAAAGTGCTATATTTCAACGGATAAAAATAAAATAAAATTAAGAAGAGTCCCTCAAACTGCTTCATTCCATGAATTCTTTGATAGAGCATCCATTGTCTCATAAATGGATATAATTATCTCAGATGCATGTTAATGTTAATGTTATTTTCTTTAATCATTTGTTTGAAAAGAAACTCTGCTTTATTGGGTCAATAAAGTTCTTTTGTACTGTGATGCTAATGGATTAATTTTCCTGAGAAATGCAAAGCATTCATGGGAAATTTTAAAAAGCTAATAATTGAGTGGCTGTGTGGAGTGAAAATGGCATCTTTTTACACAGCTCTGCTATTGTCAATCAATCAAACATCCATAAATGATATAACATAAAACATTTTATTCTATTATCAGTGGAGACTTATTTGGTTTTTCTATGTACTCCACACACAATCTTGATAAATTGCATTATTATTTTTTACTCCTGAAAAGCATTTCTTGAGAGACTGGTTTCATTCCAAAAAAAGAGAACATTCAGCCAAAAGGCCTAAATGGCGCTGAGATGGCAGGTTGCCATGGCAGCAAGAGAGGCAGTGCAGAAAAACCCTTGGTGCCGATTGGTGCTTTCCTAAGGAGGGAGGCAGAATTTGGTCCCTATTTAAGGAACAGTCTGCCTCCCCTCCAGCCTCTCCATTTGCAGCACCACCTGCCACCCCTCCCGGTCTCCCCGTGTGCTTCGGGGTCACCACTGGGGGGCCATGTAGGATCCCCCCTACATTTTGGATCACTGATTGGTTTTCTGCCTACTTGACACTGAGTAGTGGGATGGAGTACTAGATGGTCTTCTGTGTTGTTTCAATAGGTTAACTTGGTCACTTTGGGCAGTTTAGGTGTGGGAAAAGAAATAGTTTGGGTTAACGTGGTGACACCATTGAGGCACCTTTAGATGATGGGTTGGCCCCAAGGCTCACTTCTCGGACTCTGTGGTTAAGGGAATGAGATAGGTGCATCCTTTGAGGCCAAACTTTCACATCCACCTGGGATTCTTCAGTCCCATGGGGTTGTGATGAGGCATGCCTCCCTTTCGTCTTCTGGGTGTGGCCCGAGAATCAGGGCATGGCAGGGAGTCGTGCCCTAATTCCTAATTCTCTGTCTGTGCATGCACCTGTTAGAGCACAGGTGTATGTGTACATGTGTGTGGTGTGTACAGAAACATGTGGTGTGTTTGCATGTTAGTGTGGTGTGTGTGCATTAATGTGATAAGGGATCAATACATAATTTTGCCATTCTACCCACTGAACTCAGTCTTGTTTTCTTTTTCTTTTTACTATTCTTTATTTTCTATCGTTTAAGCATTCACAGCAACTTAGAATTCTGAAAAACAAGCTGTCTGGAAATTATCTGGTAATTAAAACCAAATTTCTGAGCCCCTAGTCAACATTTAACAGTGGCATAGTATTAGAACCATTTGCAACAGAGAGTAGGCAGTAATCGTGAATATCATTCAGCATCTGGAACAACCAACCATTGCTGGCCCTTTTTTTGTACCCCAAATGTTTTTGCCTGGATGGGACGTGTCCTTAAACCTTGTTAATGTTTTTGGTCTGGGTGGAGGATACAGAAGGCTGTGTGAATGTGTATAGAAACTAGCCTATTGTGCAAAGGTAAAATTTGCATGTATTGCTCCACCCACCTTTGTATCGGTTCCTACCCAGCACTAGCATGTGGCCCCTGGAAGGTTGCCCAAAAGGAATGTGGCCCTCAGGCTGAAAAATGTTCATCATCCCTGTTGTAGACCATGCCCACTTGCAGATCCATCAAATAATCAAGCAATCACATTTACATGGCAATTTCTCATCCCACCCCTATTTTTAGACACTTAGCTAATTGCTAATTGAACAGCCAAACATGGAATAGCTTCCTGTAATTAGGTATCAATTGGCAGAATGGAATCAGTAGCAATTAAGAACAGCTTTTGAATGGCAAAGATAAAAAGGAAGGGGAGAACCCTAATCTGCTTGTGAAATGAATATCTGTGCAGGCAGGCAGGTAGCAATCCTCACATTTTAATCTACACAATAACCTTCTGCTGTTTATTGCAGAAGGCTCATTTTCATCCCATTCCATTCCAGTGTGCTCAAAGTACTACATCATTTGGCAACCAGATCACCAATTCTCAGTTGGAAGCTAAGTGGGTAATAAGTGGGTTTTGGGGTTTTTTTTTTTTAAAAAAATGCAAGTCAGGCATAGCATTCAATGAGATTGCCCATGAAAAATTGATGGAATGAGGTGATGACACACTTCACACCATGGTGCCAAAGCTGTCTAAGGTTTCTTATTGCCTCTCAAGTAAGTATGAAGAACTTGTGGTCCTCTATATATTGTTGAACATTAGCTCTCACAAGGCACAGCTGGCACAGGCAATTGTAGGAGAAGACTGGATACCTAGGGCAGGATTCAGTTAATGAGCGTCATCACCCAAAGCCTTATGCAATCAGGTTTTCCCCCATGTGATCCCCACAGTCCCAAAATTGATTCAGGGGAATGGAGGTAGGGTAAATACAACCTGTGGGAGGAGAGAGGAGGGAAGTATTTCTATCTGGCAAGTTGAAATGCTTGCTATGATTGCACGATCACCTTACTGGGGCATTGAATTTCATAGTCCAGTAGAACCTGGATGGTGCACCCCAACTGTTTTTGCTGGATGGGATATGTCCTTAACCCCTGATTATGTCTCTTCCCTGTCTCAGTGGAGTATACCAAGGGGTGTCTGAATGTGCATTGAATTCAACCTGCTGTGCAAAGGTAAAATTCATACCTGTTGCTCCAGTCACTTTTGCCTCTGACCCCATCCAACACTTGCATGTGGGACCCCAGAAGGTTATTCAGCAACTGCTGGACTGGAAAAAGTTATCACTATCCACCATATAACATGTTATGCTCTTGTTGAGTTGGAATCTAGACTAGAGATGGGGAACCTGTGGCTCTCCAGATGTAGTGCTTGAGTTGACTCTGGCTGTTCATAGGCTATTGTTGGTGATTCTCACCCATCGGCCATCATTTACTGCATGATGCAAAGGAGTTCTTGCTTGGAAATGTGTGCCACCTGTTAAAATCCACTATATGCAAATGCTGGCTTCCTTTATTTCACCATCCTCCTCTTTTTCAGGATGATGATGATTCCCAGGAATGCCTACTAATCTATTATTAAATGGCTACTAGTCATGATGGCCGTGTTCCCCCTACATAGTTGGGGGCAGTAATGCTTCTGAATACTAATTGCTGGAAGCCACAGGAGGAGAGAGTGCTCTTGTGCTCAGGTTCTGCTTGAGAGTTTCTCATTTAGGCATCTGGTTGGCCACTGTGGAAACAGGATGCAGAAGTAGATGGGCCATTTGCCTGATCCAGCAGAGCTTTTCTTGTGTTATTTAACTACCAGTTGTTTGCAAGTTATAGGCAGCTTTCAAATGTTCTAATGTTCCATTAAAACAACAACGAAACATCAGTAACGAGGACACGACCCATCCAGCTACAGAATTACTTTCAAATCAACTCTATTGGCTTATGATAAACAGTTTCACAAATGTGGCAGATGAAAAGCAGAATGGCATCACCACTGATCTGGATCCTGAGCTGCCCAGTGCTTTTGCTTTTCATTCTATGAGCTTTTCATCTGCTTCCCCCTGCCACTACCCCCTGAACAAGGTCAACAAGGATCCTACTCTGCGATGAATAATGGTATTATCAGCTGAGGAGTGTTGATATGCATTCCTTTTGTTTTATCAACCAGCAAACTGTATTTATGTTGCTTATCTATGGTAAATGATACTAAATCACTGGAAGCGATAGCACTGATACAAGCGAGAGATTTGATAGCAAATAAGCTTGTGAAAAGAAATGGAAGCTGGTTAAAATTCAGTCTGCGATGACATTAAAAGTTTTTCTTTTTTAAAGGCTATTGGAGTACAATTGAATGCATTATTTGGTGAGATAAATGATACCACTGCTGATGAATGGTCATTAACAATATCTATATACGAATGGCAGCTAGCTCAAAGCCATCTTTTATTACTTTGTGGGGTTGTTGGTTTTTTGGAGCTCTATACTGTTTTTCATTTACTTTTTTTTTAAAAAAATCTCTTAAATGTGAATTCTTCACTGGGGTGAAACTTTCTGAATCAGGAAATTAAAATTTTAACTGGTTTTTTTAACTTCCCTGGAGTGACTAAAACAACAGATGTAAAGCTCATATTCTTTATTACAATTAATTACATTTTTTAAAGGCCTAGATGTGTTGGAGGGGGGGGGGAATGTTTCCTTGAACAAAGGAAAAACAAACAAACACAATGGTAGTTATTAAACTGAGCAAATCAGTAATTCTTTCACTCTTCAAAGAAGAGACATCAGAACAAGCAGAATCCTGGCTGTCAGTGAGCTATTGGGCCCAATGCAAGGTAGCATCTAAAGCCCTAAATGACTTCAGACCTTGAGATTGGCTTACTGAATATCAACTATCTCTGGCTCTGTGGTCAGAAGGTGAGGCTTTGTTGGTGGTGGCACCATAGAGGTCTGCCCAGTTGGTGTTGCCCTGTGGCAGAAACTTTACGGTTGCAGTTCCCTGTTTCCTTGCCATTCCTTGGTAAGGTGCTTCTCTCTCCCTTACTGTTGATTCTCAGGAGGAATTTTAAAACATTCCTGTTCACCCAGGCATTTTTATGGCTGAAAGATACTGTTCTAAGCAACTCTGGGATCACTGTTTCCAAAGTGTTTTAAACTGTTTTCAGAATGTTAAAAAAAGAAAAGAAACCCTTTACTGATGTGTGTGCTGAGCTCCTGTGGGAAGAAGGACTGAATATAAAATGAATGAATGAGTACATAAATTAAAATAAAGTTAACCATAGAGCTGCTGCCAGTCAGTGTCAACAGTATAGAGCTAGATGGACCAAGGGTCTCAGCCCAATATGGCACCTTCCAATGTTCCTATGTTGTGTCACCTCCAAAGGGGATGTATGTTTGACCTTGGAAGGATCACATTCACTCTCTCTCTCTGTAGTTTCTCTAGCTGCAATAAATGAAATGATGCTCTGGAATTAGTAATGACAGCCTTGCTCCTAACATAGGTATAACATTCACAAACACGGTTAAATTAACTAACATTCACAAATCATTTAACCAACATGGCTACCTATCTGTAACATTTAAGTAGCACTCCTTCATTTTACTCCCCACCCCAGCTTTAATTAAAATTAATATTTTGAGAAAAGCATCCCCCACACAATACACTTTTTCACATAAAACTCTGCAACTGTTACAGAGGTTGGAAGCCTAGCTTATCCCTGGACAGTTGGCTACCCTACCTACCACTAAGCCATAGGGTTCCTTATTGCAGCTACCAGACAGCATCTCTCAGTATTGCAGTTATTATGGACTAGATCTGAAACCAAACTAAAAGCTTTCCTCCTCCTTTTTTAATTGGAATAAACGTAAGTGAGGGAAACTCGGTCCAAGCTTCTAATTGTGTGAGATACTCCATGCAAGCCTTCCCTGAAGGGCACTGGGAAGAAAGTTATTCTGGAGTGCAGTTAGTCACACTGAAGTTCCCAGAATGGATTGCTGATTACATCTTGTGTCCAATTTATTATTGCATGCCAAGTGGATAGTCTCTAGAGCTAGTCATGTGTGGATCTATTGCTCCAGGGTTGGTGTGGTTCTCCTTTAGAAGGAGTGTTTCAGTTGCCAGAACAGTTCCTTTAAACCATTTCAACAACTGTGAATGTTCCCCATTGAGGGTTGAAATTAAAGTACTCACTTTGCATTTTCAGTAGCATCACAAACGTATCTCTTTCACATACTTTTTGTTTCGCCTCAGAAAGGGTTTGCCACTGTGCGATGCATTGCTCTCACTCGGAAGTCACTTTGTTTCTCCCCAGTGTTGCCAACTCCTAATCAAATATGATTGGCTATGTAGTTTCACAGGGCCATCCTAGTCATTAAATGATCCCTGATTTTCTAGGATCATCCAAGTAACTAATACAGTGGTACCTCGGGTTAAGAACTTAATTCATTCTGGAGGTCCGTTCTTAACTTGAAACTGTTCTTAACCTGAAGCACCACTTTAGCTAATGGGGCCTCCTGATGCTGCTGTGCCGCCTGAGCACAATTTCTGTTCTTATCTCAAGCAGAGTTCTTAACCCGAGGTACTATTTCTGGGTTTACGGAGTCTGTAACCTGAAGAGTCTGTAACCTGAAGCGTATGTAACCCAAGGTACCACTGTACCAGACTACAAGTTGACTATATTTGCCCTTTGTGATGTCTGCACAGAGGCAAATCTAACTAGTTATATAGCATCATAATGCCACCATGTTCATTAGGTAGACTCAAGTATTTTCTTTGGAATTGTGGTCTTATTTCTAAAGTGGAAGTGGTACAGTTGGAATACTTCAGTGTAACTTTTTTTAACCTCCAAATTTCATACTGTGTACTACAGATGTGTAGTAAGCCACAGTCCTTAATCACGCTAGTGTTTTGATGATTATTTTGGTGGTTTATTTTCTCCTCTGAAAGGTCTAAGAGTTCAGGAGTTGTTTGAGCAGAAAAATCAGAGAAAGGTAATCTGATTTCTGATGAAAAGGTTACTTGCACTGACAGAAAGGGCAGGTGTCAAAGGATGGAGGATGGAATGATGTTGGTGGTGGGCTGCAAGTCAGACAGATGGTTTGTGCAGGAAGAACACAAGAGGAAGATGGGACAAATGTTTCCTTGTCTGTTCATGGAGCTGCACAAGAAAATGCAAAGAAGTGGAAATATTATTTCTCTTATTCTGTGAATGAATCAATACAGCTCCTACACCAGGGATTGGGGAGAAGGTAGGTAATTGATTTTATTTTGGAAGGCCATGAAGGAAATTTGGCATCAAGTGAAAGTTTTATGCAGGTGATCTTCAAGTGGATTTATGCTTCTGCTAAAGGGGGGAAATATGGAAGGTCTTTAAAGCCATCTTGATAAATACAGACACTTTTTGTGATAGAACCAAGACATGAGGTATTTTTAGATCAGCAGTCACAGAAATATATATTATCTACATGGGTGTAGACAGCAAAATGGAAGCAGTGAAGTAAGAAGAAATTGATATGGGGTGGGAAAAATACAGACTGTAGTAATCACACTAAAACATAAGCATATTTGGAACAGCAAAAGCACCAACACTGCATTGCAAATGGTCACTTAGATGCATTTAAGCTTTAATGTACTTAGCAATTGTATTTTATACATTTCATTTCTATGTGATGTGATCACAATGTTACATACTTACACCATTGTCAGCTTAGCATAACACTTTGTTGTTGTTTATTCATTTAGTCGTGTCCGACTCTTCGTGACTCCATGGACCAGAGCACACTAGGCACTTCTGTCTTCCACTGCCTCCTGCAGTTTGGTCAAACTCATGTTAGTAGCTTCGAGAACACTGTCCAACCATCTCGTCCTCTGTTGTCCCCTTCTCCTTGTGCCCTCAGTCTTTCCCAACACCAGGGTCTTTTCCAGGGAGTCTTCTCTTCTCATGAGGTGGCGAAAGGCTTGGAGCCTCAGCTTCACAATCTGTCCTTCCAGTGAGCACTCAGGGTTGATTTCCTTTAGTATGGAGAGGTTTGATCTTCTTGCAGTCCATGGGACTCTCAAGAGTCTCCTCCATCACAATAATTCAAAAGCATCAATTCTTCGGCGATCAGCCTTCTTTATGGTCCGGCTCTCACTTCCATACATAACTACTTGGAAAACCATAGCTTTAACTATACGGACCTTTGTCGGCAAGGTGATGTCTCTGCTTTTTAAGATGCTGTCTAGGTTTGTCATTGCTTTTCTCCCAAGAAGCAGGCGTCTTTTAATTTCGTCACTGCTGTCACCATCGGCAGTGATCATGGAGCCCAAGAAAGTAAAATCTCTCACTGCCTCCATTTCTTCCCCTTCTGTTTGCCAGGAGGTGATGGGACTAGTGGCCATGATCTTAGTTTTTTTAATTTTGAGCTTCAGACCACATTTTGCACTCTCCTCTTTCACCCTCATTAAGAGGTTCTTTAATTCCTCCTCATTTTCTGCCATCCAAGTTGTGTTATCTGCTAAAGTTGACTCCATTTCATGAAAGCGTATCTCATGCTGTGTTTTGTGCTATGACATTGTATACCTCTTTGGGGCCCAAAGCTCCTGAAAATGATGACCATAATATTAATGCAAAAGCAAGCTACACTAAAAATACAATCAAATCAATCAAACCAACCAACAAACCAACAATAGCAAAATTACAAAATACCCATCAGTCACACTGGATGTTCATAAACTGCATTCATGCTCTCACCATAGTTGCAAATTTCCACCTCTCACTTGGAACCCAGATTAACTACCACACCTTCTCCCCACAAGCAAGCTTACCCACAACCAATTTATCATGGAGAGTGTCCTTGACCTCATAACTCCCTAAATAACTGAACTAAAGGGGACATGGATAACAATGGTTGAAGATGAACCCAACCTTCACCACCCTTGGTATATGTAGCTTTTGGCATGCTGGCCTGTAGTCCTCCACAACATGCTTGGTTGATTTTGCAGAAGCTCACCGATAGCTACCCCACTGGAAAATGACCTAACCAGTCCCTCACCAATAAAATTAATTTTTTTATGTATGTTAATACTCGGATAGAGAAACATGCCAATTGATATATGACTGAAAAAGTGGGGGAGAGGGGAGTCACAAGAGAACTTTTAAACAACAACCAACAACTACAGCAATGACAGAAACATTTATAAATAAAAGCAGCGAGTTTCTTTTTTCTAGTCAATGCATTCACACTTTGTATTTTTATGTTGTTAACCACTCTGTGATCTTCAGTTGAAAGGCGGCATTCACATGCATATAATATTTGCAATATGAGTGATTTTTTATATTTAAAAAACAAGCAGCATTCTCACAAAACAATCCATAACATTCTTAAAAACATGTCCAGGTAGCAGAGGTCATTCTTTTTGCAGAATAAAAAGAATGTCAGCTGTCCCTTTGCAAAATGGAGTGTAAATTGAAATAATCTTTAGCTTGTTGTGACACCCCCACAGGCTTATAGCCTGACTGGACAAATGAGACACCCTTTCTGTTGACTGACTAAAAGATCAGCATTGGTGTCATTTTAAAATGTACCCATTATGCCCATTTCTCTTTACAAATATGTCAAAACTGCTGGTGGGAGGGGAAATTGTCACTCCAGACTCCACAGATCAAGATTGATGTGTTGGAGAGCTGGATGAGTTTCTGCTAGTACTATCCGCGCACAGCCTCTGGGAAGAAAGGGACAACACAAAGAATATGGGGGGAAAGAAAGAGCTTGTCTTATAAACATTTTCTATCTGTTATTCATTCTGCTTCAGAAAACTCAGAACTTCATACATTGCTCCTCACAAAGAGCGAGGGTAGGTTGAGAGATGATAACCGGCCAATGTTACCCGTAGTAGTGGCTGGTGCCTGTTGAAACTGGTAGGATGATAGACAAGGCAGGAATGAAACATGAATAAAATATTGTGGGGGGGCCAGGTAAGCCCTGCCCTGCATAATCAATCAGATGACACAGTGCATGGACACCATTTAAATGGAAATGCTCATTAACTTGGGGGAGGCAGGCCCTCTCAAATATTTTATGGGGGGCGAAGACCCCTCAGCCCCTGGGAGTTGGCTCTTATGAAACAGGGACACCAACTGCAGATGGAGCTGAGCTAATGACTGGCAAGCTACCACATGACAGGTTGTTGTTGTTAATTAAATTTGTATACCACTTGATCTGTAGATCTCAGGGCACTTCACAACATAAATATAAAAGATAAAAATGCAAAATGCATGAAAACATAAACAAACCAATAATTCTAGAATTATAAAAGGGGGGAGAGAAAAGCACACCATTCACCCACTTTTTCAGACTATGGATTTTATTTGCCTCTACTATTCCCCCCCCCCCCAATTTATACCCCATTCTTTTCTAAACCAAACAGCCCCAAACATGATTTTTCTTCTTAGGGAAGTTGCTTCACACCCTTGATCATTTTGACTGCCATTCTCTGCAACATTTCAAGCTTTACAATATCTTTTTTGAGGTCTGGTGAATACCTACACATCCAGTTTCATGTGCCCAATGGCACTCTGTGCTTGTGCCCTTCCCTCCTCCCTCCCTTGTCTCTCTATAATACCTGAGAGCACAATCAATACCAGTCTAACATTCCTGCACTGGTCTGATATTTGCAACCTGACTTCGTTCCTTTGGTGGCAAGGAGCAATAATTCCAGAGTTCCTATGCCAAGCTCTTTGTACTGCATAGATCAGAGGCAGGGAACCTCAAGGGTCAAATATGACCCTCCACAACTCTCTGTCTGGCCCTGGATGCTGTTCAAACCACACCCCTCAGCAATCCAGCTCCCAAACGCTGATTGAGTGCTTTTGCATGGCTGGAATGCAGCCTTGATATGTGATAATGCCCCTTGCTTGCCTGAATGGAGGATGTGTGCATATAGAAACTCCTGGATTTCATGTGATTCAAATGTAGACTGAGATAGAAAGCTAAAGGTCAAATTCATCACTACACTCTTTTTTTGCCTATGAGACCACCCAGTAGTGGAATGCAGAAAGTTGTCTATGAGGGAATGTCATTTTGGGGCAAAAAAATAAAAATAAAATAAAAATAGTCCTGTGCATGGATGCCCTTGTACAGAGGCATCCATGCTTTACAGACTCATCTCCAAAGAGCAGTAAAGAAAATGAATAGGCAAGTGATCCATGAGAACATTTCTGATTTTCAGGTGTACATTCTTGGATGCAGATTCTGCCCACACAGTTGATTTAAGGGTCTGAAGGAACAGCATAACCAGCATAAGGAACAGCATAACCAGTCTGGGAGTGGGTAGCCCCAATGGAAATGCATTTGGCTTCTTCACTATAAAAGTTTCAGTGACACCTGAGATGTGTGTTTTCATAGTCCACCCTATTTCTGTGATTGCAATCTGTTTTTAATTTTGAGAAAGAAAGAAAGAAAGAAAATGATTGAACACCTGATCTGTTGAAAATACAAGCATTGAAATCCAACCATGGAGGCCCCTGTAAATTCTCTCATATTCTCATACTATGGAAAAGCTTTCAATGAGCCCATAAGTGACAGTTCCCCCTTTTGCTTTTTAAGTTAGCTGCAAGGAACAAGAGAAGGCTTCCATTCTTTACATGTGCACAGTTGTTTTTCCAAAACACAACACGTTTGTGGTTTCAATGAGACATTTGTAGCCTTGGGAGTTGTTATTTGGGTGGGGGGGGGGTGGAGTCATTGCTAATCACTCAGATTGGTGCTCAAGCAAACCCGCTTAATGAAAATTGCCTTGTTGAACAATTCATTTTAAAAAATGTTCTTAAGATTTAATTTTGAGCTAGATGGACTGATGGCATAAGGCAGCATCCTTTGTTCCCATGTAACAGCTCCTGATCAGCATGGCAAAGGCAGATGTCTCTGAGAAGTTATAAGCAGAGCATGGAGGAAAAACAAATAATGAACACCACCAACTCACATTAAGGGTAGAATGAAGCTGTACAAGGGAACAGCACTGCATCAATCTTAAATCAAACATATAAGTCGTTATAATATGAGCTATAAATGTAATTAAAAATAGAAAATGTAAACAGCAAATATATAAATACATTCTGCATTCCTTTCTTTTCTTTTCTTGTAGGACTGACCTAAGGAAATGCTTCTTGCAGTACATCAAACAATAGTCATGATAGACACCACTCCAACACACACAGGCAGGAAAAGTGCTTCGGGGGCGGGGGGCGACAGCAGGCCTGCTTTTTGTCTCGCAGTGAAATTTTCCCTTCTTCTAAGGAGTTTTCCCCCCTCCTTGCCTTTCTTTCTGAAATGTGAACGAAGTTTCTCAATGGTAGGACAAAGTCAATGTCAAGGCTGGGATTTGGCTCCAGGTGCTCATTTGCAAATAGACAATCCATCATATGAGCCAGAAAGGGGAATAGCTCCAGGTTTCTGTGTCATACAACTGAGATGTGAAATGCCACTTGGTGACACAACATTACTGTTAGACCGCAACATAAAGAGAGAAGCAGAAGTGAGGAAAACAACAACCAGGGGATTTGTTTCAAAGTTTTCTTCTGGTGCTTGGGGGTGGGGGGGTGGGATACAAATATTCAAACATTTTCTCTTTGTCAAAAGAGATCAGAGGCAAGAGATGCTGCCAGCCAAGGAGAAATAAAATTTCTTTTGAGTAACTTGAGATTCCTATGTACATGAGTGGGAGTGAAGGTGTGGGAAATGATGGATAAAACAGTAAGTGGATGAAAGAGGAAGTGAACCATCTGAATGGTGATGTGGCAGTCAGCCAAAACACCAGATGGGAATGATATGAGTCTGCTCTTGTAACTGATCAGGAATATGCAGCTAGTGGAGAATGCAGTGGTCAGACAGCTCAGAGGAGCAGGCTGCTGGTAGTATAAATCCCCTGGAAGTATTATAGGATGGTTTCATCCCAAGGCAGAATGATAAGAATTGGATCTGTAAAGCCCTAGTGGGATGGTGGAAGTGTCAAAGGAGGTGTTATCCAAGGATGGGGTAATGACCATGAAGGATGATAAGATGGATTAGTAGCAGAGGGGTGCTTTGGTGACACCAGACACCCTTGGTCAGATTCCCCCCGGCATAGAGCTGCTTCCAGCACCTCCCGCTATTTTTGATGTACCTCTTTGAGAGAAGGAGCCTATTGATAGCAAACTGGATTCTGAGCCAGCATGGACTCCACCTCTTCACAAGCTGTTTATCCCAGCCAGAGGAATTCCCATTTGCTTTCCCAGTCTCAGGACTCTGGCTATTTGCCAGGCTAAGTTCTGTGCCTGCCCTGTTCATTGAAAGGAAAGTTCAGGGGACTTGCTGCTTATTGGTCCATGTATTAACTTGTGCTTAATTGTGTATCTAATTCCCCTTTGAGCATCATGTAGTCATCCTTTTCTTATGTACCACTCACATTTAAATCTTTGGCAGACACTGAGCTGGGAGTTCAAGTTTTTCTTCTGGCAGTGAGGACCAGGACAACTGGCAACATGTTGCTCAGCTGTCTCCAGGCAAGGTCCAAGGCTCTTGTGTTAATTGACATAGCCCTAACCAGTCTCAATGGGCATTCACTGGGCAGAGTGAGGCAGTTGCCTCAGATGTTGGAAGTACAAGGTCAAATCTTGAGCATGCCATGCAGTTTGACCTGCACCACGTAACATCACCTGCTATCCTCAGATGTGGTGAAGAAGACTGTCCTGTCTCCAGTGTTCAAGTAAGATAAAACTGTCAATCTAATCAGCTTCAGTATTTGTAATGGTGGTTGGAGACGGCACCTTTGTATCTCTTGCCTCTGGCAGTTAAATACTGTGTGAGAAATATCTTGGAAGTGTCAGTACAGGAACTAGTATAACTAAGCCCTTGTGTGCTCACAGAATTGTTCTCAAAACTTTCATTTTGTATTCCTTCACACACACACACACACACACACACACACACACCAGGATCAAATTGGAAAGAGGATGGATTTTAAATCTGAGTTAAGAAGAACTGCTTGTATGGTTTTCTGTAATCAAAAGCACAGGACCTATGCATTGGCGTTCCCTAATCTTCTGTATTTACATTGCCAAAACCAATAGTTTAATTCTAACAAATTGAACAAAATTGTAAAATCTTTCATTTGCAATTCCCAGCAGTGTAAGGGGCTAGACCAAGTCCTGTCAAAGAGCAGTAATTTGCAGTAGAGAAAATATAATGTCAAAGGCTTGGCAATAACTTCCCTTTTGGCTCCTATGATGAGCCAAGAGATTGCAGGCAAATCCCTTGAGTCAAAGCACCACACACACACACTGCAACAACTTATTGCTTGGAAAACTAGCTATAAGGATGACCTCAACTGCTATGGTGTTGGAGCCTGGTGCGATTTGTTATTGGATAATTTAATTTGCAAGTGGTTAATACTCACAGGCTAGAACCCGGCAAATTAAATCACATTTCAAGATGCTCCAATTCGATTAGCCTTTCTGTTTATTAATAGAAGCTGTTATCCAGAATGTCAAGCAGTGTGACATGGCTGTGGCCTCTTTCCACCTGATGTGAGAAAGAGATGGCTTCCCAGAAACAACAGCTTTCCTTCTGTGCAAAAAGAAGCATGTCCTTCTAAGACAAGGGTATTTGTTGCAGTGACAGCAAAAAGGAAATCCATCTCTTTCTCTCTCTCTCTCCCTCCCTCCCTCCCTCCCTCCATCTCTCCATTATTTTCTCATATCCCTGCCTGTTTAGAATAATAGAATCATAGAACTTAGAGTTGGAAGGGACCCCAAGGATCATCTAGTCCAACCTCCTACAATGCAGGAACACACAGCTGTCTTATATGGGGATCAATCCCACAACCTTGGCTTTATCAGCACCATGCTCTAACCAACCAAGAGATGTTCTGGATGCATCTGGCAATGCATAAGTGGTATAGTATGTTGGGCTAAGACCTGGAGACCAGTATTCAAATAGCTACTCAGCCACAAAGCTGGCTGAAGGCCAGTCAATGCCCCTTAGTCTAAACTATTTCACAGGATTGTTGTGAGGATAACATGGAGAGGGAGTAGAACCATGAATGCCAAATTGAGCTCCTTGAAGGAAACTGGGATATAAATATAACTACTACTACTACTTTTACTTTTACAAGCAGGCTCATAGGTAGCACTGCTCAGGCATTCTAAGAAACCAAAGAGATCAGTGGTTTCTTTAGAAATCAGTGATTAAAATAAGTGAAGTTTTGAAAGTTCAGTCTGCCATCTTGATACAAACTGCCATCCAATTGTAAGGTAAAGGTAAAGGGACCCCTGACAGTTAAGTCCAGTCGTGAATGACTCTGGGGTTGTGGCACTCATCTTGCTTTACAGGCCGAGGGAGCCGGCGTTTTTCTGCTTCTGCAGTTTTTCTGGGTCATGTGGCAAAGCCAGAGCAGTGCACAGAAATACCATTTACTTTCCTGCCAGAGCAGTACCTATTTATCTACTTGCACTGTGTGCTTTCAAACTGTTAGGTTGGCAGGAACTGGGACCAAACAATGGGAGCTCACCCCGTCATGGGGTCTCAAACCACCTACCTTCCACCACCCGCATCCCACTATAAATAAAAACCTGTTCCTTGATCTTTGGAATTAACATGCAAAATCTTGTTATGATACCTTAAGAGGTGCCCAAATCCATAACAAATAAGCAAACAAACTCCAAAATATATACCAGACTAGTGGGAACTGCCCAGATCTACCAAGCAATTCAAAGAATAATAAGAAATGTGAGGTTTATACGGCTAGTGTGACTTGTGAGTTTTAGGGCTCTTCTCTCTCACACACATGCACACACTAACTTAGGGCTCTGACCTGACCTGGGGAACAATGGACCCAGATCTGAATTTATTGGGTGGGTGTGTCCAATTATGTTTTAATTGGTCCACCATCCTGATTCAATATGGTGTCTGGTGTCCAAATGAAGATTGCCACCTCCACTTCAGTAACTCAGTTTGGGTGATGATAGCAGTATCTTCAGAGCCATCCAAGTTGGCACTGATTGGAACTGTCATGCCAAACTCACTGAAATAGCATCAAACTGGGTAACAATAACTTCAGAGGCAAACAAATCAGTTGCAGTTTGGACTGTTGATGCCACACTGAAGGCACATTTTGGTCCACCATCTTAATTCAAAATGGTGTCCAGCCTTAAAACATAGATGAATATTGCTGTCTCCCTCTCAGGAACCAAATGCCAAGTTGGGCAATGCCTCCACCCTGCAAACCCTCATACTGAATTTCACAATGATATCTCAAGAGATATCTGAACCCATGGAGAAGAAATGGATAAACCATTTTCAATATATATAGTAGATCATTATCATTATTTATTTGATTTCTTACACACCCTCCACCATTGGTTCCCTGGGTGATTAGGAGAATTGGTGTAATTTCGCCTTAGAGGCAGACAGTGCAATGGCCTAGATTTCCTGGCCAATGGTAGAAGTCAGAGTGTGCTTCCCTCTATCCTGGGTAATCCAAGATAGCTCAGGATTCCATATGGGTGAGCTAGACTGGAACCCAATTCCAATGCATGGGGGAAGTTAAAGCTTTATTTCAAAATATCAGTGCTTTCTCTGACACTGCGAAATTAAGTTATGTGTCGTTGTTTTCCTTCTCCAAAAAACACAACTGTGATTATGAGAGTAGGTTTCCTGTGAGCATTGGTGGATGAAGCAAAAAGTATTCCAATTAAAGCACCTGTTTGTTTTGGACAGCATAATTCATATTTGTTCCTTTCCCTGTGTGGTGCTTATTAGCAGATCACTCTGGCTTGTTTTATTATATGCTACAGAGCTGGCACACAGTTCCCCTTGATTAAAATATATTAAGATCAATTGAAGCACACAGGAGCCAAAAGGAAGACTTGAGGGTACGGATGGAAGAAAAGGGGGATTCTTCTTTCTAATAACCTAATCTACTTTGCAAAGCTTTTAAGGGCTGAGAGCACCATGAAACATTCTAGTAAATCACCTTTTGTTCCATTCATTCAAATAATTCATGTGCCGTTTATAGCTGAGTGTTGAAAGATCATATATGTTTCATTGTTCTTTTTTGTTTTAACAATCCAAGCAGTTCCCCCTCCCTTTCAATTCATAATGCATTCTTGTGGGAATTATTAATGGTGTTCTGCACATGCTAGGACCAGAAAGGCAAACGCCTCTGTAGGAATGAAAATCACGGGAGACGAGTAGTAGGTGTCATGTGAGAGGCGTCTGCCGGGGAAGCCCCGGGAACTCTCTTTTATTGAATATTACAAACATTGCCACAGGTGTGGTTGTGGCTGATTGGTTGATACAAACACAAAGAAACTCATTGCCTATTGGTTAATGCAAATGCAAGGCGGGAATTACATGTGAGGGGTGGGAATTACATGTGAACATTAATCACTGGTAGATTAAAGGCTGGGAAACGAGGTTGGGACTAGACAAGCATGAAACCTCCTAACTAAAGATTAATATGGCATGAAACAATTACTAATGATTGATCATAACATGAAAGAATACAATAATCAAGTTCTATAGATGTGGTCAGCTATGCATGGAGTACAAGTCACCATGAACTTAAGGTGAACGGAGCGATGAGGGAATGTCTTGGTGTTTGGAACAAGTTTGTACAGTGTGTGCAGAAACAGAGAGAAGATTATAAGCGAGACTTCCCAGAATGCAAGAGAAAAGAAGCAATACTTCCCATAGCAAGACTTCCCATAAGGCCACAGTTATGTGTAGAAAGAGATGCAATGCTTCCCTATAATGCAACAGTTATGTGCAGAGGGAAAACATATATGCAGAAGAAAAGCTTCCCTTTATCTCCCCCTTTCTTTTCTTTTTTGCGAGGCGTACTGGGTAAATAAGGCGAAAATATTTCGGGATTAGTGGTGTGCCAGCAGATGCCCAAAATAAGTTCGCCAGGGAGGATGGGACAGAAGATACTACGAGATACGTGGTTTGCCAACGCATGCTCGAAATAAATCTGCCCATATCTCCCCTTTGGTTTACTGTTGGTGTTGCCATTTCGCAAAATAAGCAGCAAGGATTTTATTGGGTGGCTGAGGGGGAGAGAGAAGCCGAGAGAAAAGACTTATGAGGCCAGGAATGCATTGGAGAAAGCAGCATAATAAAATCAACATGCAAATTATGACGATAGCATATTGAAAGAGATTACGAAGCCAAGTAAGGTTCGGCAACCAAGCGGTAAGCCACTGGGTGAAAAAATCCCAGAAAGCAGGAAAACCAACATCCTGTTTGATGTGATGTGTGAGATTTTGCAAATGAGAGATTTGTTTTTGAATAGCCTTAGAATTGTCAGTGATATTAAAGCAGCACATATTTTCCACTTGTTCGCATCCGTAATGATGGAGCATCAATAGATAATTGATAGCAGCGCGGTTCTGCAGGACGCCATGCTGGAGTTCACTCTGCTCTTTATTCAAAAGATGAAGGGCTTGTGATGTAAAGTTCAGAGCCTTTGCTGCGGAGCAAGCTAAAGAGTTAATATTCCTGCTATTCCGGACAGCCAGTCCAGGGACTCCTAAAAGAGAGACAGCTAGAGAGAAATATTCAGATCTGCTAAGGAGAAAAACAAAATCGTTATAATCATTAGTCAATTGCACAGTGCGTCAATATCGAGAGCGGGATAAATGATGCTTTTTTGGTAAAATAATAGACATACGGCTTATGCAGCAAGGTGTGCCATGGCTGATGTTTGCAGGAATGTAATTAAACGTGAAGCCTGGACACGACCAAAACCAGCCGTCAGGCAGCTCTGTGTATTTATATATATATGAAATATTTACATAATCAGAGCAATTGAAATTATCCTTGCCCATTTTCACACAGTTGGTTTTTGTGCAGTTCACCATACAGGCAAAAGAAACATTAAAGGAAGCCACGTATGGGGTCATGGAATTGGCTGCGTGGAGAAATGATGCAAAACTTTAACAGCAGCTGCCAGCTCAGAATGCTGGGCAAACTTCTGTGGAAGAATGTAGAGGCTGTGCCATTTATCATTTTGTTGCCATGCAACGACCCCCCTGGAGGGGGCTCCATTAATAAATGCAGTAAGGGCATCCAACGGGACAGGGCTACTGCGCTATGCTTAAATTCACTTTCAAAAACTACATATTGAGCAGCAAATAAAAGCATTTGGTTGGCTGCCAAATTTGGATTGGCTCCGGCAAGCAAGGACATGGCATGGCTCTGGTTGCCAATTTCCGCACAGAATTGAATCGTCTGAGCCGGATCGTATTTAGGACGGTTAATGATTGACTGCAAAGCCTTCTTACAGTCGGTGTTTGCATTTTCAAAAGCCAATTTTTTCATGAGTTCATTCTGGGCTGTAGTATTATCAACCTGCCTGGTGACTGCTTCTTTCAATCTATCTATAAATTGATGGTAGGGCTCTGAATGCTGTTGTTTAATATTAACAAAAGAGCTAATAGGGAAAGCAGAAGGCAATTCCTCAGCCCACACAGATTCCTCCTCTAAGGACAGAATTCCTTTCTGCCTAGCCAGAGAAAGTGAGGTGCACACAGCTCCTGTAGGAGAGCACGCAGGGGTTGTGGCAGGCAAAGCAGGCAAAGGAGGAAAGGGAGGGGTGGATGGGTTTGTGGGCTGAGGTGTAGGGAGGGGTTGGCAAGGCTGCAATGGAGGCAAAAGCTTAGGATAAGGAGGGGGGGATTGTCTGCTACAGCCAGAAGGGCAGGGGCCGAAGGAGATGCCTGGGGTCCTAATTTAGCAACGGCAGCTGCACATTTCTGCCAGGTGAGCAGACAATGAATCGGAGCCCTTGGTTCTGCAAAGAGGGTCTTTCCGATCTTTTGCCAAGTCTCCACCTCCAGAGAGCCGGTCTCTGGATAGGAAGGATATTGGCAAGCGATCTCACAAAGCATTTGTTCAATTTCTTTTAAGGAAACATGAACACCCACAACCCGCTGCCTAACTAGAGAAAACAATTCCCTGGCATGTTCTCTCTGCAATCGAGTCAAATCGTTCCCCATACTCACGATTTAGCGCGCTGAGACTTTTCCAGTCGAGTGAAGTACAGGGGCTAGGCTGCGTAAGGGATCTGGCACGTCGGGGGTCACCAGATGTAGGAATGAAAATCACGGGAGACGAGTAGTAGGTGTCATGTGAGAGGCGTCTGCCGGGGAAGCCCCGGGAACTCTCTTTTATTGAATATTACAATCATTGCCACAGGTGTGGTTGTGGCTGATTGGTTGATACAAACACAAAGAAACTCATTGCCTATTGGTTAATGCAAATGCAAGGCGGGAATTACATGTGAGGGGTGGGAATTACATGTGAACATTAATCACTGGTAGATTAAAGGCTGGGAAACGAGGTTGGGACTAGACAAGCATGAAACCTCCTAACTAAAGATTAATATGGCATGAAACAATTACTAATGATTGATCATAACATGAAAGAATACAATAATCAAGTTCTATAGATGTGGTCAGCTATGCATGGAGTACAAGTCACCATGAACTTAAGGTGAACGGAGCGATGAGGGAATGTCTTGGTGTTTGGAGCAAGTTCGTACAGTGTGTGCAGAAACAGAGAGAAGATTATAAGCGAGACTTCCCAGAATGCAAGAGAAAAGAAGCAATACTTCCCATAGCAAGACTTCCCATAAGGCCACAGTTATGTGTAGAAAGAGATGCAATGCTTCCCTATAATGCAACAGTTATGTGCAGAGGGAAAACATATATGCAGAAGAAAAGCTTCCCTTTACGCCTCCATCCCTTTCCCCTTTCAGTCAAGGATAAAGTAGCTGGATGTCAGGGTGGGGAACAACTTTGTATTCTAATTCAAAAAGAGGTTTGGAATTTGGAAGTAGACTCTTGGGCATGGATCTCCAAGGTGAATTTTATTTGCACCACAACTGGCTGCCAATTAGCTACCAGGCTAAGTTAAAAGTGCCGGCACTGATACCCAAAGCTTGGATTAAATATTAACCTACCTCTCATGTACGTACCCAACCAATTACTGCACTCTGGTAGGAGAGAGGACCTCCAGCAGAAACCATATCATCAGGAGGAGCATTCCATGCAGTTTATGAATCAAGCCTTTAATGTGAAAGTATCTATGCATTGAAACTCTCTCCCATTGCACATCAAACAGACATTATTATCTTTTCAGCTCCTGTGTTGTTGGGACAGAACTTCAGGTCAGAAGTCCACAAAATGGGCAGGAGTACTCACCAATGGAATAGGGTTGGTTAGTCATACTTTGGAAAAAGTTAAGAAATGCATACATTTTTGTCTGAAGACGGTGGGACAATGAAGTCCAGTCTAAAATTACCTAACTGAACAACGGTTTCTAATCCCTGGTCATTGTGAATAGAACAAAGGAAACTGCTATTGGTCCAGGTGTTCCTTGTGAGGAATTGATTGTTAAACTACTCTGAGAATCAGAGCTCTGGGAGACAAACAGGAGTCTCCTAATAAAACTCAGCACCCTTAGAAAACTACAGCTCCCAGGCATCTTAGGGGAAGCCATCACTATTCAAAGTAGTATCATAGTGCTTCAAATGTATTGTTATATATCTTTTTGTGTGTGGGGGGGGAGATCTCCCTAAAAGTCATGTGCCCCATAATTTCTAGAGTTGTAATTACTAAATATTTGAAGTCTTCACCCTGGTGCATGATAGCTTAGCAGTGTAAAAAGGCAAGTAGAATCAGCTTTCTGTCCAGGAATCACATAAAGGTAAAGGGACCCCTGACCATTAGGTCCAGTCATGGCCGACTCTGGGGTTGTGGTTCTCATCTCGCTTTATTGGCCGAGGGAGCTGGCGTACAGCTGCCGGGTCATGTGGCCAGCATGACCAAGCCGCTTCTGGCGAACCAGAGCAGCGCACAGAAACACCATTTACCTTCCCGCTGGAGCGGTACCTATTTATCGACTTGTACTTTGACGTGCTTTTGAGCTGCTGTGTTGGCAGGAGCTGGGACCAAGCAACGAGAGCTCACCCCATCGTGGGGATTTGAACCACCGACCTTCTGATTGGTAAGTCCTAGGCTGTGATGGCCTGGGATTCCGATTCAGAGGCTGAACCAGAGGAATCCCAGCCTGCACAGGAGTCCCCGCCTCCAGGGCCGGCTGAACTGGGGCAAGGCCTAGATTCTGAGGAGCCTGCACCTGTGTCAGATCCTCAGGAGCAGGCACCAGGTGAAACCATTCTGGCCCCAGAGGTGCTTGAGGACTCATGTCTACAGGTGAGCCTCCTCCGGGGCCCAGTAACCCTTCGGCCTCTCCTGAACTGCAGAGGCTTAGGGCAGAGAGGCGAAGGGAACTGGTTGCTCCCAGGAGGAGTGCTCGCCTTAAGGCCAGAGGAGGCGGGGCTCCAGGGGGCCGGGACCGCCCCTGGCCTTAGAAGAAGATAAAGGTCAGTCAGCCCGGTCCCAGGTTGCGGGAGCAATGTTGGCTTCAGACCTTCCAGTGTTCCTGTTCCCTGCCTGGCCTCCTGCTCCTGACCTTCCAGCGTTCCTGTTCCTTGCCCGGCCTCCTGCTCCTGACCTTCCAGCGTTCCTGTTCCCTGCCCGGCCTCCTGCTCCTGACCTTCCAGCGTTCCTGTTCCCTGCCTGGCCTCCTGCTTCTGACCTTCCAGCGTTCCTGTTCCCCGCCCGGCTCCCTGTTTCGGACCTCGCCTCTCATCTTGTGAACTCAGACTACGGTAACGGTTCCTTTCCCCCGGGACCAGCACAGTTTGCTCCCGCCACCTCCCACACTCCCCCTTTGTTGGGGTGCGTTCGGGAAGAGCCAGAAGCCATGGCCAACCAAGCGGCTACGCTGCTGGCAATAGCCCAGGAGAACCAGGCCTTGACTCACACCGTGCAGCAGCTCAGCAACGCGGTTACGGCACTTCAGCAGCACTTGGACGCTCTACCGGCTCCTGGGGCCGACGCCCCGGCTCCTGGCAAGTACCCAGTGGCTTTGCCTGAGAAATTTGATCGGGCCCCGGCCAGTTTTCCCATGTTCCTCGCCCAGGCCAAGTTGTACATTCAGGGGCGAGCCTGGAACTTCCCTGACGACCGCACCAAGGTGCACTTTTTAATCAGTTTGTTAAAGGAGCAGGCAGCCAAGTGGGCTTTGCCACAGCTCCGGCAAGACTCTCCTTTGCTAACGGACTATGTGGGGTTTTGTAACCGCTTAGAGACTGTGTTTGGTAACCCTCTGAAGGAGAGCCAAGCCAATCGGGCGATTGGTCGGTTGAGACAGGACAAGTCCACAGCCGCCGCCTACGCCACAGAATTTCAGCTGTTGGCACAAGACTTGTCTTGGAATGACTCTGCACTACGGGACCAGAATCTTGAGGGACTGTCGGACGAGATACTGGACCAGTTGGCCATGATGGATCGTCCCACCACGCTGGACGCCCTCATTCAGCGGAGCCTGCAGATAGACGATCGGTTGGAGGACCGTCGCCAGGCCCGGGATCGCCAGCACTCCTGGCTCCTAGCGCCAGTCCTTCCCAGCAGGTCCATGCCCACAGCCGAGTTGCCAGTCGAGCCAACGCAGCTCGGGGCTGCGCGACCTCGCCTCTCCCCCCGGAGAAGTCGCGGCATCGGGAGGGGAACCTGTGTCTTTACTGCGGTGGGAGTGGACATTATGCCCATTCCTGTCCTGAGAAGATACCAGTCGCAGGGAGACCGCCAACCTCGGTAGCCGAAGGCCCTAGCAACATGGGGTCCCAAACCATGCAAGAAGGGCCCTCACCAGTGGAATTGCGACATCTCATGGTACCGGTGCGTCTCTACCCTCCAGGTGGGCCCTGGATTCTTACCCACGCTTTGGTAGATTCGGGGGCAACCCGCTCCTATATGGACGTTGCCTTTGCCGCTCATCATCAGGTGCCACTTCAGAACAAGCCAGAACCGGTACAGGTTGAGGCAATTGACAGACGGCTCCTGCGTTCGGGTGCCGTCACTCGGGAGACCTGTGTCTCCAGCAGCACCGGGAGGTGCGAACCTTGGACATTGCCTCCATGCCCCGGTTCCCCCTGGTGCTCGGGATGGACTGGCTGGAGGCTCACAACGTTCAGATTGACTGGGTCAAACGGACTGTGCACTTCCCAGACCCATGTTCCCATGCTCAGTCCGAGATGCTAGCGGCCGCACCCACGGAGGAGGCAGCACCCACGCTCCCAGCCGTGTACCGGGACTACCAAGACGTGTTCGAGGAACGGGGGGCAGACCAGCTGCCGCCACATCGGTCTTTTGACTGCGGCATAGACCTCCAGCCCAGAGCGCCCCTACCGGTGAGTCGCTTATACTCTCTAATAGAGCCAGAGCGCGAGGCTTTGCAGGACTTCTTGCGCAAGAACCTGGAGCGTGGTTTCATTAGGCCTTCTACCTCGCCCACCGCTGCGCCAGTGCTCTTTGTTAAGAAGAAATGTGGGGAGCTCCGCCTTTGCCATGATTACCGGGCCCTGAACAAAATTACCATCCCAGACTGGTACCCCTTGCCCCTTATTTCGGAGTTGCTGGAGCGGGTGCAAGGGGCGCAGGTGTTCACCAAGCTAGACCTCCGGGGGGCCTACAATTTGATTCAGATCCGAGCCGGGGATGAGTTTAAGACAGCATTCGGGACCCGGTACGGGCAGTTCGAATACATGGTTATGCCTTTCGGTTTGTGCAACGCGCCTGCTGTGTTCCAACGGTACATCAACCACGTGTTCCAGGACTTGCTAGACAAGTACGTGGTGGAGTACTTGGATGACATTCTGGTTTACTCCCGTGACCCGGCTCGCCACGAGGGTCATGTCCGGACCGTGCTGCAGCGCTTGCGCGAGCACCGTTTGTATACAAAGCTCAGCAAGTGCGAGTTCCATCAGTGGTCTGTGGACTTCCTTGGTCAACGGCTCTCTCCAGATGGGGTGCAGATGGATCCTGGGAAGGTGGCAGCGGTTCGAGAATGGGCGGCACCTCGGAACCGCAAGGACCTACAGCGTTTCCTGGGGTTCGCCAACTATTACCGGACCTTCATTGCAGATTATGCTCATCGCACCACCCCGTTGACCTGGCTACTCCGCCTCAAGACGCCGTTTTCCTGGGACAAGGAGGCAGAGGAGGCGTTTCAGGGGTTGAAGGCCTGTTTCCAGAGAGCGACGATCTTGCAACATCCTGACCCCTCTCGACCCTTTGTGGTGGAGACCGACGCCTCCAGTACGGCTCTCGGTGCCGTCTTGTCTCAGCAGTATGGACCTGAAGCACCACTCTTACCCTGTGCCTTCTATTCCCGCCAGCTCCTTCCAGCAGAGCGTAACTATACCATGTGGGAGCGGGAACTACTGGCCATCAAGGTGGCCTTTGAGGTCTGGCGCCACCATCTTGAGGGGGCACGACACCCGGTGGAGGTGAGAACCGACCACCGGAACCTGGAGTACCTCCAGACCACCCGCAAGCTGAACCAAAGGCAGATCCGGTGGGCGTTGTTCTTTTCCCGGTTCCAGTTCCGGATCCGCTACATCCCTAGCTCCCAAAACCAGAAGGCGGATGCCCTGTCCCGGAAACCTGAAGACAACGCAGACACGGTACAGCAGGCAATACCCACCACGATCCTACCACCAGCTGCATTCCTGGCCACCCAGGAGGCTGAGCCACTGCAGGCTCGGGTGCGGGAACAGCAGCGGGTCGACGCTTGGGCCCAGGAACGACTCTGGGAGCTGGCTGAAGGGTCCAGCCCTCAGTAACCAGGGCTGGTCTTGCATCAGGGCCTTCTGCTGCACCATGGTCGCCTGTACATCCCGCCAGGGCCACTGCGGGCTGAGGTTCTCCGGATGACCCATGATGCCCCAGCAGCGGGGCACTTTGGGCGGTATCGGACCACCCATCTGGTAAGCTGTGAGTTTTGGTGGCCCCGCCTGAAGGCTGACGTGGCTCGCTACGTTGCTGGTTGTGATGTCTGCCGGCGGGCCAAGGGCCCTACCGGGCAACCCCTCGGCCTACTTCAGCCATTGCCAGTTCCACCACGTCCTTGGCACACGGTTTCACTGGACTTTGTAGTGGACTTACCCCCGTCTCGTGGCTGTACCTGCCTTCTAGTTTTCTCCGACCATTTCACTAAGATGGTGCACTGTGCCCCTGCCCATCTGTACCCACAGCCAAGGAAACCGCTCAGCTGTATCTTCAGCATGTCTTCCACCTGCATGGCCTACCTGAGCGTGTGGTGTCCGACCGGGGCGTTCAGTTCACATCCCGGTTCTGGCGAGCATTGCACCAGACCCTCGGGACAGAGGTCTGTCTCTCGTCAGCCTACCACCCACAGACCGATGGCCAGACAGAACGGGCGAACGCGGTGCTGGAGCAGTACCTCCGGTGTTACTGCAGCTACCAGCAGGATGACTGGGTCGACCACCTAGCATTGGCAGAGTTCGCCTACAACAACGCGGTGAATGCGTCCACCCAGCAGACCCCGTTCCAGGCCAGTTACGGTTATCATCCACGGCTGTTTCCAGATGTGCTGCCGGCATCCACGGTCCCTGCGGTGACGGAGTGGCTTCAGGAGCTCCAGTCCCAGCAGCAGCTTTTGATGGAGCAACTGCACCCTGCCCGGCCTCCTGCTCCTGACCTTCCAGCGTTCCTGTTCCTTGCCTGGCCTCTTGCTCCTGACCTTCCAGCATTCCTGTTCCCTGCCCGGCCTCCTGCTCCTGACCTTCCAGCGTTCCTGTTCCCTGCCCGGCCTCCTGCTCCTGACCTTCCAGCGTTCCTGTTCCCTGCCCGGCCTCCTGCTTCTGACCTTCCAGCGTTCCTGTTCCCCGCCCGGCTCCCTGTTTCGGACCTCGCCTCTCATCTTGTGAACTCGGACTATGGTAATGGTACCTTTCCCCCGGGACCAGCACAGTGGCTCTGTGGTTTAACCCACTGCACCACCCCCGTCCCTAGGAATCACATACCCTCCAACATTTATCTGATGAAAACAGGGAGATCCTAAGCAAAAGTGGGACATTCTGGGATCAAATCAGAAACTGGGATGACTTCTCTAAATCAGGGATGTCCCTGGAAAACAGGGACACAGAGGGTCTGGGGTAGCAACATGAGACACTCTTGGAGTGTAATGTTCAGTATTGCCTCCAACTAAACACAGATGTACATGTGTGTAAATAAACCTAATTTCTTTAAGACACTAATGTCTCTGCCATGCCTTGTTCCAAAGTAACAGAAAGCCTGGTAAAGTGCCAAGAGCCCTGGAATCTCACACTGCTCAGCTGAGATTGGTGTGGACTGTTGTCTTAGTCACAGCCAAGAAAATCAGAAATTGCATATAACACTTTGGCTATATTTTGCTATCCATAGTCCTTTGCAAGAAATATTTAGTTCACTAGCTTTTGGTTGTTATTATAACTGTGTGCAAATGGCTTCTCAAAATTCCCCACCATGTTTGTGGGATTTCACCAATTTTCTCTAAAAGCTTCACAAGGGTGGGAAGGGGGGTCACACTATGAGTAGCACCCCTTCACATTTTCCTAATACTTCCCCTCCCCCTTTGTTTATTCTGACATTGTGAATGGAAGGAGCAACTGTGTTGAGTGCCTGACCACCATTTTGCATCCTGGACTGAGCGTTCCTTCCAGACATTGATGGGAGATGGTGGTCACCACCAAAAAATGATAATCTAACATAGCTTAGGCCCATTGATTTCAATGTATCTTCACTAAGTAGAACCAACATTGGAGACAATCCATAATCTCAGAAATTTTCTCATAAAACTGAACATCTGGATAAGCTCTAATTATTATGCTCGTTGAGTAAAAAGGAAAAGATATCATTTATATTGTTTTCCATTGCAAGGAAAATATTGTTGAACAAATACTCACTTCTCTTTTTCTCCTTTAAACAACTATAAAAAACCTGTTTCCTCGCTCTCTCTCTCTCTCTGTATGGTGGTTTGTATACCGCACAAGTCTCTGTGAAATGCTTGGTTTTGAAATCCCTTCAAGTTTCTAAGCAAAAATTGTATGGATTAATTGTTTGAAGCTACTGATATAATTGTTAATTAGGGTTTTGAATGGGTTATCTCGTGCAGGAGTTTTTTTTTAAAAAAAACACACACACATTAAGACCAGAAATGTGTGTAAAAAGTAAAATTGGACATGTATATTAAAAGTTGCTATCTCACTTTAGCAGACAATCTCAGCTAGCCCACGCATCCAATTGTTTCAAGAGTCTGAAGCTCAGGCAATTATTAGTGGCTTAGTCTGAGGCAGAACTTACTAACATGAGCTCAATTGTTTGGAGAAAATAGTAGACATTATAAAGATAAGTGTGCTTGGGAGCCCTATAGAAAAGCTCATTGGAATCTCTGAAATGATTATGATGTGGAGAGCTTCATTTTTACAGAAGATGGACAGCTGACAGGAACAATTGGTATAGAAAAACTCTATTTGTATGTCATTTCCATTAACCGACAATGGGAGTGACTTTTTAAAAATTCAATATTCTGCAGCTTCAATTTCCCCATAACTGTGGTGGATAATGCCCATTGGAACTGCTGGTGCAGAATGCAACAGTAGATGGAGCCAGGACAAATGGCAGACAGAGTACTCATTTTGGTTTTGTCCCAATCCTTCTCCCTGTTGAGTTCTACAATGGAAAACATTATTTACTACCAGCAGGGGTGCCAACTTGAATGAAATACTGTGGGGGCTAAGGTAAGCCCCACCTTGCATAATAATCACATGATACAGTGCACACACACCATTTGAATGGGAATGTCCAGCATCATTGTGAGGGTCCAGCCCCCTCAAATATTTGATTGTGGGGGCCAAAGCTCCCCCAGCTCCTAGGAGTTGGCTCCTATGACTACTAGAGTCTAGGGGTCATTTTCACTTCCGTTTTTGCATGTGCTGTAGTTTCTAGTTGAACTAAGTAGCTAGAAAATCCTGTTTTAAAAGGAAATAATATAAAATAAAAGACAGCTTTCAGACTGATCCACACAAATGCCTTTCAGTCTGCAAAGTGCTTCAAGAGGTCCAGATCAGGTCAGCACACTCTCTTATTTGGAGCAAACACATCTCTCAAGCATCACTATTCAATAGCAAGCTACGAAACATGAAATAAAACTGTTTCTCCCTCCTTATGAAATTCATTGATCCGCTTTTAAAGCATCACACATATAGAAACGGATAGGTCGATAGATCTACTTACAGTCTGTGCCACTTTTTGCATGTGTTTATTTATATCTGTATTCTCTTGTTTATCTGCAGATTTTTTTTCAAAAAAAAAACCCCTTCAAGAAAACATGATTTAAAGTATATATTTAAATATGCATTTTAAAGAGTATTTTACCTGAAATTACACATTTTAAAAATGTTTCTAAAGATATGCAGCTGGGGGGGGGGCAGAGGGAGAGGAGGGAGATTTTTGAGTGAATAATTTTGCATCCAAACCCATTAGAATTATGATAGTCAATACATAATTAAGTTTGAATGCACACATTAGTCCAGGAAATTTTGAACAAGTCAGCTCATAGTAGTTCCAAAGCTTGGACTACTCAAGCATTCTTTCTTACCAGCTTTTGTTCTTTAACTACACTCTCACTCTTTTGTCTAATTACTAACATCATATTCATTTTCGACCCTTCAGTGCATACAGATGTGCAGTACTGCATAGCTTCCAACATTTCTCCAATGAAAATAGGGATGTCCTATTATTATTTTTATTATTATTACTACCACTCTGCCCATCTGACTGGGTTGCTCCAGCCACTCTGGGCAGCTTCCAACATATATAAATACCTAAAAAAAAAACACATTAAAAAACTTCCCTATACAGGGCTGCCCCCCGGCAGAGCGATCCCCAGGGTGCCATCACAGCTGACCCCCCCTTGCACTGGGCGCCCCGCCCCCAGGATGCGCACCAGCCCCAGCCCCACCTGCTTTCCACCCCCAGTGCTGGAGCATGAAGCTCTGCCACTGGCCTTCAGATGTTTTCTAAAGGTTGTATAGTTATTTATCTCCTTGGCTCGGGGGTGTTGGATGCGAATTTTCCCTGGTGGCAGACAACAGAACAACGAGACTGATGTAAAATACTCTAAGAGTTTTATTACAACTATGCAAACAACAAACACAAAGCATGTGGGTGTTCTCTTCTGCAGGCAGTTGCAAACTGCAACTTCTTCTCTATACACATAACCAGCTGTGCCTAATTAGCCTGGAAAACCACACCCAGAACTCATAGAAAACATCCTTAAAGTTATCTGACCATTTTCTTGTTTCTTGATGAATGATACCTAACAGGGGGTTGTATAACTCCATACCCTCCAATATTTCTCTGATGAAAATGGGGACATCCTAAGGAAAAGCAGGACATTCCAGGATCAAATCAGAAACTGGAATGGCTGCTGTAAATCTGGAATTGTCCCCGGAAAATAGGGACACTTGGAGGGTCTGCAGTAATTTCAAATTCAAATTTATTTATTTACGGCTATTAGCCCATAAAATGTGTACAAACCTAAAAGTCTGCAGTACTGAGCCATGTTGGGAAGTGAGCTGGCACATGAATTAGCTTCTATTTAAGTGCCAAAATGAGGATGTCTGCATATTTCATTGATTTTCACATGCATCTGCTTATGAGGGTAAAGGGGAGGGGGTGGAAGAGGAAGTTTGCAACTGCAGGCATTTCAGATGTCCAGTCAATGTTAGAATTCTCAGGACGAGTTGCATCATTTCACTACAGTAGTCACTCTCTCTCTGTCACACACACACACACACAGAGAGAGAGAAAGAGAGAGAGGGAGAAATGGAGAGAGGGAGAAATGGAGAGAGAGAGAGAGAGAGAGAGAGATAAACTGACTCATATAGCAAAAGGCAACTATATATGTCAGTAGGTTTAAAAGGAGGAAGATCTGCAAACATAAAGTGATCTTTGGAATAGAAAACAGTTTGCAAAACAGCCCATGATGTAAGTATAATTCAGTGTAGTACTCTCTAGAGGGGAAAAACAGGCTTGGTCTGAGATACTGCAGTTCATTGCAAACAAATTCTTTAACTGTTTCTCTCATAAAACACATCAAGCCAGAGTGGCGCTAGAATGAGGGAATAAAGAGAGATTTCCGGGAACAATATCTCCATAACATATATAGAGGCTGGTAGGTTAAATATCAGTTCCTTTTTTGGCTTGAGTGGCAGAGAGAAAATGTACTTCCGGGCTCTCTCTATTTGGGGGTGGGGTTGCTTGGGAGGTTTTGTGCAAGAAACCCACTTTGGACTTTGTGCAATAAGGAAAGCAGTGAGAAAATGTGGGATAAAGCTTGCTTTGATGCAACTTCATCTAACCTCCCTTAGACAAATCAGAATGAATGCTCTTTACAAAATCCACATCATCTAATCTCCTTGCAAGCAAACCAGGATGAAACCTCAATAAATAAGTTGTCTGGAAGTATCCAGAAATCCAGAAATTGTAGCACCCTGCTTGTGGTTAACGCTTAGCTGGAATGAAATATTCAACGCAGCAATAGAGAAATTAAAATAATAATTTATTTGTCAGACAAATAAATGAGAGGCTCAGTGGTATATGGTTACCAAGCTCTGGCCTGGCCTCCTGCCATTCTGGCCAGCACTTATATTCCCTTAATCCAGCCCCCTTTGCTCCTCCTGTGGCTGCCTCTGTCCAATCAGCCTGGTTGAAATTCCTATTGGCTGTTTGGTAGAACCAATCACAAAAGATACACCCACAAAAGATACACCCACTTCCTTGCCCTTATAAGGGAGACAAAGAGCTATATATGTGACAAATAAGTAATAATATATCTTACATGGAATCTTAATTACCAGCTCACCTCTTGCCCTCCTTGCCCTATTGCCTTCTAAAACAAATGTTTAATCTTACATTTTTATGTTCAACAGATGTCAAGGATCTTGAGTTTCACATCAACATTGAAAGATTTCCTTCATTTAAGGTTTCTAAACAAATGCCTGACAACTATATATCAAGAGTGCTTGGATGGCGTCTTCTGTCTAGCAGGGGGGCTAGGCTGGTGGCTGACTTAATTTCAGGATAAATACAACTCTTACAACCATATGAAATAAGAATCTAGCATTCCTTAAATCCTTTGCATAATTACATTTAAGCCAATGTATTTAAGCTAATATATTTCATTCACTTATCATAGGTAGCCTTTTAAAAGAATAAAGCCTTTGTAAAGTAAAAAGGAAGGAACTCAGTAAAAAAACACAGCTTTTAAAATAAACCTCTTCAGTGTACACCTCCCCCCTTTCCCCCTCCTTTCCCAGCCAGCTAGATGCTTCTCCCATTAGCTCTTCCCAACATTTATTGCCTTTTTTAACTCTCTCAGTTTAAGAAAGAAACAGCTTTAGAAAATTTCCCAAAAATGCTTTCTTTTCTTCTAGCCAAGCCAGTTGCCTTTTTCACTGCTCTTGGCCTTTCAACCTTGGAAAGAAGATCTGGCTCATTTTACTGGGAGGCACATTGGTATTATTTTACTTATTTACCCGTTCTTAATTGTGTTTTTTCAGCCTTGGGGCAGCATATGTAATTCTCCCTTTTTATGACTTTGAGAATTGTTTTTCTACTATAAATCAATGGGGCCCCCTTGTCTTAGGAGAAAAACCTCTTGCCAAGGTTCTTTCTGCCTGGCATGAAACATTTGAAAATCCTTTTTTTTAAGCTCATTTTTAAATACAAGCCTTGATAAAATATAGAAGCTCTGATAAAAAATGCAGGCTTATGACTAGATGCCTCATTCCCCCCTTTCAAGCTCAAGGACCTTCATCCCAAGTGTCCTTGATAGCTTGACCTTCATCATATTCCTGAGGTAAAGCTCTGTATAGGGCCATGATATGAGGTAGAGTTTCATTTGAAACCATCTTGCTAATTGTACTTCTAAAACATGAAATGATACATGGCATCATACACAAAACCATTACCACTACTGTCAAGAAAAACAAGCAAGACAATAGTATCCCTTTGAGTCCTGTGACATTAGGTAACCAATTGGTGAGCCATCCCATATCCCATCCTTCCCATGTTTGTACTGGGACATGTGCTATATTCTCCATCTTTGTGGCCAACACACGGATTGCCTCACCATTATCTGAAATGTTAAAGCAACAGGCATTCCCTGTCAAGTTCAAGACTCCACATAGGCCTCCCTGCCTGGCAAGTACATAATCCATTCCCATTTTCAGCTGCAAAATGGCGGCTCTACTTTCATCCAACTGTTGTGCAATAAGTCTCAAACTCTGGGCCGTTGCATTGGTTACAAGTTCCACTACTGCTTGCAATCGAATTATTCTGTTTAGATTATAAATAGGATCCCGTGCCCCTTGTATGAGCTCACCAGGATTCCAGGAGGCAGGATCATAATAGGCTATAATGCGCTCTGGCGGCCAATCATCAGTACCGCTCCAACTTTGGGTACTTCCTCCTGCTATATGAGAAATATCAGCATTCCTTCGTGTTCGCCTGGCCGAACTAGTGGGCATAATCCACATTGGTGGTAATACCCAACCCAAGAAACAAGTCCCACTCCATTTGGAAGGGAGCTTTTTGTATGCCCATTCTCCACATATCCACCACAACCATCGGGTCTGAGGTTTTTGGTACGTGGAGTACAGAAGGCGAAATACCAAAAGAGGTAGAGAGTTCACAGTGCAGTATGTTAGATTGCCTTTTTCTGTCACAGTTATGTTCCACACCACTTTCCATGCGTGAATAAAAGGAGGTGCACAGGGCAAGGTATTCCGAGTTCGATAGGTAGTACCGTGTGCCCAGGTATGACTATTCTTAATATAATCCCAAGTATAGTGACAATGAGAAGAGCCTATCATGGGAGAATCAGCTGCATCTGATGATTTATGTACACAGAATTCCCCTTGTACAGGTATAACTCGTAATGGTTTAGTTGAGTTCCATCCGGGGAAATTCTGTATTTCTGTTTGGTGTGGCATTTCGCTTACCATACCAATGGCATCTAATGGTATCGGTAATAAGGGCATACCTCCCTCTGAATCATCTGGCCCAAGAGAGCAAACAAGGCAATTGGTCCTATTTGCAACATTGGCTACCATTTCAGCTAAACCTACCCACATATTGTGGTCATGGCTGAATCCATATTTAGCCAATTTGGTCAGATTCAAGGACCCTTCCCCTTCCCAAGGGATCAGGATTAATAATAAAATCATGTTGATGTCTAGTATATGCATTCCTTCCACAAAAGATTACCTTATTGTGATAGCAAATAATTATTAGCCCCAATATAATTCCCCCAGTGACAGAAATGGGGAACCACCAAGACCAAAACATATATCCCGAGGATCCCCAATGAGTAATATCTCTGATAATTGTTCCACAAGGGGGCAGTCAATCAATTGTATTAGAGAATCTTTCCGTTCACAGTCACTGGTTCAGACGCTCCTCAAGCTTCAGGCGTGCGCAGGTCAGCCAGCTTCCAGGTTGTGGCTGCAGCAGGCCGGTCGTCAAATGTTGCCCGTGACCTAGCCCGTTCCCGGTAGGGCTAGATACAGGGGTTTTTGGAGAGAGTTAGTTTTAAAGGATTAGAGGGGTCACCTTTGCACGTCCAACTGCCTTCGGACTTTTTCAAACGAGAGTGATGAATCCAGGGGGTCACCTCAGCTACCTTCACCGCTGTTGGAGTAGAGAGCAAGACGGTGTAAGGTCCACGCCACTTTGGTGCAAGTGGATCACGTTTCCACTCTTTCACCCATACGCTATCGCCAGCCTGGAACTGATGAATCGGCTCGGCAATGCTGCACGGCGTGCGTTCGAGGGCCCACCTGTTAAGAGAAACAAAAACACGGGAGAGAGATTGCACTTGTCCCTGTGTCACATGATCTCCTATTTGTTTAAGGTCAGCTGGAATATCCTGAACAAAGGAGGGCGGTCTCCCATACAGGAGCTCAAAAGGTGACAACTTAAGTCTTTTTGTGGGTGCACACCGAACACGAAACAGTGTTATGGGTAACACATCTACCCATCCCAATCCCGTTTCCTGGGTTAATTTTGCCAATTGGGTTTTCAGAGTCCGATTCATTCTTTCAGTTTTCCCTGAACTCTGAGGCCTATATGCTGCATGCAGTCTCCATTTTACTTGTAGGACTCGACATACATCTTGTACTACTTGATCAATGAACGCTGGCCCATTATCACTTCCAATGCATCTAGGTAATCCAAACCTTGGGATCGTAGCAGTAATCATTCTGCTGTTTTCAGGGGCTTCAGGGTCAAAAGGAGTCCATATACGATAGGCTTCTTGCAGCCTCTCTAAAAAGTCTCCTGGACTCTCATTTGGTTTCTGTTCTACTTCTGAGACTTTAGACATATTAGTGGGCTTCTGGCATGCCCTGCGGATACCTTGCACAAGTGTCTGGCGGTAGGTGGTAAGTCTGGCCAGGTGAATTCCATTGTTTGGATCCCAATTAGGATCTTCCAAGGGAAAGTTATCTTGGAGATGACGGTCAATATTAAAAATATTTCCCACTCTGGCCTGCTCACGCAAATATATCTGTGCCTTTTCAATTATGTCTCTCCTTTCCTCAGTGGTGAAAAGAGTATTTAGGAGCTGGCGACAATCTGTCCAAGTAGGGCTATGAGTATTTACTATTGAAGTCACCAAGTCCATCATAGCCTGAGGTTTTTCTGCAAAAGATGGGGTGTGTGTTTTCCAATTCATCAAATCTGTAGTTGTGAATGGAATATATTGCAGGGTCGAAGTTCGAGGTGGCCGTGGTCCGGGTTGCCCATTAACCAGCGCAGGCTCCTCAAGTGCATCAAATACTCTTCTAAGAGGGGCTACTACATGATCTTTCTCTTCACTTTGCTCTAGGGGCCTCAAATCATAGGGGATGGTATTTGTCCCAAGGCGTTCTTTTAGCAGCTTTATACGCCTGGCTGTATTGCTTGCTGACCGATTAAGGTCTCCCTGTAACTTCTGTAATAATTCTCTAGGACTTGGATGTACAGGGGTTTGGGGTGGGCAATCAGTTGTTCCACTAAAGGAGACTGTAGATGCAGGTCTATTAGGAGTCACAGGTGGAATAACCACTTCTGCTTGGGCTTTATTATAGGACTCCAATGCCTCCTGAAGATATTTATCATAATCTATCAAGGAATCAAGCTCTGTGACTCCACTCACATTATTCATTCCACTTTCTTGCCTTGGGGTTACAACTGGCGGAGTGTTTGAATTAAGCTCCCTTCGATGTGGAGCATAGGGTGGAGGTGGAAGCACCTCTTCCTCTGGTCCCTCAAAAATGGGTTTGAGTTTATTTGGCAAGATTCCTTTCCTAGCTTCGGCTTTTACAGCCAATAATTTGCATCGTTTGACTTTGCATTCCCTTATCCATGGAGGATTTTTATTTAATGTGCTCAGCCAGGAATCTATATATGGAAATTGTTCTGGGCACCCTCCAGTTTCTTTGGCGATATTAGACCAAAGTTTGCTTACTAAATTTATATCAAAAGTTCCCTGAGATGGCCATTCAGTATTTTGTTTCGGCCATTCTAGTTCACATAACGTTCTCAAGCGCTCTGGCGTCATTTTGACTCCATATGCCCCTGAGAAGGCTTTCTTAAAATTATTTAACATACACTCAAGAGGTGTATTTTCCCCCTTTGAACCCCCAACTCCCATTGTATGGCCCTGTGAAGTATCCACTCAGTCACTCGCACACACACTTCGTGAGTTTCCTTGCCCAGATGGAGTCGCCTCACTGGGAACCGAAGTACTACCCACTCCACACTCAGGTCAGCTACAGATTGCTCTGTACTTTCTCACACATACAATGCGCTAGATACTTCACCACACTCTACCTCCCAATTTTCCCTTTTCCTCCACCAGACCAACATCTGATGTACCCAACCACCTAGCGTACTCAGTTTCCCCTTACTGAGACGCAGAAGTTTGATCAAGACTTCTCTTCCTCCTAATTAATTGGAGGGCCAAAAATCCCTTTGTGCACTTACCCTTGGTTGGTTCCCTGTTTCCCCCCGGTCCGTCGCCGCCAGTGAGCAGGGTATCAGACAGACGAGTCTTCTGCGTTCCCCCTGGAAAAATTTACCAGTGCGCGCTGGGTAAGCAGTGGTCCTCTCTCTTGTACCCTGCCCAGTAGGGCGAAGGGGCTGCGTTCCAGCAGACCACTTATCCGAGTCACGGCACCATAAAATGTAGCACCCTGCTTGTGGTTAACGCTTAGCTGGAATGAAATATTCAACGCAGCAATAGAGAAATTAAAATAATAATTTATTTGTCAGACAAATAAATGAGAGGCTCAGTGGTATATGGTTACCAAGCTCTGGCCTGGCCTCCTGCCATTCTGGCCAGCACTTATATTCCCTTAATCCAGCCCCCTTTGCTCCTCCTGTGGCTGCCTCTGTCCAATCAGCCTGGTTGAAATTCCTATTGGCTGTTTGGTAGAACCAATCACAAAAGATACACCCACAAAAGATACACCCACTTCCTTGCCCTTATAAGGGAGACAAAGAGCTATATATGTGACAAATAAGTAATAATATATCTTACATGGAATCTTAATTACCAGCTCACCTCTTGCCCTCCTTGCCCTATTGCCTTCTAAAACAAATGTTTAATCTTACATTTTTATGTTCAACAGATGTCAAGGATCTTGAGTTTCACATCAACATTGAAAGATTTCCTTCATTTAAGGTTTCTAAACAAATGCCTGACAACTATATATCAAGAGTGCTTGGATGGCGTCTTCTGTCTAGCAGGGGGGCTAGGCTGGTGGCTGACTTAATTTCAGGATAAATACAACTCTTACAACCATATGAAATAAGAATCTAGCATTCCTTAAATCCTTTGCATAATTACATTTAAGCCAATGTATTTAAGCTAATATATTTCATTCACTTATCATAGGTAGCCTTTTAAAAGAATAAAGCCTTTGTAAAGTAAAAAGGAAGGAACTCAGTAAAAAAACACAGCTTTTAAAATAAACCTCTTCAGTGTACACCTCCCCCCTTTCCCCCTCCTTTCCCAGCCAGCTAGATGCTTCTCCCATTAGCTCTTCCCAACATTTATTGCCTTTTTTAACTCTCTCAGTTTAAGAAAGAAACAGCTTTAGAAAATTTCCCAAAAATGCTTTCTTTTCTTCTAGCCAAGCCAGTTGCCTTTTTCACTGCTCTTGGCCTTTCAACCTTGGAAAGAAGATCTGGCTCATTTTACTGGGAGGCACATTGGTATTATTTTACTTATTTACCCGTTCTTAATTGTGTTTTTTCAGCCTTGGGGCAGCATATGTAATTCTCCCTTTTTATGACTTTGAGAATTGTTTTTCTACTATAAATCAATGGGGCCCCCTTGTCTTAGGAGAAAAACCTCTTGCCAAGGTTCTTTCTGCCTGGCATGAAACATTTGAAAATCCTTTTTTTTAAGCTCATTTTTAAATACAAGCCTTGATAAAATATAGAAGCTCTGATAAAAAATGCAGGCTTATGACTAGATGCCTCAAAATCACACTGACTCCCTCCTCCTGCAGCTCATGCAGTCTTTTAATACCAGTAAATAAGGAATTAAGAATCACAGAGATGTAAATGTCTGGCAAAGGCACTGCCAGGTCACACCTTACAACCTTCAGGGAGATAGGAAGTATTGTCTGTTTGCAGCTCCTCTCCCTCCCTCTTCGTTTTTTGAACCATGTAAGCTAAGCACACATCTGAGGTTGGTGCTCCAGACCAATAATACCTAGTCTGCAGCTGTAGTACTGAATAATGATTGACCTGTAAATAAAGCATTTCAACCTACTAATGTTTGTGCTCTGTCTGTGTTCTGTTCACTCCAAGAGGGGTAGAGGCAGGGGAGCACAATTTTGAGCACTTAATGCTGGGAAATTTGAAGGTCTAACCTATATTTCCTGTGATTTGCAAATACTCCATAGATCTGTGTTTTGAACTCTGATGGGGGCTGCTTTGGCTAAACACTATTTTTGAATTCAGGCAGTCAGCCATTTTTTCTTTGTAGTTCCCCACCTTTCTGGGAATTTGGATTAACTGGTATTCCAAAATTATTTCCTAGCAATCCCCCCACCCCAATTATTCCACCTTTCCTGAATTCTGGTATTATTATTACTATCTATCATTTATCGGGAGCCAGTGTAGTGTAGTGGTTAAGAGTGGTAGTCTCGTAATCTGGGGAACCGGGTTCGCGTCTCCGCTCCTCCACATGCAGCTGCTGAGTGACCTTGGGCCAGTCACACTTATCTGAAGTTTCTCAGCCCCACTCACCTCACAGAGTGTTTGTTGTGGGGGAGGAAGGGAAAGGAGAATGTTAGCCGCTTTGAGACTCCTTAAAGGGAGGCTCTTCTTCTTCTTCTTAAAGCAAATAACAGTCACAAGGATTGGGTGAGTCCTGGAACGCTGCAGTTTGGGTGTTAAAGGTCAGAGCAAGCAGGTGTTTATTCAGAAGAATTGCTAATATAAATTCTCAAACTAGATAGCTTGTGGTTTGACCCAGATTTCCATTCATATCCAATTGTTTTCTCCTCTTCATATTTCTGACATGCATCATAATCATCATATATTACTTTTACCTCAGTCATTTGACTTGGTTGCCCCAGACACTCTGAATGGCTTCCAACACAATATATAAACACAGTGAGACATCAAACATTTAAAACTTCCTGGAAAAGGGCTTTCATCAGACACCTTCGGAAAGTTTTATAGCTGTTTCTCAGTTTGACATCTGATGGGAGGGCATTCTACAGGACAGGTGTCATTACCAAGAAGGCCCTCTGTGTGGTTCCCAGTAACTTTACTTCTCGCAATGAGAAGGCCTTCTGAGGTGCACCTCGGTGTCTGGGCTGAATGATGGCTGTGGAGACTCTCCTTCAAGTATATAGGGCTGAGGCCATTTTAGGGCATTGATGTGACATGACTGAATGATTGATTGCATCAACAGTCTTTTGTGCTAGTGTATGTGTGCATGCAGTTGTAAGTCACATTCAAGCATTCTAAATCTCTCATGCAATGAGAGAGAATGGGAATGAGTGTTCTAGTTCTGCTACCCCATCTCCAGCACCATCAACCTCTCATGATTGGGATGTGGGGAGAACTACCCAATTTGCCATTTTTGAACCAATGCATAAACTAAAAGGTTATCATCATTTGAAATTCGAACTTCTACAAATGCTGCAATGCAGTGATCCCACCAACCAATGTGTACAAAAATGCTTTTATTAGGGAAGTTGTACATAAAAATGCATAGATTAGTGAAATAAATGGAAATGTGGGGCTTTTTTGAGGGTGGAGGGTGGACAGGAAGCTTTTGCAATGGTATTCACTAAGATCTCCTCTCTCAACACCTCATGATTTTGTTCCCCTCTCTCCCCACTGTGATTAGACTGGTCTCATGAGGGATCAATACATCATAAATAATTCTGTATGCCCTAGTCTTCAATTGGGCAGGGATAAGATGCATTCCCTTTAATGATGGAAAAGACAGGGTTCCCCAGAGGAAAACAAATCCAGAACCAGGGCTGCCTCCAGCCAACAGAACAAAATTATATACATTGTGTTGATAAATAAGGCATGACAGATGTTGAGCTGAATGTAGGAGTGCTAAATTCTTCGGTTCCTGATGGATTCCGTTGAAAATCTTAGTGTGTTCTTTAAGAAATGGTTTGGTATTGAAGGAAGAAAAGAATTTGAATAATATTAGAGAACTTGAATCCCAGAGTGATATCCAGTGTTATTCATACTCAGAGTAGGCTCACTGAAAGATTGAATTAGGGCCACTAAAATAAATTCAGAACATGACTACTAAGTCATGGATAGATGACTACTAATACCATGGATAGATTCAGAAATTACAACTTGTTTGACTGACTATTGTAGATCAATCCTTATGTTACCAAAGGCTACTGCCATTTACGTAGCCAATTATGTACGTAAACTGGTACCCATTTTCTGATGGTATGCCAAATCCACAAATATCAAAGGCAGGGCCTCGGGGTGGCTTTAAAACACAACTAGAGAAATTCATGGCCAATCAATGGCTACTTCAGCATCCTGGTTCTATCTTTATTGTCAGAGGTTATTTGCCTCTGAATACCAGTTGCTGGGAATTGTAATTCAAGAGAACGCTTTCAGGATTCCCTAAGGCATCTGTTTGACCACTCAGGTGTTAAACAGGGTTGTGTTATTGTCCCAACTCTATTCATTATTTTCATTGCCATGATCCTAGACTTTGTCAAAGCCACCGGAATAGAAGTCATATATCAAACAGATGGAGAGCTCTTCCATCTGTTTGATGGAAACTTACTGTAATGATGGATGCTTACCGTAACTTCTGTCATAGAGCTTCATTATGCTGATGACAACGTAGTGTGCACATGCTCAGAGGATGACCTCCAAACCATCCTAAATATCTTCACAGAAGCTTATGAAAAGCTTGGCCTATCACTCAACATCCAAAAAACCAAAGTACTGCACTACCAAGTACAAAATAACCCCTCTGCAGCACCACAAATCCAACTCAATCGTGTAACTTTGGAAAATGTCAATCACTTCTCCTACCTGGGCAGTTATCTTTCCACAAGGGCTGACATTGATGCCAAAATCCAGCATTGCCTGAGCTCTGCGAGTGTGACTTTCTCCCGATTGAAGTGCAGAGTCTTTGAGGATTGGGACATTCACAGGGAAACCAAAATGCTTGTTTACCAAACTATTGTACTACCAACCTTACTGTATGCTTGTGAAACATGGACCACTTATAAAAGCCATCTCCAACTCCTCGAAATATTACATCAATGATGTCTCCGAAAAATTTTACACATCACTTGGGAAGACAGGCGAACTAATATCAGTGTACTGGAAGAAGCAAAGATCACCAGTGTTGAAGCAATGATTCTTCAACATCAACTTCATTGGACTGGTCATGTTGTGCAGAATCCTGATTATTATCTTCCAAAGCAACTACTCTATTCCGAACTTAAAAATGGAAAGCGTAATGCTGGTGGTCAACAAAAGATGTTTAAAGACTGTCTCAAGGCAAATTTTAAAAATGTAGTATAAACACCAACAATTGGGAAACACTTGCCTGCGAGCCCCGGTTGGAGAAAAGCTTTTACCAAAGGTGTCATGGGCTTTGAAGACACTCGAACTCAGGACACAATGGAGAAACATGCTAAGACGAAGACATGCTTGGCAAATCCACACCGTGATCAACTCCCGCCCGAAAACCTATGTCCCCACTGTGGAAGGATGTGGGGATCCAGAATTGGCCTCCACAGTCACTTACAGACACATTGTTAAAACTCTGTTTATGGAAGACAATCTTACACGGCTACAAGTGATCGCCAAAGAAGAACTGTAAAAACAGGATTCTAGACCAAATGAGCATTTGGCCTGTTCCAGCAGGACTTTTCATGTGCTTTTATGCTCAATGGTTGTGGGTGCAAGTACCAACAATCCCACTTCTCATTGGGCTGAGGGTGGGGTGTTCATCTGAAAAAGGTTGTTGCTACTTTTCAGTGACATTTACTGGGATCACTGTCAGTTAAAAAACCATGAAAGGCCTGTTTTCCTAGCTCCTCTCAAGATGGTAGAATTAAAAGAGGCATGTCACTTAGTCCCTTCAGCAACCTCTGGTGGAATGGCTGTGTTATGACACCTCCCCTAAAAAGTGTCATCCACCATCATTTATTCCACATGCTGAACACATATAGCATTGACATGGGTTAGAGATAGACTTATCCATAAAATCATGCAACTGTAGAGTTTGGTCATCAAGTCCAACTTCTTACAAGTCAAAAACCACAGCTAAAGATTATTTAACAGATTGGCCATCCAGTTTCTGTTTAGACATACCCAATGAAGGAGAGTCAACCACCTTCTGATCCATCCACCCCCACTGATACAAAAGGGGGGGGGAGTTTAAGTGAGATGCAATTTTTGTTGGCTTACTAAATCACTTGAAAGCAACAGAGTGAAGACAAAATCACTCTGTGGAGAGGGTAAGCCTTCTTTAAAATGTTGATTTAGAAAAGTGTCTCTATCTTAGATTGCTCATTTTAATAATAAAAAGGAGCAAGGGGAATCACAGATGCACTTTGAAAAAGCTTTGAACTCTGTTTATGATCTATGTTGCTTTTGGAATTGAAGTAGTTTGTCAAGAATGATTGCTTTTGAAATAATATTGCTTCTAATGGATAATGCTGCAGTGAGTGGAATCTCTAGGTTTTAAAATTTCTTCACATGTTTATAAAACTGGAGCTCATTAATGAGAGAGTACATCATTTTCCATTATTTGCTGCATGAACTACATCTAATTTATATAGCATTGAATCAAGGATTTGGGATTTTCCTGGTTAGCAATAATCACCATATACAGTGATGAGAATGTGTATGCTGGTAAATTCAGTTTTCATCCATTGCCATTACAAAAAGTTAAGAAAGAATTATATAGCATTCCATGGTTGCAGCAGCTGGCAAATGTATGATTTTACAGAATGAGCAATCTAAAGCTAATCACATTTTATAGGAGAAAAAGAGTTTTTCATTCTTTCATGGAATTGTCTGTGGTATTCAAAATACAATACTGTTATCCAGCTTTCTAAGCAAAGTTAACTTTCCAGGATGTCCTTAAATATTCATGATGTGGAATGAAGAATATGCATGAGATGTTTGGTCAGAACTCCCAAGGTGTCAGTCTCAAATGAGATGGCCCAAGACAAAAGTGCCAAATACGAGGTTTTGTTTCTTCCTCACAAGGTGTCAAAATCAGTGCCAGAGTGAAACAAGAAGACTGAACCAGCGGAAATATGAACAAAATGTAAATCTAGCAGATTGCAATGACATATATGGGATATTATGAAAGTTATGTCCTCTCAATTTCAGGGGTACATACAGACATACAGTACAGAGATGAAATAGATTGCTCGCCTCTTCTTCCCTTTGGCAAATGACTGTACTGTTGAAATGGCGACGAGATCGCACTGGCTTATTTATTCTGAATGTTTGTAAGTGATGCCAATAAAGGTTTGATGATGACATATATTATTATTGTTATTGTTATTGTTATTAACTGAATTTATATCCCTTCCTTTCGAAGGAGCACAGGGGACCAAACACATAGACAATTTAAAAAACAAAAACCAAGCAAAAACATTCTAACACAGATTAAAGCATTCTAAAAACAATTAAAATTAAAAACATCTATAAGCAGTTACAGTTAAAACCAATCTTAAACAATTACAGTTGTAACTGCATCATATTAGGAGAAATGTGAATTTTCAAGGAAGTGTGAATTAGGTAGATTCCCATTTGTGAACTTATGCCTATCTCAACTCAATTCCTACATTTAAGCTGAACATTGGGAGCTGAACTGGGTAAGAGCCACAGCACAGCAAAAGGGGGATTCAGAATTCTTATTTCTACCAACATCAGCTCCACACCAAGGCTCCACACCCTTCACTTAGGACATATGCCAAGGCTATTCTGCTCAACCTTAACAAGAAGGCTATCTTGATTATGAATGCCTACATGCCTCCAGTGCATCAGAAATCAGAGATCAAAGCTCGATGGGGTGTGCTGGAAGGATATGTTGCAGACATTATACTGCAAAATCCAAATGCAATGGTGGTACTGGGAGGGGTCTTAAGTGCCCAACTACAGCTGAACGACCAAACTTTATACACACGGTTTGGCCATACCCCACCAGATTTGGAGGTTGAAGGCCCACTTACAACTCGAGCCTCAAAAGACTGAATGTAGAACTTTGTGGGTCTCTGTCTAGCACAAATGTTTTTCAAACTAAGCCTCTACATTCTAAATGGTGCCCTTGAAAAAATTGGAGACCTCCACATTAGACAGACGCCTGCCATACTTAATACTCACAGTACATGAAGGGCCCTTGTTAAAAGCATGATGCCTCTCAGGGGCATCTGTCTAACAATTGAAACCAAGAAACGCATCAAGTGTGGGTTCATATTGGTACCCCTCTTCCACAATATGAACTTCCACCCTCCGAAACTAGCAGGAAAGCATATTCCTGTGCAGATGATGCAGCAATCCTCTCAAGAACTCCTATAAGCCTTAAAAGAGCCAAGAAAACACTAGCAGCATACTGCAAGGAGAGCAAACTAAAACTAAATGATCAGAAAACCAAAATCTTGGTCTTTGCCAAAAGGTCCAAACCTTGTTCATGGTACATTGATGACCATAAGATCAAGCAGGTCACTTGCTTCAAATATTTGGGTATAACTCTTCACTCCTCGGGAAGCAGAAAAGCCCACAGGGTTTATTTTGCAGGGAATGCCTTTGTTGTTGTTGTTGTTTAGTTGTTTAGTCATGTCCGACTCTTCGTGACCCCATGGACCAGAGCACGCCAGGCACTTCTGTCTTCCACTGCCTCCCGCAGTTTAGTCAAACTCATGCTGGTAGCTTCGAGAACACTATCCAACCATCTCGTCCTCTGTCGTCCCCTTCTCCTTGTGCCCTCCATCTTTCCCAACATCAGGGTCTTTTCCAGGGAGTCTTCTCTTCTCATAAGGTGGCCAAAGTATTGGAGTCTCAGCTTCAGGATCTGTCCTTCCAGTGAGCACTCAGGGCTGATTTCTTTAAGAATGGATAGGTTTGATATTCTTGCAGTCCATGGGACTCTCAAGAGTCTCCTCCATCACAATAATTCAAAAGCATCAATTCTTCGGCGATCAGCCTTCTTTATGGTCCAGCTTTCACTTCCATACATCACTACTGGGAAAACCATAGCTTTTACTATACAGACCTTTGTTGGCAAGGTGATGTCTCTGCTTTTTAAGACGCTGTCTAGGTTTGCCATCGCCTTCCTCCCAAGGAGCAGGCATCTTTTAATTTCGTGGCTGCTGTCACCATCTGCAGTGATCATGGAGCCCAAGAAAGTAAAATCTCTCACTGCCTCCATTTCTTCCCCTTCTATTTGCCAGGAGGTGATGGGACCAGTGACCATGATCTTTGTTTTTTTGATGTTGAGCTTCAGACCATATTTTGCGCTCTCCTCTTTCACCCTCAATAAAAGGTTCTTTAATTCCTTCTCACTTTCTGCCATCAAGGCAGGGAATGCCTAGAGAAGCATAAATGCAATACTCAGGTACCTGAGGACTAAAGGCTGACAGTACATACCTGCAGCTCTCAAACTGTTTGAGACCAAATCCATTGTGCAGCTTGTGTATGGTGCCCAATAATCCTCCTTGCCAATTGCGCACCATTAGAACTGGTACAATCTAAATTCTTAAGATCAGCCGTGCAAGTGCCTAAACACGTATCCAATGTTACCAGTCTGTCTTGAAACTGGATTCATAAGAATCAAGGCTAGAGTATGACTCATCACACTAAATTACTGGCTGAGACTATCCTACCTCCTGCGTTGCCTTGCTCCCTTAACCATTAAGAAAGTTTTCCAAATGAAATGGAAACGTGCAGTGATAAACATAATAACAACTCTAGGCTTAACTCCACAGATCCTACTTGACATGGGGTATGAACAAGCCCCAAAAAACCATCAAACAGTGTGCGGAATATACAGCAACACCAAGCAGATCTAGCCAGGTCCCTGAAATTTTTAATCAGCGAAACCAGAAAACACCTCACCTCCCAAATGCCAAATACAACCAACCTTGAAATTCCAAAATAGCAAAGGGCTTTCACTCTGGCCCATTGCCAGACCCTCCCTTCAGCCATCCAAGAAGGCCACTTTAGGAAGACGCCATACAAGGAGAAGAAATTCCCATGTGGCTCTGGGCAACTGGAAAAAACAGAACATGCCTTTTTTCCCAATGCCAATACTATACAAGATATACAAGCTAGGTTCATCTTGTCTATACTACAAAAAATTCCTAGCAGCACAGAACAACTTTATTCCTCCCTGCTACTTCAAGATGAAAACCCAGATGTTACCTATCCAGTTGCTAGACTTTGCGCTGCTATGATTGGTATTCATTGAAGGATGGTTTGCACCACAAACTAGGCCCCAAATGCAAGACCTGTGCTCCTTCACACTCCCTCCCTCATAGTCAGTTTTAACCATTTGTCTTTGTTTCAATCTTTCTAAGTATGAAAGATATAACCACCTTTTAATTACTAGTTTTTATCCCTTACCTGTTTACCTGTTTTAAGTTTTCTGTGTCCATTTTATCTGTATGTTTTATCTTATGCTGATATGTGACCAAAATAAAGTTTGATACGTGATACTTGATACTCCTACATTTAAAGTCGTTAATGGCTTAGGATCTGGCTCTCATAAGGACCATTTCCTCCTGTACATTCCCTCTCATAGAGTCCAATTGCCACCCAAATTTTTGAGTCTTGGGCATCAATGCTTTGCAGGGAAGCCATCTGGCCATTATATAAATCCCATTTGCTGGCTAAACTTCAGCTTCTTCAGGAGGACTTTGGTGTAACTTAATGACTGGCTAAACCTTTCTGCTGCTGCTCAGCTGCTGTTGATTCTGCTGGAGATTATTCTACTGCTATCCAGTTTCATAGGTGGGCTTAGGATAAACAGAGCTCCCACTTTAGTGGTTCAGATGCCAAGGGGACACCTGAGGCTCACTGAAAGAGAGTGATAGACCCTCCCTCCCTCTCATGTGACTGGAATAGCAGTGAGGTAATGAGGGGAAGGGGGGGACGCGGGTGGCGCTGTGGGTAAAAGCCTCAGCGCCTAGGGCTTGCCGATCGAAATGTCGGCGGTTCGAATCCCGTACGGGCAGGGGTACCTTTACCTTTACCTTTAATGAGGGGAAGGGGCTGTGGGAGGAAAAGAGGAATTCTTCTCTAGCTCAAATGAAAATCCAGGCCACTCAAGGATCATAGTGTCCACTTCATATTTAAGAAAAGCATTATGAGTAATCAAGGTTTGTATATTAAATCAATATCATACTTCCTGATGAGAAAGATAGAAATTTTGGCTGTTTACCTTGCCGCATTGCAAATACATCCAGCAGGCAGCATTTTAGACAGCAGTTGCATCTTTATTTTTTGCCAAAGCAAATACATGAAAGATTATTTAAATCCAAGTTGTGTGGCTTACATTTCCCATAAACAAATATTTGAAGGATAGTTATCTACCTCTGGTACGTAAGACATCTGATGTGTTTGTGATGGCACTGAATTTACTACATATTCCACCAGAGGGTGTTGGGCAAGCTTTTGGCAGCCTTTCCAACAAGCACACAAATAAATGGCTGGGTTTTTTTACTGCCCATTGTGGAATGTGGCATTTTGTTTGTGCTATAAATTTCTTTACAAATGCCCTGACTCAGAAAGTGGAGGAAAATGAGAAAGATACAGGTGAGGGGTTGGGGAAAACTACAAGGAAATTTGGTGAGTATTGTGGGTGAAGGGTGAAGGTAATTTCCGGTTGATGAAATCCTGCTTGCTGTCAGATAAAGCAGGTTATTAAACAGCAAATTCAATAAGTTCAATATATCATGTCAGTCATCTGCAGCTGGTGGGAATAAATGTTTTTTAATAAATAAATAAATAAATAAATAAATAAATGAGGGCATCTTTGCTGTGTCAATGGAAGCAATATTATAGTGACCCCAAAGGGAAGAGGCAACCATTACTCACAAAGTGCAATTCACACAGGCTTCCACTTTTAGTATTTTTGGGTAACATACAGAGCGATCCTCACTGTCATCAAACCTAGTTGTAAAAATGGTCTTGCAAGGACCCAGAAAAAATTATCATAGTAGAGATGTTTTAAAACATATTGCTATATTTCTGTGAATATTTCTGCTTTCCCATGTGTTGGCATGGATGTTTGAGATAGTGGTCTGTATGCCTCCCATTCAGAAAGAGACGATCAGTATAAATTAACTTCATCCTGCATATACAATGAAGCCATTTTCTTTCAGGAACAATGGTGGCTAATATACTGATATGTATGAGTATTGTGGCAAAGTCCAGATGTGCTGGAGTAACTGGACATGGGAAGGGGTTAATTTCCTTGCTGAGTTTAAATCACCCCATGGATGAGCTAATTGCAGGTGCAAGGTAAGCCAAACCAGTAGCTTTAGCAAACCAGTGTTCTGGCTATATCTGGGATTAATGCATGTTGGATCAGTTCAATGGCATCTGTCTGTCTTGGGAGATGATGGAGGACTGAGCATTTGCGGGTGAGGTCAAGCTGTTGGATGATTGCAGCACCTGCTGTGGCTGTAGAGACCGATGTACAAGAGACATTTTTTGTTGCAGCTGGGCCAGATGAGGGCATCCAGTTGTGCTGCTGCAGAGGCACCAGGAAATTTCTTCTCTCTGCACTCCTCCCAGCAGTCATTTCTCCTTTGGTTGCTGATATAGTAGTCTGCAGTTAGTCTGTGAGTCATCAGTTTGTTGGTGTTACTTGTCCAGTGTTACAACTTGAATTTCTGGAGTTTATTTGGAGCAATGGAGATTCTTTGTACTTATATGTATCTATATATATTTGTATCTACAAAAGCCTACAAGTGTACATATCTACGTCTGGAACTGTTTTACGGAGCCTTGTCTTCTCCAAAAGTAAACTATTTGGACCTTAAGCTGCTTCTGTATGGTGACTGATATTGGGAGCAACTTCCACTGTGTGTGTATCTCACCCGAGCTTCCCAAAAAGAGGTTTTCCTATCTCTCATTTGGTAATTTAAAAGAGAACCAGCATATTCAAAGAGAGCCAGGGGAAAAACCATTTTGGATTTGGTGAACAGTGAAGCAAGTTTTATGAGCTATACTCCATTTCCAAGGATATGTTTTAAGAGAAATTGTTATCCTAGAACCTGCACTGGAACACAATCAACTGCTGTTGTTGATATGCTTGAGTACCTGATACAGCCATAGTGACCAAGCAACCCCAAGGTCTTCAGGCTGGGGGAAAAGCAAGAAAGATTTAAAAATAATCACTAGACAATGACCTGGCAACTGTAATATTATTATTGGGACTAATAGAAGGGAAATAAAGTAATTAATTATACTTGTTTGGACTATTGACATTGCTGTTATTATTATAATTTGTTACCAGCCCTTCACTCTATGGTCTTAGGGTGAGTTACAAGAATTAAAACACAACATTAATATTAAAACACAATTTTATACAATATTACAAACAGTTTAAAGCAACTTAAAATTAATGCATCCGCCACGGGGCAGGAGACCACCAGGGTTGAGTGCCACTGAGCTGCCCATTTCTCTCTGGGGAGGGCAACTGCAGAGGCTTGTGCCATACCCGCTTAGCTGCCAAATGTTTTTGTGACATCCCAATCAACCCACCAACAATGGCAGCAGCTGGGGAGGGATCACCCCCACCCCCTCTGCCCTCACAAGGTTGAGTGCAGCACAGCAGCTAAAACACACACAGCACACCCCCAGGTTGTACCTTATCTGTGAAGGTCACCAGAAACCCAAGGGGGCAGAAGGGGAACATTTTTCAGCCCTGAGGTTGCATTTCCCTCCACACAACACTAGTCAAATGCACAAATCAACAGAGCAATGAAAGCAAGTCTTATCTTTGCACAGGAAGCTGTTCAAGGAATGACATGCAGAAAGTTAGTATCTCAGGAAAAAGGCACTTTTCATCAATCAATCAATCAATCAATCAATCAATCATTGCATTTGACTAAATGCCATTACAAATGTAGTTACAAAAGCACCAAACCCAATGACCCAAACTATAGCTCCCGGATTCCTTGAGGGAAGAAGCCAGGTGGATGCCATGTGAACTCAGCGAGGTGTCCAGTGATGGCTACATACTACCTCCAGGTTCAAAGGCGGCATATTTCTGTATATCAGTTCCTGAGAATCACGAGGGCTGATGTGGTCAGATTCTGCTTGCAGTTTTTGCACGGGCATCTGTAAGAATAAGATGCTGAACTTGGGCCACTGGCCTGATCCAGGCAGCTTTCTTATGTTACAAAGGAAGACTTCTAAGAAAGAGCCTGGCAGCACTGTTGCACCCATGTCTACTTGAAAGTAAGTCCTACTGAATTCAGTGGGGCTTCTTCCCATGTTGGTGGGATTGTAGCCTTTGCAATTTTTGGTAGAGCTGCCTGTGGTGCCAAGTAAAAATATGAATAAATGACTAAAACAAAATAAGAATAAATGACTAAAACAAAATAAGAATAAATGACTAAAACAAAATAAGAATAAATGACTAAAACAGAATCCTTGTGTCTGAATAGCAAATTCCTGGCTGCTTAGGCTTCTGCCAGTGAAATGGTCCTCTTCTGATCTCACGACAGTGGAAAGGCACACCAGCCAGTGACCCCTTGGAAGGCATGGCTGAGGAGTCAGACTCTTAATTCAGGGACACTGAGAACCTAGAATGTTTTTGTTCCTCCCCCTGGAAAGGGAGAAATGGTTACAAAATAAAAATAAATTGGAAAAAAGATACTCAAAAAAACAGCCAGTACATAGTTCACATAAGAGATGCAGAGAAAAAGTAAAATGCCACAGTGCTGGAATGGTTTTAAAATTTCTGATTTTGGAGTGCATTATGTGCAGTGATGGAGCTTCATGCTCTGGAACCAGGTGGCAGAGAGCACGTGGGTGTGTGGCTGGCGCTTGTCCAGGGGGTGTGGCACCCAGGATGGGGGGGCAGCCACAATGGCACCACACCGGGATCGCGCTGCCGGGGGCGTTGCACTCCCCCACACCCCTCTTCCTCCACCAGTGATTAGGTGACTTTCTGAAACTTGCAGCATTTCTTGGAGTGCTACATTAAAAGTATTCTCTTGGAAGTCTCCCATTGTAACATAAGAAAGCTACCTGGTGGTCTCCTGACCCATGGTGGCAAACTGGCAAGCGGAAGGAGGAAAACGCCCGGTGCTGGGATGCTGTGGAGCAAGGAGAAGGCTAGCACAAAGTTTACTTGCTGGTGGGATCGCTACTTGAAGGCGACTGATATTCAGCTCTGAAGCTGGTTGATGTCTGCCAACGGACCTGGCAAGGCTGCAGCTGGTGGATGGTTGGCGGAAGAGTTTGCATTGAGACTAGTGGATGCCACGAGACTACGCTGGCTGAGATGGATGCAAACTGGTTTGGAAGCCTTGTTTGTGAACAGGCAGCCAAACAGAGGAGGAGTCTGGGGGGATACCGTCGATGGGGGCCATCCCACTCACCTGTTTGCCTTTGCCTTACAGGGATGTCTGGAGCCCGTGAGGTTTTCCCCAAGTCCAGCCTTCAAAGTCATGAGGAGAACCGCAGGATGTCCTTATTTAAATTGGAGAAATGAACGTGAAATCCTGGCAGTGAGCAATGGACAAGGCCGTGGCCAGACCTGAGAGAAGGAGCTTTGAAGGGAGACTGCAGGTGGACATCTGCTGTGCTGCAAGTGATGGGGCAGTGGGGAGAGAGAAGAAAATGAGGTAGGAAATATTAGACCACATTAGGTGCACCATTGGAAGTACTATGAAGGCGCTTTGAACAGGAATGGCTTCCCCTCAGGGATTCTGGGAAGTATATGTCGTTAAGGGGACGAAAAGTTGCTAGGGGGGGTTAGTGTTAGGGTAGAGGTAGTGTTAGGGGGTAGGGGTAGGGGAAGGGTTCCCTCCTTGTGATGGAACTCTGGGAATTTTAGCTCTAATTAAGGGTTTAGGGGTAGGGTTTCCTTCTTGCCTGGGAACTCTGGGAATTGTAGCTCTAGTTAAAGGTTAAGGGTTAGGGTTAGGGTTAGGGTTAGCGTCAGGAGTAGGGTTAGGGTTAGGGTTAGGAGTAGAGTTCCCTTCTTGGCAGCTCTCTGCACCCTTTTCAAACTATAGCACCCAGATTCTTTGGGGAAGAAGCCATGAGTGTTTAAAGCGGATTCATAGCTCTTTAAATGGTGTGGATGTGGCCCTGGCCTCCCTCACCCCACTGCCTCTTATTATTGAGGAATCGAAAGGATTTCCCCACTCAAATCTCTCGGAAACAGGAAGAAGAAAGTTTTTGTATCTGATGCCATTTTTAAATGTCTTAACTTGAAATGCCAATAAAGGTATTTGTATTGTATTATATTGTATTGTATTATGATTAGCATGGGAAGTGGAATGGTAAAATGTTAAAGAGGTGGATACGATACTTCTGTAAATTGGCATGCCCCTTCTTGTGGGCATGGAAGGAGGGACTTGAGGCTGGACAAGCGACATTAGAAGATGTGTTTTTCCTGATGAAGATGTGCCTGATCTTGGGTTACCCCACTTGCAAGTGTGTATAATAAAAAAGGTTTCTTAATTCACCTATTTTGTCCAGATCACTTTATTTAAAAGGATCCAGAGACCTTAACTCAAAGGAACCAGTTTATGTCTCACAAAGGGCAAAATAAATAATACCAATCCCTCAGCTGCCAAAACAAACAGTCTTGCAGCACTGCAAAAACTAACAGATTTGGGGGGCAACTTTTTAAAAATGGGGGGGTCAGGGAGTCTTGGTTTTTGAGGGTGCCGTGGAGTCCACATGCTACATGTGTCACAAGGGGGAGGTCCTCAGTCATCATTTCTTTCTTAATAAATGTCCCCCTTGAGGCCAAGTTTCCCCAGCCCTGTCTATGTATGGTTCCTGTGATGTCACAAACAGACATAGCAGCTGAGGGGAAAGAGGCAGTTTCTTATTCTAGAATTTCAAACACAGGAGGCGGACATTTTTCAGCCCAGGGGCTGCATTTCCCTCCACACAACACTAGTCAAATGTACAAATGATCATTTTTTTGGAGGGGTTCTCTCTCTCCCCCACCTGCCCAGCAGCTTCCCTGCCTGCTGTCTCCCCCTCCATCATCCCACTGGCATTGCATCCTCCCCCAGCCCCCCCCCCCAGCTTGCTGCGCCCCAAGGCATATTGTACTCACCTGAACCCTTGCAGGGAGAGGGGCAGGGCACAATGGGAAGGGGCGGGGTGACTGGGGTGCTTAAACCACACCCCTTTCCCAGCGGAAGTGGATGGGGGGTCCTCCAAGAGAGAACAACAACCGGACAGAACAAAGAACACAGAAGACGGAAGTGGCACACAGTTCCTTCTGTTTCCACACTTCCAAAGAATGGAATGTCAACTCACAGGGCATGTGATCCAGTAGTCACACACACTCTGCCGCGCGGGAGAGAATGCAGCTCCTGACATCCAGCACCCCCTTCTCTGTTTCTCTTGAACTCTTTAACTCTTCAGTGCTGTCCAAACTTTCTTCAAAGATTTGATGAAGTGAAGGGCCGTGAGGGCCGACCAAAGGGCCAACCAAAGTTGTTAACCTTTTTTTTTAGGATTGAAGTTGTTGAGGTTCCACCCCAGGAAATAAACTCCCACAGGGGCTGGACTAAACCGAATGGACTAGGCCCCTGAAACAGACTTTGGACATGATTTAAGCGCCTTGTGCAAACAGTTTTAAGATTTCCTGGATGATTTAAGCGTATGAGTTGTGTATGTTGAGATGTCACGCGGACCCCTCTGGTTGAAATTATCAATTTGTCTCTTGGCACATGGACATTCCCAGGGGAACTGAAGGAAGCAGTGGTGTGTTCGCTCTTAAAGAAAACTTCACTAGATCCTTTAGACCTATCCAATTACCGCCCTGTTTCAAGTCTTCCATATCTGGGTAAGGTAATTGAGAGAGCAGTTGCTAAACAGCTTGGTAGGTTTCTGAATGAAACATTGGCTTTAGATCCATTTCAGGCTGGGTTCCATCCTGGTTTTGGGATCGAGACGGCTCTGGTTGCCCTAACAGATGATCTCCGTAGACAACTGGATCAAGGCGGGTCAGGACTGCTGATTCTTTTAGATTTGTCAGCAGCCTTTGACATGGTCGATCATGATCTTCTGGACCACCGCCTCGCTGACGTGGGGATACAGGGCATAGCCCGTAAATGGCTGTGCTCTTTTATCTCTGGTCAGGGACAGAGGGTGGTACTAGGGAGGGAGATGTCATCGCGCCACTTCTTGGTGTGTGGAGTGCCGCAGGGCGCAATCCTCCCCCTGATGCTTTTTAACATCTTTATGCGCCCCCTTGTCCAGATTGTCCGGAGCTTTTGGCTGGGCTGTCACCAATATGCTGATGACACTCAGCTCTATCTGCTGATGGACCGACTCAGCCCCGAACACACTGACCAGATGCTTGGAAGCTGTGGCTGGATGGTTTCATGGGAGCCGATTGGAACTAAATCCTTCAAAGGCAGAGGTCCTCTGGTTGGGTCGGGATGATATGGGATGAGGGACCAACTCCCTTCTCTTGTGGGGGCCCAATTAGTGCCATTGCCGTCCGTTAAGAGTTTGGGTGTAATCCTTGCTGCCTCCCTTTCCATGGAGGTGCAGGTTACAGCAACAGCCAAGGCAAAATTTTTCCACTTTCACTGCATCAAACAGTTGGTCCCTTACCTTTCCTGCCCAGACCTGGCCACAGTGATCCATGCAACGGTCACCTCCAGGCTTGACTACTGTAATTCGCTCTACGCGGGGCTGCCCTTGCAGCTGTCCCAGAAACTCCAGCAGGTGCAGAATGCTACAGCGAGGCTCCTCACGGGGTCTCTGCCATGGGAGCATATTCACCCAGTGCTTTTCCAGCTGCACCGGCTCCCGGTGGAGTACAGGGTCAGATTTAAGGTGCTGGTTTTGACCTTAAAACTCTTCACGGCCTAGGACCCTCGTACCTCCGGGACCGCCTCTCCTGGTATGCCCCACAGAGACCCTCAAGATCCATAAATAGCAACACCCTAGAGGTTCCAGGCCCTAAGGAAGTTAGATTAGCCTCAACCAGAGCCAGAGCTTTTTCAACTCTGGCTCCAGCCTGGTGGAACGCTCTGCCTCATGAGACCAGGGCCCTGCAGGCTCTGATTTCTTTCCGCAGGGCCTGTAAGATAGAGTTGTTCCGCCTGGCCTTTGGGTTGGAGTCAATTTGATTCCCTCCCCCTCTTTCTTTTTTCCTTCTTCCTCCTGTGATGAGGCTGCATTTTAATGTTTTAATGTTGTATTTTAATCTTGTTTTTAAGTTGTATTCATTCAACTTGTTTTTATTATCGGTTGTTAGCCACCCTGAGCCTGGCCTTGGCTGGGGAGGGCAGGGTATAAATAAAATTTATTATTATTATTTTATTATTTCAGAACAGCACTGCCTAAGGCAATGGTCAGCTCACCATGTTCCTGGAAACTGAGTGGGTGACCATGGGCCAGTCACTATCTCTCAGTCAAATCACCCTCACAGGGTTATTGTGAGTAACAAAGAGGAAGGGAACATGACTGATACTTTGAGCTCCACGCAGGAAGAGCATGGTTAAAAAATGAAATTGGTACTGTAATTTCTTTGTCAGGAAATCAAACCATACAGTCAGTTATGTGAGTATGATCTGCCTCCCTTGAATTTGATTGGTAAAGGGAAATGATCTCATGGCAAAATATTCAGGGCCCCTTGAGACTACCTACAAAATAATGACAGTCTGGAAGAATCCTTCATTCTTCTGCAACTGAGTTTATTATTATTTTATTAACAAATGCAATACTAATCAGGCAATCTAAGTTATGTAACATGGTCATGTTCACACACAAAACCAAATCCACTTAGGAAAATTACTTGATTCTAATCGTCATTGCTAGCTGCGATGGAGACGCCATCTCTCCTATTCATTTTGACAAGTCAAGCTTAATTGTTTTCAGTATTCTGTCACTGGGATTGTTGATTTTTAAAAGGCCTGTGGATTGAAAGTGGCATTAACACATTAGCTAAAGGTTAGTTGTTTTAATGGTCGCATATTCAAAACTGTGTTGCATGCCTTCCAGCCTCATTACCACAGGAGGCTGCAATACTGGTAAAAAAGGGAAGAATGAGCTAAATAACACAGCCAAAAAAATACGCCTAGGATTTTGATGGAAAACAATTTGTTATTTTATATTTAACTGAAATAACTGATTGCAATGGAACCTTCTTTTCCCACTCACCAATCTGTTTATCTCATCTATTGGGAATTGGTTGCTCTACAAATAAAAGCTAAAGTTCTGAAGTCAGTAAACATAAATTCCATAAGTAAAGTCATAAGGTGTTTGACAGAACTTATAGGACAAATAATACCCTGCCTAATGTGTGTTTACTCAGAAATTAATCCCACGGAGTTAAATGGATTATTCCGTTCATGCTTCCATGAGTGCAAACAAACAAAACTTGAGCTTCCCTTATGCTGGAAAGCCCTTAGTAGCAGACATTATGTAGACCAGGGGTGAGGAACCTCAAGTCCAGGGGATGATTGCAGCCTCCCAGGCCTCTCTATCTAGCCCAGTATTTCCCAAACTTGGATCTCCAGCTGTTTGGGGACTACAATTCCCATCATCCCTGACCAAAAACAGCTGGAGACCCATTTTTGGAAAACACGGATCTAGCTCTTGAGGTTCTCCCAAGGCACACACATATTCAGATCCTACAACTTGCCTAACCTATTCTATGCTTCCTCCTCATGCTTGTGTCTGGCTGGAATGTGTCTTTGAACAGTAGCATAGTGTCAAATTCAGAAGTGCAGCATCCCTTTGTGAATGCCATGCCCCCTTACACAGCCACACCCCTTCTAAGCTTATGCAACCTTATAATATACAATATTATCAAAAGTATACAATAATTATTACTTTAAGGACACATTGCAGCAATCAACACAAATCTCCATGTCCTGTTATTTTGTGTACACAAACATCAGCAAATGATTTGGAGTGCTCCAATAGCTTTTGGAGTAATTATAATTATTTATTATTTATACGCTGCCCATCTGACTGGATTGCCCTAGCCACTCTGGGCAGCTTCCGAAAAATCAAAACATCAAACACAGTAAAACATCAAACACTAAAAACTTCCTCATATAGGGCTGCCTTCAGATGTCTTTCAAAAGACAGATAGTTGTTTATTTCTTTGACATCTGACGGGAGTGCGGGTGTGAGTACTGAGAAGGCCCTCTGCCTGGTTCTCTGTAACTTCACTTCTTGCACTGAGGGAACCATCAGAAGGCCCTCTGATCTGGGCCTCAGTGTCTAGGCTGAACTATGCAAGTGGAGAGGGTCCTTCAGGAGTGACTCCAAGTTGTGTTTTCCTTGGAAATCCATTCTATGTAAAATAACCTGCACATCATTCTCTTGAAATGGAAGCACCTTGTGTTCTCAGTGTTCCTAGATGCTTAGCTTTGTAGCATGCAGGAAAATTGTCCTTTGATGTTCTTCCCACATATTTTCTCCAGAGTGACCCTAGGAGCCAATCCTCAGGGGCTGACTCACCTCCCTTCACTCTGAGCAGCTCAAATCAGTGCAAAGGGTGAGAAAACCTCCCAGTAACTAAAAAGCTTTCATGCTAATTAGAGAGTTCTAGGATGCTGGAGGCAGGGGCCCTGCTGCAGAAATAGCAGCAAGTCTTTGACCCCTGCAACCCCAGACCATTACATTTCTGCTTTTTCTTCCCTAGATGGAGAGAGGGATGCGGAGTGAGGGTGTAACCTTTGCATGGCTGCAATGTAGCATACTGTATAAAGGTAAAAGCTGTGTGCATAGTTCCACCCAAATAATAATAATAATAATAATAATAATAATAATAATAATAATAGATTGTTTATACTCATCTGCCTGAGTTTCCCCAGCCACTCTGGGCAGCTTCCAACAAAATATTAAAAATTCAATAAAACACCAGACATTAAAAACTTCCCTAAACAGGGCTGCCTTCAGATACCTCTGGTCCTATGCATTACTGGACTATGGTCCCTAAAGTATTGCCCATGAAGGAATGTGGTCCTAAGACTGCAAATGATTCCCCACTTCTGAAGCAGAACCTCTCCTTAATATCATAAAAAATATATCTAGGGACAGGGAAAGCTCTGCCACTGGGGTGTGGCAAGATGGCGGCTGTAACAACTTCTCCTCCGTGAACCCTCCTGGATTACAAACCTTTTATAGCCTTTTACAGCCTTTTATAGCCGTTTTTATAGCTGTTTTTATTAGACTTTTAATTATTTTACCTCTGTTAGAAGTTTTAACCATTTTATCTCTACTGTTGGCCAGTCGTGGCCAATATACATATTAACAAGGATATTCAAACCTTCTGCTGAGAAAGCCTGCTGCTGATTAGAAACGCCGCCTTGAAGACTGGGTTATGCTGAGCAGTGGAGGAGGAATAGCAGAGGAGTTGTGTCCACAAAAGATAAGTTCTCTTTTTATCTCCGTTTACGTCTACTTTTAACCTCCGTAGTCAGTGAGACAGTGACAAATGGGTCATGGCAAGCGACCAAGATCTGCTGAGAAAGGTTGTTCACCTCCAAGAGCAAAGCAGTCAAAGCAGTCAAAGCTTGAATCTCCCTCACCACCTACTAACAATAACAGCCAAACAGAGCAAGTAATTGTTTCTGCGGTCGAAACATACAACCGCTTTTGGCCTCTGTATGGTCAAGGGGAGCTGGAAAAGCCAGTCGATCCAGAGGCGGATGGAAGCCATAGGGAAGCCCCCCTTCCTGACACCTTAATTACACCTTCGCCATCACTAAAACAGGACGCATCAGGGCAAACTGCCCATGAATCAGTACCTGATCAAATACAACTAGTAATCAGGACTTTAAGCTACATTTTCAAGCAATTGGAAGGGATTTCTTTATCTTTGAATAAACTTTCACAAGCCCTTCTGACGCATCCATCTTCCTCAACTGAGCTATCTAATTTGCATCAATCTCCTGTGCAGCTTGTAAGTGCCTTAAAGAGACAACATGACCAGAAATCTCACCTTAAGGGTTCTAGAAGCAGGCTGCCACTGCCCCAAAGGAACAAGCAATCCTTGATTTTTCAACCTAATAAAATATGTCTATCCATTTTTTCCCGTGACGCCCCCAGACTTAGGTGGAATAACCTGAGGATGGCTAAAGGGTACCTACGTGATTTGCTAAATATCCCTTTTTTACAGATAGATCTTATATCTGTAGTACCCCTAAATGCCACGCCCTGGCCAAGGAAATTTATGCTCTCCTTCCAGTCTGCAAGGGTCCCACATCTTCTTGCAAGACAAAAAGACCAGCTGGCAGCCTGGGAGATTGTAACAACAAGAGTCTTTAAGGACACGAGTGTCAAACCTCTTTTTGCCAACTTCTTAACCGACAATGAATGCTCGTTACCTCCTTCTGTTCCTATAATAAAGGAAAAAACACCTAGCCGGGTACCCCCTGTTCCACCTGCGATCCCAAGTGCCCATCTAGTTACGCTGAGGAATGATCCAATTGCAAGTGGAGATTGGAATATCCCTGAAGAGAGAAATCTTATCTCCTCTTATGGAAAACTCCCTTCAGAAGAACAGCAGGCTATTCTCGACAGATTGGATCTACTCAAACAAAGACTCCTATCGCTAGGGGACCCCTTTATGCCGACGAGAGAGGAGAGCAGGCGCTCCACGTCCCACAAGGCGTCTCCATCAAATGCCTTGATAAGCTTTCAACCTGCTACTTTGTTACCCCCTACTGATCTGAATCAGCAGTCACCTGTGGACCAACAGCACCATTCTACCGTGGAGGAAGTTGATAAACTCAACACTCCCGTCTCTGACCTTATGTCCAATCAAAATATGGAAGTTGATGAATCCTTTGCTTCAATGCCAGAGCTAGAATCTACCCTGTCTGAAGATCACCAGGAAATGATTATGCATGCACCATCCCCACGCTCACGTCCTTCTATACATCTGCGTGATAATTCTTCTCCATCTGCGCAACAACTACAAGTGATGGCTGGAACACCTCTTAGCGCTACCCTGGTTAAGACTGACAACTCTGATGGATCTACTAGTATAGCCCATCAAAGACCTACTACTACTCACCTCAATGAACAGCATCCGACCTCACCAACTTTGCCTAATTCTTCCTCCCCGGCAAAGTCCTCCCTGCCTGTTAATGTTACCAAATCATGGATTCGACCAACACAGAAGAAGACCTTATCCGCACAAACTAAAATTACTGATTTCTTTATGGGTCCTCCTCCTACCTCCAAGAACCTATTAAACAACTCAAAGTGACAATTACCGGGACAGCACAAGGATCTGACATTATCAATACTTAGCTGGAACATTGCTGGTTGGAGAACCAAAAAATCAGATCCCGAATTCAGGAAGTATATAAATTCATTTAATATCATTCTATTCCAAGAAACATGGGATGAGGAAGAGATTACCATAGACGGCTTTGATCTTCTAACACTTCCGGCCTCCCCTTCCTTGAAAGGTGGTCGCCCCAAAGGGGGTCTTTTGATTGGGATCTCACTCCAACTTCACGCCAAATTCACTCTGGTACGGGCTTCCCCGCCTTTTGCTCTATCTGGACTGATCGCAGAAGGGAAGTCCTCATTACTAATTACTAATGTCTATCTCCCCCCTGAAGGCTCTGCACCTGATCTTGATTGGAGATGGGAATCATTTGAAAATCACCTATTGTCATGTCATACCAAATGCCCTAACTCGTACTCCTTAATTGGGGGAGACTTTAATGCTCGTATTGCCACAAACTGGGACCTACTAACCAAGTCCAAACGGTGGACTCCCCCATGCTTGGACAACTTTGACTTGGAACATGCCAGAATTAGAACTTCAAAGGACAACAGAGTAAACAAAGCAGGAGTGACCCTTTACCAAATGGCCATTCGCCTGAATCTAGTCTTCTTGAACGGCACCTTCCCCCCCGACATACCGGGGGAGTTCACTCACCTGGGACTAGCATCTAACAGTGTTATCGATTACTTCTTGATCTCTGCAAATTTGGCCGTTAATGTACTTTCCTTCCAAGTTGAAAACCAACATTTCAGTGATCACCTTCCAATAGTGACCACTTTGTCATTGTTCCGGTGCCAGAAGGACTATAAACACTCAGTCCTTCTGGAAACCTCATCATCGACCAAAATAAGAGGGATCAAATGGTCGGAGGCTGTGGCCCAAAAATACCAGGAATTTTTTCATAGGGAAATCATTGCCTATCTACCTCAAGTAACTACTGATTTACAAGACTTCAATTCGGTTTTGAAACTTTTTAACCTTCTTATAACAAACCTTACCACTTTTTTTACATCACCTCCTCAAAAGGCGAAAGTGGCGCATTGCAGTACTGGGGCCCCTTGGTTTAACACCTCTTGCAAACAAGCAAGATCCCTTCTTCATTCTATCTATAATGAATACAAAAACTCTAATGCCCAGGCTCTACCACCCTCCTATTTACAAGCCAAAAGAGCATACAAACAGACTTTAAAGCTGGCCAAACGCGAATGGTACCAAAAGCGTTGGCGAGCCTTGATTGCGGCCTCTAGATCCCGCAGACCACAGGAATTTTGGGCTCTGATAAACAAAAGAGGAAGGAAGCACCCACTGGCGATTATCCCTGCGCCCACATGGGAACAATTCTTGAGTAAATATTTCTCTTTGGCAGAGGAATCCAACTCATCCACGGAATTCCGAGCCGACCATCTACCTTTGTGGCCCTCTACCGACCCAGAGCTGATAATGGACTTGATACTAGATCTGAAAACGGGCAAAGCCCCTGGGCCGGATCTAGTCCCTGCTGAGGCTATTGTTGCGCAACCGAGGTGGTGGGCTGAAATTCTGGCCAAAGTCTTTGATGCAATTAATTCTACGGGGCTTATCCCTAGGTCATGGAAGGAGGCCGTGATCGTACCAGTCCATAAAAAGGGTCCCCCTGCTGACCCAGAGAACTACCGGAACATCAGCCTTTTGTCTATCATCGGGAAAATCTATGCAAAATTTTTGCTGTCTAAGCTGTCCCATTGGGCATACGACTCAAATTTGATTGGCCATGAGCAAGCGGGCTTTAGGAACAATTATTCGACCACGGACCATATGGTAATTATGTATCATCTTGCCAGAAAATATTCTGCCCCGAGTCGGGGGCGCCTATGTGTCGCTTTCATAGACTTAAAGGCCGCCTTCGACAGTATCCCAAGAAACTGTCTATGGAAGAAATTAGAGAGATGGGGCATAGATAGAAGGCTGTTATGGCTTATAACCCAATTACACCACGGGTCGTCGGCTAGAGTGAGACTCACACCGGCGGGAAACCTATCCAATGAGGTCCCAATAAATAGAGGAGTGCGCCAAGGCTGCATTTTGGCCCCACTCCTCTTCAACTTGTTTATTAGCGACATGAAGCTCTTTCTGAGTGAGTCTCAAGCCAACATTCATGCCCCCCGCCTAGCTGATTTTCGCTGCCCTCTGCTCCTATATGCTGACGATGCAGCGATCCTTTCCTACACTAGAGTCGGTTTATGCAGAGCTCTAAAGATTTTTGCGGCTTATTGCAAACTCAACCATCTGACAATTAATCATGGAAAATCTAAAGTACTGGTCTTTACCAGGTCTCGGAAAACTTACAGCTGGAAGTTAGATGGAGTCCAATTAGAACAGGTTTTCAAATTTAAATACCTGGGAGTCTTTTTTCACTACAACCTAAGCTGGAAGCCACAGATACAGTATTTACTGAACAAAGGGAAAACAATACTTTACACTCTACTCCAATTTTTTGCGGTCGACGGAGCCTCCCACATCCCTTCTGCATTGAAGGTGTACCACGCAAAAGTGGTTTCCACCCTCTGTTATGCTGCCCCACTCTGGGCCCCAGGGTCCAATTTAACATCGCTGGGGACATTGCAGAATCAGTTTCTCCGTCGCCTCCTGAAACTCCCCATGTGTGTGAGCAATGCAGCCATACATCTGGAGCTAAGGACTGCATCATTGGAGACTGTCATCTGGAAGCGAGTCTTTGGCTACTGGCTGTCCAGCTGGCATAGGCTTCCCGACCATTACCTCTTTCAGTGCCTCTGGCGGGATGACTTTGTTAATCCGTGGGTAGGAAAAATCCATGCCAAACTTCTGAGCATCGGAATTTCCCCAGCAGACTCCTTAAAGATGAACCTACGCTCAGCCAAAAGCCTTATCGAGCAAAGATTAGCAGACATTGAAAATCAACACAACCTCTCCAGGGGTGGGGGTGTCTGCTCCCCCAGGTATCATGGAATAACCCCACCACTTGGCCTTCCATCATATATGTCATCTCTTTCATCTGTACCACACCGACTTGCATTTATTCGTGCAAGGTTCAATGTTTTTCCATCGAACCTGCTGAGCCACAGATTTTCCAAGGGTTTGGTGTCTCCGCTATGCGAGTGTGACGGGAAAACAGTTGAATCTCTTCCACATATAATGTTCAACTGTCCCTTACATAGCATAGCCAGGACTAAATTCCTGGGTCCTGCTTTACTGCGCTTGGTTGGCAGGCCTGTTGAGTCACATGCCGCACTGCCTTTGCAGGATACAGATCCTTCTGTAACTCTGCAGGTGGCGAGATTCCTGAATGCGGTTATCTCACACACAAAAACCACCAAAAAACAACATCAACAACAAAAACTAATCGGACAGTTATGATGAGAGTGCATGACGGATCTCGTCTCCAGTTCTCCTTTTTCTGGGAACCGTCCCTTGGATCTTTCCGGGCCCCAAGCTGTTATTTGTCACTGCTCAATGACCCACCCTTGCATCGTGGTGTTCCCCTTCTGTTGTTAGATGTATTGGTTTTTATGTTTCTGTGCTTTTAGGTTTGTACACATTTTATGGGCTAATAGCCGTAAATAAAATTTGAGCCTCTGCCACTGGGCAGAGATGAAGTGGTGTTGGAGGACAGAGCTGAGTGTGCTCTGATCACTTCCCTAACCTAGCTTGCCACCCTTAGGTGTGTGGGCGGGGGACACTCTGTTAAGCCTGTGAAAGTATTGGGAGCATTTCCACGCATTGCTTGTTCTTTCCAGGAGAAGGATCAAGAATGACAAACCTCCCAAATGGTCTAATTCCATGTCTCAGTGATCTTCAAAGGGGACATCTCAAACTTTTCCCTTCTTAAAGCAGGAGTTATGAGCAAAGCAACAGTGTATAGGATGTCATGGAAGGCATAGGTAATGCAGTCCCCAAATGCAAATGTGCACTTACTAAGCTGTTTTATATTATATATATATATATATATATATAAAAATTATTAAAAGCTTTCCTTTCACACCAGTTTCCAGAAGGCATTATGAAAACAGACCAATCCTCTTCTTGTGTATTCCCCTTCAAAAGACAGAAGACAAGTTTGATCTGTTCTAAAAACATTCCACATTTAAATTGCAAATACAAATGCAAAAAAAGGAGAGATTTCTCTGTTTTTTTGTTTTTGTAGGTTTACAGTTTATTTCAACATTGTTATTCCTCTTTCATCCTCTGCACCCACAATATAGATGATAAAAGAAACACCCTACTTTAAAGTCAAGAGCTAGCTTTGCTCAGTTCAGTTAAGGTTTAATTTTTGAACCCTTTTCATGATTAACAGAAAGCCTACCGGGAAAAAGCCTTTTGAAATTGCTTTCATGAAGCTGTAAACTTGTTGCAGTTGGAGAAATCTATCACATGAGTCTTTTCCATATCCTTCCCTGTGACTGACAGCTCAAGACCACATGTGGTTCACAGAATGCTGAGTTGTATATATGAGAAAATAGCTATTAAAAAAAGAAAGAAAACAAACAACAACCCCACCCAAAAAAAAGTCTGGGATGAAATGTCAACAATTTAACAACATTAACTGTCTAATGGTTTTCATGAATAAAACACATAAGTAAGATATAAATTCTTTAAGGTGGTGGGGGAGAAGCAACAGCAGGTGATATGTCTTATCCATAAGAAGAGGGATTGACTGTTAACCACAATGGGAATAGGCCCTCCAATGCGACACAGGCCAAATCTGGAACACTATTTTCTGGATCCAAAATCCTGTGTGAGGGTGCATGACCTGCATGAGATCATGAACCTGGAAAAGGCCCTCTTTTGGGCACAGCGCAGAAAACCATGTGTTTTGGGGGCAAAATCATAGACCCAGAAAAGTGGTTTTTTTCAGGTGAGATCTTGGCTTGAAATCGTGTGAGAGCAAGGCACCCAAAATGGCCACTGTGCTCTCACAGGGGGGGGAGGGGGTATGGGATGTCCCAGTTTTTCTAGGGCAGTTGATGGGTATGTGGGAATAGTAGCTCTTTCAGAGGAATAGAGGTCTCCTAACAACTCTAAGCACCCTTAACTAACCACAGCTGCCAAATTTCTTTAGGAGAAGCCATGACTGTTTAAAGAGCCATGATAGATCTTTAAAGGTACTGTGCAGATGAGTCGTCTCTGTCTGTCTGTCTGTCTGTCTGTCTCATGTGTGTGTGTGTGTGTGTGTGTGTGTGAGAGAGAGAGAGAGAGAGAGAGAGAGAGAAAATACAGAATAATATAAAATGATAATCTATCTCTCCCTCCCTCCCTTCCTCCTTCCCTCTTAGTACAACACTTGGATATTTAAATGTCTAAAAAAAATTTCAGATATATAAATAATGGTACCACTTAAATGTCCTAGCAACTTTTTACAATGCTTTTCATCAGGTCAATTTTTAAACCTCAATATACCAGGATCTGCACAAGCCAACAACTCTACTCTGAGGAACAAATAGTTTTGTTTTGTTTTTACATTATTGTTTGCTCAAACATCCGAGTTTCAGCCTTCTCTGCTGCATGTTCTCATGCAACATGTGCTCAGCTGATATAAAAAATAATAATGTTGCAAAAAGTGCTGACTTCAAAGGAAATGGTAATAGGAAAGGGACCACTAATTGCTGTGATGGAAAAGAGCATGGGGTGATGACGACGATAGGCCTTCCTTTTGCTGACCACATCTCTTCCCTCACAAAGGGTCACCTACCTAGATAATAAGTAAGTCTTATGTAAGCAGAACTGGCATGAGACTGGCATTTCCATCTATCACAGATGAAACTGAAACTTTAGTCACTGGAGACCAATCATGTTTTGAAAAGGCCAATCCATCATTTCTTGTTACACTGGGAAAGCGTGGTCATTTCAGAGGTTTCTGCAGAAGTAAACCTGAAGCAGAGAGAAGGAATCATTCTAACTGGGGTGGGGAGATTCCTTTCCAACCCTGATTATGGTGGTGCCAGCCTTTGTGTCTACACTTATGTGGCAGGCAATTTTTCTTGGACACCAGCATTGCGTGATCTTGACTAGAGTTGTGCATTTAGACCATATATCACTAGATTTTAGATAATATGACTGGCTGCTGGTCCACTTCTGGGAAGAATTGGAAGTGCTGGTTTTAATATTTCGTTACACGCTCATTGTGATTTTCTCCAATTGATTGCTCTACCCTTCTCAACTTGATAAAAGCAGGGGTGGGAGTGATGTGTGCCCACTTTGGGGAGCGCTTAAATAATATTTTGTGTTTTTTTTAAGGACACTCATTACATTCCTATTTGGGAATCTCTCCATGCCATGCCCACTTGCCAGGCTACATCATTCACTGGTTATGCTTTGTTTCCTCAAGTGGTTTTGCCTAACTGAAATATGTCATTGAACTGTGATAATGCCCTTTGATTACCTGGTTGGAGAGAGATGCATGAAAAAAACTTCTGGATTTTGCATAGGTGAAATGCAGCCAGCCGTGTGAAGGTCAGAGTCATATCCACTGCTCCTCACACTTTGACCTCTGCTCCCACTCCTAACAGCTTCTTGCTCCTGGAAGCCTACTCATTATGGGATGTGGCTCTTGGGCTGGGGAGGAAAAGGTGTTGGGAGCCACCTCTGCATCTGCTCAATCCAATTGATTACCCAAGTGCGAGGCCACTAAGAGAACAAGATGCTGGATGAGATGTGCCATCAGCCTGATCTAGCAGGCTCTTCTTATGATCTTAGGTGTCTCGCTGGCCAGGTAGTCAGAGCCAAGGAATGCACACAGATGGAGATTAAAGTGGCAGCTGGCTGCACTTTTTAGGAGAATCCCAAGCCAAGTGAGAGAAAGCAGGGAGAATGGATAGCTTGTGGAGAGAGGTGAGAGGAAGGTGAAGACTGAAGAGTAAAAATAGAAAAAGAGAATGGGGAAAGGGGAAGGGGAAACAAAATAGGAACAAAGAGGGAGAAGAGGAGAAAATAAGGAAAAAAGAGTGAGCAGTGTGAGACAGAGAATGGCAGAGGGGGAAGCTGGTGGGAAGAAGGGAAGGAACAGGCATGGCAGGACTTGGTAAGGAACGTCTAGAGGGGCAGGGAACCTCCAGTGGCAAGCTTAGGGGAGGTGAGAAGGGATTCCCTAAGGTAGAAACCTGCGGGAGAGTAACAAGAAGTGCTTACTTGAGGTAACAAAATGTAGGTAAACGGGATAAATGGTGATAAGAATACCTAGGTTTGTGAAAGTAAATGGCTCATCTGAAAGTGAGAGACACTCTACGGTTCTGATTATCCCTGGGACTCATGGAGGCGGCACAATGTTTTTCACACCTTCATTTGTGCACATAAGCCTTCACATGGAATGTCAGGTTTACATGTTAGCATGGTGCATATGATGGAGAACATTCTATCACATGAGATGGCAGAAAGTGTATTATCTGGGCCTTGGGGGCCAGGTACTGTTGTCTGGATTACTACAGTGAAATAGCCATATAGGAGCTCAAAGTCTGGTTCAGCAGCAAGAGATTTATAGGACCTCAAATACATTCAATGTGGAATCCCCACTGCCTTTGATCCCTCACTGCTGCTGCTGCTGCTGCTGCTGCTGAGGAATGCCTTTTTGAATAGTGGGAAATGAGGCATGCATGTTAATTTCCAAGGAATTTGAGAGTTCTTTGTTCCAGCTTAGCAGTAAGAGCAAGTAATCCATGGGTGATGCAAATGGGGGGGGGATAAAATGAGGTGAGGGAGATGAAAAACTGCAGCAAGAAATACACAGAGAGAAGCCATTATTCAATGATGATATGGAATTTTGAGCACACCAAGGAAGAAACTACATCAATGATGATGAGCAGGGTTGTCCCACCCATGCGGAAAGGTGAAGTAGTGGCCTCAGAGCAGCAGGTTCCAGGCAGCTGGAAGAGATGGCAGATCCAGACTCAAAATTGCACACCTCCTGTGCTTCTAAGCCTCCTCCCCCTCCTCTGCTTGCCTGCCATGTGTGCATGAGTTCAAAGATGCTTTGGCTTTTCCTGACCTCTTTGTTGCTTCCCTGAGGACAGCCTCAGGGAAAGGTTTGTTGTGGGGAGACTGCTGTACTTTTGAGGAGTCCCCACATGATTTTGAGTTCTTAATTATATAGGGATCCTCCACAAATATAGCAAGCTGATTGCTGCAGATGTCCACCCTTCAACACATGAATAATGGTGGGACTAGATGTATAGACAAGGGACAAGGGGCCCAGCCAGAAAGTTCTGATCATGTTGGGTAATTGAAAGCCCAACTAGGGCATCCTTCTCCCTAATATGCCAATATTCCAGTAAAATGGGAGGAGGGACCTGACTTGCAGCCCTCCAGACTGCAACATCCATAACCCTGACTAGTAGCGATGATGGTTAGGGTTTATGAGAAATGGAGTGGACATAGAGTGTCACACCATGGAATGTGCAGCTACAGGAGGCAATGATTGCCAGCAGCTTGGATGACTTTAAAAGAGGAATGGACGATTCATGGAGGATAAGGTTATCAATAGCTCCTAGCAATGGTGGGTATCCTCTGCTTCCAAGGTCAGGTAGGTAATAATGATTTGGGATACCAGTTGCTGAAAACCACAGAGGGGGAGAGTGCTTGAGTCCTGATAGTTGGTTTCCCACAAGCATCTGGTTGGCCACTATGAAAATGGGAGACTAGATGAGCCATTGGGTTGATCCATCAAGCTCTTGTTAGGTTCCCTAAACCCCACAGTTAAAGAAGTGACAATCCCTCCCTGCAAAAGGGAAAGCACTGCTTTCCCTGCAAGACAGTGGTAAAAACGTAAACTCCATTTTCACAGTGGGATAATATTTTCAGGAAATTGGAGCTGAAAAACAAGTCCAACCTTAGTCTGAAGTATGTGCTGCCTGATTTGGAATCCTAACAACATTCTTGCCTATGTTCAGTCCAATTCTGCTGTGGTTGAAACAAAGCAGCACTGACAGCCAATTCCTTCACATCAAGAGGAGACTCCAGATGTTATTGGACTCCAGATGTTGTTGGGCTCAATTCTCATTAGTCCCAGCCAGCACTGACAATGGCTAGGGATGACAGGTGTTGGAGTCCAACAACCTCTGGAAAGCACTACTTTGGTTACTGCTGCCATCATTTTCTTTGTACTTATTCTGAACCTAGCAATGAACATGAATTCTGCACCTTGACGTAGCTGTGTGGGTCAGCTCTCCTCTCCCAGTTTAACTGGGGCTTCTTGAACATTTTGTTTTGCTTTTGTTCCGCAGTACTGTACATGCCACTTTGAGTATGTTAACTCGAGCCAAGTGGGAATGTCAGGGGGCTGGAACAGTCAGTTGGTGCCTTCCCTGCAGAAATCAAATGTGTCATCTCAACGGCACTTTCTGTTTCAGAGAGCCTGAAGAGAAATCGTCTTGATTTCACTTTCATACTGCAGTCTTCATATGAACTCAGCTGCTGGGCCATTTGCAGTTTTAGAGCTATTTCCTTTGCTTTTGGTCAACATAATATTTGTGGGGGGAAATAAGAGAGAGAACTAATGCACAACAATGTGGAATGTATATATAAATAGGAAAATGCCAGAAATTATGAAGGGGGTGGACAGAGTTCAGGTATATTGCCAGGGATTTGGGGGGGGGGGGTGCAATGCATCTTTTTCGCCCTCTCTGCACTGAGGTGCATTTCCCATCCCCATGAGACTACAGTTACCAACTGTGCTTACCCTTTCAAGCCATGATCTTTAGGCTCTTTCGATGTTCTGCTCTCACCATAGGAAAAGGAATTCCAATTAAGCTTTAAAGTTGAGACCTCCTTGAGGGTCAGGCAGCTGAGCGAAGGAAGCAGTGAGTTGAAATCTCAGTTTCGGCTTGGTTTCCCAGGAGACAACTTTCTGCAAGGCTAGCTTAGCAGAGGAGTCAGTAACGCATGCACACACACACACACACACACACCTAGTATTCCTTTGAAGCAAAGGATGAGGGAAATAAATGGAACTTAGAGTTTAAACATATTTGAAGGTCAGAAATAATACATATGGTGAGGGAAGCGATTGGCTCTGAAGTTTCACAAGGTCTCTGGAAGAATGGTGTCAACAACTTCTATGATATGGCTTTAATGTGCACTGAGGAATACTGTATATTTCTCTCCAGAGTGTTTACCGCTGTTTTGGGTGGGTGGCATTAGGAGCAAGGAAAAATGCAGCAAACCTTGTGTTTGAATCAATTTCTCATCACAATTACATTAAGAAGGTTAAGCTCCTGCACAAGCAATGGGAAGTGAAGGCAGTGCATTGTAGTCTAGCTACAGCTATAGGATCCTGTCTGCACTCTTGACTGCCTCTCTAGCATGATACTGTTCTCTGGCTCAGTACACTACAGGCAAAACTACTCCAAGGGAACTGCATATGTGCTGCAGTGTCCATGTATACATTGATGTTTGTGAGTTAGCTCCTGTGTCAAGGAAGATGATAACAAACATGATAATGATAATAAATTCATATTTCACATTGTGAAAACAGGCTTCCCAGTAGTTTACAAGTATACAGGACAAATACAAAAATTTTAATAGATTTTTTTTGTAATTAAAATACACCATAAAGCATTAAATGTAAGCACCCATAATAAAATACAAAATGAAAGAATCTCATTAAAAAAATAAAACAATAAAATAAGACCCAGATGGAGAAGGAATGCCAATGTAAACAGGAGTCTCTTCAAAAGCTGGGGGAATGCCAATACAGATAGGGTTTCTCATATGAGCTTGCCCACCTTCTCCCATTGGTTGCAGAGTTGTGAAATGGGAAAGCACCATCTCTATGGCTGCACTTAGATTACAAGGCTCCATGTTTGCAGAAAAGCTCTGGTACCACCACAAATATGGTCAGGCAAATGTCAGGGCTAACACTGGTGGTGGTGGTGGTGGTGAATGAAGGGCACTAACCACAACTTGCGTCTTCCATTTTAGAGGCATTTGATCTGCATTTGTGGCCGATTCCTTTATTTTCCCAAAATGCAATGTGCCAGATGCACATTATGGATGAATGAAAAGACTTTATTTGCGTAGCTGACAGGCCATAGCATCAAAGGACAAACACTGACAAAAATACATTACGAATATACATTACGAATGGATACATTACAAATATACATTACGAATGGATAGCACACACATAGAGTGACTCAAAAACACATGGCAATAATATGTCTTCTTAAATAAAAAGGAAGCAAAGTCATATCACACAAAGTGATCACAGGAAAATGATTCTAGGTAACAGGTACTGTAGAATAACAATATCATAACACTCTGATGCCAAAATTCATCACTAGGTTTGGTCTGTAATTATGGCCAGGCAACATTTCACATGTGATGGGGTTGAACTAAGGCAGTAGAGAGCCTGTCAGGCCCTCAGGATCCTCCCAATGCTATATCCCTCATGTTGGTGCAGGAAGAAATAGATAAAGAAGGAGAATTCCCCAGATGCCAAGATCCAGGTTTGGGATAATTACTCTTAGGTGAGAGAACCCCAACATAGATTTAAAGTCACATGATAAGCAAAGGAAAGTGTGGGAATACAGACTCTTAGACTATCATATACTCTTTAAAGTGAATTCCAAAGTTTTCCTCTTCCCCTTAACATACAAAAAGACATGTTTGGTAAGTTAAAAATGGTTTACTTGCAAATTCTCCAAAGGTCTGATTCATATGCTTTTCCATACAACATTTAGGAAAAAGTTGCACATGCAGTAAAACTTAGTTAAAAAGTGGTGAAAGTTCCTACATTATTGGTACTCAAGAGTGGTCTCCCATGTTTTAGTCCAACACTTTAACAAAATATTACATCTCTTATTATGTGCATTATTTTATTTGTATCTGAGAGGTAACCTTTGTTGTTCCTTTTATACTGTCAACCTTTTTTTGCTTCATACTAGTCAGATGACTATATGCAAATACATTTGACCTGATTTAGAGATGGTGTCTTCCACAATACCCCTGCCTCTCCAACCCCCCAGATGCAAAAGACAGAAAATTGAGGTCCAGCAACTGGTATTGAGAAGCATTACTGCCTCCAACCATGAAAGCAGAGCATAGCTATCATGATTAGTAGCCATTGGTAGCTGTCTTCTCCATGAATTTGTCTAATCCCATGTTAAAGCCATCTATGCATAATGCTTCAGTTATTTGGATATGGTATGGAACTGAATCTGGCACAGATGTTCATGTAAAGCATGTGCTCTAAGAATGAACAGTGTCCTACCTCTTAAGATGACTTATACTAAAAGATAACGAATGAAGAGTCCCAACTTTTCTTGAACATTGCTGTAGTTTCTCTGCATGAATGGCAATCCAGCAAGTAGAGCCGGGGGGGGGGGGGAGAATCATCAAAGATCTGTCTCCTCCCTTTCCTCTCCTTTTCAGAGAACATTATCTAAGAGATTTAAAGTGATCAATAATTCAGAGGAAAAAACAACAGAAGAAGAACTAAATTGCTTTCAGTATCCTCTCAATGCCAAGGTGTGTGTGCGGCAGCAGGTGACAATGGTGAAAATTCAGAGAAACAAGACCAACTCGAGCAGACGGAAGTCTCCTTTCATGCTTCCGAAGGAGAGCAGCACAGTGTTCTGACTCAGTGTGTCCTCATGTTACCTCATTATGCCTGGAAATTCCATCTGTCTCAGGAGAGTTTGTTTCATCCTTCCACCCCCTTGGCATTCCCCCTCCATTGCAACCTCCTCAAGTGCGCAATGCTGTTGCTTCTGGCGCTTGGCCTCTGTCGCCTTCTTTTTCAACTTCCCCATCAAACAGCTGTTGTTGGAGAGGGGGAAACAGCCTTGTGGTTCGAGGCATCACATGTAATTAGACTTCAGCTGTGGAAGATGTGATGCTGGACTAATATCAAGACACCTGAGAGACAGGATGCAAATCAAAGAAAGGTATAGGCCCTGAGAAAAGGCAACTTATTCAAGGTAAATCAATCACGTGACATGACACAGATTTTCTGATTCCCACCCCACCTCAATTGTTGGAAAGGATGCCCAGGATAAGGTATGTCACTGAAAGCATAAGGGATAAGGCTGCATGAAGGATCTCTTGAAGGACGCCAGAGAGGACCTTCTCTCTAGCCAATTCTTTCCCAAACTGGGGCCCTCCAGATGCTGTTGGACTACAGCTACTAGTGTACTGGCTAATTTGGAAGTTCATGTTCTCTTCACGATAATCACAGCTATGCTCTTCACAGTCACACACCCTTCTAAGATTATACAATAATCTTATAACTATACAGCAGTAATAATTAGGGCTGTGTTGCAATGATCAGTGCAGATCTCCATGTGCTGCCTTTCCTACTATTTTCTGTGCTGCATTTTCCTTGAAGTTCCATTGATTTCCTTTTTTAAATTTTCATTTAATCTGTTTTTATTGTATTCTATGCAGAAAAGTTTCAATAAAATGAAAATGAAAAAAACACTGCTCCTAAGATATCAGATGTCCTCTCTGATCTCTGAGATATATTTTCTGGCATTTGTTTGTATCCACTTGTATTTAATTACTGCATGTTGGACTGGCACTAAAGACAGAGGAGACAGTCGTTTAGTTTGGCAACCTAGTTATATACAGTGCGTAGGAGAGAGAGAGTGTGTGTGTTTGTATCATATGTATTTTCTTTTTCCAATGGCTTTCTCTCTTTAGCTGTTGTAGTAATGCAACAGTTCTTTGTCCAAGGTCCATAAAAAGCTTGAACTAAATGACCTTTTCTGACATTCAGCAAACAAACCCATGACAAAGGCCAATTCCATGCCAGGCAACATTACAAAAAGGGGTTTAAAATAAAACTGTTGATATCATAATGTAGTTCTAAAGCTCTATGACAAGCCCACACTTGCCATACCATGCGTGGTTCTGGTTTCCTCAATGCAAAAAGGATATTGTATCGCTGAGCTGCACTGAGTCCCATGAACATTCTACCACAGTACCCATGATGACTATGTTTTACCTTCCCTGATGGCGGGAGGCAGTATACTTCTGAATACCAGTTGTTGGAAATCACAATTGGGGAGAGTTGCTGCTGGTGGTCCTACTTTCAGACTTCAGTAGCTGACCACTGTGAGAATAGGATGCTGATCTAGATGGCAGCAGGCTCTTCTTAGGTTTTTATAACACTGTTGTTGTTGTTTTGGATACAAGTGCAGAAAAATAAGGTGATGCCACCATGGCTTTGTTCTGCTTCTGCTGTGGGAGGCGGTACTCTTCTGAATACCTGTGATTGGCAATTCCAAGTGACAAGCTTTCCTGTTGAGTTCATGTCCTGCTTGCGGACTTCCCATTGAGTCATCTGGCTGGCTACTGTCAGAATAGGATGCTGGACTAGAGATGTTGTTGTTGTTGTTTAGTCGTGTCCGACTCCTCATGACCCCATGGACCAGAGCACGCCAGGCACTCCTGTCTTCCACTGCTTCCCGCAGTTTGGTCAAACTCATGCTGGTAGCTTTGAGAACACTATCCAACCATCTCGTCTTCTGTCGTCCCCTTCTCCTTGTGCCCTCCATCTTCCCCAACATCAGAGTCTTTTCCAGGGAGTCTTCTCTTCTCATGAGGTGGCCAAAGTCTTACAGCCTCAGCTTCACGATCTGTCCTTCCAGTGAGCACTCAGGGCTGATTTCCTTAAGAATGGAGGACTAGAGGTGTGCCTATGATCAAAACATGATAGTTTTATCTGAACCAATTCTCTCTCTCTCTCTCTCTCTCTGTGTGTGTGTGTGTGTGTATGTGTGTGTGTTCCACACATTGTTCTACTTTAATTGGTCTAGATACAGCACTTTAGGTATTGGGGATTTTTAATTAAAATTATGTGAGTCTGTGGAAAAACCATAAATTGTACCTTTTGGGTTGTTTTTCACTTTTCAAGAATCTCTGCCTTTGTTCACCAAGCTCATGGGCCTAATTAGAGATTAATTAAAGTTTCTTGTTGCTGTGTGGAAATTGTCTCATATGTCTCTGTACAGGAGTAGAGATAGTATTTTAAAGAGATAGTAACAAAACAAAACAAAAAATATCTGACCGCTGCTCTCCGGCTTCCTATAAGCCTATGCTTTTCCTATTCTCCTGTACCTTTATTTGACTCAGATCCTTCCTTTGTTCTGTCAGTTTGATATTTCTGCTCTCATGTCACTTGATCTATTGACTCATTTGAAGAAAATTACATATTTTTTTCTCCTTATCTCCACAGCTGCTGCATTTGCAGAATTTTCAAGTATATAAGTAAAGATGGATTGGCAACAACACTTATTTACCATATTGGCCTGAATATAAGCCACACCCGTAAATAAGCCACATCTTTAAAATTCAAGGGGGGGGGGGGTTAGGGGAAAAAAAGACAATATCCGACTATGGGTACCATTCTCCTGCCCTCCCGGGCTGTTTCCTGGGGGTGGGGAGCCACACTGTTTTGCAGGCGGCATTCCCCTTCTTTCTGGCGGCTTGGGGGAGGTTTGGGAGTTCCAGCAGGCTGGACACCATTGCCCTGCACTCCTGGGCTGCTTCCGGGGGACGGGGAGCCACACCGCTTTGCCGGCAGTGTAAGGTCGTGAATATAAGCTGCTCTTTTCACAGTCGGAATTGGGGGGGAAAGGTGCGGCTTATATTCAGACCAATATGGTATTCCACTTGGAAAACCAGTTGGAACAAGGTGGAAGATTCCATTTGCCAATGTGAGCTTAGTGGGACTTACTTTTCAGTAGACATGCTTAGCAGGAGAGGCAGGCTTCAGATTTATGAGATATATTACCTGCCTTGCAGGTCCTTTCCCAACTTTACTTTTAAATTAGTCCTCAGGTTCTAACTCACTAAGATTGCAAGAGAGAACTACTCCATATTCTGTTTGAGGCTTTCTTTTAAAAAAATTACGCTCATTATGATGCTGCTCATGTGCATTTTCCCCAGAATTCACTTTTGTTTTCCATTTGTGCAGAGTTTCTTCCTCCTCCACCACCTGCTGACCTACAGCTGAAGGGAAGCAGGAGATACATTTCATTGTAAAAAATTAAGGATCAGCATGCTTTCTGCTTTACACCTATGTAGAAATGCACAGAAGCCATTAACCCCAAAGACCTTGTATAGTGTAATGGCTTGAAGATTGAGCTATGAGTCAGGAAAAACTTGCTTTGAATTTAACCTCCACTGCCATGAACTCAGTAAATGGCTTCAAGCAAGCCACACTTCTGGCAAGCCTTATGCCTCCAGTTTGCTATATGGGGATAGCAATTGTGATCAATGTGGGAGATAAGCACATTCCATTCTTTAAAAAAATGTGTATTTTATGCAAAATGGCATACAGACATGTGTATATTGGGAGAAATTTTCAGTAAAACGCTGAGTAAAATTTGCATAAAGAGAGAGAGATTTTTTCCTTTTAAGTAAACTGATGCAGAAATGTAGTGAAAGGAGCTTAAGATTAAAAATGTGAGAAATGGAGAGAAACCAAGATTTGTCTATCTGTAGCGGGCACCATCTTGTCATTTAACTCAGGCAGCAAAATGTCTTGGGTCAGTTCTGAGGTTTGGGGATGAGAAAGCTGGAGGGCAAAGAAAAAAAGGAAGCCATGCTAGGAAAGGGATACTCATAACTGGCAAAGAGCAGAAGAGAGAAAGCAACAGTGAGGGATCTGAAAGGCGAAAGAAAATAATGTGAGAGGATAAAAAGTAAGTGCAGCCTGTAGCTGTAGAAGTGAGTGACATTGAAATTCTCAAACCAATCTATGCTAATCTTTATTTTTTAACAGCATTGTTAAAATTTACTTTATTCACACTTTCCAAGACAAGAAGCAAAGCAAAGGAAAGGTATCCTTCAAAAGCCACACTTCCCTGAATTTTTCAGTGCAGTTCTCCAGCCATGCAATGTTTGCAAAAATGTATTTAGTCAGGTTAATGTGCATGAAAATGCATATACTGGTGAAAATAGCACAGGGAAATGCATTACATTAGGGGAATCTGCATACTGGGCAAAACTGAACAAAAATGTAGTATGAATTTTCATGAGGACTAAAAATAAATCACAAACTTCTGTGGAAATATAGAAAACTGAATTCAAGATGGGGTGGGGGGAGAGAATGAGAGAAACAAAAATCAGTATATTAACCCAGTTGTTTCCAAACTTATCCAGGCCACCACCACCCTGAATCCAAAACCCATTGCCAGAGATGATACATAATGAGTTGGGGGGGGGGAGTTGAAATATACATTTATAAAGAAATCAGAAGCATTTCTCTTGGGTATTGTTGGAAACGATATAAATAGAAAGGAATGTAAGCTTTTTTTATATGCAGTAACAGCAGCAAGAATACTATTGGCCCAAAAATGGAAGCAAGAAGAATTACCAACGATGGAAGAATGGAGGATGAAATTAATGGACTATGCAGAACTTGATAAACTAACGGGAAGGATCCGAAACCGGCGGGACCAGAAGTTTACCGAGGACTGGAGTAAATTTACGGATTATTTGAAAAGTATTTGTGACGACCAGATGACGTTTGTATCTTTGTAAGAAGTTCTGTGAGGAATAATATTAGAAATATTGCAAAAATGGAGAAGGAGACGTGATATGTTAAGAGATGTAAAGGCAATATTAAGTTAGGAAATGCGTAAGAAGTGATTAAGACAGAGGATTATCAGAGGTGCTGATGGAAGTCCAATAAGAATGTATTTGTGATAAATTGTGTGGTATGTTTTATAATTTTGTAGGTTAAAAACCAATAAAAATGTTTTTTTTTAAAAAAAATGGTTTAATTAATTTGACAAAATTGAATTAACGTGATGCCAGCTTTCCAATGACTGATAGTCACTTCCAGCATACCCATTGCCCCTTTCCTCTCAGCGCTTCCTCCTAGGTAATCCCACCACCCCAAGGGAGTGGTACCACCTACTTTGGAAAGCACTGGATCATTCCATTCCCAATTAACACATAACAAATGCAGCTTCTGGAATGTGAAACAAAACCTTCAGATCTGGTAAGGATTTCTATTCTTGCCACAAGTCTACAAACCACACATCTTCATTTCATTATATTATTACATAAGCATAATTCATTTTTATTGATCTGGGCATGCTGGTCCCCTAGTTTTATGGCTCTTTATGCTTAATGCACCAGGCAGCAGTTTTCATACATGTTGCTTCTCCATTTTGTTTGTTTGTTTGTTAGAGATTTCTTCCTATCTCCCCCTTCCACCTGCAAATGAAGTAAAAATAAAATCTAGTTGTCACAGCAACAGCAAACATACACCTTCCACATTGTTCATACTGAAGAGTGATTTTAAAAGCCTCCTCTCCCCATCTTCAGTGTGTTACTTATGACCAGCAAATACACGTGGTGTGATGGGTTAGGATCTGGGAGACCAAAGTTCAAATCCCCACTTGGTCACAAAGTTCACAGGGCCAATCACTATCTCTCAGCCTAACCTACCTCCCAGGACAAAATGGAGGAAAAATCATGGATTCCACCTTGCTCCTTGGAGCAAAGGTAGAATATAAATGTATTAATTACTTAATTAATATCAATTTGATTTAATTTAAATATGCTTTCAGTGGTCAAGATTGCAATGACCAGGTGCAGTTCATATCTCCTTATATCTACATGATACTGCAGTTCCTGCACAATACTAGCAACTAATACACTTACTCAGGTACTTTTCTTCATTAAATAAATGCTGGTTGGTTTCTTTAATGAGCTAGATTAGTGTGTTTTCCGTGGCCTGGGTTTGTGGTGAAGACAAATGTATATAGTTAAGGCGTTCAATGTGTTATATATTAAGATAAGGAAACAAGGGTTATTTGTCAGTGTGAAGTAAACAGGTATTTTAGTACATTATACCCATTCTTACACACACCATTTACAATGAATTGTATCCAACCAAGATTTACTCATGAGTAGACCCAATGAAATTCACCATGCCCATTCCTTTTGATAGGTCTCCTCTGAGTATGGCCAATATACAACTCTAGAGCTATATATTTTGTGTTTTCGCCTAAGATTATAGCTGATCTTGCCACATAGTTAGAACCTTGAAAGACTAACAAAATCATTTAATTTAAAAAGATGCTGTTGAAAATGGTATAAGTCCTAACAAATTCATTTAATTAAAAAAGATGGGATAAGCGAATGACTCTTTACTTCAGAATCCTAGTTTAAGCTGGTATCTGCAAGCACATTACAGATAACACATTCAGTTTAGAGCAGTCTGAAACAGATGTCAGCAACCTGGTGCCTATCAGATGTGAAATGTGGTGCATAACAACCAGAGGGCACCAGGTTGGAAAAAGCGGACCTACAATCTCTGTCTGTAGACTAAGTATAAATGCAGACCTGAAGATTTCAAGGTACAGCATCTTATTTATTTTACTTCACCACCACCCCACCAGTACATCTCCTTTAAACTTGTGCCATATCTTGCAGCATTTTGGTTAGTCCTAATAAAGCTATTGTCAAATTGTAAATTTCAGAAGTATTTTTTTTATGGACCAGCACGACTGCTTTTACTTTCTTCCAAATAGATTGCTGCACATCTTTCATGGGCAACCACTTCACCAGATGCATGAAATTGTCACCTACGTGGGTAGGAATATAGAGCCTATGTACACAAAGAAGAAGGAATAATCTTTACAGTGTAAGGCAAAAAGGTCAACTATGTGACAATGCCAGGAGCACCACAGATGAATAGTGAATCCAGCCAAATGAATAAAAGTCTAGCACTTGTCAGTAATAATCTACAGATGACTCATATCATTCCGTATCAGTGCTAAGTCCATATTGTCTTATGACAGATTTAACAGAAAACCAAATAGTGAAATGAAACCATTAATTGGATAAGTTACAGAAAGGACAAATCCCATTTCTGGAGAAACTGCAACCATACCTCTTCTCAGGACATATGATGTACATTTAATCTCAGAGCGCAACACAGTCTGAAAATACAAACTGATTTATGGCTTGTAATCACAAGCATGCTGACACGCACACACACACACACACACATTTGGGTGTTGAGGAACACATGGCTATTAGCACAGGAGCCTGGATAGTAGCCCTGCACTTGCTTAACATTCCTGCTTCATCTCATCTCATCCCATGCCCAACCCTCCCCAAAGTTCTCAACCAGGGGCATGTCTGCAGTGGTGCACCCTGCTGAACAAGCGCAAGCTGCACTGTGCACTAAAGATTTCAGTTCATTTGGGGCAATGGACATGCATTCAACAGACTGCTGCATTGCAGACATACCCTGAGTGTTTGAATAGCCTTTGGGAATGGCCAAGTTGCGTGCAAGGTGTGACCTCACTCTCTCTTCAAACACATGTTTTGGTTATTTGTTCTCAAATGCCCAAGTAAGGTTGCAGCCCCACAGAACTCACACATTAAAATATTTTTTGTTTTATTTTAGTGAGGCACTCAAGCATGGAGAATAATTATGAACTGAATTGGGGATAATGGTACATTAACAAGGGATGTGCAGCTCCCCCCCCCCAAAAAAAATGGCAGGATGTGTGAGAGAGAGCATTTCCTTCAAATGCTCACAAAATATTGAGCGCTCTTACAAGTGGCTGAAAGTATATGCTTGCAAAAACTGGATGTTTGCTCCATCAGCCTTTTACCTTTTTCTTTTTCAGCTGCCAAGTTGTGATCTCTGACTTTCCAAATCAATGGAGAGTCCACATGCCCATTGATTTAAATGGTCACAGCTAAAGATGCAGCAGTTCTGGAAAAAATACCCTAGCTGAGGATCAAGAGGGTTTTCACTTGATAACTTGATTTTCCTCCATTTCTGGAGCTGCAAGTTTTGAATCCAAAGAGCATGGGAACTGAGAGCTCCATGAAACTTTACAGAAAGGGAAGTGGGGTTGATCAGGGTTGTGGTGAATGTCAACACTTGCAAAGTACAGGGCTGATACTGAGTGCTTGCATTGCCCTCTGCTAAGCTTACTGCGCAGCTTCCCCACCACTACTTTAAGGGAATCCCTTCACACTATGACAAGGGATGCATTCAGAAGTTGGGGATATTTTGTAAATTTTCCTGATATTAAAATTTTGGCCACAACTTTATTAAACTTTCAAATGTAGGAAGACCTTGGCTTAGGCCTTGGGCATGTATCCCTCCCAGTCCCCTAGCTGGGGGGAACTGGGGCTCCTCAGGGTGAATGGAATATGGGGGTGCTCTGTGAGACGTAAGTGTAGCAGGCAGCCCAGCCCATATCCCTGCATGCAGGGGAGTTCATATCTTTCAGTGTATGGCCAGAGACACCCATATTACAACCCCTTTAAGAGGGGACCCTGGAATTGCCGCCACGGGGGGGGGGGTGAGTCACCACTTCAGCTCTCCCCCCAATGACACAACAATGACCTGTCACTGTACAATAACACTACTCCTCAAACTTCCCCCTGCATGAGTGCTTCTGTTCCTCCATGATTCCCCCATGAAAACAGCAGGAAATAACTGAATTCCAGAAAACTGCCCCAAATTTTGTTTCTTTACTCCATTGATTTTCTGGGTTGAGGGAGATGCAAACAGATTTTTTTTCTGGAATCAAATAACACAGAGAAATAAGCACTAAATGCGAACTACGTTCAATTAGTTTTCTAGAACTGGATTTTATATCATGTGAAAGCTCAAATATAATGCAGAACTTGCTAGGGAAACATCAGTGAAATGGAATAAACAGCACTCAAGGATGCTTCCAGTGTGGTATTTGCACTGGAGCATGCCCCAAAGCAAGCAGCTCTCTTCTGCTTTCTGAGCTCCTTTCATTAATATATTCTCTAATTTTCCTTTCTCACATATCTAAAAACTGTACTCACCACCACTCTAATGCTGCCACTGGAAATTTGCATCCTAGGCTGAACTGGCTGCATTCTCCTCCATCCCCTTTTCCAGGCTTTTGTGATATCTGAATTCTGAAGTGTTTAAAACAAAATGTAACCAAAAGGGAAGCAACTATCTAGAAATGATTTTTTTTGATCAAGTGAAAAGTTAATAAACTTCCTGTTTTAGTTCACACACCTCATTTCCCAGATTGAAGCACACATGGACAGAAGGAGAGAAGCAAAAGATTTTATTTGGCAGATTTATTGTAGTGCTGGACCAGATATGTGATCCTCTTCCCTAGAATCAGAAGAAAAGAAAAGAAGACAGTTTTTAATCTCCCTGTACCCACTGTAGCAGCTTCTAGGCATTTGATAAGAATGGCAAGATTTATACTATTAAAAATCATGGATGCTTCTACCAACACTCATTTAACCTACTTTGATGGTGTAAGAAGGTACTAATATTCAGATGAACAAAGCATTTCAAAAGCCTACCATTACAGTGTGTGTTTTCATCCAAGAGAATACAGAATTTGTAAATGACATAAAGGAAACACTATAGGTTAGGGCAGGGGTTAAAGGAGGTAGCAAATATTCAAGGAACAAATAACAGAACAAAGTGACTTTCCTATGGCAATAATTATTGTCACAATCTCTTTTTACCTTTTGATTCGCAGGCAATGGAACACATGGTTTACTACTGCGACCCCACCCATCTTCCCTCCCTCCACCCCCCTTTTTTCCTTTTTTTTCCTTCTCCCCCTAATGTCTCAACAAATGAAATGGATTTGTAAAAATGTTACATGGAAAAAATACAAAGCATTACACTTACTTCTGTAAAACAAGAAAATCTTTAATTAAAAAAAGAGTAATGTTAACAGTCAGGCACACTGGGTTCCGCCCCACATTGGGGGTACCCAGCGCGGGTGTGTGACACCATGTGCATCACATGCATGATGTCATATGGTGCAATGTGGCCCAATGCAGCTCATGCATGATGTCACACACTGCAAGTGGCTGCAACAAGCCCTGTTGGGCTTCAACGTGCCATGTGATGTCACATGTGCAACGTGTTGGGTTGCCTTGCTGGGCACCCACAGTGAAAATTTTGTGGGTGTCTTGGCACCCAGGGCCCCCCAAAGATGGTGCCCATGTTAACAGTTGTGAAATATTTGGCAGGGGGAGTGCAAATGCTCTCTATGAGCAATTTCATGTAAGGAATCATTAGCAAAAGTAAGGGTGGTCTGTTGGCTGATATGTTCCTTGACTCATCAGCACTTTTCAGGCCAATTGCACACAGAACACTAGAGTGTAAGTGACTTCTGTTTTACCCAACCCAAGATTATTAGAGCTGCCCTTGTGGGAGAACCACTTCAGCTATTGTTCTGAAATTCAACAGGTTTCACTCCATCATAAATTGCATGCAATTCAGGCAGAAAATAAAAGACAGACTTACATTTTTAAATAAGTAAATAAAGGTGCCATGGTCACATATCCTCCCCAAATGCTTCTTTGTCTGCCATTTCCATCCACTTCTGTCAAAAGGAATAAATGCTGTAGCAATTTTTTGAATTCCTATAATAGTTTTTAAAGGACTCAGAACACAAGGTGAATCAGACAGGTCACAAATAGACTCGGAATATATTGGTCTGGTTTCCAAAGTGAGAGGTACAGATTCAAATCAAAACTTGTGGCTGGCGCACATCTCTAAGCCTTAGTGCTCTCCTGCTTGATGTGGAACTTTATTAGTCAACCATCAATCTGTGCTGTTCATCCATTTATCTGTGTTGCTTATAATGCTATTTTTCTCCAGTTTGTAACATAATATTGACTTAATTGCTGTATTTTTAATTGGAGGTGGTGGTAGGGAAATACTATTCTTAAAATCTGACTGCATACTAAAATAAAAATTCCCTGAAAATTTAGAAGAGAGAGACCAACCTCATTTCTATAGCAAGTGTCAATCTAAATGCCTACTACATTCCGCATAACTTGCTGTTGCTGCTGCTGGGGTGAAATTATTGTTTCTTAAACAGCAGTGCCCTCCTGAGCCATTCCATAGGGTGAACCACATTTTGAAACTATGCAGATGATCTAATGTTTGCATATAAGCAGAGGATTAGCTGTTCCATTGTATAAAAGACATGTGATTAATCAACTGCAATATTTCTACATAAGTTCAGCTGGAACCAGCTTCCATTTGGTTCCTCCACTGCCAAAACAGCGTCCATCACCAGCCATTCCAAGAACCATTTCAAAGCATTTCACTGCCTGCACCATTTCAATGCCAGTTCTGGAGTCATACATCTATACTCAGTTACGTATGTAGTTGAGCAAGAATGCAGAAGAGAGAGATATTCTGGTACTTCTGTTCACAGTCAGAGCAATGGCATCACCATTGGAGAGCTAGTGTGGTGTCATGGTTAGAGTGTTGGATTAGGACCTTGGAGACCAGGGATCCAGCCATGAAGCCTCTCAACCTAGCCTACCTCACAGGTTTGCTATGGAGATTAAATGGGGAAGGAAGAAACCATGTACACCACTTCTAACCCTTTGGTGGAAAGGTGGGTGGTACATGTAAAAATGGTGAGGTCCTGATTCACATCCATGTAACATGTGAATCAAACTGTAGTCAATGCTTCACAAAGCAGTGCCTGACTAGCAGGCTGGAAGACAGGGCTACCCACACTAGGTGGAGCCAGATGCAAAGACTGTCAAAGCCAACTATTTCTTTCTCCCCATCTTCTGGCCCACTGAGTTTTACAAGGGGCAACACCAAGACTAAGCAGGAGGAAGCTGACAGGCAGCCACTGGCGGAGGAAGAGGAGTGCGGGCCCCCGCCCCCGGCAGCCCAATCCTGGCAGGGTGCCATTGGGGCAGCTCCCCCCCCCCACGCTAGGCACCCCACCTCACCTGCTCTCTGCCCCCCGGTGCCGGAACCTGGAGCTCCGCCACTGCAGGCAGCACCATTTTCTAGACTTGTTATAGGTAATCAGGCAGGCATGGGGGGGGGGTCTCTTTGAGAACAGATTATGTTAGTGGGCCAGTGCCCTGTTTACTCTAATGGACCAACCTCCTCCTGATTTCACATTATAACTTCTTGCTGTCCTTTTCCCAAACTCGTCAGTAACATGGTAGTACCAGATCTGTGTCTTATCTTTTTTCTGAAGCACTGAGTCAGAAAATTAATCTGCAAAACAGTAAGCTTAGTCATTATCTGTCTATCTCCCCTTCTATCTATCAAAGTGAATTTTTCTCCTTTTCACCAGCTGTCAGTGCTGAGGCAGATAGCTGATTTGGAAAACAGAACTCCCCTACCCTGCACACACACAAAGGCTGATACGCCCACCACTTCCTTTAACTTCTTGGCAGGTGGTAGCATAGATTAAGGTGACAACTGTGAGGATACTGGGGTGCTTTTGGGAACTCTTGGCAATTCACAGGCAGAACAGGCAGGCAGAGAAGCATGGCTTCCCAAGAGTTGGGAGGGAAAGAAAGGGCGAATGTCAGAAATCGATCACACCACTTATGAAATCCCTCTGAGCAGATATTGTTCTGACGTGCTGTTACAGTAAGAGGAAATTTACATTGATCAAAACGTACATCTCAATAACAGATGCTGGGTGGACAACGCCGTTATGCTAACATTAATGTCAAGGGCCAGATTTAAACAGTTCTGCTTTCAGTACCCTGTGCAATAACTTCCATGAGCACAAAGGGGCTCCCCCCTTTTCTCTCCCCCCCTCACTTCTCAAAATTGGCTCAGCAGTAAGGGGGGATGGCCCCAGAACAGCACATGGGGGAGGAAGATGGCAATCATGTTATCTCAAAAGCTGCAATGTTTGCACTGACAGAGTGATCTCCATAGCACTACGCTGAATTGCTCCCTAAATTTTTGTGTGTTATACAACACTAATCCTACTTAGAATAGATCTACTGAAGGTACTAAATCAGAAGTAGATAAACTTTTCTAGCCTGAAGGCCACATATTGGTGATGGGTAGGGACAGAAGCAAAGATGAGTGGATAAACAAATGTAAATGTGAAGAAGAAGAAGAAGAAGAAGAAGAAGAAGAAGAAGAAGAAGAAGAAGAGCATTATCAGAATTCAAGGACACACAATCCAGCCAGGCAAAAGCACTATAGAAGGGTGCAGTACAGGGACATCAGGAAGGCCCCATAACCCAAAGTCCCTTAGTGGATAAATAAAGCACATGGACAAGCAGATTTTTGGTTTATGGGTTTAAATAGGCCACAACTTTATTGGTTACAGATGTGAGTGGTTGGCTTAGGCACTGGGTGAAGCCAGACTATATCTTGACTCCCGCCCATCTGCTGGGAGTCCAACAAAGATAAACCACCCTTGGGGGAGCCCTAAGACTTACATCAAATAGGAGCACGCCAAAGGGTAGTGGGGGTAGTGGGCATGGCCGTAGCCCATGTCTAGGCATCGGAATCCACACCCCCGGATCCCTTTAACAGGAAACCCTTAATGAAGAGGGGCAGGTGGAAGCTGCAACCTCCCCTCTTCTAAACAAAGGCTTATCCAATGCTTAGCCTGACAAAGTTGTGATGATTGCTACAAGGTAGGCGAAAACCATGTGGTGGAGCCAATTTGCCAAGTGGAAAAATTTCCTGCCTGGTCCCAGCATTATGGCAACTGACGATTAGTCCATAGCAAGATCATAACGCATCAAAGCAGAAAAAGAGGGTGAGGTGCATGGAGGATCTGGCAAAGGGTGCAAGAGGATGGCTTCTCCACTGCTCTGGAGTTTAAATTCCCCACGGACATGCCCCTGTTGGTGTTGAATGGTTGGTGAGGCCTGTTCCTTGAGCGGGGCCCCTCCCAGCACTGACAACGAGGGGAGATGACAGCAGGGAGCACGGCAGCCTTCAGCCCCCAGCAGGGTGACACAGGACCCAGAGGTTGGCCACAACACCACCCACCAAAAAGGTAAGCAGACGTCTCAGGAGATTCTAAAGGGTCAGACAAAAAGACCCACAGCACAGAAGTTCTTTACCCCTCCTCTAATTAGTGTGGAATTTTGCCCAGTGACATACCTTCCTGTGCATGGCATGTATATTCATGGATGGAGGAATCTGTTGATTTTTGTTATCTCAGTTCCAAGCTTCTCCAGCATGAAACTCAGTTGTCCACATTAGGATGATTTCAAATAAAATTCCTTATGAAAATTTGTAAGCATTTTCCTGCAAATTAATCTGAATGAACACATTTTTGGCAAATATTTTTGCAAGCAAAGTCTCCTAATATAATGCATTTTAGTGTGCTATTTTCACCAGCACGAGCATTTCTGTATGAATTGCTTGGCTGAGGAACTGCATTGCAAAATTCAGAAAATTCAATTTTGAAAGACCATTGAGTTTTGGTTTCTAGGCACGAGTCTTTATATTTACCATTTATGAAATACCAGTGATAAGTGCCTCTTGCTGCCTGGGGTTATTTAAAAACAACAATCACAACAAAAATCTGTTTTTTAAACAGATTATTTGAGGGGTGTGTTTGGAGCCATCATATAAAAAAATCAAGTGAAGTCACACCAAAGTGATATTTCAATCTGAAATCTTGATTCAAAATGGTGCCTAGCATCCAAATGGTGACAAAATTTGCCAACCCCACCTTGGAAACTCTTGTGCCAAGTTTGGTGACAATATTTGGAGATGCAACCAGGAACAGCCACACAGAAATCACATTTCATTTTGAATCAAAATGACACCCAGCACTCAAACATCAACATAGACACATATCCCCACCTCAAGAACACTCTTGCCAAGTTTCCAATGATATATTGAATGAACCAAAATGGTGTAAAAAACAAACAAACAGGCAAAGTCTCGCCAAAGTGATATTTCAGTTTACTGTCTTGATTCAAAATGTCCTCCAGTGTCTAAATGGTGACTAATTCTACCATTCTATCTTGGGAACCCTTTTGCCTAATTGGGCAATGATATCTCAGGTGTCTGAATGTATAGAGAGCAAACAGAAAAGTCACTTTTCAAAATACATAATAGACTAAGTAAAGTGCCATAGAGAAAGTGGACTGAGAGTATTTTTCTCTCTCCTTCCACTATACTAGAACTCAGGGTCATCCAAATAAATTGGATTGTCACTTCATTTCTGAAAATAAAATAGGAAGAACTCTGCTGAATGAGACAAGAGGTCAATCAAATACAGCATCTCTTCCCCCTCTTTAGCAATCTAGATTCTACTAGGAAGTCCAAGGCAGGACATGAACATCTCTCTTCCATTTTTTCCTTTACAAGCAACTGCCATTTAGAAGCATACTTGAAACTTCTGTTTTGGAAGATGTGTAACCTATATCTGAAGTAGCCAACATGGTGCCCTCCAGATGTTGTGGACTACAACACCCATCTGCCCCAGCAGATGATGGTAACTGTAGTCCAACAATGTCTAGAGAGCACCCCATTGGCTCTCCCTGGTCTACATGAAGGCTGAAGGACCTGGTTCCTTCAGTTGTTGCTGAACTCCCATCTGCCACAGCCAGCATGATCAATGATCAGGGATGATGGGAATGTTATTCCAACAGCATGTGGAGGGCCATCCCTGGTCTATTCTAGCAGCTTGGGTCTAGGCTTATGGGCAGGGATCTTTCCCAGCTTCACCTGTAAAATCCAAGAATTGAACCCGGGACCTTCTGCATGCAAGTAATCTTTCTATCACTAATTCTGCAAGAATGTATCCATTCAACCTTCCAATCCATCTAAAGTATTGGTCAATATAATATCTAACGTGGAATTATTTTAAAAATATAAACCACATATGATGTGCTGGGAAATTTAAAGCATTTTAACTCTGTCTTATTGCTTAAAGTTGAAGCATTTTGGGACTAACACTATCCTCTCCTTTCTCTCTTATCCCCCCCCCTTCTATCTAAGAATGTGTGTGTAACTCACTTTTTATACTCCTAAAATTCAAAGGCATCAGCCTCTATGATTTTCAATCTGCCCTCCCTTTGCAGTCATGTGCATTGCCCAGACAGCAGCAGCACATGCTACCCTTGAATCTCTCTGTAGTTTAAAGCATACTTGTAGCCTTTCCTTGGGAACATAGGCACACCGAGTGCTTTCATGTCGGGAACAAGCGGAAGGAGGTGGGAAATGGCAACAGCTTGAAAACGGGCTACCCCGCAACATTTCCTTGAGTATGCTGGAGAAATCAGAAATACACAGAGGTCAAGTGAAGCATTCCACTGAATTTACCTTTGTAGGGAATTGCCAGGGAAGAGAGTGCCTGTGCTATAAATATCCAGCCACACACATCAGCTCCCCTCTGTTACTCAAAGATGTCCTGGAGCAAATTAAGAAGATAAACCTTCTCTTTGCCTTGTGCTATGAGCATCCCAAACTTTATTAAAATGCATTTACTTCATCTGTCTTGCCCTCCAAATGCATCAGGTTGTGGTCACAATCATTTCAAACTGAATTGCCCTATGTTTAGCTTGGATGAGACTGAAATTGGCAGGGTGGGGGGAATAGTCCCAACTGGTGAAGTGCCTGTTGTTCCATTGGGGGGGGGGGATTCCAATATGAAGCTCTCTTTCCCTTCTGGAGAAAATGTTCCATGTAATGCAGACCAGGAAATCCATATTGTTATTAACAGCACATCCTCTTTCTGTACTGAGACTGGGCCAAAGCCTGAGACAAGGGGCAAGGTGGCAGCAGCTCCTAATTACACGTGCAGAATCCAGCCACCACCAGCACCAGGGCCTCATATATGGGGGCAGCAGGCAACCTTAGGGATGCAGGGCACCCTAAACGGTAAAGCACCTGCCTTGTATGCAGAAGGTCCCAGATTCAATCTACAGGCCATATTGTTACCTTCTTGAAATCCTGGAGAGCTGCAGCTTTCAGTGTAGACAATGCTAGGCTAGAGGGACCTAATGGTTTCAGTCAATGTAAGGCAGCTTCCTATGTTCATATACTCCTAGCGTGGAAGTTGTAGTCCAAAACAGGCACCAGGTAGATGAAAGGAAGTGTCTTCTTTCATACGATGTTGCTTGAGATCTGAGCCCAGTTTTGGAAGACCTCCTCATGGTTACTACAACAAGATGACTTCAGCTGATGAGGACAAGAGGGAGGGGGTGTTTCTCTTGTAGTACCTGAAGTGTGTAGCAGTCCCACTCCTCTTTTTGCCTGATTTAAAATTGGGTCTTCATACTCTTGGTTTTATCATTCTGGTGGTTATTTTTGAGCTGAGCCTTTGATAGCTTTTTAATCTGTTGCTGTTCATATGAGCTTTTATAAAATGTTATTTTTGACAATGCTATTTTGTTTCTGTCTGTCTGTCTTGTTGTTATAAAAATATATTGTGATGTCTATTTTCATCTTAAACTGCCCACAGTTTGAATGATGTTTTTGAAAAGTCTGCTTTGCATTTCATACCGTAAGCCACATTCACACAATACTTTTAAAGCACTGTGAGGCCACTTCCTACAAAGAATCCTGGGAGTTCATTAACAGTGATGAGAATTGCTAGGAGACCCTCGATTCCCCTTCCAGAACTACAATTCCCAGAGTTCCATGTGAAGAGGAATTATGTTAAACCCCTCTGATGTTCCTCTTTGAGGGAAATAGGGACCTTCTAAAAACTCTCAGCACCTTTCCAGCACAGCTCCTAAAATGCTTGTGGGGTGTGTAGAGCCATTGCCATTTAAAGCAGCATCATTGTGTCTTAAATATGTGGTGTGAATGTGGCCTGGTTTGCACAGCTGGCTCCATCACAAAGCTTCCCATTTTGCATCTGTGCTTGTTTTGGATGACCTTGGGCCATCCTGCCTTCCATCATCTCTGATCACTGGCCATGCTGGCTGATAGGAGTTGAGGTCCAAAATATCTGGAGGGCATCAGATTGGGGAAGGATGTTGTAGATGTTTACAAAAATGATTTCCTTTCCAACAGCTTATAGATATGCAATGTTCTTTAATATATTTTTGAGGTATCGGGGAGGATAATGAGTTGATTAAGAAAAATAATCTGATATGCTTTGCCATCTTCATATACCCACAATTTTAGGATAGTTTATGCAAAAGGGAGGGGGGATAGGCAAACAAGACCTCATATATGTATTTGAGAGATTACGCAGTGCACCGACTAGTAAATTGAATCAGTCACCTCAGCTATAGGGATTCTCAGCTCTTGAACAGGATGAAGGAAGCTGCTGTGTTGTTGAGCTGCTCATTAAAGAAAGCAACTTGGTTCCTTGCAGAACAAGCCATGGGCAAGAAGCTTCAGCTAGCGCTCCTGAAGAGAATATGTGGCCCAGGGTGAATAGAATGAATTGGCTGCAAGTCGTCATAAATAATCTAGGGCTTCACTGAGATGCCCTGTGGAACAGAGAAAGGCTTTACAATTCCAGCACACTTAAACAGCAGCCCTTAAGCAAAGTTGCTGGGAGAATATATATCATATCTCTTATCTCTGATATCACAGATTTTGCTTCAAGAAAAGCAGGATTCTGTAACCAACATAAATTGCCGCTGGAATGCCCTTTGGCTATCCCACCCCTTCACAGTGGACACTTCCCATAAATTTACAAGTCTAACTTTTAACATAACATATGGGCTAGAAACTTGCTTTCTAAACTAAATTGGAATCCAGGGTTAAATACAAAGTCCTCTTTATTCTCAACTCCATCTCTTCCCACCCACTTTCATTGTTACCTCTCCTGTGATGGGCTTTGGCTTGCAAGCTCCATGGGGCAGAGACCTACTTTTCTGTTTAAAAGGTAAAGGTAAAGGACCCCTGACAGTTAAGTCTAGACTCTGGGGTTGCAGCGCTCAGCTCGCTTTGCTGGCCAAGGGAGCCGACATTTGTCCGCAGACAGTTTTTCTGGCGAAACCAGAGCAGCGCATGGAAACACCGTTTTTCTGTTACCTATCTGTAAAGTGTGCCGCACATCAGTAGAGCTATATTTACTTGTGATACATTTTTATCTACAGTCACAAAAGGCTGCATCCAGAGCAGTTTACAATGCCCCCAAACTTACAATTGTGGAATAAAATGACCCATTTAAAAACAAATAAATTGCATTTCTCCCCTAGTAGAGGAATCCAGTCCTGCTGGCACTGACTGGCAGCAGCTCTCTCATGGGAATCAGTCAGGCATCTCTCCTAGTGCTACCTGGAGATGCTAGGGATCAAACTCAAGATTTATTGCATGCAAAGCAAATGCTTTACCTCTGGCAACAGACACCCAGTGATTGACCTTGGAATGTCAAATTTCACCCTGTGCAATCAACAAAATTAGGCACCCCATGCTTCTCACGCTTCATTCCAAATAATAGTTATGGTGTCCTCAGCGGTGCCCCCAAGGCTGTGCACCAAATTGCGTGCACTCCCCTAAATCTATCTCTGCAGATCCCCAATAGTCTTGTATGTGGTTGGTAGAAACTTCCCTGTTTCCCCCCTTTTAAAAAGTAGTTAGCCTATATAAATAGTCAGCAAACTGCCTATAAAAATGTGAGAATACTCACATGTCTTGTTTTGGGGTTTTTTGTTTTTTGCAGCGGCATCTAGAGGAAAAAGGATGCCAGACTAAGTGGGCCTTCAGTGTGATCCAACTTTTCTTTTGATTTTATTATCAAGAAACATTTTCTTCACACTTTCTCCTTTCGCCATTTTTTTTCTGCAAATGGCAAAGGCTAAAAAAGAAGGAAACCAGTTTTCTCAAATGAACGAAATGAGGTTTCTGTGGTTTTAAAAAGGCACACTCACTCAATCACTCACTCATTCGCTCACAAGTGCAGCAAAATAACCTCTGGAGAATCCCACAGGTCAGTCAATCATAATACTGAAAAAAGATCCACTATTTAAAATAAGCTGACAACAACAGCCACCACAGCACCCCTGGCTGATTTTAAGACATGCAAGCTGCTTTTTTGACATATGCCCAAGTTATTGATCCAGACAAAAATACAACCCGAGAGTATATAATATACTCCAGAGCAATCCGGAATGTCACATTCCATTAGCAACACACCATATCAGAAGGAGGCATTTGTACATAGATGTGTTTGTGCCCAGAGATCTTCAACTGCCAGTAGTATGGAATAAAAACAGTAACAACATTGTGGCTTATTCTGTCATGAACAAAAGTGTGAACATCACCTCTCCCTTGTAACCCTACATTCCTGGAAACCTCAGGTGTTAAAAGTTGAGATTTCCTTTAAATATGATTCCATAGAAATATGTGGAAGATACGTTGTGTAAATGGCATACAAAAAAACCCTCTCTTAGCCCATATTTAGAGTCTTTTATATGCTTAGTTGGAACGCAGGTGGTGCTGTGGGTTAAACCACAGAGCCTAGGACTTGCTGATTGGAAGGTCAGCAGTTCGAATCCCCACAATGGGGTGAGCTCCTGTCGCTCAGTCCCTGCTCCTGCTAACCTAGCAGTTTGAAAGCACATCAAAGTGCTTTCTTCCCCACTCCGGCGGGAAGGTAAATGGCGTTTCCGTGTGCTGCTCTGGTTCGCCAGAAGTGGCTTAGTCATGCTGACCACATGACCCGGAAGCTGTAGGTCAGCTCCCTCGGCCAATAAAGCGAGATGAGCGCCGCAACCCCAGAGTTGGTCACGACTGGACCTAATGGTCAGGGGTCCCTTTACCTTAGTTGGCAAATTCAGAGATAGCATACCTCTAAATACCAGTTGCTGGTGTTGGAGAATGAGGGCAGATGATTTTTTCTCAGTGCCCTGATTGTGGACTTTTTGGCCACAGTTGAGGGAAATAACCTTCCTCTGTTTCAGGAGGCTTATTTTTTATTGGACCACTCTTGATCACTCAGTGTATGTTCTGAAGGCACATGAAGCTACTGGCTAGCTGAAACTCAGCAGGTCTGACCAGTGTCTGAATGGGTGACCATATAGGAACCACTTGTATGCCCACGTGACATTGGTAACATGATTAACTTAAGAGCAGAACATATGAAGAGCCCATTGGATCAGACCAAAGGTCCATTTGTCCAGACCCTATTCTGAGAGTGGCCAGCCAGATGTCTATGGACGGTTCCAAGTGCAACATAACATTCCCCTCTTGTGATTCCTAGTAACTAATATTCAGAGACAGAATACCTTCACCAATGGAGGGAGAACATCACCACTATGGCTAGGATCTGCTGAGTCTAACCCTCCATGAATTTGTCCAAACCTCTTTTAAAACCATCCAGGTTGGCCATCATTGTACCTTGCAGGAGGAAATTCCAGATATTTGTATAGCAGTTGGGTATTTGCTTAACTTGTGATGCATTTTTATCTACAGTTCAGATATCTCTGTTTCTGATATTGTTATGGACATCCCAAGTGAACACGGTTTTTACAATTTATTTGCAATGCAAGAATGGAGATATGAATTGCAGTGAGACTTGCAGTCATCGAAGTATCGCAGAGCAGCCATCAGACTAATTCATTTGAGCTGCAGAACATGGAACGATATATACTTTAAAATATTGTATGCATCCTCTTTCTACCATGAAAATCCAAAAGAGGAGAGTGAGGAAAAGGAGGATGGTTTCAAGGATTGGTGATGCTATTGAGTAAAGCAGAAATAGAGCAGTCCATTTTCTGTGTGGCAGTATCAACGTAACAAGTATTAGCACGGTTTTCCCTTCTACAGACATAAACAGCCATGTGACATAAACAACACTCTTGACCTTCACAAGAAAAGAGGGAGAAGAAAGACATGCATGAGATGTGGAAGAAAACATAATGGATCTATAGTGTGATGTACCAAAGTTGATGCCGTGAGTGTTTTTGCCTTTTGCTTTTTTTTCTTTTTTTCAGCAAAGAAAATGAGTTTGATATGGTCCAGTCGAGAGTCAGGCTGCCAGATAGGAACATACTTCCCTGTGACTGGAGAGCCCTTCAGACATTATTTCTATTGTGCATTCATGAAGACTTGTGCTCAAGATAGTTTGGGGGCTTTCAATACTGTTTCTGCCTGGAAAGGTTTTAGGGCAGGCCTTCTGTGTCATTTGCAAGTAGTGCATGTCCCACAGCTTCTTGATGAAAGCATGTAACTTTTCATATGGCAAACGTTCAGGGGTGGGTTAGTGGATGTCCTGTTTTTGATGTGCTATAGTACAAGAGTACCCCTCCAGATGGCAATAATATGGTAATTTTGGGGAAACACTGCAGAACAACTAAGGAAGTTGAAGGATGTGTAGACGGTTCAGTATACACCACTAAAACAATATTAATGGCATTTTGAAGAATATACCCATAACACAACAAACCCAGCAGGCTGGAAAGACCCTGGATGTTTCTCATTCTGGTAAGTCTTACATTAGTTTAACTGACTCTATGCAAGTCATTCTAGGAGCCTATTTGCATGAAGAATAGGGTATAAATGCTCTAAATAACCTAGTGCAGGTTGCCTTTCCAACCAGTCTCAAGGAAAGCAGATCATTTGAAACTGACTACATCGTTTGAATTCCTGACACATTAATTATCATATATATAAATTCATGGTCATCCTTCATGGAGCTCAGAGTATCAGTCATGTTCCCCTCTCCTTTGATCCTTACAATAGCCCTGTGATCCTTACAATAGCCCAGAGATTACAATAGCCCATCCTTACAATAGCCCAGAGATAGTGACTATCCCATGGTGACTCAGTGAGTTTCATGGTACCTGGTGAATTGACCTTTGATAACCATGGCCTTAGACAGTGCTATGCTGAAAATTACTCTCATTGTCTTCTGACCTGACCATTCTCCTTCAATCAATGAGTGGGGGGGCTGTAATTGAAAATTCCATTTGATAATTATCAAAGGGAGGAAGAAAAATGGTGAAATTGATGTGTGATGGGTTTCTGTTGTGCTTATCATACCTTTGATGTGGCCAAGAGCAGTTTGTGAGTGTCTATTTCTTCATTTTATGAATCATCTCTTCAGTGGTTTGCACTCTGCAGCCTTCCTGGGTGCCCACACTTCAATTAAATCCCATGGAAAGGGGTTAAGCAACTCCTTTCATGAGTTTTGCCCCCCTCCAGATAAGGTAATGTGGGTAGCTGAAGAAGCTTCTAAGTGCTGGAGACATTTTTTCTAGAAGAAGAAAAAAACACCACCTCACAATGATAAGGTCAACTCGAAACACCACACCCACCAAGAAACCAAATAAAATATGGCATGGACTTAAAACGAGGCAGAAAAATGGAAGCCCTTTTCTCAGAGCATGACACTATACACCTGCCGATGCAGTCTGATGACTTCATTGGCTGTGCAATGGCATAGATGGTTGGTCAGAGAGACATGGTGACTAGCTGCCCTATGGCCAATTAATGAATGGTTAGTGGAATGCATGATGTGTCACCCCTTCATATCCACCACCTGAGCCAGGTGGCACAGAATTACTCATGACAGGGATGTCCCTGCTTGCATTATCATTCTTGTTTCTGATATTTTGAATGGTTTCTTCTTGGCATTTGGCCACCTTGTGGGGTTTTTGAATGGAATGTCAAAATATCAATGTAATCACCAACCACCATTTCCTTCTCTTTGGCCTATGCCATGTGAAACAATGCAGTTGCCTTGGGTGGGTAGGTGTGGGATCTCTCCAACTTAATACATCTTAATAAATCTATTATAAGTACGTAAACAAATTGTACCCCCACTAGCAACATTTATCAGCAATTAGCATTTCTTCATCTCTTTAAAATGCATGTCCTGGAAGATAAAAGAATACAATTAAGAAGTACAAGCAAACAAGGACTTTTATTTACATCCAGTTAATATTTCTGTCACAGATAATTACGGAGCTTAATGAGAAAAATTTGTTCCATTAAAGAAGTACAAAATAAATACTGTTGATGTAAGGGGCAGATCTCATCCTCTGAAAATGGAAGACCCAAATCAAATGTACTCATGATATGCTTTGCTTGACACCTCAGAGAGCAATGTTATTTATTTATTTATTTATTTATTTATTTATTTATTTATTTATCACTTGATTGTATTAAAAAAATCCTGCAACTACTTTACAAAAATATAAAACAATACACTGAAATTATCAATGAAAGAATTTTAAAAAGGTATTTTTTTAAAAAAAAAATGGGAAAAGGTGATTAAAATCAACAGCAGCTGAAAAAATAAATAAAACCCGTGTAACTTCTACATACCTGAATAGGCTTGCCTAAAGCAAAATGTTTTAAACAGGCAATGAGGAGAATACAGAGAAGATGCTTGCCTGATGACAATAGGCAAGGAGTTCCGAAGTATAGGTGCTTCCACACTGAAAGATCAGTGGCTTAGAAGTGCAGAACAAGTACCTTCTGCATTGCCAGTTCTGCAGATTGAATCAATCAAGTGATCTCACAAGATTAGATTTGTTACACTTGAATTGAAAAGGTCAGCTTTCCAAGAAAAAAATAATAATTAAAAATTGGCATGGACATTTTAAAAAGTAAGAGTCAATACATATCTTAACCCCAATTTAAATGGAAAGTTTTAAAAAATATTGATTCAGTTATCAATTTTTATCAGTTCCTTCCTCACAAAGGAGCCCAGTGGGGGTGGGGAGGGAAACATTTAACACTCCTCTCAACCACTGACCAGGAGGAGTGTCTTTTAACCATCAAATGCCTGAGGCAAACAGGAATAAAAAATGAGGGATACAGGCACACCTCACTCGAGAGGGCATTCCACAAAAAGGGCACTGCCCCTGTACAGGCCCTGTCTTGGGTCACCCACCAACAAGGCCTCACCAGCCAACCGCAAGGTCTAAGATGGCTGATACTTGAAAATACTTAAGGAATTAGGAATTAATGCAGTAGACTAGAGGAGAGGATGATGATGTGGAAAACAGAGTTATCAAAGGTCATCATTCTTTGTACACAGCTCAGAAACCTGAAAGTGTTTAAAATTGCTGGAGTTTGAGGATAAAATTATTCTGTCATGATTTATGACTTTTTGCTCCCAAGTGGAACCTCAGTGGTGGCTCCAAAGCAACATGATTTTTCTTCCATTATCTTTTGTGAATGGCTAGTATAACTGTGCAGAACTGTGCAGAAGAGGAAATAAAATGAAATAAAGCATTTATTCTCCTCCTCTATCCCTGACTGGTTTGTGATGTGTGAGGGAAGAATGAATTTATATCTTTACTAGTCTCATGTGGAGATTATTTTCCTATTTTCTGTTTTCTACAAGTCATTTCATTTACTGTGATTTTTGAAATGAGCAAAATGACATTTGTCACAAATTCTAGTCTAGACACACTGAGGGAGAAAAATGCCTTTTGTTTGTGGTAATGACCTATCAGAAAGCAAAAGAAGAAAGAACATAAAATGGATAACATCCAAATTGCTTTCTGGGGATTAATTCTCTTTTGCTCCCATTCACACACACAAAAGGAATCAATCAGTCACCATTCCCAAAGGTCAGCAATCATGAGTACTAGCAGTCACCTGGTTAGTCCAGATTCATTGCTGGCTCTGTTGTCTATAACTACAGTTCCTCAACACTGCTCCATGCATATTGATGCAGTTATATTTTTACTTGGGATGTCAACATGGCAATGGAAAATTAAGAATGGCTACATGATCCGGGACTAAGGATGCCATAATATAGTTCCCATGTAAGGCAGAAAAGGTAAAGGTAAAGGTACCCCTGCCCGTACGGGCCAGTCTTGACAGACTCTGGGGTTGTGCGCCCATCTCACTCAAGAGGCCGGGGGCCAGCGCTGTCCGGAGACACTTCCGGGTCACGTGGCCAGCGTGACATCGCTGCTCTGGTCAGAGCCAGAGCCAGAGCTGCACATGGAAACGCCGTTTACCTTCCCGCTGGTAAGCGGTCCCTATTTATCTACTTGCACCCAGGGATGCTTTCGAACTGCTAGGTTGGCAGGCGCTGGGACCGAGCAGCGGGAGCGCACCCCGCCGCAGGGATTCGAACCGCCGACCTTTCGATCGGCAAGCCCTAGGCGCTGAGGTTTTACCCACAGCGCCACCTGTGTCCCAAGTTAGGCAGAAAAGCTTGAATATAAAAACAGATGGATTGCTAAGCTGGTTAATCTTCTTGAAGCTTGATTTCTGTTCTGCACCTACACTTGTGAAAGAGAGTTGAAAGCTGCACCTCCAGCAGTGCACTGCTGTTTTTTGGAGTGATTTATTCATCAACAGGGGCAGCCAGCTGGAAGGGGCAGTGCCATGCTTCTCTCCATGCATCAGCCATGTTGCTACTTACAGGGAAAATTGTGCTGGCAGACAAGTGCATTTTAATGTCACACACTGTTCAGCTGTTTAAAGCAATTTTAATACAGTATTGTGTATTATTGTGTTTCAATAGTTGTAACTTGCCCTTGGACCTTAGGATGAAGGCTGGGTAATAAATTATAAGAACAACAAAGGAATCCAGTGCAACAACAGTGCCAGCAGAAACTCATTGGGAAGCAGAAAGCACAACCTGTTGGGCAACGAATTTACCAGCAACCTTGCTTATGGATTCTCTTATGCATTAGTGTTCAACTGGCACATAACATTTTGCCAGTGGAACAAGTATGCCGCTAGATGACTAACTTAGCACTATGTTGGATACCAGCTAATACAAATAATTTAGGACAAAAGATGTGATGGTAGGGCCAGTACCTCACAAGGCATTTACAGTGAAGCATGGAGCATAGGAATAGGGACGCGGGTGGCACTGTGGGTTAAACCACAGAGCCTAGGACTTGCCAATCAGAAGGTCGACGGTTCAAATCCCCGGGACGGGGTGAGCTCCTGTTGCTAAGTCCCAGCTCCTGCCAACCTAGCAGTTCGAAAGCACATCAAAGTGCAAGTAGATAAATAGTTACCACTCCGGTGGGGAGGTAAATGGCGTTTCTGTGCGCTCCTCTGGTTCGCCAGATGCGGCTTAGTCATGCTGGCCACATGACCTGGAAGCTGTAGGCCAGCTCCCTTGGCCAATAAAGCGAGATAAGCGCCACAACCCCAGAGTCGGCCACGACTGGACCTAATGGTCAGGGGTCCCTTTACCTTTACCTTTATGGCGCATAGGACTGGGAAGATAGATGAGCTTTGATCATGACAAAAATCCTTCAAATTCCTAAGTGTTTAGGCTTAGGAAAAAGAATTCCCTCCTCCAATGCAAAATCTTTCTTTTTTTGGGGGGGTGGTGGTGTTCCATTGACAGCCTCATTTTCTAAGCCTAATTGCCATGGTTGCAGACTGGATCCAAAAGCACAGCAGCCCATTTCCACACCATGGATCAGTATAATACAGAACCACTCTTTTGAAATATTGTCCCTGGGAACAGCCTGGTCACATGGCTACAGCTTGTGCAGCAACAGAAAAGAGGACATGGGTGAAGGAAATTGGAGGGAGACCTTTGAAGTCACAGTGGGATTAATCTCGTTGCACGGAACTAGGTTTCGTCTATAGCCGCAAAGTATATTACAGTTGATTGACAGATTAATCCAGTTCTGCAAAACTACTGAACAACCTAATACAGTTATGTTCCCTCAGTGGCCTCCAAAGAAGGAGTTAGTAAAGGCTTCAGAAAACTGATGCATGAATGGACCAGAAGGATTGGCCTTTGTCCGTGACCTCCAACAACAGGATTTTCCAGAATGCAGACTTTAAAAATAGCCTTTGATATATTGGCTGTAGAATCTCCTACCCACATCCAAACTTTCAGAACTAATGAACTTTGTTCCTTGTCTGACCTTGCCTTTGACAAAAGGAAACTTGTTTTGGTTTTTTAATCACAGAATGATTCAAAGCTGGTCATCTTGTGTCCTCCAGTGACTGTTTCTAACTTCTCTGCTGCTTTGTTTTTTAGCAACAGAGACTTTTGTTCTGGCCAAGGGGAATAAAGAGGAAGAGCAATGACCTATGAATGGGTAGATGTCATCACTGAGGCACAGGGATTCTACGCAGCACAGCACCAGAAATATCACACCAGAACTAAATATAAACATAGCTGGAAAATGCTACTCTAGAACCATGATTTTTTTTAAAAAAAAGAATAAGATAGATATATAGACATTTCCCTAAAAGTCCTACCTTGATGGTACCATCACCACTTAGCTTAGCCTACTATGGAGGTTTCTTGTGGGAAATCAATGGCCAGGAAAAGTACTCTGTCCTGATGCGGCCCTGAGTTCCTTGGAAGAAGAGTAGGACTTAAAAAAAAATGCAATAGGTGACAACAATAAAACAAAGCAGACAACTTGATTCACTTTGGCCATTTAAAACAAAAACATATCAAAAACACATGCTACTGACTTTTAGAACATGTAGAAACCTTTGACAAAATCATGGCTTTGGGCAAGGAAAGGGACAATGAAAAAACTTGTACAGCAATCAAGGCAGCCTGGTAAAAATGTGAATAAAATGCCTGTGACTCCTAAGTATTGCCTAATCACAAGCAATAAACTTCAGTCAATGCGGTGCAATCAAGTTAATTATTTGCCTGTTTGTAGGAACAATATACAATCAGGAATCAGAATACACAATAGCTTCATGAGTGGGCGCCTAAAACAAGCAGGGTTATCCACCCACCCGACTTTTCATCATACAAGGAAGTTATACTGTTAGACATTGCAATCTCATGCATGTCCACTCAGAAGTAAGTTTATCTGCGTTCAATAGGGCTTAATCCTTTGTAAGTGCGGATTGCAGCTTTAGTTCTTCTTTTGAGATTTCTCACCTGCCGTTCACCATAATGTCTCAAGGCAAGTTGCAATGGTAAAATATACAATTCCAAAACCAGAATACTGTTACAAACATTGGGCGCCCCCTACTTTCTGCCAAGCAGTAGGAAGATTCGGGGCGGGGGGTTCCCAGGTCTGTTTTCTTTTTATTTCTGTATTCCGCTGTGATATATACCAAGTCCAGCAGCAATGACTGCCAACTTGGATTGCTACAGAAGAGGAATAGACAAATTCATGGGAGATAAGGCTATCAATGGTTAGTAGTCATGGTTGCTGTGTGATGTTTGGGTATCAAAGACAACAAGCCTCTGAATACCAGTTGCTGATGTATTTGCATCCTGTTTTGAGCTTCTCACCTAGGCACTTTGGTTTACCCCTGACGGGGCCACAATTTCTAGCTACCCTTCACAAACCACCCTGCCCTGAATGCCATAAGGCAGTGTTTCCCAAACTTGGGTGTCCACCTGTTTTGGAGCTACAGTTCCCATCATCCCTGGCCACTGTTCCTCAGGGTGATGTGACTTGTAGTCCAGCAACAGATGGAGACCCAAGTTTGGGAAACACTGCTATAAGGGAAAGAATGTGATTCAAATGTGCTTTAAAAGTATATTTTGTACACAGTCTACCTGGCCCTTTCCAGCAAAACTCTTCAAGTGTTATTGTGGTGTTGTCTACTAGTTTAGAATGAGCTTGAAAGGGGATGAGATAAACAGATGGAGGATACACAAATAGATGAATGGAAGATCCATATTTGGAGGAAATAGCTCTCTGAAATCCACACGTAGTGGATCAAAGACAAACAGAAATGCTGTAGAAACTTGCCCTGGAAAGCATGCAATAGGAACTTGATTTTCTGTTCATTTCTTATATACAGAACACTGAAAGCATCAACTTCAGGAAAGACATCAAATTAAATCTGAGAGACACATGTGTGTTGATTGTAATTGTATCTGAAGGGAAAAACACAAAGCTGAGAGTCCTTGGTAGCAGAAAAAAATCCGATTGTGAGCATCGATTTTCATCTGAAATCAATATGTTTTTCTTTATAATTAGGATTTTATTAAAAATGCAGAACAAATGGAAGTCATCTCATTTCATCTGGGGGAGGGACGTGTTCTTGCTTCTGTCCACATCTTCAAGAAGGCTAAAAATGAAGGCTTTAAAGGAGGAATTGAGAAACTTGAGGGCCAATATGATGCTCCAGGTCTCTCTATCTGGGCCTCAGGAATTTCCCTAGGCCACACACTCGCATGAGCCACAACTCTTACCAGTCCTGGTTTGGACCCTCCTTGAGTGTTGTTCTTGTTTTAAACGGCTGAAAAATATCCTTGAGCTTTAATTGTGTTTCTCGCTTGCGTGGGGCAAGGATGAAGAGGGAAACGTGAATATTCACAAATAAATTGCCCTACTGTGTGAAGGTGCAATTCATGTTTTGTTGCCTTTGGCCACTTTTGGCTCTGGATGCACAGACCACTGCCATGCGACTCTTGGAAGCTTGCCCAGAAAGAATGGGTCTCTCAGCAGTAGCTGATGGAGTGGTGGGTGGCTGCATTCATCTGACCTTCCATCATAAGCTGCTGCTTATCAGGAGGTGGAGGTTGCAGTGTGCTTAGTGTGCTTAGTGTGGTGCAAACACAAGAGATGGGATCACCGTGGCCTCATTGCTACCTTGTCCTTCCCCCAATACCTCCCAGTAAACAGCAGTGACAAGCCTGACCAATGATCAAGTGAGTCTACACCATCTGCTACCGTATCTTGGACTGATCTCACTCCCACCCCATTTGCTTTAAAGCATGATCTATACGGAGGAATCCTGTTCAAAATAAAGTCTCATCAAGTTGGAAAGTCTCAGGAAAGTTGGAACGGGATAGGACTGCGGGCTTAAGCTCCATAGTAATGTGAGGGTTTTTTGAGGGCTGGAGGTAGGCTGTATGTCTGAGCCCCCTTTTAATTCATGGATCCTGCATGGATTCAATTCCTAGAACAGCCAAGCTAGCTTCCTAGTAAGGTCATGGCCCTCTAAGTGTGGAAGTAGCTCTGTGCCAGGCCCTCCTCTGCCAACTCAACTGATAGTTTGAAAGTCAAAGGGCAGAATGTGTGAGCTGTGTGAGAGAAGTAAAAGGTGGAAGCAAGGCAGCTGGCTGAAAAGGCAGAGAGCCAGAGCCATGAATGATTTCTGCTGGGATCCAAGGGTGTGGCATAGGGAGAAGCAAGACCTTCTTGGGGTGTAGCTGCTGAGAGCCACTCCAATGTAGGCTCAGGTTGTATATACGTACGTACAAATAAACCATATATCCTAAAGACACCACAGCCCCCACTTCCCCTCATTCTAAGGAAACCAAACATTAGGTAAGCTGCTGGAACTCCTGGAATATCATGCCACTTGGACATGCGGGTGTAAGTGCAAAATGTTCTTGGGAGCATCTCACAAAGCATAAAATCCTGCACTGGTATAGGGATAAACAGCCATGCTCAGACTCTTGTAAAACAGTGATACTTTATGTAAAAAGACAGCGACAATCTACTTTATTCTGGTGCTAAAAGGTTAGTGAAATCTGTCATAAAGCATCTGGTTTGCTCTGAGAAACCCGAAGAGACAGATCCCAGGTTCTAACAACTGCTGCTAAAGACATGACCAGTTAGAGTGGCAGCTGGGAACAAGAGGATTTGCCTTCAAGGTAAATAGGAATTGCTTTTACAATACAGAGGAGCAGCAGAAGAAGAAGAAGAAAAAGAAGAATGATGGCATAATCTGTCTGTTAACAACTGAAATGTTGCATCATCATCATCATCATCAATCTCCCTGTATATCATAAAACAAACCAACAAAGCAGTTAGTGATTAGTTAAGATAAATGGAGAACAAAATTGTGTGGGAGGTAGTGGTGTCAGAACTAGAAAACATGTTATTCCTTATTATTTATAGAATTATTATTATATTATATTATATTATATTATATTATATTATATTATATTATATTATATTATATTATATTATATTATATTATATTTTATATTATATTATATTATATTATATTATATTATATTATATTTATTATATTATATTATATTATATTATGTTATATTATATAGAATATATATATGTGTGTGTGTGTATGCACTGCTGCATTTTGTGCTAGATTTTGGTTCCATAGCAGCCCTAAGCACAACCCCACACAGAGCATGTGACAGTAGTCTAATCCTGAAGTTACCATTGAATGAAGATTGGTGTAGGTAGGGTGAGCTTTAGCAGAAAATAGATTCTCCTACTGGTAAATCTAATTAATTGTCTAGAGGGCGTTCTTGGTAGTTGCACCCGCCCTGTGGAACCTCCTCGCATCACATGTCAAGGAAATAACCAACTGCAGTCATACCTTGGTTCTCGAATGGAATCAATTCTGGAAGTCTGTTCTGAGAACATTCGAAAACCAAGATGCGGCTTCAGGAGCTCCTGCACTCAATTGGAAGCCGCATCAGACATTTGGTTCCAAAGAATGTTTGCAAACCGGAACACTCACTTCCAGGTATGCTTGTTCAGAAGCCAAAATGTTCGAGTTGCAAGGCATTTGAGAAAGAAGGTACTATGGTACTGTATTTTCCCCTGTATAACATGACCCATGTATAAGACAACTCCTATTTTGGGAGCCCCAAAATAATAAATCAAAGTTTTAAAGTGAGCTCAAAAGATTGTTGAGCTTTTTTCATAAGTTTGACCAAAAAGTTGTTGAGATTTTGGAAGATAGGCTAAAATGTTACTGAGCTTTTGTCCGGCAATCCCCCACTCAATCCACCTTTCTGGTTGACAGCAGTGGGAAGTGGAGCCGTACTTCACCACTTAATAGCAGGTACAGTAGTCTTTGTCTATAGTTGAGGAGTTCAGCTTCACCCATTGTCTTACACATGAGATTGAGTCAAATGCGGCTTTCAGGTTGATGAAAGCTGCGTAGAGCACCACTTAATAGCAATGTAATGGCAGCAACCTGCATCTGGCTTTGCCTCACCTCAGCCGTCAAGAACTGACAGCACCACAGCCAAGCTGCCTCCTTGCCACCATGCCCCCTCACCTCACAATGCCAGCTACCTCCATGCCCAACCGCAGCTAGCCCCAGCTTCACCATATAAATCTGTGTATAAGACTACCTCCAATTTTTCACTAAAAAACTTGGGGGTAAACATCATTGTATACACAGAAAAATATTTTACTTTTTTGAAGGTATCTTAAGGCAGCTCTGTTTGGGGGAGTTTTTAATGTTTGATGTTTTATCATTCTTTCAATATTCTGTTGGGAGCTGCCCAGAGTGGCTGGGGCAACCCAGTCAGATGGGTGGCATGCTAATAATAATAATAATAATAATAATAATAATAATAATAATAATAATAATAATTCAATGAAAACTCATTTAAATCAATTAAAAAGGTGCTCTCATTGGCAGTAAGTGGAATGTATAGAATATTGCCGGCTGGCTGTTTGTTTGCCATGGAGATCTCCCCGAAATTGGGTCCACCTCAAAATGGGGTTCGCCTTCACTTCAAACCATGTCTCTTTGAGCAGTGCTCACTGTATCCTTACCCCCAATCCCACCCATCAAAATCACCAGCTCTGCTTTGCACCTTTCTTGATTTGCTTTGACTGGAATATGACCTTGAACGTCTTGCTTGCCTGGATGGAATATGCAGAGGAATATGTGAAAGTGAAGAAAGTAGCCTACTGTCCAATTCACATTCATTGCTCCACCCAAGTTTGCCTCTGGCCCTTTTGACCACAGGCATGTGGCCCCCAGAAGGTTGCCTGGAAGTGTGATCCTTGGGCTGAAAAAGGTTCTCCAGCCCTGACTCATGACAATACCCAGTGTACATGAAAAATGAAAATACAGTGGTACCTTGGTTTAAACCATAATCTGTTCTGGAGGTCCATTCGTAAACCAAAACAGGTTGTAACCCAAGGCGCGCCTTCACCAATGGGGCCTCCCCAATAAATTTGTTCATAATCCAAAAAAAAAAAAGGTTGCAATCCAAAAAAAAGTTCACAAAGCGAGACACACACTTCTGGGTTTGACGTGTTTGTAATCCAAAACATATGCAAACCACACTGTTTGCAAACCAAGGTACCACTGTACCATAATGCATTCCTTATTCACACATTATTGAACAAAATTATTGATTTACCAGGATAGTGATTCCCTCCTTTGCCTTCCACTTGCTGGCAACCCCCTTGTAGTTATTGCAGCTTTGCCCCATAAAGAAGCCTGCAACTCATTTAGAATCTGGCTTTGTCTTTCCCTTCCACAGACCTTTCTCCCTTTTTAAGCATTTCTCGTTAGCGTATATCTGTCTCTAGACTAATTAAGTAAACACAGATGTAATCAAGAATATTAATTTGCTACAAAGTAGCTCCTTCTCTCTCTCCTTGCTACCCTGTTTCTGCAACCGCTTAGCCAATAACATGCAATTTGGAAGTCTATTTTGCCAATTATAATGATATAGAACATGTTGAACTATGATTCTTAGTTATGCAACTGACCTTAGATCATCTTTGTTTCATTTAAGAAAACTTTTTAAGACAAAGTAGTTGTTTGCTTTTGAAGGACTCGGTAGCATTGCCATCTTTATAAAAGCATAGCAAGCTGTTTGGTCCACCTAGCTCAGTATTTTCTGTGCTGACTGGTGGTAGAAGTTCTCCAGTGTTTCAGGCATGAGCATTTCTCTGTGTGCAGTCTAGGGTGGAGGAATATTTGATTGCAAGAAGAGACAGGGCCCCCTCCATAGTTGCACCAAAATTGTGGAACACCTTCCCCAATGATCCCCAATCATAATCCCCTTCCTTTGGCTGGTAAATACATTTTTACTGTGCCAGGCTTTGGCCTGCTATTTTGTATCTGTGGTCTTTGCCTTTGATGTGGTTTCAACAACGCATTTGAGTATATTTTGTGACATTAGTTGGTGCATCAAAACTAGAAGGTGGAATGAGTCCAAATCTCTGTACACTTCAGCCAGTGCTGGGGAACTTGCAGTCCCATGTTGAAAGGCGGTAACTCGCACTATCAGCTGGCTGGGGCTGATGGAAGTTGTACTTCAGTAACATCTGAAGGGCCACAGTTTCCCTATCACTGGTCTAACAAAGGTACTTAATACTTATGGAACTCTTTCTCACTCTCTAAGGGTGTTCCACTGTGAGACTTGAAGGGCTGAAATGTTAGGAACATCCCAACTTGTTTCAAAAGACTGCTTGGTTGACATAAGCTCCATTCACATCTCTTCTTCTCTATCATTTCAAAGTCCCTTGGCATATCAACAAAAACTTCCCATTTCCTTATAGTCCCCTCTGTAGCTGGCAGTAAAACAAAACAGCTTGAATGTAGCTGATAATAAGTCCCATTATACTTCAATTGCACAAAATGACAATTAAATTATGAATGATCTCTGGAGAGAGGTCTTGATGTCTTTGTTTTGCTGGATTTTTATTTTATTAGTCTCAGGATACACTGTCCCAGCCTAATGCTACCAATAATTAGTTGCAGGGAATGATTGTGGGTGGGGTTGACTTTAGGGACTTCCCTGTTGAGAATGGCTCGTGAATGTGATGAAATTTAAAAAAGCATGACTCTCTGCATATTATTTGGATGTGTAATGGAAAACTTCAAAGACACAAAGGATACTTTAGAGCAGGAAGACTTACGCCATTTATTTGTTATTTGTTTATTTATTGAATTTATATACCGTCCTACACTCCCCCCACTACCCCACACACATTTGTGTCCTTCCTGATGTTTATGAACTCCAACTCCTTTCAGCCCCAGTCAGCATGGCCAATGGTTTATGGGAGTTGTAGTCCAACAACATTTGGAGAGCTACAGGTTCCCCAGCCCTTAACTAGGGTGTAAAGAAATCCTCAAAACAAAGACTTATCATTCAAATTAAAGAACTCTTAATATGGATTTTTATTTAATCATTTGTGTGATTACACTTATATAAGCTTGCATATAAAGTGGGATGGATTTAAAAGGGAGGAATGCGTTCATTCATCTCCAAAGGCATCATCTTAAAAAGCACATTCTATTCTGTCTCATTCAAAAGGCTTAAGATGGCATTTGCCAACTGAAGTTTTTTAGCTACTTGCATTCGAATTCTATTATGAATTCTTAGCCCATTTTAGGCACTCCATCCATGCATCAGAAAAGGCACCATTTTGTTCCCATCCTCCTCCCTGCTGTGTTCTGCAACACTAAAACTCAGGAGGAGACAGATGATATGCAGTACCGCCCAGAACTAAACCAACCAACTAAAGGAACAAATTTCGTTGCTGAAGGAATGGGATTCTTGCAAAAGAGAACTCCCCAGGTGCTCATGCCCAAGGGTTTCAGAACTGGATTGTAACACTCTGGAACCATTAGGCACTGTCAGGTTTACTATTATAGTTCAATGCCTTCACCTCAAGTCTTAATTAAAATTGGTCTTAAATCTGTGGTGTTATCACTGCCTCTTCAATTAGTGGATTCAGTTTGGTTGCATAAGATGAGATCATTTCTTGCAGCATGTGGCAAATGAAAGCATTTAAAAAAATACCAAGCCCATTACTAATAATGACTGGATTATGCAAAATTGTATGCACAGAAAATAACATTTATTTTAGTTTAATCAAGCAAATCGTCAGCAGAACTGATCTGAAATGGTGCAGAAAGATATTATTTAAACTGAAGTGTTTATTTATTGAAATTCCAAACATTAATGCAGCAAGATACAGGTAATTATGTACACTTATGAAATACGGTGCCCTAAATAAACTCTAGCATCCTATCAGGTCTACTCAAATCTCTTAAATGCCAACCCAGTTTAGAAATGGGTACTGCTCACTATCTCTGCCCTTTTCCTGCCCCACAATTCACAAGCACACAGATGTGAATGTGTGGGTCGCATAATTATTAGGGCAGCCAAGTTATGCAGTGCCAAAAGGAGAAAATGCATCACACACAACAACAAAAAAGTGGATGAAAAGAGGACACCATATTTATGTAACATTCTCATATTTAAAAATAATTGCTATCAGTTAAACAGACATACAGTTCATCTAATAATAATAATAGTAATAATAGAATAAAAATAATAATATTAATAATATTATTGATTATTTATTTATTTATTTATTTATTTATTTATTTATTTATTATACCCGCCTCATCTGGCTGGGTTTCTTGATACAGGGCTGTCTACTAAAAGTTGTGTAGTTCTTTATCTCCTTGACATCTGAAATCTACAGTGGAAATAGTCTATGACTAGGTGTCCTGTGGGCCTGTTCAGTCTGCAGCATGAAGGCCCCGGAAGGATTCCGTTTTGGGGGCTCTTGATCCTTAAACCTGGACTGGGAAGACATTCAAACAGATGTCTTCTTCAGACAGAGGACTCTCTCCTGAAATGTAGCACACATAAAAACATTAGAAGAGTCTGTTGGATCAAGCCAATAGCCCCAATGCCTTTTGCCACCTGAGGCAAAACAGAAAATGGCACCCACCACACCATCTCCTCCACCCCCCTTGTCCTCTGCTGTTGCTCCTTCCCTGATACTTCTACTTGAGGCAACTGGAGGTGGCTCAGGAAAGCCCTGGTGCACTGAAGATGGCAGAGAGAAACAAGGAAGCTGGAGAAGAGCAGGGGGTAGTGGTAGCCCCAGCCTTTCCAGGTGGCAGTAGGCAACAAGCACAGGAGATGTTGAGCAGCACGCTCCTCAGGGTCCCGGATCTGCCACACCTCCCAGTTGTCCCCCACCCTGCTGCCTGAGCTGCCTGCCTCATGGAGCCTAATGGATGGGCCAGTCCTGAATGGCCCGTCTAGTCCAGCATCGTGTTCTCACTGGCCAACCAGAGGCCTGTGGGGATTCTGTAAGCCGGTCAGGAGCACAATAGCACTCTCCCCTCCTGTGCATTCCAGCAATTGGTATTCAGAAGCATTGCTGTCTCCAGGTGTGGGGGCAGGGCACAGCCAACATGGCTAGCAGCATTCATCCTCTATGAATTTGTCTAATTTGCTTGGAAAGCCATCTAAGTGCTGGCCACCGCTTTCTCAAAATTCCAAATGTGCCAAGTGGCTAGAAAACACTGAGGATCCTGTGATACATTTAGGGATGGATGAATGTTAATCTCATTTTCTCTCAGTTTTGCATTTTTCTAATCTTAAATTCGGTTCTCTGCATTTCCATGTCAGTTTATGACTGTAAAAAATAGTCCTCGTGAAAATTCCCACCATCATTATACTAGAAAATTCTCCTAATAAACATACCTTCTGTGTGCAATTTTGCCAAATATACTCATTTTTGCAAGTCATATTTTCCCTTAATATTTATATATTTCACTAATGGGTTTTATTGTTATTTCCCCAAATATGAGCATTTTTAATGCACACTTCATATGTACAACTTTGTACACATTATATGGTTGGAGAATGGTATTGCAAAATTCCAAGAAATGTTCATGTTTCAGTTCAGGTATTTTCAAATTCAAATCTAATAAAAGCACCCCCCCCCGCATCCCAAGATAGAGTATTTCACACTAAAAACCTTTAGATAGTTTAAACAGTGGATGTGCAACACCACCTGCGACTATACTATTTTTTTTACAGAAACAACAATCATTTGGGCATCTATAGCTTACATTGTCTGCCATCAAATAGGCACCTGTTCGGGATGAGCCAACCTGCATTGTAGTAATAAACGGAGTTGGCTTGATAAAGTTATAAAATATAGCAAGCATGTTCCAAACGAAAGTCCATTAAACTCTGCAATTGTCTCAAAGAGCAACATACAACTAACTGACAAAGGAGAACTGACGGATGTTAAGTCTGCTGCTCATGCCCAGAATGTTTTGCAATCCAAAAATCCTTTGCTGAGCTAAGCTGCCTTAGAATTGCTTCCATTATCTTAGCCTTTATCCCTTAAAACAATGGAATGGTACCATTTTTCTTTGTTCTCCCCAGTGTGCTTTCTCTTCCCAGTTCGCTCTCTCTCTCTCTCTCTCTCTCTCTCTCTCTCTGAATATGGTATTTATTTCATTGCTGTCTCTTCTGATAGGCTGGAAGATGTGGAGGTCCTCATTTCCTAAACTTTTCAATCCCTGTGAATTATTGCCTCAAGGATGGGCAGGTCCTGCTGGGGATGGATGGATCTGCCCATTGCAATTCACTCAGTTGCTCAATTTTCTGACCTCAAATTCAGTTATCCATATTTCTGCAACAACCTGCAATTTTTTTAAATAAAAAAATCCTCAGGAGAACTGGTATTTTAGTGTGAATTTCTTCTAATAAATACATCTTTGTAGGTAGTTTCCCCTAATATGCATTTTTTTGCAAATAATTTCCCCTATTGTAAAGCATTTTCCATGTTGTTGTTGTTGTTGTTGTTGTTGTTAATCTAAACATTTTTATGATGATTACTTGGCTGGAAAACAGTATTTCAAAAAAAGGTGTGAATTTCAAAAGGATCATCTCATATTATTTCAGAAACTGCAAAGTTGATAAATTCTCCTTTAAAGCAAACTGAATAAAAAAAAATCCTCCATCCCTAGGAACATGTGTTTTCAGGGTCCAAGGCAATTCCAAATCCAAATAACTTTATTGGCCATGACAAAACATGAATCAAAAATAAATGCATGTAAAGGGATGTTGTGCCACAAATAATAGTCTCTGTTTAGATCTCTGTGTTTCCCTTACAGTTCACTGCTATATTGTCCAGGGTCTTCTTTCTGATCTTTTTGGCTGCCAGAGCAAAAAACAGCAACGTTATGAGTCACTGAAACGTTTACATCACTAAGAAGCCACAGGACCTTCTCTGCCGGGGAGAGACACCTTTACTGCCTGGGTGGTAGGGTGAGGGTCCTAGGCAATTCACCTTATCACTTGTCACAAAGCCAAACAGAGCTTTATGAAAAGAAAACATTCCCGGGGGGGGGGGGGGAGGCAAAACAAAACAGTCATTTCTTTTGTTACCATTTACTTGCAAAAATACTAGCTAATGTGTGTCAGTGTTTAGAATGTTGGACTAGGACCTAGGATACGACTTAGCCATTAAGTTCGAGCTATTGAGGGAGGGGCAAGGTGGGACAGAAATGCAATAATTGAATAAATAAGTACTGCATTGTCACCCGCTAAACAAAAATATTTGCAAAAGAGGAACATCTGTCTGTATAAAGCTTTCATTTGCAAAGAAACAGACAAAGGTAGCAAGAGTTGGAAACACACACACAAAAGCCTACCTTATCTGTCTTGAGCTGCTTGAGAAACTCTGAGGTTTTGCACTTAGGTATGTGGGGGGGTTTTGGCATTTATTTTTAAGCCCCATGTGTACCACCAGTATTTCATAATATTCAGAAATACCATTATTTAAGGTATGCATTGAATCCAGTAAAAATAAATAAAGGGAATCTAGTTCAGTTGTACTAACTGGATTCTTCCTTCCCATAAATGTTTATATCTGGTAATTTTGTTTATTACCAGTCTGCCACCATTATATCCACCACTAAGGGAAGGGGCATAACCCAGGGTAGAGCTTCTGCTTTGCATGCAGAAGGTCCCAGTTTCAATCCCTACCATCTCCAGGTAGGGCTGGTTGAGACCCCTGCCTGAAAGCCCTGGAGAGTTGCAGTGGGTCAGTTCAGAAAATGCTGTGCTTGATGGGCCAGTGGTCTGACTTGGTAGAAAACAGCTGCCTAGGTTCTTCCTACTTCCCAATATCCTGTCAGCCATTGATCAGTTGTTAGAACTATGCTTGTACTCCAGCATCTGGTGAACAAGATCCATACTGCTGTGAACAGTTACACTATATTCTACGAGCCCAATCCCTGAGAACAGGAGCTGTGTTCTGAAAATGCACAGGTGTCTTTGTGAATGTATCTTTTAGCGTAGCAGTGTTTCTTTTCTATCTATGATGTTGCCACTATCTTTCAAATAAATGTGTAAAATTATTACATGCATCTTCTGGATGTCTTACCCTGTTGAGAAAAACCATGGGAATCTATCCTTTCCTTTCTTGCCAGGCTTGCTTCATGCAGTGCTTATCATCATTTTTTTTTTTTTTTTGTCAAACTGTTCACATTCAATTCCCTCCATTTGAGTTTACCTTCCTCTAGTCCAAGGTCTTTCTCTCCTTAAGGCTCTGCTTTGTCTTGATTAATCACTGTGATAAAGGGAAATGTCCCTGCATGAGTTTATGTACTGAATGAGCAGGTGTGGATCATTATATCAAATAAACAACAGTGTACTGAAAATACACCCATGGCTAAAATTTAGTAGGAATTGGGAGTGATGTATGCACTTTGTGTGCACATGTGCACACACAGAGATATTCATCCACCCATAAATTGTCACGGTTGGAATCAATGCTCAATATATAGATATAGAGCCCCTCCACATGACCTGTCAATCCAGCACTCATCCTGAGTTGCCTGCACAAACTTACATGGTGATTAGACTATGTCCAGTCTTCAGTGAGCATTTATTCTGATTTGATTACACAGAGGTTATATCACAATGAGAACCTGTCCTCTTGGTATGTCTTCCTGTTAATCATTCATTCATTCCACATTTTTAAAAGCTGCCATGCACAGCCAACATGGATATGATAAAGTGAAGACACAGTGGACTATGTCCAATGCTAGTCTTACTCAGAGTAGATCCAATAAAATGAATCAACATGCTTGGATACACTCATGTGATTTCTCTCCCCCCCCCCCACCTTTCCACAGGGACATTTCCCTGCCCTTCCCCCAGAGAAGGTCACAAGTCCCATCATCATATTAAATAATGTCCAGTTAACATCCAATTAAACATGGGCTGACATTCACTTTGAGGCATGGCAAGGTTATGGATGCACACACCAGCATGGAATGCAATTTAACTCAACCTTTCCTGGACTCTTGATTTAGCCACAGGCTTAATTAGAAGCAACCTGTAAATTTTGTATTATGTTCTTTGCTTTGTATGTTTATACCAGTTTCAAGTTCCAGTAACCATGAGGCACAGAGATATTATATACAAGCCAAGGTTCCTCAAGCAGAAAGCTCAATTATTTGACTGGGATTACTTGTTTACAGTAAATGGATTTTCGCATTTGAGTTAATACATTTGGAGGGAACAAAAGTTTAACTCGCACATGCCAAAATGAGAAATACACGAATGGAACAAAGTGGATAGTTATTACTTTGCCATGTTTCTTTTATCTGTACCCTAATTTTCTCTGTATCTAAAACTGGCTTAAAGGGACTCTCACATCCAGACATTAACTGGGGAAAACTTGCTGCTGTCATGGGCCATCATCCTCAATCATTGACTCTGCTGCATGGGGCTGATAGGAGTTGCAGTCCTATAACATCTGGAGTGGACAATACTGGTTCATCTTGCAGTTAAAGATTCTCCCTGGGCAATAAAAGGTTAACAGGTCCTGGAGTGACTCCTCCCATCCAATCTCACCATTGTTTCTACAGGAAACGCTGTTGAGGTGCTTAGAGCATTGGACTGGGACCTGGGAGAACAGGATTCAAATCCCCACTCAGCTAGAAAGTTTCCTTGGTGATCTTGACAGTTTTCTGTCACTGTCTCTCAGCATAATCTACCTCAGAGGACTGTTATGGGTATGAAATTGGGATGCCACCTTGAGCTCTTTGGGGGATATAAAAGGTGGGAAATAAATGTAAAAATAAAAATAAACTTGGACTTCTGTATTGCAGACCTTCTCAATTCAATACCTTCCAGACACTCTTGGATATAATGCCAGCAACTTTCATATAGCATGGGACTCAGCTATACAGCTGCAAATGAAATGTTTTAAATGTGTTGTAAAGTGCAATATGCAAAGGTGACACTAGATGGAGACAGTGAGATATGACAAATTCAATATATTTTTCAAAACGTTTTTAGAAAAGCATTTTCACACAGTTTCTTATATGTGTGTAGATTCCACCATGGTCTATAGACTGAAATATTTTTTGTGAGGGTAACTGAAGTAGCTAATGGAAAAATGCAATATTTCTATTTAGGGGTGTGCAACTGATTCAGATAAATCCTAAATCCTGAGATAAAGTAGCTTCCTCAGAGGGATTTTTGTCTTGTCAGAGGAGTGAAAGCCACCAACAAAGGGATAAATATTGATGGATCCAGATAATAAAATAATGCTGAAGACAAGTGTCTTCTAAAACTGTCGAATCAGAGGGAAATATTTTACCCAGTAGGTGGATCTTTTTTAATTGTCTCCCCAAGATCAAAATTAAATGCACCTAAAACAAAAACCGCTGGTCTTTTTTCCCTTCCGTTTGCAGGTTTCCAGGGGCATCTATCCCATGTCTGCAATTTCAGTCCAATTGCCCACCAAACACTCAGAGAGACTAAATGATTCCTTGTGATGCCATTTCCTTGGCAGGAAAGCCACTGTAGCTATCCTTCTAACTCTGGCAATATTTGTGTCCTCAAAACAGGCTATCTAGCCTGCAAATTTCATTCTATGCTCCACATATATTAAAAGTTATATATGTTGCCTTAAGGGAAAAAAAATCAAACTTTTACATTGCTAGGCACAAAAGCCCCTATAATTCTGCAGACTGTATTAACATTGGAGGGGCCCAGTATGCCTGAAAATTTCATCCACTTCTGTCAAAGGGGAAAAGGTTATATATATTGTTTAAATTAGCCATAGTGAATGGAGTTGGTAGAAAGGAAACAGACCTGAACAAGCTATGTCCCAAATGGGACAAGCCTATAAATTGTATTGTATGAAGGCAGACTTCCTTCTGAATCACCAAATCTGGATTCAAACCAAATCTTGTTGTTGCTGCACACCCCTGTTCTTAACACATCAGTTCCAAGTTACTTTGTTTGCATTATTCATATTATTAAAGGTAAAGGGACCCCTGACCATTAGGTCCAGTCGTGGCTGGGGTTGCGGCACTCATCTCGCTTTATTGGCCGAGGGAGCCGGTGTACAGCTTCCGGGTCATGTGGACAGCATGACTAAGCCGCTTCTGGTGAACCAGAGCAGCACACGGAAATGCCATTTACCTTCCCGCCTATTTATCTACTTGCACTTTGATGTGCTTTCAAACTGCTAGGCTGGCAGGAGCTGGGATTGAGCAACGGGAGCTCACCCCATTGCAGGGATTCAAACCGCCGACCCTCTGATCGGCAAGCCCTAGGCTCTGTGGTTTAACCCACAGCGCCACCTGCGTCCCGTTCATATTATTAATCACTCATTAAAAATGCTACTCTAGGTGACACAAAATACACCCATTGTCTTTATTAATTGTAATAAGTGTATTCAATGCCGCTATCTCATTTTAAATAACTTAATTCCAGTATGGCTCTATGCAAGGTTAATCACATGGGTTCAGTGTCATTATTTATGGATAGACACAGGACAATAGTATTATTATTATTATTATTATTATTATTATTATTATTAAACATTATAAATGTTAATTTTATCACTAATACCAGGACACTTGTGTTATCAACAACTATTTTATTTCCTTTGGTAGATACCATTGCTAATGTAATTATTAATACATGTACTTTTCTGCATCACCATCTGACAAAATGGTGCGTGGACCAACAAAAGCTTATGCCATAATAGATTTGACAGTTTTACAGGTGCCACAAAATTCTTTGTTGTTAACCCCTCACTTACTTCCCTGGGTGTAAGTCCCACTGAACTCAATCAACCTTCTTCAGAGTAAACACATATATGATTGCACCAGTCCAAGCACCCAAGAAATGATGAAATGGTGAGGCTATTTCTCCATTTCTGAGAATCAATAAGAATTGGGACATGGTATTGATTCTCAGACCCTCCTGAAATGAAGGTGAAAACATCTTCCATAATCCACACAGTTTTAAAATATGGTGTCATTTAAGCAATACAGAATGTGTGCACTTTATTTAGGGGAAAGAGAAAAAAATGCTGCAAATAAATAAAAGTATGTTTCTTTTCCTATAGCAACTTCAAGTTGATGAAATAATCTAGCATTATTCAGTCCCCACCCTCTCGGAGTCAAAGAAACACATTTATTGAATGTCATTTCCTGTCTGTTATCTGTCACTTTTCCATCAAAACATATTTGATCAGCTCTACCACATTTGCTTTAAGATTTCGTTCTGCTAGCACCATTTCCTTCCAAAAAGAAATGGATATACAATGTGTCTGCCATTAATGCTTTGTTTTGCTGTTTGTGTTCTGACAGACACAAGGACCTCCTCATTTATACATTTCAAAATACAAGGATAATGTAAAACAAGCATTGTTCCGTAGAGAACTGCTTTTGCCCACCAAGCCACATACGCAATGAAACAATGACGAATCCCCAACAACTTCTGAGTGGATATTTAATATCTATTTCATATTGATATGAAATCATTTGGAGATGCCATTTTTTCCTAGGGATTTCAAGTTCAATGTTATCGATATGCTGTTGACACTGTAATATCAATCCATTCTATCTGAATCAGAAGAGGTTGTAGAGATCGTGGACCAAATTCAGTGAAGTGCTGGGCTGCATGGAGGAGGAATAAATTGAGGATTAATTCACATGTCCATGAATTAGGAGGACCTGTTCTAGGTGGGGTTGCCTTGGGGGTACTGTTTGAATCCAAACTGTCTGTTACCTGAAGCCCAGGCAGCTTCAGTGGTGAGGAGCGTTCTAGTAACACTACATCTGGACAACTGCAATGCACTCTGTGTAAAGGTTTAAGAATGTGTAAAGGTTGGAGCTGGTGAAGAATGTGCTATTAAGTGAACAACAGTAAGATAGGACCATGCGCTACCAGTCCTGTGTACATAGGTGTACAAAAAACGTGGGTGGCTCTGTGGTCTAAACCACTGAGCCTCTTTGGCTTGCTGATCGGAAGGTTGGTGGTTCGAATCCCCATGGCAGAATGAGCTCCCATTGCTCTGTCCCAGCTCCTGCCAACCTAGCAGTTCGAAAGCATACCAGTGCAAGTAGATAAATAGGTACCCCTGTGATGGGAAGGTAAATGGCATTTCCATACACTCTTGCTTCCGTCACGGTGTTCTATTGCGCAGAAGCAGTTTACTCATGCTGGCCACAAGACCCGGAAAGCTGTCTGTGGACAAATGCCAGCTCCCTTTGCCTGAAAGCGAGATGTGCGCTGCAACCCCATAGTCACCTTTGACTGGACTTGACCGTCCAGGGGTCCTTTACCTTTTACCTCTACAACCTCCATTTTTTAATATAAATGTTTGCAAACAAATACACATACAAAAAATCGTTATATTTAGGAAAATTGTTTGCAAAAATGTGAGCATTGCAGAGCAGAATGAAAATATTAGGAGAAATGCATACAGAAATGTGTATTAATTTTCATGCAGATTTAAGAGTAAGAATAAGAAGCAAACAGATGTGGAAATGGAACAAACTGGTTGACTGGCAAAATGAGACTCTAAGAGGAACAAAATCTATTCACAGTACTTTCCATAAATGAAGGATCTCATATTTGACTATGTTTGGGAAATGGTACCCAGGTGTGGCATTTTTGATGTACTGACAAAAAAGAAGGGTGTTTGTTTTTTTGTTTTTTTTACAAAGACCATGGTACATTTTTCCTTTAAACATTACAAAGGGACCTCAAGGACTGAGAACAAACAGTCCTTGGAAGAATTCTGTGGCTTTTAATCAAAGCTATGATCGGTTCCAAGTCATGTACCACTCATACTGAGCCACTTTTTAAAAAGCTTCTGGGTTTATTTCCTGCGTGTGTCATAAGTAAAGGATTTCGTTCTTTCTTTCCCAAAGTTAATGCCACATTACCGAACTGTTTTCCTTTCTTTTTGTTTACTGTACACATATTAGTGTATTCAAATCTTATGCAAGCATGTGTCCTCTTTCTTTTGGTGATGTTTCTTCTTTTCTTTTTCAACAGTGCTCAAGTGGCCAGCCACTTTAAGCCAGAAAGAGTTTTCCATTCAACTAAGCTGGAAGGGAGACTGACTCCTGACTCTAACCATACACTAGGGAGGCAGATGTTGTCATGCTGCATGCATCCTAATGGCCTGTGACCTTCGTGCTTGATCTCAGAGGTGGGAACCTATGAATGTCCAGGTGCTACTGCACTGCAACTGTGAACATTCCCAGCTACTAGGGAACCGGGTTCACGTCTCCTCTCCTCCACATGCAGCTGCTGGGTGACCTTGGGCTAGTCACACTTCTCTGAAGTCTCTCAGCCCCACTCACCTCACAGAGTGTTTGTTGCGGGGGAGGAAGGAAAAGGAGATTGTTAGCCGCTTTGAGACTCCTTCGGGTAGTGATAAAGTGGGATATCAAATCATAACTCTTCTACTGGCCGTACTGACTGGGGCTGATGGAAGTTCTAGTCCAATAAATCTAGAGAGGTAGTGCTTTAACTGTATGGTGTAAATGTGGCCTGGATGGAAGCAGCTCTCTGGGGCTTCAAACTGGGGTGTCTATCAGCCCTGCCTATAGTTGCTGAGGATTGAAGCTGGGACTTTATGCATGCAAAAAAGGTGCTCTTCCGCTGGGCTACAGTCCTTCATTTCTTTCCTCTACTATTGTTATTCCCTGAAGAGGAAATGAAAAGACATTAAAGATGGCCTAACCTTCTAACAGTTAGTGGTAGTTATGTACTTACTGCATTTTTAAGTCCTCACACCTCCCTTGATTTCTCCATTAAGAATGATATACCCTATTTTCAATACACAATGGAAACATGGAAGCTCATTTTTTTCTCAGCGCTTTGGCTACAGACACTTGTCTCTACCCCCACCCCCACTCAACCTTCCAAACATGAATAAAGAGGAGCTTGCAAATAAGCTGTTAGAGAAATGATTCATAGGGCCGGTGAATATATTCTGGTGTTTAAAACAGTACAAAAGTATAATATACTAAGGAAATATCTTATCAAAAAAGGGAGAGAAGATGACAATTTGGAAAATATCCAGAGAAAATGAGAACACTTGGCATGGCAGAATGTTCCAGTGGTAGAATTTATTCTATCTCTGCTTAAATTCTTTGGCATCCATTAAAAGTCGTGAATAATAAAAAAAAGAAACAATCTTATTTTCTTGAGTTATGGAACAAATCTGGCACAGTACAGAAGCATTAGTGGTTATTGTAAAACGTTCTGAATTGAGGGGGGGGGAATAATGTTTTGAAAGGAAAAGACAGTGTAGCTTTCAATTGTTATTACTGTTTAGTGTCCAAATTGATGCAAAATATAACTTTTATGATTGATTTTATAGCTTCTCACAACTTGTGGTCCGCTTGACTTCTGTGCTGGAGCTACCAGCCTAGGTAAGGGAGGAATTCTAATTCACTAAGACTTCGGCCTCCTGCCCCTAAAGATCAGGCATCCAACACTTCCCATCCAATTGCCTCTCCTCGTGGCCCATCACTTAGCATTAGTCATCCAAGGCAAGAGGAAAGCTAAACCAACATACAACAACAACAAAATCCGATGGTGGGATCCAATATGGTGCAAATGGGGCACTGCTACACCTCTCTCACTACAGACCCCTGAACCTCCCACCCTGCTAAAAAACAAACAAACCTGATCTAAAAGGCTTAAAGACTCTCCAGAATATCTTTAAGGGAGTGCAGGTGAAGCGGGTGGGGTAAGAGAAACGAGACGTTCCATTGTGTCCACTGTGCATGTGGGAAGACATCATTGGATGTTGCCCAGAAATATTATGCAGTCTATAACATTGTGTGTATGTGTAAGTATGCATCTTTGATTTCTTTTCTTTTTTTAAAAATAGGAAGTTTGTCCTAGCTGTATCCCTTACTGCATAGAATCATAGAATCATAGAATCCTAGAGTTGGAAGAGACCACAAGGGCCATCGAGTCCAACCCCCTGCCAAGCAGGAAACACCATCTGAGCACTCCTGACATATGGTTGTCAAGCCTCTGCTTAAAGACCTCCAAAGAAGGAGACTCCGCCACACTCCTTGGCAGCAAATTCCACTGTCAAACAGCTCTTACTGTCAAGAAGTTCTTCCTAATGTTTAGGTGGAATCTTCTTTCTTGTAGTTTGGATCCATTGCTCCGTGTCCGCTTCTCTGGAGCAGCAGAAAACAACCTTTCTCCCTCCTCTATGGACATCCTTTTATATATTTGAACATGGCTATCATATCACCTCTTAACCTCCTCTTCTCCAGGCTAAACATGCCCAGCTCCCTTAGCCGTTCCTCATAAGGCATCGTTTCTAGGCCTTGGACCATTTTGGTTGCCCTCCTCTGGACACGTTCCAGTTTGTCAGTGTCCTTCTTGAACTGTGGTGCCCAGAACTGGACACAGTACTCCAGGTGAGGTCTGTCCAGAGCAGAATACAGTGGCACTATTACTTCCCTTGATCTAGATGCTATACTCCTATTGATGCAGCCCAGAATTGCATTGGCTTTTTTAGCTGCCACGTCACACTGTTGGCTCATGTCAAGTTTGTGGTCAACCAAGACTCCTAGATCCTTTTCACATGTACTGCTCTCAAGCCAGGTGTCACCCATCTTGTATTTGTGCCTCTCGGTTTTTTTGCCCAAGTGCAATACTTTACATTTCTCCGTGTTAGGTAGGTGAGCTGATCTTAAAGTAAACCTGACAAGGGAAAAGGAGGTAGGACCCAGGTGAGGGCTGTTTAAGTGGCCAGGGAGTGTACCCAAGGGAAGCCTTCCCACTCCATCGACTCTGCCCCATGGCCCAGCCTGAGTCCTAGCCTGCATCCTCATTTGCCAATCTGGGTTGCAGCTAGTATATGGTTACCAGACATCCCCGTTTCCCGGGGACAGTCCCCAGATTTACAAATCTTTCCCTGGACAAAATCCGTCTCTGGAACGTCCCTGGATTTCATTTAATGTCCCCGGATTTATATTTTAAGTGTTGTAGATTTGTTAGTAGGGAATGAATATTGTGTGATTGATTCAACGGCACAAGACACATCATATGGGGACTTCTGGTGAGGCAAAATGGTGAGCGCCACATCAGCGAGCAGCTCCTGAAGCAAGCCATAGCCAACTGCGCTACCAGGCTGGCTCCTGGCTGCTGAGACTGCCCCCGCCACTGCAGAGGCGGACCCAGGAATGCCCAGCGCATCAACCAGGGGATCGCTGACCCCCCCCCCGTGACCCAAATCAAGCTGGGCCCAGCCACCCAGCTGACTGCCCAGTGGTGCTCTGGGGCCAGGAAAACCCCAGAGCCAAAGCAGGGAGAAGGAGAAGGAAGAAAGAGGAAGGAAGAAAGAGGAAGGAGAAAAAACAGGGGAGCGCTGACCTTTCTGCATCATTGCTGCTGCTGAGGAGAGGGAAGAGACCACATGGCCAAGCCCAGGCCTGGCCCAAGCCTACTCCACAGCGGCTAGCGCTCCCAGAGTGCAGGCCGGGACCCAGAGGAAGGCCGTGTGACAGAGGAAACCACAGAAGGGAAGATATTACTTCTTATTTATTTTTTAAAACAACTTTTTTAAAATATATATATATATATTCCTCAGATTCTTTGAAAAAAATCTTGCAACCTTAGGCTGGGATCTAGGCTTAGGTGCACACCCCCTATTCGTATGGGGCTCTGATGATGCTACTCCCTTGCCAGGGCCTTGGAGGAGCCTCTGCCATTTGGCGATGCTGCCACACCTAAAAGGGGTGAGTGGACTTACTGCATAAGATCAGTGAGCTGATCTTAAACTAGGATGTATTTTGCTTCCCCTCCAAAATCTGTAACATAAAATATCCTGCCTGAGTTGTCTACAAGTTTCCAACCTGAGTGTCAATGTTCTGCATTTTTGACACAATTTTGTTTAAAAAAATTAACCACAGAATTATTGAGGTAATGGAGTTGTATAACACTTTCAATGGCATTGTTGTGTTTCTTCCCCATTTTCAACAACATTTTCAAGGACATTGCTGGTGTTTATCCCTCTTTTTCACAGGGCAAAATACTCACAGAGCTTATTCATCAACAGAACAGACAGTGTAAATATTAATTCGACATCTAATGGTTTTAAACAAACTACACTTTCATTGTTTCATTGCAGCAGAATTGGAAACAGTGGAAAAAGCCATTTCACCCTCTGGGCAACACAACTGTATCTAACACGCTAAACTCTTAGTGGCTCTATGGGATAAAATAGATTCAGCAGTGAATTGCAATTATACAGTACAGTTAGAAGCAGGAAAACTGCAGTGCTTGGTAATGTTTGTGCTTTATTGACTTTTCAGATGAGTGGTTCCATCAAATGTGAGGACAGATTTTTAAAAGGTTCTATTTGACATAATTGCTTTAATTCTGTGACTAATGAAACAGACATAAATGGTACCTCCCCCTAGCTTCAAGGCTGCCTCTGTTCATCCAATGCATTGTGATCTTTTAGATCTGCCAAAAGAGAAAGAAATAGTGCCCTTTAAATATTCTTTCCATGTTCTGAGTTTGGAGAGTAATGACACACTGAAGGACAGTCTTACGTAGATGGGTAAATTGGTCAGTTTCAGTTTGTCTCAGCTTCTCATCCCTCCCCCCATCTTAAGTTCAGTTCTCTACATTTCCACATCAGGTTGCATACTGGATAGTTTTTGTGTTTCTTCTTAAAGAAGTCCTCATGAAAGTTTAATAGTATTTTAGTGAGGATGTGTCCAAATACTTTTGTTAAGTATTTTCTCCTAATCTAATTCATGTTTGCATCTTACCATCAATAATATATGCATTTTATGCACACTTAACCTTAGAATATGCACATTTGTACACATATATTTCCCTCTTGTTTTAATATTTCTTCTCCTGCCAGCACTATAAGCATTTCTGGCAATATCATATTTGCAAAGTACCTATGTACCAAAGTACTGTACCAGGAGGTAGAGTTTACAAAAATTCTTCCATTGCATATTTATGTATACATGACAACCCTACACTTGTCAGGTGAGGCCTTATTTCTGAGCTCTACCATAGAATCATACAATTATAGAGTTGGAAAGTGACCTGAGGATCATCTATTCCAACCCCTTATTGGAGGTACGGCCACTGTGGGATGCCTGGTTGGCACTGACAAACGACAGGGCCTTTTCAGTGGTGGTCCCCTGGTTGTGGAATGCCCTCCCCTGTGAGGTGCATCTGGCTGAAACTTTAGCTTTCAGGAAAGTTTGGAAAACATTCCTGTTTACCCAGGTATTTGAGTGGCCTGGCAACTCTGTGCAAGGTGTGTTCATTGACTGGAAGAAAGTTTTTAACAATAATTGCTTTTAGAATATTTTTAATTGTAATTGTTCTTATAATGTCTTAACTGTTTTAGAATGTGGACTCAGCTACATTAGTAAAGAAAGAGCATTTTATATGCTTTATAACACTGTTAAATCAGATGCCACTGTGGAGTTCCGTCTTCTGCCAACGTGATTTCCCACTTCGATGTTTTTTGTTTTGTCTCAATTCAGTCTGTTTTTGCTTTGATTTCAGTGGAGTGTTGGTTTGCTGCCCTAAGCTCCTTGGGGAGGAAGGGTGGATGAAGTATAATTTCAACAAACAAACAAACAATTCATGAATCTCTTCTTACAAAGCATCTCAAAGTAATTTCACAATACAGCAAAAAATAATAAAGCAATTTCATATGGAATTTAAAACAATTGCTTATATAAAATAATAATAATTGCATATATAAAACAAAATTTAAAATCAAATGCAGATGCTCACTGAGATAAAAGAACAACAACAACAACCATCACTTAGAAGGCTTGTTGAAAGAGGAATGGTTTCAACAGGCACTGAAAAAGTAGTATAGGCAAACGCTAGCTGTCTGATATATGCAACAGAAGGGAATTACAAAAGGTAGGTGCTGCCACACTAAAAGCTCAGTTACAACATCATGTGAAAGGGAACTTCTGCTGAGATTTGATCTGGAAAAGACCCTCTTCTGCAGGGCATCAGTTGGGAATATGAGGGGAGAGATGATTGTTTAGGTATCCTGGTCCCCAACTGAATAGGGCTTTGTACACCAGGACCAGCTCCGTTCTCCATAGATCCTTCCCACGAATTTGACCAAGGTAGATCACAGTCTGAGTCTGTTTCTCTTTGCTTTGATAGCCAGAATCTTTGAGGGTTACCCTGTTACATCACTGAACTCTTTTCATCAGCAATTGGAGTGCATGCTAACAGGAGCAAGTTGCCCTTTTGATATGATAATACATCCCTCACCAAAGATGTTTTAAATTGTTAAGTCCATTGTCCTTTGATCAGTGATTAACACACATCAAACCGTCTGTGAAGCTGTCTCCTCTGTAAAATATTGTGTTTGATGATATTCTCTCTTCTCTTGCTATTAACTCTGTGCAAGGTATGTGAAAACCCTCTTAACTTTTCTTAATCCTCCAGAAGGGTTTTTTTCCCCCTCTCTGTCTCAGCTCACATAAAAATATTCTGGGATGCTATTGAGTCCCATGTATGTTTACCAGCTCCATCTGGTATGTAGGCTGAGACCCCATCTGCCTGCAGACTGTCTCGCCAGAGTAGTACATGCTCTGGTTATCTGCTGCTTGGACTACTGCAATGCGCTCTATGTGGGGCTACCTTTGAAGGTGACCCGGGAACTACAACTAATCCAGAATGCGGCAGCTGGACTGGTGACTGGGAGCGGCCGCCGAGACCATATAACACCGGGGTCTTGAAAGACCTACATTGGCTCCCAGTATGTTTCCAAGCACAATTCAAAGTGTTGGTGCTGACCTTTAAAGCCCTAAACGGCCTTGGTCCAGTATATCTGAAGGAGCATCTTCTCCCCCATCGTTCACTGAGGTCCAGCTCCGAGGGCCTTCTGGCGGTTCCCTCACTGCGAGAGGCCAAGTTACAGGGAACCAGGCAGAGGGCCTTCTTGGTAGTGGCGCCCGCCCTGTGGAACGCCCTCCCATCAGATGTCAAAGCGATAAACATCTACCTGACATTCAGAAGACATCTGAAGGCAGCCCTGTTCAGGGAAGTTTTTAATATGTGACATTTTAGTGTATCTTTCATCTTTGTTGGAAGCCGCCCAGAGTAGCTGGGGAAACCCAGCCAGATGGGCGGGGTACAAATAATAAATTATTATTATTATTATTATTATTATTATTATTATTATTATTATGTCTGCAGCATTTTGACAGCTCCTATGTACCCTGGACTAAGAGGGGCCCTTAAGCAGGTCAAAATCAGGGAGGAAGCAAGATACAAAGAAAATAGGACACACACCAACTGAGCTAGGTGCAAAGGCAATTGATTCAGACACAGTGCACAACATCTCTGACACTACACTAAGATACCCGGCTGTCCACAAGTGGGGCAGGGGGGCAATCCCACCCTCCAATAATCCCCAGATTCTGTAGTGCATTTTCCTAGCTAGTAACACCTGAGATATGATGTGCAATGTACAAGCAGGGATGTTAAAAGGCATTGTTATCCATTCTGTCCTCTATTTGCCTCATACAGTACTGTTTTTGGTCTGTAATTTGTCTTGCACCGAAAACTACATTATTGCTCTCAAAATCTGCAATTCATGCAATAAAACCAATTTCACAAAACCAATATAACATTAAGACTAATAATCACAAACAACAAATTAACAAGTCATTGAGGGCACACTCTTGAGCTTCATCGGTCTGATCCAGCGGGCTCTTCTTATGTTCTCATGTCAAAGCATGCATTTTGAAGAGTATCCACTATTGTTTTATGAAGTCATTGATGCTGATTCCCCACTCCCCATTCACACTCTTTCTTATGCCACTCAGAGACCCTGGTGTCAGGCTCTCAGGTGGAATAACAGTTTTCAGAAGGGCTCATTGGTGCCTTAATCTGGAGCAGGACTCTACACCAAGGACCAGCAATCTTGTTTTCTTTTGAACACTACGGGATCCACTCTGACCGCTGCTCTTCCCATCCCATGCATAAATTACTCCATCAAAGAGCTGGTGTTTATTCTGGGCTCTTTGAAATTCCAATCACTTGTATACATACCTCCTCAGGCCAGCCTGTCCTTTGAAATTTGGATTCCTCACAATCGGGACATTCATAAGTCCTGGGCTGTAAAGTGTGGTTTGCCACTCATCTACCAATCTATGCTATATCAGAGACATCTTCATGAAAAAGAATTTGAACTCTGAAGAATCATACACACACATACATATATTCAATGAACCAAAAGCAAAACAAAAACACTCCACTCAGACCACAAGCAGACAATTATTGTACTTATGTGTCATTCAGCACTCAATCACCCCCACTCACCCACCCCACCCCCACTCCACACAAGTATTTGTTTTGGTGCCAAATGCAATTCATAGAAATGTTCTCAAACAAGGAAGCCAGGAGAATTAGTACCACTAAGAATAATAAAGCAGGACTGGAAAGGCAATGAGCTAGCCCACTGCCACAGAATTGAGGCAGGGCTCAAAGGGGGCCGGCCAATGACGTTTGGGAAGGTTCAGAGGAACTAGGTGAACAGTGAAATGCTCAACAAACTGGTTGACTCTGGGCCTGCCCAGCGGTGATGCCAAATTTCTAATCAGCATAACAAAATTCTCCTCACACCTTGCTGAGATGAGGCAGTACACTGAGGCAGAGAAACACACAAGCCCTATGCAGAACCAAGCCATGTTCAAGGTCTTGTGGCTAAACCCTGCACAATTCAGTATCAGGTCACCTGAAAGGCAGCATCACCCCACACTGACCTGGAAGTTCACTTATATCATCTGGGAGTAATTTCACTTATAGTACTGTACCCAACAGTATATCATAGTGTGGTGATTCCATAACAGGCATTTTCTACCCTTGCTCTTGCACACTGGAATACCCTCCCCTCTGCCATACATGAAACACCTCCCATTAGTTCCTTCAGATGTCTTATGAAGACATACGTATTTTGCCCGGGTCTTTCCTTGACCCTGAATTCCTGGCTTTATCGGCCTTTTACATTGTTGTTTTACTGTGTTTTAGATTGTGTCTCTAACTTGACTGTGTCTCTGACTAGAGCTCCCCTGGCGTACTGCCCATGATTCTGTTTTATTGTTTGTTTGTTTTTTGCATTGTTGTACACTGCCTGGATGGGTTGTGTTTTTTAAATGAAGCAGTTTACTAATGCAAATAAATAAATTTAGTTATACATAGGGCTAACAGTGTTGCTGTCCCTGACGACTTCATCCCTCCCCACCTTTTGAGAAAAGGCTGAAGGGGCAACATGTAGGCTCCACACAGTTGGCAGAGTGGAAATAACAAGAGAGTGTTGGTGTTGGCTGGGGTGGGGGATGGGGTCAACATTGTGCACAGTCCCATTCCAGCTCCATGCATTATCCATATCTGTAGGAGAAAACCTCTGAACAGGGTACAGTCCGTTAATCAATCAATCAATCAATCAATCAATCAATCATCAATCAATCAATTCACAGCATTTTCACCTTGTCTTTCTTGCATTATATATTCTCCAGTGGTCAAGAGATCTTGGCACTGCTTCAGCAAGGTGGCTGCAAAGGGTTGCACAAGACAAAACACTCTCCCCTCCCCTCCAAATTCTCCAGCCTGTTTGATAGTGGTGAAATTGTGATCATTCACCAAATATTCTCTGAAGTAAGGGGCTGAATTTTGAGATGGTGTAAAAGAGTCAATAATCATCTAGAGGACCTCTGGTTCTCTATTCCTTGTGTAGACAACGTGCCTAATGGTTGAGCTCAGGGATGGTTAACATGTGGCCTTCTAGATGTGGGTGGGTGGCAGCTGCTGCCATTTCTGACTATTTGCCATGCTGGCTGGACCTGATGGGAGTTGCATTCCAAGAGCATCAATAGGGAAGCAGGTTCCCCATCAGCAGTCTACTTCATAAAAGGTAGCTTCCTATGTTTCTGGGAACATTTCCTTCAGACTGCTGATACCCTTTGATTTCTTGGGCCTCTTCACTTTACAGTGGTACCTCGCAAGACGAATGCCTCGTAAGACGAAAAACTCGCAAGACGAAAGTTTTTCATTTTTTGAGTTGCTTCGCAAGATGAATTTCCCTATGGGCTTGCTTCGCAAGACGAAAACGTCTTGCAAGTTTGTTTCCTTTTGGATTCCTATGGGAATCCGTGCTTCGCAAGACGAAAAATTCGCAAGACGAAAAAACTCGCAGAACAAATTAATTTCGTCTTGCGAGGTACCACTGTACTTCAGACTGCTGATACCCTTTGATTTCTTGGGCCTCCCCAAATCTTTGTTCTCATCCAATTGGTAACACTGTTCCCCTGCTATGCTATGCACTGTCCGCTCCCTTCACACCCTTGCATGTACTGATGCAACATCAATGTGGGAGAAATAAATTGGATGGTGGAATGGCATGTGGAGAAACATGAGGTCCACTAATACGATTCATTTATTGCAAAGCAGTCCCTCCTGCAAAATTGTGAACCCATTTATCAAATAAAAACCAGAAGAGTCTGCCCTTATCGTTATTATGATGATTGATGCCCTGTGAAGAACAAGGAGGGAGCCAGCTTTCTGGTGCCTGATTTTTTATAGACTGAGTTCTCTCAAATTGTACACTATTGCTAACCACCCACCCACCCCACCTGATGCTTTGTTTTCTTAAGCAATATTTTTAAAGGGAATAGCCATATTTGGGTGTTCAATTCCCTATGCAATTAAAATCAAGCATAAGTAAGATAGTTGGCATGTGGCAGCTGACAACGATCCTCTCTGTTGCCGGGTATATCACCCTCCACTCATTGGAAGTTGAACGTCTGTAGTTGGGAGCCTGCTATGTGATTTAGAATGCTGCACAATCCTTCTAATCACAGACCATAAATGCAAGTGAATATAGCAACTTCTTTCCACCTGAAAGGTTAATGCATGGAGAGAAAGGGCATGTCTCTTGGTTCTGCCTCCAATGTCTTTCATCTAATCAGGTCTGCCCTCCACCTTCCATATGCTAGGTCAAAGGTGGGGAACTTTAAGCCTGTTGCTCTACAGGCCTCTTCAGCTGGCTCATTGAACTCTTCCCAGGCTATATGTCCTCCTCAGCCACACCCGTTTTCCCAGGCTCACTGACAATGCTTTGCACCTACCTTTTGTCAGGCTGGAATGTGCCCTTGCACTCTGAAAATGTCTCCTTCTTGCCTGGATGGAGGAGAGAGTGAGAGTGAGAGTATAATATTTAGCCTACTGCATAAAGGTAGAATTCTGCTTTAATGCTCCACTCATTTTTCCAGTGTTAATGAGCAACTCCTCATTGTTCATGTGTTAGTCTTTTGGATGGCTACTGAATAAGCAGGGTTTGTATCAACTACATATTTTGTTTGTCTTCTAGATGCATCTGAAACATCCATAATTAATCTTTCCCCACAATCAAATAAACAAATTAAGAAAAAAGACAATGTATTCTATACTGGCTGGAGACCTTCCTTTTGGTGCTTTTGAAACTTGTTGGACTCCAGCTCCCATCACCCCTCAGCCCTGGCCATGCCAGCTGGGACTGTTGGGATTTGTAGTCCAAATTTTGGGAAGGCAGCAGTCTGGGGGAGGCTGCTGTAGAAAGACGCTTCAAGTGTTTGAAGATTACTGGGGGGTGGGGGGAATTATGGCATAATGGCTACTAATGCAAAAGTGAAATTTCACTTATGAATATGGATCTTTAACATCTACTCTAATACTCTTCTTATTAGCTCTTCTTAAATTGGAGCGTTACACAGCAGATATAAAAAGACAACATTGAAGTTGCTATTGTACTATTTTTGCAAGAGTAAGGTTATTATCTAAAAGTAACGATACCATTAGCAGCCTGACATAACATGAACTTATTATGCATACCAGCATTCCAGCCAAGTAATCTCTGTGTGTATGCATACCCACACACACACAAATGGACATTGTTTATTATCTTGTGGGGTTAAATGCACTGGGGGAGGGTTCGGGGGGGTGTTAATAGAAGGCAATAATGTTTTAGGCTTCCAGAGCAAGTGCTTCTCTTATACTGCAAAGTTCTCTTGGTGTCATGATGGAGGAATTTAACTTGTTGATCTCTGCAACACTAACAATACGGCTGATTCGTAGATTCCATGTAACCCATTTTAAACCCCACACTTTCCAGCCTAGGAAGCAAGACCCCAGAGACTTTCAGAGCAAAAGAGCCAGCATAGCATAATGTACCAGAGAAACATGACATCATGTCAAAGACACTTTTATAGCTGATCCGCAACTAGAGAGAGGCTCTTTCATTTATTGCTATCATGGGCCTTGTCAACAAATTCCCATATATGCTCCAGCTCTCCCTTTTTGTCAGAAATAGTTCCGATTTTCTGATCCCTTACCCTGAAATATCACTCTCTCTACCACCACCACCCATTCCCCCCACTTTTGGGCAATGCCTGGTTAAACTTTGACTTCCTACTGTTATCATTCAATGGGGTGAAGCTCTCTTGTCAGGGTCTCACAGAGTTAAATCACGGAGCTGCATTTTGTCTCTAGTGCACATCTTTGTTTATTTCATTGTAATTATTTAATAATTTATCCATAGCATTTAAACCCCTACCCTTTGGTCAAAACATCTTCTCAGAAAGCCTTACAAAAATCAGTACAATGGCAGTCCCCACCCTCCAGCTCACAATCTAGAAACATGACAGGAGGGGTGAAGCAGTGAAATGGGAGGGGGGAGGAAAAATCAAGCTCAGCCATAAGCTGTTAAAGTTACAGTCAGTGCTTTTTTCTGGAGGGACTCAGGGGTACACATACCCCTAAACATTTTGTGAATCTTTGTACTTTTGTCAATTTACTGTATTTATTTTTCCTGATTTGAACTATAAAATGGTGATTTTCATGAGTCAAAATGAGGCTACCCCTCAACATATTTTTTATAGGAAAAAGCAGTTCTTATAAAGTAGTTGGAAGCTGTCTGGCTGCCTTTCTCTTCATAAAGTAGCACCCCCTCCCAATCAGATCCAAAAGCAGAGCTGGTGACAATGCCCAGGCTCTTACCATATACAGTGGTACCTCGGGTTAAGTATTTAATTCGTTCCAGAGCTCCATTCTTAACCTGAAACTGTTCTTAAGCTGAAGCACCACTTTAGCTAATGGGGCCTCCTGCCGCTGCCGTGCCACCAGAGCACAATTTCTGTTCTCATCCTAAAGCAAAGTTCTTAACCTGAGGTACTATTTCTGGGTTATCGGAGTCTGTAACCTGAAGTGTATGTAACCTGAAGCGTATGTAACCCGAGGTACCACTGTAGTTCTTCCTTCCGACAGCTGACTTGATGCCTGTTAGAAACCTCCCAGGAGGAAACTTGGTGGAGTGCATTTGCCTTTTGCTGCTCTAAATTTGAGACACCCCCTCAATCATGACACCACTACCATTCCCTACCGACCCAACCCGATCAGGCCCGCTGCCCACTGCCTTATCTTTGCCATCTTGCCACTGCTGCAGCGAGGCCACCTCCTCTTTTTCTGAGAGGCTTGCTCCTTGGAGCATTGGCATTTGCATTTGAGATTGCCTGTGCCCCTTCCCAGGGTGAAGGGACATTCCAGTCTTAAATGGGACATTTTGGGATCCAAACAGAAACTGGGATTGGCTTCTGTGATCCAGGATGTCCTGCTTAACACAGGATAGTTGTTGGGGGGTGTTATGCCACAGAGTGATATCATTACCATTATCATTAATTAAATCTGTTTGTCCAAATATTGCCCAAGGCAACACAAAATTACTTACTGATAAGTCAGGGGAGTGTGAGGAGTTAAAATTGTGGTGCCATTCTAGGGGGAAATGGGTCTTGCCAAGGTTTGGGGATCCCGGCAAATTCCTGGGAATGCCAACTACTGACTCCAGGCCTGATTGCCTGTGCCTGAACACTAAGGTACCAGTGAATGGGCAGGTGGCCATTTCATGCACTGCAGCTGTTGAGAGATGCTCTGAACTGTTAACAACCTATTGTAAAACAATTAAACTCTCTAGATTAACTCAGACTGAAAGAACAAACATCCTCTTGGCTCTCAAATCAGTGAAAAGGGTCATTTGTGGCAGAATAAATGAATGCATCATTCATTTCTGCAGTAGATCCTTCAGCAATGTGCAATGCTGGTTGCTAGTAGGACATATTTGTGTCATGAAGTCATCCTTGGTATGACAATAGGGATGTTCCAAGCACATGCCAGAGGGTATGAATCCCTTACTCACTGAGAGAAAGATCAAAATTGTTAAGGTTTCCCCCATTATTACAGGGGCCCAACTGGTCTTAAAAAGAAGTTGGTCATTTAGTTCTGCTAGCCCAGGGGTCTGCAACCTTTAAGACAAAAAGAGCCACTTGGACCTGTTTCCAAAGAAAAAAAACTGGGAGCCGCAAAACTCGTCATTATAAAAATAACTTTTTTGTCACTTTTTTATTATTTCTTTGATTGACCCCTCAGAATTACTCCTCCTCATAGAAATAAACGTTAAATAAACAAGTTACCTTTTTTGTGTGTGTGTTCTTCATTCCCCTTCAAAACAGTGACCAGCGTACATGCCCCCTTTCAATGCAGTGATCAGTGTACATGCTCCTTACAATGTAGCAGGCGGGCAGGAAGGTGATGTTGGGACAGTGCGTGACTAACGTGTTGGTTTGCAAGCCCCCTCCATAGAGGCTGACCCCTCTCACTGTCCTCAGAGCCTGCTCACCGGTAACCTCCTCTGACTGATATGCAGACAGACCAGGGAGATTTTGATAGGCGACATTTTCCCAAGCATGGGCAAAATGTACAACCCCTCTCTCCTGCTTCCGCAGGGGAAAGAAAATAAGTCAGAAATCTATTTACATGATGTTTATTTCTGACATTACAGCACTAGAGAAAAACACTTCCTTTCAGTTCAGTTCTTCCAGCAAGTCCGACAAACTTCCTGAACATGCGCAATCGGAAGGTTTCAAGTTACACTCTTCACAAAGACTTATCCAGCCTGTGAACGTCCTGGGAAAATCTTCTTTCCCAGAGATAAGCGCATCATGTGGTGTCAACAATCTGGCTGTCGGCAGCGGTGATGTTTCCATATACTGACATAACGCACGCACCGCCCCCATGCGACGTCACAGCCAGTACAGCGCCCGCCACAGTGGGGAATGTCGGGGCACACAATGCGCCTCCTCCCCTCGCTAGTATCCGCTCCGGAGCCACGGCAAAGGTGTAAAAGAGCCACATGCGGCTCCGGAGCCGCGGGTTGCAGACCCCTGTGCTAGCCTCATGCTGCGGAATACTCTTCCAGCAGAAAATTAGGCAGGGATGCTCACTTTTGACTTTCAGGCAACTCTTTATGCCAGCAGGCTTATGAAATTCTTTAACCATTTCTTTGAGCAACTAGCCTTTCTAATGTTTCATGTTTGTACAGTATTGCTTTTATTTTGTATAAGTTTTTATATTGCTCCACACTCCCCTGATATTTTATATAAATATTTCAGCAAAACAAACAAACCCGAGTGCAAATCCCCATTTATCCACAAAGCTTGCTGCTGCTGCTGCTGCTGCTGCTGCTGCTGCTGCTGACAGTCTCCCAGTTTTTCTTCATCTGGCTGAGATGGAAAGAAGCTGCACCCAAATCAATTGCCAGAATGCTATGAAGAAGTTGGAACCTGGAGTGCAGGGAGCAGACGATAACCTCTGTTAACCTCCAAAAATCTGAAGCCCAGGCTACCAGTGTTTACACCTATCCGGCATCTCCAGCAGCTTCATGTTTCCTGCCAAACATAGGGGGTGATGTTCTATACTAAAGTTCCCCTCTGCTAAAGGTAGAAAGGCATGAAAAGGGAAACTGTGGCTGATTAGCTAAGGACCTGCTCTACAGGGAGCTGGCATCAGGCGCCAGGCCCATTGGCAGACTAACTCTGCATTACAAAAATGTCTACAAACATGGCATGAAGTCTGACAGCATTAGACACACCATGTGGGAATCCAGTGCAGAAAACTGCACACCTGAAGGCAATCAGTCAGGTCGTGCATCCACAACAGTGACCAGAGGAGGAATGCAGAGTCTCCAAGTGTTCCTATTTTCCAGGGACATCCTTGATTTGGAGAAGCTGTCCTGGTTTTCCTTAGGATGTTCCTATTTCCATTGGATAAATGGTGGAGTTATCTGACCCCCCCAAGCCGTCTGAAGGAAATCCTGTAAAGTGAAGTTTTTTAAATGTTTGATGTTCAATTATGTTTTTATATATGTTAGAAACTGCCCAGAGTGGCTGGGGCAACCCAGTAAGATGTGTCGGGTATAAATAGTAAAATTATCATTTTGGAATGGGGTGTCCATATTTTCATTGGAGAAATGTTGGAGGGTATGGGAATGACTGCTGGTACAGAAGAAACGCCATGGTGCATCTGCATCAGTGCAACCCAACACCTTCATCTGCCCAGTTGCAACAAAACACATCTCTCCTGTGACAGTCTCTACAGCCACAGCAGGTGCTGTAACTCTCCAACAGTTTGCCTTAATCCCAGAAGGCACTCTCTTCCATTGTCTCCTGAGACAGACGGATGCCAAACAGTTACATAGAATATAATTTCCATGTGAATGACAGAGAAAGTGCTAGATGATTTTAAAGTTCACAATTTGCCCTTTCATCTTTCCAAGCCTTTCTCATCAGAATTTTTCAGTCAGTCAGTCATAATTGAATCAAAATGAGCTGGAAGTTTCAGTCGGGTTTCTTTCTGTGTTGTACATCACTGCATTTCAAACTGTCCCAGAAGTGAATGGAAATGAGTAAGATCAGAACTGAATGGCATTCTTTTCAAACATTTCACCATTCTGGAACATATAGGAACATGATCAACATATCAATTTGGACCATTGTTCCATGTGGCTAAAAATTTTCCAGCTTTACAGGAGCATTATTATGCTATTATAATATATATTTTTGTATACCCCACATTTTTCCCTGACAGAGACTCGAGGTAACTTACAGATAAAAATAAAAATAGCTAAAAACATAGGGGGGGGGAGGAATAATTAAAAAGCAGGTAAACATTGATAGAATTTTTAAAAAAACCTATTAAAACCATACAAATAATTGCAATAAAAACAGCAGTAGAGGTCATTGGGGTGGGGCTGTGTTTATGCCTCTCCCTCTCCCTCTCCTGTTATTCTGCTGGTGGGAGGTCAGGTAAGCAGCACCTCCCTGACCCAACAACTAGTGTTAGTTACTGGAAATTGAACCTGAGAACTTGTGCATGCTATGGCCGTTCTGGAAAGTGAACAGAATACAATTGCATACAATTGTAAAGTGACAAAAGAGACTAAATCTTGCTTTATTGTTTTGTAAATAATTTTGTGTTCATTATTACTTTCATTTGTATTTTTGGTTTTCTTCCTCTCTCTTTTTCTTGGTGTATCAACAAAAAAAGCAAATAATTTTAATTTTTGATTTTTTTAAAAAAAGTAAAGTGACATAAGAGATAATGCCACTTCATATTGCAGGTGGGAAGTTGCCAGTAAGTTGATGTATTTATTTTGCACAGAAAGTATATACAAAAGGATATACAGTCTACCTGTAGTCTGCAGCAGGGATGGATGAGAATTTCATTAGGTCTTCACTTCAAAGTGACCCAGCCTAATTCTCCAGTCCCAGACTTACACTCGTCAGTTGACTGGATTCTGCATGTCTCCCAATTTTGTAATGAAAAGTTGGTGCCCTTTTCAAAAGGCATATTTCATGAAATAATATGTGGAGAAACATACCGCCCCAAAAATATATTTTAGGAGAAGAAAGCATACGAAAATGCATGAAACATTTTCAAAAATGTGTAGACTTTAAATGAAATAAACAGTATGACTTCATTCCGCTGCATGTACAGATGCAGAAGATCAGGGGAGTTCAGGTTGTTGCTGTTTTAGAACATACCGGTACCTAGAGCACAATCAACAGTCCCCCAGCAGTTGCAGGGGGTGGTTGGAAAATAAATAGTGATGGATAGCCTATTTTTCAGGGAAACTCATTGCCTTCATTGATCTTCTAATAAAGGAATTGCTGGTAATTTTATGAGATATGAATGCTTTTGAATTTCAAAAATGGTGCACAACATTCCATTTTCATATTGCAGGCATGTAATTGATGCTCTGTCTACTACTTTTTCTTCCAATTCTGTGTCTACGGAATATATCTAAATTTTTTAAAAGTATGGGATAATTACTTGCATCATTTATACAAACTTGGCAGGAAGTGCTTATGCCATTTCATATTAGGAGTGATTTTCAAATATATATTACTATTAAAAATTAAAATCTCTGCAGAAACTAATGGCCCATCATAATGGCAAGTGCCATGAAGTACTGCTTTGGTGTATAACGATGAAAACTCATGTCGAAATCTTCAGTTCAGAGCAAATGAAAAGCATGCATCATAAATGAACCATGTGTAGAACATTGAACAAACTATATTGAAAGGTTCTAGATTGCATGAGGGGTGGAATCAAGATCAAAAGCCACTACAAGAGTGAGAGGTCTGGTGCCAAAAGCACTTTCACTTGTACAGGGTGAAGGACTCTCTAGTTTTCATATTGTTCCCACTGCAGATTCCCACACCACATGTGTTCTGGAGGATCTCGCCAACCCCAGGACAGATTTTCAGGATTCACAGCAACTACAGAGGAAAAGGGAACATCACAATTCTATTAATGCAGGCTATCTAACATTGCACAAATTACAGCTTATTGGATTCCAGCTCTGATCAGCTCCAGCCAGCATATACAGTACAGTAGTCAGGGATGATGTAAGATGCATTAATGGACAGGTCTAGGCCATTTCATACAGCAGGGAGTGGGACCCTCCCCTCCAAATGTTTTTTTTTAATTATTTGATTTTTTTGTTGATATACCAAGAAAGAAAAGAAAAACAGAAATACAAATGAAAATAAGAATGAACAAAATATTATTTACAAAACAATAAAGCGAAAATTGGTCTTTTGACTGTAGACCCGACCTCCCATCTATTCCTTACTTCAATTGTATATTACTTGTTTCCAATACACACTTTTATCATGATCTAACTAATTCTTAATTTGTCTTAGGTCTCATATCTTTCTTGAAGCTACTACTGAAATTATTCAAATGCTGTGACAGAGACTGCTGTAGTTATTTTTCAAATATATTTTAAACACTTCCCATTTTGATACAAATTCCTGTTTTGGTTTATTCTTTATGTTTTCTGGAAAGCTATCTAACTCCATATATTCTGTCAGTTTTTGAGTCCATTCATGGATAGAGGGGATTTCATCACTTTTCCATTTTGCAGCAATAAGAACTCTTGCTGCAACCCAATGGCTATGCCAAACCTCTTACATCTGTTGATAATAAGGTTGTGGCCTGATTTCACCCAAATATTGGTTGTCATGTCTCTTATTGTTGGTATTGGGCAGGACCGAAGGGTGGGGGGGAATGCCTTGCCACACAATTACAACTTATTGGACTCCGATCAGCCCCAGTGGTCAGGGGTGAAGGGAATTACATGAATGGACAGAAGTTAGGATCCAGGCCACTTCATATAACATGGAGGGGGACCCTGTGTGGCCATCAAAATGGTATTGGACCCCAACTCCCATCAGCCCCAACAAGAGGTTTCCTAGCAACCTCTGGAGTGTACCCATGCATTAATGGATCAGGAGTTTGGGTTGTAACAGGGTTAAGGAACCTGTGTGCCTCCAGGCATTGTTGGACTCCAACAACTCTTAGTCCCAGCCAAGAAGGCCAATGGACAAGGATGATGGAAGCTGCAATCCAACAATTTCTGGAAGGTTACAGGATTCCCATACCTGACATATGAGGACAAAATATTCTCCAAGGACACTTTTTCAGTGTGTCCAGCTTGCAATTAAAAAAAATGAAGCAAAAACAAACAAAGAAAAACTTCAGGGAGGTATAACACTCACTTCATACTTATACTGTCAAGCTGTACAGTTCCGAACTGGGAAACAAAACAATTGATTAAATCACTGAAGTCTATTGAAATATTAAGTTCTGTAAATTCAGTTCTATGTTTCTGAAGATGCAAGTCCACCGAGCCCATTTAAACATTTACTGTACTCCATCCCTTATAACTTTTACAGTGGTACCTCAGGTTAAGAACTTAATTCGTTCTGGAGGTCTGTTCTTAACCTGAAACTGTTCTTAACCTGAGGTACTGTACTACTTTAGCTAATGGGGCCTCCTGCTGCCGCTGAGCGATTTTTATTCTCATCCTGAAGCAAAGTTCTTAACCCAAGGTACTATTCCTTGGTTAGCGGAGTCTGTAACCTGAATCGTCTGTAACCTGAAGTGCCTGTAACCCGAGGTACCACTGTATATGTATTTTTAGCCTGCCTGGTCCTTGAAAATGTGGACCGGAGGATCACTCTGTTTCAGTCTACATATTGTTTTGGAAGGTGTGAATTTGATAGATTTGAACTGAACAATTTTCTCCCCCACCACAAATGGGGAGAGAAACAGATTTTTCCAGCTTCTGTGTTGTTGTTGTTGTAATCATCGTATGCCCATTGATCCCAATGGAAAGAAAAATAGCCAATCTCCAACATTCCAATCTCATTCCTTGTGTACTTTTCCATGTGTTTCATGGCTGAGTCAGGATAATTGTAGGGGTCTGGATTGGTGCTGAGCCATGCCCCACTGAGGCATCTGATCAAGGCCTGTATTTTAAAATGAGCTTAAAGATATATTTGCAAATGTTTGTATGTTTCATGCCAGGCAGAAACCAGCTGGCTAAGTACTTTGGCAGTTGTTTATCTTCCTGCTCTCCTGAACAAGGGCCCCCCTGATTTATAGCAGTAGCAGGAGACAAGTTTCTCAAAGTTGTAAAAGGGAATTACAGGCTGGGAGCAAATGATACACTGGCCCTACATATTACAGAATACAATCAAGCTGCAAAAACACTAATTAAGAGTTAGTAAATAGTAAGACTTTTGTTTAACAGAAAATAATACCATGTGCCTCCCATCAGACCCTAGCCATATTTTCCTAAGGTTTAAGGTATACTGAGAGAGTTAAAGGGCAATAAATTTTGGGAAGAGCTAATGGGAAAAGCAGCTGGCTGGGAAAGGGGGGTGTAAACTGAAGAGGCTTCTTTTGAAGCTGTTTTTTACTGAGTTCCTTTTTACTTTGCAAAGGCCTTTTTTTCTAAAAAAGCTATCTATGTTATGTATGAGATTTGTTGGCTTAATGTAATTAGGCAAAGGATTTAGAAAGTAGGAAATGTTAGATTCTTATGTTAGATTCTTATTTCATTGATGGTGTATGAGAATGTGAACCCAAGATCTCTGTTTAGATAGAATTTAATACCACGAGCCATTTGTTTTAGCCATTTGTTTTGGAATGCAGGGGCAACAGGGGCAAAAGGTGATCTGGTAATTAAGGTGCCTTGTCGAGGCAAATGTAAGATATATGGCTACTTGTCTACCATTTATGGATAGAAGGAAATATAGCTCTTTGTCTCCCATAAAAGGTAATAGGAAATGGGTGCATCTTTTATGATTGGCTCTAGCAAACAGCCAATAGGAATTTCAACCAGGCTGATTGGACAGAGGCAGCCAAAGGAGGAGCAAGGGGGCTGGGCTGAAGAAATATAAGTGCTGGCCATCAGGGCTGGAAGGGGCAGAGCTTTGGTAACCATATACCACTGTGCCTATCATTTATTTGTCTGACAAATAAATTATTATTTTAATTTCTCTATTGCTGTGTTGAATATTTCATTCCAGCTAAGCTTTAACCACAAGCAGGGTGCTACACCACCACTCACTTTTGCAAAAAAAAAAAAAAAAAAGTATTTCTCTCTGAAAGAGTGCAATTGTTATTGTTTTCCTGCCTCTTTCAAAAAGTGGAGCATAAAGACATAGGAGAACGTTTGGAGCATGGTTACCTAATTAGTGTAGGAAGTGCTACATTTGACTTCACTCAGTTCCCATTCACATATTTTGTAAACATGGGTGTACAGGGGATTCAGTCTCCCACAGGGCAGGAGCTGTTTTGGAAGGACCCCTAGGTATAAATTCATTGTTTTTATGCTGCTGACAATGTGTCAGCGGCCTCCTTACTGAGCTTCTTGAAGGACCACTGCCTCACAATATGAATTTGGGGCGGGGGGAATGTCTGAGTTTTGCAGCTCTACCTCAGTTTCTAGTTCCAACTTCAGCGAGAGGACACTTGGCATTTAAAGGGACAGAAGGAAATGGGTGAATCCAACCTTGTTCTCTGCAGTTGCTCCATATTAAATCAAAGTTTTGGTCAGGGCCTGTCCTGTGTGGTCAGCAAATATTACCTATTACCTATCCTATACTTTCTGCAGTTCCAGCTCCTGTTCAAGCCGTCATTCTTTTTGATGCAGAGCCAAAGAATGTACCACCCACATCTAGATGCAGGTTTGTCATGACATGATGGAAACTAATTTTCTCCAGAAATCTAAAAAAAAAACCCCAAAAAGTAGAGCACCCAAACTTATAAAGTCCACCAAAAACACCCCAAAGTGTCTCAAACTGTCCATTATGAACATCATAAAAAGGAAACTTTTAGTTTAGTAACACTCTTTGGCCAATAATATATCATAGCCCTTCTGTATTTACCAAGATGGAGGAGCTGTTTTGGCTGGCTATTTTGTGATGAGTCCCTAGTGCAGTATTAACTGAGCCCGCATGTCCTTGTGTTTATTGAACTTTTTTATGGGGGACAGATTGCCCCTCGATGGTAGCCAGCAAATGGAGCATCAACAGATGGAAGGCAGTCTGCTATTAATTATATTGACATGTTTGCATCAGTGGCTGTTGCAGTAATTAAGGCCATGCTGTCAATATGTGCAGTGGAAACCCTTCCTTACCAGGGGTCAGTAATTCCACTGAAAAAAATCTCTGTGGATTAAAACTTCAAAGATGAGTTGGTTGGTCTTCTCTAAATAATATAATACAAATATCTTCATATCCTTAAAAGAAATACAAGAGAAACATTTAATTCTAGGTTCAGATTTCAGTGATCTGGTAATAGGTCAATTAATTCTTGTTATGTCCCACCTTTTTTCTACCCAAATATCTCAAGGTGGTGTACCTGCTTCTTTCCTTCCTCATTTAATCCCCACAACAGGTAACTGCATCCAGGGGGTAGGGGCGGTAAAACAGGCATCAGTGCTATGGGCCCTGCTGAGTTTGGTTGCCCTGATACATGCCTGAAGATGCCACAATCTGACACCTGTTGTGATGTGCAAAAAAACAACAACTGTTGTGATGTGCAAAATGTGGATCCATCTATGGGAACTATTTACTGATTCATACTTGTGCTTATTGTTGAGGACTTTTTGACTCCTTCCAGTTCTGTTTGCCTCTGCTTATTAGTTTGAAACAGAGGCCATTTCAACTTAAACTGCTGAAGCTTTATCATCTTGCACTCCATTCCCACATACAAATAATAATAATAATAATAATAATAATAATAATAATAATAATAATAAATAATCAACTGTAACTTTGGACACTGGTCACCTCCAGAACTGTGTGCTGGATTGATGTGCGAGAGTTGTCAATGGGTAAAAAGTTGAACTGTCATTGGAGTTGCCTTTGTAGGACTGGTGACAGTGTCATCTAGCAGATGGTGTCCTCAAGGGCCACGTGTACTTCCACTGTGATGAGCAAGAAGCAATTAGAAGTATGTGTGATATTTTTAGATTTGCTATAAGGTATGTCAAAAGCTTACATTACTGTATGAATTAAGGGGGGGGGGAACTCAGCTATCTATTTGCAAGGGGCTGAGAGGGGGTGATCACTGTTGAAGGACAGAACATTACATTTGTGTGAGCTTCCCATTCTAGATTCTTCTGCCCAGACAGGATGAGTCAGATGTGCTGTACTAACATGATGGTCGAGGTCATATTTAAATAAATAAATAAATGCATTACTTTCTGCCAAATGATTCATGCTGTTGGATCAATATTTTTAGCAATAATGTTCTGAACTTTTTGCAGACTCACAAAGAGTCCTGCTTGTTTTCTTTGCAAAGCCTGTCACATGCAAAAAGATTGCAGATGGGCACTTCCACTCCAGGACATTGGCTAAATGCCATACTAAACATATAATGGTACAACAATGTGCACAATAATCAAGATTTAATTCTGTATCATCATTGTACCCATGCAATTAAAGAATGTTTGGGTGAAGAGACACTAACATTTAAAATGAATTAAAGCTCTGGGGGGGGGGGAGCCAATAACCCTGTACCAAACTACATATCTGTAGTCAGTACATGTTCTTAATCTTGGTTTAGATTGTCTGTCCAAGGTATTTTGTAGGGGCTTGATTCAGCCCAGGTTTCCCACTCCCCCCCCATAAAAAATCACTGTTGGGAAATTTAAAAAAACAACTTTTTGACAGAAGTGGGTGGAATCTCCAGACATATTGGCCTCTCCAAAGTGCATGAAAGCTTGTTAAATTACAGGTAAATAGGTCCAATGATTTGTGTGCTACGTACTTTTTAAACTTTGTTTTAGATGAAATTTAAAGGCAAGCTAGTGCCTTCTGAGAGTATGCATCCTGCCAGATTATCTCTGGTGGTTATTGTGCAGGGACAGCTATTGGAGTTTGGGAGGAGTTAGAAAAAGAAGAATTTGATCTCTCCTCATGTTTTGTGGGCAATTCATCAGAACACTGCAGACACACCCCTGGGTTATGAACCTGTAAAATGTGGACAAATAGATGGTCGGCACCTTTAAACTTCATTTTGGGTTGAAGGGGAAGGGTTGGAAGAACTAAAAGAGAGCAATTTTCTGGGTAAAATATTTCCCTCCAGTTACAAACTTGATCTGTAAATCACAATGGAGCATTCCCTCAACTTTCTTAATCTGCTCTCTCCGCAAAGGCATTAGGAATAGAGAGCATTCAAAATAGAATGTCCATCATTCATAAAGGAGCTTCCCCTCCTGTTTCTGGCATTTTTCTGAAGTTTAGGACTATTTCAACACTGCAAATCTTTCCCCTACCACCTACCCCAGCCTGCCATTATTCTTCTGTAGTAAGCTTAAAGAAATAGTCTCACTTTAAAGAAATGCTTGTCTACAGCATCCCGCCCCCCCCCCCCCCCGGTCTCAATTACTGAGATGCTACAAAGCGTTTGGGGGGTCCTTGCTTTGACTTGTGTAGACTTGGACAGATCCTTCTTAATCTCAGACAAGCCACAAATACCTTTGAAAAAGTCTACCTTGGCTCAGAATTCAGAATTCATTGAAATCCAGTGAACACTCCTACTATGTATGCACTGGGCTCAGTACCAAATTTAGGACTAGAAATTGGGGGAAAGGAGGGTCACTGTTAGAAGTTGTTGGATATAAGTGCAGACCCTCTGTGTCACTATTTTCCAGGATGTCCCTAACTTAGAGAAGCCGTCACAGTTTCTGATTTGATCCTGGAATGTTCCTATTTTCATTGGAGAAATGTTGGAGGGTATGCAGTTATCTGACCCCCAAGCCGTCTGAAGGCAATCCTGTATAGGGAAGTTTTTAAAAATCTTTAATGTTTAATTATGTTTTTATATATGTTGGAAGCTGCCTAGAGTGGCTGGGCCAACGCAGTAAGATGTGTGGGGTATAAATAGTAAAATTATCATTGTAGAATCAGACGTCCCTATTTTCATCGAAGAAATGTTGGAGGGTATGTAAGTGCAGTTCCCAAGGGTCAATTACAGGCAGACGATTTTCAATGGACTTGACACATTGTAAGTAAGAGGGCAGGCAGGTGGTTAAGGTCAGGCTGGTGGGGCAGTGCCCCAATATCCCTAATGGCCTAACCTACACTGTTCTTTGATTGTGCTTCCTCCTCATCCCAGCCTCCTGGTTTGTCTTGCGAGTTGACAGGTCCCATGGCCAGAGGCAAATTAGGGGAGCAGAACTGGTTTTGCCCTGCATGGAGAGCCTCAGGGACTCTACAGGGGATGCCACAACTATGACTTAGAATGAGAGGCAGGGGGCACTAAATTTTGGCATCTGCTGAAATCCCCCAAGGTATGCTACTGCCACGGCACTTTGTTCCAGGCTCATTCCATCACCAACAAACCCTGATGTATTAGTACCTCTTCAGAAACAACAACAACAATTTATTATTTATACCCCGCCCATCTGGCTGAGTTTCCCCAGCCACTCTGGGCAGCTCCCAATTGAGTGTTAAAAACAATACAGCATTAAATATTAAAAACTTCCCTAAACAGGGCTGCCTTCAGATGTCTTCTAAAAGTCAGATAGTTTTTTATTTCTTTGACATCAGGTGGGAGGGCGTTCCACAGGGCAGGTGCCACTACTGAGAAGGCCCTCTGCCTCGTTCCCTGTAATGTCACTTCTCGCAATGAGGGAACTGCCAGAAGGCCCTTGGTGCTGGATCTCAGTGTCCGGGCTGAATGATGGGGGTGTAGACGCTCCTTCAGAAACAACAAAGTCAAAATTCCAAAACCTGCAGGTGAACTTTGTTCATATATATGAAAGTTTATTGAAACTTTTCATCATACAATATAATAAGAAACTAAACTATTTTTTAAAAAAATGACAAAAAGGGGAAAGGGAAAGAGAAGAGAGGATGCAAAGTCCTCTCTCAAAGTTAGAGCATAACCCTTATCCCACACAGAAAGAGGTGAACGCTCCCAGCTCTTACCTGGGAGCTTCCCAGCCTCCCACCCTGGGAGTAATTCCCTCCCCTGCTGCTCAAACAGGGTCTCTCACCATCCATCCATCACCTTCAAGTGTGTACCCTCATTAACCCAGAATAGAGGACATTAAAGAACAAAACAAAACATAAACATAAAGAAAGCAGATAAAAGAAGACATGGAGATGAAGATAATTTAAAAATGAAAAGAAAAAAAAAGAGGAGAGAGAAATAAAGAGGATTTCCGATTTTCTGTCTGTCTATTAGATATATAAAGATTATTCAAAATATTCAAATTGTTCTCTCCTGGATTTTATCTAGCCATGTTCTAAGATAATTTCCATTTGCTCCTCATTTTGCTTTCCCAATCTCCATTGCTTGATTGTTTCACTCCTCCAGGCACCTGTGTGATGGTCCTCTCCATTTCATCATCTACTGCCTCCAGCTTTACCATTCCACCGGTATTTCTTCATTTATCAATGGTTCTGAGTCTCTTGCAGGAGAACTTTGGATGGGGATAATTTTTGGAAAGGATCCCTTGCTATTGCTCCCCCACCAATTCCCCTACTGTCGTCCAACATAATAGCCGCTCTTCCTTGTATAGTGCTACTTCATTAATAATTTCAGGTGGGGGATTGATCTTCTCCTTCCTGCCTCTTTTAACACATTACTGATATTGTTTTCTCAAGAGTGGTGCTCATTCAGAAATGTTGTGATAGAGACAGACATTATGGTCCAACGAGCCTTCAAAAATCTATTACTTTTAGTTATTTTATCTGTATCCTCTTTTAAATGCTAAGTGCTTTATGCATTAAAAATCAATTACAGGGTGACAAAAAAAATGACAAGCCAGGCCATTTAGAAAAATCAATGGTACATATTAAGTTAGAACCCAATTAGTCCACATAACCCACTTCATCTAAAAGGAGCATGCTCCAAATTGATTAATTGACCATTTTTCAAAGCCAGTTGCAGCAAATTAACTTTACAGATCTGCCAAGTTTACTGGAAACAATTCATTTACCAAGCGACAATGCCATTGTGAACTGGCCCATCACTGAGCATGCCAAACAAACACACTGTAACCATCCAAAAACTGAAAATGATGGCAGGCCAGGAATCACATCCACCATGCCCAATTATTTAGTGGTCTGGTTTTATGAGACTTACTCAAGCATGGAAGTCTCAGTGGAATTTCTCAGTGAGAAGTGTCATCTTTACAACTGTTTTTAAAACATTTTTCAGAGTGGCATATTAGATATAATTAGACATTTTGAAGAGAAATGGTGGGGCTACAGAGTTCACTTTTTAAGGGAAAGAAAAGAGAATTTGACAGAATGCTTGACATGTGTCAAACATGTCAGAGCCATGTATTAAAAAGTTTTTTAAATAAAAAGTCACAATATTTTAAACACTGGAGTAACTTTTAAGGAGAGAGTCTCATGGTCCAAAGGTGCATAAAAAGCTTCCCCAAACATTCTGCAATTCCTGTTTTGCAGTTTAGATTTCATGACAGAAAAGGGGAGGGCAAAACCTCATCCACTTTGCATTTTGGGGATTAGGGTGCACAATCTGAAGGGACTTGAGGCCACCACCTATCTAAAGCTAAGCAGGTCTGGTTCTCAACAGTGCTGGGTGAGCGACCTCCTGGAAACCATATATATGGCAGCCTGGGTTCCATGGTGAGAAAAAGGCAGGCTATAAAAAGTAAGGAAAGATATTAAATGTATAAGAAAGCTCTACAAAATAACTGAATCTGGAGATACATCAATGCCCCCAAAGCAGTTCTAGCATACAACGTGATGAAAGAGGGATGTAAAAAGAGTGCTGAAAGGTCACTATGGTAGCAGGGAAGGCCTGCTTTCCTTGGTACCTGAGAGCATACAGTTCCATTCAATGTGGACACCTGAATCCATGCCCACCTATAGGGAACTGTCTCATTACCTCACTATGTTTCTTCTCCTCCTGATGGAGGTAAGCTGGTGAAGAGCATCTATTTCCTCCTGTGGCTCAACATCCCTGATACTAAGATGCTTCAGGCAATCTTACGTGGGCTCCCGCTGTGTTCTACCTGCTGCTCATTGGCTTCTTTCTTCAATTTCCCCCTTCTGCAGCCCTGGGCAGAAAATTTAGGCACCTGAGGGAAACTCTGCATGGCAGCTCCCACCACCGGGGAAGAAGGGATAAGTGAAGATCTAAATCAGGAAGAAGCAGAGACTAAAGAACTACATCAGGATCAGCTGCCCCTCTGGATCCTGCTGCCTGAGGTGGTCTCCTCACCTTGCTTCATGGGTGGGCTGACCCTAGTCCTGTCTGTGTGTCTAATATTTCCTTGAGGTATGTTTTTATTTCCACTTGAACTTCCAGTGGCACAGAGTCAAGGGCAAAGTCTCAAGTGGTATGGTACCCAACAGTTGCTTATATGCATTTAGATAGTTGGTGTGTGGGGCTTGAACAATCTTGCAGATGTGAAGGGGGGTTGGTTCAGCTCCCATTTAACGCAAGCCTACCCAATTCACACTATTCTGAATTTCACAATGCTGTTCTACAGCCACTGCCCCCCTTTCTGCAACAGAAAGGCATATATATACACATGTGAAGTATACATAAAATGCAGTACAGTGGTACCTTGGGTTACATACGCTTCAAGTTACATATGCTTCAGGTTACAGACTCCACTAACCCAGAAATAGTACCTCGGGTCAAGAACTTTGCTTCAGGATGAGGACAGAAATGGTGCTCCGGCGGCGCAGCAGCAGCAGGAGGCCCCATTAGCTAAAGTGGTGCTTCAGGTTAAGAACAGTTTCAGGTTAAGAACAGGCCTCCAGAACGAATTAAGTACTTAACCTGAGGTACCACTGTATTTGTGAAATACATCATATTAGAGAAATTTGCTTGTAAAAACAAAGTGTTTTCAGTAGACAAAAATGTGCACATTTGAAAATGTTGGTAAATTTTCATAAGGATTTTTTTTTACTCTACAGCTGTTTGCCACTTTAAAGAAACACTACTTGAATTAAGCCACCACCAAGTCCAAAGGAGCTAAGAGGAGTTTTTGGAACAAACCCACTGTATTTTTAGTACAAAAGGAGAAAAGGTGCTTTAATTGTAAATCCTGTGGAGAGGAGAGTTCCTTTGAAAGTCATAAATGAAGACTAACTGCTTCTTCTCATTTGCCCTTTTTGCTCCCCCCCCCCCAAATATTCTACAGAGGAAACCAATGCATGCATGGAAAATTGCCTCTTCTGTTACCTACCCATGGCGATCTGCTAGGAAATGCATCCCATGATCTAGAAGCCTGGTCTCTTGCACTCACTGCATCTGCCACTGGCACAGAGAACCATTCACTTCCCCCAAATCCTGATGCTTGTCAGAAGGCTTCCTGTTCTATTTACACAGCACTTGTGGCATTTCCTTAGAACTTACATATGGTTTTCCATCCCTAGATTCTTAAGGGTGAATTAGCCAGCTCAAATTCCTCTCCGCACTTGACTCTCTGTAGATTATTTCCCCAAGGATTCAGTGGAGCTGTCATTTCAACCTGGTTCCTCTTTCTTTCAGGAAAAGAAGAAGAAGCTTCCCACCCATTTCTTCACCAGTGGATGTTTTAGAGAATGTACAGAGCTGTAATGAGGTAACTTAGTATAGTAGGTTTAGAACAGTATAGTTTCTGTTATGCAACAAAAGAGACCCATAGATTATGCGGGGAAGGAATCACTGCTCACCATTCCCAGAGTATCATTCCTTTTCTCATTAAACCTTTGAGCCCATTAGGCCTCAGGGATGAGGAACTTCCAGGTATTGCTGGCCTACAGTTCCCATCATACATCTCTATTGGCCATGCTGGTTGGGACTGAATTGGAGTCCAGCAAAATCTAGGGGCCCACGGGTTCCTGATATCTGGTTTTCACACAAATTGGGGAACTCAACAAAGGAAGTTTGGAGGTCACAGAGGGTCTGTTTTCCAAGTTGCACTACAATGCAAGCAAGACAGATTTGATGCAATCCATTATGGTGAACTGAAGAAAAAAGGACAAGTGTCTCCCATGTGAGTCTGGATGTTTCTATTGGGCTGGGGGAGGAGGGGAGATTTAATAAAGGAGCTTGGGGAAGGCAAATGAAAGCTCATTTTATCTTAGAAGGCTGTATGATCTAGGAGGGGATATGGTTGTGAGGGGATGTGTTGTGACTATCATGATAGGCCCCTGCACTTCTACATCTGCCACTACACTACTGGGAAACTGTGTATAGAATGGCGGCCTTAAATATTATGCTGAATGTTATCCAACGTGAGATGCAGCCTAAATAAAAGCAAGAAACATTAAAGTTGATTTTGGTTGTATTTGGCTTAGTGGAGTGTGGCTTGGCTTGGGAGATTTGAATTCGGCTATGGGAGGAAAGTATCTAGACCTGTAATTGAAAATGCACTGCTGCATCACAAGGCTTAGTTCCATATGCACACTAAACAAAGGACTGTGAGGGTAGAGTGGGACCTTGATCTTTTGTCTTGAGCAAACCATGTTGAGTGATTAGCACTATTGACTGATGAAGCTTGCTGTGAAACCTGGATAATATCTGGAGAACAGGTCTTTATTTGGCTCCATTTGACTATTTGTACCATTTTCACCATGGGAGTGGTGAGGAGTTGTTTTCCCGCAACTGCACATACATATATCACTTATCGCCCTCCCACCAGATGTCAAAGAGAACAATAACTACCAGACTTTTAGAAGACATCTGAAGGCAGCCCTGTTTAGGGAAGCTTTTAATGCTTATTGTTTAGTAGGTTTATGAGTTTATATACTTATTCTAGTAAAATTGTCCTTTATATTTATAAGCCAGTTTTTGGTGTTGCTGGTTTGTTGTATAATAATTGTTGTTACACCTCATGCTTTTTGGGTATACTTTCCTAGGTCTGCCTTGTCTCTACCTTATTAAAAAGCCTTTTTCCATTCCATAATTTGAATTTGGTTAATAAATGTTATACAATTTTTTTTTTAAATCAAAATTAATGAAGATATGACTCATTTCAGAATTATTTCTTTTGTTAAGGATGAACAGTTTTAGTGTGGAATATGCTATTACTTTTCAGAGTTCTTAAACCTGTGGGAAACAGCTTACACACCTGGAAAGATACTTTGTCCCTTCTGTGCCCGCCCACATAATCTTATTTCTGGTGCCACCACTGCCTCTGACATCCATTTTTGGGCTGAGGGTTAGACATATGAATAAAATGTAGACACCCCATCCAGGCCTCCCTGCAACTTGCTCTTTTTAGCTTCTAGGAGATCAAACAGCAATTTTCCAATCCAAGGAATTTCTTAACGCAGATGCTAGCTGCATGGAGAACTTATTTGGTCAAGAAATGCAAGAGACTGCATTACTTAAATACATGGTCTCTGGCTATTAAAGAGAAAATAACTCACAACATACACATTTCTAAGGGTAAGGGAGACCCAGAACATTTAGTGGGATTTAATTTCTTACATGTCAAATTCAGATAAACAAGTTGCAAAATTTGGCTTTCATTGTGTGTTTTGCTGATATATATATTTTTAAAATATATATATATTATCTGCTCTCTGTTTATTTGGAAAATATAAGCTCTGTATTGTTTGTTTGGTAACTTTGATTATGTTTTTCATTTGTCTGCAGTGTTGCACACCACCCCAATCTCTGAATGATGTGAGATTCTAGGTATTTCAGACGCTTTCTCAGAGTTTGATTTCTTTGGAACAAGGGGCAGTGGAGACTTTGGTGTCTTTAGGATATAGTTTATTTACACAGATAAACAACCTGAGCCTATGATGGAGGGGTTCACAGCATTAACACCCCAAGAAGGTATTGCTTCTCCCATAGCCAAAATCAATCATAGCTCTATCAGGCTTCTAATGTCCCATACTTAAGTGGTCATTAACTCACCAAGAAACCAACCTGGCTGTTCCAGTGATTGGCTCCTCCATTGGATGTCAACCCTTGCTGGTTCCAGGAACTGGAAGGGGCTCAGGCATACAGCCCAGCAAATTTATAATACTTTTTAAAGATATTAAAATGTATCAGTTCCTCTGTGCAATCTGGCAGCAAAGATATGCCTTCTGTTCACCAGTCTGTACTTCCAGAAGATGTTAGAGGAGACAATTTTGAAGGAGATAAAGTGCAGGTAGACAGACTATGATGGCCCAAAGAAACCAGGAGCTCAACCAGGAAGAACTGTGCCCCTGCTTCACATTCTCTCACTGTATCCCTCAGGCTCCAATGTCAGGTCATTACTTTGCAGGTGACCTGCCATGGCAATTTTGATGTGTGTCAGTTTAAATCAGTTTGAGCCATGGTCCTGCAGGGCAGCCACTGTAATTACCACAGCTTGAAAGCTGACCTTCTGGTTGATGCCACCCCAGAAACAAAGCGTTACATTTGGGCAAGAACAGAATGCTGTCATTAAAGTTAAGTAAAGCAAACCCACCTCTTGACAAAATGGAGAGAAGTCTGAAAAAGTTGTCTTTGGCTTCCAACTTCTGAGAAGTATAACCTCTGACCCAGACAGGAACAACAATGTTAAGGGGAAATTTCATGGGTGTTGCAGCATATATTGTGTTGGGTGGTGTGGTGTAGGCTGCCATTTTGGATGGCTTTAAAAGAGGTTTAGATAGAGTAAAGCAGGGCAAGGCTGTGTTCTACCTCCACTGTGGAGGCAATATGCCATTTTCTGGGAATCACAAGTGGGGAGAGAGTGTTGCATTCAGGTCCTTCTTATGAGCTTGGCTTAGGTATCTGGCTGGGCATTGTGAAAAGACAATGCTCAACTAAATGGGTCTGGATCTTGATCAAGCAGGACTCTTATTATGTTCTTATATTTTAGGAGTGGGCAGATTTCAGTCCTTTGTTTTTTTGCTTGGTAGAGACTCAGTATCTACCAACTGGAGCCTGGTGCAAAAGCCAGAATTAAATAATTCAGAGCCCAGGAATCTGTGCTAATAACAGAACAATGGAGCTCACAAGAGAAACAACTCCTGCCAAGCTTTCTTCATTTCAGTAATATAATTAAGGATGTATTCTGTGTGGAGATCATTTTGCTGTTCATGTTATAAAACAAGTCAGATATTTTGTGACTGTATTTAGAATGTGGTGCTGAGTTTTAAGGTATGCCATACCTCAAAATGGATATTGCAGAGCTGAAAAGGGTTCAGAAAACCTTTCCTCCGATGGGGAAAGTTTGCAGCATTTTGGATTTCTTAGTTTAAAGGTAAGTAAGAGGTGCTTGGCATGGAGAAAGTGAATAGAGAGAAGCTTTTCTCCATTTCTTAACACTGGAACTTGTGGATATCCAATGAAGCTGAAAAAGGGTCACTGGTGGGGGTAAAATTTTAAATGTATTATTTTACAGTACATAATAATGAAATGATATTAGCAAACCCATTCAATGTAGTAAACCAGTTCTGTAGTCTCTGCCTACAATCTTTGAGAATCCTTGGGAAACAGGTAAGATCTTTGCAGACTGCAGCCAGGCAAATGTTGTCTCACTCTTCATAAAGGGAAAAGAAAGATGGCACATATAACTACTGACTGGTCAGCTTGATGTTGACACCAGGAAATGTCCTAGGACAGATGATTAAACAGTCAGTCTGTGAGGACTTAGAAAAAGATGCTGTGATTACTAAGACCAAGAATGAGTTTTTCAAAACAAGTCATGTCCGATGAATCTCATTTCTATTTTTGACGGAGGCATATATTAGGGTAAACACTTTGCCCCCAGGATAACAAGGAACCATTTATGAATACCCTTTGGGTTCGGTCAGTCAAGCAGCTACAAATCCACCTAACCATTACCTTGTTCTACCCATATTTTACCAGCTTCCTCGTGAGAATATTTGGAAGAGAGGTTTGGAAGAGAGATCCTTACTCTCTTGTAGCAGAGTTATCACAATGGGGATTGTTCCAGGCACATTAAAACTTAGTTAGATTTGCATCTGCCCTCACCCATACACATTCCCTACAATATACTTAGGCTATAATAAATCTGAGACACTTAGCTTTATAAAATAAGTGAATATTTGTATCAGAGTTTCCAGAAAACAAGTCTCCATCCATTGACAGTATGTGTGTGTGTATGTGTGTTCGTTCTAAACAACTTAAAAGGAAAAGTACTTGGTTTCCTTACAAAAGGGATCATGCAATATTTGGGTTAGGTGCAGGCTTTAAAATATCAGTTTTTGAGAGATTGAGTTCCCTTGCAGGATCAGTTGAACTGGGAGCCAATGCCACATGGTTCCTTCTTCTAGGAGGCACAAAGAAAACAAGTAAAAGTGGGGGAGCAAAGGCTGCTGTGAGCCTTCCAAGCCTCACCCACTCAGGGCTCAGGTTAACCCAGGCATCCCCAACCTTCGGCCCTCCATATGTTTTGGACTACAATTCCCATCATCCCTGACCACTGGTCCTATTAGCTAGGGATCATGGGAGTTGTAGGCCAAAGCATCTGGAGGGCTGCAGGTTGGGGATGCCTGGGTTAACCCTTTCATGCATGCAAGTGTGAGTCAGTAACTGTATATTACAACAGAAAGAACAAAGGGTCCCATTACACCTTAAGCCAGAGCTGGGGAATATCAGACCTGGGCCCCATATGCAGCCCTCTAAGCCTCTATTTGTGGCTCTCAGGACTCTCCTTAGGCCACATCCCCTCAGCAGTCCTGCTCCACATTCTCTTCATGTGCATTAGCCTAGCTGGAATGTGCCTCTGTCTTGTCTAGATAGATGATGAAAAGATTTTTGTTTGTATAGAAACCACTGGTTTGTGTCTGGTCAGAATGTAGCCTAATGTACAAAGCTAAGAGTCACATATATTGCTCCACCCAGTTTTAGCCCCCACCAACCACTGCTACCCAGCCCCCAAATTTCCCCTGGAAGGTAGCACTTGGGCTGAAAAAGGTTTTCTATCCTTGCCTTGACTGTAGAATGGCAATGGCATTTGTGTGCTAGGATCCTTTTTGTCAGAAATGGGCACTGATCCACAGTGGCTTCTGCTGTGTGAAATGTGTTAGGATAAAAGTTGCCCCAAGACTCTGTCATTTTTGCATGCAAGCATTTTCATGAGCCACTCCCCAGTGTGAATATCATTGGATGAAGGAGATTTGTTTTCCACAACTGTCAGTGGAAATGGTGTTGATAGCTTCCTCTGGGCCTCCAGTTACTACAGGACATGTTAAGCTAAGTAAAGGATATGTGTTGTGACTGTCTCTCATCCTCAAGAGAGCCCATCGCAAAGTGCCCTTGATGCATGACGATTCCCTAAATATTATGTCAGAATACCTCAAAGCAATTCTGAAGAAACTAGCACTAATCTTCCTCTAAGAGTAAACCAGATGATCACATAAAACAGCTTAACTCAGTGTGGATCTTCAGTAATGTGATGCGTAGAGGCTTATTCCTTAAAGGAAATACTGCTGGCAGCTTTTCCATATAGGATTGTAATTGGACTTCCCCATAGCCAGGTGAACTGTATTGGACTTGATCATTACTTATCTAGGGCTTCAGTGACCCACTGTTCTTCAGATCCCCAGCACAAGCAACCTACTCTTATTTTGTGCCATAGTAAGTGCATAACAACATCAGAAGTGTCCTGCTGGCCCATTTAGTCCAGCATCCTGTTCCCACAGTGTTCCCATCCAAATGCCTATACAAAGCATATAAAAGAGCATAAGTGCAAAAGCATGCTCTCACTTGTGCTGCTATTGGTTCTGTGTGTGGCTGCCCCATATGTTGGACCACTGAATTACAGGTAGCATCGTTTTAAATACAGCGATACCTCGGGTTAAGAATTTAATTCATTCTGGAGGTCCGTTCTTAACCTGAAACTGTGCTTAACCTGAGGTACCACTTTAGCTATTGGGGCCTCCCATTGCTGCCGCACAATTTCTGTTCTCATCCTGAAGCAAAGTCCTTAACCCGATAAACTAATTCTGGGTTAGCGGAGTCTGTAACCTGAAGCACCTTTAACCCGAGGTACCACTGTAAGCACAGGAAGCTGCTTTATGTTGGTCCATCCCACCCAGTTTAGTTTACAATGAGTAGCAGCAGCTCTCTGGAGTTTCAGTCGGGAGTCCTTTCCTAGCCCCACCTGGAGATGCCAGACATTGGACTGTCCATCATGTCAATGAGGGGGTCTCTTTCCCAAGTCCTCCCTCTAAGCTACCAGTCAATCCCATGCAATCACCAAATGGTTTACTAGCTTCTTCTCTACCACCAGCTACAGAACATCAAACAGCAAGTCTAAAACACAGTGTGTTCTATTCCTCCCCCAGCAGGGGGGAGATTTATAGGGGCTGGGGAATGCTGACAACCAGCCAGCCCCATAACATGCTCCCACTTTGGGGACTAATTATTATCCCCCTGCCTGAGGGGCCCCACCCAGCGGAACTTGCTCACGGGATCACTACTTCATGACACTTCACATCAGTGCTAGCCACAAACAGGAAATGCTTCCTTTGCATTAGTTCTTTATTACCTGTGGCGAACAAGAAACAAGCTTTAGCTTGCAACAATTGGGCTATTAAAAATGGCACTACCTCCTTGGATTCCAGAAAATTGCTGCAGAATCCCAGATGGAAGAACAAAAGTAATATTAACCTGCATTGTGGTGATCAAAGTGAAACAGAAGTGTTGTTGATAGATGTAGTGAACAAAGCCCTGGTGTAGTTCTGAGTTAAATAATAACTAAAAGAGGAGAAGAAAATAACCATAACGAAGAACCAGGTGTGTATAAGGTTGGCTTTACATCCAAGTTTTTCTTTTACTTCATTGGCCTGAGTGTGGATGTTTCCCCTTACCATCTAGCAGGAATTACATCTCCTTATTTGACTACAGTGGTACCTAAGGTTACATACATTTCAGGTTACAGACCCACTAACCAAGAAATAGTGCTTCAGGTTAAGAACTTTGCTTCAGGATAAGAACAGAAATCGTGCTCTGGCGGCACAGTGGCAGCAGGAGGCCCCCATTAGCTAAAGTGATGCTTCAGATTAAGAACAGTTTCAGGTTAAGAACGGATCTCTGGAATGAATTAAGTACTTAACCTGAGGTACCACTGTGTATTCAGAGTGTGTTCTACTCCGATTCTGAAGTTCAAGAGGTATACTGATCTCAGCTTTAAATGGCTCTTCTGGGCACAATATTAGACTCTGATGTTTTGTCCTCTGTATTGCTACTTCCAGGAACAGCATGGATTAAAACTCTTAACCGATCATGTATGTGTTTCACTCCTCTACTCTTACCTTATTTGGGGGTACAACCCGAATCAGGTGAGTCTGAGGGCCAATGTCATTATATGTCCTTTAGTGGTGATCAAGTGCTAGACTTTACAAATTACCTCCTACAGCTGGGTGAAGTCCAGCCAATGTACCTTCCAGATGTTGTGGGCTACTGCTCCCATAACCCCTGATTGTTAGTCATGCCAAATGGGGCTGCTGGGAATTAAGGTCTAAAAATATAAGGTATTTTATGGAATATTTATTATGGATTGTTTTCTATGGTACATTGTGTGTATGTGTGCCACCCCCTTTTTTTGTTGGGCTCAAACTCCCCAGAGTACAGGATGAAATCCTAAGGAACCCATCTTTGATTAGTGTTGTACTCCAGCATTTGCCTGATGCACCTCAGTTAAAGCAAGGCTGGGTGCACAGTGGGTTGTTTTTTTAAAAAAAAAATCTTTAAGAGCAACTTTTAATTTTGCTCAGAGGTGGTACTGAACATAAGAATGATCTCTAGGTATTTTTTAGTATGTAAAATAAGCAGATTTCAGTTTTATATTCTAATGCCAAAAGACAAGTCCAGAATGTGTGTGTGTGTTTTTAGTCAAAGTGCTTCTCATCATCGGCATTCTGTTTCTGTTTGGAAAGACAGAATATTATTTCTACTCATTTATTTTAACATTTTCTGTTTTTGGTAATTTATTGGAGGTGTACAAAATTCATACCTCTTTCTTACTTACTTACTTACTTACTTACTTACTTACTTACTTTAAATGGTAACCTTGTCAAAATGATTTGTCATAATTTTGGAATTCTTACAGGAGCCTCCATAACATCTAGAACCAACTGCTACCATAGCCCTTTTCACATGCATGCAGGGCAAGTGCATGTTAACTGAGGAGCAGGGCTATGATTTTACCCAACCCCCAATTCCACAACTGCTTCCTGGAACAACTGCATATTGCATGCCCTTCTCAGTCTATGTGAGTTCCTGCACATGCAGGGGCTCCATGTGCTGGTACTTTCTATTATATTCTTGGGTTTATATGGACTGAGCATGGCACACTGATTGTGGAGAGGAAAACTGGAAAACCTTAGCAGATGTCCCGCCTCATGCCATTCTGTTCTAAATATGGACAGCTCTGTCAATTTTGTTTTCTATCAGTATGAAGTATCAAACTTTATTTCGGTCACAGACCAGCATAAGATAAAACATGGGTAAACTAAACACATAAGACTTAAAACAGGTAATGGATTAAAACTAGTAATTAAAAGGTGATTATATCATACATACTTAAAAAGATAGAAACAGGGTCAAACACCTAAAAGCTACTATAAGGGAGGGAGCGTGAATGAGCACAGGTCTTGCATTTCGGGCCCAGTTTATGGCACAAACCATCCTTCAACGAATATCCATCATGGCAGCGCAGAATCTAGCAACATGTATGTAACATCTGGGTTTTTATCTTGAAGTAGCAGGGAGGTATAAAGTTGTTCTGCGCAACCAAGGAATTTACGGTATGTAGTATAGGCAAGATGAACCTAGATGGTTTCTATCATTTATCCAGAGTTACGTTTGGCTCATCCCATTTCCACATATGTTTGCCCCTGCAAAAAAGCAGTTTGTATGAACATCTGTATGTATTTCTGCTTACATTTCTGCAAACAGACATATTTGTGTGTGTGCAAATTTCCTTCTTATATCCATATCTGCAAGCAATTTTTTTGGCATCTTATTTTTACTCATATGCACATTTTTGCATGTGCTCATATACTAATATATCCATGGCCAAAAGTCAGGGACATTTGACTGAAAACATCTCATTTGTGCTGAGTAGTCTACACTGTAGCTCCCCAGGATTTCAGATGGGAGTCTTTCCCAACACTATCTCAAGATGCTGGGGGTTGAACCTGGTACCTTTCTCATGGAAAGCACCGGCTCTGCTCTCTGAAAAGCAATTTGTCTACCAAACATATGCCATCACACTGGGTAAACTGAGCATGTGGGGAGATAGGTAGCCCCAATGCAGAAACACAAAGCCCTTAAGTAGAGAAATCTGGACATACACTGTCTCAATGACTGGATAATGTTGTGATATCTAAATACAATTACCAAATTAACCATCTGCATGCTGTGCAGAACTCTGCAACAAAATTTTGCTAGCCTTATTAGAAACCCTTTTCACTTCTCTTTAAATTTCTCAAACATTTCACTGAAGCCCAAAGTCTAAATTTGCTGAGGGCAATTTTTTTACCAACTCTCTTGCAAAGGACAAATTGACATGCCCTAATGGAATTATTCTTTCTAACCTTCACATTCACTAATCCAATTTATTTTTTATTGCATTTATATATGCTATCTGTCCTCAAGGCAGTGAATGTGGTTCTCCCCCATCCCTTCATCTTACTTGCACAACAAACCTATGAGGTAGGTTAAGCTGTGAGACTAGCCCAAGACCACCCAGTTGAATGGCTGAATAGAGATTTTAACCCTTGTCTCCCAGGTCTGGGTCTAACACTCTAACCACTGCACTACACTGGCTCCAATTCTATTGCTTAGTCTGAAGCTGTGGTTTCTCCTTGACTCCTCTCTCTCTTCACATTTACAATGAGGCAGCAATAAAACTGAATACACAAGATTACCCTGACTTCTTGTCCTCTATTCAAGGCCAAATACTTATCTCGTCTAGTATGTTGCTTCCAGCTACAGAGGATGCTTGAGTGAAACCCAGCAGTCAACATGGCCACTGGTGTGATACTTTCTACATGTACTGTAGATCAAAAGGCTTGAACTGCTTGCTAATGTTTCAGTGTGAAATTTCTACTGAGGAAAGCTATGCCTGATCAAAGGTACAGAGGGGAAGCAGTCCTTGCTGGTTCGCTGGCTTTGAAAGCAAAAATGGGGACTTTTTAAAAAAGAAAATGGTCCATGCAGCCTCTGAGCAAAAAAAAAAAAGTCATTGTTTTTGTGCTCAGTGTATATTTGGTACATGTCACTGTACCTCCCAACAGAGCCATAAAGCAGATGATTGTACAACTCTAAAGCAAAATCAGTCAATGAAATCAAGTGCCTTCCCCTCTTTGGACTCCACCTGGCTCATTCCATTTTATCTTTCCAACATCACTTCTTTGCAAGATGATGTTTTTCATTATATTTGCATAAGGCCCAACTCATTCAGACCCTCTTTTCACAATGGCCAGCAAGATACTTAAGGGAGGATCTGAGTGCATCAGTGATCTCCCCATTTGTGATTCCCAGCAAATGGCATATTGCCTCCAACAGTGGAGGTAGAACATAGCCATCAGTCTTGCCCTACATGAATTTATCTGCATCACCTAATGCATTGTATGCTGCAGCACCCGGGAATTTTTCACTTCGCCTTTTCCTCCCTCTCTGGGGTAATTATTGTACTTTTCCAGAGCTAGAGGCCAAATCCAACCTTTTCAGACTTGTCTCCATTTTGTCAGGAGGTGTTCCTGCTTTATTTGATTTCTCAGCATTATGTTCTTGTCCAACTACAATGCTTTGTTTCTGGTGTGGCATCAAGCAAAAGTTCAGCTTTCAAGTTCTCATGGTTCTTCCCCTCAATCAAAATCTCCACCTTTCACGCTGCAGGGACCGTCCTCAGGATCAGGCTCCTCTGTGGTCGGGAATCCCCATACACCAGCCCACTAAGATATCTCCCTAAATCAGACTCCTCCACTTTCCTGATCTCCTCCCACCCATCCTCATCTAACTGTGCTCTCCATGGTGCCTCCATGGGGCTTATGACAATGTATAAAAAGGTAAAGGTAAAGGTACCTGTCAGGGTTTCAGGGACAGAGAGCGAGGGGGAGGGGTCCCAGGGTGACGAGGAAGAGGACGACGACGACCCGAGGTTGTCAGTGAGTCCGTCAAGTGAATCCGAGGATTCCCAAAAGGGAGCCCCCCTGGTCAGGCCAAGGGGCAGTAGAGAGGAAAGCAGTCAGAAGCAGGGGAACGAAGAGGGAATCCCCAGTGGGGGTTGGAGATCGGGACCGGCCTCTCCGTCGGAACGGAGTGAAGGGGGTGGAGTGGCCAGTGTGTCAGAAAGAGCAGAACAGGAAGCAGAGAGGGGAAGGAGTTCGGAGCAGAACGTCCTGCCGGAAGGGGAGGAGTGTAGTACCGAGAGTAGCGTAACGGTCGAAAGGAAGGTCAGAAGCAACGTACGCGCGCCAAGTTCAAATGTGGAGGCGCGCGGAAATGAGGAGAGCCCTGAGGAGGAGCCTGGTCCCAAAGCACGAAGGAGGGGGGAGCAGGCGTCAGAAGACTCAGCCTCGGGAGAGTCCCGGAGGGAGGGAGCACAGGGGGGCAGGAAGACCCTGCGGAAAAGGAAGGAGAGGAAAAGGTGGAGCAGTACAAGCCTCTTAAGCTGGTGCAGGGGCGGGACTGACTCAGAGGGGACTTCAAACATCTAAGGGTAACAGATGCTGAGCCACGGAGCTTGGATGTAACGACAACAATGTTCTTCAATAAAACCTTTTGTATATAACTTGGACTGGATTTTGGTCTCTTGTGAGCTGGGACCTCGGGTGGCTCTGACAGTAAGTCCCCTCCCAAAGAACGCAAAATTTTTTTTGCAAAGCTCACAAACGGTGACAGCCATGAGTGCGGAGGATCAGCTGACAGCACTGCGAACTACAGTTTCCGAACTCACCGCTGCAGTCCTTGCGTCTCAGAAGAAGCATGACGAAATGGAGAAGCGCTGCCAGGACCTGCAAACAAGGTGGGAGCGTGCAAACAGGGAAGGGTTCCCAGGGTCCAGATCAGAGGGCATTGGACTTGGAAGGTGGGGGGGCAGCCTAGTCACCCACTTCGATGGGAACCTGAAGCACTACCCCAGTTTCAGAGCAGACGTTTTGTATGCATTACACTTGCTTCGTCATGACTTTAAGGATGAGGAGGAGAAAGTGGGGTTTATTGTTTCTCACTTGCATGGGCCGGCCAGAGACTGGTTGCGCAATTTGTGGCGTGAAGATGGCCCTGCCCGCCGCGATTCTGATGAATTCATTAAAGCGATGGATGCCTGCTTCCAGTCAACCGTAGATTTGGATCTTGCACGCAGGGAGATATTTGGACTGCGGCAAGGCAAAGCCACTGTGCGTCAGTACCATTCCAGATTTTTTGCTTTACTGACTGCGTTACGCTGGGAGAAAGACTGCACACCTGTGAGGGATTTGTTCTGGGAGGGTCTCAGCGGTCCCATAAAGGACGAACTTGCCAGGGGAGACAGACCTCAGACCCTGGAGGAGGTGGTGCAGAGGGCTCTGGCGATTGGGATACGTCACGAGGGACGTCCTTGGCACAATGAGGAAGAACGTCAGGTGCGTCCACCAGCGAGGATGTCTTCTTTCATCCCCAGGGAGTTCAGTCAGTCCCATCCCTCGCCGCTGGGGAGGCAGGGGGAGGAGCCGATGGAACTTGGTGGTGCTAAGGCTCAAGCAACAGCCAGAGCCCCAGTTTCCGGTGCAGTAAAGGCGAAGCCTCCTAGAGGGACCAGGAAGTGTTACATCTGCGACAGGGCATTGCACATGGCGAAAGAGTGCCCCCAGAGGCTCCAGAAACACACTGCAGCTTTAGCGACGGTAGCTGCAGAAGTGATCCAGGAAGAGGAACCTCAGGGAAACGACAATGCCTGGCTGCAAGCAGAATTGCTGGGGCTCAGCCAGGCGAATCTGTAGAACAGTCCCCAGCGTCTTTGCAACCCACAGACCCTTTACCACCCAAGCCAGCGGTGCAGCTCACTGCAACACTTCAGTTGCCAAATGGGACCACCCTAGAAGTGCCCCTCACGATCGATTCGGGGAGCAATGCCGATTTCGTGGGGATGCAATTCGTCAAGCAGCATCGCATAGCGCTTCTGCCCGCCACAACGCCTCTGAACGTAGTCACAGTGGATGGCAGGAAATTGCTAGGAGGGCAAGTTGTGCAACAGACACCTCCCATGGTGATGCGGATAGGAGATCACCGAGAAGTCATTAGCTTCAATGTCACCCAACTGTCTGACACGCCTATAGTATTAGGCATGAGTTGGCTGGAGAGACACAGTCCTGCTGTAGCGTGGTACCAACGCCAGATCACCTTTTGCTCATCGTACTGTGCTCAAAATTGCATCCAGTCCTGCCAGGAGGAGGGGGCTGAGCACCAGCTGCGACTTGGCATGGTGCAGGCAGTACCTAGCAAGTACGAAGGGTTCCTGGAGGTTTTCTGCGAGAAGGAAGCTGACCAGTTGCCGCCCCACAGACCTTATGATTGTGCCATTGACCTGGTGCCGGGGGCGCAGTTGCCGACTGCAAAACTGTATTCCATGTCTGAGGACGAGATGCAAGAGCTCAGGGAGTTCATAGAGCACAATTTGAAGCGTGGATTCATCCGGGAATCGAAAGCAGTGGGGGGCAGTCCTGTGTTCTTTGTAAAGAAGAAAGACACGCCCCAAAAAAGACTCATTGTGGATTACAGGTTCATAAACAGTATGACCAAGCCCAAGGCCTTCCCCATGCCCAAGATAGATGATCTCCTAGCAACCGTGAGGAAGGGGAAGATCTTCACCAAATTGGATCTGCGTGGAGCGTATAACCTCATACGCATCCGGGAGGGCGATGAGTGGAAAACGGCCATGTTCACGCCTCTGGGCACGTATGAATACAGAGTTATGCCGTTTGGTCTCCAAAATGGATCTCACGTATTCCAAGCCTTTATGCATCACGTGCTAGCGGGACTCCTCTACAAGAAATGTGTGTGTTTCCTCGACGACATCCTGATCTTTTCGGAGACGGAAGAGGCCCACGAGAGGGACGTAAAGGAAGTCCTGCAAAGACTACGGGAGAACAGGCTCTACGCCAAGTTAGAGAAATGCCAGTTTGATGTGACGGAGGTGGATTTCCTGGGCTACAAGCTGTCCGATAAGGGGCTGGCCATGGACAGCGTCAAGGTCCGCGCGGTGTTGGACTGGAAGAGCCCACGCAATCGGAAGGAAGTCCAGAGATTCGTCGGCTTCGCCAACTTCTACCGCAAATTCATCAGAGGTTTTGCAAAGGAGACAGCAGCGATCACGGACACTCTGAGTTCCAAGAAGAAGAGGTTCGTGTGGACGGAACAGGCGGAGCGCTCTTTTCGGAAGCTTAAAAGCCTTTTCGCCTCCGAGGAGCAACTGCTGCACGTGAATCCAGGCAGGCCCATGCGAGTGGAGACCGACGCGTCAGACAGGGTGGTTGGAGCTGTACTCCTGCAAGAAGATCCACATGGAAACTGGAGACCCGGTGCCTTTTACTCCCGAAAGCTCAGCAAGGCGGAGCAAAACTACACCATATGGGACAGGGAGCTGTTAGCCATTCACGCAGCTTTCAAAGCGTGGCGACACTTCCTCATAGGAGCCAAGCACACAGTACAGGTCCGCACGGATCACAAGAACCTAGAGTATTGGCGCACGGCGAAGCTCCAAAGCCAGAGACACATGCGCTGGGCGGAATTCTTCGCGGATTTCGACTTTCGGATAGAGTACATCCCAGGAGATTCCAACATTATAGCCGATGCGCTATCCAGGAAACCGCAATATCTCGATGAAGCGGCGCCAGTAGCAGCCAAGCACATTTTCGCACCGCAGGCGTGGTCGTGCGCTGCCATCGCAGTAGATCTGGACGCGGTGCGACGCGCGTTGCAAGTGGATCAGTTCGCACAGTCCAAAATGGAGGAGTTGCGCAGAGGTGTGCAGAGTGGAGAAGAGTTCCAACTGCGCGACAGACTGCTAACTCGCAAAGGTGCCCTCTACATGCCAAGCGACGAGCTTCGTGCAAAGGTTCTGCAGCAGTTGCATGACGCCCCCAGTGCTGGCCACTTCGGTAAGGAGAAGACAATAGAACTGGTGGCAAGGGACTTTTGGTGGCCCCGGATGCGCGGAGAGGTAGCGGATTACGTCGCCAGGTGTGACACTTGTCAGAGGTTCAAGCCAGTACACCAGAAGCCAGCGGGGCTGTTGGAACCACTGGAAACGCCACAGCAACCGTGGGAGAGGGTAGCCCTGGACTTCGTTACTGACCTGCCCAGCTCCAGAGGGAAGACAGCGGTACTGGTGGTTGTGGACCTGTTCACCAAGATGGCGCACTTCATTCCGTGCGCAAAGGTGGCGATGGCGGAGCAGACTGCCAAACTCTTCATTGATCACGTGTTCAAGGTGCATGGGCTGCCGCAGTCCATCCTGTCCGACAGGGGGCGCCAGTTTGTTTCCAATTTTTGGCAGAAGCTTTTAGGTATCCTGAACGTCAAGATCAACCTTACGTCGGCGAGACACCCACAGACCAACGGCCAAGCTGAGAGGGTCAACGCGATCATGCAGCAGTACCTGAGATGTTACGCCAATCAGCGACCCGCAGCTTGGGTGGACTACCTGCCGATGGCAGAGTTTGCCTATAACAACACGAAGCACGCGTCCACGGGGGTGACGCCGTTCTTCGCGAACAACGGTCGGCATCCCAGAACCTTCCCGGGGTTCGGGGCACCGAGAGAGGGGGTGCCGCAAGAAGCCGACCAGTTTGCAGCGGAGCTGCAGGAGGTGCACGAAGAGTTGCGGAGACATTTGGAGCTGGCCAAGCAAGCATACAAGGTGCAGGCAGACAAAAACAGGAGAGCGGGGGAGGAGATCCAGGTGGGGGACTGGGTGTGGTTAGCGGCCCAAGCGATGCCAGCCAAGTCGTTGGCCAAGAAGAAGCTAGGGCACAGGCAGTTAGGGCCGTACCAGGTGGAGGCTAAGATCAACCCTGTAGCCTTTCGACTAGCCCTCCCCGAAGGTTCCAGAGTGCATCCGGTATTTCACAGGTCGGTGCTCACCCCCTACAAGGCACCGCACAGGTTTCAGGAGTCTGAAACAGTCCCGCAATTACACACTAAGTCACAGGAGAGGGAGAGGGCGCCTAGGGTCGAACCACTCAACGAGGTCACAGAAATCCTGGACTCGAGATGGGGGAAAGAGGGGGTAGAATACTTTCTAGCCACAGAGGGCACTCCAGCCAGTGCCAACGGTTGGGTGCCGGGCTACGCTTTAGACGAACCTCTTCTAAAAGACGAGTTCCATGCCCTTTTCCCGCATAGACCCATGCCAGCCGAGTACTTTGATGACTGGCTCTTTACGCCCACACTCTCAGACAGTACTTTCCGGGGTTTTTCTTCAGCCGAGGAGAGAATGCCAGAATCTAGCCCGCCCAGGGGATCGTGCTCAGGGGTGGACACAGAACCCTCTTATTGGTGGGACGAGCAACCAGAGGAGGACTGGCGCAGGAAATGGCTGACGGGACCTTGGCCGGCAGCACCAGACGAGGTACCAATGGAAGAGGGAGAAGAGAACACTTTGGGTCAAGAACCCGAATTCGAACACTCATACACCGAACTGCAAGCAGAGGATATGGAGGTACACAACCTGTATCCTGCATCCACCTCCGAAGAGCTGCAGCTCCTACAACCTGCACCCGATGGGCGGGAGGGGGGAAGGGGGGGCTTCGAGGGGGGGATGGATGTCAGGGTTTCAGGGACAGAGAGCGAGGGGGAGGGGTCCCAGGGTGACGAGGAAGAGGACGACGACGACCCGAGGTTGTCAGTGAGTCCGTCAAGTGAATCCGAGGATTCCCAAAAGGGAGCCCCCCTGGTCAGGCCAAGGGGCAGTAGAGAGGAAAGCAGTCAGAAGCAGGGGAACGAAGAGGGAATCCCCAGTGGGGGTTGGAGATCGGGACCGGCCTCTCCGTCGGAACGGAGTGAAGGGGGTGGAGTGGCCAGTGTGTCAGAAAGAGCAGAACAGGAAGCAGAGAGGGGAAGGAGTTCGGAGCAGAACGTCCTGCCGGAAGGGGAGGAGTGTAGTACCGAGAGTAGCGTAACGGTCGAAAGGAAGGTCAGAAGCAACGTACGCGCGCCAAGTTCAAATGTGGAGGCGCGCGGAAATGAGGAGAGCCCTGAGGAGGAGCCTGGTCCCAAAGCACGGAGGAGGGGGGAGCAGGCGTCAGAAGACTCAGCCTCGGGAGAGTCCCGGAGGGAGGGAGCACAGGGGGGCAGGAAGACCCTGCGGAAAAGGAAGGAGAGGAAAAGGGGGAGCAGTACAAGCCTCTTAAGCTGGTGCAGGGGCGGGACTGACTCAGAGGGGACTTCAAACATCTAAGGGTAACAGATGCTGAGCCACGGAGCTTGGATGTAACGACAACAATGTTCTTCAGTAAAACCTTTTGTATATAACTTGGACTGGATTTTGGTCTCTTGTGAGCTGGGACCTCGGGTGGCTCTGACAGTACCCATGACCTCTGGGGTTGCACGCTCATCTCGCTCTATAGGCCGAGGGAGCCGGCGTTTGTCTGCAGACAGTTTCCAGGCCATGTGGCCAGCATGACTAAGCTGCTTCTGGTGAAACCAGAGCAGCACATGGAAACGTTGTTTACCTTCTCACCAGAGTGGTACCTATTTATCTACTTGCACTTGATGTGCTTTTGAACTGCTAGGAGGGCAGGAGCTGGGACCAAACAACGGGAGCTCACCCCGTCACAGGGATTAAAACTGCCAGCCTTCCGATCGGCAAGTGCTGGGCTCTGTGGTTTAGACCACAGCACCACCCGCGTCCCTTTGACAATGAATACTGGATGTTTTGTAAGACACTAATATATGACACTGTCACGTCACACAGAATGAGTTAGTCATAAATTTGTCAAAGCCGCTCCATTCATTTCTAGTTCTCTCATAAGATGAAGAAGACATTTAGTTCATGGAGAACTAATGCAGGAAAAGACTTTGGTGAGGAACTCGTCTGACACAGTGATTACAGCTGCTATAATTAAGTTTCTGGTCATGTTGAATTGAATATGGAGTATAGCAACCCAGACAATCATGTTGCAACTCTGAACCATTTAGGGATTTGTTTTTTGTTTTTCTAATATTAGTCTGGTTAGTTTCAATAAAATCCAATTCCACTGAGTTGAACAGGAAATTGTATTGTTGTTTGTCTCCTTTTTCCTTCTAAAATTGGATACATTTTGTGTGTTGCATTTGATTTAGGGGTAAACAAGATTAGGCCTCTTAACTACATGCAAGAGAACACAAATTGGGTCTAATGGTACAATGGAAAATATGCATCACTTCGTCCCAGATCAAAATATGATTAATTGAATGGCAGCCTTCACCTTAATAGGTGGAACCTGTTTGTGACAGGCCTAGAGCTGAAGGTGTTCTGTGAAAGTGCAAGTATAAGGTGTACTTGAGCATATGCATAGCATAGCACAATAAGCAAAAGCTCATCTCCACCTCAGGACTAGGTCAAGTTTAAAGCCTGGTTCTGTAAGAAAATGTAGCAAGAGCCATATTTCATTCTGCTGACGTTGATATATGGCATGGCTCCAGGCGAACTCTTTGAGTTGTCAACCTCAATTGCTGTCTTTTAAAATTTATTTTAAAATTTAACTCTCTCCCTTCAAGAGTACTTCAAATACCAATGGATCTGAAGGTTGGATGACAGTATTTTCCTATATTCGTGGCACACACCGTGTGTGCAAATAAATACTATCCAATGATTAATTTCAAGACAATATTCCAGCCAGGACAAAATAGTCTGGGTGCTAAGCTTGGCCTATGGGAGAGTTCTGTGGGTCATATAGAGAGGCACATCTGACCCCTAGTCCTGGGGCCATGGGCAGTGATTCATGGAGTCTTGTGCTTCCCATGAAGGAAGAGCCAGGGCTGGAGGGAAGCAATGGTCTGAGCATATGAAGAGATGGGACAGAAACAGGACATGGGACAGAAGCCAAGGCTGGAGGAAGGGCAGGACACACCAGGAGATGAGGAAAAGATGCTGTCTGAGAGGTGGTTCCCTTCCTCCGCTGTCCCCCAGGACCATGAGGGGCTTGAAGACATGGGGCAACTTCCACATAGGAGAAGTTGCAGGTTGCTAGTGTGCGTCCTCCGTTTGGATGGAGGGGTGGTCATGCTATTGCTTCAACCAGCCCAGGTTCAGCACAAGCCTAGGAAGGGAATACGAGCTACTTGGTCACCAGAAATGTGTGTGCATGTTCTGTGCACTTTAGGAGCTACCATATGTGCTCTGTCAATTAAAAAATTAACTACCTGCCATTTGTCCTCCTTGCATTAGGTGCGTTCAGGTCCTTCTTCTGCAAATTAAAACACATGGCCATCCTATCAGACTCTAGTAAAATGCCATTCAGCTTCTATACCGGTGTAATAGAATGGCCATGCAAATAGCCTCAATTCCATGTTTTTCTCACACTGCCTTTTCTTCTTTTGGATTGTGTTTATTTATTTTAAAAAGGGAGTCGCCCTGACTGCTGCAGAAGATAGTAGCATCTAAACATGGCAAGCACACAAGATATGCCCTATCCACAATAACTCCACAGGTTGACTTTACAGACCATAGGTAGACAAACACTTTGAACCTTAACTGGATTATTGGAATAACAAAGGGCTGCTGCAAATCTGATCAGGCCACAAAATATTTTCATTTTCCCTCAGTAACAATTAACTGTGGCTCCCCCTCCCCACTTCTTTTGGCACTATGAGCACAGCTTCCAACTCTGCACAGTTTTCTGCTGGAGAGGAGTAGATGTTCTTGGCGGATGACTGTAGCAAATTAGTCTTTAATGACACTTATGGAAGGGAGCACATGAGGAGGGATGTATCCATGCTTCTGTGCTCCAGTGCTTGAGAAAGTGAATGAAGCAAGCCACGGAACAGCATGGGGAGTGATCAACCTTGGAGATGGCCATCACACCAGCCAAGGAAACTCATTTTGAGCAGCATGATAAAGGCCAGTGACTGTCTGTCAGGAAGGGACCTGATCAAATTTGATGTGGACTCCTGTGAAAAAATATTTGACAACGTGCTATAAAATTGCTGTTCCAACTGCCTTGCAATTGGATTGATAACTGAGTAGAATGTTATAAGGAAAGGACTGTGATGCAAACTAATTTAAACTTCAGTGTTTTGTCAGTGGAAAAATCCTTTATTACAGTATCATTCATTCCTCAGTTTCTTTCTTTTTCTGTTGCTGAGTTGATACTATAGTCCAAGTCCTAAGCACAAACATAATGTTACTAGTGTGGTAACATTTGATTGTTCCATTCCATGGCCATCTCTCATCAAGTAAGGAAGAGGCTTGGTACAGAGAAGACTCTCTGGAATTATTGGACTACAGTTCCCATCATTCCCAGCCAGCATGGTCAATAATCAGGGATGATCAGAGCTGCAGTCCAGAAGCACCTGGAGTTCACAGTTTTCCACTTCTGAGATACAGCATGAAGAAGGAAACAGGCCATGAGGATGCAGCATGACAACATCTGCCTCCCTCATCCATGATAGGAGGCATCCTAGGCATCGACTATATAAGTCTACATTCAAGCTCAGTTTAGGACCCATCTCCAATATGCATTTAAAGCAATATCATGCCACTTTTAACTGTCCCCAAATTCATTTTAAAAACCACACACAAATAAATAAGATTTTATTAAAGTTTTTTCATAATACAATAACATAAAAGGAACTAATCTAAATAAAAACAAAAACACACATACAGAGAAACACAAAGTCCTCTCTCAAAGGTAGCTCTTAATCCTTGTCTCAGACAGAAAGTGGTGGACCCTCCCAGCTCTCACCTGGGAGCTTTCCTTTTATTTTCCTCTTCATTCTGCCTTTCTTCTTAAAACCAGACAGCAAAGGTAAAGGTAAAGGGACCCCTGACCGTTAGGTCCAGTTGTGACTGACTCTGGGGTTGCAGTGCTCATCTCGCTTTATTGGCCAAGGGAGCCGGCGTACAGCTTCCGGGTCATGTGGCCAGCATGACTAAGCCGCTTCTGGCAAACCACAGCAGCGCACGGAAACGCCGTTTACCTTCTCGCCAGAGCGGTACCTATTTATCTACTTGCACTTGACGTGCTTTCAAACTGCTAGGTTGGCAGGAGCAGGGACCGAGCAACGGGAGCTCACCAAATGTAAATTTCCACCAGCAGACAGAGAAACCTCTTTCAGTTGTAAATTATTACTGTCTCAGGGATAATTAAAAAGGGATGACTTTTGCAGATTCACCTCAGGGCTCTTATGTTGGGCAAGTTGTTAATTCCTCCATTAATAGGTTACTCGCCTCTATCAGGGTTCCCAGGAGCTGACAGCTTCTCAGTCTCCCAATGTAAAAAACAGATTAAGCCCCTGTTCACTCTTATCTCCAGAGTGAATTTGATAGCCAAGATTTATGCCTGGCTATTATCAGTCACCACATATTTATTTCAGTCAGCAGCCTACCAACAAAAGATGCTTAGTCTGCCATGTTCCTCCTCTGGAAGTCCCCCAAAGTAGTTTATTAAGGGCACAGAAAGTAGTTAGGAGACCCCTCTTGCCCTTTCAGAGCTGTAACTCCTAGAGTTCCTTGGGAAGAGATTCTCTGCTAACCCATTCTGAGTACTGTTGCTCTCTGGGGTGGAATAGGGGTGTCCCAACAAGTCTCAGTAACCTAACCAAACTAAAGCTCCCAATCCTAACCACATTTATTGAGAAGTAGGTTCTAGGACTTAACTTCCAGGTATTTAGGATTATAATTGCAATCTTAGCACAGACTTTGCAATTCTCCAAATGTTGCAACACTGCTTTCAGCAGTTTCGGTGTCTTGAATTACCAATTGAAAGCAGCATTTTGAAATGCTTAACTTGAGAGCAGATGATAGACATTTAAAGGTTTTTTTATTATTAATGTGGAAACAGAATTGAATACTAGGTGAAAATATGTCAAAGTGACACAAACTAAAAATAGATATTTGTCCATTCTGAGCCAGGAAATGGCTTCCCAGATGAACAGCATTTCCTGCGCATGCTCCTAATTACTTTCCCCATGCCATGGTGCTTGTCTCTGTTTTGAAAGAAGCTCATTTAGCTGTTCAACTAAATACATTCCTAGTTGAGCAATGTTTGGTTAAAAAAGAAAGCAGTAGCTATCTGCCATCATAAATAATTTACAGGAGAGAGATGAGAGAGAGAAAAGCTGGCTCATTTCCATAGGATTCCCATATCATTGCATGAGAGTGGGATGAGAGGAAACTGCTGATGTCCATTTTTGTCTTCTTTTTAGCAACAAACACTTGTTTAGGTTGTTGTTTTTTTCCAAAAAAATATACTCTGCATTGTATTAAAACAGACTTTCTTTTTCACTTATGCAGCACCAGAAGGATGCTGAATTAGCTAAAAGAAGGATATTCCTAGCAATTGCTTAGCATGCAAAAATAAGGCAGAACAGCTGGACAAACAAGTTTGATGTATGGAGTTATAGAACACAAGGGGGGGGGAGAGAGAGATGACCAAGCAAAAGTTAGAAAGTGGGAGGCACCAAGTGCCATCTTAGAGGAAGAGCCATAGCAAAATGGTACATCATCTTCTTTGCATGCAGAAGGTCCCAGGTGCAAGGTAGGGCTGGGAGAATATTCTGGTCTGAAATATTGGAAAGCTGCTGCTGGCCAGCATAGAAAATACAGATGTGTATATTTCATTTTCTCATTTTTCAAACCTCAGGTTCAGTTCTCCACATTGCCACATCAGTTTGTGATAATGATGATGATCATCATTATGCCATCATCTATTATTTAAAAATCTGCAATAATTACAATAAAAATAGCACAGCACCAGCCCTTTCATTAAGAGCTGTCAGTTCTCCAAAGCCTGTTGAAACAAGAAGATCTTCACGGAAGGACAGCAAGGGGCGACACATTCTAGCTTCTCCAGGGAGGGAACTCTAGAATCTGGGGGCAGCCACTGAGAATGCCCTTTCCCATGTCCCTACCAAGTTTGCCTGTGAGGGTGATGGGACCAAGAAAAGAGCCTTCCCCAAATATCTTGAAACCTGAGTAGGTTCATACAGTCTTTTAGAGAGCTTGGACCACTGTAAAACAGTGCCTTCACGTTCCATCCCAGCAAGGTAGCCCAGAAGGATACCATGGTTGATGGTAATGAAAGCTGCCAGGAGGTCCAGCAGAACCAACAGGGACACATTCCACTTGTCCAGTTCCCAGCATTAAGTCATCCAGGAAGGCAACCAAAGCCTGTGAGTTTATACCACACCAGGTAGTGATCTGACCATGACAATGTAACTAAAGGGAATCCCTCTAGTTTAAGATCACCATCATCTAATCCAGCACAGAAAATAAAGCCCAGAGTGTGCTCTGCAGCATGGATAGGGCCAAAAATTACTTTGGACAGACCCATGGTTCTTGTGGCAGACATGAAATCCTGAGTCACCCCTGGCAGGGTAGCCTCAACATGAATGTTAAAGGCCCCCAGCACAACAAGCAGAGGGGCTCCAGCACCAGCCCCAAGCTCGCCCAGGAAGGTTGGTGGTACACCAACAGGATCCCCAGTCTTTCCTGAGTACTTGTTTTCAGATCCATGCATAAACCCAGCAGAGTGCAGGACAGGGCACCTGGTGAGGGGGATGCAACAATGGTAGACACTGCAACTCCACACCCCAGACCTTGCCTGCTGCTGTACAGAAAATCCCGGAGAGCAAAGCTGAGATTACCCCACCACCACCACCACCACCAAACAGTTTCATCAAACCAGCTTTCTGCAATACAAGCCAGTTCATCATGTTCTTCCAGAACCAAGTCCTGGATAGCTGTTCTTTTGACCTGGCATTGACCAGCAGCATTTTCAACTCGGTGGACTGTTGCTAAGACTTTCCTGGCTATTTGAATAGGGGGAGAATATGGGTGCAACCAGCACCCTCTTGTTGTGCCTCCATTGATGATAATGGTACTGTTGCCCCACTCCATATCTCCCTCTGCCCTCTACAACTCCTCCCCTCCTTTGGAGTCACATCCCACTTATTTCCAATCATTTTTTCCTAATATGACATGTTTGCACATTATTTTTCCTAACATAATCATTATGTGTGTGTATAACAAAAGTATTTTCTTCCCCCAATACTTTGATTCATTATTATTTCTGAAAGCATTTGTGGTTGGATAGCTTTGTAGCACAATCTGGACAAGTGCACATTTCAAAGGAGAGCTGTGTTTCAGTTTGCATATTGGTTCCAGAAGTGTGAATTAGGTTGGTTCACAAGAATATTTATTACTCATTCCTATACCACCACTAGTACCATAGCTACAGATCTGAGAGTACTAAACAGCCTCAGGATCACACCAAGTCATTTTGGCTTTTTTATTTTGCCTATATCCCATCTTTTCCCTAAGGAGCTTGAGGAGGCATTCTCCCCCTCTGCATATTATTATCCCAACAAGGAAAGCAAGTATGGCCCTTCCTTATGGCAAGGAAACTATGCATGCACATGTGGACATGCAAGCACACACATTAAAGTATCAACCACTGGCATCAATCAGGGATTCAGGAAGGAGTCTCTTCCAACTCTACCCAGGAAATGGGGAATTCCTGCATGGAAAGCAGAAAGCTATGGCTTTATAATCTCATTTTGATACAACCCCAGTAGGCCCATGGAAGCAACTGTCCTAATTATACAAGGGTACATAGGAAGCTGCTTCAAACTGAGTAGGACAATTGGCCTATGTAGCTCAGTACTGTCCATTCTGATTGGTAATAGCTCTCCAAGCAAAGACATCCAGCCCTACTTGGAGATGCCATGGACCTGCTGCATTGTTAAACTAAGGAGGTCACTCCTACAGGAGGCTATGATGGCCACCAGCTGGGATGGCTTTCAAAGGAAATTGGATGAATTGATGGAAGAAAAAGCTACTAATGTCTACCAGCCACAATGTTTCTGAATGGCAGTTGCTGAAAATCACAGGTAGGCAGAGTGCTGTTGTACTCATGTCCTGCTTGCAGCTTTCCCACAGGGATCTGGTTGGCCACTTTGAGAACAGGATGCTGGACTAGATGGGCCACTGGTCTGATCCAGCAGGTTCTTCTTATGTTCTTCTGCATAAGCAGATGCTCTATCACTGAGCCATAGAGTGTGTGTGTGTGTGTGTGCGCGCGCAGGGCAATCAAATATCTACCCATTAAAAATCATGAAGGCAAAAAAGAAGAAGCAAGCAGCTAAATAAACATGAAAGATGTCACATTTGCTGTTTCCGAAGTTGTGGTTGGCCGTGGAAATAAAAACATATTATTTCTTTTTATCGGCGGGAGGAAACTGGCGAGCCCATTAGACTGCAGACAGCTGAATACCAGCAACAAACCTAATAGGATGAATCAGCTTTAACAACCTCCCTCACGTTGATTTCTTCCAGTGAGTTAAGCAATTTGAACTGCTGCCCCAGCATCTTGGCTGCTAGCATTTAATTTGAGATAAAAACACATGCGTAAACATCCTGTTAACTGATGTAGACTTAAAACTTCACCACCACCACAACAAAAAAGAACCATTGCAATTTCAATGAGTGGGCTGCTTGTTAATTCCAGACAAAAATAGGGGTTTTTTTGTTTTGTTTATTGTGGTAAATATCTTGCGGTATTTCCCCCCCCCCCCCCAAGTACTTCAAAGTCATGGTGTAGGGATTTTTTTTTTTCAAGCCAGCAAGACTAAAAAACAAGGCTATAATTTCAATGTCATTTCAAGGTGATTCCCTAATTGTTGTGACTGTCCTGTGCCAGTAGAGGTGACTCTAATTCCCCATATCATAATCCAAAAGGATTTTAAATGGCAGAGCTGGGAAATTCCTCTTTCTATATCTATAAAGACTGTTTTCATTTAGAGTGGACAGAACAAGGGCAACAGATGGATCAGTGGTCTGATTGAACCTATATGCATAAGAAGAGCACTGCTGGACCAGACGAAAGGGCAGTGATCTGGTCTCGCAGCTCCCTGTAACTGCCAATCAGCAGGCATCTTTGAAGGTGCATCTTCAAAGGATGTTGCTGTAGCTGATGACCGTGGGTGCAGTAACCTCCTTTGAACTTTGATAACTGACCATCACAAGACATTATCCTGTCAAAGTTGGCCTGTAGGGGATGAGGATTTGTTTCACTGACCAGATGCAGTTCCTTCTTGCTTGCATAGTACCTTCCACTACATATGAGGCAGCAGGCTGGTTTAGGAATGTGCAAGACAGGCCACTTGGTATACACAACTCCGTCCTCCAACAGAGGGGAATGGCCAGGAGAGCTTAAGATCATCTTGCATTAATTGACAATGTTCTTAACAACTTGGGTCCATGAAAGCTCAAGGGCCACCCAATAATGTAGTGCCAAATTCAGAAGTACAGAACAATAACTTCACATTTCACAGAGCCAAGCCCCTCACAGCCACATTCATTTTAAGATTCTACACTAATCTTATCATTATACAATAATAGTATTAAGGGATCCATTGCAATGATCAGTGCAGATCTCAATGTGCTGCCTTTCAGTTGGATCTACCATTTTCTGCGCACGCACATGGGCAAATTATTTGGAGTGCTCCATAATCTTCTTTCAGAGTGACTTCAGTTGTGTTTTCCATGAAGTATTGGGGGGGGGGGGGACTTGAATAAAATACTGGGGGGGGGGCAGGGCTCCCTGCCCTGCATAATCATTCACAAGACACAGAAAACACACACCATTTGAATGGTAATGTCAATCAGTTTGGTGTTTGTGTGGCCCCTCAAATATTTTATTGGGGGACTGAAGGGACCTCAGTTCCTAGAACTTGGCTCCTATGGTGAAGTTTCATTGCACATAGCAGAACTTGCACACCATTCTCTTGAAACTGAAACTCCTTGTGTTTTCTGTGCTCCTAAATGCTTGCCTTTGGAGCATGCAGCCATGGGAAAAAACTCCCCCTTCATGCCGATTGGGAGCTTTAGGATGTGGGAGGCAAGGATCCTGCTGCAGAAACAGTAATGAGTCTTTGACCAACCCACTATCCCTGAGCACCACACCACTGGGACTGCCTATTTTCTTATATCCCTGCCTAATCATTGTCAGTGATCCTCCATGGATTGTATCCACCTAGAGCCATGTGTTCAGTACAGTGTGTAGACAGGCCCTCTCCCTGTTGAACATTTGGCTCCTACTGACGACTACTTCTTCTTTTATTTTAATGTTGTATTTTAATTTTGTTTTTAAGTTGTAATCATTCAACTTGTTTTTATTATTGCTTGTAAGCCGCTCTGAGCCCGGCCTTGCCTGGGGAGGGCAGGTTATAAATAAAAATTCTTCTTCTTCTTCTTCTTCTTCTTCTTCTTCTTCTTCTTCTTCTTCTTCTTCTTCTTGGCGTTTTAACTGAATTCTAATTTTAAGTTTTACCTCATTTTAAAAATTATTTTCAGTTTATTGAGTATCCTGTATACCACTTTGCGATTTTATTATTTATTAAATTTATATACTGCCCTTCATCGCAAGATCTCAGAGATGATGGTAATTGAACAGAGCGTATGTTGCCTGAATAAACAAAAGGAATTACTTAGTCAGCAAAGGGCTGCCAGCACCACCCCTGGCCTCTACCACTTGCTGCCTGAATCCGTTGCCTATTTTGCCTAACAATACTATGCTTTCTCAGCAGAGTGAATGTCTGAAATGGGCTAGTACAAAGCAGCCTGATGTGTCCATGCGAGCAAGACCACAGATGGTTAAATATTTCAGTTCTGCAATAATTTATCTGGAGAATCTGCTCACCCCCAATTTTGCCCCTGCTAGAAGACACTTGACTCTCTCCTACTCTTGTATAATGTAAATGAATGGAAATGATAGGGATGGTCACAACATTTATACTGCTTTGCTTTTCCAGTTGAACTCTCTTCTCGGTGTCACAATATTGGCACAATCCACTCAAAGTTAAGCACTTTCATTCCCCATGGATCTCCGTGGATGAGTTAAATGCGTGCTTGGCAGAACCACATACTGGCCTGCAGCCAGTATTATTTACCCCGTAACAGAATTAAATTGCAGACATAGTAGAAACCCCTTGAGGGGTACCAACCGTACCATACAGCTGTTTCCTCTGTATTATTTCTGTCTTGAAATGAATTCTGGAATTTTTAGATCTTGCCTTATTTTCCCGCTGAGGCTGTAACAGAGAGAAGCCAGCTTGAATGCTCATTTCCTACAAAATAAAATAAAAATAAGGATGTCATTCAAATGAGGGGGGGGGGGATCCCATTTCAGAGAAGTGGGTATGGAACAATTGCAAGAGAAGACCAGCTACCTTTTAGCAGACTTCTTTGACCATAAAGAGAGCAAAATAGCTTTCATTCCTCACATCACAACAAATGTTGTTATTATTACCCTTTAATTTTGCATGTGTTAATGGAGATCATTTCAGCTTATCATCAAATAAAGTTATCTAGAAATTTCCATTAGCATACTTTATTGCATCTGGCCACCAGACATAATTACTATTTTTATTTCGTGCAATTGCAATGGGCAGGCAGAGGGAGGGGAGAGAACCTAGATTCTGCATTCAGCAGATGCTTGCCTGGAACACAATTTCAAGTTTGCACATGAAAAGATGGCTAAAGTGTGCCATGTGGTGATTGGATAAAAAAAACATCAACAGAAACAAAATCCACCTCTGGGGAAATATTGCATAATTTTGTATTTCCTGTTTGAAAGGCTCACTCACAATGCTGTTGGTCAGCAAGCCGGAGTACAAGTCCATAGGACACACATTACCAAGGTCCACCGCTGATTTCAGCCAGGTAAAATACTCAAGGAAAAGCAGGGCTGGTGGAGCTGGGGTGACCTGGGGAAAGGAAATGTGGACGTAGTTTGGTCAGGGAAGTATTCCATGAGCCAGAGCGAGCGAGTAAGAGAGAGAGCAAGAGAGAGAGGCATGGAGGGATGCATATGCCCCACCCACAGCCTAACATTCCTCACCTAAAGCAAGGCTCATTTCATATTATGAATCATTCCCAAATGGTGGAGCTTATATTCTGTACTTTCTGTACTTTCCCAGTTTGAAAATCCCCCCCCATCATTTATCACAATCAAAGACCAAAGGTCATGGTGGCCTGGAAGAGCTCTTAAGGTCCTAAGTTCAATCCTTTCCATCTCAAGCAGCTGGGCTGAGGAAGTCCTCTGACCTGGGGAACTACTGCCAGTTATAATGGACAACATCGGTCAAGATGGACTAGCAGACTGACCTGACTTGAGGCAGCTTACAATATTTGTAGATCATCTGCCCTGGAGGTTGAGGGATTCTGTGGTTTTTCTAAGCAAAAATGTCATGCTTCCCATGCATGCTTGCCTCTGTCATCATCATGGATCAATCAAGCTACCAATCAAGCTGGGATTTCAAAGCCCTGGCATGTCTCATCAGTTCACATCTGAGGCCTGGACATTCTGCATCAGAGGGTGTGTCCTTTCCTCCACTAGAGTTTCTAGGAGGCTTCAAATGGGTTTCAGACTGCTTCATTGGATTATCTCTGCCTCAGAATAGGGATGAAGAACTTGCCTCCCCCCAGCCCCAATGTTGTTGTTGGACTACAACTTCCATCATACCTGACCAATGCTCATGGTAGTTGGGCTAACGGAAGTTGGAGTCCAATAGCATATAGAGGGTCACATGTTCCTCATCTCTGGTCTGACAAGGTGAGAGTGCCTAAGGCGTGAAGAAGACACAAGTTAACAAAACACAACTGAAGCCAACAAGATGGAAAAATTTAAGTGCTCATGGGGGATGTCAGAAAGTATAGCCATGTTAGAGGAGACTTCCCTAACATGGTGCCATCCAGATGTTTAGGACTATAGTGTAATTGCCCTCATCCCGGTATGGGAAAGTTGTGGAAGAAGTGTTGGTGCAGAGGTGCTTACCTGACCTAGCAAGTGAGTCACCAATGCTCACTGGGAGGGATGAGGTGCTGGCAAGGCTGGCATGATGCAATCACACCGGGCAAGCTAGTCTGAGTTTCTACTGTCCTGCTCTCACTTTCCCCACCCTCTCTCCCTGTCTCCCAGTAGGCAGCAGTGATTCATCTCCTAGGAGGTGAAGTAAGTCCCTATGCCCCACCATGCCTCCTGCTGCAAGCCAGGAATTATTCTGAAGGGGACCAGATTAGGGTAGGCTGTGTTAGAGCTTTTGAAGATTAGACAATTTCCCCTCAGCCCTCCCCTCAAAAAAACTAATTTAGAAAACCATCGTCAATGAGAGAGGTTTTGGCCCTTGGTTCTCCAGCCTTAATAGTACAAGAGAATGCCAGATGAAAAATGTCGATAGAAGGACATCTAGGGGATATTCAAGAAGGAGCTGGAAGTACACCAAGCAACTATTGCCTTGACATCAGAATGGATTAGCACTGCCACTTCTGCTAATTCCAGTTCACTGTATCATACAGCAAGCTGGAAGGCTATTTATGTAATCAATATGTAATGACAGGTAATGGAAGGATGGCTTGAAATTTAAGCAGCTACAGCCAAGCAAGCAGATCTGCCTTGCTGTGAATACTCATCAGGCAGCACACTAGAAAAGAAACAGAAGTTGGGCAAAAGCAATTTTGCAACAGGCAAAAAGAAAAAAAAAGAATTAAGAGTAAATAAAATATCCTCCAGTTTTTATTTTAAGGGAGGAAAGCATTTTCCCAACATGCACAGATCAACCAAAAATTCACTTTTTCCCTGCCCACTGGTCATTGCTCCTCTGGCACGTCCCCCTTCCCATTCTTCTTAGATTGGTAAAATGAATGATCCCAGTAATTCAGGGATCACATGCTGGATGAGGTGACATTATAGTGCTACATAAGCCAATCAGTTTGGGACACATGATTATACCACATCTAAATCAGCTGAAAGGCAGAGAAAGGTCACATCCACACCACACATGTAAAAAATACCGAGAACTGTAATTTGTTAAGGTTGCGAAGAATTGCAGCTTTGTGAAGGGGAACTTCATGAGGAGTTCCCACCATTCTTTGGGGGAAATCATGCACTTGTGGATATGACCCAAGGGAACAATGTAAATGAATGTAAATTTTCCTCTTTACTGTGTGAGCCTAACCAATCAGTATTCATTTAGATGATGTACACACTATGTAGCCAATAAGGTTCTTTTGTGAACACAGAGGGTTGCCTAGACAACCCCGGAATGTGTTCCACCCTTTCTTCATGCTAACCCCACCATGAAGCATCACCCAAAAGCTCTTTTCAAGGCATAGGTGTGGGAGGTTGTTGCAATTCAGCCTTACAATTAAAAGCCTCAGAATCTCAAGAGAAGATCCTGACTCTTTTGCAAGGTTCTAGGTGCTTCCCAGATCTTTTTGCCCTCAAATTAGAACTTTGGGTCTCTCTCATTCATCACTTTACTATCTGCTCAGTACACAGGAGGACAGGCTTCCTCTGGTATCATCAAACCACCACAGAACAAGGTGAGCCTCCATCTTTGTTGGAAGATTCAGAACAGGAAAAAGAATGCATGGAGAACTATATGCTTCATTCAGCACATAGTGAAACTATGGAACTTGCTACTATAGGAAGCAGTGATGCAAGCCAACTTGGATGGATTTAAAAGAGGATTAGACAAATTTGGGGAGGATAAGGCTATCAAAGGCTACTAGTCCCAATGGCTATGTTCTGCCTTCACTGTCTGAGGCACCATGTATCTGAATACCAGATGCTCAGAATCACAGGTGAGCAGAGTGCTGTTGTTGCTTGTGGGCTTCCCATGGGCATTCGGTTGGCCACTGCAGTAGCAGGATGCTAGACTAAATGGGTCATTAGCCTGATCCAGCAGGCATGTCTTACATTCTTGTGCTCTTGTCTTCTTCATCAGCTGCCGTGAGCAAACTTTAAATGAAATCTTCTCCAGGGAAACTCTGGAGTAGCAGAAACTCAGGTAGGCTCAAGAAGAAAGGAAACAGCCTCTACAGTAACCAAGGGCAATGAAAAGAGACCAGGAAAAAAATGGTAAAATGCAAAATCAATACAAATAATTCTGAAAATAAGTATGCTGATCCTGTTATGCACACCCCTGCTCCAAATGCAACTTTTGTATTTGCTGTAGAATTAATGAACACAGTTGATTTATAACATCAATATGTTTGATAATTACATATTTTTATAGTGGGGAAAAAACTACTTGCAGCCAGCAAATACAAGGACACCTTGAGAGAAAGAAAATAAAACTTTTTAAAAAGTTCCATCTTATAAAACTAAACTGAAATGTGCTGGATCAGAGATTATGGTTTCACATGGCAGGATCCAACACCATATGAAATGCCAATGCCTTTCTTACTAGAAGAACAAGGAAGCATTTGAATACTTTAAAAATATGATATTCATGGGTTGCAAACACACTAAAATGCTATATACATTTTCTGTTACCAAAAGCATTCCTCAGAGAAGACCACTTTTGCTTGGAGGTTTAAAATCCTTGAAGAACCATGTCCTTCCTTCAGCCATTTGCTCCAGAAACTGAAATGTGTCTGCAAGTCATTTAGTATTATAAGTATTGTGTATGCAGCTTTTTCTGAACCATACCAGGGCTTCACTTTCTGTGTGTGTGTGTGTGTGTGTGTGTGTTGCTTGAATGTCCAACCAGGATCACCTATTGTGCAGTGGTAGTGATCTCAGATTGCACATGCTGGCCGTTGCAGAATTCTTTCTGCCTGCTCTGATTTCAAACAGAATCTGTTGCTAGTCTTCTCACTCCTGCTGGGCCTGTGTTAGTCCATCAATCACTAGTAGCCCATTTATTTGTGCACAGTGTTAGTATTTCAGAGGCATATATAGGCTATTTAAATTGTTAAGCTGCTGCACCACAGGAGTGCCCATGAGTGGGAAACTCCCCTTTAGTTTTTTAAAGAAGCCATTCTCCTCCCATTAGGAACCACAAGTTCCCCAAATATGGCCTTTGTTCAGCAGTGTTTAACCAGTGCTCCTTAATAATGCTGTTAGGTCTTCTGGGCAATAGGAAATTGAGGATCAAGACTGCATACCTAGGCAGTCATATATCTCCTTTTAAGCAGTCCACCCTATATATGGGCAAGGAAATCAGTGAAACTATTTCATTATATTTCTTCGGGAGAAGGAGAAATTTGCCAACAGTATCTCAAGTGTGGCTCACCGTTTGCAATAATACTAGAGCAACTCTTCTTGCTTGCTTGCTTTTTGCTGACTCTTCTGTACTAGAATGACCATTGGTCAACTCCAGGAGGTCCTTTATTAATGTTACTGAGTCGATGGTGCCCACAAAAAGTCATTACTTGGCACCACCAATGGAGTCCTTTACCTGCCTATGTATCTGACTGGCAAGTGCTATCATCTGATGATTTCATTTAGCAATATATATACTGAGAATAATGTTGACTCTATGCATGTCTGATAAGTGTGTGTTAAATGACTTAGATCACAGAAGGTCTCTTTGTCTGATGTCAATTATGGAAGACTTGCTCTTAGAGCAAGGATTTTTCATAGAAGGAAGGCTGTCTCCAAGGGAGAAAGTTAATTAGCTCTGCATTAGAAGACATCACTTAGCAGATTCTGTAGCTGTTGTGCTGACAGTACAGATACAATAGGAGGGGTGGCAGTGTGTTCAAAGGCAGGGAAAAGAAATAGCATCCATAAAATGAGGCAAGAGGTTATCAGAGCCATGTGAAGTTCCAAACTAATCACTCCAGCAACATTTCAGAGCATTACAGAATTGATTACTAGAAGTAGCTTCGGTAAGAAACCACATTTTCCTGTTACATAACAACTGTGAGATAGCTTGACACTCTCTCTCTCTCTCTCTCTCTCTCTCTCTCTCTCTCTCCATATATAAATATATAAATTTATAATTTATTAAAAAACAGTTTAATGATCTCCAAATCAATAAGTAAATAAACCAACACATGCATAAACAATCTATATAAATCATCATAGTATTTTACCATTATTTCCAACATGGAAAAAGTTGCCTGAATTCCTGTACATTCTTGTACATTATGTAAATACTCAATTTTTCCATCAATGGATTTTGTGTCTGTTGGCTTCCCAAGCTTTCTAACTTAAGATGAGGGACCTATAGCCCTCCAGATATTGCTTGATCATTGGCCACGCTGGTTATGCTGGCTGAGGCGAATGAGAATCGGAGCCCAACACAAATGGAGGGTCACAGGTTCCCCATCCCTGATATACATTGCATCAATAAGTTGCCAGTGATGACGGTCACTGCTGCAAAAGAGGAAGAGAAGTCTAGAACCTGGGATTGAAATATCTACAATCCTCCTGTTGAGATCCCAAGAGATACCATCATCACCACACCTCAGACTAAGTTGGATACCCCACCATCCCATAGCACACGGAGGCAACTGCTTGCCCAAGGTACTACTGTTAAACACATAAAGAGTCCTGATGGCCAAACATGTGTCTAGTTTACCACCCTGTTCTCACAGCAACCTCCAAATGTTTCAGTGAAGCCACCACTAGTACTCTCCCCACTTCTGATTCTCAGCAAGTGGTATTCAGAGGCATAGTTAGCAGCCACCAATTGCCTTAATCACCATGAATTTGTGTAATCCCCTTTTGTGTAATCTTTGGTAGCCATTTCTGCTTCTGTGTGGGATCAATATTTTAACTATGAAGTACTTCATTTTGTCTGTACTAGAACTTCCAACCTGCAGCATCATTGGCCAACCCTGAGTATTATAATCACAGAGGAAGAAAAAACTTATTCCTTCCCACTTTCTCTGTTGGTAGTGGTCATGTGGCAAAGCCTGGGTTTTTCAGTTTATTTTTTAAAAAAATCTGCCTATGTCTTTTTAATGTTGCATGTGGCCAATGAATAGGGTTAGATACCTGCATCAGACCTTCACACTAAACTCATGAAGGCCTGAGATGAGCTTTCACATATGAAGCATTGGGGGAGGATTGGGTTGTTCAGATGTAGGCCGTTGCCCTTCTGCATATTGAAAAAGGCATTACATTCAATGATATAATCAGAACAGACACACTGAAATTAATGAAGTGAAGTCCACTCATTTCAAAGGATCTACTGTGACTATGACTAACATTGACTATCACCCATTCTTTTTATACAACTTTAGGGAAACAAAACAACATTGACAAGAAGATAGTTATACATCTCCATATATCATGCATGTTTCCTCCTAAGGTCCCATTCACACCATGCATTTCAAGAAACTTTGTGGTGTCATGGCTCCCCACAAAGAATTCTGGCAGCTGTAGTCAGTTACAGGTGTGGAGAGTTATTAGAATAACCTTATTTCCCTCCCAGACCCAAAATTCTTAGTGTGGTCTAACTATCCCTCTTCACAAATAACTCTTACTATGTGACATTTGTTTATTTCCAGGTCAACATTTTGTTAGGCAACTCAGATGTTTGTATAGCAGAAAGATGAGATATAAATATTTAAAGATATAACTAAAGATGGTTCAAGCCTGCCTGGAGGAGAAAATGTCCGCCAACAGAAAGAGACATAAATCTAAGCAAGAAGATTGAAGAAATCTTTGTGCTCTTCATTATCTCATGTTGTTGGCATCCATCTGTCTTGAAAGAGAATGGAGTGTGCAAAGTCAAACCACTGGAGAATCACAGTACCTGCTGTGGCTGCAAAGACCCGTAACTTGTAACAACTATCTTCCACATTGTTTTTGCTGCATTAGCAGCACTGAAGTGACCTCTCCAATGCAACGCTTTTCATTACCTATAGATATGTAAGAAATAGGAAGATGTTATTTTTAGTCTGGCCATTGCTGTTAAACTGTAAGGAAAGACAAGGAAGTATTAGTCAAATGAGAACGTGTTGCCCATTTTAATTCTGAGTGTTGGCAAGGTGGATAGTTTAGTGAGATGGAATGCAGGATAAAAATAAAACTGGGATCAAAGGGGATTCAAGTCTTGAAATATCAGTAGCAGCTGTTGCAAACCTGGCACCTTCTAAATGTTTTGCACTACAACTCTCATCAGCTCCAGCCAGCGTAATTGTGTTGGATGAAGTTGTAATCCATAACATAAACAGAACACCAAACTGGTGAGGTCCAGTTAATAGTATGGATGGGTGCTTACTATAGAGTCATATGTTCCATCTCTAAATAAAGAGGTGGAATTAAGCTGCTGTTGCTCTTGTTGTCTTTGCTTGTTTGCTTAGAGCAGGAGCTAATGCTCTCCAAAAATTGCTTCACTCCAACTTCCATCAGCACCAATACATCATGACCAATGTTGGAGTACAAAAACATCTGGTGGGCACCACATTGTCTCCCCAGTTTTAGAGTCATGATAGTCTGTTAAATGTGCTCCATAAGAGCATCAGACTTGTCTTGGTGGATCAAAGCATGAGCCATCTGGTCCAGCCTCCTGTTGCCAATAACAACTATTCATATGCTCACAGACACTGTTGTTTCTGTTGTTTGTTGTTGTTTTCAAATAACTAGAACGCAAATAGGGGAAGTTGTACCCACATGTGTACAAGAGGACACCTGTGTTTCAGATCAAAGAGGATGATTCTGAAGATGCATCTAGATTTTTGAGCATAATGTGGTATAAAAAGCAACAAATACATGATGCCTACATCCAAGGACAGGTTCATGTGTTAATCTTGCAGTAAATCTCTTCCCACAACAAAATCCCATGCATTCCAACCACTTTTATTTTATAGACACAGTCTCTGTTTTCTAATCCCTCTTCCTCAGTAAATCAATATTATTTTGTGGGGTGGGGCTTTGGGAGTTGCTCTCCTCCTATGCTTTCTAAAATAACTCTTTAATGAACACATGCATTTAACAAGTAAATTATTTTAACCTGCTAGGTTCAGGTTTTGAATGGCCAAGCCCCTTATTTTACTTTCTGAATCCATCTGTGCTGTGTTTTTTGTTGTTGCTTTGTCCTTGTCCTTGTATTGGTTTGAGAACTTTTGTTTTAAAATGGTTGTTTTGAAGTGGTGGTTGTCTCTGGCAGAGGGCTTTCCCACTGTAGAGGTCATAGATTGCACTTGGGGCCTTCTGCATGCAAAGCAGATGCTCTTCCTTGGTGGTATGGCCCCTTCCTTTTGGAAGGTCCCATCAAATCATGGTGGTAGGCTTCATGAAAGCACTGATTGTATGAGAGCCGCCATATTATTATTATGATTATTTATTAAATTTGTGTACCACCGTTCATCTAAAGTTCTCATGGTGGAACACAAAACAAGAGCACACCTTTCAAAACGTTTCCCTTTCTTCCTCAAAACTGTGCTGTTCCTTTTTTATATTTCCCCCTTCCACTCCCTGCCCTCTCTTTTACAAGGGGGGTTGTGCCATTCCATGAACCCCTACACCACTGGCCGGCTTGTTGTTTCCCCTTCTCTGACAGTTGCCCAAGCAAACAGTGTGTTTTCTTAAATTGCGCTCTGACATTAGACTCCCCTGCCAGCTGTTCTAGTTGTTTCCTTCTCCTGATAGCTGTTGACAGTGGCTATAAAAAGCATAATATATTCTTTTTCAAAACTCGACTCGAACATCAGGCTCCCACGACAGCTGGGCTAGTCATTCTCCTGTCCTAATTGCAGTGTGTTTAAGGGAAGGAGGGAAATTCGCTTTTGTTCAGCCTTGCAGTTTTAGCTCCACTATCATCTGATCCTGCGTTTCCCTTTATGGTTTTTCTTTAACGCCACAGCGTTTCCTTCAAAGCCACTAACGAAGGAGGCAGACAAATAATTGCATCACCTGCCTCTTGTTAAAGGGACAGGGCAAGGAATAGCAATAAATACAATACAGTACAGAGAAATTGGAGAGGAGTTGTGGGTTGTTGTTTTTTTACCCCTTTCTTGTGTGATTTTTTTCTTCCTTCTTCCACGTGAGGAAAAGGAGAGAGATTAGTGTCTATTTCTGAAAGTCCATCTTGCCCAACATTGTTTTCACTGACTGGCAGCTGCCCTCCAAGGTTTTTAGGCAGGGGCCATTCTCAGCTCTACCTGGACATGCCAGGAATCGAACTTGGGACTTTATCCATTACAAGCAGATGCTCAGCCACAGAGCTATAGCCCAGTACATCTGATTGGAACATCGGAAACTGCCTTACATTGAGTCATGTTTTTGGTCTATTTAGACAGTGTTGTCTAATCTGATTTGGCAGTGGCTCTCAAAGATTTTGTACTATCATCTCTCCCAGACAGGAATGAGAGTAACTCAGTCAGTAGAGCATGAGACTCTAAATCTCAGGGTCGTGGGTTCAAGCCCCATGTTGGGCAAAATATTCCTGCATTGCAGGGAGTTGGACTAGATGATCACTGTAGTCCCTTCCAACTCTACAATTCTTTGATTCTATAACTGCAGATCTCACAGACTGGACCTAGGACCTTCTGCATGCAGTGCAGCTATGGCCCTTCCTCATGTTTCATGATTTTGGTAGCAGGAGAAAAAATGGGGGGGGGGTAAACAGCACTGGAGTAGGCTGAGTCCAAAGCCCAGTTGGGGATGCCCATCATCTCTCCCCAGTCATCAGATTGACTATTTGATGAGCAGAGAACAGACAATATAACCCAATTCTTCAGCTAGAGAGGGAAGGATGTGCCATTTTCAATTCTCTCTTTTCCTCATTTTTCCAATCTTAAATTCAGCTCTTCACATTTTTTCCAGCAATTTGCTTTGTTATTATTTTAAATATTCATGAACATTCATAAGAATTTTACTGCAAATTGTAACCTGTGCACACCTTTTTGTACATTGTTTTGCCTAATGCACGCATTTCTGTTTTTTTTTTATAATAATTTTTATTAAGGTTTTCCAAATTAGAACAAATCAAAACAAATTAAATCCAATCTATTGCCAATAACTAGGACTTCCCCTCCCTACCCCCTCTTGTGTTCCAAATCTTCCAAATAAGCAATTAAATTCAACAAATTCTTATCCCCAAATTACACTCTTCATCAATAACCCAATTTATCCAAATTCCCATCCCCTAAGATCGATCTATACCCTTCAACGAGTTTCCCCCTTTCAAACATAGTACAGATGGAAATAAGATAAATATAAATAGTAATTTTACAGCCTTTGGATTCCAAATTTTCCCTCCCCTCTTTCCCCTTTGCGTTTCACCTATCCCTCCACTTCTAATATCTTCCTGGAGTTCCCACATTACACTATGTCCCTCAGGTTCTTTGCCAGTCTTTAATTACGGATGTCCAATCGTAGAAGGAGTCTATCCAATAAGGGCCCATTTCTTCTATCCAGGTTTTTATATCCAGGAGTAAAAACTCCAATTTTGTATCCATAAGCTTGTCAAACCTGAATATCCCAAATGTTCCCCCAGTTCTGTCCAGTTCTTGTTGTTTCCTTGTTCTTATCAATCATTCTCCTCCTTTTTATTTCTCTGTTCTCCCACAGAAATGTTCTTTTTCCAAAAGTTTCTAGTGTCTCTGCAGAGGTTTGTTATTCTTGAAGCAAAGCATTACATCATGTTCCTTTCATTTTCCAACAAATAGTTCCATTGTTTCCTGTAGTGTGTAGACCTCTGTAGACAAAATAGTGTTCCATTCCTGCAGTTTCCCAGGAGATTGAAAGTTCCATTCAACTGTTCACATTTCCTGTGAAAAACACATGCAATGTCCCTCGGCTCCTCTAGGTGGATTGCAATAACAAAGTTCCCTTCCAGAATCACATCCACCAGACCAAGTAGCTTGTTGACCGATATTTAAAACAGTTTGTATTCAATTTGTAACAAATATAACCGGCAAAGTCCTTATAACAAAGTCTCTATTTTAATCTTCCTTTTTGACAGCTCTTTGACAGCTGTCAAAACCTCCATCACTTTTCTCCAGGCAGTTTCACGAATCGCTCCAGGGATTCCGGGGGGGTTGCTTTTTTTTTTAAACAATTCCACTTTTCTCCTCCAGCTCGATCTTATAATTTTCCCTCGCGAAGTTGCTGATTCGGCAAGATAAGGTTACACTCGATCTTAGTTGTCCAGTCCTTTGTTTTGGCTCTTCTACAATTTAGGGGTAGGCTGACTTCCTTTTTTCCACCTCCCCCGTTCGCTCCGAATTTTAAAAATTTATCCCCCTTTTTTTTAGTCCATATTCCAATTACTCACGGGTTCTTCTTTAGAGCCGAATTTTCAATGGAAGAAGTCAGCGCTCTCCGCCGGATGGCATGCGGCTGCGCTCGGCAGGGATAGCAGAGAACTCAAAGCACCACACTTCTCCCCGGCACCCGATCCGTAGCCTTTAAAAAGGCTCCTTCACGAGTCGGGAGGGCGCTAACGGTGCCAGCCGAGTCTCCATGTCCACGGCCTCAATCTGGCCGTGGTTTTTAAGGGTCCCCGCATCGCCGGTGCGGTAGGACCCAGCCCCCGCCATTCGGCGATGGCGCCGACCCGGAAGTCCGCACACATTTCTGCAAGCAATTTCTCCTAATACAATAATGCACATTTGGAAGTTATTTACATTAATATATTCATCTCTATCCACTGTTCCCTAATAGATGAATATTTTTGCAGACAGTGGCTAGAGATCCGCGTCACAAAATACAGATAAGTGCAAATTTCAAGTGATGCTTGTGTTCCAGTTATCCTATTGTTTCAGAAAATGCATATTTGAGAGATTTGAGAACAGAATCAAATTCTCACCCAACCCTATGTTGATCAGCTGCGGAGGCGGGCTGTGTGCCTGTGTGTGCCCTGAGTATGTCTATGGGCAGATTTGCACCATGCATTTAAAGCAGCATTATACCATTTTAAGCAGTCATGGCTTCCACTGCAGAATTCTGGGAGATGTAGTTTAATAAGGGTGCTGAGAGATGTTGGAAGAAGGGATTTCTGGTATCCGATTCCTCAAAGAAAAAGGTTGGCTGGGTTTGAAAAGGTTGGTTGCCTAATCCAAAAATCCAGGGGAAAAAAGAAAGAAGAGAAAGCTACATGAGTTGCCTCTGCTATCCCACAATGACTTGTGCTGAAAACAGATATCTGAAGGATGCTGCCTTTGGAAAGTGTGTTCTAGTCAACAATTTCTGTTCTGGGAGGACAAACATAGTCACATTCTGCCCCGAAGCCATGTGTGCCACATCCCTTAAAGTGAAATCACACTAAATGGCTACTTAAAACACACACAGCTGTATTGCACAATGCCAGGAAAACCACTTGGGCAGCTTCAACTGGGATATGGGTTCTAAGTCTAAGAAACAATTAAAGAAATAAACTGCTCCAAAATTCAGCTGGCAGGGTCATTCTCCTTGGGATGGCAAATGGATATGTTGTGGTGCCTCACATATCACACAGCAGAGGACTGAGTTTCTAAAATAAGGCTCTGTAATTAATCTAATGTTTTTTCCTCTCTCTCTCCTGCTCCCAAAGAAGGGGGATGATATTATGATGGTGCTTTTTGCATTCTGAATGGAAAAGAAAATGTGTGTACAGAACAGACCAAGAAAGATAATCCCCTGGAACATGAATGTGGAGCAGCAGTTACAAAGTCATTATGTAGTCCCCATTGCCTCAATCACTCCTAAGATATAAAGGGACTATGAAAAATGTGCAGGCTTCTTCAGCCCCACCAGGGGACTGGGATGCACTTAAAAAGAATTGCAGATGCAGGCTTGGGACTTTCCTTGCACTGCTCTGAATATATTTAGAGGAGGAGGAGGAGGTGTTGGTGGGTGTGGGGTGGGAGGGAGGTGGGAAGCTGCAAAAAAAGTGCTGCCTCACCAGCCTGGAGATTGCCGTAGCAACCACTGAGGCTCAGCGCAAATAAGTGCTGAAATGGGGCTTCTTCTCATTCTGGGGAGGATTAGATTATGCAGCTGAAAAATATTGCAAGATTAAAAGTAATTGCTTCCCATCTATTTTTTTACGCAGCTTGCAGAGTTGAGCGGCCACTAACATTTAATGGGCAACTATTATTGATTCCACATTTGTAGAGGTGTGAGTGTGTGTGAGAGAGACAGACAGACAGAGATGTCAGTAGATATGGAAGGATCATTGGACCAGATTCTCTCATTTTCCTCTTCTTTTCCTGACTATTACACCCCCTCTATTTTTATTTTTATTTATATTTCATTCAGTGAGTTCAGAGTGACATAGCTGCTTCTTCCCTCTATTATCCTCTCAACAACCTTGTGAGGTAGCTTCTGGCTAAAAGGCAGTGACTGGGCTGAAGGCTACCCAGTGAGCTTCGTGGCTGAGTGGAGATTTGGACCCTGGTCTCAAAGGATCTAGTCAAATACAGGTCACTACACCACACTCATGATGGCCTCATGTGCCTTCAGACCTGGACCAGTTCAAGCAGCTCTTGGGATGGTCAATGGTCTCCTTGCTGTGGAAAGCAGCTCAGTACCAGAGGTCCAATGATGCCAACCCCTGATGCCTACCTGGAGTGTGGGGTGGGGGTGGCGAATCAAGTATAAGACATCCAGCCATGCAATTTAGCTTACTTTATACATATGCATTACATTTATATCCCACCATTCCTCCAAGGAGTTCAAGGTGGCATCTATTATTTCCTCCCTCTCTGCTTTTATCTTCAGTCACAAATCCTCACAAGGATAAGTAGATAAATTCAATTTTCAGATTTTCAGAAAATTCTGTCCCTAGTTGGATCAGCTTAGCCTAGCAGGTTTGCTGGAGAAAAGGAACTTAACATAACAGAAATAAAGGGGCATGTACCAATGATTTGTCACCATAAAAAAAGTCAGATTCTTCTGAAAGGGGGCATATTGTTCTCCCCCGGTCCAGGCTCAAGGTGATGCCTTCAGGTGGTATTTTTGTGTGAAAGGGGCAATTGTTTGGTACTGTGAGAACTGAGTCTGGAAGAGACAGAGGCCCGACTTTCTCTTTGTGAGAATCCAAAGCTAGAGCATAATAATAATAATAATAGTAATAGTAATAATAATAATAATAATAATTTATTATTTATACCCCGCCCATCTGGCTGAGTTTCCCCAGCCACTCTGGGCGGCTCCCAATCAGTGTTAAAAACAGTACAACATTACATATTAAAAACTTCCCTGAACAGGGCTGCCTTAAGATGTCTTCTGAATGTCAGGTAATTTGACCTCTGATGGGAGGGCGTTCCACAGGGCGGGCGCCACTACCGAGAAGGCCCTCTGTCTGGTTCCCTGTAGCCTCACTTCTCACAATGAGGGAACCGCCAGAATGCCCTCGCGCTGGATCTCAGTGTCCCGGCTGAACAATGGGGGTGGAGACGCTCCTTCAGGTATACAGGACCGAGGCCGTTTAGGGCTTTAAAGGTCAGCACCAACACTTTGAATCGTGCTCAGAAACGTACTGGGAGCCAATGCAGATCTCTCAGAACCAGTGTTATGTGGTCCCAGCAGCCACTCCCAGTCACCAGTCTAGCTGCCGCATTCTGGATTAATTGCAGTTTCCGGGTCACCTTCAAAGGTAGCCCCACATAGAGCGCGTTGCAGTAGTCCAAGCGTGAGATAACTAGAGCATGCACCACTCTGGCGAGACAGTCCGCGGGTAGGTAGGGTCTTAGCCTGCGTACCAGGTGGAGCTGGTAGACAGCTGCCCTGGACACAGAGTTAACCTGCACCTCCATGGACAGCTGTGAGTCCAAAATGACTCCCAGGCTGCGCACCTGGTCCTTCAGGGGCACAGTTACCCCATTCAGGACCAGGGAATAATAATATCTTTATTGTCATTGCCCCCTCTCGGGGACAACAAAATTACTTTCGTTGCATTAGAAAGAGTTGCATTAGAAAGCTGCTGAAGAGCAATGTCCGTGGGCTTGATGTTGTGAACCCCATGTTATGCTCAGCCTATATAGGAACGTGTAAACAAAACTTTCTTTCACTGAAACAAGACAAGTCTCCAGTGACTATTCTGGAAGGAAACTGACCCAGGGTGCACACTAGAACTCCTAAAATATCTCACCGTTCAGAGATTGGGATGCACATGACAGTAAAACTGCATCAATATCATTTTTGTGTGGTGTTTCACCAGTTTGCACAATGGCCCATATACGGTGTATGGATGAAAAAATATTGATACAGAAGCAGTGTAACAACATTGCACGCATACAGGGTTGAATCCAATGCTAGTTCTCCTCAAAGTGGACCCAACTGGGGTGGGGAAGGACATGACTAATTTAGATCCATTCATTTCCATGAGTCTACTCTGAGCAAAACCAAGTTGGATATAGCAGGTAATGAAGGGGAAAGTGAAGTGCCTGATGTGAAAATGTTGGTGCCATATTGATTGCCTTGTGCAAAAATTGGGATTGTTGTTGTTGGTATTAAATGGATTATTGATTTGTTCAGTTCTGCTTCTGAAACAAACACCATGTCATTTGGGTCTGAAACATTCAGGAAGAAACTGGGATGATGAGAATTGTCGAAACATCCTTAATTGTGCATAATACACCATGGGTGCATTCAGACATGGGAAAATTGTGTTAGTTTCCCTTATAATGCTTGCACTTCTGTCTCAGAACATACCTTTCACACTGAAATACTTGTTGTATTATGGCACTGTGGCTTTTTGACCAATATACTGCTATGCAAGGCTAAAAGTGCTTCACCCCATTGGGTTTGGTGTGATGCAACAAAGGATATCACTGAAAAATGTTGCTACTCTCCCATGCTTTCCACAAGTGTGCTTCAAAACCTCCATGATTTCCCCCATAAAGGAAAGAACTGCATGTCGGTATACATATTGGCATGTTGGAAGGGGAATTATTGGGTGTTTTTTATTATTATTTTGATAATGTACTTTGTGGTTTTATATTCTGATTTTATCCTGTGAACCACCCTAAGACCTGCAGGTATAGGGCAGTATATAAATTCTAATTCTAATAATAATAATAACAATACCACACAAATTTTTGTCGCTTTACTCCTGTGATTCTCTGGGTTAAGTGGGTTGCAAATGGATTTTTTTTCTGGAATCAAACATGAAAATAAGCACTAAGGTTACGCTGTATTCCATTAGTTTCCCACAAGTGGTTTTTACATAATGTGAAAGCTCAAATGTAATGCAGAAATTAACGTTTAGAGAAACTTCGGGAAAATGGAACATACTATGATTTGAATGCAACCTGTGATACACTTTTGCACTGCCACCCAGAAATAGGTTGCACATAGTGCTTGGCAAGTGACATAATGTTCAATGTTGAAAAAAAGCAACTGTTTTCCCTTCACCATTAGTTTTAGAAGATTATTAATGTGCCTGGTTTGACTTTTGAAACAAAGTCCATGCCACTTGGAACTGAAAAATTCATGGAGACATTAGCAAGAAGAGGATTTAGAAACATCCTTAATAGTGTATAATACATTTGCTGGCACATATTTGATGGTCTCACTTACATAACCACCCACCAATGGCTTACGTATAGTGGTTTGCAAATGCCACAATGTTCAATGATGTGGGGGGGGACCCAATTGTATCTCCCCCACTAATAGTTTACCTCTGTTTTCTATTCCTCAGTTCTGGGATCTCAGGAAATGTGGCAGCATTGCCATTATCCAAGGCTGTGAGTGGTGAGGACAGCTATAAATGAGGTGGTTGTTGATGTTTTTTTACTCCTTCTACTCATAGTGCATGTTAGCAAAATCCAATTCTATTCATTATTGCACTCTGGTTTTCTCTCAGCTTGGATTAAGGCTAAGACCCAACAAGTTTGCTATCCTAAATTGTAGTTGCCCGGAGAAACATTTGTGATCATCAGCCATCTCCTTCAAGTTTCTCACAAAATGAGTCAGCAGAGCCTAGTCATCTCTGAACCAAGTGTCTGAGCATGATAAAGAAAGGGGGGGGGCACACACACCAACAAACCAATAAAATGCAATAAAATATGTCCCCTCTGTGTTCACATACAAAGTGAACATCCAAATTCAGGTACTTTGTCCAGCACAGGGGTGGGGAACATAAGTCCTGGAACTTAATGTGACCCTTTGGACCTCTCTGATCCTCAAAACTTTCCACAAGGTAGACATACACCCCCCCCCCCCCCGCTGGCCACATTTCTCAGCAACACAAGTGTTTCCTTGAGTGTTTGTGCCTGGCTGGAATGTGTTCTTGAACTCTGGCAATGCCTCTGCCTTGCCTGGATGGAGTATAGAGCTGGGGTGTATGTAAAAGTCAATATTCATTTGTTGCTCTGCAATCCTTTGTCTCTGGACTAACCAACAATTGGCATGTGTCCCCCAGAAGGTTTCTTAGAAGGACTGTGGTATGCAGGCCCCCCCCCCAATCCCTACACTGGGACTAGGATTATTAGGGCACCCCTCCATTTCATGTAAAGAGAGGCTACTGGAGCTCTTCTACGTACCTTTTCCTTTTATGGATATGGATAAACAAAGCAGTAGCAGCAGCAACAACAAAAGACACCAACCCAGTTGTGACATTTTGTCTGAGAAACATTGAAATCCCAAATCAAACAGACATAGGCTCTCATACATGCACACGGACAGCTTCAGTGTGTGTGTTAGAGTGGCAAAACCTTCTGTTTCCACCTCTGCTAGTGGTTGTGGCTATAGAACCATCCAAAAGCTGAATGATTAGCTGCCAATGATGCATTTCTGGTCAGGGGCAGAGGCTGGAGATAGATATGCGATATATAATTTTTTAAAATCACATAGACACCATCAGTTTGATGTAACAGTCGCTGTGTGATGATAAGAGGAAGGCAAAAATAGAAAAAGAAAGAAAGTAGCTAGGATTTGAGGCAACAATAACTGGCTTCTCCACTCGTAGCAGACGATAAGAAAGATTTCTATCTAAAGTTCACTGCCCGTCAGTGTAGACAGCACTGGGCTAGATGGACAAATGAGCGTAAGGCAGCTTTCCGTGTGTTTTGTGTGGTGGATGGGCAATATATTGGTCCCTTCTTTGTCTTATTCATACTTGGAAAGAGCTAGGCCATTGCTTCCCAAAATTTGAGGAAGCCTCCAAGGACAAAGTTGGAGAACCCCTCATCTGTGGTGCTCATCTTAAGTTGGTATATTTATACCTATGTACAAATGCTTCATAAATTTTGCCAACTATATGGTTCAACTCAGCCTCGCCTGGCTGGGTGATTTATCTCTGGTCACTTAATCCTCCTTCTCCTCATTCCCCTGTACCTGTAAAAACCATTGGTGCGACAGCATTTGACGCAACTTACAAAGCACAAGGGAGTAAAATGTCACCGTCCTTTGTGCTTCTGTGCATCCAAGATAAGGTGAGCAGAACTATACATCGATTAACGTGCTGCTCTTTTCCAGAACAGCTGTTTCCACACCACGCTTAAGGAAACACAAGTTGGGGAAAACTGTGTTTATGAGAGGTGTGAAGTTTGAAAAGATCAGAGATAATATGTCAGGAATAAGACCTGCCATCCCTGAAGCTATTTTGATATTTTGCCTTGAGGGGGAGAGAGAGAGATGATAGATGATGATAGATGATGATAGATGATAGATAGATAGATAGATAGATAGATAGATAGATAGATAGATATAGATAGATAGATATAGATAGATATAGATAGATGATAGATAGATAGATAGATGATAGATTAGATAGATATAGATAGATAGATTAGATAGATAGATATAGATAGATAGATAGATAGATAGATGATAGATATAGATAGATAGATAGATAGATAGATAGATAGATAGATAGATGATAGATAGATAGATAGATGATAGATAGATAGATGATAGATAGATAGATAGATAGATAGATGATAGATAGATAGATAGATGATAGATAGATAGATGATAGATAGATAGATAGATAGATAGATAGATAGATAGATGATAGATAGATGATAGATAGATAGATAGATGATAGATTAGATAGATATAGATAGATAGATTAGATAGATAGATATAGATAGATAGATAGATAGATGATAGATATAGATAGATAGATAGATAGATAGATAGATAGATAGATAGATGATAGATAGATAGATAGATGATAGATAGATGATAGATAGATAGATAGATAGATAGATGATAGATAGATAGATAGATGATAGATAGATAGATAGATAGATAGATAGATAGATAGATAGATAGATAGATAGATATAGATAGATAGATAGATGATAGATGTAATTGCCAGACTACTGTTTTTAAATCTTATTTATTTATTTTATTTAGTGTTCTAATTTACTTTTTATTTTATTTTTTACAGATTATAGCATGGATGGCAAGATAGAGACATCATCATCTAACTTTAACAATAAAAAGTCCATAAATCCTAACTTAAACATATAAAAGAATACAAGGCAGTCCATATGTCCAGATGAGTATCTAAACAAGATTGATGATTATAATCAGGCATTCAGATGTAGAAAGGACAGAGAGACCTTCCAACAACTAAATAGATTTGCAATATAAATCTCTTTCCTATCACATGAGCATGTGGGGCACATTTTTTGTTGTCTGTTAGTTAGCCCCCACACCACAACGATATAATTTAAGAGTTTGTGAACATCTGCAAAACAAAGTTACAATGAACAAAAAAATTCTGACCAGAAAGGCAACAACACAGGACATACCCCCAAATCATATCCTTCAAAGAGGCACTTGCAGCATTACTTACATCACCAGCTTTGAAGTCCCTTCTACTGTACAATTATATGATTTTATGAGTTATCTAAACCACCCAGGTCCTTCCTATACAGACACTGTGGAGTCCAACATACCTGGAGCAATATTTTTTGCTGAATCAATCTCAATTTTGAATATAAAGAGATGCTACATATAGATGCGAAGACAGGAGTGCCTGGCGTGCTCTGGTCCATGGGGTCACGAAGAGTCGGACACGACTAAATGACTAAACAACAACAACAACATCAACAACATATAGATTCTAATGCAACTTGCTTCTGAGCTGAATGAAATGTCTTCCGTATTCCAGTAACGCAGAGAAGGACTTACGATGCAGTTTTCCCCATTTTGTGAAACAGAAGTTCCATCAAGATACTGCATGCACCCATGATCTTGTACTTTCTGGAAACAGCTGAATATGTTTTTTGTTCTGACAGGCTTTCCACTTGTTAGGGATTTAAATTTTTTATATATATTTGTTGTTTTAGTATTTTTAAGTGCTTTTAATTATTGTATAAGTAAATCGCTTTAAGATAGTGGTTTAGAAAATGATAAATATATTACTGGTAGTAGTAGTACCAGTGGTAACAACAACAACTACATCTACAACTACAACTATTACAATAATTTAATTCACCTCTTAGGTCCTGAACACTCATTGTGTGACCAGGCCATGACAGCCCCAGCCCCCAGGGATCATAGGAAAGGAATAATGATTCTGACAACGTGTTATGGATTAAATTAGGCCACAACTTTATTAAACTTCCAAATGTAGGAAGACCTTGGCTTAGGCCTTGGACATGTATCCCTCCCAGCCCCCCAGCCAGGGGAACTGGGGCACATTAGGGCAAATGGGATATAGGGGTGCACTGTAAGACATATGTGTATGCAGGCAGCCCAGCCCATATCCCTGCACACAGGGTAGTTCACTGACAGCCTTTTGATCTATGGCCAGTGACACCCATATATATATAACCCCTTTTAAGAGGGGACCCTGGAATCAACGCCGCATGGGGGTGAGTCACCACTTCACACACACCCCGTTATAGGGAAGAAAAGACTAAAGGATTCCACCTTTAGGATTCCATAGCCGTAAAAGTTGTGATGAATTGCTACGGGGAAGACAAAACCTGCCAATGCAGAAAAATTTCTTCCTGGTTCTTCAACAGCAACGAGTCAATGACCGCAGCAGCACCTGCTAAACAGGAAGAAAAGTTAACCTGAAAACACAAAAACATTAAACTAAGGGAGGAGAGGGTGGGTGAATCTCCTGAGCCAACTGCCTGGCTACTGTCAGCTCCACCTCCTATATATAAATGGGACTGGCTCCACCTCCCAGCAGGGTAACTTGACTATTGACGCTGGGCATGAACCTCCAAATAATAACACTGAGAGGCAGGCAGGTCCCTGTTTGCCATTAAGTTCCCTGGGAACTGTAGCACTGCGGGCGATCCCGCAAAGGGCACCCAAAATGTAAAGTGTGAGTGCTCATTGTACAAGCTTACTTTTCTTCAAAGATTCAATTATTCTCTCCAGCAAGGTTTTCATATGACTTACATTTCCAGCCATTTCCCCAGATCATAGGATCTTCTGAATAGCTTACTGAACAGTATGGTTCACCTTATAAAGTGAGAGTGAGCTCAGGTCCATGGCCAGGATTCAAAGATGCAACAGAATGTGTGGATTTCCCCCTCCTTATAGCACCAACCCAGCCTCAACCACCAAAAGTCACACATGAAGATGAGGAACCCTCCAATGGGCTGTCCAATACATGTCCAGCTAGGAGCACAAATTAGGAAAATCCCATGTATGTATGTATGCATGAATGCAATCTTGTCCCATTGTGTTATTCCCACCCACAAGAGGTGAACTGGAGGGGAAGCTGTTTTGGTTGCCGTTTGGGTGGAGGGGGTGAGTTTTTGGCAGCTTTGAGGGTACAGCAGCGCCTGTGAAGCTCTGGTCACTTTCACTGCCATGCAAGTGCATGCATTCAAGTGCTCTTCTTAGAGGCTTTCAGGAAACTAAGAATGGTGCTGAGAGTGTCCAGAGCTCCACTCTTATTATATCAGCAAAAATGCCGCCACCAAGGATTCCTGCTTTTAAAAGTGCCTTAGCATGTTTTAAAAGAAGATGGGGGGAAGAAGGAAACTCTCTGCCACAATGGTAAGTCCTTTCTGCTACCTTCTGCTGCCTGTCAATTCGGTGCTTTCTATCCAAAGAGTGTGGTATTTTCATACACTGTACAGTGGATGCTCGGGTTGCAAACGTGATCTATGCGGGATGCACGTTTGGAACCTATAGCATTCACAACCTGCAGCAGCGCGTCTGCGCATGCAATTCAGTGCTTCTGCGCATGTGCGACCACGGGAACCTGGAAGTAGCCCATTCCGGTACTTCCGGGTTTTGGCGCATCTGTAACCTGAAAAAATGCAACCTGAAGCGCCTGTAACCCGAAGTATGACTGTACTTCCCTATTCCCCCAGGGCTTCAGGCCTGCAAATGTTCCTGTAGGGAAGACTACCATTCTCCATTTTGTACACAATATATACCTGTCAACTTCACACACACATACACACACCTTTTTCTCCCTCACTCCCCTTCCTGCTCTGTCTCACTGTTCTGTATAGGCTGTTCCATGGTATATCAGTTTCTCCTTCCATTAGAATCTAATGAAAAACGTGGAGTTCATTCATTTGAATTACAGTTCATTTTCATAATTAGAAGTAATGAAACAAATGAAATTCATTTATTTAGACTAGCATTTAGAGGACAGCAAAATAATTTCATAATACAATAATGTTTTCTTTCAAAAACATCTGCCATTAGGAGCCCACCTGTTAGCACTGAAGCCTATTGGGGGACTGGGGGGGGGGTATATTGTTGAACACTTATTGTGCACTGGAATGAAGGATTTGATTAAAAACCACTGACATTGATTGATAGATTTCCCCAAAACCTTAGCTGAAATGGGATTGCCTATAAAGAATGGGCTTTTCAAAGCAGCTTGTGGTGTTTGTTCGAAAGCAACATTCCCCCCATATAAAAATCACCAATTAAATAAGTGTGTGAATGATGAACATAAAAAATGGCCCTGTTCAATCAGAACAAAAGCCCATCTAATCTAGCATCCTGTTTCACAGAATCACCGTTTAGAAATCTTGTTGGAGGTGAGTCACAAGTTGAGAAGCCATGGGAGAAACTAGTAGCCAGGGTCAATGAACAAACAAAGCAGGATAAAGATGAAAGTTAGAACCTCCACAGTCAGAGGCTGTATAGGGTGGCGCTGTGGCCTAAACCACTGAGCCTCTTGGGTTTGCTGATCAGAAGGTCGGCGGTTTGAATCCCCATGACGGAGTGAGCTCCAGTTGCTCTGTCCCGGCTCCTGCCAATCTAGCAGTTCGAAAGCACGCCAGTGCAAGTAGATAAATAGGTACCACTGTGACAGGAAAGTAAACAGCATTTCTGTGCGCTCTGGTTTCTATCACGGTGCCAGAAACGGCTTAGTCTTGCTGGCCACTTAACCCGGAAACCTGTCTGTGGACAACTGCCAGCTCCCTGGGCCTGAAAGTGAGATGAGTGAGATGAGTGAGATGAGTGGCATAGTCGCCTTTGACTGGATGTAACCGTCCAGGAGTCCTTTACCCTTTTTCTTCTTTTTTGCTTCCAAATACGAGTTGCTGGAAACTGCAGGAGGGAAGAGCATTGCATTCATGTCCAGCTTGTAGGCTTCCCATAGGCCAAAATATCCCAAAGTTGGATTTTCTGTGTCACCTGCAGTAGCCTGCTGACCATTGAGTGGCATCTTTACTCATGAATTTGGTGCAGCTGTGAGACAGGATAGCCATCTGCCCAGACTCTGTATTCAGTACTAGCCCTCCAGGTCTACACTGTACAGCATGTCGCTTTCTCCTTCCCCCTGAAGTTATTCAGGTGTCTTGAGTTATTTAGATGAATATGACGACCTTGTTCCTTTGTCTCCAAAGCTAATAAGGAAGGAAGTTTTGATTCTCTGACTCATGGAGGGAGATAAGAGGCACTCTTGATCTTCAAGCAGCTGCAGAATTTGGCTGTAGATTTCTATAAATATTTCAGTGAGGCATTGATCATTCTTGCCCTTTCCTTTTCTTTCCCTCACATACCTGGCCAGAAAAGAAAAGAAAATTACCTGGAGTGATTTAGTATGTGGTTCTCCACATCCGCATACATTCCTACTGAGAATTTGGGATCCATTTCATTAAATCATTCCTACATTTCATCCTGTATTTTTTTTTTAATAATGCTTTTCATGATCACACAGAAAGTACAGTAAATTTTAAAATCTAATTCTAACATTTAAAACACAAAAGAAAAAGATATTCATTGATACAGACACAAAGGAAGGGGCTTGAATGAAGGAATGAGAACAAAAAATCAGAGGTAGCCTTTATCCCAGAAGTTGCCAAAATGTTGCCTGTGAGTTCTCATTGCCCCCCAAATCCCCTAACAGTTATGGAATGACTAAAGTTGGGAAATGGACTTGCAGATAAAGCAAACATATAATGGGGGGGGGGAAACAATTTATAGCAATGATCAAAACAAATTTATCAAAAGATGGTATACGTTTATAGAGTTCTGACAAAGCAGCAGTCAATATATCTCCTTATATATTTTTTTCACATTAATTTAATATTAAATTCACCTTCCTCCTTCCACCTTCCTTTCTTGCTCCTTTCTTATTAATACATGTTTCTATTCATATTTTCTATTATTTTTTTATATATTTATATTAACATGAATACAAACTATTAATAAAAAGAAAAGACGTGAGACTTTCCCCACCTCTACTGGAGATGCTGGAGATTGATCCTAGGACCTTCTGTATGCAGAACAATTGCTCTGCTACTGAGCTACACCCGTTCTCTCTTGCAGCCTGAGGCAGAGCACCATATGGCACAAAATCCCCAGGACAGGTGCATTGTCAAAAGCCACACAAAACCAGCATGTGTCACTCCCTTCATTTCCTTTTTCAGTCCAGATGGGAACAGTTTTCAAAATCCAAGAACTTCAAAATTATTACCGTCGTAACTCAGGAATGTTTTCAAAGTGCCCCAAGTTTCTAATTCTCTTAACTTTCCGGAAAGGCATTGCCAATCAGTGAAGGCAAAGTGGAACAGGCTGGGTCAGTAGACTGAGTCTGTTTAAGGCTGCATCTAAATCAACACTTTATTCAAAGAGGACTAAAATAAACTCAATTTTGTATTTAGTAACTGCAGTCATTTACAAATGCCTTTCAGTACACAAGCCCATTCTTCAGTGGCTTGCAAGTAATATCAGCATCCAATCAAAAAAATCACAATGATCAACATCAAAAATAAGCAAATAAGGATCTTTCCACAGAACAGCTGGCAGGAGATAGGCATGTTGGGAGGTGATGGACCACCTGGAACAAGTGCTAGGTTTTTTTCTGTATTTCCCACTCCTCTTTTAGAGGAGGACCATAAACCAGCACATTTTCTTCTTACCCAAAATGATATTTGATTCTATGGTTTCAGTGGTGATTTCTGAATTTACCTGGCCAAAACTGGAACCATTTGGACATTTTGCTGGAGTCTGTGCTTCAGGGAGCTTCTGCAACAATGAAAAAGGGTTCTCACATTTCCCTTTCTCATTATGAAGACAGCAAATCACATTGATCAATTGCATTGATTTCCAGCTCCTCTCATCAGTGGAAAGGTAATGTCACATGGCTCAATTATTGGGCTAAATTTAGAAGGCTTTGTATTATATGTGGCTTATGAGCCTCCTAATCATACTACAGATATAAAAGCCAAGGCAGAGCAGGTCACCCATTAGCCTGCCAATGAAGAATCCAGTATAGGCATAGCCAGAAATTCTGGTAATTAGTCCCATTTTTCTGTTGCATTTGAAACTGGTTTGCAGTGTCAAGGTGGATGTTAATAGGTATAACTAGCATCACAGATGGATTTTCAGGAGTGGGGTGGGAGGGGAAAGTCTGTACATCTTAGCCATTTGAGGTTATCTGAGCCTTCCTCTCCCTATATTTATTCTCAAAAGCTTTAGATGATATGCCTTCTTCCTGCTTTCAAACAGTGCTCAGAAAAGAAATGCTATTTGGAGTTCTCTCTCATATTGAATCCTGTATGTTCCTGGGGGCTTTCAAGGGGAAACCAGGTTAAAACACAGAAGGCTGCAATGAATTTCAGACCAGATTTCTTCTTCAATATGCTATTAGGCCTTTAAGCAGCCTCCAAAGACTGGGTGAATCAACTTAATGAAGCAAATCCAGAAATTGGGAACAAGCATTTGTGGAAACCCAGAGAAAAAATTACACACCAACCCCACATATATGGAGTTCCATGAAGGTACATCTACAGACACTTGAGGAATAAGTGTACAGTTCTTCCAAAGTAGAAATTGAGACCCAGAAAGATTAGGATGTAAGAACTTAAGAAGAGCCTGTTGGATCAGGCTGATGGCCTTATATAGTCCAGCATCTTGTTCTTATAGTGGCTGAACGGATAGTTGCCTGTGGGAAACCTGCAAGCAGAACCCAAGTACAAGAGCACTCCCCACCCCCATGGTTTCCAGCACCTGGTATTCAACAGCACTGCTGCCTCCAACTGTGGAAGAAGAACATAGCCATCATAACTAGCAGCCACTGGTAGCCATATCTTCCCTGAATTTGTCTAATCCTCTTTTAAAGCCCTCCAAGTTGGGGATGAACTATGAAGTAGCCAAGTTTGCTTATGATACCAAATGGTTCAAGGCATTTAAAACAAAAAGTGATTGCAAGGAACTCCAAAAGGAACTCTTAAACTGGTAAATGGGCAATAAATTGGTGCATTCAATTCAAAGTATGTAAGTGTAAAGTGATGCACACTGGGGCAAAAACACCCTCAATTCCCATATATACTAATGGGACTGAACTGGTGGTGACTGGTGGTTCCACTGGTGCTGGAACAACCCCCCTCAGCAGGTTGTGGACTCTACTTGGAGGTTTTTAAGCAGAAGTTGGATGACCATTTGCCATGTATGATTTATTGAAATTTCTGCATTGCAGGGGGTTGAACTGGATGATTCTTGAGATCCCTTCCAACTCTAAGATTCTATAATTCTATAACCTGGAATGTGACCTTGGGGTCATAATGTCTGATGTATCATATGTTCTTTTATATTTTTTTGGAGGCCATTATTATTATTATTATTATTATTATTATTATTTGAAGATGTTGAACCATTGTGAGGCAGCTATGGAAAACTGTAAATTTTATGTTGGAGATCATTAGAAAAGGGGCTGAAAAGAAATTCCCCACTTCCCTCAATCCCTTAAAAAAGGTGATCTGGAGGCAGTAGGTCTGAGGGCACTGTACATGCATATCATGGACTAGTTAGATGCAGAGGAATGTTGGGAGGAACCAGCTGGGGAACCTTGAAGGAAAGAAGTCTCAGAGCCCGAGGGCTGGTGATGGGACAATGATGCATGGTCAGAGGGAGTAGAGAGAAAGGAGGAGGAGGAGGTGCTGAAGAGGTAAGAGGATTTAGTGAGCTGGCAGAGTCTGGAGCAGAGAAAAAGACCAGAATCAGAGGCAGAAGCTGAAGGAGGAGCATGGGACAAAGGAGGCCAAGAGGCAGAAATGAATCAGACTGGTGCAGAGTTGCAGGTGTCTCCCCCTCTTGCTGCAACAAGCTTCCTTCCCAGAACCAGAAGAGACATGAAAAGGGCAGATGAAAGGATGGCTTCACCCAGGTGAAATCTCCAACTGCTTGGAAAAAGCTCTGGAGAGGAGGGGTCTTAGACAGCTGTGGGGAGGCAGAGATTGTCAGTCTCAGTAACTGCTTCATGGGGGTCAGGCCTACTGGGGATGAGCTGCTGTGCTCATTAGGCCTGCAACTCCAGCAAGTTTGTGCAGATCGTGTCTTTGCTAATGAAGAATTAACTTCCCATACAACTGCAGTGAAGGAAGGTGATCCATGCGCTTTACTTGACCCCCCTCTCGACATCACCAATGGCCGCTGCTTCTCTTCCTCAGCTCCACCAGGTGAGGAGCTAAGTACCACAAATGTCTTTTCCCACCGATCAGGGACTGTTACCGCAGCCATTGGCAAAGGCAACCTGAACAAGCCGCTGTACATTTATTTCATGCAAATGTGCCACAAGGAACATAAGAAGAAGCACCTGGACACTTCGGTCAACTTTTCCAACTTCTCCAAGAAATGTTCCGAGAAATGGAGGACAATGTCAGCAAAAGAAAAAGGCAAGTTTGAAAACATGGCAAAGGGTGACAAAGTTCATTATGATAGGGAGATGAAAAGTTATATTCCTCCTAAAGGGGAGAAGAAGAAGAAGAAGAAGAAGAAGAAGAAGAAGAAGAAGAAGAAGAAGAAGAAGAAGAAGGACCCCAATGCCCCCAAAAGACCACCATCTGCTTTCTTCCTGTTTTGTTCTGAGCATCACCCAAGATAAAAAGCGACCACCCAGGTTTGTCTATTGGTGATACAGTAAAGAAACTAGGCGAAATGTGGTCTGAGCAAACAGCAAAAGACAAACAGCCCTTTGAACAGAAGGCAGCAAAACTAAAGGAGAAGTATGAGAAGGATGTTGCAGCATATCGTGCCAAGGGGAAGGGTGATGCAGGAAAGAAAGGTCCAGGTAGGCCAGCATGGCTCCAAGAAGAAAGTAGAACCTGAAGAAGATGAGGAGGAAGAAGAAGGAGGAGGAGGAGGAAGATGAAGATGAAGAGTGGAGTTATAAAGCTGCTGTAAAGATTTTGTGCTCAAAAGTCAATGATTTTGCTAAGAATGTGAAGTCGAATGCAGCTCATTGTTAGCTTCAGTATAAAAACAGTACAGAATTGTGTATAGGTAATGTGATTGTTGGGAGACCTGTACTCTAATTTAAGCAGTAGATGAATGCCACTATTCTTAGATTTTTAAAAGCTGATATTGTCAAATGTTCAGTCATATTTAATGGTTCTTTGGATTCAATGACAGCTTGATTTTGAGCAAAGTTTAAAAAATGGTAGTAAAATTGGTAGTCAACTTTGTCTTGCATACTATTGCATTGTATTACTTTTTTAAACAAATTTGAAAAAGAAAAAAAGAATTAACTGCAACTTGCACAGTGTCATTTACATCCAGCTCGTTCCTGATAATGAACTTGATGTTGACATTGTTGAGGGCTGCCAAAAGACCTCATGGGCCATGTGTGCCTGGGGGTCATGTGTTTAACCACCATGGCTTAGGGATATGGGCAATTGCTCCCCACTCTCAACTATATATAGCGATATGGTGTTCAGGTTCAGAGTTGTCAGCAATGTGGAGAAATATTTTGGAAAGCGGAGAAGGGGGAATGGGGGGAGGACATTCTCGTCTTCCAGAGGATATCCCTGTTCATCTGGCTGCAAATATATAACACTCACTTCCCTTGCCTGAAATAAGTACAACCATCTGGCTATTTCTGAAATTGAAGTTAACTACTGGTGACCCTCAAATCTTGGAGAAGAAAAATGATTCATAAAAAGTGGAAACTTGGAAGCATGCACAGCAAGAATCAATCCACGCAGTGTTTATATTTATTTGAATGCACCATCTTTTCTTCACTCTCTGTCTTCTGACCGAATCCCTGCAGCCAAGCTGTGACAGCTCAAGTCTTTCCCTGCCAGCCACCATTCAAAGGGGTGTCAGAAATCTAACTAGTCGAAATAGCTTTCCCTATAGAACAGCTGTTGCATGAGCTAAGGCACAACATTGTGCCGAATGCAGATTCTCCTGCTGCTTCACTGGCCAAAAAAATTCACGCAGCAAAGATCTTAATGTTATGTAGGTCACACACGCTTTTTTAAAAAAAGGGATTTGCTCTCCTTTTGAAAAATAAAGGGACTGCTCCAATAAGAATCAAGGGTAATAATGTATTTATTAGGCGTTCCTTGAGCTTCTAGATGTAAATAAAATAATAGAGCTATTTGGGGATCTAATTGGACCGGACATTTCATAATTGTACTGGAAAGAAAAACACAAAATTTTATGAAACATATTGAATATGCACAATTTATTGAGTATGGCTTCCATCTGCCAGCAATGCACAAAACATTGTGGAATGATAGTTTCATCTGAATACTGTACATCCAGTGATCCTCAACTGAGACTGCCTCTGTTATATTTTTCCCTCTTTGTGATGGCTCTGCACTCTGCCTTTTTGTTGCTGTTGTTGATATAATTCTCTTTCTTTTCTTCTTTTTACATCTAATTAATTTGTAACTGATGATCAATAAAACACAAATTAAAAAATAATAATAAAAGAAAAGACTCAAGGGTGCTAGGTCATGGGGAATGGTTCTAACTTATGGTAGTTGTAGTCCAACAACCCCCAGAAATCACCAGGCTGGGGGAAGCTGCCTTAAAGAATGACTCTAAGGAGTCTACTCATTGAAATATCCACAGAGCATACACAAGCGAAGAAAAATAGGGTTGGGTGAAAAAAAGCATTTATCCAGTGGTCTTTTTCCATCTCCACTCATGAATTTCTTAAAATGTTCTGGGTCTCTGAGCAACATTAGTCAATCCTACACTTCCCCTAGAAATGAAATGAAACCTACAAACTATATAGTTGGTTGCCAAAGCTTCCAGTAACTGTTATGGAGTTTACTTGTTTTTATAGTATGATATGTTTATTTTATTGTTTCTAAATGTGTTGCTAGTTGCTTGGAAGCCTTTGGGGCAAGTAACATGTTTAATAAATTATTTATTAGTTATTATCATCATCATTTGCTTTCCAGGTGATAAACAATGAAAACAGAAGGGGAGAAAACAGTTAAAAACACAGCCAATAAATAAACAAAAACAATATATAATAGACACTCACAGCAAAGACTCATTTATTCAGCTCAGAAAACCTGTCGGAACAAAAAATTCTTCAACTGTTTCCAGTTGTGGGTCCCTGGCATGCCTCAACATAAATGCTGTTCCACAGAGCAGGGGCAGCCACACTAAAAGCCCTGCTCTGAGCTACTGCAGAGTGAGCTCCTAAGACCTTGGGGACTTGCAGGAGACACCTTCCCAACATGGCTTACTAGGTAGCTAAGGGATAAACCAGGTATAACTTCACAAGCAAGTGGTAGTTTGTGCCATATGAAACCTAACTGCTGTGTTCTGAACTAGCTGCAGTCTCCAAGCCAACCCCAAGTATAGCTCCACTTAGGGCACATTGCTGTAATCTGAAAGGCTACCAATGGATGGACAATAACAAACTAGCTATATATAAATTTTGCGATATATATATATATATATATATATATATATGTGTGTGTGTGTGTGTGTGAGAGAGAGAGATATGATATTCAGATCTTATCCCATGTCAATCTACTAATTTTTGGTAGGCTTGGAGCCTAAGTGAGTTCCGTAGCAGCTCTCCCCAACTTTGTGCTCCCCTGATGCTCCCCTGATGCTCCGCATCATCCCCATGCACTGTCCATGTTGGGGAGGGCATCTGGGAGTACAAAACTCCTATAGGGTACTGAGCTGAGAAAGGTTGTTCTGTAGCATACCAGAGATACACCATAACAAGCAGAGAGACTCAGAGAGAAATGCCATTTCATGACCCCGTACAGCTTTCAATTATTGGAGAGTGACAAGCTAATCAAAGCTCCAAGGAGAAGGCCTCAGAGGTATAAGGCTGCCCACTAGGAGATAACATCTGAATCGTTTTGAATGTCAGTTGTCTTTCTTAGGATGCAGTCTAGCAATTACACTTGAAAACAGGGAGGTATATCCTGTTTCCAGCATCTGCTTCAATCTCCCACCTATCAGCTGGCCTCTTAGGCCATATCTGGCCCAAGCAGAGAGGAAGAGAGCAGCTGAAAGTAAACTCATATGGATTGTATTATTTCCAAAAAGCAACAAGCCAGACAGGTGCAGAACTTGAAGCACCTCCAGAAGTTGCTTGACTACAGTTACTAACTTACCTGACCATTGACCATGAACACTGGAACTGATAGATGTTGTAGTCTAACATTTGGAGGACCAGTCACTGCCCCCCCCCACCTCTAGGTTAAGGTAAATAATGAAACATGCAGCTACCAGCAATTTACCTCCACTATATTACCCAATAAGAAGTTTGCAGAGTGCATGAAAGGATTTATTGTTTGATTTGGACTATTTGTTCTACTGACAAGGACCAAGTGCTGTTGTGGCAGGCACCATGGGAGTTTATGAGGGATCCCAAGATGAGCAATGCAGTAAGAATGACTCTGAGAGGTGTATGCAGAAACTGATGCCCCCATTGAAGCTGTGATTCCAATGCAGAAGCTTTGGTCAGATGAAGAAACTAAATTTATCTCAGCTACTGCATTGATAATGGATAGCTCAGTTAGAGCATGGTGCTGATTACTCCAATCCTGTATGGGTCAGCTGCATATTCCTGCATTGCAAGGGGTTGGACTAGATGATCCTCAGGGTACCTTCCAAACACTACAATTCTATTCTTATAAGACTATCCCTGATGCTGTGTCCCACAGAGTATTCTCTTCTTAATTACTAAGCAGTGCTGCTTGAATCAGTGACAAAGCTCTCTCTTGCTTGCTTGCTTCTCTCCCACCCCCTCTGAAATTAAGAACACAAGAAGAGCCTGCTGGATCAGGCTAATGTCCCATCTAGTCCAGCATCCTGTTCCCACACCTCCTGTAGTTTCAAACAACTGGCATTCAGAAGCAAATTTCTTTCAACTGCGAAGACCAGGGAGACAGCGTTTTGACAGGCAAAAGCCAAGATAAAAAACACTTTAATTTACAAGTATGCTCTGTGACGTTTTAGAATGACATATCTTATATCATTCTAATATCGTTAAACAGGTCAGTGTAGATCCAGCCTAGATAGAGATGTCTAGAGGCCCATAGCATACCCCCTCAACTGTCTCAATCTGACCAGGACATCCCAGAATTATACAAGTCATCCCAGCTTCTTATTGGATCCCAGGATGTCCAGTTTTGGCTCCTGCAAGAGGACAGCCCCATAAGATGCCCTTTTTTTGGGGGGGTGCTCTCGTGTGAGTCACCTGGCTCCTGTGAGAGCATGACCCCCCCCCAAAAAAAAACCCCATGCATTTGGGGGCATTCTCATGCAAGTCACACAACTCATGCAGGAGCACGGATACAAAAGATGCGCATCCCGGTTTTCCTCTGTGGCATGTTGGAGGGCATGCCACATTTGTCCCTCAGGCCTGACATTCCTCACTGCTGCTGTTTTGCCTTGGGAAGCACCTGACCCATACTGTGCTACTTGGGGAATTGTCCTATGAGTTAACCCACATCTGTTTGTTTCTTACATCAGCAGCTAACACTATATGACTGATAAATTCATATATACATAAAATAAAATTTCACTCTCCAAGCCGACAGCAAGACCAAATGTTTCAAAGCTGTCATACAAATGTAAATGTGGTCTTCTAATCCATAATATATCAAGGGAGATAGGAAGTAGGGGGGAAATCAGGGTCAGATTCTCACTATGATAAAAACCAATAAAAACATATCCTTTGGGCTTAGTTGGACTGTGTGAGCCAGTTATACCAAAGACTGAATTTCACATCCATGGGTCAACACTCCCTTTGAGGTTGTTGGCAACCTGGTGTGTCAAACACCACACAACTGCAGTCTTCATATTTTATTTAAGCAGCTTCAACTTATTGATCCAGTAAGAAAAACAATAGTTCCTGGGGTTTTTTGTTTTTTTTTTGCAATAGGAAGAACGAAAGAAAACAAAAAAGTTCATAGCCTTTCACACCAGGAAAAAGAAGCAAACTATGCCTGTGGGATCTTGGTTTCTTGTGAATCTTCAAAGTGGAACACAACAAGCTGCCTTATACTGAGTCAGACCTTTGGTCCATCTAGATCAGTATTATCTACACCACAGTTTCCACCTGTGGTGTCTACCTGGGTCTCCATGTGTTTTTGAACTACAACTCCCATCATCCCTAGCTAGCAGGACCAGTGGTCAGGGATGGTGGGAATTGTAGCCCCCAAACAGCTGGAGACCCAAGTTTGGACACCCTGGTTTACACTGATTAGCAGCAGCTGTACAGGGTTTTAGGCAGGATCTTATCCTAGCCCTACCTAGAGTTGTTGGGGATGGAAGCTGGAACTTTCTGCATGCAAAGCAGGTGCCCTACTACTGAGGGATAACCAACATATGAAAAGGAACAGAGACATCTAGGTAAAGATGCTCTCATGAATATAAGGGTTTCCTAAATAATGCCTATATCAGGAGAAGAAACTTGGAAGACATAGGCTGCACTCCTGTACCCTGACCTGTTTGTAAGCTCTATTGAGCTCAACTTCTGAGTACACTGTAGGGCAAAGTTCTGCAGGTTGCCACCAATAACCCCCATGTTTGTTTGGTTCTGCTGCATTCCACCCCCATCCTAATTTCTGCAGCAAGCTAGGGAGAGGGGCAGCATTTCTGTTTGGCCCAGCATACAACCAGGTTTACCACACTAGATCACTCATTCCTCACAATGCACTTTTTAAGAAACATTTCCTTGGGATACAACCATTTTTTGCTTTTTTCAAAAGTTTTGAAATGTATTGTTCTGGCCCATGTGTGGGGACTGTCTGAGCTAAGAGCTGGCTGCATCCCTCCCCTTAATTTCATGCTGTCCTGAAGCATTTCCTAGCAGCTGTTCTCCATTTACTCAGTGGGGAGGGCTGGCAAAGAGAGTGGCCAAGCAGGTGGTCCTACAGCAAGGTGCTCCATGCACTTTTAACAGCAGCATCCAACCCTTCCTTCATCACCTGCTTGCTTTGGCAAATAATAACAACAGTCCTGGTAGAAGGATCTAGCACGTGTTTTCACCCACCTTTCCCTCCAGCAGGGCTAAAGAACCTGCAGCCTTCCAGATGTTGCTTGGACTCAACTCCCATCAGCCCTAACCAGCATGGTCAATCATCTGGAAAGATGGGAGTTGTAGCCCAATAACATCTAAAGGGCCACCAGCTCCCCATCCCTGCTTTCCAAGTGTAGTTGTCATGGTCATTTAAGCAGATCAGGATCAGAGTAGCAAGAGCTTCAGGATATGGCAACAATACACAGTAGTATCTTCTTAGGCTGTATATTTTCTCTCACACACAAATGCAATTTGTTGCCTAATGCAATTGGAGTAATTGGCTAATTGTTTGTGGCCTTCAGGTGAATTTTCTTGTGGGGTAATGGTCCTTGGTAGAAGAGGATATCATTTGCCTTAGCGGAAGTCTCCAACTCTACCACCACTGTTGGAGGCAGCATGGTTCCAAATACCAGTTGCTGGAAATTGCATGAGAAGAGGGTGTTGTTGCACTCAGGTCATGCTTGCAGTCTTCCCATAGACATCTGATTGGTCACTGTGAGTTTAGGATGCTGGACTAGATGGCCCACTGGCCTGATTGAGCAGGTTCTTCTTATGCTTATGCTTATGCCCATCCTCATATAATGTTGTGTACACAAAGGAATATGCACACCCCACCTGTAGATAAAAATGGTGGCCTTGTTGAAATTCTTTCTTGCTTACCACAAATCTGTTATTCTTGGAGGACCTTCAGTGCTCACATACATCTCTGTTGCCTTTTTCTCTTCTTCCTTCACAAGGAATACAATTCTGAAAGGGATAGTAATTACCAAATATTCCATGAGATTGCAGGCATCATCGGTTTTCCCTTTGCCCCTTTGAAGCAGAGGACCAAACTGTCCCTTTGAAGCGGCAGACCAAAGGGAAGTGCATGGCAACTGAAGAGCAAACTAGAGATGTGTCTACATGGAAGGAGGTTCTGAAGCATGCAAATTGAGGCATTTTAATGTACCATGAATCAGAAAGCTAAGGTTGCTTTCTAGTCTCACATCTCTTTTGCGTGGACAGGCGGAGTCCTCAGATCCCGAGTGGTCCCCCCCCCGTCATGTGGAATAACGACTCTAGACAACGTGCTATGGGATTAAATTGGCCACAACTTTATTAAATTTCAAATGTGGGTAGACCTTGGCTCAGGCATTGGGCGTTCTCCCTCCCCAGTCCCCAGCCGGGGACCTAGGGAGCATCAGGGTTATCCAGTGTGTGGGGGGGGGGATGGGCCGGCTCTGGAGAACATATGTTCAAGCAGAGATAGCCGCCCCCGTTACGCCACCGCAGGGGAGAGCAATGACGACCTTTCGGCGTACGGCCAAAGCCTCCCTTCAAAAACCCCTTTAACGGGGAACCCTGGTATCGCTGCCGCAAAGAGGAAGATGGACTAAAGGATTCCGCCCAAGGCCTGATACCGCCAAAGTTGTGACGTTTTGCTACGGGAAAGGCGAAACCTGCCAATGCAGGGAAATTCCTTTCCGGCCCTTTAACAGCGACCTTATCGTAGCAGCGCCCGCATACCTGTGGAGACAGGTTAACCTGCAAAACCTATGAAGAAAAGTTAACCTGCAAAAGAAGACATTAACTGAGGGTGGGTAGGGTGGGAGAAGCTCTGGAGCCAAGTGAGGATTACCAATTAAGATCCACCCTCTATTCTGTGGGCAGGTAATCCCTCCCCCTACCTGGCCTGGTTTCCCTGGCAACGCTTCCCCCAGGTGGGATTGGACAACTCACTGGGGTAGGCGGGGACCTCCAGGTATCCCACCTGAGGGAAGGCAAAGCCTATGCTGATGGGGCCACTCCAGATCCAGGGCTGCACGCGTCCCCGCAAAGGGCGCCCCCCGTTTTAAGTGGGGAGCGGTCATTGTAGCAAAAATCTTTTACTGTCTTGTATCCATTTGCAAAGCAGAGACAAAATCAAGCATGAGCAATGTGTTAAAGAAATCTCTTAATCTCTTTTGTGGCTTTATCTCCCCTTTGACCTATCAGAACTGAAGATGAAGATGAAAAAGAATGAAAGCATCTGCTAGAAGCTCCAGCAGTCACTAATACAAACAGTATATACTTTCTTTACATTATGCCACCTTAGCACAATTATAGGGCAGCACTACTCACAGTTTACAATAGAGCCCCAGAGCATTCCCTGTCCTCCAGGTTCACCTGCTGGGTCTTCAATGCCTAAAGGGGATAAAGGTCCATGCTGTGACTCCTCAGAGGTTAGCTTTACAAAGAAGAAAGTCAAGCAAATTACTGGCTCACTACTGAGCTACCTCAGGGAGGGGAAAACAACAACTACTGCAACACATAAATGCTCTGGAAATTGAGCTAATTGAGCAATCTATTACCGTTAAAAATATTAGTGTTTTTTGTTTTTTAACAATGTGTTTTTTGTGTTATTATATTGTAAACTGCCCTGCGATCTTCTGATGAAGGGTGGTGTAGAAATTTCCCTCACAAGCTGGCAGCTCTGACATCAATGCTATATATTTAAAGCACTATAATACCACTATTACAGTCATGGCTTCCCCTGAAGAATTATGGTAATTGTAGTTTGTTACAGGTGCTGAACATTGTTAGGAGGCCCCTGTTCTCTACCCATAGCTACAATTCCCAGATCAGTGCATTAAATGTATGGTACAGTATAAAGCTGCTTCTTATCTTCCTAAACTTTAGAACAAGATTTCCTCCCTCACATGCATATTTATGCAGATTTAATCATCTAATTATTTAGATAACATTTCTTTGATTAATTAACTTGGATGTTGTTGTTAGTGGTGAAATGTTTTTATTGAAATTCACTAAAGCTCCATATCTTATAGGTACAAGCATAAAATAAGGCTGTTACAAACAAAGAAAAAGAAAAAACAAAACACAAGAAGAATATACCTGCAATCCCCAAGTATGATGTTAAAAGTATCAGCAAAAGATTCCTGCATTGCAAGGGGTTGGACTAGATTACCCTCATGGTCCCTTCCAACTCTACAGTTCTATGATTCTATGGTTCTATGATTAGTTACTGTTCTTTAGAGAGCAGAGAATGCCATGCTGCTGCTGTTCTTGTTGCTGTTCTTCTTGTTACCTGCCCTTCCCCAGGGTAACAGGGTAACAATAATTTAAAAATCAGTATTAAAAACAGTTAATGCATCTCACGGTCACAAGAATAGGGTTGTCCTAAAACACACACCTCAGGTGTCAAAGGCCAAGGTCACATAGAAACAGCCAACAGAGGCTGTGAGCAGTGGCGTAGCGTGGGTTGTCAGCACCCGGGGCAAGGCAAGTAATTTGTGCCCCCTAACCCGTGGATTTGCGCCCCCTAACCCTAACCCCCAGATGTTGTGCCCGGTGCGGCCGGCCCCCCCTGCACCCCCCACGCTACGCCACTGGCTGTGAGCTATCTTGCTGTGAAATTGTACATATGTTTTATTCAAAAACAAGTCCCTCTAAGCTAAATAGGGCTTTATCCTGATAAGTCAGGGTTGGGCCTGCAGCCTTAAAATCCTGTGCACTTCTACTCTGAAGGAAGCTCTCATTGAATTCAATCGGAGTTATTTCCTGGTAAGTGTGTAGAAAAAAAAACACCCCAGCTTGACTGTGTCAGAATGGCAATAGTAAACTGCTGTTGTGTACCAACTCCACCTTTAGGGACAAGGACCCTTACAAAAGACAAACTGCATTTGAACAGCTGCCCCCTCTTCTCCTTTGGGTGGTATCTGTTTCCTTTTTTGTACAATTCTTTACAAATATGGAGACAGCCTAACTGGCAAGGAAAAGAAGAAGTAGAAATGCTGTGCAACAGGGCTACATATTATGGGCTATCTGTGTGTGCAGCACCTTCTGTCCACATGAAATGGGACAGAAGACAATAAGTGTGCTGCACACAGCAGATGTGATTTCTTTTCAGCTGTTGTCAGTGACTGGCTGCCCAATAGCATTCCAGAAATTAGATTGCTCCTCACCTCAAGTCATTACCGAGTAATTAAATATAACATCAAACAAGAGCCTCCTTTGTCCTAGATATTAAAAAATAAAATGAAGGCGAGGGAGGTGAAGAGCAGCCCTACATTAGCCCAGGATTAGAAGCCCCTGCGAATCTCAGCATGGCAATCTAACAGAGCTGATAATAGAAGGAAAGAGATAACAGAAAGAAGAATGAAACAGCAGGAAGGAGAAAAAAATCGCTGGTGGAAACTGGCAATTCTGGAATTGTTATTGAAGTGATACAAGGGAAAGACATTTCATGAAATGTTATGTCCTGGTTCTAAAAGCTGGAAGCAAGCTGGGAATCAGGAGGAGGGGTGGTGTGTGCAGATTGCAAGTTTTGGTTTGGACCCCTATCTGGTTCTTTTGTAAGACAGCCTGATTGGCCTCAGCCCAATTTGGAGGTTGTACAATTCAATTCTGGGGTCTGAGCTCTCTTTGTTCTCCCACATGTACAATCCCTATTCTCCCCACTCACCCACTGATTTAACGGGGGGAGTGAGATCCTATACCTTTAAAGCTTTTTTTTTTGGAGGAGGGAGTTTATTCGGGGGTTTTTGTCATTTAATAAGTTTTATGTGTAGGAATTCTCCAAGCATAACAATGCATGTACATTGCCTGAGGTCCATGTACAAATTGTAGGTCCATATCGTTATGCTACAGACATGGGATTATAGAGACAGCCCATTTCAACATTTGCATGAGAAACACACCCTGAGGTGGCAATTGCAATTCTACAGGATAGTTTCAAGGGACTGTGAGAAATGTCACTCTCTCGGTTCCTTCAGTCACAAATAGTAGCTGTGAAACGTACCTCAGTTCTTCTGCCAACTAATGATAATAGTTTTGCATACAGAAAGGTATGGCATGCTATCACTTCATTGTCCGCAACCCACTTCCAGGGCTTATATTTAAATGAATTAAATGAAGCTAAGGGGTATGTCACCCATCTGTTCACTGGGTTGGATCCAAACTTCCCATCATGCTTAAAGTAGATACATTGTTGCTAAAGTGAGTCCAATTGTTCTGCTCTATGCATGATAAAATCTGGTTCCAAACCATTATGTGTGAGGTGATGCTTGGTGACATGAAAATTTTACCTGTGCAATTACTGGAATTCCACTTGTGCAAGTCAGCACTGGGTATGAACAGAAAGAGCATACTTATGCAAATCAGTCCAAAGTGACCCCCTGCAAGTGGCAAGCCTCAGAGAAGGGAAGCAATGGATAAGAAACCAATAAACGTAACCAAGGCCAAATTCTTACATCTAGTTAACTTCCAGCACTCTGGGAAACATTCCACAGCAAAAGGATTCTATTGCCAGAAAGATTAATGAGCATTTCCACAAGGAAGCTTGTAATTTTAAACTTGTTATATAATTACAGGTAATGCTAGGGTCAGTTCCTTCCTTGCTTTTATTCAAGGAGATAGGTAGGCAGAACAGTTGCTCAGGGGTCAGCTGGAAAGAGAGGGGGAGGCAATACAAGGAATGACAGACAAGCTGTAGCAAAAACAAAAATGGACCACATGATGGTTATTATAAAGAATGATGCCTTTAAGAGTAAAGCCCTCAAGAAATGGGAAAAACAGTGGGAAGATTTTAAAATGCACATCGAACTGGTCTCCATACATATAATTTGTTGGAGTGCTTTCAGCTTCACCTAGCAAGGCCCCTAGATTTGCTCCTGGCAAAAAAATAATTAGTGGAGTGAGTTCTGTTGTCTCCTCTCATTAGCCAAGTGGGAACACTTTAGCACTTCCTACTTAGCTCTTGTTTCATAAGCAGGTGGCAACAAGCAAAGGGCTAATGAGAAGAAAACGCTAAGGCTGATTCTCCTGGTAACTTTTTTTTTGGGGGGGAGTATTGTTATTTATCCAAAAGTAAATATGTAATAATGTTTATGCTCAGTAGAAGAGATTATTCTAGTGATAACTGAAAACAAAGTGAGCATTTTGCTAGACTACCAGCAGCCTAGAAGTCAGATGATGTGACTGTTTCTTTGCAAGGCAGAACAATTTTATTTTAGCATGAAGTCCCAGTGTGTACCCATTGGTTGGACTAGCAGAGAGATGGGCCAAAGTTCAGTGGTAAAGCAGAAGGTCCCAGGTGCAATCCTGAACATCTCCAGATAGGATTAGGAATGCCCCCTGTCTGAAACCCTGGAGAGTCACTCCAAGCCAGGGTAGACAATGCTGATCCAGATAGACTTATGTCCGAATCAGGATAAGGCAATACAGTGGTACCTCGGGTTACATACACTTCAGGTTACATACGCTTCAGGTTACAAACTCTGCTAACCCAGAAATAGTGCTTCAGGTTAAGAACTTTGCTTCAGGATAAGAACAGAAATCGTGCTCCGGCAGTGTGGTGGCAGCAAGAGGCCCCATTAGCTATAGTGGTGCTTCAGGTTAAGAACAGTTTCAGGTTAAGAAGAGACCTCCAGAATGAATTACCGTAAGTACTTAACCCGAGGTACCACTGTATCCTATGTCCCTTTATATAGTAGGCATTTCACTTTGTGTGCCTTTCTCATGTTGGGTTCCTGGTGAAGTATTTCACCCTGTTCTGCAGGAGGTGTGGACTCTCTCAAACACACACTCTCCCTTTTGGTTTTCTACAATCAAGTGTGATGTCATTTTCATGAAATGATTGATTATAGATAGATGACAGATAGATATGGGGAGGAATTTGTTTAGTGAACTTTGCATAGTAGACTGGTCCAATTCATCACTCTTGTACTTGCTTACAAACCATAATGCAACTCCCAAATGGATTTTGCAGCATTTCTCTGGGAACTGGGAACTTTAAGCATGCGAAAAGAGTGCACAAAAATATCAATTTTATAAAAGATGCGTGCAAAATGTGTGTTTTACTGTTGAATGCATTGGGCAGCATTGAAAAGTGTGCGTTTTACATCAAAAGTCCAAATCGTACGTAAGAAGTGCATACAAAATGTACACAAAGAGGTGGAACAGTATACAATGGTAAGGAATGAGATATAGCGGGACAGAACAGAAAGCAACAATCCAATGGCTGAGTGCCAGAGGGAGCAAACAGGGATGGAATAAGTTGCTCAACCCATCCCAACTTGTAATAAAGGAATTTAAACCTCTAAACCTTGTGAGTATGAAATGGAGAGTCTATTATAGTGCCTGTAAAAGAAAAAGAAGATGTTGGCTCTGTCTGGCCATCGGCCAAGGATTTTGCCTTGCACTAAACCTCCAAAGGCTACTTAATGACTTTAATATCAACAGACACATTTGGTGTGCATTCCAAACTTCACCCTAAGGGGAACCTCAATAGAAAACAAAAATACTGAATTGCTAGCATGCACACACACACACACTTTAACCACATCTTCCTACAGAGATTGTGTGATCAGGCAGTGACAGCCCCAGCCATCAGGGATCATAAGGAAGGAATAAAGACTCTGACGTTATATGGAATTAAAATTAGGCCAAAACTTTATTAAACTTCCAAATGTAGGAAGACTTTGGCTTAGGCCTTGGGTTCGTATCACTCCCACCCACCCCCAGCTGGGGGAAACTGGGGCTCATCAGGATAAATGTGATATGGGGGTGCTCTACGAGACTTAAGTGTAGCAGGCAGCCAAGCCCCGCATGCAGGTTCACTGATGACCTTTCAGTGTATGGCCAGTGACACCCATATATATAACCCCTTTAAGAGGTAGACCCTGGAATCGCCGCCACAGAGGGGTGAAACACCACTTCACGCCCCCCCCCCCATATAGGGAAGAAAAGACTAAAGGATTCCACCCACGGCCATAACCATCAAAGTTGTGACAAATTGCTACGGGAAAGACAAAACCTGCCAATGCAGGAAAATTTCTTCCTGGTCCTTCAACAACAACCAGTCAAAGACCATAGCAGCGCCCACTAAACAGGAAGAAAAAGTTAACCTGCAAACAAGAAACATTAAACAAAGGGAGGGTAGGGAGGGTGAATCTCCTGAGCCGACTGCCTGACTATTGTTGGCTTCACCCCCTATTTATAAATGGGGCTGGCCCTACCTCCCAGCAAGAAACTTGATTACTGAGGCTGGGCATGAACCTCCAAAAATTAACCCTGAAAGGCAAGCCAGCCCCTGTTTGCCAGTAAGCTCCCTGGGAACTGTAGCACCATGCGTGATCCCGCAAAGGGCACCCACAATGTAAAGTGTGAGTGCTCATTATCTATATAATCACTATATATTTATGCTTTTTAAAATGTAGTACCTCTGACCTCAGAGTTTACACACATATTTGATAGTTTTCTTAGTCTTTGTGCCTCTGCAGAACCAGGGTTGTCTATGTTGTTAGGTTTGTGGTGGTGGTGGTGGTGGTGAGGATTACCATATAAAAGGAGAGCAAAAGTGTCAGCAATGTGCAGAGCAGTTCTATGGCTGTTTATTTGGATCTCATTCCCATTGAGCATGATGGGACACTACCTAAGAGGTGTTCACACATTACATTCTGTATAAAACATCTGTACACAAACAGATGAGCTTCACAGTTGTTCAAATGCAAGGTACAAGGAGTGTTGAGTCTATGGACACAACAAAGTTGTACAAATCGGTCATCATGAAGGAGAAGGCCATTCATGGAGGAAGAGGAGGCTGTACTCTGCCTCCAAGGCTCAAGACAGTAATATTTCTCAATGCCAGTTGCTGAAAATCATGGAAGGGAAGACTACTCTCATGATTGTGGGTTTCCCACAGGGATCTGGTTGTCTACTTTGAGAAGAGGATTCTCAGGAGGGCCATTGACCTGATCCAGCCAGGCTATTTTTAATGGCCAGGGCTCCCCCCCCCCTGTACATGTGTTTCTCACACACACACACACACACACACACACACACACACACACACAGTGGACAGTATCCAATGTAGTGTTTCTGCTAGTATTACTGAGAGAACTTTTAGCTGTGCTACATCTCCCTTCTTTTCCTCCCCTCCCCCCAATATTCCCACACACCTACATCTGTTGTGAAGTTTTCCCTATGCCTCTGCAAGAGATTTGGGAAGGGTGTGTGTGTGTGCATGCACAAATGTGCACACACAAGTAGGAGACAAGGAGGGAAAGTTCTCTTGAGCTGGCAGAAGCACTTAGTCGCATACCAATGTACCGTATATATTTGAAACCTCTAAATAAATGCTAGGTACAGTATTATTCGAAGGGATGCGGGTGGCGCTGTGGGTTAAACCACAGAGCCTAGGACTTGCCAGTCAGAAGGTCGGCAGTTTGAATCCCCGTGATGGGGTGAGCTCCCGTTGCTTGGTCCCTGCTCCTGCTAACCTAGCATTTCAAAAGCAAGTCAAAGTGCAAGTAGATAAATAGGTACCGCTCTGGCGGGAAGGTAAACGGTGTTTCCGTGCACTGCTCTGGTTTGCCAGAAGTGGCTTAGTCATGCTGGGCACATGACCCAGAAACTGTTCGCCGGCTCCCTCGGCCAATAAAGCGAGATGAGCGCCGCAACCCCAGAGTCAGTCATGACTGGACCTAATGGTCAGGAGTCCCTTTACCTTTACCTTTACCTTTACAGTATTATTCTACAGTAGTAGCTCGGGTTACCGACGCTTCAGGTTACAGACTCCACTAACTCAGAAATAGTCCCTCAGGTTAAGAACTTTGCTTCAGGATGAGAACAGAAATCGTGCAGCGGCGGCACAGCAGCAACAGGAGGCCCCCATTAGCTAAAGTGGTACCTCAGGTTAAGAACAGTTTTAGGTTAAGAACAGACCTCCAGAACAAATTAAGTTCTTAACCCAAGGTACCAGTGTAATAGCATAACGGTAGCAGAAATCACAAGTCCTCAGCCCTTGTGGAAGAGAAATATTTGGATCAACTTTTTAAAGGCAGGAAAGCATTTAGAGAGTAAGGTTCCTCAGGAACGGAATTCCAGTCTTAAGATGCCACAACTGAACTGATTCTTGATAGTGATATCCAGACATCCCAAAATGAGGAAATCTTATACCTACTTAGTGTGGTGGTACAAATGGATTTCCTGCTGTTAGGAATGTTGGCAGTCACTCTGACCAGCATGTGGAGATGGTGCCATCTTCCTAACGCACATGAATTTCACCAATAAGGATGGCAAATGCAATTTACTTTAATTGCCTGATGCTCTGCACTGATGTATCATCACATTAGATCAGGAAGCAAAAGCCAGATTTCTCAAAGTGAGTTCATGTGCCTGCTTTGCTTTTTAATTTGTTCAACAGTGGGTCAAACAGTCATTTGATTTGTTTGGCCATAAGCTGTACCACCGCCATCATCATTACACTGCTTAATGCTGGAGTAGGCTTCTAAACAGTTTACAAACTATAAAGGCAATAATAAACAGAACCATTAAAATATAACTTTCCACATTCAAAATGCAGAATAGAAACAACACCATTAAAACAATAAAGCAATCATGAAAGGCAGGAAGTCCAGATCAAGAAGTCAAGGCAATGCCTGTGAAAACAGATGCAACTTCAAACGTCATTATAATGCCAAGAGTTTAGGAACTTATTTTCTCTCACATTGTGGTTAAAAATTAACTATACTTCACAGTTGCAGATTCTTTTTCTTTCTTCCCTAGAATAAGAAAGGGGGAGGACTCTTGCTTAATGGTAGAGCAGGTGCTTTCCAGGCAGAAAGTCCCAGGCTCAATCTCCAGGCATAGCTTGGGAGAGACTAAAGGTAAAGGTAAAGGTACCCCTGCCCGTACGGGCCAGTCTTGCCAGACTCTGGGGTTGTGCACCCATCTCACTTAAGAGGCCAGGGGCCAGCGCTGTCTGGAGACACTTCTGAGTCACGTGGCCAGCGTGACAAAGCTGCATCTGGCGAGCTAGAGCTGCACACGGAAACGCCGTTTACCTTCCCGCCGGTAAGCGGTCCCTATTTATCTACTTGCACCCAGAGGTGCTTTCGAACTGCTAGGTTGGCAGGCGCTGGGACCGAGCAGTGGGAGCGCACCCCGCCGCAGGGATTCGAACCGCCGACCTTTCAATCAGCAAGTCCTAGGCACTGAGGCTTTAACCCACAGCGCCACCTAGGGATGGACAAATCTGCTCATTCCAATTCCTTCTGTTGCTCATTTTTCCAATCTTAAATTCAGTTCTTCACACTTCCATTGCAATTTGTGATGTGTGTGTATATTTAAATCACGGTTTCCCAAACTTGGGTTTCCAGTTGTTTTTGGACTTCAATTCCCATCATCCATGGCTTCTGTTCCTGCTGGCTAAGGATGATGGGAGTTGTAGTCCCAAAACAGCTGGAAACCCAAGTTTGGGAAACCCTGATTTAAATCCTCATGAAAATGTTAAAGCTCTATACATCTAGGTACCAGGATAGCTAAGATTGTCTCACCTCTTATAAACCCAGCTGATCACTGCAGGTGTGAGTCTCCTACAGATACCATTATATAGTTAGGTCCATGACACACAATGTAGGAATTGGGCCCTTATTATTGAAATACATCCCCTTCGGAATCACCTCACCTTGAGTATTAGACAGATGTTGCCTTTGTTGTCTTTTTAATGCCTACTGAAGACCTTCCTCTTTCAACAAACCTTTTAAGCTGAGAACTATTCCAGTGCACATCAAAAGTTCTTAAGATGTTTCGATTGATTGATTTCTTGTTATTTGCCACCCTAGGCTCCTTTGGGAGTCAGGGCAGGATAGAAATTTAATTAATAAATAATAACACACTCTCTCGCTCTGGATCTTGAAGTGCTTGTACATCTTAACATTATATTTACTACTCTGAAATATCTATTGGCTTTGAAGAGGTGGTTGCTTAAACTGGAAATTTTCTATTTGTATTCTTCAAACAAGCTCTTTCTGCAAGTTTGCTCACTGCTTTGAGCTGAGGACTGTATCATTACATTTTGGGACAGTGTATAAACTGAAGGATAACTATGTTCTGATGATTTTATATTGGAGGTTGCTGCCCACACACTTTGGCTGCGATTGCTGCTGGTGTGGTGGCTCCTCTGTAAAATCGCTTTAAACAGCTTGAAGCAGAGTTTCTTCCTGGCGGCAGATGACAAGAGACTACGAGACTTGTGCAAAATACTCAGTCAAGGGTTACTTTATTTATTGGCTGGTTCACAAGCATTTTAGTTGTGACTATATACAAATCGATTTACATAACTTCCTTCCGCCATGGTATAAACTCACAGTGTGTGGATACCCCTTTTCTCGTGCAGGCAAGTCCAACCTGCAACTTCCTCTTTTTTATTTTCACCCCCATCTGTAACTAATCAGCCTGGAATGTCACTCCTAACTACAATGGTACCTCAGGTTACATACGCTTCAGGTTACATATGCTTCAGGTTACAGACTATGCTAACCCAGAAATAGTACCTCAGGATGAAAACATTACCTCAGGATGAAAACAGAAATTGCGCGGCGGTGGTGCGGCAGCAGTGGGAGGCCCCATTAGCTAAAGTGGTGCTTCAGGTTAAGAACAGTTTCAGGTTAAGAACGGACCTTCAGAACGAATTAAGTTCGTAACACAAGGTACCACTGTAGTTGTTTATGACTTCTGAACACTCACAGGAAGGCACAGTGAAGGAAGAACCACCCCAGACATGCTGGTTGTATACAGCAGATTGCTTGCATTTGGACCATGTGTGCTGGTTGGCACAAATTCATAAACCTTTCCCCCTCTGACAAAAATGAGAGAAAGAGAGATAGATAGAGCATGTACCCAAGAATTTGAGACTGCCTGTTAGAGGCAGGATGGGTGTTGCTTTGATCACTATGAGCATAGCTTTAGCACTGCACTTCCCTCCACTGTAGTTAAGCTTATTGAATTGATTGCAGCAGGAGAAGTTATAAGTCATTCTGCTTTTTATAGCCACTGTTCCATTCTAGTGGAGAGGAGAAAAAGAACTCCAACATAAGCTTTCCTTTTTGGAATGGTGGTAAGCAGATTGTGTCAGGAGCCAAACTTGTTTTTGGTTTATATCAGAGGCACAGATAGAGCAGTAACTTCACAATTCTTTCTAGAATTTATGAAACAGCAGGTAGTATAGGGGGACACAAATCACTGACGCAACAGGATAAATGGGCCTGCAGGTTTTCTTTTTCCATGTGGCTTCATAGCCCCTGTATGCTTCTTCTCTATCTGCAACACCCAGTGAACCTCTCACTCTGTTGAACTCTGGGCTCCTCTCACCCTTAAGTACAGTATTGGGATGCAACACTGAATTTCTATGTTCCAGACACTCTGTTTCTGTTTAGGTTCGGAAACCTCATTTCCTAACACTATTCTCCACCTGTATGACACACTACCAAAATGCCCTATGTACTCCCCTTTTTGCTTTTTTTCCTTAAAAAAAGTTTAGGGGTACTCTCATTTTGACTCAAGAAAATCACCATTTTATACTTGAAATCAGGGGAAATAAATACAGTAAGTGGACAAAAGTACAATGATTCACAAAATGTTTAGGGGTATGTGTACCCCTGTGTCCTCCTGGAAAAAGAGCACTGGCCTTTTACGCAGTTCTTTCCTGCTCATTTTTTTCATAGCTCCCTCATAGATCTGCACTGCAACCACTCTGCTTCCACTCTACACACACACACTTGTATAACAATGTTGCATCCATTCCTTAATCTTTCTCCCTGCCAGCCGCACACACACTCCTTCCTCCCTTTCATGCTCTCATTCCCATCTGCTGGAACACCCACCCACCCATCCTTCTTAACTCACCCTTCTTTACTCAGTCTTTCATCTTCACTGTATCCATCACTCGAAGGCTTCTCTGCTTCTCAACCCTGCTCACTTCCTGTTTCAGCTGTACTCTCACATGCCCTCTCTTTCTTCTTCCAATTCCTTTGCTTTCCATACTGGCTTTTCCATATTCCCACTGCTTGCACAAACCTCCACGGCTTTATCTCTCAGCTTCCCAGGCCTGGAGGCTTGGTTGGCATTTCTTATCTGCTCACCTATTTCTAGGATGCTTGGCTCAGCATCACAGAGCCATACTTGTCTCCTGGACCTCCTGGAGGACAGTGAAACCCTTCACAGTGGGATTGAGACTACATTATGCCAGCAATTATATCTTAAATGTACTATAAATCAATCCTTTAGAAATCCATAGTCTTAAACACTAGTGGCAATAGTCTTCTAACAAGTGGAGGTGAGGAAAAAAATTACAGAAGTGCTATCCAATGAACCATTGGTTCCTTATTCTCATTGCGTGGACAGGCGGAGTCCTCCAGATCCCGAGCGCCCCCCCCCGTCATGTAGAATAACGACTCAAGACAATGTGCTATGGGATTAAATTGGCCACGACTTTATTAAATTTCAAATGTGGGTAGACCTTGGCTCAGGCATTGGGCGTTCTCCCTCCCCAGTCCCCAGCCGGGGACCTAAGGAGCATCAGGGTTATCCAGTGCAGGGGGGGAGGATGGGCCAGCTGTGGAGAACATATGTTCAAGCAGAGATATCTGCCCCCGTTACGACGACGCCACAGGGGAGAGCAAAGACGACCTCTCGGCGTACGGTCAAAGCCTCCCTTCAGCCTCCCTGGTATCACAGCTGCAAAGAGGAAGATAGACTAAAGAATTCCGCCCAAGGCCTGATACCGCCAAAGTTGTGACATTTTCCTACGGGAGCAGTCATTCCCACCTAATCCATGAAGCCTACAGATGCCATGGTTAAAAACAGTTAGGCTTGATATTATGGGATCAGCTGCAGAGGGACATTGGAAGCTGCTCAGAGATGCTGGTGCTGGTGCTGAAACTGGTAATTCTGTCATCTGAGGTACACTGAGCCCCATGTTCTGTCATGTTGGGCAAAACAAGAATAGATCTATCAATGCACAAAGGGAAGTGGTGTGATCTGACAAAACCAATATCTTCTCTCTATACAAATCCCATTTACTGAAATAAACATGTATCAAAACCCAAAAAATCTAGTCCACATTTTAAGTGGTGAGAATGACTGATTCTTTTACTGCTTAGGAAAATTCAACCATGTGTAATCCAATCAAGTCAGATTGCCTCAATTTCTGAAGCAGTAAGTGGCCTACAATATTTTTAAAGCTGATTTACCATTGCATGCATGTGTATGTTTTTGTATTAAGGGTGTGCGTGGGTGCTAATATTTGCCTTGTATCTGTATTTGTGCTCTGTTTAAAAACAAACAAATTGATTTTCCTCTGAGCTGCTGTGTACTTTGTTTCAATTTATGATTCTAGCAGCAAATAGCTAAAATATTATTATTATTATTATTACTACTACTACTACTACTACTACCACTACTATGTCATCTTTTAATACATTAGAAGCATGAAACTGGCTAGAAAAATGTTTGGACCTGTAGATGACAAGGGAGTCAAAGGTGAGCTAAATATAGAAAAGGAGATTGCAGAGAAGCAGAACATATTATATTCATCTGTTTTCACTGAAGATGTGCATGAGCTAACTTTCTTAGGAAGTCAGAAAAATATTGTAGGCAAGAGACAAAAGCATAGGCCTCACTGAGAAATAAACATAAATATAAAGATTGTTGGGTCCAGATGGCATCATCCAAGAGTTTGTAAAGAACTCAAAAGTGAAATTGCTGGTACAGTGGTACCTCGGGTTACAGACACTTCAGGTCACAGACTCTGCTAATCCAGAAATATTACCTCAGGTTAATAACTTTGCTTCAGGATGAGAACAGAAATCGCACGGCGGCAGCGGTGCATCAGCAGCGGGAGGCTCCATTAGCTAAAGTGGTACCTCAGGTTAAGAACAGTTTTAGGTTAAGAACGGGCCTCCAGAATGAATTAAGTTATTAACCCGAGGTACCACAGTATTCTGACCACACGCACCCCAGAAAAACTTGTTCCTAAAAATGGCTTCCATCACTGAAGTTAGAAAAGTAGCCAATGAAAGGATTTATTTTTTTAACTGGACCCGGGGGAATCCTGGAAATTACAGGCCTAATATCTATTTCAAGGAAAACAGTATTCATGGTAAAATTCTCAAACACAGAATAGCAATTCAAGCTGAAACAGAATTTGGGACAGAAAAAATGAAGTATTTTCATCACACAATGCACAGTTGAGCCATTTGCTGCCCCAGGCTGCAGTAAGGGAAAACCTGGGCAGTTTAAAAGTGGAAGATTTGGCTGAGTATAGGAGATAGTGTGCTTCTAATCATGCAGACAAAGAACATTATCAGGTGGACTCTGATGAGGGCCTTTCATGGTGGACCCTGGACCTTCTGACTCTTCTCTATTTTAAAGCTTAAAATAAAACTTTACTCAGTGCAAAGCCAAACCATGTGTGCTCCGATCCCCAAAACCCATCCCTCATGGAAATAAAGACACAGTGGAGACAGAATTTAGTTTAAATGTTAATGGGGAAATTTTGGGCACAACTTTATTGAATACACAAATGTGACTGGTATTGACTTAGGCAATGGTATCAAAACTCTATCTGGCTCCTGCCCCACCCTGCAGGAAGCCTGTAAGGGTAAACAGCCAGCAGGGGGAGCTCCATCAATGTATATTGACTGGTGCTCACCCTTGGGGTTCCCGGGGGTCCTGGCATGGCCCTAGCCCCTCTCTGGGCTTCGGATGAGATCCAGATCCCCAAATTCCTTTAACAGAATACCCTATGCATTGGAGGGGCAGGTGATGGCCACACCTCCCCTCCTCACATTCCCCTAAACCAATGTCTAACCACCAAACCTTACAAAGTTGTCACGATTGCTAAGAGGTAGGCAAAAACCAAGTGGCCACAGCCAATCTGCCACATTGGGAAATATTCCTACCCGACCCCCGTTCCAAAACAGGTGACCAACCGAAGTCCAAAGCTAAGCCAAACAGGACCTAATTAACGGATGGGTGGGCAGGTGTTCGGCAGCGCAAAGCAAAAGGAGGTCCCTACGTTGTGCTGCCAAATAGATATGCCCAACCCCCCACCTTTGCCATGATGCCGATTGGCTAAAGGCCAGTGGCATAACTGTGGCACCACTGGCTTGGAGCAGGGCAAGCCCGGCCACAAGCTGGTTGGGGAAGAGTTTCACGGGCCGAGCACAACATGGATCCTCTATTAGGGGGCTCCAACTTACCATTTTAATTTTCTAGTGGCATCTACATATGCAAATCAGCATATGTGCATTCAGATTTGTTTCATGGGCCCTGTTCTTTGCGTCTTTTAAACATCTAACAGTGCCTCTGTATGTAAAATATTTCAGAAACATAAATAATGAACATAGATAATGAAACCAATGCACATTGCGACACATTTCTTAACAAAATCGGAAGCTCCTAAGGCCAAGAATGAACAACTACAGAAGTACAATTCCCCAAGAAATAAGCTGGTTGTATAATTATCATCCAGTCATTTGAGGGAAGGGCGACAGCTCAGCTGCAAAGCATCTGATTTGCCTACAGAGGCTTCCAAATTCAATCCCCAGAATCTCCATGTAGAGTTGGGATAGTTCCCTGCCTGGAACCCTAGAGAACTGCTCCCGGTTAGGGTTTATCCACACTTACCTGTGGTGGAAAGGTAACTGTGGACAGTACTGACCTAGATAGAGCAATGATCTGATTCAGTACAAGTCATCTTCCTATCTTCCTAAGACATAAAAACAGAATTATTAGATTTTTCTTTTTTATTGTTGGCATGAATGAAGTGAATGAGTGAATAAAGGAGTGTGCCTTTGGGGATGAGGTCAAACTGTTGGAAGGTTGCAGCACCTGCTGTGGTTGTAGAGACTGCTATAGGAGAGGCATGTTTTGTTGCAGCTGGGGCAAATGAAGACATCTGCTTCTGTGGATGCAAATGCACTGTGGCATTTATTTTCTCTGTGCTTCTCCCAGTGGCCATCCCTCCTCTGGTCACTGCTATGGATGCACAACCTGACTGTCGGACTCCAGGCATTGCAGTCATCTGCAAGGGATTCCCACATGGTGAGGCTGATGTTGCCAGCCTTCATGGCACTTTTACAGACATTTTTGTAATGCAGGGTCAGTTTTCCAATGGACCTGGTGCCTGAAGCCAGCTCCCCGTAAAGCATGTCTCTGGAACCCTGCCATCCTCCCTTCTGAAGAAATGTCCAAGCCATCATAGATGTCACTGAGAAAGGGCTATGGAGAATGTGGGCTTGAGAGAGCACTTCTTTGTCTGAAACTCTGCCCTGCCATGTGACACTCAAAATTTTGCTGACAGGTCACATGTAGAAGTCATTGAGGCAGCAGTCCTGGTAGATATACGTTGCCCATGTCTCCCTACCATAAAACAGAGTGCAAGAGGAAGCCATGGAGGTATATCATGAGGAAGGAACTGAAGCCAGATGTCAGCACTTCTATTGAGTTCTGCCCTGTCCCAGGGCTTTACCACATGCCTGAGAGCTGATGGCATCCTTCAGCCAGGTACAGTCTGAATACTCTCAATTGCTCATTATATTCACTCTTTTTTCTATCCTCTCTTTTACTTTATACTTAGGGTTTTATTTTATTGGTAAAGTGTTATTCATCCACTCACACCCTGGTCTCATCCACTCATGCACCCAAAGCCTCTCAAAAGAGGAAAAATCACTCATTCCAATAATAAATACGTAGCACGATTTGTAAAGACAATTAAACAGGGAATTTTTACAGAAGATGAATGACGGAAAGTAATGGTTGTTTCAGTGGGCCAAATCTGTCTCCTACAAAAACAACAATAATATGAGATCCATCCCTATCGTGCCAATGGATTGACTGCTGTAATTTGTCTTTAGTCATTCCCAGAGATAATGGATCAAACATACTTTTAGAGAAAGCTACCTCCAGAATTCATTGTACCTTGCAGAAGGAAGGTGACTTTCAATAGTTTTGAACTTTTTCTACCTTACATTAAGAGTTGATGAAATATTTGTGCCAATACACCACATGCAACTCTAATGTTAGCTCTGGGATTCAATAACAAGTCTAAATCCATCATGGTTTTGAATTTCCTATATTTTTTTGTAAGTATGCATTAGGAACTATCCTGCAGAATGATCCATAATGGAACAACAACCTCTGAGCAATCACTCAACCTGATTCACTGAAGGACTAGTGGAAGAGGGAAATGTTTTGACAGAGATCAAGTGTGCCCTTATTAGTCTCCTCAAAAAAAACACACACACAAAAACAAAAAGCATCCATTTTATCAGTCCACAAACCAAGCTTTTCAGGTAGCGAAACAGCAATGAAAAATAGTTGCACATCAGGGATGGAAAATATTCGTGGACACACACAGAAACCTCCAGTTTATATTGATGTGGTATCACACGCAGCGGCAATGGCCAAGAATCCATAATCTAATGGATGCCTTGAAATGATTAGCTTTGCTTTTTCAAGGGACAGATCAAAAGCATTTGGAGAGCCCTGTTTAGGTAGCATGTGGGCATTGTGAAACCGCAATCTGATTTTTCATTGATCTGCCAATAGGGTATAATGTATTGGATATGAGAGAAAGAATTCTAGGTTCAAATCCACAATCAGAAGTTAAGCTAACTGTGTAAACTTGAACCAGTCATCATCTCCCAGTCTCTTACCTACCCTTTAAGGTGATTATGATTAAAATGAGACAGCCCCGTGCTTATCCCTTATACAGTGGTACCTCAGGTTACATACACTTCAAGTTACAGATGCTTCAGGTTACAGACTCCGCTAACCCAGAAATAGTACCTCGGGTTAAGAACTTTGCTTCAGGATGAGAACAGAAATTGTGCGGTACAGCAACAGCAGGAGGCCCCATTAGCTAAAGTGGTGCTTCAGGTTAAGAACAGTTTCAGGTTAAGAACAGACCTCCAGAATGAATTAAGTTCTTAACCTGAGGTACCACTGTAGTTCCTTGGAGGAACACTAAACCATAAATAATTTTGATATTATCAAATCTTTCTCCCTTCTTTGTCTTTGTTTTTCTTTTGAGTAGAGAAGAAGAGTTTGGATTTGATATCCCACCTTTCACTCCCCTTCAGGAGTCTCAAAGCGGCTAACATTCTCCTTTTCCCTTCCTCCCCCACAACAAACACTCTGTGAGGTGAGTGGGGCTGAGAGACTTTAAAGAAGTGTGACTGGCCTAAGGTCACCCAGCAGCTGCATGTGGAGGAGCGGTTCCCCAGATTACGAGACTACCGCTCTTAACCACTACACCAGACTGGCTCCCTAAGTGAAATAGAGCTTCAGTTTCCAGGATGCTTTGCAGGAAACCATAACCATCAAAAGTGCTATACATTTATAATGCCTTTTGCTTGCCTAGATGGAAGGTGCGTGAGTGTGAAGGAACTTCCCCACTTTTGCATCTGGCTATGCCCCACCAAGGGCATATGGCCCACAGAAAGTTGCTCATGGTGGAATGTGGCCCTTGAGATGTAAAGTGCAAGGGAAAGACATGGCAAAGTTCATTGGTATATCATCTGTTTTGCATGCAGGAGGTCCCAGGTTCCATCCCCGACACCTTTTAGGCAGAGATCCCCTGCCTAAAAAACATGGTTAGCATAGACATTACTGAGCTATGTGGGCCAATGGCCTGACTCAGTATAAGGCAGTTTCCTATGTTCCTAAATTGTCCCCAACTTATCTGTCTTTGGAATGACAGGGCAAATTCTTATGACCTTATCAGATCTATATGGCCTTTTAAGGGAACTTCTGAGCACTGAGAAAGGATTTGTTTCTGCTGCATTCCATGTGTGGGTTTGTTCAAAGCACAATCAATGTATCTAACAGCACGAGTTTTCTGCTTTTGCTTTATAAATCATGCCCTTTATAGCTTCATCTAACTTGCTGTTCTCCAGGCCGCGAGGAGGTAGGTTCACAGTGTGATGCCAAAAAGATTTCCGGGGGTGGGGGGAATCTATGCAGAATAGATAATGTGATTTTAAAAGTTGAGAAAATCATATTACAGAATAAAATTATGCCAGTGAACAATAGGCACCATTGGACTTTTGATATGCATTTATATCCCATTTGAATTTCCAAGCGGAAATTGCCACAAAAACAATTGCATATAATCAGCCTGGCATACAAATTGGATCACAGCCCCCAGCATTGATTTGTAAGGCTTCCCAAAAAGCATGTGGATTATAATGATATTGCAATTAGAGATTTGAAACACAACCATACATCAGAGAAAATGTGAGATATTTTATCAGCATTTTACCTGCTAGCTAAAGACAGATTAATGAGTTGTTTATAGCAATCAGATACAAAGTATGTTTTCACCCTGAAAGCCGAAGCACAGTGAATCAAACACGTACAAAGTCCTGATCTCGGAGCATTCATTATTACACATTCTTCGCAAAACACCATTCATGTTGCAACACTTTAAAGAGCAAGAGAAAGAAGTAAGCTTCTCCTCTGTGGGGTTTGCAGTTTAGGGTTCTGACTAGCCATGTAAGGTGATGCATATCAGGGCAATATATATATATAATAATAATAATAATTTCACATGGAGTCTGGACTCCAAACGCATTTGGAATACTGTGTGCAGTTCTGGTTGTCTCATCTCAAAAAGAATATTGTAGGGATGGGGAGGGTTCAGAAAATGGCAACCAACATGAACAAGGGGATGGAAAAGTTCCCTCTGATGAAAATTTGCAGCATTTGGGACTTCTTAGTTTAGAGCTGTGGTGGCCAAACTTGGCCTACCAGCTGTTTTGGAACTACAATTCCCATCATCTCTGGCCACTGGTCGTGTTAGCAAGGGATGATGGAAGTTGTAGTCCAAAAACAGCTGGAAGGTCAAGTTTGGCTACCACTAGTTTAGAGAAAAGGGAAGTAAGAGTTGACATGACAGACGTTTGTAAAATTATGTAAGGCATGGAGAAAGGGGATAGCACATTCTCTCATAACACTAGAATTTGTGGGCATTCAATAAAGCTGGATGTTAGAAGATTCAGGGCGTATCAAAGGAAGGGAGTATTCTTCACACAGCACTATGGAAATCGCTCCCACAGTCGGCAACGATGGCCACAAACTTAGATTTCTTTCAAATACGATTAGACAAATTCAGTGCATAGTAGGATAAAGAGATCCACCTAAAAGGCATGTTGGAAAAGGGAGGCCTTCAATAGATGCTACAATTTAAAAAACAACAACAAAGGGTTGGAATACATATGAAATGCATGATTCCTACATGATATGGCGCAGAACTACTGATAAGCTGGTGTCTGTAGAAGGTCATTTCCTTCAGAGTGAAGTGATTGATATGGTATATAAGGGTGAAACTATCCTATTCTGTTCTTTTGTGTCATCTGCAAAAATGATAAGTATCCCTCCCATGCCCTCATCCAGGTCATTTCTAAAAACCATTGACGAGAGAAGGGTCTAGAGCAGAACCCTGTGACATTCTATTCAAGACACAGCTTTACTCCAGAGTTTTTTCTCTGAACTTCAGAACAGCCATCTTTGCTTCCATGATCTTAATAATATCTCTGCAGAGGATTGTACACTGAACCAAATGAGCTAATAAACACAACAAGAGGCAATGAACAGGAACTTTATTAGCAAGGCCTTCTAGTCTCCATGCAATCAGAGAAAATAGTCTTGACTTTCTTAAACAAGGTCGTAATTGACATTCTGCAAAGAAAATCCAGGTGATACTAATGGCTTGTATGACAGTTGAAAGAATTTAGAAGTGCATGCACAGCAATCCAAAAAGTAACAGAGGCTGACTAAGTGTAACATTGCAGAGACATAACCATCCCATACCCCAGTGACTGGATTTATAAGTCCACCAATTACATCTATGTTGAGGCTTATTACTTTGGTAGAGGTATGATATCCAGAAAGTATTTCTGCAGTAAATGGATGCATCAAATTTTTACCAAACTCACTGGGAGATAATGTTTTGGTGTATTCTCATATAAATGTGACAGCCAATGCATAAATGACAGTCAGTGCAGTTGACTTCCCAGTCAAAAGTGTTAGGGAAGTGTTGTGTTGGGGTAGAATTGACCTGTCTTGGTATATATAGCCCTGCTCCTCCTCCCTCCTTTTGCATTGTGGGCTTGCCAGTCACCTATTGATGGGGCTGAGTATGTATTTTGAAGGGAGCCCCCAATTGCTCCCCATTTTACCTACTACACACTGTTGGGAGTAATTTTAAGAGTGGTGTAATTTCTTAATCTGACCTTTGGTCTAGGAAGGAAAAAAGGCTTTAGATCTGGGGACATTTAATCATGAGGCATCATGAGATAAGGGCACTCTGGCATTTCCCTACACTATATCTGCTTAGTGAGTGACAGGGTTGCTTTAGGGGCTGGGCATGCACAGTGGGGTGAATGCCAAGCTAGTGGGGCCATGATGTCTTTGTCTGGTTCACAAACCCAGGGCTCAGGTAGCAAGGAGAGAGAAAATCTTCCAGTCCTTACTGCAAGACACAGGTTGTGATTTCCATTGCCCCAGGAGTTGGGAGGGAGATGTCAGGAGACCAGGCTACCGTCTTGATAACACAGCACTCAAGTCATAATTAGTTGGAAGATTTATTGCAATATAAACAATTAGCCTTGGATGTCTAACTGAACGTCTGTGGCTTATGAATCTGCTGACCCTTCTGAAGAATGCTTCCTGGTTCTGCAGAAGGGTTGAGCTTGGACTGCCATCACACCAACCCCAAGGAAGACTCAAGATACCACTTCAAGTTGGGGAATCTGCGGAGAAAACCAATTACACTAACTTAATTCAACCAAGCTCAACCCTTCATGTATGTTGCAGTTACACGGTGGTTAGAGGGAAATCACTCTTTGCCTGTTCAGAGATTGCTTTTCTATATTAGTATCTTTTATGTTTCACGATTCCACCCTGGAGCTAAGTGCTGGAGATCACTGACATAATTCAAGCCCTGAAGATGGCTGTTGGTGAGGTGGAAGAATCATGTGCAAGGCATACAAAACCCAAGCATGTGGTTAGGGATTATCAGTTCATGTCTCGGAAGCTGCTCTTCCATGGAAAACCTCATCTATTATTGATGTCACTTACCAGCAAAGCAAAATAAAACAGGTACAGTCAAATTCACCAATAGTATTCTCTACAGGTTGCATTATGGAGACAAAGAAGGATAGTCAATGCTAGTCTACTCACAATAGACCCATTGATGCTAATGGGCATGACTAACTTGGGTTCATTCATTTCTGTGGGTTTGCTCTGGGTACAATTAATTGAATGCAACCCAGAGGCTTGACTGATCTTCTTCAAGGGTGATTATGTGTCCTGCTTTACATAGGACAGTCCCCCCATCTGAAGATCTCTCAGAAAATTTCTTCTGTCTTAAAATATTTGTTCAGTTTAAAGGTGAAGAACATACTAAGCAGACACAGAGGCGACCTGGTCAGTCTTCATCAATAGGATGGGATTTATTGTATTTCAATTTATTTATTTATTTCTAAATACATATGTATAGATTAGAACATGCAAATCTTAATTCCATTTTGTCCTCATTTATCCTTATGCATTCCCCCCCTTTTTTGACCATGCATAAGAGGCCACACAATAGACTTCAAAAGGCCACCCCCCCCCCACAACATGAGATGCTGAGTCCTAGGCGTCTGACCATGGGGTGAGATGACATTAAATTATGCACCCCAAAGACCAGACTGAGGTTGATTTCAAAAGGCAGTTCAAACTGGAAAAACTTTTAAATTAGAAAAATATCCAAAAATAGGATGGAAAGTATATCCAGTCTCTTTTATTATTGTCCTCATTCTCTGACTTTCCTTATGCTTATCACAAGCCACAATAAAACTAGAAAGCCACATTACTACCTTATTTCCTTGCAAGAGCAAAGATAGTCCATAAATTACCCTGGCGTTCCAACAGATTGCATTACTGATTGTGTACTGAAAAAGTCCTGGAGCTACCCTCCCTTGAGTATGTACACACACACACACACACACACACACACACACACACTGCAACTCTGTTGGAACTGCACTGGCCTTCAGGGTTCATGCACTTAAACATTAGAACTTAAAAAGAAGACTATTACACAAACTCATTAAAATTTAGCTCACTATAAGTAATGGATTTACCCTAAGAGAGTTTACTCATCCTTTCTATTATCTTATGTGGAGGTTTCTTAACCTCTTAACTTCACAGTCCATCCTATGACACTCTGTCCATCAACATGCCCTTTTGAGAGTTCTTTCAAAACCTTTGAAGCACAAACTAGCATATTGAGAGTTAAAATTTCCAACACTCTAACATGAGGATTTAATTCAGCGTTAATGAAAAGTTCAACATTATTGTCATTAGAACAAACTTCATTACCAATTTGCAATTGATCAGTTTAAGTATCTATTACTTCTAGTAATTAAACCTCCAATCTCTGTAGATGTGGTGATAAATTGTTATGTAACGCTTAGCTACAATGGCCATCCAATTATTTCTCAATTATAAGGTTTGCAGGATTTGAGTTAAAGCACCACCTCCCCTTAATCACCCCAACCCTACAGATGGGTTTGAGTTCTTTGACTCGGCAGACATTCTTGCAATTCATTCAGTGAAGACAGTGCAAGATCAGACCTTTAAAGAAATAATGAATAGATTTATGATAACACTCCATTGAGCCTGGGCCAATCCTGTTCACAGTAGAGACTCTGGAAGGACAGTACACTACTACCAGTACACCAATAACCATCTCCTCTTTTCACGCTAGACCCTGTGAAGCAATAGTCCCAATTGCCATACTTTGACCATTGGCAAATCCCTAGAACACTGTTACCTGGATTTTAGACAGCTATAAGATACTTCTTGCTGAATCCAAATTGGAAGTGAACTTCACTCCTATAGCTGAAAAGATTGACCTTTACACTCTCAGATAAGCTTACTACTGTTCTATATTTCTGCAAGAGGTATGCTTCCAGATAGGTTTCCCTCTCTGAGGACAAGTAATTATGGCATATGGCAATGCTTGAACTAGTAGAATTATCTAACCACACTAAAGATATATACAAACTTCTACCCAGATTCTGGAATCTGAATTTGCCTTGTTTCCAAGGTGAATAATAATAATAATAATAATAATAATAATAATAATAATAATAATAATAATTTATTTATACCCCGCCCATCTGGCTGGGCCTCCCCAGCCACTCTGGGCGGCTTCCATAAAAACCAAAAATACAGTAAAATATCACACATTAAAAACTTCCCTGAACAGGGCTGCCTTAAGATGTCTTCTGAATGTCAGGTAGTTGTTTATCGCTTTGACATCTGCTGGAAGGGCGTTCCACAGGGTGGGCGCCACTACCAAGAAGGCCCTCTACCTGGTTCCCTGTAGCTTTGCTTCTCGCAATGAGGGAACCGCCAGAAGGCCCTCGGCGCTGGACCTCAGCGTCCGGGCAGAATGATGGGGGTGGAGACGCTCCTTCAGGTATACTGGACCGAGGCCGTTTAGGGCTTTAAAGGTCAGCACCAACACTTTGAATTGTGCTCGGAAATGTACTGGGAGCCAATGTAGGTCTTTCAAGACCGGTGTTATATGGTCTCAGCGGCCACTCCCAGTCACCAGTCTAGCTGCCGCATTCTGGATTATGAAGTCACCTTCAAAGGTAGCCCCACGTAGAGTGCATTGCAGTAGTCCAAGCGGGAGATAACCAGAGCATGCACCACTCTGGCAAGACAGTCTGCAGGCAGATAGGGTCTCAGCCTCCGTACCAGATGGAGCTGGTAAACAGCTGCCCTGGACACAGATTTGACCTGTGCCTCCATGGACAGCTGTGAGTCCAAAATGACTCCCAGGCTGCGCACCTGGTCCTTCAGGGGCACAGTTACCCCATTCAGGACCAGGGAATCCTCCACACCTGCCCGCCTCCTGTCCCCCAGAAACAGTACTTCTGTCTTGTCAGGATTCAACCTCAATCTGTTAGCCGCCATCCATCCTCCAACCGCCTCCAGACACTCACACAGGACCTTCACTGCCCTCACTGGTTCTGATTTAAAAGAGAGGTAGAGCTGGGTATCATCCACATACTGATGAACACCCAGCCCAAACCTCCTGATGATCTCTCCCAGTGGCTGCATGTAAATGTTGAAAAGCATGCGGGAGAGGACAGAACCCTGAGGCACCCCACAAGTGAGAGCCCAGGGGTCTGAACACTCATCCCCCCACCACTTTCTGAACACGGCCCAGGAGGAAGGAGCGGAACCACTGTAGGACAGTGCCCCCAGCTCCCAGCCCCTCAAGACGGTCCAGAAGGATGTTATGGTCGATGGTATCAAACGCCGCTGAGAGATCCAGCAGAACTAGGAAACAGCTCTCACCTTTGTCCCTAGCCCGCCGGAGATCATCAACCAGTGCGACCAAGGCAGTATCAGCACTAGGAATTCTCTGTTGTTGTTGTTGTTGTTGTTGTTGTTGTTGTTGTTGTTGTTGTTGTTTCAGAACAGGCCCTTCTCTGTGTTTCATCTATATAAGAGAACAAAGTTCACTATACAAGTGCATAAGAGAAGGGCCTTATCTGTAGTGGTGCCCTGATCTTGAATATCATCTCATAAGACACACAACCATTACTAACACTGTATTCATTTGGGGGCTAGTTAAAAGTATTTTTTAAAAACAAAACAAAAACAAACCCCAAGCATTTTAAAATATCGAGCTTGACAAATACTTGCACCCCTCTTAATTTTATTTTATTTTAAAAAAGAAATTGAGTAATTTTGTTTTAATGTTTTAATATTGTACTGTGGATTTTAAGTTCTTGTGCACACCACCTTTGGTCCCCACTTTGCACTCAGTGACAGTGGCCACACCTTGGGAATTGCTTCGACTGGCTGGCTAAACCACGAGAAAATAGGCTCTGGCAGATTGAGTAGAGGAGACCAGTGGTGGGTCCAATGGTCAAAAAAGTGGTTTTTGCATGTGCTGTAGAGAGGGGAAAATGGGGCTCATCAACATATGAAGGTAGCTCATCTAGGAGAAGGAAAACTCTGGTCCCACTGCCTTGTGCGATATCTTTGGGAGAAGAAAAGGCTTTGTATGCCTCCTTCTGGTAATCCTTGCAGTCAAGCTGGCATGAAACATATTTCTCTGTCTTTGTTTGGACAACATCAGTGAATCCAAGAGGGGCTCTTGTTGTCTGGGCAGCCCAGGATCTCCATACACACTGCCCTGGGAGGCCACTTCAGTGCTGCTAACACAGAAAAATAATGCAAGAGGTAGCAGTTATGATTTACAAGTCTCTGCAGCGCCTCTACAAGTGATTCTCCAGTGGCTTGACTACATCCCCGGAGGCACCCTCCATTGGCTCTTGAGACAGATGGATGCCAACAAGGATATAGAAAGTCACATGTGCTCTAATTCTAGAGCTGATTTTAGAGCTTGAGGTGAATATGTGCAAATCAGGTGCAGGGCCAGGAGACACAATCCCACTTCACCTACCATGCATCCATACCCCAGATTTGACTCATCAACAGAGCTCCTGACATCCAGCCTACCAAATGGTTTGTCCACCTTTAATTCCCACCCTCCACTCACCTCTCACCACAGATACACACAGATACACAGTTTACCTCAGTGGTAAACTAGCACCATGTTCACCCATAGTTAAATTAGGAACTACCGCTTGTGTTCTGTTCTCTTTAATGAATGGAAAACTGTGATATTCTCTATATGACACTGTTTTTAAAATCAGTTATTCTTTCAGGAGGTGCAGAATGAAGAATGCTAGTGCCAGACTACTATCACTCAACCAAAGTGGCATTTTTAGTATAAAATACTTCCAGCAGCAATTTCACCTGGGGGGGGGGGATCCATCTCTTAAAAAACATTAAATATTTTAGCAGTGCTCAGTTGAGAAGATCCTTGCATTTTGTGTTGATGTGAACCTTGAGAAAATGCCCCTTTAGGAAAAGACTGATCACACATTAGAACTTTATTTAAATGACAGTTATTTTTAAATGTCACAGTAGCAGAGCACTCAGATAAAAGGTCTTTCAACAAATTTAAGGGCAGTTTAAAGGTAAAGAAAATATGGGAATAGCCATCTGAATTCTTGCTGGAGATGGGCCTACATTAATTTGTGCAAGCCTGCAGGTAACCAACCAAGCACTTGAAATACTGTGTCACCCCTTAGATGCCCAATTGTTCACTATACTATGCTGGAGATGGGCCTCTGAAGATAGCATCTATTCAGGAGGTCCTTTCATTCCACACAGTGTAGGAATCAGTCCTCTAGTGTTCTGGCAGCTGCTGTTGTGTTTGGAACCTACTGAAGAACTTTCTCTAACAATAAGTCTTTCTAATACCTTTCCCAGTCTGGATCTGTATTAGATTTGTTTTTAGGATGTTTTACGGTTGTTTGAAACATTTGTATTGCTTGCTGATCCTTTGGGACTAAGGGTTTACCGTATTTTTCACTCTATAAGAGGCACCAGACCACAAAAGGCACCTAGTTTTTGGAGGATGAAAACAAGAAAAAAAATATATTCTGAATCTCAGAAGCCAGAACAGCAAGAGGGATCGCTGCACAGTGAAAGCAGCAATCCCTCTTGCTGTTCTGGCTTCTGGGATAGCTGCGCAGCCTGCATTCGCTCCATAAGACGCACACACATTTCCCCTTACTTTTTAGGAGGGAAAAAGTGAGTCTTATAGAGCAAAAAATACGGACTCTCCTGTATGTGAGTGTCTGAGGGCCCTGCTCCTTCTTGCCACTCACCATCTGGCCTGGGGCGGGGCCTGAAGCCTCATAAAGGACTGCTGGATTCTGTTGCCCGGGAGGACTCTCCTGTATGTGAGTGTCTGAGGGCCCTGCTCCTTCCTGCCACTCACCATCTGGCCTGGGGTGGGGCCTGAAGCCTCATAAAGGACTGCTGGACTCTGCTGCCCGGGAGGACTCTCCTGTGTGAGTGTCTGAGGGCCCTGCTCCTTCCTGCCACTCACCATCTGGCCTGGGGCAGGGCCTGATGGGCCTCACTAGAACAGTTGCTGTTACTGCTGGAGGGGTGCAGAGTGCTTTTAAAATGTTTTAAAATATTTATTTTGAATTTTTTGTATGGGGGGGTACGGTGGATGTTTATTGGGCCTGGGAATTTGTTTGATTTTATGTTTTTGTAATTTTTGTAATTTTTATTGTTTTTTGTTTATATTGTTTTATTTGTGTTGTTTTGTTTGTTTGTTTGTTTGTTTGTTTGTTTTTTAAAGGGGTTATTTTGTTCTTAAGGGGAGGGGTCAGGGCTGCCGGGGAATGGGCCCCAGCCCACAAAATGGCTGGGATATGCTTCACAGGGGGGAATGCACTGGGACAACCGATCTCAGTGATCACGGGTAGGAGGAGGAGTTACGCTAAGACCAGACCATGTCATTACAGAGGAGGCAGGTTTAGTCGTTGTCTGAGGACTATCCCTGCCTCTGGGTCTGGTCCTGACCGGATGAATACTAGAATCAGCAAGGGATACCCACATGACCTGAAAGTGTTGCTGTGCAATGCCAGGTCAATGATTCATAAGACCACTGCCATCCATGACTTGATCATGGATGGAGGACTTGACCTGGCATGTGTAACAGAGACTTGGTTGGATGAAGCAGATGGGCCTGTCCTTGCCGCTGCTTGTCCACCAGGTTTCTCTTACGCACAGCAACCCAGGTCATGTGGGCGGGGAGGGGGGGTTGCAGTGATTTTTAGGAAGTCATTAGTTTGCACCAGGCGTCCTATTGGGAAGACCCAGTTTTCTGAGTGCATGTTCTGGAAGTTGGGCAATAGGGGCAGTACAGGATTCCTTTTGGTGTACCGACCTCCCCGCTGCACCAAGGATTCCCTGCCCGAGCTGCTTCAGGTCGTGGCGGATGTTCTCCTGGAGACACCTAGCTTGGTCGTCCTAGGGGATTTTAACATCCATGCCGACACGACATTACAAGGGGCCGCTCGGGACTTCGTGGAAAGCATGGCCTCCATGGGGCTGTCCCTGAATAAGTCTGGCCCAACCCATAGCCGCGGACATGCCTTGGACCTGGTGTTTACCTCTACGGATGTTGGTGATCTGACACTAAGTAAAAGTGAAACGAAAGAAGTGCCATGGTCAGACCACTTCCTGGTGCAACTGGACTTCTCTGCGACCCATCCCCTCTGCAGGGAGGTGGGACCGATTCGGATGGTCCGCCCCCGCCACTTAATGGATCCAAATGGTTTCCAGAGAGTGGTTGGGGATGCTTTATCCCATGTTGATGGCCTTTCAGCCGATTCCCTGGTGGCCCGCTGGAATGTGGAGTTAACCAGGGCTATTGACTGTTTGGCTCCGAAGCGCCCTCTCCGATTGCATGAAGCCCGGAGAGCTCTGTGGTTTTCCACGGATCTGAGGGCAATGAAACAATCGTTGAGACGGCTAGAGCGCCGGTGGCGGATAACTCATTCTGAATCTGACCGGACACGGGTTGGAGCTCAACGTCGAGCCTACCAAGTGGCGATAGCGACGGCGAAGAAGACTTTCTTCACCGCCTCTATTGCATCTGCAGAAAACAGCAGCAGTAGACTCTTTCAGGTGGTACGCAATTTAGCGGAACCACCTGTAACATCGGGGCCCAGTACGGGCCACATGTTCTCCTGCAATGATTTTGCAAATTTTTTTGCAGATACAATCGCTCAGATTCGGGAAGAAGTAGACTCCACCGTGGGAGCAGGGCCGGGGCGGGAGAGTGCTAGAGTCCTGTCTGGTCAAGTTGTGTGGGATCAATTTCAATCTGTTACCTCCGAGGATGTGGACAGGCTGCTTGGACGAGTGAAGCCAACCACCTGTCTCCTGGATCCTTGCCCATCCTGGCTTATAAAAGCTAGCCGGGAAGGACTGGGCGATGGGCTTCGTTGGGTGGTGAATGCTTCCCTCCGTGAGGGAGCCTTCCCAGACCCGCTGAAAGAGGCGGTTATTAAACCGCTTCTTAAAAAACCATCTTTAGATGCGGCCACGATGGCCAATTATCGCCCAGTCTCAAACCTTCCATTCTTGGGCAAGGTGATTGAGCGAGTGGTTGCTGAACAACTCCAGGCACGCCTGGAAGAAGCGGACCATTTGGATCCCTTCCAGTTGGGATTCAGGCCTCATCATGGGACTGAAACTGCCTTGGTCGCACTGGTTGATGATCTCCGGCGGGCTAGGGACAAAGGTGAGAGTTGTTTCCTAGTTCTGCTGGATCTCTCAGCGGCGTTTGATACCATCGACCATGACATCCTTCTGGACCGTCTTGAGGGGCTGGGAGCTGGGGGCACTGTCATACAGTGGTTCCGCTCCTTCCTCCTGGGCCGTGTTCAGAAAGTGGTGGTGGGATGAGTGTTCAGACCCCTGGCCGCTCACTTGTGGGGTGCCTCAGGGTTCTGTCCTCTCCCCCATGCTTTTCAACATCTACATGCAGCCGCTGGGAGGGATCATCAGGAGGTTTGGGCTGGGTGTTCATCAGTATGCAGATGATACCCAGCTCTACCTCTCTTTTAAATCAGAACCAGTGAAGGCGGTAAAGGTCCTGTGTGAGTGTCTGGAAGCGGTTGGGGGATGGATGGCGGCTAACAGATTGAGGTTGAATCCTGACAAGACAGAAGTACTGTTTTTGGGGGACAGGAGGCGGGCAGGTGTGGAGGATTCCCTGGTCCTGAATGGGGTAACTGTGCCCCTGAAGGACCAGGTGCGCAGCCTGGGAGTCATTTTGGACTCACAGCTGTCCATGGAGGCACAGGTCAAATCTGTATCCAGGGCAGCTGTTTACCAGCTCCATCTGGTACGTAGGCTGAGACCCTATCTGCCTGCGGACTGTCTCGCCAGAGTGGTACATGCTCTGGTTATCTCCCGCTTGGACTACTGCAATGCGCTCTACGTGGGGCTACCTTTGAAGGTGACCCGGAAACTACAACTAATCCAGAATGCGGCAGCTAGACTGGTGACTGGGAGCGGCCGCCGAGACCATATAACACCGGTCTTGAAAGACCTACATTGGCTCCCAGTACGTTTCCGAGCACAATTCAAAGTGTTGGTGCTGACCTTTAAAGCCCTAAATGGCCTCGGTCCAGTATATCTGAAGGAGCGTCTCCTCCCCCATCGTTCTGCCCGGACACTGAGGTCCAGCTCCGAGGGCCTTCTGGCGGTTCCCTCACTGCGAGAGGCCAAGTTGCAGGGAACCAGGCAGAGGGCTTTCTCGGTGGTGGCGCCCGCCCTGTGGAATGCCCTCCCATCGGATGTCAAGGCGATGGACAACTACCTGACATTCAGAAGACATCTGAAGGCAGCCCTGTTCAGGGAAGTTTTTAATATGTGACATTTTAGTGTATTTTTTATCTCTGTTGGAAGCCGCCCAGAGTGGCTGGGGAAACCCAGCCAAATGGGCGGGGTATAAATAATAAATTATTATTATTATTATTATTAAAAATACGGTATATAAATCTAATAAAGAAATAATTAAGTTAAAGCTAAAGCCCCAAACAGCTGAGGCTGACGTTATAATACTTCTGTCTGTACAATGGACAGAGGTCCATCTCATGCAGGGGGAAGTAGTTAGGAGAGCTGAAAATAATGCCAATATATTTCACATCTGGCAACCAATGCACCCCTTTGGTTTCAGATAGTACATGGGTACTGGTAAAGGTAAAGGGACCCCTGACCATTAGGTCCAGTCGTGACCGACTCTGGGGTTGCGGCGCTTATCTTGCTTTATTGGCCGAGGGAGCCGGTGTATAGCTTCTGGGTCATGTGACCAGCATGACTAAGCCGTGTCTGGCGAACCAGAGCAGCGCACGGAAACGTCATTTACCTTCCCGCCGGAGCGGTACCTATTTATCTAATTGCACTTTTGACATGCTTTCAAACTGCTAGGTTGGCAGGAGCAGTACATGGTTAGACAAGTCTAAAAAGGCCAGGATACAAATTTTCATGGCCCTCTAGCAGCCATGGTGGCTCATTTACCAGAAGTAATGTATTTAGTGTTAACTCTGGAACTATATACTTGATTCTGACCAAACTAAGCCTCCTGATGCTCCAGAACCATTTAAAGCAGGGAAAGCCCTCCAGATGTTACTGGACTACAACTTCCAGTATCCCTAACCATTGGCCATGCTTATGGGAGTTGAAATCAAGCAAAATCTGGATAGCATCACATTGGTAATCCCCAATTTAGAAAATTCTGATGCTTTACCCCATGTGAATATATTTTGGAAGATAGAAGAGGGATCATGGGAAATTTGTAGCATTTATTTACTCACACTTAATTGAATAATCAATTCCTTCTCTTGTCAAGTAATGAACCATTGCCTACTAAAGAAGAGAACACCTGTATTTTTCTGACCTTTACATAGGTGACTTGAAAGGCAGAGACAAAATAATTGCATAGTTCTCAGAAGGTTATAATAGAGATATTAGCCACGTCCTATGCTATTCATATGAACCCTTCCTCTAATTGTTCTCTATGCTTATGTACTCTTGGAATGTGGCCAGCCCAAAGCTGAGTTTAATGCATACACATTAGTAGCATCAGTACATTACAAATAGTGCGGAAACAAAGATGCAGGTTGTGGGACACGCTTCTGAAACTTATGCAAACCAATTTGCATGTCTTAATTATGGAGGAACAAACTTGAATGCACAGGGGAAAGAGTCATGCTTGAGCTTAAGCCCTGTCTCCTTAACTGCTTCAGCTATTCTGAATGGCAATGTGACTTTCCATCTCTGTTGTTCACCCCTTAATTTAAAAGTGCTTGCCAAAAAGTGGATATCCCATGCAAGATAGAAATGGCTGTAACCAATGAAGGGGCTGCATAGCTCAGTGACTGAGTACATGTTTTGCATTCAGAGGGCATCGAGTTGAATTCCTGGCATTTCCAGTTAGGAGAACCTAAAGCAGCAGGACTGGCAAAACCCTGTTCCTTTTACATAGTGGATGCTGGTATATTAGGAAGAATGGGACACTTTCCGACAAAACTCAGTCTGCCCTCATCTCACACCCAACTACCTGTTGTTTTACTAACCAGCCCAGAAAGCTATGCTGACTGTCAGCTCCATCCTCTACACTCAGTGTTGCACATATATAACACAGCAGGACAGGGCAAAACTAGAATTAGTTGTCTCTGTCTGTCCTTGAGTCCATCTACCATTGGTCTCCCTGCTTTCTGCATCCCAAAGGACACCAGCAACTACTGCTTACTGAACTGCTGGACAGAGGAAGCAGACAAAACTTGACTAGATGGATTGAGGATCTGACTGTCAAAAGCTGTATCCTATGCTGCTCATTAGTTAAAACAGAGATGAGGAATGTATTCTTCATCTACAACTCACTCCACATCATTGGCCATATTGACTGGCACTGGTGGGAGTTGGTCCATTGACTTCTGGAGGGCCACAGAGTTTTCCATTAATGACTTTAAAAATGATATGATTAAACAAGCAATACAGCTGTATAGGAAGGCTTACACCCCCATTGCATCTCTTGAAAAAGCATTCCAGGACAGGAGACTCTCTGAAGTGTTCTTGAATGCCACATTGGAGCAGAATTTTTAAAAATTTACTTAACTTGAATCAGATCATTGGACCTGTGCAACCAGAGCTTGTCTTGATTGGCAGAAGGCGACTCTCAGACAGAGGGACCTTGCAAGAGATTGGATCCATAGTTTGCTGCCTCCAGAGCATGTGAAATATGACTGAGCTATGGGCCAACCCCTTGCTCCCTTATTTGTTTAAATATTTATAAGCCACAGTTTTGTGAAAGAAAATGTGGAAAGGCATTACACACCATGCTAAATTGCAACAGAAAAATAAAAATATCAATTAAAACATCTATGAATACTAGCTGGTCAAAAAAAAAAAATCACATTACAAAGGTCTGTCTGGAAAATGCAGTTTTTAGGAGATGTCTAAAAGAAGGCAAGGATGATTTATGCCTAAGCTCCCTGGGAAGGTGTTCCAGCAAAGTGGAGCCTGCCACATGAAACACTTATTCCCTAACAAAGATCAAGCAACCCTTGGGGGCATAAGGAACCACAATAAGTGCCACAGCAGAGGATCTCAATGATTAAGATGAAACATAAAGAATCAGATAGTCCTTAAGGCAATTTGTTCTGTAGTTTGTGAATTAACACAAAAAGCTTGAAACGGGTCCACTAGCAGAGAAAGTCTTAATGTGCAATTGGAAGTGTTTGTGATTTCAAATAGAGCTTTCAAGACCTTGCCCAATTTGTTTCAACATCATCTTAATGTATGACATTATAGCATTTAAAAATGTACAGCAACTGCTCCCCAAAAAACAAGACTCCTACCACTGATTGTTTACAAACCTAATATGCCAAATTCACTTCAGTTTGCATTTGGAAAACTGAGGTTGAGAGACTATGTGTCAAGAAAACCTATATAATGAATCCCTGGCAAAAGTTCTACTTGAATCCATGTTTCCCAGATTGTAATCTAATCTGTTACATAGTTGTCATATCAAACAGCAATGTCCCTCCAAAGGATGTTAGGGGAAGATCTAGTTGTGTCCAAAGTAGCCTCTTTCAGCATTTGTCTGAAGATTAATGACAACCCCTTACTCACAACTCCCAGGGCTTTGAAGTCAATGCTATATATCTAACAAATGATGTATGTATGGCCTCATGAACATTTGGCATTTGAAAGTGAGACCAGCTTGTAAGAGAGAAATGCTCACTGGACACCCATCCCTGGGTGATCTCACTTGCATGATTCACATCACATAATATAGCAGATCAAGGCAACAACACAGCTCACCAATTCCTCTGGACAAGAAATATCAAGGTGGTGGGTGTAGATATTAGTCAGAGAGGATGAAGGGATTCAACTCATTGTTAAGTAAGCAAATTTCACTCTACAATGCTCTTTTTTGTTGCATTATCAACTGATGAGCTTTAAGTTTACAAAGCAAGAGTTGTGCTCCTCTGCAGGGCTTGCGGGCTTTTAAAAACTTTTTTCTTTCTTTCTTTCTAAATAAATAAATATAGTTTTATTGATTTCCAATAAATAAATCCAGAAAAAGAGAGGATACAAAAACAAACCCCCCCTCATCTCCTTCTGTCCCTCCAGGACAAAGCAGTTGAGTTAAGTTTGCCATTCTTCAGGATTATCAAGAAAGTATTTTTTTATAAAATGATGTCATATTTTCAACATCATTTATATCATTCAATGCAAGCAATCTCTTGATTAATTTTTCTGATACAGTAACAGAGCATACATTCTGTTTCCAACGTAAGATACATGGGTGTTCCAATCATTTCCAATTCCATGAGTAGGCATGCCGCTACTAAAAGAAAAGTAATTAGGTCTTTATAGCAAAGATCAGATTGCCTATCTCTAAAAATAGTCAACAGTCCTAATCTTGGGGTGCATTCCACATGTTGACCCATAATATAGCCTGTTTCTGTAAACACCCTCTGCCAGAAGGCTTGGCAGAAGTAATATAATCCACTGCACTCATTCACAGAAACATACAAAGCAGCACTGCTTATTCTGATCAAATAAACAGCACTCTATTTCTACTGTGGTCAGCCACATGCCTATGGAAAGCCTACAAGCAGTACATGAGTGCAAGCAGGACATGATCTGCTATTGCAATTGGGGGAATACAAACTCACAGGAATGTGGTAAGGAGAAGTGAGGAGCCCAGTTCAGGGTGCACAGTACCATCAGCATCTGACAAAACCATCAACCATTCCAGGCCTGAGAGGTACTGGGGCAATTCCTCTCCCACCTTCCTTGGGACTACCTCGAGGGAAGGCAGAAATGGTGGAGCCCAGGTCAGGGAACATAGATACCACTGGGTTTCATTTGTCCTGAGAGCACACCATCCCTTTAAACTCTATATAATGTATTTAAAAATTGGGTGCCTTGGGAAAAAAGATGGCATATAAATCCAATAAATGATAAATAAATCTGAAGGACTTGAAAGCACTCTACAAACGCTTCAGGTTACATACGCTTCAGGCTACAGACTCCGCTAACCCAGAAATAGTGCTTCAGGTTAAGAACTTTGCTTCAGGATGAGAACAGAAATCGTGCAGTGACGGCGCAACGGCAGTGGGAGGCCCCATTACTTAAAGTGGTGCTTCAGGTTAAGAACAGTTTTAGGTTAAGAACAGACCTCCGGAACGAATTAAGTACTTAACCTGAGGTACCACTGTATAGCAATGTTTCAGCTATGCATTGGAGGAATTTGTCAGACTATACACTTGGCAGAGTTTGAGTCACAACAAATATCAGGGAAGTTGAAGTCCCCCATGATTATTAATTCTTTCCTTTATCACAATCGGCTTTTGAAACTCTTCCACATTTCCAAAGTTTGTCACACATTGTTGGGGAGATGGGCATCAAGTAAAAAACCACAAATCAGAATCCGCCTTGGACTCACAATATTATTTGCGTCTGATAGTTGCAGTTGTTAGAATGCTAGTCCATCCTCATTTAAGCCTTGTTAGCACTTAGTCACTCGCAAGGTCTGGAGCAAGCATCAGCTCTCCATAGGCTATGCAAAAAGTTACACTGAATCTGTATACTAGAACATGACACCAGCTTTCCCAGATATTACCTGCTCAAGTTGGCATATCAACCTGCTCTTAATTACCTGAGGCAAAATCATGTTGCTGTTTAATGTTAACTAAAGTTTAGAACTATCACATGAAATGGTTGAAATGCTAAGACCATTGATGAAAGGAAATTATGAGGGGCTAGGGAAAAGGGATTGAGTCTGCCAGGGAAGAAAAGGATTAATCTCTCATCTCCATCTGTCAGACTTAACTGACCATAAATCCATAAGGCTTATTTCTCCAACATCTGCTACTGGCTGTTTGAACAGTCCTTTCTAGTACTTTTTTTTTGTCATTATGGTTTATGATGTTGCTCATCAGAGTGGCATTATTTCTCTGTGGATTTTGCACATGTAAGGGAGAGTGAAGCCTTGCAGTTCTGTTCTCAAAAACTGAGGCCTTGGGCACTTATTACAACCAGGGAGAGGATGCTGGTGTAAGGATACGAGGCAATGAATCACCATCCTGCCCATATTCTTAAAGCCTTTTAAAGTTGAGGAACATATGTGAGTTTATGCATAATTTTATGATACAATCATGTGAGAAGCATCATTAGATTTGTGATGTTTTGCTGAATTATAATTTCAACAGTGCTGTGCTTGAAAATGGGGTTCCTGGCCAGATTTAAGGGGAGACTGTCAATGTGGCTATCCTGAGGTGCAGGGCTTGAGGACTGTGCCAGGACTGATGTATATATAACATTGGTTATATGTTGAATCCCAGCCCAGGACAGGATGTGCACACATGCACAAACGTGTGTGTGCATGCTCATACACACACCACAGATCCCTGTACAAAACCTGTTTGGTGGCAGTTGAATCCTACTTCAGGACTGGTAATAAGACAGCACCCTCCACTCAACCAGCTGGCAAATTCAGGGGGCCCAGAGCAGGCCACATGTTCCATAAAGCTCTGTCTTTCAGCACTGTGCTGTCACTACCATCCCATAATTTCCTGACTGAGGTATTTGTCTATCTAATGGTAGGGCCAGTCCTTCCAACAAGGAATTGAAGTGGAAACAGACTTGCCCCAGTCTTTATGCGCTGAAAAATTGTAACCACAATCCAACACATGGAAATCAATGTACTTCAGCATGACCAGGTGTTAGATGGATAGCTGTCATTCTGTGAAAAGGCCACTATGTGTTGGACTAGGACCTGGGAGACCAAGGTTCAAAATCCCATTCAATGGGTGACCTTGGACCAGTCCCTGACTCTCAGCTTTACCTAGCTGAATTTTACACTGTATTTTATTCAATGTATGTTCTGAGGAAGTGAAGTACCATGGTTTGGAAAAGACAAATAAGCCCAGGATGCATGAAGGAATCGGTTGATCATCTTGCTACATTATAAGTAGGGAGGCTCTGATTTATGGTATCTGGGAAATAAAGCCATTTCATTTGCCTCTTTCTCTCACCTCTTGAGCTTTTGGTTTTCTTACTGTCATTTTAATTCACTTATCAGAGAGAGAGAGAGAGAAAGAGAGCAAGGGAGGGGGGAATAAATTCAAACATGTTGCGTAGACTGAAAGCTTGGGCAAAAGAATTTGTGGAGAAACAAGATATAGCAGAGATATGGAACAGGGAAGAAAATTACATTTGTCAAACACTTCTGTAGAAGAAAGAGTATCAAGCTATAGTAATTTATATATAAGATCATGACGCACCACATCTCAGAAACAAATGGGCATGGAATACAAATTTAGGGATGGGGAAGCAATTTGGTACAGTTCATATTCAAATGAGAGCCTGCCTGCCTAATTCACACTTCCCAAAACACTGTGTGAACCAAAACAGAGCTATCCTCCTAAATTCACCTTTCTACAAATTTGACTATACAGTACTCCAACCAAATACCCATACCTATAAAATGCATATATTAGGGGAAAGTGTGCATTAAATGCATTTGCATAGCTGATACCACAGTAGCTATTGTGGTAAGGTTGTACTGCTCACCTGATTTCTGTTTACCTTAGTCATGGCAACGTATCAGGAAGAATAGAGGGAGGGGAGGGGCAGTGGTGAGGTCCACACACTTGTACCTTGCTGGGAGAGCCAATCTAATGAGGAGGGTGGCACATTTGTACCACGTCCCTCACCTCCCCCTCTCTATCCTGAGAAGTGGCAGTTACTCATAGCATCTGGGGTGATGCCCCCACCACACTATTCATTCCTCTTCCAGAAATGTCTGAGAGGTGTTAGATTCCAGGGGTTCCAGGGGCTTACTCAGTTTCCTTGGAATGAGGGACAGCAGAGACTGTAGTGCCTTTATGATATCAGGTTTACACATACATACAACCTGAGCCTACGGTGGAGGGGCTCACACCAGAAGGTCTTGCTTCCTTGGGGTTTGAAAAGAAACCATGCATGTCTCTCTTTCTCAGGCTTCTACCTGCTTCTAGCCAGCTTTCTCACTATTCTGGCCTTTGCCTTTCTCACTACCAACCAGGTGAGGCAGGGCCCCCCACCAATTTGCCCTTTGGCATAGGGCAGCTTCACATCAGAGGGCAGCAAATGGGAAAGAATGGGGGGGGGGGACCTGAAACTAAAATTCAGAGATTTACCCCCTGTCCCTATACAAATGCATCAGGGTTGGTTCAAAGAATTGATTTAGTTCAGCATAAGATTGCTAATGGTGATTATAAACCCCTCCTCTTTCTAATTCTTACATCCATGGTGGGGAGTTAGCAGCAGGTAGTGGTGATGGAGTCTTCATTCTTATGGACTAGACACTTCTGTATATTATCACTGGTAAGGAATGGCAGAGAAGAGGAGGAAAGAACAGGTCACTCCCCCACAAGACTAAAAATAGTCAAAAGGAAAGCAACAGAGGAAGAAGGAACAGTGTAAACATATTCAGTTATTTCAGCTATGTGGATTTAGAATTAAATACAGGTAGGGAGTCTTTGCTCACTAGTGCCCTCCAGAGGCTTCTGGATTTGGGTTCCCATCAATCCCAATGATAGGCCATGGTGGCTGGAACGGATGGGATTTGTGACTCAAAACCTCTGAAGGTTGGTCGGGGAAGGTTGCAATATGGCTATGGGGATGAGTGAGCAATTCAAAAGGCTTTACTCTAAACTGCCCTGTGATACACATATGAAAGCTGGTATATATAAATTTAACAAATAAAATCATGGAAAGGGTGAATTTTCAGGAGGGGTTGGAAGGAAGGCTGGAAGGAGGGAAGGAGATGGTCTCCTGAAGTATCCTGAGAGGCACAAGATGCAACAAGTCTGGTTGGAGGCTTTGATGCTTCTGAGTACCAGTTGCTGGAAACCTCAAGAAGGGAGAGTGCTTTTGTGCTCCCGTTCTCCTTGTAGATTTCCACAGGTATCTGGCTGGCCACTTCTGTGCATGATACTGGATTAGATGGGCCATTGGCTTGATTTATTTATTATTTATGTTTGTTTGTTTGTTTGTTTGTATTTATTTATTTATGTTTGTTTGTTTTTTTCTGAAGAAGCATGGAATGCTGGTGACTATGGAATATGTATATAAAAAATAAAATATTGTCCAGTAGCACCTTATAGACCAACTTATAGACAAACATATCTACATGCTACCATCCCAAACATACCAAACAATCAATTGTATATATAGCCAGGCTCTACATTACAGCTGCATCTGCTTCAAGGTCTGCTCTGCTAGAACCACTATGGATTAAACTTAGCCCTTCTGTGATTCCCTATACTTAAACATCCATAGCATGGCCTAATTAGCAAAACCTACCTGGCCACAAAATTTGCTTGCTCTTCTTTTAGGTTGGCTGTCAGATGGAATAACGGTAGGTGTGCAATTAAACAGGAAGGGGGAAGTTGCTCTTTTGTGCCTACTGAGGTACAAAATAAAAAGTGACAAATGACTTTATTAGTACATGACAGGAAAACATACTCTTAACTCTATGGGTTAATCACAACTCAGCTGACTGACAGCTTGTACAATGGAACCATCATTTATAGACCCTTATCACCAAATATCCCAACACTTCTGTGGATAAATGCAGGTGTCTGGACATGAAACTCAAGCAGGTTGTGTCCATTCAGTTGAGACATTCATTTATACATAATTTATAGAATAGGATTGTTCTGAATGAAGGTACATTAAACAATAGTGCATTCCCAGGAAAGGACAGCTAGCCTGAGTTGTCTGAAATCATGCAGGGCTTTGTAAGAGTGTGCCAAATCATTTTGAAAGGTGTATGCTAGAGTTTCTCTGCTATCTCACATAAAGCAAGCCTTTGAGGCAGACATGGAAGTTTCTATGTAAGAGGTGTGGGATTTCTCAAAAGAATTTTGCACATTTTTACCCAGAGACAGGAATGTTGCAAAGTCCTTAACTTGGGGCTCAGGCCAATGACGTAAGAGTGCATATGCTGCACACAACTGCTCCCATGTGTAGAAATGAGTGAGGGGCCTGCACAGGCCAGGTGAAGATGTGTGTGCACTGCTGCCTGCAGGAGAAATGCCTCGTCACCAGTGCATGTTTGGCCAGCATGAAAAGGGTTCTTTTATGTGCTGATGTATATACATAGTGGTCCTCTATGCAAGAAGATGGCCTTGATTGTTCTAGGTCCCTCTTTGAATGGTTGCACACACTTTGGTACATGCATACAACTCTTTCACATACTGGAAAAACCATGGATAGTGACTGTGTGAACCTTTCAACCATATGTGTACATGGGGATAAATAGAACTTATATATTTTGTTTGTTTTAATATTAAGCAATTGTTATCATCATCACCACCACCATTTAGGCAAGGGATTAATAAACCAATTTTGAATGAACTGATATAGTGACTGATGAAACAATAAGGAATTTTTGAGGCACCTTCAGGACTAAAAGATATTGGTATTGTCAATATCTAACCTTTGTGGACCAGCAGAGTCAATTTCATCACATCCATGATAAGGCTATGAAACCATTTTGAAAAATTCACAAAAGCAGTTCGAAAGACTAGCCTTTGATAGTAGACTTGAGGTGAACATTTAAGTAACACTACCAGTCATGCCCACTGAAACTTAACACTACCCTGCAGAAGATATAAACAAGGAGAAAATGCAGTCTGCTCAACTAGGAGAACTACTGTACCTCCCCTAGTTTCCTCCTGGCAGCTGCCAGTGCCTGTAAAATCAGACAAAGATCCTTTAAGTCATCAAAACTAGCAACTATGAGGCCAACAATAGTATAGCCCTTGCCAGCATATATAAAGCCTCAGATGGCCCCAGGTTTTGGCTGAGATCATTCACAGTTCAGCTAGCAGGGCCTTTAGGGATCTGACCATGGTCCTGAACTCCTTAAAAAGCTTTGTCTTGACTTTGCCTCACTTGATTTTGCCAAGACTTTGCCTCACCCAACTTGACCTGCTTGGAAGTAGCTCTGCTTATTCCTCTCGCTTCATCTTCTAGCCCCAAGTCTCAGAAGAAGAGGTTACTCCCCATTTTGCAATGACGTTTTTTTTATCACGTGGTGGACTTTTTGATGCAAGTAGGATTTCATCATACTTGAGGGTCTGCCGAATAGTTACCTTTCGAGTATTTTAACTAGAGTGAGGTATGTGAATAAAACAGAAGATAAAAAGGATTCAGATTGGCCTGACTTTTGAAAAACAAACTAAAGAAACAAGCTAACTTTATCAAAATGATTTCTATCAGTGTGCTGGCAAGTGCAGGGTGGGAGTGAAATATTTCCTTTGTAGGCAACATGCCTGAGGACACGTCCAGGTCCTTGTATGCACTAAATCCATCTTTTATAAGCAGAAATTCACTGTACAGCCATAAATATTTAAGTAGTCAAAAAGGTCAGACCCTGTTTCCAACAGTGGCTGCCTCCTGAGCATGGACTGAAAATGTATATTTTCTTTTTAATTAGAACTGTCAACTAATGAAAAATTAATCATATACAATTGTTTCATCATGAGTTATTCATTTAAATGTAAAACATACACTTGCATGTCACCACAGCACCAATACAAGCACCTTTTTAAGGCATTTGAAAGAAACACATAATCATTCCCAAATCTGCAAGAATGGGCTATTGGCATGAATTTAACTGGTAAAGCTGGCAATCGGGCTTCCTTGCCTCTAGGGGGATCGTAGGAAAGGCACTGTTCTGGAAAAGTTAGTTATAATAGTAAACAAGTGCCAGTGGGGGGAAATGGGTAAACTCCCAGGCACTGAACCAGAGACAGCTAATTAAATCATAGCCCAGTGTCTTTGAAGTCAAGATTACAAGCCAGTCGTAACTATTTCACTAAGTCCTACTTTTTTCAATGAGACGGAAGCTGAAATTCTATACTCACTTACTTCTAACTACCTAGAAGTAAACCTAACTGAACTCAAAAGGGCAGACTTCTAAGTAGGCACTCATAGGATTGCACTGTGAAGTAGAAGTAACTTCAGTAGCAATCTAATCGACCTTTCAACCCAGTTAACGTTGGATATCCACCACTATGGCATTTCTGACTGCTGGCCATCTGACTTCTGCTTAAAAACTTCCAATAAAGGAAAGTACAACTTACAAGGCATTCTGTTCCACTGTCAAAGTGCTCACCATCATGATTTTGTTTTTAATACTTCTTAATTTCAATTTTTTTCCTGGTAATTTGAACCCATTGTATGTGTCCTGCGTTGTGGAGCAACATAAAACAAATCTGCTCAGTCATAAATGCAGACATTCAAATATTAGATGATGACTTAATCATCTCTTCTCCAGGTGAAAAAATCACAACTCCTTCACTCTTTCTTCAGAGATCTCGATCTGCAGAGCCTTCGCTGTTTTTGTCACCGTTTCCAGAAATGTCGCAGTTTGTTCACACCCCTCTTAATCTGTGGTGCCCAAAACTGGACACAGTACTCCATGGAACTCAGGGTTGGTTAATATATGTATGAATGCTTACTGAATAATTAGCTAAACATCATAGATACAAGTTGTCCAGTAGCGCCTTAGAGACCAACTAAGCATGTTCTGGGAATAAGCTTTTGTGTGCATGTACACTTCTTCAGATACACTAAAACAGAATTCACCAGACCTTTATATATAGTGGGAGGGTGGGGTGGGGTTTTTCTCAGGCGGGTAGTAAGAGATGGGTGATTGACTCAATGGGTATGGTAAACCTGTTGACGACTGTTAATTACTGCAATTAGTCCTACAGGAAAAAGCATGGGATAGTATTTATATATTTCGACTGTGTCAGACCAACACAGCTACCTACCTGAATCATAGATACAGTGGTACTTCTGGTTATGAACTTAATTCGTTCCGGAGGTTTGTTCTTAACCTGAAACCATTCTTAACCTGAGGTATCACTTTACCTAATGGGGCCTCCTGCTGCCGCCACATGATTTCTGTTCTCATCTTGAGGTAAAGTTCTTAACCCAAGGTACTACTTCCAGTTTAGCAGAGTCTGGAACCCGAAGTGTTTGTAACCCGAGGTACCACTGTACAACTTCCATATAATCTCAGACTAATTGAAACAATGGGACTAAAGTATGATTAATATAGTTTGCAATTCTAACTCCATTTACCAAGGAGTACACTCCATTGCATTCAATAGGACTTCTTTTGAGTAGGCATAGTTAGCATTGTTCTGCAGGTCTGGATCCAAGTCATCCCCCCCCCCCAGTGGAGACTTTTCACAAATTTGATCTGAAGCTATTGAGGGAATGCATGTTTGACAGAGCCCAACATCTCATAAATGCATCAAACATACATCTGGTCCCCCAATTAGGAATGGAACAGTTAAGTTCTCTGTCTTTTACATGATGCTTTTATTAGCTTAACTAAATCTATACTCCATAATTTCTGGTATTGCATATAAGTCCTGAGAGACCTAATGAATACATACATTTAATTTTCTGTTATCTGTTATGGCACTTGATAACTTCCTATCAAATGACTGCATAATCAGTTGGTTGTCCCACCTAAATCTAAATTTGTCAATCTGCATTTCTCTCATTTTCTCATTTCTCCAATCTTAAATTCTGTGCTCCACATTTTCACACCAGTTTACATCCTTTTAAAAAGAAATCTTTAGAAATTCATCAACATTTTGGTATAGATTTATTCTAAAATACACATGTATTTTCTCACAATGCACGCATTTTGGTAAGCCCATTTTCATTAATATAATAATGTATCTTTGTATGTTCGTTTAGCTAAAATATGCATTTTTTGTACACATTGCTTGACCAGGGAATGGCACTGCAAAATAAGTGTTAATTATTATTATTATTAAATGTGTTGTTTTTAATTTTTAATAAAACAAGTAAACATAACACGGGCACTGCATGAACAACAGTTCATAAACATACAAGCACAACACTGTATTAAAGCAACCTGTCTTATAAGACACGTCCAACAGTCTCTCAATATCAATCAGAATGAGGTGAGTTCTGGGATTAATGTTACTAAGAAAGCATTCCTCTCCCCTTGCATCTGATAGAACACACACACACACAAACAAACAAACACACACATACATACACACACTGCCGTGCATGCCAAAGCAAAAGTTATTGAGGCACTCACAGTTGATTTGATCTTCAAGCATGAGCTCTAGATCCTGCACTGTCATTTTGAGAATCTCCATTTCAGACTGTCTCCAGATCCATTAGCTTTCTTAGTTACATCCAGCATTTTAGGTGAAGGGGTTTCTATTCTAGTTTCAAGATGCTGAAAGGCCTCTGTCCAGGTTGCTTTAGGAGCATGCCTAACCTATGAAATATATTCACTGGCTCATCTGACATGTAAGTCATTTTCAAGCCCTGCCTTGCCCTTGAGCCACCTCACACCATTTTGGCCAGGCCTTCCTTGTCTGAAGTGTCAGTGGTTTGCTTTTCTATTACGTTGTCTGAGTGAAGTTTCTGCAACTTTGCTTGCAGGGTTCTCGTGCTCTTCTGCATCCCCTTTCCAATCCTGTGGGTTCTTTTTAATCGAGGTCTGTTCTGTTTGATCATTCACAGAAGACTTTGAATTCCTGTGGTTATTGAAACAACTAGGCAGCCATTAGGCTTGCATGCTAACCCTTCACCCCAGTAAGTGTGAATTATGAAGGGTGTCTGTGTCTGGGTTTGCATATTGTTTCAGAAAAATACTTTTCCTTTAAATGTGAACTGAATTTCTTCCTCATTCATTGTGAATTAGTTTAATCCCTCGTGTTGATCTTTAAATTTAGCTTATTTGAAAATAAGCTGCATCATTACATGGGACATTCTTTGCTGCAAACCAAGTTCTTATTAATGCAGTGTGAGGACCTTGTGGTGATCTCATAATAAAAACACGACTATTTTTCCATCACTTTATATTTAAAATACCATGCTTCATTTTTTCTATAAATGTTTATGTGTCATAGAAATATGCATGGAACTCCTTGTCCTCTTTTTTTAAAGGCATCATTATTAATCCGCATTGATCAGACCACCCTGCTATGCCTATTTATCAAACTTTAAAAAATCGAAGTTTTCACTGTCCATAAAATCTGGCTTATTTTCCCTCATTATTTCCTGATATTCATCCTTCAACTCTCATTTAATGAGAAAAGGTCTTCCTTCTCTCTCTGACCTCTCCTTTAAATCTGACATCAATCTTTAGAATTTTTTTTTCTGGTATCACATCTCTGCCATTAATCTTAAAGGTGTGTGGATTGTTAAATGCATTTTTGAACATGATTGCCACAAAAGAGTAATTGCCGTAGTGTGTGAAATTGTTACCTGGACTTACATCTTCATTGGAAGAGATTGTGGCTGTTCAAAATGTTTTTAAACAATGTGGGGTGGGGTGAGGGGTAAAAGGGTGGGGAATTCCTTAAGTTAATATCTTGCAATTTGGTTGATCTTGCAGTTTGAGTGCTCTTGCAATCCATATAGTGCTGTAATCCATATAGGTTTCTCGGTACACAAGAGGTACAGAAGGAGGAGAGGGTGGGACTTGCTGTGACTGGATGGAATAGAAGCCTAGACTTCCCCCCTCCCTCCCTCCCTCCCTCCCTCCCTCCCTTTCTTTCTTTCTTTCTTTCTTTCTTTCTTTCATTGGTTCTTAAATGCATGTTCTCCTATAATCTGATATCTTGTAAAGCATAGGAAAACAAGCAAGCAAAATAATGGCACCTTTTATCTTCCTTCCTTCCTTCTCATTAGTGGGGAATTTCTGGCCATGGGCATGATTAAGATTGCCCAATTAGAAGTTTTCCCTGAGTCATACTCACCTCTTATTTCATCTTCTTCTTTGGCGATCACTCGTAGCTGAGTAAGATTGTCTTCCATGAACACGATCTTAACAGTGAGTTGGTAAGTGACTGTGGAGGCCAATTCTGGAGGCCACAGTGGGGACATAGGTTTCCAGGCAGGAGTTGTTCATAGTGAGGGTTTGCCAAGCATGCCTATTTCTTTGCACGATTCTCCCTTTTGTTCTGAGTTCGAGCATCTTCAAAGCCCATGACACCTTTGGTAAAGGCTATTCTCCAATTGGAGCACTCTCAGAACAGTGTTTCCCAATCTTACAGTGGACCAGAGGTGTGGTGTGTGGGAGGGGAGGGTCATATTGGGGTCATTGCCCTGAGCACAAAGAAATTTATGGGTGCACCTCTGTGGCTGCCATTCTGATGAGAAGCGCTCTGTGTCCTGTCTGCCTATTTCACTTCAGGAGCTGAGAAAGGATGGGCCCTTGTATTCCTTGGCCATGTGGCATCCCCTGCTTGCTGGGGAGGCAGGCGGACAGCAAGAATTGTGGCAGTGGTGGTGGTGGCACCCCAGCCCAAGAATGCGTACACACATGTCCCAACGCTGCTCCAAAGCTCCATCCAGCAGCACTGCATGGAGCACTGCATGGAGGCACCGGTTAGGGGCCACATTACTTGTCTTAGGGGTGCAATGCTTCCCTAGCTCTTGGCACTGGCAACCAACACTATGCCACTGCACTGGGTGTCATCTGTACAGCCAGTCCCTGCTGAAAGTGAAGCGTGTAGTCTGTATGACTCTCAGGCTCAAGCATTACCTGAATTACAAGCAAACTCAGGCTGGGTCCTTAAACAGAGCTGCAGCTCCATCTGTGTGGCAGCTTCAGTAACTGAATCCTCTTTAGATTAAGGACCCTAGTTTCTTTCAGTCCCTATTGTCCTCCAGTGGTGCTGGGAGGCCATAGAAACAATATGATTTGAGTCTAGTTGAGCTCACTCATTATTACTTTAACCAATTCAACAATAATTCAATTTGTCATGGTGATGTGTTAATATTATATGGAAAAATCAAGATCATATCGCGAATTCAATATGAAAAATCCGAAATCATATACTGTATTTTTTGCTCTATAAGACTCACTTTTTCCCTCCTAAAAAGTAAGGGGAAATGTGTGTGCGTCTTATGGAGCGAATGCAGGCTGCGCAGCTATAACAGAAGCCAGAACAGCAAGAGGGATTGCTACTTTCACTGCTTTCTTGTTTTCCTCCTCCCAAAACTAGGTGTGTCTTGTAGTCTGGTGCATCTTATAGAGCAAAAAAATACGGTAAAACTTCATGGTTTTACACAATGCAGAGGTACTTAAACATGGCATTTCGAACATTTTTTTTTTAACCAAATAGAACTTTGTTAATTTTTTTTTCAAAGCCAGTCAGACATTGCTTTATCAGAACATACAGTGCCATGAAGTGAACATGACAACCATGTCCCTTTGGGACAGATGCAGATCCTCCAAACTCTTCACAATATTGCTCATACTTTAGTTGAGATTCCTGAATTGCAGGGTGGGTGGGGACCAGATGACCCTCAGGCAGAAGCATCAAGTTCTGCTTGACACACACACACAGACACAAAACATCATGAGCATCGAGAGGAGGCTACATGACCCAGTGAGGCCCACCTTCACCATGGGGAAGTCCAGCAAGAACCGTATTACTCATTCTGCCTTGCTGTCATGACAAGGAAATAAAATTACATTTACAAATTGAACCTTCCACATTTTCAAAAGCAGAATCTTAATCACTGAGACTCTAACCCTAGCATCAGTCTTACAAAAAGCTCTAACCAGCCAACACACACACAGAGACTTTTAAGTTTCAGCTATGTACTACAAAACATAATTGGTCCCTACATTACTTTAATGTGAGAGATAATAAATAAAACATATTTTAATCTTCCACATTCTGATGCCTAGGAGTTTGCAGGAATTATACTCTGGGATGGGTGGTTGTGCGATGCTTTATTATAATTATTTTAGTTTCTTTTTTGCTTCCTTTAATGAAAAATGATCAAAACATGTCTCATTAGCTATAATAAATATCACTACACTGATTATAGTCTTCAGTGTTTTAGGATTTACAACATATTCACAATGTTCTGGGATTTATATTATTTGTTTTATTATTAACATATTGGTCAGGATGGCCTCAACTTTGTAATCCTGCACTGGTAACTCTGAGGCTAGATTACTGCAATGTGCTCGGTGTGGAACTGCCCGGGGGTCTTGTTCAGAAGCTACACTTGGCGGAGAATGCAGTGGGCAGACTGTCAACAGGGACATCTGGCCAACAACATGCGCTACCATTGTTTAAACTTCTACACTGGCTGCAGTGGTGTAGCACACACACCCCAGCACCCATAGCAGACGAGCAGGAGCATCCTCTCCCATGGGGGATGGAGGCTATTGCCCCACGCCCCACTGTCAAGGGACAAAGGCTGCTGCCACTGCCAAATGGTGGCAGAGTTTCCTCTGCATCTATTCCAATCCCCGGTGCGTGAGTGACTGCCCATCAGCGGCAGTGTTAGAAACTGAAATATGAAAGCTAGGAGCTAAATGGCACATTAAACCTAGGTTATGAGTGCCCCAACATAGTATCTGGGTGCACTTTTTTATAACAAGAATACAAGCTGAAAATGAATGAACTGCGGCTGAAGACTGGAAAAAACAAAGCCATACTTCCCCTGCCCACCCCCTAATAGTCTTAAGAGGGTCCCTTCTCCAATCTTAAGAGAGTGGCTGAAAATTCCCTTCCAGCAGTGGCAGTTCTAATCCTAATTCTAAATCTTCGGCACGGTATTGTGCCCAGAGCTCAGAAACTGCTCGCATTAATGAAGTTCCCTAGAACAAGGGGAGTTTCGAATGTTGATCAGCAATGGGGACTGGGTGAGCACAGAGGGCGCCCTCTGCATGCTCACTTAGCCCTGGCACTAATGGTCTGGCACTCACAAGCTGGGTGGGGGCAGGGGGCAGAGTTTGAAGAGCACCCTCCATGCCCTCCCGGTGCTAAGGTGGGGACAGAATGCAGAGGGTGCTCACGTGCCAGGCAGGGGCTGGGTGAACACACGGAGCAAGTCCTCTGCACTCACCCAGTTTACACTGCTGACAGGGGGCGCTTGTGGGCCAGGGTGCTGGGCGCATATGGGGGAAGTGCCTAGTTCCCCCACCCCAAGATCCTGTGCCAGCTCCAGGACCACCTGAACCCTTATATCCCAGCTCAGTCACTGATATCATTGGCAGAAGCATTTGCTTAATATTCCCTGAGTTTGTGAGGCTTATTTAGCAACAACAAGAGACTGAGCCTTTAATGTCATTGGCCCAGTATTGAGAAATATTCAGCAGGCACCTTCCATGCCAACTTATAAATGCCTTCTGAAACCTTTTCTGTTCAATCAGGCTTATTCAGGCAATTAAAAATATATCTTTCCACAAGAGTTAGACAATTTCTGACTTGAACTACTTTATATGGTTTTTGTTGTGTGGTTTTATGCATAACGGTTGTAAACCACTCTGGTTTTTTTATGACTAGCAGCATATAAATATTTTTTAGACTAATTAAATAAAATCTAATATTGCAGAAAGGGATGTATGGAGGCTGAGAGAATCTTGACCAGCTAGCTTTTTCTTTTCTTTTTTAAGTCTCAGTAATTATGCTGGGTCAGCTTTTTTGTAGCAACATGGACCTGCTGTGAATATGTGGTTTTCTAATTGATATAGTAGCTTAGGGAAGGCAGATGCATAAGGGCTAAGTTCAGATCCTCATATAGGTAGCATGGGATTCACAAGCAGACCTGGGACCATCACATTATTTCAGCTTAAACTGCCTAACAGGGTTGTTGTGAGGAATAAACAGAAGGAAGCCCTTGTATAGGTCCCTGAGTTATTTTTTAAAAGGGTGAGATTTCTATATGCCATGAATAAACAATAACTTTAAATAAATTGGAACAAATGTTGTTTTTGAAGAGAATGGACTTCAGCCAGTTGTTGTTGTTTTTTCAGTGAACATGACCTAAGTCATGTTCCCTTCTTCACAACCTTCTAGGGGCAGCATGCCAGAGGCAAAAGTGTATGGAGCAATGAATTCTATTTTATTTATTTTTTTACCTTTGTACAGTAGTCTGGTTTCTACACACCCACACCACTCTGTCCACCATCCAGGCAAACAAGAGTTCAAGGACATGTTCCAGCCAACTAGAAACACTCAAGAAGAGCATGTGTCAGGTTGATGAGGGTCATGGTCTAGAATGAAGAGGCATGGCTAGGGTGAATGTATTGCCTGGTGAGATTCCTGAGGGGCAAATAGAGAAACATGGAGGGCCGCATTCCCCACCCCACCCCGGCTCTAAAATCTTTGGGGACAATTAAATATATGTCTGACTGTGTCTCTGGCCATATTCATGCCATACATTCCAAGCACTGTGATACCACTTTGAATTGGCATGGCTTCCACCCCCACCCCCCGAATTCTGGGAGCAGTCTTTGGTAAGGCTGCTCAGAGTTGTTAGGAGACCCCTATCCCACTCACAGAGCTACAGTTTGTGGAGTTCCCTGTTTAACCATTCTGGGAATTATATCTCTGTGAAGGGAATAGGGGCTTTCTGTTAATTCTGAGCACTCAACACAAGCTACAGCTCCCAGAATACTTGGGGGGAGGGGAGCCATGACTCTTTAAAGTTGTGCCATAGTGCTTTAAACATATGGTGTGAATGGCCTAAGTCTGCCTCTCTTACAAACCTTACATGATGCTGCTTAAACACATACACGGAAGTTTGCACAGTAAATTTCCCTTGAAGCAAAGAAGGAAGCCCACTGGGAATTCTAGGTGTCATACCTCATGCTTGCATGCGCGCGCGCACACACACACACACACACACACAAATGTGAAGCAGAGTGACTTTCAAGACAAAATGTAAAATAAAGCTACTTTGCAGACAACCATAGGCAGGTTTCAAGGAGAGGGGGAGAGGCATACAGAAGAGCCAGCAAAGCTTTTGAGCACAGGAAAAATCCTGACTGGGTCAGCATAAAGCATCTAAGACAATACATATTTAAGCAGTGCAATCCAGGTAGAAAAATTGCTTGACAGTTGCGTAGAAGCCTTATTCTTTCAGCAATAAATTGTCAAGCATTGTCAAAGCAGTAAAGGTTACCAGTGAAATATTTGCTGGAGCATTATCCAAGATTTCAATACATACAGTTTAGAAAGAGCAATTTCCCCCCAGTTCTATTCCTTTGTTGTCTCCTGGGTTTGTTCTACCCCCTGACATTCCAACTCCCCTTGAATTTCCTAGGAAAGCCTTCTAACAGCAACCACAATTTGCTGAAGGCTGGTCCTGATAGCTTGGGTGGGGGTTATTGGGTTGTTGTTTTTATGGTAGTTTGTGGTTTTCTATTTTGATTTTATTCTGTGAACCGCCAAGAACTCCAGGTGTAGGGTGGTATATAAATTCTATTATTATTATTATTATTATTATTATTATTATTATTATTATTATTATTAGACAGCAGCAGCTATCCATAAGACCTGAGGACAAGGGGCATGGGGTTCAAGGGAGTCACAATATTTTTCAGAAATGCAAAATATTTTTATTTCAAAGAAAACTAAGGGGAAAGATGGAATTTCTGCAACAGCCTAATGAGGACTGAGCATGCTCAGTGGGCCTAGATTACCAGTAGACCACTTGCTGATGGTGAGGAACCAAAGATCAGGTGAGAGGAGAAAGAGAATGGTGTATCCTAGAAAGGAGCATAGTTGATTGACTGGAACCCTGAAGCACACTGCACTGTTATATTACTTGCAGGCCTCATTTGTTACCACAATGAATTATGGAATTTGAACATGAATTTGATGCAGATTTCAGTTCCACCATCTCCCTTGCCCCACAAGTTACTGAAGCACACAGATTGATAAAAGAGTGCCTCATCATCATCATCATCATCATCATCATCATCTCAGTGTGATTCAAGGAGACATCAGCAGAGAGGACAGGCCTGTCTGTGCCACACCCTGCCATGCATGTCCTCAGTTATTGAAGAAAGAATTGCCTGCTGGTCTAGCCAGCTTCTGTATATCCTGTCCTTTGCCTCAGGCAGCATAATGACTTTGACTGGTCCTGTTGTGACCTAGCATAGCATTGCACCAAGATTATTTTTGTGCAGTGTTACATTGGCATCTGAATGAAGTCAAGTACGTTGGTAAAACACCGCACACAATCACATGGAACACAGACAAACATACAGCCACATCAAGAGTGCATAATGTATTGTGCCTCCCTACTTTTGAAAGGGGGAAAGCATGAATTAACTGAAAGTTTGTATTCTTTACAAAATTCTCTCCCTCTTGAGTGAATAATTCTATTCCTCATATGACTACCTCAGTCTACAGAAATGGCAAGTGTAATGGGAAAAGGGGGCTGCTCGTGTGTAAGCGTTTAAGTCCTCCTAGCTTCACATCAGTTCCTAAACTTTCCCAGTTCGAGGAGCCATGGGTGCGTGGCTACCTCAATCGCTGGCAGAATCCGTCAGTGGGCGTTTCCGGAATTTACTCCAACATAAGAGTTCCTTGACGGAAACTCTTCTTCTGGATTCTCTGCGTGACAGTTTCCTCCACGGAGTGGGCGTCCCCAGCGGAGGTCCTGAGCCCTCCCCGCTATTCTCACTGGAAACATCTTGGAGCCCTTCCTCCGATTGAGTTTCTGCAGGAACTCTCCCTCTCCCCCTACTGGTTCCTTCCTCCGCATCCGAGGCTCTCCTAGCCTCCTTGAGCCCTTCCACCACCTGACTCTCCGATGGCAGTTCCCTGACAGCAAGGTTACCGGTGCTCACAATAATTGCTCCACATTGTAACAAAATCAGTCTTCAGAAGAAGTCCTTGCCTGTTGAAACCAGGCAGGCACCTTTTCAGCACATGCTTCAGTGTAATATGTGAACAAACTTACTATTGAATGGAGTTCATAAAAGAATCCAATAAATCAAGAAAGAGCTCACACATTTGCCTGCTTTAAGAAGGAAAGAATGATAGTTTACATTTAACCCATCTCACAAGGAACAGCGTAACAGTGGGATACAAAAGGTCTCTGAGCAGTCTTTCGCTTTAGGATGTATTTCTATAGATCTTGAAAGATTTGTGAAGAACATTTAAATTCTAAGCAGTTGCTTCAGCTCATATGTATCCTATGCACATAAAGACTTTGCACTGTTCCAAGACTATGTACGTGAGAGAAGGGAAGCCACAAATAACACAGAGAAGTGGGCATTTCTATAAGTCAAATTGTATGCTAACCGCACCATGAACCCAACCAAAACATTTGCCTTCTGGTTTGAGAGTTTATGCTTCCTTTGGGTAATAAAATGAAGAAAATTCAAAGCACTAGTGACACGTCCTTTGGGGTCCCAGTGACCTTAAGCTGCAGTCAGCTTTTCTGCTCACATTTGTTCTTAGACAAGGAGAACAGAGCTGATCTAGGCAGAAAACACCAGAACATAAAATGAGTTCTGCTAGATCAGACCAAAGGTTGATCTACTCTAGTCCAGCATCCTACTTAGTCCAGCATCCTTTTCCCCACAGTACTGGACCAGATGCCTATGACAAAGTAGAGGCCTCATTGAGATTGGATGACTCTGCCTCCTCACTCTAAAGCCAAGAAAAAACTGGCCAGTGAGACTTGCAGAGAGTCTCAGTGGAGAGCCTGACTCCAAGGGGCTTTACTGGGAAGGCTCTGAACCATGGCTTCTTCCTCTGCTACAATTCCCAGAGTTCAATGCAAAGAGGGATTGCCTGTTAAGCCACGCATTGCAACTCTGGGAATGTAATAGGGGTCTCTTAAGAACTCTCAACACCCTTAACAAACTACAGCTCCCAGAATTCTTTGGGGAAAGCCGTGACTTTTAATAGCAGTATGATAGTGCTTTAAATGTATGGTGTGAAGGTAGCCTTAGTCACAGAGGGACATTTTGCATGAGCCCTGCTGAAACTCTCAACCTTACAAGTAAGTCCTTAGCTCATAGCTGTACAGTACATTTTAAAAAAAACAGTATTCTCTACAATTTATATAAGGAAATCCCACATGGAATACAAGACAGGTTTCTTGTTCTGCTACCTCCACGCGCCTTGCCATTTATGTCAAACAGTTGGTGTATTTAACTGTCAGACAATGAAGTCTATCAAAGCATATTGCATTCTTCATATCCCCATATGTCATATGTCTTCATTTTCTCCTCAGCATGTCACAATTGTTTCAGCATGTTGTAAAGCATTTCTTCCTTTCTTTCCCCAAAGTTAAGCATCCTTTGTGATAATTACTTGCCATTGTGGAGAAAAATAAAGATGGGAGGGGGAGAGAATCCCATTGCCTGTCAAGCTTCCCAAGGAGTCTTTGTGACATCTGACTCTTTCTGTTCACCTCCTCTTTCTTACAATTTGGTACATACAACAATTTTTAATTGCAGGAACTTAGCACAACACAAATGCCTCTGTATATTTGCATGCACCCCAATGTCTGTGCAGAGAGAGTTTTCAGGAGCTCCAGCACTTACCCAGGGTTGATGACTATTGGTCTTGTGCCCATATTTAGCCTTAGATGGAGTTTACCACCAGCTTTGGGCTGCATTCCCAAGCAACCCGATTCTGAGAAGACGCAGTCCTGGCATGCCAGGGGCCTCCACCAGCCTCACACAGTCCATGGGCTGTGCTTCAAGCTTTAATCAGAAGAGCAGTGCCGGGGAGTGGGTCTTCTGTACACCACATTTCCTGTGTCCCTTTGAACTCTCTTCAAAGGTCTTTTCGACTTTCCCTTACAGTACTACTTACCTAGGGTTTGATTTTCTTAGTATGAGGGTCAATGGAGACTGTGGTGTCTTTACAATGTATGTTTTTATTTACACACACATATATGACCTGAAATGGGGTGTGGGTGGCGCTGTGGGTTAAACCACAGAGCCTAGGACTTGCCAATCAGAAGGTCGGCGGTTTGAATCCCCGCGATGGGGTGAGCTCGCTTTTCTTGGTCCCTGCTCCTGCCAACCTAGCAGTTCTAAAGCACGTCAAAGTGCAAGTAGATAAATACCGTATTTTTTGCCCTATAGGACGCATTTTTCCACCTCCAAAAATGAAGGGGAAATGTGTGTGCGTCCTATGGGGCAAATGCAGCCTTTCACTGAAGCCTAGAGAGTGAGAGGGGTTGGTGCACACCGACCCCTCTCGCTCTCCAGGCTTCAGGAAGCTATCCGCAAGACTTGCAAGCCCGGCGGAATTCCCGCGGGCTTGCAAGGCTTGCGGGCAGCAGCCGGAAGCATGGGCTTCCCCCACCCCCTGCCCCGCAAGCTCCGAGAGCGATGGGGAAGCTGCGCGCAGCTTCGCCATCGCTCTCCGACCCGTTCTGGGGGCTGGGGACGGGGGAAGCTCGGGCTTCCCCTGCCCCCAGCCCCACAAGCTCAGGGAGCGATGGCGAGGTTGCGCAACCTCGCCTTCACTCCCGGACCCCCAGCCCCAAGGCTAAAAACGAAGCCAGGAAAGCGAGCGGGATCCATCCCGCTCGCTCTCATGGCTTCTTTGCTCTTTGTGGCTGTGGGGGAAAAAATAATTTCCCCCCTTTATTCCCCCCCCCCCCAAATAAGTGCGTCCTATGGGCCGGTGCGTCCTATAGGGCGAAAAATACGGTAGGTACCACTCTCGTGGGAAGGTAAATGGTGTTTCCATGCGCTGCTCTGGTTCACCAGAAGCAGCTTAGTCATGCTGGCCACATGAACTGGAAGCTGTACGCCGGCTCCTTTGGCCAATAAAGTGAGATGAGCGACGCAACCCCAGAATCTACCACGACTGGACCTAATGGTCCATATGACCTGAACATATGACCTGAACATATGCCTTCCCATTAGCTTCCTCAATCCATAGTTGTGGGTCCAGTACAGAGCAAGACAAGCCTCTGTTTCTCCATCTTGCAGAACCTGTCAAAACTCTCTCTCCCTTTGCCCTGTTCTTCCTTCTAGAATGATGTAGCATCCAGCCACACCCCCTTCTCTCCTTGATGTGGAATCAAGGCTGCTCACTTGGGCCTTTCCTGTGGTGGCTCACTGCTTGTGGAACACTCTCACCAGGCAGGTTTGTCTTGAGACTTCATTACATATCTTTAGGTACAAGGCAAAAACATTCCTTTTCACCCAGGCCTTTGGCTAATTAAACAATCTATGGCCATTTAAGCTGTATTATGGTAAAAGTTTTGTGTTTTTATATGGCAAACCACGCTGTGATCCTCAGATGAAGGGCAGTATAGAAATAATAATAATAATAATAATAATAATAATAATAATAATACATTCCTATAACAAAGTGTTCAACTTTTCTCTGTGTGCTTTTTAATGTCACCCATATCAAAATGTTACTATATTTTGAGGTTAGCATCCAAGGGCAAAAGCCATGATTTGGGTGAGGAAGGTAAGGCTGAGAGGGTGTGACCTGCCCAACCTTGCCCAGTGGCCGAGAGAGGATCTTGGGCCTCCCTGCTCCCCTTGTGCCAGATTACAACTGCATCCTAGGAGACTTCCTGTTCTGAAAGCGTATGGAGCATTCACTCATTCCTCTGCCTTTTCACCAACATGTACTAGAGTGAAAAGAAACAGCGTCTCTTAATGGAATCTGTAGGCAAAAAGTGCAGTCTGTACAAAGACCCTGAGATAAGGAGCTTAAAGGGATGAAAGTGTCAACAAATCTATTTTTCTTAAATGATATAGAAAGAGGGGAGGGCTCCAGCAGATAAAATCCAATTGAGCTGGGAGAAGAACTTAGCAAATAAAGGCAACACAGTAAGAAGTAAAGTAAATTGGTGCCAAAATCTTTACTTCAGATGAGTAATTTCTATCTGGAAGATTCAGAGTTGCTTAAGACATGAGGAAACAGTGTAAGATTGGACATAAGTTCATGGGAGAGTTCTCTCCCCCACCCTACAAGTTTTATTATCTGTTTTAGGTCTCCAATCATTTCTTCAGCCACATACACCCACACAGTAACCTCTTTCGAGATAGGTCACTTCAGGAATGTATAGGATTCATTAGATTGAAACCCAGGTTGATTAGATGAGTCCCAGGGCAACCAAGACCAATTCTCCCACATTCCTTGTTGGCCTTCAGTGTGCGGGTTCTATTTTAAAATAAAAGGCGGAAAGATACAGACATACATATTAAATCCTAAATGGGTTTCTGCTGCTGCATTTTCATTTGATAACATTTTCATTATTTTAATTTTTTGCATTAACAAACATTAACATCAGTAAGGTCTGTTCTGGTGGGATTCATGTTGGAGATGGGTATTAATAGAAAACATATCTATCTTAAAGGAGAACTGGGGCAACAGAGCAGCCAAGAGTTTTGTGGTGGGGGGTTGGAGGGGGTTTGCAATGATTCCCCCCCCCCCACATTTCAGAATTACATTAATGCTTGCTACATAGAACCTTATGAAAGCCACAGTCCTGTGTATACTTCCCTGGGACAAATTCCCACTGAACATACTAGAACCCATTGTTTCATGAATATGTGGTTTGTTCTGTGTTTCATTAATGAATGAATATTTTGTAAAAGAACACGCTATCATCTATGAGTCATCACCCCACCCCTGTTTTTTTTTAATTCTTACAATAATTCTTCCTGCTGGTGAAAGTGGAGGAAAAGCATTGACTCTGCAGCTGCTCCTAGAATTAGCCATTTCAGGGTTTTCCTAGAATGCCCTTGGAAGTGAGAATAGAGTAATGGCTAAATGAGCCATAGGGCTGGTCCAGAGATCTGTCTCTTCTTGGGTTCTTAAATGGAACCTACTACAAAAATGGAAGCCTGCATTGGGGGGACAGGGACTTTCAAAAGAAACTGCAGCCCATCATGTTAACTACAGGTAGAGACAGGTTCTATGTGGGGGGGGGACAGGAGGGGTGAAGTAGAAAAAGTGAGTTCACAGGGGCTATCCCCTAGTAAGGGGAGGGGGGAAGGCAATGGAAATATATGAGCTTCCCACATTGAGTCCCTTAGATCTAAGGACTGTATGGTTTGGCCCTACACAATTGCTTTAATAAATCCAAAAGAAGTGGGACTTTCTTCCTTTTTGTTCATTGCAGAGAGCTCTGGGGGCTTTCATATTTGCTGCTGCAGCAGTACAATCCAGTTTGTCTTCTGATAAGGAGTTAATGAGCTCTTTCCAAAGGAGCCTTTGAAGGCGTTTGAAATGGTTCAGTTACATGAAATGGGATATCATTTTGGAGATTTGCTCCAGGAAGCGCCATGCCGTTCCATGAATAATTAATGTTCATTATAATGCGAGGCTTTCTTTTGTTGGAAATTGTACTCTGTTCCCTACCTGTGAAGTGCAATTTTCAATCCAATAAAACAGCACCGGACAAAGGTATTATTCTGTCTTATCTAGGTTGGCATCTTTATTCCACCTTCATGTTCCATTACATAACAGGGGCAAAGCTGGACATACATGCTGTAGTGTTCGGGGAGGGGGAATCCCTTTGAAAGACTATAAGCCAACCTTCTCCAACATACTGTCCTTCAGATGTTGATGAACTATAATTCCTTTCCATGCAGGCTATGTTAGCCAGGGTTGACAGGAGTCAGAGTTGGCTTCTGTAATTGTTTTTATATGCTGAAAACCTCATGAAGCAAGATGGAAACATGCAAGGACCAACACAGGCACCCTGTAGTGATGCATTTCACAATTTAGTATATAGTTAGACCTTGTAAGTCATGGTCAAACAACCAATTCACCATGGGCTAAAAGCTAAAGGTCACCACATGCAAATTCCTTGTGTACTTATGCATCCTGCTGGTTGTGTGAATGACTCCTCACTAGACCTACAGGGTTGCTTGTGGGAAGATATTTGGAATAGTAATTCATCTTCCTTTTTTATAATCCATCTTCACAAGCATTTTTAAAGGTTCTTTAAAAAGAAAAACCCTTGCACACTCACCCAGAACCTCTGATTTACGCTTGGAACGAGACTACAAAAGCTGTCTTCTCCACTTAAAATTAATAAGTACTCTATTTACATGTTCATTGTCGTAACTGAAAGCCCCACTTCCAGTAAGTGACTCCACTGCTTTTCCCCATAAAGATTAAAAGAAATAAATAAAACCTAGCTGAGAGAAATCTGGACAGCTGGTGAGGGAAGGGTCACATCCCTTGGAAGCTGCAGCACAAAGGTTTCAGCTAGGAATAAGGGAGAAATCTGATTCAATTCCCATTTAAAGTCAAGCCTACCTAATTCACACCTTCATACACAACACAAGGACCGAACCACAGCCACCTTTCAAATTCCACACTTCTGAAATATTGCAATGCAGTTCTCCATTCACGGTATAAAATGAAAAAATAAAAAATGCATAGATAAGTGGTAAGTGTGAGCAAAAATGTGTGATGCAGCAGCAAAAACAGCTAATATTATTCTAGGTAGGATCAACAGGAGTCTAGTGACCTTGTCAAGGGAAGTAATAGTACCACTATATTCTTACTTGGTCAGTCCACACCTAGAGTATTATGTTAAGTTCTGGGATACCACAATTTTAGAAGGATATTGACAAGCTGGAAAGTGTGTGGAGGAGGGCAACCAAGATGATGATGGTGATGATGATGATGATGATGATGATGATGATGATAATAATAATAATATGTTATTATTCATATCCCACTCATTTGGCTGGGTTGCCCTAGCCACTCTGAGCGGCTTCCAACATACCGTATATAAAAAACCTAATAAAGCATTACACATTAAAAAGCTTCCCTATATAAGGCTGCCTTCAGATGTCTTCTAAAGGTTAAACAATCTCCTGAAATCTGATGGGAGGGCATTCAGCAGGGTGGGTGCTACTACTCAGAAGCTCCTCTGCCTAATCAAAGGTCTGAAAAAACAAGCCTGTTGAAGGAATTTGGTAAGTTTAGTCTGAAAAAGAGGAGTCTGAAAGGAGATATGATAGCCACCTTCAAAAATCTAAAGGGCTGTCATATGGAAAATAGAGCAAGCTTCCTTTCTGCTGCTCCAGAGGGTAGGACAAGAACCTACAGATTCAAATTACAAGAAAGGAGATTACAACTAAACATTAGGAAGAACTTCAAACAGTAAGAGTTGTTTGGCAATGGAATGATCTCCCCCAGGAGGAGATTTTAAAGCAGAAATTGGCTGGCCATCTGTCATGTATGATCTACTTGAGATTGCTGCATTGCAGGGGCTTGGACGAGATGCCCCCAAGGGTGGGATATAAATTAGGAATAAATAAATAATTGAAAATAACAAACAAAATATATTAGGGGATATTGTTTTGCAGAAATGGGAGAAATTTGCGATATAATGCTGGTGGATTTTAATGAGGACTTAAAAAATAATAATCACAAATTGATGTGGGAATTTAAAACTGGAAAAATAAGAAACCAAACTTGACAGATTTGCCCGTCCCTAGCTCCAGACCAAGTGAGCTATGGATCCTTTCAGGGATGTGCAGGATTCAAAAATTGGTGGCAATTCGGTTCTGGAGGTGCTCTTGAATATGATTAGAGGGGACCGGTTGGTGGAAGGAATTCAGGTCGGAGCGAAACAATATAAACTTAAAGCTTTTGCAGGTGACCTAGTTTTGACCCTGCAGGAGCCAGAATCTAGTACGAAAAGAGTATTACAATTGATTCAAGACTTTGGTCGGGTGGCGGGATTTAAATTAAACAAACAGAAAACTAAGGTATTGGAAAAAAATTTGACAGATACAGAGTCAGAACGGTTTCAGAGAGAGACAGAATTAAATGTGGTTAAAAAAGTAAAGTACCTAGGGGTAAACATAACAGCAAAAAATCTGAGTCTATTTAAGGACAACTATGAAAAATGTTGGTCAGAAATCAAGAGAGACTTAGATAGTTGGACAAAATTGAAACTTTCTTTGTTAGGCCGAATTGCTGCTATCAAGATGAATGTATTGCCAAAAATGTTGTTTTTGTTCCAAACACTACAGATTGTGGACAAGACGGAGTGCTTCCGGAAGTGGCAGAGAGACATCTCTAAGTTTGTCTGGCAGGGCAAAAAGCCCAGAATCAAGTTTAAGATATTAACTGATGCGAAAGAAAGAGGGAGCTTTGCCCTGCCAGACCTAAAGTTGTATTATGAGGCCGCAGCTTTCTGCTGGCTAAAAGATTGGCTACTTCTCGAAGACACTGATGTACTGGATCTGGAAGGTTTTAACAATGCTTTTGGTTGGCATGCATACTTATGGTATGACAAGGCTAAGATCAATAAGGCCTTTAAGAACCATATTGTCAGAAAAGCAGTGTTTAATGTCTGGACAAAATATAAAGACTTATTGGAAAACAAAACTCCAAGGTGGCTTTCACCTCTGGAAGCTAAGGCCCGAAAAAGACCCAATATGGAGGCCAAATGGCCAAAATATTGGGAAATACTAGAAAAAGATGGAGACAACTGGAAATTGCAGAGTTTGGAGAAAATGAAGGACAAAGTGCGAGACTGGTTACACTACGCTCAGATTAAAGAAGTTTTTAAAAATGACAAAAAGTTAGGGTTCCAGGTGGAGAAATCGAAATTGGAAACAGAACTGTTAGAACCTAAGACTAAGGTACTTTCAAGAATGTATAACTTGCTGTTAAAATGGAATACACAAGATGAAATGGTTAAATCGGTTATGATAAAGTGGGCACAGGATATCGGGTATAATATCATGTTTGAGGACTGGGAAAGGTTGTGGACCACTGGGTTGAACTTCACTGCATGTAATGCTTTGAAGGAAAATGAAATGAAAATGATATATAGATGGTACATGACCCCAGTTAAACTTGCCAAAGTATACCATTTGTCTGATAACAAATGCTGGAAATGTAAAGGAAATGAAGGAACTTTCTTTCACCTCTGGTGGACGTGCCCTAGAGTGAAGGCTTTCTGGGAAATGATATATAATGAGTTGAAAAAGGTATTTAAGTATACCTTCCCTAAGAAACCAGAGGCCTTCCTCCTGGGCATTGTCGGCCAGAGGGTGATAAAGAGGGACAGAACTTTTTTCCTGTATGCAACAACGGCAGCAAGGATACTCATCGCTAAGCATTGGAAAACTCAAGATCTACCCACACTGGAAGAATGGCAGATGCAACTGATAGACTACATGGAACTGGCTGAGATGACCGGCAGAATCCGAGACCTGGGAGAGGAGAAGGTTGAAGAAGACTGGAAGAAATTTAAGATTTATTTACAAAAATATTGTAATTTGGTTGAATGTTAAGAAGGATGCTAGATCATGAATAATTGAGCACCACTAAATTAGATGGAATTAGGATGATAAGTGAGATTGAGGAAAATATAAAACTTTTGGAGATTTATTATATTATATTTAAAAGAGCGGGACATAAGAACGCAAACAAGATGATAAATTGCTGGTAAATATCTATACTGATGTAAGTGGGAGCGGGAGATGTGAGGGAGTCCAAAGAAGTTATGAAACTATGTTAGGATATATGTTATATTTTTTTATTATTTTTGCATTTGTATTTAAAAATTTTAATAAATATTTTATTTATAAAAAAAAATTGGTGGCAAAACCAGAGTATAATTCTGTCTGAGGCAGCCAGACTATTCTTATGTATTACTTTAGCTTGTGAGTGGTGGGTACCATTTTTGAAAAATATTCATAGAAACTCCTTCCTGTAAGTGTTGTTGTTGGTGTTGTTTTGTTTTGTTTTTAAGTTCTTCATCAGAAAGGAAAGATTCTAAAGCAGATAGCTTTCTACTGCCTTTGTTGATGGTGGTGGGTTTCTGTTTGCTGTTTTTTGCTGTTTTTATTTTCTGTAGTGAAGTATTCAGAAATGTAACGTCCCACCTGTAGGCTGCAATTGTACAGTCCAGTCTACCCCCTCTTTACCATCATGTTCTGCTGCACATGTAGACCAAGCTGAAATAATAAAGGATAGAGTGATATTGTCTTGGCAGTTTTTGCTTGGATGCCCACTGCTAACAGTCTAGCTATCAACCCACAAGCATCTCATAACCTACTTGTGGGAATCAAATACCATTTTGGAAACTGGTGGGCTAGATAATATCTAAAGTCCTCCCAACCATGCTATTATAAAAAGTAGCTTGAAATAAAATTGCATATATGAATGTTTTACTGCAGAACCTTCATGGTACAATGACGATAGGGTGATAATCTTCTTTTTCTCCCTACTCCATGCGCCATTACATGAAAATTCAGAATTTCCAGGAAAATGATATTCATTAAGACAGTTGATTACCAGTTCCCAGAAACAATTTTTGTTCTTAGCAAAAATAGCATTTGAAGCAAGTTGTAAATTATCCTAAATGGCATTGATTATAGTGTTGGAAGGCTCCATGGTGATCATCTAGTCACACTCCTGCACAATGCAGACAGCAACTCATACATGTGTATATGGGCTACAGGTTTCAACTTCTATCTGTTTGCAAAACAGCCCAAGCTGGCTTTGAGCCATTTTGTGCCTTTCCAATTCAGCTTGTCATTTGTGACCTAATCAGATTTGCTAAAAACAAATATCATTTCCCCTCATTCAATGCAATGCAGTGGGAAATGTATAGCAGCTATAACTTTATTCACAGAAGTGGATGAAATTTGCAAGCATCAAATGTGCATGTGGGTGAAATTTGCAAACTATAAGGTGGACTAAATCCACCAAATTGTGCATAGATATATTTTGTAGGCAGGTTAGTGGGGTGTTGGTGTGTAAGGCACCTTTCCCCCCTTTTTCTCTTCCTCTTTCTTTTCAATGCACTCAAGAAATTGAGAGCTGAGGGAAATGATATGGGCATGATCACAGGTAGGAACCTTTTTCAACCTGAGGACCCCATTCCCTTATAAATACTGTTTTGTGGGCCATATTTCAGTGGTAGGCAGAAAGAGAATCAAAAGTGAGAAGAGGAAGTTGAGGGAGGTCAGGGGGAAGGGGAAATTGGGAGATTGCCTTATTTGCCTAACATTTTGCGTTTTGCTGGTCCATGGCAGCCATTTTGCCAGAAAACGGGATGGGGGGGAGAAATAAGAGGCCTCCTCCCTCTTTCCTTCCTTGTTTGCCTTTCACAAGGTTTCAGATGTTTCCCCCGGGTCTTAACGGGTCTTTTCATCATTTGGGGGGTCAAAATTCAGTGGTCAGGGACACATTAGAATTTTCCCCATAGGACTCAGTTGAAATACTCACCTAACAATTTCTTGAGAATGCATTATATTTGGATTGTGAGACTGGCAGGTAGAGGGATGCATTTGGTGCAGGCAAAAATACTCAAGGAAGATGCAAAGCATAGTTGTGACTTGAAGAGAAGGGGTGTGGCCTCAGAGAGTTTTGAGGGACAGATAGAGGGATGGGGGAGGCTCCATTCAGGCACTGAGCCAGAGATTCCCCATATCTGCTCTGTATAAAATATGCAAAGTGAGGATACAGGGGATTGATTCATAATATTTTTGCTCACAGGACCCACAAGAAACCCTACAGACAGCTTCAGTAAAAAGGAAGAGCCTGCTGAACCAAGCCAGTGCATAGCTATCATGGTGAGTAGCCCTTGAAAACCTTGCCCCCCCCCCCATGAATTTGTCTAGTCCTCTTTTAAAGCCATCTAAGTTGGTGGCCATCACTGCCTCCTGTGGAAGCAAGTGGCATAGTTTAACCATATCCTCCATGAAGAAGGACTTTCTTTTATCTGCCTTGCATCTTCCAACAGTCCATAGACGTTTATGAGTTCTAGGGTGAAAGCTCACAAAGTATCTTGAACTGACAAGCAGATAAATTTAAGACCAGAATTCTATCCCCACCCCCCACCCCCAGGCTAGACATCAAAATCACAAGCAATGTTAAGTGTAAATAAATATAAAGTGGTATACATTGGAGCAATAAAAGTAAAACACATTTCAATTTCACATGCATTGTTTAGCCTACTTTTTAGTTGTTGTAATTTATTTGATTCAGCTATTTTATACTGCTTAATTACCAAAGTTCCTAAGTGGTGTATGTAGCAATTACAAACACACACACACTGGGAAAAAAATCAATTACAATTCATCATAAAAATATAAGTATTGCACATAAGTAAGATTAATATTATTTTATAGATTATAATTACTTTTAATTGTTTTATTATTTGTTAATGGGATTATATGACTTGGGAGGGCCAGCTTGCTCTGGCCCAGGTATCCTGGTTTTGATGTTTTGTGCTAAAGCTGTGATACTTGATTACATTTATTGCTGCTGTTGCTGCTTATTGCTTGTAAACTGTTTTGGGATTCACTGGAACGGAAAGCAGCACAGAAATATAATAAATCAAATCCAAACTAGGTACACCAATAAAGGGTTCATATTGAAGGTGATTAGTCAAAGAGAGGATTTTGGGCAGTGGCGGCTAGTTGAAAATACCAACTTGGTGAACGACAGCTGAGAAAAAGGCAACCGCCATACTAGGGATTGTCAGGAAAGGATTGAAAATAAACCTCCCAGTTTTGTCATGTGTTAATCAAGACCCTTTTCTGCCAAATTGCTTTCTCTTTATAAGAATAATGTTTCTGCTGCTAATTCATCAGGTGCCAGTTGTTTTGTTTCTTTTAATGATATTGTGCTGAGTTGAATACTGCTGTTTATTATTGTTGTTTTGCTGCTGTTTTATTGCCACTGCTTTTTAATTATGGCATTTACCTCCTTTTTTTTGTTCTGTGGCAGTTTTGATTCTATTGTGATTTGTACTACTGTATGCACTACTATAAGATGGCTGAAATGTGGTGTGTGAGTGTGTGTAAGCATAGCAGGATCAGTCAGGGGTTTAAAGCATTTGCCCTCCAGACCTGATGTTCCTTGTCATATACGAAAGAGGCAGGAGGAGAAAGAGACTATTTGGAATACTGTGTGCATATTTCCTCACCACGTTTCAAAACAAATCTGCAGAGACTGAAAAGGTGCACAAAGAGACAGGAGTTTGAAGGGCTTCCGCTCTGAACAAAGGCCTGAGTGTTTGGGGCTTTGGCTTATGAAAAAAGGAACCTGACAGATCAAATGGTCAAATGTGAAACCTGGCACCCTCTAGATGTTCAAGGACTAGAGCTCCCACTGTACCGACCACTGGTCATGCAGGATGGGGCTGATGAGAGGGCATCTAGGGGGTGAGACACCATGCTGGATACTCTAAAGTTTGGACTACTGCAATGCGCTCTATCTTTGAAGGTGACTCGGAAACTACAACTAATCCAGAATGTGGCAGCATGACTGGTGACTGGGGATGGCTGCCGAGACCACATAACATTTGTCTTGAAAGACCTACATTGGCTCCCAGTATGTTTCCGAGCACGATTCAAAGTGTTGGTGCTGACCTTTAAAGTCCTAAACGGCCTCGGCCTAGTATACCTGAAGGAGCATCTCCACCCCCATCGTTCTGCCCGGACACTGAGGTCCAGCGCCGAGGGTCTTCTGGCGGTTCCCTCATTGCAAGAAGCAAAGCTACACGGAACCAGGCAGAGGGCCTTCTCGGTAGTGGCGCCTGCCCTACGGAATGCCCTCCCATCAGATGTCAAAGAGATAAACAACTACCTAACATTTAAAAGACATCTGAAGGCAGTCCTGTTCAGGGAAGTTTTTAATGTGTGACATTTTAATGTATTTTTAATCTTTGTTGGAAGCTGCCCAGATTGGCTGGGGAAACCCAGCCAGATAGGCGGGGTACAAATAATAAATTATTTATTTATTTATTTGTTTATTTATTTATTTATTTTCGCTCTCCAGTGGCATTGGGTCTTGATTATATTACCCCTCACACTTGTATTGCCCTGTTTCCCATGTGCAGGATTTACACTGCCTGCATCGTTAAAATGCATCCCTCAAATTGTTTAAAAGAAAACACAAATGTGGAGGGGGGGGATTGCATTCAGCGTGGCATGGTGACAGAGTACCAGCATTCTAATTAATTAGCTCCCTCCTCTCATTTTCATAATACATTTTCACATTAACCCATACATTTGTTTTTAATCTCCTTTTGTTATATATAATATAAATATTTTATGGAAGCAATCTAGAATTTTTGAAAACAATGTGCACCATAGCCAGTTGTGATGCTTTCATTGCCATCACTTTGTATATGTCTGAATCTTAATGAGAAAGTTTTGGCTTTTATCTCAAGAGATGACAAACAAAGTTTGCCTTCATCTTTGCCACAAACTGAACCCCCTTTCCCCTGGCGTGCTGCACTTTTTGAGGGTTTTGGCATATTGGTTGATTTAAATATCTCTCAGCAGGAGGCAGAAAATGGGGACAAAGCCGGTGCTGCATCCAGCAGGTGGTGAAGATCAAAAATGAAGTATATCAAAGCGGATGTAGAACAGTTGCAGGCATTATTCTTCCATTCCACATCTGATACTTTAGTTAAAGATGGGCCATTGGTTTCATTAGGCACAGAGACGTGTTACCTGCTTGGCTTTGAAGTCAAAATTCCACCAATGTCGGCAACACATGGAGAAATATCCCTACACATAAACCTTCCCTCCATTGAAGCCTATTCACTCCTACTCAGAAGAGACCCATTGAAATCAATGAACATGTCTACCTTTGATCTATTCATTTTAGTGTGTCTCCTCTGTATACTCAGAACTGGCCTATGGAAATGAATTCTGTCTATCAATCAGTAGTAGTGTATAATAATTTCAATGGGTCTATTCTGATTGTTATGAGGACTGAGGAATCTCCCCCTTCCAACACACACACACATTTGACAGAAATGTTTTCATGTAAAGAATAATAGCTATAAGTGGGACCTGCAACAAAACGTTGCACTGTTGAGCGTTTCGATTGATAGTTTCAACCAATCAGCCATACTTTCTTCTAAGATATTCCATTCCATTCCTCCTCCCCCTTGTTTTTCTCCTGTCAGTCAGCATTCCATGACTACTGAGCATGCTCATTGTCAATTTATGCCTCCACCTTAGAGTTTTTTCTAAGTCCCCCCCCCCCCCCGTATTTCCCCAAGTCATCCCTGTTCAGGAACTTCTCTCTATCTTACTATAGAAGGATCCACATAAAGAACAAGTTCACTATTAGCATATGATGGTGGTTGTGATATAGACTCACAATGAAAAGGCTGTTTCTAACCATGGAATTTCAGGAATAGATAAAGCCAAGAATTATTATCAAGTAATTTCGTTGTCCCTGAGAGGGGGCAATGACAATAAAGATATTATTATTATTATTAATACTTATTAATTTATAGCCTGTCCTTCACCTTCAGTGGTACCTCGGGTTACAAACACCTTGGGTTACAAACACAGGTTACAGACTCCGCTAACCCGGAAGTAGCACTTCAGGTTAAGAACTTTACTTCAGGATGAGAACAGAAATCATGTGGTGGTGGCCCAGTGGCAGTGGGAGGCCTCATGAGCTAAAGTGGTACCTCAGGTTAAGAACAGTTTCAGGTCAAGAATGGACCTCTGGAATGAATTAAGTTTGTAACGAGAGGTACCACTGTACAAAACAGAAACATTCTAAAAGAGTTCAAGAAACTTAAAATCACTTGCAGTTAATGCAGCCTAGAATTGCTATAGTTTTCTTCTTTCTGCATCCCACTGTTGACTCATGTTAAGTTTGTGGTGTAGTAAGACCCCTGGATGGTTTTCATATTTCCTTCTGTCAAGCTAGGTGTCCCACATCCTATAATTTGCATTTACTTGTGTATCCTATATTTCCCCACCTCCAACATGCTGGGTTTGTTTATCATGCAATTGTTTGTCTTGTTTACCCTACAATGCATTATCAGAAGCTGATAACTGAGTTTCTAAAGTATGTGAAAAGACAAGCTGTGCCTTAGAGTTCATGCATACCATGCATATGGATAAGAGACAGAATATAATGACCCACCATCTCCCCTGAACATAGGGACAGGCCAGTAGCCCATCTAGTCCAGCTTCCCATTCTCACATTGGCCAACAAATGCCCATGAAAAAACCTGTAAGCAGGGCCTGAGCACAAGAGCTCTCTCCCCCCCCCCCCCCGGTTTCCAGCAACTGGTATTCAGAAGCATTACTGCCTCTAACTCTGTAAACAGAGCAGTAGCTATGGATCATATTGTCCTCAATGAATTTGTCTAATCCTCTTTTGAAGCCATCCAAGTTGGTGCCTTCTGTGGGACTCCATTCCATTGTTTAATTCTACATTGCATGAAGAAGTACTTCCTTTTTTATGTGTCCTGAATCTTCTAAGATCCAGCTTTATTGGAGCCCCAGCAGGGCAGTTATCTTTCCACAAGGGCCAACATTGATGCTGAATTGCAGCATCACATGAGCTCTACAAGTGCAGCTTTCTCCCAATTGAAGCACAGAGTGTTTGAGGATCGGGACATTCACAAGGAAACCAAAATGCTCATTTACAAAGCTATTGTACTACCAACTTTATTGTATGTTTGTGAAATATGGATCACTTATAAGTGCCATGTCCAACTCCTCGAAAGATTCAATCAACGGTGTCTACAAAAACTTTTTACATATTACTTGGAAAGACAGGCAAACTAATGTCAGCGTACTGGAAGAAGCAAAGATCACCAGTGTCGAAGCAATGATTCTTCAACTTCAACTTTGTTGGACTGGTCATGTTGTTCAGATGCCTGCTTATTGTCTTCCAAAGCAACTACTCTATTCTCAATTTAAGAATGGAAAGCAAAATACTGGTGGACAACAAAAGAGGTTTAAAGATGCTCTGAATGCAAATATATTTTAAAGATGTAGTATAAGCACTGATAACTGGGAAACACTGGCCTGCGAGCACTCCAGTTGGAGAATAGCCTTTACCAAAGGTGGACTTTGAAGAAGCACGAACTCAGGGCAAAAAGGAGAAATGAGCAAAGAGGAAGGCATGTTTGGCAAATCCGCACCATGATCAACTCCCACCCGGAAACCTATGTCCCTACTATGGAAGGATGTGTGGATCCAGAATTAGCCTCCACAGTCACGGACTCACTGTTAAGACAGTGTTCATGAAAAACAGTCTTACTCGGCTATGAGTGATCATGAAAGAAAGAAAGAAAGAAAGAAAGAAAGAAAGAAAGAAAGAGAAAGAAAGAAGTGTTATGAGAGAGGGGTGGTAGCTTTTTCTTTATCCCCCATTTCCATGCTATGCATCATTTTATAAGCTACTATCATGTTGCCTCTTCCTTGCCTTCCTTGTTCTACCCCCTCATCATTTTGGTTGCTTTTTTCTAAACCTTTTCCCAACCTTACAAGAACCTTTCTGAGGTGAGGTGACCAGGACTTTACACAGCATTCCAAGTGTAACTCAGGGCCAGTGACATCTATTCCTGGCCTCTTGTGGAGTTCAGAGTTGGTCCAACTAGGAAAGTGGAAGAGACACACTTACGCCACAAATCCCACAAAAAGTTCTAAATTCCATTATCCCCATCTCATCATACATACCGGTACCTTTTTTAAAAAAATAAAATAAAATAAATAGTGATCAATATTTTGCTCTCTGGAAATGCTTACTTACAAACATATAGCAGGGCACGATAGATAACAAGTGTCCAAAGTGAATGCCAGTATGGTGGAAAGATCAAACTCATCCGTTGGTAGAAGTTCGGGTAATATTCTAGCAGCCAGCTTTATTCACTTACAAACGTATTGATTTGTGCCTGTGAGAGTAAACGAACAGGACTGCAGTGACAAATTGCATGCAGTATATTCTGTTCTCTTCCCATGGTAGTCATCTCTGTTGTCTGTCAGTCGTGGAAAAAACAGTGAAGTTTGACCAAAGTGAAGACCTCTTAATCAACATAGCACAGAAAACAAATAAAATCTCCAGTCTGACAAAGAATGTGGCTCAACTGTCAAGTGAAATGAGATCTTAATTAGTGTTTTGGAGGACTTTTCTGGTTGTAGATGTTTTTAGTGAGATGAATTGGGTCTTTTATTCCCAGGATCTTAAACATTTCAAGATTGCCGTTTCATATCAATACACTTGGAAAACATGGCAGTGAAGACAGGGCTCTGTGACAAAAAAAGGCAAAACAAAAAGAATGGCTCTGAGAAGCAACTAGGGACTTCAATTCCGTTGACATGGAAATGTAAATCTATTAGTTCATACTTTCTGAAAAAGAACGTGAAACAAAACATTTCAATCCTTCAAAATTCACACCACTCTGAGTTTTACAATGCAGTGCACCTAAGTCATATGTACAAAAATGCATGTACTGTTATAAAGTGTGCATAAGAATGAATATCAGTGAAAATAACATATAGAAATGAACTATGCTGGGGAAAATTGATTTGCAAAAGCATCTATTCAGGAAAATGGCATATAAGCATGTGTATATTAAGAAAAACTTGCATTAAAATGTGCAGTAGAATGCTGCTGAATAGACTTGATTACATTTTTTAAAGTGATAATGTGAGGAACTGAATTTACAACTGGAAACAGGCTGGGCAAGGGTTAAGACAAAAAGACGTCACTACATCATCACAAGAGTCCTGCCCATATAATCAAGAAAACTAAACTGAAAATGATCCACAAGATGCATACTCATCAACGGTCCCAGGACATCCCATATTGTTCGTGCATGAGCACACCACGATCTCACACCCAAAATGCACTTTTTGGGGGGCTGTGATCTTGCGTGAATCACATAACTCACACTGGAGCATGGCCCCAGAAGACAGAGTCTAGATTTTTCACTTTGACATGTTGGAGGGTATGAATGTGAGCTTTGAAAGTCCCTGATCCAATCCTTGGCATCTCCAGACAGAGCTGGGAAACGGCCCTTTCAAAACCCAACATAATCTCTGCTTGCCAGTCTAAATGAGGGATGTGGCACCTGTTGCCTTCCAGGTGTGTTTTGGACATTTCATCATCCCTGACAACTGAACATGCAACCATGCAGGCTGATGGCATTTGGTCTTGAGCAACATAGGGAGGACCTCAGGGTTACTACCCCTGTCTAGACTAATTTGACCTAGAGTAAACCAATGCTCTAATTTCATTCACCAATGTGTCAGGCATAAACCCCTGTCCATTGTCTGGTGGTCATCACCTGTCTCCCGCACAACCTTTTCCCTCCAGGCGCAAACCCCAGAGTCATATTTGCAGAGGAAGAGGGGCTGAGGGCAAACTCGCCCCCTACTGGCAGCACCAGATTTTCTAACCTTCCTAGACTGGAATCTCTCTCACTTTTAAACCTCTCTCCCCTCACTCCTTCAAAGTTAGCATTTTGTAGCCTGCAAGGATATCTGCCTCTCACAGCAGAAGAAGCAACCTTATCACAATGGTTTAAATTGTGATTGCCTTATCACAATGGTTTAGATTACTGCAACGTGCATGGGGATCATTCAGTTCTGATTTGCCTTTAAAAATACGTGCACACAATGTCTTCTTAAGCAACATTTGCATCCTGTGGGGCCCAACAGAGCCATTGCACATCATGCAAAATGCATTTCAAGCAACCAAATAGTGTGGCATACTGTCTGCAGTGTGCTGCATTTCTTTATAGCAGGAGTGTTACTTTTTAATATCTATTTCCACAGACCCACTCGAAAGAGATTATTTTTTTACCAAGGTGTACAGGAGATGCTGCAGTGTGCTCCCCTCCCCCCCCCCACTGTCAGAAATGTAAGGAGCCGTGAATAATTATGAAAGGAATCCACCTTGCTGCTTTCCTCCTGGGAGAGATTCCTGCTTCTACATGTTAGGGAAATAGTATCTTTCATGCAACACGTTAGCCTTTCAGAGTTCAAAAGTCTGGCTTCCCCAATTAAAGGTGATTGTATTCGGTTGACATGAATCACATTTCAGGAGAGGGAGAAATGATGAGGTTCCCCCTGAATTTAGAATGCCTCTGGGTTTAAGTCAGAATCTCTCCAAAATGTAACTGTCTGACATCGAGGCCCAAAGTACAGTACCTTTGGAGCAGAGAGGAAGTCGGCAGAGAGGTGGAAGGCCAGCTTTCTGACAGCACAAACAGTTAGCTTTGCAGCTGAGGAGCAGGGGAGCAGTTCTCAGCACATCTTCCTGCAAACTGAACAGTGCACCAGAGCTTAAAACCTTGTCTTTACATCTAGGGATGAGGGGAGAAATTCAGTTCAGTTCCAACTTTAATACAGTGGTACCTCGAGTTATGAACTTAATTCATTCCAGAGGTCCAGTCTTAACCTGAAACTGTTCTTAACAAGAGGCATGCTTTCACTAATGGGGCCTCTTGCTGCCACTGCACCACCGGCACATGATTTCCATTCTCATCCTGGGGCAAAGTTCTCCACTCAAGGTATCTCTTCCAGGTTAGTGGAGTTTGTAATCTGAGGTGTTTGTAACTTGAGGTACTACTGTACAAACCTACCTTATTTGCACTGCCCTGGGGGAGGGGGAGGGAATGCACAAAATCTATTTGCATTTCTCCAAATTGAGTGGTGTAGTGATCCATATAAATATATGTGTACAAAAGTGCACAAAAAAGTAGAAAATGATGAAAATAAAATGCCTATTTGACACTGTACTGTTGGGAAGAAACAGTTAGCTGTGGGTGCTGGATAATTAGACTGATTAGTTTAATAGCCTTTGTCACTTGGAAGGTGTGTGCGGTAAAGGGAAGAGATTCAGACAGATGGTGAGTATCTGCAGCTTGTTTAACGTGAATAGTGATGCAATAAACTTGCACATAAGGCTTTGTGACACATGGGGCAGGGTATATATATAACTTCTGAAGTTAACCTGTGTCTCTGACTTGGGGTTTTACAGCCCCGTGGGATTCTGAATCAGGAAGACCTCCTTCACTTTAAGGGTGTGGCAGATGGGAGGACTTGGAATTTAGGGCCACCTTTACTCACTTCAGGGCAGCGTAGGCTCATCTAGTCAACAGGCTTCAAAGCCTGAAGAGTTCAGGGCTCCTTCTCACACATGGTTTTTATTTACCCCCTATGCATTCATTATGCTCTCATGTTATTCAATGAAATGACTCTGGTTTTGCCCTGAAACTTTTGTCTTGCCTCCTTATTTCTGGTCTCCTAATGTAAATAACTATATAAGAGTCATAGATTGCTTTCCCGCCCTTTCACACAAAGCATCATATTAAGTATTTCACATAGGGAACAGGTTATCTGCTACTTACCTGCAGTTGCAATAGAATTAATTTTATGCTCAGTGGCCTTCAAACTTGGAAGGTGCCCCCTGACTGCTTTGAAGCTCATCAGCCTAATGAAATAGTCCATTCAGTTTGGGCATCTTTTGGAATACATATCAGCTTTCAAAGGGAACACTACGTGAGGTCTGGAGACACTGTTAAGGTGGTGCAGACATAAAATCATTTATTAGCTTGGCATTCAATGTGACCAATTTGGACTTTTAGCCTTGAATTTTAATGGAGAGTTCTAATCAATTACATGTCTCTCTTTGTCCAACTCACTGGGAGGTTTTGCATCATCTTTGTGATGCTAAAATTCAGCAATGTGTATCAATGTGCTCTCATTCTGGTCCATGTTAAAATCTGCACAATAAGAATTTCCATAGATTTGAACACTCATGGCTCTAGAAGCAGGTCTACCTACCTGGATTTCTGTTTTAGTTTTATTAGGAATTCACTGCATCTTTCCAGTCAAGGTGAACAAGTCCACTGGGACTCAATTAGAGGTGAACTGAAATGATTAGTATTTTTCTCTCTTCATGTGTGTTGAAAAGCACCTCCAGATCCGGGCCACTTTCAGCACCCAGGGTGAATACTTTTGTATCATTTCATTGCTGTTTATCTCAATATCATTTTTCCTTCTGCTAATTTGCCCACCCTGCCAAATTGGCTCTGCTGACAAATATTATTGTCACCACAATGATACACCTGACGTGATATGATGTCATTATGGATTCACTGTGTTTTACTGGAAATTAAAACAAATTTCCATCAACAGTAAAACATAACCTCTGGTTGTCATTGAGCAATGTGCACTATCTTTCAATGAAAGCAACTGCAACCACAGATAATTTTATTTATCTATTTACTTGTTTATTTTGGAATTTGTTGGAAGGCTTGCCAATATGCAACTGTGTTTTGTCTTTGAAACAATAAAAATCTAAGTGTGAATCAGTAAAACATAAGAACTTAATACAAAATCATTAAACACAATAACATGAATATCTGAAGGGCTGTCATGTGGAAGAAGGCACATGCTTGTTTTCTGCGGTTCCAGAGGGCAGGAGCCAAATCAATGGATTCAAATTACAAGCAAGGAGATTCCAGCTCAACATAAGGAAGAACTTTCTCATGAAAAGAGCTGTTCAATAGTGGAATGGACTACATCAGAAAGTGGTAGACTCCCCTTCATTGGAAGCTTTTAAACAGAGTTTGGCTCTGTCAGAGACTCTTTAGCTGAGATTCCTGCTAAATAACTAGATAACCCTTTGGGTCCCTTCCAACTCTACAGTTCTATGTTTCTGTGATAAAGAACACAGTTCTGCATCTTTCCACTCAAACCAGAAGGGCTGAAACTCAGTGGTGCAGCGTATGTTTGCATGCTAGCTCAGCCATTTTATGCCCCCGAACTGGGATCCCCCAGCCCATCAGCCAAATGGGGGGTTGTTGGTATTGCTCACCAGCTGATTGGCGCTGCCTCCAAAGACCCATGCACAACCAGCTGACTGTCAACACCTACATTGTCATTATAATGTCAGGTGATTGACAGTTTGGTGGCTCTACTCACCTGTCAAATTTGGACTGTGATGGGTGGGGGAGATAAGAATCAAGATCCCCTTTCATACCCTCACTCTGCCCACTTGCTTCGGAATTAATCCCCACTGACATCAACTAGAACTTGCTTCTTGGTGGACATGCACTCAGAGGCTTAGCCAGCATGTATTTCATGCAGCCTAAATATTTAGGGATTTCTTGGGGTTGGGTGGTAAGAATATGTGTATATTTACAGAAAACAGGGGAAGATAGGCTGTTCAGCTGTACTATTAAATTGCAGATCCCACTATGGCAAACATTAGCAAAATCCACAGGCTTTTCCCAGTTCAGAGTTGCCTTGCCCTTTTTTCCTGCCATCTCTCAAGCTTATCTTATCAATTTACATGCTACATGTGTCATTAAAAACGCAGCATTACACAGATGCCACTAAGGACAGCCATCAAAGGGAATACAGGAAGCTGCAAGATGAAGGACACCTGAGTTTTGGTTAGGTGGGCAAAGTGCAAAACATGAACAGAAGAGGGAATGGGAAGATAAACAGATAAATTGAAGCAAAAGAAATCAAAGCAAAGCATAACAATGTGTCTTAGAATGTCAATTTCACTGTAATTCTGTTTCTGTCTATAGACATAACTGTATTTGCACAGTAGCGACAACAATGTGTGCTCTGAGAGGCTGTCTGCCTTTCTAATGAGATTGTCCATGCAAGCCCCTCACCAGTTAAGTGTATGTCAATGGCTCCTGGGGGAAAGCCTTTTTCTGCAGTTGCACCCCAACTGTGACCATGGGCGTAGCCAGGATTTTTGTTGGGAGGAGTGTTTGGGGGGGGGCAGAAACTCAGTTAGTTAAGTATTTTTATTGATTTTTTGTTTATTTAGGGGGGCAGCTGCCCCCTGCCCTTCCCTCTTGGCTATGCCCATGCCTCTGACACAGCTTCAGAAGAGAGATCCACCTAGCACCACCTCTGCCATTGTTTAGGTGCAATGAAAGCCTGTCATTTACACCAGTGCCTTGCACTTATCACTTGCATCATTTGGTTGTTGAGGGTCACTGTGGTTGTCTGAATGATTTGGTAGTGTTGTACGTGACTGCCACAGATTAGATTTCCCCACTTTATGGACGGAATTCTGTTCAGCAGTAAGCCTCACTGGGCTTGATTGAGTTACTCTCCAATAAGTACACGGGTTTTGGTTTTGATGTTTTGATTTTGGGTATAATAGCTCAGTACAGCTGCTGTTCTGAAATACAAGTGAAAGCAACTCCTTTCTTATTTTAGTGTTTTACACAGAGCAAAGGACACACAGAGAGAAAGCAGAATTCATCAATCTATTCTCAAACAGCTGGGGCTGGGGGAGAGTTGGGGAAAGGAGATGTTTGTTTACCATTATTATTTTCTGGTTCTAGAGTGTAACATACAATGTTCTACAATTCCCTTCTGTATGCTCATTGCATTACTTAACTGCACTGGGCATTAGAAACTTTCCTGTGCACAGCATATGTTGTGTAGAATGGCTAGATTGTTGAACTAGAACCTGGAGACCAGGCTACAAATTCCCTCAACCATGAAGTTCACTTGGGCTAATCACTGCCTCTCAGCCTAACCTAACTCACAGGATCATTGTGGGGATTAAAGGAGGAAAGGAAAAGGTAAAGGACCCCTGGACAGTTACGTCCAGTCAGAGGCGACTATGGGGTTGCAACACTCATTTCGTTTTCAGACCGAGGGAGCCTGCGTTTGTCCACAGACAGTTTTCCGGGTCATGTGGCCAGCTGGACTAAACCACTTCTGCCACAATGGAAACACTGTGCCAGAAGCCAGAGCACATGGAAGTGCTGTTTACCTTCCTGCTGCAGTGGTATCTATTTATCTACTTGCACTGGTGTGCTTTATGAACTGTCAGGTTGGCAGGAGCTGGGACAGAGCAATGGGACCTCACTCCATTGTGGAGATTCGAACCGCTCACCTTCCAATTGGCAAGCCTAAGAGGCTCAGTGGTTTAGACCACAGTGCCACCCATGTCCCTAAAGGAGGAGAGAAAGAACTACAAACACAACTTTGAGAGCCTTGGAGAAAAGATGGGATATAAATGCAATAAATAAAAACAATATTTTTAAAAAATAATAAAATTATTTTTAAAAATAAATAAATAAAATGTTGGGGTTTCCAGTTGTCCTGGAACTATACATAAAGGGAGGGGGTCTTTTAAAAACCAGGAAAACAAAGGGATGAAATGAACAGGGAGGAATAAACTCTGGTGGGATGGTAGAATGGAATAGCTTTTGAAGGCTATGGGGGCCACATTAAATGAGGTTGGGGCCACCACCTGAGCTTTAAATAAATGCATCTTGCTGTGTCACTTGTGTTATTTTCCTTGTCAAGATCATTAATATGGTCAAGGCCCATGGCTATTATTAGATGTGATAATAACTGCCTCCCAAGTGCAGCATTTCTCCATGGTTTAATTTTGAAAGCGATCGCTCCCAAATGCTGATATGGAAATAGCTTTAATCAGGGGCAGTCCTCTAGGGCTGTCATGATCCACATCTGAGTCCCTCCGCCCTGCCAACCCAAGTCCTCCATTCTCATCAGGATGAAAGATAATCACTTGCCATTATTGTTACATCAAAGACTTTTTGCTGCATTAAAGCAGCAGCACAGAACATACGTTTGGCCTTTCTGGACCCAAAAACAAAAACAAACAAACAAACAAACAAACAAGTAATAAAGTGTAGCTAAGCAACAGAGGAGACCCCTGGACATTGATGCCATTAAGGTCAGACCTGGGGGCAGTTGCCTGGGGTGTCTCTCAGCAGAATGTGAAGGAGGATCCCACAACAGCAGCAGGGCTTACATACCACAAAGTTAATGAAGTAATATTCACTGGGCGGTGTGCTGTCCAATATCCTTATTCCATTAGCTCAAGGATTTGCAATTGTGAAATGGAAGTTTCTCCCCTCTCCTTCCCCTGTACATGCTCTGTGTCCTCCCCAGGATTGGGGGCTCAGGGGGAGTATGGGAAGGGAGCTCCATTGTGCAATCTGTAAATCCTTGCCCTACAGAGTGCTCTGTATTGATTGTGTCATTTGATAGATTGGAAGATGGAAGCGGGAAGGACTGTAGCTCAGTTGTAGAGCATCTGCCTTGCATTCAGAAGGTCCCTGGTTCAATCCCTCACATCTCCAGGTAGGGCTGGGCGAAAATCATGCCTAAGACCCTGGAGAGTCACTATCAATACTGAGATAGACAGATCAATTTTTGTTTGTTTGTTTGTTTGTTTTATTTTTTAAAAAAGATATTTATTGAGATTTTACAAACAAAGAAAATTACAATATATGAAAAGAAAAAGAAAAAGAAAAAAGATACAAAAATACAAAAAAGGTACAAAATATGTGAAAAATAAAAAATTAAAAACAGATCAATCTTTTCATGTCTTATATTTCAATTACTCGTTTCCTGACCTCCTCACACCTCCCTTTTTCGTATTCCGGTTCACATAGTTAATTCAGCAAATCCTTTCCCTCTTTATTTCTATCTTAATTATAAATCTTAACATATTGAACATCATATTTTCATCTAATTATCAATCCTTTTTTGCATATTCTTTTAACTTTGTTACTAAAACCATCTCATTTCAATCCTGCGCCATTCTAACATTCATTAATTTTACAGTGTTTCTGCAGATAGTCTTTAAATTTCTTCCAATTTTCTTCCGCCAACTCTTCTCCCTGGTCGTGGATTCTGCCAGTCATTTCCGCCAATTCCATATAGTCTATCACTTTCATCTGTCATTCTTCCAAGGTGGGTAGATCTTGTGTCTTCCAATACTTTGCGATGAGTATTCTTGCTGCTGTTGCTGTTGTTTGTTTTATACCCCATTCTCCCCAGCCAAGACCAGGCTCAGGGGGGCTAACATCAAGTATAAAAATTGATTAAAATACAACGTAAAAACAGGATTAAAGTACAACTTAAAATGCAACCTCATTTCAGTGGAATCCCAGATCAAAAACTGTTTGGGGGGATAAAACATCAAATCTTCACCAAGGCCAACTATCCAGACTGGTCCTACGTGGGCCAGAGAAAACCCAGGGAAGTCCCCAAGTAGGGGTTCCATCACAGAAGGAAAAGGAAAGAGGGGGAGGGGATCAGGATGATTCCAAGCCAAATGCCAGGTGGAACAACTCTGTCTTACAGGCCCTGCGGAAAGAAATCAGATCCCGCAGGGCTCTGGTCTCATGAGACAGAGCATTCCACCAAGCCGGAGCCATTGTTGAAAAGGCCCTGGCCCTGATTGAGGCTAATCTGACTTCCTTAGGGCCTGGGACCACTAGAGTATTGCTATTTATGGACCTTATGGTCCTCCGCGGGGCATACTGGGAGAGGCAGTCCCGTAGGTACGAGGGTCCTAGGCCGCAAAGGGCTTTAAAGGTCAAAACCAACACCTTAAACCAGTGGGAGCCAGTGCAGCTGAAAAAGCACTGGGTGAATGTGGTCCTGCGGCGAGGACCCCGTAAGGAGCCTCACCACAACATTCTGCACCCGCTGGAGTTTCTGGGACAACGTCAAGGGCAGCCCACGTAGAGCGAATTACAGTAGTCAAGCCTGGAGGTGACCGTGCCATGGATCACTGTGGCCAGATCAGGGTGGGAAAGGTAAGGGACCAACTGTTTGATACAGTGGAGATGTTCTGATTTTGTATAAGGCAGCTTCCTTCATATTGAAAGAGTGGCATTTGGGGTCTGATTCTAGATATGACTAAAACTGCACAATTTCATGCAGGAAAAGCAGCACTGATGGTGACTAAGTGCTGTTTGACCCTAATACTTTTATTCAGGTGCACGTCTAAGGAAATATGTATCACATGGAGGTGGGAGACACTTCCCGGTAATGTATTTATAATTTTAAAATAAAATAATAAAATAAAACAATAAAGCAAGCTATCTAGGAGCCAGAACTGATGTCCAACTCCAACTCATTTCCCACCAAGTCCCTGGGATTAATCATGACTCTTGCACCCAGCTAATTAATACAGAGTCTCTCTCGCTCCGTCAACTCCTCACCTTCCGCATTGAGCCTGAATGTATTCTTATGCATTGGAAGAGAACACTGTAGGAATAAATCTATAGGTCAGCAAGTGTAGTCTGCATAATGCTATTAAGCAAAAGAAAAAAGGAAAAGGAAAGAAAGAACGCACAGAAGCCCGTAAGGATTTCTCCCAAGGATTTGGAACAAGCAGTGCTGATCCCACACAAGAATTCACAGTGCTTTCAAAATCCTCCCCTCTCTATTCCTCAAGAGATGCATAAGGGCAGAAGCAGCTGGGTTGATATTAATTATGGGCCAGTTTGCAATCTCTCTTTGGTTTTAATGATAGAAGCCCCACCACCTCCACTTTCCCTTTAGGAAACCTCAGTTTACTCAAAGGCAAACCAAGTTAGTTGGACCACATGTGACAAGGAACACAACGGGGGCTAATGCCTTCCCCACCCCCATGAGCCTTCAACCTGACCTCCTCATTCAGGTCACAACCAGGGTTGGCCCTACCATTATGGCAGAGTGAGGCAGGTGTTTCAGGCAATAGGGGCTAAGACAGGTGCCAATAACCTGGGGAGTGAATACAGGCCCACAGCACTTTCTCCAGACCCTATGTGTTTTTGCCTGGCTGGAGCAAGTCCTTGAATTCCGATAATGCTCCTTGCTTGCCTGGAGAGAGGACAGAGTGAGTCTCTGTGTGCTGAGAGTAACATACTGTACAAAGGTAAAATTTATATTCATTGCTCTGTCCTTTTTTGCTTCTTGCTCCTTCCACCACTGGCATGCAACCCTCAAGGGGCAGTCTGAAAGGAAATGTGGCTTTTGGCTGAAAATGACTTCCTGTTTCTTTGCTAGGCAGTAGAAGGCAGTGACGTAATCTCCTTTATCATTGCTCCTGATCCCCTTTTGGCCATTTTTCAGAGCTGTGTGTGCCACACCACCAAACCTGCACCCCCTAAGTCAGTGTTTTCCAACCTTGGGTGTCCAGCTGTTTTGGGACTACAACTCCCATCATTCCTAGCTAGCAGGACCAGTTGTCAGGAATGATGGGAATTGTAGTCCCAAAACAGCTGGAGACCCAAGGTTGGGAAACACTGCCCTAAGCTATGCAGCTGCTCTCAAGTGCAGGGATGCAGTCCTATCACTATCAGTGAAGTAAAATTCAACTCCCAGTCCAAATTGGAATAGGTGGCACCATCAGAAGTGGACTTTGGTCTTCCAAATTTCAGCTGAGCCCTGTGCAAGGCCAAAATTTGATGCCCCTGGCCTTTGCCTTCTGTTTTGCGTGTGTACTATGTCATAACTGCAAAGTCCTGCTTGGCGCCCAGTGCAGGGGGACCAGTTGTATTGACCCAAATCCATTTCTGGCAACATCCTGTGCTTTGCCTCAGGTTCCAAATTTCTTTAGTCACCCCTAGGCAGCATTCAGACATGGGGTTTATTGCATTGGTTTTAATGCCATAGTGGTTATAATGTCCCACTACCAGCAATGAAGTAAAGGTCCAGCTGCCTTTGTCCAATCTGCTTCAGTACTCAGAATGGTGGAATGTGCTGTTGATGGTCTTAGAGTAGACATGAATCCTATATATACTGACCAGCGAGCAGGGCTATTGGATAATTTCAACAAAAACAGAAATGGGAGCAAAAATGGATGACATTCACTTATTCAGCCCATGTCTGAAATGGAAATCTATCTGGCAAATGCAATTGTTTTGTGCTGCTGCTTCCAGTATGCAAATAATGCATAATTGATTACTCCCCCAGCCCATTTGCATTGTGTTTCCATTGGATTGGAATAAAGGGGTGGAATAACATAATGGAAATTTTATTTTTTACATAATTATGTAAATTATAATAGTTACATGATTTCACCACAATGGGCAGCGAGGTGGGAAATGTCGTTTAGGTCAGAAAGCGAACTTCAGTGGAAATGAAACAGTGCTGCAAGTGACAAAAACAGGGCAGAATTGTAAATGGGGCGTTCTTAAATCAAGCAAAGGCAGCCTTATCTCTGAGCAAGCATGCACAGATTTGGGTGGATAAAAGCAATCCAACTAACTTGAGGCTTTATAAAATGTCTCTCTCCCAGAGTTCATGTTATACAATGAGAAACAGCTCATGGCTCATAAAGTTAAGAGTGGTATTGGAATCCACTCTTCTTATAACGTTCCTATGGCATTGCATCTGGCAAAGCAGTGCATAAGTGACTGTACCAGAATGCTTGCTGATGGGCTGGACAATAAGTGCAATTTTATATTATACTGTACCTTGTACACGAAAAAGAGAAACAGAGAAAGTGTTGTTGCATCAATAACCTCATTGCTTTAGTTGTCCATTGCAGAGAAGCACTTCTAAATTATTCTTATACCAGTTGCCAATGCCCCTTTAATAATAATCATAATAAAAAACACAGCTTTATTTTTGTGAAGGAAGATCAATGGCTCAACAGTCAAGAATCCATTGTCCATTCAAAAGGTCCCAGATTCAGTCCCCAGCAGCATCTGCAGGTAGGGCTGAAAATGTCACCTGCCTGAACCTCTGGAGAATTGCTTCTGTCAGTTTAGACAGTGCTGAACAAGTGCTGGCCGGAATCCAATATTTGCATACCATGCACAAACCCCAAACCCCAAAAACATGAGGTATAATAGTTCAGTGGTAGAGCTTCTGGTGTGCATGCAGAAGGGCCCTAGCTCAATCCCCGATATCCCCAGGTAAAGCTGAGACTCCCTGTCTGAAACCCTGGAGAGCTGCTGCCAATGAGTATAGACCACACACACACCTGGCTTGAATATCTCTTTGAACTAGGCTAATGCTTCTTGCTTGCTTGCCTGGATGGAGGAAGGATGCATACTTCTCTGGTTTCCGTCTGGCTGAAAAGTAGACCAGCGCACAAAGGTAAGAGTGACATTCACTGGTGCACTCAGTTATGTCTCTGACCCTATCAGTAGACGGTACGTGGTCCCCGAAACATTCTTCCCCACAAGAGAATGTGGCCCTTGATCTGGAAAAGTCTCCCTGCCCCTTGTGTAAACAATGCTGAGCTAGATGACATAAGAATTTGACCTGGTGCAATACCGTTTCCGTTGTTTTTGCAACCATTTACTTAAAGTGTGTTAAATATCACTGAGGTCTTAACACGGAGGGACCAAACCAGCCTCATCTGAGATTAAAACGCCCACCAAGGTGAGCTGCACAAAACGCCCACCAAGGTGAGCTGCACAAAAAGGTTGCTGTAATAGTTTCCTAATTATGCCTTGCAAAAAAAAACTTGTTTAAGTAGTTCCTAGCTGATTGTACCTGAAACAATTTCAGATTACAAACAATGTATTTAACTTATTAGAGGCAGGAAGAAGAAGAAGAAACATTAAAAGCTTATGTTCAATCTCCTGCCTGGTATAATGAGAATTTTTCCCCCTAAAAAGGCATTCAATTACATTTCCAAAATAAATGGTGTTTATTTTCTTTCACTTAATGAAGTAGGAATGACAGTCACCTACTGCTGTTGCCTGTGGGCCTTTAAAAATGATTACTATAGGGAGGAAATTATACTGGCAATGTAATGGTTTAGGTTTTTTTGTATCTTTAAATTACACACATGAAACTCATGTGAAATGCAAAAAAAGAAATAAAATAGGCCACTCATTTAATAAATAAAAGTCATCTTAGCATTGGGTAAGCAATGCTACTGCTTTTGAGCAGGAACAAAGCTCATCTCCCATCTGCAGTGGCCAGGAGCCTTTCTGCCCAAAAAGAAATGCTATAGCCCATAGTTCTATGGATTTCACACACCTGTTGTCCTGGAGAACGAGGGTGGTGTCATGGTTAGAGTGTTGAACAAGGACCTAGGAGACTGGGGATCAAATCTCGACTTGCACATGAAGTTCACTTGGTGAAATTGGATCAATCACTGCCCCTCAGCCAACCTCACAGGGTTGTTGTGGGGATTAAATGAGGAGGGGGAGAGCCATGTAGGCCACCTTGAGCTCCTTAGAGAAAAGAATTGAGCTATGAATGCATAAACAATAATTAAGCAGCTGCACATCTCCAGCATCTACTGCTTTGCACAATGGTAGGGCTGGTCATGTTTGGATTGCAACTTTTTGGTAAATGGCACCAATAAAAGTTCAAAGGTCTGACTCAGTGTAAATTAGTTTCCGTATTTCTGTGCAAGCAGTTGTTGCCTTGGTAGCATAGTGGAGGAAATCAATGTAATGGGCCTAAGAGCTTTGAGACACAAAACAAGTGGTCTACTGCTTGTAGCTTTGACAGACCCTTTTGTTTTTTGTAGAAATAAGGGAGGACGACGCAGGAGTTGAATGCATGTGAGCTGTGCAGGAGCAAGCAAGCAAGCTGCCAGCTAGCTTTGCAGAGCCTCTTTTTATTAGCAGAAATAAACAGTTGGAAACAGCAGTGAAACCACCCTGAACTTAATGTATTTCCAGCAAGGGCACATTTCTAGCACGAGTGATACAGGCTTCAAACCAGGTGCTTCCCCCAAACATTCCCCTGATACTTGAAAGTCTGCCTCACTCATCATGCTCCAGCCAAGTGAAACATTAAGCAAAGCTTTCTGCGAGGGGGGCAAAGGTCAGAGAGTGGGCATGGCAGCTAGACACACTGTGGCGTGTCTTATGCTGAGGTGGGGGTGTGCCCCCACGCTGCATCCGCCATCCCCACAGTTTTATGGCAGAAGAGCTTCACTGGGTAGCCCTCCCATGCGGAGACTTTCTTTATGCATCTTTATTCAAGCATGTTTGAAAGCCACCGCAAAGGCACAAATAGTGGGAAAGGTGGATACAAGCCTGTTAAGCAAGCAAATGATGTTATCCAATCTACCCCTCTCCTTGATGTTTCCAAGCTTCATGCAATATCCTTTGTGTTACTGTTCTCTCCCCTCCCCCAAAAAATTATATCTGTTGAAAGCATATGAGAATTCACAAATACTGCTGTATAAAAGAAGCAATGGTGCAGCATTGAATGCACCATTTCCTTAGCCAGAGGACAACATTGGCCTGTAGGTTACCACTGATGGGCAAAGCCAGAGGAAAAACTGATGAACAGACTGGTGTGAATTTTAAAATTTGCAAACGAGACTACATTCTGGCCAGAGCTTTCTACACCCATACATACACACATCCAAGGGAGCAAGAGACACCATCACATTTCAAGAACACATTCCAATGAGCCAAAAATATGTGCAGAGAAGGCTTTGATATGGCCGTGTCCTAGGGAGATTCTTGAGGACCATGCAGAGAGACCTGATTCAGCTCCCAGGTTTGAGTTCTTCCACCCTGGTCACAGAATATATACGTACCTTGCCAATGCCATTTAACACAATCCAGTAACTGAAAGTGCAGGTGAGCCAGATAATGGAAGACCCTAAGAACTGTTCTACAAACCAGGACTTTCAGTTGGTGCTTTCCAGCTGCACTCCCAATACATGCTGAGCTGGAAGTAAGTCTCATTGAACTAAATGGTACTTACTTCTGAGTAGAGATGTGTGAGATTGCATACATGTTCTCTCATTAACTTAAAACCATCTTTTTACTTTTTTTTTTAGAGAGAGAGAGAGAGAGAGAGCAGCCGATAAGATAAAAAAACTTTTAAAAAACCTAAAATGGCTTTGGAAATATGGAGAAATGAGAGTGTTTCGGGAATGAAATGCTACCATGGAAAATGCTTCTGACAGGCAAATTAATCATAATATTCAACAAGCGCACTTCACAGGTAAGTTTTCAAAATGTCCTTAGAAGTAATAGAATTATATGTTGTGTAATTGTTGACAATGTTGTCAAGGCTTACTAAGGAATCAAAAGAAAAATAGACATGAATGTGTTGTATAAAATGTTGATTTTTCCAAACTGTGCCCCCCCTCCCCACACCTAAAACTACCCACACTGGATGTGAAAGAGGATAACTGAGACATAAAATGCAAAACAACTGTCAAGAGTGACAAGCAAGGAGAACTGATGTATTTCAGACATCTGAGCCAAAATATTTAAAACAAATTACAAAGAATCTAAAGTGCTTACATTTTGCCCTTCTCTCTCTCTCTCTCTCTCTCTGTGTGTGTGTGTGTGTGTGTGTGTGTGTGTGTGTAAATTATTGTGTTTTCAGGGCTAAATTTATAGGGAAAATGTTAATGTGGTCAAATGGCATTGATGATGTTTGAATGACGCACAAAGGAAACTAACTATCTTACATCGAGCTGATCCATTGGTCCATCCAGCTCAATACTGTCTCCTCTGATTAGCAGCTGCTCTTCAGAGTTTCACAGGGGGTACATTCCCAGCACCAACTGGAAATGCCAGGCATAAAACCTTCTGCATTCAATACAATTGTCCAACTAAGCAATGTTTACAGAAATGCATATATTCGGGGAAAGTGTGCATAGAAAATGTTGTATTTGTGAAAATACCATACAAAAATGCATTACATTACATAAGGGAGGGTGTTTTTGTTTCTTGCAGAAAAACTGAAAAAAGGGGTTATGCCTTGAACAATATATGTGATGCAGGCAACTTTATTGAAATATAGTACTTCTTTGTCAGAAATTCTAATGAATACACTGATGACTGGAACCCACTTAATTCGAAAACAGATTATGGCAAAAACTGATAAATTAATCTGCTACTTTGGTGGGGGGTGGAGAATGTCGGAACACGCCTGGGGGCACATGCAGCCCTCAAAATGAGACAGACCTCTCTGGGCATCTTCTTGATGAAGCGCAGCCCCGGGATGTTCTCCAATCTGCACTGTAGTGACACATATCAAAAGATATGTGCAAACTCTATCAGTAGTGTATAGCAGAAGCGACGTGGAGCATAGGTGTGTTTATTCTAAGTATTTATTAAGTAATGTATACAGGACAAAGCAATCATGGCGTCCTTTCACTTCTTCTCCAAGAGAGAGAAAGAAAAGAAGTACAAAAGTACAGTACAAGCAGAAGAGATAAGACTGGCTTTCGTTCTCACACTTTCCAAGCCTGGAGAGTAAACACAGACATATGATGTAGCAATCACACATCCAGCAACAGAGGAGAGAAATGCTGACAGGGAAAACCTTTTGTTCATACCTTGTTGAAAAGTAAAAGATTCCCCCCCCTCTAAAACTGTTTATTAACCAAAACAGTACAGTATATAAAAAGTATTTATTGGGAGAAATTCATACCAAAATGCTGATGAATATTCACAAGGATTTTCATCAGAATTCTACAGTTCTCTCCCCAAGTTTGGATTCCACAGCTGGAAAGGACCAAAAGGCTGTTAGTCCAATTCAAAGGCAGGAATATGCAGGCATCAGCCATACAGTCAACGATACAGCAGTTACCCTGAGATAATTACTCATTTGAAAAGTAATGTTCTCTCAGGTCCACCATGTGTGTGTCTGCATTATAGTGAGCACTATTGCTATTCATTATAACAGAGGGACCATTACTTGTAGCACAAGGCAAAGGTCATTAAATTCAGAGCTGTGGATTTTGGGGCTATGAAAAAGTACTATTGCACCAGAACTTTAAGGGTCTGTATTTGGATGAACTGTACACCCTGTACTCCCAGAGGGATAGAATTTTATGTTTCTTGCTGTTTCCCTTTCCTTCTAATTAAGCCTGTTAGGTCAAATTCATTTGCGGTATTACCATAAATCTGACAGACCAATGGAGCTATTCCAAAAGTGAACTGGAGAAAATCTTTGTGCATATGTGCAAAAGCTTAGATGCCAGGGAAGAGGGCTAGTCAATATGGAGTGTGTTGGAGGAATGGCTACTTAGCAGTGACCTACTCCCTACTCATGCACATATAACACTTAATTTCTGAATAGGGCTCAACACAGAACCACAATGATATTGGCACTCAGGACCTGTGTATACATTCTCCCACTCCTTCCCATTTTCCCTTTTATTCTGGAGACCCAAAATGCCTCTCCTGTCACAGCACTCTTCACCACTGCACACAACTGGGGAAAAACTCAGCCATTTCTACCCATTGTCATTCCCAGCCTCTTTCCTCTTTACACTGTAAAGGTAAAGGTAAAGGTACCCCTGCCCGTACGGGCCAGTCTTGACAGACTCTGGGGTTGTGCGCCCATCTCACTCAAGAGGCCAGGGGCCAGCGCTGTCCGGAGACACTTCTGGGTCACGTGGCCAGCGTGACATCGCTGCTCTGGCGAGCCAGAGCCGCACACGGAAACGCCGTTTACCTCCCCGCTGGTAAGCGGTCCCTATTTATCTACTTGCACCCGGAGGTGCTTTCGAACTGCTAGGTTGGCAGGCGCTGGGACCGAGCAGCGGGAGCGCACCCCGCCGCAGGGATTTGAACCGCCGACCTTTCGATCGGCAAGTCCTAGGCGCTGAGGCTTTAACCCACAGTGCCACCTGCATCCCAGGGTCTTTACACTGAGGCACACATTAAAATTATGGAAACAATTCTCCCCAAAAGAGGGTTCACAACCTCCTTGGGGTTCTATGGGGTTTGGAGGTCAGGTACCAATGAACCAAAACAAAAGACCTTCAATAGGGTCTTTGAGGCTTACTCCCTGCAATTTTCAGCCCAAGGGCTGCACTTTATAAAATTGTAGAGATGGAAGGGACAACAAGGGTCATTTGGTCCAGCCTCCTGCAATGCAGGAATCTCAACTAAAGCATCAATGACAGATGGCCAACCAATGTCTGTTAAAAACCTCCAAGGAAGGCGCATCCACCCCTTACTTCCAGGCTACTTTCCAGGGGCCATATGGGTATACAGAGCAATTAATGTAATATTGTATGTGTGTACAGCAGGGTACACACTCACACACCCCTCAGTATCCTCCATCAAGCAAGGAAGAGGCAATATCAGCATTCAAAGACACATTCCAGTCAGGCAAAAACATCCATGGAGGGTGTGAAACAAAGCCAGGGAGAGGGCTGTCTTAGGGAAGTGGCATAGCTTGCAGAGAGTCCTGAGAACCAGAGGGGCTCGGATGGCACCACTTGGGCTCTGAGTTCATGGCACGTGGGCTTTTTGCAAGTATTCTAATTTCCACAGTCAACTAGAACAAGGGGGCTTTCAAAGGCAGCTGAAAACAGGTGTTGCCTGACTTCCAGGTGGATTTCAGCGTCAAGGGCATTTACATTGCAAACCATAATTTTCCCCACGTTTGCTCTCATTCCCTTTACTTTCTTTCTTTTTTAAAAAAGTATTTTAGCTTCCAAGTGCAAAACTTGGTCGTTGTCATTGATGAGCTACATAAAGGTGAGAGACATGCCAAATAGTTTATGGGTATTTGGAGACTTCCGTGAAGTGCAAAGACAATCGTCCTGCTCCCAATGTTCTTCTTTGTCATTTATTTGTCCATCCTTATCTGAATAGATAAAATCTTTGTGAGCGGGAGAGCAAATAGGATCACTTCACATCTACTTTAGAATCCCTGGGGGTTTCTCCCTCCCCCATTTAATGCCATCTTAAATTTTGATGCCAGTAGCCAATGATGTGACCTGTGAAACAATTAAATTTTAAAGTGCTCTTTATTTCTGACTTGGAAAAGATCCCAAGCTTTCAAAGTGTATGTTGAGGGCATTTGCCCACATTCTTCCCTCCCTGCCCTTGTCTCCTGCTTACCCCCTCCCCCCCATAAATGTTCTTGCATTGTCTAGTTTAGATTGTGCAGCAATATCACCTCTGGAATTACAAATATCGGTCACCAAAAATATTTTTTATCAAATATAAGAGAGGTATTGTAGTCCCAAAAAACTATTTCTCAGCTCAGATTTTAATCCAAGCTATAGAAACAGCCAAGCTCTTTTTCCAACAAACCCATCTTCCCAATTCCCAACTCCCTATCTGTCCCATACTTTCCCCATCTCAGGGCCAGGCAAACTCCTATGGTTTAAGGGAAAACAACTCAATTTTCCTGAGCCAGGCTCCGACCCTAACAAAGGCAGTTCACCCATCAGTAATTGTATGTTAAAGGTAAAGGGACCCCTGACCATTAGGTCCAGTCGTGGCAGACTCTGGGGTCGCGGCACTCATCTCGCTTTATTGGCGAGGGAGCCAGTGTACAGCTTCCAGTTCATGTGGCCAGCATGACTAAGCCTCTTCTGGTGAACCAGAGCAGCGCACAGAAACACCGTTTACCTTCCCACCAGAGCAGTACCTATTTATCTACTTGCACTTTGTGGCGTGCTTTCGAACTGCTAGGTTGGCAGGAGCAGGGACCGAGCAACGGGAGCTCACCCCATCGCGGGGATTCGAAACGCCGACCTTCTGATCGGCAAGTCCTAGGCTCTGTGATTTAATCTACAGCACCACCCACGTCCCTCCAATTGTATGTTACCTGAGCTCAAAAACTGTCTATTTGATCAGGTAGCCCATAGCATACGCTCTCTGTCCAATTTCCCAAGAACAGTCCCAGAATTATAAAAGCCATACCAGCTTTGGATTTGATCCCAGAAAGTCCCTATTTTCCCTACCAGTGCCACCGCCAAGTTCAGAAAGATGGATGCAATAGTGCTTGTGGTGGTGGCAAGGGAGAATCCCATTGTCTCTCCATGGCCTTTCCGTGGCTGCTGCTGGCATCTTCCCTTGGGCAGCTTATCATGTCTGCTAGAGAAAGGGTGAGGAGAAGGAGGAGGAGGAGGAGAGTTTACGGCTCAGAGGGGCAGGCAGAGGCCAATGGCACCTTGGGAGGGAAGAAAGGGAGAGTGGAGTGGAGTGAAAGGAGTAGTTGTTGTTAGGGGGGTGGAGTTGTGCTTCCACATCTAATCTTGTCCCCTTCTAAATTTTATTTATTGCTATGTGTGTTTCTTTTTTGTAAATCTAAAATTTTGTAAATTTTTAATTATGTCTAAAAATTATGGGGAAGATATTTAACACTTGGTGAGATGTTTTCCCACTGAGCTGTCCCCTGTCTAAACTATCACAGTTTGAATCTGAGCTGAAATTTCCAATAGTTCGTACACTGTTCGTCCAATACAGAAAACTAAGTTATAGGCCTTGCTTTGAGCAATGCTGAGGACTGTAGTCTAAGAGAATGAAAGAGATTTCCTTGTAGAACCTTTTAGCTTCTTCTCATGCTATCACATATAAGATTACAAATAAGTTGCAAATAAGTTACTGATAAGTTTTACGATAAGTCTTACTTTCTCATAGTTTCAGTTCTCACATTCAGCTGCCAATCATTACAGTGTACCACCGTGAATCACAGAGAAATCAACTGATGCATGAAGCTGGACTCTGTGACCCTCGAGTCACTGGGTGCACATGAAGAAACATCATTAAGCATATAAACAAATTCATATCACATATGTTTTGCACATAAGCTGGGGGGAAATATAGGTAAAGGTAAAGGTACCCCTGCCCATACAGGCCAGTCGTGTCCGACTCTAGGGTTGTGCGCCCATCTCACTTAAGAGGCCGGGGGCCAGCACTGTCCGCAGACACTTCTGGGTCATGTGGCCAGCGTGACAAGCTGCATCTGGTGAGCCAACGCAGCACACGGAAACGCTGTTTACCTTCCCGCTAGTAAAAGGTAAAGGTAAAGGTACCCCTGCCCGTACGGGCCAGTCTTGCCAGACTCTGGGGTTGTGCGCCCATCTCACTCAAGAGGCCAGGGGCCAGCGCTGTCCGAAGACACTTCCGGGTCACGTGGCCAGCGTGACATCGCTGCTCTGGCGAGCCAGAGCTGCACACGGAAACGCCGTTTACCTTCCCGCTGGTAAGCGGTCCCTATTTTTCTACTTGCACCCGGAGGTGCTTTCGAACTGCTAGGTTGGCAGGCGCTGGGACCGAGCAACGGGAGCACACCCCGCCGCGGGGATTCGAACCGCCGACCTTTCGATCGGCAAGTCCTAGGTGCTGAGGCTTTAACCCACAGCGCCACCCGCGTCCCTTTCCCGCTAGTAAGCAGTCCCTATTTATCTACTTGCACCCGGGGGTGTTTTCGAACTGCTAGGTTGGCAGGCGCTGGGACTGAGCAACGGGAGCGCACCCCACCACAGGGATTCGAACCGCTGACCTGACGATCGGCAAGTCCTAGGCGCTGAGGTTTTACCCACAGCGCCACCCGCGTCCCCGGGGGGGAATATACTAGCCCTTAAAAACAAGCTGCATCTGTAGCAGGAACATAAAAGGGGGGGGGGGATTCAATTGGAGGTCCAGATCCAGGTCAGATTGGCCCAGCCCCCAAAAGGCCCCTGCCTGCTACTCACCAAGGAGAATTTGTGAGTCACCAATGGTGTATGGGTTAATGGCTAATGCTTATTAGATTTCAACTCTTTAAACATTTGTCAGGCTTTCCATATTAGCACCCTGCAAATGTTTCTTTACAAGCAAATTTATATGATGTTGGGGTGGGATGAAATGTGGAAAACCACTTTGCCAGTCTTTCAGGCCAATGAAGGAGGCATTGCAGTAATCACAATGTACGGGTGACTTATGCATTTGGATGCATTTCCCAATAAAAATACAATGAATCACTAAAGTGAGGCTCCTAGGGCTCAAGGGTACATAAAGGGGAAAAGCTACTTGACAAATGAGATTGCCCTTGTATCCAAAATGAGGGGACATAAATTAGCACTGCGTCATACCAAAGCATTGTCTGAATACGATCTCTAGTTGTGGCATCCAGTTCTCATTGGCAGGCACACAATAGTCCATTAGAAAATGTCATGATTGGGGAATGGGTCATGGCTTAAGCTCTCACTTCGTGAATTCAAATGTTGACAAATAATTGTACTTTTTCACTCACTGATTTAGGGCTTTAGGAAGTACAAAGGTCAATGTTCATATTTAGTTGTGCAATTATCCAAGATTGTTTTGGGACTATAGAGATGATTAAAAACAAGCAAAGCCTGGCTCTGTAATCACTTGACTCCATTTTCAAGACATGCTGTCTCCAAAAACACCTCCACCCCCACCCCCCAAAAAGTGATGCTGATAAAGTCACATTTTTAAATCTTGCAAATCAAGGATAGGGAACATCCATCCTTGGTGTCAAGTTCCAGCTTCCATCATCTGCACCCAGCATGTCTAATAGTCAAGAATGGTAGATATTGTAGTGCAACAACATCTGAAGGACCACAGGTTCCTCATCTCTGGTATGAATGAACCTGTTTTATGGTACCAAGGATCTTGAACTCCAGGTGTCATTGAATCATGGCCCTAGGCCATTCATTCTGTTGCACTGTAGTGACTTTTTGATGAGAAAGCTTTTCACCTGCTATCTGCTATACTTCAGTGACACCACCATGAATGGTCAATGGGTGGTCCATCAGTTGCCAGTTGAGCAGGGACCAAATGAGTAAATGGTCCAACAGTGTTCTGCCCCATCTTCTAAAGAGGCTGGTTCTGGTTGGGCTCCTCTATCTGTGCAAATACAGGTGCAGTCACAGCTGCAGACTGAGATATGCTAGGGTTGTGTGTCTTGTGCCTACTTTCTGGCCTGCTGGCTTTCCTCTGGACCTGATACCATCTTTCTTCAGACCTATTAAGAAACACAGATACATAGATCATGTTTTTCAAATGGAAGACTGGGAGCCACTGGAGGCCTCAGTCCACTTTCAGGAAGACCTCAGTGCTGCAACCCACCCAAGAACTCTTCATTGACCTGCTCCACTATCCGGCCATACTTGTAACCTTTTGGCTGGACCCAAGCCACCACCACCAACTGCTGATTAAAGATGGGCAAATGCAAAGAAACTTAAGGAGGAGGGAGTTCTCCCTTCTCTGGGAGGAAAGGACCAGAGAAGGCATTGAAAGAATATAGCTAAAAGGGGTGAACACACACACACACACACACACACACACACACACACACTGAAATGCGATGGAACAGAAGACTATAAGAGATAGAAACTGTTGTAACAGGGATAAGTGAATGTTAAAGGTGGTGGGAGGAAGGATTAAAGGAATAGACAATTTAGCCAAATAAGGAGAATATTTAGTGCGAAAGCAGAAGGGGAGAATAAATTAGGAGATGAGTAAAAATTACTTTGAGAGGTGTAGGAGGAGAAGCTACCTAAAAGAAAATAAAAAGCCTTATTGGCTCATAGCAAGCAGGGCTGGGAAACTGGACCCATCCACCTGTCAAAGGTGAACTGGAGAGTAAGTTAGGCCCTGGGAATAGAAAGCTTGAGAATCCCTATTAGGGCAGAATATAACCTATTCCACAGAGATCTCTTTCATCCCCCAGCTTTAAGTGGCTACTATTTCGGAGGGCTATTAAATACTGCCAACATTTCTTGCCTCCTTTACCATGTGTTGAGAAGTTGGAAAGGGGGAGAATAGATGGGAAACCAGATCACCCCTCTCCACAGATGAAGACAAATGCAAGAAGTCCCCACAAATGAAGTGCATTGAAGGGGTTAGGCAGAAGGTGGAGGGGAGAAGATGAAATGCAGACTACGGAGACATGAAAGTGAATTGCTATGCAGCCGTCCACCCATTTCTGCTTGAAGTGAGTGAGTAATAAAGGTGTTAGAAATTCCTGACCTTTCCTCTTCATAATTCCACTCAACTACTTTGAAAGCTATAAAAATTTGCAGACTTCTCCCAGCCTGGGCTTTTAAACATGAGACAGGTTAATAAATGTGAAAGCCCCCTCAGCTTAGACTCTTTGCACAGATACTTATAAAATCTTACTGCTTTTACAATCTCTCTTTTTTTGCACACACATGCACAGTTTCCGCCACTCCAATTTCGTTTATATGCCTAGTTAAATTTGTGTGCTTTGTTAGCTTGGAGACCAGCTCTTGCACTTCCCAAATGAGCAAGTAACCTTTCTGGTCAAGTCCCTTGCCATGCAAAAAGGGCTGTTACTCAGTGGTAGGAAATATGCTTTGTACACAGGCAGAAGGCCCCAAGTCTCATTCCCCAGCATCTCCAGGTAGACTGGGAGAGATCCATCTAAAATCCCAAAGAGCCTCTGTCAATAATACTGAGCTTGTTGGAACAATTATTCCTTCAAACTGACAACTATGTGTTGGAGGAGGGAATAAGTGTGAGTTGGATCATTAACAACATCAGCTCAGCTAAGAAACATGATGTACCAGTCCTGTGTAGCTAAAATATCCCAATCTGGGCAAATCATCACTAGCTGGGGGGTCCATTAGGTTATCCCCCTGAACTGCCATACTCACTTACCACCTTGCCTGCTCACTATTAGCCAACTGAACTTACTGCTGTCACCCCTGAACATTTGAAATTCAGTAAATTTTATTCCCCGCCAAGGATAGTCAGGACAGCCCTGACTTCTGTGTCTCGATAATAGCTATTCAGTCTGATTTAAACAGATATTTCCAAGAGACCAGTCCAATCTGATGCCCCTGAACTTGTGGACTGGAGCACAACTCATGGTCAGATTGCACACCTCTCTGCATTTTGCAATTCATTTTCAGTGTGCAAAAAGGTGGGGCAAATTTGTGTTAAGTAAAATTGGTTTAGTTGACACTGAAATGGGTATGCCTATGTATTGGTGAAAAGGTTTAACATGAGGAGATTCCATTGAAGCTAAATTAAGAGCAAGAAGTGGTCTGTGAGTTCCTAAATAGGTTGATAATTAACTTTTGTTGTTTTCTGCTAGCTAACATGTGAGTGTTTAACCTTAGATCACATGGGAGGCTATTGAATTGCAAATAACCATTCAAACTATAGTTGCCTTTATTTTCTTTGTTCCTAGGCTCCGTGCAGTAAGGATGTGTAAATGGCTCTCAAGGAGCGCACAGCTTTGGGGCTGTAATGCAGGCAAATTGGAGAGAGTGAGAGAGCTATGTTTCTCAGCTCTGATTATAACTTACTTTATTTCTAAGAAGATGCTGAGCCTATGCTTGGAAAAGCATATGTTTTATGGAATTGCTTGGCTGTATCTTTGATATTTTTGTTATGTTTTGAAGAAAGTTCTGCAAGTAAAGATTTGAATAATATCTAATGAGTCTGGAAAATACTTCATTTCCAAAAGGAGTCAGTTTTCATGCATCCAGTTGTTTCAAGCAGTGCAATATTAATATCTGCAATAATTTTTGCACTCTTCACCCCTGGAATTCCTTGCTCTTATCAGTAATGTCTAAACTAGGGTTACCAGACGTCCCCGTTTCCTGGGGACAGTCCCCAGATTTGCAAATCTGTCCCCTGAGAAATTGTGTCCCCAGAATGTCCCCGGATTTCATTAAATGTCCCCGGGGAAATGTGGCAGCAGCACACTGCGCTTGGAATCCCGATGCTCATGTTCATCCCTCGCCTTTATGCCCCCTTCCTCTTTGGGGCACACCAGCCGTGCTCGGATTCTTTCACCGAAAGTGTTTTTTTTTGGGGGGGGGGCTCCTCCAGCTCTGGCTCCTGCCTGCTTCACCATGCCCAGTCCATGATGGAGAAGCTACTGCTGCTGTGCTCTCCGCTGTCAGCAGCCGGATTGCCGCCGCGGAGTTTCTATCTCTCTCACACTCTCTCTCCGCCCCCCAGCAGCCCATTCTCTTACATTCCCTACTGTTGCTTTTAATTGCAGCTGACTTCGTGTCAGCATCCCCAAGACCTTACCCCACCTCTCTTCCTCTATTGTTTTGAGCTTTTCCCTTGCTCAAATTTATGGAGCGCTAAGGGGGCTTTTCCCCATGTGTTTTGTTCTTTGCCTCCCTCCTTTCTTATTTCTTTTTTTGTGTTTGAACTAGTGGGGTGAGCAGGCAAGGAGCTTTTCATCCCCCCCCCCCCCCGTTTGTCAAACATGCAGGCAACGCAGAGCTGACGGCAAGGAATTAAGACAAGCCGGCTTCAGAAGGAGGTTCAGCTGGAGGAGGAGGAGCTCAGGTTTGTAGGACACCGGCAGCAGCAGGCCGCTGCTGCGTTTGAGGCTGCAGAGAAAGGCTTTCCTTTCTCAGCCTCTCTCATGAAGCTCCATGCATCAGGCTCACTCACAGCTGAGGGGGAAAGAGTGCCTCTGAGAAGCAAAGCACTTCTCTTTTCTCCCTGTGTCGCCTGACACAACAGCCAGGCTTTCCGGCTCTTTCATTTCTCTTTCATTTGCAGTTCCCTCCCTCTCTTTTTTTTCCTTTCTTTTCCTTCTCCTCCTGCGATGAGGCTATATCTTAATATTTTAATGTTCCATTATTTTAATGTTGTATTTTATTTTTGTTTTTAAGTTGTAATCATTCATCTTGTTTTTATTATTGCTTATAAGCCGCTCTGAGCCCGGCCTTGGCTGGGGAGGGCGGGGTATAAATAAAAAAATATTATTATTATTATTATTAAAACTAGCATGAACCCGCTGTATTGTCAAGGCTGAGGATTTATTCCGCCTCCGAAAAATATTTCTAGCTATTTGAGATAGGGTTCAGCCCTGAAACCTGAGGAATTATAATTATTAGAGAATTAATTTATTTGTGCAGGTATTTATTTTCCTCCAAAGAATAAACTTTCAGCTTTTTACTGGATCTTGTCTAGGGCTTTGATTTTTTGCCAGGAGCATAGGAGTGTACAGCCTGGATCCCCATGAAAACCATGCAATTATGGATAATAAAGCATGAATTTATTTTTATTTATTTTTTTAAAAAGTGTCCTCGGATTCATTGAAAAACATCTAGTAACCACAGTCTAAACTGTATGTAACCACTCTCAAGGCTGAGCTGCAGGCAACTGTCAGGTGTGAGTCAGAAATTAAACCTGGTTTTAGATCTGAGAAGATTTTGTTGCTCTGGTGATATCTCATGTGCTCAGACAGGGAGTCTGTTCAGGAAGGCCCGATGTCATCGGCCAGTCATGGTGTACAGGGCAAATCTGACATTACTCCAGTTATGGGAAGGTATTCCAAGCTGCAATTGTGATAGCTCACAGGAAAGAGCAGTTGCACAAAGAACCAAACATTCCTCAGCAATTTCTATGCAGGGCACTAAAGAACTGCTTCTTAATAATGGTAGATGGAGGTACCAGTGACGTCTCCTAAAACAAAAATGCAAAATGCAAATATGACTCTGAATGCCAGTTGCTGAGAGTGCATGTGCTCTCACGTCCTGCTTATGGTTAGCCACTGTGAAAACAGAATGCTGAACTAGAAAATAGACCTTTGGTCTGCTTTTGTGATGAAGTTGGAGGTCAAATATGTTAGGAAAATCAAGGAAAGCTTTCTTTAAAAAGGCTGAACATATGCTTATTGAAGGATTGGCGTGGTGTCTGGTGCCCACTGCGACTAGTGAGGTGAAAGATAAGAAGCCCATGCAGTAGCCCATAAAGCCAGAACCAATGGCAAGCAGAACCAACTGATTCTAGTTTTGCCCCCATCCTCCAACTGGCTGAATTCTACAGAGGCAAAGATGAGACCGAGGAGGAAGAAGGTGACAGACAGTGTCATCTCCTAGGACAGTCAGGTTGCTGAAGCAAACTGAGATTGATGAGACGGTGCTCCATTTGCCCTAATGAAGCAGACTCCAGCATCTTTGAAATTGAAATTGAAATTGAAATACTTTATTGTCACTTTTACAACTTGTATGCAATGAGATTACACAAGCACCCCCCACTCAGCTTTCTTCATCTTAACTCCCCTCGTTTACTGACGCACACCTACCAAACCCGAAAGTCAGTTGCCCTGCTTCTATCTTTTCATTTGGCAGCCTAAAAGCCCAGGGATAGAAGCTGTTCTTTACCCTGTTGGTGTGACTAATCCTGCTTCTATATCTTCTGCCCCAGGGCAGGAGATCAAGAAAGTGCGGGCCAGGGTGTGAATCATACCTGAGAATTTTCCTCACTCTCCTGAGGCAACGTTCTTCCGCTATTTCATCTAGCAGAGTCATGGGACAGCCCATAATATCTTGTGCTGTATTCACAACTGAGGTTGATGAGACGGTGCTCCATTTGCCCTAATGAAGCAGCCTCCAGCATCTTTGCAACAAGCCTCAAGTATATGGATAAGGAATGTGTAGCTCTTCAGATGCCACATCATCCCCATTGTTCTTGATCACTGGGCCATGCTGGCCAGCATTGATAGGAGTTGGCATTCAACACCATCTGCAGAACTACAAGCTAGCCATCCCTGCTGTAAGGTAGGTCAGTGTTATGAACCCTTTCCCAATATGGTATAGCTAAGGCTGAGAAAGACTGACTTGCTTAAGGCTTCCTAGTAACTTGATGGTAGAGGTAGGATTTGAATCTGGGACCTCCTTATTAATAGCTCAGCCTCTTTATTATATATTTATTTCATAAAATTAATACACCTTTTTTATAGAAAACCCCCTAGATGTTTACAAAAATAAGGTAAAACAAGGGGAGAATTACAACAGCACTTTAAAACATAAAAGCTAAAATGCTAAAACAGATATAATATTGCCTCAGCTTCCCAGGTATCTGGGTAGCCTTGTTTAAGCAAGAAAGTTTTTAGAAGGCACCAAAAGGAGTACAGTGAAGGCACCAACTTCATATCAATAGGCAGAGAGTTCAAAAGTGCAGGTTCTGCCACACTAAATGACTGAATTCTCGCAAATGCAGAATGGGTAATATGTGGCAGCTGTACTAGTGCCAATTCTACCAGCTGAAGTAGACACATGCAGGGTAAGGCAATCTCGTAGGTAAATGCCTCAAGGTGTTAAATACATTTGCACCAAATGTTTGTGAAATGCCAAAGGTAGGAAGAGTTTTGATAAGTATTTCTGGGGATGCAGAGGTAGGTACTCTGTCCACAGGTTAATTTTTACATTTGCAGGTCAAAAAGTGATCCCCACTCTTGATCTTTAGCAAAGTCTGGTTTCGCCACACACATACACCCTTGATTTTTCCTTAAAGTGCATGGATTCTCACCAACATCCACTCTTGAAAACATTTTGTGACTGTCATGTGCATCAAACTATGCAATGTAACACTATCTTGGTTTTTATGACTCATAATCATTGTCATTAAATTAAAAGCTTACAAAGCTACATTACAAGTTTAAGGTATTAATTCATGGAACAGAGCTCAGAAAAAGCCTGAGGCCTCTGATATAATCCCCCCCCCCCAGTTTTACAGAATCCTACACTGTAATGAACAATGCATTATAAAACTGGATCTTCCTTGAGTATCATGAGAAGTAAATAATAAAAAGATCTGAATTCTCACCCACTCTCTAGCAAATTACATTTAGATGGCTGAAGCCTTTTCTCATTAGAAATTGACACAATCAATCCTTTTATGTGTTCGGCATACAAATTAAGAATTGTGCTGCCGGAAAGCATATGGGCCCAAACACATCAGGATCTATGGTCTCTTTTTGTTGGGACAGGGTAGCACATTTGTAGATCAGTAATGAAATACTATGCTAATTTGAAAATTGACAACAGCAACACACACAGCAACAAAAACACATTCCAAATGCTATGATCCCCTCCCCCATTTTCAAAATTTGGAATCTTACTTTGAGGAACAATTGTAGATCTAATAGGCTGTTTCCAACTAAGTTTTCCACAGAGTACAGTCTTTAAAATTGATGAACTTACATTAGTTGTGGTCATGAATTTCAGTGGGTTTACTCTGAGCAAGACTAGCATTGGCTACAATCCTAACCCTTCTTGAAGAAGAAGAAGAAGAAGAAGAAGAAATTTTATTTATACTCCACCCTCCCTGGCCAGAGCTGGGTTCAGGGCGGCTAACACCAGTAAAATTACAGTAAAAACATAATGGGGGGGGGACAATTTAAAATACAGGTTAAAATGCAATTTAAAATGCAGCCTCATTTTAAAAGTAGCCCATAGATCAAAACCATATGGGGAGGGAAACATAAGGGTCAGACTGAGTCCAAACCAAAGGCCAGGTGGAACAGCTCTGTCTTGCAGGCCCTGTGGAAAGATGTCAAGTCCCGCAGGGCCCTGGTCTCTTCTGACAGAATGTTCCACCAAGTCGGGGCCAGTACTGAAAAGGCCCTGGTCCTAGTTGAGACCAATCTAATGACCTTGCAACCTGGGACTTCCAAAATGTTGCCATTTGTGGACCTTAAGGTCCTCCGTGGGGCATACCAGGAGAGGCAGTCCTGTAGGTACGTGGGTCCTAGGTCCTATGACCTTTTAAGACAGTATACCATATTTTTCGCTCTATAAGACGCACCCAACCATAATACACACCTAGTTTTAGATGAGGAGAACAAGAAAAAAAATATTCTCTCCCTCTCTGCACAGCGCCCCTTCAGCGAAGCGGCAGGAGAAATTGAACTCCTTCCATTTCTCCTCCCACTTTGCTGAAGGGGCGCTGCGCAGAGAGGGAAAGCTGTGCAGCACCTCTCCAGCAAAGCGAAGCTAGGAGAGCAAGAAGGATTGGTGTGCACCAACCCCTCTTGCTCTTCTGGCTTCAGGGATAGTTGCCCGAAGCCTCCGGAGCACAGCGGGAGTTCCCGCTGCGCTCCGGAGGTTTCGTGTTGCTTTTGCTGAAGCCATGGAGCCTGCATTCGCTCCATAAGATGCACACACATTTCCCCTTACTTTTTAGGTGGGGAAAGCGAAAAATACAGTACATATCCACTTGGCAACCCTAGAATCCATTGTTTTACTCTCTCTCTCTCCTTGTTTTTCTCATTATTTTCACACAGCACATGCTTAGACAATAGAACTCACTTCCACAGGAAGCAGTGAGGGCCACCAACTTGGATGGCTTTAAAAGAGGATTGGACAAATTACTGGAGAAGGCTATCAGTGGTTGCTAGCCATATTTGCTATGCTCTGCCTCTGTGACTGCAGTGGCGGAGTTTCATGCTCCTGCACCATGGGCGGAGAGCAGGTGGGGGGGTGTTCCTGCCTGCAGGGGTGTGGCACGCATCCTGGGGCCATGGTGCACTGCCTACTGGGGCGGAGCACCCAGTGTGGGCAGGGGACAACCGCGATGGCAACCTGGGGATCGCACTGCTGGGGGCGGTGCGCTCGCCTCACACTCCTCTTCCTCCACCAGTGTGTGACTGGAGACAGCACTGCTTCTTCTGAACAACAGTTGCTGGTAATCACAGGAGGGGGCAGGGCTCTTGTGCTCAAGTCCTCCTTGTGGGTTTCCCACAGGTATCTGGGTGGCTACTGCAGGAACAGGATGCTTGAACAGATATTCCAGCAGGCTCTTCTTATTTTATTACACTATTATTTCGCCTAACAAGTAGAATTGCTCTTACTTTGTTGAAAATAGAGAGGTTTTCCCACCAGAATTCTTTCTTTCTTCACTTCCTTTTTAACTTATTATGGACAAAAACTTGTGCGCAACCCTCAGACTACAGATTTCCTTCCTACCATTTGGTGTTAGGGTATTTCCTTGCCGCAGGCTATTAAAGATTCTCAATTTTATGGCAAATTAATGGGGCAATCTGTTCTTAACAAAGAGAAAAGTGAAGGGATCTGTTCCTATCTGCATGGGGTGACAGCTCATTGCTTCAGACAAATTTTGGGGTTCTGCTGAGTCATCCAACTGGCTTGTTATGCATAAGGTGCTCTTTAAATTTTTAATATAATTTTTGTTATGACTTTGAAGTTCTGAGAGGTTCTGGGAGTCGTTTGGCCAGATATGTCAAACTGTAAGCCATTAACAGCATTCTGCATTTTCAGCAAGTAGGAATTTGTCAGTTTAGCTTTTTCTCTTAACGGTTCCATCAAATTAACTAGAAGTACAAGATGCAAAGTGACATCTGAACAGTACGTGGATGGAGAAACCTTGCTTGCACTCAAATGGTGTGCATAAATTTTCACGAAGAGTGAGATACATTTTGATGAACAGAAAATACGCACGATGCTGAAGGAAAGTACCTGGCTTATGTAAGCTCTATGGGAGAAACAATAAAAGAGTTGCCAAGTCACTGAAGAGGGCTATGTCATGCTTCTAAGCTTCCCATGGGCAACTGGTTGACCAGTGTGGGAACAGAACACTGAGCTTGAAGGACCCTTGACCTGATCCATTAGCCAAGCTCTTCTTGTATATAGGTAGGTATCAGTAGTCATCTTCACTGAGGATTAGGCCTGATTAGAGGTGAATATGAACTTGCCCAATTCACAATTCACACTTGTGAAACAAATTCACAATTCACACTTGTGAAACAAAGTGCAGCCAGCCTTTGAAATTTGCACTTCTCTGAATTTTGCTGTTCAGTTCTCCAGCCAAAAAAGTGAGCAAAAAAGTATCTGCTAAGGGAAAGCGTGCTTACAAATTTGCACCCCAAAATGTGTATATTCCAGAAAATGTGCAATTAAAAGACAGTGAAATGTTGGGATGCAGAAATGTGGAGAATTGACCTTGTTGGAAAAATGAGAGACTGAGAGAAATCAAAACTGATAGATTCAACTTTCCCTAGACTTGATTCACACATGCATGCTTAGCTCTCAAAGACATAAATATCAAGTAATGACTTTCATGTGTATGAATGGACCATCTTGGGTGTGAAGAACATTCATTATCACCTCAAATTCAATGTTTTTCATTGTAGTCTTCACTTACCCAGCATCTATTTATCAAGTGTGCAGGAGCCAATTTATGTACTTGCATATGCAAATAATCTCTAGATAAACAAGGACATGCAGGCCAAAATTTGGGAGGTAAAATTTACCTATATATGTGTAAATCAACCTAATCAATTTATAGAGAGATTGGGGGCGGGTTGTAATGTTTTGCAGTAAATATAATTATGGTGTACAACCAAATGATGTTTTTAATTTATTGTAATGTTATTAGTTAGATTTTTTTGTTGCTGCTGATGCATTGTTAATTGGGAGAAGGGCAGAATTAACAATTAAAAATGTTCATTAGAAATAATGGGAGAATTCCAAAAGGAATTGCATCATCTTTTCCTTCATTCTGCCAGTGTAGTGCCAAAAAGAAGCAACACATATGGATTTTCAACTAGGTTTGACCAACCCATTTGTACAGCACCTTCCCTTTCTTAACTGCATAGCTGTGAAGGCTTTAATCAAATAAAGGGCACTGTCTGAAGTTTAAATACATTTATGTGACAATGAGGCACTTAACTCTTACAGCCAGTTTATGATACTTGTTGACTTTACTGCTAATGATGCTATGGAACTGGAGAAGGCCATAAAAGGGGTCAACAGTTAGGATACCGACACTGACACTCTCTCTGAATTACAGTGTCCAAGAGCTGCACTTCTTTGATTTGACTCAGCATTGCAATTAAACTTTTAAAATTCTGAGCCTCTCTGAAGCAGGGATCAAAATGAAAGCGAGTGCCTTACAGTATTTGCTTGGGCTTCTCCACATACCGGTAGTTTTAGTTTGGGCTGAAAGAAAGTGAAATTCTTCCCTGTAGCAGATTTTCAAAAACTTGAAAAACAGCATTCCCATGCTTGCACTTTGTTTTATGTATTTGGTGTTGTCTTCTACATCTGGTCCATTATGCTATTATTGGGATGGGGAAAATATCTGAGAAAATGGGAATTGTTGCCTTACGAATTTTCAAATATAAAACATTAGCCAAAAATATCTAATTTGGCAGGTAGAAACTTCTGCCAAAATTTAATTTTAAATCCCCTGGAGGTAGGAATGTTCACTTTTTTCAGATCTAGTTGAGCACCATTATTTCTCTCATCCATTTTTTTTTTAAAAAAATCTGTAGCATTTCTCTCTGCTTACATTATTGGGCTAGTTGCATAAGTGATCTCAACCAATGAAGGATCCAGCTGTAATCAATCTGATGTAGGGAGAGGAGAGGAATTCATTGGGCAAGCCTACCTGATGCACACCCCCTGGACTGATGTGTGGCTCAGAACGCATCCCACCAGAAAAACTGCACTCAACTGAATATTTGATTGGAGGCTGGTGCATAAGGGCACATTGGGTGCTCCCACACCAAGCACATTCTGTCCTCAATCAGTCCCTGCTACCCTCTTTTCTTCTGCATAGTATACAAGAGGTGGCTCTGCCTGACAGCTTCTTCCTCAGTCCTAGTGTTGCCCTTGTAGAACTTAACAGGGCGAAGGATTGAATGAGTCCATTCCAGTTCACTTTATTCTTTGTCTCCCTGCATTCTACCCTTCCAGTGTCAATGGGCACTAGCTGTCACTAGCAGACTTCATTTAAACAGTTAAGTGGTGCTTGGGGCAGCTAGCAAGCAGGGCTACTGATGTGCTTTAAAATGTATTTCCTGTGTCCCTTAAACAGTCGATAATGGCCTAGAATGCCTAGCAAAGCTCTATACAGCTAATGCAGCAGCCAACTTTCTCTATATATGGTAGGCATATCAGAACCATCACCCCATTTGTGGCACCAGTTTTGAAAATGGGTACTTTCAGCCACACTTTCTAGCTGCTATAAGCTCCTTTTAAACCTTTAAGGTACAATGGGGAAAAGGTTTTAAAATGCATAAGCTGTTATCTTTCTTTTTTTTTAAAAAAAAAGAAAGGTAAGTGATAACTTAAAAGGCAGTCCTTGGACCACTTCAAAATCTCAGGGAAGGAGGAGTTTCAGGATTTTATGCAGATTTCTTTTTGAACAACTCCTCCCTCCCAAAATAGGAAGTGAGTTGAACAAACTGGAATTGACCAGATCCTTCCACCTGTAGTCTGATGCCACGGAACAATACCACAAATCAGATTTGGATACATGATATTCCTCAGAACAAATGAGTTCAGTTTAGAATGGGGACAACATGAGGCCATTGCTTCCTAGATTAGTTAGAGTGGTGATCTAGGCAATCAGGAATCATACAGAGAATTAGCTGACAACATGGGACTATAGCTCATTGTATTTGCCTATGGTGATGTCACTGAGGGCAAATGAAGCTTAGCTGAGAGTGAGAACAACTTAAGAAAAAAATGTTTTCATATTGAGTGTCAAAAAATAATCATCTTTCAGCAATGATGAACATGTCCTATTTTGCATGCTGATAGACAAAGCAGAAAGAGAAATTTTTAATCCTGATATTCAGTGAAGAAAGCTCTCTGGTTGCGGTAACAGAAAAGGCAAAGTAATTTCTGATTTCTGATGAGGTTTGCATTGAGGTGAAAGGCAACCTTCCTAATATTGATTTCAGCAAATTGCAAAAACCCATTACATATGCTGAACGGTGCCAAACGGTCTGCATTTACATTAAACAAATATTTGGGGACAGACAAACATCAGAAGCCACAAATGTATGTGACAATCTCCTAACAGATTGCTAATGTGCATTAAAAGTCTGGAACAATTACTTTGGATTTCAAGCCCACAGCTTGCAAAAATCACAGAAGATTGAGTGCCCCATGCTATCACTATCCTTTTGTGGGTTTTTGGCTATTCCTGTCACATAGTGGTGGTCAATTCCAAGCGCTTCAGTTGCTAGCAACCTCAAGGAAATACAAGGTCAAAAGCAAAGGTTAGGAGTAAATCAGTTCTGTTAAAACGGTGATGAGTCATGCCCTGTTTATTCATAAATCACAGAGCCCATACCAGAAGAGCAATGAGCTACTCTGACTGCAGAATGATGCACCCCTGAAGGACCACACGTAGAAAATCATCTTGGTTGCCTGCATATCTGATATTAATGACAAACATGTGATTATCTGCAAAATAGGGAGGTTTCATCATGATTAAGATGGTTTGACTTTTGTGTTCCATTATTTATGGGACCCAACTACTTTAAAAAACAACAACAACAACTATAGCCACAATATGCATCTCACTGGCATCACAGGAAACAAAAGAGTTTCATACAAAGATATGCTCTCCTAAGCTCACATTCCCAGCATGTTTGTACTCCTGTCCCAGTGACATCTATACTGGCTTGGTCATATCCACAGAATGGAAAATTACAGGATCCCCAAAGATGTGCTCCACAGGGATCTGGCTTCAGGCACCAGACATATTGGCAGATCAAAACTGCATTACAAAAATGTCTGCAAATGTGACATGAAAGCTGGCAACATTAACCCCACTGTGTGGGAATCCCTTGCAGGTGAATGCCATGCCTTGAAACAGACAGGTCATGTATTTACAGCAGTGACCAGAGGAGGAATGACCACTGGGAGAAGTGCAGAGAGAAGAACACTATGGTACATCTGTAGTACCAGACATCTTCATCTGCCCCAGCTGCAACAAAAGATGTTTCTTATCCCTGGACAACCTTATTGCCGGACTGCAACTCCTATAATCCATAATCATTCGCAATGCTGGCTGGGACTGATGGGAACGACACCCCAACATCTGTAGCTCTAGTGCAACAACATCTGTGGCCACCATGTTGACTGCCCTTCTTCTAACATCTATGGTTAAGAATGAATGGGTGACAATATGCCCAATAAAATATTTGTTTTATTGAAATGGCACCCTTGTCTTGCATTGCCAATTATTGTATGTGAGACTGCAGGGTACATCAAGAGAGATCACAGGAGAAATTATTTTTATAAAATAAACTAGTTTGGACCTCTTATAAGAGTGACAGCTTTCACATTTCAGTGACAGCCATTTAAAACTACTTTTGAAAACTGCCTTAGAAAGTTTTTCGGAGGAAATATCATAATCCATTTGACTCATAAATTTGATGGAAACGTGCCTCTCTAAGTGCACATTTTATGTCTTGTCTTTTGTAATGGATCAAAACCAGATGCCAGACTGTTATTACATTTATATATTTGTGTGTCTGGTATGGATTAGTGACAAATAGCACAGATAAATTGTACTCAGAAATGTTTGAAAAGGGTTATGTAGCCTTCAAATTTGGGTGTGTGTTTGCATGTGTTTACCAAGGCTGTACACCTAAACGCTTCTCTGCAAATGCCCTTAAGTATCTTTTGTTATGATGTCTGACAGCTGATATATGCGTATAGCAAAGCTATGTTCCATGTTGAAAATACTCCTAATTATAAAGCTCCTTCAGCTGTACAGAATCTGGAGGAAAATGTTTATTTATGACATTTCTATCTGTTCCTTTTTCCAGCAAGTTCAGGCATAACTCTACCCACTGCCTGGTAGGTTAAACTGAGTGTTATTCTCTTTTGAGCAATAGCCTCTGAAGTAGATGGTTCATTTTTGGGCAAATGGAACAAGGTGAAGTGAAGCAGCACCTGACCAGGATTCAATGGCATTTTGGACAGCTCCATGGAAAGCTCAGGTTGGAGACTCCATAACAGCAAAGCTCAAATGTTTCAGCAACAGTTTCAATCTATTGATCAGGGAGGGGGAGATTCACATCCCGTTAAGACAGTGGGCTCTACCAACCCCAAAGCTATATTTATATTTATATTTATATTTATATTTATATTATTTATATTTATATTTATATTTATATTTATATTTATATTTATATTTATATTTATATTTATATTTATATTTATATTTATATTTATTTTGCTGATCCATCAAAATTAGTGAGGGTCATTATATTCATATACAGATATACACCTTTCCTATATTTAGCATACCCAAACACACATCAGTCTCAGGACCCTCCCTACAAAAAGGAATAATTATATATGTGAGCAGGTTTAGAATGAGCTTGTCACACACACCCCCCACGTGTCTTTGTCACCCAGCCCTGATCTATCCATAGTGGCAGCACAAGTTCTCATTCTACAGCCAGATTTTATATATGGTGCCCAGCCCCACTCGCCCAACCAGGGTGGCTACCCCGCCAAATCATCAGATTTTCTGGGTCCTAGCTTCCCACCTTCTTCCTCTTGCTAGCAGACTCTGTCAGCTATTTTTTTTTTTTAATAAATTTTTTATTAGGGGTTTTTACAAAATAAAGTACAAAGATAAACAACCTTTCTTTTATCTCAACAGAGTTTCATAACTTCTTTGGACTTCCTCACATCTCCCGCTGCCATTTTCATCATCATAGATTTTTTCCCAGCAATTTATCATCTAATTTGCAAATTTTATAACCACTTATTTAAATATAATCCTCTGTAAATTAATTTCTCTTAATCTCACTTTACATCCCATTCCGATCCGATTTTGTGGTGGCCAATTATTTATGATCAAACATCCTACTTAACTTTCCACCAAATCACAATATTTTTGTAAATAAGTCTTAAATTTCCTCCAATCTTCTTCAACCCTCTCTTCTCCCAGGTCTCGAATTCTGCCAGTCATCTCAGCCAGTTGCATATAGTCCATCAGCTGCATCTGCCATTCTTCCAGAGTGGGTAGATCTTGAGTTTTCCACTTCTTGGCGATAAGTATCCTTGCTGCTGCTGTTGCGTACAAAAAGAATGTTCGGTCCTTCTTTGGCACCATCTGGCCGACAATGCCCAGGAGGAAGGCCTCTGGTTTCTTAATGAAGGTATACTTAAATACCTTTTTCAGCTCATTATATATCATTTCCCAGAAGACCTTCACCCTGGGACAAGTCCACCAGAGGTGAAAGAATGTTCCTTCATTTTCCTTACATTTCCAACATTTATTGTCTGGCACATGGCATATTTTGGCTAGTTTAACTGGGGTCATGTACCACCTATATATCATTTTCATTACATTTTCCTTCAGAGCATTACATGCCGTGAAGTTCATCCCCGTGGTCCACAACCTTTCCCAATCCTCAAACATAATATTGTGCCCAATATCCTGTGCCCACTTTATCATGGCCGACTTAACCATTTCATCTTGTGTATTCCATTTCAACAGCAAGTTATACATTCTTGAGAGTACTTTAGTCTTAGGTTCTAACAATTCTGTTTCCAACTTCGATTTCTCCACCTGGAATCCTAGCTTTTTATCCTTTTTAAAAATTTCTTGAGTCTGAGCGTAATGTAACCAGTCTCGCACTTTGTCTTTCATTTTTTCCAAACTCTGCAATTTCCAATTGTTGCCCTCTTTCTCTATTATTTCCCAATATTTCGGCCATTTGGCCTCCATATTGGGTCTTTTTCGGGCCTTAGCCTCCAGAGGTGATAACCATCTTGGAGTTTTATTTTCCAATAGGTCTTTGTATTTTGTCCAGACATTAAACACTGCTTTCCTGACAATATGGTTCTTAAAGGCCTTATTGATCTTAACTTTGTCATACCATAAATATGCATGCCAACCAAATGCATTGTTAAAACCTTCTAAATCTAACACATCAGTGTCCTCTAGAAGTAGCCAGTCTTTTAGCCAGCAGAAAGCTGCGGCTTCGTAGTACAACCTTAAGTCTGGCAGGGCAAAGCCCCCTCTTTCTTTCGCATCAGTTAATATCTTAAACTTAATTCTGGGCTTTTTGCCCTGCCAGACAAATTTAGAAATATCTCTCTGCCACTTCCTGAAGCACTCCGTCTTATCCACAATTTGCAATGTTTGAAACAAAAACAACATCTTAGGCAATACATTCATCTTAATAGCAGCAATTCGGCCTAACAAAGAAAGCTTCAATTTTGACCAACTGTCCAAGTCTCTCTTAATTTCAGACCAACATTTTTCATAATTGTCCTTAAATAGACTCAGATTTTTTGCTGTTATGTTTACCCCTAGGTACTTTACTTTTTTAACCACAGTTAGTTCTGTTTCTCTCTGAAACCGTTCCGACTCTGCATCTGTCAAGTTTTTTCCCAACACCTTAGTTTTCTGTTTGTTTAGTTTAAAGCCCGCTACCCGACCAAAGTCCTGAATCAATTGTAACACTCTTTTTGTGCTAGATTCTGGCTCTTGCAATGTCAAAACAAGGTCATCTGCAAAAGCTTTAAGTTTATATTGTTTCGCTCCGATCTGAATCCCTTGCACCAACCGGTCCCCTCTAATCAAGTTCAAGAGCACCTCCAGGACAGAAATAAACAGCAAGGGGGAAATCGGGCAGCCTTGTCGTGTCCCTTTTTCAATCTTAAACTCTTCTGTAACCACATTATTGACTATCAGTTTTGCCTTTTGTTCTGAGTAAATCGCGTCAATCCCATTTTCAAAACCCCGCCCCACTCCCATTTCTTTTAAATTCCCCTTCATAAATTTCCAAGAAATGTTATCGAAGGCCTTCTCCGCGTCTATAAAAATTAGAACTGCTTTAGTGTTAATATTTGTTTGCAAAAGTTCCAAAATGTCAATAATGTTCCTTGTATTAGCAAACAAATGTCTTCCTGGGAGAAAGCCTGCCTGGTCTTTATGAATTGTCTCATTTAAAACTCTTTTGAGTCTTCCTGCCAAAACGTCAGCAAATATTTTGTAATCCACATTTAAAAGGGAAATGGGACGGTAGTTCTTAAGTTGTGTCTTTTCAGTTTCTGATTTTGGTATCAATGTGATGAAAGCTTCCTTCCACGATTCAGGCGCCTTCTTTCCCTCCATAATTTCATTGCTGACCTCCATCAGTGGTTGAATCAAATAGTCACTTAATATCTTATAGTACTTGGAGGTCAAGCCATCTGGCCCTGGAGACTTGCCCAACTTCATATTCTGAATGGCCTGTTCTATCTCTAATCGTGTTATTTTACTATTCAGGAGTGATCTATTTTCTTGTGATAGTTTTTTAAGTCCATTTTTCTCCAAAAATTTTGCAATCTCTTCCTCCTTTTGTGGCCCTTGAGTGTATAATTTCTTAAAATATTTCTGGAAACATTTTCTAATTTCCACCGGGTTCTGAATATTCCTTCCTTCTATTTCCAAATTTGTTACTATGTTCAGCTTTTGTCTCTTCTTCAACTGCCAAGCCAGCAGTTTCCCACATTTATTAGCCGATTCAAATGTTTTTTGTTTCATTGATTTAATCTTCCATTCTATTTCCTGATTTATCAGTTTGGAATATTGTGCCTGATGAAGTTTAATTTCTCTCAAGATCGGCTGTGACTTCGGGTTTACTCTTAGTTTCTTCTCTAACTCTTTAATTTTCCCCAAAATCTTATCCTTTTTCTCATTTTGTAGTCTTTTCTTTATGGCGTTCTGTTGTATCAAGAACCCTCTCATCACAGCTTTGCTTGCGTCCCAGATTGTTCTTTTTTCCACAGCAGTGTTCAAATTTATCTCAAAATAGTCCTTTATTGTTTTTTTGGCCTTCTTGATAATCTCCTGATCTCTAAACAAGTTGTCATTCATCTTCCATCTAAAGGAGCCGGTTGGTAATAATGTCATGTCCATTTTCAACGCGTTATGATCGGAGCAGGTCTTTGGGCAGATTTCCACTTTCTTCACCTTAGGAGCCAGACCTCTAGAAATCCATATTTGGTCAATTCTTGTCCAAGTCAGTTGGGCTTCAGAGAAAAATGTTCCTTCTTTCCCCAAGGGGTTCTTTGTCCTCCATATATCAATCCAGTCCATGTTGTCTGTCATTTCAAAAAAGGTCTTTGGTAGTCTGCCATCTTTAGTAACCTTTTGGCTTTGTGACCTATCCATGTTCGTTGAAACGATCCCATTCATATCTCCCATCATGATGATGTTATCATAGTCCAGATAATCCAGCATAATCTCATGCAACTTCTTGTAGAATTCTGATTTCCCTTCATTTGGAGCGTAAATTCCTAATATCAAAATTTTCTCTCCTTGGTGCTGTATTTCAATTGCCAAAATTCTTCCATGTTCATCTTTAAATAGAAATTTTGGTGAGAGGCTCTCCTTTGCATATATCACCACTCCTCTCTTCTTAACTGAGTCCGAAGATATAAATTCTTGGCCTAACCTTTTATTTACCAATATTTTTCTGTGGAGCCTAGTCACATGTGTTTCTTGTAAACAAGTAATGTCTAGTTGCTCCTTTTTTAATATGTGAAAGATTTTCTTCCTTTTTTCCGGGCTGTTGCAGCCATTTATATTCCAACTTAAAAGTTGCAGAGACATCCTGGATAGATCTGTTTAGTTTCCTTGGGATGGTATTTTGTTCTGTGAGTCTTCAGGGTTCTGAGGTACAGGCACCTGTGGTGGTTCAGGCCCTGAGGGTAGTTCAAGTCCTTTATGAAGGTCCTCTCCGTAGGCAGTCAAAAACTTATCCCTATCTTCCAAAGTTCTAATTTTAATCTTCTTCCCTCTAAAGGTAAAAGATAATCCTTGGGGAAAGTCCCACCTAAAGATGATTGAGTTGCTTCTCAGCAGTTTTACTAAGTCCAAATATTCAGATCTAAGATCCAACAGCTGTTTAGGAATGTCCTTAAAAATCTCAATTCTTTTGTCCGAAATGTTCAGGGAGCTTCCGTAGTGCAGGCCCAGCTAATCCATATTGGTTATGAGGACATTTCTCTTCTAGGGGAATGGCTGTGGCTCAGTGGTAGAGTACATGCTTTGCATGTAACAGATCCTGAGCTCAATCCCTGACATCTCAGGTAGGTCTGTGGAAGATATCTACCTGAAACCCTGGAGACCCATTGCTTGTCAGTGTCAGCACTACTGAGCTAGATGGAGTATTCATTTGGAACACTGGAAAACTTCATCTGGAATACTGTGTACTATTCTGGTCACCCCACCTCACAAAGGATAGGGGGTAGTGAGGCAGATTGATACAGAAAAAATCAATCTAATATTTTATGTAACAAAAAGGAGTAAAATAATAAAAAAAATTGGCTTGATGCATGGCATAACTAATCAATATTATAATAGCAATCAAAAGAACCATTAAAATTAGAAGATGATGAGAATATAATGACTTCAGTAAAAAAGGGGGGTTGTATCATTCTGCCCCACCTACGGGGCACTTTGATACATTGGACAGGGCACTTTGATACGAAGCGTAATTATTTGCAAAAAAAATATTTGCAAAATTATTTACAAAAAAATTAATGAAAAAAAAATTTTTATTGTGAGAGATCATAATCAGCCTTACAATTTGTTACTTAAAATCTAAATTACGTATCAAAACTAATAGTGTTTCACACATATCATAGACTTTATGACAGGTTTTCTTAACGAAACATCAAAACTTATATTAATCTTTCCTCAAACACCTATCCATTTAAAAAAAAAAACTTTGGAAAAACTTAAAAAGTATAAGAACTCACATTAGGTAGTCAAAAAATAGTAATTTAAACAAAATGCTTATAAAAAGTAAGATAATTACTTAACGTTTAGCTTCTATTGCACATTATATCCACTTAAGTGAATAGAAAAAGTATAAAGAGATGATGTTCCAGCTGTGCCCTTTGGGAAATTTGGTTTTGGCAAAGGCAAAACAACATCCTTGAAATCAATGCTTGCCTTATCTTCTACAATGGGGAAGACAAACATACAAGATCCTGGTTTTTTCCTGAGATATGACACTTGATAATCGATCATATTATATTTAGAAATGACTTTGGCCACATAGTAAACAACAGACTTTTTTTCTTTTATATGTATCAATGTGCCCCGTGTCTTAGTGTATCAAAGTGCCCCAACGGACATTTTCAAAAAGACTAACAATTATGAATAAAACCACTGAACTTATTTAAAAATCATGTGTAATCCTGATTACTGGGTGGAATAACTTACCTTTGATATTTTTAAATCTTAACTAAATGACATAAAACAGAGTTGGAACACTTTTACATTTCACATAATTTTTTAGTTGGCCATGCACCTACTCTCGCCAAATGCCAATAGCTAACTGGCGGGTGGCACAGTCGCAACTGTTGTACTCACACATGTATAGACATGTTTTAGTGATGTCGCAACAAGAATAACATTTCTCGATACTGAAATATTGTTGGTGCATCAATGTGCCCCGCTTCCCCCCCTAAGGTAGAGCTGGAAAATGTTCAGAAAAGGGCAACCCAAATGGTCAAGGAGATGGGTCAACTTCTTTATGAGGAAAAGTTTCAGCTCTCAGGGGTTTTTAGTTTAGAGAAAGGTGAGTAAGAGGTGGCAAAATATAAGTGTATAAGATTATGCATGGCATAGAGAAACTGGGTAGAGAAAAAATGTTCAAGCAGTCTGCTAGGTCTACTATCGATGTCTGTCCTGCCCTTTATACAATTATTTCTGGCACTTCAGTTGGTGCCAGGTGGATGAATCTGAAATAGCAGGTTTTAATCCTCCACAATCCCCTTGATGTAGCTCAACTCCTAGGCCACTGTGGGAAACTGCAGCTGTCCAGTACTAATCAGAGCGCTTTGGCTCAGTGTTGCTACCATAGCTGGGGAGGGAAATCATTCCTGGGAGCCTCTGGGATTTTGCCAGGCCACACACTCCACCTGCTTGCAGGTTTGCCACAGGAATCTGTTAGCTACCGTGAGAATAGGAGGTTGAACTTGACCTAGCCCAGAAGACTCTTCTTATGTTCTTACAGAGTGTTTCAATCTTGTGATAGTGCCTCTTTCTTGCTGGATGTATTTGTCCAGCTAGAATGAAACCTATGTACAAAAGCAAGAGCCACATTCATTGCTCTGACCACTTTGGCCTCTGACCCCGCCATATGCATGTTGCCCAATGAGAGAATGTAGCATCTCATATTTAAAAAGGCCAATGCAGAAGGCCCACTGACATAGGAAAGGGCCACCCAAAGAGCACTTTGCCAATGACTCTCTCAAATCAAATTTGACAAGTGGATGCACCTGCAAAGTATGGAGAAGGAAAAACTGCTATCTGTTAGCAAGGTGTCCCTTTTCTCCACTTCTCAATGTCTGGAAGAAACATATAAATAAGATTTTGCATCCTCCTGCATTATTACTCTTTTAGAATATATATATATACTTTCTATTCTCTGAGTAACCCTCTATTAAAATAAGATTTCATGGCTCCCAGTCCTCTCAAATTGCAGAGCTTCTGCTTCCTATCATGCTATTTGCATGTCAATATTCATCTGAGATATCTAGTCTGACATTATTTTACCAGCGGCACAAATCTAATTTTAGTCCACTGTGCATATTAATGCACACACCTGTATATATATACCTCCAAGTGATGTGTACCAGGTAGAATTAGCCATCACCAGGGCAACAAATCTTAGCAACATCCTTCCTAGCAATTGTGTCTTCAGAAAGAGGGCTTATAGTATAATTTACCTGAGTCAACATGTGTATTTATATCTGCTTCTTGCTCTGAAACATGTGCATCTCAAATTCAGTGCTGGAAGGTATCTGGATGTGCTGCTACAGATACACCATGGTGTTTCTTCTTCTCCCAGTGGTTATTCCTCCTCTGGTCACTGCTGTGTATACAAACCTGACTGTCTGTATCCAGACACTGCAATTGTCTGCAATGGATTCCCATAGGGTGGGGTTAATGTTGCCTGCCTTCATGCCATGCTTGTATACATCTTTGTAATGCAGAGTTGGTCTGCCAACAGGCCTAGTGCTTGAAGCATGTCCTTGGAGAGTATGCCATATTCCGTTCTGCAGATATGACCAAGCCAACCTAGACATCACTGAGACAGAAATGTCGACATGCTTTGAATTTGGGCTTCGGAGAGCACATCTTTATTTTAGACTCTGCCTGCCATGTGATGCCCAAAATCTCCCTGACACAGCACATATTTACACCAACATTATTTCTCTCTTTCTAATCTTTTTCGAAGCCAGTGCAAAAAGAGCCACTTTATGTGTCACAAAGCCATTAGTGTCACTCAAAAGAAATAATATTCTTTCTACCATGGTATTCCTGTTTCCATATGTCAACAAAGGTTTCGGAAATCTCTCTCTTGGATCATTATGGTTGGCATCTGTCTGTTGGAAGACAATGGAGGAATGTGCCTTTGGGGATTGGAAGGTTATAGCGCCTGCTGTGGCTATAGAGACCAAAATGGGAGAGACATGTTTTGCTGCAGCTGGGGCAGGTGAAGGTGACCAGTTTTGCTGCTGCAGATGCACCATGGCATTTCTTCTCTCAGCGTTCCTCCCAGTGCTCATTCATCCTCTGGTCACTGCTGTGGATACACGACATGATTGTCTGTCTCTAGGCACTGTGGTTGTCTGCAAGGATTCCCACATGACAGGGTTGATGTTGCCAGCCTTCACAGCACATACACTTCTTTGTTATGCAGAGCTGGTCTGCCAACAGGCCTGGTTCCTGAAGCCAGCTCCCCGTAGAACACATCCTTGTGATCCTGCTATCTTCCATTCTGTGGACATGACCAAGCCAGCCTAGATGTTGCTGAAACAGGAGTGTGAACATGATGGCAATGTGATGCCCAACATCTTCCTGACACAGAGCTTGTGGAAGGCATTGAGGTGTTGCTCTTGGCAGGTATAAGTTGCCCATGGCACATTTCCATAAAGCAACATGCTCAACACACAAGCCTGGTAGACCTTCATTAGACATTATTAACAGATAGTAATTTATTCCAACAAATATTTCCCACAAATACAGTACAGACTGGGTCTTTATAAGAGACCTTGTTATAGTGACCATCCAGGACTGCAGCTGGCATCTCTGGAAACTACAGCTCAATAAAAGCATTTCTTAGGGACACAGTCATGAGTTTCATGAAATAACTGGCTCGAAGAGAAAATACCAGAGACAAAATTTAATGTCCCTTCTGTTGTCTATCCAGAAATGCAAGTCCCTTAATTGTCTCTTGTTCGTGACCAAGGCAACATTCAGCTCTGGGAAATAATAACTGTCTAAAAGATTTTGTAGAGTTGATTTCCAGAATTGGTTATTACCCAATTCCACCTAGCACAATTAAGGAAAACAGTCATTTGATGATGTTGCAATTCATCTGATATATCTTAACTAAGCAAACTCTGCTCTAGCCTTAATTGATGGCCATACAGATTATGTGCATAATACAGCTGCAGAAATTCCTGATAGAAGGGTGGATGCCAGGTTGTAGTGTTTTAAGAAAGTTATAAAATGTTACCATATTTATACAAAGTTTGGGTTGCTATTCAGAGCTTTCACATGTTTAGTGATATTTTCTATTAGCATCACTATCCTTTGTGCCTCCATAGAAAAAGTTGCAGATGTTTCAGGGTTTTCCAGTTCTGTGCTATAAGTTGTCATGCAGCTACAAAAAGGAACATAATCAATTACTTATACTTTAAATTGATATGTTCATCTTGGAAGATAGTCAACTGTGCTGTGCTTTGAACTGTATGTTGAGTAATAAGGCTTCTTTCATAGAAAACTCTCAACCAAAACATCTATAGTCTTTCACAAATCCACTACATCTTGAACATCCTCTCCAGCAGAGATGGGAGGGTGATCGGTTAATAAGGTTACATTTCGGAGAAGTCAAGTGCCAATTATGGAGTAGTTTAGAAGCTTTTGGGGTTTTTTTATGTTATACCAGTTCACCTGCTCCACCCAATCCCCAGGTCTTCCTTCCAGATTTGTTTTAGAGCAGGGTTTCCCAAACTTGGGTCTTTGCTGTTTCTGGACTACAGCTCCCATCATCGCTGAAGGCTGGTCCTGCTAGCTGGGGGGTGATGGGAGTTGTAGTCCATACAGCTGGAGACCCAATTTTAGGGAACCCTGATGTAGATAATACTGATCTAGATGGGCCAATGGTCTGACTCAGGATAATGCTGAACTACAGTCTATTCCCATTTGAGCCAAGTAGTTTTGGATCTTACTTGCTGGCTGGATGCAAGACTTCCTAAGAAACATATATAGGTTGGGTAACAAATTTTCGACAAACAAATATGTGTACAAATGCTCATACCTAGCAGTCATAACTCTGGGACATCCGTTGAAGCTGAATATTGGAACATTAAAGGCAGACAAACAAATTAATCTTTTCACATGGATTTGCTTCCACAAGAGGTATTGGTGGCCATCAACTTTGAAGGTGGATTAGACAATTCATGGAGGCTATGGCTATCTGTGTCTACTAGCTGCAATGCTTATGTTCCACCTCTGCCACCAGAGGCAGTATGCTTGTGAATGACAGTTGCTGGAAACCACAGAAGGAAAGAGAATCACAGTATCAATACAATAATACAGAAGATAATCAATAAAGTAAACCAACTTCCAAGATCATAGAATCAAAGAATCGTAGAATTGTAAAGCTGGATCATCTAGTCCAACCCAGTGCAATGCAGGAATCTTTTGCCCAATGTGGGGCTTGAACCCATGACTCTGAGATTACGAGTCTCATGGTTTACCTATTGATCTACCCCTCAGGGTGTTTTTGTGCTCAGGTCCTGCTTGTGGGCTTCCCATAGGTATCTGGTTGGTCACTGGGAGGGCAGGATGCTGGACTAGATGGGCATCCTGCCCCAGCAGAGCTTTGTTAGGTTATTTTCTTTCTTTCTTTCTTTCTTTCTTTCTTTCTTTCTTTCTTTCGCTCTCGCTCTCGCTCTCGCTCTCGCTCTCGCTCTCGCTCTCGCTCTCTCTGTACACAGCTTAAAAGGAAAAGTATACTTTCTGTGGGGGACACAGGTGGCGCTGTGGGTTAAACCACAGAGCCTAGGACTTGACGATCAGAAGGTTGGCGGTTCGAATCCCTGCGACGGGCTGAGCTCCCATTACTCGGTCCCTGCTCCTGCCAACCTAGCAGTTCGAAAGCATGTCAAAGTGCAAGTAGATAAATAGGTACCACTCCAGCGGGAAGGTAAACTGCTTTTCCGTGCGCTGCTCTGGTTCGCCAGAAGCGGCTTAGTCATGCTGGCCACATGACCCGGAAGCTGTACTCCGGCTCCCTCGGCCAATAAAGCGAGATGAGCGCCGCAACCGCAGAGTCGGCCACGATTGGACCTAATGGTCAGGGGTCCCTTTACCTTTACCTTTTATACTTTCTGTATCCGCAAAATGATGAAAACTTTCTCATGTTTAGCAATCCATTTGATATATTCATCAGCATCCACTCTTCTTTTCTTTCTCTCCTCTCTCTCTCTTTCTTTCTGTCTCTATCCCTGTCCCTGTCTCAATAGCATTTGCATTCTGAATGCCTTTTTAGCATCATTGGTTGGTGGACTGCTCCTTCTCCATTTTTCTCATTTCCTGCAGCCAGGCTCTAATTTATCTTAAATGCTTCTTTTCCTACCTTTTTTGGGTGTGTGCTTTGAACTTGTTTATTTATATCCAGGTCCATTTAGCAACCTGGACTTGCCTGATGCTATGCTTTGCTCTCTGCTGCCCCCTGCTGCCTTTCACTGAAGCATTGGCCGAGAGAGACCAGGAATGCATTCAGAAGGGTTACTAAGGCTGGAGCAAAACATGGAAGGAGACATGTGGGGCTGTTTCCAAAAGCAGCAGCTAGTAACATCTGGAAGTGTGATCCCTGCTAGCAAAAACAATTAAAAAAAGCCAAGAAGTCCACAGTCAGGGCCAACCAAAGCCATTATGTTGCCTGAAGCAAAGGGTGTGATTGCACCTCTCCCATTTTGTGTGCAGAAGCCAACAGGACTGGAAGCTGGCTCTTACTTCAACAATGGCTATGAAAGGGGGTCTTCTGCTGCATCTGAGCATAGATGGCCACTAGGGGTTCATGAACAACATGTGGCACACACAGTTCTGATCTCCATCTGAGGAAGCTGCCTCACTCTGTCTAATAGTAGCACCAGCCAAGCTCCTGGTGCAATGATAGAAAGTCATGCATTTTTATTCCACCACCAGATAGACTAGGGGAAAACCTCTGCTTCAAAGGCATGCTAAAAGAGGAAAGTTTTCAACAGGCACCAAAGTTACAATAAAGAAAGTGCCAAGGTGAATCTTGTCATAGTTACTCAATAGCAGAGGCAAACATTTTGGCATATGTGTAGAGACACCCTTGTTTCCTACTAACTGTACATGTTCCAGCTGAAAACTGGCTGTAAAGCTCCCTCACCAGTGAGGTTGTGTCCTGTGTCTTATCTCCTATCTGCCTATCTGCCTGAAGGTTATGTTCTACCTCCACTCTGACAGCATGCCTCTTAATATCAGTTGCCTGGAATAACAAGTGGGGATAGTTTGCTGTTAATAATGTGTGTGTGTGTGTTAATTTATATCCCACCCATCTGGCTAGGTTTCCCCATCCACTCTGGGTGGCTTACAACATATATAAAAGCACAACAAAATATCAAACATTTTTTTAAAAAACCATATGCAAGCAGCAAACAAACCAATAAATCAATAGAAACAAACAAACAAACAAACAAACAAACAAACAAACAACTATAACAAATGAGTTTACTTTTATACCCAAATTTAAGTAACCTAACCGCCAACCCCAACTAAACATTTAACCACCACCAACCCTACAAAAACGAAACGGAGAAACCAAAATTAGGACCATTTAAAACATCTTAAAAACATTTTAGTCAGTTGCCCCAACCTAAGAGTTGTTCCATCAATGTCCCTCCAGCTTCCCAAGAGCCTCTTTTAGCTGCTCTGGGTGAGTCTGGGCCCCACCCCCTAGGCTAGGTTGAAATGGGTCTTGCAGCAGAAAGCAGTCTTCCAGCACTTACAGCAGCAGCAGCATCAGTTGTTGTTGTTGTTTCTGTACTATCCTTCATCTGAGGATCAAAGTGCAGTTTATAATATAAAACCACAAAAATACATGACATAGTAACAAATGCAAATAATACACCCACACAGTTTAAAAGTCCATAGATTGTTTAATTAGCCAAGGGCCTGGGAGAAGAGGAATCCTTTTGCCTGGCACAAAGGAATCAGGCAAGACTTCCTGGGAAGAGTACACCACAAAACGAAGCCACTGCAGAAACGGGTCATTCTTGTATTGCTGCCCTCCAGACCTCTTGTGGAGGAGGCACATGAAGAAAGCCCTCAGATGATGATCATGTTCTGCTGATGGGCTGTCCAGAGGCATTTAGCTGATCACTGGTTAAACGCTCCGCTTTAACCAGGCCTTTGGCTGATTGACATTCAATACTCTTAAAAAATGTGTTGGGGATGGGAGATTATTGATCTATTTTTGTTTTTATTATGTATCTATGCTTTTTATATTGTGATTGCATCTTGTACACTACCCTGAGACCTGTGGATACAGGGAAGTATTAAAAATTAATTAATTAATTAATATTAATAACGACTGTGTGAATAGGATGCTGGATTAAGTTCAGCCTTTGACCTGGTACAGCAGGGCTCTTCTGGGTTTTGTTCATTTTCCTTTTTTTCTCTCTCTCTCTTTCCTTCTCAAATGTTGATGCTAGGTGGTAGAATAATGTAAACTGCAGTTGCTCGAAACTCATCGCCAGTGTTAATTTCTCACTCTAGTACACACTGACATAACAGAAGTGTCAACGCATTTGAACTAGCATTTGATATTAATTGGGATTTAACTGTAAACTGTAGTTTTAATTTCACATAAACTAGCATCTGCGCACTTAATTACATAAGCTAATGATCTATCCAAAGTATGTACAAGGTACTATGGTTCAACGAATAAATGATAAGACATTTGGAACAATGTACCGTAATCTGTGTTTTCTCTCTACTACTGGAATAAAAAGAGCAACATCTCACTGCAGAAACATAGGAGCTTCTCCAGCACAAGCTATGGTGTAAGCAAGAGATGCAGTCTAAACTAGGGATGCTTCTAATATTCTGCTCAACTGAAGGGCTGTGGTTCAGTGGATGAGCTTCTACTTTGAATGCAAAAGGTCCCATGTTAAATTCCTGGCATATTGTTTACACTGACTAGCTATGGCTGCTCCCCACATTGGTTGGTCCTTTGTTGAGCCTTACTCATTAACTCATTCTTCTCATAGCTGAGGTCCATATCATCCAAATGTTTGGTTTTACAAACATGTCTAGCTCTCAGGTACATTTAAAGTTAAGCCCTTCAGCAAAAATAAGTGTTCTCCCCCTCTCCTATATGTAATTAACATTTTTAATGGAGGTGCAACATAAACACACACAGCACCTCCTCTTTATCAGCTGTGAATTACAGTTGTTGCTGCTGCTGTTGTCTTTGCATCTTCCATTGACATAGCAAATGAGAGTTGGCAAATAAGTGAAGGGTCAATTTTCTTTGTTGTTTAAGCCTTAGGAAAAGTGCAGAGGAAAGGCAGCCCATTGAAACCCTAATGAGCACTGCACTGAATTAATAACTTTTCCCTCTTTCCCTCTAGAATTAATTCATGGCTTACACTGACATTAACTCTTCCTCGAAAATCCCATTTGCATTATATAATGCCCTGACATTATCCCGCTGGCAACAGATGCTCTTCTTCTCCTGGAAAAAAATGAAAGGAGTCAATTGTTTTTTAATGTGATTTTTTAAAAAAAGGATTTGAAAATAGATTTATAAGTCAAACTGAATATTCATATGCCACTTTGTTTGAAGAGCAAATCTGATTCAGGCATTAAGGTGTCATCCAATGTTTAAGACAGAGATGGGAGTCATTTGACGGGACACAGTGCAACAAAACATTTAAGCAGCAATGATGCCTTGTTGAACATAAAAGTGTGCTTTAAAGCTCATGTGGTTGAATGAGAGGCAATTCCTTGTTGGGAAAAAATACCTCCTACTTTTGGAGTTTATAACTGCTTCACTAAAAATGTGTGGATCCCAAAATGACAGGATTTGAAACCACAGTGAGTCTTGGCCTGCTGATCTGTGGACTGTCAAGCAAGTGTTTGATCTATGCATCACCACAGGGGAACTGTAGGGAGATCAACAACCAAAGAAACCTCTTTGTACCAATAGGACAGAGTGATCCATTACAAAAGCTTCTGGATCAAGCAACTAGAATATCTAGTCAGGTCTGGACCATGGACAGCAGTTTGAGGGGAATCGATAGCCAAGTCAGAATACAAGCCAGATATCAGGACTAAAGAACAAGTCATGACCAAAAGTAAGCCAAGGGACAAGTCCCAGGAGCAAATTCAGGAACACCCCAGAACTCAGGAATGTCATGTTGCTTGAACAAGGTTCAACTATAACAGGAAGTCCTTTATACTCCTTCTTGCCAAGAAGAGGACAATGGCCAGACAGGGTGAACAAGGTCAGATATTTTAGTGAAAAGGTTGTCATCTGCATTTCAATGGTTCAGCATGTGGGGCAGTCACACACAGATCCCACAATCCCAAGACATTTCTACACTACAGATTGCCTTCAGCCTAGTACTCCTGCTGCCCACACCTCGTTTTGATGGTCATGGCTAACTTTGACCCTTTTCTTTCAATGAGTCAATGAGTAAAACAAAGAAAGCTGCCCTATGCTAATTGAGACCTATTAGTTCATCTACCTTGTTGTTGTTGTTTAGTCATTTAGTCATGTCCGACTCTTTGTGACCCCATGGACCAGAGCACGCCAGGCACTCCTGTCTTCCACTGCCTCCCACAGTTTGATCAAACTCATGCTGGTAGCTTCGAGAACACTGTCCAACCATCTCGTCCTCTGTTGTCCCCTTCTCCTTGTGCCCTCCGTCTTTCCCAGCATCAGGGTCTTTTCCAGGGAGTCTTCTATTCTCATGAGGTAGCCAAAGTATTGGAGCCTAAGCTTCACGATCTGTCCTTCCAGAGAGCACTCAGGGCTGATTTCCTTAAGAATGGATAGGTTTGATCTTCTTGCAGTCCATGGGACTCTCAAAAGTCTCCTCCAGCACCATAATTCAAAAGCATCAAGCTTACTGTTGTCTAAACTGAATGGCAGTTATTTTCCAGGGTTTTAGACAGGATGTTTCCCCTCACCCTGCCAGTTGCTGGAAACCACAGGAGGGGAGAGTGCTCTTGTGCTCAAGTCCTCCTTTCAGACTTCCCACAGACCATTTTTAGGATAGGATGCTGGAACTAGATGGGCTATTGGCGTAATCCAGCAGGCTCTTATGTTCTTAAGATGAACATGCCACAGGTGATTGTAGTAATGTGGTTGTGTGAAGAAGTGTAACATAATAATGATAATAAAGATAATGATAATGATAATGATAATGATACTACTACTCCTACTCCTACTCCTACTACTACTAATAATAATAATTTATTATTTATACGCTGTCCATCTGGCTGAGTTTCCCCAGCCACTCTGGGCAGCTCCCAATCGAGTGTTAAAAACAATACAGCATTAAGTATTAAAAACTTCTCTAAACAGGGCTGCCTTCAGATGTCTTTTAAAGATAGGATAGCTGCTTATTTCCTTCACATCTGAAGGGAGGGTGTTCCACAGGGTGGGCGCCACTACTGAGAAGGCCCTCTGTCTGGTTCCCTGTAACCTCTCTCTGCGAGGGAACCGCCAGAAGGCCCTCGGCGCTGGATCTCAGTGTCCAGGCTGAACGATGGGGGGTGGAGACGCTCCCTCAGGTATACAGGACCGAGGCCGTTTAGGGCTTTAAAGGTCAGCACCAACACTTTGAATTGTGCTCAGAAATGTACTGGGAGCCAATTATTATTATTATTATGCAGATCCCTCAGGACCTGTGTTATGTGGTCCCGGCGGCCAGTCCCAGTCTAGCTGCCACATTCTGGATTAATTGCAGTTTCCGGGTCACCTTCAAAGGTAGCCCCACATAGAGCACATTGCAGTAGTACAAGCAGGAGATAACTAGAGCATGCACCACTCTGGTGAGACAGTCTGCAGGTAGGTAGGGTCTTAGCCTGTGTACCAGGTGGAGATGGTAGACAGCTGCCCTGGACACAGAATTAACCTGTGCCTCCATGGACAGCTGTGAGTCCAAAATGACTCCCAGGCTGCGCACCTGGTCCTTCAGGGGCACAATTATCCCATTCAGGACCAGGGCGTCCTCCACAACTGTCCACCTCCTGTCCCCCCAAAACAGTACTTCTGTCTTGTCAGGATTCAACCTCAATCTGTTAGCCTCCAGGCACTCATATAGAACCTTCACCACCTTCACTGGTTCTGATTTAAAAGAGAGGTAGAGCTGGATGTCATCTGCATACTGATGAACATCACCATAAGCAGTGCAGGTGAGGTGCCCATCCTCACATACAGATACAAGTGTCATGGGTTACAGCACAAAATGGCTGCCATGGGCAGCAAAAAAAGAAAAGATACTCTGTACCAATGGGGACTGGCACCCCCCAAAACCCTGACTATAAGTAATATATGGAATCCCACATTTACAGGATGTTGTAATAACCACTAATTTAGATGGTTCTCAAAGAGGTTTAGACAGATTCACACAGGAGGATGGATTTATTAGCCTTGAGTATTAGCCTTGATATTAAAATATTCTATAATATTGGAAGTGCTTTCTTGTCTTATTTGTGGGCTTCTCAAATTTGGGTAAAGGTAAAGGTAAAGGGACCCCTGACCATTAGGTCCAGTCGCAGACGACTCTGGGTTTGCGGCACTCATGTCGCTTTATTGGCCAAGGGAGCCAGCGTACAGCTTCCAGGTCATGTGGCCAGCATGACTAAGTCACTTCTGGTGAACCAGCGCAGCACATGGAAACACCGTTTACCTTCCCGTCAGAGTGGTACCTATTTATCTACTTGCACTTTGACGTGCTTTCGAACTGCTAGGTTGGCAGGAGCTGGGACTAAACAACAGGAGCTCACCCCATCGTGGGGATTCAAACTGCCAACCTCATGATCGGCAAGCTGATAATGTGGTTTAACCCACAGCACCACCCACGTCCCTCAAATTTGGGTAGAAACACCTAAATAAAAGCATCTTGTTGGCCAGTGTAAGAAGAAGGATGCTAGTCTGGATGGACTTTTCCTCTGATATTGACGGGTTCTTCTTACATTTTTGAGTCCCATTAGATGTATATCTGCATACGTTTTTAGATCCTGGACAAGGAGCCTCATAGAATTCAGTATTCATTATTTTGGATTAAAACCTTATATGACATTACCATAGGCAACCAAATCCAGCAGGTATTTTGATAATTACATTGAGCTGAATATATTGCTGAAATATTAATCTTATGTTGCCTTCATATATTAACTTGATGCCTCCCTCAAAACACTCCAATATGAATATAGCACTGCAGACCCAGTGTCTATCTTTATCAAGCTTGTTTGAAGAAAATTTTGGCAACTCTCTCCACTTGCAAAGTAAATCCTAGGGGTTTTTGTTTGTTTGTTTTTACCCTGTACAAACAAAATACAAGATTGAAGGTTATAGACTGGTCTGGCAGGGAATATACAATCAATCCCTTTCCCCATGGAATTCTGTGAATTGTAGCTTTCTGAGGCAAATATGGGTCTTACAGAATTTATCTGCAGAGTTTATCTTGCTACAGCATCACACCTTTGACTCATGTTAAGCTTGTGGTCTACTAAGACCCTAACACCCTTTTCACATGTTCTACTGGCAAGCCAGGTGCCCCCCCATCCTATATTTGTGCAGCCAGTTATTTCATGTTGAAATTCATTAGTTCTGGCCCAGCTCTCCAATCTGTTAAGGTCATATTGAATCCTGAATATGTTTTCTGCAGCATTGGCTAGTCTAGGCTGCATCAACAGAAATGCATCAAGTGCAATTATAGTACCACTCTACTCTACCTTGGCCAGATCACACCTGGAGTACTATGTCCAGTTTAAGAAGTATATTGAAGGCTGGAACATGTGAATAATAATAATAATAATAATAATAATAATAATAATAATAATAATTTCTTATACCCATCCTGACGGGGTTGCCCCAGTCACTCTGGGTGGCTTCCAACAAAAATAGAAATATAACAAAGAAGAAGCAAACAATAAATGTTTTCCAATATAAGGTTGCTTTCAGAGTACGTGCAGAAGTTAAGAGTCTATGACTAAGGCCAGTTTCCACTTCCTAAAAAAACTCATCAACCTTGACAAACAACAGGACCAGATAGTAAGCATTGAGGCTGATTGAGGACCAGATAGTAAGCATAGAGGGCAGAAGCCTGGATTGCTCTGTATTTACCTAGTTTCAAATGTTTAAACTCCAAAGCACTGGTGAAACATGGTTAACAGGAAACCAGCTCAATTTCCTGCTTCCTCTTCCAGTCTAGTATCACCTCCAAAATGGCTTCAGCTTTCATATTCCTCCAGACACTACTCCCAAGAAAGCCAGCAGCATTGATGTATGACTCCACATTATGGCAGTACAAGCTAATCAGAATAACAGCATAATTCAGCAAGAACTTAGTAGGCAGCATAAATTTGCATTGCTTATAACCCTGTTTTAATGAGAATAGTTTCATTCTTAATTAAATATAATTATTTCATTTCTCAAACGTTTGTAGGAAAGGACATTTTACTGTGGGTTTTGGGTAAAAGTTGTAGATTTTCTTAATCACTATTGTTTCAGATGAAAATTTAATTTGCATTTTCTAAAAGGTTCAGAGTCTATTATTAGAGCCATTGAGAGCCATTATGTGCACACCATAAAGTATCTATCTTTATGTGTACATTATCTGTTATCCGTTACTGTTGCATCAAATTATTGGCTTTTACATAATATTTCAAAAAGTCATATCAGAAAGTCTTAGACTAGTATTTAAATTTCCAAAGTATTTTTTTGAAAAGATCACAATAAGCCCACAATTATCTTTTAAACTTTTTTTAAAAAAAAAAAGCTTAGAAAAAGCTGTAAAAATCCTGTTTAAAATAATGAATATTATTAACTCATCTTCTGAAGAAATTTTGTGCATTGTGCAAAGGGGATAATAATATGGTGGCTCAAGCCATTTCCCCCCATTGGGTTTATATTAGATGTGTTCAAGACCTAGCTACTTACTGAATTTGTGCTTAAACTCTTTATCATTGCACACAGTATATAATTACCTCACAGGATATTTGCACTCGGTGCTGTTTTTCTAGGAAAAGAGGTGCTGGAACTCATCACGAATGCCTCCTTTGTTCTCTTACAATGCCTTGGCGCCTACCTGAGAGGTGCCACAACTGGGTTCTGATGAGTTCTGGCTGAAAAAAAGAAGCCCTATTTCCACTTGTCCTCATGGAACATTAGTGAGAAAAGCTTGAATATTTCTGCCAAAGTAGTGTGCCTAGGATTTTACAATCCTACAGGCTCTAATATTTTCGAACCTACAAGATCATAGTGTGTGATTATTTCATATTATGTTCCCATGGTATTGTCACAATTATAGGATTCAGATGATTACTTACTGCGGGGCCACTGAGTTCATACATGTGAATTCATCATTCATAACACCAGGTCACCATAACATGCAGGTCTGACTTAAACCATTATAGATATTATTAACTATTACAAACTGAACTTTCATATCACCCAGCAATATTAACTCAACAATAAACGTTTTGAGAGAAACAAATAAAACATTTATGTGTGAATCAGGACTACTTTACATTTTTGAGAGAAAATAATTAATTGCATCAGGCCCTGGATGGTGGTGGTAGAAACAAATCTATCAATTTTGGTTTTTCATTTTGCCCAGCATGAAGTTAAGTTGGGACACGGGTAGCGCTGTGGGTTAAACCACAGAGCCTAGGGCTTGCCAATCAGAAGGTCAGTGGTTCGAATCCCCATGATGGGGTGAGCTCCCGTTGCTCGGTCCCTGCTCCTGCCCACCTAGCAGTTCAAAAGCACGTCAAAGTGCAAGTAGATAAATAGGTACTGCTCAGGCGGGAAGGTAAACGGTGTTTCCGTGCGCTGCTCTGGTTCCCCAGAAGCGGCTTAGTCATGCTGGCCACTTGACCCAGAAGCTGTATGCCGGCTCCATCGGCCAGTAAAGCAAGATGAGCACCGCAACCCCAGAGTTGTCCATGACTGGACCTAATGGTCAAGGGTCTCTTTACCTTTAAAGTTAAGTTTACCAATTTTTTTGAATCAGTTTGCTACTGTTTTTAATAAGAAGGTCCTTCTGAAAGCATATCAGCATTTTGGTATGCATTTCCATTAATATATCCAGCTTTGTGTGCAATTTTGCCTAAGAGACGCACTTTTTGCAAATGACTCTCTTCCTAACATAACACATTTTAAATATTATTTTCATTGATATATGCATTTTTATGTACACTTTCTCCTAATGTTGTACACATTCTTTTGTTTGAAAATTGCACCACAAAATTCAGAGAATCACATATTTTAAAGTATAGCTGTGTTTCAGTTCATGAACTGCGAATTAGTAGGTTTGCATTAAAAAGTGAGACAAACATCACCCCCATCCCTTTGGGAGATGTAGTTGAAGACATGCCCACTCATGCTAGTTTGGGGCAGACAAATTCAAGATCCATCGATGTTGAGTTGATCAAATGGATAATACTGGCACCTCTACATAGCAACATACGAAGCCGCCTTATATCAAGTCACATTGTTTCATCTTAGCTAAGTATTGTCGACAGTGACTGGCAGTTGCTCTCCAGGGTTTCAGACAAGGATTCTCTCCAAACTCCAAACTGAAGGTGCTGGTCATTGAGCCCAGGAACATTTCCATGCAAAGCATGTGCTCTGCCACTGAGCCATGATATTTCCCACAGCCCTTGAGTAATAAAAGAAATCAGAGCTAGAGGATTTTTAATGAATTGGTTCAACATCAGAAACAAGGCCACGCCATTCAAAACCTAAAACTCTGTAGAGAAATTTGGATGAGGATTTCAGAAGAACTGTTGTGGTTTGTTTTTTCTTCTTGTGTTTCTGTGCAGCCCTGTGATATATAGCCAGTTATGTTTCCAACTTGGCAAACTAAAACACTGAATTTTAGGGGTGAGACACACTCCTATGCACATCCCCAAAATGATACTGCTAAACTCACAAATGACCTTCTTAACATTTAGGTCAAAGAGGAAGGAAGGCAAGTGTGTGTGGAGGGGGTGTAGCATTTGTTTTTTGCAGAACAGGAAGTGTGTGGCAGGGGGCACACACACTATTTATAGCTATCCTCCAACAATATACCACCTCAAGCTCAACAAAGCTGCAACAACAAATAAGGGACACCTTGGTGCCTTTCAAATAAAAATTGATATGGAGTGGATCTTGCTTGGCCTCGGGGAAACATACAGTAACATTTATTTAGTTTGAAATGGATTCCCTCACCGAAAGTTCTGCACCTTGAGGGTATAAGAAGCAATTTTGTCTTTAGATAAATGCTAAATAATAAATGAGCTCTGTGGAAGCGTGGCATCTTTCGAGTATCCTTCTGGTGGAAAAACAAGCTCCTTGATACCTGTTTATAAAGTCAGTAAATAGGTGCCTGGATAGCTCTTTTCAGACTCCATTACGTTTCCAAAACCTGAAACATGAGGTGCATCCGTATGAAGAAAGCAAAGCCGCAGAGCATAAGACTGAGTAGAAGGTGCAAATTTTGGCCTTATCTCCTGGGACCATAGAGTTACCCATAATGCAACTAGACATAAAGACCATAGAGGTAGGTACCCAGCGGGACTGTTGGCGGGAAAGACTACTGTTGGCACATAACAGTGCTTAAAAGCTTGTACTGGCTACTTCCACCCAGCTGGTTTCCTTCCACTTAAACCTCCAGCACTTAGTAAAGACTTTCTGTTTTTTAAACATTTTAAGTGAGTTTTTTCCTGATTTTATGGCTAATTTTAACTAGTGTTGAAATCATACCGTATCATTTCTGAAGCTCTGATGTACGCCACTTACAAAATGCAATATTAAGTGGTATATAATTGTCAAAATAAATAATTTAGCTAGAGTAGCTCACTTCCACTGTGACCCAGAAAAAAGTCCTACTTGTGTGTTCAGTGGGGATCACTCCCTACCTAGCAAATGGGTTGGAGACAGATTACAACAGTTATGCTTTAGTCCAAGGGTGGGGAACTTGTGGCGCTTAACTGTGGTTGGATTCAAACTCCCAGCAATCCCACCCACCATGGCTAGTGATCAGGGGTAATGAATGTTGTAATCCAACATCTGGAGGCTCAGTTCCCCCATCCCTGAGTTCAACTGGCGGTTCCCTCACTGCGAGAAGAGAAGCCAAGCAGAGGGCCTTCTCGGTAGTGGCGCCCTCCCTGTGGAACACTCTCCCACCAGATGCCAAAGAGAACAACAACTACCAGACTTTTAGAAGACATCTGAAGGCAGCCCTGTTTAGGGCAGCTTTTGATGTTTGATGTATTAGAGTATTTTAATATTTCTTTTTGGAAGCCGCCCAGAGTGGCTGGGGAAGCCCAGCCAGATGGGCAGGGTACAAATAAATTATTATTATTATTATTATTATTATTATTATTATTATTATTATTATTATTATTATTACTGAAATCAGGGGAGCAAAACCAGTTGTGACTAACATGTCTCACTGATCTCAGTGGAACTAAATCTTTTAGCTCCAGCTCTCTGGAATCAATTAGCAGCTGGAATTAGACAGGTGCCTAGTGTGAATATATTTTTTGTTAAGGGAGGCTTTCCCTGAGGTGTAACCCAGTCATTTTGGAAGACAAAGTTTAGCTTTCACTGTTTTCAGAATCTGTAGGAATGGTTTTAGAGTTTTAGATTTTGCTGAACAGATTTTATTGTTTATAGAGCAGGTGTCTCTGTGTTTTGTTCTGTTTCTATCCTGTCCACTGTTTCAGTGGCCTGATGCCATGATGTGGTCTATAGTTTGTATAGTAGTAGTAGCAATGCTACCAACATGGTGTGTTTGGACTGCGGCTTCTAAGGGTAAGAGAAGGAATCACTTAACTAGAAATGCAGGATCATCAAGAAATTTGGCCCACAGGCTGGAAGCTTTTCATCCCAGATGTAAGGAATGCTAAACTAGATGGACAAATTATCTGCCACAAAGGCCTCATCTACACTATACATTTAAAGCAACATCACACCACTTTAAATAGTCATGGCTTAGCCAAAGAATCCTGTGCACTGGATTCTGCCCTTCTATTCTCCTCATAATGCTACAATTTCCAGAGTTCCATGGAAGAGGGGTTGATTGTTGAACAACTCCTAAAACTGTAGCAATGTGAGGGAATTTGGGATCTCCTAACTTCACGCAGCACCCTTAAGAAACTGCATTTCCCAGGAGACTTTGGATGAAGCTGTGGTTGTTTAAAGTGTTATTGTACCACTTTAAATGTGTAATGCAAACAGGACCTAAGGATGCCAAAATATTCTATCCTTGAAAGTAAAGAGTGCCAACAAAAACAGTCTCGAGTCTTCGTGTAAGATTTTTGCCAAATATTCAGCTATAAACTTTTTGTGTTCTGTCCAAAGCCTGTCACAACTTTGATGTACAACTATCCCTTACTTCATAAAATTGGACTAGCTCATACATATGCATTTCACTCCCTCTGAATATGTACTTCCTTGGTGGATTTTCTACATTCTAATATCCACCACAGGTAGATGCGAAGAATATAGGAATATTCTCTTTTCCCATCACTATGCCTACACATTTTCTCTTCAAAGACACATTCTTTGGACATTTGCTTCTGTGCTATATTATATATTTTTTAAAATAATAACATAGAAGCTTGTTCCTAAAGCTAGGTAATGACAAACCATTATAGGAATTTGACACTGCTGAGGTGGTAAAAGGTTTCTGGAGTCACAAATCTTACATGGAAGCAAAGAGATGTGTACATGCGAAGAAATGGCTCATCTTGTGAAGTCTGTTGATTTTTTTATTTTTTATGCAGCAATCTTTCAGCAGCTAAAGGAAAAGGAAAATACTTCATGGCTAAATACTGCTGAAAGAAATGGAGGAATGTAAATTGAAGAAACCATTAATAATACAGTATGCTCAATCAAAGATACAGAGTAAGTATTTTCCTTCTAGTAAAGAAGAATATCTTTGATACCATCATTGGGAGGTTCTTTTAATCTTTTCTAATTACGACTATTAATTCAGACCTACACTCTTTCCTTACAAGTCTAGGTTCCATCTCTCCCAAGAGTCCAGAGGGGATGCTTTCAAAGACAAGCTATATATTTCAATAAAATTCTCACCAAGTTTGACGTGTAAGTGTTACAGATGCAGGGATTTTATTTTTATTCTGCATGAAGAAGCATACAAAAAAAAAAAAAATCAGTCCATCCACTGCAGTCTTATTTAAAGCTAAACCCAAATTATTCTCCATACTTTACCAACTTTTTAGATACCACAATCCCCATTAAATGTTATTATTATGTTGTTATTTTTTGGCTGTATATTCCATTAATTAGCTCAGTCTGAGTCACTACACTAGCAGATGGGTCAACAGTTGCTCACTGGAAGGAAGGAGGAAGTCAAGGCAGAATGCAGCAAAAGCACCAGCAAAGCCAATCCAGCACTCCTGTTTGCACCATGCTGACTTTCCTATCACTTCACCCTTTCCAGTAAGCCACAGTGTCCCACCTACTGGGAAGCTAGTGCATCATTTCCTTCTACCCAGTGAGGCACTTCTGCCAGTATCTCCAAGTAGGGTTGAAATGTCCTTTGCCTGGATAGCCACTACTGGTCAGTGTACGCAATTTTGAGTTCCACCTGTTCACCTTGCTGCTTAGGTACCTTTTAGTTAGGTGCTTATTTTAGGAACCTGCATGTTGTCAAATACTGCAGACCTTTTATCCTGGCCAGATTACAGTGGTACCTCTGGTTGCTAACGGGATCCGTTCTGGAGGCCCATTCGCAACATGAGCAGAACACAACCCATGTCTGCGCAGGTCTCCGCTTCTGCACATGTGCATGATGTCATTTTGCGCATCTGTGTGTGCGGGAGTGGTGAAACCCAGAAGTAACCCTTCCCGGTACTTCCGGATCACTGCGGGACACAACCTGAAAAAATGCATCATGAAGCAAATGCAACATGAGGTATGACTGTACTATTCTTCCATCCCAAGTGCTTTCGAGCAGGTATGTTGTTCCCTGTCATTCCTTATCTCTGTCTAAGGCACTGTCTTTTAAATGGCAGTGTTTAAGGGCTTACCCACACTTCATTTTGTGCAATGCTTTCTAGGTGCAGATAGAGGATTTGCAGATCCATGTCTGAGGGTTTTTCTTTTCTTTTGCCTGCCGCTTTCAGTTTACCACTGAATCAGAGCAAATGGTGATCTGCAGAAAACATGGTAGCCATTTTCTCTAATTCAGAAGCAGTGGGTTTTCCCAGGGAAAGAGGTGGAAGTGGGGGGGGGGACTGCTTCAGAATAAGCAGAATAATATTGTTCTAGCCAAAGGTCACGACAAACCTGAAGCAACGGTACCAATAAAACTATACACATCATACATCCATAATATGAGCCAGCATCCATAATGTAAGAGAGAGGTTGCCAGAGACACCAACAAACTCAAACCCAGCTTGATCTCAGATTCAAACCTCTGAATCACCACAATTTATAGTGACTTTATCCAGCTACTTTTTCCTTATTATTATTTTTCAGCCAGTGCATGGAAACCTCTTCTCTATGTTACAAAGCTATTATTACCACTCAAAAGAAAGTAAACTATTTCTGCTTGTTTGTATAAACAAAGGATTCATAAAGTGATCTTTGGGGTCTTTCTATCAGGGGCAGGCCAACAGATAAATGAGTGATGTCTTCAATCTGGGGTTCACCACAAATACAAATCTCTTTGTGTATGGGACCTTGCTGTAGCAGTCATCCAAGACTGCAGTGGGCATCACTTAGAAGCACAGCTCCAGAAAGGCATTTCTTAAGGAAGCTGGTGAGAGTTTGGTCAGATAACTAGCTCTAAAATGCTCTGTTCTCAACAGTGCATACCAAGGGGGAAATGTGGTGTTTCTAATTAGTTGCAGGTTTGTTTCTGGATTCTGTCCAGAAGAACCAATTCCTTAGTTGACACTCAGGATTCAGCTACATTAGTACAGTAAAAACACGTTACAAAACTATGACACCAGATGGCGCTGTGGAGTCATATCTTTTGCCAACGTGATTTCCCATATTCAAGTTTACAATGCATTTTCCTGAAACGCTTTTTGGATGTGTCTAGATCCAGCCTTATTCAGGATCAAAGCAGGGCTCAGTTCTAAGAAACAATAGTCACTCTAAAACATGTTGACAAGCTGCTTTCCAGAGTTGGCACACCTGCTGATTGGAGGGTCCAAGATGCTTTGTATTTTGGAAGATGATCCTTAGGTTCTTGTGTACCAAGCCATTTAGGCTTTTATGTACTAGTATAAACACCTTAAATTGGTAACTCACTGGCAGTGATTTCAGGACTGGTAACACATGTTCCCATTTAGCTGTTCTGCCTACAAACCTAGCACCTGCACTTTGCCATAGCTGAAGACCACAGAATATCTTCAGTGTCAGCCACACTTGCAGGACATTACAATACTCCAGACAGGAGATCACCAGAACACAAATAACTGAGGTCAAACTATCCCTGTCCAGGAAAAGCCATAAATCATGAATCGGCCTAAGCACTTCTAGTCACAGAAGCTAGGAGTTAAAGAAGCTATTATATGATACTAGCTGTTTTATATGATACTGTATTATATGATACTAGCGTGCTCTGGTCCAGGGGGTCACGAAGAGTCAGACACGACTAAATGACTAAACAACAACATCAACAAGCTGTTTTTTTATTATTATTAAAAGCCTTGGGGGGCTTGTTTTTACCATTGCATTTAGTGTTTAGAGGTGTCTGACATTATTTTTTAAACACTTTTGCAATTCACTTTTCAAAATAAAAAATATTCATAAGCCAAGATGTAGTGCAGTAAGAAATAAATGAGAAAAAAAGTAAAGTCCTTAAAATTAATATGGCTTGATTCACTTCAAATATCCCATCCAAGAATAGGACAAACTTCAATGGAACCATTGAATAAAAAATTGATAATTGAATCGAGCTAACATCTGCTCACATTTTAGGCAAATGGAAGGTTGTTAGTGTTTTATTTTAAAAGGCAATTAGACGCCAGTATCCGAGCGAACAGAAGAAAGTGCCAAACATACTGCTAACTCTGCAATTTGGAAAGCATTCACCATCCAGCAAAGTTCCTGCTAACACATCTGCAGCAGGATGACTAAATTTGTCATAACATTTTAAAAACACAGATTACATTTTGCTCTTCCATGTTTCTAATTGCTGTGAGTGGCAGAAACAAGTGCTGGGTGGCGGAGGGAGGAGAGGAAGTGTTTTTGAAAGTAACACATGGACTGGAGCTAAAATTAATTTCTTTCTGGTGTTCTGGAAATGCTATGTTTCTCTGGACATAAAGGCACAGACAGCCCAGCCCATTTGAACTGGAGAGCTCACGTAGATGACCATTTTGCTTAAATAACCCCCATCTTGCTAAGTGGTACAAAACTCCCCAGAAGTCATTCTATATAAAATATGCAATAGCTGAACAAACTCAGTCTATATGTTCACTCATAGACTATACATAATACTTAAAACATATGTCTTCTATAAAGTGATATATGTGGCTTTCTCCTCTCTAATACCGTATTGGCCTGAATATAAGCCACACCCACAAATAAGCAGCACCTTTTTTAAAAAAATTGGGGGCGAGAGATAATACCCGAATATAAGCAGCTCCCTTAAAATTCCGCAGGAACTCACATCCATAAATGGCAAATGTAGAAGAAAATCCTATGGATACCATTTCCCATGCTCCTGGGTTGCTTCCTGGGGGAGAGGCTTGGGAGCTGCGGTCAGAATGAGCGCTGTTGTCCCACACCCCCAACGGCCCTTGTGGTGGCATCCTGGGTGTGGGGGGGAGGGCACTCTCCTTTCTGGCCTTGGAAGGCAAGGCAGGGCCGCGGACCTAGGGCAGCTGTTTCATCAGCGATATTGTAAGGTCACGAATATAAGCCGCACTTTAACTTTTCACGGGCGAAATTTGGGGGGGAGGGGAGTGCGGCTTATATTCAGGCCAATATGGTAATCAATGGATGGTTGCCTGTTTGGGACAAAGGAATTGCATTGTACTCTTATGCAATTTGTCGATTTAGTCACAATTGCATGTTCGTTCCTCTGTTCTTGCAGTTGTTTTTGGTCTCTAAAATTCTGTACAGGGTTCTCATGCATGCGTTCCCATGTATAGTAGCAGTGATGGCACAAAGTTTCATAAAAACAAAGTTTGGAATATATATTCACTTGTAAAGTCTGCCTGCTGGTATTATTTGATGGTGGTGGTGGTGGTGATAATGTTGTTGTTGTTGTTGTTGTTGATGATGATGATGATAAATTGGCTGCTTTTTTGCCACAGGCAACCCAACAGACTTTCAAAGGAAAAACACAGAAAAGAAACAGGAAAGGAAATACTTTAAAACACCCCACTTTTCTAAAACTGCCTAGGATCATTAAAAGTCAAAGACCTAGTTGGAGGAATGTTTTCATCTGATGCCTGAAAATATGTAATGATTGCGATCCTCCCTAGGAGAAGCATTCCACAATCAGGGAGCCACCACTGAAAAGGCCCCGTTCTCAGGTTTCCACCCTCAGGATCTGCCATAAAGAGGCTGGATGCACCCAGCAGTTCCTCTCTATCTTGGATTACAGACTGAGCAGATAATAGCTCTGCCTCTGGCTCACTTACCTGACTATAGTAGTGACAGTGAGCTGTCTAAGTGCACTGGACCCACAACTGTGAGTTGTGAGCACCAAACTCAGCAGAGTATGAACAACATGGAAGAAAGCTGTGAATCATAACTTCTTTATTTTCTAATAGCTACTGCAAACTAAAACTAAAGAGCTACTGGCTTGCATGAGTGTTACAGCCCTCACTCAGCCATCTAATCTCTACATAGATAACACTCAGACTCCACACAGAGTCAGGCAGGAGCGGAAGAAGCAAAGAGCAGTTTCTGCCCCCTCCTTTCTGAAAACATCATATCAGGAGATTCTCGCAATGGGAGAGGGTGAAAATATCCACAGCCCCTTCCAACTCTAAGATTCTATGATAATTTGGCTTTCTATGACTGTTTTCCAGAGAGATCACCTCATTGCAAGAAATAATCACAGGACTAATGCATCATTGCTTTGTCACAGTTCTCCCTCTTAGATTAGTGCTTGATTTGTTCTTATTATTACATTTACATTCTTTCCTCAAGAAGCTCAAGGGGATGTGCATGGTTCCCCAATCCCCATTTTATACACGCAAGAGACATTTGACTGAAAGATGATTACTGTTCCAGGGTCTCCAAGGGAGCTTCATGATGGTGTAGAAATTTACATGGAGACATAGGAAGTGGTTTTATACCAAGTCAGATTATTGATCCATCTAGCTCAGAACTGTCTACACTGACTGGCAGCTGGAGATGACAAAGATTGAACCCGGGACTTTCTGCATGAAAGGCAGATATTGCACCAGTGAACTATGACCCTTCCCAGCTCCTAGTCCAGCATTCTAACCACACAAACCTGCTCAATTATTGTTGCTGTTGTTATCAACATCAACAGCACCATCAAATGTTTGGTCTGAATAAACTTTTCCTTACAAACCCTCAGCCTAAAGGGACCAATGTTTTTGGCTTTCCAGAGGCAGGTTTCCTATCAAAGGAAGATATTGATCTAAGATACAGTAGTCTTTCCTTAATTAGATTTTTCTTTTATCTACAGTTTATGTGTCAAAACACTTCTTTAAGGAATCAGCAAACAGAGGGAAAGAAGAGATAAAAGGGGAGGGAGGAACAGAGCATGGCGGGCATGCTTCATTGAGTTCATTATTTCTTGCTAATTAGGTGGGGGTTTTTTAATAATAAAAAACACTGCTTTTGTTTTTCAGGTAGGCTTGGTTCGCATAAGCATCAGTGATTTATCCAGGCTTGATGACTGGTTGATAGGGATGGAGGTGAATATATCAAATTCACAATTCATAGAACAAATATGAGAATCAAACACACTTCACCAAATTTTGTCATGCGGTTCTCCAACCAAAGAATGTTTCCCAAAATGCATATATCTGTGGAAAGTGTGCATAAAAATGAATATATTGGTGAGAATAGCATTCAATAATCCACAGCATTCGGAGAAATTGCTTACACAAATGTGTCTGTTAGTCAAAACTGTGTACAGAAAGGTATTTATTGGAATTTCAGACTAAAACACTGAAGAGTTTTCATGAGGATTAGAAGAAATTCACAGATTGCTGTAGAAATGTGGAGAACTGAATTGCAGATTGGGAAAAAAGAGCACCAAATCCTTTCACCCCTATAGAAAGATATATGTGTGATTGCGTAAAAAGCTCTTGAAACAGTTCTTCTGATCTTGACAAAATCTCCCGAGATTATCCATAGAAATAACTATTAGGGCCAACATGGGTTGTATCCAATGTCAGTTGGATTCAGGGTATACCCATTGAAAATGATAAAGATAAGCCTATGGACTTCAACAAGATTCATTCCCAGTTGCAGAGAAGTACATAGCAGAGGTGAAGAAGCTTTTTCAGCCCAACAGCTATATTCTCTTCTAGGGCAGCCTTCTAGATGTCAGGTGTCAGTGATGGGTAAGGGCAGAGAGAAAGGGAGGTGAAGCAATGAATGGAAATGTTTACCTTGTACAGTGGTGTGTTTACACACACACACACACACACACACACACACACACTTCTCTGTCCTCAACCCAGGTGAGCAAGAGGCATTGGAAGAGTTCATGGACAAACTCCAGGCTTGGTGCAGCCTTATTGGTTCCTTGTTGCACCTGAGTTCACAGCTACAACGGCGTCTGTTTGCTTATGGCCATCGACTCTGCAGCACTTTGATGTGCCATGGAGACCCAGCTCTCTCTCCTACTCAGCAACCAAAAGACTATTGTGTCACACAGTGGAAAATTAATCAACGCAGAGTCTTCTTCATAAACAGAATAAAAATTTTACTTGAGAAAAATAAAGTTGTTCATAAACAGCATAGTTAAAGAGCATACACAGAGTGCTCATAGCAGCTATCTAACTCTTCACAGAGGCACAGTCTTAGTTACTGATTTACTGCTTAAGGAATATTGAGTTCTTCTTCCTCCTCCTCCTCTGTTAAAAGAAAGGAAGTGGACAGGCTGAAAATAATCCCTAATTTGAACCCACTCCAAATTCAACTGGGCCTGCATGGTACTTAAATCAGGTATCACTTTATCAAGGGGAAACTTTTGCTTCTTGAGCTCCCACCCCTTTTAAAATATGTATCAGCATCAGTAAAATAAATAGTCCTATTCCGCAAACACATCCAGGGAATTGTTCTCTTTTTATAATGGCTAGTTGCTTGTTTAAGGCAGTGCATATTTCTATCAAGAATAGCTTTTCAGTCATGTCAATCTGACCCCTTTAATAATTTGATAACAGTCTTACGTTTAAGCTTAAAAATCACTCACCAGTTCATGCAAAATTGTTTGCAACATTGCTAAATGGCTGCCTTTCCTAAAACCAAATCCTCCTTTGGTTTTAATTAATTAGACTGGTGTATAAATCATATAAAGTTCTTTCAGGAAAAAAAGTAATTAATCAAAACCATGGATTTTTGAAATAAGCTGTCATGCTCTTACTCCCCCCCCCCCCCCAATATTCATAGTCTTTTAGAGTGTGAAGTGATTGAAGGGAGAGACATGTTTGCATGAAAAGGAGTCTATGATTATTGCCAAATCTCAAAAGAAAAACAAAGGAAACAAAAAGCTGTATAATAATTACAGAGGGTGCAGTAGACAAAACAATACGATGAATGAGTTTTCATTTGAGGGTGCCTTTCAGAAGCAAGAAATAATAAAACAATTGCATAGAGGGCAGGGCTATTGATAGCTACAACCCTGTTTCCCCAAAAGTAAGATATCCCCCGAAAATATGACTTACTTCCTGATTTGCTTCTCGCTGTAATATAAGGCATCCCACCAAAATAAGACCTCCCCGAACATAAGGCCTCCCCCAAACATAAGGACTCCCCAGAATATGTGTACCATATTCTTCTTCATGGAAAAATAAGACACCCCCTGAAAATAAGACCTAGCGCATCTTTGGGAGCAAAAATTAATATAAGACACTATCTTATTTTCAGGGAAACAGGGTAGCCACAATTGTTATATTCTACCTCCAGCCTTAGGGACATGGGTGGTGCTGTAGGTTAAACCACAGAGCCTAGGCCTTGTTGATCAGAAGGTCGGTGGTTCGAATCCCCGCAATGGGGTGAGCTTCCGTTTCTCGGTCTCAGCTCCTGCCAACCTTGCAGTTCAAAAGCATGCCAAAAAGTGCAAGTAGATAAATAGGTACTGCTCCAGCAGGAAGGTAAACGGCGTTTCCGTGCACTGCTCTGGTTCTCCAGAAGCAGCTTAGTCATGCTGGCCACATGACCTGGAAGCTGTCTGCAGACAAACGCCAGCTCCCATGGCCTATAGAGCGAGATGAGTTCCACAACCCCAGAGTCGGTCATGACTGGACCTAATGGTCAGGGGTCCCTTTTTACCTTTACCTCCAGCCTTAGAGGCACTATGTCTCCTAAGAGGGTGAGTGCTGTTGTATTTGGGTCCTGCTTGCGTGCTTTCCATGGGCATCAGGTTGACCACTGTGAAAAGAGGTTTGCTAGACTAGGGACTCTGCTGGACTGGTAAAGAAAAAAGAGATTTATATGTGTTGCATGTGCGATAAAACATTGTGTCACCAAAGGGCAATGTGGAGTCCTGTTTTTCTCTACCTGTTTTCCCTGTTTATATTTACAGCACTTTAAACTGAAATGCTTCTTTGATGTGTCTAGATCCAGCCTGGGTGGACCATTGGCTTGATCCAGCATTGCTCTTAGGTAAAATGAACATGAAAATATTACTTTCGAGGGACCAGAGAAACTGGGGAAATGACTGAACTCAGGGTATGGGTGCAATACGTCATGATACAAAGGTTCCTGAGAGCAGAAGAAGAAGCAATGCCTACAAGGCCTACACTATCATTCAACTCAAAGGCAAGAGGGCAAGCTCCCAGTGGTTGCCCCTCTCTCCTCTCACTGCCAGCCAAGGTGTTTGAGAAGTACCATGTCAAAGAAGACAAAATATACAGTGGTACCTCGGGTTAAGAACTTAATTCGTTCTGGAGGCCTGTTCTTAACCTGAAACCGTTCTTAACCTGAAGCACGACTTTAGCTAATGGGGCTTCCCACTGCCGCTGCTGCACAATTTCTGTTCTCATCCTGAAGCAAAGTTCTTAACCTGAAGCACTATTTCTGGGTTAGCGGAGTCTGTAACCTGAAGCATATGTAACCCGAGGTACCACTGTAATGTTGCATGCCACCCCAATCTCTGAGAGCTGAAAGAATCCAAGAGTTCCAGGCACTTACCCAGAGTTCAGCAAAAACTCTGGTGTCTTTGTGATATATGGTCTATTTACATATTTGGCCTGATTTTCACCAACCATCTGGTACCCTGTTCATGTTATTTCACAGCTTCCCTGGGTTACAGAATGTCCCTGCCAGGGCAAGTTCTGTACCATAAACTAAATGACAAAATGGACCTTTTCAAAAAGAGCTCCAATTAAGCAAAGAAAAAATGATGTGGCGGGGAAAGAAAGTTTGATAATTTCGTGATTTTTCCAAGGTTAAGCAAATATTGTACGGTATCACTGGGAAGTGACTCTAGGCTATGAAATAATAAGCTGTAATATCAGTTGTCCAGAATGTGATGTAAGAAGTGGGTTTTATATTGAAATATCCAGCCTGATCTGCAATCTCGTAGCTATAACTCGAACAGTACATTCCTTAAACGTTCCCGCTGAAGGGGGGGGGGGAGCTAATGAATTAATCAACTCAAGGGTCAGTTGATTAATTTTGGGTGGCTAATTAAAATTGGTTAAGGCAAATTTAACAGGTAAGGCTGTGAGTTGACAGGGCAGTTGTTAATTATTTGGAGGCAACACACATTTGAATACTTTCATCACATTGCATTTATGACAGAAGACAGTGTTAGACCTTGTTCAAGGCTCTGGAGGTACATTGTAAACTGTTTAGAAGCCTGTGCTGACATTAAGCAACATATAAATAAATAAAAGATGGCATCATAGGATGCATATGCATGCATATATATATAAATATAGTTATATCTGTGTAAGAGCCCCTGAGTAGACAGTGGGTTGGGTCAGAATAGACCCAGTGAAATCAATAGGACAAGTCTGGATCCTACCCAAAACATTTCACCCATGATTATGTATCCCATGATTATTATGTTCTGTTAGAAACAGCAGTTGCAGGGGAGATTTGGATCAGGGTCATGGTACACAGGAAGAGGGACTGCCTCTGGCCTTGCACCATTTCCTCTGCCCTGAAAATTGCCCACTAAAAAACTTCTATTTGCCCTTCAACATGCCACTACAACTTGCATCAAACCCACCTTCTTTTTTAAAAAAAATTCTTTTTGCTGTTAGGAAAGCAATGAGAGAAATACACAGATAAATATGTAGGGTGAACAAACGATGAATGGGATGACATATGAACGTACTCAGGATGTTTAAACATGAAGTTGGGACCATATAACACTGGTCCTAAATGATCTACATTGGCTCCCAGTACGTTTCCAAGCACAATTCAAAGTGTGGGTGCTGACCTTTAAAGCCCTAAATGGCTTTAGCCAGATGAATTCAGGATGAATGCTCATTGTCATATAACCTCCCCACAAACAAATCTGACTGAATGCTTGACAAAGATCAGATCCAGTCTAACCGGCATGTAAGTGTCTCACAAGCAAAATCAGAATGAATGCTCAACAAATTGGTCAACTGGAGGAGCCTAGAGTGACACTATATAGTGTTTGAGGCAGCAGATCCAGACGTACTGAATTCTCGAGTTTTCACCAAATTCAGGATATATATCTGTAAGGAGGTATAAAAAGAGATTTGAACCCGATGGATTCAATGAGAAAATGAAGGTGCTTACACATTTGTCCAAGAGGCTTAAACTCTTGGTAGTTTGGCCCAAGGAGTGTATTTCAAAGAGAATGAAATAGGAAGTTATCTTCATGAAATGAAATGGGCGGGGGGGAGGCACTGAAGGAACTCAGAGCTGGCAGGGCTGTTGTCTACAAGAACAAAAAGAAAACACCAAGGTACCAAGTGAAACATGAATGTACTGCAAGCTATGATCAAAGTGATACATTGGAATGTCTCAAATGATCACAGAAAGCAAAAAAAAAAGAACAGGGGGGGTTATTGTGAGAAATTATTTAGTACCAAAGAGAATGTTCACTTCTAAGTGGGATGAATTAATCACGCTGCTGATTGGTGGGAATACCCTTGGACAACATCTTTTGTATAATGTATTCAACACACACATACACACGCACACATGGTCTAGAATTTTATCGTAGATGAGGGACATGAAGCAACAAATATAACCCAGTTAAGCAATAATAGCTGCAAGCAAATTGGAGGAGTGGGTACAAAACGAAATAATAAAACAGCAGTAAGTAGGAATATGTTTAAAGTAAGACTAGGATCATGAAGATAAGAATAATTAGTTACAAGACTGGCAATTACAGAGTGCTTTTAGAGTATCTAAAGTGTCTCATAGTGACAGAGAAAGCTGCTTTATACTGAAGTGGTACTGGTTTGTCTAGCTCTTTACTGCCTACATTAAGGGTGAGGGACCTCTGTCTCTCCAGATGTTGCTAGACTGCAATCCCCCTTAGCTCTGCACAGGGATGGTGAGAACTGTACTCCAGCAATATCTGAAGGCTGAGACATTACCCAGCCCCTCATCTGTTCCATTCACTCCAACATCACAGGCACCAAAATCAGGACACTACTTTTTATGTCCTGAGCTCTCTTGCGCATGCGCAACAGTGTGAGACCAAAAGACGTTCATTGTGTGCACCTGAGTTGTGCCACTGTATGAGACTGAAAAAGGAGTGTCTTCCAGTCAGACGCCATCTGGCACAAGCCAGCTGACTCATGCCAGAGTGAGTGTCTTTTGGTCCAGTGTTCTGATGTGAGCCAAATGACTCACACCAGAGCACCAGACCAAAAAATGGGAGATTCCAGGATCCCGTCAGAAGCTGAGATTGGATTCTTTAATTCCAGGATGTCCTACTTAAAATGAGGTGCTTGAGTGGTATGCTATTCTAATTATCAGTAGCTCTGCAATGTGTTAAGTCCTTGCTGCTGCTGCTGCTCCTGTTCCTATATTTATTATCCCAGCTTTTTCCAAGACAGGGACTCAGGGCAGCTTACAGATAAAATAGAAGAAGCTAAAACACAGAAAAGTAATAAAACACCAACAGATTTAAATATATCTTTCTCTCTCATATCTATTAAAACTATAGTAGAGCTGCCGAACATCCGGAATTTCCTGGACATAGCCAGAATTTGTCTGTTGAAAATGGTGTTCGGGTGAAATTTTCAGAAGTTGGTTTAAATGTCCAGGAAAACCTGGACACGTGGCAGCCCATATTGAAAGTGTTGATTTTTTAAAGCAAATTTCTGAAAAATAGCTCAAAAACTTCATTGTGGGGGAAATTTTGCAAACAACTCCCCCCCCCCAAAAAAAAAAGTTCAATTACTTTTGTGTCCAGATTTTCACTTCTTGAAATATGGCAACCCTAAACTATAGATATTAACAACAATGAAAACATCACAGCATCAGCCCTTTCCTTAAAATCAGTCAGTTCCTTAAAGGAAGGAGCATTTAACTTCTCTAGAATAAGAGTGCCAAAGTCTGTGAGCAGCCACTGAGAAGGCCCTCTCCTGTATCTCCACCAAGCATGCCTTTAAAGGAGGTGGGACTGAAAGGTATCAGAGCCCAAGCAGGTTTGTTGGGAGAGTACAGTCTTTAACTGGTGATGCTTGGGACCAAATCTAGACGCTTTGGCATGTAAGGCATGTGATGTATTACAGAATGCCCCCTGTATGCACCATGTCCTTACAGAACCTCCATATCTTTCATTCATACATAACAATTTTAATGAAGTCACTTCAATTCCCATGGCTCTAGTTTGGAGAAGCAAGATGGATGGACCACTTTTTTTCTGTAGGAAAGCTGACTCAGGATTGGTTCTACAGCCTCCTTTTGATGAGGCAGCACTAGGGATGTACAGAACAACCTAAGTCAGTTCTATGTCATTTTCACTGGCACACAGTCATTGGTCTGCTTCCTCCCTTCCCCTTTTCTTTTCTTTTTTGCAAACTTGCAAAGGAACCTAAAGAAGGTTCTGTAAGAAACACAAATTTCAGTGCTTTTCAGTACAGTTTTCTCCATAAGATATGAACACTTTATACAACATCATATTATTATTATTATTATTATTATTATTATTATTATTATTATTATTAAAACTTTTTGGATCCAAAACTGCATGGCAAAATGTGGAGAAGTGAGTAATCTAACAGATATGGTCATTTTGCATTTTGGAAGGTGCTGAAGGAATGGATTAGAAAATATGGGGTAGGTGCATGATTATTGGGAAGATGGGTCAATGCCACACAAGCAAGCCATGATGAGTGCAGGATGGGAGTTTGTTGTCTCATAACTGCCCTATAAAAATATATATGAATGAATGGTCTATAAAGACCAGATGGAGTCTAACCACTGTGTAAGCTTTGTGCAAGCCAGCTAGGATGAATGCTCAATAAATAGGTCATCTGGAGGAGCTGCCTATCTCACTTCTCATTCTCATCTACCCATCTTATCTCTGTAACAGCCTTATGGGTTATGCATTACATCAAATCATAGAATTGTAGAGTTGGAAGGGACATTGAGAGTCATTTAGCCCAACCCCTTGGTCTTTCCTTTTAGTTTTAGGGGAAGCTTTGCTTTTTTCCCATTGCTTCCTCCAGAGGCTTTTCTTTCCACTACCCAGACAACATCCCGAGTTATTCACACTCTGCTCCTGCATATTTGGGTAAATATTCTATTCTTGGGGCCAACTCTATTAGACAGACAACAGCCTGTCCCCTGGCAGAACACAGGAGGATTTCAGTGCCGGGAGAATTCCTTCGCACATGAGCTGATCCCCCACCCCAAATCTTTCACATTCCAGAAGCGCTTGTTCCTTGAACACAGAGAAGTGGTTTACAGATGTCTGTAGGAACATGTGCCCCAAGCAAGCATGGGAACTGGTGTGTTTGTCTGTGACAGCACAATTATGGATTATCAGCAGGGATTTAGAAATAAGGGCTTATGCCTGTGAAGGATGGGAGATATAATTTACCTGGACTTTAAGCAAAAAGCTTTTAACACTCATCTGCAAGGTCAGTAGTATGTCATATGGAGTGAATTACTTGAACAGATTAAGAACTCATTTCGATGTCAAAAAGAAAACCCCTGAGTGGTCTGCACTCTGTAAGTGTATTTCAGGACAGAAATGTACTTTCCCCAAACCTATTTTTAGCACAAGTGGGTATCAGAAAGTTTGAAAAATAGCCACTGAGCAATCCTGCTGAGTCCCTTGTATTTTAGAAGGAGGACTCTTGAAGGGAAGGTAGGATGGACTTATAGAATGCAGGAACAATACATGCATTCAGAACGATAGGTGTAAATGGTTTATGCTGCCAAAAATACTTTAAAAATATATCTAAATACAATAGCGCACCTCAGGAGTGAAACAACTCCAGCAGAATAATTTTTATTACTCATTCAAATGGAGGGGGGAGGAATCTACAAGTTGAAGTGCAAGCGTGTGTGTGTGTGTTATAACTCAGAAAAGTGATAGCAACAACACTTTCATGCCAGCTACCGCTCTATTCTAGGGCATATGCTATATAGCATATGTAAAACGTACAAGCTGTGTTTTCATAAAGAAGTGAAAGGGAAAAGTAGGGAAAAGAGAAAGGAGTTTTTCTATAGTTGCTTATTCTACTGGCTGAGGAGCTGGCACAATCAAACAAAAGAGGTAATCTTATGAAGGGACACAATGTGCATTAGATGTCCCCCACCAGGATTTTGCTAGCAAGCAAATACCTCAAAAGGCCAGTTCCCCAGAATCCCAGAGGGACCAGTTCAGAGCTCTGACAAGCCATGAGATTAGCCTGGCATGTGGTCGCTCTTTGAGAGGCAGTTCATTAGCTGATCATTGACAAACATGAGAAGCAACATCCATGAAAGACATCAACCTCTCTCTGTGTGTGTCTGTCTCTTTCTCTCTTTTACAAAAATCTCCAATGACTTTTGCCTTAACTGACTAACTCTGACACTGAATCTGCTCCTGCTAGTTACCACCATTGTGCTTTGCTTTGCAACATGATGTATTTAGCAGCTAAAGGAAAGTTTATGGCATTTAAGGTTTTGGTTCTTTTTAGTTTAGAAGAAAAGGTGTGTAAGGGGGCATGTGATGGAAGCCTCTATGATTCTGCATGTGGAGGATGTAGGTAGAGAGCAGTGGGGTTTTCCCCCCAGTCTCTCATAATATTAGAACTCTGTGTCATCCAATTAAACTGAATGTTAGAAGATTTAGGAATATAAAAGAAAACAATTCACATGGCACATAATTAAACTATGGAATTTGCTCCTGCAAAATATAGTGATGCCCAACAATATGGGTTGCACTAAAGGGGGATTAGACAAATTCACAGGGGACAAGACTATCAACGGCTACTTGCCATGATATTCAAGTTCAAGTTCATAAGTTTATTGTTGTTGCCAAAGGCCAAGACAAACTTGTAGCAATAGTATCGATGAAATAATATAGAAGATATTCCAGAAAATAAGCCAACATTCCTGATCATAGAACCAGAGAATCGTAGAATTTAGAGGGACCCAAGGGTCATCTAGTCCAACCCTTTGTAATGCAGGAATCTGAGGTAAAGCATCCATGATAGATGACCATCCAACCTCTGCTTAAAAACCTCCAAGGAAGGAGAGTCCACAACCTCCCAAGGGGGACCGTTCCACTGTCAGACAGCTCTTACTGTCAGAATGTTTTTCCTCATGTTTAGTTGGAATCTCCTTTCTTATAACTTGAAGCCACTGGTTCAAGTTCTACTCTCCATAACAGGAGAAAACAGGCTCGTTCCTTCTTCCATGGGACAGCCCTTGAGATATCTGGAGGTGGCTATCATGAATGAGAGGAGATGATACCAGAGTCACCAACAAGCTTAATTATTTCTTGATTTCAGATTAAATCTCTGACTCACCAAACCAATATAAAAGTGATTTTATCTAACACCCTTTCCCCATTTTCTTTTTGCAGCCAGTGCATAGAGGGCCACTCTCTGTTTTACGAAGCTCTTACTGTCTCACAAAAGAAACTGAACTATTTTTGCTGGGTTGTACATACTGGCTTGTGGAAACAAATGTTTCAGATGGTGATCTGTTGTGTCTCTATACAAGGGCAGGATAACAGATAATGAATGATGTCTTCCACCTGAGGCTGACCAGAAATACAAAGTCTGTCTGCATACGGAAGCCTTTTATTTTGGCTGTACTTGCCATGATGCCTGTGTTCTACCTTTAGTACTGGAGGTAGTCTGCTAGTGAATACTGGGAATCACAAATGGGATAAGCACAGAACTAAAGCAGTTATCAAATACCTACATGAGCAACATGGCACATGCCAAAAGGACTCAGAACCAGATCTCAAAATCACTTGGGAGAACAGGAAAGTATTAACCTATCACCAAAAACACAGCAATGCAGGTAGCAATGGGTTTCGTAGGGAGAGCATTTTCACCTGGAAGGGGAGATAACTGAAAATGCCCTCTTTCTTTTTCCCATCTGCTGAGACCTAACTCAATGGGCATATAAAGAAGGGCTTTTGCAGAAGTCCTGAGGATACAGACAGGAACATCCAGGAAGAGATGTTCAGCTAAGTACTGAGGTCACAAACCACGTAGGATTCTGTAGGTCAAAGCCAGCCCAATGAATTTGGCTAGGAAACAAGTCAGAAGTCAATGCAAGTGAGACAGGGCCAGCATTTTCATATTGCTCCATGCAGGAGTCTTTAAAAAATTAAGTAAAAGCATACCCTATGACCTTGGTTGCTCAAAAGAAATCCTTTCTTAAAGTTGCCTTTCTCATCTCTTTCTAACACATAACCAAGCAGCATTATGAAAGTGTCAACATAATTACGTTTTTCAATCAAATCCTGCCTCCGGCAGCCTTATTACCATTCCGAAACTATGATTTATTATGTACCGAGTCAACCGCAGATGTAACCTTCAATCTAATAGGGTTTCTTCCATTTTCAAAGCTGACTCCAAACCTAATTCATTCTTTAGCTGTGTTTGTGATATTTAGCTCTTGATGGAATAAGGTGTTACAAGCAATTTTTTAAAAAAGAAAAAGAAATCACACATTCTATTCCATCTGGCATGAGGCAATTTTGCTTTTTGGAAAACCTGCAAATGGTTGTTAAATCAACAGGTGTGGCCATGTGTTAGGACACTTAAAGTATTGATGCTTTATTTATTCTGGGCTTCACAGCTGTATTCACAGATTGACATCACAAGTTATTTGCATACTCTACTATCTAAAGAGACATGGATTTTTTTGTTTAGAAGGCAGGGGAATAATTGGCCTTTGCTCAGCTGACTAAAGGAATCAGATGTGATGCAGAACAGAAGATTCTTTTAGCTTGCCATAATATTAACTTTTCAATTATACTTATATATTATACATCCTTAAAAGAGTTCAAGTACTGACAGGGATGAGGAAATTGAGACCTTCCAGGCAGAAGTGGCTCATCCAGGTAGGGTGGAGCTGCTTTGCTACCTTACCAGAAAGTAGACACTGTTAGTTTGTTTTTTGCTCTAGAGCTTTCCTATGAGCTTTCCATTTTACCACTGCGATCCACTGGAAACCCAAACTGCCATTTCCTCCAGTTATGTGGGGAAAACTCTGGAGTGAAAAGAAAAGTGTTCAGACACAGAGCTTTAAAGCATGGGGCAAAAGGCAGGTGGGTATAAGACCTTACTTAATTGCAGCTTGCTTAACTGGAGCTGTTGTTATTGGCATCTCTCTGTCTTGGGAGACTATGGACGAGTGCGCCTTCAGGATTAAAGTGAAATCACTGGAGAGTGCCTGCTGTGGCTGTAGAGAGACATGGGAGAGACATGTTTGGTTGCAGATGAAGGCGTCCGGTTGTGCTGCTGCAGATGGACCATGGCGTTTCTTCTCTCTGCGCTCCTCCCTGTGGTCATTCCTCCTCTGGTCACTGCTATGGATGCAAGACCTGACTGATTGTCCCCAGGCACTGTGGTCATCTGCACACGGCCAGCTTAACTTGCGAATAATGCTTGTTCCAAAAACTTGCAAGAAATCAGTGTTTTAATGTTGCAGCTCCTTTTTCCTGGAACCCCCTGCCTATTCCCCAAGGCACCTTCATTGTATTGTTTTCCATGCGTGCTAAAAACATATTTGTTTCAGCAAACATTCCCAGACATTTGTTACTGCTTCTGTTGTTGTTGTTGTTGTTTTTAAAAAAGTTGTGTTGGTTTTATCTAAATTTTGGTAATTTTATTGGGAAGTATGCATCATTGCATCCTGTCAATGCAAAGATTTCCACCTGTGCAATGGGGCTTTCCCCTCTTTCCTCCCTCTGAGTGTGCCCAAACCTGCTTGGGAACCCCTAGAGGATTGGAAGAACCCCTAGAATGGATTTTGGGAGGCATAGGAAAGGAAAGTCCCATTGTGCAAGCAGAAATAGCAGAAATGGCACCCTTGTGCTGGCAGGGTGCATTGCTCAGTGCTGCTTTGGATACAACCCATTGTGACTACTGTTTTTAAAGTCTGTTTCACTTGCTTTTAAAAATTAATACTGTCTACCATTTTACGTAAACTGTTTAGAGATATCAAGTGGTGTTTAAACCTTGATAAATAAATAAACAACCACAGATGTGTCACAAACTAAGACAAGTGCTGCCTGACTCAGACAGAAGATTCATATTGTTTCCTGCAATCACCTTTGGGAAGGCCACAAACATAGCAATATGGCAACAGCCCTGCCCGCAATATCACCTCCCCCAGCAACTGTTATTTAGAAGTATGCTAAATATTGAAACTGCACAGAAACTCACATACTTCTGCAAGGCCATTCCTTTCCCCCCCACAAAAATGGGAGATTGCTGTTAACTTGAGGTGGGCTGCAAAATCTGCATGTGTTTTATGGAGGTTGGTGTCTTACCTTAATTGAAAATCAAATAGGAGCTGTTGTTCTTCTGTTGTGGAACAATGAGCTTGACTGCAATGAGAAAGTTGGCTATGTTTTCTGTCAGTAGCATATGGGGGCGGATGTTGCCACTCACCTGACCTCCACATTGCTGCTGCTTTCAGGGAGGGAGAGGAGCAAGGTCACAACAAAGTCAGCAGACTGCAAAGACACCAGTGGGCACGCCAAATTGCCTCCACCAGTACATTTTCCCAGTACCAACCTTGTCTTGGCCTTTACTGATGGATGGATGAAGAACTTGAGTTTCCATTTCTGAAAAACTCTTTAATGCACAAATCTGAGTGGTACATAGACAAGGTTAAGGGCACAGCAGGTGAATTGTATGGCTAAGTGTAAGCTGCAACATTGATCCAAGAAGCTGCACACACCCTGCCTCTTCCCTCTGAAGAGTGGGCCATACCAAAGCCTTAAGGTGGCAACTAGTCGGTGTTTCTGCTTTGGGCAAGCAAATAGGTGTTTCTGTGAGTGGGTGGGGCCTGTGAAGCTTGTTCCTGTTGGCACTGGCATCTCTTTGCCCTTGGCAATGGGGTGATAGCTCAGCACACGCTGAGTCCCACTCGCCAGATCATCACCTTGTTGTGGTGAGTGGACTTGCACATTCTTATGAACCCTGTGAGCGAAGCCATCAGGAGTCTTGTACCCCCAGTAGGGGCAAACAAAGTGGTAGGGTCATGGGGGGAGGAGCTAGACAAAGAATGACCCAAGAAGTCCTCAATGGCAGAACAGGCAGAAGATAACTAGTGATATGTTACAAGAGCTGAAAAGGCAGATGAAGACTGCAGCAGATAAGAGACTACCAGCCATCATGTTAACTCATGTCATCAGAATAGAGCCCTCTGCAAAGACTGTGCATTGATCAGCATGCACTGATCTCCACACATAAAACAAATTCACGCACAGGCATCTTCCAAAAACCCATCTGCATGGACGACAATCTGACTCAGCCAGAAGTGATCACCAAGAGAAAGGGGTTGCTAGCTCAGCAGGGGGAGGCTTTGATCTTTCAAATTTCATCAGTGCCCTGTGCAAGGCCAAAATTCTGCCCCTTGTCTTCCCTTGTCCTCAATGCACTACAATCAGGCATGTCCAATAGGTAGATTGTGATCTACTGGTAGATTGCGGGGTGTTTCTGGTAGATCCTGGCAGATTTTCGGCCCCTCAGTGATCTCCCCCCCCCCAAAGGGTAAAAAAAACAACAACTGTGGCTCCCTTAAAAAAGCTCAGCACAACTTTGCCTTTCCCAAAAAAGCTCAACAACTGGTCCATCCAGCGACAATGGGTAGATCACTGCCAGTTTTTTTAATACTGTGAGTAGATAACAGCCTATTGGGAGTTGGATGTCCTTGCACTACATCATAGTCACAACACCCTGCAGCGCCCCCTAGGCTCAGTGTGGTGGAACTGCCCCAAATCCACCTCGGAGCTCAGTATCCAACTTGTTCTCAGGCGCTTGCCCCAGGAGAGGCTCATAATAATAATAATAATAATAATAATAATAATAATAATAATAATAAATTTATACCCCGCCCTCCCCAGCCAGAGCCAGGCTCAGGGCGGCTAACACCAATAAAATCACAGTAAAAGCATAATAGGGGGGAAAAAAGAAAATACAGGTTAAAATCAAGGCCATAAGGGGAGGGAAACATAAGGGTCAGACTGAGTCCAAACCAAAGGCCAGCTCTGTCTTGCAGGCCTTGTAGAAAGATGTCAAATCCCGCAGGGCCCTGGTCTCTTGTGACAGAGCATTCCACCAAGTCAGGGCCAGTACTGAAAAGGCCCTGGCCTAGTTGAGACCAATCTAACCACATTGCAACCTGGGACCTCCAAAATGTTGTCATTTGTGGACCTTAAGGTCCTCCGCAGGGCATACCAGGAGAGGCAGTCCTGTAGGTATGTGGGTCCTAGGCCTCATAGGTCTTTAAAGGTCAAAACCAGCACTTTAAACCTGACCCTGTACTCCACCGGGAGCCAGTGCAGCTGGTATAGCACCAGGTGAACGCGATCCCACGGCAAGAACCCTGTAAGGAGGCTTGCTGTGGCATTCTGCACCCACTGGAGTTTCTGGGTCAGCTTCAAGGGCAGCCCGTGTAGAACGAGTTACAATAATCAAGCCTGGAGGCGACCATCACATGGATCACTGTGGCCAGATCAGGGCGAGAAAGGAGTGACAGGAGGGGCTGCCAGCAGTGGCGGCAATAGGCCTTTGCAGGGGGCTGACCAGAGGAGTCCAGTGTCACAGCAGTAGGACCCTGCTCTGACAACCCACTTGAACCTTTCCCAGGATCCAGCTTCTGACCTTCTGGATCACTGGCCCCTCTGCCAGCTCTGACATTCCTAGAGGCGCTAATGCTACTTCCCTCAACCCACTCTCCTCTGGGTTGTCAAACTCTAACTCCTTGATCTATGCCTCTACCTATTTGGGATATGCCCACCTACTCCATGACAGCTCCATGGACTTCATGGCAAATGCTCTCCCCTTCGCCTCTAACCTCCCAGTAAGCAGCATCAGCAGTGCAAGTAACTGGATATCAGGTGAGCAGCAGTACCCTGTGATGCCATGTGCTAAACACAGAAAATATAGCTAGGTTCCTCCTTGTAGTCATCAAAACTGGGCCAAAATCATTAAAGGGAAGCCGAGTTCTGAATCAAAATTGTCTGTATCCTTTACAATGTCTGATCATGCATTTTGTTATACTCCTGTTGAATGTAAGTGGCTTTATTATACTTCTATTTTAAAAGGGAGGAAGTTTGTGCATGCATTTCCTTTGGGCTTTCTACCTCTTTGCTGTGGTTGTCTTGATGACATTATACTGTACTTTATGTGTGTGTTTTTCTGTAGATAAAATAAAATGAAACCCAGACTGTTGAGAAGCCACTGCTAACACAATGTGTTTTGAAAAGTTCAGCATCTCTACTCTTCCTCTGAAACTTGGTGACATTTTAAGTGGGGGACTAAAATCTGAAGTAAAAGCTGCCTCTGATACTGAACCTGAGCATTCTCCAAATGAATCAACATCTATTAAAAGGCTCAGAGCTCTTCCTTCCGCTGTTCCTTTCATTCCTGGCAATGATCAGATAATGAAAAGATGGGAAGTAATTGATGGACAACATAAAAATAGAGTTTTCAAAAAATAATGATTGGATTTAAGCATAAATCTGCACAATTATTTCCGTGTAGCAAGAGCAGAGCTAATAATAAAGGCTTCACATTAAATACCAATGTCATATATTTATGCTATCATGGAGAGTGAATGCATTCTTTACATCCCATTTCGAAAATTTATTATCTACTTATTTTTCACTGCATGACCCAGCAGTACCAGTGGGATGTGTGTGTGTGTTAAGAAAGCATCTTAGATTTATTATATTTGTTGCTTCATATCCTCTGCTAATGTAAAACAGTTACATTTTAGCAGTTTGAGATCAAAATACTGAGCACACACAGGTAGAAGTAAGCTCCATTTAAATGAATGGGACTTCCTTTCATGTATTTGATCCATTGTAGCTCCATTGCAATCAGAACAATTTAAGGCTTTCTTTACTAACGTCTAGACTGATGATGAAACACTGTGGCCTTTCAGATGTTGTTGAACCCTGCCATAACTTCCCCAGCCCACATGCAACACATCTGATCTCCACCCCATAGGACTTTTTGACAATTCATTACCAGCCTATTCCCAACACTTGTGGCAATTGACTATGGAACCAAATAGCTGCTAGATTAGGTAGGAACAAATTTGTGGTGGCAAAGAAACCACCAGGTGCCTGGTGCATGAAAAATGTGGGTGGCTGAATCTGCTTTTCATCTCCATTGCATTGCAGGGAGAGGTTGTAAACTTCCACAGTAAGCCCAGAAGGGTGATGGGGAGATCACCACACCACAGTCCTGGGTTTAATGGGGAGATTTAACCCTTTCCCAGTACTGGACAGCTCTGCTATGGAATCAACTTTATGCAATACCAGAATGAGACTGCACAGTACAGAAACATCATAACTCAAGGGTAGCTAGGAATTCATTTAAAACTGGAGTATGTAAGACATCAGCCAATGTAATTGTGGACTGTTTACCACATGCATGTATGAATATTACTGTATGTGTAGAGAGGGGAAGCTTTCTATCTTGCATGGCAGAAGCAATATTGCTTAGAGCCTTGAAAAAGCGACTGACTACCCATTCCATTACTGGACAAATTGTTAATCAATCAGTAGATAACAGGAACCAGGCAAACATTATTTCCATGCATATTCTATGCATTTTGATAAGGGTCCCTTCTAGAGGAAATTATCCCAGCAGTTAAATAACTAAACATGGAGCATCGCTCTAGTGCAGATAAGAATCATGTTAAGATACAGAAAATGGACCCGTAACAATAAACGCTAAGAAAGGAAGCCAAGTACTACTAGAGGTAGTTTAAAGATAGCTCAGAAACAGCAAGCTTTCGTTATGCATATTTTAGTTTCTTGAAAGAAGCTGCTTAAAAAAAAAAAGGCAATAAAGTGGCATTCGAATAGACCAGGTGGGTCATGGCTAAGGGAGGGGGGGGGTCTATTTTTAGCTAACTTCCCATTCAAACATACACATTTCCACATTTTCCCATTCATGAATCACAACGGAATTTCTTTAACATATAAATATGAAGTAAATAAGGCAATTTGTTTAACTTAGGCTGCAACCCCAAGCATGTTTACTTAGAAGTGCCACTGAGTACAAAGGGGCATAATTCCTCAAGTAACTATGCCTGCCTTGCTCTTTTCCATGGCCACTCACTGTCCAAGCAAGCAAGCGCTGGCTGAGTGACCATTCAAGGAGGAGGCCAGAGACACAACAATGAGGCCCAGGTGGGTTCTGGGACCTAGAGAGCCCCAGCAGCCCACAGGGTGGGATGTGGATTCCTGCATCAGGGCACCTGGTTTACACCTCCTTAAAATTGTGTGCTCAGGGCCATAGTCCCCCTGCATCCCCCACACTACACCCCTGTACGTTGGTGGGTTGGGTTTGAAGGTCTGGAGAGAATCCCATTAGGCCAGATAGAGAGGGCTTGAGTACCACATTTAGTTGCTAGGACTGAGGTTCCCTACCTCACTTTTTAAAAAAGTCTCAGGCTGAAATCCTATAAATACTTCTTCTTTTTTAGATTTGTAATTAATACAACATTTTTTCTCCTCGAAAACAGACGCATCATAGCATCACTTTGGACAGTAAATGGCAAGCAACTTTCAGGTCTTAGCCCCACTTGCCCACCCAAAAAAATATCCAGGCAGCTCTTCATCACAGGGCAAGTGAAACTAAGCTCCAATTCCTTAGGGTGGGGGATGCAATAATTTGCAGGGTCAGCACACATGTGCCTGTATTATGAGCTGGGAAAGAACTCTCAGGAAACAGATTTCCGAGAGTGCTGGTAAATAGAGAGCTAACGCAGAGCTGAGAGGGATTTGCTCATCATTCCTTACTGCTAGCTACCCAAATCTTTTGCTCCAGCAATTACAGCTGATGAAACAAGTGATTTGGAAAATCCTGCTTAATTCAGAAAGAGTTCACAGGGGAATCAGACTTGCCAAAGACTTTAAATTGGGATAACTTTCTTGTTGACGAAGGTATGAATTGTGCCTGCGCCATCTTTGACAAGCTGCCGAACTTGGTACTAATTGATAATATTTGCCTTTCAGCAACTTTTGCAAGTGATCAAGGAAACATCATTCTGATATTCAAATTTAACGTTCATTGCAAGAAGTTTGTTTCCAGAGGCGTTCCACAGTTGTCAGAAGAGGCTGCCACTTTGTCTAATTGAAATCAAAGAGTGAAAACATATTATGCAAAACATGATCATCACAATAAATTATATAGCTTCATCAATATATACATTGTGGGGTTGTTGTTGTTTTTTAGTAAATCTTGCATAGCTAACATCGGTTTCACCATAGTCATGGGTATTAATCATCTTGGGAGGAGGATACTTTCCCTTTATGTGTGCGTGTGTGTGTTTCATTTTAAATTGCAAATCAAGATTCTAATGACTTTCTTTGGTTTCTCATAAATAAAGTAGAAGAAACTGGTATCATATTAAAAAGTCTGGGTCACATTCACCCACTATTCATTAAGTATCTGATCACCAATCACGTGTCTGTGCATTAAATGGTTCATGCACACTGTTCTAAAAGCATTCAAAGAAGAACATTCAGCTCAAAACTCAGGGGCTGAGATTTTGGAAGAGGCAAGCCTGGATAGTATATTTGGAGGAACAGCAACGTTTCTTAAGGAGACTTTTCTGTAGGATGACTTCTCCTTGGTGGTGACATTCAGTATATTTTGGAGTAGCTGTTTATTTCTACCTGTGGCAGTGATGGAAGTAGAGCTCTTATCAACAATTGTCACCCATCCGTCTTGAGAGATAATGGAGTCCAGGGGTGAAATCAAACTGCTGTGTCAGCAAGACAGAAGTGACCTCCCTGGGGCGCAAGCCTGGGCAGTGTGTATAGAAGCCCTGGGCTGCCCAGCCAACAAGACCGCACTCTCAGCCTCACTGATGTGGTCCAAGAGAAAGCAGAGCAATATGTTTGGCACTAGCTTGGCTGCATGAGCTGCCAGGAGGAGGCGTACGAGGCACCATCCAACCATCTTAGGCAGCCAGTCCCTGGCACCCTGTCCAGACAGCTTAACCATCAAATGTCTGGGGCAAGTGTACCCAGCCTGCCCCCACCATCTGCCTGGTCTTAAGGACTCCACTCCAGATTTCTGTAGGGTTTACCCTTTAGCCTTTTCTTCTCTTGAAGATATCCCACAAGGCAGTGAAAGATTAGGATCAGAGTTTCCCATTGGATGGGCTACCTTCTCACGTTGACAAGCCCCATCTGCATCTCACTTCCCCACATGCAGAAAATGTGGACCATTGGACCCACTATTGGTCATGTCCACTGAGTCCGCCAGAGCCTGTCTTCACATGGCAGGGCAAGTCCCTAACTCACTGGAGGTCTGAGATGCATGGGTTACCTTCATCTGGTTTAGCTGGCCAGTCCAAGTCATTCCCTGGGTGTGGCCACTGTCACATGCTGACAGCTTCTAGGAGGCATAGGTGAGAGCTGAGTGCAGGATGAGGCCCAGAGATGGAGCACAACATGTCCCCCATCAGAACTACTACTCCCCTAATACCCTGTACATCAACAACTGACATATATTCTCCCCCTTTGCCATAAATGCTCAGACATAGGATTAAACCTTGGCTGAGGTCTCCCTAGCAAGTTCTATGGCTATGTGGAGATTAGAACCTTGGTCTCCTCAGTCTACTCCAGTATTAGTACCAAGGCTGTCTTACCCATAGGCACCAAGGGTGTGGGGCACCCAGGCGCCGGACTCTCAGGGGTGCCAGGCCGAGAGTCCAGGGCCCGAGAGTTGAGTCTAGGGAAGAGGTCACCTGTTGGGTGGAGTGCTGCGGCAGGCTCATCTGCCGTGGGCGGCTCTGCGCTGCGAGTTCGGGGGCAACTGAGCTAGTGAGACACTGAGGCGGCCGGCCAGCTCCGCCCTCCTGTGCACCTGGGACTGCATGGGCAACCTGGGGGGAGGGGGAGGGTGCCGGGCGGATCTTTGCACCCTGGCACTGCATATGCTTAAGACAGCCCTGATTAGTACTATTGCAGCTCACCTCATTTTCTAACCTGCCTGAGTCCTTGATGGAGGGCAGGCTTGCACAATCTGTGACTCACTAACCTATACTTCATTTAGACAGTGCGCGCGCACACACACACACCATTTCCCCAACCATCCCTTCCTTACCTGACAATAAGAACATAAGAATAGCCCTCCTGGATCAGGCCAACAGCCCTTCTGGTCCAGCATCCTGCTCTCAAAGTGACTAACAAGGTGTCTTTGAGAAACCCACTAGCAGGACCTGGGTATAACAGCACTCTCTCCACTTGTGAGTCATAGTAACTGGAATAGAGAGGCAAAGTGCCTCTAACAATGTAGGTTATATATAGCCATCATGGCTACAGTTTACCATGTTGTGTGCTGGTACTGGCCTACTTGTGAGGCTTAGAAAATGATCCTGGATCTTTTCTTCTGTAGGTCACCAGTGGTGCAGTTCTGATGGAGTTTGTGGTGTGCTTTCCATATTTATATGAAGAGAAAGCTTTGAGGTTTCAACATAGCATCACAAATATTTCACTGGCATGTCCCTGTTAACATCCACGGCAATTAAGTGGCCGCAGCATCCCCAAAACATGGTGCATTTACAACCTTTTTCTTGCTGCAAGCACTTGAGTTAAGTAGCATTACCATGGCAACAGAGTGCGATATTTAAAGGCTCCGAGAAAGCTACATTTCAGCTGATAATTCATCCCGAGCTGCCATGTACTTTTCTCTGCATTATCCAAGACTGTGTTTAGCAAAAGCATTCAAAGCCTCCTGGTTTTTACAACATAAAGCAAGGCTTCTCTTGACACATTATTTTGAAAGAATATCACCAAATATTCAGTAAACAAAAGTAGACCCTTTCTCTTCACATCAAAAACAATATATTTTAACACTTCAAAGACCACTGAGGTTTGTATTCTAACATGGGGGTGGGGGGGACCTGGATCCCAGCATCATTTCTGTCATTTGAGGACTAATTCATATGCAGTGCTGACCATGGGTGGAAAATCCTCTTGACTTCTGAGCTAGTTGTCAGATTAGTTTATCTGCAGGAAGCACTTACCTACAGAGCACAGCAATAATCTAGGGGGCAACTCTTTATTCTAACCTTCCCATATGCTTGTAAAAGGAAGTACTTGAAGTGAATAAATAGCTTTTCTGCATTGTTGTTGTTGTTGAAATTTGTATCTCACCCTTCCTCCCAAAGTATCTAAAAGCGATTCCAGTGATGATACAGCCTGGGGAAGACCTCTACCTTAAAAGGCTTGTTGAAAGAGGAAGATCTTTATAAGGTGCTGAAAAGGAAAAGAGATGGTACCTGTCTTACATTTAATGGGAATTCCAAAGGCCTGATTCCCAACATGGTACAGAAGACGTGGGATAACCAGTATTATATAACCATCGTGCTTAACCCTAATTAATGCATGAAGGGGTTAACTTCATAGAGGAAGCTATTCTGCTAGGCTTAACTATTCCACTTCCCCTCACCATGGTAGGAAACAGGTAATCAAGCCTATTGTTCCCCTTCTCCCAGTCTACCTGAAAAACTCAGTGTGTGAAAATGTTTGAGCTGGTTAGTCCAGCTCAGCCATATCACTCTCACCAGTCACTCTTGAGTTCCTACATTAACAATTTAGGAACTTTCACCACTTTGTAACTAAGCTAAATTTTACTGCCAGTACAACCTTTTTGACTGGTGTATGGAAAACACATGAACCTGATCTTTGTAGAATTTGTAGGTAAACCACTTTTTTTAATCTTACCAAATATGTGGTCTTTTCCTATGCTAGGGAAAGATGGAAATTTTGGAACTCACTTGGAATGGCTTATTCTAAAGGTCTAACAGTCTGCATTTCCATACTTTATTTTGCTGCATACTTTGTGACTTTAAATATCTGCAGGGGTTGTGTCACCAAAAACTATTTGCTCTAAGTGTGGGTCCAGGAATTCTCCTTCCTATACTTCTTTTTTTTGCACCAATAGAAGGGACTTCCTAATACCTGCATGAGGCCCACACCTGCAGAGTACAGAGATCAATTGGGTAGATAAGGGGTGAGAGGATCTTAGCAAATGCAGAGAGCTTTGACAGCATTCAGGACACTTTATATACACTTACTCATAATTTCTACAACAACCTGCAAGATTTTTGAGAAGATTACAAGAAAACATCAATCAATAGTACTGCTGATTGAAAATGGATTGCCTGGGACCCCCTAGAATGTCATGACAGGAGGAAGATGTGTCTCTAAGCCACCACACAACATTACTGTTCCCCTACATCCATGCAGAAAGCCTTATGGGTCCCGCTATCTAACTATGCAACTTAACCCATCATGATCTCCCTGGTCACCCAGGTTCTGCTGGGGAGGGGAGAGAAATTCAGCTTAGTCTGCATTATAATGCAAAACTTCCTACTTCATGTTTCCCACAATAACATGTGTACAAAAATGCAGCTATCTATCAAAACCCACACTTTTCTGAACTTTTCAGTGCAGCTCTCCGGTCATATAAGGTTTACAAAGATATGTATGGGGGGTGCACAAAGATGCACATCTTTGTGAAAATAACTTACAAAAAATGCATTATATTGGGGGGGGGATTGCTTGTTAAAAATGTGTATATTAGGTAAAAATGCATAGAAGATGTGTTGGTTGGGATAATTCATACTAGAATGCTTTGACTATAATGTGTGGAATAATAAAAAAAAAGAAATCATAAAGTGATGAGGAAATGAGAAGAACTGAAATCTGGAAATATGAGAAATAGAGAAATTAGCCCTAGGCCCTGCCAAGATACCTGATGTTGAGGTCACACACCTCCAAATTGATTAAATTAGATGATCTCTCTCCTCGATCTGAACCATGCAAATGGTGGGGTGTTGTGTGTGGTCTTCCACCTCTTATATTCTCAGTTGAAGGACTACAGCTCACTGGCTGAGCATCTGCCTTCCATGAAGAAGATCCACAGTTCAATCCTTGGCAGCTCCAGGTATCACTTGGAATACCCCCAACTGAAACCTTGGAAAGCCACTGCTAGTCCATGTACATGATGCTGATCTAGAGGGATCAATGATCTGATGAAATGCAGCTTTAAATGCATTTAAATGCAGCTGTGGATATATGGACTAAGTCTGTCTTAAACCAAAAGCTCATACAATGTCTCCAGAGCAAAGATGTGTCCCTCCCTCCATGAAAATGAACCCAGTTATTTTCTCATTAAGCCACCAAGCTTTCATTTTAAATCTCAGAGACAGCAAGAAGAAATTCTAAACACTGGCCTCTTTTCATGATTTCTCTTGGGATTTCAACCAGGCAGCTGAAGGCAGCTGCTCTAATTAGCACAGCAAACAGCAAGTTTGCTTAGAAGTAAGACTCAGGCAAAACGGGCGGGGGGGGGGGGAGAGATGAGAAATATTTGTTGGTATGTCCACTGATGTATATGGATTATGGCAAACCAAAGGGGAAACCAGCAATGTGGGAAGGATTTGTGCAAAAGATTTCACTACAACAGGCAATCTCCCAGGGACCACAGGCAGGTAGGCAGGGCATAGGCAAAATTGGGTGGAATAAAGGATCTGGTAGGCTACATTCTAGCCATGCAAAAACCAGCAATTTTGACATCTCTCCATACAGGTGGTCAAGAGCAATATTCTGAAGGAACATATTTCCCTACATGAACATCCTCAGCAGGCTTTGCTATCTTCTGTGGAAGTATTCCAGTACTGCCACCTTCTCGGCCCTGTTGAGTGAGGATGTGAAAGGGAGTCTTCTCAGGGGCTGCTCTCAAATTGTGGCACACCCTTCCACAGGAGGCTAAGCTGTCCCACTCTCTGCTTCCTTTCTCCAGCGGAAAAAGACTTTTTCGTTCCAACAGTCGTTTGGCCTCAAACTGAGGTGGGGGGGGGGGGTTGTTGTACTTTCTTTCTTTGATTATGCTTTTAAATGGTTGTAAGTGCTTTCAGGGATGCTTTTAATAGGGTTATATTTTTAATTGTTTAAAAATATTTCTGTTGCGTGTGTGTTTAGTTGTATCTGTTTTAAATTTGTGCTGTGAAGTACCTTGGGCTTTGCATTGGGAGAAAGGTGGGGTATACAGTAAATACATAAATTAATAAGCATTTCACAACGCGAAGACACATTTCAGCCAGTCAATGAGGGTGCAGACTAGGGCTGCTCATGGGAGTGACCTGGTGGGTGTCCATCCAGGGCCAGATAGGGAAAGCCTGAGGCTTTTACTATCCCTAGGCTTTGTGTTGATGTAGCATCATTCCTAGAGACTTTCTTGGTGAGGTTGGAGGAAATGGCAATGACCCTCAACACCTCATCTAATTGTGAGGTACTTCCGTCTGGACCTTTTGCTATCATCACACTCACATATCAACACTTGAAAACATCAGGAGCTTTTTTCTTTCTTTTTTTTGCATTTCCCCCAAATGCAGTGAGGAATTAGTGGCCTGAATTAGTGCTGGGCTGAAATCTGTCCAGTTTATCAAAGGATATTTTTTCCCCCTGTGAAGGAAGATGCCATTTCTTTCTATCTCCTTCTCAGAGGACTTGAGAAGTTATTTGGAATTTTTCTGGGCACCAGTTATTTAGCATATTTTCACTGCTAGGTGCCCAAGAGTGGTATAGGTGGTTTTTCCATACCTGTAATTGTAGAATGAAAGAAAGGACACTCACAAACACCTCTTGACAGCCTCAAGCCTCAAACCCCAGCACCCCACCCCTGTGAATTGCACCAAAATTCTCTATCCCCTTTGTTACTTCTAAAATACAAGTTATTTCCCCATTAATTGGTGGAGAATTGTGAAAGAAAAAATAAAGGCATTGTTGTCAGCACAGCGCTAGGCTGAACACTTCAGCTGGGCCCTACATTTGACCATACTCTACACTCCCAGTACGAATACTTGAAAGGGTCTCATTACAGTGGATTTGAAGTCTAGTGAATGCACTTTTCTTTCTCTCCTTTAATATTGATTTATTTCAAATTCTTAAGCAGGTGCTTGCAAGCATGCAAAGATCTCCTGTTCCTTAAAACTGATTCAACTCCTTTCTCTTGTTTAATTCAGTCATCCAGAGAGAATGACTAAATTAACCATCCATTATATTAAAGCTTAAAGATAAGGAAGCTTTTTTGCTTCTTCTCTTCTTATAGCACTTATGAGGCACATGTCTCAGCTGAGCCCTGATAGATTCAGCCTCATCCAGGAGAGAGCTGGAAATAGTGATAAGGAATTTTAGGTCTGGCCTAGCATTGGAGCACACTGCTGCCTATCAAAATCAGATGGCAACTGCAAAAGTTTAAAGTGGATCTGGTGTCAGGTGATGCAGTCAGAGAAACAAAATGAGGAAGCAGAGAGTGGCAAATCAATGAGGTCCTAAGGATAATGAGGCAAGTTACTTTGCTGCAGAGCAGACTTCCCCAGTCTGGTTACCTCCACAACACACATCAGTCCCACCAGAATGCTGGAAATTGTTGTTCAACAAGGTATGGGGGAGCACCAGGTTACAGACCGTTGCTGCAGAGCCATGTGTTACAAAGAAGGGCTGTAACTATGAGCTCATCTGCCAAATGCATTTAAAGCAGTTTCATACCACTTTAAACAGTTATGGCTCCCCCCAAAGATTTATGGGAAGTGTTGCTTGTTAGAGGTGCTGAGAGCTGCAAGGAGGCCCCTGTACCCCCCCCGCCGCCGCCACAAGGAGTTACTATTCTCACAGTTCCCAAGGAAGATAGGTTGGTTTATTTGGGAACTGTGGCTGTCTTAGTGGAACAGAGGTCTCCTAACAACTCTTGACACACTTAACAACCTATTGGTATTGTTTGGCAGAAGCCATTATGGTTTAAAGTGGTATGATATTGCTTTCAGTCTATAGTGCAGATGGGGGCCCCAGATGTGGAGGAACGCCTATGGGAGCTTCCAGATTCAGAGCCCATGAACGTCCACTGAAATGACTAGAATACAGTGGTGCCTTGCAAGACGAAAATAATCCATTCCATGAGTCTCTTCGTCTAGCGGTTTTTTCGTCTTGCGAAGCAACCCTATTAGCGGATTAGCGGATTAGCGCTATTAGCGGCTTAGCGGCTTAGCGGCTATTAAAGGTTTAGCAGCTTAGCGGCTAAAAGGCTATTAGCGGCTTAGGAAAAGGGGGGAGCAAAAAAAATCGCAAGACTCGCAAGACGTTTTCATCTTGCGAAGCAAGCCCATAGGGAAATTCGTCTTGCGAAGCGCATCGAAAAACGGAAAACCCTTTCGTCTAGCGGGTTTTTCGTCTTGCGAGGCATTCGTCTTGCGGGGCACCACTGTAAGTTCACCCAAGTCTGCTAATATCTCCTCTCTAGCTCATGGGTGGTGCTGTTTTTGTTGCATGAGGATCCACATTGGTATAATGGATTTTCCGTTAGTATATTGCAGGAGTGAAGCTCCTCAGGTCTGGGAGTGAAATGTAGCCTTCCAGGTTTGCCGCTTCCTGGTCTAGAACTGTCTCTTCAGCTACACACCCCTCTTCCCATACCACACATCTAACAAAGCCTACTTTGCTCACAAACCCTTGAATATCAGCCTTCTTTATGGTCCAGCTCTCACTTCCATACATCACTAGCCTAGTCTTTTAAAGCCATCCAAATTGGTGATCATCACTTCCTCTTGTGAGAGTGACGTGGGAAAAAGTGCTTTCTTTTTTTCTGTTCTGAATCTTCAAACATCCATTTTTTTATGTCCCCAAGTTTGTGTGATGGGAGAGGGAGAAAAACATTTCTATAGCTATTTTCTCCATGCCTTCATAATTTTATACATTCTATCATGATACCTCTTACTCCTTCTTTTTCTATTAAAAAAAAAGGCCCCCAAATGCTGCAACCTTTTCCTCTGATGTGACTTGCTCTACCCCCTTTATCTTGTCTAAACTTTTTCCAACTATACAATATCATTTCTAGTCACCCTGAAAAGAGAAAATCCAGCTGAACTCCACTTTTAGTGTATGGGCATCAAGTCACTAGTACTCCTATTATGAATTCTTCAGAGCAGTAATGAGATTAATGTAGTATAAAGCCTTGTGGAATGTTTAAAGCAGAACTGAACAAATGATACATATGCATGACAGTTGAACTTTCAAAATTCAGACAAGGTAATTATGAGGCATGTGTAACATAACAGTTTTAAAAACATGGGTGTGTGATGGATGGGCAGAAAGACAGCTGTAATTTTCTGTTTTATTTTATTTATTTTTTTAAAAGAGGTGTATGAACTTTGAAAAGAAAGGGAGCATGAAAAACAATTTCAGTGAAAGTTTTTTCTTCTTCTAAGTAGGCAGATACATTCAAACGGCTTATGTAGAAGTCCCTCTCAGTTCAATTGGATTTATTTGCTACTATCTAGAGTTGCAGTTTAAGGAATGAGGATTCTTTAGCGAATTGGAGGATTTTGTTGGTTTCAGAATTAATTGAAGCACACTTGAACCAAATGGAATGGAATATATATTGAGGAGAAAGTCTAAACAGCACCAAGCAAGATTTAATATGTAACTGACCAGATAGATTAAATATTTACTTTTGAAGATTTCAAGAGCTTTGACATTTGATAGCTAAGCATCAAATAATTTCAAACTTCTGCAGGTGGTATTATGAAAGATTCGGATGAATTCAATATTTGGATTCAGGCTTAACAGCCGCTGCTCATTCCCACTTGTTAAAATGAATATTTTACTCAAGATATCTCTACCTGTTCCAGATACTTCAGAGGCAACCCAGCTGGCTTTCCACAGGCACCAATGCACAAATCCATCCATCTTGTATGCTCTCATTTAAAGGTTAAGTGCAGCCTTGAAGAAGGTCTAGACCTGCTAGATCAAAGTGGACTCATTCTCTAGTCTGAAAGGACATTTTGTGTGAGTGGGAGACCATTGAAGGAAAGGGCAGATGCTTTGGCAAATGTTGTACAGATGTATTAGAATTACCAGTTCCTTAATGGAAGGTGATTTGGAAGAGGCAAGTCTAAAGGAACAGTTCCTGCAAAATGCAGTGGATAGCTTCCTCCATGTGCTTTGGATTCATAGGAACCCATTCTCTTCGGATGGCAATGTGTTTGAATTCTTAACTATTATTCCCACTAAAATGAATGAAACAAATGGGGCTCTTTGTTCCATTATTCAATGAATGATTAAAATGAATACATACCTCTCATTCTGCCTTCTCCACCTGCTGTCAGGGATTCTTCATCTGGATACATGGGGTCTTATACATCAGCAATTTGGAACATGTGGTCCTCCAGACATTGTTGGACTCCAATTCCCATCGGTCCTAGCCGTCATGGTCAATGGTCAGGAATGATGGAAGCTGCAGTCCAGCAATACCTGGATGGTGACAGGTTTTCCCATTTATGTTATACACACTAAGCTTATTCTCTTCTACTGAATCTAGCCTGTACCAGGTAAATTGTATTGTAATCATTCAGAAGCCATTGAGACACTTCATCACACTCAACAGAATAAGACATGGCAAAGTCTGCTGCTTGTTTTTCAGTTGCCATTCTTTATTTCCAAGTTGAAAATAGATTACGAGGATTATTAGATTTCAAAAAGATAATGCTCTACCCAGGCAAGCAAAACACACATAGCCAAAAAAATGGCTCTGTAATTTTTTGAGCAGGAAATGTGGTTATTTACAGCAAATGAAATTAATGTGTTACAAGCTTACCTTTTGTTAGACACTTTATGAGCCAATGTGAGGACATGCAAATTGTGGTTTGTTTGGGTTTTTTTAATATATAAAAAAACCCCACTCCCTATTATCATAAAAGACACATACTTACCTCTGTGAATTATATTCTCATAATGAATGATGAACACAGTATATTATTTCAATATAATTATCACTCCAGGTGGTGTTCATTTGGTGATTACAGGAATGTGTGTACAGCTTATTTGTGCTTTGCTGACACATTATGAATACCAGCATATTCATTTTTCTCCCAGTGTGCTCAAGTTTGGGGATCCCTGGTATAGAAGAGCACATGGAAGACCACGGGGTTTCCATGCAAGAGCTCCCAGCTTCAATCCCTAACTGGGGCTGTAAATGGGGCTGTTGCCATTCACGAGAACATGCAATCCCCATGCATCAAAACAAAGGCACAGCTAGTCTAAATCTTGAGAACATAAAAAGAGCCTGCTGGATCATGATAATGGCCCATCTATTCCAGCATCCTGTTCTCACTGTGACCAAACAGATGTATGCAGGGAACCCACAAGCTGGACCGTAGCACAAGAGCATTCTGCCCTCCTGTAACTTAGATGCGTAGCAGAAACTTGGAAGCAGGACCTGAGTGCAACTGTGCTCTCCCCACTGGCATTCAGCAGCTAGTATTCAGAGGCATACTGTGTCCTGCCTCATGACCAACAAACACACAAGGGCTCTTATATCCAAGTACAAAAGAAACCTTTATTCAGGCAAGTGATGGTACAGGCTTGGCAGCAGACACAGAGTTCAGGATTCATAATTCAGAAGTTCAGGAGTCAGACAAAATAGAAAAAACCAAGGTGTCCCAACAGTTTCAGCTCCCCACCTGTCAAGCTTTAAAACAGGAAGTGCCACTCACTCACTTTGTGAGAATGTCAGGGTTGGAAAATACTGTTCCTCTAGGGTAGGTGGGTCTTCTGCCATCAGTGAAGGCAGTTCTAGGTCACAAGTTCTAGGTCACAATAAGGCACCCTCCTGATCAGACATTGCCATTTCTTGAAGTGCCTTCCTCCTTGGCGGCCCACAAACCTCCCCATCCTCCACTGAGACTATGTTTTGTCAGACGTTCATCAGGGAGGAACCAGCATCTCCCCCCCCTTTCAAAGTGGCTGGTTTTGAGGTATTCCAGGACCCCTTTCTGCAGCACCGGTTTCCTCCAATCACCCCGCTCTCCCATTTCTTCTTTCTCCTCCTGTGTCAGGGCCTGCCAGGCCACCCCAACATAACCATGAGGTTCACAGCAAACCATAGTTATCACAACTAGCAGACATTGATATCCTTATCTGCATGAATTTGCCTAGTCTTCTTTTAAAACCATCTAATTTGGTGGCAATCACTGTCTCCTGTGGGAGCAAGTACTATAGATTTACTATGCACTACGTAAATCACTGGATCACTACCTTGTCATGGTGAAGGGGTTTGAATAACTCAGAGAAGCTATGAGCTATGCCGTGCAGGGCCACCCAAAACGGACAGGTCATAGTGGAGAGTTTTGACTAACGTGATCCACCTGGAGGAGGAACCGGCAAGCCACTCCAGTATCCCTGCCAAGAAAGCTCCATGGACGAAAACAACAGGCATATAAAAGTTTTGATGCTGGAAGATGAGCCCCTCAGGTTGGAAGGCATCCAACATGCTACTGAGCGGAGGACAAGTACAAATAGATCCAGAGCTGATGAAGCGGCTGAGCCAAAACTGAAAGATCACGCAGTTGCGGATGTTCCTGGAAGTGAAAGGAAAGTCCAATGCTGTAAAGAAAAATATTGCATAGGAACTTGGAGTCTAAGATCCATGAACCATGGGAAGTTGGATGTGGTCAAAAATGAGATGGCAAGAATAAATATTTACATCCTGGGCACCAGTGAAGTAAAATGGACAAGAATGGGTGAATTCGGATAGGATGATAATCATATCTACTACTGTGGGCAAGACTCCCATAGAATGGAGTGGTCCTCATAGTCAACAAAAGAGTGGCAAAAGCTGTACTGGGATACAATCTCAAAAATGATAGAATGATCTCAATACGAATCCAAGGCAGACCTTTTAACATCACAGTAATCCAAGTTTATGCACCAACTACCAGTGCTGAAGAAACTAAAATTGACCAGTTCTATGAAGACTTATAACACTTTCTAGAAATGACACCAAAGAAGGATATTATTCTCATTATAGGGGATTGGAATGTAGGGAGTCAAGAGATAAAAGGAACAACTGGCAAGTTTGGACTTGGAGTTCAAAACGAAGCAGGGCAAAGGCTAATAGAGTTCTGTCAAGACAACAAACTGGTCATCACAAACACTCCTTTCCAACAACACAAGAGATGACTCTATACATGGACATCACCGGATGCGAAGCATCGAAATCAGATTGATTATATTCTCTTCAGCCAAAGATGAAAAAGCTCTATACAGTCAGCAAAAACAAGACCTGACTGTGGCTTAGATCATCAGTTTCTTATAGCAAAATTCAAACTTAAACTGAAGAAAGTAGGGAAAACCACTGAGCCAGTAAGATACAATCTAAATCAAATCCCTTATGAATACACAGTGAAAGTGAGGAACGGTTTTAAGGATTTAGATTTGGTGGACAGAGTGCCTGAAGAACTATGGATGGAGACTCAAAACATACAGGAGGCAGCAACGAAAACCATCCCAATGAAAAGGAAATGCAAGAAAGCAAAGTGGCTGTCCAATGAGGCCTTACAAATAGCAGGGGAGAGAAAGCAAGCAAAATGCGAGGGAGATGGTGAAAGATACAGGAAATTGAATGCAGATTTCCAAAGAATAGCAAGAAGAGGCAAAAGGGCCTTCTTAAATGAACAGTGCAAAGAAATAGAGGAAAACAATAGAATGGGGAAAACCAGAGATCAGTTCAAGAAATTGGAGATATGAAAGGAATATTTCATGCAAAGATTACCATAATAAAGGTCAAAATAAAGGACCTAACAGAAGCAGAAGACATCAAGAAGTGGTGGCAAAAATACACAGAGGAATTATTCAATTCAATTCAAAATCCTTTATTACGCATAGCACACCACACATTAACAAACAAACATCATATACAGACTGTATAAAATACGGGCTCAGCGAACACAATTTATCCCAGTCCTATTCTTAGCTCCAAGAAATAAATTAAGAACAGAGGAATTATACCAGAAAGCTATGGATGTCTCGTACACCCCAGGTAGTGTGGTTGCTGACCTTGAGCCAGACATCCTGGAGAGTGAAGTCAATTGGGCCTTAGAAAGAACTGCTAATAACAAAGCCAGTGGAAGTGATGACATTCCAGTTGAACTATTTAAATTTTTAAAAGATGATGCTGTTAAGGTGCTACACTCAATATGCCAACAAGTTTGGAAAACTCAGCAGTGGCCAGAGGATTGGAGAAGATCAGTCTACATCCCAATCCCAAAGTAGGGCAGTGCCAAAGAATGTTCCAACTACCACACAATTGCACTCATTTAACACGCTAGCAAGGTTATGCTTAAAATTCTACAAGGAAGGCTCAAGCATTATGTGGACCGAGATCTCCCAGAAGTGCAAGCTGGGTTTTGAAGGGGGAGATGAACCAGAGACCAAATTGCAAACATGCGCTGGATTATGGAGAAAGCTAGAGAGGCAGTGAGAGATTTTACTTTCTTGGGCTCTGTGATCACTGTAGATGGTGATGGCAGTCATGAAATTAAAAGACACCTGCTTCTTGGGAGGAAAAACGATGACAAACCTAGACAGCATCTTAAAAAGCAGAGACATCTCCTTGCTGACAAAGGTCTGTATAGTTAAAGCTATGATTTTCCCAGTAGTGATGTAAGGAAGTGAGAGCTGGGCCATAAAGCAGGCTGATTGCCAAAGAATTGATGCTTTTGAATTATGGTGCTGGAGGAGACTCTTGAGAGTCCCATGGACTGCAAGAATATCAAACCTATCCAATCTGAAGGAAATCAACCCTGAGTGCTCACTGGAAGGACAGATCGTGAAGCTGAGGCTCCAATACTTTGGCCATGAGAAGAGAAGACTTCCTGGGAAAGACCCTGATGTTGGGACAGATTGAGGGCCCAAGGAGAAGGGGACAACAGAAGACTAAATGGTTGGACAGTGTTCTCGAAGCTACTAGCATGAGTTTGACCAAACTGTGGAAGGCAGTGGAAGACAGGAGTGGCTGATGTGCTCTCGTCCATGGGGTCACGAAGAGTCGGACATGACTAAACGACTAAATGACTAAACAACAACACATTAAGATGTTCTTCCTTTTGTCTATTCTGAATCTCCCAACAATCATACATTCTATTTCCTGCAGAGGTCAACAAATGCAAAATTAGGAAAACCAACACATGCAAATGCAGCTTGGTCTATTAACTTCAATGAGTTTACTCTGAGTAAAATTTAGTTGACCCAAAGCTTTGCATGAGGAAGGGCCCCAGATTCAATCCTGATGTCTCCAGATAAGGCTCACCATCAATAAATATGCTCATAAAGTAATGTTATGTATATTGTTGTTTTATGCTTTATTGCACACCACCCTGGTTTTGAAGGGTTGGAATAAAAAAGTCTTCAATAAATAAATATTCCGGGGGCAAAAAAAAGGAGAAGCCTGCTAGCTGATACTGCACATTCTCAAAACCTTCGAATGGCTATACAGGTTTTGCAATTATATATCCCAGATGCCATGGTAAGAGGTCTCATTCACCTTCCATTCCCTTTCACTAAACCAATCATCTGAAACAAATGAAACTAAGCTATGTTGGCTGGCATAAGTTTTTTTTCAAGGGTCAGGGAGAGTTTCCTAGGCACTCCTGGAATGAAATCATTCATCAGGAGATTCAAATTACACATTTAAATTCAATTTTTAGTCCTGGAGAGCTGGAACTCTTGGAAAGAGAAGGGAAGCAATTCTGCTAAAAGATTTTTCTCATGCTGAAGCAGAGAATGCAATTTCTCCCCTGGAATGGGTGGGCCCCCAGTGACCACGCTAATGGGTCCATTAAACTTCTGCAGTGTATGTTTTGTGCCTTTGCAGCTGACAAAACTGATTGCAGCCCTCTGGCAACAAAAGTGGTTTAAAAAAGAAGAAGAAGAAGAAGAAAAGTCTTCCTTCATCTTCCGCCTTTGACTTACAGCTTTTGTAGATGACAAATGGAGGCTTGCAAAATTGTAGGGAAATAGGGGCAGGGGCACCAGAACATTGTTTTGGTCTGTTTTCTGTTCATGGCATGTCACTTAGATGCTGCAATCCTATACATACTTACCTGGGAGTAAGCCCCACGGAGCTCAATGAAGTCTACTTGGAAGAAGCTGCATGCCAATAGTAGGCCATCTGGTTAACATGCAGAAGGTCCCAGATTCAGTCTATGGCATCTCCAGGTATCACTGGGAGAGACCCCTTTTGGAAACCCAAAGGAGCTGTTGTCAACCTGTTGACAATGCTCAGCTAGACTGATAGATTGATAGTCTGACTTGGTGAAAGGCAGCTTCTTATGTTCTGAGTAGACATGTGAAGGATTGCACCACTGGTGTTGGAGACTGACAGGTTTCCAGGGCTATACTATGCTCCTAGGCTACAGCTCAACTCCATTCATCCTGACAGTCCATTGGTTTCCTCCATTCCGGTTGAGTTAACAGAACAAAAAAGCTTCCAGTTCAGGCCCAACTTACCTACACAGCCCTCGGCCTTCATTTTGTTTGCCTTGCTATTAGATACTTCTTCCTAGGAGGGAGAAATCCATTGACTTCCATAGGGAAAAGCATGGTGGAAAAAAGAGACAATGGATCCACTTGAAAAATAAATGCAGTGAAAAATAAATGCTGCATTTAGGAGCACACAAAATCCACAGTCTCTAGGTAGTTAATGGTGCTATCTGACTCAGGAATGTGAAAATCTTACTCAGGTCACCTTGTAATTCAGGAAGAATATAGGACTGGTGCAAACTCTTATTTTAAAAACCATGTATTGAAGCCTTGATTCCAATGCTGTATCCCTTCACCCCTGCAAGCATCCCATCCACTGCTTTTTCAGCCTAACTACTTACGTTTTACTTTGTAAATGTTGTTTTAGGCAACCTTTGTATGAACTCTACTGAATCTTTCCTCATACTTCTTTGTGAAGTGTGAGCAGAGGGACTGAGCACGGTGTTTGCCAGAACTGAGGTCAATGTTCTAAGCCTAGGCTCACAACCCCTCTTGGAAGGCAATCAAAAGTTTTCAGTTTGTTTGGGCAGCCAACATTAGAATTTCTTTTTATGCTTCAGAAAGAAGCATGTGTGTATTCCTTTTGCCTTCTTTTCTCTCTCTTTTTGTACCTGTTCTTTCAGCAAAATGTTTGGCAATGCCTATGAAATGTTCACCTAGGCATTTAAGATGCTCTCTTGACTTTACTCAACCTTGTTGACATCATTCAGCTCTTAAATAAATATTACATCCCTTCCAACATTCCTCAGATGAAAATAGGAACATTCACCAGTGTTCCAAATATTACTGAGATTCTGATATGCATTAATTTCTTAAGTTTAGGGGTCTCTCTCTCTCTCTCTCTCTCTCTCTCTCTCTCACACACACACACACACACACACACACACGTTCACAACAATAGTTATGATGATGATGATGCCACCCTTGGCATCCTTTATTTGAAATGATCAAGAAATGCCAATTTAGTTTAAAAGCTGAGTTGGAAGAGAAACCAGAACCAGGAAGTTCCATACCATGGGATCCAACCCAAAGCTCTAGATGCTTTTAAGAACTATTCTTGCAGGTGTATTAAGGCCATAGAACTTTTCATATATACCTGGGAGTAAGACCCACTGACTGGGACGTGGGTGGCGCTGTGGGTTAAACCACAGAGCCTAGAACTTGCCGTTCAGAAGGTCAGCGGTTCGAATCCCATGATGGGGTGAGCTCCCGTTGCTCTGTCCCTGCTCCTGTCAACCTAGCAGTTCAAAAGCACGTCAAAGTGCAAGTAGATAAATAGGTACCGCTCTAGCGGGAAGGTAAATGGCATTTCCGTGCGCTGCTCTGGTTTGCCAGAAGCAGCTTAGTCATGCTGGTCACATGACCCGGAGGCTGTCTACGGACAAACGCCGGCTCCCTTGGCCAATAAAGCAAATTGAGTGCCACAACCCCAGAGTCGGTCACGACTGGACCCAATGGTCAGGGGTCCCTTTACCTTTACCTTTAAGTCCCACTGAATTAAAGAGGGCTTAGCTGAGTAAGCTTGTAATGAATTGCACTGCTGGGTTTCTTTTGGAGTGAGGAAACACATGCTCCTTCCCTTTCTGCCTGACCCTGCTCAGGTCTCTGCCCTCAGGGACCTTCCCAGATCCTAAGCCATTCATGAAACCAGGTAATTTAAATGCGTACAGAAAGCCAATGTGGTGTAGTATTGGTTAGACCTGGAAGACACCAGGGTTCAAATCCCTGCTCAGACATGAAGCTCACTAGATGACCTTGGAGGGCAGTTACTACCTTGCAAGGGGGTTGTGGAGATTAAATGAGGAAGGGAGGGGGAAACCACGTACAGCACTTTGAGCTCCTTGGGGAAAAAAGGTGGGGTAGAAAGGGTAGAAATTCAATAACTGCCCAGTTGCCCTTAGGCTAGGGGACTGTGATGAACCCATACCATAGGGTTGCAATACGTCCAGAATTTCCTGGACATAGCCCTCGTAAACAGCGTCTGGGCAGAAATTGCCGAAATGTTCGGGAAAATCTGGACCTATGCCAACCCATGTCAGGAGTGTAGATTTTGATCGATTTCATTAAAAATAGCTCAAAAACTCCTTTTTAAAAAGGAATTTGCAAAACAACAACAAAAACAGCTCATCTTGGGGCAAAATGAATAAAAACTTAACAACTTTTGTGTCCGGATGTTCACTTTTTGCCACAAAGCCTGACTCCACCTAGGTGTAGGCCCTTCTGGGATGGCAGCCACATGTGTACCCCTGAGCTATCTGGTGCTGCAGGGGCTTCCTCCTGAGTAAGAGCACGCTGGGTCACAGCCCAGCCTTAAGCATTTTTCTTAGGACAAAAGCCTACTAGCCCCAGAGGACTTCAGTTGCAGCCATCCATTTCCTCAGAAGCGATCCCTCCAGCACCAAGGGAGCATGGATAATTGCAGCACAGAACCCTCCCTTTCTTCTGAGCAAAGTATGGAGATCTTGCTCTCTTCCTGCTCCTGTGTGTAGTTCACCATCAGTGTGGAAGCTGCAGCAGGCGCAGGAGATGGAGGGTGAGCCCAGGCGGGGGGGGGGGAGGCTTGGCGAGTGCCATGTGGCACCCAGAGTGAGCAGGTGAAGGGCTGGGAGGTGGTGTGAATGTGGTTGGTAGGGCCAGGAGGTGCCGCTGAGCTTCGTTGCAAAGACTGCACCAGTTGGGGCTGGGAAGGGTTGTTTACTTCGGCAGAGAGGGCGGCAGAGCACGGGGTGTGAGTAAGCAGCATGGTAGCTGGTGATCGAGGTAGACAGACACACATGGGAAGACATAGGCCTTCTCTGTTTAAAGGCACCACAGCACACAAACTTCCTGCCGCCCCAAGAACTGCTAACATGGTCCCCATCCACTGGTGGGAGAAATCAGGCATTCCATGATCATGTTAGAAGCCAGGATAGCTTTATGAATTCCAGGACTATCCTAGCAAAATCAGTACACTTAGAGGTTATACAGCAGCGGCATTCATCAACAATTCAGTCTGATTGGCCACAATCACCCACAACTAATCTAACAGCAGTAACTGGACAGGGGAGAATGATGTGTATGTTGCAGAATGTATATAACACACCCAGCTATTTGTGAGTATCAGTGCAAACCTCTCTTTTCAGCTAAGTGATAAATTCAGGCTTTGGTTAAATCGCAGGCCCTACATTTGACAGGTTATGACTTACCACCACCATGGGCTTCCTTGTTGGCATTGACCCATGGCAGGGCATTTTCAGTGGCAGTTCCCATTTGTGGAATGCCTTCCCTGCTGAATGGATCTCTCCCCCTAATTATTTACTTTCAGAAGACATTTTAAAATGCTCCTGTGACATTTGATGACTGAAAGACACTATTCCTGGCAACCCTGAGATCATTGGTTGAGAAAGATTTTTTAACCATTGTTGGGGGTTTGGGAGGAGGAAGTTGTGAGGTGAATAAATAAACAAACAATACACATTCCATACCAGTCCAATATTAAGCCAAATTAAGCCTTCCAGGGTGATCTCAAAGAAACGGGGAGGTCTGGACTCCTTGGGTAGTGTAGCTTAGTTTAATCCCACTGTTCTGTAATAAACAGACAAATGCAGCAGGTAGAAAAAGAAGATACAAAATGAGCAGAATGGGAAAACATAAAAGGATAGCAATTAAATTTAAAAATAAACAATAATGATCAGACAACAGTTAAAGTGCTAATAAATGGAAATACACAACATGAACTTGGGCAAACAGTATTTAAGGTTTAAAAGAGCAGATCAAAGAGCAGATTATAAACTGGCTGGAATTATTATTTTTAATAATAATAATACTAGCCATCCAAAGATGGGCTAAGAAAGAGCACCTGAAGTTCCTCTAGTTATTATACGTTCCATACTATGCATGGGCACCTGACATAGAACCAGACACCTGGTATGTAGGCACCAGTTCAAAACACCTTCAGTATGAGTAATGTGATCCGCTGGGTGTCAGCTGTTACATAAAGCCTAGGTAAAGCAGCAGGAGAGGCCACCATGGAAGGATGGGGTGGCCTGATCAGTGGTGTCTGAACTGTCACTTTATATCAAAGTGTGTTAGGGGAACAGTGATTTTGCAGAATACACCCTGGGAGGCATTCTTACCATCTGTTTTTCAATTTCGGCACCAATGCAAAAACAGATTGGTATACAACTAAGAACAGCTTTCCTTCTGCAAAAGCTGCTTTGCACGTGCAAAAGACAAACAACAGGACTTATTTTCCTACTAAATGAAGGGTTATATAGCTGACCGAGGGGAGAGAAAGAGGTAACTTTCACTGAAAGCAAGGGAGAGCAAACAGAACATTATTAGATGGTGACTGAAAAACAGGGGATAGGGTCTGGGGATGCCATAGAGAGACAACTGAATTTTATAGCTGTTGGCTAGGAAGGAAGAAAAGAAAAAGGGAAAGGGATGGTTGGAGCATTTATAGAGGAACTTTGAATCTAGGAGAAAAGCTTAGCGTTCTCTCCTAGATTTCAAACTTTTGGGGTAATCTGAGAGTTAACTGCCACCATCATTTTCTCATTTCCACTGGGACTTCACACAACCTCTGAGATTTCTATCCAGAATCCCTAAAACAGGTGATTTCAACAAGCACCCAACTTCCACCAACCCTAGCCAGCATGGCTAATGGATTAGGAGTGATGGGAGTTGTGGTCCAACTGTGGGCACCAGGTAGGGGAGAACAATCCACCTTGGTCACGTAAATCTCTGATTTGGTATATTGATTCAGTCGGAAATAGGGTTGCATGTAATGCGTCACCAGAAAAACAGAGGTGGTGCAGAAGAGGTCGTATATTTACATAAAATTTGCATATGCTAATATATGGCTACATATTTAGAGACAATTCTCTTTGTTAAACAGAAATGCATCTCACCATAATGAGAAAGACTGCCCTGGTGACCTCTCTGCCTTTGCATTCTGATTTCCGGGTGCTAATTATTTATGGGCAATATCATGGCTCCTGCTCTCCCTTCTTGCAGTTCTTCATTTGTAATCCAGAATTGGACTGGACAGCCTTTCAACAGAGAGCTTCTTCAAATACATTGCTGCCCCTTGTAAAGTAGGATACATGACCACTCTGGTTGATAAAAGCTTTCTAGCAATCATAGCCCTTGTGAGCCTACAGTGGTGCCTTGCAAGACGAAATTAATTCGTTCCGCAAGTTTTTTTGTCTTGCGAGTTTTTTGTCTTGCGAAGCACGGTTTCCCCTAGGAATGCATTGAAAATCAATCAATGCGTTCCTATGGAAACCGCCTTCAGACCAGGTCCGGGGACAGTCTGTCCCCCGACCTCTTCTGAAGGCTGGGGGGGGGACAAGGGCTTTTTTCCCCACCGCCAGCCTTCAGAAGGCTGTTCTGAACGCTGGCAGTGGGAAGAAAAGCCCTTCTCCCCACCTCCCGCCCTGCAAGCTCCCGGGGACAGGAGGGCTTTGCTATTGACCGCCAGCATTTTAAAAGCCCCAGGGACAGCGGATTTTAAAATGCTGGCGGGCGGCAGCGAAGCCTCCGCTGTCCCGGGCGATCTTAAAATGCTGGCGGGCAGCAGCGAACCCTTCGCTGCCGTCCCCCAGCATTTTAAAAGCCCCTGGGACAGCGGAGACTTCTCCGCTGTCCCGGGCGATCTTAAAATGCTGGCGGGCAGCAGCGAAGCGTTCGCTGCCAACCCCCAGCATTTTAAAAGTCCCCGGGACAGCGGAGACTTCTCTGCCGTTTTAAAATGCTGGGGGATGGCAGTGAAGGCTTCGCTGCCCCTCGCCAGCATTTTAAGATTGCCCCGGGACAGCGGAGAAGTCCCGGGACAGCGGGAAGGCAGGCGGGGGGGAGTAAAGACTTTTGCCCCCCGCCGGCCTTTAGAAGAGGTCCAGGACCTCTTCTGAAGGCCGGCAGAGGGTGAAAGTCTTTGCTCCCGAAGGCCAGCATTTTAAAAGCGGTCTGGGATAGCGGGAAAGCGCAGCGCAATTCCCTGCTATCCTGGACCGCTTTTAAAATGCTGGCGGTGGGGAGCAAAGCCTTTCGGCCCCCCGCCGGCCTTCCTGGACCTCTTCTGAAGGCCGGAGGGGGGCGAAAGGCTTTGCTCCCCACCGCCAGCATTTAAAAGAGGTTCCCGGAGATTTCCCTATGGGCTTTCTTCTTGCGAAGCAAGCCCATACGGAAATTCGTCTTGCAGAACGACTCAAAAACGGAAAACTCTTTCGTCTTGCGAGTTTTTCGTTTTGTGAGGCATTCGTCTTGCGGGGCACCACTGTATATCTAACAAGGCCAGTATCCATCCCAAAACATTGAAAGGAATACAGGCTGGTCGTACATCATTCGCAAGCCATTTCACCTTCAGCATTAGATGGAAAAGGGAATCTTCCAAAAATGTGACAGAAAATTGTGGGCTGTATATTTGATATAAATATTACAGGGATCAAGGTAGGGGTATCAATGAGAACCCTCCTTCAAATGTGATGTATTGATTTTTGAAAGCTAACGAGGAAGTCATTGTTAAAATATGCCTCTAACTTTTTATTCCTTGTTACATGAACTTTCAGAACAGGGTCAGGAAAGCTCCCCCTGCCTCGCCCCGGCACATTGAGGACCATATTTCAGGGGTAACTGGTCAAAGTTGCATTGGGTGGGTCCCAAGTGAAAGTGGCTTTCATTTGCAGCACTGCAGGATTGTGCAGAATGCTCTTTCTCTCTTCTCTCCTCCTGCTTCAGGGAGGAGCAGATCTCTTGCAAAGAGTTCCCCTTACTTTCCATATCCAACACCACTTGGAGATGACTGTGAGTAAGCAATATACAAATTGTTGAAATAGCTATATAATAATAATAATAATAATAATAATAATAATAATAATAATACAGTGGTGCCTCGCAAGACGAAATTAATTCGTTCCGAAAGTTTTTTCTTCTTGCGTGTTTTTCATCTTGCGAAGCACAGTTTCCCATAGGAATGCATTAAAAATCAATTAATGCGTTCCTATGGAGACCGCTTGCCAGGCTGGCGGTGCGGAGAAGGACTTTTCTCCCCACCGCAAGCCTTCAGCACAGGTACGGGAACAGAGGGGAAGGCGCGCAGCGCTTCTCCTCTGTTCCCGGGGCTTGCGGTGGGAGGAGGGTTTTTCCTCCCCACCGCCAACATTCAGAACAGCATTCTGAATGTTGGCGGTGGGAATGAAAACCCTCCTCCCACCGCAAGTCTTCAGGACAGCCATCCGAAGGCTGGCGCGGGGAGAAGGTCTCTCCGCCCCAATGCCAGCCTTCGAAGCAGCCTTCCAAAGGCTGGCGCGGGAAGAAGGGCTCTCCGCCCCACCACCAGCCTTCGGAGGAGCCTTCCGAAGCCTGGCGGGGGGAGAAGGGCTCTCCGCCCCACCACCAGCCTTCGGAGCAGCCTTCCGAAGCCTGGCGCGGGGAGAAGGGCTCTCTGCCCCATCGCCAGCCTTCGGAGGAGCCTTCCGAAGCCTGGCGGGGGGAGGAGGTCTCTCCGCCCCACCGCCAGCCTTCGGAGGAGGTCCAAGAACAGTGGGGAAGACGCACTGTGCTTCCCCGCTGTCCCGGAGATTTCCCTATGGGCTTTCGTCTTGCGAAGGAAGCCCATAGGGAAATTCGTTTTGCGAAGCGCCTCCAAAATGGAAAACCCTTTCGTCTAGCGGGTTTTCCGTCTTGCGAGGCGTTCGTCTTGCGGGGCACCACTGTAATAAATTTTATTTATATCCCGCCCTCCCCAGCCGAAGCTGGGCTCAGGGTGGCTAACAACAATAAAACAGTACAAAAGTACTGCACAGACAACACTCTAAAATCATTCATTATAAAATTAATTAAATTCAAGCCACTGGCCACCATTGGGCCAGAGCTCCGTGAAGATTGCCGAAGGAGGGAGTCAGGCTGTGCCCTGGCCAAAGGCCTGGTGGAACAGCTCTGTCTTGCAGGCCCTGCAGAAAGGAGTCTTGCTACAGCATTCTGCACCCGCTGGAGTTTCTGGGTCAGTCTCAAGGGCAGCCCCATGTAGAGCAAGTTACAATAATCCAGTCTGGAGGTGACCGTCGCGTGGATCACAGTGGCTAGGTCAGGGCGAGAGAGGTAAGGAGCAAACTGCTTAGCTTGGCGGAGATGGAAAAATGTCGCCTTTGTTATAGCTGCAATCTGTGCCTCCATGGAAAGGGAGGTGTCGAAGATTACACCCAAACTCTTAACGGACGGTGCTGGCACTAATTGCGCCCCCACAAGAGATGGGAGTTGCCCCTCCAATCCCATATCGTCCCGTCCCAGCCACAGGACCTCTGTCTTCGAAGGATTTAGCTTCATCCGGCTCCCACGTAACCATCCAGCCACAGCTTCCAAACACCTGTTCAGTGTGCACTGATGGAGGTCAGCAACGAAATTATGGAGGGGAAGAGGGCGCCGGAATCGTGGAAGGAAGCTTTCATCACATTGATACCAAAATCGGAAACTGAAAAGACACAACTCAAGAACTATCGTCCCATCTCCCTTTTAAATGTGGATTACAAAATATTTGCAGATGTTTTGGCAAGTAGATTTAAAAGAGTTCTAAATGAAGTAATTCATAAAGACCAGGCAGGCTTTCTCCCAGGTAGACACATGTTTGCTAACACAAGGAACATTATTGACATCTTGGAACTTTTGCAAACAGATATAAACACAAAAGCACTGTTAATCTTCATAGATGTGGAGAAGGCCTTTGATAATATCTCTTGGGAATTTATGAAGGGAAATCTAAAAGAAATGGGAGTGTGACGGGGTTTTGAGAATGGGATTGATGCAATATATTCAGAGCAAAAGGCTAAACTGATAGTTAACAATGTGGTTACAGAAGAGTTTAAAATTGAAAAAGGAACACGACAAGGCTGCCCTATTTCCCCCTTGCTATTTATTTCGGTTCTGGAGGTGCTCTTGAATATGATTAGAGGGGACCGGTTGGTGAAAGGAATTCAGGTCGGAGCGAAACAATATAAACTTAAAGCTTTTGCAGATGACCTAGTCTTGACCCTGCAGGAGCCAGAATCTAGTACGAAAAGAGTATTACAACTGATTCAAGACTTTGGTTGGGTGGCGGGATTTAAATTAAACAAACAGAAAACCAAGGTGTTGGGAAAAAATTTGACAGATACAGAGTCAGAACGGTTTCAGAGAGAGACAGAACTAACTGTGGTTAAAAAAGTAAAGTACCTAGGGGTAAACATAACAGTAAAAAATCTGAGTCTATTTAAGGATAACTATGAAAAATGTTGGTCTGAAATTAAGAGAGACTTGGACAGTTGGACAAAATTGAAGCTTTCTTTGCTAAGCCGAATTGCTGCTATTAAGATGAATGTATTGCCAAAAATGTTGTTTTTGTTTCAAACACTACAGATTGTGGACAAGATGGAGTGCTTCCGGAAGTGGCAGAGAGATATCTCTAAATTTGTCTGGCAGGGCAAAAAGCCCAGAATTAAGTTTAAAATATTAACTGATGCGAAAGAAAGAGGGGGCTTTGCCCTGCCAGACCTAAAGTTGTACTATGAAGCCGCAGCTTTCTGCTGGCTAAAAGACTGGCTACTTCTCGAAGACACTGATGTACTGGACTTGGAAGGTTTTAACAATGCTTTTGGTTGGCATGCATACTTATGGTATGATAAGGTTAAGATCAATAAGGCCTTTAAGAACCATATTGTCAGGAAAGCAGTCTTTAATGTCTGGACAAAATACAAAGACTTATTGGGAAACAAAACTCCAAGGTGGCTTTCACCTCTGGAAGCTAAGGCCCGAAAAAGACCCAATATGGAGGCCAAATGGCCAAAATATTGGGAAATATTAGAAAAAGATGGAGACAATTGGAAATTGCAGAGTTTGGAGAAAATGAAGGACAAAGTGCGAGACTGGTTACATTATGCTCAGATTAAAGAAGTCTTTAAAAACGACAAAAAGTTAGGGTTCCAGGTGGAGAAATCGAAGTTGGAAACAGAATTGTTAGAACCAAAGACTAAGGTACTCTCAAGAATGTATAACTTGCTGTTAAAATGGAACACACAAGATGAAATGGTTAAATCAGCTATGATAAAGTGGGCACAGGACATTGGGTATAATATCATGTTTGAGGACTGGGAAAGGTTGTGGACCACTGGGTTGAACTTCACTGCATGTAACGCTTTGAAGGAAAATGTAATGAAAATGATATATAGATGGTACATGACCCCAGTTAAACTTGCCAAGATATACCATTTGTCTGATAATAAATGTTGGAAATGTAAAGAAAATGAAGGAACATTCTTTCACCTCTGGTGGACCTGCCCTGGGGTGAAGGCCTTCTGGGAAATGATATATAATGAGCTGGAAAAGGTATTTAAGTATACCTTTACTAAGAAACCAGAGGCCTTCCTTTTGGGCATTGGCGGTCAGAAGGTGTTAAAGAAGGACCGAACATTTTTCATGTACGCAACAATGGCAGCAAGGATGCTCATCGCTAAGAATTGGAAAACTCAAGATCTACCCACGCTGGAAGAGTGGCAGATGCAACTGATGGACTATATGGAACTAGCCGAGATGACTGCAGAATCAGTTGCATCTGGCAGAATCCGAGACCTGGGAGAGGAGAGGGTCGAAGAAGATTGGAAGAAATTCAAGACTTATTTAAAAAAATACTGTAATTTGGTTGAATGTTAAGAAAGGATGCTAGATCATAAATAATTGTGCACCACTAAACTAGATGGAATTAAGATGATAAGTAAGTTTGAGGAAAAATTATAAACCTATTGGAGAACTAACAGATTATATTTAAATGAACCTGACACAAGAGTGTAAACAAGATGATAAATTGCGGGCAAGAATTGACAATGATGCAAATGGGAGCGGGAGGTGTGAGGGAGTCCAAAGATGTTAAGAAACTATGTTATGATATATGTTATACTGTTTTTTATCTTTGCATTTTTATTCAAAAATCTTAATAAAATTTTATATATATATATAAATATATATATAAATATATATATAAAAACATCTGGTCAGTGTGTCTGGGGCCGAGTCAGGATGACCATCCATCAACAGATAGAGTTGGGTGTCATCGGCATACTGATGGCAACCCAGCCCAAACCTCCGCACAAGCTGGGTGAGGGGGCACATAAAGATGTTGAAAAGCATCGGGGAGAGAATCGCACCCTGAGGTACTCCACACACCAAGGAGTGGCACGATGACAATTCCCCCCCCCCCAAGCGCCACCCTCTGTCCCCGACCAGAGAGAAATGAGCGCAGCCATTGAAGGACTGTGCCCTGGATCCCCACGTTGGCAAGGCGGTGGTCCAGAAGTTCATGATCGACCATGTCGAAAGCTGCTGACAGATCTAGAAGAATCAGCAGCCCCGACCCGCCTCGATCCATCTGTCTACGAAGATCATCTGTTAGGGCAACCAGAGCCGTCTTGGTCCCATGACCAGCGCGGAAGCCGGACTGGAATGGATCCAGAGCCAATGTTTCATCCAGAAACCCACCAAGCTGTTCAGCAACCGCTCTCTAATCACCTTACCCAGGAACAGAAGATTCGAAACCGGGCAGTAATTGGATAGATCTAAAGGATCTAATGATGTTTTCTTTAAGAGCGGGCACACCACTGCCTCCTTCAGTTCCCCTGGGAATGTCCCCGTGCCAAGGGACAAATTGATTATATCCCTCAGGAGGGCCTGCACCTCGTCTGGACACGTTCTAATCAGCCAAGACGGGCACGCGTCAAGAGGACAGGTGGTGGGCTTTCCAGCTCGAAGGGTTCTGTCCACATCGGCTGGGGATATCCGGTCGAAGTGGTCCAATACTGGACCCGAGTACAGTCGAGGGGCCTCCAGTTCCTTTATTGTATCCAAATTGGCAGGGAGGTAATGGCGGAGCAACAAGACCTTCTCCGCAAAAAAGCTCGTAAATGCCTCACAGCTGTGTGTCAAATTGTTATTTAAATTTGGCTGTCCCTCAAGGGACTTTAAAGACCTGATTATACTAAATAATTGCGCCGGGCGAGAGCTAGCTGATGCAATGGAGGCTGAGAAGTAGGACTTCTTAGCAGCCTTCACCACCATCTCGTAGGTTTTCATAAAAGCCCCATAAGATGTTCTTGAGGCTCCATAACGGGCACCCCGCCATACTTGCTCTAGCCGTCTGAGGTCCCGCTTCATTTTCCAGAGCTCTTCGGTAAACCAGGGAGCCCGGTTTCTGCGAGGTTGCAGAGGGCGCTTCGGTACCATCTCATCTTTGCCTGCCAGGAGCTGGATATTCCAGCCCTCAACAAGCTCAGTCAATGAGTCACCAGGGGGAGCAAGGTCCCGCAAGGCTTGGCGGAATCTATCAGGGTCCATCAGCCTCTGCGGGCGAGCCCAAATCAGCTCGCCACCTAAGCAGGGTGGAGGTGGAAAGTCAATCCTGGCTTTCAGAGCGTAGTGATCAGACCATGGCACCTTCATTGAAGGAGACATGATCACATCTATACCTACGCCAAAGATCAAATCCAGCGTGTGGCCTGCTTGATGTGTGGGGCCCGAAACAAACTGGGAGAGCCGTAGTGTCGCCATGGAAGACACCAGGTCCAGAGCCTGTGAGGAGGGGGTGGCATCAGCATGGATGTTGAAGTCCCCCAATACCAATAGGTTAGGGAACTCCAAGGCCCAGCCAGCCACCGCCTCCAATAGGCCTGACAGGTTGGCTGCTGGTGCACTAGGTGGCCAGTACACCAGCCAGACAGCCAAGCTCTTCTCGGAGCCCCGCACTAGGCCAACACATTCAATGCCGGGGATCGATGGCGATGGTAGAGCTCTGAAAGGACAATCTTCCTAGATTAATAATGCCACCCCTCCCCCCCCCGGCCCACAGTCCGAGACTGGTGGAGGACGGAGAAACCCGGGGGCGCCATTTCTCGTAAGGTAACTGTTGCCCCTTCGCGCACCCAGGTCTCCGTCACACAAGCCAGGTCGACCCCCTGCGAGATAAAGAAATCTCGCAGGGTGGCGGTTTTGTTGCCTATAGACCTGGCATTGCACAGCACCAGTGACGGAGGTGAGTAATCCTTGCTCACCCTACCCTCGTCCCTCGGGATGAGGCGCAGATTGGAAGGGGTACGAGCATATCCATATCTCGATCCCCTTCACCTATAACATCTGCCCCCACCACCATACCTCCCTCGCCCCTCCACGGTAGCAATCCCAAGCCTCATAGTAGCCTCCATTGATGGCAATTAATGTTATTCTTTCGCAGCCTAAAACAATAAAACCTTAAAACAATAAAAACAAAAAACAAAAACAACCCAGAAAACAATAAAACAATACAAATAAAAACTGCAAAAATTACAAATTCATCAAAATCTAACAAATTCCCAAGCCCACCCGAACATCCATCCCACCCCCATATATAAAAAATCTAAAGGGAAAGGAACATTTTCAAACATGTTTTTTAAAAAACTCTGCACCCCTCCGGGTCCTCCTGGGCAGTAGCAGCATCATTGGTAACAACCATCCCTGTAAGGCCCCACCTGGGCCAGATAGTAAAGTGGCAGGAGCAGTGCTTGTGAGGCTTCAGGCCCCACCCTGGGCCAGGTGGTAAGTGGCAAGAGCAGTGCCCTCAGGCACTCACAGGGGAGTCCTCCTGGGCAGCAGAGCAGTCCTTTTGAGGCTTCAGGCCCCGCCCCAGGCCAGATGGTAAGTGGCAGGAAGGAGCAGGGCCCTCAGGCACTCACAGGGGAGTCCTTCTGGGCAGCAGAGCAGTCCTTTTGAGGCTTCAGGCCCCGCCCCAGGCCAGATGGTAAGTGGCAGGAAGGAGCAGGGCCCTCAGGCACTCACAGGGGAGTCCTTCTGGGCAGCAGAGCAGTCCTTTTGAGGCTTCAGGCCCCGCCCCAGGCCAGATGGTAAGTGGCAGGAAGGAGCAGGGCCCTCAGGCACTCACAGGGGAGTCCTTCTGGGCAGCAGAGCAGTCCTTTTGAGGCTTCAGGCCCCGCCCCAGGCCAGATAGTAAAGTGGCAGGAGCAGTGCTTGTGAGGCTTCAGGCCCCGCCCTGGGCCAGGTGGTAAGTGGCAAGAGCAGGGCCCTCAGGCACTCACAGGGGAGTCCTTCTGGGCAGCAGAGCAGTCCTTTTGAGGCTTCAGGCCCCGCCCCAGGCCAGATAGTAAAGTGGCAGGAGCAGTGCTTGTGAGGCTTCAGGCCCCGCCCTGGGCCAGGTGGTAAGTGGCAAGAGCAGTGCCCTCAGGCACTCACAGGGGAGTCCTTCTGGGCAGCAGAGCAGTCCTTTTGAGGCTTCAGGCCCCGCCCCAGGCCAGATAGTAAAGTGGCAGGAAGGAGCAGGGCCCTCAGGCACTCACAGGGGAGTCCTCCTGGGCAGCAGATAATATAATTATTATATTATCATATAATAATGATAATGATAATAATTTATATGCAGTGCTACCTCAGGTTACAGACGCTTCAGGTTACAGATTCCTGTCAGACCCCACAGCCAACACATGGTCTCCATGAAGGAGAAAATGCTTTCTCCCTATAAAAGCAGCCAGCTGTGGGCGTCAGTGTCAGTCAGTGCCTGGGTTTCTCAGCCAGTGTATGTATCTATGTTGTTGCAGACAGAGTGGCTCCATGACTCTAGTTAATCAGTAACTATGCCTCTGTGAAGAGTCAGATAGCTGCTATGAGCACTCTGTGTATGCTCTTTAACTATGCTGTTTCTGAACAAGTTTATTTTCTTCAGTAAAAGTTTTACTCTGTTTATAAAGAAGACTCTGTGTTGATTAATTTACTGCTGTGTAACATTATGTTCGGGGACGCAGGTGGCGCTGTGGGTTAAAGCCTCAGCGCCTAGGACTTGCCGATTGAAAGGTCGGCAGTTCGAATCCCTGCGGCAGGGTGCGCTCCCGCTGCTCGGTCCCAGCGCCTGCCAACCTAGCAGTTCGAAAGCACCTCCGGGTGCAAGTAGATAAATAGGGACCGCTTACCAGCGGGAAGGTAAACGGCGTTTCCGTGTGCGGCTCTGGCTCGCCAGAGCAGCGATGTCACTCTGGCCACGTGACCCGGAAGTGTCTCCGGACAGCGCTGGCCCCTGGCCTCTTAAGTGAGATGGGCGCACAACCCCAGAGTCTGTCAAGACTGGCCCGTACGGGCAGGGGTACCTTTACCTTTACCTAACATTATGTTCTATCTCCACTGTTTGAGGCAAAATGCTTATGAGCACCAGTTGCTGGAAACTGCAGGCAGGGATAGTGTTGTTGCCCTCAGGTCTTCCTTGCAGGCTTCCAGAGGCTTCTGGCTGGCCACTGTGAGAACAGGATGCTAGACTAGATGGGCCACCGGCCTGTTCCAGCAGGATTGGATTGGATTGATCTTTATTACGGCCATTGGCCTGTTACACAACAGTTTCCCATACCAACATATTATACTTAAACCTCCAAATTTAAAATCGCCAAAACTTACAAAAGACAAACAGTAACCGAAGCAAAACAAAAACAAAAACCACCATCATACATTACAATAAATTTGTAACCTATACATCGCCCTCTGCCCATAAATTAATCAAGGATATCAAGGTGATATCGCCTAAAACATAGGTAATGGTTTAAAAGGGTTATCCGAATCACACAGGAGACCATTTCTCTTCTTTAGGGATAGGACGCTGATCAGGAATCTGGCAACCATGAGTGATTTTAGGGGGTCATCATCAATTAGTAGATATCTCAGTTTGGCTTCAACCATATCATCGGCAATTCCCTTAAGATATTGAGCAAGAAACTTGCTCCTGGCCGGTAAGTGAAAAGCACAGTCAAAAATTATGTGATGCAACGATTCCGGTGCCCCACAATTACAATCACATAAGAGCGATATCTGTCCATTGGAGAATCTATTTCTCAGCACGTTCGATGGGAAGGTGTTGAATCTTGCCTTTACAAAGGCATATCTATGAGCTGAGGAAGTTAAGGAATTCAAATAGTTTGGGAGCCTTAAGAGGGGTAATAAACCAAGATTTAGAGGTGAGCAGGTACCATTGCCCAAGATCATTTTCTGCTGCAAGTCCATCTCCTCTAGCTTACAGGTTACTGTTCTTTTAGCTGGGACTATGTCCTGCTCTAGTAATTTGGATGGGGAGATTCCCATTGCCATTATTTTCAGCTGTAAATTTTTTACCCATGGGCTCTGGAAATCATCTCTCCACATACATTGTATCAAGTACAAGTTTGGGAGATTGTGCCATAGAGATAACCAGTGACAAAGTATGTGCTTCCACAGAGCATTTTCCAGGGATACAATATTAAGTTCCATGCGTAACGCTGTATTACTTACACAGTTGGGCAGTTTCAATATCCCTCTTAAAAACTGATTTTGAATGACCTCCAGGTGAGATAGGTTGGCAAAAGTCCCCCAAATTGAGATGGCATAAGCAATTGTCGGGATCACCTTGGCCTTGAAGACTTTCAACGCCGATGGGATGTGAAGGGCCCCATCGGTGAAGAAGAATCGCAAGATCGCCAAGGAGATAGCTTTGGCTCTATTTGTAACATAGGCTACATGGGCCTTCCTTCTGAGGTTATGTTGTAACCAAACTCCCAAATATTGGAATCTATAGACTTGTTCGATGACTCTCCCATCAATTCTCCAATTATGGAGTTTCCAGCTCTTTGAGAAAATCAGGATCTTAGATTTTCCATAATTACCGTAATTGTAAGGGAATTTGCGTTACAGTATGATCCAAAAATTTTTAGGGCCCTCCTGAGACCTACTCTAGAAAAAGAAAGAATGACTGCGTCATCCGCATATAGTAACAAGGGGCAGCGATAAAGTGCTAGGCGGGGTGCATGAATCCTTCCTTGGGCCTCTATTAGGGGAGTCCTCATGTCACTTATGAACAAATTGAACAGGAGTGGAGCCAATATACAACCCTGTCGGACACCTCTATTAATGGGAATTGAATTCGTGAGATCACCCTCCGGGGTGAATCTCACTCTGGCCGCTGAGTTCTCATGGAGTTTGATTATTAGCCAGAGAAGCCTTCTGTCGATGCCCCAGCGGGTGAGTTTTCCCCAGAGGATGCTCTTGGGGATACTATCGAATGCTGCCCTTAGGTCAATGAATGCCACACAGAGTTGGCCACCCTTTGGGGTGGAATATTTCCAGGCAAGATGCTGTAAAATTAGAATATGATTAATTGTTGACTGTTTTGGGCGGAATCCAGCTTGTTCGGGCCCAATTAATTTTCTCTCTTCGGCCCATTGGATAAGTCTGTTCAACAGGGAGCGGGCATACAGTTTCCCCACTATTGAGAGCAGGCTGATGTTCCTGTAGTTCCCCGGGTCATCTGGTGAGCCCTTTTTGTGGATTGGAACGATAACAGCGTCCTTCCATACTTCCGGAATCATTCCAGAGTTGTTAACTGCATCGAAGATGTTCGCCAGGACCTTGGCCCACCAGTCCGCGTGGTATCTTGTAGCTTCTGCCGGGGTCAGGTCTGGCCCAGGCACTTTCCCTGTTTTGAGGTTGACGATCAAGTCATGGATGTCTTCCAGATCAGTAGGGGGCCAGAGGGGAACCTGATCTTGAAATTCGTCTCTTGTGTTAACGATACAGTCAGTTGTGGCAAAGTAATTTTTTTAATAGGATTCCAAAACCGGGGCGGGAATAATAGTTAAAGGGTATCTTTTAGTTCTTTTATTTACCAGGAGCCAAAATTGTCTGGTGTTCCGTGCTGATGAGGCTTCTATAATTGCCCACCATTGATTCACTTGCCATTCCAGTCTGGCACCCTTTTGAATTTGCTTGTAGGCCGATTTTGCTTGGAAATATTCTTTTGGCAAGACCGTTGCCCCAGAGGCTTTATACTCTTTGTAGATGTTACCAAGAAGTTGTCTAGCCTGTTTACAAGCACTGTTGACCTGTTCCAGCAGGCTCTTTTTATGTTCTGCAATACAATTCCTACAGATAGTTTATAGAAACATGGAATTGTAGAGTTGGAGGGGACCATAAGGGTCATCTAGTCCAATCCTCTGAAATACAAGCATTCCCCCGCCCCTGCCCTCGCCATTGTAGGGCGTAAACCTACGAGTCTGGGATTAAGAGAATCATGCTCTACCAGCTGAGCTAATCCAGACCTGGGTTACTATTTCCATCACCTCTGATCATTGGCCTTGCCAGCTGGGGATATTAGGAATTGGAATCCAACAACATCTGGAGGAAAATAGACATCCCATCCCTGCTCAGCTCCAATGTTCTGCTTACTAAAACGTGATAGCTTTGTTCAGTTGGTATATTCTACTGAAGCAGGCTTTCCCCCTGAAAATCAGTGCATTGTCTCCTCGATTCTTTTGGGGTAGCAGCCATAAATCAGGAAATAGAATTCTTCCTGGCATAACAACAGCACTTGCAAAAATTTAAAAGGAATAGCGCTTTGTGGTCTAGCTTCATAGTTAAAGACAGGGCACCTTAGAATTTCAGATAACCAATTGATTTGATAGGATTATGTTTTCCCTGCTTTGAAGTTTTTCAGTTAAATCCAACCATATAAATTCTACTTGGGAAATTATTATTTTTTATATAAATTAAACCCCAAGCACGTTAATTTTGACTCCTGCAACCAAACCACACAATGTATGCCAATGTTAAAGAAAAGCTGCTTTGCAAGAAATACAATATATCTGTTCAGCTGCATCTCTCCGGCCTTTTAAACTAAGATGGAACACTTACCAGTAGGCCTGTTTTAATTAAGGAACTAATATTATTTTAAAAGGAGCGGAGGAACATCAAGTTCTTCAAGCAAGTCTAGACCAGCAGTACAATATGTTTTGCTAATTAAGCTATTCAGCTTCACATTTAAATGGCTGTCCAAAGGCTCTGCAAATTGATTCATCTTCAGAGACAGCCAAAAAATATTCCAAAACAATTATTTTTCATGTACTACTTCAGCCTCTTCTCCTGCTTTCCACACCATCCAGTGTTTAAAAATATATTGTTATTATTATGATTATTTTGAAGTGAAACAGGTTACTTTTGTTTAGAGGTAATCTAAAACTGTAGCATACTGCTCAATGGTCCCATTTTGGCTGGGGCCGCCATGATTTCCACAAAGGCACCGTGGATTCTGCCTTAATCCCGGGACACCCTGAATTCCTCCAGCTGGCGAATGGGGGCCATGGCTGAGGCATTGAGAAAGAGACATAAGGGCTCCTTCCCAAAGTCTTGTTAGTGCTTTTGGAAGGAGGTGGGTGGGCTCTAGGAGCCTGTCAGAGCCCTCATGCCCCCTCCCACAAGACAGGCAAGCCCCCCTCTTGCTGCTTTCTTCAGGCAAGGGAAAAGGAGCTTGCCCAGCCATTGCCCAGCTCCCATGCCTGAGTAGAACTTGGGATTCAATACTGCTTTTAGACAAAGAAAAAGCTGCTGGGTGTGAAATGACTTGAAGTTACTCATTTCCTTATATGCACATTTTTATTTGCAATTTTATTAAATGTGCACATTTTTGCAATGGATTTTCCATAATATAATGCACTTTTTGAACATTATTTTTGCTAATATTTATTGTCAGCAATCATGCAACAGCATTCTGCAGTACCTGAAGTTTTGGGATCAAACCACAAGGGGGAACCCTGCAAAGAACCCCTTGCAGTAATCTAGTCTTGGCTACCAATGCCTGAACTTGTGTGGTCAAGTTATCTCAGTTCATAATATAAAGTAAAAGAACATAATAAAATAACAAACATACAAAGAAAAATAATAATGTATATTATCACACACACACCTACTTCGGTCCAGGAATGGCCACAGTTGTTATACTACTTTAGCGTTAAGCTCAAAGACTCTCCTAGCCACTTAGGTCACCCAAGCCTCCAGTGGAAAATCTTGATCCAAGAGCACTCCCCAAGCTTCATACATCATTCTTCAGAGGGAGATGAATCTCACCTAGAGCAGGCAATTGGCCATTCTCCCAGACATAAGAGCCACTAACCTACAGAGCTTGTGAACTGCCAAGATTCCAGTTCAGTTCCCTCTACCCTCATCCAGCCCACTGTTTCATACAGGCATCAGTCCACGACCTAAACAGCCTCTCCTGATTCAGATGGAGAAATTGTGTTGGGTGGCATGAGCAAACTGGTGGTCTCTAGCCCCAAAGATCCAAATAACTACTTGGTTCTCTATGTGTTTACAAGAAGCTACTGCAGGTCCAGTTTTCCAAACAGTTTCATTTAGCCTACAAACTCAGCCATGCTTCACTTTTTGCCACTGTTGAAAGACATAATGAGGACCAAAGCATTGCTAGGTTAACACTTTGGCAAACGGCATTCTGAAATGATGTTCAAAATGCATCCCTCTGCCCTTGTCTTGAGGGCCGTCTATTTCATAAGAAGGTCTATGAACAACCATTGGTATTGCACATGCCATGAAACTGAAAATTCAGATTAGAGTGAACACCTTTTTGTTCTTTTTAACACATTAACACTTGCTGCTAAAATAGTGCTAATCCTTCCATTAACTGGGGATCAATGATTCAAGCAGCAAGAGGGCTGCTAATTTGCCACTGTTAGTGATAAAACCACCGTCTGATAGATTAAAATCAAAAGTGTCAATAACAACTATATTTTAGCAGCTGGGGAAATGGCACAAACAAAAGAGTTCAGTAACACACAAACCATGCAAATGTATCTGAAGCAACAGATTGATGATACTTTGAGAAATGTGCACCATTTTACATCTACCTATTTTTTGTAATTATTGTTTTATTATTTCTTATTTAACAAAATTGAACAAGTGAGAGATTTTGCTATGTTTAGAGTCTAAGAACGCTGCAACACATAATGCTAGCATCAGTTAGGGGAACTTCCATGGGGAAGAGGCAAGTCAGGAATAGGTCAGTTTCCAGGGGGACAGAGTCAAATGCAGCAGAGAGCAACTCTGGATAAACAAGGTAAGGCAAAGCAGAGGTCAATGTCAAAAAGGCAAAGAAGCACGATGAGTAGCACCTTGGATAGCACCAAGTGGCAGTGGAGGCTGGTCTATTAGGGTAAATCAGGCAGAGAGCCACAAATCTCAGCCTGCCTTCACCTACCAACATGCCTGCCTTCTTAATTACATCTAGTCCAGGGAGTCCAATCAGCTTCCTCCTCCTCATTCTCTGTATTGCTTTTGTAGGTAGGAAGATGGGACCATAAACCATAACTGATTGGCTCTGCCAGTACCTACTGTAGACCTCCTTGCCTCCACATCATCAGGGATGATGGCCATGGATTTATAGAATATATTGGACTGGGAGGAGAATGTGTCCTCTGAACCAGACTTCAATATCCCTGCCTCTTCAGACGTTCTGGCATCAGAGGAGGTAATACAAGAATGGCCCTTTTCTGAGGTGGCTCCCCACTTATAGAGTGCTGTCCCTAGGGATGCTCACCTGCTCCCTTTGTTACATAACTTTAGGTACCAGGCAAAATAATTCCTTGTCTCCCAGACCTTTGGCTAATTACGTGCCCTGTGGCCTTTCAAACTGTGTGTGGAGGGATTGTTTGTTCCTATGTTAAGCATTTTTTGTGTTTTGTGATCCTCATATGAAGGGTGGTATGGAAATTTAATTAATTACAGTTATAATATTGAACCAAGGACCTTTTGCAGATACTCTACCTTTGAGGTACAGCCCTTCCACAGGACTGTAAGGTAAGATCACTCATCCCTAATGCTATTTCATGACTTTCGACTCCTCAGATTCTCACCACATAACCACCCAGAATTCAGCTGTGCTGGTCTCCTTGGAATGAAGCATTCCTGAAAATTCCTGTTACAGCTCACATCGCAAATGGATTTAGAGACGATTTAACTGACAATGGAACTAAGTAGCTTTCCTAGCAGAGAAGATAAAGTCAGTGTTTTTTAAACTGTGACTACTTGTGTCATATGGAATTCAACCATGAATTGAAAGCAGCATTTTTGATTTGTATTAACAGTAACAAGTGTGGGAGGGGGATGAATGGTTCTCAATTTGCTAAAGGGATCAATGAATGGAATGGTTCTGCAGTTGATAAGATGAACTAAAATAAATTCCTTGGGTTACATCGGCTATCATGCCCAGATGCTCCTGTCAGTCTTCCGTTAGCAGTGACTTTCATATGTACTTATTTTATTTATTACATTTTAGAGACTCTTTCAGCCATACGGACCTGCAAGGTGGTTTACAATGAACACAAATGAAAAGTAATGCATAACTAAGTCCAGTAATTATTGTAAAGAGCTGTGGCAGAATGAACGTTGGGACAGAATCCGGATGGGTGGAAAGGCTGCATGCCACAAGTACTCAGAGAGTGCCCAGCATCTCTTAGATACATGGGAGTTCCTGGACCAGATCCTGGTAGGGAGGAGGACAGAGACAAGGACAGGGGCAATAGAGAAGGAACACAGAATAGGCAAAAGAAGCAAGATGGTTTGGAAGACAAGGTGAGATTTACAAGGGAAGAAAGCAAATGAAGTCAAGCGAAAAGAGATGAACTGCAAAGTGAATTTGTGCTGCCTCCTTGAGGATAACTAAGGAGGGGTAACAGGACGAACAATAGGATGGAAGAGTCTGGGGCATCAACCAAAAAGAAGGAAGTGAAAACACAGGCAGAAGAGGAAACTGTACAGGAAAGTTGAGAGAATAAGATATCTATAAAGGAAGAAAGATATTTAAAACTGAGATAGAGAAAGTGAGGGGAGACAGACAGGAGAGAAAATATTACATGTAAAACAAAACAAACAGAGCAGTGTCCTGGTATGAAAGGGGGCAACCAAACTCCTTGAGGAAGACCATTTGGGCTTCTGAGCACTCCTGGAACCAGAGGCATGGATAGAACTGATAAGACTACCCTTTTGCTCTCAGTTAGTTAACAGACCCCATGAATACCCCCAGCTATTCAGAGCCAATGTGCTAAGTGTGAGAAACATTACTGATTAGGGAGGACAGGGGAAATCCTGTCTTCTTCCTCTCAGGCATCTATAGCATTTTCTCTTGAATAACATGGTAAACCCAAAAAAATGCTTAATGCACAAAGCTATTAGAAGTAATGGACATTTGAGAAGAGGAATCTGTCTAGAATTGTTTTGCCTGATGAAGTGTACAGATTTGTAACAGAGGGAGAATATCATGCCAGAGCAGTTTGAAGAAAATTCCGGAGATTTCAGACTTCAAAGTGTTCCCTCTAATGTGATAAATTTTCAGCTTTTCTTTTATGTCTCTTATGAGGCCAACACCTGCAATTCTGCTGGTAAAAATGAATATGTACTGGGAAAATCATATACCTTACTGAGGGGTGTTTTCTTTCTACTTTTTTAACATTAATCCTAATGCAGCTTGGCAGTTCCTGTCGATGTAGCCATCCCTGTGCAGGGAAACAGTGGTTTAATATTACAGGTGCCTTGATTCACATTTTATTACTGAAAGCCATTCCAAATTTCTTTACGAGAGTTACCTGAAATTACTTGTAGCATGCCAGCTGGTGTGGGAAGCAAGGAAGTAGGTCCCAGACCTTGTAAGAGCATAAGAGTCCAGTTCCAATTCAAGAAAGGTTTTCCTATGTTTTGATGATTTTTCTGTAGTCCATACTATGTCGTAATGATATCTTACATGCAATGTAGGATATTTATCATCCTATACAAGTAGATCATATACAAATTAAGCCATACCAATGTCCCATGATAAGAGTAATTTGCAAGCATCTGAAAATCTTGTCCTCTGTTGATCATGCTGGCAGCAGAAAGTCCAACAACAGGCCACACATGTATGAAAACATGGCTTCTGTGTCGTAATTGTTGCTGTTTTAGTTGTCAGTTTATTGGTTTTTACATGTATCTTTTAACCACACTAGGACGGTTTTACTATACAAGGCAAATGGAAGTGCAACCCATTGATAAAGCCAGTGACTACCAAGCTATTTCCATATTTCGTATCATAACATGCTGAAAAGAAACCATCTGTTGGTCAAACGTTATTCATTGGCAAGAGCTTTAAGATCTTCAAAACAAAGTTTCCATTGGCGAGATGGCTTGGTGATTTAAAATCCCACCAACTGAGTTTCCATCAATGTTAGCTGACTAACTTCTCTCTTATAATTACTTTTGGGTTTGCTAAAAGATTTCTATTTACAGATCTAGACACAATCAGAAGTTTCAAGTATGCTTCTAGGCTGAGTAAATCTTTGTCTAGGCTTTGTGACACCAACAATTAATTACATTAACTAATGGATCCAATTCCATTTCTTTCCTGAATACTAAAAAAGGATTTGTGATATAAATAGACTTTCACTCCCTTTCCCTTCTTTCCTTTTTAAGGTTGACAACATAAACATTATCACAACACAACTACTTTATCAGTGGGGAGAATAATTACCCCAAATCTAATATGTTTTGGTAAGTAATGACTCCCAGCAGGAACAAAAGTGTCAGTTAAAATAAATGTGCATAGAAAGGGTGGGGGGGGACAGAATTTTACAGGAACAACAGGAACAAATTTATTTATTTCATCAAAATTTTATACCACTTGATTGCAAAAAAACAAACTTCAAAGGAAGAAAACAATGCAATTATCAGTAAAAGAGAGAGGGAGAGAACACAGTAAAAAAAGCAAAAACCCCACACAATTTAAAACCTTCAAAAATAATTAAAATCAATTATAAGTCTAAAACACATGTAAATATTCTACCTATCGGGATCGGGTTGACTAAACAAAAATGGTTTCATCAAGTGATGAAAAGAGTACTGTGAAGGGACCTGCCTGTTGTCAATAGGCAAGGAGTTCAAAAGTGTGAGTGCTACCACACATATTTGCACGTAAATGTGAATTCATTCATTTATTTTTTCTAGCCTGCCTTTGAGTGGTCTGATGCCCTGGGGAAGTAGTACAAAGCCAGTGAATTTCAAGCCATGTGACAAAAGACAGGCAGCGCAAAATCAGAAGAGGGAATCACCGTTCAAATGAATGGAAAAAAGAAAATGAATGTATGGGTATGTTTGGGGAGGATCATCAGCATGTATTGGAAAATGACCAGAGAGGCCACCTTGATTGTGTTGAAGCATAATGACAAGCTATTCTCAAGCCTTACAAATGGGGAAAACTGCCTGTGACAAATGAATGGATGATACAACCAGTAATTTCAAGTGGGCCAGCTTAGCACCTCTCTCCCTCTCTCCATGGAGGAAACACAAAATTCATCAGGAGCACCTCCTGTGTGAGCTGAACTGTTCAGTCCCAGCTGGCTGGCCATGCCAATCTCAGTCTCATCGAAGATAACAAACAGCTTCATTCTACCATGTTCCTAGCTGTGGAGGAAGTCGCTTGGGCACCTGGGGTGAGCCGCCCATAGGGACAGGAGCCTCCAGAGTCTGCCTACCTCCTCCCACTCAGCTGCCCTACAGCTGAGGGGGAGGCAGCAGGCGGACCGTTTGGGCAGTGCGGAGCCTGCATGCACCAAATCCACCGTGTCTCTCCCAGGAGCACGTGGCTCGGGCATGCTGCAGGCCCTGCGGTGAGTGCCACCAGGCATTTTGTGACCACCCCTCAGTGGTGACACACAGGGCGGCCCACCCCCACTGCACCCCACCCCCCATTCATCCACTCCTGCATGTTCCTTCAAACATGTTTAATACTGGCCTGCTTAATCCCAGCTATTTGTTGCCTCTATATGCCCAGAATTTAACAGATCAATACCTTGCATTTTGAAAGGAGTCCTGAACGCAACTGCATGTACAAAATGCAAAAACTTCATTAAAAGTAGACACACAGCACCACAAATTAGGTCTAGTTTTTTCCTCCATCTGCCCCTCCCTGCTTCTCCTGTTCCTTCCTACAGGCAGGGCAGGTGATGATAGATGGCACCTAAGGTGGAGGAATGGGCTCTCCAGACTGTCAAGTGATTAAAGAATTGCCCATTGATTAATCCTCTGTCTTTTAAGGGAGTCATTGATTAAATATAAATAAATGAATCAATGAGCAATTCTTCAATGAAGAGATGCATTGATTTAATTTAACAGATATCTGTATCTCCAAACTTCAATACTCAGTGACATGCAAGATGTCAGAATGGATGAATCTGTCAGTTCTGGGTTCTCTGTTTCCCATTTTCCCCATCTTACATTCAGTTCACCCCATCTCTGCATCAGCTCATGATTTTGTTTTGTTTTGTTAACAGGCTACATGGAAATTTATTTCCTCACACATTTTCCCTCAACAGACACATTTTTGCAAGCAATTTTCCCTAACAGAATTTTACTTTTGAATGATATTTTGATTCATTTAGGCATTTTTAAATGGGGGGCTGTATTGCAAAATTCAAAGAAGTAGAGATTTCAAAGGATAACTGTGTTTTGGTCTGCCTGTTGGTTTAAGAATTAGATGAACAAATTACTTCTCTATCCCTTACTGGGGCATAAGCAGGCCTCAGGCATCGCCTTCACCTGGAGCTACTACTTCCTCCTGTTCCTCCCCACGGGGCAGTTGCAGATAAATGACCCTGTGGTGAACGGGGATCGGGGGAAATTCTATTCAGTTGGCTTTTAAATTCACACTATCTGAAACAATATCTGAAGCCACACATAGATGTCCTTCAAAAATCATATTTCTCCACATTTTGCAGGACAGGACTTTAGTCAAGTTATGTGTATACTTGGGGAGGTGTCATTTTTTGTTCACAAAAATGAGTTGTTGGCATTCATCTGTCTTGAGAGACAATGAAGTCTCCAGGGGTGACCTCCAGGGGTGAAGTCAAACGCCTGTTTTTCAGCACTGAAGTGACCTCCCCAAGGTGCAAGCCTGGGCAGTATTTATGGATGTCCTGGGCTGTCCAGATGATAGGACCCCCCCCCCTTTGGCCTTGTTGATGTGGTCCAAAGGAAAGCAGTGCTATATGTTTGGCACCAGCTTGGCTTCAGGAGTTGTCAGGAGGAGACGTACAAGGTGCCATCCAACCATCTTAGGGACTCCACTCCTGATTTGTGTAGGGTTTACTCCTTAGCCTTTTCTTCTAACAAAGGTATCTCACAAGACAAAAAAAATTCCTTCCAGTAGCACCTTAAAGACCAACTAAGTTTGTTCTTGTTATGAGCTTTCGTGTGCATGCACACTTCTTCAGATACACTGAAACAGAAGTTTCCAGACCCTTCTATATAGTGAGAAGGTGGGGAGGGGTATTACTCAGAAGGGTGGTGGGAATGGGTGATTGGCAGATAGCTGTGATGAGCCTGTTGACGACTCTTAACGACTGCAATAGGTCTTACAGGAAAAAGCAAGGGGTGAGAAGGTGAAAAATGGCTTTGTCCCGGAGGCGGCGCAAAACGGCAATGGCGGTCCTCTTTACTTTGTGAAGAGGGGCTCCGCGAAAAAGGGTCGTCCGCTGCGGCAAAGCGGAGACCCACTAAGAAAAACCACAGGCAGAGCGAGCCTGTGGCCGTGGGACTCGGCGGGCGCCAAAAGCCCCCCCAGAAACGAAGAAGGAACCTCGGAAGGGGCTCCGGAACGTGAAAGGGGGAGCGGCGCTGTGAGTTCATCGCTCTTTTCGTGGAAGCAAAGCCGCGCTGCTGCTGCCGATGAGCGCTGACCTTTCTTCTTGAAAACACCGGAATTGGCTGTAACATACCCGTGAGTAAGGGGTACTAAATATTGGACTAAATTTGTGGAATTTGGCTGAAAACGGGAGGTGAGTAACAGGAAGTCCATCTCCCGATCTTGCTAACTAGATCAAAGCAACGGCTTAGAAGTGTGCTGAAGCGTTCAAAAGGGATCGTAAAAGCAGAACAAAGGTGCATTGATAGACTTTGTATTGAAAAGACAAGAGGGAAATCTTAGTAAAACTTGTGGACTCTATTCTTGGAACTTTCTTCCTATTTTTGAGCTATGCGGAGTTAAAAGGGACAACCCAGTTGTCGGACTGGCAGCGCGTAAAAGAGAACTGTCAAACTGCTAATACTGTTGCTGGAGTTTAAACTGTTACATAGACTGAGATACTAACGCTTAAACATTGTTGCTGGGACCCTTCTTGACACCTTGTGGCCCTTTTTCAAGAAATAGAAAGCCTGGGGAACCTTCCTTTTGTGCTCTGGAATTACAAAGACTTAATATGGGGAATATAGGAACTTCAATGGCGGGAAAGAGTTCTCTCCTTCCTTGAAACTTTGAAACACCCCCCCTAGAGGATTGTGGAGATATAGAGGCCTGGGAACTGTATTTTATTGAGACTTTCTGTGATTTAATTGTTTACACTCTGAATTTGTCTTTCTCATGGAATAAAAGACAATTTGACCTTGAACAGAGGCAGGTGTGGAATGAGCGGCTCAGGGAGAACAAGAGCAGCCAAAGCTAAAGAAAAAGAAAAGAAATCGGTGCAACTTGTTCAAACAACCTTAACTCATCAACGTAGATCATCTGTCCCAACTGTGCTGACAGCACAGGAGGTGGAAGTTGAACAGCCTGCTGCAGAAGACATGGCAACTGGAGGATCTGAAACAGTCCTGAAACAAATTTTGGAACAACTGGCAATTTTAAATCAAAAAGTGGACAATCAATCATCAAAAATTGATCAAGCTACATCCTCTATTAGTAAATTATCTGATCAGGTTTCCCAGCATACCCAGGCAATTGAGAAACTGCAAGGAGCTATGGCTGAAAATTATAAACTAGCTGTGGAAGCTAGTCAAAAAGCAGAACAGGCGAACGAAAAGGTTGATGAGATCAAGGGGGAAGTAAGGCCTCTGAAAAGACAGGTAGGGGAACAACAAGCCTACCTGTCATTGGTTGAACTGAAAAGTAAGGAAAATAATCTCAGGTTAAGGGCCATCCCAGAATTGGAGGTAGGAAATCTAGAGGGATTTTTGACACTTTTGTTCTCCAAATTCTGGGGAATTGAGGAAGACAAGGATTTTAAAATTGTGACGGCTTTTAGACTGGGAAGATCGATAAAGAAAGATAAGTCCAGAGACTGTTTGGTTATTCTGAGATCAAGAGAGGAAAGAGACAAGATACTAGGCCTACATTTTAAAAAATCTTTGGAGACAGAAGGTAAAAAGGCTGAAATTTATAGAGATATACCCAAACATCTTTTGGATCTTAGGACCACCTATATAGACCTGACCAAATTGCTGAGACACAACGCAATCCCTTATAGGTGGGAGTTTCCGCAAGGACTATCATTTACTTACAAAGGAAGGAAAGTAAGAATTAAAACACCTGAGGACCAGCAGAAGTTCCTACACGACCATGAGGAGGACCTCCAGAAAGGAGCTGCAGCTTCTTGGCCACCTCCACCACCGGGACCATCACCAAAACCTACACCGTCTGGATCTGGACCAGCACTACCACCTCCGGGATCGGAGGGAAACCTAGACACCCCACTGTAGGACCCACTAATTAAACCAGGATGTCTCTGCAGCTTCTTAGTTGGAATATAAATGGCGGAAATTCTCCGGAAAAAAGAAGAAAAGTATTTCATATTTTGAAAAAAGAACAATTGGACATTATTTGCTTGCAAGAAACTCATGTGACAAGGCTCCACAGAAAAGTGCTAATTAACAAAAGATTAGGCCAAGAATTTATTTCTTCGGATAAAGTCAAGAAAAGGGGAGTGGTGATATATGCAAAGGAGAGCCTGTCACCGAAATTTTTATTTAAAGATGAACATGGCAGAATTTTGGCGATTGAAATCCAGACACAAGGAGAAAAAATTTTGATATTAGGAATATATGCTCCAAATGAAGGAAAATCGGAATTCTTCAGGAAGCTGCACGAGATTATGCTGGACTATTTAGACTATAATAACATCATTATGTTGGGCGATATGAATGGGGTTGTGTCTGTAAATATGGATAAGTCGCAAAGTGCTAACATAACGAAAGATGGCAGACTACCTAAAACTTTTTTTGAAATGACTGACAATATGGACTTAATTGACATATGGAGGGTTAAGAACCCCCTAGGAAAAGAAGGAACTTTCTTTTCTGAAGCTCATCTGACATGGACACGAATCGACCAAATGTGGGTAACTAGAGGACTGGCACCCAAGACTAGAAAGGTGGAAATCTGCCCAAAAACCTGCTCCGACCATAATGCCCTGAAAGTGGAACTGAGACTAAACACAACCGGATCCTTTAGATGGAAAATGAATGACACCTTACTAAGGGACAAGAAGATTGTTAAGAAGGCCCAAAAAACTTTAAAGGACTATTTTGAGATAAACTTAAATACCACTGTGGAAAAAAGAACAATCTGGGACGCAAGTAAAGCAGTTATGAGAGGGTTTCTAATACAACAAAACACGATTAAGAAAAAGTTCTGGAATGAAAAGAAGGAGAAGATATTGGAAAAAATAAGAGATGGAGAGAAAAAATTAAGATCTAGGCCCAAGTCGAAGGAAGTGCTGAGAGAAGTGAAATTTTTCCAAGCACAATATTTGAAATTGATAAATCAAGAGGTGGAATGGAAAATTAAACAAATGAAACAAAGATTTTTTGAATCAGCAAACAAGTGTGGGAAACTGCTAGCATGGCAGTTGAAAAAGAGACAAAAACTTAATACAGTTACAAATCTAGAGATTGAAGGGAGAATGGTTCAGAAACCCGAGGAAATTAGAAAGTGCTTCCAGAGATATTTCAAAGAACTTTATTTACAAGGGCCGCAGAAAGATTCGGAGGTGGATCAATTCCTCAAAACTAATGGATTACAAAAAATACCTCAGGAAATGAGAACAACCCTGAATAGTAATATCACACAGCAAGAAATTGAAAGTGCCATTCAGAACCTTCAATTAGGCAAATCTCCAGGCCCCGATGGACTTACCTCCAAATATTATAAGGTTTTGAAAGACTATTTGATACAACCTCTGTTGGAGGTCTGCAACCAGATTATGGAGGGGAGGAAGGCACCGGAAACGTGGAAAGAAGCTTTCATCACATTGATACCTAAACTAGAAACTGAAAAGACCCAGCTTAAGAACTACCGCCCCATCTCACTCCTAAATGTGGATTATAAAATTTTTGCGGACATTTTGGCAAGTAGGTTTAAAAAAGTACTTAATGAAGTGATACATAAGGACCAGGCCGGCTTTCTCCCCGGTAGGCATTTGTTTGACAACACAAGAAACATTATTGACATTTTGGAACTTCTACAAACAAATCTTAACACTAGAGCGGTTTTCATCTTTATTGATGCGGAGAAAGCCTTTGACAATATCTCTTGGATGTTTATGAAGAAAAATTTGGAAGGGATGGGAGTGGGGCGGGGGTTTGAAAATGGAATAGAAGCAATATATTCAGAACAAAAAGCTAAATTGATAGTAAACAATGTGGTGACAGAGGAGTTTAAAATTGAAAAAGGGACACGGCAGGGGTGCCCCCTATCCCCCCTACTGTTTATTTCAGTTCTGGAGGTGCTATTGAACATGATTAGAAAGGACCGGTCGGTACAAGGAATTGAGGTCGGAGTGAAACAATATAAATTGAAAGCATTTGCAGATGACTTGGTATTAACATTACAGGAGCCAGTCTCTAGTACTAAAAGAGTGTTAGAATTAATTTCTGACTTTGGTCGGGTGGCGGGATTTAAGCTGAACAAGCAAAAAACTAAGGTTCTAGCAAAAAATTTGACAACTACAGAAACAGATGAGTTCCTGAAAGAAACAGAACTAAATGTGGTTTAAAAAGTAAAATACCTGGGGTGTATCTGACCTCCAAAAATTTGAATTTGTTTAAAGATAATTATGAGAAATGTTGGTCAGAAATCAAAAGAGATTTGGAAACATGGTCAAGATTGAAACTTTCCTTGTTGGGCCGAATAGCAGCTATAAAGATGAATGTATTGCCGAAAATGTTATTTTTGTTTCAGGCCCTACAGATCGTGGACAAGGTGGAATGTTTTGGAAAGTGGCAGAAGGATATTTCCAAGTTTGTTTGGCAGGGCAAAAAGCCCCGAATAAAGTTTAAAATATTAACTGATGCGAAAGAAAGAGGGGGATTTGCCCTGCCAGACTTGAGGTTATATTATGAATCTGCAGCCTTCTGCTGGTTGAAAGATTGGATCTTATTGGAGAACACTGATGTCCTAGATCTGGAAGGGTTTGACAATGCTTTTGGGTGGCATGCATATTTGTGGTATGACAAGGTTAAAGTGCACAAATTGTTTAAAAACCACATTGTCAGAAGAACAATTTTGATGGTCTGGACAAAATATAAAGATTTATTGGAGAGTAAGACTCCGAGGTGGCTCTCACCGGTGAAGGCCAAGGCACGTAAGAGACTTAACATGGAGGCCTACTGGCCTAAATATTGGGAAATAATTGAAAAAATTGGAGACAATTGGAGGTTGCAGAGCTTGGAAAAACTAAAAAACAAGGTGCGAGATTGGTTGCACTATGCACAAATTCAGGAGGCTTTTAAAGTGGACAAGAAGGTTGGATTCCAGGTGGAAAAATCGAAACTAGAGACAGAACTGTTAGAGCCAAAAAATAAACTACTTTCGAGAATGTATAACTTGCTGCTTAAATGGAATACTCAGGATGAGACAGTCAAATCCGCCATGATAAAATGGGCGCAGGATTTGGGGCATAACATTATGTTTGAAGACTGGGAAAGGTTATGGAACACCGGAATGAAATTTACGGCATGTAGTGCCTTGAAGGAAAACATTATGAAAATGGTATACCGGTGGTACATGACCCCAGTCAAGCTTGCTAAGATATATCACCTGTCTGACAATAAATGTTGGAAATGTAAAGAGGCGGAAGGGACATTCTTTCACCTCTGGTGGACTTGCCCGAAAGTGAAGGCCTTTTGGGAGATGATTCATAATGAACTAAAAAAGGTACTTAGATTTACCTTACCTAAGAAACCGGAGGCCTTTCTTCTGGGCATGGTGGACCAGAGAGTGTTTAAGAAAGATAGAACTTTTTTTATGTATGCCACTACAGCAGCGAGGATCCTGATTGCAAAGCATTGGAAGACACAAGATCTACCCACGCTGGAGGAATGGCACACGCAGTTGATGGACTACATGGAACTGGCCGAAATGACTGGCAGAATCCGAGACTTGGGAGAAGAAACAATTGAGGAGGACTGGAAAAAATTTAAGGACTATTTGAAAAAACATTATAAGCTGTACGAATGTTAAAAAATGCACCCTCTAGGAAACTCTAGCTTCAGCAATTGTAAATTAATGAAATGGAAATTAAGGTACAAGAAGTCAGAGGTAGAATAATGAAATAACTTTATTGTGTTTAAACGAAAATGTGTAAGATTTGGGTTATAACATCTTTGAAATTAGGTAACATGATAAAATGAAGGATACAATAAGTATTGAAACAAGTTAACAAATTGCTGATGTTCTGTATCACAGAGAATGCAGGGTTTGGAGGATGCGGGGAAGTCCACTAGACTTGCTGGAAAAAAAGAACATGGAAATTTGTAACTTTTTTATTTTATTTCTTATATCTGTCTTCTATTCTTTTTTTCTGTATTTCATAAACTTAATAAAAATATTATAAAAAAAAAGAAAAATGGCTTTGTCATGTATAATGAGATAAGAATCCAATGTCTTTGTTCAGACCAGGTCTCTCCATGGTTTTAAGTTTGGTGATAAGTTGCAATTCAGCAGCTTCTCTTTCCAGTCTATTTCTGAATCATCACAGCTATCTGCCAATCACCCATTCCCACCACCCTTCTGAGTAATACCCCTCCCCATCTTCTCACTATATAGAAGGGTCTGGAAACTTCTGTTTCAGTGTATCTGAAGAAGAGTGCATGCACACGAAAGCTCATACCAAGAACTAACTTAGTTGGTCTTTAAGGTGCTACTGGAAGGAATTTTGTTTTGTTTTGACTATGGCAGCCCAACACGGCTACCTATCTGTAACTGTATCTCACAAGAGTTTTCCTTCTCCTGGAGGGGCTACCTTCCCAGGTGGATGAACCCCATCTTCCCCTTGCATCCCTCTACAGCACGTGCAGTAAGCGCCTTATTGACCCTTGGACCCATGATCAGTCTTGTCTGTTCAATCCACCAGAGCCTGCATTTGCATGCAGGGTAAGTCCCAAACTCACCAAGGGTTTGAAACCCCTTGACTACCCTCACCTTGTTAAACCAGCCAGTTGAAGCCTTTCCCTGAGTGTGGCAGCTGTCACATACTGGCACGTTCTAGGAGTCACAGGTGAGAGCTGAGTGCAGGATGGGGACCAAAGGAAGACAAACTACTCCAGAAGTAGCAAGCTGTGTCCTCAAAAGTAATGTGCAAACATGTTAGGATATATTAATTTGAGGGAAAGTACATATTAAGCAAAATTGCAGATAAAAAGTGTATGTGGAAAAATTTGTACTATGTTGTTGTTTAGTCGTTTAGTCGTGTCCAACTCTTCGTGACCCCATGGACCAGAGCATGCCAGGCACCCCTGTCTTCCACTGCCTCCCGCAGTTTGGTCAGACTCATGTTTGAAGCTTCAAGAACACTGTCCAACCATCTCGTCCTCTGTCATCCCCTTCTCCTTGTGCCCTCCATCTTTCCCAACATCAGGGTCTTTTCCAGGGAGTCTTCTCTTCTCATGAGGTAGCCAAAGTATTGGAGCCTCAGCTTCATGATCTGTCCTTCCAGTGAGCACCCAGGGCTAATTTCCTTAAGAATGGATGCGTTCGATCTTCTTGCAGTCCATGGGACTCTCAAGAGTCTCCTCCAGCACCATAATTCAAAAGCATCAATTCTTTGGCGATCAGCCTTCTTTATGGTCCAGCTCTCACTTCCATACATTACTACTGGGAAAACCATGGCTTTAACTATACGGACCTTTGTTGGCAAGGCAATTTGCACTATAATGCTGATTAATTTTTATGAGAGCCAGTGTGGTGTTGGGGCTATTCCACTGGACTAGGACCTGGGAAACTAGGTTTCAAATCTCCACTCATCCATAAGCCCACCTGGGCTAATCACTGCCTCTCAGTCTATCCTACCCCACAAGGTTGTCATGAGGGAGAGAAGTCTGTATGCCACCTCAAGATCCTTTGAGAAAATAATAAATAATTATTGTTATTTAATTAAGAATTGTGAATTGCTGCAGAAATGAGGAGAACTGAATTAAAGATTGGAAAAATGAGAAACTGAGATAACTGAAACTAGCAGGTCCATCCATTCCTAATGGTGCATGAGAGTCCTGTCCACCTGGGGCATTCACCTATTGTGGGCTGCTCCTGCCTTCCATTCTCTATCTTCATTCCATACCCCATCTTTTGCATGTACTCATCATAATGAGGCCCATTTTGCTTCTGATGTATAACAAAGGAGATCAAAACCAAGTGTGCCCCTTCACAGGTGATGTCTCCCCATGGCCACTGGCCTACCTTGCTTCTTCCCGCTGTGTCTCTTTTCAGTCTAGTGATCTGTTGGGCAAGAAAAGCACAGGGCATGCATAGCTGATGAAATCATTCATTCTCTCTCTCTCTCTCTCTCTCTCTCTCTCTCTCTCCAGGTAATATATTGTGTGTCGGCTCCCTAAGCTTGTTCTGAGTTCCAGCTGTGCCTATTTGTATGGAAAGATCACCGTATTCTGAGCTCAATACGAGGATTTTGGTTCTGACCTTCTGAATAACGTACTCTGGCTTCACAGGTGGGACAACATGATTGTGAGGGATTGTGAGCTTGAGTTTAACAGAGTCCCTGCTGTCTTAAGCTAATGAGATTGCTCCTTTTATCTCCATGGGAGGGTCAGTCACCTGAGAGCAGGGACAGGCATCTCCAGCATAGAGGTTCTTCCTACAAATAATTAATCACTCTTCAATTACTTGGCAGGGTGCAGTTGCTCCTAGCTGAATTCCTGCTTGCTGTTTTCTTCTCCGCTAGGATGGAAGATGCACGCATTTGCATAAATATATACAAACAGCAAAAAAATACTTGCAAACAGGTGAACCATGTTTACAACATTGCAGATACTGTTCAGCCTTGTTTCCTCTGCCGCTCTGTACCTAGGAGATGTGCAGCCTAACCAGCATATCTTTCTTCTAGTCCAAGGGCCACATTCCTTCATGAAAAACTTGCTGGGGACCACATTCCAGTGGTGGCTGGGGCCAGAGACAGAAAGTGGGAGAAGGACCAGATTTGGCTCTTGCTTGGCACAGTAATCTGGATTCCAGCCATAAAAAAGGGAGTTTTCAAAACACACCTCGCACACATGTCTTCATCCTGCCAAGCAAGAGGAATTATCTCAGTAAAAAGAAACATTCTGGCCAGCAAAAAGCACCTGACGAAGCTGGCAAGGAGTGTGGCATGAGGAGAGTCCTGACAGCCAGAAAGAGATTCCTGGAGGGCCATATTCAGTCCTCCCTGCCTTACAATCTGACGCCCCATCTGCAGTATACACTTAAAGCAGCATCACACTACTTCAAACTTCCATGGCTTCTCAAAAACAAACAAACAAACAAAAAACACCTGGGAACCATGGTTTGTTCAACAGTCAATCCTTCTTCCAAAAAAAAAAAAAAAAAAACACCTCTCGAAACTGTAGCTCTGTGAAGGGAATAGGGGCCTCCTAACACCACCCAGCAACTTTAGCAAACTATAGTTTCCAGGGTTTTGTGGGAGAAAGACGCCACTGCTTAAAGTGGTACAATACTGCTTTAAATGTATAGTGCAGCTGGGGTGTAGGTACAGTATCAAGGCTGGAAGAACTAAAAATGGCACCTCTGCAGCTGCCTTCTCATAAATCAGACTACTGATCCATATTTTCCAGCACTGCCAACTCTGATGGGCACCAACACTCCACCATCTCAGGCAGAGGGATCTTCTCCATCACCAGCTGCCTACAGTTCTTTAGGTGTAAATGGTAATGATTGTTTATGGTACAGCAAATCATGCACTGTAATACTATTAATAATATGAGAAGATGGTTGTTGGATCAGGCTGAAGCTCCATCTCATCCTAATCCAGGTGAGCTCAGTGGCGGAGGAAGGGGGGTGGCACGCCCCGGGTGCCATCTCTGTAGGGGGTTTCAAGGCACCCTGCAGGGGGCTCACCCCACCGCCATCCTTACGGCACTCGAGCGGTGCCATTTGCAAGCCACTGTTTGCCCTGTCCCTGACACCCCACATCAGGTGTTGGTTCTCCTTCCTTCGCCCCTGGGTGAGCTGTACTTATTTTCTGGTGAACTTTTAGTTGCAGAATTTATACCAAGGGTGCATTCTGACATTGGGGACTGCTGTGTTAGTTTTCCTGGCTATAATGCTAGTGAAAGTGAACATCGTCAAGCATGTCCCCACACCACCATCACCCACTACATGCTCATGTTTGCTTCTGTTCTCCCATTATTCTCCCAGGAAAACAGCATGGAGGGCTCCACATTTCTAGGCACATGTCTGTGATAACTTGCTTTCCAAGTGCTTTCTGTGTGTTTGTTTTGCCCCAGTGCTTTCCCCATGACAACCTGCTCTTTACCTCTTTATCAGAGCAAATGGCAATCCACAGAAAACCGGAATTGTCATTTGTTCTGATTCAGCATAAAAGAGTGCTTTTTCTTGGGTAAAGCAGGCGGGTGTAGGTGGGAGCTCTCCAACACAGACCTGTACCTAAAAATCATGAGGCAAAAGCTAAATATGGATGAGCCCAGAGTCTTTCCTAGCCCTATCTAGAGATGCCAGGAATTGAACTTGGGACCTTCTGCATGCAAAACAGATCCTTTGCCACTAGGCTGGCTCACTTTAACATGCAGAGTGAACAGTTACTCCTTCATCTTTGGTCTTCTCACAAGATCTGGAAGCAGAGAGAGCAGAACTGTGACTCACACTTCCTTTCTTGCCAATGCTATGAGACATACAAAGCTTCCACCCTTTTACTTTTTTTACAGTTTGCAAAAGCTTCCACACACACACACACACACACACACACACACACACAAAGATCCCAGGCATCCCTTGAGAAGCAGTTATTTCATTTTATTTCATCACTCTCGAAGCACATATGCAGGGGCATTCAGTCTCTCCAGTGAGTTTCTTTTAGAGTTTCAGAATATGCTCCTTGCTGAGATTTGAACCTTAAATGCTTTGCTTGGGAAAGGAAAGAGTTCAAGCTGAAGGGAAAAATCCCTTCTGAAGTGCTACAACAGCCCCTAGGGAGGCTACCTTAGTTTGTCCTCATTTGTTGTTTTTGAAGAAGTGTGGGCACCTTAGTACTGTCAGCATAATGTAGGAGAGATTCAAGTGCAAACCTGGAAATTCAGGTTTGCACAAAAGAAGCAGATTAAAGTGCTCTGTTGCCCTAGCACTACATATCCACTTTTTAAAGGAAATTGACTTTTTTGTGGTTAGGGGAAATGATAAGGAAATGGGTTCAAATTTCTGGAATGGATGTGATTAACAAGAAGACTTCTAAACACACCACAACCAAATCAGGATAAATGCTTGATAAAGGCCAGGTATAATCTAACCTCTGCATAAATGTTGTGCAATCAAGATAAATGCTCAACAAATAGGTCATCTAGAGAAGTGCCCTAGCACACCCATTTCACATCTTTATGTGCTTCAAGGTGTCCACTGCCAGGCCTAGAAGATACTGCTGGCAAACTAAAGCTGCTTCTTGGGGCTAAGAGCAAATTACCTTTTCAGAAATATCACATGATTCAGTAAGGTAGTACAGTCTGGCTAGCAAGGCCACACTTCCTAATAATGGTACCCCATGCAGCAGTATTGAGACCAATGGTCAGGGATGATGGGAGTTGGAGTCTGGCAACATCTGGAGGGCTACAGGTTCCCTGCCAAACAAGGAAATCAAGGGGGACTGTGTGGGAGGAGAAGAGATTTCCTTCTCCCAGGTGATGCCCAAATAGCTTCATCTTTGAGGCAGACCTACCCAGAAGACTTGGTGGTATGCTAGATTGAAAGAGCTGCTGCTCACTTTGCATGCAGATGAAAGCAATGACTCCTACAGAAGATGTGAGGCTTCAGCAAGTGGGATCAGCCAGTCTTTTTGACCCAATAAACCTGTTAAACGGGGGGAGGCGTACGCAGTGCTGTTGGTTGACAGTAAATGCCTCACACTGGAAACAGAATAACCCTAAAACACCATCACACAGTGACAGTAGAACAGCCTTTTTCAGATAGTGTGGTGTTGTGGTCAGAGTGTCAGACTAGAACCTGTGAGACCAGGGTTCAAATCCCCACTCAGCCATGAAGCTGTGGCCTTGGGCCAGTCACTGCCTCTCAGCCTAATTTACCTCACAGGATTATTGTGGGGATTAAATGAAGAGAGGGAGAGCCACGTGTGCCACCTTGAGCTCTTTGGAGGAAAAGGTGGGATATGAATGTAGTAAAGTAATAAAAAGAATCTTTCTTCAGCTCAAGGGCCATGTCCCAGTGTAGGGATTGGGCACAGCAAAGATTTTGCCTCCTTGCAGTAGGATTATTTCTATAGATGCTCATGTCTTTCTCTGTCCTCCATCCAAGTAGGTAAGGTGTATCATCAGAGTTCAAGGACACATTCCAGCCTGGCAGAAACACACAAGGAGGGAGGAAAGCAAGGCTGGGAAGAGGTGTGACTCAGACAGATGTGTGAACTGGGTCAAACAGAGACACCTGGATGGACCTGAGGTTTATTATACCTAATTTAGTGTCACTTGTTTGGGGATAGTAGCCACTAGCTTGCAGCCTGTAGGACAAGACTTCTGCCAGCTACCCGCAAATTGTGCACCCACCTCTGAAATCCAGCAAGATGTCGTTCTGTCATCTAGGAATGGTGCAGCGAATGGGAAGCATTTTAGCTCAGTCCTACCCTTTTGCAAAATCATCAGGTGCAAGTCACCATAAAGAAGAAAATCCATTCAACATCTATACATCACACTGCTGCCAGCAGAGAATGAAAGACTGAAACTACATTCTATGGAAAAGCAAGTGTTTTTCTATTTTATTTTTTTGCAAAGGCACAGTATTATTGGCATTTTGCTACCTCTTACATCTTTGGTTCAGTTAACGATTCCCAAGCTAACAGGGATTTTCTAAATGCTCCAATAATTTTTAGCTGGCTTTCCTCATTACCTCTGCTTCAAAGAACATTGGGGGGGGGGGAGAGAACCCTTGTATTTAATTCTGAGAAGATGAATGATAAAGAATGACTTTCCTCCAGAAGTGCGTATATATTTTATGAAGGGGGGAGGGAATCCTTATTGAACTTGTGGCCATGTCCATGGACTTCAGAGATCCTCAACCCATTGCCACACAAATAATTCATGGGTTTTCCCTTCAATCAGGAACACCAGCAACAAGTTCATAGCCATAGACATGCACATCTCAACTATCACTATGCCTTGACACCTGGCAAATTGTAGTCCCTGCTGGATTGCCTGTTAGACAAGTTTTGTTAAAACATCGTTCCTGTGAGTTACTAGGTTTATCATCCATCAAGGTTTGACTCTCTCTCCTGGGTCTGTAGAAGTTTAATTTCTAAGTGGGACATGCATGCAACTTTTCTCTAGCAGAAGGTCAGATAATCTTGTTCATATCAAGGGCTACATTTCTCATAGGCAACCTTCCTGAGGCCAGAGGCAAAGTGGGTGGGCCTAGAGGTAATTGTGGGTGGGGCTAGGTCTGTGCCTCTTTCTTTTGTGGAATGTCAGGGCTTTTAACATCCTTTCCAGATACATATCCACACCTGTACATCCTCCATTCAAGCAAACAAGAGGCATTACTACAGTTCAGTTATTCACCCAAGCCAGACAAAAGTGTGCAAAGTGTGGGGTGTGAACTGATGACATGGAGAGAGTTCTGAGGGCCAGATAGAGAGGCTTGGAGCTGTATTTGGCCCCTGGACCTTAAATTTCTAGGTAAGGTAAAGGACCCCTGGGCGGTTAAGTTCAGTCATAGGTGACTATGGGGTGCGGTGCTCATCTCACTTTCAGGCCAAGGGAGCTGGCATTTGTCCACAGCTTTCCCAGACCCTCCAAGTGTCCCTATTTTCCAGGGGAGTCCCTGATTTAGAGAAGCTGTCCCAGTTTCTGATTTGATCCCACAGTGTCCCTCCTCTCCTTAAAAAGGTAAAGGTAAAAGGACCCCCTGACAGTTAAGTCCAGTTGCGAACGACTCTGGAGTTGAGATGCTCATCTCACTTTACAGGCCAAAGGAGCCGGCATTTGTCCGCTCCGCAGACAGTTTTTCTGGGTGATGTGGCCAGCATGACTAAGCTGCTTCTGGTGCAATGGAATACTGACACCAGAGCAGTGCAAGGAAACACCATTTACCTTCCCGCTGGAGCAGTACCTATTAATCTACTTGCACTTTGGGGCGTGCTTTCAAACTGCTAGGTTGGCAGGAGCTGGGACTGAGCAACGGGAGCTCACCCCGTTGCAGGGATTCCAGCCACCAACCTTTTTTGATCGGCAAGCCCAAGGCTCAGTGGTTTAAACCACAGCGCCACCTGCATCCCTCCTCTTTTCCTTAAAAAAGGTAAAGGGACCCGTGACCATTAGGTCCAGTCATGGCTGACTCTGGGGTTGCAGCACTCATCTCACTTTATTGGCCATGGGAGCTTGCGTACAGCTTCCAGGTCGTGTGGCCAGCATGACTAAGCCACTTCTGGCGAACCAGAGCAGCACACAGAAATGCCGTTTACCTTCCTGCTGCAGCGGTACCTATTTATCTACTTGCACTTTGACGTGCTTTCGAACTGCTAGGTTGGCAGGTGCAGGGACCGAGTAACAGGAACTCACCCCGTCACGGGGATTCGAACTGCCGACCTTCTAATCAGCAAGTCCTAGGCTCTGTGGTTTAACCCACAGTGCCACCCGTGTCCCTTTTCCTCTTTTCCTTAGGACATCCCTATTTTCATCGGAGTAATGTTGGAGGGCATGGAGTTATCTAACCCCCAAGGCAATCCTGTATATAGAAGTTTTTTAATGCTTTATTATGTTTCTATATGTGTGTGTTGGAAGCCACCCAGAGTGTGGCAGCTCAGAGGTGTAAATAGTACAATTATCATTATGGAACGGGACATCCCTATTTTCATTGGAGAAATGTTGGAGGATATGCTTTCTGGGTCATGTGGCCAGCATGACTAAACTACTTATGGCTAAGCATAGGCCATGACAGAAGCCAGAGTGCACAGAAACGCCATTTACCTTCCCACCACAGCGGTACCTATCGACCTGCTTTCGAACTGCTAGGTTGGCAGGAGCTGGGACAGAGCAACGGGAGCTCATCCCGTCATGGGGATTCAAACCACCAACCTTCTGATTGGCAAGCCCAAGAGGCTCAGTGTCCACAGTGCCACCCACTTCCCTTTAATTTCTAACCCATGCTCTAGTGTGCATAGAAACTTTAATGAGAAGAGCAATCAATTGTTAAACCACTATAAGAATTGTACTGCTGTGAGAGGAATAGTGGCCTCCCAACAACTCACAGCACCCTTAATAAATTAGAGGTGCCAGGAATCTTTGTGGCTGTTTTAATGTTTCAATACTACTTTAAATGTATAGTGCAGATGTGGTCATAGCTACAACCAAGAATTTCACATATACAGCCACTACCCATTCTCTCTTACACAAGATGAGCAAGAGCCAATAAGAGCAGAGACTCTCAAAGTGTGCTCTCAAAGTTCTGCTTGAATTTCAAGTTGGAGAGAATGATTCCTGGTAGCTGTTTGCAAAAGAATTACTGTCTCCTGCACTACTGAAATGATATGGAAATGAAAGGCAATGCAAAGAACCGAGAAGCCAGAAAATAAGATTAGTATTTTGTACCAAGGGCTTTTATTATTGTTATTCTAGCCATGCTGAGCATTATTGCTGTTATAAAGCAAGTGATTTTATAGGGAAAATTCTTTATTTTGCAGTTAAGTTTGAGTGTTACCTCATATGCTATTCATCGTTATGGCTGATGAACATGCACAATGATGATGCAATGAATTCAGCAAATATCAGGGGACCCTACAAAGGCTATGAGAATATTCTTTGTTGGAAACGGACTTACTTTTCTTATACAGTGAACGTTCCCATTTTTATCATAGACTGGCTCTCTTATATGTTGCTTTCCACTTCCTTTGTAACATACTGTATATTACGAAATGCACATTATTTGAGCACATTTGAAGACATTAGGCATTATGCAGAGCTTCTGCTAAGTAAGTGAAAGAGATCATCTTGGTGCATTGTGTCTCATTACTTCTCATACTCGCTATGTCAGACTGTTTCTAGTACTAGAAGTAGTCCAATGCTGAACATTTCTCTTGAGGTGCCCCTCCCCCCAGTCACTTATTCTTCATGGGGGGGAATCATTCCAATGAATGTGATCAGTATTTGCTGCTGCTGCTTTTGTCTTCACTTCATAAACTCTAGATAACTGATGATTTTTCAGTCCACATTTGCATTGTGTTTTCTTTGCACTGAAATGAATGGTGTAGAATAACATACAGTGGTACCTCGGGTTAAGAACTTAATTCGTTCTGGAGGTCTGTTCTTAACCTGAAACTGTTCTTAACCTGAAGCACCACTTTAGCTAATGGGGCCTCCTGCTGCCGCCACGCCGCCTGAGCACAATTTCTGTTCTCATCCTGAAGCAAAGTTCTTAACCCGAGGTAATATTTCTGGGTTAGTGGAGTCTGTAACCTGAAGCGTATGTAACCTGAAGCGTATGTAACCCGAGGTACCACTGTAATGATAATGTAATTGATTATGTAAATTTCAGCCATGGTGGATAGCAAGAGAAAGAGCATAGTGTTTTTTTTTATATTGGAGGCTGAGCTGCGGAGGACTGGAAACAGCACTGCATGTGACAAATATGGATCAGAATGAAAAATGATGTCTTGTTACATTCCTAGTCTTCATCCCTCCAGCACGCAAGTTGCTCCCATTCTGTCGCCCCAGCTCTCACAACCACTTGTAGCTTGCTGGTTTCCAACCTACTTAGATGGAGGGGAAAGCATTGGGTCAAATGAAACACTTTATTTTAGCCCAACTGATGCAACAGAGGAGGAGGGGGGTATTTTCCTGCAGCAAAGGGGAATCAAAACATCATAGTTGAGTCCACAGGCAACTAGGCAACCATGCACTGCTGGAACTGGGTGTTGGAAACATCACCTGTGTGAACCTGTGATCAGCCTCCTTCTCAAGCTTCTCCTTCTCAAATAGCTTGGGGTTAGTTTACCTGAAGGATCAACTTCTCCCATAGCAACCTGTCCTGGACTTTATATCTTAACCAGAGGCCTTTCTCTCCAGGTTCCTCCACCTAATGAAGTGAGGCATGTAATTGCTCAGGAAAGTGCCTTCTCCTGAAAAGTGACTTGCTTACTGGATGTCACCCCCAGGAAGTTTTAGGTGCACTATCTGGTGCATTAGATCTTTGCACTAAGTTTCCCCCTTGATACTTGTGGGTGCTCAGTGGTAGAGCACCTGCTTTACATACAGACGTCACAGGTTCAGCCCCTGTCATCTCTAGTTAGGGCTCAGAGATACCCCCATATAAACTTTAGGAGAGCCACTGCCAGCCAGTTTGTCAATGATACTAAGCCTGATTGTCGAAGGGTCAGCCTCAGTAGAATGAGGTTTCTCATGCTCCTATGTTCCATTGCATCCCTCCTCCCACCTTCTTGTTCATCAAAAGTCAACGTTCCATGCTCACCAAACATGCCCGGTCTTCATGGGGTTGCCTTGAGATTTTCATCTTGTGTTTATGCTGCTTTTCGATTTCCATACACACTCTTGTGGTTTTAAATTTTGGTTTTAGTGTTTTTATTCTGTATTGATCGGATTTGTCTATTTTACTATTTTTTGTAAGCTGCCCAGAGAACCTGGTTGTGTGTGGTATGTAAATCTAATAAAGAAATTATGGGTAGAAGCTAAATGCCCCTCCCTGCAAGAGGAGGGCTTGTGGGGGGGGGTCCAATTTTAATTAATATGTATGTTATCAATCAGCAGGTACCTTGTTCCCAAGACCTAGAAGCTACAAGTAACAACACTTAAAAAGCAAAGAGTAAGTAAAAAATAAAGAACTGAAGGCTTTTGATTAATCAGTGCAATTAACAGATTAGTCCATTAATTGCAGATTAAAACGGATGGCATAAACAAGTTCTTGACTCAGTGTTTTCAACAAGATTTTCCAAGGAAACAATTTGCTCTCGGCGTAACTTAGTCAAAAGAAACTTATCTTTATTAAATAAACTTCAAAACAACCCACTGCGTGGTGATACTGCATTGTACAACAGCAGCCCCTCCAGGCAGGAAGGGAGTCTATGGGTCTGGCATAAATGCTAGGAGCTAGTGATGTGTCTCCTTCCCATGTGGATGGGGCTTTTGCCCTCACAGCCAGACAATGCAAATGTGAGACAAAGCCCCAGCACTGGCCTCCTGTGTTTGATAACCATTCCTGGAACCATGCAGAAATCCAGCAGTTCCCAGGTCACTGCAGGTATGTGTGAGTCACTCTTTAAAACCTCCATCTGCCCTGTGGGCATTAGGCACAGTGACACAATGCTCCTGTCACTTGCAGAAACATTACAATTGGTCAAGGAAGCAGTCAACTGAAAACTATCACCCCACTCCCCACAGTCAGTTGAAATAGGAATTGTGTCTTTCTCCACTTTGCTATTGTTTCCCAAACTCTTAATACTTGGACCACTATCCTTTGTTGTGGTGAGTGGGATGCAGTTCCCATCCTCCCCACCCCAAAATATAATTGGGAGATCTAAGTCACCCAGCACTCAAAAATATATTCCTCATCAGTTCCAAGAATACTTACAGCTGTAATACTCATGCAGTATTGCCACATCATTAGTTCTGGCCTGAAACCTGCCACCTCCATCCACCTTTCATGGCTCCATTAAGACCAGCATCCCGTTCTCACTGTGAACAACTAGATGCCTGTGGGAGGCAAGAAAGTAGGACTCAAGTACTAGTATTTAGAGGCATACTGCCTCAAACAGTGGGTATAGAACAATCACGAGTTGTAAATGTCAGGGTTGGGGCAAAACTCATAGTTGCCCCTCCTGAATCCATTTGGCCAGCAGCCACCATCCGTCCTCCAGAATGCCCCTTGAAATGATGCTTTGATCATGGTGTAGTGTTTCCTAGGTCTATCATGTGGTCTTCCAGATCTTCTCCGATCTTCTCAAACTCCAATCTTCTCAAACCATTGGCCATGCTGAGTGGAGCTGATGGGAGGTCACGTCCAGCAACATCTGCAGAACTAAAGGTTAGTCCAAGGCATGTTGAGGAGTTTGATTCCGTCTTTTGTCCCTGAGCCTTCTCCCACACTCAGCCAAAAGTTCTCAGTGAAGACATTTTAGCCCAGTCTTGTAAGTCTTGGTGGCCTTTCTCCCCTGTCTCCAGCTTGTCAGTACTGAAGGTTTCTCTTTGTGCTTTCTGGGCAAAGTTGATGATTCTGCAGGGATTCTTACATCTGTTAGCTTCCTTTATTTTTCCCCATCAGGATAAAGCTGGTACACAAATAATCTAGAACAGGGATTGGAAACCTGTGCCTCTGTAGATGCTGTGGGGTTCCATCTCCCATAAGCCCCAGCCAACATGACCAGTAGACAAGGAGTGATGGGAGTTGTGGTCTAACGCCTGCAAGACCACAGCTTAGCCAGCTCTGCCATAAATCATAGGGATTTTTGTCAAGGATGTCTTTGTATGCATAATGCAATTGTCTGTGCTGAATCTTGTTGATCGGAAGAATGGCTAACCTATCATGTTATTCTCTTCCAAGCTGTTCAGGAATGATCAATTTACCTGTTCTAAGCCAACATCCTGCCTGCATCAGGTTTGCTATCAGACACAGATGGCGACGCTAACAAAATGCAAGAGAAGACCAATACTGTTCCACAGAATTTTGCCATCTGTGCCATTTTTACAGTGCAAAAAGCTGCAGAACGCTTTCCCAAGAAATTATATTGGTGCCAGCACAAGGGAATTTGCAAGGAAATCTGTTCAGGTGTATATGAGCAGAGCACAACAGCCACCCAGGGTGTGACAAGTCCTTGCCAAAACAACAGGTGTAAAACCTACAGATACAACTCTGGCAGTTATTGATTTCTCTCACTAGGAAAAACAGCAACAATACCCCACAATATATTAGATTTGTAAAAGGCTGCAACTTGCCAGGCACAGTATGTGTGGTACCTCATGTATTGGCAGGCAGTGTGGTGTGGTAATGGGGGAGGAATTCAATTGAATTCACATTTAAATATGCCTAATCCACACTTTCTGAAGCAATATGAAAACTGAAACACAGTCATCCTTTGAGATACACGTGTATCTAAATTTTGCAATGCAGTTCTTCAGACAAGTAATTACAGTGGTACCTCAGGTTACAGACGCTTCAGGTTACAGACGCTTCAGTTTACAGACTCGGCTAATCCAGAAATAGTACCTCGGGTTAAGAACTTTGCTTCAGGATAAAAACAGAAATCGTGTAGTGGCAGCAGGAGGCCCCATTAGCTAAAGTAGTACTTCAGGCTAAGAACAGTTTCAGGTTAACAACAGATCTCCAGAATGAATTAAGTTCTTAACCCGAGGTACCACTGTATACAAAACTGCACATGCTGAGGTGGGAAGGGCATTAAAATGCATATTCTAGTTTAAAATATAGCAAATAAAAATGTATCCTTTTAGGGTGAGTTGCTTTTCAAACTGTATAAAAGGCAAAATTGCATACAGATATGTGTCTATTAAAAGAAGTGTCCATAAAAATGCTGACAAATACCTGTGCAATTTTTTGTTTTAAAATGCAAATTGATGAGCTTTTAGGAAGACCCCAAAATTGTTGAGCTTTTTTTTCATTTGTTAGGTATGAAGCCTTTGAAATCCTGGTTATGTCCAGGAAAATCCAGCCGTATAGCAGCCCTAGAGTACTGAGGTTTTGGTGATATGCATATTTGTTTAAATTAATCAATGGATCCCTTAGGATACAAATGATAAATCAATGAGCAGTTCTTTAATCACTTGATACCCGTACTTACAAGACATGTATATATTTCCCAGTGGCACCATGAATGGGTTTGATTTCTAAGCAAGTTATACAGAACTATTCTCTAAGGCAATTAGAACAGATGGAACTCTTATTTTTACCTGATTTACCTAGCTCAAGAAGCTACTCAGGCATCAGCTAAAACAATCCAAATATAAAACAATCCATCCAACAGTTGTAGGAAGTGTCTCACAGACATTATTTTTTGTTCATTTTCTCTTTTCTTTTCTTTTACACCGGCTTTAATTTATGTAACAACTTTCTAAACTGATTTACACCCCTCAGTAAATGTGTCAATTTATCTCTCACTTCAGCTATAGAGTAATATGTGAATATATTTTTCTCACCTTTTAATTCTCTAAGCAAGATAAAAAAAACACCATAGGGACCCCCTCCTCTCTGTCCCACCCATAGCCACCCTTACTTAAAATGTTTATTTCATTTGTCAACTATGAATTATCTGTGAATCAACCTTTTCAAAAAAAATAAAATAAAATGGTTTTGTTCTGTGAATCTCTGCAGCATTGATTGAGGAGGAGAACTAAACACACCTGAAGTTATTACCTTTGAGCCCGACTTCTTTAGAGCTATATTCATGCAAAAATGGAATGGATGTTTTTATTAATGAAGGCACCAGAAAAATCAACACCTCTTTTTTTAAAAAAAATCAATATTGCTCTTTAGACCTACATCCCTTAGGACTTTTAGTCATGTGCATATAATTACTTCCTACTGATACACCTGGGGAACAAGGGGGCTCAATTCATTTACATGGTAGCATGTAGCAACTCAAATTCAAAACATGGTGCAATTTTAAACAATATAATAGTAATAATTATGATGGTGATAATCTTTTTAAATAAAAACGTCCAGACCCTGACCTTGTCTCTGAATTGATCACAGTGAGGATTTGCCAAGCGTGCTTTCCACTTAGCATGTTTCTCCCTTTCACCCTGAGTTCAAGCATCTTTAATCCTGAGTTCAAGCATCTTCAAAGCCCAGGACACCTTTGGTAAAGGCTGTTCTCCTATTGGAGCTCTCGCAGGCCAGTGTTTCCCAGTCATCGGTGTTTATACTACATTTTTTAAGATTTGCCTTGAAAAAGTCTTTAAACCTCTTTCCAATTTTAAGTTCAGAAAGGAGTAGTTGCTTTGGAAGACGATAATCAGGCATCTGCACAACATGACTATGCCAATGAAGTTTATGTTAAAGAACCATTACTTCAGCACTGTTGATCTTTGCTTATTCCAGTACATTGGCATTAGTTTGTCTGTCTTCCCAAGTAATGGGTAAAATTTTTCGGAGACACCGTTGATGGAATCTTTTGAGGAGTTAGAGATGGCGTTTATAAATGGTCCATGTTTCACAAGCATACAGTAAGATTGGTAGTACAATACCTTTGTAAACAAGCATTTTGGTTTTCCTGTGACTGCCCTGGTCCTCAAACACTCTGCACTTCTATCAGGAGAAAACTGCACTCACAGAGCTAAGGCAATGGTTCTGAGTGGTTTTTAACCAATCAAAACATACACAACCACCTCAAAAAGACATAAATTGCCTGAGCAGAAAAACTAGACCAGTTAAAAAGAAATTTCAACTGTGGGGCCCAGAGATGTGGTATTTGTTATGGTGGCACACCAAGCCTCCATAGGTTTCACCAACAATCTTTGGAAAAGGTCACTTCTGGCTCCAGGCTCTAAGGAGAGCCATTACAAAGCAAATGGTTTAAATTAATCAGAAATAAGTGGTGAGGAAATGATAAATGAACTACAAATTATCTATCACACTAATTGGCCCAAGCAATTAGATTTCATTAATGAAGATTAAGAAGTTAAACACCTCGGTGAGCCATTTCCAATTCTACCTTGGGCGAGTATATGAAAATGTCTAGAAAACCAATAGTTTGCAGAGAAGAACAGCTGGCCTCAGAAATTGTCGTTTGTTTTGTCCTGCGTGGTTCATACCAACAGAGTCATATTGCATCACTCATATAAAATATAGCATCCATCTTTTCCCAGCCCTGGCTCCAGAGGTGGAAAGGTTGGGCATTAGCTAAAGGGCCAATGCCCACCAAAGAGGTTCTCTTCTTCAACAATATCACCACCGTCTACTTTGCACAGAGCACCCAAGAAAGTCAGGGGCAATGCATGAGAGAGAAAAAGAGATAATCTGTTTTCATGCACAACCTCTTCCAAGTTCAGAAAGGTCACTGAAATGCCAGTGTTTTTCTACTACACCTTTACACAACCTTGAGTCCTCAGATGTTGGGCTGTAACTCCCACCACATATCTAAAGAGAGAGAGAGAATCCAACTATGCTATGTCTTAAATGTATAGAAATTAGAAGGCAGAGAAAATGATACCCTCCACACTGGCATTTTGAATGCTCATTATCCTTTAAATTATGTGAGGACAGTAGGTAGCAGGAATCTCAGGAGGTTTCATCAAGAAATTCACTTGCAGACTGAATCAAGAGTTGTCGAGGGGGGGAAATATCATACTACATGCATTGCATTGTATATTTTAAAGTATTGCAATGCATATTTTAACTGTATATAACCTGCGCTGGGACTTCTGATTGAAGGGCAGGCAAGAAATTTAATGAATAAACAGATGTTAATGGGCTCACAGATGTCAGGGATTAGGATCAGTGACTGGATTGCGTGTTTATTTGTGTGGCCATTCTTAATAATGTAATTATTGTCTATACGTTTATGCATTTCATTTTCCTTCTGATCTCACTGCATCCACCCCTGCACCCATCCACTGCAGTACCACCCATACCCCACCACCTTGAAACATAGAATCATAGAATTATAAAGTTAGAGGGGACCACAAGGGCCATCTAGTCCTGCCCTCTGCAATGCAGGAATCTTTTTGCTTAAGGTGGGGCTCAAACCCACAATCCTGAGATTAAATAACAATATATAACAAAACTGGGTGTAGCAATGAATGCACATTTTACTTTGTACAGTGGGATCATTTCTACAGACACACACACACACAAAAAAAAAATTCCTTCCAGTAGCACCTTAAAGACCAACTAAGTCAGTTCTTGGTATGAGCTTTCGTGTGCATGCACACTTCTTCACTTTCGTGCATGCACACGAAAGCTCATACCAAGAACTGACTTAGTTGGTCTTTAAGGTGCTACTGGAAGGAATTTTTTTTGTTTTGACTATGGCAGACCAACACGGCTACCTATCTGTAACACACACACACACACACACAGAGAGAGAGAGAGAGAGAGAGAGAGAGAGAGAGAGAGAGAGAGGCAAGAAGCATGATCAGAGCTCAAGGACACACAGCCCAGCCAGGCAAAAACAATTTGAGTGTGAAGTGGGCAAGCCATTTGGGAGGTGAGACTGTAGCCTCCACCTGCCCCTCCTCATTAAGGGTATTCTGTTAAAGGGATCTAGGGGTGTGGATCCTGTCTGTGGGCTAGGGCCATGCCACTATTATTAGGGCCCTGCAGGATTTGACATCTTTCCATAGGGCCTGCAAGATGGAGCTGTTCTGCCTGGCCTTTGGCTTAGACTCACTCTGACCCCTTATGTGGGATTTGGTATATAAATTTTCCCTTGGCTTTTTTGCTGGCCCATGTAGGACCAACGTGGATAGCTGGCTTGGGTGAATTTCTGATGTTTCCTCCCTTTATGGTCTTGATTTATGGGCTACCACTAAAATGAGGCTGCATTTTAAGCTGTATTTTAATGAACTGTTTGTTTGTTTGTTTGTTGTTTTCTATTACATTTTATTGTAATTCCTGTTTGATGTTAGCCGCCCTGAGCCTGGCTCTGGCCGGGGAGGGCGGAGTATAAATAAAATATTATTATTATTATTATTATTATTATTATTATTATTATTACCCCAACAAGGACCCTGCGGGATGCTCCTATTTGATGTAAGTCTTAGGGCCCCCTCTGTCCCTTAGTTGGATTCCCAGCAGATAGACGGAAGTCGAGATCTAGTCTGGCTTCACCCAATGTCTAATCCAAACTGCTCACACCTGTAACCAATAAAATTGTGGCCTATTTGAACACATAAACCTAAACAGCAAGCAAGAAAGGCTTGGAGGGTCGCATTCAGTTCTGGGACCTGAGATTCTGCCCCCTAACCTTTGAGAAATCTCACAGAGCAGAGCAGTACTGCTTTCTTATCACTTTACCTGATGACTGAACCTGGAACATTCTGCATGCAAAGTGTGCTTCACCCCTGAGTTATGGTTCCTTCTGGGGCGAGGGTCTCCTCATGTACAGGCTTCCTCTATTCATGTAAAAGTGCTGGGGTCCAGATCCTTGGACATGATAACAACTATCTTTTTAAACATGCATGGCAGTTTCTAAACCCTGTTTTCAAGGAAGCATTCTCTGGCTGGCTGCCGTATTTGCTTCGGAAAGAGGGCCTGATGCATCTGATGCCAAGTTGTAACCCATTATTTGTGCTGTACTAATTGGGGTGGAATAGAAGATGCATCATCAAATGGATTTCGGATTGATCTAATAGCTATTGGAATAAGTTCCAAGACCAACTACTTCATGGGGAGGGGTATGCAAAGCAGCAGTTGTCTCTTTAATCTGTTTTATGTTGGCTGTGAAGCATGTGTTAAGCTGTTCTTTAAATGAGCTGTTTTAACTTTATTGGAAATGTGTAATTCAAGGACAGCTGGTTGGAATTATAAACACAGACAGTGGCACATTCCAAACAGAGAACATGAATCCCCACAGTGTGAAATACTTTTCATGTTACATTAATTGTCTGGAACATAAGAAACAGTGTTATAGCAAGTCATACCATTGATCGATCTAGGGCAGCAGCTCCCTAGGGTTTCTAGAAAGGAGTCTCTCCCAGTCCCCATTGGGAGATCCCAGCAATAGAATTGAAATGTTTGCATGCAGAGATGTGCTATACCACTAAGCCATAGTCTTTCCCCTTAAAATTAATATTCCGTTCCTTGTGGCTCTGAATAAAGGGTTTATTTAAAGTAGGAATGTAGCAAGCTGCATTATAGTGAGTCAGATTTCAGTCCTCAGCATCAAATGAAGCTACCAAGGCAACCCATCTGCCTGATAATTTTGACAGATGTGGAGAAGGAAGAACCCCAGGGGACTAACTCCCATCTCCTGCTCCCAAGGAGTAACTTACTAGAATTCTTCAGACTGGTAAGCAAGACTGAACTACAGTCCTCTCTAGGCAGCATCACCAGACCTGCACCAGACTATTAATGTCCTGGAAGACAGTGAGAAACTGGGAGCCAGGATTGAGGAGTAGTGATTATCTGTGGTCCACCAGAAAGCCAGGTTGGAAACCAGTCATAAGGGCCAAAGAGCAACAGCAGGGTAGAGACAGGGGATAGATTATATTCATTTGGCATATAAAGGCAGCTCTACCTAATCTGCAGTGTCTGAAACAATGTGTGAACCAAAACACAGCCACCCCTCAAAATTCACACTTTCTCCAAATTTTGCAATGAGATTTTCCAGCCAAGTAATGTGCACAAAAAAGCATATACTAGGGTAAAACATGTACAGTGGTACCTCAGGTTGCATACGCTTCAGGTTACATACACCGCTAACCCAGAAATAGTGCTTCAGGTTAAGAACTTTGCTTCAGGTTGAGAACAGAAATTGTGCTCCGGCGGCACGGCAGCAGCAGGAGGCCCCATTAGCTAAAGTGGTGCTTCAGGTTAAGAACAGTTTCAGGTTAAGAACAGACCTCCAGAACGAATTAAGTACTTAACCCAAGGTACCACTATATTCAAGTGCGAGCATTAGTGGAAACAACAACAACAGCTAACTATATTAGGCAAAATGGGACTCTCCAATGCTTTTCTTCTAGAAAAAAAGTGTCGGTAATCACCATGAAGTTGTTACACTAAGTGCCATATTTAGTCTTTCTCAGGTGGCCATTGGTCCAACACACCGGTCACAGCACACACTTGATCTCTGCCCCAAGTGATATAAGGGGTGGACAGGAGTAGGCAGCTCTACCTAATGGTCAGACCATTATCAGTTATCTTTGAAGTAACTATGGCATTTCTCTCCTGTAAGCATGGTGGGCCCATTTGGATGGCCTACCCTCTGAGAGTGATAGAACCAGATGTGTTCCTGAATGCTATGGAGAATTTTCCAGTTGAAAAATCTGGTGATCCTGTTGAAGGCTCTGTCTCCCTATGGAATGCCAAGATGAAATGGACAGTTGACATGATCACTACTGAGTGTCCTCTCCAGCATTTTGGAGCCCAAGCAGCTCCTTGGTATCCTTTTCTGTATGTACTCTCCTTTAAAATACATGCATCTCACAAAAAGTTGCAATTTAAAATACTTGTTTAGACTTTTTTGAACCAAGGACTGTATCACAACATTTGGAGATGTGTGAAATCTAATGGGTAATTATGTTATGATCTGTACATTAGTTCATTTCCAATTCACAAAGAGGGAATTGCTTGAACAATATAAATCAACTTTTCCCCTGTCTCTATTTTTTCCCCAGTATTGTGTTTTCTTCTACTTAAGATATTCCAGAGTCATATTTGTAAAAGACCTGTGATGAACACAGAAGGGAAATACTTTTTGATGTTAGCAATAATCTGTGAATTTAAACCTTCGGGTTTGAAGCACCTTCCTCTTTCCACCTTATGTCAGCTCTCTCCTGGGGGAAACCTGTAAAGTTTGCTATCACAGAGAAAAATATGACTCAATTAATACACTTGTTTCAGCCTGAGTTAGGGAGAAAGAAAGGCATGTAATCTGACTTAGCGTAAAGCCTCTTTGTAAGGTTTATGTGTTGAGGACTGAATGTAGATACCCAAGCAAGATGTTCCCTAGCATTAGAAAACATCAAATCTTTCTTCAGTTAGTGTTGAGATACTAACACATTTTCATTATTTGTGGTTTACTATCACTGTGTATGGAGCTTTACAACTTGGGTGGGAAAGAAGTAATCTATCTGTTGGAAGTGCAACAGCAAAGAGCACTCCATATGTAACTTAAAGGTTAATTATGTTCCCAGTAAGCCAGTTAACCCAAGGGAGGGGGTGGTGGTGGAGGAGCAGGAGTGGCATGATCTTTCTGAGGTAGCATATGCTCTGATGGGCTGTGTCATTCTGAGGGTGTTTTCCTCTGAATGTTTAGTTGAATGTCTCCCTGCTATGTACAAGGTCTGAACGAATAAAGGTCAAACCTTTCTGTCCCTTTCTCCTCCAATTTCAAACTGCTTTTGTTCCATTTTGCTTAGTCAGATGTTATCAAGACTTCTTTCTAGACTCCATCTTCATTAGTTAAGTGACTTTGCTAACCCTATCCCTTCCCTGCCAGCCTGCTAGAAGGCGATAGAGAAAGGGAGAGAGAATTGAGTGGTAGAAAAAGAAAGAGGATACCTCTGGCCCTTCTCACTGTTGGATTCAGTCCTGCACACAACTGACATGTTCCAGAAACAAACACACATATGTATCACCCCTATGGGAATTAATCCTCAACAGAAAGGGGGCACAGATTTCAGGACACTGCTTTTGTGGCAACACATGTAAAACTAAAATAAAAGGGACAGATGTCTGCTTCAAGGAGTTTTCTTTTTTTTAATGAATATTTATTAGCATTTTCAAAAACCACACAAAAACAAAAATAGACAAAAAATAATAAAAATCCAAAAATCCAAAACTTAAAAACAATTAAAAACACATAATATTTCAATTACTTATTTTCTTTTAACTTGTTTCTCAGACCTCCTCACACCTCCCCTTCTTGTATTCCAATTTAAATTATCAGCTCAGCAAGTCCTTAACTTATTTCTCCACTTTAACTTAATAATTTATTCTAACATATTGTTATTTTACTTTTCTTCTTTCTTCCATTTCTTCAATTTATTTTGCAAACCTTATTTTCATTTAATTTAGACCATTTTTTAAAAACCAGTTTTGACTTATCCAAACTTCAACATCAATACTTATACCTCATTATTCATTCTTAAATATTTTTCCTAAAGTCGACCAAAATTTCCCTTCCACGACTTTCCCAATTTCCGTACAAATAGCAGAATCAAATAAAAACAGAACAAAATATAATTATATACCGTTTGGATTCCCAGGCTCCACCCACCCTTTTCCCAGTTTCAGCCCCCAACGAATGTCCATCAGTCTCAGTATACTGTTTAGCCTGGAGATCTCACATCCGAGGCTCTTAATTCTCTCTCAGTTCCTCTCTGCTGGTCTTTTTGATTGTCCTTAATCTTAAACCCCAAATCTCGGAGATGCTCCGGCCCAACAGGATCCATGTTTCTTCCAGCCAGACCTCCATATTTAAAAACAGAGCCTATGGGGTGCTCCAACTCTTGTTTCATGCTCCTTTCAAGTCCAAATGTCCCCAGAGCTCCAACTTCCACCTTAGTCAAATTTATAATCCTTCGGTCTTCAGATCTCCACATAAGGAGATCTCTCAGTTCTCCACTCTCCAATTCAGGCCAGACTTTCCACATCAGATTTTTATTTTCCTTTATTGCCATCATGTCAGGCCTCAAAGTACAACTCTCCTTTAACATCTGCAAAATTACAGCTCCTCCTTCGTTTTCTTCAGGGGCAACATATGTCTCCTTCTCCATATTCTCAAAACTCTCAAGTTTCTCTATTTGTCCAATTGAATAGGCTTCCTGTTTCAAATCCTTACTGTTAAGTCCAGAGTTGTAACATTTGTAGCCAAAACATCGATTTGGCCTTGTAACTTTCCCAAGAGAACAAATACTCTGTCCAATTCAGCCTGGATTTCCCCTCCTCCAGCCATTCCTGTAATGTCACTAAACCCCTCTAGGGGGATTTTAGTTCCTTAATATTCTTTTCAGCTCAAGTCCAAAAATCAAGTTATTTTGTATCAGCCCTTCCTTATTTTCAACAAATTGTAACAAACATAACCAGCAGAAGCAACAAAAGCAGGGTTCTCTTTATCCGTCTTGACAGCTAACTTGACAGCTGTCAAACTCTTCAGTATTTCATCAACAGGCTCTCTCAAGGGACGCTCCCGGGTCCGGGGGGGGGGTGAAACTTCATCTCCCAAAATTAATCTTTTATCCTCCAGTAAGAATTCTTGTAGTATCAAACCATGAAGTTAAAGTCTTTTACAAAAAATAAAGGAAAAATTCTCTCGACCTTAGCTAGCAGGTCCTTTGCTTTAAGTTATTTACAAAGGGGGGGGGGAGTTCAAAGGAAAAAGTCAGCGCTCTCCGACAATGGCTTGCGGCTTCACTCTGCAGAAGAAGCAGTACTCTCAGCACCGCGCCGCACCCCGTCCCCGTTCCTAAGCCTTTAAAAAAGGCTCCTTCGCAGATTGGGGGGCACAAATGGTGCCCGCCGAGTCACCACACTCACAGGCTTCTGCGCCTGTGATTTTTAAGGGTCCCCGCGTCGCCACAGCAGCAAGACCCAATCCTGCAGAGCCGATTCCCTCCGGAGCTCGGAGGGAATCCACCATTAATCGATGGCACTAACCCGGAAGTCCTGCTTCAAGGAGTTTTCAGCCTAAATATTGACACTAGGTGAAGACAATAGGGAAGTAGTGGATTTATAGGGGATAAGCATGCCCATTTATGCACAAGGCCTTTGGCAAAGGCTTCTTCCTGAGACAGATAGCTCTGGATGCCATCAGTGCTTAGTCCCCTTTTAAAAAGTGAATCCAGCTCAGGGGAAGAGTTTTGTATAATTCAAAAGCTCACATGCCAGACAGCAACAGGATAGAGCTATTGTCTTCATGCCTTGCTTTTGGGCTTCCTGGAGGCATCTGATTGACTATCATTGCCAGGCCTGTCAGGGGTGGGGATAGCCAGGTACACTTCCAGGGGCCTGCTGCACTTACGCTGTCATACTAAGAATGCCCCATGCCTCCCAGTTGACCAAGGACTTAATGGGTAAAATGTCCATTCCTTTTCTGTATGCACTGCAAGGCTTCAGTAGTAAAATCTGGACCGGTGTTACTGTGTACTAGTGTGTAGTGTCAGTTCAGATTAGTCACCGCTGCCATGGTGGTGCAGCTCATGGACTGCAAGTCTGTCAGAGCTACGTGTCTGGTGCTGGCTCCAGCAAACTCTGCCTTACCATTGGGTATGGAATGCTCAACCTGATGGGCATTTGATCCAGAAGAGCTGATGGTCTTAAGGAAGGCACTGCAACTCTAGATAGGCAGGAATCTGACTCAGTATGAGAAAACTTCATGCACTGCTAACAAGTGCATATATTGACACAGGGGGTATATGTCTTTATATGTTCTGTGCTCCTCAACATATTGCAACTGTGATAAATGGTTTTGTGCTTTCCTTGAGCACATGCAGACAGCAGTGCCTCGAAAACTTAATAAAGAAGGATGGTTCAATAAATATGATGATGTATAAGTTACAAGGGTTTAAAGAATTGTGCATGCTGAAAAAATAAAATAAAATAAAAAATAAACCCATCAAATGAGAAGAGACTTTCCTGTTTTTGCAGAATCTACACTTTTATTTAATGAATAAACTTTTATCTCTTCGCATCGAGACAATAACCTTCCTTCCATAAATCACTGAGCAACTGTCTGCTCGACTGAGTCTGCCTTGACTGACTGAAATGAAATACCCTGTGAGTGATTTAAAGTTTCACTGTCTTTTGGTTCCAAGATGGCTTAAGATCACATAAATGTTTGTGCAGAGACCTGTGGATTTTAAGGACCGGAGAGCCAATTTACACTTCTACTAATTTTGCAATGAAGTTCTCCAACTGAGTAATGTGTGCAAAAAAATGTACATTCTAGATTGCAGTGTATATAAAACATGTACTGTATATTAATGAAAGTGATGCATTGTATTAGACGGTGTTGCTTTCAAAAATGTGTACATTAGGCAAAAAAATTTTTTAAAAAATGTGTGTATTAGGAGAAATTCACACTAAATATGTGAATTTTCATGAGGCCTTTTTTTTTAAAAAAAAAAGGCACATGTGGAAATCTGGAGAACTGAACTTAATATAATATTGGGAAAATGAGAAACGGAGAGAAACAAAAATGTCAGATTTGACCAATGCTAACAACAGGCTGTGGAACAGTTCCGCTAATATTGAGGAGAGACCCCAAATCAGCCCAATGAAAACTGAGGATGTTCAACGTCCACAGATTTCTGACTGATTGAATTAGGCACAGAAAGTATGGGGGGGCAGGGAGAGGGAATTGAATGGTGTTTGCTGGGAAGGAGCATGGATAGCTGGAACCCTGAACACAGAATCTTGGAAGAAACCTCAAAAGCCATGCAATCCCATCTCCTCCTGCCATTATGGCAGCATCCTTGATAGGAAGTCATCAGTGGTGTGCCGTAAGTGGCCTAGTGGGGCGAGGCTGGTCCCCTAAATGTTCCAAATATGTCCAAGAGCCCTCCTTGAGAAAGAGGCAGAAGGGCCCCAGCATCCTATCAAAGGCCTGGCACCTCCTTCCCAAAGCTCAGGAAGCTTCTGCCTGGCTTACAGAGAGAGGTGAAATGCTCATGTGTGCAACATCACGATGTCACACATGCGATGTCGCCCCCCCATCACCCTCACAAGCTGGCACCTCTGGCCCTAACTGTTCCCCTACGAAAAATTTCACTACTGCTTGAAATGTATGAATGTGACCACCATCTTCATTGCCCCCATCTGAACACATTGCAGAACAAGAGCACTCTACTTTGCAATATTTTGTTGCATGTTCCTCTTATTTCTTCCATATTGGCCCTTTGTTTCAGAGTAGATTAATATTCTTTCTACACATTGATCTCTTATCCTAAACATGCACACACAAACACAACACCCTTTATCAGTAAACCAGAATTCAGCAACTTCAGTCTCTCACAATGCAAAATAATGCAAAACAATGCATTGTTCTGTGATTATATCTGCATGTTTTCTCCTGCATCTCCAGGTTTTGAGAGAGAGAGAGAGATGATGGGAAGGATTTGTGGTTGTTCCTTTCAAAAGCAGATTGTTCGGTGACTGCTGAAAAGCACTTCAAGCATCTCTAAGCCCCTGCAAACTGCAGAATCGATTGAAACAGAAGATAAGTCTGGAGAGATCGCTAAACAAAAGGTCTCCCTGGAAAGTTATCTGTCAGCTGTGAGCGGTAGTGTTTGCTTCGGGGACTAAGTTATTTCTTAGGACAAAAGATAATTTCTCAGGATAATTAAATTTTCCCTCAAAAAGACACAGCAGTAGCAGGAAGGTGAAACTGAAATATAAAATATAAAAACAAGAAAGCTAGTTTTGAATACCACTTACCTGTACTTCTCTTCACATCTAGCTCTCAATTCTATTGATACATTGTAACCTTAACTAGAGCCATTATTTGAAAGTGGCCCAGGTGGTGAAGGTTACCCAGGTGGTGCAAAATCCAAGTCTTTTGCTGCTGTGCACCTGATCTGTTGACACTTTCATACTTTTCAAATAAACACTTTTTATTTAATTTGTTTCACAACATGTACACACTGCTTGTTTGTAAAGGAACCTCAAAGCAGTTGGCAAAAAACCAAACAAACACCAAAAAACATAAAATTATCAATAAAGGTTAAAATAGTTTATGTAGAACATTCAAAGGATAATTAAAATCAACACTAAGCAAGAAGATGTCACGCAGGTGTCAGCATTCTAAATGTCCAGATATTTTACAAATAACTTGTATCACAGCATAGCTGGGGCATATTGGAAAGTGCAACGCAGGTGAGAAAATGCCCACCGTCTTCATCTGCCAAGGTGCATCAATACAGAGAAATCAGTAGATGAAAATTTGCACTATGGTCTGTGCCTCAATTCCTTTGATTACCGAGTGATTCTCTTGATCCAATCCTTCCTCCAAGGCACTCGGAGTTATGGATATTGTTTACACACACACACACACACACACACAAAAACACACACACACACAGCTACCCTCTACAGGAGATTATTATTTGTCAGTGTTTGATGAATGCGTGGATCACCTTCTACATGCAAGCCAACTTGATTGCTTCGATGTGTGTAACTGGCACTATAACAGCTGCCGCATGTGTTTTAATCTGTGTTTAGGTTATCAATGGGATGCAGGTGGCGCTGTGGGTTAAACCACAGAGCCTAGGGCTTGCCGATCAGAAGGTCAGCGGTTCAAATCCCCATGACAGGGTGAGCTCCCTTTGCTCTGTCCCAGCTCCCGCCAACCTAGCAGTTTGAAAGCACACCAGTGCAAGTAGATAAATAGGTACCGCTCCGGCGGGAAGGTAAACGGCGTTTCCGTGCGCTGCTCTGGTTACACCAGAAGCAGCTTAGTCCTGCTGGCCACATGACCCGGAAGCTGTCTGCGGACAAACCCTGGCTTGCTCAGCCTATAGAGTGAGATGAGCACGCAACCCCAGAGTCATCTGCGACTGGACCTAATGGTCAGGGGTCCCTTTACCTTTACCTTAGGTTATCACTGATTTGTTTAGCTGTTTTTACTGATAATTTTGTAGTTTTATTCTTTTTTGTAAACTGCTCTGAGCTTTTTTAAACAATAACAACAACCAAGCAGGATATTAATTTTGGGAAATAAATGGATAATGCTATGTCCCAAGTGCATCCTTAAAAAATACCACACCTAAAATCAGTGGAGGCTGGTTCCTTGCAGTGGAGGGAGCAATGGCCCACTCAACCTCAGTTTACCCACATCCATACCCTGCCTTCCTTACTGTATATCCAGTCCTTCAATGGTGTCCCTTGTTGGGGAGGTGGATGGGAGCGAAATGAGAACTAGTTGGTTACGCCTGCTAATGGTTCTGGCCCCACCTACAGTTGACAACTATGCCTTCTGCCTTAGCAGCCCTAATGGGCACCAGCCACTACTGGCCAAAATATTTTTTTTCTAATGGTACAAGTGGTACAGCAATAAAACTGCTAGCACATTTGCAAAGCTAAGCAGGGTCTGGTGTAGTTTTGAAATGGATTGAGAACTGTGTGTTGAGATTCCTGAATTGCCGGGGGTTGGTCTATATGGCCCTTGGAGTCCTTTCCAACTCTACAATTCTAAGTCCAGCCATGTATAGGTTTAAAAGCAGCATAATGCTGCTAAAACTGTTGGAAGTGCAACAACAGCAGGGATTATTGAGTTTGTGTTTTAAGGGTTAATTCTGTTGTTAGCAAGCCAGCTAGCCGAGAGGGATGATAGAGTAGTTGCTTAGCTACTAGGGAGAGGAATGATCTTCCATGAGATAGCAAATGCTCTGATTGGCTGTGTAGGTTCTGAAGGAGTTTCCCTCTGTATGTTGTATTGTATATCTCCCTGCTATGTACAGGGAAGGAAAAAGCCATTTGTTTCCTGTTTTTGTTCAGTTTGCTGAGGAAAGTATTGCGAGGACTCTACTCTATCTGCTCTATCCTTTTGGACTCTATCTGCATTATTTAAGTGACTTTACAAAAAAAAACTCCACAAAGTATCAAAATGCCAAGGACTGAACCACTGAGGTTTTGCTATAGCTTCACACCAGCCTTTCAGACTTCCTTTGCAAGTCACTGTTGATGTTCTGCCTCTTTGCAGCAGATGCTCAGCAGTCATTTGTGCGATATCCTCTGGAAATTCCCCTTGAAAGGTTAACACATCCACCCCTTGCAGACAATAATATGCTGGAGTGACCATGAGCATAACGGAGCATAAATTGCTTAACTGAACCACTGAGCAGTATAATCTTGGGGGTATGTGCCTGACTTGGCCATTATGAAATGAAAAATGGGCTCAAGTGGGTCATGGTTTAGCACTACTGTTCCTGTTTGAATAATCAACCACAAGTTAATGGCAGTGCTTTAGTGTTTCATCAACTCAGATTGGTATAGCCCATTCCATGTTGGGTTCAGCAAATCTGCCAGTTTTGGTTTCACTCAGTTTTGATCACCACCCCCAATCTTAAGTTCAGTTCCCCCACATGCCCATCTCAGTTTGTTATTTATTTTCATCTTTCAAAATCCTCATGAAAATCCATCAACAGTTTCAGTGTGAATTTCTCCAAATAAGCTCATGCTTGTATACAATTTTACCTATGATAATTCATTATTTAGTTTGTTGTTTTCACTAATAGGTGGGTTGTTGTTTTTTAATGCAAATTGTACCCCACTATATGCATTCTGGTACACATGGCTTGCTTGGAGAACTGCACTGCAAAATTCAGAGAAATGAGAATTTAGAAAGGCTCTGTGTCTCAGCTCTCATGTTATTTCAGAAAGTGTGAATTAGGTAGGCCCATTTTATACTGTGAACTAAATCAAAACCCATCCCATCCCCTGAAATAAACAGAGGGTGTGGGTTGTAAAGAGGTATCAGATTTGTCTTCCAACTGTTGGAAGCCATGTGTGCTAGAAGCAGGAGGGCTGTAGCTCAAAGGTAGAGTATCTGCCTTAGAGGCATCTCCAGGTAGGGCTAGAAGAGAAGCCTGCCTAAAACCCTGATGGCCAGGTAAAGATGTCTCGGGAGCTGCATTTGGAATTTGATTTCAGCATACCCATGACAATGATCAGGGCCATCTTAAGCATATCTGGTGCTGTGGTGCAAAGATCCCTCCAACCCCACCCCCACTTCCCAGATTTGTCAACCTTTTTTTAAGGAGGGAACACCAGCAGTGCCGGAAGAAGCCTCTTGGGATGGGACGGCGCTGCTGGCGATGCACCCAGCTTTGTGGGGCAGGAGGAGGCAGGCAGCATCTGGAGGGTGGCTCCTTCAGCAGGGAAGAGAAGGGGGCTGGACGTAGCGCCTCCCAGCTCAGCTGACAGCTTCGTGCCATAGTGACCATAGCAGGCAGAGGCTCCAGGCGCAGTGCTGCTTTGGCACGGCATGGTGAGGGCGGTGAGTGGGCCGGGGGAGCCGGCCCCATGGAGATCCACGGTGTCTGATGCCTGGCTCGAAAACGAAGATGGCTAGTAGGAGGGGCACCACGCGTACCTAAGCCTCAACCCATTGGGCGAGCGAGCACACCAAGCAAGCCTGCGCCAAGTGAGCAAGGGTGCGTGCGCTGCTCCCGCCAAGCATTAGCTCAGTTTTTCTCCTTTTAGCCTTCTGGGCCCCCACAGAATTCAGCGCCTGCAGGCTAAAAGGGGAAAAACCGAGCCAGCACTCAGCGGGAGCAGTGCACACACCCTTGCTCGCTCAGCATGTTCATTCGTGTTCCCCAGACTCTCGTCTGGTGCCCTCCAGAACTTGGCATCCTGGCATCCTGTACCACTAACGTCTATGGGTAAGACGGCCCTGACAATGATGCAAAAGCCATGGAGACTGGTGTCCCACTAAAGAAACTAATTAGTTAGCTTCTTGCTGAATTTCTGCTTAATGAAAGGGGAGGGAATAGTGCCTCCTCCAAAGTTACAGTGGCAGGATCGCATTTCCATCAAGGTGATAGACTCAAGGGTTGGTTTAAAAATGAGCGTCCGTGCAAGGAAACGGGCCCAGACACTGTTGAGGCAGAGGCCACTTCCAGTGAAGTAAATATGATGGATAATGTTGTCATTCAAGAGCAGAGTGCTCAGCAATAGTAGCTTTTTTTACGAGCAGAATATCATTGACTGATTACTCTGTGGAGAGAAACATCGCTGGAAAAATAAGAGGGGAAGATAAAATAGCTGTGTGTGCAGTAGGTATAATAAACTGTCTTCGGGAGAGAAATCAAGGTGTTTGTTTTTGATAGAATTTAATGACAGGGTGTGTGTGTGTGTGTGTGTTCATTCCAAGGTTTGTGATGCCAATTTTCTTTCCTCAATGATATTCCTAGGACAAGATACACCAGGCATGGGCAACCTTTTTCAATCTGAAGGCCATATTCCCTTCTCAACAGCCTCCTGAGCAACCAGTAATGGGCATGGCCAGAGGCAAAAGCAGGGGAAATAACAAATGGAAGTTTTACCTTTGAAAAGTAGGCAAGACACCACTCTCTATCCTCCACCCACTCAGACAAAAAGTTTTGTTGATCCCTAAATCTAGCAGTGATTGGGACACCAAGTCAGAACACCAGACAGGAGCACTAACACAATCCCAGGCAAGGCTCAGGACTGAGAGCTAACTGCTGAACACTGGGAGACCTGAAGCTGCTGGACAGGGGCTCCCAAAGTAATCCTCTAGACCACCAAGACCAGTAGGGTAAGAGTAGAGACACCACCTTGGGCCAAAGATTGGGGCACAGCATCATGTCACACCAGTGACATCACACACACAACACACACCTGTGACATCACACACGCACTGTGCATCACATGCATCATTGGGAGGAGGCACATCGTTGGAAGGAGGCCTTGCCCAGCACTGCGCAGCTTCAATGGCCACAGCTCACACTCAGGAAGAGCTTGCCTTTGAGCATGCCTGGCTCAGTGGTTCGACCTCCTCCAACCCCTGCTTTGGAACATTGTGGGGACAGACAACACCATTGACCCCTAGAGTTGGCACGTCTGGGGCAAAGCCCAGATGCCTCCCACCATACATCACCAGTCAAGGGGCACACAAGCATACCAGAAGGGGTAGCTATGGAATGGAGGTCCATCCTGAGGCCAGAAGATTGACCCTTTAAGGCTATGAAGTTCTCATTTGGAGCTATCCATGGTTGATGCAGCAGCAAGGTTTGCATGGTACAAACACTCTGATGGAATAAAAGTGGTGCCCCCACTGTTGTGTTTGCACCACACTAACCTTGCCACTGCCTTTCCCTTCCCTTTCCATATTCTGGTAAGCAGCAGCAGTGAAACCAATCAGGTCAGGGAAGCTCTGCCACCACACCATCTGATACTAGTTTTGAGTAGATCAACAAATTGTAACATTTCATTCCTGTTTTCTTCCAGGCACTTGACATTTCTAACATCCTTATCGGAGTACCAAAAGAGACAAAGAAAAAAAGGGGGGAATTACACAGTATGTTCTGGTATAATATCTGTCGCAGCCTGCTCAAATCTCAAAGCAATTAGTGGATGAATAGGTATTGAGAAGGCAAAAAGGGAGGAAGACAAAACAGTTTTTTAAATCCTTCTTGGGATTCCTTAATTCTGCACAAAATGTATTTGAATGCCAGAAGCTAATATTTCATTCTGTGTAAATAGGTGGAGGAGACCTTTAAGCATCTCCAAGGAATAAATCAATGAGGCTCTTCCTCAGCTGGCTTGGTTTCGAAATTGCTGGGTGAGAATGACATAGCTGTAAGCAGAAGGGATGAAATAATTCCATATCTCATAGGAAGATCTCAGCAGCTGTTTCAGACATAGCCAAACAAATAACTAGTCCAGAAGCTCAATTAGCTTTATTATCTTTCTTTCCAGATAATTAAAATAATTTTCCCCCAAAAAGAAATAATCATCATGTCTGTAGCAGTGAAAAAAGTAACTGACTTCTAACGTTTTTGCATCCAGCTACACAGTAACTCTTGGCTAGGGAACCAGAGGCCGTCAATATTTCATTGGGCTCCACTTCCCATCACTCCATGGCAGCATGGACAAGGGACAGGGGTGATGAGCATTGCAGTCCAACAACATCTTGACAGCCACCATTTACCAATCCATGTTTTAAATGGTTAGATAAGCAGATTTCGGCAGATTGCACTAGCTAATCATCTTCATCATCAAATATTCATTTGCAAGAGGGGGTGTCATGGTCACCTGGTTCCCATGGGTCATACATATCAGGGTTGGCTAACCTGTGTCCCTCCAGTGGTTGTTGGGCTCCAGTTCCCATCAACCTCAATGTTCAGCTTGATCAGTGTTCAAGGATGTTGGTCACAGACCACATTAATCTTGTTGTCCTCTTTTCTTCCAATAAAAGGAAGCTTTGCTTTAGCCTAGTCTGGGTCCACATTATTGGGTCAACAAGCACAGTATTTATTTTCCAGGGCTGGTGCCTGGTTTATCTCTAGCAAAGGATCTCCCCTTCTTCTCTAGGAGGCATGTTAAAAGGAATATATGGGTGGCAGGTGTTTTTATTTCATTTATTTAATGCATTTATGTACCCACCTTTTTCTCCAAGGAGCTGAACGGGGCACTTATTTAATCCCCACAAAAGTCCTGTGAGGTAGTTTAGGCTGAGAGACAGTGACTGGCCCAAGGTTAGCAAATGAACTTCACAACCAAGTGAGGATTTGAACCCTGGTCTCCCAGGTTTTAATCTAGCATACTAACCACTACACCTCACTGGTACATCCACAAGAGACACATGCTAATGGCTGAGAGCCATTGATAGGTTTCATTTTCTCCAATTTAGCTCTTCAAAACTGTCATAAATCTGAAAAGCAAAGGTTGAGAGAGCCCAAAGCTCAGGTGGCCACCAGTACATCACTGCTGATACCTAAGTTCCTGGTGCATACTACTGTTAATGGGAACCAATAAAGTTTTGCCTCAAAATGATTTTTACTCTAGTAAAATACAAGAAGGCAGGATTGGTGTCCCAGCTGTTGGGAAACTGTAGCGTCGGCCCTGCATGGATTGTAAAGTTTACAAGCCAAGCAAGGCCTGTAAAAGTATTGTACATTTCCATCTTATTAGTTCAGTGCCCTTTCCATCTGTGGAAGGTTGGGCAGTAATATTAGGTGCGTGCACACACAGAAAGAGAAGGAAGTGGAGTCATACTGGTAGATTGATAAACCACCTCTGTTTGTCGTTTACATTTATCCTCGGTGTGGATTAAAAGATGGGTGGGTGGACAGAATCAAAAGTGGGAGAACATCTGTTAGCATCCAGAAAGTCCCAAATACAATCTCCAGCATTGCTAGGTATTATTATACCTATTATTATTATTACTCCACTTACATGCCAAAATGGCTTCTAAGTGGTATGCAACTATAAAATTGATCCATAATTAAAACAAAAAATAACATTAAAGCACCCTTAATTAAAATATGCACTTAAGCGAACTGAAAGCATAACAGAACAGGCAAAAACAATAAAAATTCAGGTCAGGGGGACACTAGCCAAATGGGTGTGTCTTGAGGAACCGATGGAATGACAACACTGATGGGGCCTCTCACATTTCAGCAGGCAGGGAAGACAGTCCACAATAGTAGTCCCACCAGTGAAAAAGCCTTCCTTCTTCTTTATTACCACAAGCCAATAACCATCAAGTCAAGGCAATACTAATCAGGTTCCATGAGCTGAACATAGTGCAAAGGAAATCTCCCTGTCTGAAACCCTGGGAAGATGGTGCCAGTCAGTGTAGGCCAGCCTTCTCCAACCTGATGCCCTTCAGATGTCATGGACTCCATCATCGCTAATAATCATTGGCCATGCTGGCTAGGGATAATGGGCATTGGCACCCAAAACATCCAAAGGGCACCAAGTTGGGAAAGGCATGCTGAGCTTTAGTTCAACTTGGTTTTCTTATACTCCCATGTTCTTAATGCATGGAAGAGACCACCTAAAAATGGCTTTCTTTTTTGTTTTTGCATGTCCAACTTGCCCTGTTTTATTGTAGATACATAGCACCAGATTCATGGAAAAGGAAAGGAAAAACCATATATCAAATTGCTCTACTACTTGCTTCTATATAGAAAGTCACAGACCCATGAAAATATTTGCAACATAGCATGATTATGTATGAGCATTTCCCATATTATATCACACCGATTATTTTATATTGCACATACAATGGCTATGCGGAGTCTATAGAACTGAGAATTGGTAACCATTTTTCCAAAGGAGAGTCAGCAAACTCTGGCCAATGCTCCCTGAATTTTGTAGAGAGGTTGAGTCCATGATAAATATATCCCAGTTTTTGTCCATTTATGCATGAATGAACCACCATGCGTAAGGGATTGGCGTCATACATTTGGGGTGTTGCCACCATAGTGAGATAATCTAACTAAATAAGGAAAACCTAGGTCACATTCATAATAATTCCCGGAGCAGTTCAATCAATCCTTCTTCCCAGGGTCTAAATCATGGAATCCTTTGCAATCATAGACCACACATTGTTTTCCTCTTGGTATGTTTTATTATTGACTCAGTAAATCACATGGCTGTATCCTATATTTTGTTATTGGCAGTTGTGACAACTTACCATTTTTAAATTAATGTTGTTGGTTTTTTCCCCTGCAACCAGCCTGTTGTTTCTAAAGTCAAAATAAAAAAATATATTTGAGGGAAGATTCTTCTTCCCAGGGAGGTCTGGAATTTGTATCTCTGAAAGAAGCATCTCCTAACAACTTTTAGCACCCTTAACATATTAGAGTTCCCATAATTCATTTGAAGTGGTATCATTGTGCTTTGAACGCATGCTGTGAATGTGGGGAAGAGAGGAAAATAATGGCACCATGATTTGAGATATTCTGGAATTATTAAATCCATGAATACGAACAGACATGTCCCAGTTCCTTTCATGCAGTTTTGCCTCTGTTTTATCATAGTCATCATTATTTAAATAAATATTTAACAAACGAGGCATTCGAATGGAGCTGGTGAAACTCTAAGGGGTGGGTGGTGACACAGAACTTTTTAAAGTTAGCAACATGGATAGGGGCAAGAGTAATATACTAATTTCAGTAATCACTGCAGCAGAATTCCAATGGAACAAAATTACTTCAGCATTATTTGCATGTCTCCCACAAATAAAGCATCTGTCATTAACATGTAATGTCGTGCACTGCCATTCTCCTTCTAACTGTGTTACTGAGGTTTTTCAGCTATAGAAGGAGCAAATCAGGAATAACAATGACTCAGGGAGCAGCAATGCATTATATTGTCAGTTCTCAGTATGGATCCAGTATGACAACCAGCAATCAAAATTCACTAAACAACCCCACCTCCCTTCTCCCCTCCGAAAAGCAATTTGAAAAGTCAGGAGAAAACAAAGCTGAAGATGTCAAGCAACTTCACAACTAGCTGGGCATCACTAGCAAACTCAAATTAAAAATGGGTTTGCCATTTATACAACTCTTGGGCATTTCAAATGAGCAGAGGCTTGCAGCCAAACATTATGCAGCATTAGAGCATCACCCATCCTCAGCTCTAGTGATGGTTCGGCCTGGGAAAATGGATCTGGCCAACTCATAATGCTTACTTCAACAGCAACATAACTCCGAAGGTTCTTCTTTAGCCTCTCTTTTAATCTGAACTTCAACCCTGTTTCCTTGCCAGCCCCAAACCTGCTCCCTTCAATGCTACCATGCTGTTGTTGCTATTCTAGCAGCAGAGGAATGGAGAAAGGTTTCTCTTCAACCTCTTTGTTCCTTCTTTGGCATCAAGCACACTGCAATGGATATGTACCAGGCACCAGGAGCTCTGGGAAATGCAGATTTATCTGTGCAACACTATGGGTCAGGTGCACTGGGGGAACACCTGTGGCATTGCAGTCATAGAAATGTACCAAGAGCCAAATATGGGGGAAATTATTTTCTGTCTTCCTTTATCCCCTGTTGCTGCTGCAGGGAGGGGGGAGACAGACTTAAGGGACATTTAACGCTGGGGTCTTTGGGAATTATGGGTTGTATCCAATATTATTTCTACTCAGCCCATTGAAATTAATGAACCTGATTAACTGGGGACTATTAATATGGAAGTTGAATCTAGCAGACATCTTCTTTCTCCCCCTACAGAAAGGAGCATCTGAAAATCCATTTAGAGCCTTACAATATCACTTTGTCCTTCACTTCTGTTTGGAAGCCAACACCATTGCTACAATTAGGGTGAATAGCAATCTTCAAAACACACCTTCAAGAAAATAGAAGTCAATCAACAGGGAGAAATTGTTCCTAGATAATGAGATTTACTCATAACGTTTGGAAACCATATACTATTATGCTGTCGTTAGGATTATAAATATTTTATTGTTATTAGTCTATTTACAAAGGCAGAGAGATTGTGGTTATATCATCATTTCTAGATCCACAGGAAGTTAAAAGTAGCCACTGCAGAATATTCAAGGTGATGGATGTGGAGCTTCACAGTGGGCTGCACATTTCTTTATTCTCATGACTTTTGTGAAATCCACTGGTGTTTTGAATTACCAGTGTGGCCCAGTTGAATCCAGCAAGCTAAATTAAATGGTTATTCAATGTCTGTTTAATGGAATTGTTCTGATTATTGGGATGTCAGAAAAAAGGAGCAGGTGCAGCAACATCTGGGTGTGGGGAGCCAGTATGGTGTAGCTGTTAAGGTTTTGGACTAAGATGTGGGAGACTAGGGTTCAAATCCCCATTCAGCCATGGATTACCTTAGGCCAGTCACAACTTGCAGGTTTGTTGCGTTGATGAAACGGAGACAGGAAGAATCAAGTATGCCCCCCTGAGCTCCTTGGAAGAAATGTGGAACATAATGTGTGATAATAAACAATACACACACTGTGTGAAAGGCAACAAAGAGAGGCTCTCAACCTGCAGAACCCAGCAATCTGACTCTAGAGAGTATCTCCTACTGTACCACTAGGCACAGAAGGAGAAATTAGTTCATTTTACTTTTTAATGTGAACCTGCCTAAGATGTAGTTCGTGAACCAGTATTCAAACTGTAACACTGTAATCACTGTAAAAATAAAATAAGTATTTCCTGTTGCTCCTCTCCCAAACCGGGCACCACAGCTAACCACAAAAGAGGATGTGTCTTGGATCACACCAGCATCAGGTACGTGCCTGAAACTGTTTTTGCTGTAAACTCAAGTATTTTACCTGCATTTATTATTGCTGCTACTGCTGCTAAGGACAAATGCTTGACTGTGAGTAAACTGTATGTTTTAAACTTACTTTGCAGTCTGTAGCCTTCTTTGATAAACAGGCTAACAAAGGGGCAGAACAGCCTAATGGCTAATTCCTATACTTTTAATTAAACTGCTTAAGATGGGATTTAACCTCTCTTCAGTCCTGAGCGTTTAAACACAAGCAGTAAACTGAGACTTTTGTCTGTTAATCCACAGGAATAAAATTTATTCTCCTAAAGGCACACTCTTCCATTCTCTCATGAGACAGAAGGATACCCCCCCCCCACTAAACACACACATAAGGTTTTCAGTTAGTAAAGAATAGAGTGCCCCTACCCCCTAGAGAAGGAATGCAGTGGCACTGTGGGTTAAACCACAGAGCCTAGGGCTTGCCGATCAGAAGGTTGGCGGTTCGAATCCCCGTGACGGGGTGAGCTCCCATTGCTCGGTCCCTGCTCCAACCAACCTAGCAGTTTGAAAGCATGGAGTGCAAGTAGATAAATAGGTACTGCTCTGGCAGGAAGGTAAACGGTGCTTCCGTGCGCTGCTCTGGTTCACCAGAAGCGGCTTAGTCCTGCTGGCCACATGACCCAGAAGCTGTACACTGGCTCCCTCAGCCAGTAAAGCGAGATGAGTGCCACAACCCCAGAGTCATTTGCAACTGGACCTAACTCACTGAAGGCATAATACGGGGCATACCATTTGCCAGAAATGTATTTCTTATTGAAAAATGCTCTTGCCTTTCATCTACCGATTTGCAATACTTGTGCAAATTGATAAAAATAAGCATATGTTCTAGCCCAGACACCACATATAGTGATCAGCAGCAGGACGGTTTCAACTTGACAGCAACAGTTTTGCCATGACCCTCCCAGGACAGCCTTCTAACTCACCTGTGGGTCCTGCCCCACTGGCTAAAGACCTATGAATCAGATTACATTTGTGGTCCCTTCCCACTCTATGGGAAGAATTCTATGAATTCTTAGGTAGTGTTATGAGAGGGGTAGTACCTCTGGTGGGGAACACACTGTAGTCTTTATGGGGTAGCCTGTCCACTCTGCCCTCTGCTCTCATCTGTGACTCCTAGAAGCTGGCTGGCTAAACCAGGTGATGGGTCTCAAACCCTCTGAGTTAGGTTTCTGCACATGCTGTAGGGGAAAGCAAGGGGCAGATGGGGCTCATCAACCTGGGAAGGAACCTATCAAGCAGAAGGAAAACTCTGATCCTAAACCTCTGCTGCCTTGCAGCTATACTCATTCATGATAAAGGCTTCAGAAGTAAACTCTGAGAAAAAATCCATACCTGCTGCCTTGCAGGACATCTTCAGCAGAAGGAAAGGTCAAGGAGTAATCCCTACAAAAATCAGAGTGAAGGTTCCAGCAACTCCTGCAGCCAAGCTGGTGTCAAGTGTATTGCTCTGCTTCCCTTTGGACCACATCAGTGAGGCCAAGAGGGGGTCTTGTTTTCTGGGCAGCCCAGGACCTCTATACACATTACCCAGCCTTGTGCCCAGGAAGGTCACTTTGGTGCTGCTAAAACAGCAAAAACCATGCAGGAGGCAGCAGTTATGAGTTACTGACCTCCACAGGTGCTGTGATTCTCCAGCAGTTTAGCTTCACCCCCCAAGGTGCACTCCATTGTCTCTCAAGATAGGCAGATGCCAACAACAACTTGCAACAGCACACACATAATATTTAGAAAACATTATTCCTTCTTTCTGGATTAAACAGAGAAACAAGCAAGCCATGTGGATGTGCTCTAGCAGGTAAAATACTCTCAGGGACATGCAACCTCCAAAGCATAACCAAATTAAAACAAAAATTAAGCAAGCAGCTTGGAAATCAGAACCTATTTGTTTTAAATAAACCCTTGGCTTGGGATAGTCTGTTTACTTGCCAAGTCTGAAAGGGCTATCATCCGCAGGCGTGCTTTCCAGACACACTTTTCAGTCATATTTATTTAAACAAAACTTTAAAAACAACACAAACATGGGAAAGTAAAGAGCAGGCAGCTGCCTGAACATCTCTCTGCAAAGGCATCCCAATAAATCTCGTTGAGTAGGATGGGCTGGTGCTTCAGCTTGATATAAAGATGTTTCTCACTGGCGAAGAGCCAGAACTCAGAGCAGAGAACATGCTTTGCACAGAAAGGTCCCAGGTTCAATCCCTACCATCTCCAAGGAAAATTGGGCAGAGACTGCTTGCCTGAAACTCTGCAGAGGAACGGCCAGTGAGTGCAGACCATGCGTAGGCAAACTAAGGACCGGGGGCCGGATCTGGCCCAATCGCCTTCTAAATCCAGCCAGTCAATGGTCTGGGAATCAGTGTGTTTTTACATGAGTAGCATGTGTCCTTTTATTTAAAATGCATCTCTGGGTTATTTGTGGGGCATAGGAATTCATTCATTTTTTCTTCAAAATATAGTCTGGCCCCCCACAAGGTCTGAGGGACAGTGGACCAGCCCCCTGCTAAAAAAGTTTGCTGACCCCTGGTGTAGACAATACTGAGCTGGATGGACATGGTCTGGCTTAGCACGCATGTTCCTGTTTAATTATAGCCTTTATTCAGAACCACAGAGGATGTAATCTTTCGTAAATTTGTTTTTAGGGGAAGAACCACAGAAAGGAAAAGCTGCCTAGTTAATAAGTGGCATTTTGTCACTCCAAGCAATCAAAAGATTTAAAACTGTAACTCAGTCTAGCTCAGTATTGCTTCTATCAACTGGTGGCTGCTCTTTAGAGCAGCAAACAGTAGTCTTTCTGAACCCTGCCTGCCTGGAGATGCTGGTAATTGAATGTGAAATCTTTTGCTTGCAAAGCACATAGCTTACTACCAAGCTACTGTCTTTCTCCAAAGGAAATCTTTACCGTATATGTCCTATGTCCCATGCAGTTTGTCCCTTAATTCTGGGCAACAAAATATAAATATATAGCAGGGGGAAAGTCAATAATACACACCGCTTGCCTTTTATTTATTTTATTGCATTTTTATCAGCCTCTCTTAGAGACAGGGGAAAAAATATCAACATTAAGACAGTGGCTCATTCTGCATGCACCCCAAGGTAAAAATTTAGTATGTACAGCTGTATTTTCATCTGGAAGGTACAACTCAGCATTGCAGACATATATTAAAATGCAACAGCACTTCCTTTGAGCTCCGGTCCTCAGTTTAAATCCACGCAACTGTAAATAATCCACCATTTTTATTAAAAAGAAAAGAAAGAAAATTCAGCAAACATAATTAGAGAATGAAATGCCTTTTTAAGCAGGAGTCTGGATGAGCAGTTAGCAAAGCAGCAGAAACAAAGAAGCAGAAACAAACACTAGAAAATCTCATTCTAAGGTGGGGGGGCAATTGGGAAAAGGTGTGTGTGTGTGTGTGTTTGTGAGAGAGAGGGAGGGAGAGGGAGAGATGGAGAGAGAGAGAGAGATTCTTTCTTACAGAAGAAACAAGAAAGGAGACCTCAGTAATGTGGGATTCCTATTTGATGAAACTCTGGAGTGCATGAACGCAAAAGCTCCAGCTTCTATGGGACCAACCAGTAAGGAATGCTCGCAAGGGCCATTGGGGTCCCCTGTTTATAAGATGCCTTACCTATACACATTTCATTGATACCTACTTTATTTGAGACACCAAGAAACAGCTATATATAGTGAAGTCCTTTTGCTGAGTACAAAAAGTAGTGTGTTGCAGCTTAATTTGGTTTTATTCTCAGATAGGGATGTCGGAGAATTCCAATGAAAATGGAAACAGGAGAGAAAATTGCCAATTATCATTTATTCGTCCCTTGTCAGGGATGGAGATCAATCAACTGGATATGATCAGCATCTGCTGTTGCTGCTTTTGGTCCACAAACGATTGCATTTCCTTTCCACTGAAATGAATGGACCAGGATAGCACAATGGCAACCTAATTTCCATAATTAATTACACAAATTATGTAAGTTGTGTAAATTTCACAACAGCAGGCAGCAAGGTGAACAATGCCATTTTTTTGTGGGAGATGAACTACAGAGGATCAGAAACAGTGCTGCATGGGCAGAATGGAAAACTATGTCTTCCTACATCCCTATTCTTAGCATTGTAGTGGCTTCCCTTTCTTTTGTCACCTTGTATTTAGAATATTTCAGGTTGTTTCACCCATGGCTGAGGCCAGTCTATGAATCACAGCTCTTAAAGAAGGATATGGGTTGAGCATGGCTCCTTGAGGTTCATCTTCTTCACCAAGCCTGCAGCTAGAAGGTTGGAGACAGTTGCCCTCCTAGTCCATGGTTAACTCTTATGGAGAGGCTCTATGTCATGGGTAGGCAAACTAAGGCCTGGGGGCTGGATCCAGGCCAATTGCCTTCTAAATCCAACCCACGGACAGTCCGGGAATCAGCGTGTTTGTACATAAGTAGAATGTGTCCATTTATTTAAAATGCATCTCTGGGTTATTTGTGGGGCATAGGAATTTGTTCATTCGTCCCCCCCCCAAAAAAAAATAGAGTCCAGACCCCCCACAGGGCAGGCCCCCTGCTGAAAAAGTTTGCTGAGCCCTGCTATGTGTTATGAAATAGCTCTTTCCCATGTTTGCTTTTGCTTTCATTCCTCTTTCATCCTGGCCTCAAATTTTGCCATCATTCTCTCCCTTTTCCTTCCTCAGTTGTCTATACTGATTGGCAGCAGCTCTCCAAGCGTTTCAGACTTGATTCTTTCATAGCCCTAACTGGAGATATCAGTGATTGAATCTGGGTCCTTCTGCATGCAAAATCTCATGCTCTCCAGAATTCTCCATCTTCCGTAAACTATGTCTGAAACCAGAATGAGCTGGGAGAGCATCCTTGAGTTGTCAGGGTTGTGGGGAGAGATGGAGAAAGATTGCCAATACTTATCTTCAATTCAGCCTTCATGCAAACATTTCTCTTGGGCTCCCACCTTCTCTCATTTAATGAATCAATGGAGACTGAGGAAGAATGTGAAATGCAAATTTGTTAAATATTCAGTACATTTTGCTAAGTGAATATCAATAAGGAAAAGGCTTGGGAGCATCTGCATGATAATATTCTAACCAATGACCTCTTTTCGTGGGGAGGGGGAAGACACACTCTTCTCCCCCTGAAGTAAACGTAAGAACCATATTCTCCCATTAGCATCTTCTCTGACCTAAAGACTAATTTTGAAGCCTACAGGGTAAAACTTCTCTTACTAATTAGATCTTCTTGGTTGTAATCCAGAAAAATGACAAATTTCACCTTGTTTAAGAAGCCTCTTGATAACTGTTTAATCCAATAGAGAAAATCTGGATAATTTGTAACAGAGATACCCCCCCTAACTTTCATTTAGGGGATTGTGCTAAGATTTTGATCCAATTATTTTACATTTTTAAAAACTGATCAACTTTTCAATTGCTGTGACTTGAGGAAGAAATGCCTGTTCCATTTCGCTGTCTCAAATGTACGTATCACAGCTTCAGTGTACAGTGGTACCTCGGGTTACATATGCTTCAGGTTACATACGCTTCAGGTTACAGACTCTGCTAACCCGGAAATAGTACCTCGGGTTAAGAACTTTGCTTCAGGATGAGAACAGAAATCATGCTCCGGCGGCACGGCAACAGCAGGAGGCCCCATTAGCTAAAGTGGTGCTTCAGGTTAAGAACAGTTTCAGGTTAAGAACGGACCTCCAGAATGAATTAAGTACTTAACCCAAGGTACCACTGTATTGGGACGCAGGTGGCGCTGTGGGTTAAAGCCTCAGCGCCTAGGGCTTGCCGATCGAAAGGTCGGCGGTTCGAATCCCCGCGGCGGGGTGCGCTCCCGCTGCTCGGTCCCAGCGCCTGCCAACCTAGCAGTTCGAAAGCACCTCCGGTTGCAAGTAGATAAATAGGGACCGCTTACCAGCGGGAAGGTAAACGGCGTTTCCGTGTGCGGCTCTGGCTCGCCAGATGCAGCTTTGTCACGCTGGCCACGTGACCCGGAAGTGTCTCCGGACAGCGCTGGCCCCTGGCCTCTTGAGTGAGATGGGCGCACAACCCCAGAGTCTGTCAAGACTGGCCCCTACGGGCAGGGGTACCTTTACCTTTACCTTTTACCACTGTATACCTTCAAAGTGGATGGATGCTGGTTTGAGGGGAAACACAGTAAATAGCAGTCTTCCTCAAGGAACTACAGGATACATATAGATTGTAGGTTCTGCCATGAGCACTTGGCTTCAGACACCAGCTGCGTGAGTACACTGCCAACCATATACCCAACCATACACACCAGCCCGTACATTGAAGGTCAGCATCTGCACATTTCTCCATATGGTCAACTTACAAAGAAAGTGTTCTGCTTGTGCCTTGAGATGAAGCAAGGGTAGCCAATGTCATGCCCTCAAGATGTTGCTGTGGTACAACTTGCATCAGCTTCAGTCAGCATGGCTGGTGGTCAAGGATGTTGGGAGTTGTAACAACAACTGGAAGGTATCACATTGGCTACTCTTGCTTCATACACTCTCCATATATCTTTGGCCTGATCCAGCAGGGAGAATGGGGTGTTAGGGTAGGAGCTTCATAGAACACTCCCTCACATAAGCTGGTATGGTTCAGATCACCATAGTGCATAGCATTTAGAATCATTTATGTCTCTGCACAGCCCTGGGACGCGGGTGGCGTTGTGGGTTAAACCACAGAGTCTAAGACTTGCCGATCAGAAGGTCGGTGGTTCGAATCCCCATGACAGGGTGAGCTCCCGTTGCTCAGTCCCTGCTCCTGCCTACCTAGCAGTTCAAAAGCACGTCAAAGTGCAAGTAAATAAATAGGTACTGCTCCAGTGGGAAGGTAAACAGTGTTTCCGTGTGCTGCTCTGGTTCGCCAGAAGCGGCTTAGTCATGCTGGCCACATGACCTGGAAGCTGTATGCCGGCTCCCTCGGCCAGAAAAGCAAGATGAGCTCCACAACCCCAGAGTTGGTCACGACTGGACTTAATGGTCAGGGGTCCCTTTACCTTTTACCTTTTATGTCTCTGCACACATCTTTCCCCCATATAAGTTTAAGGCCTAGTAGACCAGTCTATCTACTGATTCAACACACACATATATAAATATAGCTGACACTAGGTCTTTTCCCTTTTGACCGTAATTTAATAGAAGTGCTTCAAAGTTGGAGGGAGAAACAGAAATTTGGTCTCCTTGGAGAAAGAAAACATCAGTAATCGGAGGCAAATGCAAAGATGACTATTTGTTTTACTTTTCCAGCATGGATTTTGCAGCATTAAGAAGCACAAGTAGATTTGGATCTACTTTTTTTAGTGCAAAGCGATTGGCAAAGGCATCAGGGAGATCTGCTAAGCTTTCATCTCAATACTGATGGCGAGGAAAACAGTTTCTGCATAGACACACCACACACTTATAGTTATTCATAAGAGCCCCTAAGGTTTTTCTCTTTCCATGAAATCCATAAATTATCATCAATTTGTTTTACAAAAGATCTTACGGTGTTTTGCCCAAACAGCTCTCCCCCCCCTTCCTACTGTCTTGAGATATCTGAGGGGTATTTACATCAATTTTACATTTGAACACCATGCTTTGCTTTCCCCCCTTTCATTTTCTGCTTCTTTTATACATCTCTTTGCAAAGCCAGCTTGGGATAATATGCAAGGCACTCACTATGATCAGAGAGTAACAAATGAAGCATCTTATCAAGATGTGTAAATGGTGGCTATGTTCCAACTTCACTATTTTTGTTTTTAAGTTGTAACCATTCATCTTGTTTTTATTATTGCTTGTAAGCCGCTCTGAGCCCAGCCTTGGCTGGGGAGGGCGGGGTATAAATAAAAAATTATTATTATTATTATTATTATTACTATTGGAGGTAGTATGCCTCTGAATAACAATTGCTTGGAATGACAAGTGGGGAGCGGGGATGTTGCACTCAGGCCCTGCTTGTGGGTCTCACTCAAACATCCACTTGGCCGCTGTCAGAACAGAAACACCTAAAGACTGATTCCAATGGATTCATGTAGACATTCAACAGCAGTCGAGATATTAAATAGCAACCCATAATGTAGTCACCAGGTGGCTGAAAGGTACTCTCTGGACTCAGTCCGAAGGTAGAATTGGAACCACTCTAATACTGTGCCCCAGTTCCCATTCCCAAAAGGTGGGCCAGGAGGGCACCGAGGTTGATGGTATCAAATGATGACTAGAGATCAAGAAGAAGCATGGTCCCACTCTCCCATCTAAATAATCAGTGTCTTCCAAGAATGTTTGCAGCTGCCTCACTACAGCCTTCTCCACCACCTTCCCCTAAAAAGGAGTATCGGCAACTGGCCAATAGCTGTTTCAATCCAAAGAGTGCAGAGCCTTAATAAAGTTGTCTTCTATTTACCTCCTTCTCTCACTCTAAATAGGTTTATACTTTTAGTCATAAATGACACTTCGCAAATTCTAGAGAGCCAGGAATTCATTTTCAGTTTTCAGTTTTTTCTGCTGTTAATAAATAGGCTGCCATTTCTTGATCTTCCTTCAGAATTATACTTTGGAGATATCCAAATATTGCTACAACAGGATCAATGGAAGGTCTTGACCAAGGATGCTATTTATTTCTGTTAAAATGCACTCCCAAAATGATTTAGTAATTATATGAAAGATGTTTGTATTTACAGCTCTGCATCTCCAAAATTGAATATTGATTGGTGGATAATTATTCCATCTAGTTGGGGTCAGACACCAACGAGTCGTGGTTTTCTTTTAAGTTCATACAATGTGTAGCTTTGGATTCAGCAAGTTCTTAGAATCCCAGCTCCCATCAGCCCCAGCCAGCATTGCCAATTGTGAGGGATGATGGGAACTGTAGTCCAGCAACATCTGGAGGGCGCCATGTTGGAGAATGCTACTCTAATTGACTATGTTATGCTGGCTTTCACTTGTCTTATACAAAATCAAAGAGGCTGGTGGGTTCCAGGGCTAAAGCTTATATTGCTTAACTTTTCTCCACTTCATCTTTTAAAAAATATTATTAAGTGAAGTCCGCATAATACTCAGCACCACTAGATCAATTCATCAGGAGCAGAGCCAAATCGGTTATTTGCAGCAAGTAATTTGCTTAACAAATTGAGTACTTCTTTTCCCCATTTCTAATGGAAGCATTCCATTTCATATAATTTATTCAACAAATTAACTTTTTCTGCAAGCTTCCAGCTTGATTAGTGTTTGCTATCTGCACTTGGCCACTAATCTTGAAATAGTACTTCCACCCTTCTCCCACATCATGCTTTTTTCGTTGGAAATACAAATCTCATTGAGATGCCAATTGATTTAATAAAAGGGGGATTTAGTCTAACTAAGACATTAAGCAGCATTGCTATCAACCAGTTTGAGGGGGTGGGGGTTGAACAGATGCATTATCTGAATGCAGGGATGGAAAACCTCCATCCCATGGGACAAATCACATCCCCAGCATGGTTCCAGATCGGAACCATGAGGCCATTTCCCCCAACCCCAGGAACACCTGCTGCACACCTGGTGCCATATGTGATTTTAGGTTAAGCTCCACCCTGTCCATCTTAGCTCCACCCTGTGCATGTAGCACCATTTCCATCCTGCTGCAGTTCATCTTCCACCAAAAGTGATGTTATTTGTCTTGCTGTCTTCTTGGACAAAATTACATTAGTTATGATAAGTTGGGTTGTTAGTATGTTTTTTCACCCTTTGCATTTCTGTGCAAAGGAAACACAATGCAAACTGGTAGGGGATTCAATTAATTACATATCGTTCGTGGACTGACAACAGCAGCAGCAGGAATAATGAAGATGACAACAACAACGAAGAATACCTGTTGGTACTCCCACAACTGATTTCCCTCCAGATATGGGATAAATTAGCAAACATCAGCAACTTCTTCTCCTATTTTTGTTTTCATCAGAATTCTCTGACACATCTCCATCAGGTATGGGGCTGGCAGAGGCACAGCTGGACAGTCTGAGTGACTGAGTTGCCCTTGGGTGACTCAAATCATGCAACTGATCACCGCAGAAAGTTCCCTGCTGGGAATTGGATTGTGCAGTCAATACCTTTGGTACCGAATGCAGCTTTGCCAGCCCTAGGCTTGGTGTGTGGGAAGTTTCATAAAAGCCTCCCCCTCACATACACACATCTCTTGCTTGCTCCTCTGCTGCATGTTTGTGGCCCTGGCACCAATAACAGAAAACATTGTCCTCACTCTGGTTGGGCTTTGTGGTTTTGTGGCATTGAGAGCTGGAAAGCAAAGCTCACTCCATCAGCCCTGGTGTGAGAGTCTAGCTCCATCAAGCACCTCCTGTCTCTTAACTGGTCATTATAGGGATGAATGTTTAGAAACAAATGTCTGAGTTTTGCTTTTGCTTTTCCCTCCCCATCTATTTTTGCTTGTGTGTCATGTTTTCTTAGATTGTCAGCCTGAAGGTAGGGCCTATCTTGTTTTGATTATATGTGAGCTGCCCTGGGAGCTTATTGGGCTGAAGAGAGAGTTACAAATACTCTAAATAACAATAATAAGTAATAATAAATGATTTCACCACATAATTTTACCTACCTAACTGCTTATGAGATTCAATATGCTTATCATATTAAATGTGCACTGCTCACTCAAGCATTTAAAGAGAGACAGAAAATGTTTTGGGCAGTGTTAGAAACCACCGTTGTGGCTGGGAGTGCTGGGGAAATGGTTGGGCATTTCACCCCTGTTCACAAGTGCGCACACACACACCTCATATAAAATAATCAATAATAAACCCTCTCCAGAGGGGGCTGGAGGGATTTAGGGTGTTTCAACTCAGCCTCAGTTAAATATTCTGGTTTTTGGAGGAAGTAGAGCAGGGCTTAGCAATGCCCTGACCCTTTAGCCACCCCGAAATAGCAGCTGTAGAAACATAGTTCTGCTTGAGGGCCATTTGCACAAAAACCAACAATAAGAATCCAAAATGTATTTGGAAAAGCTGGGGCAATATTTCCACCTGCTGGAGACATGGGATAATTAGCCAGCTAGTACAAAATCAGCATACGTTTTCCTTTAAACAGAATCTAGGTATAACAAACAAACTCCTTTGCCCTGTCTCAACTCAGGGTGGCCTCATTACCTCCCCCCCCCAAAAAAAACCCTTTCCCAATAATTCTACCTGTTTGCCTGCAATTTCCAGGTGTGTGAGAGAAGAACAGTTTTAATTTTAACTGGGAATGTGTGTGTGAAAGGGGAGAGGGGAGTACCCAAACCACCAGAAAACACAGTAGCTCTGAACTGATAAAAGCTTCTGAGACAAAATAGACCTAGTCACTGTTGGAGACAAATTACTTGATTGAGGCAGACCGCCCACTCAGCTGTAGCACAGCAGCTCTTGCAGTTTCATAGGAAACTGTGCAAAACTCTTTCCATCACTTTGGTACGTTGTTAAGGAAGTGAGAAATATCAAGGCCAGCACAGAGAAGGAAGGAGCAAAGCAACAAACAAACAGCAAGAGGCTCCTTTTGTACCCAGGAGAATGCTCAATATTTTCTCTTCCAAAATGAGCAATCAGGAACCTCAGTGCAAAACTGAAGGTAGCCTACAGGGCTCAGGTCACCCTTGATGCAATTTGGATTTCCAAGGTCACCTTTTGAAGTAATGAATTTGGATTGCAGCCAAACCATCTTCTCCAAAGACTGTAACTGGAAAAACTTGAGCATCTGTTCTGAACACATTCATTCATTCATTCATTCATTTGTTCATTCGTTGCATTCATAGCCCACATTTTTCTCCAAAGTTCTCCACCTCCTTTAATCCTCACAACAACCCTATGAAGTAGGTTAGGCCAAGAGCGAGTGACCGGCCCACTGTCACCCAGTGAGCTTCATGGCCAAGTGTGGATTTGAACTCTGGTCTCCCAGGTCATAGTCCTAGTTATGCTGGGACAGGAAAGGAGGGAGGGATATTTCTCATAACTTCCCTATGAGGAAGGTTGCAATATTTTTTAGTTTTTGATTTTGTTTTTAAAGGCATGTAAGTGAGGGACATGACAGAGGTGCCTAGGATTATGCATGGCATGGAGAAAATTAATAGATCTCTCCAGTGGCGTAGCGTGGGGGTGCAGGGGGGGCCGGCCGCACTGGGCGCAACATCTGGGGGTTAGGGGGATGCAAATCCACGGGTTAGGGGGCGCAAATCCACAGGTTAGGGGGTGCAAATTACTTGCCTTGCCCCGGGTGCTGACAACCCACGCTACGCCACTGGATCTCTCTCTCATACTACTAGAACTCAGAGCCATCCAATGAAGTTGAATGATAGAAGATTCAGAGCAGACAGAGAAGAGTGCTTATTCCCACAAGAAGTGGTGATGGCTACCAACTTGAATGACTTGAAGATTAGACAAAGTCAAGAGGGGTAAGATAATCAATGGCTAGGAGCCATGATCGCTATTCTGTGCCTCCAGTCAAAGGCAGTGTGTTTCTGAATACCACAGGTATCTGAAGAAGTGTGCATGCACACGAAAGCTCATACCAAGAACTAACTTAGTTGGTCTTTAAGGTGCTACTGGAAGGAATTTTTTTGTTTGTTTGTTTGTTCTGAATACCAGTTACTGTACTAGGAATCTCAAGCACTCACATCCTGCTTGCAAACTTCTCATTGGGACATCTGATTGACCAATGAGAGAACAGGAACAGGAAGATGGACTAGATGGGCCTTTGACCTGATACAGCAGACCTCTTCTTAAATTGTTAAGAATTGCCTTCTTAACTTGTTATTTTGTTTGCGTGTTCAGACCTTTTAACCTCCCCCTTAAATAAATTCAGACAAGACTCAAATTTTGGTTTGGTTTATGGCAGAATTTAGGCCACAAATTGATTACAGCAAGTGAGTGGTTGCATAGGCTGTGGTTCGACTAGCTCCCTGCACTGTTGCAGGTAGCGCTGACCCATGGCACCAGCATAGGTCAGCCTAGGATGAACACCTGGATAAGCAGAAATCCGGGAACGGACTATCTCCCGCTGCCCAAATGCCCCCCTGGACTCAGGCATGGACACAACCCCCTCTCATGGGTTAACCAAACCATCGAGTCCCTGGATTCCTTTAACAGAATACCCTTCACATAGAGATGGTGAAAGCGTTCTCCCATCCCTATCACCTGAACTAGTGCCTATCCGCAACCTTACAAGTTGTGACGATTTGCTATGTGGCAGGCAAAACCCAAATGGCAACAGCCAATCAGGCAAGTGGGGGAAATTCCTTGTTCTCCTATCCCAACGACAGATGACACACAACGGCATAGCAAGGTCAAGCGCACAAGCCCTAAAAGTAGGGAGAGGTGGGCGGGTGTTCCGAATGCATGCGCCGAAAGAGGAAGCTCTGGGTCACGTACATGGGCATAGATAGATCCCTCAATCCATTTAGACTGTGTCCCATTGGCCAGATTAAACCCAGCATCAAGAGACCTACCAATTGGGTGTTGTGGCTAACCAATGATCCCCACCCACAACACAGGATTTGGTTGCCAGGTTTCACCGCAACACGTGCCCTCTTTAAGGGAGGACCCAATTTGCCAACATTTTTTTTAAAAAAAATGCTACAGAGTAATGAACCTGCTCCCACACTGATATCTTACTGAACTAGCTTGCTGTTGATAACTCCAAATCTGGAAGTTAATGAGCTCACGCATTGGAGGGGCTTTGGAGAAGGGGGGTTACTTCTGTGAGAGTAATTTAAATTGTGTAGATTTACAGTCTGATCTAATGCTCCACTGAACAAATGCAAATGGAAGTGTTATGCCGGAGATCCATAGCCTCTCCCACTTTTTTCCTAGGGCGACCAAACCCAATAGAGGACAGGGCTTCTTAGACTCTGCTCTCTTTTCAGAAGTGGGGACTTTGGCAGGGTTGGACATCTGTTACTGGAAACCTCATGGAAACAACTATGGGACAGCAGCAAGCACTTCGCCATAGGTACTATACTCAGTCCAGCTAGGATTTGGCTACTAATAATAAATTTCTAACTGGTAGCCATGCGCATGTTGGAAATATGTATAGCTGGCCCAGTCCTGGTGAATCTGATTAGCCTGCTCTGATCTATCGTATTTTTATGCTGTTAGTTGTGGATTTTTCTAATGTTACCAGAGTTTGATTGCTTTGTATCTTGTATGATTTTCTGCTGCTCTGATTTCTTTCCTTCTTTGCGGTAGGGGGAGATGAAAAAGCAGCCTCTAAATACGTAAAATAAATAAGTATTTAAAATAAGCAGGTTTTAAAAATAAAAAACCCCTCAATGTGACACAGCAAATAGTCCTAAATACATGCCTTCCAACATTCCCCAGATGAAAATAAGGACATTTCTCACTCCCTCAACTGAACCTTCTCGAGCCCCCATTTTTTGTTGCCCCTACAGAGAGCCAGAGAGCATTTCCTATCAGAAAAAGGCAAGTGCTACCACTACCAAACCAACAGGACACAGCATACACACCCTCCACCGTCCTGAGATAACACCTTAATCCTGATTTCATTTTATTCTTTGGTAAGAAAAACACAAAAAGAAAAACACACATTAATAAATAAATTTTAGAAAGGCGCAATATAAGATGTGGACGCAAAAATCTAAATTAAAAAAAAGAAAATCAAGGCCCCTTGCGCTTCACTTCCTCTTTCTTCCTGCCCAGAGTTGTCCTACCCTCTGCCTGCACCTCAGAGCCTGCACATCATGCAGGGCTTGTCGTTGGCAGCATGCTCTTCCTTCCTCACATGCTCTCCAGAAGCTGCTATGGGCTACTCAATAGAAGCCAGCAGTGGCCGCCATGGAGAGGCCATGGAGAGGCAACAGGATGCTTTCTCACAGCCACTATTGCCTTTCTCTCAGGACAAGCACCAGCTCATTCTCCTCCCCAAGCTTGGTGGTGCTGGCGATGGTGGGGGAAATAGACACATTCCAGGATAAAATCAGAAGCTGGGACGGCTTTCATAATTCCAGGGCTATCCCTGGAAAATAGGGACACTTGGAAACAATTATGGTACATAGCCTATGTCTGGTGGGAAGTCTCTGGCTATCTAGTTTGGCAAATGCTATTGCTGTCTGCAAAGAGGCTCCCTTCTAATCCTTTGGCAGCACAGACCCCTGCCTGCCTACCTGCTCTCTCATCTTCCACTACTACCTCACTTCTTCCCAGCAACAATGGCAGATATGGAAGTTGCTGCACTTGCATGTTTTAAAAATCTATTTGGAGGTGGTGCAGCCCAGGTGATGGAACGGAATGACTTCTTTAGCAGCAGCCATAGAAGCTGTCTGAACCAATAGCTGTAACAATCACCCGGAGGCTTCTTACCATGGAGAGGCCCTGTTTAAGATGCCAGTGTGAGCCAGGCCTAATAGCAGTATATATAAAACCAAACTTTCTCACAACACATAAAAATGTAAGGTAAAGGTGCCATCCAATACTTTCCATTGTTATTGAAGGAGAATCACATCAAGGACTTGATGGGTGATTGGAACGGCAGCAAGTCAGTGATAGTCACTGGATACTTCTTGGGACCGTGGAAAGGATTTGGCATGTGAATTCAAGGGGAACGTGAGGATGATGATAGCTCATTCTGCATCAAGTGTCATGTCATCTGCTGCGTGGAATGGTGACTGTTGAATAATGCAGAGGGGACCTTTCAAGTTATCTGTGGCAATCACTCCACAGCTACCATTTTAGAAGCATGATCACATTTAAAAAAGAATGAATTGTATTGTTTCTCAAATCAGATTCATGGACTGACTTCATGGTAACTAACTGAGAAGAGGGCTGAAGGGTGAAGGCTATACATGTAAAATTCATAGTGCTCTACAACCAAATGATCACAAGGATGGAGTGAGCCTCCATAAATGGAAAGTTGCAGCATTTGGGTCTTTTTAATTTAGAGAAAATGTGAGTAAGAGGTGACAGAATAGAAATTTATGAAATTATGCCTGGCATGGAGAAAGTGAAAACAAAAAAAATTCCTTCCAGTAGCACCTTAAAGACCAACTAAGTCAGTTCTTGGTATGAGCTTTCGTGTGCATGCACACTTCTTCAGATACACTGAAACAGAAGTTTCCAGACCCTTCTATATAGTGAGAAGGTGGGGAGGGGTATTACTCAGAAGGGTGGTGGGAATGGGTGATTGGCAGATAGCTGTGATGAGCCTGTTATGTGATGAGCTATCTGCCAATCACCCATTCCCACCACCCTTCTGAGTAATACCCCTCCCCACCTTCTCACTATATAGAAGGGTCTGGAAACTTCTGTTTCAGTGTATCTGAAGAAGTGTGCATGCACACGAAAGCTCATACCAAGAACTGACTTAGTTGGTCTTTAAGGTGCTACTGGAAGGAATTTTTTTTGTTTTGACTATGGCAGACCAACACGGCTACCTATCTGTATATGGAGAAAGTGGATAGAGAGAAGTTTTCCTTCCTCTGTCATTATAGTAGAACTTGTGGACATCCAAGGAAGCTGAATTTTGGAAGATTCAGAACAGATAAGATACTCATGTGTCGTTAGTGTAGATAGTCCACCTAGCACAGCATTGCTTAGATAAGGATTGGAGACCCTGTGGTCCTCCATGTGTTGGTGAACTACAACTCCCATTATTCCTGGAGGGAGGAAGCAAAAGAGGAAGTGAGAAAGAGTGTTACTCTTCCAACTTCCTCCTTCAGCTGTATGTACTTTGCAAGGAAGGAAAAGGTAACGTTCTTATGACCAAGAGGGAAATGAGTGTTGTGGGGGCTCAAAGCTCCATGGGTGCTAGAGAAAGACCTCATTGGTGCCATGGAATGCATGGGCACCATACTGGCAACCCAGTGATGTGCAAGGTATTGCTTGTGGAAAGAAAAGCAGCCTACCATCATTACACTTAGCTGTTATTTATTACACTTACACAGCAACCTTCCTTCAGAGAGCTCACAGCAAAGTATATATGATTTACTCAGAGGAATCTTTCATCTGGGCCCCTTAGAGGGCCAGAACCTGCTTAGTTTCATCATTAGAACTTCATTTTGTGCCTTTGGAGCATTTACTGGGCATTTGCTACTACTGACATTGTGTGAAATATAGCAGCCACCAGCAGCAAGCCTTTTGCACCATGCTATGCATTCCTGCACTGCTGGCATTTCCCAGTAGCGATGTATGGAAGTGAGAGCTGGACCATAAAGAAGGCTGATCACCGAAGAATTGATGCTTTTGAATTATGATGCTGGAGGAGACTCTTGAGAGTCCCATGGACTGCAAGAAGATCAAGCCTATCCATTCTGAAGGAAATCAGCCCTGAGTGCTCACTGGAAGGACAGATCCTGAAGCTGAGGGTCCAGTACTTTGACCACCTCATGAGAAGAGAAGACTCTGATGTTGGGAAAGATTGAGGACACAAGGGAAAAGGGACGACAGAGGACGAGATGGTTGGAAAGTGTTCTCGAAGCTACCAGCATGAGTTTGACCAAACTGAGAGAGGCAGTGGAAGACAGGAGTGCCTGGTGTGCTCTGGTCCATGGGGTCACGAAGATGACTAAACAACAAAGGCATTCCTGTGCAACTCTAGCACCAGTGCATCAGAAGTCCCTTTCAGAGTGGGCAGAATTGAAATGTGTGTGTCATGTGCATTATCCCCCAGTCAATAGGGAGTTCTTCACATTCACCCAAAGGATCCTCCATTAAGCTAAGTGCACTGTACCTAGCAATCTTCACTCTCTTTTTTCCTGCATGTAATCTCATGAAAGGACCAAAGTGTGTGTCTTTCTCATCTTGCCTGAGTCACGGTGTGTGACTTTGATTTCAGTTCCGCTTGAAACAGAATGTACATAAGCTCTTGGCGGGGGCGGGGGGAGAAAGGAAGAATAATGTTGAAGGAACAACAACCAACAGTGGCAGCTCCAGTGACCCAAAGGACAGAAGTCAGAAATGTCATTTCTGAGGCTGAACTCAGCAAACGTTAGCTATTTCTCACCCAGAGCAGTGAAGCCAAATCTGGGAGCTATTTCTCCTACATAAAGACCTTACAGCAGGCCAGTTCACACATGTGTGTCCATCACTTAAGAATTGTAGTGAGGATCTGCATGTGTGAATATGAAATTGCTGGTTAAATCATTACGGTGAAGGATCAACTAGCTCCGCATGTTGTTTTGGGGGTGGATGGGATAGGACACAATGTCTTCAATGTGTTCTTCTGGACCCAATACCCAGATTCACCCAAAGAGAGAGTGCAAGGTAAGCAGAAGATGCTGCTATAATCTCTTCCCTCCTGTCACTGCTAGCATGTTCAGAGAGAGACAATGGCACCAAGGAGGAGGAGGAGGAGAGCCAGGAGGCTCTAGGGCAGATATGGCTTTGGTCTTGGTGTCTGGGGTTGATTGGGATTTCTCCTTCTGGTCATAAAGTATGTATTGGTGCCACTATAGAAAAGACTCTGCTTTTTGTTTCTCTCAGCTAGAGGTAGTTTTCTTTGAGCCTCTACAATGCACACAGAGACCACATAAATTGCCTTAACTCTGATAACTAGCTGTGGGTCCCAATTATCCAATGATCTTTCCTGGCCCTGGACTAGAAAGGGTGAAAGATTGCCTGGCTATCAGTTTGGATCTTGACAGGTTCTTATGCTGCCCAGTGGACTTGAGAAGTATGCTGTCTCTGAACATGGAAATTGTATTCACCCACCATGATTAATGAGTGAAGCACAAATTTGTATATACTGGGATGCGGGCAGCAGAACCAAGTAGTAAAGCATGACTAGGCAGCCTGTAGCCTTTCAAATGCTGCTATGCTACAACTCAAACAATCCCTAACAATTGCGTAATGCTGACTGCAGCTGATGGGAATTGCAGTGCAACAGTACATGGGCTCCCCATCACTTCTCTAGGGATTGGCAGTGGGACCCCTGCTAGTGTGTGGGCCTCAACAGGTGCCCAATGAAACCAATCCTGGTAGCCAGGACCATTCCATATTACATTACATGCAAAGGGTTTGGTTATTTTTGTTACTTTTGGTGGACTTACCATATTTTTTGCACCATAACACTCACTTTTTTCCTCCTAGAAAGTAAGGGGAAATGTCTGTGCGTGTTATGAAGGAAATGCCTACGGGCGGCATGCCTACGGATTTTCCTCCTCTAAAAACTATGTGCGTGTTATGGTCGGGTGCGTGTTATAGAGCGAAAAATACGGTACTCTGGTTGCTTTGGGAGCAAGTGTGGTGTAGTGGTTAAGAGCAGTAGTCTCGTAATCTGGTGAACCGGGTTCGATTCCCTGCTCCTCCACATGCAGCTGCTGGGTGACCTTGGGCTAGTCACACTTCTCTGAAGTCTCTCAGCCCCACTCACCTCACAGAGTGTTTGTTGTGGGGGAGGAAGGGAAAGGAGAATGCTAGCCGCTTTGAGACTCCTTAGGGTAGTGATAGAGCGGGATATCAAATCCAAACTCTTCTTCTTCTTCACACATGGACATATACAGTATCTGTGATGACAGACAACCAAAAATCAGGGACAGCCTTTTGATACAACAGCAACATTATCCCCAAGCAGGAATGCAAAAGGCATCATCTTCCACTTCATCCTGTATTCATCTCATGCAGTACTGTTTCTATTTCACTGCATCTCGATGCCCACTGTGGCAAGATTATGTAACTCAATTAATTAATTAATTAATTGTGGAAATTACCTTGACAGCATGTTATCCCACTCCATTCATTTCAATGCAAAGGAAATGCAATGCAAATGAAAGGAAACACAATCAATTATGCATCATTTGTGGCCTGAGGCACGGGAATGACAACAGTGAATACTGATCATCTTCACTAGATTGATTTTCATCCTGGACATGGTGCAAATAAGGAAACATTGGCAATTGCTGTTACCATTTCTGTTTTCATCTGAATTCTCCCAACATCCCTACCTGCAAGTGTTATCATTTTTACTTTTACACTTTTCTGTGTCCTTTCACCCTTAAACCCTCGGTAAAAAAGATTTCCTAAGATCTTTGTCTAGTGGCCTGGCCACGAATGGAAACTGTGGAATGATCAGCAGGAAGGAAATAGCTTACAAAAGCTGATCTGGTGGTCCCTTGGCTCTCCTGGGCAAAAGGCAAACATAACACATTCATGAATAGATGCCTCATTCACATACACACCAAAAAAAAAACACTTCCACAGTAAGTACTCAAATGTCCTTTCCATATCAGAAGCCATTTTTGCTGCTATCTTATTTTGCAAATGTAATACTTTGCTGACATTTGGGAGGAACGGCACCTGCATATTTGGAAGAATGGGTTCATCCATGGCTAACTCTGTTTTTTTTCCATCTTCATCCCAGTTGGCAAAGGGCTGCTCTCATGACTAAACCAGTTTCATGGACCAGCCATCCCACTGCACTGCAATTAGTCACACGAGACCTTGCTCCAATAACAGGGCAATGAATACCTAGAGGTTTTGATGGGGAAAGGCATGTGGTTGTTGTTGTTTTATTATACCATTCAGAGCTTAAGTGATAAAATGCTACAGAGTGCTAAATTGCTAGATCTCATAAACGTGCGTCAGCACACCTGGGCAAATAATAATAATAATTTACACCCAGCATTGAAATTCCCACTTATATTTAATGGCACTCAGCAAAATAACGTTTTCAAGTGCTACCCATATTTCTGCACTTGGGGTGGGGGCAAATTGTTTATTCTTTCTTATTTCATGAAAATCATCACTATAAATACATTTCCTTTTGCATAGAAATTCCTGTCTTGACCCCCACAAGGGAAGATGTCAAGGGTGGGTTACACTGGGGGGCATCTCCTGTGCATTGTCTAAAATGGGGTGGGGAAACATTTTTAAGGCCAGAAAGTGGGAGGGGCTCCAAAACCTCGAGGACTAGAATATCATGTAATACAGGGTAATGGGGGGGGGGGATAAGTTCAAAGTTTCCCACAGATGCTGCATGGGTCAACCTGTCAAACCCAAATTTCTTCCATCTTATCCAGGTGATTACAGTGGCTAGAAGAAGAAGCCACCCCCCAATCTACTACAAATATGGAATTTATAGACCAAGACTAAACAAATTACACCTGCCCACAGACATTAATCAGACTCGTGTTTTTTGAGCTTGATCATTATTCAAAACTATTCCAAATATCCACTGCAAACATAACTCAACCTATGGTTCATTATAACTCTATCTAACTATTGACTGCTCAAGCTGCTCAGATTGTTCACCTAAAATATATTGCTTTCCCTCTCTTTTTTCCTGATGAGTTGACAAGTTTATTAAGAAGCACAAAGCTTTATAAATCAGCCCCACTTCCTGTGTTCGTCTAAATCTGGGTCTATATGAGGAATGATGAGGTTTTATTTCCATAACGAGAGTTGAGAACAGAGATACATGGTGGGGCAGAAAACAGAGTTTATATCTAGTGCTGAAGAGACTTCACCCACCCACATAGTCTGTGCTCAACAGGATGGTACTGTATATAAAAGGTTTATTGCTTAGTTTGAGACTTTGGCTGCATACATACCACATATTAAAAGCATATTGCTTCCCTCAAAGAATGCTGGGAACCCCTCAGAGAGCTACAATTCCCAGTGCCCTTAACAAACTACATTCCCAGGAATCTTTTGGGATGTCATGTGAACTAAATGTCCTTTGAATTTGTATGCAGCCTTTGCCTGAGGAGATTTTTTTGTCACATAATAATAATAATAATAATAATAATAATAATAATAATAATAATAATAATTTATTATTTATACCCCACCCATCTGGCTGAGTTTCCCCAGCCACTCTGGGTGGCTTCCAATCGTGTACAGCATTAAATATTAAAAACTTCTCTAAACAGGGCTGCCTTCAGATGTCTTTTAAAGAGAAGATAGCTGCTTATTTACTCAATAATTTTCCTTCACTCTGGCTCTGTCCAGCAGCAAGAGGTTCCCAGTAGAAGAGTCGCTACAACTAACTGGAGTGGCGAAGGGATGTTCCATATTAAGAACATTAGAAAGGTCTGCTGGATCAGGCCAGGGGCCTTTTGTAGTCTGACATCCCATTCTCACGGCATCCAGCCAGATGCCTTTGGGAAGCCCATAAGAAGATGCTAAGAAACCTCATTGCTGTATCCTTGGCCTTCCTGACCCTCTGCTGCACTCTACAGTCCCTGGCTGCACTCTGCCTAAGGACTGTGCAAAAGCTTAAAACCAAACCTTTAAAGTAGGGCTCCACAGAGTCCAGTGCCAGCATTTTTTCCAGATGGTCCTCACAGGGTTTGCCTAAAGGTAATGGGGCATGCCACCAGACTGCACCCCCCATTTCACAAATGGGGCAAGAAAATTGTGTATGTGGGGGGGGGGAGGGATTTGGGCTTAGATCTGAAGGATATTAATAATAAATCAATAATACATAGCAGTCAGAGCTACCTCTGTTCTGCAGGTAGCATTCATAAATTCTACAGTATGCATTCTTTTATGAAAGCAAGCCTGGGGTTTTCTCCTTTACAATTTATATTTCCTAAGCTTTAGCACCCCGTAGGGTAAATTGAGTTGTTTGGAGGAGCTGCTTTTGCAAGTGTGAAATGTTTTCCAGCACCAGGGCAATGACATTTATTGGATGGGGCATTTTTTTCCCTTTTACAAAATGATCCAGGTGGGTAGACCTGACTGTGGGCAACTCTCCTGGTCCCTCTGTCTGCTTTTCATTTTGCAACGAAGGTCATTTATTGATAGCTCTCCAAGAAACAAAAAGAAAAAAGGAATTGATTGGTAGCAGAGAAAGCTAGAAATCACCTCTGGGGTCATTTGGCTCAGCTTTTTCTGTTAGGGAAGGATTTTCTCTTTTTTTCCTGATGTACAGCAATTCTACAAGGAGTCTTACAAAGCCTTTTCCCCCTGCACACACTTGGCAAGGATGCTTCCCTCACTCCCTGCAGTGATTGATGACTGCATTGCTTTCTCAAACACTTAGCAGGAAGTACAACGGTTTGGGGAGGACCCTAATAAGTGCAAGATAAGAACAAAAATGCAACAAGAGGAACAGAGAGGGCTAAAGAAGCATTTTATCCTTCAATGAAGCACCATGCTGATGCTATCACGACACAGAATGCTTCAATCCAAACTCTTACGTGCACAGCTTTAGCCAATCAGAAGCTCATGGCAATCAACTCTTGAGTAGGGAGGTGACTTAGATGTGATAGGGATGCATCTAGACATGAAAGTGCAAAGAGAACCTAAGGTAAAGGTAAAGGACCACTGACAGTTACCGTCCAGTCACGACTAAGATACAGTCATACCTTGGGTTACAGATGCTTCAGGTTGCATTTTTTTGGGTTAAGGATGCGCCAAAACCTGGAAATACCAGAACAGGTTACCGTATTTTTCGCTCTATAAGACGCACCAGACCACAAGACGCATGTAGTTTTTGGAGGAGGAAAACAAGAAAAAATATATTCTGAATTTCAGAAGCCAGAACAGCAAGAGGGATCACTGCGCAGCGAAAGCAGCAATCCCTCTTGCTGTTCTGACTTCTGGGATAGCTGCGCAGCCTGCATTCGCTCCATAAGACGCACACACATTTCCCCTTACTTTTTAGGAGGGAAAAAGTGAGTCTTATAGAGCAAAAAATACGGTACTTCTGGGTTTCAGCGGTCACACATGCGCAGAAGCGCTAAATCACACTTTGCGCATGCACAGAAGCACTGAATCGCAATCTGTGCATGTGCAGACGTGGTTCTGCAGGTTGCGAACACTGCGGGTTGCGAACGTGCCTCCCACACAGATCATGTTCGCAACCCAAGCGTCCACTATACTTGCATGCAAATAAAAGCTAAAGAAACTGCTTTATACTGTGTCTGAATATTTGCCCACCCAATCCAGTCTTGTCAACTCTGTTATGGCAGCAGCACTTTAGTAACCCTATGGCCCTCTGGACTACAACCCTGAACACTGGCCAGGCTGGTTGGCCAGGCTGAACAGATTCCCTATCACTGTTTCAGGGGCTCAGACAAAGACTTCAATCATTTGGCACGTCTAATGTTCATCTGAAGTTGTTTCATGTTGCAACGTGCACAGAGGAAAGCATTCAAGATGCTAAAGGAAACTAAGCCCCGTGAGAAACAGTTGAAGAAGTTGGGTATGTTTAGTCTGGGAAAGCAGAGACTGAGAGGAGATATGATAGCCATCTTCAAATATCTAAGGGGTTGTCACATGGAAGAAATTAAATTTTGCTTCTTATGGTCATATTTTGTAATCAGGGCTGGCCCAAGCCTTGTTTTCTCTAGCACTGGAGGCTAGGACCCAAAGCAATGGATCCAAGTTACAAGAAAGGAATTCTAACTAAACATCAGGAAGAACTTTCCAACAGTAAGAGCTGTTTGATGGTAGAAGGTCTAGGTTGTAGACTCTCCTTCACTGGAGGTTTTAAAGCAGAGGCTGAATGGCCATCTGTCTTGGTTACTTTTGTTGAGACTCCAGCATTGCAGGGGATTGGACTACATGACCTTCAGGGTCCCAGCCAACTCCACAATTCTATGATTCTATTATTCCCACCTAGTGTGCACCCTCTGCCCTCAGACTGGTGAGGTATTGTGAGAGGCCCTCAGTTCCTCAGCCCAAAGGCTATGGGCCCTGCTGCTATGAGATCTGGCTCAGAGGTTCCCCTGACCACCAAGCTCAGAGCCAGGAATGCAGCTTGGCTTCTTAGTCAGTGAGACACTGTCTTGGTGTCTTGGTCACTGCTGGACTCTGGTGCTAACACGGGAGTACTGCGCCTATCTAAGGAAACTCAGAATTGTACTTTTACATAAATGTGAGAAAACAGCAACTTAAAATGCAGTTGCAAGACAACTCAGTGCCTCACTTTTGAACTATCTTCTTCAGTGTAAGTATTGGAAACCAACATAGTTATACCAATCTTCCTAGAATCAGTTCCAATCTCCCCTCACCACCACCCCTTATCCTGAGTCACAACATTAGTCCATCTAGCTCAATACTGTCTGCACAGACTGGCAGTGGCTCCCAAGGATTTCAGACAGGGGTCTTTCCCGTCCTTACCTGGAAATGGTAAGGATTGAACCTGTGACCTTCTATACGCAAGACAAATGCTGTACCACTGAGCTATGGCCCTGCTCTATATCTGTTGGCAGCTCTGCAGATAGAAATGAGGACTCCTTGGCCCACTGTCCTCCCTGCTTTAAACATTTATATCGACTTTTGAAATATTTATACATTTGTCATTTGGAATATTTATGTAACTATACAATTCATGCATTTTTAGAGATGACTGAAGGAGTTTTTATAATGCAAAATAAATTATATATACTGTATTTACCATAGACCGTAAATATTTTATTAAATTGTTACAATTCATTCAGTGTGGATAGAGAACGGAGAGCGCAAAAACCTCAGCCTCAAAGAGGTTTAAAGTCTTATTCTCCAAAGCAAAGCAAAGCTGTTTTTAAAAGGTCTTGTTGACCAGGTGGAACAACCTTCTGAATGGTATTCTTGGATCGCTGAGTGAAACCAGCAGAAAACAAAGCCAGGTATGCTTGAGCATGGGGGAAGTGGGACGCTCACATGGCTTTTGTTCCCTATTGCACAGCATACTTTAGAAGCTAGATGGCTCAGTGGTCTGAATCAAGACTCAGCTAGACAGCTGCAAATAAAACATTTTAAGTGCATTATATAAATGTGGCACTAGATGGCAATGGTGAGCTAATGGCAAATTCAATATATTATTTTAAAAAGTTTAAGCATTTTCACAGCGCTTTTTTTTTAACGTGTGTAGATTTCACCTCAGTATAATGAGGCTACTTCCCATATTCCTATGAGATACTGTTTCCAAGGAAACGTATCCCTACCCAACTTCCCCATCTGTAATGTGTATGTAAGCCACTCAACATTGTTGTCGTTTAGTCGTTTAGTCGTGTCTGACTCTTCGTGACCACATTAGGGTTGCTATATTTCAAAAAGTAAAAACCAGAACAGCTTTTTTTAGGAAACCCCAAAAATTGTTGAGCTTCCCCCCGGACATCAATTCCAGTAATTCTGGTAATGTCTGGACGTATTGTTGTTCTACTCAATATTATCTCCTTCTTTGAACAGACACATGTTCATCGGTAGTGTCCTGTCATTATTCATGTTAGATACTCACAATAATGAGTTTATGAACACATTGCTGTCTCTCTCACGTACATCCTAGAAAATTAATTTTTTTAATAGATATTTTATTAGAAGAATTTCATTTATTAAAAAGTGGTGAAAGGGGGGGGGGACATGAATGAAAAGAAAAAGAAAAATACTCAGTTACACTTCCAGACATTATTATACAAATGTGTATCGTCTTATTATCCAAATGCATTTTTTTTAATCAATAACCTCATGTATTCTTTATAAGGTCATTCCAAATATCATTATATTATCGAAACAAAGTCTGCATCTATACATGATCCATTCGTATGTTGCTAATATTGTCATGCTGTCAAGCCATTGATTAAGGGGAATCATATTTCTATTCTTCCAATTCATCAGCATCAGTCTCTTAGCCACCATTATACTGGAAAATTAAATTGTGCTTCCTATGGTCATATTTTGCAGCCAAGGCCAGCCCAAGCCTTTTTTGCATGAATTAGCTTTGCGTGTGTAGACCTGCACACGCACACACAAACATTGTTATAAGTTGTGGGTGACAGGGTTTGTCAGTGACAGGTTCCCCTAAATTTCTGGGTCTGATGGGTGTTAGAATTTAATCAATGCTTGAAGTGTTAAAATTGTCTGCCAGACACTGGATTTGTCAAAGTGTTAAAATACAGGCCAAGCCAGTTTCTCACAATCAGCAGATCACTTGAGAGACGGGCCATTAACAGAGAACAAAGACAGGGAGATGGGCTATCAGCAAAGCAAAGAATCTGTGCCAGCTGGTAAATGGATGGAGCCCCAACCTTGAGTCTTGAGATAGTTAGCAGAGACAAAAACAAAGTGTAAAGTTTAGAATTGCAGTTGTAGATGATGAGGGCTAGAGGAAAATAGTTAAACAAAGCAAGTCTGTTAAACAAAGCAAGCTGCAGAGTGACGGAGGTATGGCTGGAGTCTGCTTGGACCCAAGGCTACAGCTATGGGAGAAGTAAGAACCTTTTGGCACATTAATGCTTTGAACCCTTCCATCATAGCCTGGGTTGTATGTATGTGTAAATAAACTATATATATCATAAAGATACCACAGTCTCTGCTGTGCCTCATTTCCAAAGGAAACGCAAACCCTGGGTAACCCCTGGAATCTCACACCATTCAGAGACTGGAGTGGCGTGCAACAATAGAAAGAGTGGAAGGTGTCAGATGGACAATGGGCCTTTTTATGGCAGTTTTAATGAAGCTTAGATAATTGTGAAAGCCTTCCAGGTCTGAAGTCAGAGGTCTCTAAATTAGACAGCAAATTAATGACATGTCGTGAGGAATCATGCTGATAGCCCAAGGGTATACAAACTATGTATACAACCATTGATGTAAACATGTTAATGACAAGTTAAGACTCTGATCCATATGGTTCTGCTGAATGGACCCGAGTAACTAAAAGTCCTTGCAGCCTTGAACTTTACCCAGAGCATGACTGGATAACCTTTTCTTGATGCTGATTAGCAGTCAAAGTATATTCCAAATTTAGTTACACGCTCCCAACATTCAAACGTATTAAAGCTACATAACATGTCAATTAGGCTTATGGGCTTAAAAGCTCTTCTGTTCTGAAAAACTCTCTTAAGCCTCCGGACAGACGCAAAAGTGAAACTCCTTAAGGAGCATCTCCACCCATATTTGGAAACAATAATCTTCATTTGCCTTACGGTGAAAGGAGCTGTCAGTCGGGTGCAGTGGGGAGAGTTAACACACATCGCTTTTGAAAATGAAAACGGGCCTCAAGATACAATTCTAAATTTCCACCCAGCAAAACTGTCGGAAAACTTTGTGTTCAACTTATTAAAGAATGTTCGTCACTGCACACCATTACTGGCTAGAAAGAGAGAAAAGATTAAAAAGTGTTAAGAAAATATTTACATCCTGATAATCATATCTTATATTCTATTTCCTATCTTTGGGAGCTGGGTATACACCAAGCCACCTGTAGAACAAAAATGTAGTTTTTCTCAGTCTGGAATCATTCATGCTCATCCTCAACATGTTGTTTGCAATATACCGTATTTTTTGCACCATAACACTCACTTTTTTCCTCCTAGAAAGTAAGGTGAAATGTTTGTGCGTTTTATGGAGGGAATGCCTACGGGTGGCATGCCTACAGATTTTCCTCCTCTAAAAACTACGTGCGTGTTATGGTCGGGTGCGTGTTATAGAGCAAAAAATATGGAAGATTGAATCTAGATACTGCCATCCCCAAGAGTGGGTGTGGTTATTTGTTAAGCATTTTAAAACCTTCCCATTGATTATATTATCCACAACTATTCCTCCCTGCACATACCCTAGATTAGGGTTTCCCAAACTTGGGTCTCCAGCTGTTGTTGGACTACAATTTCCATCACCCCTGACCACTATCCCTGCTATCTAGGGATGATGGGAGTTGTAGTCCAAAAACAACTGGAGACCCAATTTTGTGAAACCCTACCCTAGATGAAGCAAGTGCTATAATATACAGTTCCTAATTCACACTTGCATGCATGAAAGGGTTAACCTGAGCCCTGAGTTCAAGTTCCCACTGGGTGTAGCTTAACAGACTCCCAGCAGCCTTTGCTTCTTCACTCTCTTTCTCTCTCTGCTGCTTTGTGGAACAAGGAACCATGTGGCTTTGGCTCCCAGCTCAGGAAATGCTACCTGTGATTGAAAAGACACTTTAAATTGAAATTTTTACAGCCTGAATCTTGTCTCATGTAAAGATTGTGTGATTCTTTTGTTAGGAAATAATGTTATTATATTTTTAAGTCATTTGGAACCCTTTTTCATCACAATTTTGCTACCAATGGATGGAGACATATTTGCTGTAATTTCTGGAACTCTGAGTAAAATCTTAACTTATTTACAAAGCTAAGTGTCTGTGATTTATTCTAATCTATGTATTTCCATGGGTCACGTTTGTTTAAAGGTGGATGAGGGCAGAGGTAAATCTAACTAAGTTTTAATGTGGTTGAAGTGATTGCTATTGTGCTAACTCAGCTGCGAGAGAGTAAGGATCTTTCTTCCAAACCTCTCTCCAACAAGAAGGACGTGGTGGTTGTGATCTTGGAATATACCCATCCACAAAGTCATTGGACAGATAGGGATGCACACATACAACCGTTGCCAGGACTGCTTACATCTGCTTTCATGCTTTCAAATGGACACACTGCAAGCTAATGCAGAATCAATCTGAGATGTTCTTATTTTGGGAATGAAACCAATTTCTAAAGAAGCACTTTTCAGCAGCAAAAAATAAATAAATGAAAAGAGCATGTAGAAAAAAACAAGTACTTAGTTTCTATTGATTCTAGAATAAAACGTGTGTACGCAGCCAGGGGAAGTGTGCTACTATAGTCAAAACAGCAGCAACTGCACAAGAGAAAGTTATCAGCAGACTCAGGGGAACCCCACTGTCTGTAGAAGTACAAACCCCATGATTTACAGCACTCCCCATAACAGCTTACTGAAGACTGAATATGCTTAGTGCCCATGAGTGGGTTGGGGAGGCAAGACTGAAAACTGAGTGGGAAACATAATGGAGTGCTTGGGAAGAGAGGATGGAGGAACTGACACAGTTGTAGATTGTCTAAACTAGAGCAAATTCTCATTGTCTTGATAGGTCATTTCCTGATTTAACAGCTTGGCCCAATTGGTGCAGGACAGGTGAAATGTTAAGTTTCCTATAATGCAATGCTGGGAACATCTGTAACAGGGGTTGCTACTGGCAGTGAATACAAAATCTAACATGGTGTCTGCCCTGCACCAGTCAGAACTGAACAGATCCTTGGCTCTAGGGATGAGGTTTGCTATTCTGTACCTGTTTGTTTGTTTTTTTACCCATGTACTTATGCAAACTTGGTCCATTGTGGCTCACATTTCATAAAGCCCATGTCACCTCAGCCCAAGCTTTGAGTTTGCGATGATACTGACATTGTTTCTGATTCTCCTAATAGCACTGTGAACGCTGCTTGCATAATGTATACAGTATTGCTATTTGCAGTACTGCTGCTGCTAATCATTGCCCACCATCAAATATTGATTTGCATGCCCCCGGGGGTATTATAATTTGTGTCTTGCCTTGCAGCTTTTATCTTTCTTTGATCTCCATGAAAAGAGACTCTACATTTATATGATAAACTGCGATTGTCATGAATCTGATGACTCACTCACGTGTTCTTGAAAAAAGCCCAAAGAAAGTGGGATAGGAGGTGTAACAGAGAGTTAGTATTTTGCCCCTCATCCTTTCTTGTTTGACTTCTTTCAAAGTTTACTCATTCAACAACCCACATTGCTTTTTGTTTAATATAATTTTTTTTGTTTTTTTAGCATGTTTTTCAAGCATAACATCCCATTTTAAACAACATAACAGACCTTTGGCTATCACAGCCTAGGATTTCCATCAACCTCGACTGATGGTTTTCTATCTTCCTTTCTAATTTTGCATTTTATTTTAATAGTTATTGCTGTAAAATCCAAATCCTACATAAACTCCTTCTTAGTCCTCTTTTGCAATAATTCATATAGTTCTCCTTACAAAACTTATTGTAACCCTACAAGTGATGTCAATTGATTTGTTTATTGTCTTGGTTTATGCTGACAAGTGTCACATGCCTGTATAGTTTGTATACTTCACTTTTCTGTATAATTTGCTATAAGTCTTGGAGCTTGACCTCCAAGGAAAAGGTGTCAGCATTGCTTCATCTTCTGTATGACAAACAAATTAAAACTTGGTGTTAATGTATGAGGAATTGAGGATGAGAGATAAGACTAAATAAAACTTGTGCAGTTCAGAATGACCTCCGTTTTCTTTGTACATCTCATAGTACCATTTAGCACCACACAAACAATCAGGTCAGGCAGTAGGGAAGAGAGCTATATAAATAGGCTTGCATATTTCAGCAGCATAACAGATCTCACAATGAGCAAAGTAGCATATTATAATGGCCTGATTCAAAAATAAGGCATTAGGTTCTTTTTTTTTCCCCTGCTGCAAAAATCTATACTGCTAAATATTGCTAGCAGTCGCACAAAACCTGATCAGCTTATGCAGCTTGTGAATGCTTTAAGGTTCAATTGTTGCAAGATTGGCTCTCTTTCAAGGAATATCAGCCTCATCCCATAAACTCACTGGAGGGTGATAGGCAGGTCTGGCAGATGCAGCAGCACTAGCAGTGCCATGGGAGGCGGGAGGCGGGAATGTTGGGAGGACTGATACCCATTCTGGGATGCATTGGCTCCAGAAAGTGCCCAAGTATTGCGTGCCCAGCTGCAGAGTCCCCTGCCCAGCGTGCCAGACTGCTAGAGATGAATGAATGGACACGACAACTGTCTGAGATTTGAAATGGCCACAACTTTATTGATTTCAGATGGAGGAAGTATTGGGCATCTCTCTCTCTCTCTCTCTCACACACACACACACACACACAACTGGAGGGGGTCTGAGATACAACAGGGTCTATTTGGGGGTGGATCCATCACAAAACACAGGCTTATGCAGATGGGCCCCCAAACGCTGAGGGAAGCTCTGTGGCCCTCTATCCCTACGCAACAGGCTCTTTGGTCAGAGACTTCCCTCCAAAGCCCTCTAATGGTACTGTTACCACCACTGTGAAGAACAGGGGATGGGTGAATCACCACTTCACTGCCACCCCAATGGGATGGAAGATTATAGGATTCCACCCAGGGCCTAAACCTCCAAAGTTGTGACTAGTGCTATGCGGAAGGAGAAACCTGCAGAGCCGGGGAGATTTCTTCCTGGCTCTGAATGTGGCAACCGTCAAAAGACCACAGCAAAACCTGGCTAGCTGAAAAGAAACGGTTAGAGCAGTAATCAGCTATTAATGAAGGGGTGGGAAGGGTGGGTGACACCCCTGGGTGACTGGGTGCTGCACTCGGGGGGTGGGGTGGCTGAGTTAAATTGATGGTGGGCAGACCTGAGGGAAGACCACCTCCCCCAGGTCTGCTTGCCATGCTAAGCCCCCCACCCCAGGGCCTCCAAAGATTGGCCCATTTGGCAGGAACCCATGGGCCTCCATGGCAGCCAAAGGAGGCGGCCAGCAAACAAAGATGGTGCATTGTGTCCAAGAGGGAACGAAGCGCCACATCAGGACACAATTGCCACTCACCCTCAAAGATGGTAAGTGGCCATTATGGGTGCCAACACCACACCTGGTGATATTTCTTTCACACCCAGCTCCATCTCCCATCAGCTGACAGCAGTGCACTTGAACAAGGGAACAACTACCCCAAGATCTGCTTCTATATCAACCAACCTGGCTGTATCGTGAGTTATCCTCAGTGTCTCTGGCGATGGCAGGAAGTTTGAGCTGCTCTTTAAAGGAACTTCATCTTGCAAGCTGAAAAGTGTATGAATATTACTGACAGGTTCCCTACTCTTCAATGACAGCTTTATTCATCTCCTCATGCACCTCTGTTTTAAAATGAAAGGAAGATTAAGCAACCAGTGCAAGCATTGAGCGCAAAGTCACTCTCTCTGTGGATCAAGCACATCCTCCAACACAATAGCTCTAACAAAGCCGCTCCATTTTTCTGTTTAAAAATAGGGCAGGTGAGTGATGACCACATAAAGGGGGGGGGGGGGCTCAGCCGGAAAAAAGTCACCACTAAAGCCTTGCAAATATATATATATATTTCTTTAATTAACTTATGATGGCAGACGAAATAATGTTTCATGAAAACATTTGGTGCCATCATTTTTCAAGTAAATCTTCCACTCACTCAGAAATCCATTGTAAAATCAATCATGTTTTGAAACTATTATTTCCAGCTTAAGAGTATTATTCATCAGGCGATAGATTTGTGGAGAGACCATAGCGTGCAAGAAGTCTGAAGTCTCCAAAGTTCCAGGACACCAACTTTCAATTTTTGGGCATTCATGCGGAAGCAGCCAAATCAAGTGTGCAAAGAATACCAACAAGGGTTTAATGCCAGCCTAAAGGCCATTAACATCCAGCATAGGTTTACAGAGACAGAGTGACTATGCCCAGTTTTTTTTTCACTGGAAAAGTAGAGTTACTATCAAATTGTGCCTAAAATGAATCTTTTGGATGCACTTTTGAAGGAATGTCTTTAAACAAAATATGCACAGGAACTAAGAGTATTAAACATGTTTCTAATGGGTTTTATACAGGAAACATAAAGTCAGATTATTGGGCTATCTAGATCCATATTATCTGCACTGACTGGCAGTAGGTCTCTAGCCTTTCCCAGCCCCACCCGCAGATGTGGGGATTCAACCTGGGATGCAAAGCAGGTCTTCTGAGCTGCAGTCCTACCCCAGTGCTTTTTTTGGGGGGGAGTACTTAAGAGTATGCAGCTCTGGCACCCTTTTTCTAGAAGAAAAGCACTGGTGTGGCATTTACTGTAACAACTTCATGGTGAGTACCAGTACCCATTTTTTTTCTAGAATAAAAGCACTGTCCTACCCTATATATCTAAGCTGTCTCCAAATTTAATCTGCAAAGAAAGTTGGGAAATGTCTATTCGATAAAAAGGTTAGCAAAAATGTACCTGAGAACTTTCACACCTCTTACAGCAAAACTTTTGCAAGCTATGGGGAGATGCACAGAAAGATTTTTATTGGTGGGCCATCCTCGAAAAGAAGCTGGTCAGTATATTGATGGCAGAAGAGTTTGCAATGATTGTTCAACATTCCAGACAGTGGTTGCTTAACATTTGTCAAAGTGAGTTGGCATTTTTCCACACCAAAAGCAAAGGCTCTTGGAAGTTGGCCAGCTGCAGAATTGACTTAGGAGTAACTCTAACATTTCTTAAACGATATTTTATTCTTTTCATTAAGCGTTACAAACATTTGGTGTGGAAGATTAGAATGTATTTATGGGGGAGGGAGGTTTGATAATGTGGAGGTGTGAAGGACAACAAAGCCATGGCAAGCCATGCTAACCTTGTGTTGGTGTACTCAACTAGAGCCTAATGATGCCCAGAGTAATCCAGGTAGTTCAGATTATGGAATAATTATTCATCGGCTGTGCTGTGTTACAAAAGGAGAACATTACTTTGTCCTTCCACCCCTTGGGGCTTAATAAATCGCAATTCACAGCACACCACTTCCTGATTGAAATAGTTGGTAGACAAGATTCAGCTTTCTGCAGTTAATGAAAAAGGTTTATATGACATAAACCCAAACATTTTCCAGGGGGCAGGGTGTATTCAATCTATGAGTGGTTTTTTAAACACTCCCAGGTCAGGAGATGACCTTGCTGTCCTACTCCCCAAGTGCCAAATTTGGGGCGTTTATCATAAAGGCCTCTCCAGCCATCTATAACTGGCAGTCCCCCTTCCCACTTGTCTAATTTTATTGCCCACTTGCAGCAAAGTGATTGCAATGAATGATATACGAGAGCAAAATCAATATGCCCGAAAGGAGAAGGGTACATGTTAATCTTTGGTCATGCAGGATGTGCATCTACCTTGTCATAGCTTTCTTGCGACCAACACCATTGCATCTCCCAAAGGGTGGTTGGAATCATCAGTAATGTGGTTGCTTCGGTACAAAAGCTCCCTGTTTCTTGTACAAATTCCTAAAAGCCAAATGACTCTTGCTCCAAGGCGTTCATGACCACTTAGGCTTTGGGCAAAAGGAAGGTTTTTATTTCCTTTGTTGTTGCTTCACAAAAAACAGTGAACAGGTCCATTTTGCTCTCCCAGACATTGCTGAACTGGACAACTGAACATAGGAAGCTGGCTTATATTGAGTCAGACCATTGGTTCATCTACTTTTGTACTGCCTGCTGGCAGTGGCCCTCCAGGGTTTTTCGGAAACAAACATTCCCAGCCCTACCTGGAGATGTGGCAGATTGAACCTGGGACCTTCTGCCTGCAATGTAGAGGCTTTACCACTGAGCTCTAGCCATTCTCTATCACAGTTAAGTGGTGTGAAATTCCCCTCACAGAACTTCAATACACAAGAGTTCCCTGGGAAAAGGGATTGATTGCGGGCACATGCGGTAAACCCTGTCTGTGGTGCCTACCCCCTTTTCCCAAATGATGACACAAGAGACCAGAGTATGGGTTCAAATTGGCCACAACTTTATTGAATATTAGAAGTGGGAAACTTGGCACAGGGCTTGGCAGGTAACCCTCTCAGCCCGCCTGGCTGAGGATATGCAGGCAGTTGAGGCCAAGTGAGAGGGGACTGCAAAGCGCAAACTTACACTGACCTCATCCGGGGAGTTTGACCTACATGCCGCCGCTCTAGGGCCAGGGACTCCTGGTTTTTGCCCTTTAATGGGCCCTGCAAGCGCCGCCACATGGGGAGGGAGCATGAATGCATCAATGCATCCCCCCCAACTTGATGTTAGACTAAAGGCTACTTTGCCAAGGCCTAAAACTGCCAAAGTTGTGACGAAATTGCTACGGGGAAGGCGAAACCTGGCAATGCAGGGAAAATTCCTTCCCTGTTCCGAATACAGCAACCATCTTACGACCGCAGCAGCGCCCGCTGACCTGGAAGGCAAAATATTAGCCTGTAAAGAAGAAATTGTTAAATTGAAGATCGCTGACCTAAGCTGAAATTAAAAGGCAAGAAATATTAATTGAGGGAGGGTGGGTGGGTGATCCCAGAAGGAAGAGCAGCAAAAGAGGCTTGAGCCCAAGAGTCAGCCTCTTTTCCTTTGGCCTTAGGCCCACCCCCGGCCGGCTGTCCATTGTCCTCCCTGGCCGGGGCCGAGTCAAAGGCCAGCTCAGGCAGGTGGGTGGCACCCGCCCAGGTGAGCCTCGCTTGGTGCCGCAAACCCCACCCACCTGTGGGGAAGGGAGGGCGGATATTGTTAAACCATGCTGGGGATTCTCATTGTGGACATCCTTCTGATTTGAGAGACAATGGAGTGTGCCTCCAGGGGTGAAGTCAAATGACTGCATTAGCAGAACCAAAGAGACCTCCATGGGGCACAAGCCTGAGCATTGTGAATGGAGGTCCTAGGCTGTCCAGATGACAAGACCCCCCTCTCAGCCTTGCTGATGTGGTCCAGAGAAAAAGCAGAGCAAAACATTTGGCACCAGCTTGGCTGCAGAAGTTGCCAGAAGGAGGTGTACAAGGTGCCATCCAACCATCTTAGGGACTCCAGTCTGGATTTTTGTTGGGTATGCTCCTTAGATTTTCTTTCTGGGAACTGTAGCTCTGTGAATAGGGGTCTTAACCATTTTCAACCCACAAGGCTGTTTTGTCCAAGCCACACTCACCTTCTGATCATCCCTTGGGTGAGGGACATGGAGAAGGATCTCTGCTGGACATGGCAAGTTCTGGGCTGCTTTATGTGGAGAGAGCTAGTCCTGGGGTCTCAAGCCATATATGGCTGTATAAGACAAAACCAACTGAATTGAGCCTGCGAACTAAAAGGTAGCCAGTGTAGTGAAGTCAGAATTGGTGTAATATGCTTAGGTCTTCTGGAAATCAATGCAGCAGTAAATGAATCAGAATGAGATTAGATAGAGCCATGTTCAAATCCCCACACACCTAGAAAAGCCACTGTGTGACCTTGGGTTACCTCACAGGGTTGTTGTTTTTTACAAGGATAAGGAAGACCAATATATGCTGGTCTGAACACTTTGGAGGAAAGGTGGAATGAAACGTAAGAAACAAGGCTTATAGTCCTACTTTCACCAAAACTGGTGTCAGCCCTGCAAGGCTAAGTAAGAGTGTGGAAGGAACATAAGGGCTGCATCCAGGAGAGAATACAGGTGACAGTCATCTTCCAACCCATGCACAGGAGAGCGCTTATCTGTGCCCCGTGTATCATCTGGGCAGACTTAGTTCCAGCTGGCTGTTCTATTACAAGAGTTCATGGACACAGCTGACAAAGCCAATGCCCCCTCCGGGCTTTCCCCTGGAAGAACCTGCCTACATCTGAACTGCTCCTGTCAGCCTGCCACACCACTTCTGCCAGTGGCCTGATGCTGCCTGGCATCTGGACAAGGGCCTTGCCATATACACTCAACTTCTGTGTCACTTAGGAGACTTTGCTTCCAGTCATTCATGCATCTCTCTCTCTCTCCCGCCGCCACCCCCCCCCCTTTCTCTCTTGCTCTCTCCGTTTCCCACAGGCAAGTAGGGGGACACATAATCTCCATTCTTGTACTTGCATATTGACTGACTGAACATTGGACCTCATCTCTTCTATGTTTTGCAGAGATTTGTTATCCTCAACTTCTTTTGCAACATTCCCACCCACCGTCTCAGTGCATTCAGGCTCTACAGTAGCCACTGTTTTCGACATGTCTCTCTGCTGGGCCTGGTCAGCTTTTAATTTTAAGATCCCCCATAGGAAGAATTAAAGCATGGTGGTTATTATTACTCACAAAATCTTCATCTTTAGAAACCCGGCCGGCTGTCCTGAGCCATGAAAGTCCAAGTTATGGGGCAGGGGAAGAGATGCATTGCCATGCATTGGTTAGGAAGAGTGTTGCTGTGCCTTGGGCAGACTTTTTTAAAAGGAAGTAAACAAAGGCCCTTCTCATTCACCAAACTGAAAAATATTGGGTTATATGAAATGAAGCTGTACCCAGAGTAGACCTATTGAAATTAATGGGTCCGAGGTAGCCATGTCCATTGATTTCTACAGTAGTCTACTCTGAGAAGGGTCACATTTACACCATACATTTAAAGCTACAATTCCCACAGTGGTTTAACTACTACTATTTATTAAATTTGTAAACTGCTCTATACCTGCAGGTCTCAGGATAGAACAAAATGATATGCATATATATATATATATATATATATATATATATATATATATAACCATACAAATAATTGCCATAAAACAGCATGGTATTAAAAGCCCTTTCATTAAAAGCAGTGAGTTCCCCAAAGCCTGCTGGAAGAAGAAAGAAAGTCTTCATCTGCTGGATGAAGGATAAGATGGGAGCCAGTCTAGCTTCTCGGGAGCTTCTAGGGAGGGAGTTCCAGAGTTGTCTGTGAGCAGCCTACTCCAAAGATCTCAAAACCTGGGCAGGTTTGTATGAGGGAATATAGTATTTCAGAAAACTTGGACCTAAGCCATGTATGGCTTTATAGGTGATAACTTGGAATTGTGCCCAGAAACAGACCAGTACCGAGAAGACTAGTAGAGCTGTTGAAACAAAGGAGTTGTCTGCTCCCTATAACCAGACCTAGTCAGCAATCTCGCTGCAGCTCTTTGAGTCGATTGAAGTTTCTGAGCACATTCCAAAGGCAACCCCACATAGAGCATGTTACAGTAATCCAAACAGGGTATAACTAAGTTGGTGTCACTGTGGCCAAATCAGGCATCTCAAGGAATGGCTGCAGCTAGCGCACTAGCTTTAACTCTGCAAATGCCACTGCAGAAACTTGGACATCCATATGCCTTTATGGGAAGTATTACCCCATACAGCACATTGTGGAATCCCTGTTTTCCTGTTCTGTCTTCTGACTAAGATCACCTATGTCTTGTCTGGATTAAGTTTGAATTTATTCACCCTCATCCAGTCCATTACTGATGACAAGCCACTGTTTAAAACCAAGACAGCTTCCTTGGATTTCGGTGGAAAGGAGAAACAGAGCTGGGTGTCATCAGCATGTCAGTGACCCCAAAACTCCAGATAAACTCTCCCAGCTGTTTCATGTAAAAGTTGAATGCCATGGGGAACAGAGCAGAACCATGGCATTGAACAGGAGTTCCCCAGCATCACCTTCTAGGTTTGCCCCTCGAGGAAGTAACAGAGCCACTGTAAAACAGTGTCTCCAAGTCCCATCCTATCAAGGCGGTCCAGAAAGATACCACATGATCAATGGTACTGAAAGCCTCCAAGAGGTTTAGCAGAATCAGCAGGGACGCACTCCCCCTGTCCAGTTCCTGGTGTAAGTCATCCACTAAGACAACCAAAGCTTTCTCTGTTCCATAACCAGGCCTGAAACCAGATTGAAATGGACCTAGATAAGCCATCTCCTCCAAGAACCCCTGGAGCTGAGATGCCACCAAGTACTCCAGTACCTTGCCCAGACATGGGATATTGGATTCCTCTTCACAGCGGTAGTTCACTACATGGAATAGGAAAGTTCCTCCTAAGAACTTTCAGCACCCTTAACAAACTACATCTCCCATAATTCCTTGGGGGAAGTCATGACTGTTTAGTGGTGGTTTAATAGTGCTTCAAAAATATGCTGTGGTTGTGGCTAGGAGTAGGGTTTTGCAGGGATAACTGAATAATTCTAATAGATTTGGAAAGACGAACCACTGACTTCCTCTCAGGAGGCAAAGTGAAGTTTTCCATTCCAGCACCATTTAGCTGGCATGGTATCCATGTTGAGCTGTAGGAATTTGAGGCTTTAAAAAAAAAAATCCAGGAGCTCAGAACCGAGAGCTGAGGCAGAGCCAATAAATGAAGTGGAACCAGTAACACCTTTCTCACCAAGTCAAAGGCCCAGTTCCAATAGAAAACTCAAATGGCTAGCCTGAATGAGTGGGCCAAGTTCAGAGCCTGAGAATATTTCACTGCCATGGAGCTACAGTTCCAATAGCTCACCACAGGGGGCAGCCACACGAACAAAACTGACAGCCTCCATATTCAATTTACCCTGCACATTAGGTCAATATTCCGTAGACATTCAGCATACCTTTAATCAATATTTTGAGAGCTTCCCCCACCCCTCTTCAGTGAGCATTTATTTTCAGGTGGCAGTTTCTATGTCTCTGCTGAGATGCAGAGCCGTACGAGGCTAGGAAACTTGTTAATGAAATCCATCGGGATTTGCAGTTCTAAGGTTGACAAAAGCATTAATTTGGGGAATGCAAATGTGATGTTCTTCGAAGCAGAAGAGGGACAGTGTACGACAGTGCTGAAGTGATCTGTCTGCAGGTCATGTTTCAATAATCAAAGTCACTTTTCTCCAAAACGCTTTTCATAAATGAAAATATCTAGGAAATAAATCAACTCTTGCGGCATAATAAGAGTCGCTGACCTACTTCCTAAATAGGACACCAATGATTGCAAACACTTCTGGGAGAAGTATTTGCATATAAAGTTCTGCAATTAATGACAATTAAGGAGGAGGGTTTTCAAATATCATGCACTAACCTCGTTGCATTAATGAAGTTGGCTGCATTGTTAAAAGGAGACAGAAAAATGTAGGAGACAAAGCAGTCTGTGGTCATATCCTGAAGAACAGAGCTAATGGCTTTTAGAAGAAGATTTCAAAAGGCATTCCAATTAGGGCTATAACATTTACAGAGCCATTCTCTACCCAGATTATGACCAGGGGGGGACACCACGGCTAGACAGGCAGAATGTCTGCCTTTTCCTATTCATAAGAACATAAGAGGAGTCTGCTGTATCAGTATAATAACCCATCTTGTCCAGCATCCTGTTCTCACAGTGGCCAAGCAGATGTCTGTAGGAAACTAGCAAACAAGAACCAAAACACACTCCCTTCCTGTGGTTTCTCGCAACTGGTATTCAGAAGCATTACTGCCTCTAACTTTGGGCCAGAACATAGCTATCATGATAGTGTCCTCCATGAATTTATCCAATCCTCCTTTAAAGTCTTGCAGGTTGGTAGCAATTACAGTGGAACCTCGGGTTACAAACGTGATGTTCACAACCCCCAGCGTTCGCAGCCCACAGTGTCGCGTGTGCGCACACGTGGGTCATAATTCGGCACTTCTGTGCATGCGCAAAGCATGATTTAGTGCTTCTGCGCATGTGTGAGCGCCAAAACCCGGAAGTAACCCGTTCTGGTATTTCCGGGTTCGTGCGGTGTACAACCCGAAAAATCGTAACCTAAAGCGTCTGTAACCCGAGGTACCACTGTACTGCCTCCTGGGGGGCATGAATTCCATAATTTAACTATGCACTGTGTCAAGAAGTCATTTCTTCCAACATTCAGCTTCATTGGATGTCCATGATAAATTTGGGGTAGCCTCCATATTTTGTGGACTACAACTTCCACCAGCCTATCCAGCATGGATCAGAGACAGTTTGCTTCAGGGTATCAGCTGCTGGAAGACAGCAATGGGAGAAGGATATTGTGCTCGTGACCTGCTTGTGGGCTTCACAGAGAAATAGTGCTGGTCATTGTGTGAAACAGGATGCTGAATTTGCTTTGTTGACTGCACTGAGTGGAAATATGAACCTCAACTTGCCCAGTTGTCAGAAGTGATGGGAGTTGTTGGCCAAAGCTCCAAGTTGTGGGAGTGTGCTTTTACAGCACAAGTCTACACAGGTTTACTTGGAAGTAAATCCATCAGAATTTAATGGGTCATAGGCTGCCTTCACACTGCAGTTAATTTCAATTCCCTGTTTTTTCCTAACTGTTCGTTTCCGCATTATATTTGTGCTTTCACACAATGTAAAAGCTACTTCTGGAAAACAAATGGAATATAGTGCATGCTTAATGCTTTAATTCCATTTTTTTAAATAAAAAAAATCAATTCATAGCCTCCTTAACCTAGAAAATCACCAGAGTAAAATGATGAAATTTGGGGTGCCATACAGTTGTTTTCTGCTGTCTTCATGGCAGAATCATGAGGTAACAGAAGCACACATGTGGAAAGGGTGGCAAAGTAGTGACAATGTCCAATGATGCTTGTTGTTGTTGTGTCACATCACACCCACTGGTGTGAATGAAATTTAGGGCAGCACACTGGTATATCAGTAAAAATGCCGCAGTTCCAAAACAGGTACTGTAACGTGGAAGGAACATTGGAAAATGATACAGAAGCAGTAGCATTTCAATCAGGAAAACTAGTGCAACATTCCCCATTCTCTAGTAAGCGTGGTAAGGACAGCAGTCCTAGAAACACAGTGGCAACAAAAAGTATTCTTTGGCTTGGAAAACCGTCTCACAAACACAAGGGTGAAGATCCATTCAATAACAAGACACCCAGCATCTGGAAAACACTGCACATGGGCTGATGCGTTATGCGGCAATGCCACAATCCTTCCCTTAACAAGGAACACTTGACATTTAGGACTTTGTACTGTCATGAAGCAAAATAGTTACCTTGAAAAAGCCTTTGCTATGGCAACAAATTGTCCCTTTCCTCTCTTGAAAGAAAGTTCCATTGATTTCCCCCCACAACTTGGAGATATAGCTGTTTTAGAAATGATAAAGCTGCAAGGGGAAAATGTGCTACTTAAAGTCCTTTAAGTCCTGCACTGTTGTTGTTGTTTTAAAGAGCAGATTCCTAATTTACTTTTTCAATGTTTTCAATCTATCACAGAAGTCTTCCACCCATGTCATTCCACCCTCTCATTCTAGCAAGGGTCACTGAGAAGGTACCTGGGGCCCCCAAATCCTTGCCTCATGAGTAGAGAGGCAAGTTCCACTGAGGTCTCCTTAATTTTCTGGAAGACTCTTGGTATGTCAGGCCTGATACAAACATACCTCCTTTTATTTGGATGGTGCCTTTCCATAGTTAAAACTATGCTCAAGGTAGCTCACAATATGAAAACAATTTCCATGATTACAAACATAATGAAATAGTCATAAACAATAAATAAAACACATCAAAAAGTACACAGCCAAAGTGAATTATTTCCCCATTAAATCATTGTAAGATCTAAAAAGAAATATACAAAAAATAATATCAGCAATAATAAGTCCCAACCACAAACCCCTAAACAATTCCCCAACCCAAGAGTCTGTTCAGCAGCCTCAGCTTTTGTAGCTGAAGTCAGTCAGGGCCCAAGCCAGGTGGAAAAGTCCTGCCAGGGAGGGAACAGGTCTTCCAGGGCTCAAAGCCAAGATAGTCCCCTTCAGAGCAGCATAGGCCTTCTGAGTCTCAGCAGAGTCTAGCCTCCAGTTGTTAAGTCCAGATCTCAGTAAGAAAAACAAACTCTTCTGGATTGACATTACAACAAGGGAAACACAAAGTAACTGACTCACAGAAACCAGCTTATAGAGGATTGGACAAATTCGTGGAAGATAAGCTATCAATGGCTGCTAGCCATGATGGCTATGCTCTGCCTCCATTGCTGGGGGGCAGTAATGCTTGGGCATGTCAGGTGCTAGGGAGCACATGGGTGCAGACGGATGCTGTTGCATTCAGGTCCTGCTTTGGGGCTTCCAACTTAGGCATTTGGCTGGCCACTGTGAGAACAGAGTGCTGGAATAGATGGGCCGCTGGCCTGATCTACCAGCTTTCCCCACAATCTTCAAACTGCAGCCCCTTCACGCTGCAGCACAGTGTTAGATTGCTGGCCACCAAGGCAGCAGCCTCAGCGCAGCCCAGCAGGGATGGTAGGCCCATTTGGAACTGCTGTGGTGCCACTCAGAAGGCGGCTCTCATGGGGATATGGCGTAACACAAAATGACTCCTACAGGATAGGATGAGTGAAGACAGACCAGAGATAGGTTTGCTTCCTAAAGTAGAGCCCAATAGCTACTCTCCACTGTTAGGGTTGATGCTGTAAAACATGGTTCTCCATTCTTCATCCCCAACATTACCCTTTCCTTGCCCACTCCCTCAAAAATACAAAATTCCCTCTTCTACACGCACGCACATGCACACTATAAAACAAATTATGCAATTATGCAAATAGCTAAAAATTCCAATTAAGCGTCATTTTAAAGCTCGGCAGTAGCAGAACAAAGACTGCAAAATAAAACGTGAAGAAACCTCAAAATGCACAACAGCCGATAAACGACAGGAGGAGGCTGCCATGCCCTCATCTTCCCTTTGCCATGGAGCACTTCCTGACAGGAAGTGGGAAGGACAGTGTGCCTATAACTGTTGGACCTCTGACCCAACATCCTTCTCCTTGACACTGCAGTCACCACACAACTTGAACTGACAGCTGGAGCAGTGTTCTTGCTAGGAGGGAAGGAGAAAATAGACTTTCTGCTGCTGCTTGTTCTGTAGCTGATGGTTTGGACCATGCTGATCTTCCTCATCCTCCCTCTCTCTTGCTGACCCCCCAAGTGTACCTATTTTCCAGGGATAGTCCCAGATTTACAGAATCCATCCCAGTTTCTGAATGGATCCTGGAATGCCCCACTTTTTCTTAGGACATCCACATTTTCATCTAAGAAGTGTTGGAGGGTATGGAGTTGTGCAGCCCTCGAACTAAGTAGATATACAGCCTTTAGAAAATATCTGAAGCCCTGTATAGGGAAGGTTTTTTATGTTTAATGTTTTTTTATGTTTTTTATATATGTTGGAAGCCACCCAGAGTGGCTGGGGCTACCCAGCCAGATAGGGAGGTTATAAATAAAACAACAATAACAATAACAGCAACTATTATTATTGAACAGGATGTCCCTGTTTTCATCAGAGAAATGTTGGAGGACATGCTCTTGGTATAATTTTTCTTGCAAGAAGTGGTGGTGGGGAGGTGGGGAGAGAGAGATATATATCACATAACAACTTTTGACAATATCGCAGTAAACCAGCTGCAGGAAAACTTTGGCCATCCAAAACTTCAGATCCCATCATCCCTGGCTATTGGCCCTGTTTGCAAAGTTTGATGGGAGTTCTGGTTCAGCAACATTGATCAAGCATTCTTTACTTTTAGGATTTAGTACAATATGGAATAAGATTCCCCATGTACCCAACACCATCAGCAATAAGACCCACAAATATGTTTGTAAAGTACTAAAACGGAAACATTAAAAAGTAAAATGCACAATTATACAGAAAGGGAAATGGACAATAATACTCTGGAACAACTACTTATAGAGCTGTTTCAACCACTAAGTATTTTTCAAATATGTCCCAATTAGTCCTCAGTCCAGTCATGCAAAACTCTTAATTTTCATGCTTTCAAAAAGATGGTGTTAAAAGACATATCTGAAGCAGGGAAAAAACACAAAAGGGTTTATTATAATTGCACTTTGAGAAAAAGATTGGTGCTGGAACAGTTAGGCATAATTACAATATTGTTTTAAAACCTGCTTCTAAAGACAGAACTATAGTTATTTTGAATAAAGGTGACTACTTATAATAAGTTTAGAGACAACCCAATGATTCTTCCTATAATGTATGCATTGATCATGATCCTACCAGAGATTTCAGATTTGTCAGTGGCTGTCTAGGTTCAAGTCAGGTTTGAAACTGGCTTGAGTATTGGCTATGGGGAAATCCAGCTTGTCCCCAGTTCTAACCAAAGGGAGAAACTACTTACGTGTAAGATTCCTCAAGAGATTTTCATGGCCTCAGCTGGAGACAGAATGGGTGCACCCTTATCCTGATCCAGCAGGGCAATTCTTACACCGCATATGTAATGATCTGCACTACAATCTCTGAGCAGTGAGAGGTTTCCAGATTTCCTGCATATACTCTGGGTTGGCTTCCTTGAAATGAAGACACTGGCGACTTCTTGTGTTTTTGCAATATATGACTTTCTTTGCAAATATAGACAGACTGAGTGTAGGATTAATGCCAACAAATATCACTCCCAGTCAGAGTTCTAGGGGGGACCCCCCCCCATGTCATTGCACTGTGTATTTTTTCAGACTTGGTTCTGACTGTCCATCATTTTTCCCCACATGGCAGGCACCTCAGTAACATCACTTCCAGTTGGGGGTGGGGAGGAAAACACTCTTCCAGAAGGACCTCCAAGCATTTGCTCTAACAACAACAACAACCTGTACAACAAAAGGGAATTTACCAGGCAAAGCATCTCATAAATGCTTGACCTCTTTAGCCATCTATTTCACTGGGTGAAAACCTATCTCTTTCACTCTCTCTTTAGCCATCTCAGTCAGAGGGCTTGAAGGTAAAGGAATTCTTGAAAGGTCATTCAGACCAACTTCCACACATATACCCAATCCAGATGCCACCCCCCTAACTATTTTCTTTCAAGTGCCATTATGAAAATCACACACTTCATCTCTTGCCATGTAGCTCGATAGATGCCTTTTCTGTGCCCCTTCTCCCAGTTTGCATCTCACAAGAACAATATTTTCTTCTTCCATTGCCTCTGAGCAAAGGGCAGAGTCCTAATCCTTAGTGACACATGCAGTGATCGCAACTGACTGCTTAGTCCCTTTCCAGCTCTTCATTTCTAGAGATGCTGCATTTAATTAGCTCGACAGGATTTAAAGCAGCCAACCGGGCACCTTTATGTCAGATCTCCAGTAGTCATCTTTTCTTTCTTTTTTCACATTTTCCTTCAGTTTCCCCACCCATCCCTTCCCAACTTCTGTCCTACCTTCTGCAAATAAGGTCATTAGGTTCAACTCTCTCTTGCAGGGCACACAGGCAGAGAACTGCTCTCTGGAACATGAAGAGAGAGAGAGAGAGAGAGAGAGAGAGAGAGAGAGAGAGATGAAGATAAGCAAAAAGCACACACAAGTAGGAAACAACAAACTTAGCTAAGATGTTCATAGTGCAGAAATGGGAGACTTTGCAGAGCCTGCAAGTATCTTTGTGGTATATGGTGCATGGAGCCTGGGGCTCACAGAAAAGATATCTCACAATATAAAGATTTCCGAAGACTTAGAAGATCTGGGACATTTTTGTACTATGTGATGGGAATTCTATCATTTATTCCAGGCATGTCCAACAGGTAGATCACAGGGTGTTCCTGGTAGATCCTGGTTGAACTCTGGCCCCACAGCAATCTCCTTACAAAAAAGCAAAAACAGGAGCCAGAATCTAGTACTAAAAGGGTACTGGAACCGATACAAGAATTTGGACAGGTAGCAGGTTTTAAGTTGAACAAGATGAAAACTAAGGTCTTAGAGAAAAATCTAACTCTGAATGAGAGAGAAAAGTTTCAGGAGGAGACAGGATTAACATTGGTTAAGAAAGTGAAATATTTAGGTTGACAAGCTTTGTAGAGCAGAGAGAATCTTGTCCAATGTTGCAGAATCTGATCCTGCAGGTCCTGGTCCTTTAGATTCTTCTCTTTCTATGACTTGTGGGGCAGAAAGGCCTGTTAAAGATGGTCTTCTGTAGTGTTGTTGTTGCTGTGTCAACAATTGCTGCTGTTGTCTAGTTTTATATTTTATAGCTTTCTCTTGCGCCTTCTCCTGGGCCTTATCTTGTGGTTTGTCTTGATCCATTCCTGCGCCGCAAGAAGTCAAGGTCACTTGCACAGTTCTCACAGCTCCCAGGATTGTTTCTCAGCAATGATAAAAAGGCAGCTGCAGTGGAAAATCCCCAGCTATAACACAAGATACCTCTAGGGGAGCAGAGTAGCAAGATGTTTCATGGATGATAACTATAGAACAGTATCTTCATAGGTAAAATAATGTTACGCAGATAGCAACAGTTGCAAGCTCAGATAGTCCCAAAAAAGTTACCAATCTTTTGCAGAAGTCTACTATAATAGTTACAATGTCATAAAATGGTGCATTCAAAGTGACCTTTCAGATACTTAGGCAGACCGAAGTCAAGGATTGAGTGGTAGGTTTAAACCCCCCCTTTCCACTTTTTGGGGGGGCTCTTCTGTCAGGCAATGAGATTTAGCTCTTTATAAAAGTTCAAATTCTGTGGTTCCCAGCTCCATTGTCCCTTGCTTTTAAGCTGTCTACAAGTCGGCAAAGCAGGCTTCCTGTTTAAACTTTGCCGATTTCAGGTTCAAATTCAAGATCAAAGTCCAGGGATCAAAGTGTCAAAGTCAAAGTCAAGTTGCTAGTTCTTTAAGTCCTTTCCTTTGATCCTTTCAAAGTTCCCCCAGTCTTACTCACGGGTAGATGTTTCAAATCGATGTTCACAGGAAAAAGGTCAGCGCTCTCCGGCAACTGCTATGCAGCTTCACTCTGTAGAAGTAGCGATCAACTCCCAGCACAGCGCAACCCCGCTCCGCTCCGGAGCTCTTTACAGAGCTCCTTTGACAGTTCGGGGTGCGCTCCGCGTGCCCACTGAGTCCCACGGCCCCAGGCTTCTCCCGCCTGCAGGTTTTTTAAGGGTCCTCCGCTTCGCTGCAGCGGTGGACCCGATTTCTACGGAGCTTCTCCCTCCAGTTAGAGGGAATCCGCCATTGCCGGTAGGCGCCGCCTCCGGAAGCCCCCGAGAATGTGAACTTATTTAAGGATAGCTATGAAAAATCTTGGGTTGAAGTGAAAAAGGACTTAGAAATTTGGTCAAATTTGAAGTTATCATTGCTAGGCCGAATTGCTGTGATAAAAATGAATGTATTGCCAAGGATGTTGTTTTTGTTTCAAACACTGCAAATTTTGGACAAGATGGATTGTTTCAAGAAGTGGCAGAGAGATATTTCCAGATTTGTCTGGCAGGGCAAGAAGCCTCAAATAAAATTTAAGATATTAACTGATGCTAAAGAAAGAGGTGGATTTGCCTTGCCAGACCTTAAACTTTACTATGAATCAGCTGCTTTTTGCTGGCTAAAAGAATGGCTCCTTCTTGAAAACACTGATGTGCTGGACTTAGAAGGTTTCAATAATGTATTTGGTTGGCATGCATATTTGTGGTATGATAAGGTAAATGCACATAAAGCGTTCAAAAATCATATTGTTAGAAAAGCACTGTTCAATGTTTGGATAAGATATAAGGATTTGTTAGAAAATAAAACCCCAAGATGGTTGTCACCAATGGAAGTGAAGGCACAGAAAAAACTCAATATGGAGGCCAAATGGCCGAAATATTGGGAAATTATGGAACAAGATGGAGATAGAATAAAACTGCAGAGCTTTGAAAAATTGAAAAACAGAGTGCGAGATTGGCTCCATTATTACCAAATAATGGAGGCATACAATTTGGACAAAAAAAGTTGGTTTCCAGGTGGAAAAATCAAAATTGGAAACAGAATTGTTAGACCCCAAAATTAAGAATTTGTCAAGAATGTATAACTTGCTGTTGAAATGGAACACTCAGGATGAAACGGTGAAATCTGCTATGATTAAATGGGCACAAGACGTTGGACATAACATTATGATGGCTGACTGGGAACAGTTATGGACCACAGGTATGAAATTTACGGCATGTAATGCCCTAAGAGAGAATTTAATGAAAATGATTTACAGGTGGTACATGACACCAGTCAAGCTTGCAAAAATCTATAATTTACCTGATAATAAATGTTGGAAATGTAAAGAAAATGAAGGTACATTCTTTCACCTTTGGTGGACATGGATTAAGACATTCTGGGAGATGATTTATAATGAAATGAAAAAGGTATTTAAATATACCTTCCTAAGAAACCAGAGGCCTTTCTCCTGGGTATGGTCAGCCAATTGGTGCCAAAGAAGGACAGAGCTTTTTTTATGTATGCAACACTAGCAGCAAGAATACTCATCGCGAAGTATTGGAAGACACAAGATTTACCCACCCGGGAAGAATGGCAGATGAAGTTGATGGACTATATGGAACTGGCAGAAATGACTGGCAGAATCTGAGACCAGGGAGAAGAGTCGGTGGAAGAAGATTGGAAAAAATTTAAAGATTATTTACAGAAATACTGTAAAATTAATGAATGTTAGAAAAATGTTGGAATTAAGTTATATGGCTTTAGCAGAAATGTTATAAGGAATTAAGTACAAATAGATTTTTAATGTATTAAAGGGAAACATAAGGTTAGAATAAGTTAAGATAAATTACAGGACAGAAAACAGAGGAAGATGGAAAGGAATTGCTGAAACAGTTAATTGAAGTGAAATACAAAAAGGGAGGTGTGAGGAGGTCGTGGAAACAAGTGAATGAAAGATAAGATATTGAAATTATTGGGTGTGTTTTAAATTGTGTTTGTTTTGTTCTGCTAATTCAATGTTTTGTGTTAGTGTTACGTAGTGTTTTTCTTTTTGTATTGTATTGTATTGTTTTGTTGAATTCTTTTTTTCTTTTATAGTCTTTAAACTGTTAATAAATATTATCTTAAAAAAAAGAAAGCAAAAACAAAAGAAACCCACAAAACCAATCAACCAACAAACCAACTTTGGCTTCCTAAAAAAAGCTCAAGCTCCACAACTTTGGCTTCCTAAAAAAAACCTCAGCAACTTTGGGTAGACCACTGCCAGTCTTTTTATGACAATGGGTAGATCACTGCCAGTTTTTTTATACTGTGAGTAGATCACAGTCTATTGGGAGTTGGACGTCCCTGATTTATTCCAATACAATTAACCTTCAGGACTCTTTGGTGCTACTAGTGTGGGAGCTATGGCCCTCTACATGTTTCTGCTGACAGATGTCTCCTCACATCTTCTGATTTTGATACAAGGTTGTCTCTACACATGTGCAACTGTTTCTGTGAAATAATGTACACCTGCCAGTTTGCCTATGTAGCAGCCAAAAATGGAAATCTACAAATAATCTTTATTTAATGCAATGGTTACAAAAAGTATTTTTTGCAGCTTTAATTTAAAACAAAAGCAAATGCAGTATTGTAAATCAAATAACAGAAAGAAAAACTCTGACAAGTTTGTAAACAACTGGTATTGCTTTGTTCAATGCATAAAAAACAAAGAACATTCAAAGAATCCTCCTCCCACTCACAGACACTTATGGAATGACCTTCTGAGAGAACCTGCAGAGTGAAAAATGAAATATGATGGTCAAGATAACTTCTTCAAGACAAGAGGAATGACTGTACTATGCTAATAGAGCTATATGGGTTGCCTGAGATTTGTCATGGCAGGCTGGGAGCAAGTTACTTGTTTAAAGGCCTTTTTAAAAAAATATAATGACTGTAATTTCATTATGCAATGACTTTTATATGTGTTTTGTAACAATGCAAAACAATTATTTTAGAAGAAATGTCAATGCAAAATTGATACCAAGTTCTTTAAACAAGAGAACATGGAGGGGTAGCTGGGAGTGCCCCCAAAAGGAGTGGGATTAGGAAAGAATCCCTGCCCATCTGACTGGGTTGCCCCTGCCACCAGTGAAATTCCTACCAATTATCTCAGTGATTGCCCTGGGACATAAGGGTTCAGGTAGTCCCTAACATATCCTGGGACTAAGTTGTTCAGAGCCTTGTACATTAATACAAAGACTTGGACCTGGCTAAGTAGCAGATGGGCAGCCAATGCAGATGTTTTAACAATGGCGTCATATACGAGTTTACTAGTTACTTATCTGGTGTTAATTTCTTCCAGTTTGTGCTTATCCCCTTTAGTTCTTATTAAAGAGGCAGAGGAGAATTATCTGCATAGTGTTGTGAGATTTGAGGTGCCAGACCCCTCTAATCCCTGGATCCAGCAAGTGATAAAATCTAATCAATTATGATGGCTGAATGGGAACAGTTATGGACTACAGGTATGAAATTTACAGCATGTAATGCCCTAAGAGAGAATTTAATGAAAATGATCTACAGGTGGTACATGACCCCAGTCAAGCTTGCAAAAAATTATAATTTACCTGACAATAAATGTTGGAAATGTAATGAGACTGAAGATATATTCTTTCACCTTTGGTGGACATGCCCAAGGATTAAGACATTCTGGGAGATGATTTATAATGAAATGAAAAAGGTATTTAAAGATACCTTCCTGAAGAAACCAGAGGCCTTTCTCCTGGGCATGGTCAGCCAATTGGTGCCAAAGAAGGACAGAGCTTTTTTTATGTATGCAACAACAGCAGCAAGAATACTCATCGCGAAGTATTGGAAGACACAAGATTTACCCACCCGGGAAGAATGGCAGATGAAGTTGATGGACTATATGGAACTGGCAGAAATGACTGGCAGAATCTGAGATCAGGGAGAAGAGTCAGTGGAAGAAGACTGGAAAAAAATTAAAGATTATTTACAGAAATACTGTAAAATTAATGAATGTTAGAAAAATGTTAGAATGAAGTTATATGGCTTTAGCAGAAATGTTATAAGGAATTAAGTACAAATAGATTTTTAATGTATTAAAGGGGAAAAATAAGGTTAGAATAAGTTAAGATAAATTACAGGACAGAAAACAGAGGAAGATGGAAAGGAATTGCTGAAACAATTAATTGAAGTGGAATACAAAAAGGGAGGTGTGAGGAGGTCGTGGAAACAAGTGAATGAAAGATAAGATATTGAAATTATTGGATGTGTTTTAAATTGTGTTTGTTTTGTTTTGTTTATTCAATGTTTTAGTGTCAGTGTTACGTAGTGTTTTTGGTTTTGTACTGTCTTGTATTGTTTTGTTGAATTCTTTTTCTTTCTTTTATAGTCTTTAAACTGTTAATAAATATTATTATTATTATTATTTTTTAAGATAAAATCTAATCAAGCCAAGCTAGTTTCCCGTGTGGTGATGGCCTGGGTGATGAGCCATTAAGGGGGATTAAGGTGGATTCCAGGAGATGGCAAATGTGTGAGGGCCTTCCTGCTCTCCCTCAACTAATAGCTGCCGCTGTGGGAGAAACAAGACCCTTTATGGTGTTAATGCTGTGAATCCCCTCATAGGTAGCATACAGTATATGTATAAAGAAACCACAGTCACCACTGTGCCTCATTCCCAAAAGAAAACATGAACCCTGGAATCCCTGAAATCTCACACTACTTGGAGACTGGAGTGGCATGCAACAATATTAACTCTCTGGCCTTGGGACTGTCAATTTACTGTGAATGAGCCCATTAAAATTTGATAGTACAATGGAGCACTATATGCATTTCTGACACCATGGTTCCATTTTTCAGTGATTTTTCTCCTTCCAGTGATGTGTGTTGGTTATTAAGCAAGCAAGCACGCATGAGAGGAGGCTGGGGATGGGTGGAACCAAAAGGCTCTGTCCCCAATGATTGGTCTCTTCTAAAACTGAACCATTGCTCAGAGTCTGAAGCTCTCCCTATCCACCACGTTAAAAGTGACATTTTGGATTGTATGTGAGCATGTCTGTGCTAATGAACATAAGTGTTAGTTAACAAAAGCCTCTAAGCTGCCTTAACACTTTAGCTAGCAAGAGGGGGAGTGGAGCAATGCAGTTATAATTTTCAAAAGGGACAAAAGGAACAATCTCTTACGTCACCCTCTTGCAAGTGGAAGGCAACCAGCCAAGCTTTGATGCGAGCATATTAAAGCAGATTGCAGGTTTTTTATTACCTATAAATCTGTGATTGTTATGGCCAAAAGAACCTTGCTGTCGAATGAGAATATTAAGTACAGCATCGCCTCAAGAAACTAATCCTGAATAGCTGGCTTCTCCACTCACTTTATACTCTAAAAATATAACGGGATAACTTGCCAACAGCAATCAAGGGAGAGGCACTGATTCACAACAACTAGGAGCCTGGCTGGCATGCATTTGAGTCCAGAAACTGTAACAAGTAACAGTTTGGCTCAGATACACATTGAAAATGTCATGCAAATAGGTCTTTAATGGTAGAAAATCATAAATATATATATATCAGGGCACTTCTGGCACTCCTGAGAAAGGCACAGTCTAGTTCATGGAGTACCAGGGTTACATCCAGAGACCATTAGAGGGGGGGGGGGTCTTCTTCAATCTGAGGGCTTTGCCTCATTGCTTCATGTGCAACCTTCCAGCAGTGGGCATGGCCAGAGGCAAAACTGGACAAAGCAAAAGATATGAATTCCTTTGTACAGTGAGCTACGAATGAGCCATGCCAGTATTAGAAGTTTCTACGCACATGAAAGGCACATCTTCACCCTCCATCCAGGCAAGCAAGCAAGAGGGGTTAGCACAGTGCATGGAAGCATTCCAGCCAGGCAAAAGCCCTTAAGGAAGGCACAGAGGAAAGCCGGTGACAGGAGAGTCCTGATGGCCAGATAACAGAGGCCCAGACCTCAGCATTTGGTGCCCTAAACCAGAGTTTCAGCATCCCTGCTCTATTGTATTGTTACATGCATTGTGGAGCATTGTGCATTGTTGGGCAATAAGAAGGGAGTGCCAAAGGACTCTGTGGACTACATAACCTCAGTTCTAAGTTGCTACAGCTGCAATTACAATTACAATTGGCCTTTACCTCACTGGGAAAATTCTGATAGTACTCCCCCCCCCCCAACTCTAGTTTCAAAATTGTGATATATAAAAACAAAAAAACATAGCAGTTATACCATGTAGTTTCTGTTGTACAGTGGTGCCTCAGGTTAAGAACTTAATTCATTCTGGAGGTCCATTCTTAACCTGAAACTGTTCTTAACCTGAGGTACCACTTTAGCTAATGGGGCCTCCTGCTGCTGCCACGCTGCCAGAGCACAATTTCTGTTCTCATCCTGAAGCGAAGTTCTTAACCTGAGGTACTATTTCTGGGTTAGCGGAGTCTGTAACCTGAAGTGTTTGTAACCTGAGGTACCACTGCAGTGCCTCTTGTCTGAGCCATGGAGACAGTAGAGCAGATGTTATTCAGATTGGCTGGGGGCAACCCAGCCAGATGGGCAGGATATAAATAATAAATTCTTCTTCTTCTTCTTCTTCTTCTTCTGCTTCTGCTTCTGCTTCTGCTTCTGCTTCTGCTTCTGCTTCTGCTTCTGCTTCTGCTTCTTCGTTGTTGTTGTCATTCTATTGGCCATGCTGCTTTGGGCAGCCAGGGTGATGCAGTGGTTAGAGTGTTGGACTAGGACCAGAGAGACCAAGACTCAAATCCTCATGCATCCATGCAGGAATCTCAATTAAAGCATCCATGACAGATGGCCTTCCAACCTCTGCTTAAAAACCTCCAATGATGGAGAGTCCACCACCACCCAAAGGACTCTGTTCTACTGTTTAACTCTTCTACTGTTGAACAGCACTTACTGTCAGAAAGGTTTTCCTGTTCATCGGAATCTCCTTTCCTGTAACTTAAATCCATTGGTTCGAGTCCTACACTCCAGAGCAGGAGAAAACAAGCTTGCTCCATCTTCCAGGACTGGACACAGTAAATGAGGATATTGCTGAACATTTTTCAGGAGGACTTCTTTATAAAAATCAAAGTGATGTGGACATGTGGAGAACTGAACTTAAGACTGGAAAAATGAGAAACTGAGAAACTGTCAGAAACTGAAACTGACAGGTTCACTTGTCCCTACCTTTGGCCCAGTATCTCTATGACATTCCGCCTCTCCAATCCTGTTTAAGCATCCTCTAAGGTGCTCTAGATATTTCTGAATTCCAGATGCATTGTGCTGGGAATCCTCCTACCAGTAGTCTACATGCTTCTGATTTCCCCTGCTCCAGTAGTGAACCCACAGAACAATATCTGGAGGTCAGGGGGAAGCGGCAGAATATTTTTGGAGCAGCATTCGAAGAGCCCTGTGTATTTGTCAGCTACAAGGTGAACTCTTAACTGTAAAAGACAGGTGAACAGCTCTTGCAAGAGGAAGAAGAAAAGGAACTGAATAGTGATACACAAGGAAATGTAAAATATAAACTGTTGTAAACAAAATATGCCCTTTTTCCCTTATAGGGTATCCAAGAACCTGTATAGAGTCCTTAAGTGGGTTCCCTATCGGTAGGAGAAAATAACAGAGGCCAACCAGAGAATACTGAGAAGCAAAGCAGCTAGTAAGCCTGATCTTTATTAAAGTGTTGCAACAGGATTCTCACTCACCACATGCAGGAGGGAGGAACCCAGAACAAAGGTGTGCAAGCCCTTATACAGTCATTGTTGTTGTTGTTTAGTCCTTTAGTTGTGTCCAACTCTTCGTGACCCCATGGACCAGAGCACTCCAGGCACTTCGGTCCTCCACTGCCTCCCACAGTTTGATCAAACTCATGCTGGTAGCTTCAAGAACACCATCCAACCATCTTGTCCTCTGTCATCCCCTTCTCCTTGTGCCCTCCATCTTTCCAAACATCAGGGTCTTTTCCAGGGAGTCTTCTCTTCTCATGAGGTGGCCAAAGTATTGGAGCCTCAGCTTCACGATCTGTCCTTCCAGTGAGCACTCAGGGCTGATTTCCTTAAGAATGGATATGTTTGATCTTGCAGTCCATGGGACTCTCGGGTTAAATATGCTTCGAGTTGAGCACATTCAAGTTGCGCTCCTCACAGTGGCGTAGCGTGGGGGGTGCAGGGGGGCCGGCCACACCGGGCGCAACATCTGGGGGTTAGGTTAGGGGGCGCAAATCCACGGGTTAGGGGGCGCAAATCCATGGGTTAGGGGGCGCAAATTACTTGCCTTGCCCCGTGTGCTGACAACCCATGCTACGCCACTGGCTCCTCGGCAATCTAGACGTAACAGAGCATGTTACTTCTGGGTTTCGCCACTTGCGCATGTGGAGACGCTCAAAATGGCGTCATGTGCATGCGCAGAAGCGGCAAAAAGTGGCGCGCACATGCACAGGCGCGCCATCACTAGTTACGTTTACCTCTAGATGTGAACAGGGCTCTGGAATGAATCCTGTTCGTATCTAGAGATACTGTATAGACTTTTGAAATTCCCACTCTGTAGCTCAAGACAACTCATACATCATACATACATCAAAGAAGGGGCAGTCTACAGCAGAATCCTGTCTGGCAGGAAACCTGTTAATGGTCACTGACTAGATTACCTGGGCAGCCTCACCATTCTTTTGTGATGGTTAATACTTTAGTTTCTGAGTCCAGGTCACAGGCTCACCCTATTCATACTCAAATGTGCCCTTAAGGCAGGATTTGTGAGCACAGAGACAATGGGGAGGCTTTTCCCATTTCCTTCCTCCTTGCAGAGAAGCATTTAAGGTCAATTTGGGAGAGTCAAAATTGTTTCAGGACTGCTCTCCTACGGCATATATATTTATCTATGTGTTTGCCTGGTACATTTATGAACACTTATTTTATAACTTGGACCTTATAATTCTTATAACAAAGCTATGAACCAAAGCAAATGTTTAGATGAGCCTAAAGAAACAGCTTTCCTGACAGAGATGTATAGTTAAAAGACTGCTGGCAAAGTGAGAGGTTCTAGGCGAATAGGAAAATAATCGGATGCACTCTGTGTGTGAGTAAATGTGTATCACGCTGGCTTCAGATCATATCTATCTAACTCTATCTATGTATGTATCTTTCTATTAGTTGGCACTGATACTGAAATTGGTCTGAATATGTGCAGGGGCAGTAGGAATGAACGACTCAATTGTCCCTGGAAAGCAGAGGGAAATGTTGGATTCTGTTAGTGTACCTGGAGCATTGATGGAATTCATTGCTGCTCCAATCGGTGGGGTCACCACCAATGCACACACACAGTTAACATTAGTAAAAAATATATACCAGAGTAGCAAACAGCATAAAAGCAGCAATAAAATTGTGTTCATAAAACAAGTACAAAAGAGGTCACAAATCAGTAGATCAGATTTAATATGCCAGCAGCCCACTTTCTGAAACAATACATGAACCAAAGAACAGCCAGACTTCAAAATTCACACTTCCCCGAATCATGAAATGCAGTTGCCCAGCCAAGAAATAGGTACAATAAATGGATACATTACGATAAAGTGTGGATAGACATGCATATATTAGTGAAAACAACATGGGGAGAAATGCACTATATCATGGGAAATTGATTTGCAAAAGTTTGTTTGTTAGCCAAAATTTTCTATGAACATGTGTGTATTAGGATATATTTGCACTAAAAGCTTATGAATTTTCGTGAGTGCTTTTTTTAATTAATAAATAAATAAATGCAAACCTATGTTAAGAATTTAAGATTGGAAAAACATAAAAATGAGAGCAACAGAAATTGAAAATTAGCCCATGGACATGTGCTTATTTATATGAAACATTTAAAGCTCCTTTCTCCAGTGGAGTCAGTCTTCCTCTGCTCCATGGACTCCTGTTGGAGGAAGGAAAACTTCTGACCCAATTTTGTACATTTCCAAACACATGTGTTGCTTTAGATGGGGGTGGGAGGAACTAGGGCACACAGTCGCCCAAATAAAGCACCTTTAAGTCTCATCAATCTCACTGAGAGAACGAAGCATGAATTTAACTCTCATTAAAATCTGCTAGACTAAACTACAAGAAGCTAGCATGACTTCCATTGTGCTGGTATAATGCATTAAGTATAATTGTGTAATGTACATTGAAATGGAAAATAAATATATAATATGACTATATTGTGAAGCATGGCTGGCAATTTCCATTGAAGCTGAAGAAGAGCCTAGCAGGTTAATCATTAGTGGGGCTGTATCATGGGACTGTATCTCTGGTTGTTCAGTCACATGAAAGAGATAGTATTACAGGTCTAAGGTAAAGGTAAAGGGACCCCTGACCAATAGGTCCAGTCGTGACCGACTCTGGGAGCCTGCGTACTGCTTCCAAGTCCTGTCGCCAGCATGACTAAGCCACTTCTGGCAAACCAGAGTAGTGCACAGAAACGCCATTTACCTTCCTGCCGGAGTGGTACCTATTTATCTACTTGCACTTTAACGTGCTTTCAAACTGCTAGCTTGGCAGGAGCTGGGACCGAGCAATGGGAGCTCACCCTGTCACAGGGATTCGAACCGCCGACCTTCTGATCAGCGCGTCCTGATCAGCACGCTGTGGTTTAACCCACAGCGCCACCCGTGCCCCATTACAGGTCTATACAGATGCTAATCTGTAGGCATCTACCTTGGGTGGGGTGCTCTTTTTGTTCCAAGCTATTGAAGAGAATGGACTACGACTCTCTGCCTCCAGCAAACAGCCTGAGGCTATTGAAGGATGCAATGGAGAAGAGGTGGAGATTTGATTTTTAGCTGCAATATATCTGTAATCTAAGTTATTAAGCCTTATGCTGGTGTATATTCCACTCGGTTGCTAGGCTAGGTGACTGAGCTGAATAGAATTTGGAGTAGGGTTAGTCTCCCCATAGCCCGTTTCACCCATACCACAAATCTGGAACACCCCTTTTTCATGACTTATCCCAATCTCAGCTAAAATGGCCTTGTCTGAGTCAGGTTGAGGAACTTTAGCTGGTGTTCCAAACTTTCTCATCCTAGTGGCTGTTGAGTTTGGATCGCACTGTAAATCTGCCTCGATTGTGTGGCCTGGACCCAATGTTGAATCTGCCTTTACTTTTCAATTATTTAAAATTTTAAACACAAGGACGTCATTTAACTATTTCTCCTAATTGCTGAGTGTTTAAAATAATTGTTAACAGTACTTCATACATACTCCTGGGACAAGATGAGAGTTTTGTTGCCATTTTCTCAATGACATTCCAAAAGCAATTAAGAATTTATGCTGTCACTGCTTAAAATGATGTGGTTTTCATTAAAGATTCATGTCACAGACAGAAAAGGGCAGAAAGACCAGTTCCCCAGTTCCTTCCCCAATACTGCAGACTGCCTTTATTACTGCTGACAACTTTTGAAGTGTTGGGATTAAATCTTACCCCGGCATACGACTTTCACAAACACACTTTAATACAAAGAGTTGTCAAAACTGTGCGCTTTCACTTGCAATTTGCTAGTGAAGAAAACATTAGGTGAATTGGGCCTTCAGATATTTTGGGTGACTATATCTTTGAACTGTTTTCTCATAGCATGAAAGTTAGGTCCTTGGTGAATCTCCTGGCTATAATATATACAGTTTCTTTCTGATACTTTCTCTGTGTTTGTGTGTGTTTTGTGAGAGGCAGTATGCCACTGAATTCCAGTTGCTGAGAATCGCAAGTTGGAAGAGTTCTGTTGTACACAGGTCCTACTTTTAGCCTTCACATAGGCTTCTGGCTGACCACTTCAAGAACATCAGAACATGAGAAGAGCCTGCTGGATCACAACAATGGCCTATGTGGTCTGGCATCCTGTTCTCACAGTGGCCAACCAGATGCCCCCGTGGAAAACCTGCAAGCAGGATCTGAGCAAAAGAACACCCTCCCCACATTCTGTAGTTTCCAAGCAACTGATATTCCTAATAAACACATTTTATGTTCAGTTTTGCAAATATCCACATTTTTGAAAGCCGTTTCTCCTCATACAATGCATTTTTGTATGCTGTTTTCAATAATATCTTCATTTTTACGCAGACTTTCCCCTGAAACGTGCATTTTTTGTAAACATTGTTTGGATGGAGAACTGCATCACAAAATTCGGATAAGTGTGAATTTCGAAGGCTGTGCTTCAGTTTGTTTCTGAGGTTCAGTAAGTGCCAATTTGATCATTTGGCTTTAAGTCCATACTGAATAGAATTTCTCCTCCATCCCTAACAACTTAGTATTCTATCTAAGCAGTAAACTGAGATTGGTCTTAATTGTGGTTGGCTGAAATCACACCAACTTTGTAAACTGTGGCTTGAAGGTGATTTCTTGTTTTCTTAAAAACCCCAAACTTAAATTCAATCACCATTTTGTCAATTTTGGACAGCACAGAAAGCTATGGCTAATCAAAAACAGAGCTGAGAGCTTCCAAACTTCCCTCACACCTGCCCTGGAGCAGGAGGAACAGTACATGAAGGTAGGTTCAATAGGTTCATTTCCACAATTCCATAATACATGGTTTATCATAACATCTGAATGTAGGTATGGAATAAAGAATTGGAGGGTCCTATTTTACCTAAGCAGTGGGACTAGGTTTTAGCTTCTGTAACAAATGTGCCATTAGATTATAAACTATGTTTTATACAACAAAAACATTATTTAGAATTTATTTGACTCCATACGTTTGTATAGAAAGGGGCTATCTATGACAACATGCTCCTGGAGATTCAATAAGGAAAATTCTTCTTTGAAACATGTTTATGCAATATCCTACACTTAATTTTTTTTGGAGGAAAGTCCTAGGATGCGTAAATACCACTATGGCTGGAAAAAATAAAATTGCCGGATGATATTATTATTTTAATCTATATACCAACTATAAGGGATTTGACAACGTGTCAACATAGATGGAATCTCCACACCATTATTTCAAAAGACTTATATTGATTAATACCATGGCCCCCTTCAAATAATGGACAGAATGTTAGTATTTTCATTCTCCATTGCTATCGGATCTCGTGATCCACTGTTTACATTCCTTTGTGACAGGAGCGTGGGAACGGAACTAGACCCTGTACTTCCGTCCTATGTGCTTTTGTATTTTTTTCTCTTTGTTCGTTTCTTTCGGACAGAGCAGACGTGTGAACCTGCTGCTCACACTAGCCATGTTTGTTGTTTTGATTTGTAAATAAATGAAGCTTTCGCGATGCCAATGCCTCCACAACCTCGCTTCTTGCTGTTACTCTGCTGATGCATAGCGTGCACACAGCTCCACCGGAGGTGGGTTGCTGGACACCTGTGTGCACTCCCAGACCAGGCCATGGCCAAGAGGGCTGGCACATACACAGAAGACATGACCACTCTTGCAGCATACAAACAAATATGTAATGATATTTGGAATCCATTTATAAAAAGTATGATGACTTGCTAATAATATTACATTTGTTGGAATATTTGTATTACTTATACAGTGGTACCTCGCAAGACGAATGCCTCGTAAGACGAAAAACTCGCAAGACGAGAGAGTTTTCCGTTTTTTGAGTTGCTTTGCAAGACAAATTTCCCTATAGGCTTGCTTCGCAAGACGAAAACGTCTTGCAAGTTTGTTTCCTTTTTCTTAAAACCGTTAATACCCAGGGTGCATTGCTTGAAGAGGTGCAGTTGCGACTTGACTTCAAGGAGCAACTCATAGCACACGGTGTGGTAGCCTTTTTTGAGGTTTTTGAAGACTTTGGTGATTTTTGAAGCTTTTCCAAAACTTCTTTTGCAGCCATTTGGTAAGTTAAACTTTTAAAACTTTTTGGGGGGTTTTTTGGATTTTGGGTTGGGGCGTTTTCTAGGAGGCTTGGTGCTTTTGGATTTTTTGGATGTGAAGCACTGATTATTATTTTTGGGGGGGGTTGCGAAGGTAGGAGCTGTGCTGCCATGGGGCCCAAGAAGACTGCTGCTGCAGAGTCCGGCAAGAGGAAGAAGGAGAAGAAAGAACTGAGGGACATTTGCCAGAAGTGGAAAGATGTGCAGGCTTTTGCACAGTGGCACCACCCTGACAAGGACCTGACACGTGACCTTGCGAACACTTTTGATACGAGGGTCATGTTGTCTTTCAGGGAGGTGCTGAAAAGGCGGATGAAGCAGCAGACCATGGACAGGTTCTTCAGCAAGAAGCAAAGAGTGGAAGAGGAACCTTCTTTGAGTTGTCCCCCAGAGTCTTAGAAAATGTATGTACAGTACTGTACACTTTGGTGATTTTTAAACTTTTTTTGACCATAGGAATGCATTAATTGATTTTCAATGCATTCCTATGGGAATCCGTGCTTCGCAAGACGAAAAATTCGCAAGACGAAAAAACTCGCAGAACGAATTAATTTCGTCTTGCGAGGTACCACTGTACACGCATATATCGTATCACAATTTCAAGTATTTTTGTTTGTTTTTGTTTTATTTCGCTTTGTTTCCTCACTGAAAACTTTCAATAAAATATACTTAAAAAAGAAACAGAAAGACATCTGAAGGCAGCCAAAGCGGTCCTTTTTCGTTGTTGTTTTTTAAAAGAAGACTCTGCAATGAGTTCCAAATATTTTGTTGATATCTTGTGAAATTGCATTGTTGTGAATAAATCTTTGCTGACTGCTCCTTTAAAACAAAACAAAAACAGGACAGATACTTTCTTCTGTCAAAGAAGTAAAGCAAGCACATTCTTCCACTCCATATTTAAACTATCATTCTCTGTGAAGATGAAGCACTGGAGTTGGGCATTCTCAGATCTGGGCCAGGCACTAAATTTTGTGAAAGGGTCATTTACATTCACTTCAAAAAAGAATAAATTAGAGGCCGGAGTAAAATGAGACATTAAAGAACCCAATACAGCATCTTAAAATAATGTAATATTCAAAAATATTTCTTTTTCTGCAATCTTTACTTGTGATCAATAATCCAGAAAAGGCAATATAAAAAGAAACAAATGAAAGGCAATTTTAAAGCTAATTGTGCCAGGTACACCCAGCCCTTTGTCACCAGTATCTCTAAATTCTATATTTAACACGTAAAAGGTCTGGTGGTATTAAAAATGAACAATTTGACATCAATGTTTCCTCCCCATTTTTAACTTGGTTCTGCACGGAATAGCAGTTCCCAGAAAGCATTTATGGTTGAATTATGTCTCAGAACATTGGCAAAGAAAACTAGCTGGTGCCCCTGTAATCCAAAGATGGAGGGGGAAAGATATCTAGAGCAGTAATGGAGCTGAGTAAGCTTTTTGAACTAAGATGGCAATTCTATGGCAAATTCCACCAGGGTGAACAGCTTAGGATTCTGTGGCTCCAGTGGCTAGTGTGGGGGTGGGTGGGGATCATAGCCCCAGGGGCCCAATGTTCAGGGGGCACAAATGAGGTGTCCCTATGCAGGGATCCTCATCCTGCCTTGCCTGCCCCCCTCACTGAATGGCTGCATGGTCAGCACCAGGGAGGTTCACCCACCAAGGGCTGCATTAGCTGGCCAGGCTCCCCTCTGCACAGGCAGGCAAGCAGCACAACATGGCCCTATGAACCCTCCATGCTCCATGCCTGCCCGGCATCAATGGAGAGACTGTGCTGGTATGGTAGGTTTTGTTCACCCTCCACGCCATGCCCCCGCCTCCACCCTGGGTGCACGTGCCCTGGGTGCTAACAGACAACACAAGGATGTCATAGGAACATAACATGAAGTTGATAGGTTAGGCCAACTTCCCATCTAGTCCAGCTCCTTGTTCTCACAATGGCTAACCAGATGCCTGCAGAAAACTTGCAAGCAGGATTCAAGCACAAGAGCGCTTTGCCCTCCCATGATTTCCAGCAACTGGTGTTCAAAGCATTGCTGCCTCCCACTGTGGAGGCAGAGAATAGCCAGCACAGCTAGTAGCCATTGGCAGCCCTCTCCTCCAAGAATTCATCTAATCCTCTTCTAAAGCCATTTAGCTTGGTGGCCATCACTGTCTCCTGTAGGAAAGAGTTCCATAGTTTATCTATGTGCTGCATGAATATTATTTTTTTTATCTGTCCTGAATCTTCCAGCATTCAGCTTCATTGGATGTCTATGTGTTCTTTCCACTTTTTGCAGTGTACCAGCCAAGCAATGCGTTCAAATTCATGCAGCATATATTAGGGCAAAATGTGCACGAAACTACATATATGAGAGAAAATAATATATTTAAATGCATTATTTTTGGAAATTTTCTTTGGGAAAAAAGGGGGCATACAAAAATATGAATATTAAGAGAAATTAGCATTTTAAAATGCTCGTGAATTTTCATGAGTGCTTTAAGAAAAAAATCCGCAAACTGATGTGGGAAGGCATTGAGATTGCACACACACAGAGAGAGAGAGAGGGAGGAAGAACTGAAATTATCTTTTCTTTTTATAAATATTTTAAGATTTTTGAATAAAAATGCAAAAATAAAGAAACAGAATAACATATATCATAACGTATTTTCTTAACATCTTTGGACTCCCTCACACCTCCCGCTCCCATTTGCATCGTTGTCAATTCTTGCCCGCAATTTATCATCTTGTTTACAGTCTTGTGTCAGGTTCATTTAAATATAATCTGTTAGTTCTCCAATAGATTTATAAATTTTCCTCAAACTTACTTATCCTCTTAATTCCATCTAATTTAGTGGTGCACAATTATTTATGATCTAGCATCCTTTCTTAACATTCAACCAAATTACAATGTTTTTTTTAAATAAGTCTTGAATTTCTTCCAATCTTCTTCGACCCTCTCCTCTCCCAGGTCTCGGATTCTGCCAGTCATCTCAGCTAGTTCCATATAGTCCATCAGTTGCATTTGCCATTCTTCCAGCGTGGGTAGATCTTGAGTTTTCCATTTCTTAGCGATAAGTATCCTTGCTGCCGTTGTTGCGTACATGAAAAATGTTCGGTCCCTCTTTAGCACCTTCTGGCCGACAATGCCCAAAAGGAAGGCCTCTGGTTTCTTAGTGAAGGTATACTTAAATACCTTTTTCAGCTCATCATATATCATTTCCCAGAAGGCCTTCACCCTAGGGCAGGTCCACCAGAGGTGAAAGAATGTTCCTTCATTTTCTTTACATTTCCAACATTTATTATCAGACAAATGGTATATCTTAGCAAGTTTAACTGGGGTCATGTACCATCTATATATCATTTTCATTACATTTTCCTTCAAAGCATTACATGCAGTGAAGTTCAACCCAGTGGTCCACAACCTTTCCCAATCCTCGAACATAATATTATACCCAATGTCCTGTGCCCACTTTATCATAGCTGATTTAACCATTTCATCTTGTGTGTTCCGTTTTAACAGCAAGTTATACATTCTTGAAAGTACCTTAGTCTTTGGTTCTAACAGTTCTGTTTCCAACTTCGATTTCTCCACCTGGAACCCTAGCTTTTTGTCGTTTTTAAAGACTTCTTTAATCTGAGCATAATGTAACCAGTCTCGCACTTTATCCTTCATTTTCTCCAAACTCTGCAATTTCCAATTGTCTCCATCTTTTTCTAATATTTCCCAATATTTTGGCCATTTGGCCTCCATATTGGGTCTTTTTCGGGCCTTAGCTTCCAGAGGTGAAAGCCACCTTGGAGTTTTGTTTTCCAATAAGTCTTTGTATTTTGTCCAGACATTGAATACTGCTTTCCTGACAATATGGTTCTTAAAGGCCTTATTGCTCTTAACCTTATCATACCATAAGTATGCATGCCAACCAAAAGCATTATTAAAACCTTCCAGATCCAGTACATCAGTGTCTTCAAGAAGTAGCCAGTCTTTTAGCCAGCAGAAAGCTGCGGCTTCATAGTACAGCTTTAAGTCTGGCAGGGCAAAGCCCCCTCTTTCTTTCGCATCAGTTAATATCTTATACTTAATTCTGGGCTTTTTGCCCTGCCAGACAAATTTAGAGATATCTCTCTGCCACTTCCGGAAGCACTCCGTTTTGTCCACAATCTGTAGTGTTTGAAACAAAAACGACATTTTTGGCAATACATTCATCTTAATAGCAGCAATTCGGCCTAGCAAAGAAAGCTTCAATTTTGTCCAACTATCCAAATCTCTCATAATTTCAGACCAACATTTTTCATAGTTATCCTTAAATAGACTCAGATTTTTTGCTGTAATGTTTACCCCTAGGTACTTTACTTTTTTGACCACAGTTAGTTCTGTTTCTCTCTGGAACCGTTCTGACTCTGTATCTGTCAAATTTTTCCCCAACACCTTGGTTTTCTGTTTATTTAATTTAAATCCCGCTACCCGACCAAAGTCTTGTATCAGTTGCAATACTCTTTTTGTACTAGATTCTGGCTCCTGCAAAGTCAAAACTAGGTCATCTGCAAAAGCTTTAAGTTTATATTGTTTCGCTCCGACCTGAATCCCTTCCACCAACCGGTCCCCTCTAATCATGTTCAAGAGCACCTCCAGAACTGATATAAATAGCAGAGGGGAAATCGGGCAGCCTTGTTGTGTTCCTTTTTCAATTTTAAACTCTTCTGTAACCACATTGTTAACTATCAATTTAGCCTTTTGTTCTGAGTATATTGCATCAATCCCATTCTCAAAACCCTGTCCCACTCCCATTTCTTTTAAATTTCCCTTCATAAATTTCCAAGAGATATTATCAAAGGCCTTCCCCGCATCTATAAAAATTAACACTGCTTTTGTATTTATGTTTGTTTGTAAAAGTTCCAAGATGTCAATGATGTTCCTTGTGTTAGCAAACATGTGTCTGCCTGGGAGAAAGCCTGCCTGGTCTTTATGAATTACTTCATTTAAAACTCTTTTAAGTCTGCTTGCCAATACATCTGCAAATATTTTGTAATCCACATTTAAAAGGGAGATGGGACGATAGTTCTTGAGTTGTGTCTTCTCAATTTCCGATTTTGGTATCAATGTGATGAAAGCTTCCTTCCACGATTCCGGCGCCCTCTGAGGAAGAACTGAAATTATCAAGTGGACCTGTCCCAACGCAATACCCATAGTTACCAGTATTGTTATTTCTCATTGCATCCAGATTTTATCACAAACCTTCTGACATTCTGCACATGTAGGGATGATCACAGAGTGGGGAGTGGGGTCCGGAGGGAGTGCACTCCCCACCCGCAGGCAGCCACAGTCTGCCTGCACGCGTGACCTTGGGGTGCGAGGCACACCCCCCCTCACAGACAAGCCACAGCTGTCTGAACATCTTTCCCTCTGTCTAACCTTTTGCGGTCTCAGTAGTCCGCAGTGCCTTGTCTGTAACCTTTGTCTCTGAGACCTTTTGTCTCCTTCGTCATACACTGTGCAAGGGGAAAATGATGCGGTGGAAACAGGTGCCAAAATAACTTTGTACCACCCCACTATCTCGGGACCAGAAGATGTGTAAAGGTCACAGCCCAAAATGTATCTGCCTGGTTTGCATATTTGTGTCAATAAAAGGAGTCTCCACAGGGCTGGCCGGCAGCTTGCATGCAGCTCACCTGTGCGCAGCTCGCCTGCATTATCAACTCCTGCCTCATGTCCATCACTTCATGCACACTCAGGAAAATAAACATAAAATCCCAGAGCAGATCCAGAGCACCCCTGAAGCTGGTTTTCAACTTTTGTTTTACACGAGGACACAGAGGAAAAGAACACTGGAGCGCGCGCGCTCTCTCTCTATATATATATACATATACACCGTATCTCAACAGCCTATTAATAATTCAAATAGATGCTGACCTATTCTGCCCCCACATCCCATCATTTATTTGTTTTCTTTGGGTTTATCAAAAGTGCCCATCAAGCCTCTCTTGGTGCACCTGTAGAAAAGATATGACTGCATGGCAACATAAATCCACCTGACATAATGTCAAACGTGAAAACTCCCCTTTGGAAAAATCCACCTTTTGAACTTGCTCCAGAAAAGGAGCAGGTGTGCCTTCTAGCAAATACAACACAAAAAGAAAACCTAAAAAAACACAGGCATTCATTATATTCTGGAACGGTCACCGCATTACAGCAAGCAAGCCAGGCCTGAAGAATCCCCACCACCACCACCACCAAGTTATAATGCCCACCAGTGGCTACATTATAGATTGTCACATCAGTCACTGAAAGAGCCATAGCTCAGTGGTGAGCAACTGCCCTGTGTGCAGAAGATTCCCAGAGGTGGAATCTACACACATACAGTGGTACCTCGGGTTACATAAGCTTCAGGTTACATATGCTTCAGGTTACAGACTCCGCTAACCCAGAAATAGTACGTCGGGTTAAGAACTTTGCTTCAGGATGAGAACAGAAATCGTGCCCTGGCAGCGCAGTGGCAGCAGGAGGCCCCATTAGCTAAAGTGGTGCTTCAGGTTAAGAACAGTTTCAGGTTAAGAACAGACCTCCAGAACAAATTAAGTTCTTAATCCGAGGTACCACTGTATTAAAAAAACACTATGAAAATGCTTTTTAAAAAATGTTTTGAAAAATACAGTGGTACCTTGGGTTATGAACTTAATTCATTCTGGATGTCCATTCTTAACCAGAAACCGCTCTTAACCTGAGGTGTGCTTTTGCTAATGGGGCCTCCTGCTGCCGCCGCGCCACCAGAGCATGATTTCCATTCTCATCCTGGGACAAGGTTCTCAGCCTGAGGCACTACTTCCAGGTTAGCGTAGTCTGTAACCCGAAGTGTTTGTTACCTGAGGTACCACTGTACATTGAATTTGGCGTAGCTTACTGTCGCCATCCAGTGTCACATTTACATATTGCACTTTACAACACATTTAAAAAGTTTTATTTGCAGTTGAGTCCTGAGTTAGGCAGACCAATGGTCTGACTCAGTTTAGCACAGCTTCCTACGTTCCTGGCACCCTGAATTCAACAGCTGAATCAAAGCTCCATAGATGGAAGCAACCGCAGTCTGTCTTTTTGCAGCACCTCTGGAGGGTGCTGGAATGCAGTTAAGACTTCTTTCCTTTAAAAAACAACAACATGCCTTACCTACCTCATCAAAATCTAAGTCCACCCCCTACCTGAACATGCTGCGATCTTCACTGCAATCCTGCTGGTATTATTTATGTATTTATTTATTATTTAATTGCAGCAGTTATTTGCTGCTTTTCAAGCTGACCTTGCAAAGCAGTTTTCTTAAGATGGTTACAGCAATAAAGATTTTTTTAAAAAAATAAAAAAGTTACAATAGAATGGAAGAGACAACTTGTTTGTTTAAGAAACACTTGCTACTGTCTCTTCTCCCTTCCCTTCTCGGGGCTAGATGGTTCTGCAGAACCCCCTGTAGTGGCTACTGGGTGAGAGAAGAACCACTTCTGTGTGTGTGTGTGTGTGTGTGTGTGTGTGTGTGTGCGCGCGCGCATGTGCGCGTGCGTGTGTGTGTGCATATGCACACATGTATGCTATTTTCCACTAGCTTGGTGATGGATGAATCATCCGCCCAAAATCACGTGTTTATGGAGATTTCCCTCATTCCTTATGGAGACCTTCTCTAAGGTAGACTAGAGGTATACAACTGTTCAAGTTCAAGTTTTCCATTCAAGTATACAACTGTGTTCCGAAACCCTCCGTAAGGTAATACCTTTATTAGGAATAAAGCATATGCCACAAAACAGTGAACAAGCTTTTAAATGCTCCAGAACATTTCAACAGGCTGGATGTTAAGTGAAGTGTGTGTGAGAGAAACCTCCCCCCGCCCCCATCTCTCCCATCAGACCCGCCAATTTCAATATTGTCAACAACAATAAGTGCAGGATCTTACAGTTCGTAACAAGCCTCTGAGGACTACCCAAGTGGACAGGTTCCTTACCCTCCAGGATTGTTCAGATCTTCCAAAGCTGCCTTGAATTTCACTCCAGGCAAAACCTGGTGGAAGCTCTAGCCCACTACCATCCACAGCTATTCTAAATTATGTATCTGTCTCTTCCTGGCCAGCTGTCTCAATACACTGCAAGAGTGCTTCATTTTTGGCTTGCTCATCTAACTGGTGATCTGCAAACAGATGTTCCGAGTGAAATGGGAAACCCGCTGCCTTTGACATGTATTATTCCCATGCCAGATGGCGGGCAAAGAATGACACTATCTGCTGAGAGAAGGGAATTGTGTTTGACATGTCCTTCATTTCGATGAGCAACATGGCACTGCTGGTCAAACTTATCATCCAGTCCATCAAATACTACTTGACAGGCCTAGGCATCTGCTAGGATGGCGAGTGCCTGGGTATGTTTACATGACATAATAAGAAGTATGGCTATGTGGAGCAAGCATTATTTCAATTATTTGCCAGGTTACTGAAGAACTGAAGAAGGTCCCGCTGGACCAGGCCAATGCCCTATCTGGTCCAGCATCTTGTCTCTGGGAATCCTACAAGCAAGACCTTAGGGCAACAGTACAGTCTCCACCTGCATTTCCCAGCAACTAGCATCCAGACATGATGGTGGAGGTGGAACATTGCCTCCATGGTCTGTGGAGGCAGAACATAGCCTCCATCATGATTAGCAGCCATTGATAGATTTATCTCCATGAATTTGTTAAACCCTCTTTTACAACTGTCTTAGCTGGTGGTCATCATTGCCTCCTGTGGAAGAGAGTTCCCTGGTTTAAGGAGGACTTCTCTCTGTCCTGAATCTCTCAGCATCAGGTTCGTTGGGTGTCCTACTGTTCTAAGAGATGGAGAAAACCTTTTCTCTATCCATGCTGTTCATAATTTTATAAACCACCATCTTACTTGCCTTTTCTCTAAACTAAAAGGGGGAGACTGCACTTGGACTTCAAAAGGTCTAACTGAACAAAAGGAAACTTTGGGAATTGTCTCCATTTGGAAAAACAAAAACAAAATTCCAACAAAATTCTGCAGTAAATGTCAGTTTCTGAAAAAAGGGCCTGTACCCACTGAGATACTCTGGTATGCCGCATACAAAAAAGGGGGGGTTGGGTGGGAATATTTATACATTTTGGAACTGCATGCAAAAGGACATCTGAAGCACAAGCCAGGGGGCTGGGGCAACAGTGTCTCTGTTTGTTTGCATCATGACACCTCCCCACTTTCAATCCCCGCATTTCTGAAGCATAATAGAGGGGAGAGAAAGGAGGAAATGGTGGGGCAAGATTGCAGTTCTCTGCTAATCAGGTTTTACAATGTACTGCTCCATTTCTTTGCTTTCCATAGCGTCCCTAAAAAAAAAAAAAAGCAGGTAGAAAGATCATATCATTATGACAGACAGAGGCAATAATGGAAGGTGACCATTTCCCCAGGTAAAACCCACCAGCAGCCCTTCTCTACACCTTCCTTGAGAGTATGGATGTCAGAGTATTCCAACAAATGCAGAAATGACCATGCTCACTTATTTGTCCCACTGGAACAGAGGAAGCTGCCTTATACTGAGTCAGATTTTTTACCTATCTGAGTGTTGTTTATTCTGACTGGTAGCCATTCCCCAAAGTTTCAGACTATGAGTCTCTCCCGGCCAAGAGTTGAGTCCCGGGGTTGTCAGCATGCAAGGCAGATGCTCTACCACTAAGCTACGGCATAACAGCTCCATGTCTGGACTCTGGAATGGGAACCAGTAGATATGGTTGGTATTTGCTGTTGTTATATGTTACAGGCTTGAATACATTCCACACCCACCCACCCATTTGAATTGTGTTTCCTTCGCATTTAAATGAATGGAGCTGAATAAGTACGTTATGTAATATTGCAACAGCAAACAGCAAGAAAAATAATGTAGTGTTTTGGGGGCAGAGGGTGAACTGCAGCGGAAGGGAAACATGCTGCATGTGATGAACACAGGGAGGAAAGGAAAGCGATGTCTTTTTATACCCCTACATAATATGGCTGAAATGTGCCCCTGGAACCCAAAAACTTGCATTTGTTGCTACACCCACTTTTGCCCTGATCTCCTTTTTGGAGGAAGAGTGATTAATAAATATCCTAAATGAATTCCCCAGCAATTCCCGCCCCCCATGGCTAATTCCTCTGTTCCCCTCTCATCCTAGAAGAAACCTGGTGCCGTCAGTTAGCTAGCAAGTCAGAAAGCAGTCGCTGCAGGGCTGTAGTATTGTGAGAGACAGGCTGCAAGTCACCAGGGAGCCTATGGGCACATTGCAGCTGGTTCACAGGTGGCTTTGTGAACAAACCACAGAAGTTTGCCTTTTTGTGAAAGAGAAGAGCCGGGGAAGGGAAGAGAAATAAGTTTTTCAACCAGAGTCCCCCCCCTTTCTTTCTTTTCTTTTCTTTTCTTTTCTTTTCTTTTCTTTTCTTTTCTTTTTTTGCTGGCATCACCTCTTAGGTGCTGACCAAGGGCAGTTGCCATAGGCTGGGCAGAAGCAAGCACAGTTTCAGAAATAACCTCCAGGAACTGGAGATTTGATTTACAATGTGCATTCGTTCTTCCCCAAATTGCAAACTCTGGCACCTTCTGTTATCGTCCCAGAGCTATTGCCATCTCTCACAGGAGATCTTCACAAAAAGTTGGAGCGTTGGCATTTCTTAGCTTTGGGTCCTTTTGTAAAAGAGTTGACGGGGATGCTCCAAGCATTTGGGAAAATGAAAGGTGGAGCTACAATCTGAGTATCTAGACACAGGAATGTAGGAGTTTGCCCTAAGAACTTAAGAAGAGCCCTGCTGGAGTAACCAATGGACCCTGTATTCCAGAATCCTGTTCTCAAAGTGGCCGCCCAGATGCCTCTGGGAAACCCACAAGCAGGACTTGAGCACAAAGGCACTGTTCTTTCAACAGTTTCCAGCAACTCGTATTCAAAAGCACTGCTGCCTCCAGCCATAGCTAGTAGCTTTTTCCGGTTCAACATTGTATACCGTTGTCATAGCAATCTTCAGGTGTCTGTCTCAAACACAGTTTCCATGTGTGGGCAGTATAAGGTTTACTTGCTTGAAATTAAACACAAAGAGAAAGTTTTGTTTCAGAAAAAGAAGCGTGTGAGAAGGAAAGCGGAATGGACACAGCAGCTCCTATAGGAAATAAGGGAAAGGAGATTATCTATCCTTGTTGTAAGCCTCTTTGATGAAGAAAATAATCAGAAGGCTTAATATAAAGTGAGACAGCACCCCCTTATGGCTCAGTGAAGAAATGATAACAGATTTTGCTGGAAGGAGGGGGCGGGTGGACCCTGTAGCAAGATATTGGATACAAGGATAATTATTTAGGTCTGGTAATTTTAACATTCGATCTCTTTATGCACTTTCTTTTTGCAACAGCTAGAACTCTGAAAGTGCCTGAGTGAAATTGAATTGTTAGTGGTGAGGGTAGTTTATAGTTTTAATTGATTTTTAAACATGCTTGCAATTGCTCTTAAATGTTTAAAATTTTAATACTTCTGGGTTTGATGCCCTAGGTTTCTTAGACAGGAAGGGCAGGGTATAAATTTAATAAATGATGCAATAAATGAATGACTGAATAAAATAATGAAATAAACAATATGTAACAAAATAACAACAACAACACTACTTTCATTGTTTATACCCTGCCCATCTAACTGTATTGCCCCACCCACTCAGGGCAGCTTATTAGATTTATTGTGCAAGCAAAGTTGTTTTGGGAATGGTGCTGTACTAAACTATTAAAAACACAGAACATTAATTTAGGCAAAGTTCAGATACCCAGCTAGTTCTCCACCAGTGATTCCCTTAGTGCTGCAGTGGAAACATTGTGAAGTTTCAGTGCCGATTCATTCAAAATAGTTGTATATAAGTGACCTTGCAAAGCCGTTTTCAAACCCAGTGTTAAACACCTAAGCTATGAATGAAGCAAACATATGTGAGTTCACAGAGCATGCATTTCTTGATTATTGGAGGGTGATGTGAAGAGCCATAATTCATAGGTAGAGATGCGTCATGGGCCAGGAATCAGCTTCACCTGCTGACCTTGCTGTTTCTTGCTTCTTGTGATCTCGGACCCTTGGTTTTCTTGACCCCTGGGCTGTCTGACTACATGACCTGAGATACTCCTGACCTTAGGACTAAACCTTGTGTACGGACTCTGCTCCAGGCAGATATCCCTTTGAGACTTGGTTGGTTGGCTGGCCTCTCCTGCTACTGAACTCTGCTGTAGCTGGGCAGCAAGAGACTACGGCAGGATGGGGGAGAAATTATTTTTAGTTTGTATTTAAAGGTGAGCCTGTTTAATTCAAATTTTCCAAAACAGCACCAAAACCATAGCACAACCATACTTCAAAGTCTGCATGTCTCCAAATTTCATAAAGCATTTCTCCAACCAAATAACAGCTACAAAAATGCATGTATTAAAGTATGCCTAAAAATGGTTATTTCTGTGAAAACATACAAAACTGTATTGCATTGTGGTAAAATTACTTGCAATGACATGTACATTATACAAAGTTGCATGCCATTTTCGGCTTCTACATACAATATTTGTGTTCTACAAACAGGAATGGGTGATTCTTTGGATATCTCTGTTTCTTATTTCTCTGATCTTAAGTTCATTTATCCACATTTCCACATCAGCTTGGGATTTGGTTTGTGTTTGTTTGTTTAAACTCCTTGTGAAAATTCACCAGCATTTTAGTGTTTACTAAAATATACACATTTTTGTATTTGACTTTGCTCATACAAAATAGGAACATTGTATTCTATTATTATTATTATTATTATTATTATTATTAGTTATATTTTTATCCCGCCCATCTGACTGGGTTGCCCCAGCCACTCTGGGTAGCTTCTAACATATATTAAAACATAATAAAACAATGAACATTAAGCTTCCCTATACAGGGCTGCCTTCAGATGTCTTCTAAAGGTTTTATAGTTACTTATCTCCTTGGCTCGGGGTTGCCTAACTCCATCCCCTCCAACATTTCTCTGATGAACATAGGGATGTCCTAAGGAACAGCGGGATCAAATCGGAAACTGGGATGGCTTCTGTAGATCCAGGACTGTCCCTGGAAAATAGAGACACTTGGAGACTCTGATATGAGCCATGCATGTGACCACTAACAGAGACTCCCCCAAAGACCCTAGTGATCTGGGAGGCCTATAAGGGATTAGATGCTTCTTGGGGTATCCTGGAACCATATTATGGAGAGTCTTGTAAATTAATACAAGAACATTGAACCAGGCCTAGTAGTCTATGGCAGCCAGTGCAGGTTTTCAAGCACTGGAGTTATGAGCTGGCAATGCATGGATAGCTCAGTTGGTTACAGCATAGTGCTGATAATGTCAAGGTTGCAGGTTTGATCCTCTTATGGGGCAGCTGCATATTCCTGCCTTGCAGAGGGTTGGACTAGAATCCTCTACAATTCTATGATGCTAATTGTCTGTCCCTATCAGTGAAGGAGTGGAGACCAGAGGTCCACTGTGGAGAGCCAGGCTGGAGCCATTTTATAATCCAAAAACGCCATTTTAAAAGGAGCAAGCTAAAAAGGCTAAAAGCTATCTCTCTTCTGTTTGCAAAAGCATTCTTTGCAAATGCAGCATGTGTGGTCAGAACATTTCACACCTGTAGCTAGCTGCTGACCAAAATTCTGGTAAACACCGAGGAGAGAGCAAGAAGCAGGATGTCTAGCTCACCACAAAGTTCTAAACCGAGCAACCTGTTAAAACCACAGAAAGAGGCGGGGGTCAAGGAGCATTTACGGGAATTGCCAATAGGTCAAGAGGATTATAAGCCATCAGTGCCACCTAGTGGATAATGCAGCCTGGAACCGAAGGGCCACCATCAATTCTTTAATTGGTTGAGCTTCAATGAATATGCATAAAGGGGAATGTCTGGGGGGGGGGCTGAACTTTGCTTTGCCTAAGGGGATAAAAACTGTCTGCCCCTGGTGTTCGGGGGCATTCTCTCATTTTTCCTGAATGCACCCCTTTTTGATCTTGTCTGACAAAACCAAATTGAATAAAATCTTTTCTCAAAGAAATATTGCTGCCTGGATTTTTCCATTCTGGTCTGGATTCTGAAGTCTCTAACATTTCTGGTGCCACAGGTGACTTGGATCAAGGACCTTAAGTCCTCAAAAAGACCAGAAGGCAGCTCCCTTGTCCTTTTCTAGGCAGGACGCAGGGGAAGAGCCAATAGGCCGCTTTCCTGGCGCCACCAAGGTTTTTCTTCGGAGGAGGGCGAAGCCAATTTGACCCTTCTGCTGGATCCTGTGAGAGGAGACAACGGATTGAAGGACCGAGGTTGACAGGGCAGGAGGAACCAGCCGGCTGGGGTGAGTACATGGCAAAGGGCCCTGAGGACATAGGAAGCCTCCTTATTTTAAGGAGAAGGGAGATCCTGATCACATCTCCAACGTGGCCAGTGGCATTAAGGGGAAAAGGATTGTCCCCTGATAACCACCCACGTTAAGGTATTAGGAAGAAGGAAATGGGGCAGAGGGAATTGGTGTTGGTGTTTGTGTGTTGTGTGTCAGATACTCCGGTGACTGAATTGTGAATGAGCGGTCAGGGTTTAGCATCCCTTTGGCCAAGCGAGTGCAGGGTTGTGCAGTTCCTAGTAGGGCGACCTCACCTAGGTCACAACCTGAAGTGTCTGGAGAGTGGAAGGAATTTTGAAACCCGGTTAGGAGCGGAGTATCTGAAAAAAAAGGGGGGGTCTGAAGCAAGCCAATGTAGTCCTTTTGAATGCTTTTGATTTGGCCCAAACTGCTTGCAATCAGAGAGAGGAGGCCTCAAAGGAATAACCACCCCCAAATTTTTCTGATGCCTGTTCCTCAGTCATCAGGCATCAAATCTTTCAGAAGCATAGGGGCCCTAGCTGGGACAGGGCAACAAGGAGTATCTCTTTGAGGCTGAGTATCTACTTAGGGAAGAGTTTCAGACTCAGATGCAGCTCTGGGAGCGATGGAGGGGATCGCTCCAGAGATCCCTTAGGTTATCCAAGTTAGTATACAGAACTAGAATGCATACAAAGGTTTCAGATCTCTGGACCTCAATGAAGGCAAGAGTTCAGCCAGGCAGAGCTGGAGAATTCTCTGCTGAGCTGTGGCTTTGGTAGTAAGGCAAGCCTCCTAGTTTCTCCAAAGCCCATTACTGAACTGGGAAGCACATGAGCCTTGCAGACCTCCAATAGTTTTGATCCCTATAGTAACTACAGCTTGACCAGGGAGGCCAACCTAAATCCCAGAACTTAGTTAGGGAAGAGCTGGGTACCTCTGTGACCAGCGGCAGTTTGGAACACATGAGGGGAACCACCAGCAGCCCCCTAGCTTCTCTGATGACCAGTGAGAGGTGGTCTATGGCTAGGAAATACGAAATGGTTTCAGACCTATAGCAGTTACAGTTGAGACAGGGAGGGCAATTTAATTGGTGCCCTTAACCAGGCACCAGCTGGATGGCTCAGAGCTCAGGTGTGTCTCAGAGAACACTGTAACAGACCTCTAGTTTGAGGCTTAGGTAGAGAAACCTCAAGAGAAGACCTGCATCTTTGTGGCCACCACAGTTGACAAGTTAGTTGCCACAGAAAAGGATGAAGGAAGAAATGAAGAAACAATCCGGACACCTGAAGCTGACCACAGGGTGTGAGCAGCCAAGGTCAGGTGTCTGCTGGGAGAACTATTAGAAGTTAAAAACAAACAAACAAAAAAAACTGCACAGAACCAAAAGAGGAAGAAGAGCTTTCTCCATTTAACTTGGATGAGTTTGTGAACATGAATGAAGTTCTAGAGGTTCACGTGATAATAGAGAAACCCCCCCCACCCCCCTGGCTGAAGAAATATAAGACTGATCAATGCAAAATTAAGGAGCACAGGCAGGAAAACGCCTCAAGAAGCCCATTTACCAGGGATCCGAGGCAAAAGTCCTGGCCCCACCCCCATATGATCCAAGTGCCGTGGTGGCCCCCCTTGGGAGGACAGGGACAGCCCCATATCCTCAAAGCTCCACCGCTGCCCCGATATGCGGCCCCAGGAGCCGAAGCAGGAAAGGGGGGGCTGCCAGCCAGCCCAGAAGTACACAAGGCAGAGCCCAGTGATCAGGTCCTGGATGAATTATACCCCAGTCTTAAAGAATTGAGGAAAAGGATGAACAAATACAGAAGTTTGACCACTATGTATTGAGAAGCTGAAAAAGCTTATCGCAATGTTTGAGCCAAAGCATTGGGGAAGTACATGAGGCAGGAGAAGCAGAAGTCCTGACCCCCCCTTCGTGTAATTTGGGACAATCCGCTCCCTGCGCCTCCGTTCACCCTCCAATATGTCCCCTTCACCACCATTGATTTGATGAATTGGAAGACCCACACCCCTGCATTTGCTGAGAAGCCCCAGGCAATTGTGGACTTGCTGTCCTCTATATTTGCAGCGCATGAGCCTACCTGGACAGACTGTCAGCAATTGCTGAACACTCTCTTTACTTCAGAGGAAAGGAGGAGAATTAATACACAGGCTTTAGAACACCTAAAAGAACAGCAGGTTCAGGAGGCAGAGTGGCCTCAACGATATCCCTTAACCAACCCACAGTGGGACCCAAATAATGTGGACAATCGCAATGCTCTAAGTACCTATCATAGGACAATGTGCAAAGGACATTAGAACCAAAATCCAAAAACAGCCTGGGTTCCAGGGCATGTCCAGATCTCAGATCATGGCCATCGCCCAGAAGGTGTTTGAACAAAGAGGAGAGGCTGAGAAGAGGGAGAAAAAGCAGTGGAGGAAAGAAAAGGCAGCAGTGTTAGGCACGGCAATGGCTCACAGCCCAGGGACCCGAGGGGTCCGCCGTAGCCATTCAGAGACCCGCAGCCAAGGAGGGAGATGCCTGTTCAGCAACAGCAAGGCCATAAGAGTTACCCCTGTGAAAGGCTGCATGGAGCCAATTGGGAAGTCTGGTCAAAACGCATGTATTACTGGCTGGCAGAAAAGCAGCAATGGGAAAGTACACAGGCTGAAACAGGCTTTGCCCAGCCCATTAAGAAGTTTACAGGCGCAGTGGAGGCTTGTGAAGCAGACGTGGTTGATGCTCTAGAGCAGCCCTGGGTTGCGTGGCAGGGACTGAAGATGGCATGTCAGGCCGCAGTAGAAGCCAGACCAGAGGGACCTGGAAGCCCAGAAGGGGCTGTGGGACGCCCAGAAAGCCCAGAGGGGCCTAGAGGATGCCCAGAAAGAGTACCAAGCCCAGAGGGGGCTGAGTACCAAGCCCAGAGGGGGCTGAGGCTGCTTTGGGAAGTTGTTTCTACGGTTCAACGCATCTGTGTGATGGACTGTGTGTTGGAGAAAGGCTGAAAAGGCAGTTGCAAGCTGTTCCTCAGGCAATAGAGCACCCAAAAGTGGGGGTGCAGGCCAGGCAAGCATTCCAAGAGTTCTGAGGAGGCCAAAGTCTCCAAGAGTTATTTGTCCTTTGAGGTGAAGTCCAACAGCGAAAGGCATTGCCATGCAATTGGCAGCTGGATGCAAGGCTAACATCTATACTGATTCTAAATATGCCTTCTTAACCCTGGCGCCCTATGGAAAGAGCGGGGCTTGATTGGAGCCCACGGGAAAGCTCTGAAATACGGTCCAGAAGTTGAGACGTTACTAGAAGCTGTATGGGCCCCCAAAGAAATTGCTGTAATGCACTGCAAAGGCCATGGCAGAGGTCAGGACATGGTCACTAGAGGCAACCGGAAAGCAGATAATGCAGCTTGTGAGGCAGCTCTGAAACCTCCACCAGTGGGCACCACCGCCCTCAACCCAGCTACCCTGTTGCCGGTAGGAGAAGGTGAGGAGCAGACGCACGATTGCATTGAGGTTATGGACACAAGACTGGACCAGGAGAAGTGGCCAGAGGAAATCGATTGGCAGACAGAGTGGCCAAGGAAGCAGCCCGGGAACCGGCCCCCGCCTCAGTTATTGGAGCAGTGGTCCCAGAAGGGATCTTAAGCACTGCTAACAAACCAGATACTATGAGTCCACCCACATGGGGCCAGATGCCACAACCAAGCAGCTGGAAAAGTATGTCTATATAGCCAACCTTTATCAACTGGCAGCCCAGATTTCCAGGAAATGCCTGCTATGCCAAAAGAATAATCCCAGAACTCACTCCAGATGATGTGGAACAGCGTTACACCCTTGATGAACATCAGTGGGCATGTCAAGAAGGAGCAACGCTCCAGGAAGGACCAGACAGCCGTGTTTTTGGTGCCCCAGCATCTGGCCAGCGTGATTGTGAAGAATTGCCACGAATCCACCCATTTGGGAAGCCCAGCTGCTAAAGCACACCTTGGGAGAATACTCTACATCACCAACCTATCTCAACTAACTGCTGCTACAACTAACTGCTGCTACATCCCAAAACTGTGTCCTGTGTGCCAACCAAGAGACTGAGACTATCACCCTTTGAACTTTTGTATGGCAGGCCACCCCCTTTCGTCCAAGACATCCCCGCCAGTTTGGGGCAGATGAAAAAATCACATCACTCAAGGACAAGTACAATCCCTTTGTTTGTCGTGTGTGTGTTTGCTTCCTTTCCAGGTATTCCCTCGAGCGTACATCGTGCAGTCCCGTGGCAGTCTCGCTGAGCCGGTTCACCAGTTCCTCTGGGTGACAGCGTCTGGCGACCCCCTCATCCCCTACTGCAGTGAAAGTAGCCGAGGTGATCCCCTGGGTACATCACACACGTCTGAAATCCTGCTGACCCTCTGAAGCTGATCATCACCTTGTGTTTGACGCTACCAGGAAAAGCGTTGGGCCACGGGCAACGAGATCCTGCGACTACTCATCACAAGGACAGTCACAAAGACTCTCTCTTTTCTCTCTTATTTTCTTTATTGACTTGCTCTATGTCTTATTGCCCTGACCCTACCCAGCCATACCAACCCTATTGGCCTGCTGGCCTCTGCTATGACTGGTTTGTCTTGCCGGTGGTAAGAGACGGCATACTCGTTGGCTCTTGGGAACGAGGGTTCAATAGGGCGGCCGCAGTACAGCATCCCACTCTCCCACTGTGGCTCTTTATTCACTGCATTGCCCAGCGCACTTGGATGTGGCTCCTCCGGGAAGCTGCAGGATCGGTCGAAATCTATCGAGTTCTAGATCGCTCTTGTGGTTGTGGGAGAATAGCCTGCTGGTTGCAGGGTAGAGCACTGTACCAACCCCATTTGATAAACCAGGCCCAAATCTTACTTCAGGTGTTGCATGGGAGGGTGTCTGAATCAGGTGCACATTAAAATTGCTGAACAGGTGCCTGTACATCCTGCCGCCCCACCTGTGATTATTGTGGTGGCTCGAGTCTCCCAAAATCCCAGAATACTACCTGAACTACTGGGCCTGGTAACTCCATACCTAATACCCTTGAATGTGGCAGGGTATTCTTGTGGCTGCATAAGAGTTGCCACCCAGTAGACAGACAGGGCACCTAGTTCCGGAAGAATTGGATGGGAGGGGTGCCCGAGGGCAGCATCCCCAACGTAGAAACTTGCTCTCCAGCAAATTTAGAGGCACCACTAGGACTTTTGGTATTGGGACCAGAACCCCTTGATATAGTCACCCCATGTGTCAGGCCGTTGCAGGGGTGGATATATTCTTGTGGGTGCAACATCATTTACGTGGAAGAAGAAGCCCCTTTTGGATATCGTACTCCCCCAGGAAACCACAGGGGTCCCCACCCACCGGGAATAGTTGGGAAGTTGATCCAAGTGGCAGGAGCTTCCGAAATAAGGTGGAAAATGACCCCAGAGGCCTAAGCGTTTATTGAATACGAATATCAGTGGGCCCTTCAGCGGTAAAAGAATATTAGGAATGGCCCCGAGTATTGGTGGGAGGAACTATGGAAATATTGAGGTTGGTGGGTAGGAGTGGTATGTATTGCCCTATTTCTTTGGATGTTCCTGTATTCTTGCTGGCATGAACAATATCGTATCTGGTTAGAGAATTAGAGAACCTACCTGTGTATTGGCCAAAGCGGGAAAGAGTCCCCTGGCCTCCCATGCCAACTTTTTTCGTCAAATGACTGAGTGGGGCGTCCATAACCCTTACAATAGGCGGTTACAAATGGCTGAGATGGTAGCCCATTCTGCCAATAAGTCAGAATGTCTGGTATGCACCTTGGCCCCAACAGATGCCACGAGTGGACTACCACTTCTCCCATATCCTGGCTCTCTATGACCTATAGATCCATCAAAACGAAAATGGAGACCGTAACCGGTCGGCATTTTCGTGATGGAAAGGGGGGAATGAAGGAGTGGAGACCAGAGGTCCACTGTGGAGAGCCAGGCTGGAGCCATTTTATAATCCAAAAACGCCATTTTAAAAGGAGCAAGCTAAAAAGGCTAAAAGCTATCTCTCTTCTGTTTGCAAAAGCATTCTTTGCAAATGCAGCATGTGTGGTCAGAACATTTCACACCTGTAGCTAGCTGCTGACCAAAATTCTGGTAAACACCGAGGAGAGAGCAAGAAGCAGGATGTCTAGCTCACCACAAAGTTCTAAACCGAGCAACCTGTTAAAACCACAGAAAGAGGCGGGGGTCAAGGAGCATTTACGGGAATTGCCAATAGGTCAAGAGGATTATAAGCCATCAGTGCCACCTAGTGGATAATGCAGCCTGGAACCGAAGGGCCACCATCAATTCTTTAATTGGTTGAGCTTCAATGAATATGCATAAAGGGGAATGTCTGGGGGGGGGGGCCTGAACTTTGCTTTGCCTAAGGGGATAAAAACTGTCTGCCCCTGGTGTTCGGGGGCATTCTCTCATTTTTCCTGAATGCACCCCTTTTTGATCTTGTCTGACAAAACCAAATTGAATAAAATCTTTTCTCAAAGAAATATTGCTGCCTGGATTTTTCCATTCTGGTCTGGATTCTGAAGTCTCTAACATCAGCAGTCTAGCTGCAGCATTTTGCACAAAGCTGTAGCCTTTGGACCAGATCCAAGCGTAGCCCCCCACACACTTCTGGCATACACTGCTTCAAGCCAAGCCAATAATCCAATAAATATCAGTTCAGTAAAGTACTGGGGGGTGGGGGCATTGGAACTGAAACTCTTATTGAGAAAAATGAGTGTGAGCTTAAGCTCTAAAGAGAAATTCATGCTGATTTTGTTTCTTTTTACAAGTTTCTACCTTGGCAATAAAGACAGATGTCTACCATAATGCCATTAATGTTACTGCCATCTTTATTAGTATATTTTTACCATGGGAGACAAGATGTTATTCTTTCTAATCTCAAATATGATGTTTAATACGATCATTCCAGACACATCTCCTCTGATAGTTATTTTATTACATTTGCTGCAGATGATGCAATACTCAATTATCTGCCTTGTTATTGCTACTACAGCCTTTGGTTTAGAAGCCAAAACCACCATTTACTGGAATAAGCTGATTTTATGAGTCATATAATCTGCAGCATGGCTTAAGAGATATTCATGACCATATCCCTTACTACCACAGCTCACTAGTGTAGCATGGAAAAAAGATTCTTCCGGCCCTTTAAAAAAAGGTGGCAGCATGGCATGTAAATAGTTCAGAAATGCATGAGTATCTTCCACAATTCAAAACCTACACATCTGTTTGCAGGCATGGTTGTTGTAGGTGGAGATTGGCATTCTAAATCAGCATAGTCCGCTTGTCAGCTGCAGGTAACCTATATAGAGCAGTATGTGATGCACAGCTACTGCTATGCTAAAAACAGCAATGATAGCTTAAAAATTTTGAACTGGTAAATGTACTTTCTGTTGTACTTGAACTAGACCACTATTATTGCTTGCATAGAAATCTGGAGGTTTGCACTGGATTTTCCAGTGTCCATAATGATTGGGGCTCTGTGGAGAGATTGAGCAACAGCAGCAAGATGGCAGGTCAGGGGATCTCCAGGGAGTTTCAGAATGCAAATCAACATTAGTAGAATCATGTCAACCATGATGTCAGGGATGGCCAGCAACGCCAGTTTACAAAAGTATGCTTGCATCAATGGTTTGTTGTTGTTTGTTTACTGCTTTATGTTCCAAATGGAAGCTTTGGAATAATCAGGCTCTATGGACCACCTAGCCCTTGACTTTTCAGGTACACAGCTTAGAAACTACTTTACTTTCAAGCCATGCTCAGTACATGTGCACTGCCTAGAGAACATAGGCTATGGGCCAATTTTTAAAGTACACTACTAAATAAATAGATGTAAGTTAGGGGGTGTCAAGGGACTGGAAGGGCTCTGATAGGTGTGTGGCAGAGGCAAAGGGGCTGGAGACTGACCCAAGAGAGGGGGGCAGCAATTTATGGGATTTTGCGCCACCCAAGAAGCAGAAGCAAAGGCAGAAGAAAAAGGGAAGCTTAGAGCAGTTAGAGATGGAGTTGGAGGCACAGGACCTATTGGAAGCATAGGAAGAGGCTTTCAGGCAAGGCGTGAGGCAGTCAAATCTGTGCCATCCCTGCCCACTGTCTCCTAAAACCAGGAGGGGTTTGAAGATGGAAAGGTAGTGGTAACTTCCATGCAGGAGAAGTCTCAGGTTGTGTTTGTGATTAGTCTGCTAGAAGGGGAGGCGAGCCACTGGGTGGTCCCCATTCTCATTGCTCAGCATGCCCACCTGCTAAATTATTATGCTTTCATTACAGACATAAACAAGATGTTCCAAGAATCCCAGAGCCCAGCATACACTGGCTGCAGAGAATGAGACAAGGGAGGGATCCAGTAGTGATCTACACCACCAATTTCTGTTTGTTGACCCAAGACATGGGGTGGAATGATGTAGCGCTGATGGCTCAGTACCACTTAGACTGAAAAAGGAGATAATGGATGAGCTGATCTGGACCAGGCTGCCCAGCACCTTAGCATTTGATTCAATTGTGTGTGCAAATAGATGGGTGGTGGGAGAGTTGCTGCCTGACTTGAATGTCAGCTCCTAACAAGCCTGGTCCTCTACACCTGACCTCCCCACTCTTAAGCCCAAGCCAGCTGGTGGTTTCGCATTTCCTAGAGGGTGGTGCTCCAGGAACCCATCAAGGAACTTCCTGGACTTCAATGACAAGGCTCAAATTCAGCGCTTCCTTTGCAGTATTAGATATATCTATAAGTTGCCCTGACAGTACTTTACATTTAGTCTCCAAAGGCTGCAATGCTGCTGACAAGTCTGATGCCAAGGCTGTTTGGATTTTATCCACGTATTCATCAGATCCCCCCCATCTCATCAGCTAGAGTACTAGAACCTCCTTGTGCCATGTCAGTGTCAGAGGCCTCTTCTGATAGCTCAGAGCAGCCCATGTCAATTTCAGTCCTCAGATCGTACTTTCCAATTTTGCTATTAGGTCCCCTAAAACCTCACAGCATTATCTTTCTGAAGACATCTTTAAGCACTGGAGAGCATTTATTACCAGGAGACTTAATTTTAAGCCTTCATTAGGATTTCCAGCAAGCCACACCCCACCTTCTAATGAATTTTCATTAACAAATCTGTGGAGGGCATGCGATTTGGACCCAGGGCTTCCAGCCTCATGCTATGTCACTATTGTTGACAAGGCAGTTAAATTGAGCTGTCTCTTTACTAGAAGTCTTACACCACAGTTTCTTGCCTTCAGTGGTAAGTGATTTCATTTCCCTTAAGTGCTTCTTGTTCACTCTTCTGTTTTCCTCACCCACACTCTGTCAATACCTTTCACCATGTTTGATGTCAGCAAGACCTCCTGACCTTGCTAATGCTCTTCCTACTTCCAGGTGATGTGGTTCCTAATCAAGTGATGCTCTGCGATTGATTCTCCAGCCATTCCAACTCTGCCTGTGCGCTACAGATTCAATAAAGGATGGCTGCCTACAATCTTCCTGCTGCAGGAAGGGCCCTCTTAAGTTTAAATGAAAAACTGTGTAAGGACTTCCTTTTTAATCCCTTAGACAGAGGAGAGCACCTGAAGATGCAGCTATGCTGAGCACAGAGCTCTGGTAGCAACAGCTGCGCTCAGGTGGGAGCCCTTAAAGAGATGCTTTGGAAGACTGTAGGTGGAGTATATGGAATGTTAGAGGATAGGTAGTACCTCTGTCGGGGGGCATGTTGCATGATAGGTTGTCCACCTTTGGTCCTCACCCTTCACTCAGCTCTCACCTGTGGATCCTAGAAGCTGTCAGCATGTGACAGCTGCCACATGCCGGGAATGGCTTTGACTGACTGGCTAAAGCAGGTGAGGATAGTTGATGAGTCTCAAACCCTTGGTGAGTTAGGGACTTCCCCTGTATGGAAAGACAGGCTATGGCGGATTGGTGTATTGTCAAACCAAATAAATGGCAGCCAACATTCCCACAAAGATATCTGGAAGCTGTAGTTTGTTACAGGTGCAGAGAATTGTTAGGAGACCATTATTCCCCTAATGAGTTACAATTCCTAGAGTGGTTAAGGAATTGATCCGTCTTTGAAGAAAATTCTAGGAATCGTACCCATGGGGAGAACAGGGGTCTCACGACCACTCAGAAAGCCCTTAACAGATGACAGCTCCCTTAATTATTTGGGGAATTTATGAATGTTGGAAGTGGTATCGTCATGCTCTAATGATGTGAATGTGGTCTGTGACTGAGAGCAATGGAACACTGACAGTGTTGGCTTGGGACATGGGAATGGAAGATCTGGTGGGAGAAAATATATTATAGTACACTGAAGGTTAGCATTATTGTTGAGGGATGTGCACCATGAGTTTAAGGAACTCCTCTCCACATAGTCACTTCTTCCACATCCCAGCTCTTAACAATAAAAAACTCAGCTTTAGAGGCTGGCAGACAACCCCAAATTTGTGCCCTTTAGCACCGTAAGAGGTCAGAAGGAAGTTGTCAGTTGGGAGGGGAAGGTCCTTCCCTGCCCCACCCCATTTCCTCTCCCTGAAACCTTCCTTTCCACCTGCAAATGCCAAATACCACATGGATAGGCTCAGCTGGTCAAAGCATGGTGCTGACAATACCAAGGTCACAGGTTTGATCCCCATCTGAGACAGCAGCATATTCTTGTACTGCAGGGGTTGGGCTAGATGAACCTCAGGGTCCCTACAGTTCTATGATTCTAAATACACCTGCTCTAGGCTGGCTGCAGCTCAGAACAGGTGTATTCAGTTCTCCTTCTTAGGCTCTGGGTTCCACTTTTCTTATTAGGAGCTGAAGTGTACCTTATAAAAGCCCCGAGACACAGTTGATTTGCATGCGTTACTCATGGAGAACCCCAGAGATGTTATGGGGTGGGGGGTAGAATTAGAGATCCATTCAATTATTTTCTCTCAACTATAATCAGCAGCTATTCGTTATGGAGATCATTCTAAATTACTGAAAATTGCGTTAGCTATTTTAGACTATAATAAAAGGATGTGGAGAAATATTAGCATTCTGAAGCCAAATTTATATTGACTCATCTTTCCATTTTTCATTTTAATAATGTTCGTACCAACGATAATGTGTTAAAGAGACAGCTTGTCATGGAGTGCCATCTTGTGGCAAATCTCAGCTAATGCTGTAGCATGGCACAGAGGTGGTCACATTTTTTATGTTCAAGCATGAGTGCTGGTGGTTTTGCAGACCAAATGGCACTACCCATGCACAAGAGGTATTGCAGAAGTACCAAAAAATCTAGTTAAAACATACTGAGCTCCCAGCCCTTCCCAAATAGCCCAATGATGGTAGTTAATTCTCAGTGGCAACAGAGTGCTGGGTGGAAGAGGAAGAACAGAAAACTAGGTATGAGAGGAATATTCTGTACTTCATGCCTGCCAGCACAATAGGTGTGCTCCACATGGAGCAGATTTGTTGCAGACCCCACTTGCCTTTTTGATATCTGTTAGAAAGAGGGAGAGTCCGCCAGTGGCGTAGCGTGGGTTGTCAGCACCCGGGGCAAGGCAAGTAATTTGTGCCCCCTAACCCATGGATTTGCGCCCCCTAACCCTAACCCCCAGATGTTGCGCCTGGTGCAGCCCCCCTGCACCCCCCACACTACACCATTGGAGTCCGCCATGTGTGAGGCAAGAGCACAATGTCGACATGGAATGATGTCACTCTAATGCCTGCACTTTACAGAAGGGTTGCAAACATAGTGCCCTCCACATGTTCTGGGACTACAACTCCCATCAGCTCTAACCAGCATGGTTAATGGTCAGGAACCATGGGAGTTGTAGCTGAACAATATCTAGAAGGAACCACTTTGGCTGTCCCTACCATAAGGATACCATAAGGGATGTGGGTGGCACTGTGGGTTAAACCACAGAGCCTAGGACTTGCCGATTGGAAGGTCGGCGGTTCGAATCCCCGCGATGGGGTGAGCTCCCGTTGCTCGGTCCCTGCTCCTGCCAACCTAGCAGTTCGAAAGCACATCAAAGTGCAAGTAGATAAATAGGTACCGCTCCGGCGGGAAGGTAAACGGCATTTCTGTGCACTGCTCTGGTTTGCCAGAAGCGGCTTAGTCATGCTGGCCACATGACCCAGAAGCTGTACGCCGGCTCCCTCGGCCAATAAAGTGAGATGAGTGCCGCAACCCCGGAGTCGGCCACGACTGGACCTAATGGTCAGGGGTCCCTTTACTTTTGCCTTTACTGTAAGGAAAACATCATTTTCTTCTGCTACATAGATCAATCCATCACAGCACATATGCCTTGGAAGCATCTCTTCTATACTCTATGGTTCTCAGTTTATTACTAACCATTCACATCCATGTGTATAATGCACCCAGGAATCTTGAATAATTCTGTTGGACATGAAAACAGGAGTGGAAATTCCTGCATGTTTGTTAGATGTTAAGAGGTACAATCATGCCAGCAAATACAAGTGGTGTTTGCTTATCATTGTTTAGTCCACAAACATTATGTAAATACTGATGCCATTTACTGCATCATTTTTTGACATTTTCTTTCCACTGAAATTACCTATTTAAATATCAAAGGATTGGAAACAGCACCATCTGTGATGAACCCAGATTGGGAAAGAAATCACTGCCTTTCGGAATTTAGATAAATCCCAGTAAGGGCATGTCAAAACACAAAATGGCTGCCATATCCAAGACTGAACCACATTATGGTGTTGGATATCCTTCTTCAGCAATGTGCAAGGAGAAAACCTCTTTGCACCTTTTCTGTATTTGGAATAGAGAAGAGCATGGGTGGTAAATTCTGGAATCCAATGCGATGTGGACCTGCTTAAGAGGGGTGCTCAGTGAAAGGGAAACTGAGCCAGTATAAATAGGAGCTGCCCAGTGTTATGGGTGGAGGGGGGCTGCCTTAATTTTGTGCTCACAGATAGCAGCAGCCCAACCTGAGTGCGGGTCCACACAGCCTGACAGTGGCCATGGCACTCAGCAAGGGCTACACTGCACAGTTTAAACAAGAATACATGCCATACATACATTTTGCCTGCCATAAAACAGCCAGAATTGGGACTCCAGCACCATTTCAGGCAAGAGATCTCACTTGACCCCATTTTACTTCATTAGAACTCAACTGCCTTATCAGGAACATCTTCATTCCTTCATTCATAGCTAGCCAATCACAGAGAAGATCCACCTTACACAACAGTGGAGTCTACAGGTGAAAATTATTATTAACAGGCTCTGCAAAGCATGGCATCTGCAAAATCTGAGCTAAAATCTCTGCAAACCTCAGCTATTTGACTCCCTGTGGAGGTGGTAATGGAGGCCACAAGCCTTAAGTAAACTAAGGGAAAGTATCAATCAACAATATTGTCCAATATTGCCACAATGGGGAAACTTAATAAATTCACTAAAAATCAGCCATTTAATCAATTCTCTTTGCTCTAGTGGTGCTTTGCTCCTCTTAGGAAGGGGAAGGGGAGAGGACAGGAATTATGATGTGGGTGGCTGTCAGTCCACCACAGTCCATATGTGTGTGTATGTGTCTGTGTGTGTTTGTGTGTAATTATTAAATGTTCTGTTTTACAATTTTGAATACTCATTTAAACATCCTTAAAGTATCAATGACTTCCCTTCTTCTCTTTCCATGGTTCATTTTGCATACCATAAATCTCTGCATATTTTACATAAACTAAGCCATTCAGTATTCTATTTTTACATCCAGCAAAACTTATTTACACTGTTGAATTTATCTTAATGCTGCCAGCATTTTCAAGTGTACACAATTTCCCCCATATATTCAATAAACATTTTCCAATCTTCTTTAAACATATGTTCTTCTTGTTCTCTTATTCTATGTGTTTTTAAAAAATATAATTTTTATTAGTTTTTGCACATATTTTCCAACATAATAACTCAAATTTTTTTGAGGGGGGAAAATTATTGCCTCACATTCATGGACACATATTCTCCCTCACCCAGATGATATATGGGTATAACCTCAGGTAGTGTATGGGCAGTTTGCAAGGGTGCAAGAATGGGAGTGCTGTGAGTGGGTGTGTGGAGGACTGTCATAAGGGTCGGAAAACATTGTGTACAGCAGCACAAGAGGATAAAGAAGACGATTAGGGAAACAAATATAAATAGAATGCCTCTTGCTAATTTGTGGAGCCAAGAGGTTTGAGGCAGCCATGACCAAGGATCCCAGTCAGAAAGACCTTCTTGAGGGATCTTTTGAAGGGAATCAGCTAGGGTGTCTATGGAATCAAAGTGTCCGGTAATGTTGAGGGTCTGATCTGATACAAAAGAACAACACTCTGTCCCTATCAATTTGCATACGCCTCCTTGAGACGATAATAAATAGTCTAGAGAAAGATGATTTTGAATCGTCACCTGACGCACCTTTGTGAGCTCAGTAAGGACGGAATGCGTGGTAGCTTCCGATCCCTTCATAAATTGTAAAAGGACATCAGTGAGTCTGAGGAGCTCTAAATGATTTGAGAAAGCTCCATAAGCCAGGAGGAGGGCTCGAAGCCATGTCTCCCCATTTGGTTTAGGTCGTGGGTGTGTCGTGGGTGTGGGGGATCACCTGTTTCCCAAGCGGCCATCTGGTGGTGATAGGGTTACTCGAAACCCTGAATGAATGTGACCAAGGAAACAGGACCCCTGCATGTGAATTCTAATCCACATATAGCCTCTCTGCCCACAGACCCAAAACAAGCCTCCCAGGGGTTTTTCTATGTGTCCTGTGCAGAAGGCAATTATGAGATCTGGCAAGGGTGGCTGTTGTGTGAAGGAAGTCAGTACTGCAGTCAAGGTGGAGGTGAGGGAATGAGTGGGTGTGAAAGTGGTTGTGAACCATTGTGGCGAGTCCCTCGGGGTCGGTGTGAATGGTGACAGTACAGGTGCTGGATCCTATGAGGTCTCCAGTTCCCGAGAACTCCTTGCACACAGGTCCAATAGTCCGACCACTCAGGTAGATGTATTGGGCACTGGGTTTCAGGAAAGCAAGATTGCCCTGTAAAAGGTAAGTGGATCTGTATTGATCTAATGTGAAGGGCGTGCTTATGAAAGGCACCACTTCTTCAATATGTGACAGAGTGTGGGCACAAATCCAGCACTGGGAAAGGTTGGTGGTTTGCACAACCTTCTGTAGAAGTTGTACTTATACATTTCCTTGCCATGCTGATAGTCTGAGGGACTGAGGCGGAGGGGTTATCTCTGGGAGTTTGACATGTCTCGGGGCTGTTTCTATGGGGTGGAGAGGATCCTGAGATTTGAGGAGTTTTAAATCATTTGCTATACCTCCACACCGCTACGGCCCCACTGGATCCCATTCCAAAACCTTCCCTCCACCCACGGGATGTAACCGGCCCTCGAGGTATGCCTTTCCCACCCAGTCAGGATTTGTGCACAAATCCCATACACAACAGAATTTCCGGACACAGATACCTTGAATAATGGAGGTAGTTGTCATGTTACTGCAATAAAATCCATAAGTCCAGTGTTCATGGTACATGGAATCTGTGTAGCTTTCCCAGAGTCCCTTTCCAATTTCAGATGGTTCATATTGTCTGATAGCTTTTCCCCATTGGGTTTGGACCTAAGTTCCGTTATGACAGATCAGGCGGTTCCATGAGTCCTCGAGGGTGTAGAAGGCTCATCTGAAGATGGCATAAGAGGTGGTTCTGACAGTTAGTTCCCAGGCTTGGGTGTTCTTCAGTTGTGGTCGGCAAGCGCTGAGGTTCTTGGTGTCAGCAATATCCTGGTCAGGGTAGAAGTGTTTGATAGGAGTGTCCCCACACTGGAGCCCTGGTGGAATATGGGTGGCAACTGGAATGAGGATAGAGATTAGATGCAGGGATGCCAGGCAGGCAGCTCTCAAGGAATGCATAGCGATTTACCTGAAAAAGACAGACAACACAAAAGGGAGGGGGCGACACGAGGGAGAGAGATTATCTTGAGTCAGAGTGGGGGTATTTCTCCTTCCAGAACTGCATTCTGATGGGAGGGTGGTCGGGGTCTTCTGGGTAGGATCGATAAGTATCCTTGAGAGCCACTTTTCTTCAGGACTCTTCCCAGGTCCCTCTCCAGTTGCTAGGGGACTACGATTACCCCCTGCTGTCATCATTAGGGAGGTTTCATTGTCAGTTGCAGTCGTATCCGATGGTGGGTTGGGGTTTGTGTCAAGGGAAGTCGGAGGATTGGACGTCTTGCAGAAAGTGTAATGGATCCACGCATTCCTTTCTGACACCTTAATTGCAGTGGGTATCGTAAGAAGAACCTGGAAGGGACCCTCCCATGATGGTTCAAGGGTGTCCTTCCTGAAGGACTTGACAAGGACCCAATTTCCAGGTTGAAAAGCATGGGCAGCTACATCCAGAGGAACATTTTGACCTGCCCCAGCATACTGGTGCAGTTCTTTAAGGTGCCTCTGCAGCTGTGTGACATAAGTAGTTAGCTCATTCTCTCCCACATCTAGTTCAGAAATTGGGAGTTGGGTAGTGTGAGTAGGGGATGGGCACCCAAACAAAAGTTCATAAGGGGAAAGTTCCAATGAGCCCCTTGGCTGACTCCTGATGTTGTGTAACACAAGGGGAAGGGCATTAATACACTTGAGTCCCGTTGCTGCACACATTTTCCCCAACTGATTTTTTATGAGTCCATTCATAGTTCAGTTTGTCCTGAGGACGGGGAATGATATGGCGTGTGCAGTTGCCATTTGATACCGAATGCCCTTGCCACAGCCTGTATTATTTCTGCAGTAAAATGAGAACCACGATCGCTATCCAAGTGTCTAGGCACCCATAAAGGTAAAGGTAAAGGTACCCCTGCCCGTACGGGCCAGTCTTGACAGACTCTGGGGTTGTGCGCCCATCTCACTTAAGAGGCCAGGGGCCAGCGCTGTCCGGAGACACTTCCGGGTCACGTGGCCAGCGTGACAAAGCTGCATCTGGCGAGCCAGAGCTGCACACGGAAACGCCGTTTACCTTCCCGCTGGTAAGCGGTCCCTATTTATCTACTTGTACCCGGAGGTACTTTCGAACTGCTAGGTTGGCAGGCACTGGGACCGAGCAGCGGGAGCGCACCCCGCCGCAGGGATTCGAACCGCCGACCTTTCAATCGGCAAGTCCTAGACGCTGAGGCTTTAACCCACAGCGCCACCTGCGTCCCTGGACTAGGCACCCATACCTTGAGATAATTTCTTGCATTAGGATGTGTGCCACAGTTTGTGCAGTTGCATGCTTATAAGGGTACGCCTCCGGCCAAAAAGTCAGCTGATCTGTGATGACAAGTATATGTTTGTAACCCAAACATTTAGGCAGTTCTGCAAAGTCCAATTGTAGGCTCTCAAAGGGAAAGAAAGCCCATGGTCTGGAGCCAGGGGGTTTTCAGGGTTTCCTTTTTGGGTTGTAGCTGGTGCAAATAGTACAGTTCTTTGAAACAGCCTTGGCATATTGGTGAGCGCCTGGGGCATACCAGTGTCTGAGAAGGCTATCAGCCAGCCTATTTGCCCCCCAATGTGTGCATTGCTGTAGAACACATAAATGTTTGGGAACCCATGCTTTTGGCATTATGAGGCGGTCGTCAGGAAGGGTCCTAACCTGGCCATTTTTGTGCCCCCCTAGGTCCTGCCATTTTTTAATTTCTTCAGCTTGGGCAGTGTTATACATCCATGTGAAATCAATGTCTGAAGGGGCTACAATAGCTTGAAATTCATTCTGGGCTGCAGGGAGACTGCGGCTTGTTGTGTTGGCAAGGCGGTTTCCAACAGAAATAAAATCAGTTCCATTAGTGTGAGTCTTGCAATGAATCACGGAAATGGCTTTAGGGAGGTGTACTGCATCCATGAGTTGTTTCACAAGAGGGACATGAGAGATTTGGGGCTGTCAGAAATCCCCTTTGTTTCCATAATATCCCAGTGGCATGGACCAAACCAAAACAGTATTTGGAGTCTGTATATATATTAATGTGTTTCCCCTCACTCAGTTCACATCTTCTTATTAGGGCGATTAATTCAGCCGCTTGTGCACTGTACCTGGGACTTATGGGTGCTGTTTCCAACACATGCTTGTGGGTGACTACAGAAAATCCTGTTTTGCATACGCTTATCTCTGAATATGGTGAGATCAGGATCCTTTAAAGGAAGGTAGTGTCAGTCCTCCTGGGGTTTTTCAGCCAATCTGACAGCTTGGGTACAGTCATGATGGGGGCTGCCATCTTCAGGAAGTGGAAGAAGGGTAGCGGGATTGAGGGTATTAACCCTTTTGATATGGACATTTGAGGGGGTCAGCAGGGCAGCTTCATATTGCCTGAGTCTAACATTGCTGAAATGTTGGCAGCCGTGTAAATTTAGCAAGGTGGCTACTGCATGAGGGACATTTAGGATGAGTTCTTGGTTCTGTATGATTTCTAGAGCTCTCTCCATCAATTCAGCTGCTGCCGCTATTGCCCTCAGCCTACTGTCCTTTTTGCAACGCTGTCTAGCTGGATACTATAGTAGCAACTGGTCTCTCCCATCCCTAGAAGGTTTGGGTTAGAACACCTGAAGCTACCCCTCTCTGTTCATGGACAAACAGGGAAAAGGGGAGGAGATAGTCAGGGAGTCCCAGAGCGGGCACTGATCTCAGTTCACGTTTTATGGTCTCAAAGTTTGTGAGGCACTCTTTATTCCATCTAAGGGGTTCTGGTTCATCTTTATTTGTCATTTGTACCAGCGGTTTTGTTAGTTCACCATACATAGCGCTGGCTTTTACTTTTATACTGCAGTTGGGGTTTTATCCCCACTTTTCCAGGAAACACAATAAATAACCCACAGTAGACTCAATCTGGACAACTCCAAGGATTAGTACTGTGACACACCACTGTTCGTCTGGCCTTGACTTACTAGCTGGCACAGTTGTTGGCGTTCCTGGCTACTAAGCTAACAGTGCCGTCAGCGATCTCAACCCCCCCATCATTAAATCAGCCGGGGAGCCCACAGCAACCTCCTGCCTCTTACAATCTTAACTCAGAGTTCCCTACTGGACGCTTGCGCAGTGCAGTGCCAGATCGGGACTCAGGAACAATGGAAAGGAAAGGAATCAGACGCCCTTGCGTTCTCTGGCTCATAGGTCATCTCTAACAAAGATCACTATGGCAGAGGTGCGCCTGCGCTTGGGAATTATAATTTTGGAATTATAGTTTGGTTCAGAAGTAAGTGCACGACCTTTTCTGGACACCCTCCAAGAGACTAGGTCGGCAAATAGAATTAAAGGGGAAGAGGCACACAAGACCCTCCTCTGGGCAACTCAGATGAATTCAGGTCTGTGGTGAAAATTAGGTGATGGAAAGGGGGGGGAGTTTAGATTCTGAAGGAAAGAAAGGAAGAGTTAAATAATTTTGGTTGCTGTGGTTTAGAGAACCCACTACCCGTGTTTCCTACTTATACTCACTTTGCAAGTGTGCTGTCCCTCTTCCCTCAGGGAGCTTCTGATTTTGAAGACAGCAATGCCGAGGAGAGAAAAACCAGAAAGAACCCCCCCCCAAAAAAAAAACAGCTGGCTAAATCACCACTACTTTTTCCTGGTTGGTCCCGCTGAGGATCCCAGTTAGAGCTGGGATTCAAAGTCTGCCAGGGAAAGATAAGCCCCCCTTGCAAGAGGCTGTGTGCACTTGGGTTCTTACTCCTTGACACCTCAAAATCCCGGTAAAACTGATTCTCCTGGCTGGCTTGCCAAAAATGAAATAAATATTATTGCTTCCCCAAGGGGGTCCTAGCCTTGTAAGGAGGACTGGACCCTCGGAAGGAGCACGGTTGTGGAGGCTCCATACCGGTCGGGAAATGACAGAGACCACACCAGGATTGGTGAAAAAGCAAAGTCTGATCTTTATTTTCAAAGAACAAAAGACTGTTGCAACAGGGTTCCCACTCACGTAACAGAAGGACGGAGTGAGAACCCTGAACAAAGAAATTGCCTTTACTTAAATACCTTTTCATTTCCATACAGATCAGTGATACAGAAAATGACATAAATGGTGCAAAAAGAGGATTAACATAAGGTAAGTGGGATGTTGTAAGATCTTGGATGTTGTTAATGGAGATGTTGTCCACTTTGAGGTTGGGAACAAAAGGTGTTGAGTGGTTTTTCCTCTTCAGGGGATCTTGACTAACAGTTCTGTTTTTGCTTCATTTTCAAGAAGGAATTCCGGAGTTTTGGGGTGATCAGTATGCAGATTAAATGGCTGGATATTTGGGAAACGGTTATCAGTGTTGGTGTGAAATCCTGTTCTGCATGATTATTAGTGCTGGTGTGAAGTTCCGCTCTGCATACTTTTATTAATTAAACTGATTTTATGTTGCGTTTTGTGTGTATTCACGATGTCATTTGTAGACCCAGTAGGTGGCGCTGTGGTCCTTGAAGGTATTTTGACAGTTTGTGAACGGCAGAATATTGACAGATCAAGTATTCGGCAATGGAGAGTCAGACAGAATATAAAATCTTTTGGCTACATTCTTCCAGTTACATTTTTCTATTCTAGTTACATTTTCTAGTGTAGGAAAACACTTTTTAGAAAGATATAAAAAGGTGATACATTTGATAAGTCAACAGTTGCATTCCTCAGCTACATTCTTTAGTGGCATTACAGCGATACATCCATACAGATGTGCAAGAAGCAACAAGCAAAAAGATATTTTGTTAGCATAGAAATACGTAACACTGAGAGGTTCATTTATTAACTCTCCTCTCTGATCATGGCTTCTCTTATGACACATTCAGGAGAGGCCCAATGGAAGTCCTTCTTCCTGCAGCACACAGTTAACCTGTGGCGGTGATGGCCACCAACTAGGATGGCTTTCAAAGAGGATCCGTCAAATTCACGGAGGGTTAACATTGGCATAAGACTGCCAACGGCTACTAGCCACAATGGCAACCGGTGGCTGGAAGCCAGGGCTCTTGCGCCTGGGTCCTGCTTTGTGGGCTCTCCACAAGCATGACTGGAAGGTCCCTGTGGGGACAGGATGGGGGCCTAGATGAGCTACAGGCTCTTTTTGTGTATTTCTGAATGTCACACTTGGAAACCACACACACACAGTACAAAAACCAAAGCCTCATATATGGTTTTGACTGCGTGTTTATTTCAATTATATGTTCTGGTACTTTTCTTCCTCTGAAAACAAAATGCATTCCCTTCCTTCTATTATCCCATTGTTAAAAGAAAGAGTCCAACAACGAAAACCCTCGCCTCACATTTCCTCGCTCGGCCCGCCATTAACGGTCCCACGCGCTTTTTGAAACCTAGGAGTGCCCTCCCGTTCGGCGCCGACTTCCACGATTTGAGGGGGCAGCTTTCTCTCCCTAACATTTCATTGGGCGGCGCTGCCGTCACTCTTTATAGAGTATATTATGAAAAGGCGGGATTGGCGGAGGAGGCGTCGGTGTCGCTAAGCAGCCGTTCCACGCTCACGACGCGCGCGCGCGCGCGCGCCCCCGCTTGGTCTCAGCCTCTCTTGACCCGCCATGTTCTTCTCGCTTTGTTGCGCGAGATCGCGCTCCATCCGCCCACCCGCCCCGCTGCCGTTGGCCGGCGCGTGAGGGAGCTCAGCCTCTCGGCGTTCGGAGGAGGTTCTCGCGAGAGGGCGCGCGAGGTTAGCCCCGTACTCGCGAGCGCGAGCGCGCGCGAGCTCTGCCTCCGCGCAGGCGCAGTAGCGAGGCCTTTTAAACCCCCTCTCCCCTGCTGCTGCTGCTGCCGCCGCCCCCTACCCCCCCTCCGCCTCCGCCGCACGCACTAACTACTGCTGCCTCTCCCGCCGCCGCCTACTTGGGGCCCCGCCGCGTCACGTGACGGCGCCAGGTTTTTAATGTTTACATTCGAAGCGGGCGGCCCGCGGCGGCGCCCCTCCCCCGCTCCCCGCCTCATTCTCCTCAGTCGCCTCAGCAGCAGCAGCTCCGGCTTCAGTCTCCTCGGAGGCGTCTTCCCCTCAGCGACCGTTTCGCTTTCATTTCCGGGCAGCGGCGGCGGCGGCGGCGACTCTCGGCAGCCCCAGCCCCCAGCACCACGACAACGGCGGCGGCGGCGGCGACGGTGGTGGTGGCGAGCCGCGTCGAGGAGGAGGCGAAGGAGGAGCAGCAGCAGCCGCTCGCCGGCCTAAGCCGCCGCCGCCTCTTGCTCCACGCGCCCGCCAGGGACACGGAGCCCGGAGGCCACAAGAAAGGAGGAGCAGGCGGCCGCGGCGCCGCCGGCTGCCTCAGCCGAGGAGGGCCTTCCAGCGCCGCCAGCCCAGCCTCCTGCCCGGCAGCAGACATGGAGGAGCTGGTGGTGGAGGTGCGCGGCTCCAACGGGGCCTTCTACAAGGTAACGGGCGGCGGAGGGACGGCCTGGCGGGGAAGCAGAGGTTTAATGGGGGGGGGGGCAGACGCTCGCCTCGCGAAAGGGGCTCCGGGGTTGCAGGTAGGGACCTCCGGCGACCTGGTCACCTGCGCCCTCGCCCCGCCGTCGCCCTTAGGCGATGGGCAACAGCCCCCTGTGGCTGAAGGGCTGCGGGCTTTTTTTTTTTGAGGGGGGATCCCTGGCCCCTCTCAGTTTGGCGGCGGGGGTACGAGTTGGTTAGGGTGAGTTGGGGCGCGTCCACCTTGCGCGTTCCTCTTGCCTCAGGCTTTGGGCTGACTGCTGTCCTGTTGCCTTGTGGGGGGGGGGAATTAATGGTTTGCTTTGTGTCTGTGTTTTAATTATTATTTTAATTATTACACGTTTTGTGTTTCCATCTTGCATTACTATTCCTTAAGTTTGTACACCGCCTTTTTGCCCCGCGGTCTGCAAAGGGAAGGTGGGCGTACGAATTTAAAGCATGATTTAAAAACGTGCATCGGACTCAACCGCTCCTTCTCCCGCAGCTCGGTCCTGCCGCGAGCCGGGCCGAGGCGCCCCAAATGGGAAGCGGCAAAGACCCCGAGCAAGAGAACGGGGCTCCCTCCTTGGGGCTTCCAGCAACTGGAATCTTTTACCGCCTCGCAGGCGGCGGGGAGGGTGTGTGCGCGCACTTTCTCCCTGGTTTTTGTTGTCAATTGTAGTTTTTAGTTGCTTTATTCAGCGCACGGCAACCCAAAACTGCAGGCAGACAGACGACACACCCACCTGCCTGACATAGATAGGATAACTAATATGGAAAAAAGAAATGCATGACAAACATCCCACCTGCTTCCAAATGGCCAATATTGGTGGTATATGCAGTTCATTTTGGGTGTCTGTATATTATATGTGTATGCTCATGAGGTCGTTTTGGTAAAGGGTAGGTGTCTGAGTTGGGCAGTAGTTAACCCAGCTGAGTTGGGGATACCTAGTTTTGATGAAGGGGGTTAAGGAGTTGAGAGGGTAGGAGGCTACTGATGCCGTGGTTTCTTTCCCTGGGTGATTGAGGCATGCATCCCAGAAGCCTTAAAGGTGTATTTGGGGACCCAGTTAAATATAGAAACGAGTGGGAGAAAGTGTAGGTTTTGAGGAAGAGTTGCAGGAGACATTTAACTTGGATGAGGGGATTCTAGTAGGTGAAGTTGAAAGAGTGTGGCCATACATGATGAGCTTCGTTGCTCCAAGTGCACCAAAAATTTGTAAAAGTTCTTTAAAATTGAATCCTCATGAGCGCCTTTTTGCATAGTGTTAACTAACACTATTCCTTGCTTCAGGTGGGTAGCCATGTTGGTCTGACACAGTTGAAATATATTAAAAAATTGTCCAGTAGCACCTTAGAAACCAACTAAATTTGTTCTTGGTTTAAGCTTTTTTGTATATTTCGACTAATTCTTGCACCTGTGGTTCAAACTTGCATTGGTATTAGGTTGGCTTCTGCAACAAATTAATAGTTAACTTCAAACTGTTAATACATTTGTATCAGTTTGCTGAAGGTTCTTTTTATTTTTCCTTTCACAAAATATTCTCAACCAAATTATTCAGGCATCCTCTGCCCTGTCTCAGCCCTATTGAAATCAAAATCAAAATTATTGTGATTCATCTGCTAGCATATTAGAGTATTAGACATATTCCATTTGATAGTGGAGAAATTGGCTTAATGGCAACATTCGGAACATGAAGTATCATTTATTGTGGATTTAATTCAAGTATCTGTAATTTCCAAAGGATTCAGTGGTATCAACTTCTGAACCTTAGTTTTCCTAAGAACAATACCTAGGGCATACCTTAGTCCTCTAGGCATTGCGGTTGGTACAGAAATTGAACTAAAAATCCTAACTTGAGCAGCTAGGATCTGCCTAGATTCTTAGAAGACATTTGTGCTTAAAATAGTTTATCACTGTTAACTTTCACTTTTTATATAAACACTAGAAGGTAGCTCTTAATGCTTAACACTAGTAGATATTTGGGCATTATTTCTTCTCTCTGTTGTTTTTGCAGCGACTTTGACCAAAAGAGTTAATACTTAGCCTCTTAAATGTCCACATGGTTTAAGACTATAAAACCGATCAAACGGGCCAGACGTAACCAGTAGTTCAGGTGGAATTTTCTGTCTAGATGATGCAAAAGAAGCAAGAATGAACTTGGGAATTTGTTTCTGCAAAAGTTACCTACTTGTTATTTCCAAACAAGACAGTTAATTTCAATGTATCAAGATAGTTGTGTCCAAACAAGACCACTGGTAGTTATTAGTGGGGGTTTCTGATACTATTTCTTTCATTCCGTTGAAATAGGTGTGTTTTTACTTTCTAAATGTACAGGTTTATTAATGCTGCTCTTCAGCTGCAATATGTACAGTTAAATTAATTTGAATCCAGCTACAATCAGCAAGTTACTTAAATAGAACTAAATAAAAGCATCTGCCTATAATACTATGGAAGCATGCAGTGATTCTTAAAAGTTTTCTATTTCAGGACCGCTGTGGAGGGTTGCTTTTTCTGAATCGGTGGACTTGTGAAAAGATTCCAGATTAAAATTCTGAAGTTACATTTGTCCCCTCTGAGCCTAATCTTGCAATGCTAGTGCTCAAATAGTGGCAACTACTTATTCACTGTGTGTGTGATACCATACTTTCTAAACATTTGAGTAAAGATGTTCTGGGGTGACTGGATAGTAATTCTGCAACTTGAAATACTAACTTTAAACAAACTTTTTGCTGTAACATATTAGTAATAACATTATGCATGCCATACATATATTTTGGTACTCTTTTGCATTTGTCTTTTTTCTCTTCCATGCGTGTAACGTGCATAAATTCTTAGCATAGCCAACCAACTGCTATATTGTGCCAGTTTGTTGCATTTAGAATAAGGATTCAGTTTCCATATTATACCATTAAGAATAATTTGTATTTAAATGATATCGTAATAATAATACCTGTAAATTCTCACTTCTCTTTTGCAGGCTTTTGTGAAGGATGTGCATGAAGATTCAATAACGGTTGCATTTGAAAATAAGTACGTATGGTCCTGGTACTGACTTGAATAGTTTTAGGACGTGCACTTATTAATTTTATATAATCCAGAAATGTAGTGGCATTGAGGTAGTGGATAAACTTAAATAAGTTAATATTTTGATATTTCTCTTGCAGCCTTGCAACCAGTTTTCGAAACTCCCATTGTTCTAGGTGCCTTGTTCGACAGGGAATTTCATTAGCATGAGCAGTTTCTGAGCTCTGGGCCAAATATTTCCAATTAAAACTGCAGAGTGGAAGGAAAGGAGGACCTTTTTCTGCCTCCTCAACTCCAGCTACTCTCTGAAGACTGGAGAAGAAACCTTCTTAAGTATATTAGGGGTAGGTGGGCAGGGGAAGGACTAGACCATGTGAAAAATGAAAATAATGTTTCAGCTGCAATTCATTCATTTTCAGCTTTGTATTCTTGTTATTAAAAAGCACGCCTAGACATTCTCTTCTTGCACCCATAACCTAGGTTTAAGGTGCCATTTAGCTCCTAGCTTTTATATCTCAATTTCTAACACTGCTTGCAACTACTTCCAGAAGCGGTTGCCTGCCATTGCTGGCATTTTCTTTGGAACTCGAAGGCACTTGGTCAAATGTTCGGGGCAAATGCATGCTATTATTTCTCACAAGTATATCCTCACCATTAAACACATGGGAAAAAATGAGTTGCTGTACACTTAAATAACTCCTCCCCTTTATACCCATAGCTGAAGAGTTCTGTGCATAGAGATGACTATGTAGGTTGGCACTGGGATATTTTTTCCATGTGGGGGAGACGTTTCCCTAATGCTGTAGAATAGTTTATAACCTGAAGAATTGTTGAGAAGTTTTATATAAGGAGATGAATTAAAGATAAAGTCTGATAAAGATAAAGTCTGATAAAGATTAATCCATTTCAGTATTTAACATTATTGAACACTAAAATTTGTTTTCTTGAATGATTAACACACTAATCCAGTTGTCTTTGGTGAATGAATTACATGTATAAATATTATTGTTTACACAGCTTAGATAGTTTTATGATTAAGTAGTCTTAATCTTAAGAAAATAATATCAATTGCAGGTTCAGTTGCTCCTTTGAAAGCTACCTTCAAATGCTAACCTTCTGCATTTCTTTCTTGCTCCAAGATACGAAGTTGCATACCTGAACTCAGGAAGCCATAGTTTATGGTTTTTCATGAACATTCCTTTCTTGGCTGATTGTCTCTTCCCTGCCAGGCTATGTAGGAAACAAGTCACAATCCATGGTCCAGACCTTAATGTTAAGCCAGGGATTGTGTTTTCCTTTCTCCATGCACTTGCATGTAGGGGACAAATATACCAGAAAGAAGCAGTCAGGGTAAACCGTTAATTCTGATTTACTGTGACTTACAAATGAGACCTGTGAAAATGTTCTGTCTTGACCTCTTGTATGACAAAGTGATAAACCCTAACCCAAGTGTCCTTTATTGAAATCAGTGAAATGTTCATGTGATGCATTTCACTCATGGCACTCATCTTTTGCTGCCAACTCACATTACTTTTGGTGATATGCTGCAATGCTTCTCTGCGATATCTCAAAATGAGAGGTTAACTGTTTAACAGTCTAACACTTTGTTTCGTGTAACAATGCAAACCTGAAAGTCTTATGAGCACCTAAATCAGGACTTTTTTTTTTGGCTAAGGATTATGTTACTGTGATTAATAATGGAAAATATAAATATTATGAAACCTGTCTCCCCCCCCCCCTTTTTGATGTCTTTTGTTAGGGTTTGTGATTTTGTGTTGACTTAAAATAGTGCTTCAACTGTCAATATACTGTTCTAAGGTTGATTCCTCCTCCTTTGGAGTTAGTTCAAGAAGCTGTTGTGCTATGACTTACTCCTATGCAATGAAAGTGAGGATTGGAGAGAGCATTTATACAGTTTGGGGCATTTTAAATTGGAGGTGCACAACTCAAATTAATAATAATAATTGAGTTGTGCACCTTCAATATACACATTTGTGCACGAGCCTTCAAAACATTCTATAACATTAGGCATAATGCAAATAGAAAAGCATGTGTCTAGAAGTTCTTCCTCTGCCTCTGTTTCAAAGGTTTTTCCAGCTCTTATCAGAGACTGATGAGAAATAAACTTTCTGATATCTTTGCCTGCCAATCTGCACCATGTAGGATCCCTCATTAAACTTTTTCCAGACATGTTTTTTGTTCCACCACTGTAACAACTTTTCAACAACCTTATTACAGTACTTCAATTTTTTTCTCGGCAACCCGTAGCATGATATTTTCACTAATCTCAAAATTTAGATGAAGGAGAAGCTGTGCAGTCAAAATGATGCAACCATTAATCTGTTTTTGATATTACTGAGTGCATTAAACACAGATTAGAAAATTAGTGTTTTACATTCTTGGTGGGGGACTACAAGCTGTCAGTTAGTCCATAGGCCTTCCATCGTGCTGGTTTGCCTTAAATTTTGTCAAATAAGTCAAAAGAAATTTATCTGTGGCAATGAGTAAAACAGCTTTTGGTTACATTTTTAAAAGGCTATTTTTTAATATTTCAGAATTACAAAGATAAAAATCCATCTCTTTCCCTCATTTAACACTCTTTCCAAGTTAGTTAGCTTATATAATCAGCTCATTGCAGACTCCTAATAATTTTGAATTTGTTCAGATTATTCCAGCTCACAGGGTTAGGGTCCAGGTAAGTAATCACTGGCCACTGTTCTTTATTGATGTTGTGTACTTTCTGCTTCACCTGCTTCAGTTACTATTTAATAGCCTTTGCTTTTATTTTGTATTTCAGTTGGCAGCCAGAGAGACAGATTCCTTTCCATGATGTCAGGTTTCCTCCACCTGTGGGTTACAATAAAGATATAAGTGAGAGTGATGAAGTTGAGGTAATAACTGTTTTAATTGAAGTTTTTAGGTCAGGGGAGAACATAGATAAAGTTGTAGGTTTTTTAGAGGAACATAATTGCAGTCTGTGTAAAAACTTCTTTAGGCTACTTTTTCAAGCAGTGTGCATCAGAAGCAATTCACACCCTTTAAAAATCAATTTGAAAGAAACAATCACACAAAAGATCTAAACCAAAACAAACCATACAGGCATAAGAAATCCAGGAAAACAGTAGATGTTAGTGTGTGGACACAAAGGTACAGGTGTGCATGCAGTCAAAATGGAACATTTTTCTGTTTACACTTAGATTTTCACATTGAGAATCTTACATTATTACTAGTTGAGAGCTGATGGTGTAAGCAGGATGAATAATATTACATGCAGACTCCAGAAGTGTCAAGGAGATCATTTTTAGCAAAAAATGCAATTCTCCTGGCTAGGTCTTCAAAAGAACCCCAAAGTGCCATACTTTCATCATTCTGGGTTTAATTTTTAAATCACTTTTTAAAAAGAAAGATAGCTTGCCAGTTTGAAGTAATCTAGAAATAAGACTGTAAGTAGAAAAAGAAATATTAACAGAATAAATCTGATTATTTTCCACAACTTCACTAATTCAGTGGAAACAGGACTATAAACTATCTTTTCTATACCCATCAGAGATAATTTACTGTTGCATGTCTCTCCTTAATTGTAGCCTCAATCCCACATGCTACATGCATCGAGAGCTTCTCATAGAGATCTGTCTTGACCCAGCCTGATGCCAGGCTGCTGCTGACTTGCACTTCAGCACAAACCCTATGTTGGGCAATTAGTTCATGTCCAACAGAGATTCTTTTGCATCTCAACTTGGAACATACAGCAACCTGTTACTCAGTCTCTAGCTCTTGTCTCTAATCGTCAAGCAGCTTGCATGCATAGGATTTGAAGCAATGTTGCGGGTTTTCCAGAAAAAAATGAGGATTGAAAATTTTTCATTGACCCCAATTGATATAGTTCTAATTGATAGTGTGCTTATTTGCCTGGTTTTTATTAAACTAAAAGCATCCACTGTTTTACTTGATCTACAAATATTTCAGACCTTTTCCAATAACCCAAAATCATTTGAACTGCAGTGTTTGTTTAAAAGCTTTACTTGGAAATTCCTAACTGCACAATCCTCTACATGTCTCCTTAGGAGTTAGTCCAGCTGAGTAACAACAGGCTTACTTCTGGGTACTTAGTTACAGACTTTCAGCAATTACATATATTCCCCATATGTTTAATGAATTTGTTGAGGGTAAGATTGTGCCCACTGGTGCTGTCCCATAATTTGCACGCATTCAGCTGTTTACACCATGCACAACTGGATTGCCTGGTACAAACTGTATATGCATATAGTTGTACAGAACCTGCTCAGAGCCATTCTCAACTTTCTCACACTGGCTGAGGCAAAGCCTGATGCTACAATCCAGTTCCACTTCCATGCATTCATTGAACATGTATGAAGAACCAAAGTATAACTGTGAAACTGCCCAAACTGACTCTTAATGCATTCAGTTTTGTTTTTTTGAAACACTGTATTTTTTAGAAATAGAAAACTTGCTATTGAAAGAGAGTAGAAAATATCCATTACAGATTCTTTCCCCACCACACTCGCCTTGAAAAAACTAGCTTCCAGATCACGCCCAGATGAAGTGCAGGATGGCTTTGAATATGGCTAGATCATGTACATTTAATACAGCAGAATGGTTATGGTGCTGCAACTCAGTGGTATGTAGGGGGATATGAATAATAATCTCTTTTCAACTACTAATTTCCAGTATAGTGGGGAGCATTATTAGTGTGGTGTCCTGTTTTTCCACTAGATCATAGGATTGTAGAGTTGGAAGGGTCCAAGAGGGTCATCTAGTTCAACCGCTGCAGTGCAGGAATCATTTGCTCAATGTGAGACTTGAACCCATGACCCTGAGATTAGGAGTCATATTCTGTGACTGTGTCTACTGCATAATAATATGATATTCTACACTGTGATTTTGTTTAGGTTTATTCCAGGGCTAATGAAAAGGAACCATGTTGCTGGTGGCTGGCTAAAGTGAGAATGATAAAGGGTGAGGTAGGAATATATATAATTTAATATTCTGGCATTGACATGTTAAGTGTAGCTTTTGGATTTCAAGTTCTTGTGGGTCTCTTTTCAAGTACTTCCAATTTATTGGAAATTTCCTCCTAGAACCCAAGTTTAAATATGTGTCGAAGGGACGCAGATGGCGCTGTGGTCTAAACCACCAAGCCTCTTCGACTTGCCGATCATAAGGTTGGCAATTCAAATCTGTGTGACAGAGTGAGCTCCCATTGCCTTTTCCCAGCTCCTGCCAACCTTGCAGTTTGAAAGCATACCATTGTGAGTAGATAAATGGGTACCACTGCGGCAGGAAGGTAAATGGTGTTTCTGTGTGTTCTGGCACTCATCACGGTGTTGCGTTGCTCCAGAAGCAGTTTAGTCATGCTGGCCATGCGACCCAGGAAAGCTGTCTGTGGAAAAACGCAGACTCTCAGCCTGAAAGTGGAGATGAGTGCTGTACCCCGAAGTCAAATTTGACAGGACTTAACCATCCAGGGGTCCTTTACCTTTTACCTTAAATATATGTTAAAGCAAAAAAATGTAGTTTCTCCCAGACGTAGTGAGACCCCTTTGAAGTACAGTTGTAGCACACATCACTTCTCAGTTAAACATTCTCTTAGACAATTTTGTTCTTTTGAATTAGTTTTATGTAATAGAATATGCAGCCTGTGATGCTACCTACAATGAAATTGTCACAATTGAGCGTCTACGATCTGTGAATCCCAACAAACCTGCAACAAAGGATACGTTTCATAAAATCAGACTTGATGTACCAGAAGATTTAAGGCAAATGTGAGTATAAAGATCTTTTATAAAGAGTTTTAATTCATTTTATAAAGTTTGTAATACCATCTCATTATAGTTTTTGTTCTACTCCAATAACAACAAATGCTTGACTTTTACAAAGATGTTTACAAATACATTGCAGTTTAGATAGTTCTGAAAGCCCTGAAAGGCATTGTGTACAGCAACATAACATTTAATTAAAATATTGTATTTATTGCAATAAATACATAAATATGAATGATTAGGATCCCAAATCTCACCTGTCACTATTTAATTGCCTGTACATGCATGGGGCAGATAACCTAACTAGTTGAAACCAAATGAAAATGTGTAAGTATAAATTTAACTACCGTTGGAGGCTTGTGAATTATTTCACTTTTAGACACTTAAATATCATACATGACTCAGGTCTTTTTCCTGGACTGTGGCATTTCATTGTTATATTGGTATTGTTGTGATAAGGGCAGGTCAGCTGAGAAACACAGTGGAGCTCTTGGGCAGCTCTTCTCTTACCTCACACTATGGTGCAGAGCATACCAGGTTATACTGTTCTTCATGCAATCCTGTGATTGCTTTAAGATATGATGGTTCCATTAAATGAACATTCTGAATTTTTTAAGTACTTTGTGTTTTAGGTGTGCTAAGGAATCCGCACACAAGGACTTCAAGAAGGCAGTTGGGGCATTCTCAGTCACATATGATTCTGAAGCCCATCAGCTTATAATTTTGGTATGTGTTTCTGCTTTTGATGTATTCAAACTGTTTTACATTGGATGTGATACTGATCAAAGATCTCTTTTCCTCCTGTCCCCAAATTCTTTAGTCTATTGATGAGGTAACAACAAAACGCGCAAATATGCTCATTGATATGCACTTCCGAAGTCTTCGCACCAAGTTATCATTGATTATGAGAAACGAAGAAGCAAGCAAACAATTAGAGGTACTGAATCTCTTTGTATTTGAAAAAAACTGCACTGAAACTCCACTAAAGTTGTATATGCTCTACTGATACCTCTGTGAAGAGTTTTCAGGTGGTATACACTTCCGGGTTTGCTGTGTTCGCAACCTGAAGTTTACATATCCAGAGGGATATGTAAGCAGAAGTATGACTGTGTTGGCCCACTGTCCCAAAGAGGTAGATAACACTTCGATATTTAATTCATTGCCAGCAGTAGCCCTTGAAATAGTCCACTGTAGTTTCCATTTTACAGGCTTGCCTACCAGTAACTATTGAGACCATATAATTTGAACCTAGCTGAACTTTTGGAATGGTGAATACCGTAGATTCCAGTGTATTAGGCACCAATTTGAGGGGGTCGTCTTATATGCTTCGGCAGCTTCGCTGGGCAGCGGCAGTGGGTGGCGGGCTCCGTGCCGAAAGGAAGCCACCCAGCAATGCTAAGCCGGCTTTGCTGAGCGGCTTTCTCCTGGCAAGGAGCCCACTGCTGTTTTGGAAGCTGCCGTCGCAGCAGCAGTGGGCGGTGCGCTCCGCTCCACACCGGAGTGGAGCCCGCCGCCCACGGCAGCCATACCCGGCGTATAAAACGACCCCCAACTTTTAAACCTCTTTTCTGGGGTTAAAAAGTTGTCTTATATGCTGGAATCTACGGTACTTTAAAATGCTAACAGATTTTCCACACGTAATTGCTTTGCTAGCTTAACTGATTGTATTTGGTACTTTTTAAGGCATCTCAAAGAGAGCATGAGGAACTTTGCTGATTTTGCACTCCTCTAAATTTTTATTTCTAACCAAGAATGCATCTTTTCACAGAGTTCAAGGCAGCTTGCTTCACGATTTCATGAACAATTCATTGTACGTGAAGATCTAATGGGTCTGGCCATTGGCACTCATGGTGCTAATATTCAACAAGCCAGGAAAGTACCAGGTGTGACAGCTATAGATCTTGATGAAGACACTTGTACATTCCATATTTATGGAGAGGTGAGTTGCATCTGTTTCTCTCTTTCTCTCTCACTCTCACTTACACATACAAACACAGCTCTGATTCTAAGACACTGCAGCCCTTTAACATCCATTTTATTTGTATTTCCTATAGGATCAAGATGCAGTAAAGAGGGCAAGAAGTTACCTTGAATTTGCTGAAGATGTCATCCAAGTCCCCAGAAACTTAGTAGGTATGTTGATTTGAACTATGATTTTGAAGCTGTTCGGAATCTAGGGCTCAAAGCAAGGAGTAGTTGAGTGCTGCTATACCAAAGAAGGATGTCAAAAATGCCATAACGTTTTCAAAAATGCCAAAGTTCTAGTGCTTTATTAAAGAAAAGTGCATTCTTATGAGCTTGTCAGGTTTCCTAGACTTTACAGAAACCGCAGCAAGGAGATGGCTTGTTCATATCCAAGCAAACATTCACACACTCTAGATACAAAGCAACATACACCACTTTGACCTGATTTCCCATCACTTCACCTGACCGAATGAGGGCATAGATGGCAAATACCCAAATCTCACAGATAGCTTCCCATTTTTGTTCTCAGAGCCCAGCAGCCAAACCCCACAGATAAGGATAACATCAAAGCTAGCCAATTAGTCGATATCAAAGCAAGTGAATGTGAACATATATGAGCTCATGATTACATCAACTACCAATTAATTGTGGCATTTTCAGAAAAAGAAAAAGTTCATGAAAAGTTCACTGTTGGTTCAAAAGCTAAGTCAGTGCTCTTTTCCTTGGAAAGATCAGAAGACTATTTGAAACATGGCTATGCTATTCTTTAAGCTTCAGTTGTGATACATGTGTTGTGGTTTAACATCCTAACAATACACACCATAAAAAGTCCACACATAGCTTCTCAAAACCATGCATTAGACAGCTTTGAGTTAAAAGATGTATTAACACTGTATTAACACTGAGGGCATTTACCTGGCTTTTGGAATAGGCATTTTAAGTAATCAAACAAGTGATATATTTCATCTATTAATTGTGTCTCTTACTGGATCCAGCATCTAGCAATTGATCACATGCACTAGAGCCAGGAGATGCCATCCTGCATATTACAAATATCTAGGAAGCCCATATGGATAACTTTTTGCTCCTCTTTTGTACCTTTCCACTATCTGAGCATTTCAGTTCTCAAATTATGAATACTTGACTTGCTAACTAAAAAGCATAATATTTACTTTTCCTCATTGAGAGACATTATTTTGTCCACTGAATCAGCACTTGCTTACTTAACATTCTGCACCCCAAAAGCTGGAAGAACCACTTTGTTTAATTGAAATAAGTGTTAACATATTTCAATTTGATTTCAGTTTCATAATTAATTAGTTTATTTATAAATGTTATAAGTTTATTTTGTTTATAAAAAATATATAATAGAAATAACAAAGCAGTTTACAATAATGACTATATCTAATAAAACACAACCAAAAATCCAAGACCCTCTGCCAACTGTTATGGAGAGATGTAGTCTTAATTATCCTATTTTTATATTCTTATAAGTTTAGAGTCAAACAGAAATCTGCCTCTTGCGTTTAAGTAGGTATAATCCTGCAGTGCATGAGGATCCTGCAGTGCATAGGGTTGTATGAAAACTAGTTACAGTAACCAGGTAGCATACTTGCATTTTAAGGAGATAAACTGATTAAAAATGGGGATATGCGATTGAAGTTACTGTTTTTAAAATTGTGGTTTTTTAAATTTTTCATTATGCTAATCATGATCTATAACATCTAGAGCACCTGATTTGGATTAAGATGAATGTACATTGCTGTTTTGTGATAATGTGGGGGTTTTTTTGTTGAATTAGTCCAATTTTTTAAGCCATAGGCTAGGAGAAAAGCGTAAATACGATAATCAATGGAGATGGAGCATGTGTGTGTGCATGGTTCTCAATCTCACAGGGAAGCTTCTATGTGCACTCAACCAAATTCACTTACAAGCCCCATGGAAGGGAGTGGTTGGTATGCAAACTTACTGTAGCAACACATGGTTGAAACTTTCAGATAGTTGCTGAAATATCTTTTGTGCTAATATTTCTATTTGTCTGATCAAAACCCTAAATTCTCCCTATTGTGTATGTTTTTATAATAGGAAAAGTTATAGGAAAAAATGGAAAACTCATTCAAGAGATCGTGGATAAATCAGGTGTTGTAAGAGTGAGAATTGAGGCTGAGAATGATAAAAATATTCCACAGGAAGAGGTATGTGAAGTGAAATAAAGTTGAAAAGTTGACTTGGTTTATATGCTGTTTCATATTTAGCGAGGGTGGGGGGACAGATGCAATTTCCTAAGCACTGTCCATTTCTATTATAAAATTTGTGCATATAGGTTCAAGTTAACAACCCTGCCTAATTATGATTGATCTGTTTAAATAAACCTCTGTTTTAAGAATAATATTTCGTTGTACAGTGGTACCTCTGGATGCGAACGGGATCTGTTCCAGAGCCCTGTTCACATCCTGAAGCAAATGCAAGCTGTGCATGCACGGGTCGCAATTCACCACTTCAATGCATGCACGTGACATCATTTTGAGTGCGCATGCACACACGGCGAAACCCGGAAGTAACACGCTCTGCTACTTCCGGGTCGCCATGGAGCGCAACCCGAAAATCCTTAACCCGAAGCTACTTCAACCCGAGGTATGACTGTACTTAAAAGTGCCATTAAAGGTAAAGGTACCCCTGCCCGTACGGGCTAGTCGTGTCTGACTCTGGGGTTGCGCGCCCATCTCGCTTAAGAGGCCGGGGGCCAGCGATGTCCGAAGACACTTCCGGATCACGTGGCCAGCGTGACAAGCTGCATCTGGCGAGCCAGCACAGCACACGGAAATGCCATTTACCGTTTACCTTCCCGCTAGTAAGCGGTCCCTAATTATCTGCTTGCACCCGGGGGTGCTTTCAAACTGCTAGGTTGGCAGGCGCTGGGACTGAGCAATGGGAGCGCACCCCGCCGCGGGGATTCGAACCGCCGACCTGACGATCGGCAAGTCCTAGGTGCTGAGGTTTTACCCACAGCGCCACCCGCATCCCTAAAAGTGCCATTAGTTATCCTTATTTTTAGCCTGGTCGCTATTTCCATTTTAGAAATTAAGACCTTGAATTAGGAGAGAGGGGAACTTTCCCCATGAATACACAGCAGGTCCATGGCAGAGGTGAAATTTAAACCAGGATGCAAGTCCCCGGAGTAGCTTATCTGATAACATTAGCTTGATATTGTTGAAAACTGAAGGTTTTCCTTTATTATGTTTGGATAATTCGTACCAGGGTGGATTTAATCAAATTGATTTAAATCATTTTTAATTTTTTTATACAGAAAGACTCATTCTTGCTGGTATAATCTTAATATTTACAACCAGGGGAAGGTTTCATTTTTGGAATAATAAATTTTCAGAGTAGTTTTTACAGTTATATCAAAAATTACTGATTTGGTTATACTATTAGAAATACATAAGCAGATAATTATGAAATTATTGTGAGGTTTAATAAGTAAACTGTTTATATTTGGATAACTTTTCTGCTGTACTTTATTGGCAGGAGAAAAATTATCATTTCCTTAATAACAATTTAAGCAATTTATTTAACTAAAGCAATAACATTGTAGCATATGTATCCATGTTTGTTAACTGGTGTGGTTAAATGTTTTTGTTTAAAAAACAACAACTTAGTTTTAGCACAAATGAAAAACTTAAAACAAATCCTCATTTCCTGATGCATAGCCTTTGGACTATAATGTAATTTAAATAGAAGACTATACTTAGAAAGATCTTTACTCCAGAAGCATTTTATATTTAAAAATCTGATTTAAATCAAAGAAATCTGATTTAAATACAAAAAAAATTTTAAATTAAAAAATCATTTATTTTTATCCACCCTGTCCTGTACATTAATAACAAACCATTTCCCATGTATAAATTCTTGTGTAGTAAAATGTCACTATGCACATACAAGTCAGTATCATTAGACTTGTGTGAATCCCAAGGTTTTCAAAGGTATAATGAGGATTGCCCAATGGACATAAAAAATTGGTTGACTGGGGGGGGGGGGTATGAAATGGAGAACTGTGAAAGAGACTGGCTTAGAACCCAGGCATCTTAAAGGGTCATAATACAGACTTCCTTTTTTTAGGTTCTGAAAGAGCAACAGATTCATGTATGGGAACATCGAGAGTTGTATTTCCATTTCAGAATTTAAGTATATCTCACAGCTTAGGTTTTGGTGATGGTCTTTATATCCTGCTGTATCTTATGGGCTCAGAACTTTAATAGATTGAGTCCAAAGTTTGGTGGTGGTATTTAGCCAAAAAAATTGTATTGTAATTTTTTGTACAGTTTTGTACAATTGTACAGTTTTGTACAATTGTAATTTTTTTAAATTTTACAGTTAGTTCCAGTAGCATATTTGTCACTTGCCTTTGGTTTTTTTATCAAACACATGTATTAATAAATATTTAAAACACAAATATGTTGCATTGGCCCGTTGCATAATTTCTCTGGAACTATAAAGTGCTTGTATGGTGACCATGTCTCAAAAAGCAGAAAGTAACTACTGCAGAGAGATACTTGCACACTTAAGGTTCTACCAATGTATACTGTAAATTAGGCATATACCTATTTGCAGTTTTCAAATGTTTCTTTAAAAGGTGGGTTGCAGTGTTTATATCCTGTCACGTTTTGAGTTGAAGGTTCTGTGTTAACTCCTATGTATTTAATGACATAACTAATACTTGCATTCCTTACACTGCAGGCGTTAGTTGTGTCATCAACTGTGGCAGGGAGAAAGCAAAAACCTGAACTCAAAACTTGGCAGGTAAGTAACATTGAACCTCCCCTCCCCTCGTTTTTTCCCCCTCTTCTTTTGCAAGTTGATTTAACACTTAACGTAAGTGATAACTGAAGGATCATCTTTTAACAGATAAATGTACATTTAACATGTAACAATGGAAGGGGAAGGCATGGTTTGCTGGGGAGAGGATACTGTTGGAGAGGTGGGGGACCCAGATTTCTACTGGCAATCTGCTCCCAATCTCTTGCCCATTCTCTATTTTTAACACTCGATTGGGAGCCACCCAGAGTGGCTGGGGAAACTCAGTGAGATGGGCGGGGTATAAATAGTAAATTATGATGATGATGATGATGATGATGTTCATGCCTATACCCTTGGAGGCATAGGGGAATTAGAGGTGTCACTGAACTGTCTTTTTCCTCTTGGGAAGGCTGCAAATCCTTATGGACTTTGCTCCCTAACTTTACAAAATGTAATGTGTCATTTAAGTGGGATAACCACTCCCCTAGGACTATTGTGCCCTCTGATCAGCTGGTCCTGCTGATGAACACCAGGCCAGTACTTAACAAAATCTCAGATCTGATTCTGGATAAGGGAACAGACCTGCCACATATTACCAGGACCTGAATGAATCAGCTGGTTAAAATCTATCTGACCCAGCTTTGCCCACCTAGGTACTCAATGCATCACCAATCCAAATTAGATGGTCTGAAGGGGAGTCATTGTCCACAAGGGTAATTATGTTCAACATAATATTAATATAATAATTTATTATTTATACCCCAGCCATTTGGCTGGGTTTCCCCAGCCACTCTGGGGCAGCACCCATCAGAATTTTAAAAACCTGATAAAACATAAAATATTAAAAACTCCACTAAACAGGGTTGCCTTCAGATGTCTTCTAAAAGTAAAATAGTTGTTTATTTCCTTGACATCTGATGGGAGGATATTCCACATGGAGGGCACTACTACTGAGAAGGCCCTCTGCCTGGTTCCCTGTAACCTCACATCTTGCAGTGAGGGAATCGCCAGAACATGAAACCCCCTCTCTTCTTTCCTGGGTGATGAGAGTTGTACCTGGTGTTTGGTCAGAGAAATTGATTGGGGCTGCTATGGGTGTCCTGTCAACCTCAGAAGCCCACTGTTGAAATTCTGCAAGGCAATCTGAGGAAATTATTGCCTGCCTCCATGTGAAGCTAAGTGTTGCCATTGATAAAGTTTCTGAAGTGTTCAGCATATCATCCTGTCCATTTTTATGGAATCTGTTGCAGTTACTCATGCCTGAAGATGTACACAAGATGTATGCAGCTTGCTATATGCTCTCTGCCCATGCTCATCTCATCTGGTTTGCATCTAAGAGTTGGGAACACTGTTTTTGGATTGTTTCATTCCTGTACAGGTTCTCTCCCACCTTGTGCTGGACGACTCTGCCTGGGTCCCTTTCATCATTCCCATTGCTATTTAATACCTATATGAAGCTGTTGGGTGCATTCATTTGGAGGTTTGGGGCAAGGTGTCACCAGTATGCTGAAGATACCCAAACAGCTACTAAATTCTTACAACGTGTAGACACTGTGGATGGGCAGTTTCCAGGCCGAGCAATTGAGTTGTATACCTGCTCTGGATGGAGTTTTACTCTCTCTAAAGGAGCTGGTGCATAGTTTGACTCTGCTGCTCAACCAATTGCTACCTCTAGAAACCCAGCTGGCCTCATTGTCTTGGAGCGTTTATTACCAATTTCAGTTGGTGTGCTAACTTTGACGGTTCCTGGACAGGGATACTCTTGCCATGATGGTCCACGCAATGATAAACTCATGATTAGACACTTTCAGTGCTCTGCACATGGGGCTACTCTTATGCCTGGTTCAAAAGTTGCAACTTCAGATGCATTCATGGCACACTCAGCATTGAGATCAGCATCTGCTGCCTACTTACTTGTGAGCCAAATTCAATGTTTTGTTCATTTTATCCTGGGATGAGGATATCTAGCAGACCACCTCCCACAGTACAGATCAAGCTAATTTGTAAGATCCAGTTCAGGACCAGCATGTTGTCACTTTAGGACAATGCAAAAGTGGGCCTTTTCAGTGATAGCACCCACTTTCTGGAATCCCCTTCCTCAAGTAATTCATGAGGAAGAGATAGTATTGACTGCCAAAGAATTCTTTAAACCTTTGTTGGCTTACACCTTCCTCAACTGACTTGTTTTTTCCTTTTCTTTTGTACACTGCTTGGCTTTAATTGAGATATACAGGTAGCTCACAACTGCTTGCATGTGAGATTTCAACTTTGCACAGTAGAAATAACACAGAAAGGCAGAGTGGTTTTTTTGTGCAGTTCCCCTGCTCAGAAAGAGCTTTTAAGCTCTTCCTCGCTTGCGGGTTGGAGGGTAGGCCTATTCAATGCAACAGCTCCAAAAGATAAGGTTGCTTCCCCCAGGGGCAGTTCCAAAGCGTGGTTTTTTGTATATATGCACCATCTCCAGAATGTAACCCTCATGTAAGTTGTGAGTTATCTTTATTATGAATAAATATAATTTTATAGAATTGTATCCAAAGTTCTACTCAGAGAAGACCCATTGAAATTAATGGACATGACTAACCTAGGTCCATTCATTTCAGTGAATCTACTCTGAGTAGAACTTAGTTGGAAAGAACCCACAGTCTTTATGTAAACCACCTGGAGACTAATACTTTATTATTTGCTTGTAGTATTTTATGTTGCTTAACAAAATTCACATAGATTTTAAATGCCATCTGGAAAGTTATGAGTATTGATAGAGCTAGGAATGTTCATTCTTTTCCTAAAGAAATTGCAATTGCTATGGCTTTGCACCTGAAGATCTCTGATTCACCAATTTCTTTCTAGGGAATGGTTCCTTTTGTCTTTGTGGGAACCAAGGACAGCATTACAAATGCCACAGTTCTTTTGGATTATCACCTCAACTATTTAAAGGTAAGGAAAATGAACATACTTCGTGGGGAGTGGAAAAGTTAGCTTAGAACAGCAATGTCCAACAGGTCGATCGTGATCTACTGGTAGATCCCTGTGAGGTTTTGATAGATTGCAGTCGATCTCTAGCTCCCTTTCCTTAGTGCCCCCAAACTGACTCCTGCCCCCCTCGCCTCCCCTCCATAGCTGTATGATCTCTGGGAGGGAAGATTGAGCTTTCTCTGCTGCTGTTTTGATCCATAGTGATCTTTTTTGTGAGTGACTTTACCCCTTTGTCCCTAGCCTTTCCCCCCAAAAAAGCTTTTTTTTAACCCCTAATAAAAGCTCAACAGATTCGAGCTGACCCCCCCCCCCAAAAAACGGGGCTTTCCTCCTCCCCCAAAAAAGCTCCACAACTTTGAGCTGAACCCCAGAAAAACGGGGGTATATCACAGCCAGTTTTTAATTCTGAAAGTAGATCTCTGTCTCTTGAGAGTTGGCCACCCCTGCCTGGCTTAGGACAATGGTTTGTGATATTTTTCTGAGTTTCTAAGCTGATTCAAATTCTGATGTTAAATAGCTATGTAGGAAACAGAATTCTTAACAATGCTGAGTAACTGGTTTAAATCCTGACATTATCATATATTTCTTAAGCCAGTTGTGGAAGAAGCCAAACCTCTGACCAAGACACTTAATAAGATTGGTTAAAATGGCAGCAACTTCCTGTAACTTATTTCTCTATTTATAGGAAGTGGATCAACTGCGTCTAGAGAGATTGCAAATAGATGAACAGCTTCGACAGATTGGGGCCACTTCCAGACCACCACCAAACCGCACAGATAAAGAAAAAGGATACATGACTGATGATGGCCCAGGCCTTGGAAGAGGTAGCCGACCCTACAGAAACAGAGGGCATGGGAGACGTGGACCAGGCTATGCTTCAGGTAGGTAACTTGGATTGTTCAGACTTGTACCCTCCGATTTGTTATGTGCCTTTATTTGTTATGTGGTTGAGTATGTCTAAAAATGTGAATGAGTTGCAGATATGGAAATAAATGGGACTTCTACATAATAGTTGTGACACCTACTATGTTCATTGTCAGGTTCATTTGGTTATGTCTTAATGTCCATTCTGAAATACTATACAGATTGAACATCTATAAATTTAGCTTTATTAACGTATTAATGTACCTTAAGTTGAAAGTAATGTATTGAGTTCAAAGATCCTAATTTCTTATCCAGAAGGAAAAATTACCTCTTCCATTATCCATAATTGGATAGTGAGGTTCTCATTTGTTTCTGGGTGCTGTATAACAAATTACAAAAACACCATGAAAAGCTTTTATTTTTACTGAAATTTTGACATTGTCATGTGAACTGTATTGGTCAGTGTCTCAAACTGTTGTGAATATAAGTCAGTCTACACATTGTTCTTGCCACTACTTGCAGTAGTCTTAACAAGCCGTTCTGTACAATTTCTTCACACATGCTACATGTAATCAGGACTCTTATTGCAGCTATGTCAAAGCAAATTTTAAACAGCAGCTCATATAATAAATTCCTCTTCATTCTTAGCACTAGTGAATTGAGCTGAGATCCCTTTTTGAAACAGATAAGCTGCTTAAATTAATCTAGACTAGAACCTTACTTTTACATTGCCCTTGCTGAGAAATATTACAGAAACTATATGAAACTAATATTTTAGAAAGAGGCTAGTTTTAACCGGTGGGTCATTCAGTTGGTTGGATTTTTCTAAAATATTGTGAAAATAGACTGTGGTATGTCTTGGTTTTTTTAAACTTTGATAGGAGCTAATTCTGAAGCATCAAATGCTTCTGAAACAGAGTCTGATCACAGAGATGAGCTTATTGACTGGTCATTAGCCCCAGCAGAAGAAGAGCGTGACAGCTACCTTCGTAGAGGAGATGGGCGAAGACGTGGTGGAGGTGCACGTGGTCAAGGAGGAAGGGGTCGGGGAGGTTTCAAAGGTGAGTAAATGATTATGATACTACATGGCAGATGAGCTATTAGAGCTCTTGATCACGTGCCTGTACAGCTGGTGTGTGTCTGAAATGAAGAAATGAAGCTAGTAGTTTTGCTGAACAACATTGTAGCAGTAACAAAACAAAAAAAACCCCGTTTAAAACTGAATCAGGCCAAACTATATTCCATGCGAACTGAGGAATGGTAGAGGCAAAATAGCAACTGGAATTTCCAGAAAGCAAGGAGTGAGAGAATACAGAGGAGAAATACATATCATTAAATACTGTTGTCCACTCACAAGAAGGACACCAAATCTGCCCAATTAACAAGCTGTTTTGTTCCTACACAATATATGTCCCTAAAGTTGCACAGCTTGGGGCTTATCAAGGCAGGTTTGCTATAGGTCCCACCCTAAGCTGCTGATTAGAGGTTTTTTGTGACTCATTTCCCTAAAATGTTTTATGATTTTTATCTATCTTAATGTGTGAACATCTAATTTCCACCAGAAATGTAAAGCATTCCTTTTTTTACATTTATATATCACTTTCCTACCAGTATACTCAGTGCAGTTTACTATTTAAAAAGTACCATATTTCCCACCCCCCCATGTATCAAGATGACTCTTTTTTTTTAATCAAAGCACCGGTATATTTAGTACCATATATTTAAACAGCAGCGATCAGGTTGGACAAAGTTGTTGAGCTTTTCTTCAGCAATCACAAGCTTGCTCAGCCCACCACTAAGCCTGCACTGAACACAAACCCCTGTGCATTCACCATCTGCGTATAAAACAACCCCCAATTTTTGAGTAATTTTTTAAAGTAAAATATTGTCTTATACTCAGAAAATACGATAAGATCCAAAGAACAACAATAACAGGGAAGACTTTTCTAAAATCCATTTTTGATGTGCAGGAAATGATGAACAGTTGCGAACAGATAACCGTCAACGTAATTCAAGAGATACTAAAGGGAGAACAGCAGATGGGTCACTTCAGGTAACAAAATCATTTGTTTATTTGTTTATTTATTTATTACCTATGCACTCATCAGCATCTGCATAAATGGAGTTGCTCTTGATAGTCATGGAGTGATGCATCCATGCACACCTATCCCTGTCTGCATAAGAGTCCCCACCCCCCTGGCAATTCTGCAACTTTACATTTGGTCATTGGAAGTTGCCTCAGTAATGGTATATTACTACCAATGACTGAAGATGTTCATTAGCCCAAGGGGGAGGGCTAATTTTTAGCAAGTCCTCCTTCATTCCCTTGTGTGCCCCTAAATCTGACTGGGTAAAATGAACACTTTGAGCTGGTGTAGGAGGGGTGGGAATTACCTAAAATTGTCGTCGCCTCCCCCAATTCGGCTGGTGGTTACCGTCCATCAGTGAACAGACACCATTTGGTACCACCCAAAATAATTTTATTTAGGTTTTTAATCTCCATCATTCCCAAAGGATCAAGTAGAGTAATACTTTTGAACAGTTGACTTAATAAAAGCCCTGTAGGAGAGCAACTTCCATCTTATTTGGAAGGTAAATTCCAGGTTTTGTTGGGTTTGCCTAGGAAACCAGTCCTGCAAAATTACTAATAGCTATGATACATACAGTCAAGTGTTGCAGAAGGTTCTGACCTTTGTACAAGCCTAAATGCCTGAACAGTATTAAAAATAAATTTGGTTCCTTTTAACGGCACACTTCTAGAATATATTTTATTTGAAGAAGGGGGAGAACTTCTTAGAAAAAGTGCTCTCCAACGAGTCTTGATAAATGTTCTTTTTAAATTACCAAAGGGGTATGCTTTATATAACTCTAATTTGTTTCAGATCAGAATTGACTGCAATAATGAAAGGAGTGTCCACACTAAAACATCACAGAATACCTCCAATGAAGGTAGCCGGTTGCGCACGGGTAAAGATCGTAACCAGAAGAAAGAGAAGTCGGACAGCGGGGATGGTCAGCAACCGTTGGTGAATGGAGTACCCTAAACTGCATAGTTTGAGAAGTTATATTTCCTAAACTGTTTCAGTAAAACTTATTCCACATTAGATAAACTTATTAGGCCAAAGACAAATAGTAGGCAAGATGGCGCAGGGCATGAAATGAATATAAAAAGTTCTTTTCGCCTTTTTTAAACATCAGTATGCAGTTTTTTCAAAATAAGATGTTTTACTTGCATTAAAAATACCTTGAACTTCTGGAAAAAATTGCTTTTAAGTACATATTGCACTTCAAACGATGAAATAATCCATTTGTTTGTTTATAAAATAATGAAACTGTGCATAGGTATTTCTGTTCAGTTGTACCATTTCAATGAATTGGTCAAAATCACTGCTAAATTTCAATTTTTAGAATAAATAGTGTTTGCAGTAATCAGATTGGGCTTCTGTTTTTAATCTTTTAGGAGTTACTCACCTTAAACATTAAAAGGTTCTGTTTTATGTCCTGTGTCAGTTCACATTTTGGTTCACATTTCAGTATTTTAGTGAACCTCTCGATATATGTGTAATGTAACTAAATTGTCATTTTCATTAGCAAAAAGTTGTATGATCTGTGCCTTTTTTATATCTTGGCAGGTAGGAATACTATATTTGGATGCAGAAATCAGGGAAGCTGAGTTGGAAACACTAAATGTACAATATATGTAGCAAAACTTCTCCAACAATTAGTACTTTATTAGAAGAATGCATGCTTTCCATATTTTTTCCTTGCATAAACATCCAGTTAGGCAATTTTAAGAATAGAAAATTTATTTTGCACTGAAATAATGGCAGATTGTGTTACTGAGATGGTGTGTTTTGTTTTTGTTTCCTTTTCAGACAGGACAAGAGAAGTTTTTTGTTTTGTTTTTGTTTGTTTTTTTAAACCTATTTCCATTTGTGATAAACTAAAACAATTCATGGTTACTAAGGGAACAAATTGTAACTTGTTCATAAGCTAGTAGTTTGTGCCTGCTGTTGGCCAGAGGACCAATTTTAAAGAATAGCTTTCTTTTTAGTTCCCCTACATTTTTGTTTGAAATTTGGAATCTGTCTCAGATGAGAAAGGAAGTTGATTTCTATATGTGAAACTTAGAAAAATTCAGGGATAGTGTAGTTCAACAGCCTTGGAAACAGAACAGTCTTACAAGGTCTCGTGTACAAGTAGATTCAAAACATGTTACTGAAGTTGGCATTAAGTTTAGTTGCCCATAATAAGGGTGGGGGGTGCTTTTTATTTCTGATCATGAATGAAATTGTACTTGCAAAAAAAAAAGTGTAATAGGACTTCCACTTTAAGCTATTCTGTTTTTCTTAAATTACTCCTGTAGGAGTTTGAGTGATTATGTACAGAATTGTACAAACCTGGCCCTTGTATCTGCATGTTGTGCATTTTTGTTTCTCTGCTGCTTTTTCTCCGCCCATCCACCCCCTTGCATACAAGCAAGCATATAAAAATGGCAACAAACTGCACACAACTTAACAAATATTAAAAAGTCTTAAATATTGCCAAACTTTAAATGTTGATTTCTAGTTATTTATTTTGGGGAAATGTATAGTATTTGAAAAAACTGAAATTGGTACCTTGCACACATCATCTGTAAGCTGTTTGGTTTAAAATACTGTAGATAATTAACCAAGGTAGAATGACCTTGTAATGTAACTGCTCTTGGGCAATATTCTCTGTACATATTAGCTACAACAGATTGGATTTTATGTTGACATTTGTTTGGTTATAGTGCAATATATTTTGTATGCAAGCAGTTTCAATAAAGTTGGATCTTCCTCTGCTAATGGATGTTGATGCAATCTTTATAAATGATTGCTTTCAAAAAATCAACTTAAAAAGAAGCAAGAACCTATTTTATTTCTGTGTTAAATTGGAAACATTGTTTACTCCAGATGTGTGAAAGCTGAAACATTTTCAGTTTCAAGGATTTGGCTGGTAATGTGCCATTACTGGTTGAACAGTACATATTTAGCAATTATATGCACTAATTTTACACTCAAGGCTGACTTCAGTAAGGTGCTAACTAGATTTGACTTACTAAAACTGTAATAGGTTAATCACATTTTCAAATGACATTTTTGCAGTATTTTTGTGCTTTAGATGTGTATCCCTTTCCAAGTCAAAAAATCCACTGTTTATAAGTATTCGTACAATTTAAAAAATTGTAAAATCAAAATGTAAAACTCATTTTGAAAATCATGCGTGTTACAAAAGGTTGAAAGTGCAGCAAATGTCTGATGTTTGGGTTCACTTCCTTATTGGTAACTTCACATACAGTTTAATGAATTACAATTATTTTGAAAAATAAAGTTTTTTTAAAGAGTGAAAGGTATCTGTGAATGACCACAAAATTCAAGTACAATATAAGATAGCCCTCCCAAAGAACTTGAAACACAAAACCAAATTTGTTCACTCACACTATTGTATCAAGGATGAAGAGAAAATGTTGACTTGTTTCCATAAACAAGGTTGTTTCTGATACTAGTAAATGTCTTCCACAAAATGATTCAGTTTCATGCCTTAGACCAAATTATTTATTTTATTTAAACTATATATACTGCAACCTATAAAATCAACCTTAATTTGAAATGCCTGCTGGTATTACAAAGTCTCCTTGGAAGTTAAGTAGGGAGGGGCCTGTCTTTGGCATTGGCCTTGACAAATAAATAACTCAGGCATTTTTAGGGGTAAGTTCTTTCTATTGACCCATGACACTAGCTTTTTCAAATGTGGCTTGACTATTGCCCATTGCTGGCTGGGGCTTATGGGAGTTGTAGTTCAGCAACATCTGGGAGGCCAAATATTCCCCACACTAGCTCATTTGTTGTAAAATAGAGAGGACTTTATTCCTAAAAACACTTGTCTTGGGCATGGGAGAGAGACTAAGATACAAAATGCTCAGGCTCCTTGTGAATTTTCATCTAGAACACAACAAGGTATCAACCTAAGCTTTCTGACAGTTCACCTGAATTCAGTATGGATGCTCCTGCATTTCATTAATACTCCTGTTTCTCTCAAAGGGGTGATTTATTATAAAGTTTTTTGTCTAAATAATCATCACTGTAGATGATATAGGCTATAACAAGCTCCAAACCTGCTTTCTCCCTAACCTTGTCTACATTATCTTGACCAATTGAAGAGTGCTAAGTATTACCTCCATCATTTATAGGCCCATTTGGAGAGGGCTGTTGCATGTTCCACTTCCCAAAAATGGGAATCTCAGATGGTTTTGTAAAAACCAGAATGTAAACTAGGAAGAGCCGGGGAAGCACAATTCACTCTGCAGATAGCAGCTATGAAGGAGAGACCATTTTAAGTCCAAAAAAAACTTTGTATTTATATGAAGTCTAGGCACTCTACCTTTTCTAGCAGGGTATGCGTTTTGCAAAAAATAAAAAATAAAAAAAATATAGAGGACAACCAGAAAGCAGGCCAAGGGTTCCTGTCCTGGCACATTGTGACCTCTTATATTACCAGCACCACTACAACAGCAACAATTTATTATATGCAGAGCATGTTTATGTGAACTGGCAAAAAGTTTCATTACAAAAGGGTTAATATTCTTGATGCAAAATTGCTTTCCCACAAAATCATGGCTTAGAAGCTGGTAAGTCTTTAGGTTCCTTAAAAAAAAAAGATTTAATGAGATAAATTGAGACAACAGGCCCCCATCCATGCCATATTTGAAACTTCTTGAAAATTATTCAAAACTGCATCCACCACAACATGGAAGGTGACTTCAAATGAACTTGAAAACCAATTTGTCATAAGGCTTTGGTGGGTAGAAGGCTGCTCAGAGTTGGGTCGCTTTTGTTAATAAGCACATTCTGATGAAGCAACAGTTGTATCTTTTTGGCCTCTAAACCTGTCAGGAGGAGATAAAACAGCTGATGGGAGAAGTAGGAGAGCATTTTATATTTGCTAGTTGTAGACCTTTCTGTAGTTGGCCTGCACAGTTGCCATGCTGTGACTGCAGAAAGCCAATCAATAAACAGTTATGTGTAGACCTGTTTTTTATTCATATAACAAAATTGCTGAATGGGTTAAAAGTATGCAAAAGGCCCAACAACATAAGTTGCACCAAGGATCCTGTAATTTGTTTCTATTTCCTATGTTTTGTTTCTATTCACAAGAATTCCAGTTAATAATAATAATAATAATAATAATAATAATAATAATAATAATAATTTATTATTTATACCCCGCCCATCATTAAAAGCTTCCCTAAACAGGGCTGCCTTCAGAAAAGTCTGGTGGTTGTTCTCATTGACATCTGATGGGAGGGTGTTGCACAGGGCGGGTTCCACTACTGAGAAGGCCCTCTGCCTGGTTCCCTGTAACTTGGCTTCTCGCAGCAAGGGAACTGCCAGAAGGCCCTTGGCGCTGGACCTCAGTGTACAGGCTGAATGATGGAGGTGGAGACGCTCCTTCAGGTATACTGGACCGAGGCCGTTTAGGGCTTTAAAGGTCACCACCAACACTTTTAACTGTGCTCGGAAATATACTGGGAGCCAATGTAGATCTTTCAAGACCAGTGTTACGTGGTCTCGGTGGCCGTTCCCAGTCACCAGTCTAGCTGCCGCATTCTGGATTAGTTGTAGTTTCTGGGTCACCTTCAAAGGTAGCCCCACATAGAGCGCATTGCAGTAATCCAAGCGAGATAACTAGAGCATGTACCCTATCCACGGGCAGATAGGGTCTCAGCCTGCGTACCAGATGGAGCTGGTAAACAGCTGCCCTGGACACAGAATTGACCTGTACCTCCATGGACAGCTGTGAGTCGAAAATGACTCCCAGGCTGCGCACCTGGTCCTTCAGGGGCACAGTTACCCCATTCAGGACCAGTGAGTCCTCCACACCTGCCCGCCTCCTGTCCCTACAAAACAGTACTTCTGTCTTGTCAGGATTCAACCTCAATCCGTTAGCTGCCATTCATCCTCCAACCGCCTTCAGACACCCACACAGGACCTTCACCACCTTCACTGGTTCTGATTTGAAAGAGAGGTAGAGCTGGGTATCATCCGCATATTGATGAACACCCACCCCAAACCCCCCTGATTATCTCTCCCAGCGGCTGCATGTAAATGTTGAAAAGCATGTGATAACCCTGAGGCACTCCACAAGTGAGAGCCTAGGGGTCTGAACACTCATCCTCTACCACCACTTTCTGAACATGGCCCAGGAGGAAGAAGCGGAACCACTGTATAACAGTGCCCCCAGCTCCCAGCCCCCCAAATGGTCCAGAAGGATGTTATGGTCAATGGTATCAAAAGCCGCTTGAGAGATCCAGCAGAACTAGGAAACAGCTCTCACCTTTGTCCCTAGCCCGCCGGAGATCATTGACCAGTGCAACCAAGGCAGTTTCAGTCCCGTGATGAGGCCTGAATCCCAACTGGAAGGGATCCAAATGGTCTGCTTCTTCTAGGCGTGCCTGGAGTTGTTCAGCAACCACTCGCTCAATCACCTTGCCCAAGAATGGAAGATTTGAGACTGGGTGATAGTTGGCCATATTGGCCAGGTCTAGAGGTGTTTTTTTGAGAAGTGGTTTAATGACTGCCTCTTTCAGCAGGTCTAGGAACGCTCCCTCACAGAGAGAAGCATTCACCACCCTGCAAAGCCCATCGCCTAGCCCTTTCTGGCTAGCTTTTATAAGCCAGGATGGGCAAGGATCAAGGAGACAGGTGGTTGGTTTCATGCGTCCAAGCAGCCTGTCCACATCCTCAGAAATAACAGATTGGAATTGATCCCATTCAACTTGACTAGACAGGACTCTAGCACTCTCCCGCCTCGGCCCTGCTCTCATGGTGGAGTCTACCTCTTTCTGAATCTGAGCGACTTTATCTGCAAAAAAAACTTTGCAAAATCATTGCAGGAGATCATGTGGCCTGTACTGGGCCCTGATGGAGCAGGTGGTTCTGCTAAATTGTGCACCATCCGAAAGAGTCTCTTGCTGCTGTTTTCTGCAGATGCAATAGAGGCGGTGAAGAAAGTCATCTTCGCCGTCACAATTGCCACTTGGTAGGCTCAACATTGAGCTCTAACCCGTGTCCAGTCAGATTCAGAATGAGTTACCGTATTTTTCGCTCCATAGGACGCACTTTTTCCCTCCTAAAAAGAAAGGGAAAATGTCTGTGCGTCTTATGGAGCGAATGTGTGGTCCCTGGAGCCAAATCGCTGTTGCCTTGTGCTCCTGTGGTGCTCTTTGGGGGTGGGGGGGAGGAGCCACGGTGCTCTGCCGGCAGCCTCCACTTTGTCCTGAAGCCCTGGCAACGTTTGCAAGCAGAGGAAAGGCTGGGGTGCTCTTTGAGGGTGGGAGGAGCCACACTGCTCTGCAAGCAGAGGGAAGACTGTGTGCTCCTGGGATGCTTGGTTGGGGTGTGGAGCAACAAATTGCCATCTCTCACTGCCTCCTAATTCAACTGCAAAGGATTGCCTAACTGGATTCTGAGCTCCATTTGAAGTTTAAAAACATTAGGTTTGGGGATTTCTTCAAGTAGCAGTTTTGCAGAAATAGTCATAAATACATTCAAAGCATCTCCACAAACCAGTAATAGTGAGCTCAGTTAAAACCACATCTGGCTCAGTAACAGTTTAAACTGCACAACTATAACCAGACATCCTGTGTGTTTGTGTGTGGACCATATTCCTAGCAGCTAATCTTTATTGCTGAAAAGAGGCACTAATATTTCACTCCAAATCTATAATTCATTATACAAATTCTTACAAGTACAGTCCACCTATACCAAACCAAAAACATTGTGTTCTCTTGTTATTGAATGGAAGCTATTTATCTGCCCTCTTTTCCTCCTCTGTTCTTTGCTCAGTCACTCCATTTTGAATCTTCCTTTCAAAACAACCATGTCTGTTTTGAGAAAACTTCAGAGATTTAGGAACTGGAGCGCAATCATTTGATCTCTTTGCTGTTCCTCCATGCTCCAAGCACTTCTCATTTGCATAGCCCTGGTTTCTCTCCCTGACTATTAATATTCTTGATTAATAACAGTAAAATGCTCAAATTTTAGTTTTCATGACTGCTGCCAATACTGACTTCCCAGTGATAATGAAAACAGCTACATTATAATGGAATGTCTGTCCTTTTTCCATTCTCTTCATTATATACCGTGGCTCGCTTTAAAGCAGCAAAGTGGACAGGAGTACAACATTTGAGTCAGATTTTTTTCTCTCCTTGTTTTCCTTTTCTAAAAACTTGGTGCGTCTTTTGGTCAGGTGCATCCTACGGAGCGAAAAATACGGTGTCTGCCACCGGCGCTCTAGCCGTCTCAACGATTGTTTCATTGCCCTCAGATCAGTGGAAAACCATGGGGCTGTCCGGGCTCCATGCTATCGGAGAGGGCGCTTTGGAGCCAAACAGTCAATAGCCCTGCTTAATCCTCAGGATGAAGTTTTTCATCTTGTCTCTTTCCCTACCATTCCTTATGTTGTGATGAAAAGAAACCACTTTTTATCCTTTAAATTATCTTCATAATTGCTTTAAGTGGTGTGGCCTGTCCCAAAATGAGAGGCTGCAAAACAAGAAAGGAATGAAGTCTTGTGGCCAATAGTGCTTCTGAAACTCAAAGTGTCTGTCTTTTATCTGCGCAAAGATCACACCTATACCAGTGTCACTAGCTGAGTAACACAGCAGAGCTTTAGAATCTTTGCCCTTTTCTGTTTTCAGATGTTTTAGAGTTGACAGTGGAAAAATCCTTTTGCTCACACAGTTCAAAGTAAATTGTTTTATTGCCTCAAGTCAACCCGACAATTATTCACACTATATGCATGTAGTTAAGAGACCCTGGTACATCATAAAGAGGTTGTAGTCAAATTAGTAAAGAGACTCAAAACTGGAGAAAGGTCCTCACTTCTGAAATCGAAGGCCACAATTTGATGGCTGCTGAATGCAGCCTTGGCCTTACACCCGCCAACGCATGTACGCATTATCTGGAGGACGTAGGGTTGGATTAGTTGTGCCAGAAGCCTATAGCCTTGAGCTGTTTCAAGAGGCCTATCACACAGCTGGTATCCTAATCTTGAACAGAAATCAGATAATCAGATGCGGAAGAACGGTAAATTGAGACACAACCCAAGGACATATCCCCAAATTACACATAAGCAAAAGTGCCACGTTAATACTCCTGATTCTGAGCTTGGGATGGCAGGAGGGGGGGGGGGTGGCGGCTTCAGCCACTTAACACCTTGGGTTCTTCTCAAGCTCTCAAGCTCTTGGCTGTAAGAGGTTCTTCCACTTTTTCCCAGTGAAAGTAACACAACCTTAGGCACTTTTTGCCCCTTCCTAGCTAGCGATCACTAGGAGCTTGTTCTGTTTCATTTCTCTCATATCCCTGGCTATGTAATGTTACATTTTCTTGATCCAAAGTCACGGTGGTACATGACAAATGCCTAAGATATGGTTACCAGATGTCCTCGTTTCTCGGGCAGAGTCCCTGGATTTACAAATCTGTCCCCGGACAAAATCCATCCCCGGAATGTCCCCAGATTTAATTTAATGTCCCCGGATTTACAGTATTTTTCGCCCCATAGGGCGCACCTAATTTTTTTTTTGGGGGGGGGGGAATAAAGAAAAAAAATTGTTTCCTCCCCAGCTTCCCCCAACCCCAGCCCCCAGAACAGGCTGCTATCCGCGAGCCATGGGAGAGCTGTGCGACTTCATGCAGCTCTCCCACGGCTAGCGGAGAGCTGCGTGAAGCCCGAAGCCTGGGGCGTGTTGAGCTCGCTTGCGGAACGCTTCTTGAAGCCTGGAGAGCGAGAGGGGTCAGTGCGCACTGACCCCTCTTGCTCTCCAGACTTCAGCGAAAGCCTGCATTCGCCCCATAGGATGCACACACATTTCCCCTTCAATACGGTATATTTTAAGTGTCGTAAATTTATTAGTAGGGAATGAATGTTGTGTGATTGGTTCAATGACACAAGACACATCATATGGGGACTTCTGGTGAGGCAAAATGGTGGGTGCCACTACACCGAGCAGCTCCTGAAGCCAGCCAGAGCCAACTGCACTACCAGGCTGGTTCTGGGCTGCTGAAACTGCTGCTGCTCCACCACTGCTGAGGTGGAACTGGAGATGCCTGGCACGTCAACTGGGTGAACCATTGAACCCCCCCCCCCCCCGGACCCAAATTGAGCCAGGAGCGAGAGCACCCAGCCACCCGGCTGACCCCAGCAGTGCTCTGGGGCCATGGAAACCCTGCAGCTGACGCAGGGAGAAGGAGGAGAGAAGAAGGAAGAGAGAGAAAGAGGAAGGAGAAAAAAGGGGAGAGCCCCGACCTGGCTACGCCACTGCTAAGGAGGAGAGCCCTGGGAGGGCAAGGGCACGTGGCCGAGCCCAGGCCTGACCCAAACCTACTCCACGGCGGCTAGTGTTCCAAGAGAGCAGGCCGGGGCCCAGTGGATAGCCAGGTGACAGAGGAAACTACCAAAGAGAAGATATTACTTCTATTTAAAAAACAAAACAAAAAACAAAACTTTTTTTAATAACTTTTTTTTCTCTTTTCGGATTCTTTGAAAAAAATCTGGTAACCTTTTAAGGGTCATTTGAGACCTTAAATCATGATCTTTAAAATATCCAAACTGGTTAAAATAGCCACCTCTCTGGAAGTCATTACCAAGCGTGTAAGTCATAATAGAAATCCCCATAGCTACAACACTGAACCATTTCCTTAAAGAGCCTGCAAGCTGACAAGTGTGCAGTGACCTCAAAATACAGAAATGTATGTAACTTCAGTTGAGCCATAGGACAATTGATTCTTTCCTAAAAGCTAGAAAGGGTGGCTGGAGACCTCTCAGTAGCTAAGGTTAAATGAATCTACTTTAACCTTACTGTGAGTTTTATTTATCAGTTTTATCATAACCCTGTATTAGGTTTGATGATTTGTTTCTTCTCCATCCATGTCTCTGCAGTTAGTATGAATTAGGATGCCCTTAGTTTGCTTAGTAATATTAAGGTCCTGCACCCCAGTTTAAAGTAAGCAAGATTTGCACTGTTCTCTGGAAAGTTAAGATCTGCACTAAAGGTTTCTACCATTGGGAATGTCCCATTTCTGGCTAAAAGTCAATCAGGGTTTGCTGGTTAAACCCAGAGCTGATTTGATGCATCATTTTATTTGATTAAAATATTACAAGCGTTGAAGTGAGAGGCCACTAGGGCAGCAGATTAAACATTTAATAATAATAAAAAAACTTTCAGAAACTACAGGTGGTGAGCATTATCAGACCTACCTCCCTAACACCTGCAGGTAATGTTCACCATCCTGACACATGAGGTAATGAATTCTGGGTATCTGCTGTGACGTGTTATTTATTTAAAGACAAAATTATGTGGGATGGGGAGAGTCTGCTTGTTTTACTTAGGTGAGAATCTATGCAAATTCAATCTAGCTATTTGAGTAAAGTTCAATCAGCTAAGGTTTCTTCAATCAGGTAACAGGATGATTTTTATTATTCACCTTTGTTGCCTATCTTATTCCATTGAGCTCAGACCACTGTACTTAGATGCACTCCGATACATTCTCAAAACCCCCATTAAGTGCAATGCCTGAGAGAGGAAGATTGGGCCAAGGCCACCCACTGTGAACTTGGTTATCTTCCCCAGCTAAGTCTAAACTAAGGATGTGGAGCCTGGGGCCCTCCAGGTGTTGTTGGGCTCCAGTTGTTGCATTGCAGAGGGTTAGACTAGATGACCCTTGTGGTCCCTTCCAACTCTACAATTTTAAGTTCCCACCAGCCCCAAGCCACCATGGCAAATGGTCATGAATGATGGGAGTTCAAGAGCAACTGGAGGGCCACAGGTTCCTCAAACCTGGTCTTAACTCATAACTGCTACACTAACTCACCCTCATCCAACCTTCATCCAATGACCCTTTCATGGTCTGAAATGAAGTTTATGGAGTTGAGAGGTTTGCTGGACTGAGCTGGCAAGTGCCTGGAGTGAGTCAGCAGTAAAGCACACGAAGCAAGTGGAGTTAACGCTTTATCAGCAAAAACAGGATCTGCATAGGAGTGCCAGGCCTAATGAGCACAGCAAGTCCTTTTTGGTACGGCTTGCCCCCCATGAAGCAGTTGCAGAGACTGAAGGTCCCCACCTTCCCACAGCTGCCTAAGTCCCCACCTCTCCAGGATTTTCCCCAAGGAATCCAAGACTGAAACTGTGTGATGCTAACCTTGTCCACACTCTACATGCCTCTCTTGGTTCTATGGTACAAGGAGGGAGGGGAGCTTGTTGTAACAGGAAGGGGAAACACCTGTGACTCTTCACCAGCCAGACTCATCTCTGCTTCTTGGCCTCCCTCCTCTCCAACTTCTGTTTCTAATTCTGGACTTCTCTCTGCCATAGACTCTCCCTTCTCACTAAGCCCTGTTACCTCTTCAGCTTCTGACGTCTCCTCTTCCCAGTCTACTCCCTCTCCTCCCTCTGACCACTCCATCATCACAACACCAATCTCTGAGCTCTCAGCCTTCTTCCCCTGGGGGTTTCCCAGCTGGTTCCTCCCACCAATCCTCTGCACCCAACCAGTCCCTGATATCAAGTGTGATTCTACAAAGTGTTTTTTAAACATGTGGAATTGATCTGGGGTTCCCATGCAAAATGATTGTGTTGCCCCATGCAAAAGTAATCCAAGTAAGACAAGACTTTTGAATCTTCTTCCCTCAATAAGCAGGTGAAGGCTTGCTGGAGTTCACATTATTTGTTTTTCATTGCAGAAATAATACTGATGATGATCTCTGTGACCCAGATTTTAGCAAAATGCTTGTGTGTATTGTATCATGCTGTTGGCCCAAGTGAGTATTATAAGGAATAGTTCTTAAACATAAGGTAGCTTGCAATGTTTGACAATAGAGGAATTGCTTGGGGAAACTTATAAGGCCACCAGCTTTTAAAATTCAAGGTGTTGTGTGTGTGTGGGGGGGGGGGTTAACAGAATGGCTAGGCACTAGTTGACCATATCCAATCTGTACTCTGGTTGTGTGCATCTGTTGATCTAAATGGCATGTGGGCAAACTGGTAGCCTGGATTAGTTCTTATCCCCCAATCAATTTCTTCCTCTCCCTCTCCCTACTACTCCCATCACTGCTTTGGAAAGTGCCATCACTCAGTGGTGAAGTATACATGCTTTGAATGCAGTAGGTATCAATTCAATCCATAGCCCAGGGAACGTATTGCCTTTGTGCTTAAATAGGACCACTAGGCTTAAAAGGTTGGCCTACTGGGTCATTTTCAGCTAACAATCCCCAACTTTCCTAAGCTGAGAAATGATTTGAGAGCCCTAGCACTTGTCTGAAGTTGTAGACAGCTGCTGCAAGTCCTGAGCTAGCTCAAAAGTAGCCAGCATGTTTCATTCTGGCAGTTGTTGGATTTCAGCTTCCATTAGTCCAATGCAATTTTGCAAATAGTCAGGATTATTTGCTGTCATCCAGCTCACAAATGCACCCAGGCACCAGTTTAGTGAGATTTGAGATGTTTTGAGATGTTACAGAGAAATGGAACTGAGTGACATCTTGCCAGAAAGCTTCTAATGACCTCCACAGCAGCTTTATGTAGATATTAAATATTGTTGGAAACAAAATTGTGGTACACAATAACTCCTATGGGTCCAAGGCACCATCAGTCAATACTTTTCAATGGAACAGACCCTGTAAGTAGTAGTGAAGCCACCACAAAATAAACTACGAACTCACTGAGAGCAGACATACACTGTGGTCTGTGGTATCTCAACCCACTGAGTCATCTAGGGGAGTCAACAGGTTCATGGTGCTTCTGTCTTTCACCTGAATGTCACCCATCAGAGTGATCAAGGCTGATTCTATGCCCAAACTGGCCCTGAACCTGAACTGGAGTATATCAAGATAACCAGTTTCAACCAAGAGCGGAAGCACCACCTCCTGGGTCCAGGCTCCAGGGTGGGTTTTCCCTCAGGGCTGGCTACATCAGTGTTTCCCAACCTTGTGCCTCCAGATGTTTTTGGCCTACAACTCCCATCATCCCTAGCTAGCAAGACCAGTGGTCAGGGATGATGGGAGTTGTAGGCCAAAAACATCTGGAGGCACAAGGTTGGGAAACACTGGGCTACATCACTGAAGACACAGCACTTTACCCTCAACAGCCAGCAAGAGCAGCACTCAAGTCCATATGAAGCAGATAATTTTGCCCTTGCAGATTTTCTTTTACGGCCTAGGACCCTCGTACCTACAGGACCGCCTCTCCCAGTATGCCCCACGGAGGACCTTAAGGTCCATAAATAGCAACACCCTAGAGGTCCCGGGCCCTAAGAAAGTTAGATTAGCCACAACCAGAGCCAGGGCCTTTTCAACACTGGCTCCGGCCTGGTGGAACACTCTGCCTCATGAGACCAGGGCCCTGCGGGATCTGATTTCTTTCCGCAGGGCCTGTAAGACAGAGTTGTTCCACCTGGCCTTTGGCTTGGAATCAATTTGATTCCCTCCCCCTCTTTATTTTTCCTTTCTCTTTCTGTGTTGAGGCTGCATTTTAATTGTTTTAATGTTGTATTTTAATCTTGTTTTTAAGTTGTATTCATTCAACTCGTTTTTATTATTGGTTGTTAGCCATGCTGAGCCGGTCTTGGCTGGGGAGGGTGGGGTATAAATAAATAAATAAATAAATAAATAAATAAATAAATAAATAATAATGATAATAATAATAATAGTTGTTGTTGTTATTGTTGTTGTTATTATTATTATTATTATTATTTTCCACGGTAGGCATCTGATGGCTCCAAGACTGCGTTAATGAGGGTAAATGATTGCCACTTCCATTGCATAATAGCTTTTCTAAGTGGTACATGGGTTGCCAAGTAGGCTGTTTTCTCCACGTTAACCACCACACAGGCACGATTATGTGCTCTTCCATGTGTACAGTCTCCTTCAGAGCAAAACTTATACGCCTTGTACTGCAATTGTCTCCAGCTGCCTGGAACTCCTCAGTAAATCGAGTGCTTGCCTAACTTCCACAGCACCAGAGAGGACATTTGGGTGCAGTTGTGTCTATGGCCCACCATGCCTCAACATTCCACAGGGAGACTAGGACCTTGGCAGAATTGCCTTCCGGATAATCTCTTGCAGCATTCAGGAATCCATCAGCTTCCACACATCTCTAGGAGTGCACCAGATGGTCTCTGATCCTCATGGGATAGCAGCAATTACCCTCCCAAAACCAGTGCTACCTTTGTGGAGCACTGAGTATCTGGGAAGCCATAGGTGGGTCAGGTTGATTGTTCCCAGCTAACCTATTCAGGACTTGGCAATACAGTGGTACCTTGGTTGTCAAACTGCTTGGCTCCCGAACAAATCGGCTCCCGAACGCCACAAACCCAGAAGTAGTGTTCTGGTTTGCAGACGTTTCTTGGAAGCTGAACATTTGATGTGGCTTCCGCTTGAGTGCAGGAAGCTCCTGCAGCCAATCGGAAGCCACACCTTGGTTTTCGAACAGTTCTGGGAGTTGAACCCGGACTCCCAGAACGGATTAAGTTTGACAACCAAGGTACCACTGTATGCGCCAGATTGGCTCCTTCATATACTTACAAAGCATGGGTGAGTGAGATTTTATTTTGAACTGACTTGATATTCTCCAACCACCACTAAGACAGAGGGCATAGTACTTAGTCCATCAGTTATCTGAAGAAGAGGGGATCAGAGGCTGAGAGGGGGAAAGCGTTTTGATTGGGGTGGGGGGGGGAGAGAGTTTAAGTGGGAAAACTGTATTATGGTACTTAAATGAGTTTTCCCCTTGAGTTGCCGTGCAGGAGTTTGACTTGTTCTGTGTTTTTCAGGTTCTGCATTTCCGACCTTGGATGATTTAAATGAAACTGAAGTTGCTCCCCCTGAGCCAAGGACGAAAGTACAGATCGTATCTGAACAGCTGGTGACCTTTTTCAACCCAGTGAGTAAGTGCTTTTGTAGCATCATTTTTCATTGCCCCCTCTTCAGGTCCTTGAGAGGATTAGAAATGTTTGTTACTGTGGTCCTTCAGTGAAAGGTCTCTTTGTTGAGCTATATTGAGGGGTGTTATTCTATGCAGAGTGCCACGTTTCATGTTTGGAAAAGGAAATAAAAAGGGGTTGTCCAAAGGAATCAACCCTCCATTTCCTCTCATGTTGCAGCTGCACATGGATCACCCATACTGGTTTGTAAGCATCTTAGAATAATAGAATTGTAGAGTTGGAAGGGACCATGTGGGTCATCTTATTTGAGAAGCCCTTAAAGCCCTCCTGATGCACAGGACTAGTTTGAGCAGTTCTTTGGATGGGCTGAGATGCTCCCAATGCAGAATTAATGGTAGGTATCAAATGTTTGCATAGTGCTGTATCTAGTAACCCAACAATGCATTGACAGCAAAAGAAAAAAGTCAAGGCAGCAGTAGCTGTTGTTGTTATTTGTTACCCACCCTTTGCGCTAAGATCCCAGAGAATGTTACAAAAATTGAAAACACAACATAAAAACAGTTTGTTTTAAACTTGCAAAGAGAGAAGAGGGGACCATTTTTAAAATAGACATCTCAAGTGTCAAATGTCAGGGTAAAAAGGGGCATCTTTAGCATTCACTAAAAGATTCAAAGTGAAGAATCCAGACACGCTTTTGGCGGAAGGGGATTCTACAACTTAAGGGCTGCCACAGAGAATAAGCTTTCCTAAGCTGCCGCCACCTGAGGGTAGTGGAACAACCAAAAGGACTTAGAGATACATTGTGGATATTCACGGACATGTACATAGTTATCCAGTGGTGGTCCTGCTCAGAGTATACCCATTGAAATTAAAGGACTTAGTCTCTTTATGTTTGATGGTTTTACACTGAGTAGGACTTGTATACAATCCATAAATCCAGTGCTGGGCAGGCCAATAAAGCAGGGTTTTCCTTTCTCTCCCATTCTTGGCTCTGGAGCCAAGTGAGGATTCCCAGGTAAGATCCTCCCTCTATTGTGTGGGCAGGTAATCCCTCTCCTACCTGGCCTAGTCTCCTTGGCAACGCTTCCCCCAGGTGGGATTGGACAACTGACTGAGGTAGGCGGGGACCTCCAGGTATCCCATCTGAGGGAAGGCAAAGCCAAGCCTATGCTGATGGAGCCGCTCCAGATCCAGGGGCTGTGCGCGTCCACGCAAAGGGCGCCCCCCGTTTTAAGCAGGGAGCGGTCATTCTTGCCATACTCCAAGAGCATAGGGGTTGGGCCAAACAGGCCAATGGAACACAAGGCAAGCCTTGCTCCTCCTCCTGCTGAGCTGTGGTGCATGGATCCCCAGCATGCTGCACATGTGCTTGCAGGTGTCCACAGCAGACTTCCCTGGTGCCTGCAGGGCCCCATCCCCCCTCTAAAATGAATCTTGCAACAATCCTTCTTTAGCCAATGGAATGCTTTTCACCCACCCTCAGTTCAATTGTGGCAAGGAGGCAATTTCAAGTGAGTAACGGCTGGGGGCTGGGTAGGAGAGCAGCTGCATGTGTGTCGTGCCCATGACCATTTCTCTTTGCTTACAAATGTGCCCACTGACTCCTGAAAGGTCAGCAACACTTGCTGCAGTGGCTGGATGCTGAAGAAGTTGAAGGAGAAGAAGGGCGACCCTGCTTTCGGTTCCCTCTTTTTCTCCCACTAGTGGATTTCAGAATCAGTTTGCTGTGCGTTGTAGGGGCTGCTTTTTACAAACGAAACAATTGCAAAGCCCCATTAAGTATCTTTGCAAGCCGCTTAGAGACTATTGTAGTTAAGTGGTATATAAATTGTTTAAATAAATGAAAGAAGGGCCTTGCACAGATCTTGCTGCATGGCTCTTTTGCTTTTTGGCGGTAGTGTTGCTGTTTCCACCAAAAGGAGAAGCAGACTTCAAAGTGGCACTTGGAAATAATCAGCTCATTAGTGTGTGGAGATTGCCCAGTTTGTTCCAACCTTCAAAGGAAAAAGGCCCTCCTGAATCTTATTCAGATACTCCAAAGCAAAGGGCTCAATCAAAAACATACTTTCAAAACCACCACGTTGATGCTTGACCCCTCTGTGAGTCTTTCTCTGCTTTTTTTCTGCTACTGTTCCTTTCCTCCCTTGCATGGAGTTGATGCATAAGTGAGAAGGAACTCTCAGCAAATTTCCAATAAAACATAATATCAGCCATTTGCATATTCCCCCCCCCCCCCCGGAAAAAGGAAACATGTCTCATAGAAAGAGGACACTGAGCTAATTTGTATGCATAGATCAGGGCTGAGAAACCTCTGGCCCTCTGGATGTTGCTAAACTACATATCCCATTAGTCCCAGCCAGCATAGTCAAGGCTGCTCAGAGTTGTAGTCCAGCAACATCTGGGGTGTGTGTGTGAAAGGTTCTTCACCCCTGATATGGATACAAACATGGATTCAGAGCCATCTTTCCCATAGGGTTTAGTGGTGCGTCACACCAGGGCACTGGCCTCTCAGGGGCACCCCAGCAAGTGGAGGAGCTGCGTGGCTTTGCTGGTTACCTCCCCTTTCCCTGCACAGCCGCCATCTGCGCCCCCCCCAACCATAAGGCTGGCGGATGTGCCGCTTCTCCCCCAAGCCTCCTCGGGAGGAGAACGACCCCTGCAGAGGCTTAGGATGGAAGCTGTGCCCCACCAATCATATGGCTGGCGGGCACACAGCTAGCCTCCCAAGCCTCTGCGGGGATCATTCTCCTCCCGAGGAGGCTTGGGAGGGGCGCAACATCACTCCCAAGCCTCTGCGGGGATCGCTCTTCTGCAGCAGCATGGGGGAGAGTTGTGCTCCCCCCCCCCAGATGGCTAACAGTGAGCAACTATGGCCACCCCAACACTATCCGTGGTAATTTGCGGGTGCTGGGCAGATATTTGCACCACGGTGGTATATCTGCTAAAGACGGCCCTGCATGGATTCAAGCTATAGTAATTCTAATGTTGGACCCACTGAAATGAATGGACATGACTAATTTAGGTCCACTCATTTCAATAGGTCTGCTCTGTATAGAATGCTCTTGGATACCCTGTAGTTGGGGAAGATGGTGACCAGGTGAACTTCATGCCTGCTCAGTCACCTGCCCAGATGTTGTCACTCACTGTTGACGGGAGACTCTAAGAACCCTCTTGCTCTCTCTTCTTAGGGTCTTTTCTCTTTAAACCAGACTTGGACTGAAGAGACTTAAAGGACTGTTCTCTTTAAAGTGGAACACATGGCCACCCTAAATGGAAGCAGCGGTCTGGAATAACTTTGCCTCGTGCCTCAGTGTGTACATGTTTAAACTGGGCTTGGAAGTGAAATCTTGCATTTCTGCTTCATTTCCCAAAGCGTGTCGACCCAAAACAAATCAGGCAGTGGTACCTTGCCAAGCTGGGGAAAAGAGCAACAAGTCGTTGTGTCTGGAACACAAGTGCTGCTTCTCGTCTAAAAAGCATGTTCAGTTGGACTGCTACACTCCACTCAAAGACCGTAAGTGGCATTCTGCCTCCAGGGCTCTTTCACTTGTTCTGCAAAGCTGGACACACATAGTTTCTTATGCCTACACTGCCACCTTCTGCCAAGACCTTGTTGCTGCTTTTCCCAGGTGGCACAGCAGAGTAGTATAGATACAGGGTCAGGTTTGTAAGCAGTAGTGGCTGCTGGTGACCCTTGGGATTAGTTGGGGCAGAAGCCAGCAGTAGGTGAAGTCAGAGCCAATGACAGGCAGAGCCAACTCGCTCTGATTCCCCCACCCCACCTTCCTCCATTCAAGGGATAACACTGAAAATCGTGGGGAGGAAGATGACAATGCATTGCCAGCCCATGGATTGGTTGTAATCAAGGAGGCAGGCAGGTGAGGGATGGCTGAGAGCAGCTCAGCTTCATGGGGCGGTTCCCCACTTGCCCTACTTAATGGACTAGCCCCCACTGCTTGCAGGTCTGTGTTGAGGACTTATATAATGCACCAGGAAGCTCTCAAATGAGCATGAGGGGCCATAGCTCGGAACACAAGATTTTCACACAGTAGGCCCCATGTTATATCTCTCTCCTTGCCAGCTAAGTAAAAATCTCAGCCGATCTGGGAAATATTTCTGTCTGAGAAGTCATACCAGTCAAAGCAAACAGTGTTGGACTAGACCAGGTTAAGTGTTGTGCTGTACCACTTCAGTTGTTGCTGGGCTACAAGTCCTTCATTCCATCATCCCTAACAACAACTAGAAGGCGACAGGTCCTGCACCCTTTGACTTCACAGAGTAGTGATCTGTTTCATTTTACATCAGTGCACACAGATATTGTGGCTCCCATTGTGTCTTGGAGTGCATCTTAAAATGGTTCTTCAAAATTCAATGTGCTTCTCCTGTAGAGTTTATTTTCCATCCAGTTTGTCTGTTTGTAGAGCGGTTTTGGTACTTGAATGCTTCAGGGTGTGCAGCATATGTCAATAAACAACACGTGCTTATAGTCCACAAAGCACACGCTGTGTGCATTCTAACAATCTGTTGACAAAACACAAACCCTTCACAGGCCTCTTAGACTCCAGCGTCTCACAAATTATTGGGTCACCTCCTGCAATGGGTAATTGGCAATTTTATTGCCCTGTTCAATCGTCTGATTCTTCACTTCGCTGAACATGTTTGCTATTTTCCCCTGCCAGTTTTGAGAACAGTGGGAGGCAAGGCCTGTTGCTTTCATGTGGTCTTCCTGGAGGCTTCTGGGTGGCCTGTTGGAAAGAAGGCTGCCAGGCTAGGTGGACCTTAGGGCTGATCCAGCAGCATTTCCATCACAGTTTTATTTACAACAAATGTAGATCGGGAGCCAACAAAAACCCCTCTGCAGCTAGTTTCACATGTTTGGAGTCTTTGAGTTTGTTTGTTTTCTCAGACAGGCAGCCTCTCTTCTTCTGATGCCACATGACAAACTGCTTTTGTAACTTAAAAGGGAGGAATTTTTATTTTACTTATTTGCAATGTTTATATGCCAGCAACATTATAGGGGGGAAATATTATGGCAGTGAACTGCATAAAATCAGCAATACAGCCATTCCTGTACCATAGCTGTCAACTTTCAGATTTGAAAATAAGGGATCAGCAACCTCGAAAATAAGAGATCAGCAGCCTCACCTGCCCCGGGGACAGTCTACGGGATATCTAACAATCCAGGATAGCAGCGGGAAGCAGTGGGAAACAGAGCTGGAATAAGGGAATTTCCTGCAAAAAAAGGGAAGGTTGACAGCTCTGTTCTGTACAGGGATAGCCTTACCATCGTAGTCCAGGCATTGGTAACCTCAAGGCTGGATTACTGCAGTGCACACTATGGGGGGCTGCCTTTGGGCCTGATTAGGGAGCTACAGTCGGTGCAGAATGTGACAGCCAGACTGCTGATGGAAGAATGTGGCCAACATGTGAGCCCATTGTTAAAGCATCTGCACTGGCTGTCCATCTGCTTCCAAAATAGATTCAAGTATATACAGTTTTACCGTATATGCTCAAGTATAAGCTGACTTTTTCAGCACATTTTTTATGCTGAAAAAGCCCCCCTCGGCTGATACTCAAGCGAGGGTCCTTTCAGGCTGCTCCTTCCTCCTCCTCCTCCTCCGCCTTTGGCGCTGTTGGCGGTGGCGGAGAAGGGACAAGCAGGTGTCTAAACAGTGGGTCCTTTGCCGCTGCTGCCACCACCAGGTTTGTGGTGTGGTGAACTTATTGACTCAAGTTTTCCCAGTTTTTTGTGGTAAAATTGGGTGCCTCGGCTTATATTCGGGTTTGGCTTATACTCGAGTATATATGGTAATTCACAAAGCACTGAAAATTTTAGGGACCTTAGGGAACACCTGAACTTTTCTATCCCAGGACAATCGCTAAGATCATCTGCAGGCATGTTGGTGGTGCTTCTCCAAGTTGGCAAGGCTTATTTGTCAACAACAAGACCTAAGCCCTCAGTGTCATTGGTCCAGCATTATGGAATAGTCTGCCAACAGAGATTCAGCAGGCACCTTCGGTTTCCAGTTTTAAATGCCTGCTGAAAACTTTCCTATTCCAATAGGCTTATGCAGGCAATTAAGGCTGGATCTCTCCATAATAGCTAGCTGATTTCTGATTTCAGAATTTTAATGTGGTTTTTATTGTACAGTTTTACGTATAACTGTTGCAAACCACTCTGATACTTTGTATGAAATAAAATTGCATTCATAAAGCAAGTCCCAAACTCGTTGCAAATCAGTAGAGCAGATTAATGCATCAACATAGCTTGATCGCCCAAGGGAAGCCTGAGTAAACAGGTGCATGTTAAGCAGGTGTCTAAACTGTGGGTGCTTATTGGAATTGCATTTCAAAGAGAAGGCTCTTGCTTTATTCTGTTTATTTTTACTCAGACAAATTATATACCACTTAAGCACAATTGTCTCTAAGTAGCATACGTCAAACTCAACAGTGCAATAAATATATAAAACCAGTTTAAAACTATAAAATCAGATCTGACTGTTAAAAGGCCTGCTGGAATAAAAAGTGATCATAAGATGAACCTCAGGAGCATATGGCAATGCTAACAGCATTGAAATATCTCAGCAGAGGTGCAGAATGTAAAGCATTCCCAGAGATACCCTGGTCTTCAAGTTGTTCCACAGAAAGACCTTAAACTTGGCCCGGTATCATATTTGCAGCCTCTGCAACTCCTTCAGCACATATGTTTTGCCCTGTGAAAGAGGTACCTCCTTCAACAACCTGGCAGCAGCCTTCTCCAGCTCAACTTTAATGGATGCCCCACAAATAATGCTGTGATACATTCTGGAGGTTACAGATGCCTGGACTTCTGCAGTTAAACAAGCCCAATCTAGAGCTGCCAGGAAGGGCTACAGCTCATAGGACATCTGCTTTGCATGCAGGATGTCCCTGGTTTGATATCAATGTAAGGCTGGGAAAGATTCCCTGGAGTGCCTCTGCCAGTCAGTGCAGACAATACTGAGCTAGATGGACCAATTCAGTACAAAGGCAGCTTCCTATATTCCTTAACAGCCATAGGCAGTCAGAGCCACTGTAGTCACTTGTGTGTCCAGTGACAAAGATTCAGCCAGGAGTGCACCCCAGAATGTTCAAATTCATATTGTGATAAGGCAACATTCCCCAACTGGGTGGCCTCAAAATGTTGCTAGGCTCTAACCCTAACACTAACCCTGACCCTGACCCTAAACCCTAACCCTAACCCTAAACCCTGACCCTAACCCTTAATCCTAACCCTAAACACTATCACTAACCCTAACCCTAAACCCTAACCCTTAATCCTAACCCTAAACACTATCACTAACCCTAACCCTAAACCCTAACCCTTAATCCTAACCCTAAACACTAACCCTAACCCAAAACCCTAACCCTAACCCCAGTGGCGTAGCGTGGGTTGTCAGCACCCGGGCAAGGCAAGTAATTTGCACCCCCTAACCCGTGGATTTGCGCCCCCTAACCCTAACCCCCAGATGTTGCACCCAGTGCGGCCTGCACCCCCCACGCTACGCCACTGCCTAACCCTATACCCTAAACCCTAACCCTAACCCTAACCCTGACCCTGACCCTAACCCTAATCCTAAACCCTGACCCTAACCCTAAACCCTGACCCTAACCCTAACCCTAAACCATAACCCTCAACCCTCAACCCTCAACCCTCAACCCTAAACCCTAAACCCTAAACCCTAAACCCTAAACCCTAACCCTAACCCTACTACCCTAACATACCTCACAGGGTAGTTATGAGGGCCAACTGGGTGTTTATGCCACCTTGCAGGGCTGCCAACTTGAATAAAATATTGTGGGGGCCCAGGTAAGCACCACCCTGTATAACTGATCACATGACACGGTGCACACACACCATTTGAATGGCAATGCCCATCAACTTTGCAGGAGACCAGCCCAGGGGCAGAGCTTCATGCTCCAGCACCAGGGGGTGGAGAGCAGGCAGGGGCGGGGCTGGCATGCATCACGGGATGGGGCGCGTCTGCAGAGGCATGGCATGCATCCTGGGGGCATGACACACTGCCCGAAGGGGCATGGTGCGCATCCTGGGGGTGGGGCACACCGCCTGCAGGGGCAGGGCACCCAGTGCAGGAGGGTGGGCAGCTGCAATGGCTCCCTACTGGGATCACGCTGCCGCGGGCAGTACACTCCCCCCGCACTCCTCTTCCTCCGCCAGTGGACCAGCCCCTGAAATATTTTATTGTGGGGGCTGGAGCACCCATGGCCCCTAGGAGTTGGCTCCTATGCCACCTTGACCGCCTCTGAAAAAATGTAATAATGAAAAATACTGGCATAAAAGGACATATTAATAATAAAAAAGACCTACCCACATGATGCTGACACGATACCCTGCATGAATGCTGTGCAATAGAATGTACTTTCACCCAATTATTTGTTTGCTTGTGTTGCAACACAAAAAATAATCTCTAATAAAACCAATTTTTTAAAGGGATATTAACTGTAAAGTAATTGTTCATTCCCCTCCTATAGGGAATACTCCCCCCAAGACACTTCCCTATCTAACACTCAATTTAAAATGAATGCCTTATCACAGCTTCCCCTGGCCTGCTGCCCTCCAATAGCTCTAACTCGCATCAGTTTTGACCCCAGGCCAGGCATTTGGGGGCTGATAGGAATGAGAGCTGTTACACCACAATGGTTCTCCTATGTTTCTGTGATAGCACAGGAGTGTTGGTTTACATCAGAGCAGTTTGAACTCAGAGTTGCATCCCAGAAATAAACTTTTCCCACTAAACATGTAGGTAAAGGTAAAGGTACCCCTGCCCATACGGGCCAGTCGTGTCCGACTCTAGGGTTGTGCGCCCATCTCACTTAAGAGGCCGGGGGCCAGCGCTGTCCGATGACACTTCCGGGTCACGTGGCCAGCGTGACAAGCTGCATCTGGCGAGCCAGCGCAGCACACGGAAACACCATTTACCTTCCCGCTAGTAAGCGGTCCCTATTTATCTACTTGCACCTGGGGGTGCTTTTGAGAGATTCTATCTTACTCCTGTGCTAGCTTTCTAGCTGCAGAGACTTGACTGCAACAAGAAAGGAGTTGGGAAAGATCATGGCACCCAAAACATCACCATTCTGTAGTGATTAAAAAAAAAAAAGGATATGTGTGTCCCAGAACACTTGCAGGATATGCTTCATAACTTGGGTAGAAGGTGAACAAAGTGTGTAGTAGTTGCAGTATGTAGGTGGAGGAGATGCAAGACGTTACCATGGAGTGGTTTATGTGCAAGAGGGGTTGCACAAAAGGAGGGGAAAGGAGGCATGTGAGTGAAGGCATGTACAAAGGGGTATAAAGCAGAGCTACAGAGTAGAAAAGGGAAGTGGCTTCAGAAATCAGGTTGAGCTTAAGTAGTTGCATGGGGTGGGAAGTGGAAGCTCCAGGGGGTTAATGTGGGGGAAATGGCAGGGGTGGTGGTGGAGCAAACAGGAGCACAGCTCCTAGTGTACTATAGACATCCACGTGCTTTGGAGATTATTTATTGCAGATGTGGCCATGAAGCAAAGCTTACTAGGTTGTCGGACAGTTACAAGCCATGCTGATGTTGATTGAACTGTAACAGGCCCTCAACAGATCCTACGGATGCTTGGTGCTGGGATAGGAGGACTGATCCTTCTTGCATGTCTCCCATGTTGCTGTTTTATTCTGGAGAGGAGGTAAGAGATACTTCCTCCTGTGTAAAAGCACAGCTGCGTTATGGTGCACTTCAGCACTCTCACAGTAAAATGCAGTGGAGTGGAGGGAGCAGAGGTGCCGACTCCTAGGGGCCAAACCCAGTCTTACCTGCTAAAAAAAAAAGGTCATGTCAGTTTGGAGGAGCCAGGAACACAATGGCAATGTGGCCTTAGTGGCTGGGTCATCCTCCTTCTTCTCCTGGTGGCAGTAGCAGCAGCAGCAGCCACCAACCATTGAAGCCACCACATTCCTGGCTCCTCCAAGCTGGCGTGATGTCCTGACATGATGTCATCACACGTGGGATGTTGGGCCCCCCACCACACTTGCAAGTTAGTGTCTCTAAGATGGAGGGACTCTAACTCAGCGGCAGAGCACATCCAAAAGTCCAGTCTCTGACATCTCCTTTAAAAGGACCAGGAAGCAGGAGATGAGAGGACACATTTCCACCCCATATCTAGAAGATCCACCTTGATCACTGTGACCTCCTGATGGGGCATTTCTGGAGGTTCCCCATGCCCCTGAGATTAGATTGGCCTTCACTTTAGTGTGGCAGGCCCTGCCCTGTGGAATTTCCTCACAGAGCTACAATTCCTAGCAACCTGAACGAAATACAATTTCCAGATTTATTTTTTTTTGGGGGGGGGGAGTGGGCAACCATTTGCTTTATATGATTGCTGAATGTGCTTTAAACATATGGTATGGGTGTGGCCACTGTCCATGGCAGACAATCCTGAACTAGGCAGGCCGACAGTCTGATCTGGGGTAACGTAGCTTCCTTATGTTCCCACACAAACTTTTAGCACAAAGTTGCTCAGCTATCAAATTATTTACCATGAAAAATAAATTGCCCTGCCTGTGCATATGGAACCACACACACTCAGGCATTATTCCTCTCCCCTTGCCAGATGGTTATTTGTTGAAAGTTTCCACACATGGACCTCCTGCATAGAATCTTTGCATTTACAATTTCCTCTGCTCTCAGCACCCAATGCTGAAACTGCGGATAGCCAAGCAGAGCCACTGGCACATCTCCAAACAAGAGACTAGAATTAGCAAAGAATGGTCTGCTAAGATAAGCCCTGGGAAATGAATGTGTGAGAGATGGGATTCATATCAATGCTGAAGTGATTTGCCCAGGAAGGGCTGTGTGGAGTGGATGGACTGCTGCTATTGCTAGGAATATTATTGGATGTTGCTTAAAAAGGCCTTTTTTAAAAAAGAAAAAGAAAGCAAGCAAAAAAGGCCATAATTAACTAGATGTTGAACCATTTTAATTTCTAGCACACCCTCATTGAAATGTTTGAATACATCAAAAGAAGCAAAACTGTAAGGAAGAATTATCTTTTCTAGTTTCAAGATGGCACCTCTTTTGGCATAGGGTTCCAGTGAGTTATTTCAACACATCTGCAAGAGTGTAACATATACTGGGAAATTACCAAAGCTGTATGTGGGTCTTTCATCTGCAGGTGCATTGCACAAGTAAAGAATTTCTCACCTGTTGCTGCTGCATTTGGCTTTTGAAAGCTAAATTGGACATGACGGATTGGCATGCCTTCCTTGTTCGTATATAAAGGAGAGGATTTAGGGGGATAGGGCTTACTGCAGCGTTCGGGGACTTGTAGCCTTCCAGAGGCTGTTGGACTCCAGCATCCCTGACCATTGGCCATGCTAACAGGGGCTGATGGGGGGGTTTGATCTGGAAGTCCACATGCTACCCACTCCTGGTTTACTGGAACTGAGCTGGGGGTGGAGAAAAGTGGACAGAGCAAATAAACTAGGGTGGAAGGAAGCAGCAAAACCCCTCTCTCACACCTTCCTATAACTGTTGCAATCATCTGAATTTCTCTTGCTTTGAGTGAGATTAAAAAGGTAAAGGGACCCCTGACCATTAGGTCCAGTCGTGGCTGACTCTGGGGTTGTGGCACTCATCTCACTTTACTGGCCAAGGGAGCCAGCGTACAGCTTCCGGGTCATGTGGCCAGCATGACTAAGCCGCTTCTGGCGAGTCAGAGCAGCACACGAAAACACCGTTTAGCTTCGTGCTGGAGTGGTACCTATTTATCTACTTGCACTTTGACGTGCTTTCGAACTGCTAGGTGGGCAGGAGCTGGGACCGAGCAAAGGGAGCTCACCCCGTTGCGGGGATTCGAGCCACTGACCTTCTGATCGGCAAGTCCTAGGCTCAGTGGTTTAACCCACAGCGCCACCCGCGTCCCTTTTGAGTGAGATTACTGGTTCTTAAATTCAGTGCTTCTACTCTGACCTACAGTAGCTCAGGTCTCAGGCAGGGATCCTTCCCTTCACTTGCTACCATGAATGCATAACGTCCCAGGTTTGATCCCTGATATCACCCTGTTAAAAGATCAGATAGGAAGGGAAGGGAAAGATGCCTGCCTGAGCCCTGTCCAGTTATCGCCAGTCAGTGCTGAAACTGGAAAATAGTCTTACCTGCTATCAGACCAGGGGCAGATCTATACTCATGGTTTTTAATGTTAAGGAAGAGTTAAGGAATGGTTTTGATAACATAAATGGACACATGACTTCCTACTTTTTACGTTAATAATGCGTTATTACCTTGTCTTTTTATAGCTTAATTTTTAATCGTTTTATGCTGCTACATTGGTGAAACACTGCTCACATGTCCCCCCCAGAAGGAGTAGCAGAGCAACCAGTGACCAGCAGCATGGAAAGAAAGAGCATTTTGGAAAATGGTGTGGCTGGGTATTACTTACATTTGACCGGGCAGGAGGGAGGCATGATAAAAATGTTAAATAGCAAGTGACATTTTAGAACGACATATCTAGTATCGTTTTGATATGGGGAAATAACATTGAACAGGTCAGTATAGCTGCAGCCCTGGTTTACTACCCTTCCCACCATTAAGTGTATCCGGAATCTGCCAGGAAATGCACAATATTCTCATTGAAGTTTTTTTTTTGGTGGCATTTCAGCCCATGTTTTAATGCATTACGAAGAGGCCCCAAAGGAGATGATTTTGAAGAAGACAGTGATGATGAGAGTGATGAAAGCAGTGATAGCCATTCTTCATCATCCGTCCAAGATGATGTTGAGAAACAAACGAGCAAGAAGAAAAAGGGCAAATAAACAACTCACCACTATTTGACCAACTTTTGTATGTGTGTTTTGTATTCATATCCTCAACCTTTCCATTTTTTCAGTGCTCACGGCAGCTTATATAAAATCACAACACACACACACATATAACACAAAGAATTAAAAAAGATTATAACACAATCCAGCACCAAAAGTAAAGAAAAAAGCAAAACAATAATTAGGCAGGCTCCCTCAAGGAGGACAAGTGCAAGAGAAAATATAAGTTTGAGTATTGAAAACTAAAAGGAAACAGGAGTAAAGTTAACCAAATTCTGGGGGCCAGAGTGGGTCATAGTCGAAAAGGCCCTGCTCATGTAACTTAATGTTACCAGACCTCCCCGTTTCCCAGGGACAGTCCCCGGATTTACAAATCAGTCCCTGGACAAAATCCATTGAAGTTGAAAAGTGTCCCTGGATTCATGGAAAAAAATCTGGTAACCTTAATGTAACTACCAGCCTCCCACCTATAGGAGAGGATATATGGAGCCAAGCCTGTAATGATGGACTCAGTGAATGGGCAAGTTCATATGAGAGAAGACAGTCCTTTGGATAAACTGGTCCCACACCATTTTAGGGCAGCTCCCTCTAAACAGTCCTCCCCTAAAACAGCTCCCATCAGCCCCAGCCAAGGGCCACAGTCAAATTACCCAAATGCTGGTTGTCAAGCCGTGTAGTTGCATGGGGTGGGAAGTGGGAGCATGGACTCTGCATGCCGAAGGGTCCCAAGTTCAAGCCAGTTCAAAAGGATCTCAGTGGAGATGGGAAAAGATGATTACTAAAGATTCCAGAGAGATTACTGCCAGTCAGAGAAGGCAGTATTGGATTGGATGGGAGGCATAGTCTGACTCAGTTGAAGGCAGCTTCCTATGATCAACAGCAGACATTGAGGTGTCCCAGGAGCAAGAGCGTAAGAAGAGCCTTAGTGGATGAGGCCTCCAGCATCTTGTTCCCACACTGGTCACCCAGGTGCATGTGTTTCTGATGGTGTTTTGTACTTTAATCAGAGATGAGGACCTTTTACAAGAATGCCTTAGACAGTCTTTTAAACAAGCAGCCACAAGATGGTGGTATAAGCAAACAATTTTCCATTGCTTTTCCTTTTCCTCTGGAAGTTGCTATGCATGTGATGATCCCATTTAAAATGAAGAAGCTTCTTAGAAACATGAACTGGTTTTTGTTTCATTCTTTTAAAATTAGCATGGTTTATCACTTCCTAAGAAGGCAGATAAAAGGTAAAGGTAAAGGTACCCCTGCCCGTATGGGCCAGTCTTGACAGACTCTGGGGTTGTGCGCCCATCTCACTCAAGAGGCCAGGGGCCAGCGCTGTCCGGAGACACTTCCGGGTCACGTGGCCAGTGTGACATCGCTGCTCTGGCGAGCCAGAGCCGCACACGGAAACGCCGTTTACCTTCCCGCTGGTAAGTGGTCCCTATTTATCTACTTGCACCCGGGGGTGCTTTCGAACTGCTAGGTTGGCAGGCGCTGGGACCGAGCAGCGGGAGCGCACCCCGCCGCAGGGATTCAAACCGCCGACCTTTCGATCGGCAAGTCCTAGGCGCTGAGGCTTTAACCCACAGCACCACCTGCGTCCCAAGAAGGCAGATACTAGGATGCAAAGCCACTCAAACCACTCAGTAATAAAGGCTCTGTATGAGGGTATGGTGGCAAGGCTTACTCAGATTTGCAAGGGCACATGTTTCTGGACTCAAACTCCCATCAATCCCAGCCAGGATGGCCGAGGGTCCAGCATTTTTGGAGCCGTAGTTGAACAACACCTGGGAGCAGAGTCGGATTTAGGTTTGATGAGGCCCTAAGCTACTGAAGGTAATGGGGCCCTTTATATGTCCAGCTGTCCTTTGTCAACAACAAATTGTCGCAGTTTTTTGTGTTGAATGTATGCTATATGGTAATTTATGGACCTAATAGGTATCGAAAGCCATTTGCATATAACAAATAGGAGCCTACACAACACAAAACACTGTTGCTGTATGTAGGTTTTTTTTATTTGTTTTTTTTTAACTTATATTTTGGAAATGTACATCCACTCCCCCCCCCTCTAATTTTTTTTGAGGACCCCAAGAGAGTGGGCCCCAAAGCTATAGCTTGTTTAGCTTATACATAAATCTGGCACTGCCTGGGAGGCTCCATGTTCATTGCCTTTACTATATAGCATTATTCCTTGGATAGCTCAGTTGGCTAGAACATGGTGATGATTATGCCAAGGTTCCAAGTTTGATCCTTGTATGGGACAGCTGCATATTCCTGCACTGCAGGGGGTTGGAATAGATGACCCTCAGGGGTCCCTTTGAACTCTACAATTCTAAGAAACTATGGAAGTATAGACCTGGATTTGTGGCTTAGGTAGGACATATTTTATTGGTTGGTTTTATTGGAGAATTTCTATACTGCCTGTCTGCTAAAGTGGTCCCTAGGCTGCATTTTAATATGTGCACTACTAAGTGAAGATGATGTAAAGTCCCTAAAAATAAGGGGGCATCATCCCACCATTGTTGAGCATAATGGAGTCCAGTTTAACACAGCAGAAAAGTTAAAACATGTCCTTAAAGCTACCCTGTTGAATTCCAAGAGGCATTTCTTGAATCTCTGGAAAGTGCTCAGTCAATGCTGGTTATGTAGTTAACCAGCTAACCGAGTGTGAGCTTCATCTTTCTGACCTCTTTACAGTGCCATAGTGAGAACATACCACTCAACTGTCCCGAACTGAGCGGGGACATCATGGATTCACAGAAACTGCAAATGCTTCTGTTTGAATTCCGGAGTGTCCTGTTTCTGCCGCCTTGCCTCTGCCTCCGCCATGGCATCCACCACTGCTGCCACGGCCTCTGCGGCAGCACACCCAGAAGTGGGTGCAGAACATCCAGAAGCACACTTCCAGAAGCGGACACACCACTGCACCTAGGAAGAAAAGGCCATGGGCAAGGCCTAGCCACAGTGGCAGAGGAGGAGAGACAGCCGACAAAGGCAAGGTAGCTGCAGCATGAAGATCGGGTGGGTGGAGACAAGAAATAGTGTGACTATGAATGGAGTGGGATGGTGGGAGAAAGAGTGAGGAGTTCAGGGGTGGGGTGTGTTTGTGTGCAGGGTGTGAGAATGGTTGGTGTGATATGAGGTTTCAGGTTTGAGAACAAAGGAACACAGGAAGTTGCCTTATACTGTGTTAGGGCATCAGACCATCTAGTTCAGTACTGCCTACAGTGACTGGCAGTGGCTCTCCAGGGTTTTGGGCAGGCTTTGCTCCCAGCTCTACTTGGAGAGGCAAGGAAGTAAGATTGGGAACCTCCACATGCAAGGCAGATGGTCTGCCACTGAGCTATGGCATTTCTCCAAGACATATACTCAATGGTGAAGGGCAAAGCCATGATGTCCTGGTGGAATGGAACATTTCCTGGAATGCTCTTATCTTTTGGGAATCCACTTCATTTCAAGACCCCTCCCTATGAGGTCAGAGAAGGTCCTTGTTTTCTCAACCAAGCTCCCAAATTAAAACGGTCAAGGAATAAGGGAAAGGTTTTGAATTTTTTAAAACAGTATTTCATGATATGTAAATATCAACAGCAAATGCAGAGAACCATAAAAGACTATGGCAGTAGAGGGTGGTCCAGTAGGGCAAATGGGACGCTGCTCCTCATCCAGTTCAGGTGCTGGCACCGGCTACCTGCTCTCCCCTCTTTAATCGTAGTGTCTTCCGTAGAACTCAACAGGGAGAGTAATGGGGCAAAATCAGAATTGGTTAGATCTGCCTATCATTGTTTCTGGCTCTCCCGACTGTTACCTCTTCTGCCTTCTGCCCTAGTAGGCACCAGCTATCACTGTACTAGGGGTTATAAACAATGTTAGTAATATCTAGATTGGGCCCATTGGAATTAATGGACATCACCAAGTTAGATCAGTTTCAGTGCAACTACTCTGAGTTGAAAGTAGTCGCATATAACCATTTATGGTTTGCACATACATAAGAAAGAGTCTAAATAGATCAATTAGTAGATAGGGTTGGAGCCATACATTCTCTTCTTCTTGAAGTTTTCCATGATAGTTCCTGAGATCAATGAGCAGGCTTTTGGTTTGTTGTTGTCTTCTGTGTTATTGTGATTGCAGCTGTATTTAGCAAGACTGCTCTCTGCTATTTAAATATGTTTCTCAAGTTCATAAATTTGAGGCCTACAACCACAATGAATACTGTTAATTTTAGCATGTAAGACCCATGATTACTAGTACAGCAGCATCTTCAAGAATAACTCTTTGACTTAATAACTGTGTAGTATTCTTGTCTTATGTCTGGTTTCTTGAATCTGTGTCTCTCTCTCTCCATAGGAGAGCTTTCAGCAAGCTGCGTTTTAGGTCAAGAGTTCATTTTGTAATGAACTGAGGAAATGTTATACATGCATTTCACTTTTTTTGTATGCATTGGGGGGGGGGGGAATACACAGGAAACTGCCTTATACTAGGGCATAGTATTTGACCACCTCACACAGTATTTCCTACAGCAGCTCTTTCTAGCAAAAGTCCCCTAACCATCATCTGCTACCTGTTCCCTTTTTTTTGTTTCAGTTGAGGAGGCATTTGCTGTGAAGCAAAAATCAATCCCCATTAAACCTGTCTAGTTTACAGCGGCAGGAGGGTTAGATGTTGTAACATTTGGGACTTTTTAGTTTGGGGGGGGGGAAGGTGAATAAGAAGTGACAGAAGTTTATAATGTTAGGGAGAAAGTGGGTGGCTAAAAGTTTGTCTCCCTCTTTCATAACACTAGAACCCACAGACAATCCAATGAAGCTGAATGTTGGAAGATTCAGGGTGGATTAAAGGACAGAGAATGGATTAAAGGACACACCGCAGAGTTAAACTATGAATCTCACTCTCAAAGGAAGCAGTGATGGCCACCAACTTGGATGGCTTGAAAAGAGCTCTGGCTACAATGGCTGTGTTCTGCCTTCCACAGCCAGGGGCAGTAATACTTCTTAATACCTGCTGGTGGAAACCACAGGAGGGGACAGCGCTCTTGCACTCAGGTCCTGCTGGAAAGCTTTCCACAGGCACCTGGGTAGCCACTTTGAGCACAGGATGCAGAACTAAGTTCATAAAGTGCAGAAATATTTTGTTTAAGGTGTGCAGGTGCAGGTGTGCTGTGCGACACATAAGAATGCCCCACATCCATGTTCTTGTTGTGCTGTCCATTGCTGGCTCAAGCAATCTCTTTGCTTATGCGGGGACTGGGGAACCATAGCTCACTGGCAGAGTGAAGGGGTTGTTGCATCCAATGTTCGCCGTAGTCAAGAGTTGACCCATTGAAATTGATGGACATAACTAACCTGGGCACCTTGTCTTCAATAGGTTTGCCTGCAGAAGATCCCGGGTTCAATCCCCAGCCATTGCCAGTCAGTGTGGACAATATTGAACTTGATGGACCAGTGGTCTGATTCTGTATAAGGCAGCCCCTTATCTTCTAATGGAAATAAAACAAAGAAAACAAAAGGGCATCCCACTTTCTTATTGCTCACTAACGGGGGGGGGGGGGCTTGCTTACTAATAGAGATGGAAGAATATATCATTTTCAGTTGGGGAAAATGCAGCCAGTTGCTGTTGTTGCCTCCGTTTCTCATTTTTCCAATCTAAAGTTTAGCTCTCCACATATCTGCAGTAATTAGCAAATTTTCTTTTTTAAAAATCATCACGACATTTTGTAAGCATTTGAGTGGAATTCCTCCTAATAAAAACATTTTTGTATGCAGTTTTGAATAATGTATATATTTTTGCTGGTAACTTTCCCTGATATAATGGCATTTTTGTATGCCATTTTCACTAATATGTTTATTTTTATGCACACTTTCCCCTAATATACACATTTTAGTTGGTTGAACCACTGCATTACAAAATTCAAATAAGTGCGAATTTTGACAGATGGCTATGGTTTGGTTTTCAAATTGTTTAAGAAGGTGCAAATTTAATTAAATTTGGCTTTAAATGTGAACTGGGTCCAAATTCTCCCTTGCTCTTATTCACTATGACTTGGTAAGAGGGCTTTATCAAACCTTTAACTTATTCCACCCCAGCTGGAGAGCTGAAAGTTCGTAAGGATGGCACTGTGACCTGTTGAAGAATCTGAAAAGGGATAATTCTTAAGCTGTTTCGTAACTGCAATATGAAAGTTAATTGAGCATTTTGAACTAGCTTGGTGCTTTCATGAAATTGAGGAAGTAGGAATGATTCCAACTGATGTGCCTTACAATCTAAAGCAAACATGATAAATGAAGGATGGGGCCTACTACCCAATTAGCAGCAGCTAAAAAAAGAGCTATGTAAGTCATAAGTCATAGGTGGACATAGTGTTTGCTTGTCATCTGGCTGTTTGCCTTTCACAACTTCATTCAGAGGAATTGTATCACAATTAGTCAGCGAGGTCTCTTTTTGCAGAATGATCACTATGTCCTTGTTTTTAAATACCTGCAGCAGCATTCTTTCTTATCATAGCAATAACGTACTGTAAAATACAAGCTATGAAATATGTTGTACTCATTGCTATTTTTCTAGGAAAAGACATGACAGAATGCACAATAAATGCCTCCCTTGTTCTCTTGTAATGGCAATGGCACCCACCTTAGGGGTGCCAGAATTCAGTTCCATTGAGTTCTAGCTGGAAAAAAAGTCCTGGTTGTAGTGATATGTGTTTGTGGTTGGGAAGGGGAACAGCCACAGGGCAGACACAGCTTTGGCACAAAAGACAATCTAAATTGTTCATTTAAAACACACCAATATAACCAAGTTATCCCCTTCAAAAAACAAAAACCCTCTTTAAAATATAAAATAAAACTAGTGATTTCAATATCGTTGTACTTATTAAATCATAAGTGGCTTGCCTGGGTAGGCTTGCTGAGACAAAGAAAAGGTGCGTGCCTAATATAAATAGGGAGCTCCAAAGAGTGTGTGCTGCCCAGGGCCGGCCCAACCAGGAAGCGAGGTGTGGCAATCGCCTCAGGTGGCAGGATATGCAGGGGCAGCAGATCCAGCCTCCAAAAAATGCTTTACCCACTACTGCCACAGCCACAGCTGCAACATGTCCTTGGAGGCTGGTTTCTACAGTGGCTTCTTGGCAAACAGGAGGAGCTGCTGATCTCCTACCACCCTTGTTCCCATTGCAGATCTTTACTCACCCCTTCCCTGGCAGGGGGTACACTTTCTTGTTCACGTCAGGTGCCAAAACGTGTGGGGTTGACCCTGGTGCTGCCACACCAAGGGATTGATTTATTGCAAGTGCGGAATGAACTTCCATTCATCTGCAAGGTGCCAGAAGGTGTGAACTGTTGGAAATCTGCCACTGTCGTCGTGCTGGAGGGCAAGCAGCCAAAGTCTGGGGAAAGCCCTTAAACAACTACAGATGATCCTCTTCCAATTTTATTGGCTGACAATCCCACAGAGATAGTGCATGAGAGAGAAGCAGCTGAGCTGGAGAGAGGGGAGGGTGCAGCTGAGGTGACAAGGATTCCAGTTACCTCCTGGGAGTTGGGAGGTGTGGGGGGGGGGCTTCGCAGTGGCTGTGGAGACACAGTGGTGTGATCCTTGCATCCAACAGGCTAGAGTCCAAGGAGGATTGCCCTCTACTCTCTTGGCTACCCAGAAAGACTAAGGACAAGTATGGATGGCATAGCTTTAGTGGTGACTGTGTCCCAGTATCTGTTGCCTAAGGTCACTTTACCTAATGGTAGGGCCAGCCCTGGGAAGAGAAGAGGAAGCTTCATAAGAGCTTAATGAAATTTGCGGGTCATTGCTCAGGAATTCTAAAACAACCACAAAAGCCAGCACAGTTTTAAAATTGGGTTAAAATCACAGTTCTGTGATTCTAAGTCTAAAAGATTCTGTTTGCCATCTTGATTCAAAATGGCCTCCAATTGTGTCCAAACATAGACCAAAAACTGCTTCTTTATTTCATGAACCCTCAAGCAAATATGGCTACCTCTCTAAAAGGAACATGGGCAGATCCACACCATATATTTATAGCACATTCAGCACACATTAGTTCTGTGAAGGGGAAACTACAGTTCCCAAGTTTCTTTTGGGGGAAGTCATTTGCTTTAAATATGCATGGGATGTCTTTTAAATGCATGGTGTAGATATGCCCTAAATGTGAAGAGGTTTATTAACCCACCCCCCCCCCCCGACACTTATAAATTCAACATTTGTGTAGTTCACTGTAGATTAATCATTTTACACACACACACACACACACACACACACACACACACACACAAAATTAAGCAAAAGAATAAGGACCAAACGGAAAAGTATCAAAGAAGTAATGACATTTAAAGCAAGCACTTTTCTCTCCAACTGAAGCAAAATAAAATCCTAGCCCAGGAGGCGAGTTTCTGAAATGGCAGCTTTTTCTATGCAAGTCGAGTGTCATCCAGATTCTATCCTGCTGCAGCGTTCATTCTTTGCCAACAACTGCTAGCGTCCAATTGCCCACCTTCCCCGCTGTTGAGCTACATCAAGATTAGATGCAGGAGATGAGCAGGCTTACAGCTTCATCTGTTGGCACCGCAGGAATGTAGAAGGAAAACAGCATGGCAAGTGGGTTGGGGAGAAGAAAGAACTTTGGAAGAACTCATAATCTGTGGATTGTTGTTTTTCAAGGCCTTACCTTGAAATAGCTAGCATATGGAGCAAAGAAAATGAGAGGAAGACGAGGAAAAGGATTTTCCCACTGAGAACAGGGAGAAGATGAAGGAAAAACCTCCCTCCAGACAAAAACACCATCAAAGGAATTTTTGTCCTCTCATTTTTCTGCCGCCCAAACATAAGAGGATGAAACAAAACCATTTCACAACTCTTATTACAGATCCCATCAGCGGTGGCTGGTCCAGTCGGGAAAATGGGGCACTGCCCCACAAAACACTGCCAGCCTCCCCCACTTGCCTGGTTTCTTATTTACAACTGGCTCAGGAGGCCACACTGCCTGTCAGCTTCCTCTTCCTTAGGCCACATTCACACCATACATTTAAAGCACTACAATGCCACTTTGGATTCCCCCAAGGAATTATGGGAGTTGTTGTTTGTTAAGGGTGCTGAGAGTTGTTAGGAGGCCCCTATTCCCCTCCAAGAGCTACAATTCCCAGAGGTCCCTGGGAAGAGAGATATTCAGGGCTATTTTTCAGGAGGAACTCACAGGAACTCAGTTCCAGCACCTCTCAGGTGGGCTCCCTTGCTTATTTAAAGAGAGCAAGGGAGGTGTTCATGGTAAGTTCTGGCACCTCTTTTTCTTGAGAAATAGCACGAGAGACATTGGTTGTTAAATTGCTCTGTAAATTGCAGCTCTGTGAGGGGAATTAACAAACTACAGCTCCCACAATTCTTTGGGGGAAGCTATGGCTATTTAAAGTGGCATCATTAAAGTGTTTTAAATTTATGGTGTGAATGTGACCTTAGTCTTGCCCTTGCAGAACTCAGCAGGGAAGAGAATTAGTTGGCTCTGCTTCTACATACTTTTGGGCTCTCTGCTGTCTGCCCCACCAGTCCCCATAGGCTCCAGCCAGCAGAGGATCCTACACATTCTTCTGTAGCCAGAATGACATCACCATATGCAAGAGAGGGGTATCAGCTGGGGTGGGGGAACCTGAGTTTTGCAGATTTATGTATTTTTTAATAGGTGCCACAGAACCTGGGGACATTGTGATGGGGAACAAAATGCACTATCTTCTAAGAATACACATCCAGTGTTTTGTTGTGGCATTCTCATTAACAAACTTGTTGCTTTGCGTGTGGGTTTTTATGGTATTAGTAGTCTGTTAAATACATTTTAGTTAATTGTGGGCCTGGTAGCCAATTGATTGATTTATCAGCTGATGAAATTTGCACAGAAGTAAAACAGTATTTCCAAAGCAAGCGGCATGATTTGCCTGTTAGATTATGCATACATTTATTCTACCTGGCATCATCTTGGAGTTATTCCCTTAAAAGAGAGAGAGAGAGAGAGAGAGAGAGAAGAATGCCTCTTTCAAGGTAGCACCTAGAATCTTTACAAGCATGTCAATTTGAATAATATTTTCTTCATACAAAAGAAATATGATGCTCCATTCATCATGCCTCTCTTTTTAGTCAATAAAAATGCTTAATGATTAATTGATTAGACATTGGAACCCCAATTAAGACAGGTATTTAGCTCCTGTGATGTGTTTTGCAAGCCAAGACATGCATCAGGCAATGTACTACAGCGATTCAGACAGGGTAAAGTTGTGAACCACTGTAGTGCCCTCTGCACACTGATTAACATTCATCTAGAACCATGCGTCAGTGTTGGCTATACAGCAAAAAGGGATGTGGAAGGGGTGTATAAAAATGTTGGAATGGGAAGAAATTTAATCCCATGAAAATTAGTTCAGACAGACCACAGAATACTTTATTTCTGCCTCTATAACGAAACCTGACTGAACAAGGGACCTCCACTCATTCTGCAATCCAATATAGACTCCCCGCTTTTTTTGTTTAACCCTGAACAGCTCCTGTCCATGCATGGGGCTGCCCCTCTTAGCATATGTGCAGAGACCTCCACATTGAGATGTTCTGGAGTGACTTGTCATATCAAGAAGAAAAGTGGGAGGAACTCAAGGAGCTGGAGTCAGGAAATCCCAGGGAAAGACCTAGCAGGTTTGAACAAGTTTCATGTGGTTCATAGGAGGTCTTGGAATTGTATGGGGAGAAGATCATGGATGTGGAACCACACCCTGGAATAGATTCCAGCAGGTTGTCAGAAAAGAAGCCCACCGGACACTCCCAAGCAGCCCCCTTCTCCACAAGAATTTCCTTGGCCATCATCTCCTGTCAGTGGTACTCCAACTGCAGGGGAGCTGCTAGAGTGCAAGTCTACCTGTGAGCTAAGGACATGGAGACACCAGAGTCAGTGCAAACAGACAGCTTGGGCTCAGCTCACTCAACGGAGCGTGTATTTGGCTGCCCATCCCACAAATGCTTCTTGCTTGCTCTGCTAAAGCTGTGCCTGCCCTGCTCTTTAAACCTGGGAGGTGTGTCAATGGATGGATCAGCAGCTTACCTTGCTGAACCATGTGTATCACATGCTGTGCTTTTAACCCTTGCACTATCTGTGCACCTTACTGATTTGAGCATTAAAGATTTTGGCAGAAATAGTAATCTGAGTTTGAATTCTTCATCCAGCAAGAGCAAGGCTGCCTGCTGTTCCTGCAGCATATCCAGCTTGCCAACTGTATACCTGCCTCCAAATCTACCTATTGTTGCTTAATGAAATTTATCTTACCTTATTCAGGCCCTACATAACCCTCATCCCAGAGAAGCAGTGCATGATTTCAACTGTCCAGAATTAGCATAATAAGCATTATTCCATTCACTCAGGTTTGTAAAATGTCCTCTTTTTCCAGGACAAGGCCCCTTTCCATGGGTAGAGTCATCATAGCAATCCATAATTAAAAGTAGAAGCCAACAAATGTGGGCCCTTTTTTGCTCTTCAAAATATGGCAATCAGTCCAAACAAATCCAGAACAGCAATTCTTAATTTTATTGCCAATAATGCAACCATATATTTGCCTAATGAGCCTCATAGCTTAAAATCAGAGGTCATGGTGTATTAGTTAAACAATAGGCATTGTTAGGCCCTTCTGGAGAGAACAACTCCAGATGCATATAGGAAGCCCACAAGAAGGAGCCACTGCAGAAAAGAACCGTTCTGATGTGGCCACCCTCCAGACCTCTCATGGAGGAGACACATGAAGAAGGGCCTCACATGACGATCACAGGGTCCGGGTAGGTTCACATGTAGGGAGGTGTCCTTGAGGTATTATGCTCCTGATCCATCTAGGTCAACTTTGTCCTCTCTGTAGCAATGAATAGTGGGGTGTAGCACACTGAACTCCCTGCTGCCTTGCTCCTCCCCTCCTTGGTAATCCACAGCTATTAATTGTCTTGGGAAGCCAACAGCACAGTCTCACCTGCATAGCCCTGCTGGACACTGTTGTCTGCTGAGCCATGGGCTTTCCACCTCTGCTGTGCTGGTCCCAGGGGGAAGGTTACCGTTGGCATAGTCAAAGTCCGGTCCTGGGTCACTAGCCTGGAAACAGTTCACAAGGAGTGGGGCAAGGTCCGAAGCAGGAAGCCGGGCGGGGACAGGAACACTGGAGGGTCAGGTCTGGGTCCAGGCAGGAGCAGGTACTCAATGATGTTGCTCCCACAACGTGGGACCGGGCTGACTGCCTTTATCTTCTCTGAGGCCAGGGGCAGTCCCGGCCCCCAGGAGACCTGCCTCTCCTGGCCTTAAGGCGAGCACTCCTCCTGGGAGAAACCAGTTCCCTCCGCCTCTCTGTCCTAAGCCTCTGCAGTTCAGGAGAGGCTGGGGAGTTACTGGACCCAGGGGGAGACTCTCCTTCCTCTGGCAGGGCCAGGAGAGGCGCACTTGTAGGCACTGTGTCCTTAATCACCTCTGGAGCTGGAGTGGAATCACCTGGTGCCTGCTCCTGAGGATCCGGCACAGGTGCAGGCGCTTCAGATCCAAGGCCCTGCCCCAGTTCAGCCGGCCCTGGAGGCGGGGACTCCTGTGCAGGCTGGGATTCCTCCGGTTCAGCCTCTGAATCGGATTCCCAGGCCATCACACCTGCAATGAATACATATGCCTTGAGAATTAGCTGCTGGTGCTAATTGCCAACTGACAAGATTACAGTCATACCTTAGGTTGAATATGCTTCATGTTGAGCGCGTTCGAGTTGTGCTCCGCAGCAACCTGGAAGTAACCAAGTGCGTTACTTCCGGGTTTCGCTGCTTGCGCATGCACAGATGCTCAAAATGATGTCTTGCGCATGCGCAGAAGCAGCGAAAAGCGACGCATGTGTGCGCAGACATGCCGTTGCTAGTTACGTTTGCTTCTGGATGCGAATGGGGCTCTGGAACGGATCCCGTTCACATCCCAAGTTACCACTGTATTGGAACATAGGCAGCTGCCTTTAACAGAGTCATACCATTGGTCTATCTAGGTTAGTATTGTCTTCACCGACTGTCAGAAGCTCTCTGGGACAGCCGTACCAGGAAGTGCGAGCAGTTGAACCTGAGACCTTCTGCGAGACCCTCTGCCGCTGGGCTGCAATATGGATACTTGCTTCTAGTAACCATTTGATTTAACTGTCAGATAATACCTGGTGGTGGTTGTTTTAAAGGCAAACTGCCCATGTGGCTATAAAAGCTACAGGTACCCTCCAGAAAATACAGAGTTAAGTGTACGACTTACACTCCAAGCATGAAGTGCAAAAGCATTTACAACACAGAGGATACCAGAGATTTCTTCCCCTCCTACCATCTGCTGTAATTTAAAACTATAGTTAAAGGGTATACAGGTAGTTTCATCCATAACTCTTTGAATCTCCCTTATTTTATGGGCTTCTGCCAGGACTCTTACTGTTACTTTAATGGAGTCTTTTGTAGTTTAATTTTATCTCTATATGAACTAGGCACTCACTCACAGGTAGACTTGCTGGTAATATTGCTTCCTTGTGAGTCATTAGTTGTTTCATATGAGCTGGATATACGATTTACTCGTTTTTACTCAACTATAAAAGACACTGGAAAATTCCAAGCCAGACGGGTTATCGGGCTTCCTGAAGGCATGGCTGCACGATTTCAGGAAATAAATAGAATGCACAGATCACACAAACTCTTTGCCCTTCATAGTTTCTAAAAGCTTCATAAACATTCTCTTAAAAATTGGATTCCACAGCATGGAGAGTTATTTTATTGCAATCAAGTTCTTCCATTTCCTAAACACTTTCACCGTGCCTTGCTATAAAATGACAAGCTTCTATTATTATTATTATTATTATTATTATTATTATTATTATTATTAAGAGTGGTTTCTGGGACAGATTCATAGGAAAACCTCAGCATAGAGGAAATCTTGATGCAGGAAGGTGTGCAAGGGGGTGAGATTTCAACCAAGTTTTGCTTCAAGGTTCTAGTTATCTTGATCACAGCATCTTTGGATAGCAGGCAGTGTGCTGGCAGAGTGAACTGGTTTTATTGCCTGCCCACTGGATCTACCTGGCAGTAGCAGACAACCCTTTTTACTTCCCACAAGCATAAGAACATGAGCCTGCTGGATCAGGCCAATGACCCACCTAGTCAAGCATCCTGTTCTCACAATGGCCAAACAGATACTTGTGGGAAACCAGCAGGGTTCCCCTGACAGCAGGCAGGACCCGAGCACAAGAATGTTCTCTACTCCTGCTGGACAAAGATCCAGAATGTCCCTTGTAAAATCTCTTCAGCACGTTGTGGGAAATGTAAAGAGCATTTGCCAGTAGTGTGTTATGCTTCCGTGGTCTTGCATGGGTCTCACTGCTTCCACTCAGATCAGTTGGATCCCAATTCACACAATCCTTTGCATACTTTTCTGGGAGTAGGCTCTGTTGAACTCAGTGGTGCTTGCTTCCACCTGCATACATCCAACCAACCTGTGAAACAAACTGAGCTTTAACAAAAGATATTCACCCAGCTGAAATACCACATTTAGCTTTTAACTGGCCATGCAAACAATCTTACCAAACATTGGTACCATTTAACAATGGTTCCAACTTGGCCCCGGGTGCCCTGGGTCATGGGTGCCATGCAGTCTGCATGGCCCTGGCACCAAAATTTGTGGATGCCCATCCCCTTCGTGGGGAATTTTGTGGGTCACCATAAGGCAGCTTCTTCTGTTCATTTAACTGGAAATATGAGGGGCTGAACATGTGCTAAGCTGTGGCCCTTCCTGCAAATGCCATGTAGAAATTTCCTCCTGTGTAAAGTACATATGGGACAATGTACCCAGAAATTCATAACTGGAGTTCCACAGGCATCTTTTGGCAATGTTCCGTCAAGTACCGAGTTAGCATAGACTAAGAACATAAAGTCAGGAAGGCTCTTTGCAACAGCCTAAAGGTTGATCCATGGAAATAAACCTTCCAAAATTGTGCATCACTTTAGCTGCCAAATATAGGGAATAAAGACTAAGGTCTGGATCTCTTCCATATCCTGCTGAATGTAATAACCCCTTAATTTATTTGTAATGGTTTCCTGGGCACATCTTAAATCCATCTTGATTAGGTTTTGCAGATCCCAGCCCCCCCCCTCCAGCTATGTTTTATGGTTGCATTTAGAGAGTTATATGTTGACATAACTGTCTTTTGGCTGCTCCAAGAAGCATTTCTTGGTAATCTACTAGTGTCCATCTGTTCTAATTTAACTCAATACATGATGAAAGCCAGGTAGATATGCATTCCAAATGGCAACAATCCACACTCTTTTCTAACCTAAACTATTGGTAGACCTGATGGAAGATGCTAAAGGGGCCTTAAAAATTAATTTGGGGTGGGGATAACACTCATTTTGTATTGGTTAACCCCTCATGTTTTGGTTCCAGAAACATGATTCCAGGATTGGTAGCAATAATTACAAATGTTATTAACCAAAGAACTGTGGTATGACATTCCCTATGTTGGGAACAGTCATAGCTCAGAGGTAGAACATCTGCTTTGCACATAGAAGGTCCCAAGTTCCATCTGCGGTATCTCCAGTAGGGCTGGAGAGGCTTTTGCTAGAAACCCTGGAGAATCACTGCTGGTCAGTGTAGACAATACTAAATTAGATGACCAATGCTTTGATTAAGGCAGTTTCCTGTGCTTCTGTGTACACATCTATTTATTTTGTTTTGTTAATTTGTTGCTTAAATTCATATCCCTCCCTTCATCACTGCCATGATCCCAGGGTGTTTCATTTCTATACCGTTTTACATTCTTAAGAGAAAAAAAATCTCAAAGCGGTTTATAGCCTACTTGAAAACATCGAATGAAACCACCCAAAATAAAACATTGCAGAAGAAAGTCAAATATAAAGTATAAAGCAACATACATAACAGGAAACTAAAACGTTATCTTAAAGATTTCAAAAACAAAACATTGCAGTGGTCAACAACAGAATGCACATTTAATGCAGCAAAGTTAACAAAAAATAAAACACCTTATATATTTCAAAATAAAACCTTACTAAAGGAACTCAAATATAAAATGTACATTTAAGATAGCATAATTAGCAAGACAAAAAAAATATGTTCATAAGCACAGAATGTATCTGCTGCTGTGGCTGCCAATTCTGGCAATAGTGGTTCATGGTGGGAGTTGGCTGTGGAAGCTCAGGCTCAGTGACCTGGGTCTGCACTAAGAGACAGCCAAGATGGTCTCCTATTAGTCCCCAAGGAAAGCCTGGGAGAATAAAATTGTTTTTATTTGTCATCAAATAGACAGAGACAACAATGCCAGCTGTATTTCAGATGTTAGAGATCTCAATTACTGAGGAACTATCACAGGTTAGGTCCTCTCTGGGGCGGGGGGTCACCATGCAATGTGCCCCACTCATTAGTGCAACCACAAGAAGTGGCTCTCTTACGATATATATAATCTGTTAAGTACCTAGGACCCAAGTCATTCAGTGTTTTCAAATGATAAGACCGACAGTTTAAACTGGGCCTAGTAATATATATACATAGGCAATGCAATATATCCTTTTTGGAGTACAGCCATCCCACTCAGTGGTGATGGTATTTGGACCAGCAGTAGTTTCTGTACCGTCTTTAAGAGAAGTCCCACATACAGTGCATTGCAGTAATCTACCCTGGAGCTTGAGTACCGGGGAGACCACATTTCTTCCTTCTAATCTAGAGAAGCCCCATATTTTAACATAGCTTAAAATAACCAGATATACAGAACAACAGTAATTCAGCAACGCAACAGATACCTAGGTATTTATAAAGTTTAGGGAGGTGGGCTGATTCCAACTCTCATGGCCAACTCAATCTCCCCAAGTAATTTATGACACTTCTTATTTTATATTTTTTACATTAAAAAAAAAAGTTTGTGTGGTATACAACAAACTTAATTTAGAAAGCATTTAATTTTATATCTGGTGGAAAGGAAGAAAAAAGGGGAGAAAACCAAACTCAAGGCCGCAAATGACAAAAGATACTATTTAGAGCCCAGATGGCAGCATAAAATAAATAGCCATTTCCTCCATAGAAGCACAAGCAATTTGGCTGCGCGGAACTGCGTTTCCAGCCGAGTTCCTTGAAACAGATGTCGAGATTGCTTGTGCCTGGAAACTTTTTAGGGAAAAGCAAGATGTTCAGGTAGAAAGTATAATAACAGGCACCCTCAGCTCTTTGGTGTCTATGCAGGGGAGATGAGTATTTACAATAAAAAAAAATTTGTGAGCTTTCTGATGCTCGGCACGTAAACAATTCTCTTTGGACATGGGAGGCAAGATCGATACAGCTCTGGAAGCTTTCATGATTCTCCTCTTTTTATCTATTTTTTTTCTGCCTGTTGAGGAAGAAGGATGGGTTTTCTCGAAGAGAAACCTAAGGAAAAATCTCAATAATACGTCAAATATGGAGGCATATAGATACCATCAATTGGGTTTTATGGACTGGTCGTTTGTGTTATTTATAGGGGAATGGGGACACCATCAGTTTGATTGTATGAATTGATCACTTCAGATACTATTGGTGCGCTTTCGCTCTCTCTCTCTGCTCATCCATACTGTCGTTTAATGTAGACACGAAGAAACCTGTGCCTCTATTAATTCTCCATTGTTCATATGACGTTGTCCTCTAAATCACTGCTTCCCCACCCTTTCCCCTCCGTCAGTCTGGATTTTCTCTTACCAGGGATACGCCGAAAAGGGGAAGGAATGAATAAATGTAGACTGAGGGAGGAGAAAGTTTGGGCAGTGATTTATAGGAGAACATTATATGGACAACTGAGAATTAATCATGGAACAGGAAGCTTACAGTCCACATTAAACAGTATGGGTGAGCCTCCTCTCTTCTTTTAAGTCCAAATTGTCCTCAAAGCACTGTATAACAATGGCTCTATTGCCTTTAGCATCAGAGACAACATGCCTCTGAAGACAGGATGAATCACAAGATTGTTTCTGCCTCTGGAATCTGGACTTCCCATTGGGACATCTGCTTGGCCAGCGTATGCGGAACTAGGTTGGATGGTCATCTGTCATGAATGCTTTAGTTGAGATTCTTGCATTGCAAGGGATTGAACTAATGACCCTTGGGGGTACCTTCCAACTCTAAGATTCTGTAATTCTATGATTAGATGGGCCACTGGCCTGATCCAGCAGGGCTCATCTTTTGTTCTAATGTTATAAAGGCATGGGTTGGTGATAATCTGGCCAGGGAGAAAAGAGGATGTGTGTTTGTGTGTGTGTTTGTATGTGTGTGTCTACAGTCATTGTTTCTCTTGAAATAACCTGCTTGCACATTTTTTTAATTAAAGCCCATTGCTGAATCTCCATAAAAGCCACAGTCGGTACTCTAATGACTGCAGAGAGATGCACAGCCCTGTTCCTCATATTCACAGAAAGACGTTTCACCAAACACTGCAGTGTTTCTTAAAGCCTAGTGGAATTCAGGCAAGTCGGTGCTGTCGGTTGCTGGAGAGTGGGGAGGACTCCTGCTGGAAGGAGGAACCATTGCTCAGTGGTTAGATTGCAAATTGTGTATGTATATGGTTCCAGATTAGCCCATGGCATAAGAAAGATTCAGATAGAAGGGATAGGAAAGGCCTCTACTTGAGACCCTGGAGGATCACAATTGAACTAGGTGGACAAAGTCCCCTCCTAACAACCATAAAAAGCTACAGCTTGCAGGTTTCTTTGGTGGAGCCCATGGATGTTTAAAGTGAATGTGGCTATATCTCATTTACGGGAAGGCAAAAGTCCATAAAGTTTTTACAAATCATTTACTCAGGAATGCATTATATAAAGTCTGGAACAAATATAAATTGCAACTGGAACCACAAACCCCTGGTGGCTTTCGATGCTGGAGGCGCATGCCGTGAAAAAACTTAATATGAGAACAAACTGGGCATTATATAGACAACTACTGGAGAAAGATCAAGGAAAACTCAGAATAAAACCCTATGAGAAGATACGACAATATGTGTCAGATAGATGGCAATACCTGCAACTAAGAAGTGTATTTAATTCAGATCTAAAAGAAGGTTTTGCAAAAGAGGATTCTAAACTGAGCACCACAATATTACAAAATAATAAGAAAATACTGTCTTAAACATATAATCTTTTACTTGATTGGGAATTGATGGATGAAGAAATGAAAGAAACTATGATCAAATGGGCTCAAGATGTTGGACATACGATATACTTAGAGCAATGGGAGAAATCCTGGTGAGAGGATAAAAGATTTACCACCTCTTACATGATTAAAGAAAATTTTGTTAAAATGTTCTACAGGTGGTATTTAACACCAGTTAAGCTGGCCAAAATCTATAAATTGAAATCCAGCCTCTGTTGGAAATGTGGCAAAGAAGCAGGAACAACAATACACATGTGGTGGGGCTATGAGGAAATTAAGAAATTTTGGGGAGTAATACATGAGGAAATGTTGAAAATCCCAATTGTTAAAAAACCAGAGGCATATCTCCTAGGCTTGATAGGGAAAGATATACCGCAAGTGGGAAAAAGAATTGTTCTGTATGCAACTACGGCAGCCAGGGTAGTGATTGCTTCTAAATGGAAATCTCAAATCTTGCCCTCAAAAGAGGAGCGGATTTGCAAATTAAATGAATATTTAGAACTGGCAAAGCTAACCTCAATCATATGATGTGAGTCAAATAAAAAATTAAAAAAGGAATGGAAATGTTTCAAAGATTATTTGTTAAAATATTATTCTAAGAAATTATGCTAATATGCCTAGAATAAAAATGTAAAGTACATCTATGATTTGGAAAAGAGAAGAGATAAAAGAAATACAAAGAATGATACATTTGGAGAATGCAAAGATAAAGGTGGAAATAGAGATTCTAAGAAGTCAAATTGTAGCGGAGGGAAGCGGCGGGTGGGGGGGAGAGTATTATATGATATGTAATATTTACTTTCAGTGTTTCTGGATTGTTTTCAATCTTTTTCTCTCTCTTTGTTGATGTTTTGTTTTTTTCTGTACTACTTACTTAAACAAAATAAATAAATAAAATTTGGGGGGAGGGGAATAAAAATAAAGCGAATATGGCTAAAAATGTGATCTAACATAAGGTAAGTTCCTATATGCTTAACAGGCTAGGTTCTATGGCTGCTGCTGCTTCTTCTTCTTCTTCTTCTTCTTCTTCTTCTTCTTCTTCTTCTTCTTCTTCTTCTTCTTCCTCTTCCTCCTCCTCCTCCTCCTCCTCCCCCTCCTTGTTTCATAAATCACCTTCTTTATAAGCCTCAAGGTGATTTACAGGCACCGTATGGAAACAGCTTAAAACCATTTTGAAAACAGTGCAAACCTCCCCTGAAGATAAGTTTTAAAACAATGCAAAATGAACACCTTGAAACAGGGACCTATTTATCTGGCTGGGAAAGCCTGTCGAAACAAAAATGTCTTCAGTTGTTTCTGTAAAGTACAGAGAGTGGGCGACTGTCATATCTCAACAGGGAACATCTTCCACTAAGCAGGTGCTGTCATGCTGAAAGCCCTGCTCTGAGCTACTGTGGAGAGGGCTTCTTATACCTGAGGGACTTCAATGAAAGACATTCCTGTAGAATGCAGTGGGCGCAGGTGCCTAAGGTGGTCTCCAGTTGGCATACCTGTCTAATGATGAGGGATTCCCTTCCATAGATGCTCAGCATGAATCAAGCAAGCAGGGCAAAATGATCTTGTGAAATCAGTGTATACAATTGTGCATACATCTGCTTGTATTGCATTTTGCTCAACGGGTGCTTCGGAATTCCCATTTGGGTTGGGGTTAAGGTTAGCTGATTCTTGGGCATACATTTGACAAAATAGGCACTTCGGCTGCATACATAATATGCCTTCAAAACATATTTTAAAAAACATTCCCCCTGCCATCAGGGGCGCTGTAGTTTGTTAAGGGTGATGTGATGTAATGCTATGCAGGGGTGATGATGATGATGACCTTATTAAATTTCTATCCTGCCCTTCCTCCCCAAAGGGACGAGGCGAAAAAAACAATCTAGCAGGAAAACAATGTGATTAAAATAAAATTGTAATATATTTAAAACATCTGAAAGGAATTAAGAATATCAAAAAAATAAAAATGGTCATATACCCTCATAAGTAATAGTGGATGGATCTAAACACAGGAAAAGAAACGCTATAAATAAGTCGGAAATGAGAGGGGAAAATATCTATGGAAAATCGTGTTTTAAAATTTCCTGCTCTCTGTCGTCATCTGATATTGCGTGTTTATAGCTCATTCAAATCACTGTTGCTTTCCTAATGTAGCTAGTCCAACTTTCAATGAGGCCAGGATCAATAATATTTCAGCCACCAAATGCCTGGGTGAACAGGAATGCGCTGCTGATTTGCGTCCCCCTGTGTTTCCTGTTGCATTGCTTATTTGTGCCCCCCCCCCCATTATAATTCAAGCCTTCCATTTCCAATTGCAGTTTTCTGAGGGGATATTTGGAGCTTACATTTGGTGAAGTTGTTTTTGCTATTTATTTTGCGTTTTTTGTTTTGATGCTTTTTTCAGTTAATTTGTTTTTGTGACTGTGTGGATCCCAGTTCAGCTACTGATTGATTGATTGATTGATTGATTGTGTGACTGTGGAAATGAATAAATTCCAAACAATGACTATCATCAGTGCAGGTAAGATTTTTTTTTTAAATTTCTATTTTATCATCTACAATACTGTTTTATTTATTTTATAGTACAGTACATTGTTTATTGCTTTAATTTTATGGATCAATGGTCTCATAAAATAGTAAAATTCATGTTAAATTGCTGTTTTAGGGGTTGTTTTTAAAAGTTTGGAAGGGATTAATCCGTTTTGCATTACTGTCTATGGGAAAGTGCACCTTGGTTTTGGAACGCTTTGGTTTTGGAACAGACTTCCAGAACTGATTAAGTTTGAGAACCAAGGTACCACTGTAATGAGGGAGATACACACACCACACCTGGGAGGACCAACCAACCTTCACCATTTTACGTGGCAATTACCTGCAAGTTGAGTAATACAATGTGCATCATCTTTATGTATGGAGCTTAGATGAAGCAGCTTCTTCCCATCATGGCTAGCTGCATATTCACCAACATATTACTTCCCCTAAAGAATCCAGGGAACTGTAGTTTATTATGCGTGCTGGGAATTGTAGTTCTATGAGAGGTAAACTACAGTTCTTGGGATTCTTTGTGGGAAAGCGTTTTGCTTTAAGTGTATACATAGCCCATAATTTCAACTGATGGTAGCTGCTTGCTCAGCCAAATGCACCTTTCCTGCGTCATGCAGTTTGCTTAGGGTAGTTGCTTTGTATATATCAATTATTCCGTCAAAGCTACTGCTAGTACTGCAAACTAGCTTGCATTAACTTAGATGCCTTTTGTGTCTTTAAAGGAACACGCTGCATTTGATGTATAGCCAGGAAATCTAAAGGAACATCTACAATGAGAGAGAAGAACAACTGCATGAAGGCTGCAATTGTAACCCTGTCTACTTAGAGGTAAGTCACATTGAATTCAATGAATGGGAAACAAACATATTCAGTAAAAAGTAAGCTGATAAAAAGACTAGCAAATAAAGTCAGGAGACAAGCAAATTCTCTACGGTGTTCACAGCTGTTAGTTTCATAGAATTGCCCTTCCAAACAGATGGCAAAAAAATGGGGGGTTGATGCCTCCATGTCCTCTAGGCATAACAATTACAAAAATGCAATAGAGGATGCAAGTACAACATCCCTGAAAGATGTGACTACAGATGCTGAAATACCTCCAGTGAAGGATAACTCCCCCCTGCCCCCCTGAGGCAGCTTGCTCCACTGTTGAACAGCTCTTACCATTAGGGAGTTCATGGAGGGTAAGGCTATTGGTGGCTACTAACCTTGATGTCTTTATGTTCTACCTCCACTGTTGGAGGCAGTAATGCTTCTGAATACCATTTGGTGGAAACTGCAGGAGGGGAGAGGGCTCTTGTGCTCAGGTCCTGCCTGCAAGTTCCCAGAACCATCTGGCTGGACACTAGGGGAGTGGAGTGCATACACAGTAACCCATTTGTAGCACAATAGTTTAATTTTTCTCAGTCTGGACTCATTAATGCTCTTCCTCAACATGCTGCTTTCCATCTAGATTGATGGGTGTGGTTACTGGATATCCATTTGATTAGGTTATCCATGCCTTTATCCATGCCTGCACATGCCCAGGTGAATAAAGATGGAAGTGGTCATTACAATCTTGGTGTACGTCCACCCACGATGTCATTGGGCAGAACTGCCTGCATCTGCTTTCAAATGGACACACTAAGGGGCAATACAGAATTAATTTGAAATGAGCTTTCATCCCCAGAATAAAAGCAGCTTCTCAGGAAATGCTTTTTAGGGGCAAAAATATGCAGGGAAACTAGCTTGGCCAGAGCTGTTCGGCAGTGGAAGAGACTCCCACAAGAGGTGATGGACTCTTCTTCCATGGAGGTTTGTACGCTGAGGTTGGATGGCCATCTATCATGGATGCTTTAACTGCTATTCCTGCATTGCAGGGGGTTGGACTAGAGGACCCTTGGGGTCCCTTCCAACCTTAAGATTCTATGATTCTATGGGTGTGGGCTATATAAGGGGTGGAGTGCTGCATCTCAATGGATTCTAGAATAAAATGTCATGTCTGTCCAGTCTAGGATGCATCAGGGTTCTTCTTATGTTTTAAATATTCATTTTTTGTTAGGAATTTACTCCTAATAAAGTTGGTAAAAATATCTTACCCTTCTATTTCCACACATAGGTTCTAGACCTGCCCTCTGGAACAACAGAGAACAAGCCGGCTACATCTTCTATATGACAGCAGCCCTTCAGATATTTGAAGGTTGCTATCTTGTCTCCCCTTAATTTTCTCTTCTCCATTCATAGATTTTATGTTGGGGTTACATTCCAGGCCCCCATGTGCATAAGTGAAATGCATGTAAGTGGGGAGCTCCCTGCAGTACATATAGCTTCCTGTCCAACAGCTGTTGTGCAGGGTAGCATGGCAGCAAGAACTACTGCATGCCATTTTGTAGCTGTTGGGGTCTCTTTTTTCTGGATGTTTGGCTCACTGATGTCCTCTTCAGGCTCTTCAGACAGGTCTCCTTATGAGCCACAATGTACTTTCCAGCTCTCTCCCACCATTTCTGGTTAGAATTTTTTCCATTTTTAATTATGTCCAAGCACCGCGCATATACGTGGTCACGTGCGAGCTGATGACATGTAAGTGTGGGGATGCCTGTACTCTCATTTTAAAATGGACAATTTGTGTTCGTGTAGGCTGTGTATTTTTCCTTTTCTCTCTGCTGTGCCTGTCTTTAGAATCCTGTGCTGCATATAAAATTGTGTATATTACCCCCAAAACTGCACCAATTTCAAGAGGACTTAAAAAATAACAATTGGCAAACTGATAAGAAAAAGTGAGGAACTAAGATAAAGATTGGAAAAACGAGAAAGTGGGAGAAACCAGAATTAACTGATTTGCCAATCTCTGTCCAAGGGGAAGGCCTGAGCTCAACAGCCGAGCATCAGTTTCCCACGCAGAAGGTCCCAGGTTCAGTTCTTGGCATCTCCAGGTGAGACTGTGAATGTCCCCCATCTGAACCCCTGGAGAGCTGCTGCCTGTCAGTAGGACAATGCTGAGCTAGAGGAATTGATTGTCAGACTTAAATATAAGGCAGCTCCCGCTCCCTATGTTTCCAAAGGAGCACCTTGTCAGCCTGCCAGCACTCTCTGACTTATCCAGATCCAAGGCTTTGCAGCTGGCGCATATTTTAATGCCAAATGACTGGCACCATTGATGTTGGAACACATAGTCTCTTGGTGCCCACACTGCTTGCACATTCATTTCAGTATGTCGCACTGTGTAACTACTTTTTGCTGTTGTTGCAACTTAAGTTTATATCTCCCCAGAGGTATTTACCCCACTCCCAGAATTCACACAGAGGAGAATGTGGGTCCCCTTTGCCAAGCAGCCGTCCGCCTGATAAAATTAAGAAGAAAAACAACAGAAAGAGAAGCAGGGAGACCTCCTGTTAATTTACTGCCCTGAAACAGTCAATTAGAGACTTGCCAAACTGTCTGGCATTCGTTCCAAGTCCTTTGAAATGCCAACCCCCAAATGAAAGATGGAGGAGAGGATATTGCCTGGCTCTTTCCAAGAATTGGCCCAAACAGCAACCACAATGTGTCAACTTGCGAGCTGGGGCTAGTTTTGCTGATAGCAGAAATAAACGCCTGTTGTTTGTCAGAAATTGGGTTCAATTTTCCCAACAATAGTGTTGCTTCCCATGCTACACTAGTCTCACATGCTGCTTCCAGAAGTGTCTGGAATTTAGCAATGCTCTGTGTTCTCTCTCTCTCTCTCTCTCTCTCTCTCTCTCTCTCTCACACACACACACACACACACACACACACACATGCAGCCTGAATCTCTAATTGAAGTCTTGAGGGAATATTTGGATAGCTCAGTCTCCATTGGATAGCTCAGCTGGTGGACCATGAGACTCTTAATCTCAGGATTATGGGATTGAGTCCCACATTGGGCAAAAAGACTCCTGCATTGCAGGGGGTTATTCTTTATTTTATTTATACGGCTATTAGCCCATAAAGTATGTACGAACATAAAAGCACAGAAGCATAAAGACCAATATATCTAACAACAGAAGGTGAACACCACGATGCAAGGGTGGGTCATTGAGCAGTGACAAATACAGCTTGGGGCCCGGAAAGATCCAAGGGACGGTTCACAGAAAAAGGAAAACTGGAGACGAGATCCATCATGCACTCTCATCATAACTGTCCGATTAGTTTTGGTGTTGTTGTTGTTTTTTGGTGGTTTTTGTGTGTGAGATAACCGCATTCAGGAATCTCGCCACCTGCAGAGTTACAGAAGGATCTGTATCCTGCAAAAGCAGTGCAGCATGTGACTCAACAGGCCTGCCAACCAAGCGCAGTAAAGCAGGACCCAGGAATTTAGTCCTGGCTATGCTATGTAGGGGACAGTTGAACATTATATGTGGAAGAGATTCAACTGTTTTCCCGTCACACTCGCATAGCGGAGACACCAAACCCTTGGAAAATCTGTGGCTCAGCAGGTTCGATGGAAAAACATTGAACCTTGCACGAATAAATGCAAGTCGGTGTGGTACAGATGAAAGAGATGACATGTATGATGGAAGGCCAAGTGGTGGGGTTATTCCGTGATACCTGGGGGAGCAGACACCCCCACCCCTGGAGAGGTTGTGTTGATTTTCAATGTCTGCTAATCTTTGCTCAATAAGGCTTTTGGCTGAGCGTAGGTTCATCTTTAAGGAGTCCGCTGCGGAAATTCCGATGCTCAGAAGTTTGGCATGGATTTTTCCTACCCACGGATTAACAAAGTCATCCCGCCAGAGGCACTGAAAGAGGTAATGGTCGGGAAGCCTATGCCAGCTGGACAGCCAATAGCCAAAGACTCGCTTCCAGATGACAGTCTCCAATGATGCAATCCTTAACTCCAGACGTAGATGACCCTTGTGGTCCCTTCTAACTCTACAATTCTATAAGTGTCTATGAATCCACAGCTAGAGTGAAATAGCCCAACCACACTGACATCTGCCAAGGGCAGTAAAAGAGGTGGAGAATGGTAATAACTTAGTGGAAGAGCATCTGCTTTGCATTCAGAAGGTCACAGGTTCAACCCCAAACATCTCCAAGTGGGGCTAGGAATGTCCCCTGCCTGGAACCTCAGAGAGCTGCTGCCAGTCAGTAGATGCCAGTGTAGATGACATTGGGACCATTGGACCAATGGTCTGACTTAATAAAAAGAACCTTCCTATGTTAATTTGTGAGTCTCAGATCTGAGGGTAAAGGAAAAAGTTGACCAGGTGGTTCAGCAAGCAGAAAAAGGACAGACAGCTGTTGGGTCAGCAATCTCAGGCAAATAGACTAGTCAAAAAATTAAGCAGCTGCAAAGGCCTGTCACATAAAAAGGCATTCAAGAGATGCATGGAAGTCAAAAGTGGTGGTTCTTACTGAATCTCTGCAGGAAGAGTCCTCCAGGGCATGAGACCAGTGGCACCAAATGCTGGACTTCTGGCTGAGGCCAGTCTGGTTTCTGTAACATGGGAGACAACTAACACTGTTCCTCCAGATGATTTCAGCCATTGGGCTGGGATATAAGAGCTCAGGCAGTCAACAGCAACAACATTTTTATTATTATTTGTACCCCGCCCATATGGCTGGGTTTCCCCAGCCACTCTGGGCAGCTCCCAACAGAGGACAAAAAACAGAATAAAATATCAAACATTAAAAACTTCCCAGTACAGGGCTGCCTTCAGATGTCTTCTAAAAGTTGTCTAGTTCCTTATCTCTTTGACACCTGCTGGGAGGGTGTTCCAGAGGGTGGTCAGCACTACCAATAAGACCCTCTGTCTGGTTCCTTGTAACCTCACTTGTCGCAGGGAGGGAACAGCCAGAAGGCCCTCGGAGCTCTCAGTGTCTGGGCTGAGCAATGGGGGTGGAGACACTCCTTCAGGTATACAGGGCCGAGGCCATTTAGGGCTTTAAAGGTCAGCACCAACACTTTGAACCGGTGTTACATGGTCTCAGCCACAGCTCCCAGTTACCTTAAGACTCTTCTAAAAACACAAGTAGAGAAAAAACAGACCTTGTAAGAGTCAGGGAGCGATTGGAATATTTCTGCTGCCCTGTAGAAGTGTAGATATTCAATTACTTTAATATGAGCGGAGATTATTCTAAGATTAACAGTAATCATGAGCATTGGCAAAGGGGAGCAGATGATGCCTGTACCATGGAATCTGTTACACACTTGGGCTTCAGAGTGATTGATTTTATTCAGCCATGATATGCACTTGTAAAAGTAGGCTTTTTCTGTCCATTGATCCCATGGGGAGCAAGCGTTTAATGTCAACGCTGAATGTTAATGTACAATTAAAACCAAAACAAAATCGATATTCCTAGCGGGGAGGGAGAGAATGGGTTGCCATTCATAGGCTGCCTTGCTCATGAGATTCCCACCCTGGTCCATGAAACTGCTCCAGTCTGAATGGTCTGTGAACTGCAGCTGTCATTTTTAAAAGGTTTTGGACACACTGATGTTTATTGTAGTTTAAACCCCCCTTTCTTTCTTTTAGTGGTGGGCTTTAAAACATTTACTGCCAATAATTTGGAGAATGGTGTGGGTTCTTTATATGTTAAGATTTATTACAGTCAGGAAACAAGTGTGTGTTAAACAGTCTCTAACCTTTCTTTAATAGCAATCCTTAAGCCAGGCCTGTACATCTTGGGTGACTCATAAGCCATTTGTTTCTATTGTAGGATACTTCAACATAGCCCTGTTTATTGTATGATGCAGGCACTGGCCTCAGGCCAGGCCAGGCCGTATGTAGGGCTCAGGCTTTTCCATAAGGGGACAGAGCTTTGATGTTGCTTCAGCAACAGTGAGCCTAGGTCCTATATGCATTATACATTGAAAGCACAATGATGCCACAGTCATGGCTTACCCCAAGGAATCCTGGGAACTGAAGTTTGTTAAGGGTGCTGAGAGTGCTTAGGAAACCTTCTCAGAGCTGTCCCAGGCTGGTTTAATGGTCCATCCCTAATAATAATAATAATAATAATAATAATAATAATAATAATAATACCTTTATTGTCAACCTTCTTCCCAGGAAATTCTGGGAATTGTAACTCTGTGGTGGAAAGAGAGGCCTGTTGTCAGGAATGGAAATCAGTCCAGTATTCATTTTCATCGTGGGGTTGTTGTTTTTGAGTCTCCAAACAATATGTAATTAACTGCCCACCCCCATTGTTTTGAAGTTTCATTTACACCAAAATGAATGTAGAATACATACATTGCACAAGTAGTTATGCAACTCATGCTAAATAGCAGAGAGCAAGATGAATAACAAAGTATTTGATGGAAAGCGAACTGCAGCAGAACAGAAACAGGGGCGATTGTGGCAAATACAAGTTAGAATGGAAATTGCTGCCCTCTTACATTCTTCATTGTCACTGAGCACTCTGTAACCTTGCTCCTGCCAACCTCATTTTGCTTAAGTTCTTTTCAGGCTGGTGCTCACCCAACTTAAAGAAAACACTTTAAGCAGAATGAATGAATGACTCAACCAATTTGAGCAGAAGTCATATTGCATCATCAATAAATTGAAACATCATAGTTCAAGACTCCATTCATTCTCCGGTGCATTAGTCCTCCTATTTAGGAGAAGTCTTGAAATATGAGAGCTTTTGCCATCAAACTCTGTTTTTCTTCACTTGATTCATCTTTTGTCTCCTCTGTGCCAATTATTTCTAACCAAGAACTGACAACCTCTTGTCATTCATTGTTCCTTCCCTCCCACATCTGCTCTCAGCATTGGCAAAATGTTGAGGGGTTTTTTTCAGACCCGCATTGATAATTTGACTGACAATAGTTTATAATCTTGTAATAATCTCACTGCAGGATCTGTCAAATGAATGATCCTAGTTGAGAGCAGGGGGGAGGGATTGAAATTTAATTATAAGATACATGTTTGATATTAGGAAAGGATAAAAGTGATTCTTAGTTTTTATTTGCAGAAGAAGAAGGTGCCTTAATTTCCTCCTTTCGGCTGCTGAGTGAAACTGAAAAAAAAAAAATGTAAAAGGAGAGAACTATGGTCTTTACATCCAGTGTTCTAGCCCAGTGGTTCCCAATGGTTTACTTGAAAATTGCTGAGAGTATTGGTGGTAGGGTTGCCATATTTTGAAGAGCAAAAAAGAAGACGCTATGATGGCCATTCAAAGCAAATAAATGCAACATGTCTCAAATTTTCCCCTAATAAAGAGGACGTGTCCTGGAAAAAAAAGAGGACACATGGCAACCCTACTTGGTGGACTCCTTAATGATTTTTCTTCCTGTTGTAGCAACTGTAATTCCATAGAACTCAAATTTTAATACAAGAAATACAGTGGTACCTCGGGTTAAGTACTTAATTCATTCCGGAGGTCTGTTCTTAACCTGAAACTGTTCTTAACCTGAAGCACCACTTTAGCTAATGGGACCTCCTGCTGCTGCCGCGCCACTGGAGCCCGATTTCTGTTCTTATCCTGAAGCAAAGTTCTTAACCTGAAGCACTATTTCTGGGTTAGCGGAGTCTGTAACCTGAAGTGTATGTAACCTTAAGCGTATGTAACCCGAGGTACCACTGTACAAGAAATAAATGCAATTAAAATGTGATTAAAAATCAATATGAATATTCAGTGTGATGGAAGTGCTGTTTCTCATCTTTATGTCATGGATCACCTGAATTAAATCCATGGACCACTGGTGGAACCCACAGATTGTGAACCCCTAAGTCTATATAAATGAAGAGAGCTGCCTTATCCTGAGGCTATTGGTACCTCTAGCTCAATATTGTCTTCTAGATGAGTGAGGGAAAGAATATGGTGTTCACATGTGGCTCCATAAAATGAAATATGTGTCATTTTCTGTTGAGTGCACTTCTCTAAAGTTCTTTGGCTTTGTGGGCCCTTGCTGATAAAACTGTACTTTTTGACTGTCAATCACAGAGAGTTCTCTTTAGCCCCTGACCCAATGAAATCCTACAGGCATAAACCACAACTGGGATAAAGCAAAGGGAACCACACAAGAATATAGTTAGGGATCGGTGTGTGTGCAAATATGGCTGTCTTCCTCTGGCATTGGTATGACCCTAGTGCCTGCATCATGGTTTGCTCTAACCCAATATACATGATATGCATGATCCATATACATGGATAGTTTCACATCCAACACTGAATATTTTGGACTCCCATCAGTTCTGGCCAACAGGGGTCAGTGTCAGGGATGCTAGGATTTGTAGTCCACAACATCGGGAGTGCACCAAACAATGGGAGTCACTAAGAAGTGTTAGAGAAAGTCAAAGTGCAGCGGCAGAAATAAGGAATCTGTGGCTCTCCAAATATTGTTGTACTATAGCCCCCATCAGCCCCATCCAGGATGGCCAGTGGTCAGAGATGATGAGAGTCATGGTCCAGCAACATCTCAGCATCCATGGTTCCCCATACCTGGACTATGAAAAGGAGTTGCAGTTATAGTGGGCAGAAAGTCTTGTTCAATAACAGAAGTCACTTGGGGCTTCCACCATTGGGCTTATGCCTACAATCAAAACAATAACGAAAAGTTACCTTGTGGTACCTTTTCCATGTCAATATGGAGAGATGAACTGTCTTCTCAAAATACCATATGGGAAATCGAAAGCATGAAAATGTAAAATTCTCCGCACCACTAGGTGGCATCATAAACAAGCAGCTTAAGAACACAGGAACTGGATTTAACACAGGAACTGGACTTAACACTGAATTGTGTGGGATATTCAGTCCTATATAACCAACATGCTTAACTCTAATTAATGCATGAAGGAGTTAAGACCAGTGGTGGATCTTGGGGTCTCAAATATTAGCAGTGTCCCGTTCAGTGCCCAAATTTGGTGCCCCCGCCTCTTGCCTTCAATTCTACATAATAGTTGTGGAACCCCCTCTGGCGCTCCTGAGTCTCTACACCCAGTGTGACTGAATTGGTCACACTCCCCTAAATCTATCTGTTAGGACAATAGAGTATGTGGTCCTGTCAGGCTTAGCAAGGCCACACGCCCTCATCTTGGGAGAAAGGGTTACTCTCTCTTCCACCCTACCAATAAGGAGGTCCAAGCTGGATGCCCCAAGCTTAGACCATGTGGCTTAATCAGGCCATCTTTGTGTCTCTATACAAATAATTTAAAAACATTTACTACTTTTGGAACCTAAGTTATACTGCCTGTCTTCTGTAGCTGCTGTATGAGAAAGCACTTGACTCTAACCTTTGAAGTGTTTTAAGTAAACTATTTTTAACTTGCCAAATGTGTTATGCTAAGAGAAGAGGGGAACTTTGGAAGCAACTTAGAAGGGGATATTTTGAAGGTCTTACTGCTCATATTTCCACACTTTACTTTGCTGCATATTTTGTGATTTTAAATCTCTGCTGGTGTTCTCTCACCAAAGAGTACTTGCTCTAAACCTAGATCTTCGCATCCAGGAATTGTCCTTTTTATACCTAGTGCAGTGGTACCTTGGTTCTTGAACTTAATCCATTCTGGGAGTCTGTTCGACTCCCAAAGCCATTCAAAAACCAAGGCATGGCTTCTGATTGGCTGCAGGAGCTTTCTGCACTCAAGTGAAAGCTGCGTCAGACTTCAGCTTCCGAAAAACGTCTGCAAACCGGGACAAACTGTTCGATTTGTTCAACAACTAAGCCATTCAAGAACCAAGGTATCACTGTATATATATATGACTTTTAAACAAAATACAAAAAATTAACAAATTGCTCTCCATGGAAGTATCTCCCCCAGTCCTTCCTGGAGATGTTGGGGATGGCACCTCAAACCTTCTCCATTCAAAGCATGTGCTCTATCTATTGATTGCATTGATATCTGACCTTTTACTGTTATTATTTTGTTTGGCCAACAGCTTAGATTGCTTTAAAAGAGAATTGGACAAATTCACGGAGGACAAATCTATCAATGGCTACTGGTCATGATGGCTGTGCTCTGCCTCTGAGGTCAAAGGCAGTAATGCTTCTCAATACCCGTTGCTGGATCTCTTAGGAGGGGAGAGCACTCTTGTGCTCGGTTCCTGCTTCAGGGTTTTTTATAGATACCTTGTTAGCCACAAGATGCTGCACTAAATGAGTCATGGCCCTGATCCAGAATGCTCTTCTTATGCTGCTATGCATTGTACTGTTCTTTACTATTCTGTGGTTTACTGTTAGCTTCTTTGAGCATCATTTGGGGGGAAGGCAGGGTACAAATGGAACAAAACCATTGACGGCTTAAGGCAACCTTCCCCAATCTGATACCCTCCAGATGTTTTGGATGACAGCTACCATCATCCCTGGCCATTAGTCATGCTGTGTGTGACTGATGGGCATCAGAGTCCAACAACATCTAGAGTACACAAGATTCTGGAAGTTTGGCCTAAGGCTACCATCACCAGCCTTGCACAACCATTAGATGCACACTACTTACATTTGTGCACATGTAGTCTCTCGCTCTCACACACACATCTGGAATGGTAGTGTGAAATTGCAGCTGTTTATTAACTTAGGACACTGGTCTGTACACCAGCAAGTCCTGAAAGTCTGAAATAAATTCAGTGAGGCCAGAATATTATTTTTGCCCCCTTCTCTGAAATTTGGTCCACTCCTTCCTTTCTTGAGTTTCTCCGTCACACAGCACCTCTAGGTATGAAAGAATAGGAGGGCAGTGAGTTGTGACTCTTCTCTTGAACCCAGAGATGAAGTGGGCCGTCCCTGAGTCTGTTCCAAGTAAGAGAAGTTTATCTGAATCAGATAAATAGGCTCCTTTTGAAATGTGAGGTGCCTTTATGTTGGCGATGAAGCAGCCTCTTCTTTTCCCTCTTCAGACGAAACTTGCTCTCTGTCTGAGCACTCTATGCAGAAACCTTGGGAGAACAATTATTTGCTATCTTAAGATATCATGACACACATCCTGGATACAATAACCAGGAAGCTCATACAAAAAGATGAAGAAACAGGCATAAATGCCTCCTGTATCCTCCTTTTCAATCTCTCCAGCTCTGAGCTGGATGTCTTTAGAGTTTTCTTCATGGTTCTTGCACATGCAGAGTTCTGAACTGATTTCCCCTATCTCAGGAATAGTGAGCATGCTCTGTATGGAAGGAGGCCCCAGGTTCAATTTTGGGTATCTCCAGATAAGACTGAGAAATAATGATAGAGTGGGTTTCCTGCATAAGCAGGGGGTTGGAGTAGATGACCTCAGAGGTCCCTTTCAACTCTCCGATTCCTGTTTAAAACACTGGACAGCTACTGCCAGTCAGAGTGGACAATACTGAGCTGGATGGATGAATGAATGGTCAAACTCTGTACACAGCAGTTTCCTCTGATTCTTTGTCTTAAAAGCTGAGTGGTGAGAGCATCTGCTTTGCATGCAGAAAGTACCAGGTTCAATCCCTGGTAGGGCTGGAAATAACTCCCATCTATAACCCTGAAGAGCCTCAGCCAATTAGAATAGGAATTGCTGAGTTAGTTGGACTGATGATCTGATTTAATTTAAAGCAACTTCTGGTGTTCCTCATAGTAACTCTCCCTGTCATGGGCAGGCCATTTAGCTGCCATCCCTGTTTATCTTCTAAAACAGCAGTGAGGGACCTCCAGCTTGAAGACCAAATTAGGTCTGGCTGGGGTCCTAATTTGACCCGTGAGGCCATTTCCCCCAAACCATGTCCATTTGATATCATATGTGTTGCTGTGTTTGATATAAGAATATAATAAGAGCCTGGTGGATCAGGCCAAGGGTGCATCTACTCTAGCATCTGGCCGACTAGATGCCCCAGGAATCTCGCTCATAACGATGCAGCTTCAAAGGAAGTGATGGAAGCTTAAAGAGTGCTCCCAATTGTTTATTGGCAAGTATGGCTTGCTGACAGCACCAATCAGCTGATTGGCTCTGACAGCAAGCTCTTCTGAAGTTGTCTATTTGTAGATGTGGTTTCGATTCAAAGCACATTTGTAGTTGGGCATTTTCTCTCTTTGTAGACAGCTTTCGCAGTCTGCAGAAAGAAAAGTGTCCATTTGCAGGTGTAATTTGAATTTAAATGCCCTCAAATGGACAAAGCAGGGCTCACTGTCAATGACAATCAGCTGATCACCACCTACTGCAGGCCTCGTTGAAGTTATCACCTAACATCATAGTGACTTCAGGGGACTGGCAGGTAGGCAGCCCCACTCACATATCAAAGTGGCCCAGAGGGGGTGGGAGACGGGAGGATCTGACTTGCAGAGACTGAAAAGGTTGCCTGATCCCTATTCTAGGACTGCATCTCACCACATGATCCTTCTCACACACTGACGTATGCACAGGAAGCCTTGCTTTGTTCCAAGAGAATTTGTGGGCTAGTGAGACAAGATGTTCTGTTGTATCACCCAGTTTATGGAAAGCCTTCACCTGAAAGCCTTATCTACTTCCTTCTTGGCCTCCCTACATCTTGTGGCCATCTTGTTCCGATATGCTTTTGGTATGAATTAGTTGTTAGCTTTTAGCTACATGCTGTCTAGTTTACTGTTGGTAAGGAATAGCATGGTCTTCGCAGAAGCAAGTCCCATTTGAACTCAACAGTTGGGTGTAGAATTGCACATTAAGCCATCTCAGTTTCTTTGCTGCTCAATTTTCATAGTTCAATTGCTTTAAAAATCCCTCTAAATATTTTATTTCTTGATTCTTGAAGGGTATAATCCTTTGGCCTCTTTGTGGTCCTGGAAGGGGCAGGGATCCTAGAAGTCACAGGGCATAGCAGATTTCCTCTCCATGGGTGAAGAAGACCTGCCCTCAGAGGGGGAGAGCCATCCCTCAAAGCCCCATCCCAGCCACAGTGCAAAGAATATTTGCTGGGACTTCCTTATCATTGGAACATTGTCTCTCAGATCTTATACAGAGCCCAGACCAAGCAGGGTTCCACATCATGCATAAGTTGCTTGCGATTTTTCAGATATACCTTCTGTCCACCATGGAAACAAAATGGCCATACCAATATGGACCTCACTCTGATGCAGGAAATGCATTTTTATGACAGAATTGCTAGATTCAGTCATTGCACAGCAATCTATCCAACAGTGAGACTGCTGGTGAAGGGGAACGTAGATGTCATTGCACTCCAACTCCCATAGCAAGGCTGGTGGGGTTCACCAGAGGCTGAGAGATAATAAATCAGATAGGTTAACTCAGATGGGTTATCAGATGGGTGAACTCAGCAGGGTGATTAGAATTCAAGTTTTAAAAAGGCAAGCTTTAGAGTACTTGATTTGTGTTTCTTGCCCTATTATCTGGCTCCTGAGGTGCAGGTATCATTATGGAGAGATCTGCTTGGTGAATAAGCTGTAACTTCATATGGCATTTCACTTTTGTAATGTGAATGATAATCTGTACTCCATGTTTTGTACCCTTTTCTTTTTGTTTATTGTTTACTGAAAATCAGCAGAAGGCATATGGGAGTTGGAGCCCAACAGCTGTTGGAGGGCCACAGGGCCTCCCCTCAATATAATAAATACATTGAATCCCACAAGGGTCCTTAATTCAATGAGCATGAATGACCTCACTGGGCATTTTAGCTACAATGCTGTTACACATTTTTCAGTAGCAATCCTTCATTAGAGCTGGATCTGGTCCTTGCTGTTAGCAGAGACTGAATGTTGAAAATCAGTGGTGGGCTGTGGGTGTTAGGACTAAAATAGTTATTCTAGTCATCTCAGAAATTTGCAGCAACTAAGAAAGCCCAGCTCCCCCACTTTGCAATCTCACTTTCAAATACGTTGATCATGTATTGCTAAGAAGGCAGAGTGTTTGTAGTAGTTGCATGCCACTCTTAATTAAAAGAAAATGTTACTTCCATAGCACCTTTTGAGAGAGGATATCCTGGTGAATCCCATTAGATGTGCTAATGAATTTGCACTCTCTGCAACCCTGTGGGATGTGGTAACAGTTTTATTTACTAAGACAGGCATCAGCCATTGAGATGTGATGCTCAAGGCCAGGATCACTGGTGTGAAATCAAAGTAATGCCAGGAAGATGTGGTGTAGATTAAGGCAATGGGACCCAAAGTTTAAGATTTTCAAGTTCTAAGCTTTGTTCTGCAGGGGCAATTGGGGATTGGTAAGAACAAGGAGCAGGAATGGAGATCTGGACTGAAAAAGAGAAGAGAAATCAGGTTGCAGGAGCAAGGATGCTTCCTAGCAGAATATCACATGTATAAATAGGTGAATCAAACAATTTTGGTTTCTCGGTTTCTCATTTTTCCAAACTTAAATTCAGTTCTTCACACTTCCAGATTGATCTGCTGTTGCTTTTTAAAGTAAAAAATGCACTGGCATTTAATGTAAAATTCTCCTAAAATATGCAGTTTTGTCTGACATACATTTTTGCAAAAGAGTTTTCCTAATAGATTGCATTTCTGCAATATGCTACATTACACATCTTAATGCACACTTCACCCTATTATATGCATTTGTATACACATTACTTCACCCAGAAACCGCATTGCAAAATTTGGAGCAATGCGAATTTAAAAGGATGGTTGTGCTTCTGTTTGGCATATTGTTTCAGAAATAGCAGATCTGGTAGGTTTGCCTTTACAGTATATGTGAATTGAATCAAAGGGATACTCTGAAGCTGGCATGAAGCAATATAAAATATATAGAGTCAGAGTGGGATTTGTAAACAGCAGTACATATTATTCACTGCTTATTTCAAAGCAGAGGCCAGTAAAGGCATTCTGACCCAATTCCTAAAGCATAACATAGCTGGCATCAGGCAAAAACCTCTGAGGAGGTTTTCTATCACTGGAGTGCCACCACTGAAAAGCCCCTGTGTGGAAACAGGGACACTTAGAGAAAGGCTTCATAGGTCAGGCGATATTTCAATATTCATGCAGCTTCATGCAGGATCTCCCATTTTTGCACCCCTCTCCCATATAGATGCTTTGTTTTGTTTTTAAATAAAATTAATTGGTACAAGGTTGCCCATAGCTGTTTAAACAGCCTTTCCCAAACAGCCAATTTAGTTCCTAAAAAAAGTTATTTAACTAACTGCCTATAAGTGATTTGAATGAAGGGTGTTTTTTATTGTTATTATTTCAATGCCTTGCGGCTGAGACAATGGAAAGCACACCATGACTGGAAGCTTTCATCAAGGTCAGATTCTGGAATTTTCCTTCATTGTAACTGGGGATTTAACCTTTGGTGGATTGAACCTTTCAAATGTCTCTTGAGTTTAGCCCTTCAATATGTTCTTTGCTTGGGCCTCTCTGTTTTAGATGTTCCCAATGCCAGGTAGCAGGTCTCAATGACATTATTATTTTAAAAAGTTAAAAAGGCTGTCAAACAAAGGCAGTGGTGGCGTTGGGCTGTTTGGGAGGGTGGTATTCAAATACGTTCATTTAAAAACAAAAGAAATCCAGCAAAAGTCAACATTATTGTTTAATAATTCAACCTTTAAAGGGCTAAAAGGAAGGTAAGTTATGACTAGTTATAAGATAGAGATTTGAGGGCTAGGCAGCTGTCAGACATAAAAAGGGCTCAAAAACAGGGCTCTGGGTGGATTTAAGGCTGAGTTGAAAGCTTTCGGTGGAATTTCCCCCCAGCCCCACCCCAAATTTGCACTAAAATTTCAACTCAGTTTGGGAGCTTAGGTGAGTGGCTGACTAGGGATGAAAAGCAGGACATAGCTCTCTGTTTTGCAGAAGTACTAGGTGCCTACCATCTCCACTAATGCCCCTTGAAACAATTTTAGGATGAGAGAATATAACAATTTTGGTTCTTCTCCATTTCTCATTTTTCCAACCTTAAGTTCAGATCTCCATATTTTCCTTTCTTCTCTTCTTCTTCTTCTTCTTCTTCTTCTTCTTCTTCTTCTTCTTTTTGTTTACATGCACATAAAACATACCAGCATTTTAGAGAAGGAAGGCTTTGTACACAATTGTATACAATTTTTTCATGACACACACATATTTGTGTGTGTGTGTGTGTGTGCATGCGTGCGTGCGTGCGAAAAAAAATTGTCCAAGCTTATTTATTTATTTATTTATTTAGCACACATTCGTTTTCTAGATAACTGCATTTCAACATTTGGAAAAGTAAGCTTTTCAAAGGATAGCTGTGTTCCAGTTTGCATCTTGTTTAGGGATGTGCCGATGAGATAAGTTAAATGCAAACTGAATAGAATTTCAGTTTAAGGGACAGCACTTATACAATAACCCTGCTTCAGGAATTATACCGTTGCCCCCTTTGCCGTGGCACCACGCTCTGATGTCCATCTGGAGTGCTATGTGTGTTGCCTCTCCTCCCACAATGGTTTAGAACATGATTCAGAAAAAGTTCCACACCTTCTGGATAACCCTCCATGGGCCACAAGACAAACCCAGAGACTCACTTTTATGTATGGTGATTATGATGCCCCTTCCTTCTTGACAGATTGTTTGCAGTGGGGCTTCTGTGAAGGACCACCAGGGACCTCCCACAGCCCCTCTGTGTATCTCTCCTGCATGAATGCAGGATAAAGAAATGCTGGTGGAGAATGGCAGGGGGACAGTCTTGTAGCCAGACAAAACTTGCCATGTCTCTTCCCTGCAGTGGGGCCTGATCAGACAGACCAGCTGAAGAGAAACTCATTTGTTTGCATTGGGGCTCCAGAGTTCTTTATAACTGAGGAGGATGGGAAATGAAGGGCCGGGATGGTTTGACTGGAGTTCCAGTTGAGCCATAGCCCAGGAGGGGGGAGGTGAGAATGATAGAACCATAGAATTATAGAGTTGGAAGGGGTACCAAGGGACATTTTATCCAACCCCCTGCAATGCACGAATCCTGCCCACAGCCATCCTTGACTGGGCTTGAACCACCAATTTCTGGTTAACAGCCAGACACACTGACCCATTGTGCCACCTATGGAGCAGGCCTTTTTTTCCAGCCTGAACCTGACGGAACTCAGTTCTGGTACCTCTCTGGTACCTCCATTTCCATTAAAAGAGAACAAGGGTTCATGGTAAGTTCTGGTACCGCTATTTTAAAATAGAAAAATAGCACTGCCAAGGACTCTCTAGGAACTTGAGGGGTCAGCAGGCTACAGGATGAGGTATAGGACCTGACACTTAACCCAGCCAGTGCCCACCCCCAGACAGGGAACTGCAGGAGGGTATTCGCTGAGGAGGAACATATGATACAACACTGTTATCTCCAATGAACAACTGTTTGTGGTTGTGGCAATTTGTGAGCAGGAAGACTGGCAACATGGACACCCTGGAGCTTTTGATATATCCCTGTCCATGGAAGTTCAACAGCTTGTTTTGCAAGAATGAGATTCAGCAGGATTACAGGGAATGATGGGAGGTGGTGGGGGAGGCAAGGGATGGAGAAGAAAAGGAGGGGGGAACCACTCACAAATATTACAATGATCTTGTTGAAGGGTACAAGAAAATCTCCCAGGATAAGAGGAAATAAATGCTAGATTGCAATTGTCTAAAAGCTGAATTATTCTTTGTTTCACCAGGTTATCTCCCCCGCACCCTGTTCCTTTTGGTATTTATATAGCCTAACAAATAATTCTCCTGAAAAAAGGAGAAGGTGGGGGAGATGGCCCAAGTATTTTAATGAGAGCTCCACAGTTTCCATGGAGATCAAGAGTCTGACAGCCAAGTACTATAGCATGCTCTAAAAAGCAGTCTTGTTTCAGTGGAAAGCACAGTCTTGAGAAGAATATGTGGTTTCTTGTCTTGCTTTTTTTAATTTTCACACCCATCCAGACAGTGCCCATTTGAAACAAAGCTCAAGTCTAACCTTCCGCTTGTCCACCTCAGACTATTAATTGTCAAGACCATGATTATTATCTTCATCTCAGTATTCATCTCAGAGTCTTCTTACTGGCCAGGGACTCCGAGTATCCATTGTATTTGGATTCAACTAGTACTGCCTCCAACAGTATTCCTTTCCACATGGGCAGCTTCTGATGGAAAGGTGGGACAGAGGTTCACCTGGGGCCAGTGGTTGCCATTTGGCTACTTTCCTCCCAGAGCTTCTGCCATCAGCAGCCATTCTCACCTAACATCTGAAGGTGTGATGAGACAGTGAGGCCCCCTTCATTGGCTCAGTGGGGGCCAACTGCCATTTGGCTGCCTCCTCTTCCAGAACCACCTCCACTAAATATATACAGTGGTACCTCGGGTTACATAAGCTTCAGGTTACATACGCTTCAGGTTACAGACTCTGCTAACCCAGAAATAGTGCTTCAGGTTAAGAACTTTGCTTCAGGATGAGAACAGAAATCGTGCTCCGGAGGTGCAGCAGCAGCAGGAGGCCCCATGAGCTAAAGTGGTGCTTCAGGTTAAGAACAGTTTCAGGTTAAGAACGGACCTCCAGAACGAATTAAGTACTTAACCCGAGGTACCACTGTATAAGAGATTTGCTGACTTTACAGTCATCTTTAAGCAATGCCATAGTTCAGTGAGAGAACATTCTCTGCCTGTACAAAGTTCTGAACTCTTCCCATGGCATTTCCAGTTCTAATTACCTTGCAGGACTGGGGAAAACTAGGGAGATACTGCTTGTCAAAACAAATAGTATCAGACATGAGTTATAAGATATTCCAGTCTAGTATGGATATGTTCCCAATGCAAAACTATGCTTTGGAAAATATCAACAATTTTAGACAAGGGCTAGATGACATGAGTTCCCAGAATAAGCAGGATGGATAAGGAAGTGCTGTGGTCAAGGTGACCTTTAGGACTCTAGCCATTTAAGGAGTTTATTTATAAACTAAGGACAGCACATTTTTGTCTTGTGGACAAACTTATTTTATTTGAAAAGCATGAGCTGACCACAGCCTGATACATTAGGCTGAACAGCAGCAAGCAATGATCGGGCCTGCCATTGAGTAGCCAACCTGATCATCATGCCATTTCATGAAGGACTGCTCCAGACAACCTGTTTATTGAGCATTCATCTTGAATTGCTTACACAAAGCTTATGTGGTGGTTAGATTGTCTTTACTGAGCATTCGTTCTGATTTGTTTGCCCCGGGGAGATTATACAATGAGCATTCCTCCTGAGTTGCTTGTGGGGTGTTTATGCACCTTCATGTTAATCATCTGTTTATTCCACACCTGTCAGCGCATAGGAGCCAACTCCTAGGGGCCGAGGGGTCTTTCCCCCCCCCCCCCATAAAATATTTGAGGGGAACACACCACCCCCACATTGATGGGCATTGCCATTGAAATAGTGTGCATGTGCAGCATCATGTAGGGTGGGGCTTACCTGACCCCCATATTTTCTTCAAGTTGGCACCCCTGTTTCAATGTATTTCCCAATACTTTCCTAACCATAGAAGTACTGTTTCTTTTTTAAAGTGGATTTGCTGCACAAGAGCAACCCAGCTCCTAAATCCATGTTAATGGTGCAAACTGAATTTTCCTGCTAGATGCTTGATTCCCTCTCACAAAATGCTGACAGGCTGGAGGTGCTCTAATTGTGCTTGCTTCCACCCCAAATAGAGGACACCAGATTACATAAAAATTGCATATGTTAAAGTATACATTCCAAGATGTATACTATAATGTAAACATAAATGCAATTCTCACTATGTGGGGCAGGCTGTGATCAGGAGATCGGTGCCTGGTCCTCTTCAGTGTGCAGCTCAAGTGCTGTTGATGGGCAACCTCAGACAGACACACTCCCCTTCCCTCTCTTTCTTTAAGGTTATTTATCATTGATTGATGGATGGATGGATGGATGGATGGATGGATGGATGGATGGATGGATTGCATTTATATCCCCCCTTTCCTCTAAAGAATTCAAGGTGGGACACATCGTTCTCCTCCTACCCCATTCTATCTTCACAGCAACACTATGAGGTAGGGTACTCTGAAAGGTAGTGAATCTAGCCCAAGCTCAAGTTCAAGTGAGCTTCATGGCTGAATGTTGACTTTAACCCTGGTCTCCCAGGTCCCAGCCTGACTCTCTAATTACTACTGCATACTGGTGATCTATTTAGGAAGCCCTTCCATCAGAGAATACCAAGGAGAGTCCTCTGTTTGTAGGCAAGTGAGGATGCATGTTTGCCCTGCTCCTTTTCCACCTTTGGTTAAATATGGGAAGGCTCATAAAACACCTTCCATGATTCAGGGAGGCTTTGAAGTTTAGGTGTTCCCCTTGTCCTATAGCGTCTTTTGGTAGTTGCCAGGTATCATTTAAGACCTTAATTTTTCCACATTACCATATTAGTTTTGATAACCACGCAGAGACAGATGGCTGCACGTCGGCTTTCCAATGCGAAGGAATAATTTCCCCAGCTCGAGCTGGTGTAATGAGAGAGCCGCATTAAGCTGAAGATGAGGCGAAATCGAAGCATCTGTCAGTCCTCGCCTGCCAGCTCTGAGATGCTGCCGACAGACTGATATTTCACAAATAAAAGTTGAGACTATTATAGATTTGTGACACAAAAAAAATTATGGTGTTGGATAACAATGCTATGGCAGATGTCACAAAGTCCATGCTTGAAGGTTTGGGGGCATTTTCCCTCTCATTCTCTCTCCCTCCCCTTCATTTTTTATTGCTGGTCTCTGTGCCTCCTTGGAATCAGTCCTTGCTCTGCACAGCTTGTGTGGAGTGTGCTCATTATACAGAGGGGGGGGGGGGTTGCTTAAAAAAAAATCTGAGGAAACAATGAGGCTAGGATGAAATTGTTGCTCATCTGGTCCTGTTGTTTTGCTTCTGAAGTTATGTTTGATGCAGAGTTTGCCTTTTATTTCATTCCTTTAAAACAGGGGTGAGGAATGTTTTCCAGCCCAAGGGCCACATTACCTTCAGGGCAAGCTTCTGGGGCCACATGATAGTGGTGGGAGGAGCCACTTGCTTCTGTGCAGGCAAGTAAGAAGCATGGTCAGAGTTAGAATGGAATCAGAGAATCATGGAGTTGTAGATTTGGAAGGGAGTCTTTCACCCAATGTGGGGCTCAAACCCATGGCGCTGAGATTCAGAGTCTTGTGCTCTACTGATGGAGCTGTCACAGCTTCAGTTCAAGGGCACCTTCCAGGCAGGCAAAAACACTTGAGAAGGATGCAAAGCAGGCCAGATGGGAAAAAATGGCTCCAGAGGTTTGGGTCCTAGGGAGGCTCCCTGATCCTGAAATTTCCCATCCCTTCTTAAGAAAGCCACTTGATATGGAAGCCCCAGGGATGTGACCAGCATGATTTCCCACATAGTTACAACTCTGGAAGCATATCCAACTGTTGTCAGGGTTGATGTGGATCTTGAGATTATGTACCTCAGCACATTTCAGCTTCTCAACGTTTATTTCTGACTGCAGGCCTGAGAACATTATTAGGGTCAAGGCTAGGCTTCTACTGCTTCCTGCCTGGATCCAGCTATCAACCACAAGCAACAGAAAGGAGGGTGAAGCTAAATTAAAGCCTCTTCTTTGCTCCTAAGAGCCAGTGGCCGTATCACTAAGCTGTATAGTTAGGAAGCATAGGAAGATACCGTAGACTGACACCTTATACCAAGTCAGGTGGAGAGGCCTCAGCCCCATAGAGTTGGCGTACCTGACTGGCTACCAATGAAAGTGCAGCTTTTGACCTTAAGGTGCCAGGTAGTAACATTCCTCTTCTCCCAGGTTTTTTGGCTAATTAAACAATCTATGGCATTTTAAACTGGGATGATATGTATATGGTATTCGTTTGTTCCTGTGATCCTTGGGTGAAGGGCACTATAGACATTTTATAAATATAATAAATGACTTGGGAGCAGAGTAAGCAAGAGGGAATTTCCTCTGACATGAACCTGCCTAAGCAGGTCAGTTCCAACATGAGGATGCCTCTGTAAAGTGGACCTCCTACCTAATGCTCTGGAATCAGACTGCATTGGTGCCCACCTAACCATTTGGCACTGAGACCAATAGAGTGTGTGTGTGTGTGTGTGTGTGTGTGTGTGTGTGTGTGTGCTTGTGTGTTTTTTTAAAAGGCTAACGTTTAAGGTTGACTTCTCATTTTTCTTAAGCTCAGCTCTCTGCGTTTCAGTTTGCTATTTTTAAAGAAGGTCTCATGAAAATTTGTCAGCATTGCTCCCAATTTACACCTTTGTAGGCAATTTTGCCTAATATACACATTTTTGGAAATTTATTTATATGGTGGTGGTAGATAACCAGTAGTTTGGTTATTGCTTGAGGTATTGGAAATCCTGTACTGGGAATCCTTTAAGGCAAACAGGAACTCAAGAGGAATTGAAAGAACCTTTTCTATGCAAAAAATGAGTATAATTTAAATTTTAAGCCATGCTTTCCTTCATAATATTTTTAAAAAAAACTAAGCATAGATGCAAATTGCACTACTTTTGTTTTTGTTTTAAGTAAAAAAAAAACTAAACCACACACACCATCATGGTTACAGATAGTTAAGCTTTCTGTATACAGCTTGGGCATGCCCTTGTTTTAAAATCTGCAGTCGAATGTAAGCTGGAAAACCCTTAGAATTCAGACCTATAGATCTAGACTCTTTGTTTTCCTTTTGTTTGTTTTCAGGAACTGGCTTCCTTCAGCACGTAAGCATCCTGAGCCGTTGGTATATCTCCTCTGATGCCATCTGTTAGAGTGGCTGGATGCCCGCTTGCAAGGTGCAATGCCAATTTCAGCAGGACATAGGTGCCAATGCAACATAGATTTAGCGAGATGCTCCATGGACAACCCTCCTGGTGGGAAACAGCAACAAATTAGGCCCCTGTGCTTCATTATGTGAGATAACATCTGTTTCTGCCATCAGCATCCACATTTATTCCCCTTCTCTCGTCTTTGCATGCTTGCAGGTTGCAGAAAAGGCAAGTTACAAAACAATTGCAAAGCTGGTGTGCTCTTTTAACAGATGCTTATCTTTGAAGCTGGGAGTATTTACCTGTCTTTTCTGTCTTTTTCTATTAGTACTCTGTGCTTGACTTTCGAGAGAGAGAGAGAGAGAGAGAGAGAGCGAGCGCATGGAGCATTTAACAGGATATCCTCAATGGGCTTTAAGCAATGTTTCATCTAATCATCACCTGGTGCCCAAAGGAGTACCTGTTTCTCAGGTTCAAGCTACACATTACCCATTCAGCTAATAATAATAATAATAATAATAATAATAATATATGGTGATTAGGCATGGTGGGGAACATAAACAAAAACAGAAATGGGAGGGATAATTGTCAATGTTTGATTATTCATCCTTTGTCTGGAATGGAAATCAATCTGGCAATTAGAACTGGTATTCACTGTTGTTGATTTAATGATATGTAATTGATCTCACACACACACACACACACACACACACACATTGCGTTTCTTTTGAATTTAAACAAATGGGATGGAATAATGCAAGGGCAATGTAACTTACATGCCTTACATAATTAATTACATACATTACGTTATGTTACATAATTTTGCCACAGCTGACAGCGATATGAAAAACAGTTTTTCCTCCCAAAACATGAACAGCAGCAGAATGGAAACAGTACTGCATGCAATGAATACAAGGACAGGAACAATGCCTTCTGACATCAATGACACACACACACACACTATGAAAAGCCAGGATAAAGAGGAGTGTCTTCTGTATATGAAGGTGCCGGGTGCATCTCTGTGTGTAGAGAACTCCAAAGTTTACAGACTACCACAGAAAATGCCTCTCTCCCAGGCCACCACTCTGGGAACATCTGAGTGTGATGGGACTACCAAGAGACCCCCTCTGCCAATCTTAACACCCAAGGTGTTCCGCAGTGGTCTTTCAAACATATGCAAATTGGGCCAATTTAATACCCTTCCTTTTTCTTCCATATGACCTACCATACTTTTCCATCTATAAGACACCCCCATGTATAAGACACCCCCTATTTTGGGGGACTCACATTTAAGAAAATGGGGGGAGACGGTACAGAGTTGTTGAGCTTTTTTTAGGGGGGATTGCAAAAGATCGCTCCTCGCTCCTCCCATACACGTCGCTAAATCCACCTCCCATCTGTCCCATTGCCGGCCCAACTGCTGGAGCATCAGCTGATCAACACCACCCAATGATGTAGCAACCAATAACACACACAATAGCTGCTGACAGCCTCGTCAGCAACCAATCAAACGTCCACCCTATGCACTACCCCCACTTTTTAGCATGATTTTTAAAGAAAAAAACATAGTCTTATACATGGAAAAGTATGGTAATTTTGACTAAGTCAATATGTGGCAGCCTTTTCCAAACCTTTAGATATTGTCAGTAAAGAGTATTTTCATCCCCCATTTTAAACTCATGGTTTTCCAGCAGTGAAAACTTGGGAACAGGACCCCCCTCCCATTAGTTATGACAAGAAGATGCTATCTACGACATTGTTTCATTTTTAAATTATATATATCTTTGCTGTTAATCACTTGCCCTAAATTCATTCATTCACTTACTTACTTACTTACTTACTTACTTACTTACTTACTTACTCATTTATTATACCCAAATGCTTTGGGATTAAACCTTCAAGGCAGGCAAGCTTCATACAATCTTCCTTTTTCTATTTCTCTATTTTCCTTCATTTGGTTTTTTTGTTTTTTTTGGGGGGGGTTTCTTTAAAGGGGAGGGGGATGTTCAAAGTTAGATTAAGCCTAGGTCCTGCTTAATGAGCTGCTTCTTCCTGACTTTTTCATGCCAAAAATTCCTCTTACTCAGCGGTATGTTCATACTATATAAATTATAAAATATCTCAGATCCTCTTCATACACAGAAAGACCCTTACCCTATGCAGTAGCATATCCTAAGAAAAACAGCAGGGGGTTTTGAGACATGGGGAGCTAGATTTCTTTGATACCACAGATAAACACACACTCATCTGTTTGATGCTTCTATTTTAGTGGAAGAGTTAAGATCAGCTTCTCATGTAGAATCTTTCCTGATATATTGTAGTAGGAGCACCTTTCCAATTGATGGGGTAATCTGAAAACTTGGGATGTTTTTGTTTAGTGGAAGAAAGATTTTGGGAGCATATCAGCTGCTGCTATTTTGTGGGTATATCAGCAACTTCATGTTCCACAGTTAAGTGGATTTAATGTTCTTGTGCTAACAATTCCACTTTCAAAAATAAAAATGAAAACCAGACTTTTTGCAGTAAGGGAAATGATGGGACAGTGTGCTGGGATAACAGTTACTTCCCTGAAACAAATCAGAATGAATGATTAATAAACAGCTGACAACATATAGCCTCATTGCAAATGCTGTACAAGCCAATTAGCATGAATGGTCAATAAATAGTCTGAAAGTGGCCTTGATCTTCCTGCGCTATCAGTATTCATAACCCTGGCATGAAACCTAGTTCCACCCAAGGCAATTGAGTTGTTGGCTTCACATATTGGCCTTCCATTTTGTCCCTGGAAAGTTTATGAATGCTAATATTTATGGATATGTGCCAATTATCCCATGTTTAGCCAGTTTAGTTACTATCACTTCTTTTTCTTCCAGGTAATTGAACAACACTGGCCAGATAAACCATATCCTTCAACCATCCCACTTTAATAACAGGTTATAAACAAATATAAAAGTCAAAGATCATAGAATTCCAGAATTAACAGATGGAAAGTTCATGTCATCTTCTCCAACCCAGCAAGCAAAAAGGATTAGACCGCCACAGTAAATGAGAAGCTGAACTTGGGGTAAGGATGTGATGTGTATGGAGAGAATTTGACATATTTTGCAATTTATATGGTGCATAATATATGCTACAAAGTTAGAGGAATTGTCTTGTGTGGGAAGGTCAGCAGATCATAGCAAATTAAGCAAGTGACCAACATAAAGAGATTGGTTGTGGTCTAGGAAGTAAGCAGAAATTTGTTCTGCCTGAAATGACAAGTTAACTGAAACACAGCTACCTTTTGAAATCATACTTTTCCAAACTTGGCAGTGCAAATCTCCAGTGGGATGCGGAGTACAAATAAATATATCAGGAGAGTGTGCATTAAAATGCATATTATTGTTGAAAATGTCATTTTAAAAATGTACTATATTTGGATAAATTGCCTGCAAAAATGTATATATTCAGGAGCATTGAGTACAAAGATGTATGTTTTGAAGAAATGTGCACTCTAAGATTGGATTACACCAGGAAAAATGAAAAAAATAGATGGAAAACTTATATCTCACACAGGAAACGTATTGGACGCAAACTCCTTTTGCAGAAATAAAAGTTAATAAATTTGTAACTACGAATGAAAGTCAAGAAACCAATGGCTGTTAAACAAAAGATTAAGATTGGAACTGTTGTAAATGGATTAATCAAGATTGGGAAAGGGGGAAGAAATAAGAACTTCACATCCTGAAACCCAGTGCATGGGAAGTTTTGTAATAATTGGCTCTGTTTTTAATTGGGTTGTAATTTGGTATTGTGACAATTTGGCTTTTATTGGATTTGTATAAAAAAAATAATAAAAATTATATGAAAAAAGAAAAAGAAATGTGCACTAAAATTCAGGCAAAATTTTGTGAGGACTTTTATTATTATTGCAAACTGATGTGGAAATGTGGTGAACTGAGTTTAAGACTAGAAAAATGAAAAACAGAAAGATTGACAGATTTGTGCATCCTTAGAAGGAAATACTGCAAAGCAGAATATTCCGGATACCATGAGCAAGTAAACAAAAGCATGTCCTATCATGGAATGAAAATAAAAATTCCAAAGGTCATTAGCTAATATAACATGAGGAAATATTTCTTAGCATGCAATACATATTGGTCTTTCAAAATCCAAGCAAGAACAAAACACTCATTCAACAAGTACTGCTAAAGGATGGGGAAAAATGTGGGAGTCACTTTCCTCTTATTCAACTTTCTACATGTAACCTTGATCCCACCACCACCACTAGAAGAACAGAGAGACTCATGACCAAATTTGTGTGACTTCAGGTGACTCCAAAGGCTAGGAGTGCCTTTACCAGCTTGGGTTGGCAATACAGCTTTGGCCATTGCTGGACTGGGATAGCCTGTCCATTGTTGTCCATGTGCCAATAACCTCCAGATTAGATTACTACAATGCACAGTATGTGGGGCTGCCTCTGAGCCTGGGAGCTTTGGTTGAGGACAGAATAATGCCACCATGTTATGCTGCAGTGAAAGAAATTGACTGACTTCCAATCAGCTTTCAGACAAAGTTCAAGGTGCTAGAAGCTTAGAACTAGGATACTTAAAATATTATCATATCCTTTGTATATAGGTTGCCACTCTACAGGAGACCAGGATGACAGTCTTCAAGAGAAGAACTGCACCTTTTTCTAGCAAGGAGGGGAACCTGAAGATCCACCTAATTACATCATAGGTTTTGTGGTGAGGAACTCCCTTCTATCTACAATTGAACAACCGACCAATGATTGAGGCTGCTTGCTTTTCCTTCACCTCTCAATTACCTCCAGTCTGGTTAACGTCTTGATTGCTTATGCTCTCACTATGTGTTCTGACATATAGAACAAGGACCAATTATTTGACAAACTAGACAAGGCTGTCAGGAGGGTCCCAACCTGTGAACACCTAGTCCTGCAGAGAGATTCCAGTGCCATAGTTGTGGACGATTAGTACACATCAGACAAGTGCATAGGCCACATTGGTATTGGCAGCATGAATGAGAATGGACAAAGACTATTTGAGCTGTGCTCATATCACAGCCTCTGCATCACAGACACGTTCTTCTCTACCAAGGCAAAACACTGAGTGTCCTGGAGACATCCAAGATCAGGCCACTGCCACCAGCTGGACCCAATTGGCACTGGACGTGTTCATGTCACATGAAGCAACCACACAGTCGATTGCTCCCTGGTGACAAGCAAAATCCTTCTCCAGCCAAAGAGGACCCATAGCACAAAGCAGAAAGTGCAGCCATGAATTAACACTGCCAGAACAGAAATACCTGAACTTTGTGAACACTTCTCTGATTCCATCAAACAAGCTCTACTGAAATGCCCCAGAGACAGTGTCAAAGCAAGAGTGAACTACATCAAAGAGGCAACCTGCAACACAGCTAAGTCCTCTTTTGGCAAAAGAGAGCAGCAGATTCATGACTGGTTTGAGGCTGGCATCAAGGACAAGGAGCCTGTTGCTGCAAAGTGTAAGGCTCTTGTGAAGTACAAGTGTGTGCTCTGTGAGAAGACACTTGCTGCACTGAGAAAGGCAAGGTGCAATGCCCAGCAAATTGCCAGACTACTTGCTAAAGCTGTGTTAGAGTGTTCAACTTGCTGCTGACAGTGGCAACACTTGCAAAATGTACAAAGGTATGAAGAAAGCCATTGGGCCAACAGTCAGGAAAACTGCACCGCTGAAAGCTTTGTCTGCAGGGATCATCACAGACCATAGCAAGCAGATGAAATGATGGGCAGAGCACTATCAAGAACTGTACTCACAGGGAAACATAGTCACTGACATAGCAGGTGACAAAAGCACACTCCAAAGAAGCTCTATAGAGACTCATCAACCGTTTTGTCTAAACCTACATGGAGTTAAGACTCACCATTAGCCTGATGAAGACTAACATCTTGGGTCAGGATGTCACTAGCACTCCACGCATCAGCATTGGTGACTACGCACTTGATTTGGTCTAGCTGGGCTCCAACGTAACCAACAGCCTTTCCATAGATGCTGAGATGGACAAGCATCTCCAGCAGGGTATGGGAGAATGTGATGCTAATGTTGGCTTGGTCATGTCTACAGAATGTAAGATGGCAGGATCCCCAAGGATGTGCTGTATAGAGAAGTGGCTTCAGCTAGCAGGTCCATTGACATAGCTACTCTCCCTTACAAAGATGCCTGCAATCATGATATGGAGGCTGGCAACATCCACCACAGCACCTGGAGATACCCAGCCAGGTTAAATATCCATAGTATAGACCAGAACATGAATTATCTCTGGGAGGAGTGCAGAAAGAAGAAATGCTATAGTACACCTGCATCAACACAACCTGATGCCTTCATCTGCCCCAGCTGCAACAAAACATGTTTCTCCTGTATTGGTCTCTACAGACACAGCAGGAGCTGCAACCTTCCAACAGTCTGACCACCTCCGAAGGAGCAGTCCTCCATTGACTCCTAGACAGATGGATGGCAACCAACATACTTATTTATCACAGTGCTCTGCAGAAGAGGGCCTCCTGCAGGAGGTGCATTCTACCTGATGTAGGAATCAGACCCTTAGTGTGGTGGCACCTAACCCTTTGGAACTCCCCCCCCCCCAATTACAAATAAGACAAAGGCTGCCTTACTGTTTTTAGGCACCTATTGAAAGCTTCCCTTTTCCTTTTAAGTCTGTATTTGTACTGGATTTGAAATTGTTTTTATATATGTTTTGCTAATTGCTTTGGGATGTTTAGAAAGTGATTCATAAATTTGATATATCTATATGAACCTCCATGGTCATTATAATCCACCAGAGGCGGCTTGCTTTTAGATTGCTCCTCTCTTCATTTTACAGGCAGGGTGAAGTTTTTCTATTTATAAAAAGGGGTTTTGTCTCTTGATGTCCCTGTTCTGCTGCCACAGTTTATATGTCATTTTGCATTTTGATTTTCTTGTTTTAATTGGCTTAGCTGGCTTTATCTGTTTTGGTTTTTATTGTTATATTGTACACTGCTTGGAGAACAAGTTTCAAAACAGAGAAATAAAGCCATTGGCTGATAACATTTTCCACCCCCCATTGTGACCCCTATGTGAGAACACGGGGAGGTTCAGATCCCGGATTGAGATATGAGGTGAGCCCAGGGAAGGGATATATTTAGGAACACAGTAAGCTATACAGAAGGGACGCGGGTGGTGCTGTGGGTTAAACCACAGAGCCTAGGACTTGCCAATCAGAAGGTCAGCGGTTCGAATCCCCGCAATGGGGTGAGCTCCCGTTGCTCGGTCCCTGCTCCTGACAACCTAGCACATCAAAGTGCAAGTAGATAAATAGGTACCGCTCCGGCGGGAAGGTAAACAGCATTTCCGTGCACTGCTCTGGTTCACCAGAAGCGGCTTAGTCATGCTGGCCACATGACCTGGAAGCTGTACGCCGGCTCCCTCGGCCTATAGAGTGAGATGAGCGCCACAACCCCAGAGTCGGTCACGAATGGGCCTAATGGTCAGGGGTCCCTTTACCTAAGCTATACAGAGTCCATCCTGCTCAATATTGCCTACACAGAATGGCGAAAGCTCTCCAGGGTTTTAGACAGGAATTTCTCACAGCTGTACCTGGAGAAGCTATTGGGGATTGAACCTGGTGTCTTCCGCATGCAGTATAGGGTGTTAGGGGAGGCATAGTACCTCTGGTGGGGGACATGCCATGCTCCTACTAGAGTAATTTATTCTCCTTTGGTTCCCACCCTGCACTTGGCTCTCACCCGGGGCTCCTAGGAGCTATCAGCATGCAACAGAGGTCACACCCCATGAATGGCTTTGACTGAGCAGCTAAACCAGGCAAGGGTAGCCAATAGGTCTCGTACTCTCAGTGAGTTAGTGAAGACAGGATCTGGCAATTTGGGCAGACAAGACAAATAGTCAAGAAGGGGGTTCCTGCACATGTGTCGAGCAGCGGTTCTCAACCTGTGGGTCCCCAGATGTTGTTGGACTATAACTCCCATCATCCCTGAGATCTGGTCTTGCTAGCTAGGGGTGATGGAAGTTGTAGTCCAACAACATCTGGGGACCCACAGGTTGAGAAAGGTTGCTGTAGAGGGAAGTATGGGTAGATGGGGCTCATCCACCTTGAAGGTAGCCCATCTAGGATAAGGAAACTCTGATCCTAAACCTTTGCTGTCTTGCAGCTATACTCATTTGTGGGAAAGGCTTTGGGGGAAAACCACAAAGAAAAATGCATACCCACTGCCTTACAGGACATCTTTGGGAGAAGAAAAGGCAAAGGAGTAAACCCTACACAAATCTTGGGGGGGGGGAGCCCTTAAGATAGTGGGATTGTGGCTTCTGCACCTCCTTCTGGCAACACCTGCAACCAAGCTGGAACCAAGCATATTGCTCTGCTTTCCTTTGGACCACAACAGCAAGTCTGAGAGGGAGGCTTTGTTGTCTGAGCAGCCCAGAACTTCCATACACACGGCCCAGGCTTGTGTCCTGGAGAGGTTACTTTGATGCTGCTGATGCAGCAAAAGCAATGTTGACTTTAATAGTGAAACTAGTAAACCTCGTAAATCTAGCCTCCATGTTCTGCATCAGCTACAACCTCCAGATGAACTTCACAAGAATGACCATGTTTGAATTGTGCCAGAATGTGTTTTATATTTTTGTATGGAAATAAAATTCGCCTTTTAAAACAGGGATGTTGCTAGGTACTTAAAGAACTCAATACACAGACCCAGAATAACAGATGGGTGAATCTGTTCCTTTCCGTTTCTCTCAGTTTCGCATTTTTCCAATCTGAAGTTCAGAAAGGTTTCTGTATCAGTTTGCAATTTTTTTTTTTGAATAAAAAAGGTCTGCATGAAAATTCCTCACAATTTTAGTGTAAACTTTTTACAATGTACACTTTCTTATGTAATTTTATGTAATTGTTATGTAATCTTTATTAAAATGCTCATTTTTGCAAGCTATTTCCTCTACATAATGCTTCTTTGCATGCTATCTTCATATGCATTTTATTGCACTCTAATACATGCATTTCTAGGGCATTTTTTGAGGTTGGGGAACAAATTGCAAAATTCAGAGAAGTGCAAATTTTGTGGGATAAACTCATTTTGGTTGATGTATTGCTTTGGGAGGTGCAAATTAAGAAGGTTTACATTAAAAGGTGAAGCTCATTTTCCCCGTCTCTACCCATAACACAATTTTGTACAAATTTTCAATTTTTGTGTGTGCATGCCTCTGGGAAATTAAAGGCAGGTGCTATTTTCTCCACACTGCACTTATGCAGTGCACTCAGTTTTTTTAAAAAAAGTATCAAAAGGCGGTTAATAAAAGTGGTGGAGAATTGGGCAATCCTGGCTGCAACACAAAAAACTCAGGACTCAGAACTCCAGCCCTTCCCATCATAATGCCCCTGCCCTGATTTTACCCTAAAGAAAACAATTCCCCACATTCCATGATCTGAAAATGAAAACCTGCTAAGTAACAATCCATACCCACCCACTCTTGTTTTTACTACTGTTTCAATATCTTTACAACGTTGGGTTTTTACTACTGGCAACTAATAAATGATATTATGATATAATGATATGCTTATTGGCCCTCAAACAATGTCTACTCTCAGACGTCCCAAATTACTACTCTATAATCAGCTTTGAATGCTGTTATTTTATTAAAATCTGTTTCCATATCTTTATGATGTTGGGTTTTTGCTTCACTGTCCTGTTCATCTCAGAGTTCTGTAATTAAAGCTGGAACTTTGCTTCATTTTCAGAAATTATTGTGCTGCAAAAGAAGGAATTATCAGAAGTGCAATAATATTAGACAAGGGAAAGTGTCAATACTCATCATTTAGAGTCTAGGTACTACAAAAGGAAGGAAGGGAAGGGAAGGGAAGGGAAGGGAAGGGAAGGAAGGAAGGAAGGGGAAAAGGAAAAGGAAAAGGAAAAGGAAAAGGAAAAGAAATTGAACATAGACACATGCACCCCATTAAAACTTACTACAATAATAGCAGTGATTAGGCCATCATCATGAAAGGGATCACTGATTGCACACACCCAAAAAAAACCCTTCATGGGTTAATGTGGAACACACCAGTGATTTTTAGGAACAATGCTGCTGGATGTATTTATTTATTTATTTAGCAGGTGACAGCAGCCAGGAAATTAAAAGACGCCTGCTTCTTGGGAGAAAAGCAATGACAAACCTAGACAGCATCTTAAAAAGTAGAGACATCACCTTGCCAACAAAGGTCCGTATAGTAAAAGCTATGGTTTTCCCAGTAGTGATGTATGCAAGTGAGAGCTGGACTCTAAAGGCGGATCGCCGAAGAATTGAGGCTTTTGAATTATGGTGCTGGAGGAGACTCTTGAGAGTCCCATGAACTGCTTTGAAGATCAAACCTCTCCATTCTTAAGGAAATCAGCCCTGAGTGCTCACTGGAAGGACAGATCGTGAAGCTGAGGCTCCAATACTTTGGCCACCTCATGAGAAGAGAAGACTCCCTGGAAAAGACCCTGATGTTGGGAAAGATGGAGGGCACAAGGAGAAGGGGACGAAAGAGGGTGAGATGGTTGGACAGTGTTCTCGAAGCTACTAACATGAGTTTGACCAAACTGCGGGAGGCAGTAGAAGACAGGAGTGCCTGGCGTGCTCTGGTCCAGGGGCTCATGAAGAGTCGGACACGACTAAATGACTAAACAACAAACCTGCTAAGACATTATAATTTGTTTCCTCCTACAGTAAAAGGAAACAGAGGTAGGATCAAAAATGGTTGGCCCCAGTGCTTTTTTCCCTTAAAAAAAATGTTTAGGGATACTCTCATTTTGGCTGCTACCCTTCCCCCTCACCCCCTTCGTCCCCCTGAACCCCTGGATGAGGGACCTGAGGAGGCGGCAGCTCTGAGAGGATGGGAAGGCCTCCGGCGGCAGCAGCTTGAGCAAGGAGGGACAAGAGTTTGCCAGCTGGCTCTAGCCCAGCAAGAGGAGGAGGAGGAGGAGCACCATGACCTCCACTGCAGCCACCCCAGACCCTCCCCAGGCACCAGCGGAGAGAATGACGGAGCTCCAGTCCGCACTGTTACTGCGGAGACAGCTGGGATGTTGGTCCATTGGTCGGCCAGGGCAACACAAAATGTTTAGGGATACACATACCCCTGTGTCCCCCCCCCCCCCGAAAAAGCAGCGGTTGAACCGATGGGGACAGCATTGTCTGCAGCTAGGGGTGGAACCTGGAGAGCGTGTACTTTCCTTAAAAGTATCACTACACCTAAGAAAAGCCCTACTGGATGGGTCAAATGAACCACTGAGCACCGCATTCTGTTTCCCAACAGCATCCAAATTGCATGCCTCTGCAAACTACTCAAGCTGGGTATGAAAGCATGAAGTGGTTAATTCCACAAAGTATGCTGTCCTGCCAAGCTTAGCTATGCCACTTAATTTAGCTTGGAATGAAATAAGTAATCAAGCCTGTTGTTCTCCCCCAGCCTACCTGAGAAGCTCAGTGTGTTTAGAGGTTTGAGCTGACCCCTGCAGCTCAGCCGCATGGCTCTCATCAGCTACTCTTGAGTTCCTATACAAATAAGCACTTCTTGGGCACAGCCATTGCAGCTAGGCAAGGCTGCCCAGTGCCAGTGACCAAGGAGGGAGCCCATTAGAGGACATATAGCCCAAGACTTCCTCAACCCTGAATGTAAGAAGAGCTCTGTTGGACTAGAATCCTATGAGGAACTTTGTAGTCAGGATGTGACTGAAACAGCAGCTCTCTCACTTCTGATTCGTAGCATCTAGTATTCAGAGGCAAACTGCTTGATAGCCTCACACTATCAACAGAGGTAGCTGTTGATAGCCTCACATTCTGAATTTGTGGAATCCTCTTTTAAAGCCACCCAAGTTTAAAATGATGGTGGCCATCATTACATTTTATGGAAGCAAATTCTGCAGTTCTCCTAAAAACGGCACAAAGAAATATCTGCTTTTATCTACCTTGGGTCTCCCAATGTTCACCTTCATTGGATAGCTCCAAAGATATATCCTGAAGCAGTCTTGGAGAAGTTATGATTTCTCACCTAAACAGACCATTGGTCTTCCATCAACAATGACACACATTTGTCTGTGAGCAGACGATTAGGCCTGGGTTCCCATGACAAAGCATTTTCATTCGAATGGAAAATACACTTCAAGAGCCTCCACACGGCTTCTTCAGATAAAATGCAGTATGTGTTTCTTAATTATTTGGAGAAAGAAAGGAAGAGAGGAAGGGAGGGAGGGAGTAGACTTGGAGATTAGAAAGCATCTTTTAATTTGGGCATGGATGCTCTTGCTAACTTCCAAGCAAAGATGATGAATTGCAAAAATTCCTAAAACTTATTCCCAGCAGACTGTCAGTTTGCACTTTTAAAAGCAACCCTTGAATGATTTACTGGTGCTGGTAATAGCTCGCAGCTGCGGCAAAGGAAATCCCGTTGCTGTTTTGCAAATTTATTTTGCTTCATATGCCTTTTCTCTCCTCAAAATACGTCCCTCGTCTGGTCATTATTGCTGGGCCAATTCCCAAACAAAACGGAGTCTGTTCATTCACCATCCAGTGTGCTTAGTATATTATATCCTGTCGGTCATCCATCCCCTTCCCCTCCCCCCACCCACTTTCCCATGTGCTTCATCGTTTTGCTTTTAAAATTAATGTATTTGTAATTGCTTAACCTTTTCTTCCTCCATGTGTAGAGGGACATTTCACCAAGAGCTGACAATACCAAGGGAGCGGGAGCATGGATAGAAAAGTGGTTATTTCTCTCTATAATGTATAAAACATATGTCCGAACACATACGAAATCAATACTGGATGAAGCAAACTGCAGCCAAGATGTGATTTTTTTATGTTTGTAGAGAGACCTGAGTGCCTGGGGAAGCATTAACCCTGGAATGCAGTCAAATGGTATATTTTGGAATTATAGGAACCATTGCACAAAATGTCACCAAGCCAAAATTCGTTTAGCAACAATGGCAGAAAGCGAGTGGTTAAGAGCGAGCAAAATGGTTAGTATCAAGTTCTGAAGCTGTAACGTTCCTTATTTAGATTTACAACAGCCTAAATAAGAGGCAAAAAGTTAGGCATTTTGTGCTCAAATTCATTGTTTTTTTCATCATACTCTTTCTCCTGGGAGATAGCCATGGATTGCATCCAGTGGTGCAGTTAGGGAAATCTAGACTGTGTGCTTTGTGGGATTCCCTTATTTAATGACGGTGTGCATTTATTTCACTTCAAAATGTGGTGACCCAGCCCTGCTGCATTTGGGAACCCTCCTTCTCATTCTACATAGTGGAGCCCTGGACTTCTGCCCCAAAGACATCATAGGACAATGGTCTGTAGATCAGTGGAAGAACATCTTTGCCTGCAGTTGGTCCCAGGTCCAATCCCCAAAGGCATCTGCACAGAGGCTGGAAATGTCCCTTATCCAAAACTCTGGAGAGCTGCTGCCAGGCAGTGTAAACAATACTGAACTTGATGGACCAATAGCCTGACTCAGTTTTAGGCAGTTGTGTATGTTCCTGTGCTCACTGTTTACCTCCAGCCCATTCTCGCTCACAGAAATTCTGTGAGATAAGTTAGGCTGGAGAGGAATGACTGATAAAAAAATAAAAAATGAACCGCTACATTTCTTGACTGACAGGGAATTTGATCCTAGCTCACCTAAGCCCAAGTCTGACATCCAGTCCATTACATTGCACTGGCTTTCAGTTAACATCTCACTCTGAAATGTGTGCTCTTCATATGAAAATCAAGTTTAGCTTTCATTTGGTGCTCAGTATTAAAAATGACCCATGTTGAGAAATGGACACATTCCATTTCCCCCCAGACATTTGTGTGCATGCAGCAACGACTAAAGTAGCAACATGACACAAAATACAACATTGAATAAATGGGTGCATAAACATTCTGTGGTTAAGCTGTATTTTGGAAACTCTTAAGATGGGATATGATCCTTTTTTTAAAAAAAAAGGTAGTTTTCCAAGCAGTTATTTACATTGATTTCTTATTTGCCCTGAATAGTTAGAATGTGGTGGAACTAATATTCTGTTACTTTAAGTATGGAGTGGGGAAGGAGAGAGGGAGTTGGCTCTCGTGTTTCTAGCCCTCAGTGGTGTTTGATCTTGTGAGAGCACTCTTTAAACATTTACGCTTGGAAAGGCTGTATTTTATTCTTGTCCCTGTATGCTGTAGTTCTAACTCATGATTTATTGGTTGCATTTCACTGCATATTAATTGTATCTTTTGCTGAATTTAATACACTCATTCTGCTTTGGGGACCTTTGAGCCACCCCCCAAAACCCCAGCATTGTACTTAAAGTATCTATTTGCAAAGAATTTGTAATCCAATGTCTGTTGAGGGACGACATACCCAAAACTACTGAGATTGTTTCAGGATATTTAGTCGAGATTTTAAAAGTCAAATTTAAAATTACTTAATTTTACTTAATGGTAGCTACCGAATCTTTTATATGTTTTATGCGTTTAATATGTCTGAATTACCAATGTTTTATTATTATTATTATTATTTTCTCTCTCTCTTATGATTTTATTGCCTAAATTATGCCAATAAAGTCTGAATGAACGAACGAATGGAAACAGTATTGTATATAAAAATAAGGGTTCATTTGTGATTCTAATCACCGAGTGTCTTCATTTTTAGGAATTAAGGAAGCTGCCCTGTACAGAAGAAAACCAACAGGCTATCTAGTTCATTATTGTCTACCCTGGGGTTTCCTCCATCCATGCCTGGACATGCCAGGGATTGAATCAGGAAAGTTAGCTAGTTAGTTAGTTAGTATCCAGGCCTTCATCCAAAGATTGCAGAGTGGTTCACAACATAAAAATAGAAAATGAGAACATAAAATACATAATAAAAAGGAAAGAAAAACAAACCAATAACCCACCTTCCTACCAACACATTTAAAAGTCCATGGATTGCTTAATCAGCCAAAGGACGGGTTATAGTCCATTTTCACCTTCTGCGTGCAAGGTAGATGCTCAAGCTAAGTCTCTTCCCCTAATTTTAAATGGATGCAATAGAAAAATGAGATTTCACAATACTCAGAACCAACAAGAAACCTGAGCTGAAAGCATTTTGAAACCAGCAATAATGAAGACGCAAACTGAAAATCTTGTCCCGCTTCCCCCCCCCCCCCCTCAATGCAAACTCAATATTGCACGGGGTGAATTTAAGGTCAGCTTTTTTGAGTGAGTCATCAATAGGTTTTTTTTAAAAAAACCACAGCAGCAAGTGTTAGAGATGCATGCAAGATAATGCGCTCATATCTTTGGTTGAAGTTTAATAGGAAAACGGTCCTCCTGTCAGCTAGCATCATACATAATAATGTTAACACCACTACAAGCAGGTTGTGGTTTATTGCTTCAATTTCTTATGTACTGGCAAGAGAATTAAGAAGATTGATGCTTTAAGATGGTAAAGCTCAGTCAAATTAGGAATCTGAGTGGAGGGGGGAACAACACTTCTTCGAAGGAGCTAGAATCAGTCAGGGATTTGTTACTACTTAGCATCAAGCCATGGGATCACCAAGGCAGATAAGCACAGGTTTGCTTGTACTACTTCAGGATCAAGGAATTATGGGAATAAATGCACAGTGGGATTTCTAGCTAAGTTCTGGTGCAACCAGTGGTTTTATGTGCAACTGGTAGGGATGGTATAGGACATCGATTCTGTTCACATTCAGGGCTCTCCTATGCTTTTCTCTCCGTTTTGCTTCATATCTGTTCAATATGTATATTGAAACAAAGGCGAGTGGGACCTTCAGCAAAGTATTGCAGCAAGGAGTGCTAATACTTTTTTCTCTTTCTTTTCAATATAAAACTTTATCATCATTCTTTAAGATAAGAATAATGAAACTCATGCAATTGTTGCATCCGAGGTTGAAAATCAGTCTTATACTGAGCAATCCTATACACGCCTACTGAATGGGACTTAGGTAAAGGTAAAGGGACCCCTGACCATTAGGTCCAGTCATGGCCGACTCTGGGGTTGTGGAGCTCATCTCGCTTTATTGGCCGAGGGAGCCGGCATACAGCTTCCAGGTCATATGGCCAGCATGACTAAGCTACTTCTGGTGAACAAGAGCAGCGCACGGAAACGGTGTTTACCTTCCTGCCGGAGTGATACTTATTTATCTACTTGCACTTTGACGTGCTTTCCAGCTGCTAGGTTGGCAGGAGCAGGGACCAAGCAACAGGAGCTCACCCCATCGCAGGGATTCAAACCGCCGACCTTCTGATCGGCAAGTCCTAGGCTCTGTGGTTTAATCCACAGCACCACCCACGTTCCTTACTCTCTAATAATTGTTTTTAGGATTGCTGCCTTGATTAGTTACTCACCCTCCCGACCACACACACACACACACACACACACAGAGAGAGAGAGAGAGAGAGAGAGAGGCAGGCAGGCAGGACAAATGCACAAGAGTAAGCGCAGTGCCTTTGCAAAGCTCACAGCTGCTTTTAATTTTGTTGAGGAGCTGAGAAGGGAAGGCAGAGTCATTTGGTGGGCCTCTTACAGAACCTTGGAAAATTACACTGCCATTGACTAGAATACATCAAGTACAAAAGGGACATATAATGGGGGGGAAAGTAGTTACGCACCTCAGCCCTGAAATGTAGCATTACATCCATCCAGAGAGGTAATCAGTCTTGCCATCATTACTGTGCTGCGTGATCACTTCTCCTTAGCATGATAGGAGTGTTGCCGGAGACCTGTGGGTTGGCGCAGCTGGGCTGCTCTTCATAACCTGCCTCTGTGGTTCTATCAAAGCTCAGAAAACATTTAGTGGTGCTGAGCCTGTCAGAGAACAATGGCATACAAGCTTAATGGAAATTGATGTAGAGTGCTTTGTATGATCAGTGGTGCAAAATTCTGATGCTCTGTCTCCACCAGTGCTGAAAAAAATAGGCTTTGGTGCTTTCTGACTGCCATCACCTTCCCTTTGTCCCCAGTTGCAATGAGCAACCACTTATTGGAGCAAGGAGCTATAGTGGATCAGACTACCGGTAATTGACTATCTGGTCTAGGAATGGGGGGGGGGGTTGCATCCCTCAATATTTGGACTCCAACTCCCATCAGCCTCAACAAGCATGGCCCATGGTCAGAGATGATGGGAGTTTTTACTCCAACAATATCTGGAAGGTCGCAATTTCCCACATACATGAACTTCTAATCCAGGGAACAGGGCACTGTGGCTCTCTGGATCTCATTCAACTACATTGTTATTATTTTTTCTGTGCATTGGCCATGCTGCATATGGCTGATGGGGCTTGGAGTCCAACAACATCAGAAGGGCCTTAGCTTCCCACACCTGGACTGATCCATCATCCCATTTCCAACAGTGGCCAGACATAGTGTTATGAGTTTGAGGCAGTAGGTTGTATGACAGACCCTTCTGATCCTTGAATCCAGCAAGTGTTGAATGCTAATCGAATCTTCTAATTCTGAAAATAGCAAAGCTAGCTTTCTGATGAGGTAACAGAGGATTATGGGCCTCGGGGCCAGATGGCAAATGGGTGGAGCACTCTCCCTCAACAGACAAAGCCAGAGTTTGGAGTGAGGTTTTGCAGGGATGTGACCTGCAAGAAAAGCAGCAAGCTGGGGAAAGAGAGGAAGAGCAATGTTTGATTTCTGTTTGAATCCAAGGCTGCAGCTAGGGGAGATGCCATACCCTTTTGGAGGTGTAAATTCCGAGAACCCCTCCATCATAGGCTCAGATTGTATATATGTGTAAATAATGGTTTCCTTTGTAAAAGGATTGTCTGTTAATTCACTCAAGGAACTGGCACTCTGTAATGGGAATGAAGTTCTCCTATGAATGCTCAGCCCTACCGCTTCCAGAGTGCAGTTGTTTAAAGTAGCATCATAACACTTTAGATGCATTGTGTTGTTGTGATCTTACTCTGGGACATGATGAGCCTAAGCCAACCATAAGTTGTTTTGGATGACAACGCTTTCAGCCTCAGTCAATATAGAGTGTACTAGGTTGGGTAACCTGGTTTAGGTGACTCAGATCTGGGTCCACCTTCCTAGTTGCAAGTGATATTCTCAGAATTGCAGCCTTGCTATTTATCACAAAGTTCTGGTTCTAACTGATCATCCCATGATTAAATCAGAGAATGGTTAATCCAAATACATGTGAAGACTCAAGGATATAAGAAGAGCACCCGAGAGTGCATTTTCTTCTAGTGTGGTCTCTAGGAGACAAGCTATCAAGTTGTCCAGTTCTCTTTAATTTGGTAACGATTGTGGATATATTTTTGTATGTGATTAATGTTTAGTTAGAAATTACCACTAGAGCTTGAAAAATTCACACTAGCTGTTTTTCTCTTTAGGGGAAACGAAGCCCATTTTTATTTATTCAGCTGCCTCTCTCCCTTTCTCCTTTATGCTTTTCCTACTTGATTCATTGAGCTTTTCTGTTTCTTTCTTTTAAGAAAAGAAAACAAACTTCGGAAGTCACGATCCAGAAACTCACCAGGATTCTTAGATGAGTTGCAAGGACACAAAGAGAAGTTCTACAGGCTGGGTCTGGAGTAAGTGGTTTGCGGATCACAGGTATAAAACCTCTCCCAGTGAATCAGTTTCGTATGGTGCTAGCCCTACTCAGAGTAGACCCATTGAAATTAATAGACACCACTAATTGATGTCCATTCATTTCAGTGGAACTACTCTGACTAAAATTTTGTTGTTACAGTTTACACAGAAGTAAGTTTATAAATTGTGGTTTGATCTAGCAAAACACTTACAGAGCACCTTTCATTCAAAAACTGCAAGGTAGCACGGTTACAAGTGTGCAAAAGATAGCAGCCCTGATATCCCCTTCTGGGTTGGTAAGAGAATTTAGGCCAGCAGAGGGCCATGGCTCAGTAGCAGAGCATCTGCTTTGCATGTAAAAGTTCCAGGTTCAATCCTGGCATCTCCAGATAGGACTGGGAGACCCTTCTGTCCAAAATCCCAATCAGTATAGACAATGCTGAGCTAGTTGAGCCAATGTCCTGACTATGAATAATTCAACACCCTGTATCTTTTCTTTTTTCTTTTTTAAAAAAGATGATTTGTGTGTGATTTGCTTTGCTGTTTTTAATCCCTGTTTTTAATCTCCAGGGCCTCCTGGAGGGCCTCCTGGAGAATTCTAGCCAGAGGGAGGCCAGCTGCCAGGTCGACTCTACCAGGGTTTCTACACAACCCCAAAGATGTTGCCACTCAACCCCAAAGTCATCCAAGTAAGCTGCAGCAACGTCAGTGTTGAGAAGGTGGCCCAGAATCTCTGCGCACAACACCATTCACTACTGAGGAAAGCCAATAAATTATATAATCCAGGGATGGGAGACCTTCAGCTGTAAGGACAGCTGTGTCCTTCTAGGAGTTTCTATCTAGCCTTCAGAACTCTTCCTAGGCCATACATCCTCTCCTTGGGACATATCTCTCACTAGTCTCCAGGGTGCTTTTGCCTGGCTGGAATGTTTCCTTGAACTCTGACAACGACTTTTGCTTGCCAGGACGAAGGAGAGAGTGAATGTGTGTTTGCAGAAACTAGCCTGCAGTACAAGGGTAAGAGATGTGTTTGTTGCTCTGCCCACCTTTGCACCTGACCCCACCCACCAGCATGTGGCCCTCGGAAAGCTGCCAAAAAGGGCAATTGGCCTCAGGCTGAAAATGATTCCCTGAACTCTCATATAAAAAAATAAGCAAACAAAGAAACACAAGCCCCACATATCCTTTTGTTTTCTTGGAGCAAAACCAGGAGCTCCCATTTAAGTAAATGCCTTTATTTCTAGTTATCTTTTAAGCTCCCTGTATAGCATGACTTTGTCATGATGCGTTGGCTGCGATACAACGGAGAAACTTGTGACCTGAAACTGGCAGGTTTTATTCCTGGTCTCTGCTTGCTGGGAGCTCAGCTAAGCAGCCTTTTGTGAACGGTTTAATTACTTTGGGGCGTGCATGCAGAGAGATGCTGAAAATAAAATAATGGTGTGCTTACCTGGGCCAGCAACGCGGAGGTACAATTCATTATTAAAATGTGCCCCTCCTGCTCACTTAATAGCAACTTCCCAATCACTCGAGTTTGCCTGGGAGGAAACTGAACAATTTGTCTCCATTCTGTCTAGGTCAGTGGAATCCTTTTTTGTATCTGTAAGCAAGTAAGTCAGCTCCTTGGTATTTTAATGAGAAGAGAGCAGAAGGGGCGGGGGGAGGGATGTGCAATGCAGGTATCTTCTCAGAGAACAGCAGGCATAAATAGATTTGAATACAGGAAGCTGCCTTATACTGAGTCGGGCCATCAGTTCAGTTAGTAAGCTCGGTATCCATTTAGCTCACCGCCCAGCAACGGCCCTTCAGGATTTCGGACAGGAAGTCTTTCCCAGTCCTACCTGGAGATGCTGGGGATTGAAGCCAGGATGATCTGCATGCAAAGCAGAAGGCTAGGTGCTGCTCCTACACTGAGTAGACCTGTTGAAGTTAATGGACATGACTAAGTCGACACCCACACAATACACTGAAAGCACTATGATGCCAGTTTTAAACAGTCAAGACTTCCCCCAAAGAATTCTAGGAGGTGTTGTTTGTGAAGGGAGCAAAGAGCCCCCAGGAGCCCTCTATTCCCCTCAGAGAGCTACATTTCTCAGAGTGGTTTAACAACGAAATCCCTGTTCAAAATCCCTACAATTCTGAGAATTGTAGCTTTATGAAAGGAATAGGGGGTGTATCCTAACAGCTCTCAGCATCCTTGAGAAACTACAGCTCCCAGAGTTCTTTGGGGGAAGCTGTGACTGTTTAAAGTGGTGTCATTGTGCTTTAAATCTATGGTCTGGATGTGGCTAAACTTAGGTTCACAGGTCTACCCTGAAGAGAACTTAATTGGCTGCAAACCAAACTTTGCAGCTACAGGCGGCTTTAAAGAAGATTTGTCAAACGAGCTCATTAACGCAAAGCTTTGCAAAGCGTTTCCATTTCAGACGTCATGAGTCCTGATTTTATGATGTTTTGGCGACAGCATTAAACCCTCTCCGATTCTGACAGCATGTAGCCAAAGAACTGCAGAATGTATGCGGGGACTCCAGAAGTTCCACTAATTGCCTGTAAAACGCAACTGCCGACTTCTCCCTTTTGGCAGACGGGGCTACAATAGACATTTTCCCTAACTGCACAGCAACCAATTGCTCCTAGTTCCATTTGTTTGTTTCAAGCTAGAGCAATAAATGCCAGATATATGTGTGTGTGTGATTGTCTAATGTAGCAATGTGTGTGCATTTGCACAAAGCTTTGACACATTTGCATAGAGTGCCATTCTTCTCTTCTGACTACCTAGAACCTTTAGTATGGACAAATCTGTCTTATTTCCTTCCTGTGTCAATGTTGTGTGTTTTGCATGTGTTGTTCTGCCCATTAAACATTTTTTTAAAAAAATCGGTACAAAAAATAGTATTTCAATGCATACCGAAATCTGTATTCTCTCACAGCAGGAAGAGGAAACCTGAGAAGCTTTGTTTATGTCAGGCAATAGAGCCGGCAACAGCAGTAGTGGTAGATGCAAAAGTCTGATGATGAATAAGCTTAGGATCTCTCTATGAGAGCAGAGCGAGGAGAGTTTACTGGACTGCTTCAAGAACCAAAAAGAAGATGTGACCACGTTGCTTGAGCAATATGTTACTTTGTATATTGTAATATTTATATATAATTATTTTAATACTGTTTCCAGTATAGCTTTGAATCTCATTCTTGCGGTGGAGAGCAAATTCATTTTCTACTCTGGACAAGTTCCAGATCAGGGATTGCTTTGTAGCACATCTAATAGCTACCAGTAAGCATAAGGCTGAATTCAAAGTGCTGGTTTTGATCTATAAAACCTTACACAGTACAGGACCTCAAAATCTCAAGGACTACCTCTTCTCACTGGGACGCAGGTGGCACTGTGGGTTAAACCACAGAGCCTAGGACTTGCCGATCAGGAGGTCAGTGGTTTGAATCCCCACAATGGGGTGAGCTCCTGTTGCTCAATCCCTGCTCCTGCCAACCTAGCAGTTTGAAAGCATGTCAAAGTGCAAGTAGATAAATAGGTACCACTCCGGCAGGAAGGTAAATGGCATTTTCGTGTGCTGCTCTGGTTTGCCAGAAACAGCTTAGTTATGCCAGCCACATGACCCGGAAGCTGTATGCCGGCTCCCTCGGCCAATAAAGCGAGATGAGCACCACAACCCCAGAGTCGGTCACGACTGGACCTTAATAGTCAGGGGTCCCTTTACCTTTTACCTTTACCTCTTCTCTCATATCCAACACAGCCCTTGTGGTCTTCATCAGAAACCATTCTCAGTCTGCTTCACCTGAAGGAGGTACAACGAGAGATGACCTTTTCAGTGGTGACTCCCTTGTTGTGTAATGTTTTCTCAAAACAAATGTGTCAGGCACTATCATTTTCAACATCCAACCAACTAAATGGGGTGACTCTGCATGTGAAATGATAATTTAGCATTCCTTCTACACTATATTTGGGGAAAATATTCATATGTGGAGCGAAGTGTGTTAAGGAATTCTGTCAAAACATTCTCAACTCCAAGGAAACTTTGGGAGAAACCATTATTTTTAATGGCACAAAACTGGTTTTACTGGTCAATAGACCTACAGAAGGAGTCGTTAACCTTTTTAGGCCAGTGAGTACATTTGGAATTTTGAGCAAGTGCTGCGGGCACCAGTCACAAAATTGCAATTGTTGGCTGTTGCATGGCATAAAATGGCCACCACATCTGAAAGACCTTGAAAAAGAGACACAAAATGGGGCGGGACCATGCCTCCCATCTCATGCATTGTGGATTTTTGAGAGGATATTCATGGAGACACTTCATGGGGACCATATGTAGTAAGGGCTGGTATGCAGGTGACCCCTGGCCTATAGAGTGTTCAGTGTTCTCAGATGGTGCAAAGCCAATTGAATGGTTGAAGTGGATTAGTTAGCAAGACAATGTACCATATAAGATTTGCATATTAAAAACACACACTAAGATATTATGAAATGTACAATAACCCCTTTGGCAGGCTTCAAGCCAGTGCCTGGGGTGTGTGCAAGGGAGAGAGATATTAATGGCACGTAAATAAACGTATCCTTTCCATTTAGGTCACCCTTTTCAGTTCCAGAAGTCATTTTAATAGCAAATCATATCAGATGTTTTCCAGGACAGGGTGCATCTCATATGCCTGCTGTTGGGTTCATTATGTCAACCTGTCCTTCTTGTGTCTCCTTTTAATTGCATTTTATGTTCCGCAGAGCAGTGTGTTGTCTGGTGGGATGTTTATTCACTGTAACAATTAAGAAAGGGGCTTCAGAGCTGACTCTGCATTCTAGGTAAGGAGGTGGAAACAATCTAAATGACTGAGGGAGTGGCAAGGGGGGGGGAGAGAAGCAAAACAGAGGTGAATACAAAGACAGGTGGTAGGAAAATGAGGACACCGTTGTTGTAAAGTATTGTTATTTATTTAAAAAGCCAATATATTTATAAGGCTTCAGCATGGAGAGAGTGGAATGACCATAGAATTAGCACAGGAAAATTAGAAACATCTCAGGAATCACTCAAAACATTCAAGGAAGGAAATCATATATTGCATTCTGATTAGTGCAGTCACTTGGGGAGGGGGGTGTTGGCTATTCCTAAGGGGTGATGAGAGCTGTGGTCCAAACATCAGAATGGGGAAGGCTGGTGGGAAGGTAAACAGCATTTCTGTACGCTGCTCTGGTGTCAGTGTTCTGTTGAGCCAGAAGCGGCTTAGTCATGCTGGCCACATGACCCGGAAAAACTGTCTGTGGAGCGGACAAACGCCTGCTCTCTCGGCCTGTAAAGTGAGATGAGCGCCACAACCCCAGAGTTGTTCGTGACTGGACTTAACTGTCAGGGGTCCCTTTACCCTTTCCCTTTACAGCTCTTGGCTGAAGAAGGAGAGAGCTGAACCATGATCCCAGATCTGGGTGACTTGCTGAACCAGGAATAGGGAACCTTTTTGGCTAGTGGGCTAGACCTTTGTCTCCTCCATCCCACCCCTTAGGCCAACTTTGAGAGGTGGTACCAACCACTTGTCAATCATCCAATGTCAAAGATGGCAGGTGGTGGTCCTGCCCCTCTCTTAAATTGAGCCCATGGGGATGAGGGTGAGATAATGATCAAGCTGGCATGTGGTAAGCTCAGGCCTGTTTTCTGCAGGGATCAGCTGTATAAGCAGACAATCCAGCTGTCTCTACCTGGCCCACACATAACATTACATAAAACAACAGGTGGTCCAGAAGCTAGGTATGTTTTTTTAGAAAATGGCCTGGTGGTCCAAATTTGGCCCATGAGTGAAATGATCCCTCTGAGTTTAGCTGCCATGCTGTGTTTGTTCTGGGACTGTAACACTTAAGGTTGGTGGGGAGATGGGATGTGGTTCAGTTATTTCCTGCAATCAGCGAAAATAATTGGCTGCACACTGACAAACTTGTATACTGGGGAGAAAACTGGGCTTCAGTTCTTTTCTTTGACATTCATTTTCTTATGTATAAATTGCCTTACTAGTCTGACACACACTGCACCTTGCCAGTCAAAAACAAGTTTGCAAAAGAGGGGAAAGGAACATTATTATTATTATTTTTCCTTGAAGGCTAGTTTGTTGCTCAGGGTGTGATTACTGTGTACCAAATAAGAAAGAAAAAAGAAAGGTGAAAGTTGCTTCTTGAATGGAAATTTTGAAAAGAGAGGCTCCCATGGGGTCTTCCAGGTGATTCTGCCACATCTGACTTCGAAGTCTTTAATGTAATTTGTTCAGAGCATTACACGTAAGGTCAAATTCAAACGAGGCTTGATTCAGTTAAAGAGGAATAACAATGAGGACTAGTGTGTTTCCGTACAAGCTCACAGGGTGCATTTGCATTCCCATTCCACTTCCAGGTCCACGATTGTGAAGCTGACTTTAAAAGCATGGCTACCTGATGGCTAAAAGGCCAAAATGTATAGAAAACCAGAATTCATAACAGAAATCTGACGCTTGGAACATGGTTTGGCTGGACACATTTAGCCATTCTCAGTATCAGAATAGTACTGTTAAGCAATTCGCACATGAGCAGGGAAAAATCCAGGGCTAACACGAAATCATCTTTTGGCAACCTGATCCCAGGCACTGTCTTCACTTTCTCTCAGACCCAAGCAACGCAGCAGCATCCTGTTAAATCCATATCTTTAGGTACAGGAAGTGCCATGAGAGGCAACTGCTGGCCACTACATATAAATCTGATGGGTCTAGACCTCTGTATGGCGCAGCTGCCACTCAGTTGAGCAACATCAGCTTTGGGGTGGTCTTGGCAGTTCAGCGTCAGCTGTGACGAGACCTGCTGGGACTCTAGGACCCTGACATCTGCCCCATCATAGCTAGTACTGGGCCCATGCCTAGAATCAGAGTATTGGATCTAAAAAGCAAGGCTAAAAAGAAAAATCCCACACAGCTAACCTATACCTTGGAAAGTCCTTCTCAAGGTTTAGAAGATAATTCTATTTTCAGTGCAACCCTCATCAGAAGCCTTGGAAAATCTGGAACTCTACTTGATACTCTGATAACACTGATAGTCTCTGCTTGGACTTTTAACCCATGTGCAACTGTACTCATTCTGCATGCCCAATTTGTAGTTTCATTCCTCATCTTTTGATTTTCATCTGTTGTTCTAATTGCTCTTTCTGTTTTGCATACATTTCAAAATGAAATAAATAAAAATTTTAGCAAAAAGAAAAGAAAAGAAAAGAAAGGTTCAAAAGAAAATGTCATTCCAATCTAAAGCTTGAAAATTAAGTATTTCCCACAGCCCCACCCCAAGGCAATAGGGACTTTAACCGAATTGGTCAGTTTTCAAGATGAGTCATAGAGGGGTTAGAAAAGGCTAACCAAAGAACAATCAAATCTTGCTAGCTGCAATAGCTGCATGCATGGAGAGATAACAATTTTGCTTTGGAAATAAAGACTGAATTTTCCTCTGATCCAAAAGACAGCACTGGAAATAAAATAAAATTATGGAGGCCTTCACAAATACTTTATTCCATCTTAAATCCTCCCTACTCTCCTCATGCCAAAAAAAATATTTTAAAAAATACAAGCCGTGAACTGGTGTTTTGCTGCCTATAAATCCCCTTTTCCTCTTGTTCTGAATTCCCGCTGTGCCTTTCTCATCAGCAATGTCAGAAATTTTCAGCAAAAGTGGAGTTTGTCCAGGTGCTATTTAACAGCTTCTTACGTTTGGCACACACTTTCTAGATTCAGACAAACTCCATCTCCTATTTTGACTCCTGTGCTCCTCACAAAGCTATGATTTCCCTGGGGAAAGGGATTGACTGTTAATCACACTGAGAATTGTAGCTCTTGGAAGGAGGTTGCAGTTTCCTAACAACTCTCAGCATGCTTAACAAACTACAGCTCCCAGAATTCTTTGGGGGACTGTTTAAAGTCATCCGAGGCCCCTCTCTATGCCCCATCCCTCAGAGGTCTGGAGGGTGGCAACATGAAAATGGGCCTTTTCTGTGGTGGCTCCCCAACTGGAATACTCTCCCTAGAGAGGCTTGCCTGGTGCTATAATTACATGTCTTTAGGCATCAGGCAAAAACATTCCTCTTTACACACACATTCAACCACTGAATAATCTACGGCCTGTTAAAGCTGGAGCAGGGGGCTGTTGTTATGATTATTTTATTATTTTGCTATCTGGTATATGCTTTTTATTCTGCTTTTATTCTGTTTTTTATTGTTATTGATGTTCCATAAAATGTGTTCTTAATGTTGTACACCACCCTCAGGTCTTTTGATAAAGGGTGGTATATCAGTCAATCAATCAATAATAAAGTGGCATGATACTGCTTTAAATATATAGCGCAGATGGGGCATTTGTTTCAAACAAACCAAGAGCAATAAGCCAAGGTGATTTCTGGCTTACTGCTCATGGTTTATTTTGTTAACATTAAATGTCAAGCTATGGGGTAGCCCTTTTTCGCCTTGCTGGTGTCATGAGGAAGGAGGAAACCCCACAGGGACCTGATCAGTGCAATGAGGCAAGTTTGCCATTGAGCCATGCTTTAAAACAAACGACGACTTAATGTGATGTACGAAGCAGCCCTATGTATTGGTTACACTTTCAGTTGGCCATGGATATTGCTGGTTAAAGGAACGGATATCATTGGGAGATGGCTACATATTAGATCTTGAAGGACATGAAAACAGATCTGGCTGCCACGTTTATCTGTAGTGTAACAAGGTTGAAGTTCATAAAGTTTTTTTGAATCATGTTATAAGGAAAGCAGCATATGAAGTATGGGGTAAATATAAAAATCTATTCAAACATAAAACACCATGGTGGCTCTCTCTCTGCTTGAAGCAATATTGGTGAAAAACAGAAATATGAGAAATGACTGGGCAACATATAAGTAATTATTAACAGAAGTAGATCAAAATTTAAGGTTAAGGAGGTTTGAAGACATAAGAGAATTAGTAGCCGATTGGTTGCAATATCACCAACTTAATGAAGTGTTTAAGATGGATAAAAGGAAGTTTTTTCTAAACAAAACCTCCCAATTTGAAAGGGAACTGTTAGAAAATAAAACTAAGTTGATTTATAAAATGTATAAACTTCTATTAGACTGGCAAACGAAAGAACAGGTCAAATCGGTTATGATTCACTGGGCGAAGGATTTTGGTTGTAACATTGAATTAGCAGCATGGGAGACGTTATGGACAATAGGATTAAAATTTACAGCCTATTATACTTTGAAAGAAAACTATATGAAAATGATGTATCATTGGTACTTAACTCCTAGTAAATTAGCTAAAATGTATAAATCAAAGTCTAAGACATGCTGGAAATGTAAAGAGAAAGAGGGCACGTTTTTGTTGGGATTCGCAGGATCCTGGATAAGTCTGCAGGCTTCAACAGGATGATGCAATACTCTGCTAAGTCAGAGTGACTCAGCAGGAGTGTGATTAGTGGGTTTGGCTATCACCTGTTTTAAAAAGGAAAGCCTGTTTAACAGTGGGTGTGGTTGGTGTGGTGGTTGTGCTGTAGTGGAGAGTCTTCGTTTGTAAGTACTCTGTATGGACTGTTTCTTTTATAAATGCCTGTATATAACTCACATTAAAAAGTCTGCACTGGAAAACCTGGAACTCTTAGCGTCTCTGCTGAAAGCGCCGCGTGGAATACGCGACAGGGTTATGGGCCCAGCACGCTTCCGCTGCGCAAGAGTACAGGTGGCAGTTATCTAGCCGTGGGTGCTGGAGGTGAGCTGCAGGGATGGAGCAGTCCAGAAGTGGCGTGTTGCTGGAGAAGCTGACGGCCACGAACTACAGCATCTGGTCGGTCCGCATGCAACACTTCCTCAAGCGTGAGGGCCTGTGGAAGGTGGTGGAAACTCCACCGCAGCCTCCTGAGGAGGATGAGGACGACGATGAAAAGCTGGCACTTGCAGAGGCCCAGCTTGAAAAGGATGAGAAAGCTTTGGCTACGATCATCCTTGGAGTGGACGACAGCCAGCTAGTCTACGTAGCTGATAAGGTGACGGCAAGTGAGGCATGGAATGCACTCAAGGCTGTCCATGTGCGAGAGACAGCTGGCTCACTGATAACACTGACCAGGAGACTGTACCGGTGTCGGAAGAAACCGGGGGACTCCCTGGTAAACCACCTAAAATTCCTAACAGGCTGTTTCCAGGAGCTAGCCTTAAGAGGGAGGCCTGTGGGGGAAGAGGACAAAGTCTTTATAGTCCTGAGTTCCCTTGATGACAGCTATGATATGCTGGTCAACTCCCTCGAGTCGGTAGAGACTGATAAGCTGACTCTGGAATACGTAACCGGACGGTTGTATGCAGAGGAGGACAGGCGTGCAGAGCGAAAGATGACCTCAGCCCAGCTGTTGGAGCATCCCAGAGGGAACAACAGCCGGGAAGACCAGAGGTGTCGGGAGCCGGAGAAACAGCCAGGAGGAGCTGCTGCAGACCAGCCAGTGGTCAACAAAGTAAAAAGGTGTTTTTGCTGCAAGTCCAGTGGACATCTGCTTCGGGACTGCCCAAGAAAACAACAAAAACAGCAGAAGCACAGGAGGCAGCAGAGAGAATCTACCGCTTGGGTGTCTGCAGATGGTCAAGAAAATGAAGAGCTGTGGGTTCTGGACAGTGGAGCTTCTCAAACCTTTTGTAAAAGAAAAGCACTGCTAACTGATGCTAGGGCTTCAAACAAAAAACATGTAAGTCTTGCTACGGGCCAGAAAGCTAATGTGGTTTGTGAGGGGGAGGTTGTGTTCCCACAGCTGGGACACACATTCAGGAATGTGCTGTGTGTGCCTAGTTTGCAAAACAATCTCCTGAGCATTCCAGACTTGGCAAAAGCAGGCTTTGAAGTAAACTTTGTGGGAGATCAGTGCCAGATAAAGCAAAATGGGGCAGTGTTGGCAAATGCTAACCTTAGAGCTAATATGTATGTACTGCAGTGTGAGTCTAAGGTTGCGAATGTGCAAAATGTCCCAACCCATGATATGTGTATTCATCTCCTGCACAGGCGTCTGGCTCATGCTAGCTATAAGGTGCTGAACAAAACATTGGAGTTGTGTGGGGGAATGAAAAACATAAAAAGTTGTGATAATTACTTAGACTGTAATACCTGCAAGGAGGTTAAAAGCAGGGCTTGCCCAGTAGCAAGAGCAAGCCAGAGAGAAACCAAAAAACCACTGGAGTTGATTCATGCTGATGTAACTGGTCCTTTTCCACCAAGTGTCTCCCATAACAAGTACTGTTTGATCCTAGTGGATGACTATTCTAGATTTGGCTGGGTCTATCCATTAAAGCTAAAGTCTGATGTTGCCCAAACTTTGAAGTTCTGGGTAAGAAGGGTAGAAAGGCAACTTGGCGAAAAGGTGTGCTCTATTCAGTCAGACAGGGGAGGAGAGTTTATGGCAAGCTCCCTAAGAAACTGGTTGCATTCCCAAGGGATTAAACATAGGCTTACCAACGTGGCAACGCCTCAGGAGAACGGGGTAGCAGAGCGTAGGGGAGGTGTCTTACAGACACAAATGAAAGCATTGTTAGCAGATGCAAATCTCCCAATTAAGTACTGGGCTGAGAGTATTAAGACCGCAAATTATATTGGGAATCGCTTGTGGTCAAGGGTACTAGATGACATACCCTATAAAATTCTCTATAACAAAAGTCCCAGGTTGCAACATTTGAGAATCTTTGGGACAAAGGCGTGGGTTGACATACCTGTAAAGAACCGAAGAAAAGGTGGGAAAAGGGCACAGCAGTTGCTATTTCTTGGGTATGAAAGTGGTACGAAAGCCTATAGGTTTGAAGATGATAAAAATCTTTTGAGTCATAGTCGATCAGCCAGTTTTAATGAGCAAAGAAATTGGCCCAAGATACATGCAAACCTGCTGCCAGAAAAAGTTTTACTGCCGAGCGTACCTGTTAAGGCAGCTGAAACAAAGCTAAGAATTGGCAGCTCTCCCAGAGAAACTGAAAAGGAGGAGGTAAAGGTTGAGCATTTTTCTCCAGCTGCTAGCATGGAGCAGGGGAGAGAAGAAAGTGCAACAGGGACAGGAGGAGGTAGATCTCCAGAGTCAATCCACCCCAAAAGCAGTCCTGAAGGTAGCCCAGGGGGTGAGATTAATGAACCAAGGAGGTCTGCAAGAAGTAATAAAGGTCAACCTCCAGACCGTTATGGGTTCCCAGCCACCATAAACCAGGTTTGTGTAACTGAGCCAGAAAACTTTGAAGAAGTGCAAGAGTTACCTACTCTAGAGAAAGAGGCGTGGTTAAAGGCAATGCAGGCAGAGTATAACTCTCTGCTAAACAACAATGTGTTTGTACCTACAGAATTGCCTGAAGGTAAAAAGCCCATAAGCTGTAAGTGGGTTTTTAAAGTGAAAAAGCTGGCTGATGGTAGTTATCAGAGGAAAGCCAGATTGGTTGCAAGGGGCTTTACACAAAGGAAAATGATACATTATGATGAAGTGTTTGCACCAACAGCAAAGGCTGAAACAGTAAAATCAGTTTTAGCAATGGCAAGTCTGAGAGGGTTAAAAGTTAATCATTTTGATGTTGCCTCGGCATATTTAAATGCTCCTATTGACGCCGAGGTGTATTTACAGCAAATACCAGGGTATGAGCTGGAAAAAGACAGCATGGTGTTAAAGCTACAAAGGGCACTATACGGGTTGCACCAAAGTGCACGTCTATGGCATGAATGCATAGACACAACTTTGAAAAAGATGGGATTCAAACAAAGCCTGGCTGATTCCTGTTTATATTCAGCAATGGTGCAAGGAAGTATTTGTTATTTACTTTTGTATGTTGACGATATCTGTCTGATAACAACTGCACAAAAGCAAGTGTCTTGGTTTATAAACAGCCTAGGTAACAAATACAAACTGAAGTATTTGGGAGAGATTCAGAATTACTTAGGAGTAGAGGTTCAGAGAAATGAAGAGGGAGTCTACTCTCTGAGTCAGAAGGAAAAAATTGAAAAGTTACTGAAGACATATAGAATGGAAAGGGCAAATGAGGCTGACACTCCCATAACTACCCAGTACAAAAATGAACCAGAAGGGCAAAAATGTGAGAATGCAACAGCATTTCATTCTCTGTTGGGTTCTCTGTTATATTTAAGTTGTTGGACAAGACCTGACATAACATTGGCAGTGCACATGTTAAGCCAAAGAAGTGCAGACCTGGCTCAGAGAGATTGGGTAGCACTTAAAAGAATCCTAAGGTATCTGAAAGGCACAAAAGATTACAAATTGGTGCTGGATACAGGATATGATCAGCAAGTGTATGCATACGCTGATGCCAGCTGGGGGGACAGAGAAAATGGAAAGTCTACCACTGGATATGCCATATATATTGGAAATGCCCTGGTTCAGTGGAAATCCCAGAAACAAACATTTGTTGCCACAAGTACTTGTGAAGCAGAGTACTCAGCCATAAGCGAATGTGTATCACAAATAGAATGGTTTGCTTGTCTAACAAAAGAACTTGGAATACCTTCTGAAATGCCAATCACTGTGCTAAGTGACAACATGGCTGCACAACAGCTTGCTAACCAACAGAACTTTAAAAGCAAGAGTAAACATATTGCTATAAGATACGGAAATGTGAAAAATGCTTTGGAAAGAAATGTGTTAAAGGTACAGCACTGTAACACAAAATGTAATGTGGCAGATTTGTATACAAAATGTTTGGATGCTCCTAAATTTCAAGACTTAAGAGAATTATTAGGTCTCAAGCCTTTGACTTAAGGAGGAGTGTTGGGATTCGCAGGATCCTGGATAAGTCTGCAGGCTTCAACAGGATGATGCAATACTCTGCTGAGTCAGAGTGACTCAGCAGGAGTGTGATTAGTGGGTTTGGCTATCACCTGTTTTAAAAAGGAAAGCCTGTTTAACAGTGGGTGTGGTTGGTGTGGTGGTTGTGCTGTAGTGTGGTGGTTGTGCTGTAGTGGAGAGTCTTCGTTTGTAAGTACTCTGTATGGACTGTTTCTTTTATAAATGCCTGTATATAACTCACATTAAAAAGTCTGCACTGGAAAACCTGGAACTCTTAGCGTCTCTGCTGAAAGCGCCGCGTGGAATACGCGACAGTTTTATCACATGTGGTGGTCTTGTAAGCTGATAAAAGGCTTTTGGGAAATGATATACGATGAATTGAAAAAAATGCTGAAAATAACTTTTTCTAAGAAACCTGAAGCTTTTATTTTAGATATTTTAGGTCCAGAGATCTCAAAGGACCAGACAAAATTATTCATGTACGCAACCATGACTGCATGGATGCTGCTAGCCCAGAGATGGAAAGATGGCGCAACTTCGACCAAGGAAGAGTGGCAGATAAAACTGATGAACTAGGCTGAGATGGCAAAACTTACAGGAAGAATTAGAAACCAGGAAGAGGCTGACTTTAATAAAGAATAGGAAAAGTTTATAATTTACTTTAAAAAATTACTGTAAACAATTACCCTGTTTTCATGGACTAAACCCCCAACACTCATATAATGAAATCTTGGGTGATATAGCACCAGTGAATTATGGGGAAACAGAAGCACATATATAGGGAAGGTGTGGGATGTGGCAACATGTCTGATGTTCATTCTGGACTGAGAAAATTTGGCTGGGGCAGATTCTTCATGGTCGGCCTTGGGGAGTGGGCAGCATGCACTGCACAGGGCCCCTGACAGCCCTTTGCCAATGCCAGGTGCGCACGGCAGAGCCAGCTGGCAGCTTCAGTGCTGCGCTTGCCATGTGTATCTCAGCCACCACCATTGCTGTGGGTGGTTTTCCTGCAGGAACTACATACCTGGGCCTGGGGCTGAGAGTTGGCAACATGAACGAGGAGGAAGGATGCGAGCGGGACAGGAGAGACTCTGGCAGCAGTGCACATGGTTTGTGCTTGCTCTTGCGTCTTGGCATCTGTGCTCTGGCTCAACACTGGTGCACCAACTCCTAGGGTCTGAGGCAGTTTCGGCCCCATGGCTCCTTGCGTCATTGTGCAGGACGTCATGACATTGCACGGTGTCATGTGCATGGTGTCATGATGTCACGCAGAGTCCCACACAGGCCCCCTTAATCCTCTTAAGAAGATGGCTTCTCTGCTAACGTGGATTATATGTCTAGACAGTGCTTTTCTTTCAGAATAAAAAGGTGCCGGTACTCAGCATGAAGTGCCACACTTTTAACCAGTGTTTTTCTAGACAAAAAGCTGTCGTTACTCCATATCTTTGAGTACCCCCAGAAAAAAGCACTGTGCCTAGAAGGTCTGTGTCTTGTAGGTGAAAGAAAGGAACAGAAGGGAATTTGCTACCCTAAATCAGAAGACAGAGTAATATGTCTGGACAGAAAGATTCATATTAATTTGAGCAATCATGCCAGATTTTCAATTTTTCAACGATTACAGTATTCAAATTGCGTGGACTTTCCAATAACAATACATCATTTGACTTCCCTACTGTGGTTTCTTATGTTATCTTGGAATTACTGCATCTTAGAATTAACTCCACTTCTTATTTAGACTCAAAGGTTTCCTTAACAAATATACTTAACTGCTTGTTCTATGTTAATGCTGCTAATGAATGTATATGTTCACTATCGTTTTTCAGATAGTTTTCCAGATAGTTTTCCCAATCTTTATTAAAAATACTTTCTTCTTCGTTTCTAATTCTTTCAGTAGTTCTGCCATTTCAGCGTAGTCCATTCATTTTATCTGTCACTCTTCCTTGGTTGGGATTGTATCTTCTTTCCATTTCTGAGCAAGCGTTATTTGGGAATCTGTTGCTGCATACATAAACAGGTGTTTTTTTCTGGTCCCTGGTTATCTCTGCATCTAATATTCTTAAAATAAAAACTTCTGGGTGGGGTCTTTTTTAAAAGTTATCGTAAACTTTTAAAAACTCATTACAGATCATTTCCCAGAAAGCTTTTACTACCCAAGACCACCACATAAAAAAAAGTACCTTTTTTCTCTTTACATTTCCAACATACATCTGATTTTGATTTATACGGTTTTGCTAGATTACTAGGAGTTAAATACCACCTGTACATCATTTTGAAATAAAATTTGTTTGAAATAAAAATAACATGTTTGGTAGCACATTCATTTCTGTAAGTGACATTCTTCCCAGCATAGGCACTCTCATCCTTCCCCACGCTATTAAGTTTTTCTTAATTTCTCTCCACACTTTTAAATAATTATATTTAAAGACATTAATATTCTTTGTTGTTGACTAAACTCCTAAATATTTAACTTTTTTTCCAAGTGTTAATCCAGTTGTTATTTTTAGATCTCTCTTGGGTTGATCATTCACATTTTTCAGTAAAATTTTTGTTTTACTCTTATTTAAAGTCTGCCACTTCTCCAAATTTAGTTATCTCTTCTGGAGGCTTTGGTATATGAACCAATGGCTCTGCCTAATTGCCAGTGCAGTTTAGTACTTTGTATACCCACTTCAGCCTGGAGAGACCTGGGTTCAAATCCCCACTCAGTTACAAAGCTGACTGGGTAAACTTGGGCCACATTCTATCATTCTATCTGATCTACTGCACAGGGGTTGCTGTAAAAAAAAAACTGGGGAGAGCCATGATCAGGGTTGAATCCACCATTAAACTAATAAAGCTTAAGCTTCAGGGTTCCTAATCCTGGAGGGGCCCTAAAAGCAACTTTACTTCTCATTGCTTTAAAAAAATTGGACCCAGTAGACCCAATTTGATTTGCACAACTCAAATTGATTGGTTTTTGTTGTTGTATATATTTCAACAATCCCAAAGTTTGAGAGTCAGTAGCACAGGCTACTGACATACCGCTTGTTATTTTCTGTCTGTTCTGCCATTAAGAACTTCTTGGATCATTCTTTGTCTAGCTCTTCCCCCTTGACCTTACTACTTTGGGTGACCCTACTGGGAGTACAAGACTCCTGACGACCCTTCGCTCACAAGGGTCATAGGAACATGCAAGCCCACTCACCACTACAAGGTGATGATCCAGCGAGTGGGACAGATGTCGCTGTAAAGGTTGTTGTTTACAACTCCATTGAAGAAGGTAACAGGATAATCTAATAATGTTAGGTATATTCACCGTCAGAAGGAAAATATACATCGGAAAATGATAGGAAGTCCAATTATTATTATTATTATTATTATTATTATTATTATTATTATTAAGGTTAATAAATAGAGAAGAAAACAAGAGATAGTAGAAATATAAAATTAAGTTTATTGTTTGTTAACAAATGGGGTATTACTTCTATATGGTTGTTGTTTGTGGTATAAGATTTATACACATGTATAGTTAAAAAAGATGTATACAGTGGTACCTCGGGTTAAGTACTTAATTCATTCCGGAGGTCTGTTCTTAACCTGAAGCACCACTTTAGCTAATGGGGCCTCCTGCTGCCGCCGCACCGCCAGAGCACGATTTCTGTTCTCATCCTGAAGCAAAGTTCTTAACCTGCAGCACTATTTCTGGGTTAGCGGAGTCTGTAACCTGAAGCGTATGTAACCTGAAGCGTATGTAACCTGAGGTACCACTATACTATATTTGTGGTATAAGTTTGTCAATAAAGTATTATTTTTAAAAAAATAAAAATAAAAAAAAGGTAACAGTGATTACCCAGAACTCATTTTCGGTTCCAAAGGTTCCCACCATAACAGTTCGAGCTTCAGAGCCCAAAAAATGTTGGTCTGCCACTGGCCATGAAATTGCCTTGAGCTTGAAATGTGGCCCTTTTTTTTTTTTTTTTTTTGGTAATAATTAATTTCTGCGGCTTCAGGCCTCCAAAGGAAGGGCTCTGAGGAAGATTTTAAATGGTGGGCAAATTAATCTGGAGGAAGGCAGCTCATATGTGCAGGAGTGACTTATGGGTGCATTCTTCTGTCTTCATATTGTAACATAGGGCCTTGATATTTACAGGCACTATCAATGATCAGTCGAGTTATTCAGCATGTACCAAGAGGTGGCAGTTAATTAGGTCATTGATGAATGAGAGTATGACTTAGCAATGAATTGATGCAAACAGCCAAGTTAAAACTGCAATGAATTAAAAAGCCAAGCTACATGAATAAAATTCAATCTGAAGGGAAAATTCAATGAATTAAAATGTCAGCATAGGGGGCCTCTCAGAATTAGAATTCAATGTGTAGGATCAGTTAATCATTTTCATAATTATTGCAGAGCAGGCAGGCAAGGCAGAGGTCAGCAAAGCCGACGGCAAGCCATTTCTAGGCGTTGGCGGATAACACAGAGGTCCAAATTAACATGTTGGTTAATCGCGGTTTGCCTGCACTAAATTGGCCATTGATAAAATTAATTATTGGGCTTAAGTGAAATTAAATAAGGCACAACCGCTTAAAAATAGCAAGGCAGCCGGCCATCCCGAGGCACGCATAGGCATTTTTCAGCACTGGTCATAATAACATACTGTAAAAGAGAACTCTGGTGTCAAATTAGTGTTTTAGATTAAATAGACTGAGGATAAAGAAGCAAAAGTTCCTTGCGGGTTGGCTTAACTGTCTGTTTTAGACATGGTTATTTCGCTAAAAATTGGCATTGCTCCTGGCTTCTTCTTACAGCTTAGATAAGAGTTGGGGAATCTCCTGCAGCCTGGAAGCCACATCCCCGTCTGTGCAACCTGCTAGTGGGGGGTGCGGCCAGATGCAAAAGGGGGTGGAGCAGAGAATGGACATTCCCTCTTTGTACAGTTGGCTGGTCTCTACAGATACTCTCTCACACCCATCTCTGTCCTTTTAACCAAAGAAAGGTGGCACTCAAGTAAATTGTGTATGTATGTAATAGTGCCAGTCATTCAAATCAGAGCAGTCAAGTGGGCATATATGCGATTTATATATTAACACCTTGGACTTCGTCCACTAGCAAACTTCTGTGTAAAGTGTGGGCAAAAACAAGCTCCACATGTATACTATTCTGTACTTGCAGAGTCTGTATTTGTGCTGAGGAATTCTTTTTGCATGTACACTGGTACCTTGGGTTAAGTACTTAATTCGTTCCGGAGGTATGTTCTTAATCTGAAACTGTTCTTAACCTGAAGCACCACTTTAGCCAATGGGGCCTCCTGCTGCCGCCGTGCTGGAGCACGATTTCTGTTCTCATCCTGAAGCAAAGTTCTTAACCCGAGGTACTATTTCTGGGTTAGCGGAGTCTGTAACCTGAAGCGTCTGCAACCTGAAGCATATGTAACCTGAGGTACCATTGTACAGTTGTGCACAAGTAAACCCTATTTGTGGAATAACCAACCTCATATAACCGACATGCTTCAGTCTAATTAATGCATGAAGGGCGTTAATGCCATAGACTAAGCTTTCATGCTAGGCTTAACTATGTCCACTTCCCTTATCTTGGGAGGAAATGGGCAATGTTCAGCACATGAAGCAGTTTGAGTTGGTTCTTCCAGCTCAGACTGGAGATGTAAAATTTCCGGAAATTTTGAAGCCTTGGGGGGGGGGGGACATCTCTCCCCCCCCTGTTTTTTGGAAAATGGAAAATTTGGAAAAAATGAAAAAAAGTTCAGTGTGAAGTGGTTTTACAAATTGCATGAAACACAGTATATATAAAAGTATTATGCTTGCAATAAAACAGGTAACCACCCCCCCTTTCCCTCAAAAGCAACAAAAAAAGCAAGAAACCATCAACATAAATAATAATCAGATCTGCCCCTTAGGACCAACAGCAAATAAAGTTAAGGTCCATCTCAATATTTAAGCTCCATAGACGGTATACCCTTTGAGTATTACTTTAAAAAACAACAGAAGACACAACATATACCTGCTGTTTATTCTATCTTATTTTCTGAACTACTGCTATCATTTTCCATTTCTTCTTCCTCTTCCTCTTTGTTATTTTCCTCATGGACTTCTAAAAAACGACTTTGGGGGGAAATGGGAAAAAACCTGTTGTCCCCCCCCCCCCCAGTTTTTGCAGGTTTTCCCCCAGGCCTTCCCATCTCTACTTGAGGACAGCCAGGGCAAAGCGTAAGGCAATTTTTTTGCATGCGAGGCCCAGAAGGAACCAACATCCAGTTACTTAATAGTATGTTCCACTAAGGCTCAAATTCTGTTTGAAAGGAAAAGGAGTGTGTGTGTGTGTGTGTGTGTGTGTTTTAAATTGAATTTGTTATTATATATTATAAACCGCTTCTAAATAGTTTACAAAAATATAGAAAAGAGCTTCTAAACAGTTTACAAAAATATACAACAGAACATTAAAATGATTGATAAAACACAGTTAAAAGCAGGTATTTAAGATTATTCAAAAGATGATTAAGTCAGCAGTGGTTAAAAGGAAGTAAATCACATGCAGCTTCTATGTATCCAGGTGGGCTGGCCCTAACGAAAATGTTTTGAGCACTTACCAGAAAGAGTACAGTGAGAGCACCTGCCTGGTGTCAGTTGGCAGAGAGCTCCAAAGTGGGGGTGCTAGAAGGCCTGGGGGGGAATGGAAAATGGGGGGAGGGACAGGGTTTTTTCCTGTTTTTCCCCAAAGCCATTTTTTTCAGGAAAAAATGGGGGGGAGTTTGTGGAATATTCAAACTATATCAAACTCCCCCCACCCCAATTTTTCCAGAAAAAAAAAACAGCTTTGGAAAAAATGGGGGGAACTTGGGGTGGTTTTTTTTCCATTTTTTCCGGGTTTTGAAAGGTCTTCCCATCTCTAGCTCAGACTGCATGGGTCTCACAAGTCACTACGGAGTTACTATACCAATAATTTAGGAAATTTCACCACTTTCAAACTAAGCCAAGTTTTACTGCCTGTGCAACTTTTTCTGAATGTTGTATGGAAAAGCACATGAATCTGACCTTTGAAGAGTTTGCAAGTAAACAGTTTTTAACTTAAACACGTGGCCTTTTATTATGCTAGAGGAAGAAGGAAACTTTGGAACTCACTTTAAAGGGCATATTTCAAAGGTCTAACAGCCTATTTTTGCACACTTTACTTTGTTGCATATTTTAAATCTCTGCTGCAGTTCTCTCACCAAAAAATACTTTTCCCCAACTTGGATTTTGGCATCCAGGGAATGCTCCTTTCTATATACCTATATACTGAATGGGCAGTGATCAGTGGAGGAACCAGTGCTTCTCGAGACTGAATGTGTGCACCAGAGGAGCATGTGCAAAGAAATATGACAGAATTGGTGTCCATCTTCTATAGATCGTAATGAAAAATAAATAAAAAAATCTGACACTTCAGCTGCATGCACCCCATACATTTATAGCGTATTGACAGAGCATGACTTCCCCCAAAGATACTGGGAATTGCAGTTTACGCCTCACACAGCTACAATGTCCAGCACCCTTAACAAATTATGTACTAAAACTAAAACCACTGTCTTATTTAGTAACATAGCTCTCTGGCACTTCCTTGAAAGCTGAAACAGTTACACATCCGAAAGCCGGAAACATTTAGTCTAATCACAGAGCTATGCATTAATTTTTCATGCAGGAAGAAGGATTCCCCTCTTGGCTTATATATAAGTTACTGTAAACAAAGAAAGAATATTAAAAAGTATTCTGTCTGGTTTATAGCATTTATTATGGCCAAATGAACAGGATAAATCAAGTCACCAGATAACTTAACAAGGACTCTAAGCAAAAACTCTTTATTCATTACATGTTCATCCAATCTTTTCTCCATAGAGCTGAGGGTTGAATATGAAATTCTCTCTTCTCCCTGCCACCTGCACGGCCTTATTTTATCACTACAGCTCAAGGATGTGGAGGTTGGCCTGAGAGATGGTGCCTGGCCCAAGATTACCCAGCAAGCAACACAGCTAAGTGGGGGAATTTCCCAGTCCTAGGCCACATTCAAACCATAAGCCTATTGTGCTGTGATACCACTTTAAACAGTCATGGCTTACCCCCGCCCAAAGAATTCTGGGAGCTGTAGTTTATTATAGCTAAGAGTTGTTAGGAGGCCCCTATTCTCCTCACAGGGATTGGCTACTAAAACACTCTGGATATTGTAGCTCTGTGATGGGAATGGGGCAGAGGCTCCTAACAACTGTAACAAACCACAGTTCCAAGGATGATGATGATGGTGATTATTATTATTATTATTATTATTATTATTATTATTATTATTATTTTATTTCTACCCAACCCATCTGGCCACTCTGGACGGCTTTCAACAGAACATTAAAAACAGAATAAAACTTCAAACATTAAAAACTTCCCTAACCAGGGCTGCCTTCAGATGTCTTCTAAAAGTCTTCTAGTTGTTTATTTCCTTGACATCTGATGGAAGGGCATTCCACAGGGCGGGTGCCACTACTGAGAAGGCCCTCTGCCTGGATTCTTTGGGGGAAGCCATGACTGTTTAAAGTGGCATCATAGCACTGTAAATGTACACTGTGAATGTGGTCTCAGTTATGTATAATTCAGGGGCTGGGAACCCAGGACCTAACATGGCCTTCCAGGCCTCTAAGTCTGGCCCCCAGAACTCTCCCCCCAGGCTACACCTCCACCCACCTGGCCACCCAACTTAATGTTCAAGTTCCATACCTCCCTTGAGTGTTTGTGCCTGGTCAGAACCTGCCATTGAACACTGATCATGGGTTTTGCTTGCCTGGATGGAGAGGAGTGTGTGGGTATATTGTTTGACTCCCACTTGTGGACATGGCACTCTGTCTCAGCACAATTATTTTTGAAATGATCAAGCTTAGATCAGGTTACAAGGTGAGCAGGTCAGTGGTTAGATCAGGGAACCAAAGGTCATGGGTAGGCATAAACTAAGGCATTGTCCCAACTCTTGACATGTCTCCTGCTTGACAGGCAGAGTCATTGGCACATGTCCTGTCCTGAGCCATTGATCTCGGGCTTTGGGCTGCTTGATAACCTGTTAACACTAAATTCTAGGCTAGGTGGACAAGTGATTTGACTCAGGACAAGGCAGTTTCCTGTGCTCACAGCCTAGCCCTCACAACCAGCTTAGAAGTCCCAGCACCCAGGTACACAAAGCGCCTGGCATGCACCACTGAAGCAAAAGTGATTTCCGAAATGCGTTCCACCGAAACGGCGCTCAGCTCTGATCCACAGCACCCAGAGATGCCTGCCAGTCCCCTGGAGGAAAGCCAGATGGGTAAAATATGAGAGCGAGAGATGTGGAGGACATGGTTAGAACAAAGCAGGTGGAAAAGAGGAGAGCTTCTTAAGTATGGCAATAAATCTAAATAAATAAAAGAGGTCTGCCGTGAGGCATTGGGGGTAACGGTGTTTTTTTTGCTGAGCTAGGTTGGAAAGAAGCCCAGAGAGGCTGCCAAGGCAGGGGAGCAGCTGCAAAATGCTAAGGTGTGGATATTTAGCTGTAATCTGCTCTAACCCTGCATATAATATGATATAATGCACAGTCCACCGTGCGCTCGGTAAGCAGAAAGAAAGCCATGCATTGTATTGGCGGCAAACCACTTCCAAATACAGTAAATAAATAACCAAAATAACCCGTATGATGCCCATTGCAAGAAGCTGGCCTGGAAGGAAAGAAAGAAAGAAAGAAAGAAAGAAAGAAAGAGAGAGAGAGAGAGAGAGACATTAGCAAATGTAGGCATTTTGTTTTGTTTTCTGTCCTCTCTGTGTGATTCAGTCTTGGGTTCCTCTTTGCTTGCTATTCAGTAGCTGGTTTCTACTCTTTCCTAACAGAGCATGTTGAATTTTTCAAGTTTCAAAAATGAAGGATGCTTAGTGGTTTATACGGAATAAGGTTGAGGAAGAAGAAGGGGGCAGAGAGTGGGTTGGAGTGGTAATACTTAGTGTAGATGTGGAGTTTTTATGTCAGCCTCACTTATGTAGAAAAGACTCTACAACCTGAAAAAGAGACAATGCACATACTTATGTAAAGTAAGAAAATCCTTAATAACAATAAAAATATTTAAAAATGAAGGATGCTAAAAAGTTCTAACAAGACTTGGGAATTCAAAAGATAATATAATTTATTTTTCCTTGGCAAGTAAAATGTGCATAGAAATAATTGAAAATGATCACCAAGTTATCCCAGTTGTACAATATATTATATATTATAGAATACTATTTATGTGTATTATTATTTATATATTGTTACTATTATTTAGTATTACCCAACATTTTCAGAAGGTAAAATAATGTTGTTTGTTTTCTGAAAGCACTTCTTCATCATTTGCTTCTTCATCAAACTTAGACCTACCTTGTTAAATGTTGTTCAGTCATAAAATGATAATAGCAGATTTAAATTCCTCATAAACATATTTGTAAGATCCATCACTGAATAAATTTGCAAAAATTAAGTTCCACCTTCTAAAATGACATGGCCTATGTGCCCTAAGTGCTTCACTGTAAGAGTCTGGTGGAACTGCACAAACTCTGATCTGTGTAGGAGCAGAAACTGTCACTATTTTGCAGGAGGGAATAAAGTGCTGGAACTTTAGGTTTGTGCAATTAAAATGGTCCAAAGTGCTTTGTTGCCCTTGCACAAAAAAATCTGCATTAGCAAACAAGCAAATGCAATTAAATAGCACTGACTTTTTGCAGTTAGGAAACTGATGAGGAAATGCACTGAAAAGTGTGGAATGAAAGAATGCTTAAAGAGAATATGTGTAAACACCCCACAAGCAAACAAGGATGAATACTCACTGCCGTACAAGTGCCTAATAAGCAAATCATAACAAATGTGCAACGAAAACCAGACCTATAGGGCAGATCCACACTGTACATTGAAAGCACCTCTGATACACACTTAAAGCACATGATTCCCCACAAAAGGAATCCTGGGAACTATGTTTCAGAAAGCACAGATTTGATAGATTTGGCTTCTAATACACACTGAATTGAATTTCTCCTCTGTGCTGAGTAATGAGGTCAGGGCCTGCAGTTTCACCTGGCAATGTGACGGAATATATAAAACATACAAAATGTGCAAAGATCGCAATCATTGCAATATCAACATTAAAAGTTGTTATATTTCCCCTGAGGGATAGCTCAGTTACTCTAGAACAGATGGGGGACCTTTTTCAGACAGGGGGCTGCATTCCTTTCTGGAGAACATGCTAGTACCACATCCCCATAGTGGTGGGTGGGGCTAGGGGCAAAAGTGGGCGGAGCAATGAATATAATTTTTACCTCTGCTCAGTAGGCTACTTTCTACCCAAACCTGTGACAATTTTGCTCTGTTCAGAGGACAAATCTAAGCCTGATTTCAAAGTAGCAGAAACAAAGTCTGAGGGTTACATTTTTCAGTTTCATTCCCTTTGTAACTACTGCCACTTTAAGGGTGAGATTAATCCTCTGTAAGCACACAAGACTACTTAATGCTCAAGGATGAGTCTTCAGGCACATGGCAAATACATTTCCTATACTTAATAGAAGTTAATCAAGCATCACTAAAAAGAAGATGCATGACATTAAAAGCATAAGGAACTTTATAAAATACTAGCATTACAATTCTAAAATATTGATTATTGATGCAGAGCTATGATACCCTTATTAAATCATAATCACTTGAATCAGGAAGGCTACAACTGGGCAGCAAGCAAAAGGTGATTTCAAATGAAAGGGATGAGAGATGCTGAAACAGAGGGATATTTATACCTTTGAAGTCAATAAATTTTCTAACCTTACTCAATTAAAAGAACAAAACCCAAGACTGTATTCCACAAAATACCGAACTTCATGCAATGATTTGATAGATCAGCTGCCCAAAATACTGTTATGAGTTGTAGTTGTCAGGCCAGTTTGTGTGCCGGAGGAAGTAGGCTGCATGCAAGACCCTTCTAGTTCCTGGATGCAGCACAGATTCACTTGCTGGAATAGCCAGGCCAGTGTGTGTGATGGGCCATTAAGAGAACAAAAGGGAAGGGGGTTCTGTGTCAGTGAGCAAATGGGTGGGACCTCTTTTAGGACAAAGCAGGAGTTTGAGGGCAGAGCTTGATGTGATGTGACCTGAGGGGGACGGAGAGCTGCAGGCAGAGAGAAAGCCATGGCTGATTTCTGTTTGAATCAGAGGCTGCAGCAATGGGAGAAACAATACCCTTTCGGGGTGTTAATGCTGTGAACCCCTCCATCGCAGGCTCAGGTTGTATATATGTGTAAATAAATGACATATCATCAAGTCAGCACAGACAGCATAAAGACAACTGGTTAATAGTTATTTAGATTTTCAGAATTTCAGATTTTCAGGAAGTGATTTTTGAGAAGTGGTTTTCCACAGCCTCCTTCAAGCAGGCAGGGACCAAACTCTCTCTCAAGGATGCAGTTCCCTTCCCCACTCGCTTTTATCAGGCAAGATAGGCAATGGTCCAAACTGCAAGTGGTCGCCCTGACCTATCCAAGCACCTTATCCACATCCTTGAGCCTTACTAACTGAAACATAGCCAATGTAAAAGGAATAGATAGTGTTCTGGACACCCCTTGATATTCATCTGTTGAACCTTGACAGCAGTGTCAAGTTTGTGGTGGATGGAAGAGATTTTATCCTCAAAATGCTTTGCAAACAAGTCACAGAGAACTACCATTGGTTCTGCCACCCCCTTTGGGCAAGACTGTAAGAGGTCCAACACTACCCAGAAAAAGCTTTGCCATACAGCACATTGAGGATGAAGTGCTGCCTGCACTGACACTAAGTAGTTTGATGATGAGCCTTCACTAGTGTTTAATTTCATTCGACTGGAACATGCCTTCACTTGCTTTCAAGCTGCCTCCCAGTTTGTTTCCTTGCCCTAAACTTTAAAATATACCAGGGAGCCAAGTGGGCTTCACAAAACAGGAGAGGGTGCTCAGGAGAAATCATGTCAATGGCATGCCAGACATCAGCCAGGGCTTCGAAAGGAATGCCAGTCGTATCAGAAAATCCGCCAGAGCGAACTGGAAACCCATTGGATCCCTTAGCCTCCAAGGGCGGACCATCGTTATAGGTCTACTGCCTGAAAGCTTCTGAAAGTCTAAATCTCAGCAGGATGTTAGTAGTCCATGATAAGGGACTGGTGTCAATATCCTCCATTCTCAGATCACCCTCTTCCTGCCTAGATAAGAAACCAAAGTCCAGAGTATGGCCTGTCACATGCATTAGGTTGGTGACATATTTGGACAGCCCCATGGCAGCCATGGTCCTAAGCCACTCCAGAGTCAGTTGCCTTGGCATGGATGTTGAAGTCCCCCAGTACCAACAGTCTGGGAGACCTCAACACCACCTCCAAGACCAACTCAGGCAGTGAGACTGTTGGGCTGCAAGGTGGGCTGTAAACCAGCAGAATCCCTAATCTGCCCCAATTGTCCAGTGTCTGGAATGCTCACCCTAGGCCCACCAAAACAGCCTGGAAAGAGAAAATCTCTATATACAGCAACTCCCCCTCGAGCCTGTCGAGATGGACACTGAGTACCCAGGTGGACACAGCTGGGTGAGACCAACTCCACGCTGCTCATCCATCCAGGTCTCAGTGATACAGACCAGATTGGCCTCCTCATCCATAATCAGATAACGGATGTGGGAAGTCTTACCCAGGAGCTGCAGACCTGAGGACTATCTGATAGGACCCCAAACCCAGAACCACTGTGATTTGGACCCCACATGCTCCCCTCTTCCCAGATACATCCTACAGCCCTTAATTTAAAATCAACACAAGTTTAAAAGGACACAAGTTAAAAGAAGTTAAAAACAATTTTAAACATTTTAAACAGGGCAATGAAAACAACAACAGAACCCCCCACCCCTCAGCAAAAAACCCTCAATGATGTCCTGTCTGCTTATCCACCTCATTTTTTTTGTAGTTGTGATCAGTCTGTGTCCTAATCCTTCCATGCCAGGTGGAAAAAGGCCTACAAGACAGAGAGCAGGACTCACAGCTATGATGACAGGGCCAGCCCAAACAAAAGAATTTTAGCAACAAAACAACATCAAGTACAAATTGCTATTATTATTATTATTATTATTATTATTATTATTATTATTATTTAAAAAGGGATTTCTGAGTAGAAGTTACCTAGACATGCTATCAAGACCTAAATTATAGAGAAATATATTTGGCTCATATCAGAAGGTACCAAAAGTATCAATGATAAAAATAGCATTTGCCATGAATACAATTTGTTTCACTATTCTATAAAGGTGGATAGATTAAACCAGTTCAATTCAGAGTTGTTGTTGTTTTCAACAGCATACATAAGCATGTTGCAAAGTTGGGATGGAAGGTAAAGATGCAACAGTCTGGTATGCCAGCCTGCAGTGGCATAGCATGGGTTGACAGCACCTGGGGCCACAAGGAGGGGGTGTGGGAGGGAGGGAAACAGAGTATGCATATTCAACCCTGATGGCATCCACATTGACCAGGAGATCACAACCACAGAGATAAGAAGAGGTGTTCCATTGTCTGGAGTGGTCACTTCCTGGTTCACATGGAGAAGCTGTTTTCAACAGAGCCCAGTGCCAGAAGCATGCAGCTGTACTGAGGTGTTGGATTTTTGCACCCTTAACAATTTTGCACCTGGGGCAACTGCCCTTGATCCCCGTGCTGCACCATTCCCAGCCTGGATTGCATCTGAAGGACATTACAGAAACAGAACAATGCCTTTTATTCCCATTTTAGTAAGCCTGATTATGTTGCATTAGGATAAGGAAAATCAGCTACAGGGCCTGTTGCTCTGGAACCAGAAAAAATAGGAGCCTGGTTCTGAGGTCCCCCACCAGCTACTGTAGGACTTTCTTGCCCGCAGGTCTCCGCCTTTCAGTCTCCAAACTGTGAGATTGCACAGCAGACATTCTTGAAACAACGGGTCTCTTACAGGTAAGCAGCTGTGCTGCATCTAGCTGTTAAAAATAAAAATAAAAATCAATCTCTCTCATGATCCAAAGTACAGCAATAAAGATTACAATAATTCCCTCTTCAAATGGAGGTCTGGTCTTAAATATCACTATGTAGCATTGCCTCTGTGGGGTTCCTCCTCCATCTCTTTTTCTCCAAGTCCAAATCGATTTTGCTCCATTTACAAGGGAAAGGTATTCTTTTTCAGCTGCCAACCTTCTTCCCCCCCCACACCTTTCCAGACCTGATATCTGGCTGTCAAGCTGCCTTCTCTCTCTAAAATATAACTCCCAACCCCAATCATCACCAGTTATTAAAACGCTCACAAACTGAATGATACACCCCCACCCAACCCCAGTTTCACACTTCAGTGCTTGGGGAGGGGGTTATATCAGTTGTGTTCGAGGATGTAATTTCAAGAAATGGGTTTGCACGGGTGTAATGTGAAGGCAGGATCATTATTGTTGGTTGTGTCTCACAAGTAATGAAGGCGCTCAGTGAGACTCGTCAGAGAGAAGATGGAATTGCCAGTATGGGCAGGTGAAGGTGAGAAAAATAACATCCTTGACTTGTGTTCAGGGCTGTTTCTGCTCTGGGAACCTAGAGAGTCCATAAACAGAGAAGCCCATGATGCTATTTTTACAGAACAGGACTGCATTTCAACCAAATTGGCAACAGCAGTACATTTTATCTTTGCTTGTTTGGGGATGTTTCCCCAAATCAAAATCTCCCCATTAATTCTTGGGACCCACTGTCATAGCAGTTGAAGATTTGTCTGCTATCCTTTTTAGGAGAAATTGATTATTATTTTCTGAGACTATGTTTCTTGGCATTATAAGACAGCTAAAGCAAAGCTGACCAGCAAAGTTTAATTGGCTCCCTAAAGGTCTCTTCCTCTTCCAATAATAAATCCAAAATATCACTTAAGATAACCCAAGACCTTTTGTGTAATCATGCAGGATAATTTTAGAACATCAAATCAGGCATAATTGCACAGTTCCATGTGCACATCACTTTAAGGTAACAATATAGATAAATAAAAATTAGACAGTTGTGTATAGGGAGAAATTTACAGCTGCTCTCAAAATATCTCTTCTTAGCAGTGCAGAAGAATTAATGAGGTCATTTTAAGAGAGAGAGAGAGAGAGAGAGAGAGAGAGAGGGACTAAGCATAGATGGAATAACCAGCGTGTTTAATTTTCATCTCAGTTTTAAAACAAATGTAACCTATGTAGGCTTAGATGTATTGGCTGTACGATTAAGAGAAAATAAAGTATCTACCGTCTTCTTCAAGCGGACATAAAAACAGACTTGCTGAGTCTGAATAATCTGGTCTATAAAACCTGGTGTAATGATGCCCAGATCGGAAAGTCTAATGGATATAAAGTTCCAATAGTGTGGTTTTACTCCAGCAATCCAGGGAGTGTTTCCAGGCAGGGGATTAATACTGCAAATGGGTCATTCATATCTTGCAAATAGGTCATGGGCAACATGTTTTGTTTTGTGTTTTACTGTTGTTTTTCCATAAAGGATAAATCTGGATTAAATGGGTAGGGAAATACTGACTAGTATGCCAACAAAATTGTGTGGAAGATGTGAAAGATCAGCTAGTGTCCACTTTTTCTCAAAAAACAAACAAAAACCACACCACAACACAACAATTTATACATGTGTAGAAGCAGCTTGTGTCTGTTCGTTGTGATGTGTGAACAAGTCTTGTGTGTAAGAGTGTACCATGGTATGGTATGGATCTTGCTCCCACAGGCGGCAGTGATGGCCACCAACTTGGATGGCTTTAAAAGAAGATTTGACAAATTCATGGAGGAGGAGAATATCAGTGGCTACTCATCAAGCATTTCTGCAGGTGATATTTATTGAGCTTTCATCCTGATTTGCTTGTACAAAGCTGACAGGGAAGTTTGATTCTGTCTGGTCTTTAAAATCTCCAATGAAGGAGAGGCCACATTGAGGGAGGCTATTCCGCAGCCGAACAGCTGCTTCAGTCATTTCAATATTTCTGGGCAGGGGGTGGACCCCCCCCCCAGTATCAAGGGGACCGCCACCCCCACTGCCCATGGGCCTGCTGGGTGGGGGTGGGGGTGGGAGGCAAGGAGGGCCCCCTCAATGTGGGGGGAGGCAACTGGTGCCTTTGGCAAGCAGAGCTACCCAAATAAATTTTGGCTCCTGAGGCAGACCATAAAATCTTACTCCTCTCCTTGCCAAGGGAAGAAGGGGTAAGTGAAGATCTGCTGCCACTGTGGATCCCCACTGTGGATTCTGTCTCACCTTGACTCATGGGTGGGCCAACCCTGGTGGCTTACTGAAGAATTCCAGCACAGTACACTCTCTAACCAACTTCAGCTGAGAAGAGTGGTACGCTTGAAGTTTGAGCACTCATGTCCTGATCCCTACTGTTTACACAAAGCATCTTACAACCAACCTGTTGTCAACAGCTGAAAAGTAGCCTCTCCCTCCAGCAAATGAAATTGGAAGGTTTAAGACTCATGATACCTTACTGCAGGGAGGAGAAATCTTTTCCAGCTCAAGAGCTGCATTTTCTTCTGAGCAAGCAGGAAATCTCATGCACTTTGCGAGATTTCACCAGAACCCATTGCCGTCGCCTAGATAAAGGAGTCTTTGGTGGGTTGGCATGAGGTTGCAGTGGTGGCGTCAGAGTGCAGTGGCACCTTCCTGTTTCACCTCGGACAGCAAAATGGGATATGCCACCCCTGGAAACTTGTAGCTATGTACGTGATTTGGTGTCTTTGAACGGGAAAGTCTCTTGTTCTATGTACCACTCTAATGAATGATTCTCCCAACCCTCCAGGTCAAGGCATTAATGTTTTTCTGCATAAATATCTGGGCTCCTCTCCATCCCAAAACAACAAGAGACTCTTATCTGAGATCAAGGAAAAGATGTTTAGTGAAACAGAAAAGAGATACTGGCTCCACAACAGGGAGTGAGTCTTGCAGCAGCTGCTATGCTCAGGCTAGAAGCATCAGTCTAAGTTTAAGGAGCCCAAGAGTAGGGCATTCTATTGCTGCACTTTATGAGGGAAGGTGAAATGGGAGCACTGCTTCCCCAGCTGTAGTGGCCATATTCTGGGGGAGGAAGTTCCCATAGCCTCTTTTACATGTTTACATTCCTGTGCCACCCTCTTGCTCCTACTTTCTGGCCAATGAACTCTGCTGCTCCATTCCTGAGCTTGGCAATGTCTCAGGACTCAGGACCGTAAAGCCAAATAATGTTTGTTTTTGTGAATAAGCATGTGAAGGATGAGCACTGTCTTCATTGAGTTGAATTAATCTGGTTATTATGGGAATCCACCTCCTAAGTCCACTTGAGATGATGGAGCGTGGAAGCACGCCAGCAAGTCTTCCCTTATACTTATGACCACAGGATGCACTCTGATCAAGTATTCAATAAAAACAAAGTCAAGCATTTGAAAGCTTCCAATACACAGGGGCCAGAGATCCCAGGCATAGCAACGGTGTCCAAGTAGAAGCAACAGTTGCAAAACCACTTTAAGAGCTCTGGGGAAGTCAAGACAACAACAATTAGATCCTGTAGGAATGGGCACAGAAGATGTTTCACCAGTAGCAGCAGGAGCTGAATTAGGATAGCAATTAGAATTCCAGTGTCTTTGAAGCCATCATTTCATTAATGCTCTGGTATCACAGAAACATTTCTGGAAACTCAACCTCTCAAGAGGGCACAGCAGGGACTCCTTTAAATATGATTTTATAACTATCATTATTAATCATTACATTTTTTATCCCACCTTTCTTTAACGAAACTCGAGGTGGTGTTAATGGGGTTCTCAGACAGTCTCCAATACAGGCACTAACCAGATATAGGCTAGGGATACTCAAGTAATTTGACCTTTGTAAACTCTGACATTCACTGATGAAATCCACACCTCCTGGACTAACATTTGGATGTAGTTAGCATTCTTTTATTTCCTTTTTTCATTTTGGTGAGAAAACCCCAGTGAGTACTGAGCATGACCAGGGGGAGGAGAGACAGAAAACCAAGGGAAGAGGAATGGAAGAGAGCTGCTCCGAATAGCAATGCCCTGTCCTTCAATGCTTTCTTGTAGGCAGGGACATAGGAGCCAACTCTTTATTGTGGGCTTCGGCCCCCACAATCAAATATTTGAGGACCCCCACAAAGTTGATGGGCATTCCCATTCAAATTTTGGGTGGGTGTGCACTGCATCATGTGATCAATTATTTGGGGCGGGGCTTACCTGGGCCCCAACAATATTTTATTCACGTTGGCACCCCTGGGCATGGATGTTAAAGAATTGATACAGAAATGGAAACAGGAGTAGAAATTGCCATTGTCCACTTAACGCACCTCATGTCCAGAACACAAATTAGTCCGGCCGATATTATCAGCATTTGCTGCTGCTGCTGCTGTTTTCAGTCAGCAAGTAATGCACTCCCGCAACTCCATTTCCATTGTGTTCCCTTAGCACTGAAATGAATGCTGCAGAGTAATGTAATAATACAATACTGAGATGAATAATGCAGGTTTTGTCAGAAGTGGTCTGCAGAGGAAGAGAAACAGCTGCATGCAACAAACATGGGTCAGAGCTCCAATCAATGCCTGTTTATACCCCTAGTTGCTGGGTCTGGGTATAAAAATACAATAACAAATGTTTCTGTACACAGTCCTAGACATTTGACCTTCTCCCTGACAACTACTCTTCTATGTGCAAGGGGTTTTCATATGGGAAAGCATTTGGTCTTGCAGTCTCACACTAGTAGCTGTGAATGGTGCAGACCAGAATCACTTTCGCCACAGGGTAAGAATCTATGAAGGTGCAGGCAGCACTGGAGGCCAGAAATGTTTCTTACCAGGCTAGGCTTCTTCACCAGCTATGTGCTATCTGGACAAAGTAAACCTGGACTCACAGACCCTCCAAGTGTCCCTATTTTCCAGGGACATCCCTGATTTAGAGAAGCCTTGCCGGTTTCTGATTTGATCCTGGAATATCCTGCTTTTCCTTAGGATGTCTCTATTTTTATCAGAGAAATGTTGGAGGGTATGGAGTTATCCAACCCTCCGAGCTGAAGGCAATCCTGTATAGGGATTTTTTTTTAAAAAAGTGTTTAATGTTGTATTATGTTTTTATATATGTTGGCAGCTGCCCAGAGTAGCTGGGGCAACCCAGCAAGATGTGTGGGGTATAAATAGTAAAATTATCATTATGGAATGGGACATCCCTATTTTCACTGGAGAAATATTGGAGGGTATGGACTCAGTCATGCACATGCTGATTATATCCAGACTAGACTTCTGTAGTAATCTCTGTGTGGGGCTGTCTTCCAGATAGTCTGGAAACTTCAAGTGGTACAAAATGTAGCTGCCACAACACAAATAGAGGTCTAGGCAGTTGGCTCATATTATACATGAGTTGCATATGAATTGCACAAATGATTATGCAATCAATAGTAGTGGCTACCTTTTCAATTCCATGTGCAACTTAAAGTACGAATACTAATCTGAATGATTTGGGACCAGGTTAATTGAAGGGCCACCTGTACTGATATGGGCCGACCTGGGCTCTCAGATGAGTCTCAGGCACCCTATTTTCTGGCCTGCCATTCACATCTATTAGGTTGTTGAGTACCAGGTTCAGGACTCTTTCAATAGTAGCCCCACAGCTTGGGAATTCCCTACTCCCAATGTACAAAGTGTAGCTGTGATATTCCCTCTTCTCAAGGCCTGTTGGAAATTAAACATATCAACTGAAGAATGTGCAAAATACAACTGAGATATGCATATTCCCCAAAGCCTGTTGGAGATTATGCATAATGGTCAAAGAACATGAAATACAGTCAAGATATTCACATTTCCTAAGGCCTGTTGGATATTATTTATATTGATGGGAAAATGTGCACAGATTATGCACACATGCTCCATGAGATATGGTAAATGTGCATAATGGCAAACAATGAGAAAGTCTGCCACTCCCATCTCGGAAACCCATGTGCCAAGTTTGGTGAGGGTATCTCAAGCAGTGGCTGGACCCATAGAGAAGAGATGGACAGACAAGGAGATGGACGAACCCTGTTCCAAAATATATTGTAATTTGGTTTTTTTATTGTCTCAATTTTTTAAAAAAATTATACTGCCTTGTAAAGACTTTCTCTAAAAAATGGGTATAAATATATATTTTTTAATAACCTACTATTTCTCATAAATATCGGAAGGATCCTAAAATAGTTATGTTGCTACATAATTCTTACATTTTTTTAAAAAAAAAACAACCACACCCAATTTTACCTGATGTTGAATTATTTTTTTGTAGAGCTGCTCAGAGTAAATCAATCTATATGTGCATAGAAATCACATGGTACAGGCTTCCTTGGACGGCAGACCACTTCAAACTGCAGGTTAATAACTGCATGTTTCATTGTTTTAAAACAACACCTTTCTGTGTTTGCCAAGTTAATATGACGGTCCTTTCCTAGTTTTCTGGTCTCAGTACAACCAACAACCTCAAGAAAACCAAGCTTCTTTGCTATGGCAGCTTTACAGATAGATGTGGGAATCAGACTTCAGTTTCTGAATCAAAATCATTATACTAATTTCTACTCCATAAACACTGAATTAGTGTCCCATCCCCCTCTTGCTTCAGTGCTAGAGACAGCTTATGATGTTATAAATGTAAAGCTAAATAGAGATTAAAAATACTTCACAATAGAATGAATTAAAACCTAATTACAAGTGCTCAATCTCATTTGAATTTTATTTCAGCACTCAAAGACAGAAGCAAAAGAATGTAATGAGATAGGACCAGTTTGGATTCCAGAACAGAGCTAATCAAAAAGAGTTGCAACTGTATATAACTGATACTTTATCAACTTACACTGGGTTCTTGTTAGTTTCCAGACCCAATTCAAAGGGCTCAGTCCACAGGCAGAGGAGAAATTTGCTCAGTTCGCTTTTCACTGCATACAAACCTGATTTGACCTTTCCAAACTTCCAGGTATATCAGAATGTAACTGGTGGTTGGCTGGCATCCTTCTGTGTTAAGAGGCAATGAAGGGCACTTCCTGGTGTGAAGTAAAGAATCACTAGAGAATCACAGCACCTGCTGTGGCTGCAGACACTTTTAACTAGTAACTGCTGCCACCCATGTTGTTTTTGCTGTGTGGCAGCACTGAAGTGACCTCTCAGGGGTGCAAGCATGGGCAGTGTGTATAGAGGTCCTGGGCTGCCCAGAGGACAAGACCTCCCTCTTGGGCTCACTGGTGTAGTCCAAAGGCAAGCAGAGCACCTGGGGTGTAACGGGAATTAGGGGAGGGGCAGTGCCTCTGGTCATGCTCCTTTTGGCATAGTTTGTCCACCTTTGGTCCCCATCCTGCACTCAGCTCACAGCGGTGTCTCCTAGAAGCTGTCAACATGTGACAGCAGCCACAACCCATGAATAGCTTTGACTTGCCTGCTAAACCAGGTGAGGGTAACTGATAGGTCTCAAACCCTTGGTGAGTTAGGGAGTTCCCCGCATTCAAAGACAGGCTCTGGCAGATTGAGCAGATGAGACCAATAATGGGTCCAATGGTTCAGAAGGCAGTTTCTGCCCATGCTTTAGAAGGAAGTGAGGAACAGATGGGGCTTGTCAACCTGGTAGTCCATCTAGGAGAAGGAAAACTCTGATCCTAAACCTCTGCTGCCTTGCAGGATATCTTCTGGAGTAGTCTTAGCCTGAAAAGGCTAAGGAGTAAATCCCACACAAATTCAGGGTGGAGTCCCTAAGGCAGTTGAATGGCAGAACAAACACACTTTCTTAAAAGATTTAAGTAGGTAGCCATGTTGGTCTGACACAGTCAAAAAAAATAAAATAAATTGTCCAGTAGCACCTTATAGACCAACTAAGTTTGTTCTGGTATAAGCTTTCATGTGCATGCAACACTTCTTCAGATACCTGCCTGCCTACCTACCTACTTATTTATTTATTTATTTATTTATTTAATTTTGATTTTCTTAAAAGATTAGATTTTTTGCAATAAGTAAAGTGATGAAGAAATTCCCTAGAAAGTGTGGGATAATGCTTCCAACCTGCTTGCCAGCAAATCAGAATGAACACCATATTCTCTAACCATATTCTCTGCCAGCAAATCAGAATGAACACCATATTCTCTAACCTCTGTGCAAACAGAGCAAAATGAATGTTCAGTGAACAGTTATCTAGAAGTAACTTTTATTCAGGAAAATCTGGATTGTCTAAAGTGTCATTGTAAGATAGAAAACACTGGATTGTCTCCTATCAATTCTTGGCACCCTCAGCAGACTACAGTCCCCAGTTTATTTGGGGAATCAGTGACTGTTAGAGTGGTCTAAGGGTGTTTTAAATGTAAAGTGGTACCTCGGGTTACAGGTTCAGGTTACATACGCTTCAGGTTACAGACTCTGCTAACCCAGAAATAGTGCTTCAGGTTAAGAACTTTGCTTCAAGATAAGAACAGAAATTGGGCTCCAGCAGCACAGCAGTAGCAGGAGGCCCCATTAGCTAAAGTGGTGCTTCAGGTTAAGAACGTTTCAGGTTAAGACCAGACCTCTGGAAAGAATTAAGTACTTAACCCGAGGTACCACTGTATTGTGTGGATGCGGCCTGAGTCCTGTTAACGATTGCAATGGGGTTTTTATCTTCAGTATATATATATCCCAATGACCATTATTGTCCGAATCTTCGCAAACCTCCATCCTAGTCAAATACAATAAATGATTGATTGATTGATTGATTGATTGATCGATGGATGGATGGATGGATGAAAAAGTGCTTTTTTCCTGAGATACTAACTTTCTGCATGTCATTCCTTGAACAGCTTCCTGTGCAAAGATAAGGCTTGCTTTCATTGCTCTGATCATTTGTACATTTGACTAGTGTTGTGTGGAGGGACATGCACCCCGGGGCTGAAAAATGTCCCCCTCCTGCCCTCCTGTGTTTGAAATTCTAGAATAAGAAACTGCCTCTTTCCCCTCAGCTGCTATGTCTGTTGGTGACATCACAGGAGACCATACATAGACAGGGCTGGGGAAACTAGGCCTCAAGGGGGGGGGGATATATTAATAAAGAAATGATGACTGAGGACCTCCCCCTTGTGACACGAGTGGCATGTGGACTCCATGGCACCCACAGAAACCAAGGCCCCCTGACCCTCCCATTTTAAAAATGTTTTCCCAAAATCCATTAGTTTTTGCAGGGCTGCAAGACCGTTTGTTTTGGCAGTTGAGGGATTGTTATTATTTTTTTATTTGACCCTTTGTGGGAGATTAATAAACTGGTTCCTTTGACTTAAGGTCCCTGTATCCTTTTAAATAAAGTGATCTGGACAAAATGGGTGATTTAAGAAACCTTTTTATTAGACACACTTGCAAGTGGGGTAACCCAAGATCAGGCACATCTTCAACAGGAAAAACACATCTTCTAAAGTCGCTTGTCCAGCCACAAGTCCCTCCTTCCATGCCCACAAGAAGGGGCCTGCCAGTTTACAGAAGTATCGAGTCCGCCTCATTAACATTTTACCTACACCGAATGGTTCCATGGCTCTATCAAAAGCATAAACTCCATTAGATATTAGCAATCTAAATTCATATGCTCTGGAGACTATCCAATAAATGCATTTCCTTTGAACTTCCTCTGTATTATCATCTGCCTACATTGCATTTTCTGACCACCAGCTCGATGGATTTAAAACAAAACATAGCTAGCAATTGGAAAGAGGGCCTGGTGTTTGCCTTGTTCTCTGTGTTGATTTAACAGCAAACTAAATGCTGTTTTATGTTACTCTGTGTGGTACTCCTTTATATTATCCATCGTGAAACTATACGACCGTAAGTCACAGGCACTGGCAAGACTTATCTGTGCTGCTCGTAAGGAAATAATGTTGCCTGATGGTGGGAAATATCAGAGAATATGTAAATATTCCATAGGTGTGTTGGTGGGGGTGGGGGGATACGTCCATTAAAATGATGAAATGATCCAAACACCCTGCCCGCACAAATGACATCCTTGCATAATTATGGAACACTATTAAAAGTTGCTGTGTTTACAAACCTGGTGTCTAGTGATGCAGTTATTTTGATCAAATATATGGTAGAAAGATAAAAGTATCCTATAATGTTTCACAGTACAATTCAACAGCTGCGTAGTGTTGAATAGCAAGCTGTGGGCTGCATGGTGACTTCACGTTCATGCACATGGAGCTACATGCATGTGCCCTAAATGCAAATTATCCTAAAATACGTTAAGAAATAGAAATAAAGATCTGGCAGCTGGCATGTGTGAAGCAGCAGGCTGCTCACTGCATGGTGCCTTAAAGTTCATGTGCAGTGAATCACACTACTGGCAAGAGACCCCATCTATCCACTCCGAGGTTTTAATTTAAAGCGGGTCCAATTGTACCATTAGACAGAGTGCGACAGGTGTATCTGGTGGTTGATGGGTGGAGAGTGGCAATGTGATGCTAGAGGACTGTGCTGTGCTTGTTTCACAGCCTGCCTTGAGTGCCCTAAGCTAACCTGGAACCTTGTAGTGTAAGATGTAGTGTAAGATGCCATCCCATTGGCAATGTGAAGCAATATTCAACCGCTGGTCCATCTGGCTTCCACAGGTGAAACTGGAAAGGTTGCCATCTTCCTTTTGCCTTAGGCAGCAAAATGCTTTGTGCTAGTCCCGAACTGAATCCTGAAGAATGACGCTTCTAGCTGATAAACCCTCAGGCCACTCCTTAAACTGTCTTATTTCTTCTGGAGACCAATACGAGGATTGTGCTTAACTGGAAGAAAAACAATACTCTAGATCTAAAATGGCATGATTGTTGAGCCAGCTAAGATCCATTTGATAAGGGCCACATTACAGTTTTATAGCAAATGTTAACAATTTCATAGCTCTTCCCCGAAACATCATCCTATCTCTGGTGAACTCAAAAGGTGAGCTTGATTACGAATGCAGCAGGAGATTGGTATATCAGCAGTAAGGGCTGTACTTGATTAGCGCATACAATGACATTATTAAGAGTAGGAAATTGTCTGTAAAGGCCATGAATGCAGCTTTAGAGTATGAACAGTATTCCTGCACATCTCTACCTTCCCATGTGATAAGAAGTCAGATAATTAACAGTCAAGCTACAAGATACTTTGAAAGTCAATCAAAAATTAATTAAGAAATTATAAATCGGTCAATAATGCACCAAAAAGTCTTGTAATGACCTCAGTTATTCTGTTTAAGCACAAACAAGATCATCACTTCTGTTTCCCATCCAATGATAAGATCTTTGCCAATTAACTTAAGTCTTAATTAACTCTCTAAGGTGCTGAACTTTAGATGTCTTGCATAGTGTGCTTTAATGTTCTAATTCCTTGTCACAACAGTGTGTATAATTTCTTGATTTAGCAATATTATTTCATTACAGTTGCACTCATATTTATCCTACCATCTTTAATTTTATTTTTAACCCCCCCCCAAAAAAAAAACCCCGACAAAAAACCAACAACATTATTAAATTGGTGCTAATGGAGCAAATCATTTCAAAACTTAATGGGAATAAAATGGAATGGAATGGGGGAGGGGGGAATAAGCTTAGAACATTGTATGGACCACATATTTAAAGCAGTACCATACCACTTTAACAGTCATGACATCTGGCAAAGAATCCTTGAAAGTGTAGATTGTGGGTAGGCAAACTAGGGCCCGGGGGCTGGAAGCGGCCTAATCTCCTTCTAAATCTGGCCTGCAGGCAGTCCAGGAATCAGCGTGTTTTTACATGAGAAGAATGTGTCCTTTTATTTAAACTGCATCTCTGGGTTATTAGTGGGGCATAGGAATTCGTTTATTATTATTTTTTTCAAAATATAGCCCAGCCCCCCACATGATCTGAGGAACAGTGGACCGGCCCCCTGCTGGAAAAGTTTGCTGACCCCTGGTATAGATTGTTAAGGGTGCTAAGAGTTGTTAGGAGTTCCTTATTCTCCTCACACAGCTACAATTTTCAGAGTTCCCTAGGTAGAGGGCTTGATTGTTTAACTATTATGTGAATGTCTTTTACAGAGCGATAATGATTGAAGTCCACCCTCAACACAGAGAATGTTATGGTGGGATCTCCTGGGGTAAGTTGTATACCATATTCATTGTCTTGTGAACCTATACATAACTTATTTAGATTACAATTGGGGCTTTATTCTTCTGCATGATTGGACCAGTGAAATACATAATTGATGGATTGTATGAGTGCTCTTCATTGTATTGTTATGAAGGTTATCAGCCACCCCCAATTTCTGCCAAGCAAAACTGCACGTAAAGGGCACTATACAAATTTAATAAATAATAGTAGTAATAATAAAGATTCCAGGGGTTCCAGGGGCTTATCCCATGGAAATTTCAGTGGAGGGAGTGCAGAGTTTACAGCATAGATGCTGGCTCCTAAGGGCTGAAGCACTTTTGCTCCCCTCAATGATGAAAACCATATAAAGAAGGTGCCAGATGCAGCTCTGTGGAAAGAGAATTGCACAGCTTAGGGGCTGCCACAAAGAAGGCCCTTTCCCAGACCGTCAACACCACCCCAAGCTTCAGAGGGAGTTGGAACTACCAAGATTGCCCTGTCTCTTGATCTTAACACCCAAGTGGGTCAGTTAGAGAAGGAGGCATTCTTTCAGATATTTTGGGGCCTAAGCCATTGAGAGCTTTAAGCACTAACAAGGGCCAGAAAAGTACCTGCAACAAATGTGGCTGATTTAAAATAGGGGCTATAGGAACTGTAAATAGAACCTCTGCTGCATTTTGGACCAGCTGAAGTTTCCAAGTTGTCTTCAAGGGCAGCCCCACTAGGGCTGCCCCTTGGCTGTGTGTATAGACCAGGCCTAACGTTATGCTGAATGACTGCTTGCCTTCTACTTTTCTGGAAATCACTGAAGATTTAGGTGCATGTAAAACAGAGCTTAGCATGGTGCACAGAGTTAGACTGCAATCAATCTTGAATGCATCCCCAGAGTGTACTAACATTTCCTTGCACATGGGTGCTTTCCCAAAAGCTAGTAAATTACCTGTTTAGAGAGATTAAGTGAGGGGGCACAGCAACACGCAAACTGTAATTTAAAGGGACAAATGCCACTTGCTCTCTTCCCTTCCTTGCTGAAATCAAAACCTCCAGGAAACTTAATGTGCCTCTTTCATAAAGGGAAAGGGGAAGTGGAAAAGGCTGCAGTCGCTTTGGTAAAGGAATATATTTTATTACCATTCAGAGGCATTTCATTCTCTTTTCGAAAACCACAAGTACCAAGAGGAATATTACACCCATAACTTGGTTTGCTAAAAATTAATGCAAGGCGAAATTATGCTAAGAGAACTGGCTGAGTTTAATTGCAGTTTCCCCTGTAAAATATTTTGATGCTACTGCTGTAAAAATGCAGAATGAGAACATTACAGTTCTATTAAATGCCAGTAAATTTAGAAGGTAAGTCATGCTCACCACAATGTGGAATATTCTGTTTTTCTCTCCCAAACCTTTTGATCTTCCTTATCTGTAATTTTCAAGGGCTGGTTCACACATACGTGACCCAGCAGGGCAATTTTTATTAATTGACATACCGGCTTTCACTCCAGCGAGCTCAAGGAAACCTACATATCACAACCTCCCACATTCAATCCTACATCAATAGCCTAGTGAGATCATTGTTAGGATGAGAGAGTATGCAGCTGTCCCAAGGTCACACACTGGGTTTCCTGGTACAGAGCTATAGCTTGGGGGTAGAGCATCTGCCTTGAACACAGAAGGACCCAAGTTCAATACCTGGTTTCTTTGGAGGGTCACTGCCAGTCAGTGTCAATAATACTTAATTGTATGGTCTGTCTTGCCATAAGGCAGTTTCGTATGTTCTAGTGATGATGGTGAGGCTGAACCTATACACTCCTCCCCAAGTCCTAGTCTGACACTGTTAGCTACTATACTTAACTAACAATCATCAAATTTTCAGATGACACCAAGCTGGGAGGGGTACCCATTGCTGTTGAATACAGAATCAGGATTTAATATGACCTAAACAGACTGGATAACTGGTCCCATACTAACAAAATGAATTTCAAAAGGGACATATGTAAGGTTCTACACTTAGGAAGGAAGAACCAGATGCAGAAATATAAGATGGGTGGCACCTTAGTTCTTAGTAGACCACAACTTTCACATGAGTCCACAGTGACTCAATATATATAAGGCAGCTCCCTATGTTTTGACTGCCTCATTGCTCTTGCTTTACTCACCTAGGAACAAAAAATGGAAGAGGGCTATTGCATTTATGGGCTTTGCAGTGGCATCCCGTTTGCCTCTTTGGGAACAGAATGCAGACTCTTGGTATAAACCAGGAGGGCTCTTCTTGTGTTCATGTGGTGAGTACCAATTTAGGAGGTGGATCAGAAAAAAATAATCATGGAGGATAACGTTATCAGTGGTTACTAGTCATGATTACTTCTAGGCCTATGAATATCAGATGCTGAGGAAGAAGAATAGGAGAGGCATTTGTGTTCGTGTTCTGGGAGCACCTGGTTGGCCACTATGGGAAATAGTGTTGGTGGAAATATTGAGGCTCAACAGCGACATAGCTAGCTGCTCGGGTGCCCAGGGAGGTGCAAATGCCCTGCACCTGGGGGTGGGGCAAGCCGCCCACAGAGCGGGACAAGCTGGGGCAGAGCATGCTGTGTGGAACCCCCACAGAGTCCGCAAGCCCCCTGTTGCTGTTTTAGGCAGTGCGGAGCCTGCAGGGGCCCGAGCCACCACGTCACTCCCCAGGAGAGACATGTGGGTTGGGCACGCTGCAGGCCAGGCCCCGAAGTCACCCCCCTCAGTGATGATACCTGGGGCTGACCGCACCCACAACACACCCCTTCCTACACCACTGAGTCTCAATACCCAGTACCCTGTGGGGTTCAGTCTGAACAACGAATAAAATCAAGACTCCAGAAGAAATCAGAACAAGGTTTTATTTAGGTGTTGCAAGGCTAGTATGACACAACCTCAACCAGCAAGTAGTGAGGGATGGCACAACAAGCATGCAGTACAAGCATTTACAATATACATTTACAGGGAAAGGGGCAGTTATGTCCATATATGGCAGTGCAGTGGTACCTTGCTTCTCAAACTTAATCTGTTCTGGAAGTCTGTACCAAAACTAAAGCGTTCCAAAACCAAGGCGCACTTTCACATAGAAAGTAATGCAAAATGGCTTAATCCATTCCAGACTTTTAAAAACAACCCCTAAAACAGCAATTCAACATGAATTTTACTATCTAAGGAGACCATTGATCAATGAAATGAAAGCAATAATCAATGTACTGTACTATAAAATAAATAAAACAGTACTGTAGATAATAAAAATTGAAAGTAACAATTTTTCTAACCTGCACTGATGACAGTCATTGTTTGGATGGGGGGCTTTTATCCATTTTCGCAGTCACACAATCAATCAGTAGATGAACTGAGATCCACACAGTCACACAAAAAAATTAACTCAAAAAGCCTCAAAACAAAAAATGTAAAATAAAGAACAAAAATTGAAACAACAAATATCACATCAGAACACTGCAATAGGAAATGGAAGGCTTGAAAAACAATGGGGGAGTGCTCTTCATTTTACACAAAATGGGACGGGACGCAACACAACGGGGTAGCAAATCAGCAGCCAAACAGAAAATATAGGGGGACGCAAATCAGTAATGCAACAGGAAAAAGGGGAGACACAGATTCGTGGTGCAACAGTAAATGGGGATGCAAATCCGTGGCGCAACAGGAAACACAGGGGGGACGCAAATTGTTATGTACTGAAGTTCTCACCCTGGGCCAGCAGGGGGATACTGTAGATACTTTTCACTCAGGTCCACGTCAGTTATTTTAGGTGGGAAACCCTGGGTTGTTGTTGCTACAACGTTGACAGCCGGCTGCCTATAAAAGCAGGCCGGCTGGGCTGTTTGCTGTTCACTTCTGTCCAGCTTACAAATAAAGAGCTGCTCTGGAGAAATCACTGTGTCGTCTGCTATGTTCGCCCACAACTTAACAACACAAATCACTGACGCAACCAGTGACGGATGAACCCTGTCCGGCCCCCGAGGTGGGTCAGCCTCCACGGAGTGCACATGTATGGCATCCTGCACATGATGTCACACATGCACACTCCGTACGGGCTGCTCCTTGCGCGCAGCAGTCCTATCGGCTGCCTCTTGTAGGGAGTGCATACGAGGTGCCACCCGCACGGCGATGGTACAGGCTGCTGCATGAGTGGCATCCCATACGGAGTGCGCATGTGCGGCATCCCGTACGAAGTGAGCACGTGCATCAGCCCATACACTCGCTGTGCGGGAGGCAGCCTGTATGGAAGCCCGTATTGACAATGCATGAGAGTGGCAGCTGATACATACGCCATGCGAATTGCACCCATATGGACTGCATGTACATTCGGCTGATCTACCACTAGAGGGAGGCAGTTGCCATCTTTCAACCGGCACAGGGTGGCATCTGCGGTGGTCTGCCCCCTTTCCCCCCCCCATTTCATACGCCCCTGGATGCAACAGGAAACGGAGGGCGCATTTCAGTGCCACAACAGGAAACGGGGGGGGGGGATTGGTGGCACAACAGGAAATGGGGACCCAGATTCATGGCGTAAGAGGAAGCACAGGGGGACTCTAATCAGCGACGCAACCAGTGATGGAGGAACCCTGTCTGGCACCCGGGGTGGGTCAGCCTGGACAGAGTGCGCATGTGCGGCATCCCATACCGAGAGCTCATGTGTGTCATCAGCTTAGGCACTGGGCATGCACAGTGACCATGCAGGTGGCGGTATGGTGCATAGTACATACGGGATGCTGCACATGCGCCCTCCATGCGGGCTCCCACTTAATCGCAGTGGCCATACAGGCAACTTACTAATGCGTGTTGGATGTATGAGCTGCCATTAGCACCGCGGCCGAATGGGCTGCCGTATGAGTGGTATCCCATGCGGAGTGTCCATGTGCCCCAGCTGGTTTAGACTGCAATGGATGCTCTACCATTGAACTACAGTTCTGCTATGCCATATCCAGGTACACACCCCCACACCCCCACAAGCTGTTACAAAAATATGCAAAAACTGATTGTGTCTGGAGCTGCAGAAGCTGTGAATAGCTTCACCTTGTGGTGAACTACTGAACTCAAGGCAGTAACTTTCCCCTGACATACTTTCAGTTCCAGGACAGAAAGAAGCATAACAGCAGAGGTGGATTTAGAGATGCATGATTAGTTCAGTTGCACTGGGTGAGGAGCCTCAGGGGCACTACAGGGAATGCAGCAACTTTGTTTTAGAATAGTGTATGTGAAGTGGTGGGCACCTATGAAATCTGAGACGCCAAGGTCGACCACTGATAACAGGCTTCCTGTTCCAGTTGAATACTGCTTGTGCAGCATGGCCTCCTCAAGCTCTGGCATAATCCTATATCCTTTGTTAATCTTCGATCTTCACTTCCTCCTTAATGTTTCCTCCAGGCTTGTCTGCTTAATGGAGGGCAAGGTTATCAATGGCAGCTTGCCATGATGGCTGCCTCCATGGCTGAAACAAAAAAAATTCCTTCCAGTAGCACCTTAAAGACCAACTAAGTCAGTTCTTGGTATGAGCTTTCGTGTGCATGCACACTTCTTCACTTCTTTCGTGCATGCACACGAAAGCTCATACCAAGAACTGACTTAGTTGGTCTTTAAGGTGCTACTGGAAGGAATTTTTTTTGTTTTGACTATGGCAGACCAACACGGCTACCTATCTGTCCATGGCTGAAGGCAGTATGCCCTGGGACAACACTTGCTCAGAATCACAAGTGGGGACACGACTGTTGCACACAGGTTCTGAATGTAGGCTTCGTGCTGGCCTCTGTGAGAACAGGATGCTGGACAGAACAGGCTTTTGGCCTGCTCCACCAGAGCTTTTCCTTAGTTCGGACTTGCTCTTGACTACTGGCTGGTTCCATGGCTCCTAGTTCCTGGCTCAGCTCAAATCGTTGCCTGCCATCCAGCCCTGATGTATTGCCTCCTGGTTTGTAGCAATTGATTTATTTGTGCTTGCCTATAGTAAGGAATGAGTAGATCTGTCAGTTTTCTCTGCTCTCAGTTTATCATATTTCCAATGTTAAGTTCGGTTCTTCACATTTACATCAGTTTTTGATTTTTTCTAAAAAAACCTCATGAAAATTCATCGGCATTTTTTTGTGTGAATTTATCATAATTTACACTTTTATGCAATTTTGTCTACTATACACATTTTTGCAAAGCATTTTCTCTAAAGTAATGCACTTTTTGCATATTATCATCACTAATATATCTATTTTTATGTACATCATTCCCTAGGGTACGTACACATTACCTGGCTGGAGAACTGCATTTGATAGTTGTGTTTCAGTTTGCATATTGAGGAACATGATCAGTTCAGTCGCACTGGGTGAGGAGCATATTGTTTTAGTAGGTAACTCTGCATTTGAACTGTGAACTGAATCAAATCTCTCCCACAACTCTGTCCTATGGGTCTGTGAGGTGGCCATTTATTTTGACTGGTGCCCTTCAAATATGTTATCAAAACAACTTTCAATAAAACATCAAAACATCAGTAAAATAACTTACACATTAAAAGATGTTTAAAATAACCATATAAAATAAAAGCATAAAAATAATCCATTTTTTAAATTCACGGAAGTACTGAAATCAATTTGCAACAGCTATATCTGTGACAAAAGAACAATATTAAGCTCACACTGCTGTTGAAAACACAGAGTCTTATTTAATTGGGGTGCTATATGCACAAATGTTTTAAACTGGGGAGGGGCACAGATTCACACAAGTTTTTTTTAAAAAAACACCACCACAAAAACCTGGGGAATTTGTTTTTAAATGCCTTCTGGAACTGGAAAGACGTCAAAGTGGAGCCCAGGCAAACTTCTCTGTGGACAGCATTCCACAGCTGAAATGCCACCACTGAAACTCTCTCTCTCTCTCTCTCCAGCAGCCTGCCATACGTCAGCCCACGTGAGAATTTGGACAAGGACTTTTAATGAGACTCTCAGGGAATGGGGAAGTACAGGTGGAGACTAGTGATCCTTCAGGACCCCTGTTGCAAATTGATTTTACTATGGCTTTGCCTTTCTTGCCTCACCACCAGTCCCATGGAAATGGTTTTTGGTTGCAACCACACCGCTGCAATAACTAGCTCAGGTAGGAGGCTGGAGCAGGAAAGGAGTGGCTGAGAAGCAGTGGGATCTGTGGAAACCCCTATTGCAGGGGTAGACAATGTGTACCACCCCAGATGTTGGTGCATTCACCCCTGGGGTGCCTAGCAGGTACTAAGAGCCAAGGGAGCAACAGGAGGCTCTGGAGGTGTAAACAACGATCAGACTTTGAAAGGTTCGCATCACTGGGCCAAGTTAATCAGTGCTGTTTAATTGATTAAACTAAATAGGTTTGATTGGATTTTGAATAAATGTGCAAATAATTGCTCCTGTTTTGTGTTTTATTGTGTTATTATATTCCTTAGTACTCAAATAGCTCAGCTGGTTAGAGCATGGTGTAGATAATGCCAAGGTTACAGATTCAATCCCCTTATGGGACAATTGCATACTCCCCCTGCATTGCAGGGGGTTGTACTAGATGATCCTCAAGGTCCCTTCCAGAGCTATGATTCTATGAATTATTTGCAAACTGCTACTGTGAATGATGCATTTTATAGGGTAGGGGGCACTGGGGATGAGTTGACGGAAACTTGGGGATAGCCTAAGAAAGTTTGGGAACTACTGATGTAGAGCATTTGAACCCTGGTCTTGGGAACTTTGGATGCCCTAGATTTAAATGCAGCTTCCTGAGCCAATAAATGCAAACAAAGCCTATTGGCTGGAAATCTGCACCCTTTACGGTCCGAAGGAGACAACAAAAGCAGGTGCACAAAACTTTAGGGCAAATAACATGGCTGATGAGTGTGGTGTAGTGGTTAAGAGCGGTAGTCTCGTAATCTGGGGAACTGGGCTTGCATCTCTGCTCCTCCACATGCAGCTGCTGGGTGACCTTGGGCCAGTCACACTTCTCTGAAGTCTCTCAGCCCCAGTGTTTGTTGTGGGGGAGGAAGGGAAAGGAGAATGTTAGCCGCTTTGAGACTCCTTCGGGTAGTGATAAAGTGAGATATCAAATCCAAACTCTTCTCTTCTTCTTCTCTTCAAATCTAGCAACAACTTGGCAGGAGCGGTTGTCTTTTGTGTCTACTTGCTGTACCACCTCTTCTGCCCCCCCAATCTTTGCTCCTGCTGTCCCTCCACATTGCCCCCAACTCCAAACCTGCTTTTGAAGAGTGGGAAATCCCACATATGTCTTCTTCACTTGATTCTTTTAGCAGGCTTCTGGTTAATATGTGCAACAATTTCTCTAGATGTGCCCATCAGCACTCTCATCCTTTCAAAGGACTCTGGCAGCCTTCCCAGAAAAGCAAGACTTGGGTCACTGAAACCAGTTGCCAGGAAGGCGGATGGATAATCCTCATTCCAGCTATTTGTTCAAGATCCTACTTCTCCTTCTATGAAATAAAACGTGCCAGAAAGTCCATTGCTTTAAAGAGAAAGAGTTGCCTCAAAGGTTTCAGGTGTGTACACATTTCACAGCAACATTTCAAAGGCTTACACAGACCCTCTGAATGGTGACCTCAGAGTCAGGTTATGCGGAAAGTCATTTATCACGCAGTACAACTCCATCTGTGTAATCATATTTGCCTTCCTTCTACTGGTGCTACAACCTCCGCTTAGATTGGGTCCGTTCCCTGTGCACACACACACACACACACACACACACACCCTTGCAATCTGAACATCTTCAATACTGAAGGACAGAAACAAAAGTAGAACCACTATGGCAAGCTAAACCACACAAATTTCCATGTTGTTTCTTGTGGACTATCACCCACATCACATATTGCCTCCTTGGGGTTAAGGCAAGTGAGTGTAATAACTTACGGTGATGAAAGTTGTGGTATTGGCACACCTAGCCCTGAGCAAGTATCTGATATGAAGTCCTCAGAGCATGAATCAGACACCTCACCGTTTGAGGTCCTTGTGGGGCAGTGCTGAGGATCTCCTTGAGGAGCCCTCCAGGTGGATGCCTGGTAAGAACTCCTGGAAGAGGTGGAGTGCCCTGCCCACAGTCTTCAAAAGTGCAGGCACCAAAAGCTTTGGGTCCAGGATGAAGAGCAGCAGCACAGTTTGTGTTTATGGACCTAGAGGTGTTGATCCAATTGTGAGTAAGCAAACCCCAAGACTCCTTCACTTGAGCCAGCAGCTGGGTTTGGGTGTGGTTTAGGGGACCGCAAACCCCGTCTTCTGGTTGCTGGGGAAAACACAGATCTGTGGCTCCTGGTTTGGTTTCCTCACCTTGCTGTGTTGCACCTTGCTTCAAAGCCCTGTGATAAATTGAGCTTGTGCTGTTGTGTGACCTTGTCTCTGGAACATCTTTGATTCCTTTTCTGTACAATAACTACTGGAGGACCACAGGCTCCCCAGAATCATAGCCCTCCAACCTTGGCTATCCCACGCCTGGAAGGGCACCCTCTGCACCCCACACCCCTCGAGAGAGCGCCCACCCTGGGCAGTGCAGGCATATGCTCCACCGCTGTCACCAGTGTCAAGTATTGGAGTGAAATCAGCGTAACATTTGGAGAACCACTTTTTCTACTGGCTGTAGCAATTGGAATGTGCTGTGCTAGATGCTGTATGATTTTTAATTCTATATTTTATTGCTGCATTTATTACATATTCTGAATTCTATAGACTTCAAATTATGATACAATGGAATGCAACATAAGAGAATAAGCAATCAATGCAATTAAAAAACAATATGTATATTAAATGTAATTGTCAGGGAACTGCCATCAGGGCCGGAAGGAGAGAGCAGGCTACGGAGGGGTCCCAGAGAGCGTCCCGGGATGGGGAGAGGCAGCCCATCTTCTGGGAAGAGAATCAGCGTAGCACCAGTGGAGAAGGGGGGCAGATGGGGGAATTGGCGAGGCGGTCCCATGACTCCTTGCCAGGGACCAGCGGGGAGAGTAAGGGAATTTGCGTACAATAATGCTGAACACGTGTCCACGGGAATGAGCCCTTTCATGGCCAATTACGGGTGTCACCCCAGGGCCTTCCCGGGGCGGGGGGAGGAAGGATGGAGTGTACCTGCGGCTGAGCAATTTGCGGAGGAAATGAAGGCCTTGCACCAGCAGGTTGAACTTGGAGCGGGCCAAGGAAGTTTACAAGAGGCAGGCGGACAGGCACCGTCAGGAGGGGGAGGCCATATGGGTGGGAGACTGGGTGTGGTTGTCATCCCAAGGGTTACCCCTAAAGGGAGGGTGCGAGAAGTTGCAGCTGAGGCGGCTGGGACCTTTTGAGGTAATACAGCAGGTAAACCCAGTGGCATTTAAACTCAAGTTGCCTGACAGCATGAAGATACATCTGGTGTTCCATAGGTCCCTACTTTCACCTTACAGGGAGGGGCGGGAATTCGCAGGATGGGAGGGGAGGGGTTACCACCCACCCGTGGGTAGAGGAGAGGGAACACTGTAACCAGGCCACGGAAATACTCGATTCAAGGTGGCGAGGTCGCCAGGTAGAGTACTTGGTAGCCTGGGAGGGAGAACCTAGGTCGGAAAACACGTGGGTCCCCGCTGAATCAATCAGTGACGGGTATATGGTGGAAGAATTCCACAGTTTGTTCCCAAATAAGCCAAAACCACTAGCTAGATTCTGGGAGGAAGAATTTGGACCCACAGATGACAAAGGGGACTTTGTGGGTTTTCCTGCCTCCGAAGAGGAGGGAGGGGAGGTGTCTGAGGGAGAGGAATCAGATTGGGAGGTTCAAACAGCGGGAAGAGATCCGAGCGGATGGGAGGCTGGTTTTGAATCCTCAGGAGATGATGACAGCTCCTTCAGGGGGTTCCCTGCATCGTCGGCCGAGGAGAGAGAGGAGGTGGTATCAGAAAATCATGCCGGGGGTGGGGTGGGGTCCGCGCAGGGAGAATAGGAGGAGACTAGGCGTCAAAGAGCTTCTTTGCTGGAAGAAGTTCAAGAAACGCCCACTGACAGATTCTGCCAGCGATTGAGACAGCCACGGGTGAGTGGCTGTCCGGACAGAAAAGGTTCACTCGGGCAACCCAGCCAGGTGTTGCCCTGGTTTACGCACAAGCAACCCCTAGAACCATTACAGTAATAGATGTGCAGTCTCCCATCTTCAGCCACAAAGCCATGGACACCCCCACAGGATACCTGAATGAAACTTGTTTGGGAACCCCTGGCCCATTTACAGCTTTTGCCAAATGCAGACAACAATAAAATATATAAAACATCTGTGCAGAAGAGTGGGATTCATTTAAATAATGAATTGGGGCTACATGACCACAGCAGACCTCAGAATAGAATCAGAAGAACCTACTGGATCAGGCCAGTGGCTCATAGTCTAGCATCCTGTACTCAGAGTGGCCAACCAGATGCCTGAGGGAAACCTACAAACAAGAGCACTCTCCCCTCCTGAGGTTTCCAGAAACTCGTATTGAGATAAATTGCTGCTTCTGGCCAAGCAGGCTGACAGCCTTATCCTACACAAATTTGTCCAGTCCTCTTTGACTGTCTTCTTTGGATAGGCCTGTGTGCTGCTGGAGTCTCATGGTGGGAACAACACCTCCACAATGCAGTCCTTCTTCTTACAGTGGGAGTTTCTCCCCCTGCCCTCCATGTTTTTATAAAACAGCCAAGGGAATCCAGGAGAATGAACCGCTAATAATGAGAGTGTTTCACTTTGTGAGGAAATAGAAATGCTGTTAGAGGAAATTATGAGACTTGGTGGGGCTGGGGGGAGACAGATAAAATGGCAGAGAGACAACTCAAGGAGGGTGTCTATGTGAGTCTGTCTTAAACATACCATCTGCAATTTGAAATGCCTGTCGGTTTCCAAGTGGAAGTTCTACCCATGAAGGGCTGACGTGATGGCACCTTTGTGGTATCAGTGCCCCGCTTGTGTGCATTCTTTCCTAAACCACAGTTTAATTTTACATCGGCCTGACACTGTGCTCTTTCTCAGTCAGTAGGATTGAGTCAGTTTGTGTTTAACATCAGGCTTATCTTAACATTTACATTGCTAAACCGTAGATTAAATTGTGTGCTATGCATTACATAAGGAGATTTGCTTTCTTGTTTTACTGATGTTTACACAGTGGCGAGGGGCGAGGGGAATTAAATTGGACATGAAATGGAGGTGGGGGAAAATCAGTCATTGGCTTACCCAGAAGTACTGTATAGGCTATAGCAGGAGGTATGGGTGTTTGCTGGAGAATGAAAGGGGGGTGCATTCCTTTGGTGAAAGTATGGGTGGGTAATCTGTGGACCTCAATACCCATCAGCCTCAGGCATCATGGCTAATGGTAGATGCAGCACTGTGGTACTTGCTCCCACAGGAGGCAGTGATGGCCAGCAATTTGGATGGCTTTGAAATTCTTGGAAGAGGAGAAGGCTACTGATGCCTCCACAGAACAGGATTAGACACTACATAGACATGGCTAATCCATCAGGCTCTTTTGGTTTTCTAATGTCAGCGCTGAAGGAAATGTAGTATCCAGCTACATTTTACTCAAAGGAGACCCATTAAAACTGATAGACCTAAGTTGATCATTGCCATTAGTTTCAATGAGTCTGCGATCAGTAGAACGTAGTGGAAGACTACCCATTGTAGAATGGTATCAAACTGCTACTGGCAGTAGAAATGTAGAGTTAGATCCAGACTGAAGTTGGATCCACACAATATGTTTATAGCTTTCCCCAAAGAATCCTGGGAACTGTAATTTGTTAAGGGTTCTGGGAATTGTAGTGCTGCGAGGTAAATTGTGAGGAAAAGGGCTCCATGGGCTCTGTAAATTATAGTTCCCAGAATTCTTTGGGGGAAAGTTATGTAGCTCTGCCTGTCGTTGGCTTTGGCTTGACCTTCCTCTGTATGTGTTAAATATAAGGTGTGGATGTGAAATCTTGTGCATTTGATAGATAGCTGTGCATACTGACCAGAACAGAAGGGATATCCTTTTCTTACATATGTGTAGGTGGTATCATTCTGCAGCCAAAGCTTGCTTCTCTCGGTGTGAGGTTTAATCCACACTACAAGGATGTATCCCAAATAGCAATACTGCTACACAGATGTTCGGCAATGCCTCTATCACTTTTGAGTGGAATTACCACAGCCTCCTTCCTTCCTTCTTCCCTCTCGCCCTCCCCCTTCCTATTGTGGGGTTGGAAGGAGAGGTCATCTAACCTAAGCCTCTGTTCAATTCAAGATCTTACAATCAGGGGTGTCAACTTGAATAAAATATTGGGGAGAAGGAAAATATGCCCCACCCTGCAAAACCAATCACATGACGGGATACACCCACACCATTTGAATGACATTGCCTTGGGGCGGGCGCAAAGGGACCTAAGCCCCTAGGAGTTGGCCCCTATGTTTACAATGTAGGAGGCAGTTACAAGTGTACCTGACAGATGGCCATGTACCCTCTGCTTCTCTTGAGGCATGCTGTTGTTCCAGTGCCATAACTTTCTCATAAAGTTTAGCCAAAATCTGATTGCCAACCATTTCCACTGGCCTACTAGAGTAAGCCTGCTCCATCTTCTCTGTGACAGGCCTCCTGATCTAAGAAGGATTCTATCATGCCTCTCCTTAGTTTTCTCTGGGCTATATGCCTCTTTCCTTCTTTTCTTCCTATGAAGAACTGCTGCCAGAGAAACTCTAAGTTGTAACTGCAACCCGTTTATGGGCTTCCCCTAGGAATCATTATAAAAGTGCACCCACAGAGGCAAAGTTCTGAATGATCAGGCCTTGAAATCATCCAGAAAAATTGCTATGTTTTCTGGAATGTGGTAAATCTCAAGTTTCGCCACATGGGGGCACATCCAGAAAAAACTGTCACCCTGTGAAAAATGACAGGTAAAAATCACATTGTGGCAGGTTTTAACTTATTGTGAAAGACTGTGAGGATCTGGCTGCAGCAAGGACAGTCTGGGAGGGTTACAAAACATCAAGCAGCACCAGATTGGGACATTTTGACATGCTAATTGGGAAAAAACCCACCTCTCTAATTCTGTAGCCTTACTCTGAGGTAAATATTGGGGGAAACTGCCATATATGGAGGCAGCTGATTCATTTAGCTCATTGTTGTCAACAATGTTGGATCTCCAGGTTTCAGATAGAATTTTTTTCTAGCCTAACCAGTACATACTAGGTTGTTTGACCTGCACTGTCTGCATGCAGTGCAGGTATTCTACCCCTGAGATATAGTCTGTCATCTCACACCTCTCCCTGTCACCTTGGCAACCCTTATTTTGCACAGACCTAAAAACTTTCTCTGATGTGTAGATGCCTGGCCATTGTGTCATAATGGCTTGAATTGAACCAGCCTGGTGGCCAGGCGGGTTGGCATATACTGGCCCATGGATTCCTTACCTGTCACAGTTCTGTAGCTTGCATTTTCCCTTCCTATCCCAAATATTAGCTATATTTTGACATTCATTAATTTCTTGGGTTTAGCAGAATCTCTCCTTCCCACCCCCCACCATAACATTAGCAAAGCTATGTGTTTCTGTCAATTGCTGCTCTTGCAAAGGGATCACTGTGTGGTTTATCATTCATATAGAGGTGGCTGGAACCTATTTGGGCTGTTAGGAAGAAAGGCTGAGAGGCCAGAGGAAGGTCGAGCCAAAGCCAATGACAGGCAGAGCTACCTAATTCTAGTTTTGTCCCCCATTCTCCTCCTTGCTAAGTCCTACAGGGGTGAAGCTGAGAAGGAGCACGAAGAAGATGACAGACAGGGGCACATGCTAAGCTGGTTGTAAGTAAGAAAGCAAGCATGTTTGGGCTATCTGAGAGCAGACTGAGACTGATAGGGCTTTGCCCCATTTGTCCTGATGGGCCAGTCTCCACTGCTTATATATATATATTTCAACTGTGTACAGAAATGTCAGGCCATCTGCTACTGCACTCCTTATTCATATTTATTTGGAGCATTTGTACCCACACTTCAACCAAAAAGGCTCCTGGGGCAGCTTACATACAATCAAAGAAAGATGGTCCCTATCCTCAAGCTCGCAGTCTTAAAAAATGAAAAGAGTGGGAACCATGGTGGCTCAATACTTTATTGACTAGGGGTTGCCAGGCTTAAGACGGAAACTCTAGTTGACTAGTCAGACATGATGATCTCTCCTACCACCGAAGGCAACCAGTAGTGCTCATACCTTTTGTCAATCAAATTGAGTTTATAAGTCATAACTGTTGCCTCCCGCATTGCTTTTGCTGTGTTAGCAGCACTGAAGGAACCTCTCCAGGGCATAAGCCTGGGCAGTGTGCATTAAGGTCCTGGGCTGCCCAGGTAACAAGATCGCCCCCTTGACCTCACTCATGTGGTCCAAAGGAAAGCAGAGCAAGATGTTTGGCACCAGCTTGGCTTTAGGAGTTGCTGGAAAGAGCTGTACAAGGTGCCATCTAACTGCCTTAGGGACTCCCCTCTGGATTTGTGTAGGGTTTACTCCTCAGCCTTTTCTTTTGCTGAAGATGTCCTGCAAGGTAGCAGGTACAGATGGTTCCTCAGGGTGTACTCCTGAAGCCTTTTTCAGGAATCAGTATATCTACAAGGCAGCAGAGGTTTAGGATAAGAGTATTCCTTCTCCCAGGTGGGCTACCTTACCAGGTAGAGAAGATCCAGCTGCCCCTTGGACAGGAGGGAGGAGGAAAATAAACACTAAAATTCAGACACCAGTTTCTAACTAGTTGTTCCTACATGGACTAGCTGGCACAGTTCAAGAGCAAGGAGGTTCCTGATGGAGCTGGGCTTCCAGAAAAGCTGATTAAATGAACCCTGCTTACTGTTTCTCCCAGTGAGAGAGAAAGGCTGCCCCCAAGTGACAGTTGAGGGGAGAGGAGGCCTGATGGAATTGGCCTGTTGCAGCAGAGCCGATGGAGCAAGCTCTGCTTCTCAGCTCTCTCAATGCCAGCTCTCATGGTATTTAATGGCTTTTGGGAACCTTACGTCACCACCACACACTCATTACCTGTGTCTCCATGTGTGTCTTCCCACTTACATTTTGACAGCAAGGAAGAATCCAATGGATTCAAGTTATAAAGAAGGAAATTCTGACAGTAAAAGCTGTTCAACAGTGGAACTGACTCCCACCAGGAGGTGGTGGACTCTCCTTCCTTGGAGGTTTTTAAGCAGAGGTTGGATGGCCATCTGTCATGGATGCTTTAGTTGAGAATCCTGCATTCCCTATGATTCTATGTTTTGTGGACATGGCAGCCAACAAACAAGCTTGTATGCTGCAGGAGCTACCTCTTCCCACAATCTGGAATCAACCAGAGTTCTGGGCGCATGTCTGTTGGGTTGCATGTGACTGGTCCAAAGTCACCCAGTGAGCTTCATGGCTGAGTGGGGATTTGGACCCTGGTCTCCCAGGTCCTAGGCTGACACCAAAAGCATTACTCCACCCCTTGTGATGTGGGATTGCTGATGCTGCAGTTTTAGATAACAATGAAGTTATTTGAATGCTGAAAATATTAACATCAATATTCATACATATTTTTAATTGTACTCCAAGAGGCCATAGGTATAGCCAAGGGGGGGGGGGCAGAGGGGCAGTTTCCCCAAAAATCAATGCAAATCCGAGGTTCTGCACCCCCTAACAACCCCCCTCTGTGAACAATCCTGGCTATACCCATGCTAGTGGTGCCACAATAAAACTGCTAGCACATTTCCAAAGTTAAGTAGGGTCCAGTATGGTTTCTAATCCCTGCATTGCAAGGGGTTGGACTAGATGACTCTAAGGGTCCCTTCCAACTTTACATTGATATTCTTATTCTTATTCTAGTATTGCATGCACATAGAGCACCCCACAATGACACCCGTTTGGAAGCGACCAGAACCCCCGTCTCTCGTCCGTGGCACATGTGAACTCCACTCCAGCTACGAATTGGCGAGCGGGGAGGGATGCTAATGCAACGCGTCTCCGAGTCGTGGCTCTTGCCGCTCGCTCCACCCCTTGTGGTGGGTGTTGATATTGCTGCTGCCGCCGCTATTTCTGCCTCTCTCAGCCAGCCAGCCAGCGAGTCAGTCAGTCAGGCTGCTGCTGCTGGCTGTGGCGGCGGCAGCAGCAGCAGCAGCAGCCACAGCTGAAGCCAGCAGAAGCGAGCGGAAGGAGCTGAGAGCAGCAGCAGAGCTGCCTTCCTCCTCCTCCCTCCGGCCGGAGAGACCATCGCCAGCCCCGGCTTGTCCCCCAAGCGCGGCGAAAGAGAGAAAGCCCAGCTCGCTCTCCAGATGCGCTGCTAAGCCTGCCCTGCCCCGGTGACTTCTCCTAGCCGGGCTGGGGGAAGGCGGACCCGGGGAGGGGGGGCAGCCAGCGCTCGGAGTCTCTCCTGCCTCCCTTCGCAAACGCTATGGATCTATTCGACTTTTTCAGGGACTGGGACTTGGACCAGCAGTGGTAGGTTTGATTTCCCACCCCGCTCTTGAATTTCATCATCCTACTGTGATGCCTTCGGGTTGTTGTTGTTATTGTTATTGTTATTGTTAGCATCATTAATAGTGCAGCTCAGAAATCTTTTGTTGCATCTTCCTCTCCCCCCCTCTCAGTGTCTTGTCTTTAATAATAATATCGAGAGCCATGCACCCGTGGTGGTTTTTGTCCGGAGGTGCGTGATGCGCGTCGCATGCCCTGTTTTTCGGAGGATGCTCCAACTTGGAAGTGGTCCATTTGCAAAACAGGCATCATCTATGGAAGAAGTCGGCATAGCCTCGCTTCCTTTGAACCCGCTCTAGCATCCCATTATTTGAACCCCCTCTTTGAGCCTATTCCCGACTCAATCCGATCCCCTGGGGGTGGTGTGGTGTTTGGGGGGTGGACGTGGGGGTGTTGTTCACGCATCTTTCATTTTCCATGTTTCAAAATAGGTATCAGGACCTATGCTTTCTTGAACCTGCGGGATAAGTTGCAAGGGTGTGTGTCTGTTGGCTACCAAACCAAAAGCAACAAAAAACAAGGGGGGTTATCCAACCAGCAACACCCCCCCCCCCACACACACACTGTTCATACATTGTCTTCATTGTGGCTTTCTCAAACGTGCAGTTTAGTGGTGTCAGTTGCAAGATTTCTGTCTCTCTCGTTTCCAAAACTGCCTGTGATTGCCCCTCCTCCTACCCCCTCTACTGATCCAGAACTGAAGTGATAGGGTCCCCCCCCTTCCCAGTCACTGTTAGATCTCTTATTGTTTTAACTTATAAGCTTTGGAAATATCTTGACCATTACCGTGTTTTTCTCGAATTTCAGATATGTTGTGATTTGCAAAGAAGAAGGGAGTTGTGTGTGTTGGTTGTTTTTATTTGTGAACTTGCTGCAAAAAAATAAATCAAGCTTGGCATCTTTAAAAAAGAAAAGAAAAATTGGGGTGTTGATACTGGGAGAGCAGAAGTAGTGCAGAAGTTGTGATTTGATTCTGTATTTAACTTGGAAAACAGAGATGCTTTGTTGCCCATAAATATTTAAATATGATTTGCCAATGTCTGGACTGGTTCTGTGTTTCACTCTGCCAAGCTAACAAGTTGCAATTTGTGCTTTCGCTCTAAAATTTAAAATAATAATAATGAGCAACCGGATTGTGGCCATTTGAGGTAGGCTGTAATTTACTAACCAGGCAAGCAAAGTAAGTAAATGAATAAATTTGCATTTTGCATGCCTGATTGGCAAAAATCTTGGCGACATAGGTAATATTATGATGTGTTTTGCTGAGAGAAGGGCAGAATCATTTTAATTTGCTGGCATTTTAAGTAAATAATTGCTGAAAATACTAATAATAAAACATATAGATTTTATATCAAGCTAATCAGTGACACTGTGTCAAACATACTGTAGTTGCCCAGCTTGAAAACCCTGAAACACTGTCATGTTTTCATTTATTTTATTTTTATAGCGGTTGAGAATCAGTCCTTGGGACCATAAATTACTTGGTATCAGTTTTAATCAGCAAACCAGCATTGTGGATCTTGTGAAGTGTTTTATCAGCTCTGTGTAAACCATCACATTATGTCACTTAATAACCTTGCCGTTGTTACTTAAAAGTAATAATCACAATAAAATTAGTGCTCAATTAAATATGCTGCTTCACAGTATCTTTACCCTGCCAAACTAATTTATTTTTGCAGACAGCTGATAACCACTGTATTGCTACTCAAACAGTATTTGCATACAATTTGCCTAATTTATGGTGTGGGTAACATCATTAATTTAATGGAAGCCGTTACAACTGAGCATGGAGGTGTCGTTTGGAAAAGGAAGCATGTTGCGGTGTTTGTAGAGTCCAACACTGGCTGGGATCAGGATGGTGAATGTTGAAATGATGTGTTTGAGAAAGAAGGAAACTGTTAACATGTGTTTTTGTTGTTGAGGTTTTGGTGGGGGTGGGGTGGGGGTGGACAAGTGTTACAATATTTCCTCCTCTTTCCTGATCACCATTAACTTTTTTTATCAAAGTATTGCCGTTTTGATTTTTTAAAAGGCATCTAATGCTTTTGGCTGCAGGGGCTCTTTCGAGAGTTCGTCTCTTCTGATCTCATATGTGTCTCAGCATGGAGTATCTCCATAAATTCTTCGTCTTGTGTGCCATAATAGGCAAATGCATCAATTCGGTGGGCTTGGGTCTGCATGGTGTTGTGTACATGCACTCACTGGGGGTCTCTGTGAATTTGTGTTGGTGTTCACCAAACTATTTTCTTCTGGTGAGAATAATTTGCCAGCATAGCCACTCACTGAATGACACCCTCCCCAAACAAGCCATAGTCGTCTATAATTTAATGGCTACTGCTACACATTTAAATTTTTAACTTTTGTTCACCCTGTGCATCAGGCTCGTGCCTCTGCCCTGTTTACTGCTGATTATCTAGTTGCGGAATGAGTGCGTTTGCTCCTCAAAGTTGGAAGAAACTGTACATTAAAAAACCATCCTGCTTTTTTAAAAAACTAAAACAAAACTAAAACCTGGGTGCAATAGGCAATCTACTCAGAGCTTTGCAGCAATTTGCCCCCCTGATTTCAGCGGCACTTACTCCCACGCAAGTGCATAAGACTGGGGCTGGAATTGACCAGTGCAAACAATTCTGATGTATGTTGGCTGCTAGCTGTTGTGCGTTTACATCTAAGTAGCCTTAAGTTCTATCTTTAAGGAACAACAAAAGATAATTTGCCAGAGATGAGCACCCAGCAGCAGTCAATCTCTCCCTTAACCTGAAAGAAGAAGGGTTTGTAACCCTGGGATAAAAATATGCAGTGAATTACTGCAATACTGTATGTACATCTTATTCCACACAGTCAATGTGCAAGGACACAACTACATTAAGGAAATGGGATTGTAAATCCAGATACTTATACAAAACTAGTATAAGCATATGATTTAATGGAAATTTAAATTGTAACCTGCTTGGGGCAGAGAGCTAGACTGAGGTTTAGTTTTCTCTTGATGATGCTATATAAATATAATAATTATGTTGAGAATGGAAGACCAAAAGCTATAGGATAGGTTTGGGGTGGGGTCTGTATCATAGAACTCCACATGTGTTTCATAGTACATCTTGCAAATGAACCCCAAAGTAAAATTGTACCTGTCTATTTATTCATTACATGTCCCCCCTCACCTAAGGAACTTGGATTGGAATTTATGTAGTCCCCCCAGTTTTATCTCCACTACCTCTTGGTATACTAAGCTAAAATACAGCAAATGGTCCAAGCCCATCCAAGGCAAATTGTGGCTATCTGGGGATCTGAAGGCAGGTTTCTCTCCATGCAAAATTAAAACTCTGCCCACTACTGGCTCTCTTAGAAAATGACACATGTTAACAGACATAAGGCTCTGTATCAATCTAATTACCTTGGCTACATTCATATCACAGTTTATTTCATTTCCCTGATGTTTTCCTAACTGTTAATTTCCAGATTATATTTGAGCTTCCACATGACATAGACTAGATTTTGGAAATCTAGTGGCATAAAAAAATGGAAGTTTAGTGGTAATTGCACTAGCATTTTAATCAGGTGAACCAACACAATTTCCCCCCGTGTCTGAGTGGACCTTTCATCACCTTGTTTATGGAGATGTGGAGGCACAGAAAGAAACCTGGGCAACATGGAATGACAGTGCTCTCCTCAAGCCACTTTTGTGTTTTGATATTACCTGGTCCTTTACGAGGAATGTGGAACCAGATAATGTTGGACTTGGAACTCCCATCAGCCCTGGTCAACATGACCCTTGATCTGGGATGATGGGAGCTGGAGTCCAGCAACACCTGGAGGGTCACAGGATTGCCCCTCTTGTCTCCACTGTGCCCATGGGACTTTACAGCACTAAGCAAAGCAAGGCAGATTCCTAAGGTACATAGAAGATTATATTTAAGGATGGCTGGAGGTTAGGAAGGCCCAGGGGTCGGTAATTAGAAACTCCACAATATGGATGGGCTTTGATGGGGCTGTTGCAGAGTGTTGGCACTAGGTGTGTTCAGGAAACAAATAACAACAACAATAACAACAACAGCACCAGCACCAGCACTACCAACAATTTATGCCCTACCCATCTGGCTGGGTTTCCCCAGCGACTCTGGGCAGCTTCCAGCACATATAAAAACAGTAATAATAAATAAGGACAAAGGAAGAGAACTGTCAGAGTCTGAAGTGCTGTGGTTGATCATGAGGTGGGAAGTCCTGGGTTCGAAATGCTGCATGCCCATCAGGTACCTTTAGCCAAGCCATTATGTAGCAGCCATTTCTCAGCATCAATAGTATATTATACTGAAATGTGTAGGAGCATAGAAGGCTTCTACAGAGTCAGGCCATTGGAACATCTAGTTCAGTATTGTCCACATTGAATGGCATTGGCTATCCAGGGTTTCATGCAGGGGGCATTACCAGGCCTACGTGGAGAGATGCTGTGGATTGATCATGAGACCTTCTTACCTGGAAATCAGGTGCTCTGCCACTGATCTAAACTAGTCATTCTCAACTTGTAGGCTTCACTGAGCCAATGTCTATTTGGCTTTTGTGTTGCAGCAGAATCCTAGGTGCAGAAAAAAGTCCTATTATGTTTGATAGTCCAGGGTATTGCTGCTAACAAGCAGTTTTGAGTTATCAGCCTTCTGCTGCAGGGCCCAGATACTCTTTCCTTCCCACTTTTTCAAAAAGAAAAGGAAAATCTTTGCTTACAGGGCATGTGGGGAAACTGACGAGCACAGCCGTGGTGAAGCCCCAGACACCCTAACCTTAATTTCTCCCAAGGCACCTGTACCTGTAAATTAGTTCAATTTACTTCCATGCAAATACCTGCAATGTTGCAGCACCCCTTTAACTGCTTAGCAATGCCCCTGTTGCTCCCAGATAAGACTTGGTAGGCAGTATGGCACAATGGCTACTCCCTTAGTACTATTAATGAATCAAAGCACACCTTCAAAAAAAAGGAAAGATAATGCTTCAGAGGGTTTTGTTTGTTTGTTTACCTCATAAAAAAGAGAGGTTGATTTACACCAGACATCAACAGTAATCCAATTGCATCAAACGGGGAAGAAAACTGGACATTTATTCAAGAAGCTAAAACTCACTGAACTGTAACATAAATAGAAAGGTCAGAAGTTGCCCTGTAGCTGGTGGAGCTGAGAATGGACCATTTGTAGGTCAGGTCTTCTTCACTCCCCATATTCCCCCCCCCCAAAAAAAAAGTCTCTCTCCTAAACCAAGGCACCTGCTCCCCACCAGGACATTCCATCAAACCTACTTCCTCAACTGGGAGCGGGGAACCCTGCTTGCTTGCCAGACAAAGGTGAATTGTTTTTGGTCTCTACCTCAACACATTTGTACCTCCCTCCCTCCAATACGCTGCCCTGGGATGCCTTCTCAGTTACTGTGCTTTACTGCCCTGAGGCCTCAAATCACTTATTAAATAACTGTTTCCCTCTGAACACAGGGATGGTTCAATGTTGTCTAATGGGTACGTGTGAAATGGAGTAGATAGATCCCCCCTTTTTTTTTTCACGGTAGGAGTTGGAGGAAATTGAAATACTGAATGGAATACTCATTAACAAAAGAAATCCCATCTCTTTCCCCTTCTGTTCTCTTTTTGGAAGTTAAAGTGTGTTTATTTAGGGAATTTGTATTAGGCACATCCCCAAAGTAATTATTTAGGATCATTTTCAGTTTCCCCACTCCCAAACATAAAGGAATTACTCACCATGCTCCTTGCATGTGGTTGAAGGATTAGGATCTGTCAGAATGAGCAGCTGAGTCTAGGAGGAAATAAAATACAGTCCGGTTTGAGGCTTGGGAGGGTGGAATAAGCCCCGCAATTGATTATGCCGTAACATACTAAATTTTTCCTGGTCTTCCATGAGATTGCAAAGGATGTTAAACCAGAGTGGATCCTGGTGTTTGCAAAACACACAGCCTTGTATGCCACTGATGAGTCGAAATGATGAAGTAAGTGTGATGGAGGGGTGGGTTGTTTTGCTAATGAGTAACCTAAGAATGTTGCGGTTTTTTTAAAAAAAACACACCAGAGAAATCAAGAATGGACTAATATAAAAAGAGTGAGCTTTCAAGAAGTGAAAAGAAAAGAATCCAGTATTTTTGGACAGCTTTATGTAAATGTTGGTTGCACTGTACATATATAAGCCCCATGTAAATCAGATGGAAGTGGGTATGTGCAGTTTGAGTGTGAGATTGCAGGGGAGAGCCTCAGATGCCCTCGGACTTAAGCTCAGGCACTGCATGCAGAAAGTTGGGAGTTCAACAACATCTGAAGTACTATAGGTTCCCCATCCCTGTGCTGAATTATGTGTGTTATTGTTTGTTTTCCAAAAAGTCCCAGATTTACTATCTCATTTAGATAATAAATTGAAAGCACTTAGGAAGATGTGTCCCTCCTTCCTTTCATTTTGGTCTCCAAGATATGACATCTCACCTATTGGCTTAGTAGAACAACTTGCCCTAATCAGCATCCATGTATCAAGGGTGAAGGACCTCAGGCCAGGAGGTTGAATATGGCCTTCTGAGACAATCCTGAGGCCACATCCCCACCTCAGGCCACAACTATCACCAGGGAGTGGCTGTAGCTAAGTGGCAGAGCATCTGCCTTGCATGCAGAAGGTCCCAGGTTCAATCCCTGGCATCTCCAGGTAGGCTGGGAGAGAACCCTACTTGAAACCCTGGAGAGCTGTTACCAGTCAGTGTAGACAATCCTGAATGAGATAGGCTAGTGGTCTGACTCAGTAGAAGGCATTTACCTATGTTCCATGCTCTGTTACTCACTTATCTGTATACAGATTTTCCATCAGCAACTGGAAACTCCAAACAAGTGACTGGTTAAATCAGGCATAGGCAACCTTCAGTCCTCCAGATGTTTTGGACTACAATTCCCATCATCCCTGACCACTGGTCCTGTGAGCTAGGGAACATGGGAGTTGTAAGCCAAAACATCTGGAGGGCCGAAGGTTGCCTATGTCTGGGTTAAATGATGGTATTTCCTAGGAGTTTGAAATGTTTTTCAGGTTCCCTTTCTTCTTCTCAAACACCTATTCTCCAAATATTATTACCTGATACCATCTAAAGTAACTTAACCAGCAGAAACCCCGCCCCCCATGGTATGTATTGGTTGCTGGAAGCATCAACATCAAAATCTAGTATTTGATTGAGACTGTTTTGGCTGTATAAAGAATGCACTCATTGGGAATGGAGGAGGGAATTATTATTTGTGGCAGTGCATCTTTCATGAGATTAGTGGTGGGGGATAAATTTGATTTAGTACGTATTTAAAGGTGAACCTACATTATTTGCACTTTCTGAAACAATATGTAAGCGCAAACACAGCTGCCCTTCAAAATTCGCACTTCTCCACGTTTTACAGTGCAAGTTCTCCAGTCAAGTGATGTGTTCAATGTAATGTAACCTATTCTACAAAGGCTAAAACTCACTTTCATTGTTTCACCCATTTTTGCCTCTTTACCCACCCACTACTGGAATGTGGCTCCTGAAAGGTTGTCCTGAATGGAATGTGGCCCTCAGATTGGAAAAAAATCCTGGTATATTCTGTCAGATTCAAACTGCACAGCTAAGCTTTTTCTTTTCTTTTTTAAAAAAACAACCACCCTACTATCGTTTTCAGTTCAGTACTCTGTCCACAAAGGGAACTAAGGAATACCTAACAACTTGAAAGCTTTTACTATCCAAAGGTAGCTGGCTAATGATGCTTGGCAATTCAAAGAGTTGTTTAAATTGTTGCAGTGTCTCTTGGACATGAACTCCCTGACCCTGATTATCTACAGACTAATGGAGATATCTAGAGATAAAAGGATATCAGAAGAGGAGGGAGGGAAAAGAAAAACAAATTCCTTGTCAGCAGGGATTTGAAGTCTGCTTCGGATGACTTGTAATGATCCAGTGACCTTAAGTTGAGAAATGCCTGAAAGGTATGCTGGACAGCCAAGTGAGTAACTAGGGCTATGTTGTACCTCTGCCGTTGGAGGCAATATGCTTCTGAATGCCAGATTCTGGTAATCACAGGTGGGGAGACAGCTACTGCACTCAGGTCCTGTTTTGGGGCTTTTGCTTGGCCACTGCATGAACAGGATGGAGGAATAGAGGGGCCTTTGGGTTAATCCATCAGGTGCTTTTTATATTAACTTGCGTTACAATCTTAAGTTGAAGGAAGTCCCGCGGAGATCAGTTAAGCACATTCCCTAGTGTGCATGCTTCGTAAAGGGGAATGCCTTGCTCTACAAATTATTATTTTGGATCCTGGCCAAGCAAACATCTGAATGCTTATCTACAGCTTGTCTGAACTGCCCTCTTGAATGGAATTCTTGTGTGTAGAAGCCAAGAGCAACAGGCAAAGGAAAAGATGCAACTCTCCTCGGACTGTACCACTTCAAGAGGACTAGGCCAACAATTACCCTGGGAGGGTAGGAAACCTGTATCCCTCCAAATATTGGTAGGCTCCAGCTCCCATCAGCCTCAACCAGCATCAAGGCTGATGGGAGTTGCAGTCTAACACAAGTCCTGCACCCCTTAGCTAGCATGGCCAATCGTCAGGGATTGTGGGATGTGCTGGGCTTTCCTGAGCATTCCATCTTGGCCTCATGATTCTCCCTAGGCTGCGAATGGTCCTGAGCTACAGCCCTCAGCAGCCATCCTTTGCATTCTCCTTGAGTGCTTTTGCTTGGCTGTAAATGTGTTCTTGAACTCCAACCACGTGCCTTGCTTATCTAGAGGGAGAATCAAGAAGGGAAGCATGAATGTGAAGAAACTAACCAGAGGCAGCCCAGCCATTAGACAGGGTGAGGTCACTGCCTCAGGTGGCAGATGCCCTTGAGGTGACATTCCTGCAGGCGCCCTGCCTGCCGTGCTGCCAATGTTGGACAATTTCAGCACCGATTTCTGGCAAGATCTTGTGGGATGTGGAAGATGTCACATGATTTTGGGTGAGATCTTGCCCCAAATGGATGCCATCTAGCCTGAAATTGGTGGAATTGGATGTGGCAGGGTGCACGGCGGCAGCAGAGCAAGGAGGGCAGGTGGCACCGGTGGCAGGAGCAGCAAGGAAAGGCAGCACTTTCTGTTTCACCTCAAGTGGCGAAACAGGATGTACCACTCCTGAAACTAATGTACTGTACAAAGGTAACATTTACATAGCTTGTTCCACCCACTTCTGCTTTTGGCCTTACCTACCACTGGCATGTGGCCCTCAGAAGGCTTTCTAGAAGAGGATGTGGCCCTTGAGGTGAAAGCAGGTTATCCACTCCTGTACTGGAGCTTCTGCAGAGATTCTGCTTTTCGTGACTCTTCAACAGCAGAGGGAGGGCCGATTAACTTATTTCAGTGGGTGGGGGTCTTGCAAAGCCAAAGTGAATTTTAAATGTAGATTAGGAGTAAATGTTGACAGCCAAGGCAGCATTACCTCAGCTGATTAATTTATAAGGATGCTGGTCAATGATTTTAACCAACAGCTACGTATAACGGAATCTTAATGGGATCTGTCTGTTAAGATTATACAAAGGAGAAGTGTTTGATTTATTTCATAGGGTATTTCCCCACCGCCCATCCCCTTTCTTCAAAGCTCCACTTTAACTTCATACAAATAATGCATTAGTCACACAGGATAAAATGGCACATTGAATAAAATTGTGATTTTGTCTGCCTTTCATAATCTGATTTAGTAAGGGATTAAATCTGTTTGAGTAGTTTATTCATATCATAAAAAGAGATTGTTGGCTGAATGAAATCTTTTACATCTGCCACTTTCTATCTCATTAGGAAAGACAGTAATGCAAAGCCCTTCATTTCTTTATAACGTATTCCCCATCACCACCACACACCCCCTGGCATTTCTGAGGATAGTTATTTGTTTGTTTGTGGTCCTCTGCATATATTTGTGTGCTAGATTAAGGCCGGGTAGGATTAACCACCAAAGTTAAATACTGCTTTTGTTGTTGGAAGCAACTGGCCATGGGGCTTAAGAAAGAAGCAAGACTCAGCTATGAAATTTAGGCAAAGAATAGTGCTTTCACCCTTTGACTTGTGGGATTCTTGGAGACTTCTGGTTGGCCAATGTGAAGGGGAAATGTTGGACTAGAAGGTCCTTAGGTCTGATCTAGTAGACAGGGCCAGCTCTATCGTGCCTCAGAGTGAGGTAGCTGCCTCAGGCTGTAGCCGATGTGGTTGCTAAGAGCAATGGCAGGATGCTGGAAGACAGAGCTCTGTGTGACAATAGCTCTGCCTGACCTCCCCTATATTAGCCTGCTATATTCAAGTGTCAGGAATGGGCAGGTTGCTGACGAGTGTGCACTGGGGGCAGAGGCGGAAGTAGGGCTGGAGTATTGACTTGGGAGAGGGGGTCAGTGATTTGTGGGGAACTGTACCAGCAAGGAGGCAATAGTCAGAGGCAAGGGAAGCTTCAGTGTTTGAGGGTGGAGCACAGGATGGGTCTGAAAAAGACAAGGAAGATGTGGGTTGAAGACAGATGAGCAGAAGAATTTTCCACACAGGTGTAGGCTCTGGCTGCATGTATACAGCCTGCTGATAAACTGCTGGGGGGGGGGGAGTGGTCCCCTGCTACTGCAATTGCTCTGTAGAGTGCTTACCTTGGAATAGTTTCCTAGACGATAGGCTGGTGTGCGTAGGAATCCAGAGCTGTACAAGTGACTGTAAGTGTGATCTTTGACAATAAAGCACTACCTATCTGCTGTGTGCATTCCTTTGGATGGAAAATGCCCTTGACGTCAAGTGAGGTGGAGAACTCTGTGTAGAATTGTGGTTTCTGTACATCATGTGTAGGGAACCTCATTCCTGGGGCTCCTTCTTGGTTTTCCATAGGCTTCATCCCTTCTCCCCAAGCTACATCACTCACCAGTCCTGCTTTGCACCCTGAATGTTTATGTCCAGATGGAATGTGATGGGCATGTGAATCTGTGTAGAAATTACTCTGTTGTACAAAGGTAAAATTTGCATCTATTGTTCCACCTCTTTATGTCTGTGGTCCTGTCCACCAGTACCAAAGAGGGAATGCAGTCCTTATGCTGCAAAAGGTTCATCTTCTCTTCTTTAAATGGGTAGAGGGGGAATTATTTTGCCCTTCTCAAAAGAAAAGAAAATGTCACGAGCTGCTCCTGCTGGAGGGGCTTTCCTTGCACACTTAATAGTCTTCATCTCTCTTTGTTCCTAAATTTCTCTGCTCTTTCAGCCTGTTGCCGACACCTCAAATTGTCCAATTTCACTGGGGGTTTTTTCCTAGCATGGAACACAGAGCGTTCATAGTAAAAACAACAGCAGCAGCAACAAACCATGGCAACACCTTCCCTTATGGCTTGTTTTTCTACCTAGCTTACAAAAATTTGTTTCGTAATATTATTTATTTATGCAACCAAGAAGACCCTGCTCTGGAATGGCAAGCAATCTTATTGGATGAACATTGATGATGATGATGATGATTTCATGGTATTGTACAGTTGGAAGGGACACAAAGCATCATCTAATCTAACTCCCTGCAATGCAACTTTATATTCTTATTAATTAAAATTATTAGTCACTTTTCCCCAAAAAATAACTCAAAGAGAATAGCGCGTCCTGTAAAACTAGCATTAAACTAAAACAGAGTAAAATCAAAACCTCATTCATTTTTAGAAAGCAGGAGTAAAACACAGTGGAAAGTAGTGGACTCTCCTTCCTTGGAGGTTCATGAATGCATTGCAGGGGTTGGACTAGATTACCCTTGAGGTCCCTTCCAACTCTAAACTGCCATGATTCTATGACCCCACCTATTGAAGGTGGCTACAGATAATTAAAGCCAAATGCCTGGCGAAAAAAGAAATCTTTTCCCCAAGTGCCTAAAGATGGCGCTAGGCAAGCGTCCCTGGGAAGAGCATTCCATAAGCAGGGAGCCTCCATTGAAAATGCCAGGTCTTGTGTTGCCACTCTCCTGACCTTCCATGGAAGGGGCAAACAGAGAGGAGCCTCACAGAGAACCACATTTGCCAAGAACATAAGGTGAGTTCAGCCATGGAGGAGGGAAAGGTAGGGATGCATGCGGAACCTCCTGCCCCACTTTCAACAAACACATTGTTCCAACATGCTCCGTCTTGACCTTTCCCTGGGTTGGGTGAAGAAGGTCTGCAGAGGGCTTCTGTTTACATCTGTCAACCCCCAGATAGTGGTGGGAAGCTCCCTGGCAGGGGTTGGGGTACATGAAGACAACAGTCTGCCCTGGTTCTTTGTCTGCTGCACCTGGAATTTTGAAGTAGACTCCCCCTGTGCACAGTAGCATCTGGTGTCTATTGTGGCAGAAAGCAGAAAGCCCAACAGTAGGTGGAGGCAGAGCCAACGACAGGCAGAGCCAAATGATTCTAGTTTGGGCTCCATCTTCCTCCCGGCTGAGCTCTACAGGGACAACACCAAAGATCGAAGGGGAATCTGGCATGCAGTGCCACCCCAAAGACTGACTGTAAAGAGAAAGACTGGCAAGCGAGTGCTGGCTGAGTTTAGTGGAGCAGTGCCCCATTTGCCCTAACAGAGCAGCCACCACTGCCTGTGGATGTAAATTCCATTCCATCTTTCATGAGCTATCCTCTTTGAATTTACCTAATCCTTTTAAAATGTCAGCTGAGTTAATGGTTTTCACCACCTCTTGTGCCATTGCATTTAATGAGATAATTATATGTGTCATTTCAAGTGCCTCCCCCTCCCCACCTTTGGTGTGTCCTAGATCTGCTGATAGATTCATAGGTGGAAATGGGATTGTAGCACAGTGGGAGGGGGGAATCTTTCTTTCCATACCACTCTTAGGGTTCATAGCCACCTGTTAAGAAAAATAGGGTGGCCAGTTGCAAAAAAGGACAGGGCTTGTGTCAGCTGCAGGGGCAGCATTTCCTGTTTCGCCACTGCCACTCCCTCAACCACCTCTTCTTGCCACTGCCACCACATGCCCTGCTGCATCCACCACTGGTGGAGAAGCACCACCATCATTGGCACTGGCTGAGATCTTGCCCTAAATGGATGCAATCTTGCCCAAAATCAATACTGATGGCAATAGCACTTCTCCACCTGCAGTGGAGGTGGCAGGCAGGTGGGGAGCCTGTGGGTATGCTGCCTGGCAGCTTCTGCTGCCTGAGGCAGCAGCTTTGCCCTGCCTAATGCCTGGGCCGGCTCTGCTAAGCTGAAACCCCCTCTTAAAGTACACAAGCCCTGTCCTCTTTTAGCATCTAGCCCAGTGTATTACAAACGCCTCAGAGCTTTGCCAGCATTCACACATGCACAGCAATGCTTTTTTTAAAAAAGTCCCTCTTACTGTTGTCTGATTGCTTTGTCTAATCCTGTACCCAGTGTTACAGTGGCTGCTATAAAATATGGTACAAGCATTAAATAACAGAACAACAACACACAAACAACATTCCTTTAGCTATTTTGGCTCAAGTAGCACTGCTGTTTGTGTGTGTGTTTAAACATAATTAAAAGTGCAGAGAGAAAAAAATTCCATGTTTGTGCCTCTGAGGGAAATGGTTCAGCAGTGGCTAAAACCAAGCAGAACAGACACAGTGAGAAGTTTATCAGTGCATGACCCAGAGTCCTTAAAGTGATCTGTGGTTGGCAGTTGCGCTGTAAGTCTGCTTCTTGTCTCGGTTATTGCTCTGGCTAAAGTGTCTGCGCTTAGCAATTAGAGGGTGAGTAGATCACCTAGAAAGATCAGGTGAGAGTATCTGGTGATGATAACGCTAGCTCAGCAGGCAAGCTCCTTGGTGACACCATTTCTGCCATCTCTCTTAATAAAGGCAGCTAATTATGGAGAGCTTGATCAGACTGATATTATTTGCCTGAACGAAATGTGTAATTTCCAGTTAAACAAGGTAGAGTTCAGACTAATAGCCTTGGGAGATATTCATTGGCCTCCTTATGAGTGTCAACTTGTACCATTAATAGCCATCTTTATTGGATTTTGTATTTGGAAATGTTAGTTAGGTTAAATGATGCCCAGCCAAGGCATCTGACATACAAGTTGTATGTCCAAATAATTTGCATGCATTTTGATTAAGTAGTTTAATTACAACTTACATATATCCTCCTGTGCATTTAAAATAACGGCTCTGGAGGAAAAGAGCATGCTTTCTGGATCAGCAGAAGTAGACAGGAGAAATAGTTTTGCATGGGAACCTTGCTTTGAAATTACACATTCTGCTAGCTTATGATAGCAGATGGTTTGAACATTCTTTGTTGAAGGCTACAATCTTGAACACACTTACTCGTAGGGGGGATTCAGTATTGTGCTATAGCAATTGTTCTGTTAGCACAAGCATTTCAGCTTGCTAAATGGAATGACCCTGCTCTCCACACCCAAACAGTTCTCGCACCCACCCCTAACCAATCGGAGCAGGAGGGAGAGATGAGCAGCGGAAAAGTCCCATTGCACCAGCAGATGTCCTTGTATGGACTATTGCAAGTGGGACTCAGTAGCTGAATCTGGCCCAGTGGAACATATTCCTGACTAAACGTGCATTGGATTGCAATGTAACTCTTGCAACAACTTTGTAAGGTAGGCTGACATTAATAACTGTACAGTATTACAATCTGGCATGGAGGATGACCCCTCATTGAGGCTGTATAGTGAGCTGATGCCTGGAGTCGGATTTGCGATGCTGAAAGTAATTGCTTGAAACATAAGGAGCCTCCAAGTGACTTACGAAATTTTAAAAGCATAAAGTCTGGCATAAAAAAGAATGCATTACAGTAAAAAAAAAACTATGCAGTAGCCTATAAAACAAACCCAATAAAACAGCAGCAGCAATGGTGGTGGTGGGGAGTCTACCCATAGACAGAAAAATCATTATAGTTCATAAAAAGCCTGGGAAATGAGATAAGATTTCACCTGGCGCCTGGAGGATGTTAATGAAGGCACTAGGGAGACTTCACTGGAGAGAGAGCTGTGCAAGTGGGGAGCCACAACCAACTAGTCCCCCTCCCTTATCAGGACTTCTCATCTTGCAGTCTATGCTCTTCCCCACAACAATGCACCAATTTGTTGGTACCACACCATGGTGGGACTGAGGCTGATTTAATGGAGCCCATAGCTCAGTTGGTGAATTCAGACTTGAATTGACCTGTAACTGTCTTGGTGCAGATTTCACTTGCTCGTTGTGCTGATGGTGGAAGACCTCTTGGGTTTTGATCCAGTTCCTTTCCTTTTCTGGGATGTGGACGCAGAGCATCCTGACACTCATTTGAGGCTTGTAAAGAAAATGAAGGAAGGACCAAAATAGCCATGCCTTTAATGGCACTCGCGGCCCCCTGACCACCTGTCCCAGAGGAAAGAGGAAGCCAGAGTGGTTTAAAACAGAAGTGAAACTTTTAGCTGCTCTTTGGCGTCAAGAGTGCAGACCACAGGTGCTAAAAGCTTGGGCAGTGACAGCCATGATATGAAAAGAGATTTTTTGCAATGGGTCCCTTAGTTGTGGGATGAGTTGGCCTTCCTCAGTGCTGTGAAAAGGCAGACATGCAGATCACTAACTCAGTTTAATGCCTCTCTATCTCCTTTCATATCTTTAAAAGGGCTCTGCGAATGTTCATTTAGTGCTGTGCCGCTGAGCAACATTCAGTGCTTAAAGTTCATTCCAAATTTGAAGGGCTGGAGGCAGGAGGCAAAAGCCAGCTCCCCTCTGAATCAGCATTCTAGGAAATCTGAAGTGTCTGCCATCAACATTGCCTCGAGTATCACCTCACATATCAATGAATTGGCCCCCCACTCCATTTTGTGCCATATGGGGCTGAGAAATGGAGCATGGTGTTCATTATTCATGCTAGTATTTTTAAAAGCAAAGCAAAACAAAACATTGTTAAATAGCAAAAGTGTTCAAGGGATTTAAGGGGAGGTGGGGTTTCATGGTGACATCACAGAAGGCTAGCCAATTAGCGGGATGCAGGGCGGCACCTCTGCTCTAGGCTTGCAGAGCTGTGTGTCTCCTGACTTGACCCTGACTCTCTAGAGAGAAAGTACACTTGTGCTGAATGTAATGTGGGTGCTTACAAAGTGCCTTTCTTTATGTCTGCCTTTATCATTATTGCTTCTAAAGAAATGTGAAGTGTGCAATGGTGGCTGCAGGAATAAAGCAAAACCTATTTCCTTAGATTCCTTTCCCCCTCTCCCTCCCCCCTCCCCTTACTGGGGAGCACCAATTAGAATATATATTTTTGTTTCCAAATTAGTTTTTGTGTTTTATGCGAAGCAGTTATTTTCTGCACATGCAATCATGTATTAAGCTCACTAAGTTTCACACACATACACAGAAGTTTTCAGGGAAATTGCAAGAACTCTTTGCTTGGAAAAAAAGAGCTTTAGGGCTTTTTCTCTTTTATTCCCCCTCGTTTCTGTGTTCACTAATGTACTGTTTGTTCTAGAGTCACAGCGAGTGGGAGTTAAAGCTTATAAACGCACCGTTTGGCTCTTTAAAAAGGCATTTAGTGTACAATTACGGCTGTTTACTTTCTGTAATTGTTGTGTTTCGAGGTTTTAGCAGGGCTTAGAAAGATGGGTATCTACAATCTTGGAGGGCTGCTTCCCTTTTTAACAAAAAAAAAAGAAGAAAAAATATAATTATAGCTTATTGAGACAGATATACAGATAATGCAATGTTTTGTATGCTTTTCACACATGGCTATGATACTGCTTTGCATGGTTTATAATTCCAGCGGGATTGAAGGAGACTGAGGTGCTCTTTCTACATTGCAGTCTTGGTGTGGAAGCTGCTTTTCTGTGACTTCAGCCAGTGGTATTGGCACAATATTCAAAAGCCCTGTGGCACATCCTGCACCAGCCGTAGCTCAGTGGTAGAACACATGCTTTGCATGCAAGAGGTCCCAGGTTCAGTCCCCTGTCACATCTCCAGGTAAGGCTTGGAGAGGCCTATGCCTGGAACCTGGAAGAACTGCTGCCAGTCAGTGTTGACAATACTGAACTAGGTGGACCAATAGACTTCCTATGCCATATGCCCATGAATCCTTCTCTAGCAAATATTGCCTGGTCAGGATAGGGAGTGAGAATTGAGTGGCAAGGGCCAAGCCCATTGCCTTTCCTCACACTTTCACTTCCTCTTTGTTTCTTCACACCCTTCCACCCACGACAAGGTGTATCACCCCCCCCCCCAAAAAAAAAAGAGAGAACAGAAGCATAAAGATATGGTGGGGAAAAACCTCCTCCCTGCATGTGCTAACATTTGGACCCAAATTTAAAAGTAACCACTAAAATGGAAAGAGAAATGCATTTCACCATACTGGGGTAAAACTGAGCAGGAGACCTGTGTGACTGCTCCATCTGCAATTCAGGTGCTGAGTTCAAGGCTTCTGCCCTTTCTTGTTAAGAGTTATTTATCTTTTAACCTGAAGGCCTGCAAACGGATGATTCCTTCAAACAGAGGGCTGTCCTTGATGAAGTAGGATGCACGGCCATCAGATTCACATATCTATCCATTACTAGCACACATGGAACATGTCAACAGCACACAACATTTACAGGCAAAATGGATTCTTTTTGAACTATGCTTTGAGGACTGTTGTGTTTCTGGTAGTGTTTTATGAATATGAATGTGGGTACATTTTTTTTTTATTAGCCGTGCCATGCTCTACCTGTGGCTGGCTGGGGGGGGGGGGTAGATTTGCCCTACGTCCGGAATTTCCTGGACGTATCCGGAATACTGCAGTCGACAGCAGTGTCTGGGTGGAAATTGGTAAACAACAACAATTTTGGGCAGTGTTTTTTTTTTTTTTAATCACTGTTTGAAATAACCCTAACAGAGGAGTTTGAAATATTCTAATTATTTGTTTTACATTGGGAATTATTTGCAGATAACGTTAGGAATTGTTTCACATTCTATACATGTATCTTTGATACAGGCTGGGGTAGGTTTCATTTGTTTAGAACAGATTAAGCCAATCTGTAGAGAGAAAAGCATCTCTCCACTGAAGAGTGAATGAAGTCTGAGGGTTCAGCCAGCAATGTTAGGGTTCCCCCCCTCCCACCTCTAAAGCCTTTGAGAGTTGTTTCTCAGTCTAGTGTAAACAATTTATTGTTGAAGTCCTGGAATATTTGCATTTTAATTAAAGACAATTTTAATTAAACACCAAAACTTTAATAGGAAAAGTAGACTTTAAGCCTGCGGTTGCACTCACATACCAAGGAGGCCAATTCTGAGGGGACCCCTGCATTGTACATAAATCTAGCTTGTGTGTAATTTATGCCAAGGCGGAAAAGGATATGCCTCTTCCTGAAAGAAACAATCGCTCTTCCAAATAATAATAATAAAATCCGCTCTAGAAACAAGCTAGTTGGAGAAAGGGATGGGGAGTTTAGAAAGGGAAGGCAGCTAGAAGAAATACGCCCCAATTTTCAATACAGTGGTACCTCAGGTTAAGTACTTAATTTGTTCCGGAGGTCCATACTTAACCTGAAACTGTTCTTAACCTGAAGCACCACTTTAGCTCATGGGGCCTCCTGCTGCCGCCACACCGCCGGACCACAATTTCTGTTCTCATCCTGAAGCAAAGTTCTTAACCTGAAGCACTATTTCTGGGTTAGTGGAGTCTGTAACCTGAAGCGTATGTAACCTGAGGTAGCACTGTAATGAGAAAAGTACCAACACAATCTTCTGTCAAAACTTTAGAGCTCTTCTGAATATTGGTCAACACCTATTGATAGCACATTATTTATTTCGCTTGCTTCTTCTATGAAGCCCAAGGTGGTGGTTCTCCCTCTCTATGTCTTCTCCTCACAACAACCCTGTGAGGTAGGCTAGACTAAGACATTGCGGCAGGCTCAAGGTCACCCCAGCGAGCCTGGCACCTTCTGCATGGAAAGCAGATGCTCTGCCCCTGAGCTACTGCCCTTCCCAAGTCATGCACAAGGCACTCAGTTAGCTGATTTCACCTACTCCATTGAAATGTATGGCTCATGCAGGACCAGACACTGCTCTCTTACACATCACTACATCATATCTGGGGCTGCTACATGGACAGGGTTTCTCTCTACATCAGAAGTGAGAATCCTGCAGACCTCCGGATTTTGTTGGACTACAACTCCTTTCATTCCTCTCCACTGTCCATGCTGGCTGGGACTGATGGGATTTGGCGTCCAGCAACATCTGGCACTTACCCCTGTTCTACCCTGCCTGCAGCCTTGGCTGGATCTACACTGATCTAAATGAAAAAAAGCTAAGAAAAAAAACAAAAACATTATATAGCTATTAATGCAATTTTCCATTGACTGCTGTACAGCGCCCCCTGGTGTCACATTTCTATAACACATTTATAACGTTATAACTCACCAGTATAGATTTGTCCATTATCTCCTGTATGGGCCTTCTCTGACTGCCAATGGTTCTCAAGGGTCTCTGGTTGAGATATTTTTGTTACAACAGGCTTTCCCTGCTGGATAAATGGGTCTTTCCCATGAGCGTCCACATGCTAGGTTTTAGTCTTGCTTTAAATGCATTTGCCGTATTTGTGTTTCTGTTTCCAATTATCTTAGGTGTAAGTCGCCTTCAGGTGATGGTTTGGAAGGTGATTAGTACATTAATTGTAATAATAATAATATTTCCCTTTAGCTGGCTGCTGATGCCACATAATGATCCTGGGGCCGTCTACTTGCAATATATATATATATATATATAATGTGCCAAACTGTACCCCCTTTCATCCACTGAACATTACTGGTAGGCAGTGCTTTTTTTCCTAGAAAACCATCATTTTATAGTTCAAATCAGGAAAAATAAATACAGTAAATGGACAAAAGTACAAAGATTCACAAAATGCTTAGGTGTATGCATACCCCTGTATCCCCCGAGGGAAAAAAGCACTGCTGGTAGGATAGGGAGATCAGAAGTACATGGCATTGTGCAACCACAGCCTGCAAAGCAGTTGATAACCAGGGAGCAATTTACCTGAATAGTGAGAACACCGTTAAGACATGCTTGGAGCAATCAATGGGTCTAAGAAATATGACCTAGTTGAATATCTCCCTTTGAATTTCAGTCATGGTACCCTTCTTATTTTCTGACATCAAACTGGGGAGGCTTTTTGTACATTTTGAAACCTCATGTTCTACAGCAACTTAATCAGCATAGAGGTGTTTTCAAAAGTTCAGTAGCACTATATATATATATATATATATATATATATATATATATATATGCATATACTCAAGTTTGTATTGATTGTGTTGCTAATTCTGCCTTCTAACACTGCCAGCGAGCAGGCAGGTAGCTGAATTGTATTTAACTGGTTTTATTGTGATGTGACTAAGATGGATGTCACATGGTCTTCCATTATTCGATGGGGGAGTGTGGTTAATGAAGCCATTAGCTGAGCCAAGGCGAGTCGAGAAAAAATAGGGAAATCACCATTATTCTGAAGCCATTAAGTTGTAATCTGCCACTTTCTCTCCTTACTCAAAAAGGCATCTTCTTTTGAAGGCCTCCCTGACTGTCCTTTAAAGATTCATTAATTCATTAACTTTCTAAAGGAGATGAGGGGAAACACAATTGAAATTTTAATCTGCACGGCATGTCGTATTATTAACATTTTCAGCATATCTGCCTCCACCGTCGGACAGCATCAGGTTAGGGTTAAATAAACTACATTACAGCAAATAATATTCTGTTTCATACCATAAAACATAAAACGCCGAGGACAGAAATTGGTTTCATGGATAAATTGAATTACAATTCAGGGCTAGCATTGTGAAGTCTGTTGTTCAAATTTGCATTCTTCCCGGCAAATGTGAGTGCCAACATCATGCATTAATGTTAATATTCTTTTTCTTCTGCGCTTGACTTAGCACCCGCACAAATGTGGCTGTCATACAGAGACCACTTTATATTGTCTTATATTGTCCCTCAGCAACAACAAAGAACTTGACCAATTGACCGATAAAGTATTGATCAAATTAGGATAGTGACAAGGAAATGGGGAATGGGGGGGGGTATGTTAACTACCAAACTATTGTAGTGTAAACGATACTAAGATGGCAAAAAAGAGGCCATAGCTCAGTGGTGGAACATTTGCTTTGCATTGAGAAGGTCGTCAGTTCAATCCCTGGTTGGGCTGAGAAATATCTCCAACTTGGCTCTTAATAAGATGGTAAACCTGTGCCTAGGCTTTACCAAGAGGGGTATAAAACTGTGGACTTAATGTGTATTGCTTTGTTCCAGAATGTGGTAGTGCACATTTTGGGGGCACTTCTGTGCATTCTGAATGGGGCCCTGGATTAGTACTTCCATTTTTGAGGGAGGCAGGGGGCTGGTGGAATGTTGCTTGTCACTGAAGTAAATTCATCTTCTTAAGGGATTAATGGTGCTATCCCATAAACATGCAGAAATCTGGCTTCTATCAAGTTGGACTGAGTCTTAGGGTTTAATTAGAATGGGAGAAAGTGGAGACATTTTCTAGGCAGAAAAATGAGAGTGGCACATGTGTGACCCTAAGTAGGGTCTATGGGAAGGAACATAGCTCATTGGCCAAGCATCTGCGTTGCATGCAGAAGGTCCTATGTCCAATCCCCCACATCTCCAGATAGGGCTGGGAGAGACCCCCATTTGAAATCCTGGAGAGCCACTGCCCCTTAGTGTGGACAACATACCCTCCAACATTTCTCCAATGAAAATAGGGACGTCCCATTCCATAATGATAATTTTACTATTTATACCCCACACATCTGACTGGGTTGCCCCAGCCACTCTATCTAGCTTCCAACACATATAAAAACATAATTAAACATAAAACATAAAAAACTTCCTTATACAGGATTGCCTTCAGATGGTTCAGGGGTTGGATAACTCCATACCCTCCAACATTTCTTGTATGAAAACAGGGACACCCTAAGGAAAAGGGGGACATTCCGGGATCAAATCAGAAACCAGGATGGCTTCTCTAAATCAGGGACCTCCCTGGAAAATAGGGACACTTGGAGGGTCTGGGACAACACAGAGCTAGGCTGACCAACTGGTCTGACTCAGTATAAAGCAGCTTCCTGTTTTCCTATGTCAGACTGAGGAGCAAAGGGCCCTCACTTTTTCCTTATTGGCACTGAATTCCATAATGATGCAATGGAAAAAGGAGAGCACTGCTTACACAAGGGTGCTCTTGGCTTCATGGAGTATTTTGATAGCAGTCAAATAATAAATAGGAGGTCAGTTGACAAAATCTGGCTGGTCAACTGACTGAGTTGGCTCTGTGTGCGGTGAGAGATCTTTGAGCTCTGGGATTCTATCAAGTGGTTGTTTCTGCAGGGCTTGTACTGTCATTTGCTAGACTGAGGCAGCCTGCTCAGGTGGCAGATTATAGGGGTGATGACAGCTCCCACAAACATTTTTTCTGAGCCCCACCCTAGAGCACATGGCTGTGTATAGCCTGTTGCATACCCTCCAAACTAGTCCTGTGCTAATCAGGTGCAATGGTTGATACCAGTGTTGAAGTAAGATTCAACTGCTGGTCTATTTGCCTTCTGCAAGTGGAATTGTGGGATAGGGGAATACCACCTTGCCCCTTTCTTGCTTTTCTTGAGCCAGCCCTGCTGTTTCTCCACTTCCTTTGCTGCAAAATGGCCAAGAAGGTCTGAGGTGGTATGGAATTTACCCCACCTACCCCACCCCCCTGCTAGCTCTGAGACCAAATTCCAGTTCCAGTCTTGGAATTCAACCTTGCAGGATCTCTCTGCTGATTCTGGGTGGGTCATCAATCAAGAGTTCCAGGCGAACACCATGGGTGACTGCAACAGTCACACTTTGAGCCTTTTCTTCCATTCCTCCGCCTCTCTCACTCCTTTCACGGTGATACTGTCAGTTTGATATATTGCCTTCTGTGTTGAGTTTGTTACTTAGGTCAGGAAACCTCAGAGTTGCTTGTATCATCGGTGCTGGAAAGCACAAGTAGCCTTCTGCATCTCTGCTCTGTGCCTTTCGGTGGACGTGCTGGGAGGAGGAACCAGCAACTGAACACACAAACACACACTATTCTCTTCTCTATTCCTCTGGAGTAAATTATGTTTATGGTGATGCAATTAGGGCAACAAAGGAAGTATAGGAGTAACAGCATTACTAATTATATTGCTTTACATAAAGAGTGACATCAATATTATCAAGTACCATTAACAGTCCTTAACGGCAGTACATAGAATAACCTTTGATTTCAAATAGAGCCTGTAAATCTCACGAAACCATCTCCGTAGGCTTCCCATTTCTTGATAAGAAAAAGTGATTGTTGGTCTTTAAAAGCTTTCAATAACCACCTAAAAGCCAAAATGTGAGGCTCTTGTGTTTGAGTTCATTCAGAAGCTGAATCCTTATTGCTGGAAATATAAGTTAAGGCCCAGTTTCTAGATGATGTCATACCTCTGGGGCATCCAGAACTCTTCACAGTGCCCCTTCAAAGGAATGAAGTGACTGGGCAGGCGTATAAGGGGCAAGTGCCTGTAACCTCCCCCTCCCCCGATGATACATGCTTAAAACAAATAAAGTTTAAAAAGAATAACATTGTAGGTGGCAGCATCAGATTGGGCTCTCCAGGAGCTCTGCTTCAGCTTGACTGACAAAGCCAGATGTTCACCTGTTCACATTATGTCCACTAGACATTTTCTAATATTTGTGGCCACCAACATATTTTAGGCCTTCCACTCTGCCTGCAAAAAAAGAGAACACACATTTGCAACGATGCAAAGCACATGCACATTCGTAATGCAAATCTATGTCATCTTTTGCAAGTGGGTCAGAGGGCCTGTAATTCACATACAGTGTAGGCTACCGGGCACAGAAAATCCTCTTGGTACCCCTGCTAATCACCAGGTTGAAGATAGCAAGGTGTAGCCTCTGGGAAGCCCATAAGTTTGGAATGGATACATCAGTCCATTTCAGGTCTGTATCCGTTCTCAAATGTTCATTCATAAATCCATCAAAATTCTGCATTTTTATTTTATTTATTTATCTTTTTTTAAAAAAAAACCTACACAGTCATATTTGAATGCCTATTTTAATATACATTTAATCTCAATGTACACATTACCCTAAATTGAGTATTTTATTTTAAAAAGAAACATTTTGGTACATTTGGCACATTTTAAAAAAACCAATAACTACTCCAAAACTTGGAGAAGTGTGAATTACATCCTGATGCATGCATTAGTTTGGGAGCTATTAATGAGGACAGTTGGCTTTAAAAATTTGGACTTCTCCATCCCTATGCACAAGCGAGCCATGGTGACAATAGCTCACCTTTCCTTCCCAGCTGCAATTCAGTGGCATCCTGTCTCTCTGAACCTGCAAGCTCTGGTCATCTGTCATGGCTCAGAACAGTTGCTAGAATGATCTTCCTTAAAATTGACTGACACCCCTTTTTATGCAAGGATGCAGAACCTCAGGTTCAAATGTGGCCCTGCAGGCCCTCTGTATGGCCTTCAGGACACTCCCCAGCTTGCACACCTCCCCCAGGCCACGGCCATCACCTGCTTAGAAGGTAGAAAGGGAGAGGGGTCTGCAGAAAGCAGCCTACTGTACAAAGGTAACATTTTCATTCATTGCACTGTCCACTTTCATTGCACTGTCCACACTGTCCACTGTGGCCCACCACAGATATGTGGCTCCTTGAAGTTTGCGCAGAAGAGAATGGGGCTGAAAAAGGTTCCCCACCTCTGCCCTAATGGGATGCCCCCTGGAGTACCAAGTACAGTGGTACCTCGGGTTAAGAACTTAATTTGTTCTGGAGGTCCGTTCCTAACCTGAAACGGTTCTTAACCGGAGGTACCACATTCGCTAATGGGGCCTCCCGCTGCCACATGAGTTCTGTTCTCATCCTGAAGGAAAGTTCTTAACCCAAGGTACTATTTATGGGTTAGCGGAGTATGTAACCTGAAGCGTCTGTAACCTGAAGCACCTGTAACCTGAGGTACCACTGTACATATTCAGGAATGGAGCTCCAGGCACTGGAGTAACCTTTCTTGTGTTGTGGTCATGTTTCACAACTCCCAGGTACATGGCCACACCCTGTGCTGGGTAATGCTAGCTGTGAAGAACAGATTGTCATGTCTAGCAATATAACCTGGTCACAGGTGAGGTCATCCTTAATCTAGAATGAGTTCTGCAAGGAAAGCGGCGGTTTTCAGCTTGTGAAAGGGGGGGGGGCGGGGGAAGCAATCCTCCCCGTGCTCAGCAGCTGGCAGCCAGCTGAGACTGTTGAAAAGCTGGGACAATATTATGCAGATTCAGAATTTTAAAAGTGTGTTGATGAGTTGCCTTTGATCCGACAAACATCGAAGACATTTTCTCGGTCTGTGCCGGGCTGCATTTGCTTATTCATTCAGTTGCAATTTATTTTCAGTTTCCATCTCTATCCTGCCCTTCGGCCTTCCGGGCTGCTCACACAACCGAAACAAGTGCAGATGTAATTGCATAGTGCTTAGCAACTTTAAGCCTTTTCTAAAAGAACTGGAGAGTGGCTGCTTATGCATCCTCACGCCACAGAAAGGAAATGTATCTCCAAAAGAGAGAGAGAGAGAGAGAGTGAGAGAGAGAGAGAGAGAGAGAGGGAACAGTCATGGACACAGATTTGTATATGCTGGTTTATATGTATAAATTTGCACCCTGGCAAATAACAACTGCAATTTAAACAAATGCAGGTGACTTGTCAAAAGTGCTCTTCTAGGGAAACAAACAACAGTCTTGAAACCGGCAGTGTTGGTGTGCCACTGTGAGGGTGGGTTGATGTTGCACTACCATTTTGGCACACAGTCATCATCAGGGTTTTCCCCCCAGCCAGAGCTCACCAACACCTCTCAGGTGAGCACCATAGCCATTCTAAGAGAACAAGGGAGAGGTTCATGGTGAGCTCTGGCTCCTCTTTTTCTCGACTATTAGCACTGCTGATAAGAAACTTTGGATGCAGTATATTACATCTGTCCCTCTTCTTAACCCATACAAACTTCAAAAACAGCTAGGTGTTTCTATTCGACAAACGAGCTTTGGGTGGGGGTGACGAATTGCCCGATTCATAAAGCAAAGACTTTGGACTCTGCCTGACAGTTTCATCATTAGCTAAAATGAACTGTACGAGAAGTGTGCAAAACTGCAGGATTACGCATATCCAAATCAATGCTTAATTATTGTTTAATTGATTCTGAAATCTACAATGGAACCTCCCCCCCCCCAAAGGAAAAGGAATAAAGGCAGGTTTGAAAAAGAGTTAAGTGACAGTTTTGTATCAAATAAGAAATTGCTAAGAGGCTGAGTATCTTTTCAAGAAGGGCTACTTTTATGTCAGTACCCCAGGGTTTTTCGAACTGCATATCAAGGCCTGTGTGAAGGTGTACAATTATTCACACATACAGATTCCACATTCTGCCTTAGAGAGTGAGAGAACACTGATGAATGGAGATGTGTTATGGAAGTAGCTTGTGTCTCCAAATCCCCCACTAATTTACAGTTAAATCACAGGAATGTGCCTTTATACAGGGTCAGACCACACTGACTACTAGCAGTGGTTCTCCAGATTTCATCCATAAGTCTTTCCCAGCCCTATCTGTAGACAGCCAGGATTGAACCTGGATTCTTATCACTGAGCTACAAACAGCTACCCCGTGTGGGGAACTATGAGAGATGCAGTATTCTCAAGCTCTGGGCTGGCCTCACTTACTCTAGCTGGCCATTGGGTATTCCTAGACTGGCAGGACATGGCTCTAGTGTGGTTTTGCAGTATGTTGTTCAACCAAGACTCCCTGTTTCCCAACCCTTCCCATCCCATGACAGCTGCTTACAGTTCATCTTGAACAGATCATGCTGTTCCTGGCCCCACACTGCATGATTCCGCTGCCCCCTGGATGCCCTCCCAAACTCCCTTCCCACTTGCCTTTGTCTTCTTACGCCAACTGCTTTTCTGCTCCCCTTACCATTTCCCCTTTTTAAAAATAGTTCCCTGTCTTGTTACTTTCCTTTTGCACCTCATTGCATAAATCCCAATAATGCCTTAATTTATGCTTGCATATCCAGGAGCTTTGTTCAAAATGAGCTGCATCCAAGGTGGAATCGGAGCCTTCTGTTCCTACAGAAATGAATAAGCTGCATGAGGTGAATTCTTTCACTGCCCTGTTTTCTAACCTGGAGTTTTCAGAGTATAATTTAGACATTGCCTCGGTAGTTTATGGCCATATAATGTGTAGGTGGGTTGGTGGGAGGTTAGATAGATGCACTTGTAAATGGCAAAAAGCAGGATGGCAGAGTGCAGTCTCCAGCTGTGCATTATTTTACTGCACAGTTTCATGTCTCTATCTTAAGGCATTAGATGCTACTAATTCAGAAAAAGCCCAAAGATTTGTTTTACAGAAGAAAATTTGGATTTGATTAAGATATTGCTTCCAGACCTAATCCCCCTTTTTAGCAAACCACGCTTTTGTCTGTGTGGCCGGCAATAAACTGCATTTGAGGGGAGCGCTTTACAGTGAGAACAAAAAGGCTTCCTCGCCTGGGAATTATCTTACAAAAGCAACATTTGCTGTAATGGCATTATACTTAGATTAATTATAGGGATGCTAGCAAGAACTATTTCATCATTTTTGGCAAGGTCAGCACATTTTTGCTCTTAACCCTCCAATGCAGAGGTTTATAATTTAGCTATTTTTATGTGTCATGGGTCACCAACTGGATATGACCTCAGAAGGCACGGAGCTGCAGAATATGGCCCCAGAAGCAACTTTCTGGGGGCCTACCTCACTCAACAGATTTTAATCAAGGTATGGGCGAACCATTTTGCTCATCATGGAGATTCTCCCCCCCCCCGGCCCCCTCTCTCATCGCCTTTTTTGGAAATGCAAAGGACTGCTGCCAAATTCTGTAAGTCTCCTGGCTTTTTTCTGACAGCTGCCACACACAGCTGTAGAGATGAGCTGGTGGCTAGGGGAGCATGAAATGTGTCTAGTGCTTAGCACTGAAGCCAAAATACACCACAACCAGGAAGTATGTTATTGCTTAGGCAAAGCCCCAACCCAAACAGAAAGTCAGTTGCAGCCCTTCCTGTCTAGGGTGGGGGGCATGGTCAGCCTGGGTGGGGCTAGTCTAGGGGAGGTCCATAGCTCAGCGGTAGAGCATCTACTTTGCATTTAAAAAGTCCCAGGTTCAACCCCTGGCTTCTCCAGGTGGACCTGGGAGAGGCCCCACTCTGAAATCACAGATAGCTGCAGCAAATAAGTGTAGACAATACTGGGCTTGATGTACCACTGGTATGACAGTTTCTAGTCTGGAGCCAGTTAATTCATTTACTGCCAGCCATGTAGACATTCCAAACTGCAGTTCTCATAGGTCACCATAATGGGGCGCTGATCTGTGGATTCCTGGTTCTACCTCCTGACAGAAAAAGAACCTTTCAATTTGTCTTATACCTAGTCAGCCCGCTGGTTCGTCTAGCTTAGTATTCTCCCCTCTGATTAGCAGCAGCTCTCCAGTGTCTAAGCAAGTTCTGCTGCCTGATAACTTCTTAGCTTGGAGCTGGGAAACGTTCCCCCCGCCCCCATGAAAGGCCATTGAACCATGGAAAAATCAGTCAATGATTGCAACTGATAGTGGGTGGGGGCACAGTCAAAAGAAAGAGGAGCGTGCAAGATTATATCATTTTGTCCCTCATCCACAGATATGACTCTGCCTCAAGGGATGTTTCAAGAAGAACATTCTTTCCTTGCTTCCCTCCTGCTGCACATCATTGACCTCATGCTATCTGAGCACATGTGCTCTCCATAACTAGGAAGACTTTACTGATAAGCAGTGCTAATTTACAGAGCCAGGTGATCAATGAGGGGTTGGGCAAATTGCATTTATTTCTTATGTTCAGGTCCTCCCTTTCTTTCAAGGAGCTCAAGGCCTCCAAACTAGAGCAAAGTAATGGGGTATCCCCTGAAAATATGTATAAGTGGGCCATCCTTGTTTATGGGGCCAGCCCACCCATGAGGCAAGGTGAGGTGACTGCCTCAGGTGGCAGGATCCACTAGGGCAGCAAATCCTGATGTAGATTTCTTTTTCTTTCCCCCCTTGTTCCTGATGTAGATCTTCCCTCACCACTTCTTCCCTAGCAGTAGGGAGTGGAGTGCCATTGTCTTGGGCCAGCCCTACCTGTTTATATGTAGTTTGAATGAAGCCCAGTATGTAGAATACTTGAGATTCAGGCTTTACATTTAGAATGATGGGAGTCAACTTTTGTTGATACACTTTCATAGAAGTGATATATGGCAAGGGGGAAAAGTACAAATTGCTGAGCACATCTTGATTTTCTCAGTCATTTTTTTTTAACTCTCTCCTTTCTCCCTCTTTTAAAAGTTTTCACAGGCAAGCACTGTTTTACTTTTTCTCCTTTGAGGCATCATGGTGAGTGCCTCTTGCCAAGGACAAATGATGCCATAAATCAGGACCCAAATCAATGTTGTTATGAGGTTGTAAGTCTGAGAAGCTGTTACGAGGACCCTGGTGTCTTCCCTGCCTCCGACAGCAGCAAGAACCGGGGACTGTCCAGGGTGCAATTCGGAACCTTGTCTGCTCTTTTATGACCCAATATTCCTTTGCCTTACCTTGACTGTGAGTTATCGCTACCAAGCCTCTGTTTTAATTTCCGTTTCACACATACTGTTACGTGATGGAAACAGCACAAAATAAGCAATGTTAGGAACATCCACATTTGTATTTCCTCAGGATTTTCTCCAAAAAACTTGTGTGAATAATTACAAAATAAGATAATAAGTTTTCATTTGAATAATGCAAATAACCCTGCAAGAGGAAAACAGAAGGTTCCCCCCCCCCCTTAGTGTGGTCAGCCTTGCAAAGAAGTCTACAAGCTTACAAAAGTGTGAAAAAATGTATGTATAGCATGGTCATTTATATTTATGCATTATGTATATATTTAATGCTGAAGTACTATGCCCACTTACCTGGAAGTCATCCCCATTGAGCTTTTGAGTAAACATATCTACAATTGCACTGTTAAGCATTTATATGCTGCTTTCAGCATGGTTAAACAATGCAACTTGTTCCTGCAGGAAACAGTGAGGGCCACGAACTTGCATGTTCGTTTGGTTGTTTTTTAAGTTTTCAGCAGGAGTTGAAAAGTAGACACAGAAGTTCTACTCACTGGGGACCCAGCAAAACTAATGAAACTTCAAATGTTCAACTCTGAGTAGAACAAGCATTGGATATATCCTACCAGGTAGTATTCAGTTGCTTTTACTCAGCGTGGATCCACTGAAATTAATGAACATACTAAGTTAGGCCCATTACATTCAATAGGACTATTTGGAGTAAAACTTGTTGAATATCATTGGGTTCTACTCTGAGAATAACATTGTAGGGCACAATCCTCTGTTCCTATGGTGGCCAGTCCTTGGGAAGCTTACGAACAGGACACTCGCGTTGTCATGATCTCCCTGCTCAAGTTCCCCAGCAGCTGGTATTCAGCAGCATATTGGCTCTGATAACTGGAGGCGTCGTTTGCTTGCCATTGATTTCTGCCCAGGGCAAAAATAGAGGATAATTGGAACACAGTTCACTCACCACCAATCTCATCTTGCCAGCACAGAGAGTTCTTAATGCCACATCTGGTCTCTCCCCCCACCCTTCCATAGCAGTAATTCCTGCCTTGTGCAAGCGGTAGGTGTTAGTGTAAACAAGGCATGATTTGTGTGGCTGGAATATGGCTGTAGACATTGTGCTAGACATAAAGAACAAGGGTCGGGGCAAGATGACTCTTGGAACTATATTTCATTACCCTTAACACACAGCTTTCGTAATAGAATCACAAGGAGCCAGTTCCATCTGGTATTCAAGATTTTATGACGGCGTTTTGCTTCAGGACCTAAACTTCCTTAGTTGGCCATAACCTGACCAGTAAGGACCTTTAAGTGGGTCCTTAATGCTTAAATAATAGCACACGCACGCGCGCACACACACACACACACACACACAAACACACACACACACACACACACACACACCCCAAGTCTAGCTGGAGCAAGAACCTCTTTTGTCATTTTGCGAAAAAAGAAAAGAAAGTGCTCAATACAAACATGCAACAGTTAGAATGGCAAAGCTAGGGGTGGTGTTGCTGAGGAGACTGGGAGACAGAAGCAGATCAGCACAGAGCAAGCTAGTATGTCTCAGGAATCCTGTTCTCACAGGAGTCAACCAGATGCCCATGGGAAGCCTACAAGCAGGACCTGAATGCAACCATGCTCTCCCCACTTGTGATTCCTAGTAGCTGTTATTCAGAGACACACTGCTTCTGACAATGGAGACAGAACCTCATGGAGGATAAGGCCATGCTCCACCTCCACTGTCAGAGGCAGCATGCTTCTGAATATCAGTTGCTGAAAACTGAGGGAAGGGAGGGTGCTCTTGTGCTTGCAGGTTTTGCCATAGGTATCTGGTTGGCCATGGTGAGAACACGATGGCAGGACTAGGTGGACTATTGGACTAATCCAGCAGGCTCTTCTAAGGTTCTCAGAACACAGCCAGCATGATAAGGTAGCCTTATCCTCCATTAATTTGCCTAATCCTCTTTTGGAACCATCCAGGTTTGTGGCCTTGTTGAGTGAGTTGATTCCATAATTAAGTATATGCAATATGAAGAAGAACTTCTTTCTGTCTGCACGGGATCTCCCAGTATGAAGCCTTATTGAACGTTCCCCAGGTTCTAGCATTCCAAGAGAGGGAGGAAAACATATCTCTGTCTATTTTATACTGCCGTGCCCTGCTCCCAGTACTCACCCTTTCTGTAAACTGAAAAGCCCCAAATGCTGTAACCTTTTCTCATAATGGTGTTTCTGTAGCCCACTTGATCATTTTGATCAGGAAGATTGTGCTCCTAGCCTTGGAGGTTTCAGTGCTAATAGCCATTGAGAGACCTTCTTGCCACAAAAGGTCTAATTCTCTTCATACTTATTTTCAAATGTTCTGAATTTCCTGTGTAGATAGCACTTCGGGTAAACCACGTATTGATTGTTGTGTGCGGTGGTGGCAGAAACATAATATACACACACATTCCTATCCTTATTTGAAGTGTTCTCCAGGGACACTTCAAGTATCACTTATTTCCACAATCAGGGTAGTTTTTACTGGGTGCAAGAATTAACATTGTGTTGGTCATAATGAGCCAGGAAACCATAGCCAATCAGTACCATGTGCCAAAGTATCCTACCATTTTGTTGTTGTTTAGTCATTTAGTCATGTCCTACCGTAGGGTTGCCATTTTATTTATTTATTTTAATTTTATTTGCTTTTTTATTTAATCATACAGTGGTACTTAATTCGTTCTGGAGGTCTGTACTTAATCTGAAACTATTCTTAACCTGAAGCACCACTTTAGCTAATGGGGCCTCCTGCTGCCACTGTGCCACTGCTGCATGATTTCTGTTCTCATCCTGAAGCAAAGTTCTTAACCCAAGGTACTATTTCTGGGTTAGCGGAGTCTGTAACCTGAAGCGTATGTAACCTGAAGCGCATGTAACCTGAGGTACCACTGTATCACCAGTGCATGTTGTGTTACAGTCAAGTACAAGGTAATAAGAAAGAAAGAAAAACCCTTAACTTAAATATAACACATATGTATGTAAATAATGATCGTGACATAACTTATTCCTCCAATTAAATTGACTCTTAGAAACTTTGATTTTAACTCCAGTCCCACTCTTCCCCTGGTTTCCTATCTGATATCTTTTCAAAGGATTGCCATTTTAATAGCAAGGATTGTGGAAACTGTGGCCCTCCAGATGTCACTGAAATCCCGTCCGCCTCAGCCAACATGGGAGTGATGGGAACTGCAACATTTGCATTCTATTTGCAAGTGTCAGAAGAAGAAGAAAACAAACACACAAGTACCTTCCATGATGAAATTGTATAACGTGCAAAGCTCAGGCCTCATCTGCACTGTACAGCATCATCCCACTTTAAAACAGCTGCAATTCCCAGAGTTCCCTGGGAAGAGGGATTGGCTCCAGGATTTTATCCGGATTCTCAGTCAAGGGGAGGGGGGATGTTGGACTTTGTGCGTGCATGCTTTTATGAACACGACACCCAGGCATCGACATCTGGTGGCACTGGAGATGGGACAATGATTATAGGTGGATGGGGAGAGAAGGCAACAGGCACAACCTCACTCCCCACTCCATGGAAAGTACAAAGCTGTGGTCTGATGTGGACCTTTGAGAGGCAAGGCATTTCAAACATGCTTTAATTACTGTGCCATCGGTCTTCCCTGTGCTTTAACCTAAAATTCCTATGATCTTTTCAAATAACCAGCCATTTCTACAAAGCTCTTTTCTGACTTGACAGCATGTTTGCCTAGTGATTAGAAGAAGGCAGATACACTATTTACAAGCCTGAGTAATTCCTGTGCAAATCCCATCTCTCTCAAGAAGAACCGCAATAACAAAACGAGGGAACATAATAGCTATCTAAAGACTACCAGGGGCAGCCAGTGGGCAATGTGGGCTGCTTAGGTGGTTAAGATCTCTGCTCTTTTAGAGAGTAATTGATGGTGACACTGATGAGGAATATTTCATTTCAATGCTACGACCGCTAAGAGACTGCTAACTTTAAAAATTTGACTGGTGGTTGAGGAAGTATCCAATTGGCTCCCCTTTTAACTCATTGCTTCAGATATTCAGAAACAGCAGTGGGACCCTGGTTTTGGAATGCCTTCTTCTCATAGATTTTAGTAGCACCTACCCTAATGGGCTTGCAATGTGGCAGGGAGGGGAGAAATTATTCACTCTGTATTTTTTCAAACTGGGTGTAGAGCTGGGTTGCCTGCCCTCCCTAACTTCTTGAATTGTTTTCTATTTCATTGATGTACTTGGATTTTATTGCATTTTTGTGTTTTATATTGCACCCTGCTCTTGGACTATTTTTAATAAACAACAGTGGTGCTATTTTTCGAGGAAAAGAGGTGCTGGAACTGAGTTCTGGTGAGTCCCGGCTGAAAAAAGTCCTGAACAACAGGCTAAAAATGGTTAGCAAAATCACTTAAATAATGCAGATGGGGCCCTGAGAGAAAACTCCTAATAAAACTCTACTGAATGAACTGAACAAAAACAGTGTATAACCTGAGGTGAAACAGAGAAGTTGTTGTTGTTGTTGTTGTTGTTGTTGTTGTTGTTGTTGTTGTTGTTAATTCTATACCACCCTTCACCCGAGGATCCCAGGGGGTTCACAAAGAAAAATACAAAATGAGAATACAAAATGCATAAGAAAACAAAACAAAACAATACCCCCTCCCCATTGACACAAATACATTTAAAAAGCCATCACATCTTAATTAGCCAAATGCCTGGTTGGAGAGAAACATTTTCAGCTGGCACCTAAATATATGTAATGAAGGCACCAGGTGAGCCTTCATTTTGTCTTTCTTAGTTCAGGCCTTGTACACAGCAGAGAGACATGGAACTGAACATACAGAGGACAGAATTAAGCAGCCACTCAAATCATGTGTCATCTCAGAGAGTATTGTGCCACTCCTGACTAGTTGCTAAGAAAAAACACCTTAGTTAGCTGACTTACTAATAACAGAATTAACCCTTCAGTTACACACTGAATGATCTCTGCTGTTGTACATCCAACAAAAAATATCTATATGAACAAATAAGCAAAAAGATATAGCATTCAAATGCTTTGGTATAAAAAATGGGCCTTATGGAAAAGGGGTGTAAATCAGGTAGCACAGATACATACAGTACAGTACAGAATACTGTGTGGAATTTGCCTCCCTGTTTTTGACCCAGCCTTGTCTTTAATTGTTTAAATGAGGCCAAGCATGGAATTATCTGTAGGCATAAAGAAATTGTTCAGCCTGGCACTGTGCAAAGCTCCTAAAATGTCTTATTGGGCGGATGTTGGGTTAAAAGAACAAGGTTATTTCTTGTTTCTATAGAAACATGGTAGCGATGAGATAGGAAGAGGATATCTTTCAAATGCACAGTTTAGGAGGGCTAGCTCATGAGAGGACCAGAAGCAAAACAGAAGACCGTAAGTGAATAATTTGTGCCCCTATCAAACCAGCAAGAAGAACTAGGCTGGTTCAGATGTAATGCTAAGCCATGGTTTAGTGTCCAGTGTATAAACATCAGACTCGTGTGAGTCCCTCCTCTGGTGTTGACCTGATTTTCTTTTCTTATTTCAGTGTTATGGTTTGTTCCAGGGGCCCAGATGTAGCTGGTCTAAGCTCCAATGATCCCTGACCATTGGACATGCCGACTAGGGCTGAACAACATGTTCTCCACCTCTGGTTTATTGAAACAAACATTTTCATAAACCATGGTTTAAAGTTGGTTTGTGAACTTCAGTTAAGCCTAACCACAATTCTTTGTTTATTATACTCAAATTTACATTTGGGTGTGGTTAGTAAAAATGGAAGCAAAAGCTTCCAGTCACTTTGTGGCTTCCCAGAGGGCCAGAGGGGAGTAGGGAGCTGGTGAACTTTAAGCTCTTTCACATAGCACTAACTCAGAGATTAATGTAACATCCGAACTCAGCCACTGTCTCAGTGTAGACAACAAAACGAGGTTAAGGAAGTGTAGCCCTGGTTTGTTTAGCTCTGGTCTAAAATGACAAATGAAAGTTTCTGATAGGCCATGCAGTATCAAAACAAGGTTTTTCTTAACACCATCTCTCCTTGAGTCAGCAGTTGGGAACCTTGGATCACTAACCGCAGAGATTGCACCCGTCCAGGTCATTTTGTATGAACCACACCGACCCTGCCCGTGCCTGATGTCATATGAAAATCCAATTCAGGAAAGTTTTTTAACAGTTCTTTTAACAATTCAAGCGACAGCTGCAAAGGAAGAATGTTTTCAGCTGCAACTTGAATTTTAAAAGTGCTAAATTTAAGCTGGGTTTGCGAAAAGTAAAGTTCCTTTGCAGCTGTGCCTTGAAGTTTCAGTCTCCTGATATCATATGATGGTGTCTCCATCTATCTTATCAAAGTGGTCCATGGAGAGTTGACCACTTCTGGATACAGCCCTGTGTCTAAAGCCAGTTCCCCACTCCTGATGTAAGCCTAAACTTAAGTAGCTAAACTCAAAACATAATCTTCTCCAGTTTAGTTCCCATCTTACTACCCTCCCTGCATTATGGCAAGTTTTAGATTGTAAATTGCTCAGAAGTTGGATATACATTTCTGCTGTTTCACGAACAGCACCATACAAATAAATGAACAAGCAGCATTGGCCAAACATGCTGCTTGTCTTGCCAAGCTGAGAGGCTGCAATGGTGGAGAAGCTTCCCTCACTGTGGTTTGCTAAGTCTAGCTGGGTGGGAAACTTACTGCTTTCAGATATTGATGGACTACAACTCCCACCATCCATGACTTTTGACCATGCTGGCTTTTGCTAATAGGAATGGGAAAACCCACAGCAGATATAATGTAAAGCCACAGTTACTGTACATGGTTAATGCAAACCATTGTTAGCAAATCCAATTCAGCCCTAGATGTCATATTGTGATGTTCAGCCAATCCTTGGTTTACGTATTCCTGTGCAATACTTAGCGATGTATAAGAATGGTTGTAGGGTTTTCAGAGTTGGTTACTTACTTCTGTTCTTGGAAACAGTGCATTGGAATGGAGAGAGCCTTGGTTTGACCTTGCAATCCCTTTTCGATATCTTGTAAAACCAGTCACTGTTAAGTGCTATGTCTGCCTAAGGCCCGTTTGAGTCAGCCTTTGAAATCAGTTCAATATAATGTTATTAACTAAAATAGATACCCCAATGCTTGCGGAGCATTGTTATGTTTCTGTAATTATACTTCAGGCTCAGCATAAAGTCCAGCTTCAGCATTTGCCAATGTCTGCAGCACAGCAGGCTCAAATAGTCCCGAGGAATATCTAGAAAGTTGGAAAGGAGCCATCTTGGTTTGACATTTATCTTGAATGGAAGCAGCAGAAGCCCCTGTCTATTGGCATCAAAATGGATGAGCTGGTAGCAAGCCAATCCGTGGTTTTGAATATTAGATGGTCTCTAGCTTTCTGTTTTTATAAACACATCCTCTAAATGACAGGGCGATGTTTGCTGCAATCTTCCTCCCCATTTGTTCAAGCAGAAGGAATCAGTTTGCAAGATGTAAAAGCCTCGTCAGATCTTGGAAACATCAGGAAAAACATAAAATAAATGGATTAGAGGATTAGACACTACATTTTGGAATGCTCATAGCAGATTTCATAACCAACAGGGTTGTAAACACTGTAACATATTATGAATGGAACATGCAATGAAACGGGAGCTCTTACAAGGACTGTTGCAAATGAATCATCTGTTTGCACCATCTTTATCAGCCTTCCCCAACATGGTGCCCTCCATTTGTTGTTGGATTATAACTTCCAGCTTGCCTGATTGTTGACCATGCAATCTGGAGGATACTGGTTTTAATGCTGGTCTTTAATATTGTGATGCTGAGTGGATCAAAGCAGCCACTTACTGACTTGGAGTCACTTTAAAAAAAGTAACTCCCCAGTGGGAGTTCTGCAAATTTAAGGCAGCGTGTGCATGTGTTTGTCTTAACCTGGGAATTCAAGTAGTTAGGCTCTGATACCTTCTCCATGTACTACCATTATTCTGCATTTGCTATAAGCCTAGTGGAATGAAATTTCTGCTTCAAAGGACTATTCTAGGATGCAATACCACCACCCTGCTTTGGCAGTCAGGTGACCTCAAGAGCCAATCTCTGTCCATCAGGGCCTATAACAGTTACAACTCCATCATCCTTGACCATTGAATATGTTGGCTGGTGTTACAGTCCACATTGGCTACTCCTGGCCTACAGAGACCTAGGTTCAGAGCTTCTGCCTCAGAAGAATTTATCTATGATGTGAATACATTGCTCTAAGCTCCTGCTCCTTGTTCTACTTTAGGTTTTGACTCTTCTGACCCATATTTGCTGCTCTGAAACTCAACCCTTCCCTATTTAACTTCTTCTGATACATTTGGGCGGACAACTTGCTCACCTTCTGATCCCAGAGCCTGAAAATCTGGTTCACATCCAGACTTGGCTGGAAAAAACTAGAGGAATAGTCATTCATGTTTTTCCTTCTTCATAAACATAACATTGCAACATGCATTCTCCACACTGTGGTCAGTCTACATGAAGGCTTGATTCACACAGTTAATTGTTCCTCCCCCGAGAAGCAGAGAAAAGATGATGCAGATAAATCATTCATATGGACCTCTGAAAGGAAGATTGCTGTGTTTTGGTCCTCATATCATCCTAGGAAATCCATAGGTATGACCATCTTGGAATGTGAACTGAGTTAAATTCCATCCTCATCCATAATTTTGAGGTACTGTCCCAATGCTAGTCTCTTCAGAAGGAAACAAGCTCCTCCCATACTAACCCATGCCTGTGAGGGTTATGCAGAGCGCAGTCATTTCTGATATCTGTAACAAGTAGGTTTGAAGCTAAATAGCAGCTTCTTGTGTGCATGTGGAGGGGAGGGGATGGTTAAGATGGGCAAGTATGGGGCCCCACTGCCTTGGATGTGCTGTGGTCCAGATGTGGATTGGGGTGCGCTTGTAGCTTCTGTTAGTTTAAAATAACAGAAGAATAGGATGCCATGAATGGCATTCAAAGACATGGAGAATGTCACAACAGGTTTGATCCTGAGAGGTAGCGAACAGAACATTAGATTTGGCGGCCTCACAAGGCTAGGATTCCTGGGGCCTTTTTAATGAAGTTGTGACAGTGAAACCCGATTAACCTTAAAGCAAAAAAAATTCCTTCCAGTAGTTAATCAGAATTTCCTTCCTATTAACCTTGTAGTGCAGACATAGCATAAATAGCATTGCTTCCACCTGGTGCTGATATTTAAGATATAATTTTTTTTAAATCTGCAATTAAAACAGTTCTCTTTCCTGTTCCTTTTTCGTGTGTGCTTGGAATCTCTGCATGAGGGCAGATCGGCCCAGTGACTCCTGTGTAATTACAAAGAGTTGGAGAAGGTCTTTGAAGTTGCTTCCAGCTCTGTAGTTCTATGATTTACAGCCTGTAGGCATCTGTAAACCATTCAAGCCAATGTATCCCCTCCTAAGCCTGCTTAGTCCAATTGATTTTCCTATTGCCTTAGCAAAAGCTGGCATGGTCCCACTGACTTCAGTGGGGCTAAGCTCATTAAAGTAGTTTGTCAATTTTGCTGTGAGCTTCATTAATGGATCCTGGTTTCTTTAGAAGTTTCGGAATGTATGAATTCTGTGGTGTTTCATATAGAGTACGTCCTGCTTACACACTTCTTTGAGATAGCTGTGCATTCCTCTACATGCCTACCCCAGAAGTAAATTTCTGTTGAGTTCAGTGAGCTTTACATCCAGGATAGTTTATATAAGACTGCAGCCTAAATTTTTCTGAGTTCAGTTAGATATACTTGTGAGTAAGGATGGGGAGAAATTTGGTTCACTTCACATTTTTATGCAAACCCATGTAATTTGTACTTCTAATTTATGAACGAAACAGTGCACAAATTGTTTTGCTGCTATCATTCTGAATTCACTCTTCTCTGAAATTTGCCATGTGGTTCTTCAACCAAATAAAATGTACAAAAGGCAATGCATATATTAGGAGAAAGTGTGTATTGCAGTGTATATATTACTGAAATACAACATAGAAAAATGTGTTACGGCCAGGGAAATTACTTCCAGAAACTTGTATATGCAGTGAAATTTCACACAAAACCATGCATTTTACAAGAAATTCACACTGATGATGAATTTTCATGAGGACTCTCTTTGAAAAAATAATAATCCTCACACTGATGCAAAAATGTGGTGAAATATATTTAGGACTGGAAAAATGAGAAATTGGGAGGGAAAACAAAATTCACACACACACACACACACACACAATGTTTGATACACTGTAGGTGGGCAAACATGTTTCTTCATTCATGCTAAAGCTGTTGCTAGAGCAGACCTGAGCAACTTGTTGCCCATGAGAAAAACAGCCTGCAAAGTTGTCACTTCTCCCCAGTTTTTGCAGTCTCAGATTATCAGTGAAAAACAAAGCAAGTAGAGCTCATTCCTTGATATCTCAAGTTAAAACATTTCAGGTAATGATGCCAATATGTATTGCATTGACCATTGGTAAATAACAAGAACAAAGAATTATATAAGTTCCACAAGTATAGATTTATTTATTTATTTATATTTATTTTAAATCTAAAAATTATGGGTGGGAAATATTTAGATCACATTAACAACTATGGACAAACAATCTGTTTCCATGCCTTGAGGCTTTTAATGTGTGTGTGTGTGTGTGTGTGTGTGTGATGTGTGTGTGTTCACTCATTAATACATGTCGTTCCATTTCTATCTCAATCTGTAATTTCTAAAAATTTGCACCAAAGTTCACATTTAAGTGCATATTTTAAATATGTGTTTTTTCAGAAAAATGCATTTCTAAACACTTTATCTCAAAAACATGCATTATAAATGTATGTTGATACTTTTTTCCAGTCAAGAACTACCATCAGAATATTAAGGAAGGGTGAATATCTGTAGATAACCAAGTTACAATCTGTCCATTAGTTCAGGATAGGGATGAAGGAGAATTACGTTCAGAACCAGCCTAATGTCCATTTCCTGGACTGAGGCATTGATTGGAAAGTAATTATCCCTTAGATTTCACACCTTTCTGGATTTTACAATACACAGATAAAAAAAGGTATAAACATCTGTAAAAAAGGTGTATTGCTTATTTGTGCCATTTCTGATACTTTGAATCGCAATAAGTTTGTATTAAATTGCATTAATATTATGCTGAATTTGTTTGCTTTTGCCTTATTTCTATGCTATTTTGCTTTCGATATGATTATATGGATTGTAACAGTTGATCATTTTTAATGCTGCTATTATTATTGTCAGCCACTTTGAGCTCAGCATTGTTGCTGGAAAAGTGAAAAACAAATATTAAGTTAAATTAAATCAATATTTTGTGATAGCATACATATTTATATATTTTTCTTATAGCATTTAAAAACAAAAACAAAAGACAACTACACTTGACTGTGGAAATAGAATGGACCTTATAAGTTTATATGTGCAACATTGGCATGGTCTGGGAATAGACTCATCTATCCATTCGTAGTCCAGGAGGTGTGGATGGGGTGTGTGTGTGTTCATAGTGGAGTTTGCCAAAATCTAATTCCTCAAGCACTCTTATTCACAACTCCTCTATCAGTCATTGCACATTGTAAAAGACTGTGGACAGTTTCTAATGAGAGGAGCACACATTTCTGGGATAGATGAGTCAAAGGCAGTGGTGGTTGGTGCCCATTGGTAGGGAAGAAGGCAAGAAAACTACAGTAGGTGGAGCCAGAGCCAATGACAGGCAAGAGCCACTTCCCTGATTGGTTGCCACTAATGAAGTATATGGGCTGGTTGAGGGCAGACTGAAGTTGGTGGGGCAATGCCATTCTTCTTAATGAACTGGCCTCCACTGGTGAACGGTCAGTTTTGTGTGTCCTGGAGAAAGCAGTGTTTCTACTAAAATTCCTGCTACCTTCTCAAGCAATGTTCAGGTAGAAAGATATTACATCTTTAAAATGTATGAATAAAAGTGCATACCCCATCAATAAAAATCGTGTGGTGGTTATTTATCATGGGGCAATCAAGAGAAAGTAATCCTGAGAAAATAAAAGTGGAAGGTGGTGATATACCCATACAAAGCTTGCTCCTCTTTTATCCGCCTTTAATTTGGTATGGCAGAGTCATAAACTGTTGTTAAACAGTCAAAAAATTAAATGTTGGTATAATTTATGGCGGTTCCAGGATACTTTAGAGTGCACTTTAATTAGCAAATAACATGTTTATTTTATTTGCTTAGCATATAATTGAGATCGGGAAACTGCATTTTAACTTCCCCCATCACCTTGCTCTTCTCATGCAGTATAATCTTTAATCACTTTTTTTTTTTTTTTTTTGGCGGATTTTATTGCAACATCATACAGTTTATGAAATGGTGCAGAGTTAAATATGCTCAGCTCCCGCTTTGCTGTCAAGGAAATTATGGTTTAGCTTCAGTCTAGATTGGCAGAGGCCTGTGCACAAGGAGTTGGTACACATCCTAGGGCGTATATGGGAAATGAGCAGGTGACGCTTTTCCTGACAAGGAGGTCAGTGCTGGGAAGAACTTTGTCTTTGGTATTTCAACATGGCAGGCTGCTGTTCAGGGCACAAGGGTAGGGCCAGGATGCCAACCTCACCTCGGCTCTCTTAACCACCAGGTCCCCAAGAGTAAGGTCTTCCAAAAGGCAGCATCTGAGTTCTGAGGCCACAGGCACACCACACATTTAAAGCACTGTTATGCCACTTTCAATAGTATTGCCTCCCCCCCCCCCCAAGAATCCTGGGAAATGTACTTTGTTAAGGGTGCTGACAGTTCTTAGGAGATCCTTGTTTCCAGGATTCTATGCTATCATTCCCAGAGCGGTTTAGCAACCAATCCCTTTTTCCCATGAGCTTTGGAAACTCTGGAATAGGGGTTTCCTAATAATTGTGAGCACCATTAAAAACTAAAGCTCCCAGGGTTCTTTGGGAGAAGCCATGCCTCTTACAGAGATATAGTAGCTGTTTAAGTGTGTGGTGCGGAAGTGGTCTGAAAAGCTTGTACGACATTAAATTTGACACAGTGCCACAGAATATTCAGTGCAGTATCAATACATTGCATGTTCTGGGCAGCCTAGGGCATTGTGGGAAATTTAACATGGTGGACATCTTTCTGGGCCAGCTGTTGCCACTGAAAAAGCTCATGGCTTGGGGGTGGCCCTGGCAGGGAAATTGCTGGTGGCAAGCTTGCCAGTGGCCTCAAACCTGGAGCCCTGGAAGCAGTAAAAATGAAAAATGGAGGCCATTCGGGGGACCTAGTAGGCCAAAGTTATATCACCTCTCATGTCATAATTAAGTCAGAAGTGGGATGTATTTGGTAGTCATGAATCTGATTTATAAGCTTGTTCATACATTATCCTAAACAAAGGTACAAGCTATCTCTACCCATGTACAAGGGCTTGTGACCAAGACTGTGCACATGTTCATTTGTACAGGTACACAGAGTGTATACTCACCAAATGTACTGTGTGAACCTCCCTTTTGAGGATATCCCTCCTCTGGTGGTCCAAGGAGGAAACATTTACCAGGATGGCACTCCTTTTACCCATGAATATCAAGGACTACGGTCACTGCTATAAGGCTCCCTGTCTTCACCATGCCTTCTGTTTGGCAAGCCATGGCTATCCCCAGCTACTTCCAAAATTGCCAGGACCTTTTCTTCTAACCAAATTGGTCTTGGGGAGCCATTGTAATTCCCAAAAATGCCCCATATGAAGTATCGCTTTGCAGCATTGGGGGGGGGGGAATAAAATGGCAGCCACAAGGAACCTGTGGGGGTCCCAATGCTGGGTCCTGTCATTGGTGCTGTAGCACCTTCTCAAAGATGCTAACTCTGCAGCCGGGGTGGCAGACAAGTGTGTTTGTACTAGATTCTTCAAGCAATCTACACAGGGCAGGTAGCATTGGGACCATGGTTTACCGACACACACTTCGAAGAAAGTTCCAGCCTTTGGGATGTCTTAGTTTAGAGAAAAGTCATGTAAGAGATGGCATGATAGAGCTTAATAAAATTATGCATGGTGTGTGGAAGTAGATGGGGGTGGGCGTGGGAAATGGTCTCCCTAGAGCTCTCAGACATCCAATTAAGCTGAATGTTGGAAGATTCATGCCAGATAAAAGATGGTACTTCTTCATGCGGTAGATAGTTGAACTATGGAACTTGCTTGCCACTGGAGCCACCAACTTGGATGGCTTTAAAAGAGGACTAGATCGATTCATGGAGAACAAGGCTCTTGATAGCTGCAAGTGATTGTAGCTCTGCTCTGCTTCCATGGTCAGAAGCATTGATGCTTCTGAATACCAGTTGCTGGAAACCATAAGAGGGGAGAGGGCTCTTGTGCTCGGGCCCTGCTTACAGTTTTCACATCAGGCTATCTGGTTTGTCACTATGAGACCAGGATGCAGAAGTAGGTGGGATGATGAATTAAGCTCTTCTTATGTTTACTGGATCTGCTGTTGTTTCCCCCCATAAATAAAACAGCAGGTTAATAGCCTAGCCCCATAAAGAGAGAGCCCCCACTGAAAACTGCCATTCTGTCTGAAAACATTTGATGTGGTGTTGCTCCAAGTTATGTATATATATATATATATATACACACATATAAAAGCAACCAAAATATAACAGCAAAATATTGGTTTCCGCTTTCCTTCCTATTGTGTACTTGACCAGACTTAAGAATAGTCTGCTGTGCCATTTCACTAAGTGGGGGGATTTGTTAGGCAGGCAGTGAATCAAAGCCCATTAATTTAATTCAATAGGCAATGAATCAACACCCCCCCCCCTTTTCTCTGCTTCCTTCCATTGTTTCTACGGCTTGTATCCATCAGGATAGGGGGAGGGGAGCGAACAAACAGCATTCTCAAGCATAGAGAAAATGTCACAGAATGACAAACGTTGACAGCCTAAAGGCGGAATGTGCCCTGTTTGAAAGCCCTGTTGACACTTTCCCACATGACATGTGCTGTTTATCTTCTATTAGCAAAATGCCTGTCATTATGATGGGTAGGAGTGTGTGTGTCTGTGTGTGTACATGTGCGGAGGGTGTGTAATAATGCAAGGACACTTGAGGTGTGCGTACATAGGTTCCTTGGAAGTCTGGAGGATGAACCAGGTCACGGACAGGTTTTGCTCCCACTCTGACATTGCAGTGTGCCTAATCCCTGCCCCTCAATGTATCAATGAATTTGTTTATTAATTGGATGAGTACCCCATCCTGTCTAAAGTCTCTGGGCAGCTAATGGTAACCTTGTGTTGATTGATTTATACATCTTGTTTCCTGATTTCCCAATGGGTTAAATGATTTTTTTTATGGCAGCTAACGGAAAAAGCAGTCCAAGTTCAAATGCATGCCAGAACAATCCCACCTTAGGTGGGGAGAAGCAACAACCAGGGAGGAACTTTGATGCACATCCCATGTTTTGGAGCCACCACTGAAAAGGCTGTGCACATTGTGCCTACCTGCTGCATCTCAAAATTGGGATCTTCTCAGAGCTCCACTATTCTCCACCAGACCATTTTAGATTTCCCAGAAATTCACCATTCCAGTTTTGGGGTTTTTTTGGGGGGCTAGGGTTTGGAGGGGCTCATGGGCAAGGCACCCACAGTGGTCCCTCATCCTTCAGTGAAATTGTCTCTTCGCCGCCATTGCATGCCATCTACTGTTGTTCCTCTGCCTCCTCGCTGCTACTACCAAAGAGAGCCAGCAAACAAGAAGGCCATGGCCGATCCTCCTCCACACTTTACACTTGTTTGCTTGCTCATCTTGGATGGTCCATCCGAGATGCAGGAATCTTTTGCCCAATGTGGGGCTTGAACCCACGACCCTTATATTAAGAGTCTCCTGCTCTACCAACTGAGCTGTCCTATTCCATAGAATCTTGAGTGGTTCCTCTGTGAATCCATATGCTTACAAATGCCTGCACTTGTACATAGCATTGGCTGCAATCTTGCACACTCCAGGCTGCCTCTAAATCCTGCTGATTTCAACTCCTGGACTCCTTTGCTATGACAGAAACCTAGTAATGAAACATTGTGGTTTGCTGCCACACTATATTTGACCTAGGAAGAAGGCTGTATTTATTGATATGTCAATTACAGCTACTAAAAAATACCCAAAGAGAAGCACATAAGCTTAGTCACAACTTATGGAAGAAATTTGGCTCCCATGCAACTTATTATTATTATTATTATTATTATTATTATTATACAATTTTTGGAATACATCTTCTGTGAAATGTGGGCATTGGAACCTCTCCCCTGAATACAAAGTAGCCAACTTTGTTTCATTTAGGATTACAGCCAGATGATAAATGGTAGCTGTAATTAACGCATATAGTGGAGATAGTGGAAATGGCAAGACCAAAGATGGAGAGGAAGGCACGGAGTGAAGGGGAGGGGGCCTGGACGGGGGATGGGTGGGGTGGAGATAAGGAAAGAAATATTTTGCTTTCCTCATATACTGGGGTGGTTAAAGAATATTTATGAGCCTTGTCTTGGAGATGTCGTAATGCTGTGAGGAAATATCAGTGGTATTTAGAGCTCAGGCCTAAAGTCCTTTAAATAACGGGTGCCCCCCCCAACCCAGCTATAAAGAGAAGGTACATCTCCTGGCATTCCTTATGGAACACCAGAAGAATGGCACGAGCTTCATGTATAATTAATCTCGTTTCTCGGCGCAGTATCCATGGAAACCCAAGCTGTGCCACGGCTCTGGATTTCGGCCCACTGGAAATCTCAAAATTCACTCCAACAGGGAAAGGATTTAAGTCCTTTAAAAAAGAGTGTGTGTGACAGAAAGAGAAATATTTTCACACTCAGTTTCTCTTGTTTTCACTGAGATACCTGCCAGCTGTCTCACACAGGCCAAATAAAAGGTGAGTCATTTCTGGATTTTTGGAAAACTAACGTCTTTGAGGCAAGCATTTATAGATAGGCGTATAGATACAGCCATACATAAATACATGACTGTAACATCTCAGATTGGTATTGGTATTGTAAAACTGCATAGGCAACTGACAAGCACTTAAATGGTCAATTTTTGGGGGGTTGCTAGGCCCAGTCATTTTAGGCCTTGTTGAGTGATGATAGATATAGATAGATGATAGATGATAGATAGATAGATAGATAGATAGATAGATAGATAGATAGATAGACAGATAGATATATCCATCTGCCTTAAAAACATGTCTCTCTAGGATCAATATTGTCATTACCTTGTGTGTGTATGTGAAGGAACTCACCCAGGCTGCAGTGAAAAGCTATCATCCAGCCCTCTGTAATACTGTACGTGTAAAGAATAAAAACTACATGGAAGTTATTTATAGGCCATAAACCCTCTGGTTTCATAAACCATTTTATGCTATTATTTGTCCAAGTCTCCAGTATCTCCACAGAGTTCATCGAGTGCTCTAAAATCTCTCCTTTTGATTTCCTGGCTGTTTGAACGGGGAAATTAATCAGAGAGTAAAGTAGCAATTTATTAACATAAAAAGAGCCACTTGGCTCAATGAACCTGGATCATTCTTCTTTTAAATAATACTTTCTTATTCTCATTCTTAGATGCTCTACCCTTCCATCTGTGTTCATCTAATTAAAAAAAAATATTGAACTTGGAACACCATTTGTGTACCTAATAATAATGCATATTCTAAAAATATACCGGGTTTGACAAGAAGTATAATAGCTTTGAAATTCTGAGGCAGTAGTGGCGTTGTAGTATTTGAGAGCTTGGTTTGTGAAATTACATCCATCTTATTTAGGTGGCAGCATCTGCAATGGTTAGCATCCTCCTCTTCCTCTCCTGCCCAGAATATGTTGTCTGCTGTGCTAGGTTGGAGTAAGGCAAAGTGACAAAAGGTTACCCTCACTTTCAATTTGATATACCTGCCCTCAGTGCAAATCACTGTGTCGTCTCTGATTCACTATTTGGCATAGTGAGAGCCAGTGTGGTATAGTGGTTAGAGTGTTGGACTAGGGCGAACCTTTTAGAGACCAAGTGCCCAGCCTGCAACCCAAAACTATTGCAAAGTGCCAACACGGCAATTTAACCTGAATACTGAGCTTTGAGTTTAGAAAAAACAACTCATACATGTTTGGAGCGTGAGGAACAGTTCACGTGATGTGCTTGACTGGCTCTGCCTGACTCAGTTGAGGGGCGTAGAATAGAGCAGTTGGGCTGGGCAGAGGTGCGAGTGATGTGAGAAATGTCCTCAGGCGTGCGTGGAGAGGGGGAGGAGAGTAGCCCCGCCCCGCGTCCCTCTGGCTTTCTAGTAACAAACTCTGGCGAACTCTGTGCTGTGGCAATGGCGCACGTGCCCACAGAGAGGGCTCCGAGTGCCCCCTCTGGCATGCATGCCATAGGTTTGCCACCACTGGACTAGGGCCTGCAAGACCAGGGTTCAATCTCCACTCAGCCACAAAGCTCAATGGGTGAGCTTGGACCAGTCACCACTGCCTCTCAAACTACCCTACCCCACAGGGTTGTTGTGGAGGTTAAATGAGGAAGTGGGGAACCATGTATGCCACCTTGAGGACCATTGAGAAAAAGGTGAGATGTGCATGCAATGCAATGCAGTGCAGTGCAATAAATATTGAAAAATAAAATAAACTTATGATCCCTAATTGGCTGGGTTCATGTGGTGAAGAAGGAGCCATGTTGGAAGATGTAATTGACACTGAAGTACTGAAGTTGCTCCCCAGAGGGACAGCCAATCCATGGTTGAACTGACATGAGGGGGGAAATTCCTAACCATCATTTTTTTTGCACTGAAAAGGCTTGCCCACAAACCTTGAACTAGAGGAATACTGAATCTTGCTTAGCTACAACAACCTAATAGCATGGACTGTTCTCAGGCCAGTTTTTGCACAACATTCTCTAGCCACTTTCTGAGTTTAGAACCCATGTCCTTTTGGAAAGTGCCAAGTAGTTTATCCAGAGGAGTTTCCAAAGCATTCAGTTGGATTAGATGTGCCTTTGGTCTGATCCAGCAGAACTCATCTTAGGTTCTTAACTTGAGTTAATGTTGGAACAGGTCATCCCTTCATGAAGACAAGGCCAGGGCAAGGTAACTACCCCTGCACTTCCATCAACAGTAGGTGTCTTGTTCCTCTGCATTTCGGCAAAAGTACATGAAAGGCTTTCTCAGCTGTGGAACAATCTCCCCTGGGCAACCTGCCTGGCTCAATATCTCTTGCTTTCTGGTACACTGCCAAAACTTGACCTTTTCAGAAGGGTGCTTGGGAACGCTGTGACCTGATTATTTTTTGGGTGAGGTTTAACTGCCTTGTCCTGGAGTTAATTTAGGTCTGTATTGAGATAATTGCTTTCTTTAGCTCAGTACTGAGCTAAATGAACCAACTATACAGTGCATAGTAAAATTATGAGTTTCCCTCCCACAAGAGGCAGAGATGGCCACCAACTTGGAGAATTAAACAAAGGCATGGAGGATAAGACTTGTTGTTGTTGTTTAGTCATTTAGTCATGTTCGACTCTTCATGACCCCATGGACCAGAGCATGCCAGGCACTCCTGTCTTCCACTGCCTCTCACAGTTTGGTCAAACTCATGCTAGTAGGATAAGACTAGCATCATGCTAACCACAATGGCTATGTTCTACCTCCAACGTATGTGGTTTTATTCTTCTGTTTACCAGTTACTAGGAACTGTGAGTAAGGAGAACACTCCTGCACTCAGGTCCAGCTTGCAAGCTTCCCATATGCATCAGGTTGGCCACTGACCTGATTCAGCAGGACTATTCTTGTGTTCTTATTTTCTTATTATCTCCTCTGAGTGGCAGGTATCCTCCAGGATCCCCTGTGGAGAAAAACCTTCACATCACTACTATTTTGACACTTTTGATATTAGACACTGAACATGACATGTTTTGAGGAGGGGCCATAACTCAGTGGTAAGGTGTGGACAGAAGATCCTAATCGTTGACACCACCAGGTGAAAGCATCAAACAACTGTGATGTGAAAGGCCTGTGCCACTCATAGTAGCTGGTGCTGGGATTAATGGACAAACAAGCTGGCCTCAGAAAAGGCAGCTTCCTGCAAACCTGAATGTAAAGCAAGGTTGCTATATTGCTTTTTGCCGGTGTGCATCTTTTGGGGAGGGGGGCAGTTAAGGTCATTTGCTTCTTAATTGTGTATTGTATTCCTTTTATGATTTGCATATCATATTTGTTGTTAGCTGCCGTGAAGATCAACACCAATAAAAAAGCTTTTAATAAAATTTAAACAAATGTGTGAAGGCAAAGGTGGTAAAAAGAAAGGGCAATGAAGTTTGCAAAGAAGAAAATCAGGTTTCTTCATAGCTTGGACTAGTAAAGAAGCTTGACCTAGAGCACAGCCCATTGGGCCTGGTGGGCTGGAAGGCAGGGAGCCCAACAGTAGGTGGCACCAGAGCCAATGACAGGCAGAGCCCAAACAGCCTAGTTTTGCCTCCATCCTCCTCTTTGATGAGTCCTACAAGGGCAACAGTAAACCTAGTGGGAGGAAGCCGTTTGGTTGTGCCACTCCCTGAGCTGGTTGTAAGTAAGAAGGTGGGGAGGTTGAGGATTTTGAACTAATAGCGCATGGCAGCATATGTGGTGGTACTGTTTTAAGGTATCAGGTTCCTGGGAGACAGTGTTCCAAGAGATATGCAATATCCCTGGTCAACAGGTCATTCATTCCCCTGATAATTTTATTGAAGATATTTAATATGAATATTTTAGTGGTTCTTTATTGTTAGCAGATAAACTTGTTATAGCCTAGTTTTGGAAATACCCGGTATTTGAAAGGCACATCCTCATCAAACTGTCCTAATAGAGTTTGGCAGTTGGTCCTAACTGAGAAATTCACCAACACAATACAACTAGGTAAAGGACAGAGACACAGAGACTCATTTACAACTGGCTGGTACTATTTTATTGAGAACTTGAATAAGAAAAATAATCCCGGATTTTTATGGGCATCTAGATATTTTGGTTGCTCTAGGATAAATCATACCCTGTGTTTTTAGACTGCTGACTGCGTATCCTTATGCTGTATTTTCACAGTATACCTTGGGATTTTCTATTATTTTCAAAAAATAATCAATAAAGCTATTTTTAAAAAAAGAGAAGCAGGCAGGTGAGAGCAAGCTGAGATTTTTCAAGGCAGTGCCACATCTACCCTAATGAACAAGGCTTTACTATCCAGGAGCCCTTATTGGGGTCAGTTAGTGATAACTGACTTACTCTGGCCTATTAGGTAAATAATACTTCGTTTGCTGAAGTTGATTGTGTCCCTGCAGGTTCCCACCCTTTTGGACAGAGCTGGGAATGGTGTGTACTGGTTTGATTGTCCCCATCCCCTTCCCTTCGAACTCTCAGGTCACCAGTTTGAAAGAATGCTTCAGCCTTGATTCCTGCCTGCTAGAAATTGAGTTGTACAGTGTCTTCCCCACAAGCCGACATTTTAAGTGAGTGGAGAGCGGAGCAAACACAAATGCTGGTTAAACAGGAGGGAAGCTTGTTTTCGACATTACAGCATCCACCGTCTGTTTTCATCATCCATCCCAGATTGTTTAAATGGGGCCAGTCTGAAGTGAGATTAAAGTGATTTTGATGTACAGCTGGTCTGCCTTTAAATACATTGTCAGAAGGAAGCTGGCAATAAGTTTTAGATCTTGATTCCACCAGACTGTGATGGTGCTCAGGTGGACTTGTGTGTCTTGCTGAGCAGAGATTTTTCAAACTTCTCGCCCTCAGGAGACACTTCCTGCATCAAGGTCCTTATTTGGGGGGGGGTATGTGAGAACAACAGGGGTATCACAGTTGGAGGGAACCAGCAACGTACTCCTACTGGAGTGGCTACATTCCCACATAAAGTCATAGAACTGTAGAGTTGGAAGGGACCCTGAGGATCATCGAGTCCAAACCCCTGCAATGCAGGAATATTCAGTTGTCCCATGTATGAATTGAACCTGCAACCTTGGTGTTATCAGCATCCTCTTCTAACCTATTGAGCTATCCAGTGCACACATAGGAGATGAAAGTCCCTGATAGGCTGAACTGAAAGGAAACAGACCAATATTGCACTGCCCTAAAAGGCCGAGTGCTCAGACCCCTGTGCAGATTGTTGACCTGTACATGTTCATCTTTGCATGTCGTGCTGGAAGGGAAAACTCAGGATGGCTGTGCAAATATAATAATACCAAAACGACAAGCGGTCTGGAGTAGATTCTGTATGAAGAAAGCCTAACAATATCAGGCTGTTTATATATATTTTTAGTTTAAAAGAAATATGACGAACAGTGAACAAGATGGACAGTTAAAAGATAATCAGTAACTGGGGCAGAGAAAGTGGATACAGAGAATTTTGTTTCTCCTATTATGCTAGAACTTGGGTTCATCCACTGAAACTGATTGACACAACAGGCAAAGGATACACTTCTTTGCATGATGATATGAATTTACAGAATTTGCTGTCACATGGTATGGTGAGAGCCACCCACCATAAGCTCTCTTAAAATGAGATTAGATAAGTTTATGGAAGATAGGCATTGACAGACCTATCGCCGCTTTATGAGAATCAGCAGTATACTCTGCCACTAATAAAAACTCCTGCAATGATCTTAAAAAGGGGTAGAGAAACTCAGGCTTGGGTTCTGGATGCAGCCATCCAGATGTCTCTCTCTGGCACTTGAACATCTCCTCAGATAGCAACACCTTTCTTTCACCAGGCTGCGGCTTGCATCCCAAATGTCTCTGCCTGGCTATAATTCTGTGTCCTTAAATTCTGAGTGTGCTTCTTGCTTGTCTGAATGGAAAATAGTGAGGTGTACCTATACTGCAAAGGTAAACTGTACATTTCTTGCCCCACCCACTCTTGCCCCTGGCCCTGCCTACTACTGGCATGTGGCCCCTACTTGGGAATGTGGCCCTCAGACTAAAAAAAGTTCCCCCTCCTGATTTTAGCCATCTGATAATGGATTTGTAAAAGGAAATGTAAGCTTTGCATGCTAAAAATGAAACCTTTGCATGTTAAAAATGAAACCTTGAGCACCCAGCAGGGCTTTTCATGTATTCTTATTACTTACAGCATTTTTAAACTTGATGAGTGCTCAGATCACTTCACACATTCAGCCTAGTAATCCTTATAACAACACTGTAAGCAAGATCAAAGTTGCAGTAGCCAAGATGGCCAGTAAGATAGTAGCTTGACTAAAGGAGGGTGGGTGGGTTATTGGGTTGTTGTTTTTATTTTGATTATATATTTTTGGTTTTATGTTTTGGTTTTGTTCTGTGAACCACCCTGAGACATCCAGGTATAGGGCGGTATACAAATTCAATAAATAAATAAAAAAAATAAAGCCCCACAGTGGGAGCCAAGATGTGAACTGAAGATTTACACAGTCTCTTAATTAGGGATGTGGGGGTGGGGGTGGGGAGTTGATTGCAAAACAATACATGAACTGAAGCACGGCCATCCTTCAAATTCACATGCTTTCTTATTTCACAATGAAGTTCTCCGGCCAAGTAATGTGTCCCCCCAAAAAACCATCTATTACGGTAGATTGTGCATAAGAATGTGTGTATCAGTTAAAACAACATACCAAAATGCATTGTACTGTGAAAAAAACAACGTTATAAAATTGCATACAAAAATGCATAGCTTAGGTGAAATTTGCACAAAATGCTGATGAATTTTCACAAGGATTTTTTTTTTAAAAGCAAATTGCAAACTGATGTGGAAATATTATTTTAAGATTGGGGGAAAAATGTAGTGTATGGCTTTCTTTAACAGCTGCCAATGGTGCTAACTAATGTTAATTCTGGCAGGGTTAATTGTGGCAATTTAAATGCTGCTCCCAAACAGACTGATCCCTTGTTTCTCCAGTTAAATAGGCAGCTTTGGCATAAGAAAATGTCTCCATTAATATAAATCTCCCCCCCACCCCCTCCAAGGGCTGCAGCATTTATAGCTTTCAGAATATGAATCACAAATTCCCAGGGATCCTGTGGGAAGCAGTATATGTGTGGCCGGGAGCTTGTTCATTTGTGTGGATGATGTGTGTGCATGTTTGGAAAGGAGAGAGATAAGATAAGATTGACTGTGTAACTTTTACTGCTTCAGGAAAACGATACTCAGGATGGCAGGAAATCACCTCGCTGTTGACATTTGGAGTGAAGAATTTAATTTGCATGTTGGCATGTTACAAAGCTTTGAAATATGGCAGTAAATACATTCTTCTACAGGTAGCGCACTGTGTGAATGTGCAGAGGGTGACGCTGAAAATGCAGGCAGCTGTTAACATGTGGGTTAACAGAAGCAGTGAAATCGTTTAGCATTTTGTATTTTTGAAAAAAAAAAACAAAAAAAAATTCCGGGTCATGCATCTTCTCCTCCCCCCCCCAACCCGCCCATAAAATTTCCCCAGATTCTTCTTTACAGGTGACAAAAACAGTGATGCCAACTCAGCCCAGTATATTCTCTGAACACCAATCTTGTTAACACTACATACGAGGCAGGAAGTAAACTGAGAAAAATATATTAACATAGCACAGCTGTGCATATAAATGACAAGGAGGAAGATACACCCCAATTCAGTAATCTTTAATTTATAGTGCAGTGCAATCCTTTGCAGGTCTGCTCAGAAGTTAGTCCCATTGAGTTCAATGAGGCTTTATTCTAGGGATGGCTAGATCAAGTGACTTCCCTTCAGTTTTGTGTGCACATTTTCCTTTAATATATACACTTTTGCTCACACGAATCGATTGCAAACTTTGGGGAAGTGCAGATTCAGAATGATACATGTACTTCAATTTGCATGTTGGTTAGAGAAGTGTGGATTTTGTAGTTTCCCAATGAAATACAAACAGGGTTTAATTTTATTGCCATTCCTACACAAGGCCAGAGAAAGATAGTTGCTGTTGTTTTAGAAATAAAAATGCCAAGATTTACCCAATTCTAGCCCTAATCAGTATATGAGTTTATTCGGAGGCAAGGAGCAAAAGTAAAGCAAAGTAAGAAAATCAGGGTACAGTATTCTTTATGTTAACAAAGATTAATGTTAGGTGGTGCATTAGGTATAAAGTCAATAGAAGGCAAGTTGGGTAGTGTGACCTATTTGACATGGGGGGAATGTAACTCTGTAACTCTCTCCAAGCTCCCAGTGTGTTCCAGATGTAATTCTGAATGAGCTTTCAATAATGCCACTGAAATCTGTAAGCTGTTGATATAAAGCTAGCAGTTTTAAAACATCATTTGAAGGCTATCCCCAAGGTGGTATGTGCACTCAGCCAGGTCGCCTGGAGGAAATTCTTACCTCCTCCAGGTGGAGGACTCTTTACAAATCTGCTTATGATGCAGTATCTACCACAGAATGAGATACAACACGCTCAGGGGGTAGAGTTCACCCTCCTTCAGATGATCATTTGTTGCTTTTGCGTACTTTCCTGAAAGTAAAGCTTGCATGCTAGAAATGTTCTAGGCCAATCAGCTTCTTGCTCTGCTCATTATTCTACTCCAGCATGGGGCTCAAACGTATGACCCTGAGATAGAGAGTCTCATGCCCCATCAACTGAGCTAGCCTATTGGAAAGATTCTTGAGAGGCTCCTCTGTGATTCCATATGCTTACAAGGTCCTACATTCTTGCACACGCCAAGCTGCCTCTAAATGCTACTGATTTCACCTGCTGGACTCCTTTGCTATGACAGAAACCTAGCAGTGAAACATTGTGGTTTCCCGCCATGCTATATTTGATAATATTATCTAGGAAGAAGTCTTTGGTCAACAGCTGCTAGCCAGCATCAGAAATTCAGAAACATCCTTTCTCTAGAGCAGCCTTTCTCAACTGTGGGTTCTTGAACTAAAACTCCCATCAACCGTGACCACTGGCCATGCTGGCTAGGAATCATGGGAGTTGTAGGCCAACGGCATATGGGAACAAAGGTTGAGAAAGGCTCTCTAGAGCAGTGTTTCCCAACCTTGTGCCTCCAGATGTTTTTGGCCTACAACTCCCATCATCCCTGACCACTGGTCTTGCTAGCTAGGGATGATGGGAGTTGTAGGCCAAAAACATCTGGAGGCACAAGGTTGGGAAACACTGCTCTAGAGTATAAGGAAAGCTCTACTGGATTAGGTCAAAGTCCAGATGCCTATGGGAAGCCAACAAGCAAGACTTGATTGCAACCATGCATTACCCACTTGCAATTCCTAGTAACTTTATTCATACACCCTGTTTCTGACAATGAAAGCAGTACTTAATGGAGGATAGGGCTGCATTTGCCTCCACTGTCTCAGCTCTGCCTTTGGGCTATTTTCAACTTCCTAAGAGAAAAGAAAAAGTCATCACATTGCCTGAAGGTTTTGTGTTGCCCCTACTCAGGTGACAATGTCAGGGCTGATCACCAGCACAACTTTACTCAGCCCTGCAGAAGTAAGCAAAAAAGTAAAATGTCCCAGCAGTTGCTGAGTCTGGGAGCCGCCTGCCATTTTAAATTCCCTAGATTGCCCTGGTAAACCCACCTAAGCATCACCCCTGGGGCATTATGGGAAACGTAAATGCTGGCCAGAGGTTCAGTGATGTAGGGAGGCCATCCGCCTTGCAGATAGTTCCCCCTCACAGCTATCACTAGCCATACTTTTGAGGAATCCCAAGTTTCACCCCTAGAAGACAGTTGGCAAACAATTGAATGTATCCGTCAGTCAGAACTGATTAAAAGGCTAAAGATCATCAGCTAAAGAAAAGAAAAGCAATTCTGGAATCCTTGACAGCTTTTGGGGAGGAGAAATACCCTATTTCTCTCCCTTTTCCCCTCTTCTGTCAGAAACACAGCTCCCTCGTAACTTGTTACTGTCTAAAGACATTGCTAACATTGTCACATTTCCTCGTTAGCTTCGCACAGGATAGAATCCTCTGTGTCACAGCTGATGGAACCTTTATGAGCCTTTTAGCCAAATGACTGATGTTCCCCTCGTTATGTCAGATCTGAGGGCACTGCTGGCATCTTTCTTTATTTGCTGTCTAACACCATCAACAGAGCAGCTGCAGTGCACCCATGATCAGCCTGATTATTAAAATGTGCTCAGGAGAGTGCCGACACCAATTTCCTTTCATCCAAAAGAGGCCAGCATACCGTTCGCTCAAATCAACGCTTGCCAGCGAGAGATATTGAGTGCCAGAGCCGGCAGGTGAGATTGCTAAGGCTGGCTTCATGGGATCTGGATGCGGGCCATTTGGAATTAGCATTAAGCTGTTACAGAAAAGCCTAGAGAAAATGATTTTGAAAGCCCTCTTCATATACTGTTGGAATTCCTCCCTTTCCCCAATTTAAATAAAAGAGGGAGATGAAACCTCTCCCTCTCCATGGACATTTCTGACTTCCCACAGGCAATACATGTTCAGGACATTTATCTGTGAAAGCAGAGATGCATTTTTATTTTATGTTCGCATTGCAGAGCCCAATTGAGGAAGGTCTGTATCTGAGGAATAGAGCACCAGTATTGCATGGGAAATGCCCCAGATTTAGTCTCTGGCAACCTCAGGTAGGTGGGCGGGTGTGGGTGTGTGCAGACTCCTGCCTGTCAGTGCAGACAGTTCTGAGCTAGATGGGCAACACCAGAAAAGAAAGAACAACTGCTCAGATAGACCTAGAAATCCTGTACTTGTGCTTAGGAAGCATGACACAAAGGGACGTGTGGATGAGCCTCCTGTCAGTACAAATGCTTGCACTGGCTTCACTATCATGTTGACACCACTATGGGTTGTAACTTGTTAAACTGCTCTTGTGCATAGCCACTTCCCTGGTATCAGCAACATCAATATTTGCAATAACTAATGTGCTCTAGGTGGTAAACAACATATTAAAAAGCCTATTATTAGTATTAGTATTTTGTAAAAGGCAATCCCAAAAAGCTAGAAGAAACCCCCCCTCCCAAATAAAACAGCATTTAAAAGCACTAAAAGCAATTCAAAATGCCTGTGGATTTTCTTTAAGATATTATTTTGAAGAAAGGACTGTAATGTGGGTACCAGGAGAGCCAGGAGAGCCTTTTTGGGAAGGGCATTCCACCACCAAAAAGGTCCTCTTTTTAGTAGCCACCTGTCACTCCTGATTTGGTGAGGAAACCTGAAGAAGGGGCCTTGGATGAGTATATTCCAGGTATTCTTCTGACCCCAAGCTGTTCTGGGCTTAAAATGTTAATGCTAGTACTTTGAAGGAAACACAGATGGCAAAAGAACTTGCGGAATACAATTGTATTAAGGGACTGGCCAATTCCCAGTTAACACAACTGCTGCCCAGTTTCGGACCAGGACAGTTTTCAAAGGCATTTCCCGAAATGCTGCATTACAGAGATTCAAGCGGGAGGTTACCAGAGTGTGGAGAATCGTAGCAAGGTGGCATCAGTCCAGATGGGGCTGTAGTTGGTATATCAGCTGAAGCTGATAAAAGTAGTTTGGGGCAAATCATGGATGGCTGCCAGGTGACAAAACATGGTTTTAAAGGTTTTTGTTTTTATTTGCTTTTAGACTCATTATTGGCAATGCATGGACACCTGGATTTAAAATGTTTCTCTGGGTTAGTAAATGATTGTAGGCTGCTTCTAACATATCAATAAAACCAATCCCTGTTGGAAATGGGCCATTTGACTAGATTTGGTTAAAAGCCCAACTTCTTTCTCTGGTTGCTGTTCTGTTTTGCATTGTGCCATGCATTGTGCTATGCAGTGCTTTTTTCCCTAAAAAAATATTTGGGGGTACTCTCATTTTCCTACTCATATTGAAATACTGCCCCTCAATGAAGGCAAACTTAGATTCACAAAATGTTTAGGGGTATGCGTACCATTGCATCCCCCCCCCCCGAAAAAAGCACTGGTGCTATGCCAAAGCCTATCCTTCAGTTTCTCCAAAGTCTTCTTGCTCTGCGAAACAACCTTCGATTTTTCTGGTACATTGCCGGGGCACTTGAGAATTTCCTTAGAATTTTGGGTGGCTGGGTGAGTGGTTTTTGAGGTTACGTGATTGTTGTCAGATGGTCACAGGCAGCATGGTGGGTTTTTGTTTTTTTCTTATCCGTAAACATTACTCCATTATTGCATTCTGCAGCCTCCCTGGGTTGCCCACACTTCCTGATTGGAAAAGGCCTCATAGAAGGAATAATATAATGATGACTTCCCCTAGGCATTAATTGATGTGAGAGTGTCTGCGAAAGCTGCAAAGTGGAGGCCAATGGAGAGATTATTTTTAGAATGAAAGAAAGGATACTCAGAAATATCCCCTTGGCCAACTCACCAGTAAAGTAGACATGACACAAACCCTGCACCCCACCTATGAGAATTTCCCTGAAATTTTCTCTCTTCTGTTCAATAGTTTTCAAAAGCAATTTATTTTCTCATTCACTGATGGAGAGTGGTCCAAAAAAGACAAGGGAAACATGTTCATCTCATCACTAGTTTAGAACGAGAAGGCTCTCTCCTTCTCTCTCTAACCTCTCTGCTTCCTCTAATAACTAGAAATCTTCTGCAAACAATGTAGTTCAGAACCTCAAGGTTGACCTGCCATGTCTCAAAATTGATCGTTAGTTCAGGCACAGCAGGAAGCTTCTTACTGACAACAAACAGGAACGATTTTGCCACGTTGCTTGAGGTACACTTGGCAGAGCTGTGTAGGCAGATGTTTTCTTGTTTAACCTGGTGCTGAGTGCTTTGTCTCACACCCAACATGCCTGCGGCACAATGGGTTGGTATGGTTCTGACAACCGGCTTGATGCAATTCTATCTATCAAGTAGGGGTTGAGGAGGAAATCATTTTTGTTTGCATTTTAGTGAGAAACTGTTTAATGCACATCTCAAACCACCACTCAGACCAAAACACTGCTGTCCTTCAAAATTCACACTTCTTGAATTTTTGTAGTGCAGTTCTCCAGCTGCAAAGAATATGCACAAAAATAACATACAAGAAAGCATAATATCAGGGCCAGCTGATTAAAAAGTGTAGGTGCTTAACAGAACTGCATACAAAAATAAGTTTGGTTGGAAAAAATTGCACTAAAATGCCAACAGATTTAGGCATGTAAGGGGCTCAGTTAAGTGTTTGTACTCTCCCTCAGTGACATGTGATATGTATATGGCTGCTAATATTCCCTCAATTGAGACATTTTTTGGCACTTATTCATATGCTTTGGGGGAAAGGTGAAATACTGTCCAGAAGTCTTTGGTGGTTCTTGTGGAAGGAGGGAAGATACTTATTGCCAAGGCAACCAACCTATCAACCCAACAACTGTGAAGATGAGCTGCACTCCCCATTTAATTCCACATTTTAGGCTCATCAGTACTATACATTTAAAGCAGTATCATACCACTTCAAACAATCATGGCTTCTTCCAAGGTAAATCAGGGGTGGGGAACCTTTTCCAGCCTGACGGACACATTCCCATCTGGGCAACCTTCTAAGGGCCACATGCAGTTTGGGGGGGGAGGCAAAAGTGGGAGGAGCAACAAATGTAATTTTTACCTTTCTACAGTAGACTAGTTTCTACACTCAGAGAGAGAGAGAGAGAGAGAGAGAGAGAGAGAGAGTTCTGTATCCTTCATCCAGGGTAGTGAAAGGCTCAAGAACACACTCCAGCCAGCAAAACCATTCAGAGTGCAAAGCAAGACCAGAGGAAGATATGGCCTGGGAGAGTTCTGAGGGCCAGGTAAAGAGCCCTAAAGAGCCACATTTGGACACCATTCCCAAGGCTCCCTGCCCCTACTGGTTAATGTTTCTTAAGGTTCAATTCTTTGCATTTCTGGGCATCCACTGTACAACGGTACCTCTGGATGCGAACGGGATCTGTTCCGGAGCCCCGTTCACATCCTGAAGTGAACGCAACCTGCGTCTGCACGTCTGCACATGCACGTATCGTCATTCGCCACTTCTGCGCATGCGCGTGATGTCATTTTGAGCATCTGCGCATGCGCGAGCAGCAAAACCCGGAAGTAATGTGCTCCATTACTTCTGGGTCACCACAGAGTGCAACCCGAAAATATTCATCCAGAAGCTACTTCAACCTGAGGTATGACTGTATACACATCCACATCCACATCCACATCCACACGCACACTTGCTCACTGTGTATCTGTTCTTGTCCCTTAAGGTAGCCTGTCAACCCCATGACATTGATAACTGCTATTAAATTCTCAGTGATGCTAATTAGGTACACAGCAGCCGAGAGCAGTTAACAGTTTTAGTGTCTATCTCAAGTTGGCTCCCAAGGGGTGGTTTCTCATCGCAAGCCTTTCTCCAGAGGGGCTGAGGAAACTAGAAAGGGCCAGCTGAGATTGCTTAAATTAACAAGATGTTGTTTGTGAAGCTCCTATTACTTAGGAATAACAGATCTTGTTTCCTGATCAAAAGGTTTGAGTCTGTGAACCAGTGGAGGGATTTGCCTTTAAAACAGAGCAAAAATCATAGCATGGTTTTCCTTCTAGTAATGTGTTTTCACGTACTGAAAGGACACAGCTCAGAATTAGTCAATAAGCACTGCTTCTTTCAGCTCCGCAAAACCCAAAGAGGGGGCAAGAAAAAGGATCCTACATTGCCTGTTATTCTATAGTATTTTCATGGCCCACCTGCTGGTGTAACTAATTAACAGTCATTCTCATTAATTACATTGATCAGGATCATAAAATAATTTTAAAATTGCCGAACATGATCAGCAGGGGTAAAATGGCTTTGCTTTAAATCCCTTAATGACAGATTTTCCCTGCCATGATTAATCAAATAAAATAGATGTATGGAGACATTTATCGCGCGCACCCCGGCAACACACATTTGCGCGCACACACGCACACACACACACATTATTATATTCTCCCTTTTCATGGAAATACATGTCTAGGCAATTACACAAAGTTGATGGCAAGAGAAAGTAGCATTTCATCCGGCAGCTAATTAAGCAATAAGACACAACGAGGTTGTGTGGAGGGCAGGTGGGTGGAGAGGCAGCAGCGATGGGGGAGTCACATAATTATTATGAGATAATCATACCTCTAAGGAGAGACAAAGCCAAAAAAAGTGCCATTGGGGGTTATTTATTTATTCATTTATTTATTACAGTGTCTAGGCCATCTTTACATATAAATATCCTCAGAGTGGTATACAGACAAACACGCCACCCCATCAACAAAAATACAGCAAGATTAAAAAGCATACAGTAGCAGATAGAAAGACGGTTATTAAAAAAGAAAAGAAAAATAATAATCATTTAACCATTATTAAAAAGAAAAAGAAAAATAATAATCTCTTGTTTTTTGTTGCTTACTAAAACATTTTTGCCAAGTGCCAGAACAGGGATGCTGCCCAGATGCTGCCCAGGGATGGGAAACAGGTTAGATTCCGCCCTCTACCCCCCTCCACCTCACATACAGGTTCTGCCCACCTGATCCTACTAGGTTCCTCCCCACCCCCACCCCCACACTCCCCACCCCAGACCTCCAGCTGTGCCCTGGCTCCTCTGCTTCTTGCCACCTGGGGGTGTGGTTGCCTTTTTGAATTTTTGAACATGGTGATCTGGGTTAGGCATAGATAGCCTTTGGCTTCTTGCTAACAGGAAACACTTTCAGATTTGTGGAGAAGTAAATAGGCTGTCCTTTGATTACAGGGATCCAGATGATGGCTTTTAGTGGCCATGGATGCTGTCATTGATTTCACATCCTTCCCATCCCTGGGCTAGAGTCAGGTTCTTTTCATCAGGCATCAACAGAGTTTCCACTGCCCTTAAGCAACAAATTTTGTGTTTCGTCTTGGTTTTTTTTGGATGTAGTTAGGCCTGATCAGCAGCTTGCTAAAAACAAAACTAACCCAGCAGTTAAGAGATTTGCATGATGTGCAAATAACCTGGTTTCATGAAAACTGCAGGGCTTATCTTTGGTGTGCAGCTGTTGTCAAGCTCGCAGTATTTACTGAAGACTTGTTCAGGTGGCAGCTTCTCTTGAGAATGGTTTGGTTGAAGGAACAAAATATCCGGAAATGAAAGGCGGGAATGTACTAGGAATGAAAACAAAGATATCCCCAATCATGTTGTGTTTATGCGTGCATGTTCCCACCAGTGCCTGCAACATACTGCACCAAACACATTAGCTGCCAGTGTTTCAGTTTGAACTAATAGGGATGGCACAGTTCTTCTACAGTTTTATTTTGGGAGGGGGGGTGTCAATGTGTGCCAAAGTCAGCAGAAGTGGGCATAAAAAGAGCCTTCCTCAAAATCATTGGTTCCCAAAAGTTTCCCCCACATGGACCATTTTAAAATAGCTGAATTTTCTGTTTGTTGCAGTCATTGCAATTCCACAGGATTCACACTGCTATGCCATAAAATACAACATAAGAAATAAGACAGCAATAAATATACAGTTAAAGGTCAATATGAATGTCCAGTGCACTGGACATGTTGCCTCAGATCCTCGGGCATGCTGTAGACCATCTGAATGAGGCTCACAGACCATAGTTTAGAATCGAGAAGGGGCTGATAGTTTTGTCTATACTGGCAACATGAAACAGTTCCAGGCATGTTTGACATGCACGAGCTTCTGGTGCTTGGACCAGGAGCAGGAGATCCTTTATACTATGCTCGATTATTTGACCATCTAGCATAGCTTAGTCTGTATTGGGTTGGCATTGTTGGACACCGACCAAAGCCCATATGCAACCAAGAGCACCACCACAAGCACCTGGCACCCCAGCGTCATGTACATGACATCAGGACATTGGGAGGAGCTGGGGGCAGAGCCAAACTCAGTGGTCATGCAGCTTCAATGGCCGGTAGCTCCTCCTGTGCCTACTCTGGGCGCTGCAGCTGGTGGGAGGCTGCTTCGGCCCCCTCCAAGACAGCAGGAGGAGGAGCCAGCCACTGGAGCCATATACTCAGTCTCTGGGCTTTTGGAACATGGGGGTGACCCCAAAAATATTGAGGGGCCCCCAAAGGGCTCAGCCCTCAGGAGCTGGTGCTGTTAATGGTATGTGCTCTACCAGTGAGTTACCATCAACACTTCATCCTCAGGCCTCTGTGTGTTCTTTGTACACAAAAAGGTTTTTTTAAATAAATGGCTTATGAAGTTCAGTCCCTGGTATCTCCTGCTAAAAAGATCAGTTAACAGGTGAAGGGAAAGATCGCTTTCTTCCCAAGAGCCCTGAAAAGCTGCTGTCAAGTCAGCAGATAGTGCTGGGCTATAGATGAACAAATAGCCTGACCCCAACATAAGGCATCTTCCTATGCTCCTGCAACAATTGCTCTCTCTTTCTCTATACATCCATCCATCAAGGAATACTGGACTTAGAATCGCTTACAAATAATTCACAACAGCTTTGCAAAGCTGCAGTCCCCAAGGTTGTTTTGCAAAAATCTGCAACACTTAAAACTGCTGTAATTCTGTAGTGCAGAATTTGTACCACAGAGAGAAGGAAGTGTCAGTTTTTAGCTTAAATTGCCATTAAGTAGCACAGCTGAGAAGGAAAGAGATTCTAAAACCAAAAGCAGAAGGCAAGCATTGAAACTCAGATAAGTTCTAAAATGCACTCCAGAACTGCTGCTTAAGAGGATTTGGCATTTATACTGTCAACCTTTCTTTTTGCATTTAAAGACAAGCCATTAATTAAACACAGCCGGAGTCTTAATTATAATAATCCGTTGCTATCATCTTAATGCAGTGGTTGTTGGCACATGGAGCCCCTTCACCATCTCGGATGGGAGTGCTAGTGGGCAAATATCTGAAGAACAAGTTAAGCTAATAAGACAAAGATGAATTACAGTGGAGATGGCCCCTCTTCCCTGTAAGATGTGCGAACCTTTTCCACTGAAAAGAAGGACATCCCCACCCCAACCCTGAGCTTGCCTATGGCATTGATTGGGTCAAGAAGTGTGAGGAGAGCTGGTGTTCCCCAATTTGGGAACCTGCGTCAGCCCAACTGGGACTAACAAGGGAGGCTGAGCCATTTAACGATGTAGTGATGGCCAGGGTGCGTGTACTATGGCAATACATAAGAGGAGCATCCTGGATCAGGCCAATGGCCCATCTAGTCCAACATCCTGTTGCCACAGTGGCCAGCCAGATGCTGTAATGCTTGCAAGTAGGACCTGAGCACAACAAGACACTCCTCTGCTGCGGTTTCCAGCCACTGGTGTTCTGAAGCTTATTGTCTCCTCTTGAGCCTTCAAGTCTCTTTACTTGGCTCACAGGCACCTCCCCCAGCCCTTGCCTCTCACCTGCCCTGCTCCATAGCATCCTCAGGTTCCTTTGCCCAACTGGCATATGTCTCTCTCTTGCTTGTCTGGATACAGAAAGGTGTCAGAGTGGGTGGAATACCGTCCACTGTACAGAGGTAAGACTCATGCCTGTTACTCTGCTCACATTGAAGATGTACTGTTAACAAGATTAAAGCTAAACATTGCATCACATAAACTATCTCCATTTCTTAAAGGCTGGCACAAAAGCTAAAGTGTTTTATAAATTTTATATGATATATGTTGATTCAAAAGTTGCGTCTAAGAAATTACGTAATACTGCTGCTCAGTTGTTGTTGTTGTCTGGAGATGTCTCATTCCAGTATTTTAGAAACTTCAGTCACATTCATGCCATACATTGAAAGCATCATGACACCATTTTAAACACTCTTGAGAGTTGTTAGGAGACCCCAATTCCACTTACAAAGCTACAACTCCTAGTGTTTCCTGTAAAGAGGGATTGACTGTTACACTACTCTGGGAATTGTAGCTCCATGAAGGGTATATGGGCTATAATCCAGGAGACTCTTCTTACGTTTTTATGTACTGCTGTACACAAACCCCTTGTTATCACTACATCATTAAGGGGCTCAGCCTCCCTTGTGGGGGTTCTAAATACATTTCTTTGTGCAGTGCTCACTTTCCCTAAACATTTTGCAATATGTGATCCATAAGCACCTTGTGCCTATAACAAAAAATACCCCAGTATTTTGATCTTGGGGGAGAGGCAGTCGGATCTGATAAATGTTTTGTACTGACTTAGCAATAATGAGGCTTTGTTCAACTGTTCCACGTGGTATCCACTGAAGCTCCATTTTAAGACCTAATTATCAGCCCATGCAAGGAGAGGAGAGCTGGACTAGACAGATGGAAAGAGCTGTTTTAAGAAGGACTCAGAGGGGGTAAAAAAAGGCCACTGCTGCTAATCATTGGCTCTAAATCCACTCATCTGATGTTATTATTAGCGATAAGGAGCCGCAGCCGGCATAGAATCTTATTCCTTGCAAATGTCATTTAAATAGGATTCTGAACGTATTTTCTTATTATTATTTTCCTCCCCCCAGTCAAGTTGACAAGGCTTTAGTCAAATGGTAGAGCACTTTATTTGTAGATGCAGGGTGGGGAAGAAAAGAAATGCTTTAGTGCAGCAAGTTCTTAAGATGTCAGCTTACTGGTATTGATTAATCATTCAGCCAGAGGCAGCTGCTTCTTTATTAAAAGTGCAGCCTCTCCATGCACCCGGTATCAGATGGAGGAGAAGTTTGCTGATGATTCATCTCTCCTTGCAGGGTTTCAAGGAACCCAGTGGTGAAATCTCCCTGAGGTCTTGGCCTTGGAACCAGCACATATGAGAGCCCATTAGAAATGTGGCCTTATTTTTATCTGTTTATAGGATTTATAACTTTTAATTTTATGCACATGCCCTCAAGATGGTCTGTAAGGCAGCAATGGAATTTTCTTTTTTTTAAAAAAGAACCTTAAAACAATAACAATTGTGTTACTCTTTTTCTCTCTTCAAACAAACCATGATCAGTAGTTACCAAGGCTTATTCTTGGCTTACCCACTTACGATTTGTTTGGGGGGAAACAAAGTACAAGTCAGGTTTGGATGACATGATAAGCCAAACTTTGGCTTGTTTTGTCCACAGCATGGCAGCAGCAGGAGCAAGTGAAGAGGGCTGAGGGAACTTTTAAAGCAGTGTGCACCACCCTATTGTTCATTCCAGTGGCGTAGCGTGGGTTGTCAGCACCCGGGGCAAGGCAAGTAATTTGCGCCCCCTAACCTGTGGATTTGTGCCCCCTAACCCTAACCCCCAGGTGTTGCGCCCGGTGCGGCCGGCCCCCCCTGCACCCCTCACGCTACGCCACTGGTTCATTCACATGGAACCATATTTTGCTTTAAATTGTGGTTTAATACAAGGATGGGGAACCTCATTCCCAGCAGTCACATGTGGCCCTCCAGGCCTCTCTACTTGGCTCTCAGGACTTGGTCCAGGCCACACCCCTCTCCACAGGCCATACCCTTCACCATCCCTGCTTTGAAACCTCCTTCAAGGCGTTTGCCTGGCTAAAATAGGTCCTTGAACCCTGAACTCTAGCATATTGCTAGCCTTAATGGAGGACAGAGCAGAGGGTGTGTGTGTGGAGAAGTTAGTCACTTGTACAAAATTAAAATTAGCATTCATTGCTTTGCCCACTTTTGCTTCTGGCACTGTTCACTTTGGATCTGTGTACCATAGAAGGCAATGCAGTCCTTGGGCTGAAAGAGGTTTATCCACTTGTGGTTTCATATGCTGTGTGAGCTCAGCCAGTCTTGTAAGACAGAAATATCAACCAACTTTCCTGGTGATACTTGAGATGGAACTGTGCCAAACAAGAAATATATAAGTTTTTACATTTCTAAGCAGATTTCAGAATTTTGGTGCTGACCTACAAAGCCCTAAATGGGCTCAGCCCTGTATACCTGAAGGACCGTTTCCACCCTCATTATTCAGTCTAGACACTGAGGTCTAGCTCCGAGGGCCTTCTGGCGGTTCCCTCACTGAGAAAAGTGAAGTTACAGGGAACTAAGCAGAGGGCCTTCTTGGTAGTGGTGTCCGTCATGTGGCATGCCCTCCTGTCAGATGTCAAAGAGATAACCAATTATACGACCTTCCATAGATCTTTGAAGGCAACTTTGTATCAGGAAGCTTTTAATGTGAGGTGTATCATGTGTTCTTTTATATTCTTGTCAGAAGCTGTGCAGAGTGGCTGGGGCCACCCAGTCAGCCTATAAGTAATTTCTTACTACTACTACTGCTGCTGCTGCTACTACTACATATACTGCTTGATTGTAAAACAAACAAACAAACCTTTAAAAAGTTCTTAGTAGTACTTCACCCTCACTTATTTGCTCTACTCAGCTTTACTTGGCTTTAATAATAATTACTTGCTTGCTCTCTTGACATTGCTAAAATGATAACCAGTAATCTAGTAACCCATTTGCTTCCCCCACCCTGCTGTCGTCTTCACTGGTTTGCTGCCAGTTAGCAAGTTAACTCTTTCGACTTCCCTTTGGATTGGAGTTTCTCCTCTCAACATTTTTAGAAAATCTGAATTTCAACATCATGTTCCTAAGGAGGAAAGCAATCCGGTATGTTAAGTGGCTGTCTTATATCCCAGCATGGGCTTTGTAGCTTTCATAATGTCAAAGTACTAGAGGAGGAAATAGTAAAAGGGGAAGAAAAGTGCTGATATTTATGCCATAAAGTCTTGTTGCAAAAGGGAAAGGGAGATGGAAATGAAGGCATTCTGGACAGCCAGTTTTGTTCATGGAAGAGTAATAATGCAAAGGCTGCTCCAGGAGGCAACAGAATGAGCCTCCTTGAATTCTCCTCCATGGAAGGGGTGGGGTGGGAATCCTATTCCCCAGAAATGACCACCCTTCCCAGTGTGTTCACCCACAGCCAAAAAAGCAGATTTGCAATCTTCACAGATCTTGTGGTATATGTGCTTGATGAAGACTTTTTCTGCATGGAGGAGATGCCCATATGTACTTGTGTTTTAAAATTGCATGTGTTGTTGTTGTTGTTGTTACCATATTAATAATAATAGTAATCTCTATTTATATAATCCAAACAAAGATTCCCAGGATGCTGCATAAACCCACTAAAATACATTGAAACGACACTGAAACTGATGGGGTCTAGGAAGGAGCATTTGATTGGTTTTGGTTTATGTTATTTGCTATGACTTCCTTTGTACTCTTGTTTCCACTGGAACCTGTCATCTGTCATGCATCAGTGAAATTTCTGCATGGGACATGCAGAATATAATACCCACATCCATCTTTTTCGACTCTGGTAAACATTTCTACAGAGTACTGCTCCAGAAGATAGTTGTAGGATTTTATTTTAGCTAACCCAAGGATATTACTTAATTTCAATCTTTAACCAACGAAGAGAAAATTGGATCAAAAGGAGTTTAGGCAAGTCACTGTGAAGCAAGAGTTCATGTCACCCTGTATATTCAAAAGAAACGAGATAGCCCATTCTGGGCTCAATATTAAATAAATTGTATGCTGTGCCAAATTGTGGCTTGTTGCAGGCAGACTTCTTCCTTGGCATTGATGGAACTTGCACCTGTGTAAGTGAAGTCTGAAATTGGACTGTAGTATTAGTGGAAGCTAGGTGCAGGTGTCTCCAGAGAAGCTTAACAATCAGAAGTGTCAACTCGATTCTGTCAAACGGTTTAAGGTAAAATGTAATCTGCAGTGCTTGGAAGCTCTTGTAAACTGTTGTCAAGCGGTTTCACTCAATGCTAAATATTTACTTTGCAAAGAAGGCTGCCGGCAGGATGCCAAAAAGAGAATGAAAATCTCTCCCTGCTGCCTGTTTCTTGCGATGGGCCATCTTGGCTTTCTGTAGAGATGACAACATATAACTCAGCACCTATATTTTGTTGCTGAATTATGATCTTTGCCTCTGGTCACATAAACACCATACGTTTGAAGCACTGTGGCACCACTTTAAACAGACATGGCCTCCCACAAAGAATCTTGGGAGCTCTAGTTTCTGAAGAATGCTGATAGTTCCTAGAAGAACCTTCCCCCCCCCAACTACCATTCCCAGAGTGGGTTTAACAATCAATACTTGTTGCCGGGGAACTTACAGGAATTGCCTTTGTGTATGGTATTTCAGTATTCGTGCCTTTCCCCATCCCAAATCTCAACAGAAGCACCTCTATTATTATTTTTTGTTTTGTTTTTGAGCTAGTGCTGCTGTTATGGTCAGCCAACTGCAGAGGTCCCAGGCTCCTGCAGGGTGCATGCTTTGGAAATGCTCTTCTTCACCACAGCACCTAGTTATCTTGCTTGTGTGACTACTTCTCATTCTGGACCAGGCAATAGTGCTGGTGATGAAAAGGAAGAGGGCCCACTTCCTGCTACCTCATTGACTGATTGCCCAGCAAGCAAGTAGGTGGTAACAGTGATGATGATGACGATGAGGAGGAGGGGCTTATGACCCTGGTGGTATGGAGGTAGACTCTCTGAGGAAGTGATATTACTTTAACATGCAGGAGCCGAAATTCTTTTTAAAAATGAGCAATTTTGTTGTTCATTCCCGGATTGCGGTTTAAAATTTGCTCCATCAACATTAAAAGTGTCCCTGCCTCTTATATGATTAAGACTAAAGCTTTAGTTCAGTGGGACATGGGTGGCACTGTGGTCTAAACCACTGAGCCTAGGGCTTGCCGATCAGAAGGTTGGTGGTTTGAATCCCCGCGACGGGGTGAGATCCTGTTGTTCGGTCCCAACTCCTGCCCACCTAGCAGTTTGAAAGCACATCAAAGTGCAAGTAGATAAATAGGTGCCACTCCGGTAGGAAGGTAAATGGTGTTTCTGTGCGCTGTTCTGGTTCACCAGAAATGGCTTGGTCATGCTGGCCACATGACCCAGAAGCTGTCTGCAGACAAAACGCCGGCTCCCTCAGCCTATAGAGCGAGATGAGCACGCAACACCAGAGTTGTCAACGACTGGACCTAACGGTCAAGGGTACCTTTACCTTTACCGAAAGCTTTAGTTCAGGGGTAGCTAAGTGCTTTTCCCCTGACAGATTCTTCTGCCTCGTGCCAAAGACCCTACTGATTTTGTTGGCAGCAAAACAAACAAAAAGACAAAGTAGCTAGGGCAGTAATAGGGTGAAATGGGATGTTTAAACCTGTCTGCTTCATCCAGCATCCCAAAGGAATGCAGATTGGCTGTTCCTGCCCCACTTCAGTAGGACTGGGGGAGAAATTTGATTCAGTTTACATTTAAATGTGAACAAACTTAATTTTGCACTTTCCAAAACAGGATCTGAACAGCCATTGTTTGAAATGTGCATCACACTACTGAATTTTGCAGTGCTATCAAGCAATGTGTGCCAAAAATGCATTTATTGGGGCATTTTTTAAAAAAATTCAAACAAACATCCACACCGCATAAATGGTGGAGAAATGCAGAAAACTGAAGATAAGGTTGGAAAAACGAGAAACTAAAATCGACAGATTTGCCCTTCCTTCCTAATCATCCCCATTAAACTCATATAAATGCAGAGGACTGAGATGTCATGTTAGAAAGTGTGGGGAGGGTGGTAGCTTTCCTAATGCCATAGCTGAAATGGAAACCACAAGCTGGAGTTATGAGCTCTGTGTGTGCTTGTCGTTCTCTGTCCTAAACTGTTGATATGCGTGCACTGCATTTTAATTTCACAGCCAGACCCCCAAAGTGAGCAAGAGTTGAATCTCAGCAGCCGGGGGTGTGGAGAGTGGAAAGAGAGACAGAAAAGCATTAAAAAAAAAAAAGAAGTCTGTAAAATAAGAAAAACAGAAATGGATGCCATCCCAGCGTAAGGCTACTTGATGGAGCATAACTGAATTTTAAATTACAGATGCTTGAGGCTCTTACCTGTCTTGCCATGGGCAAAGCAGACCCACAAACCATAGCACAGCACACAGAACTGTCAGTAACAAAAGATTGCTTTGGGAATAGCTGAACCCTCTTCACTTCATGAAGCTTTCTCTGTCTGTTGAAAGGGAAGGAAATATTACCTGCTGATTTCCTCTCTTCTTTCTTTCCTTCCATCAACCTCAAGTTAATGCAAGAGACTGAACTTTCACTTGTGGAGGAGGGAGGACATTCTGCCGAAGTAATCCCCGAACTGAAGCTATGAGCCTGAGGAATGGAAATGAGATGCTCCATATATATGTGTTTTCCCAATAAGTCAACCCCATCTGTAGTGTATTCTTTCGCAGACGGGATGCCTTGAAGTCTAGCTTCTACTGGTGTTAATTCACCAATCCAAGCAGACTGAATGGCCCTCAGGACAAAAAACAAAACTAAATACATCCGACAATAGGAGAAGAAACACTTCCCACAATGAACAGAATCCAGCATTCCCATGCATTTATCTATATTTCGTTTATTCGAGATGTTTTTGTTTTCATGGAAATGCTTCCTCATTTTCTCAGATGAGTTCATCTGTGTAAGGGAAGAGAGGAGCCCACTTCAGACATTCCTATTAAGAGTTTTAAAAAATGGAAAATGGTGGTGTGGTGATGAGAGTGGTAGCTCTGCTCCCTTCCTGTTCTCATGACACACACACTGTTCTGTATCTGTGGAGGCTCCCTGTGCATTTTAGAAAAGAACAAAGAGGGAGCTTCCACATTTCTTTTCACTTCAGATGGTTACTCTCCATGGGTTACTCTCCATGGCAAGTGGAATAGCAATGGGAGAGGGGCATTAGCATGCTCTTGTTTTACTCAATATGCCATCCAAATGTGGATCAAAGTGGCATTGTGACTGTACAGACTTACACCGACGTGGACCAGAAATAGTTTGAGCCATCACTGCCTGCTTACATGTTCAGAAGGAGATCCCTTGCAGGGTTTAGATTTTTGAGAATACTCTATTGACTAGAGGCAGTAGTTCCTATCCTGATCTGTATTCATCACCATCATCACTGTTTTCATTCCTCTACAGTTTGGTTTCCACCAAATACTACTTTAGTCATCTCACTGTCAGCTGTTTAAGTTGCATGACTATTTAATTAACCTTCTTCATAATTTACGTTGTAAATGAAACACCAAAATAATGTTTAAAAGTCATTCATCATGTAACGTTTGCAGACCGCCCCCCTCCCATGTGAACAAAAACTGATTCTATGTGCTGTATTTATTTTCTGTTCCTGAGCCCAGACAAACATGCAAACTTCAGTAACTTCTGCTTCTTTTTCTGTTTTCATTGAATTTCCCTGACATCACTACTCTTGACTCTGGATTAAAAAGCAGGAATGGGCCTTGAGCCATCTTCATTCGTGGGAAGAGGAAACCTGTTTAAGGTTATTGTGATAGCTGAAAGTTTGCACACTTTCCAAAACCCCATTGTCTGTGATTAAGAATTCTGGGAACAAGAAAAGGTTTTAACAGAAACTAAAAGGAAAAGGTAGGGTGTGGGAAGATGACTTATGTCGAGTAGAAATGAAACATTTAGATTTTGCCCCTACCCCCTCTCATTCTAGTTGTGCCTTTAGGGAACTGCAGTAGGAATGGAATACATAATATATTGAAAAGGAGCAATATATATTCCACTCGTGACTCAATCCTCCTGGCTTCTCAGTTTCTGAATCATCATGTCTTCCCCTCACTGGAGAGATAAATGTGGCATTCTCTTCAACCCATTTAAGACCATTATTCCTTGGTACATAAAACGGGCCAATTAAGAAAGCCTTTTGTGTATTTGTACATTTTATGTATGGAGGGAGAGTTAAAAATATCTTGCCGAAAATGTGTCGGAATGTTCCTTGAATACTTAATATAGCTATATTTTCCTCCCTATCACCTCTCAAGCACTGGGAATGTTGCTGTATACAAATAGTGGTTTTGTTGTTGTTCATGCCAGGTCTGAGCTATAAGATTCATGGAGGTGCCAACACATTTACCAAATTTTGCAAGGGGGGGAAACCCAGAGTACATTGTTGACTGTGCTCATAATGCCATTCTGAGCCAGCCTCCTTTGCACATATTGGATGTAGGTAGAGTTGGCCCTATGAATGAGGCAGAATGAAGCAGCTGCCTCAGGTGGCATATGCTAAGGGGCTTGTCCTGTACCCACTATGCTAGACTGCTGCCCTCAAGTGCAGTGGAAAATACTTTCCTTTTACCAATATAGTAGCAAGATCCAACTGCCAGTACAATTGGCTTTTCTGTATGTGCCTTGCAGGAGGGCACCATCTTGTCCTTCACTTCAGGCAGCAAAATGTCTTGAGCTGGCCTTGGATGTAGGATGTTCTGTTTCTGGGCCAGCCCTACTATTAGGCAATGTGAGAGGACTTCTCCAGGCATCAGTTGCAGGGGAAGCAGCAACATTTCCCTCTGGTGGCAGGGTCTACCTTGATTCCTCTAAACTAACCTAATGCCTCAGGCACAGCGGAGGATGCTATCTGGTCACTAGCATCGAAATAAGATTTGACTGCCTGTTCTGTCAACTTCTTTACATAGAAAGGGACGAGAGGTACCATCTTGTCCTTTACCTCAGGCAGCAAAATGTATTGGGTGCTCCCTGGTTTTGGCATTGGCAGAGGGCTCAGGTGACAACCAGGGACAGGAAAAGAACCAAATGGGTGTGAAGCCTGTGTGCAAATAGTATGACATGGGCAGAATCATTAGCAGTACGCTGTCTAGGGGCAAGCCAGTGTCATGGCAGGGCAAGCTGAGAAGGGGGAAGCTAGATTAAGGAGGAGGACTTGGGAGGAGGTGTAAAGAACTGAAGAAAGGCATCAGGAACCTTCCCATACCAGCATGTTGCTTAAAGAAAAAACATCAGCAGGTCCTTGATAGTATATAGGTGGAAGCAGAAGTTGGTTGGTTTGGCATAGTCAGGTGACATCCTAACTAAGAGCTTGTCAAGAGCTGCAGTTAAGAGTTTGCTCCTAGTTGGTCAGAACTGCCTGCAGTTCTCTTTCCCATGGGTGGTCACTGCAAAATGGACCATTCAGTGGACATTCATGGGCATTTCTAATGCTAAATAGACACCTAAAAGACATATGGGTAATGCTATGTCTTTGAGATAATCATTTCCTAATATGAATTTGAGTATTGGAAATAGAGCTGAACTGAATTTTTCTCACCAGACTCTTAAAAAATTCATTAGTTCTCTTTTGGCTTCTGCATATTTCAAAAGAGAAAGCTATCAGGTAAACTTAAGATAATACAACAAATAAATAAACTACCCCCACTATAGAGATAAACAGGATTCAGACCCCTCACTGCAATTCAGGGTGCAATATAAAATACTACAATACAAATAATATAACTTAATAAGCTTTCAAAAGCAGTGTTTGAATATTATAGGTGTTGTCTTCCTTTTTTTTTTTTTTACAAATTACAAGATTTCCAATTGACAAGGGCAGACAAAAAAATTCACATAGAATTAGGATATCCACAGCAATTTATAAGTTGTTGGGACCATCCTATCATGATCCTGTGCATTTGTATAGTCAATAAAGGGCAATCAAGTTGTTGCAGATTGATCAATTTTTCATTGTCCCCTCATCAGTGGTAGTTTGTGGTAAAGTTTCTCCCGCAATGCTATATGCCAGATTTTACCATGCCAGTAATACATCTGTATATATAAAATGCTTTCTGGGGGGAAATTTTTATTTTTCTCCCCCCCCCCCCTTTCTCCTAAAAGGAAGGTTGATGGACATTTCCTAGATTGTTGCAAAGTCAGGGGCATTGTGGAGTATAAAAAATAGGGGGTGCCCCCCCAATAAAACACCACTCTTAAGGGGGAAAAGAAAGAAGCTGTGCTTTTGGTGAGCCCTGCACCTGAAAAACTGTTGGGAAATTTCTCCTCTCACAGAAGAAATTCTGTGAAATGTGCCCTCCTTTTCTTTCGTCCACAAACAGAGTGAATAATCTTAAGGGGTCAATTGCCCACAACTTCTATAATACACAGGAGCATGCCTTGCTTTATTTGCTGTGCATCTATTTATTTTTCTGTTTGCACATTTTTACACTGATTACACAATTCAAAAGCTTTTACAATGAAATAACTCAGAGGCAATAATAGAACAATTCGAAACTATCCCTGTAAAACGAAACAAAAACACTGCATCAAAATAGAAAACAGATTCCAAACTGCAGCAGCAACCGAGACATAGCTAGCATCTGAAAGCAGATTGAAATGATTTATAACCCTTTTCAGGAACACCAGAAGGGAAAATGAGCAGTGAAAGTCAACCAGGCCTTTCAAAAATGGTGACATTTAACCCATGCTAGATAAGGACATGATTACTGCTGAATCAAACTGATGGCCAATCTAGTCCAGAATCCTGTTCTCACAGTGGTCAACTAGATGCCTGTGGGAAACTCAAAAACAGGATCTAAGTGCAACAGCTGTCTCCCCAATTGTGATTCTCAGCTATTTCTATTCAGAGGCTGCAGCGGAGGAAGCCGTTCAGGCGCCTGGGGCGGCGTGCCCAGGGGCGGGACAAGCCGGCCATAGGGGCAGGGCACACCACAGGGTCTCTGGAGTCTGCCTGCCTCCTCCCACTCAGCCGCCCTACAGATGGGGGGGGAGGCAGTGAGTGGACCATTTGGGCAGCGTGGAGCCTGCGCACGCCCAAGCCACCGCATCTCTCCCAGGCGGCCCACACCCAGCGCCCCCACCTTCCTCTGCCCCTGTTCAGAGGCAGAGAAGGGATAAGAGTTTTTCTTCCTCTCTCATAATCGTAGAACTTGGGGCCAATCCCATGAAGCTGGACGCTGGACAGACAGAAGAACCTGGCACTTCATGCAGCAGTGCAGTGTTAAACTCTTGGGTTCACTCTCTCAAGAGGTAGCAATGGCCAACAACCAACATCTTTTAAAAAATATTAGACAATTAGACAATGGAAGAGAGGATTATCAGTGGTGACTTGCCACTGTCCACTGTCACATCGCTACCAGGCTTTATACATATGGCCAGAGGGAACAGGTGCTGCTGCAATTCAGCGTCTCAACAATATGCGTTCAGATTTGGGTATTGTGCTGCTTCTCTCGTCTGAGTGCAGAGCTTTTTGTTACCACTTTTTCTCATGTCACGAACACATCTTTGTTTTGACGTGGTTCCTCAATCTTTCTGACAATTTGTGACAGGAGAATGAAGTCGTCTCATTGGTATTTTTATTTTTATCAAAGAAAAGCCGGCTCACTATTGATGTCATAAGATGAAGAGTGGAGGGTGGAGGAATGAAATTCACATTGGCAATTGCCGGAATATCTCAGACTGATAGGAGCCATTGTTGGCTTAAGTGTTCCCTGGCATAAAACGCCAATTGTCTATGCCTTGAAGAGAAAATCAGCATGTTCACGCAAAATGTCAATCCCTAAAACACAATAACATGTAGTTGCTACTCGAGATTCACTATCAGGAGAGATAAGGGATGTTCTGCTGAATTATGATATGGGGCTTTAAAGCCTTGTTTTGTATTAGATGGTATTAAGTGGCATTCTGAGGTGATAACACTGCATGCTGCATAATACCCGTCTTCTTCGGAAATGGAGAGCAGTACAAACCAAAACTATGTTGCTAGTGATATTTCCCCAGCTGGGCCCTGGCATTTAGCTACTAATATTACAATATTAGCGAAATGTTTGTCAATAATGATGTGGGGGGCATGTATGGAGGGATCAGAGAAACCCTCAAATGACATACAGAGAGACACATTTGGCCTGTTGACAGGCTTCTTGTTAGCCACAGTAGGTCTCCCTTCCATTCCACTGTTGTTGGGAGGAAACGTAAGGGTGACTGGCATTTACATTTACATTTATATATGGGAGAAAGTAAATGGCATGTTTTGGGGAAAACTCCTGACCCATGGGCCTAACTTAACAGACAGTTCTCAGTCTGGGGAAACAAATCCACCCCCCCCTTCCCAGGGAACTCTGGGAATTGTAGCTCTGGGGGTGGAATAGGGGCCTCCTACAACTCTCAGCATCCCTGCAGTTCCCAGGATTCTTTAGGGGTGGGGGAAACCATGACAGTTAAAGTGGTATAATCCTGCTTTAAGTTTGTATAGTACAGACGGGGTCATAGTCATAGTCAGTTTCTTAATCTATCACAAGCACAGGTGTGCTCAAAGCGTTTCACATAAAGAAAAGTCTAAAAAAGTAGTGCAGTGACAATACATAATAAAAAAGTATCTCTCCAATATAACACTAAAAAGCAACCAGTTAGTTATTAAAATTCTTTGCCATTTGAGGCACAGTTGGTGGCAACCTGTAAGAGGACTTTCTCTGCAGTAGTGCCCTATCTGTGGAACTCCTTGCTTCAAGAGGTTTGGTTATCTTCCTCTCCTGATGTTTTGCCAGTGTTTGTGGACATTTTTAATAAAATAAAAAAACAAGAAGAAGAAGCCTTTGATTCAACTGTAGCTTAATTTAGTTTATTTATTCTTAGCTCTGGCTGTTTGTTCTTTTGATGATGCTTTTTGGTCTTGGCAGCTTTTAGCATCTTTTAAAAATGACTTACTGTATTCCTGTTCCCTTTTTTGTGCTCATTTCTAGACATTGCTAAGCACTCTGAGCAGCTCCTTGTTGAGGGGTAAAAGTAGAACATACTTTTAAAAAAAAACCTCTTTCCTAAAATGATGTATTGGGAACATTAAGTAATATGGTGGCAATTTCTGCCAGTAAAAGATCCTTCTACTAACTGTACATATTGACATGCATTTTTAATAGCCTCCAGGGCCAGCTCTACCATTAGACAGAGTGCAGTGATAATCGCTGGGAGGCAGCAGGGGCAGCCACTGGCCGTGCTTTTGTGTTAGCAGACAGAACTAACTTAGTCAGGTTCATTCATTTCAGTAGGTTTCCTCTTAGTTGAACTTAGTTGAATAAACTTAGTTGAATGCCACTCAGAGCAGTTTTGTGTTTTTACTGGTCTGAACTTAAGATTATCTGATACTTCCAGTTAAGGGGAGTCTCCCCCACACCTCACCCCAGCTTTCCCTTGGTTCCTCTCTTAACTACTGGCTTTTTGCAGTGCATGTAACTTTGTTGAGGGCCTTGCCCTCCAGTGGTTTTTTAAAAATGAAGCATCTCCCCATGTCTCCTGTTAATGCGGCAGTAGAATGGGTTATAGACAGCAGAGAAGAGCTTTCCAAACTTTTCATGTTGCTGAAACACTTTTAAGACATGCATCATTTCACAACACAGTAATTCAGTTTTAGCAGCAAACCAGAGGTTAAACTACCATATTTTTTGCTCTATAGGACACACTTTTTCCCCTCCAAAAATGAAGGGGAAATGTGTGTGCATCCTATGGAGCGAATGCAGGCTTTCGCTGAAGCCTGGAGAGTGAGAGGGGTCGGTGCACACCGACCCCTCTCGCTCTCCAGGCTTCAGGAAGCTATCCGCAAGCCTTCGGAGTGCAACGGGAGTTTCCACCGGGCTCCGAAGGCTTGCAGATAGCACAGTGCTGCGCTCCCCGGGCTTTGGGCAGCTATCCGCAGGCCTCCGGAGCCTGGCGGGAGTTCACGCCGGGCTCCAAAGCTTTGCGGATAGCAGTCTGTTCTGGGGGCTGGGGCCAGGGGAAGCTCAGGCTTCCCCCACCCCAGCCCCGTGGCTAAAAATGAAGCCAAGACAGTGAGCAGGATCCATTCCGCTTGCTGTCTTGGCTTCTGCCAAAGCCGCGCACAGCCTCTCCTGGCTGGAAAGGTTGTGGCTAAAGAGGAAGCCAAGACAGCCAGCGGGATGTCTTGGCTTCTTTGCTCTTTGGGGCTGGGGGGGGAATAATTTTTTTTCTTTATTTCCCCCCCCCAAAAAAAAAAAAACTTGGTGCGCCCTATGGTCCGGTGCGCCCTATGGAGTGAAAAATATGGTAACCCCTTTCCAGCCCCAGGAGGAGCGTTGGGAGCATTCAGGTGACACAGCTATACACTGCAGCCAACACACTAATATGTTGCGACACACCATTTGGAAAGCTCTGCAGTAGAGGCTGAGCCATTAGGGCAAACGTGACATTGCCACACCAGCCACAGTCTCCCCTCAGCTAACACCCAACCTCCCTGCCTTCTTATACAACCAGACCAGCTGGTGGCACTGCTTGCTAGATTCCTCCTCCCTTGCAGTTTTGCCCTTGCAGAACTCGGGAGGAGGTGGAGGGAACAAAACTAGCATTAATCCACTCTGTCTGTCATTGGCTGTGGCTCGGTGAAGCCTTGGTTCTGGCTCCACCTGCCATTGACCTCTCTGCCTTCCACTCTTCCAGCCCTAATGGACAACAACAACTGCTGGTTGAAGGCAGCATACCCCTCTCCGTTTGCTCTCCTGTCTCAGTAATTTGAACTTTCCCAGGCTGCACAAATGAAGATGATAACCCTTCTGTTCAGGTGGCCATTCGCTTCCCATCTTTTCTCTTGCTGCGGAAGGCATCTTTTCGCCTGCACTCATAGAGTCCTGCTGGCTGCCAGCAGGATTTCTGTGTGTGCTTACTGGGCTGTCGGCGATAATGAGCTCCACCGATGTGTTTCATGTGTCCATCGGGAGAGGCTGTACAAAGGAAGAGAGAGTTCTAGCATGGTGTGTCTGAAAAAGTAGACACAGAAGCCAGCCGCTACCATTAGCTCTGAATTTTCCAGCCTTCCAGCATCAAGCGGCATGATAGTAGAATGAGATTGGCAGCTGGTTGTTCGTTTTCACAAACTTCCCCCTCGTCTTGTTTCCAGACTGAGTTGTAAGTTGTGGTGCTCTTAGGCATCTGTGACAGATATGGGCAGGTAGGCTGATCTTTTGACCCATATAAAATAAATCCAGAGAACAAAGCAAAACTTCAGAGAGTACAATCTGTGCCAAACATCGCTGTAGGCCTGTGGAAACAACACAGTGTTCGAATCCATATATTTGAGCTTCTACTGTTCATTAACACACTGGAATGGCATCACAAACCTGAAAGCAATGTCTGTTTCATTTTACAGCTAAAAAGCTCTGGGTGAAAAGGTTTAGGGACTTTTGCTCTTTTCAGATGTTTCCGAGATATTTTGATCTTCTAAATTTTTATTTTTATTTTATAAAAACAACAACAAACCACACAGCTTCCAAGTAAATTCAAGAGATGAAAAATGAAACAAACTGGAAATGAAAGAAACCAGGCTGTCCAGCATTTTGATTCAGTGTAAATGGGATAATTCATAATTTAGATAAATATAATTTCAAACATAGATAAACCACCAAGTATTGTACATCTAATGCCACACTGATCTAGCTATACATTTGTAGACAGTCTCATCCCCAATGGTGCAGGCAAGTAACAATATAGTAAGACAGCATGCCAAGCAAACAAACTGAACCACAGTAGGATGGAAACAATGCTGTATGTGATGAGTAGAGAACCAAACAGAAAACAATGCCTTCTTATATCCATATCTAGACATTAGTTTTGCCACACTGAGGATGCCTCTAGACTGTCAGTATTTTGCAGGAGGGATTCAAGTGCATACCAGAACCTTAAGTTTGCACGATTAAAGGCACACTAGTGTAATAAATCCACTTATTTATTTATCAAGCAGCCTGACTACTGGTTGCTGCATAAGGCAGGGGTCAACTTTTCCTAGCAGTCGCCCCCTGATGTACATCAGGTGTTTCGCCAGAGCCACCATTGGGAAGAGTTCTGTGGCCCATAGACGCCTGTGTGGACACCTGGACAGAAACATTCCGTCCTGGTACCCAAGCAGCCAAAGCTGTGACAATTGCTATGAGGTAGGCAAAAACCTGCAGACCAACCAATTTGGGAAAAATTCTCCTTGGCCCTGAATACAGCAACTGGACATACCATAGCAAGGTCCTCATACTGCCCCATACACTCACCTTTGAGCAAGGGGTGTACAGACTGGGTGGGTGGTGAATCTCCTGGTGATCCCAGAGGGGTACCCTGGGCATGGTCCTCATTTAAAGGGTACACAAACCCACCTCCTCCAGGACTAATGGCCCATTTGCATGGGCCAATGCCTGCTCAGCTGGGAGGGAAGGCCCGTACATCCCACCCCTAACCACACAGAAGCCAAACATGTCCCCCAGGACCACATTCTGCTCCTGTTGGGCAGCAAAGGCTGCTTCCCCAGAGCCTCGGGTAAGTCATTATTTCACACAAACACTTGTGCTTGTGTAGAGACAGCTTGTACCTGTGTTCAATATAGTGTACAAAAAGGTCTAATATTTTGTTGGGAAGAGTGGAAGAAAAAGAAGAACCCCCTAGAGTCATCTAATGCACTCTCACAGTATCGTCTCTCTCCCCTTTATAGGTTAATTGGATGGACACTGCTATATTTCCTTATTTTGGTTTCCTCTCGGTGCATTTAGCATCTGTTTTGTCACTGGAGAGATTCACCCAGTATTGACCGCATGACTTGACATGAGCAGAAATCATGAATTAAAATGTTGAAATCATTAAAATGGAGAAATATTAGATGCAAAACGTGACTCTGCAAGAGTGGGAGATAATGAAATGCAAATTGTTATAACATCAGGGAGTTCCTCCCAGCCTAGTGACTCTTCCCCTTGGAACAGAACAGCTGCATTCAATGGGAAAGCTATTCAGTGGTCCCTGTAGATAATCTGAGGAGGTGGTAGTGTCAGGGCACTCTCTTTGCCGCAAGCTGTCCAAACAAATGGGGAACTAGTCCTTCTAAGGCACCAAGAGGCTTGAAGCAGAACCCAGGCTCTTTACTCCCTTTGCCACCATGACAACCTGCCAGCAGTAAACAGTGCTGCATTACCACCAATGTAAATAGCCCAAGGGCGGTAGTAGAGCCTCCAGTCCAACAGAGATCAGGTGATGCAGGAAACCAATAGCATTCCATCTGGCCCTATATATTTTATGTTTGGCCCAGCTCCTCAGTTCAGACTCTCTCCTGAATTGGCTTCCTGTGTCCTAGCTCTTGGCCCTGACAGCCCATTAGGTGTTTCTTTTGGTGAGAGTCTTCTCTGCACAGTCAGAAAGGATCAAGAGAGCAAGCATCTGGGTAAAACGTAGCTGGTAAAAGGGTCAATGTTCAATGTGCACATTCAGTGGGAGCCCCCCCACCATGGCATCATTTAAGTGCACATTGAAAAAGTTCCTCCTTGTCTCAGGGTCTCTATGCCTGCCTCTTCTCTTCACCACTGCAACATGCTTGCTCATCTGCCTGCTAACACGTTGGGTCTCTAGCAGCTGGTAGCAAGGAAGAGGAAGTGGAGAACCATAGCTGGTCATCATGGCAGTGAGGAAGTAGATACAGCAAGAGAGGGGAGTGCACAAGTAGGTTGGCTTGCCCAAGGACTTAGAGAATCTGGATACTCCATTGCCTTTGTCTATCAGGCAAATGATCGCCAAGAGGGCATGCAACAGATTAACATCCTGTACAGGTCTGCTCAGTCATAAGCCCCAGTGAGTTCTCCCAGGAAAACTGTATAGGATTGCAGCCTAAAAGCACAAAAGGCTATGCTCCTTGTTTCCTAGGTAGATGACATCCTCACTTTAAAGTACTCTTAGGCTGTTGCAAGCTAAATGTAATTCTGGTAGACAACAGCACTATGGAATGCACCCTCCATCCCTGGAGTTTCTGTCTTTACCTCTTGATTCCCAACAGAGAGCAGAGAATGAGCAGATTGCTTCCCCAGCCAGAAGCTGTGAAGATTTGCAAGCAAAAACACCCCCTCTCCCATTTCCTCACAAATATAGCCAAAACACACAACTATTATAATTATTATAAATGGTACCAGTTAACCCTCTGGTTTTATTCTGTTGAAGAATGATTCCTTTCAAAGCAGCAATTCAATAATAAACACATCTTCAGGCTTTAGATGTAAGCACTACAACACTTTCAAGTGGAAAAAATGTTTAATTTGCTATAATGAATTGAAACAGGGGGAGGGGAGTAATATTTAGTTAATTGCCTCAAATCTGTCTGTTTGTATCAGCCAAATTAACTTGATAAACTCGTCTTCAAAATTAATTTCCTTCCAGATGGTACTTAGTGGATTATTTTAAGTAGAGTCTCTGATTCTTTCAACTCTATGTATTTATAAGTAAAAGAAAC